>NC_090315.1:10007500-12507500 GCF_039906515.1 Pseudorca crassidens | reverse complement strand
AGGAGACACCTGGGGTGCAGGGAGGCAATGGGATGCCCTAGGGGGAAGTGAGGCAAGTGGGACAGGTGCCTGGGGTGAACTTACCTGGGTCAGGGCCTGAAGGGCCTCCTCCTTCTTCTGGCTCAGCCCCCGGCTCTCAGCTGCCATCTGCTCCCCCAGTGACTTGAGCTGCTCCTCCAAGACCTGGATCCGGCGCTGCAGGGCACCCCCAGAGCCCTGGTTACTCAGCTGCCCCAGGGTCCCCAGGCTGGTTCCCCCAGAATCAGGTCCTCCTTGAGAGCTTGGGGCTTGTTCCACCCCGTAACAGAGACCCTGGCATTTGGGTGCCTGGGAGGGGGTGGGGGACTTAGACTTAACCTCCGTGGTGTCCTCCTCCCCTTTGGGGGGGTCCAGAGAGACTTGAAGTTGAGTTGGAGGGATGGAGGATCCAAAATCCAGAGACCGAGGGAGACGGAGACACAGAGAAAGTCACCGTTGCCAAGAACAGAGAGAGAAAGAAAGGGAAAGACAGAGACAAACCAGAAGAGATACAGAAAAGAACCAAGACAGACCCCAAAAGACAGAGATGCAGAGACAAGACAGAAACAGCACAGAAACAGACAGAAGCCGTGAGACAGAAATGGGAAAAGAGAAAGTGACAGGAAGAAGGTCCAGAAATAGAGGTGGGAAAGGAGACCCACATCAGAACTTTCTAAGCCAAAACCCTGGGAACCTTTGTATTTTTTTTTTTTTAACCTTTGTATTAAATACAGTCAAAATGTTGCTTTTTCCATTGGGACTTGTCAGACCCTTGAATGTGAAGCCCCCAGAAAGGACTAGTGAGAGCATCATTTGGGATGAGGGCTTGAGAGGCAGGGAGCCTAGTGGCGAAGATCTAGTGGGTTCAGATCCCAGCTCTGTCCTTTATGAACTAAGTGACCTTGGAAAAGATTACTTGAGCACCTTGACCTTGAGTTTCTTCACTTATAAAATGGGAAAAAATATTAAGACGTGTCTCCCAGGATTGTTGTAAGGATTCAATGACTCAATACTCGTGAAACATTTAGGACCAGCACATGGTAGATGCTCAATAAATGTCAGCAACTGTCATTACTATTTTAAAGTACGTGACACAGGGAAGACACGAGGCCAAAGAAGGGAGCAGAGGAGACAGAGGGCAACGGCGAGGGAGGCAGGGCTAGCCCAGCCCGACTCACCCTGTGCTGCACCACGCTGGCCTGGAGTTCCTGGACCTTGGGGTCCAGTGCCCGGGCCCTGGGACTGTCCCAATCCTCCTCCCACTGGCTCTCCCGCTCCAGCTGCTGGAATTCCAGGTCCTCATAGGCACGCTGGGCCACATCCAGCTGTTCCTTCATCTGTGGGGGAAACACAAAAAGGCTGGAGGCCTGAACCCCTAGGAACCAGGAGGGTAGTGGGCTGGGGCCGGGAATCCTGGGCAATGAGGGAGGATGGGGCTGAGGATCTAGATTCCAGAGTCCTGGGGGTTAGGGAGCTGGAGCCCGAGCTACTAGGTGGGTGGGAAGCAGAGGACTGAGGGCCTGGATGTCTGGGTCCTGAGTGGCCTGGACACCGGGTCCCTGAGTGGGTCCAGTGGACCCTCACCTCCTGCACTCCCTGCAGAAGCCGCTCACGCTGGTCTTCCGGCTGCAAGTCGAGCTGCCCCTGGGCCTCCCGGAGTCTCTGGCGAAGACCCTCCACACGATCCCGCTCCTGGCTCAGGTGCCTCTGTTCCTGAATGAACAACCAGGCTCTTAGCCTCAGCCTGAGCCCAGGGAGGGAAACAGAGGCCAGCGGGGGCCAGGCCAGCCAGATCTCAAATCCCTCCCTGTCTGGGGTGTTGGCTCTATGAGGGCAGGGACCCTGTCTGACTGGTTCACACTTACACAGGCCCACCCAGGGCAGGTGTCAAGTAAACAGCTGTTTAAGAAATGAATGAGGGGACAGATGAATGGATAAAGAAGATGTGGTGTATATATACACAATGGAATATTACTCAGCCGTTAAAAAAATGAAATAATACCATTTGCAGCAACACGAATGGAACTAGAGATTATCATACTAAGTGAAGTCAGAAAGAGACAAATACCATATGACATCATTTATATGTGGAATCTAAAATATGACACAAATGAACTAATCTACGAAACAGAAACAGACTCACAGACATAGAGAACAGACTTGTGGTTGCCAGGGTTGGAGATGGGGGAGGGATAGATTGGGAGTTGGAGTTAGCAGATGCAAACTATTATATACAGAATCGATAAACAACAAGGTCCTACTATATAGCGCAAAGAACTATATTCAATATACTGTGATAAACCATAATGGAAAAGAATATGATGAAGAATGTATATATATATACATATAACTGAATCACTTTGCTGTACAGCAGAAATTAACACAACATTGTAAATCAACTATATTTCAATTAAATAAGTTAAAAAAATGAATGAGGGAATGAGTGCAAAATATATCCAGGCTGGGTGATTGATACTGGGGACCCAGAAGGGGGTCTGACCTGGGCCCTGTGCTCCAGCAGGGGACACAGCCAGTTACAGTCTGGGACAATCAGGGCAGTGAAACACAGAGACTGTGGGAACCCAGAACGCGGGGAGCAATTTCTACTGGGGTAATCCTAGGCTTCCTGGATGTGAGGATTTTAAGGTGAGTCTCAAAAAAACAGGGAGTATCTGGGAATTCCCTGGCGGTTCAGTGGTTAGGGCCGCATGCTTCATTGCAGGGGGGATGGGTTCGACCCCCGGTCAGGGAACTAAAATCCCACATGCTGTGTGGCGTGGCCGGAAAAAAAACCCCAAAAAACAGGGAGTATTTAGACTAGTGGAGACAGAGGGGGCTGGAAGGGCATTTTGGATAGAGGGGAACAGCATGGAGCAAATGAATGGAAGTTGAAAAGTACAGGAAGTGTAGGGACAAACTCTGGTCAAGAAGGGAGAAGGTGGGGTGGAGGGAAGAGATGGGGAACACAGGTGGGACATGACAGTGGAAAGGCAGACAAGGTGCAGCCCACATTCGGTTTGGCCCACCAGGCTGAGGAGCCCTTATCCTGGGGCAACGGGGAGTCATAGAAGGACTGAAAGGATCTAGGTGTGGAATCATCCCTCTGGGAGGTAGGCTTGAGGGGTTGAGACCAGCTCCTTCATGAGTCCTCCAAGCAATGAGTGAGGTGAGGTCTGAGCAGTGCAGATGTAAAGGAGACAGATTAGAAAGAGAGGTTCAGGGAGCACAAAGAACAGGACATGGTGACTGACAGGCTTGGGGTGAGAGATAAGGAGGCACGCAGAGCGAGGCTCAGGACTCTGACCTGGTGGCCAAAGGGACAGTGAGACAGGGACAGTGTGGAAAAGGGAGTTGCTGAGGTCAGCTTTGGATAAGGTGAATGAGAAGGGGCCAGACTCCTGAGTCTGAGGGAGGAGGGGCTGGGGGCCTGGACTCCTGGGTTAGAGGGAGGAGGAGCTGGGGTCTGGAATCCCAGGTCCTGGGGGAGGAAGGAGCTTCTAGAACCAGTATCCTAGGAAGTGGGACACGTAGGTCTACATTTTGAGAGGGAAATCAGGGCTGGGAGAAATATAGGCTCTTTGAAGTAAACGAAGACTCAGGACCCAGCCCCAGGAAATTCCAATATATAAGGGCAAAGAGAGAGTTTGATAGAATTACAAAGTTACCATTTTCCAACCTATAGTGCCAGTGCTGGTCCAAGCAATGACCACCAATGGATGTTAAAGCCTTTAGGTAAATAACTATTACGAAGGGATCAGACTGACCTCACTGAGGTCTGGAGGACCAGAGACAATGTCCCCCTGACCCAGCACACAGGAAGCACTACAGCACATCTGAATTTGACCCAGCCTCTACATCTAACCAACCACCCGCTTCCAGGAAGAGAAATGAGATAAAGGACACCCCAGGCATGCAACCGGTCACACACTGACCATGGAACAGAAGACTTGGTTTCTCCAACAAATAGTACAGTAAGCAGGGACCATTAGACGTGAAACAATACACACAAGGCATTTCACCAACTACAATATACTGGCCTTTGGGGGACCAGATTCAAACAGCCAACGGTTAGCTGTTTTTGAGACAACCTCGGACCCATGAAAACTGACTGGAAATGAGACGGTGTTAAGAACTTTAATTCTTCAGGTGTGACAATGATATGGGGATAATGTTTTTTAAAAGGAGTTCTTATCTATAAGATAAGAACTAAAGCATTTACAGGCAATATGATGTCTGGGATTGGCTTTCAAAACTAGGGACAGGGAAGCCAGTTGGGGGATAGGAAACAGGAACGGAGGATTAATCCCTGCTGAAGCTGGGGAGCACGCCACCTGGCAGCCCATCTGACTCCTCTATCTTTGTTGGTTTGATGTTTTTCACAACATGACATTTAAAGAGCAGAGAGAGATGGGGCAAAGGAAGATGAAGCAGTGAGTCAGGCCCTAAAGTCATGGACAAGGAGGGAGGAGGGAAACAGGAAGAGGCATAGGCCCACTCCCCGCGCCCTGCCCCCAGCCCAAGGATCCCCGTTTGGGGAATGGGGATAACCTCAGGGCCCAGGGCCCAGAAGCACCACAAGGAATGTCTATCCAACAAGGAAGAAAACTGAGGAGGAAGACCCAGCAGGGCAAACAGACCTGTTCCCGCTGCTCTTGGACGCCCTTTTCTGAGTCCACCTGCTGCCCCAGCAGTTCCCAGAGCTGCTCCTCCTTGCGCCAGACGGCCACTCGCTCCCCAGCCAGTTCACCCCGAAGCCGGGCCACCTCCACCTCCATCTGCGGAGAGAATATAAGGCCTGGGACCCAGAGGCCTGGGTCTGAGTAGGAGGGGGCTGGGGGCTCGGACGCCTGGGTCTGAACGAGGGACCTGTGAATCTGAACTCCTGGATTCGGAGAGAGGATGGAGCTGGGCTCCCGCAGTTGGAAAGGACCGGGAGTCTGGCCCTGCGGGGTTCCCCAATAGTTGGGGGCAGAATTCCCAAGAGGTCTGCAGCCTCACCTGGATCCTCAGTTCCTTCCTCTGACGCTGTAGCTCCCTCACTCGCTGCTCCAACAAAGCCACGCGAGTCAGTGCCTCCAACTGCTGGGCTCTAAGCCGCCGCGCCGCCCCTCGCACCCCTTCCCCAGCCTGAGAGGCTGCGGGTGGCGTGGCCGGGATCTGAACGGAAGGCGAAGCCTCCACCTGCGGTAGAAGAGGGCGTGGTCAATTGGGGAGGACTCGCCCCCTGCAGTCACTAAATAGGTCTGTTCTCCATCCCAAACATCCCCTCAGGCGGTCTGAGTCGGCGTTTAACTCTACCACCAAGTTCTTTTAATTCAAGGAGGGGAAGGTGCAGGTCCAGGGATCGCTCGGCCCCGGGAGGTGGCCCAGGGGCTCGCAGTGCCCAGGGGCACAGAGTCGACACAAGGATGGTGTTTCTTTTTCTTTATCCAGTTCCCATACTCTTGGCGTCACGTCTTCGAAGGTCCTGCATCTCTTTCTCTCCCCCCGGGTCTCCTTGAGTCTTTCCCCCTTTTATCTGGGCTTCATCTTCCTGACCCAGTATCTGTCTTCCGTCTCTGAATCGCTATTTCTCTTTCTCCCTTGGAGTATCTCCGTCTCTCAAGGTTTCTCTGTCTCTCTTTCTGTTTCTCTGAGCATCTTTGTTTCTGAGTCTGTGTCTCTATCCCCATCTCTCTGAGTCTCTGTCTCTGGTCTTTCAGTGTCTCTAACTCTTTTGGGTCTGTCTCTCAGTCTCCCTGTCTCTGGGTCTCTGTCTATCTGGTTTTTCTATACCTGTCTCTCTGTGTCTCTGTCACCCGTTTGGGTCTGTCTCTCTGGGTCCCCCCGTGGCTCTCGCCCTCCGGGTCCCTCACCGCATCGCGGCTGCTCTCCGTGCTGCTGCCTTCTCCCGCTTCTTCCTCTTCCTCCGTCTGCTGCTCAGCCCCTTGGCCGCTCGGAAGCTCTGCTGGGGCCTCGGGCACCTCCTGCTCGCGGGAGTCCTCGGGGAGCTCCCGGGGCTGGGCGGCCCCTTGAGATCGGACCTCCGCGTCGCACTCGGGGACCGCGGGCGGCGGGGTCCCCTCGTCCGGGCTGCTCCGTGTCTCCATGGCCTCTGCGGACTCCTGTCGGGTGGGCGGAGCCTGGAGTTCGGGAGGCGTGGCCCGGTAGCGTGGGGGCGGGGCCCAGGAGGGCTCAAGGCCCCGCCCGAAAGCTCTGGAGAGCGCTCCAGAGGCGGGGCCTAAGAGTTCAAAGGAGGCGACTGAGCATTCCTGAGGCTCGGCCTGGAGTTTCTAGGGGCGGGGTTCGATGGCTCCTAGGGCGTCACTCCCTCGGAGGCTTGACCAGAATTTGAGTCCGGGGTCCTAGTCCGCCCCCTACCGGCCTCTCCCTGCTATCCAGGTGTCGAGCCTTGTACTCTCCCAGCAGCCCCGCACAATCCCTTGGACCACTTTAGAGGGACCCCAACACCTTCTCCTTCGCGGACTCAGGAGTCGGGTTCCGCCACGTCCTCTCTGGAGCCCAGTAATCTCAGCTCCGACCCCACTGTGCAAGGGAGCGGGCCCCCTGCCGCCTCACCGAGGGATCCAGGAGTCGGGGCTCCTGGTCTCCCTCTGGACGAACCAGGGGCCTTGAATCCTCGGCTCCTCCTGGAGCTAGATTCCAGAACTCCAGCCCCCTCCACCACCCAAGCCCTGGCCCCCTCACCGGCTCAGGCTTCGGCGCGCTCCCTTCTGCGCTCCGGCGCTGCAGTTTCTGCCCACTAGACAGGTGGCTGGAGAAGAGGGAGGAGAGAGAGGCTGCTCTGTCCCCCTTCCCAGCAGCCCGGAAGTGGATGGGGACAACAGGTCCAACAGCTCTCGAGGGAGGAAGGAGCGACCAGCTTGCCCCGCCCGCAGCCGCGGCATCCGGCCATCCCGGCCCCACCCTCGGAAAGCCCAGCATGACGACCCCCCAACTCTGCCTCCAGCACCCCCATTCCTCCCCCCTGGAGGGCCAGGCGCCTTGGTCACCTATGTATAATGTCCAGACCCTGGGAATCCTGAAAGGAAGAGAGGAATGGAGATAGGGGCCTCTCCCCTCTAACGAGCCCTTTAGAAGGGCCCCGACCGGTTTGGGGAGCTGGGCAAGGGGAGGGGGGGGTGCCCTGAGCTGAGTCAGAGACCCGCCCAGAGACAGGGGGAAGTATGTTCCCCCCACCACCACTTTGCTATGGGTGGAGGGCGAGGTTAAAGGTCTCAGCCAGACCCTTTCCTCTCTGGGCAAAAACAGGAAAATAACTGGTATGTGAGAAAGGATCACTGGATATCAGGAGCTATGTGTATAAAGTATAAACATTTTACACGCATTAATTTATTTCATCCTTACAGCGGCCTACAGTAGAGAAAGGGATTACTATCTCCATTTTATAGTTAGGAAACTGAGGCTGAGGGGGACAAGTGTCCGCAAAGTCTACACATGTTAATGTTAACACCATATTTGTTCTCTCAAAAGTCCATGGTCTTTACCATTAGGCATCCTGTCACTCAAGCCAGGAGGTGCCTCAGAGCTCATTTCAAATGATAGTAACAGTAATAGTGAACACTGATAGGAAGTCTGCTGTGCAGGCAGTGTACCAAGCACTTCATACATATGGACTCATTGGATCATCACAACACCCTATTATTATTACTATTATTCCCATTTTACAAATGAGGAAACTGAGGCTTGGAGAAGTGAAGTACCTTATTCTGGGTCTCATGGGGCAAGTAGTTTAACTTAAGACTGTTCTAATCCAAGGAGCTGAGGAACCCTGCCCCAGATATCTGTTTGCTTCTATCTTATGAGTTAGCAAATCTCCTTCCAGGCTCCCAGGACCTTTACGCGGCCTTGCTCCCTGGCCTATCCAGGGACCACAACTAACCACAGGCATCTCAGCCCAGAAACCCATTGGGTCCCCCAGAAAACAGAAGTCAGATTCAGAGGGAAAAAAATATATATTTTTTTTATTTAAGAAGCTTGAGAGTCTGGTAAGGGAGGGGAAGATAAGAGAGGCTCTGGTGATGGCACTGTGCCCCTCACCCCACCTAGTGCATTATTAACTGGATATGAGCACCTGAGAGTCAGGAAGCGGGTGTCTGGATCCCACAGCGCATGTTAGCTGGAACCGCAAAGTCTGAAAGGAAGAAGCTAAGGGTGAAACCAAGGGGCCCAGGCAGACCCTCCCGCTCTCTCTATGCCCCCACTGGGGACCCAGAAATCCTAATAGTCCTTCTTTGGGAAACTAGAGTTCTGGCCCTGAGGCCCCTCCATCCCTCACACCCAGGAGTCCAGATCCCCAGGACCTTCTCCCTCAGACCCAGGAATCCAGACCTCAGCACCCTCCTCCCCCTCAACTGCTCACCTATCTGCTGAGGTTTGGGCAAGTTCAGTTTGCTCATGACCTTGACAAACTCCTCACAGCTGAGGGTGAGCCGAGGGTTTAGAGTCCGCTCCTCCTCCACAGTGGATACTGTGAGTCCTAGTGGCCAAGAGAGGGGGAGGAATGTTGAGCCGTCCAGTGCCTTGGGCCTCCCAGAACTACATTTCCCAGGAGGCCTCAGGGTGCCTTTCTGGCTCAGGACTAACAGATTGCTTTCCCTCCTCAACGGGCACTATGGGAAATGTAGTTTCCCACAGTTCCCTAAGTTCTATAAGGAAGTCCCAGGAAAGCCTATGCCTTCTAGATTCTAGGCATCGTAGTTTCTACATCCACACTCAGTACACCTAAGCACTTGATCTTTTGGGCCAGAGGAGTTCCTGGGAATTGTAGTCTGCAAGCCACAGCAGTTTGGTGCTCCCTCTCAAATAGTAGGTTATGTAAATCCCACACCTCACCATGGTAATCATGAGCAGGGTAGATCAGACAGTCTCCTGGAAGTGTGAAGATCTTTTCATGAACTGAGTGGTACAAGGTCTTAGCACAGCCTGGGGAGGGAAAACTCAGAGGTCAGTGGAGCAACAGGATGAGAGGAACTCCCAAATCCCTTCCCTTCGGGAAAAGGAGAGGATAAAAATCACTGTAGCTAAACCGTCTCCCTCATTTTCTGCCAGTAGTCCTTTGACTGGGTAGAGAAGGAGAGGGAAGGGCATTCTAGGCAGGTGGAACAGCATGTGCAAAGAATTGGGAAATGGTGAGAATCCAGCATGACTGTAAACAAGGTTAGGATATGACCCTGAAGCACCAAATTCCCTCACTCTGGGGATGCCAAGAAAGGATTCTGGGCAGGGAAAGTGGATGGGAAGATAAGAAACTGAAGACATTAGGCCAAAGAGGAGGATAGAGCCATGGTTCTGACAAGAAGCTCTGAGTCCTAAGTTGGGACAGGGACAAACCTCTCTGGAACGTTCTGCCACCTTTCCTTTCAGCCTAAATCTTTCGATCTCATGACTGTGTTGGGGATGCATAAATGGAAGATTAGGAGCCTCAGAGAGAAAAAGATAGAGACCAAGACGGAGAGATAAGGAAAGAGGAAGAAAGAGGCAGCCTGGGGATCTGGTTACCCACGGCCAGCTCAGCTCGCTGTGGCTCTGTCTCTTCTCTCTTGTCCAGCCTTGCTGGCCTCCTGCAAGGCAGCTAAATCCTCCCAATCTAGTGTCCACCTCACATTCACACACATACTCAAATCTCATACCCTGATATTGTGAAAGTAAACACCCTTCCCGCAGCGAAACCCCTCAATCTAATTGCCCCCAGCAGCTAAACCCCAAATGTAACACCACCTCCTAGCAATTAAACCACTGAATCTAGCAACCTTCTAGCAGCTAAATTGCCAAATCTAACTTCCCCCAGCAGCTAAATCCCTGAATCAAACTCCACACCCCTCCCTGCACCAGCTAAACCCCTTATGGGGGGTTAAAAATATGCCCATGAACACTTTGAAACTCTTCTCTTGAAAATGTGACACATAATTCCCCTTGCCTTGACTTAGTGGTCTGGACTAAGTGACTTGCATCTAATAAATAGGATATGGCAGAACTAACAGAGTTTAACTTCTGAGACAAGCTCATTAAAAAAAAAAAAAAATTAGGTCTTCTGTCTGCCTGTCTCTCTGATTGTTCCCTCTGGGACAATCCAGCTGCCATGTCATGAAGACACTCAAGCAGCCCTATGGAGAAGTCTGCATTGTGAGGAACTGAGGCCTCCTGCCAACAACCAGCGTCAGTGAGCCACCTTGGAAGTGGATCCTCCAGCCCCAGTCGAGCCTTCAGTCAGCCCTGGCCAGCAGCTTGGTTGCAACCTCACACAAGACCCTGAGCAAGAACCATCCAGTTAAGCTTCTCCCAGAGTCCTAACTCTCAAAACCTGTGTGAGATGATGTTAATCATTGTTTTAAGGCACTAAGTTCTGGGGTGATTTGCTTTACAGCAATAGATAACTAACACACACTCTTGACTCTAACTGTCCCCCAACCACTAACCTCTGAACCCAACTCTCCTCCACTCCGGCAGTAAACTCCTTGAATCTAATCCTGACCCCCTAAAAGTCTAACATTCATCCATTCATTCTTGCAACTGACACTTAAAACCCTGGCACCCACATAACCATACTAAGACCTCGGGCTGGGGAAAGGGGCCTGTGACCTTGCTGGAAGTCTGTCCGCCCACACCCTCGGATAAGCAGGGTATCTCCAGTGAAGGCCATGCTGTGGTCATCCAAGACGAAGGTGACACAGCCTGGGGTGTGGCCCGGGCTGGCCCGGGTCTCCAAGGCCTGGAAGAGAAGGAGAGTACAAAGAGTCACCAATAAGGCTGTGGCTTCACTCTCATGGTGAAACTGGCCTCAGAAGCCCCCCACCCCATCCCATCCCAGGGTCACATCTAGATAACCTCTTTTTGATAAAAAAAATACTGAAGTTAGATCCCGGACTTAAACCTCACTCCAGAGTAAACTTCCCCAAAATTAAAAACTTAAAGCAAGAAAATAAAATCATAAAACAGTGACAACAACAAAAATACAAATAAATATATGATCTCTGGTTAGAGAAGAACATCCATCCCAAAAGTCATAAATCATTAAGGGAAAGATCAATGGTTTGAATTTAAATACATTTGATGTTTCTGAATGGCAACAACATCATAAACAAAATTTAAAGGGAATCATCATGGTGGCCAAATATATTTGTAACACAAACACACCACATAGTAGTCAGTGCACTTTATGTACAAACAGATCTTATAAATCAGTAAGAAAAAGATGAGCACACTAATATAAATATGGAATACTAAACAGTCATTTCAAATTGTCAATGAAATAAAATTCGATGATGCTATACACAAACATTTAATGGCAGGAAAAGATATTTACTATCCCGTAAGTGCAAAAAACAGGTTACAAAGCAACTTATACAATGTCATCTCTTAAAAAAAATTTTACTCATTAACTCAAAATATTTTTTTTCTTTAGGCTTTTCCTGTATCATCTTTTTTTTTACAGTAAACATGTCATTTTATTTATGTATTTTTAAAACACGTCATTTTATAATAAAAAATAAAACACAAAATTCACAATAAATGAAAGATCTAAACATAGAAAACCCAAAAAATTCTAGAAGGAAATATAGAAGAATATATATATTTATAAATACATATATATTTATATATATAAAATCTTGAGGTAGAAATGGTTTTTCTAAGCATGATAGGAAATTCAGAGGCCACAAGGAAAAACAGGAACAGATGTGACCACATAGTTTAACTTCATTACAGAAAAAGACAAAAATCAGAGTGACAAGACGAAAAAACTCAAGAGACAACATTAGCACATGTATAAGAGAGTATTAAAAAGTGTGAATAGTCATAATATATAAACAGCCCCTAAGTATCAATAAGAACCCCCAAAGAAAAATGGGCAAAAGAAAAAACCAGGCAATTCATGGTAGAGGGAACAAATAGTCAAAAAACATCTGATAAGATGTTTGATCTTCCTTAAAAGAAAGGAAGGGAAGGAGATATCTAAAAGCCCTATTTTTCACCTAACAGATTGGCAGTTGTCAGAGTTGCTTAGGGTGCTTGAGGCAAACCCTTTCATCCCCTGGGATGTGAGTACAACTCAGTATAGCCATTTTAGAGGACAGCTTAGCAGCGTCTAGCAACATCGTAAATGCACATACTTCCTGACCCCTCAAAGTCACTTCTAAGACTCTGGGGGACACGGGTTCGAGCCCTGGTCTGGAAAAATTCCCACATGCCATGGAGCAACTAAGCCTGTGTGCCATAACTACTGAGCCTGTGCTCTGGAGGCCGCGAGCCACAACTACTGAGCCTGCGTGCCACAACTACTGAAGCCCACGTCTAGAGCCTGTGCTCCACAATAAGAGAAGCCACCGCAGTGAGAAGCCCGCGCTCCACAACGAAGAGCAGCCCCCGCTGGCCGCAACTAGAGAAAGCCCCATGCAGCAGCAACAAAGACCCAATGCAGCCATAAATAAATAAATAATAAATAAATTTATATATATATAAAAAAAGACTCTGCGGTTAAGAACCCCTGACACATGAACACAAAAACACCATCCAGGGAATCCCGATTATCTAAATTCCCATGCTCAGTTCAGGGAAGCAACTGTCAGAAAAATCTAACAATCACTTAAAAGATTAGTTCCCACTCACATATCACTCCTCCTCTCTTAATAGAGGCCTCTCCCACCAATTAGCATCCTCATCCAGGTCAGTCATCTGCTAATTGTTGAAGGACACCATGTGCAGACTCTGTTTTGACACCCAGTATCCATTCTAACCTTCCCCACTCACAGATCTCCAATTTGGTCTGGGGCATCAGTGTGCCCCGCCGAGCACTTTCCCAGCCTCCCTGACAGCTTGGGTGGCCTCTGGCACAGTCCTCTGGCCAATGAGATCTCGATAAGTCTCCTGAGGATTTCTGGGAAAGCTTTTCCCTTCCTGATAAAAGGGACTGGCACCTGCCCTTTCCACTTCATCTGGCTCTGAACACAAGGTGTGATGGCTGGAGCTGCAGCAGCCATCTTGCAACCATGAAGAAAAAAAAAAGCCAAGAGAATCCCACAAATGATGGTGCTGCCAAATCAAAGAGAATAGCTACATTCTTCCAAATTTCCTGTTATAGGAGAAAAATAAACTATTTATTTAAGCCACTGTATGGGTTTTTCCGTTACTTTCTGCCAAACACCTTCCTAGCTCATCTACAATAGAAATATATGGGCAATGCAAAACAAGTGAAAAGCAAAATCACAAATCTTGCAAAATCTTGTGGGAAAAATCACATCCCCTGGCCCCCAAAATTAACATTACCTTTTTGTAGTAGAGGGATGATCTTTCACTTTTTATTTTGTATGTTTCCATACTCTCTGAATTTTTTTTTTTTTTAAACAAAAAGCATGGGAGTCTTTTGAACTAAAAAGGGGGATGGATATTCAGGAGTAATGTTCAAAATATTTAACCATAGTTATGGCATGCGTATTGGCCAATCAGAAGGACGTCAGTTGTAAACAACCAGTAGTTAGAGTATATACAGTTGACCTTTGAGTAACACAGGTTTGAACTGTGCAAGTCGACATACAGACAGATTTTTTTCAGTAGTAAATACTACTGTACTACACGATCTGGTTTGGTGAATCTGTGGATGCAGAGGAACCACAGACAGAAGGACCAACTGGAAGATATACCGCAATTTTTATTTATTTTTTGGTAGTATGCGGGCCTCTCACTGTTGTGGCCTCTCCCATTGCGGAGCACAGGCTCCGGACGCGCAGGCTCAGCGGCCATGGCTCACAGGCCCAGCCGCTCTGCGGCATATGGGATCTTCCCGGACTGGGGTACGAACCCCCATCCCCTGCAGCGGCAGGAGGACTCTCAACCACTACACCACCAGGGAAGCCCAATATACCCCAATTTTTGAATGTGGGGAGGGTCAGTGCCCCTAACTTCCTAGGTTGTTCAAGGGTCAATGGTATATGGTATATATAATTGTCTTATGTGTATAAATTGAACAAAATTTTAATATCAATTGAACACAATCCAGCTTGCCACATAGATCAAGATCCCCTAGGCCCTTAGTGACTGCGTCTGTGTCTCAAGTGGCTTTGCTGATATCAGCCTCCCTGTTTATCTTTCCCTTCTCTAGAATATCTAGAATTTACCCTCTATCAACCCCCATAATCCTGCCCATCTCAGGCCTCTCCTGCTTGGGCCCACTGACAGCCTCCTCCCTGGCCTACCAGCTTCTAATCCACCTCCTACATGACCCTGAGGGGGGTTTTCTATCACCCAGATCCAATTTTGTCCCTCTCTGCTCAAAACCCTTCCCCAGCTTCCACCGCCCCCAGGGCAGAGTTCCAGCTCCTCAGCCCCTGCTCTGGTGCCTGCTCACTTTTCTAGCCCCATGTCCTATAACATCCTCCTTTCCCCAGCTACTCTGAACCCCAGAGTCATTTCCAGAAAATAGCACACTTCTCCACACCTCTTTGCCCCTGCAATTTCCTCTTCTCCCATCAGTCCGATCTACCTACTCTTTAGAAGCCTGGCATTGATTACCCTTTTTCCTGTACCAGGCTCTCTTCTAAGCACTTTACATGACTGAACTCATTCAGGCCACACACATCCTTATGAGGTAAGTACCACTCCTGTCCCCATTCTACGGATGAGGAAACTGAGGCACAGGATGAGAATGAACAAACTATAACTATATGCGACAATATGGATGACTCTCACAGACGTAACCATGAGCAAAAAAAAAAGTGGGCTAGACATAAAGAGTGGAGTGGGGAGGAGTGAGATAAAGTGGGAAATCTCAGTGTGCCTGGTACACAGGAAGGATAAGTGGTATTTCACGCAGCTGAGGTTTCAGTGCTGAATCCAGATGTAAAATATTTCTCTCTTGGTGAGGACACATGGATTAGTGGTTAGGAGCAGTTTCTGGAGCCGGGTGACATTTGTTCGAATTTTGGCTCTGCTATTGCTAGCTGTGTGACCTTGGGCAAGTTACTTCACCTCTCTGGGCTTCTCTGCTCATTTGTAAAATGGGCATAATAATTGTCCCCACTTCATAGGGCTATTATAAAGATTAAATTATTTCACGTATGTAAAGCATTTTAAAAATGCCCAGGGAATTCCCTGGAGGTCCAGTGGTTAGGACTCCAAGCTCTCACTGCCTTAGGCCCAGGTTCGATCCGTGGTCAGGGAACTAAGATCCCATGAGCTGCGTGATGCGGCCAAAAAAAAGCCCAACACAATAATTCCTATATTATAAAAATAATAATGTTTTAAAATTCTAAAAACACTGATCTCGTGGAACCACCAGGTCTCCTGGGTTCAATTCCTCGCTCAGCCACTTTCTCAGTATAACTTTTGGGCAAGTCACTTTCCCTCTCTGCACCCCCTTCTCTGTAAAATGGGGAAAATGTTTCTGATCTCACTATGTGGTTAGGAAGGTTTAATGAGATCTATCTGTCAGAAAAGACACAGTGGAGGCTCAAGAACCAGGTTCAGCCATAGCAATGTTTTGTCTGGACTGCTCGGTAGTTATTAAAAGTCTGAATTTGTTGTTTACCCTTAACATTTGGAAGATTTTTAAAAAATGTATATTTGCAGCTTCTAATTTAAAAAAAAAAAAAAGGCTTTAAAGTAGACAGACTACATTCCCAAGCATGAATAATCAACTTGAATTATGTAGTGAGTGTCCTCCATAAATGGGGCACACACCCCAACACTAGCCACGGGTCCCACCTCTCCCTGCTCCCAGGAAGTGATATTTGATTCTGAAAATTGTGTGAGATACATGCTGAGAAAATGCACTTTCTCACAATGCTAAGTGAGAAACAAAACACTCAGTATTTCTTAACTATTATTAAGTTATTTATTATTATTATCATCCAATACAGAAATATCTGCAATCTACTTCTGTTAACAGCAAAGAGAAGTTTTCAAAGAACAAGTTAAGTAACACCAGGAGGAAACAACCAGACACATCCAGAAAGTGGGATATTCTGCAAGACAACAGGCTGGGAGCTTCAAAAGTCAATGTCATGGGGCAGAAAGGGTCTGAAACTGTTCTAGATTAGAAGAGACTAAATAGACCTAACAGCCAAATGCCATGTGTGAACCTCCATCGGGTCCTGGTTCATATAAGCAGCTGTAAAAATGATTCCTAAGCACCTGGAGAAATTTGAACATGGGCTGGATTTCAGAACAATTTAAGAATTATTGTCTATGTCGTTAGATGTGACAAAGATTTTGTAAAAAGAATGGTTCTCCAAGTGGTGTAGTCGAGGGAACCCTGAGGGTCTGCAAGATCAAAACTATTTTCATAATAGTGTGAAGAGGTCTTTTGCCCTTTCTCACTCTCATTCTCCCCTGAGAGTTCAGTGCAGTTTTCCCAGAAGCTCCATGACTTGTGATGATGTCATCACTCTGACAGCTGATGGAATGTGTGCTTGTGTATTCTTGTGTTTTAAAACAAGTCTCACAGGAATAAAGACACAGACCTACTAGAGAATGGACTTGGGGATATGGAGAGGGGGAAGGGTAAGCTGTGACAAAGCTAGAGAGAGGCATGGACATATATACACTACCAAACGTAAGGTAGATAGCTAGTGGGAAGCAGCCGCATAGCACAGGGAGATCAGCTCAGTGCTTTGTGACTGCCTGGAGGGGTGGGATAGGGAGGAGGGGAGGGAGGGAGACGCAAGAGGGAAGAGATATGGGAACATATGTGTATGTATAACTGATTCACTTTGTTATAAAGCAGAAACTAACACACCATTGTAAAGCAATTATACTGCAATAAAGATGTAAAAAAATAAATTAATAAAAAATAAAAAAAGTCTCAGTTTCAACTTCTGATACAGTAAATATGTTTTGCATATCTAAATACTTATTTTTTATTTCTTTTTTTTTTAGCCTCACCGCGCAGCTTGTGGGATCTTAGTTCCCTGACAAGGGATTGAACCCAGGCCCTCCACAGTGAAAGCACAGAGTCCTAACCACTGGATCACCAGGGAATTTCCCATTTCTTTTTAAAATTGAGATATAATTGACATGTAACTAATACAGTAACTATTCCTTGATAGAACCCAGGTAAACAAAAGCTTTTTAGGGCCCTCCATAATGTTTAAGAGGGTTAAGGAATCCTGGGGACCTGGGATTAGTATCTTGAGCAGCACCCCCTCTATATCGCTGTATTTAACGGGCAACACTAACTTTCGGAATCCGCCAACCCTCTTGGGAGTTAGAATGTTCGAATCTCAATCATTGCTTATTAAAACAGTAAATCTATTCTACAGTGAAACCGTACAAATTTGGCTCACTGTGAATGTAAAATGTAAAACCAGTTCAAAAAGATGTTTGGGGCTTCCTTGGTGGTACAGTGGTTAAGCATCCGCCTGCCAATGCAGGGGACACGGGTTTGAGCCCTGGTCCGGGAAGATCCACATGCCGCGGAGCAACTAAGCCCGTGCGCCGCAACTACTGAGCCTACACGCCACAACTACTGAAGCCCGCGTGCCTAGAGCCTGTGCTCCGCAACAAGAGAAGCCACTGCAATGAGAAGCCCGTGCACCTCAATGCAGAGTAGCCCTCGCTCGCCGCAACTAGAGAAAGCCCGCGTCCAGCAACGAAGACCCAACACAGCCAAAAATAAATAAATAAAATAAATAAATTTGTATATTAAAAAAAAAAAAAAAAGCTGTGTGGCAGTTTCTGCTAAAGTTAAATATGTGTCAGTTCTAAGACTCAGCAAGCCCACTCCCTGGAATTGAGGGTAATGTCCACCAAGAGATTTGTACAAGAATCTTCAGAGTAGCATTATTCACAATAGCCCCAAACTAGAATCAACCATCAAAAGGAGAATGGATATAAATTGTCATCAATTCACACAGTGAAATGCTCTACGTCAGGGGTTGGCAAACTATGGTCGGTGCACCAAATTTGGCCTGCCATCTGCTTTTATAAGAATGACATTTCATGCCACATGAAAATTATTAAAATTAAATTTTCAGTGGCCATAAATAAAGTTTTACTGGAGCCCAGCCATGCTTATTCATGCATTCATTGTCTGTAGATGATTTCACACCAATAGGAAAATTAAGTAGTTACAACAGGGACCATATGGCCTGCAAA
This sequence comes from Pseudorca crassidens, assembly GCF_039906515.1. NCBI lineage: Eukaryota > Metazoa > Chordata > Mammalia > Artiodactyla > Delphinidae > Pseudorca > Pseudorca crassidens. The sequence continues at coordinate 12,489,395 of NC_090315.1, read as the reverse complement.
ACTGAAAATAGTTACCATCTGGTCCTTTACAGAAAAAGGTGGCCAACCACTGCTATACAGCAAAAAAGGAAAGAACTACAATTATATACAATAGTAGGTAGAGTGAAAGAAGCGGACATAAGAGTACACACTGGTTTCTGTTTATAAGGTCCAGAACAGGCAGAACTAATCTACGATTAAGTAAGTCAGAAGAATGGTCCCTTGGTGGGGCTGTCAATGGCCAGGAAGAGGGACAAGGAAGACTTCTGGGGCGATGGGCACGTTCTGGATCTCGATCTGGGCAGTGGATACTCAAGTATAGACATATGTTAAAATTTACAAAGCTGTACATGTGTAATATGTGCCCATTTTACTGTATAATATGCATGTTACAATTCAAATTTTTTAAGTGGGAGGAGGAAAATGAGAAGGAAAAAAAGTGCCCATCTCCAAAGGTTTATAAAGAACTCGGATGAAAACCAAACAAAATGCTGAACAATCATCAAGACAGATAATACAAGTGGTAACAAGGATGTAGAGGGACTGGAACCCTCACACAACTGGTTATGGGAACATAAAATGGTATGGCCACTTTGGATAACAGGTTTTTTTTGTTTTTGTTTTTGTTTTTGTTTTGCGGTACGTGGGCCTCTCACTGTTGTGGCCTCTCCCGTTGCGGAGCACAGGCTCCGGACGCGCAGGCTCAGCGGCCATGGCTCACGGGCCCAGCTGCTCCGCGGCATGTGGGATCTTCCCGGACCGGGGCACGAACCCGCGTCCCCTGCATCGGCAGGCGGACTCTCAACCACTGCGCCACCAGGGAAGCCCCCGAATAACAGTTTTTGATAGCAGTTTGGCAGTTCCTCAAATTGTTAAACAGAGTTCATACGATCCAGTAATTCCATCCTAAGTATATACCCAAGAGAGATGAAAACATACGTCCACACAAAAACTTGCACATGAATATTCATAGTGGCATAATTCATAAGAGCCAAAAGTGGAAGCAATTCAAATGTCCATCCACCGATGAATGAATAAATAAAATGTGATATATCCATACAATGGAATATTATTCAGCAATAAAAAGAAATGAAACACTGATACATGTTACAACATGGATGAACTTTGAAAACATTATGGTCAGTGGCAAAAGCCAGTCACAAAGGGCTTCCCTGGTGGCGCAGCGGTTGAGAGTCCGCCTACCGATGCAGGGGACATGTGTTCGTGCCCCGGTCCGGGAGTATCCCACGTGCTGCGGCGCGGCTGGGCCCGTGAGCCACGGCCGCTGAGCCTGCGCATCCGGAGCCTGTGCTCCGCAACGGGAGAGGCCACAACAGTGAGAGGCCCGCGTACCGCAAAAAAAAAAAAAAAAAAAAAAAGCCAGTCACAAAGACCACATATGATACCATATTTCTATGCAATGTACAGAATAGACAAATCTATAGAGACAGAAAGTAGTTTAGTGGTTAGTAGCCCACGTGCCCACGTGCTGCAACTACTGAAGCCCACGCACCTAGAGCCTGTGCTCCGCGACAAGAGAAGCCCGCGCCCGACGCCACAAGAGAAAGCCCACGCGCAGCAACGAAGACCCAACGACCCAATGCAGCCAAAAATAAATAAATTTTAAAATAAATAAATAAATAAATAAGCCAAGCACTAAAGCTAAATCTTCCACAGCTAAGCCCTTCCATGTTGATTCATTGAAAACATCACTCATCCAGTTTAACAAAGGGCTCTTCTTGACACAAAACTCCAACCGTTTCTAACACCTCTAAGGCTTCTCAACCCAAGAAATGCTTGTTAGCACCTGCTTATTATGTACAGTGTACCTAAATGTACAATGCATTTTCTTTTTTACCTGCTTCCAGAAAAAGGCTTGAAATAAAGAGGCTGTAACCAGTGGAGCTAAACCCTCTGATCCCACCCACAGCCTTTATTTCCCCAAACCATCTGACTCAGTTTAACTGGCCTCGTTTAGTAAAACCCTCTAACCTGGAGGTCAAGTCCAAGTGACATTCTGTCCCCAAAGCCAGCCAAACTCTCTAAGTCTTTAGCAACTTTGATCAGGAAAAAGTCCTGCCAGCTGTTTCCCCTCCCTCTGAGGGCAACCCTAGCACCTCCTCACCCATCGTATTTCCCTGGGTTGAACTTCTGGCCAGAAACCTGCTGATTCTGCTTGGGGCAAAGAAAGGAGAGGAGGTAGGAACCTTCAGACCTTTCCTGTGTGAGGCAATAGCAGGGCTGGGGTTAGGGTGAGGCAAGCAGGCTCCTATAGGGAGCAACATTTAAGGAGGCGCCCACTAGAAGGTGCCAGCCCTGCCTTTGCACCACCCTGAGAATGAGCGCCCCCTTAAATGTTGCACCCTGGATTCCTCTCTTGCCTCACCCTAGTCCCGGCTCTGGGCTCTGGGCAACTGCATGCGCCTTCCTCCAACAGTGGCTCTGGGAAGATAGGGCTGGGTCTCTCCCTCAGCCATGACCTTGTAATTCCAGCTCCCAGTCAAATTTTATGAGACTCCAGGCCAAAGGAGTTGCTCCCAGGTTATAGGAAACGCCATAGATGTTGTTGACTTAAGGGGATGGGCCAGAGACACACCTGCCCAGAGCCTCTTGGCTCAGTTTTTCACCTGGGTTTATGGAGCCCTTCTCCCTGAGACAGAAACTCAGGAGTCAGGAGTCCAGGCCCCCAAGCCCCTCTTCCCTTTAGTCCAAAAACTCCAGGCCACCACCCTCTCGGGGACCCAGCATCCAACTCACGAAGCGCCCGAAGCGGATGGGGTCTCCATCTTCAATGTGCATGTCAGCCTGGGCCCCACTAAGGCGGGAGATGACAGACTGGCAGCCGGGGAGTAGGGACCGGAGCAGCCCGGAGCCGGTAATGTGGTCCGCATGGCAGTGGGTATTCACTGGGAGAGAGAGGAGAGAGCCAGGTTCAGGAGAGCACAGAGAGGACGCAGGATTCCCAGCCCCCAGCCCCCTCCTCCCTCAGGCCCAGGAGCCCGGCCCCCAAACGGACCAGCATACAGCAGCTGTAGCCCCAGTTCCTTGACCAACTGGGCATCCCGATGCGCTGTCTCCAGAACCGGGTCGATCAGAATGGCCTCTCTGGACTCTCTGTCACCCAGGAGGTAAGTGTAGGTGCAGCTCTTGGGCTCAAACATCTGGAAAGGGGGTGGGGACAAGTGAGAGCACAGATTCAGAACCCCCCCTTACTGTGGACCCAGGAGTCCAGGCCTCAACTCCATTCTCTTCCTAAGATCCAGAAGCAGAAGCCCCTGTCCCCCCCCCCTTTTTTGTTTTTTACTTAATGGGTTTATATTTAATATAGTACTTCTCACCATGGAGATGTTACCCGTTAATATAAAAATTTTTTTGTTTTTGTTAAACATTAAATCTCTTCTCCATTTCAATGTCAATATAAAGTATTTTTTTACATTAAATCTTTTCTCCATTTCAACGTTAGGTACAACGAATACATTTTCTAAACTTTTTCCCCCACCAAGAGATAAGTTTTAATTTTTGACCAACTGTATTTAATATCTACGTACAATATTAACTTGGGAGATAACGAAACAAAAATCCATTAAAAATATGGAGAGTTAAAAAAAATAAATAAATAAAAAAAATAATAATAAACTGTCGTGAAAATCAAATGGGAAAAAAAAATATGGAGAAAAGACTCCTCAGTGTTGCAGAAGGCAGTGATTATAACTAAACAGTGGCAGTTTCCTAGGATTCTGGGCAAGAGTTTTCTTCTTCCTATTGAGAATTCTTAAACTATGAAATATTACTTTTGCAAAGTTCAGCCTTCTCACTTCTTTGACCTTCTTTCTAACTAGCAAATGCAAATTACAGATGGCATTTTTCAGTGCATTATTTGTTGTGAAGAAAACGTTTTGTTTTCCATTTAATATAGTATACCAATTTGTTCCTATTTATAGGGAAACCAAGACTATGAAACTACCCTATTTACTGTTTCTTGGGAACTTTCAGACACCAAAACTCAGTTCTGAACCTCAACAGCACAAAAGTTTTCAGGACAAGGTTTGATTCAGGAGGTCCTTCAAAGTCACATCTGTCCATTTCTCCTTCGTGCATATACCCCCAAACAAGCATAAATGCCTGTAATACTGAGAACGAGAGCGATTGCATCTCTGGCTTCTACTGCTTCAACAACAGGCAGCACCAAAAGCAATGAAAAGAGGACTGGGAACAATTGTGTTGAAACTAAGATCATGATGTTGAGATCTTGAGGTGACTGGTTCTTAAAGGCTGAAGGTTTCAAAGAAAGCGGTATTTGTTTAATTCTATCAGTTCAGGATGCTGAGGCTTAAGAGGTTCCACGTGACAGCGCCTTCAAGTTAGCAGCCATTACAGGAATCCCCCTGCCCGGAGTCAGGAGTCTGGGACCCCAGCACCTTACTCCGTCGGAACCAATGAGTCCCAACTTTCATCCATCCCCAAACCTGGGTCCCCGTCATCCTCTTCTGTAATGGAAGCAAGAGTTCAGACCGAAGCCCAGATCGGGGTCCCAGATCTGGGACCCAGATCACTCCCCTTTAAAGGACGCAAGAGTCTAGCCCTACACCCCTTTCCGCAAAGATCCAGGCGTCAGGGCCCGGGTATCTCTCCGGATTTAAAGGACCCAGGCGTTCCACCCCTACCGCCACCCAGGATCCAGTAATCTCGCTCCCCGGTCCAGCCACTGCGAACCTGACGTAGGAGGATGGGGGCTCCAGACTCGCTGTATTGACTGAGCTGCCGCCCAGCGACCCTCAGTGCAGACCCCGCCATAGCGCCCGAGGCTGGAGACGGAGCGGTGCCAGCGGAAACCGAGCGCACCCAAAGCTGAACCCCGGAGGGGCGGGGCGGGGCGGGGGCATGGGCGGGGCCCGCCTTAAAGGGGCCACAAGTGCCTGGGGCCGAGGGAGGGGCGGAGCGGAGCGGAACGGAACCAGGCTGAGGACCGATGGGGAGACTTTAGAGACGGAGAAGACAGGAAGACCCAGAGGAACAAAGAACAATCACCTCACACCAGTCAGAATGGTCATCATCCAGAGGTCTACAAACAATGCTGGAGAGAGTGTGGAGAAAAGGGAACCCTCCTAAAGGCTGGTGGGAATGTAAACTGGTACAGTCACTATGGAGAACAGCATGGAGGTTCCTTTAAAAACTAAAAGTAGAGCTACCATATGATCCAGCAATCCCACTCCTGGGCATATATCTGGACAAAACTATAATTTGAAAAGATACATGCACCCCAATGTTCATAGCAGCACTATTTACAGTAGACAGGACATGGAAGCAACCTAAATGTTCATCGATGGAGGAACGGATAAATAAGATGTGATATATATACACAATGGAATATTACTCAGCCATAAAAAAGAATGAAATAATGCCATTTGCAGCAACATGGATGGACCTAGAGATTATCATACTAAGCGAAGGAAGTCAGACAGAGAAAGACAAATATCATATGACATCACTTATATGTGGACTCTTAAAAAATGATGCAGATGAACTTATTTACAAAACAGAAGCAGACTTCAAAAACAAATTCATGGTTACCAAAGGGGAAAGGTGGGGGTGGGGTGGGATAAATTAGGAGTTTGGGATTAACATACGGACACTACTATATATCAAATAGATAAACAACAAGGTCCTACTACATAGCACAGGGAACTCTACTCAATATTTTGTAAAAACCTATATGGGAGAAGAATCTGAAAAAGAATGGATGTGTGCATATGTATAACTGAATCCCTTTGCTGTGCACCTGAAACTAATACCACATTGTAAATCAACTATACTCCAATATAAAATAAAAATTAATTTTTTAAAAAACCAGAGAAACAAAGAACAGGGAGACATTCAAAGGGCAAGGGAGACACACTGGGAGAAGCACAGACTTCTCTCCCTGGAGAAGGAGAAACCCAACAAGAGACCCCAATACACTCATAGCCCCAGGGCCATTTTATAGGAAAAGCAGGTGGTTGGACCTTCATTGTTACAAAGAAAAAAAGTTTGGTTCAATGTCATTAGTGTCTTGAGGGGCTGTTGGTTGAGTGCCTGGTCCCAGAAGAAGAGATTATCCCATTAAACTTTATTTAAAAATCACTTAAGTATTTTACCAGGAATGTTTATGTCTTCCCAGGAAGAAATCATTAAAAAAAAAAATTTTCCACAATGTCTTGTAAAATCAGGTTGGGGATCATTTGGCTTCTCTTGGAATGTGAACCTCTAAAAATGGCTTTTGTTCATTTACACCAAGGACCTAGAGTTGAGACAATGTCTAGTCATGGGCTGTCTGAAAGCTTGCTCTTTGGAATCATATCAGTAGTGAGAATAGGGCATCCCACTCTTGTCTGGAGGATCTAAGTCACTTTGTCACAGATACAGAAGGCCAACTGTACCACACCATTCGATATAAGGGACTTGCACATTTGCCAATTTTGGTATCCATGGGGGTCCCGGAACTAACCCCCTGTGGATACCAAGGGAAGACTGTGACTCTCCCTGTGTTTGGGGAGACAGCCCGTACTCCCTCTGCAGTCCTCTACCCTTAGCTACAGCAAATCAATAAATCCCAACTTTGCCAGACTTCTAGTATATTCCTGGTGGGCTTTATCAGGGGAGAGACTCAGGGAGCCACTCAGAGACAAGGAAGATGCTGAGACTCAGTGATAACAAAGAGAGAGAGAGAGAGATCTGGAGAGACTTTCAGAGATACATTGGGAGATACAGAATTGAAATGGGGTGTCTGTCAAAGAAATATGGTCACTTAGATACACTCGAAGATTCTAGGAGATCGTGGAGGTGGGAAGAGATGTGGGGAGCAGGGAGCATTAGAGAGGGGAGAAATGTACAGGGAGAAGGACAGAATCTCTCAGAACAGGGAAACACCAAGAGAGGGGAGAAACAGGCAGAAAGAAAAGCTCAGACTCAAGGAGAGAACTTGGTTCAGTTATTCCTCACACTGAGGTCTCCTGAACGTCTGGCTCAAGCTGAGCGAAACTGGAGGCCCAGAGGTGAGTCCTCAGTCTGGTTGGTCTGGTTGGTGGGGGAAAGAGGTGCAGACATCAGGGCTAAAACAAGGAGAGGTACAGGGATTGCCTGGAGCTCAGGGGAGAGAGAAGCCAGGAAAACAGGGACTCTGAGGCACACTTTACTCTGAGGGTCCCCCAAATAAGACCTCTCCACCCCGGGGCCCATTTCTAATTGTTTCTGCAGGATTGGTAGACGCTTACTTGTCCCTTGAAGGCGTGCACACCCTCTGGGGGTTTTGTAGAGTCAGCTGCGAGTTATCCTAAGAGTTAGAAACTGGTATCACCCTTCCCAAATGTGTGACCTCAGGCTCAAAACTAAACTCTTCTGGGCTTCTCTTTTTTCATCTGTAGCTTGTGGTTGAAAATAGTTCCTCCCTCACTGTGAAGATCTAAGAAAAGATACATGTGGGGACTTCCCTGGCGGTCCAGTGGTTAAGACTCTGAGCTTCCACTGAAGGGGACACGGGTTCAATCCCTGGTCGGGGAATTAAGATCCCACATGCCGCACAGCCAAAAAAGAAAAAAAAAAAAAAAAAGATACACACACCCCAATGTTCATAGCAGCATTATTTACAATTGCCAAAATACGGAAGCAACCTAAGTGTCCATCACATGAATGGGTAAAGAAGAGGTGGTATATATATACAATGGAATACTACTCAGCCATAAAAAAAGAATGAAATTTTTCCATTTGCAGCAACATGGATGGACTTGGAGGGCATTATGCTAAGTGAAATAAGTCAGACAAAGAAAGACAAATACTGTATGATATCACTTATACGTGGAATCTGAAAAATACAACAAATGAGTGAATATAACAAAAAAAGAAGCAGACTCACAGATATAGAGAACAAACTAGTGGGTCCAGTGTGGGGAGGGAGGGCAAGATAGGGGTAAGAGGTTAAGAGGTACAAACTACTAGGTATAAAATAAGCTACAAGGATATATCTTACAACAGGGGAACATAGCCAACATTTTATAATAACTATAAAGGAGTATAACCTTTATAAATTGTGAGTCACTAGATTTTACACGTGTGATTTATATAGTATTGTCAGCAACTATACTTCAATTTAAAAAAGAAAAGATCCAATGAGTTCACACATACAAAGAGTTTGGGAGAGGACCTGGCACAGAACAATTGCTCAGGTGTTGTGCTCTCAGGGAGGTGGCTATCACTATTTCATCGTCATCCGTGACTCCTTCCTCCTCTTGCTACTTCCTCCCAATTCATTACTAAGCCCTGATGAATTAACCTCTCCAACCAGACCACTTTTCCCTCATCACGCCCTCTGCCCCAGTCAAAGAGGCAGCAAAGCATAGATGCAAATTACATGGATTCCAGGGTCAGGCTGCAAGTGTTCAAATCCTGGCCCTGCTATTTCCTGGCTGAGTGACCTTGGATAAGTTTTAGTGCCTCATTTTTATCTCTGTACAATGGAGATGATAGTAGCGCCTCCTCTTGAAAAACTGCTGTCAGCATTAAATGAATGAACATACATAAAACACTCAAGACAGCTTCTGACATATATCAGATGCTGTAATTAATAACATAATTATCATATAATATAATTATCGATATCATATAATAATATAATAGTACTTTTTAATAATTACTAATATAATTAATATATAACAGCCGCCTCACTGGCTTCTGTCTTCCACTCTACCTCCCTGTAATCCATTTTCCACGCAGCAACCAGTGAACCTTTTAAAATGTCAATGAAGACACTGAAAAGTCAAAGCAAACAAATTCAACTTGTGGGTCTTGTTTAAGTACTGACTGAAACAAACCAAGTGTAATAAAAAGATTTTTATGGGATATGAGGTCTGGTATATAGCTTCAAAATCATCTGGGAGGAGTGAGTGGGGAAATGAGCCCAAATAATCCTTCCGTATAACTCCCACGGCTCCCAGGGTTCGCCAGACCTTGTGGACTATCAGACTGAAGACCCACCCATGCGGGGGTGGTTTATGGGCACTTCACGGTCATTCCTGTACGGGGCGGGACGGTGCACCATCACTTCCCGGGGGAAGGGTGCCAAGCAAGCCACCCCGGGCCTGGCACCAGGAGCTCCAGCGGGGAACAAGGGGGCCCGGGTACCTGGAGACCGCCGCCCTTCCGGCCCCAGGGTCGTAGTAGTAGGGTGGGAGGGGCGGAGAATCCAGAATCACCCAGCAGCGAAGAGTGCCGGGCGCTGTGCAAATAACGTGACTTTTACTGGGCATCAGCTCGCTCTGAACCCGTCCCGCTCCCTCCCTCTCTCGAGGAAAAAGCTAGCCTTTACTTGCCAGTGCCTTGAGGGGTAGAATAGGCAGCGGGCTCTTGAAACTGATTCGGGAGACGGAACTCAAGCTCCGAGCGGAATTCTCGAAAAGAACGGGGACATACAAAAGGGAAGTTGTCTCAAGAAATCTCTTGAGTTAGGTTTCCCCGTGTTAACTCCTGCACGTGCTTGACTCCAGTCAGCCACCGTAGGCCCTGCAAGCCTCGGCACACTTTCCTCCGGTCCCTCAGCCGGTATTGCTCACCAATTGGCTTGCCTTGCGCACCCACCCCCTCCTTCCATCCCGTCTCCCCCGCTGCAGCCTCCGCGGGCCGGACCGCGCATGCGAACTAACGCCCCCACCGGCCCGGCGGAGGAGGAGGGAATGGAAATGAGGCTGGGCCCAGCAGCTAGCGCGCGCTCCTTCCCCTGCCCTCCCATCTCAGGGCGCGCGCCGCGCGGTGCAGAGTCCGAAGGCAGCGCCGCAGTGGCCGCGGCCCCCGAGGGAGGGGCCCGGAGCCCCGCCCCCAGGGAGGAGCCGCCCGCAGGTGAGGGGTCAGCGGTCTGGGCACAGACGCCAGGGTCTTCGGGAAGTAGACTGGGGGTGCTGATCGCCAGAACTCCCGGAACGGGGGAGGGTCCTGATGCATAGGTTCTGGAGGGGCTGCATGGGCGCCTGAGCCTTGGGAGGGTGCATTGGTGCCCGAATGCCATGATCCCAAGGGGTGCTTGGAGGCTCGGAGGCTTGGGACCTCGAGGGAGAAGTCCATTAGGGGGTCTCAGAATCGCAACACACGAGCCACGCTCTTTCTGTGTCTTCCTCCAGGTCTCCCCTCTACCCTCCACGGTTCCAACTCCACGCAGGGGTTGAAATTTAGTGACAAGAAGAAGGCAGTTCAAGCGGCGTCAATGTGAATCCCGCCCACTGAGCTCGTAGGCCCCTCCCCTGGGACAGAGTTGCTGAGCAACCGACTTTGGGTCTTATTAGTATAGCTCCACCCATCCCCGTCTTAGGTTCCTCGGCCGGTTCCGCCCACTCTGGACATAGGCCCCGCCTGCTCCGCGCTCTGGGGCGGCTGGGAGTTAGTTATAGAGGCCCCGCCCACTCCGCTCGAAGGCTCAAACGCTGAGGCTAAGTTCCAAATAGACTGCGTCGGGTCGGGTTTGCATAACCCCGCCCATTGTGCCCTTAGGCTCCGCCCACCCTCGCCTTATAGGACCCCAGAATTAAATAGACCCTGCTCCTAAACATACTGAGCCTTGATTGTTAGGCTCTCAGCCCTTCCCCCAACAGCCTGATAAACACCGGCGTCGCCCCCTCTCCCACCCTAGGCCCTCCCTTTAGGTTTCTGGGCCAGCAAGATGCTGGAGCGGGACGCTGAGTCTGTGGCCCGGGGCACCGATCCTAGTCCCACTGGCAAGGAGCCTGTGACCAAAGGAGAAGGTGAGGGCGGCTCCACCGGTGAGTAGGGGGCATTCTCCAGGAACTGGGGCCAAGAGAATCGTATGTTGAGGGAATCTCAGGGTGAAGTTTTGAAAGCCCAGGGTGATAACCATTTCGGATCCCCAAGAGCGCCAAGTTCTGGGGAATCCTCCAGGTTGTCTTGGAGGGACCCCTCATTTCTAGGGGAGATGACATGCGGGATTTCAGGGTGATCACTTGGGAAGATACTAGAAACGGACAGTTTAGTAGCTTTGGGGAAGCCTTAGCTCTGGGGTTCCAGCGAGGTAACCCTTTGGAGCCCCTTAGGATGATGCATGGCAGGGGTGAGAAGCAGGAACACGCCATTTGGGGAATCTCAGTATGACCCTTCAGGTGTCCAGACACACTAGAATGTCAAGGTCGAGGGGGAGCCTGGTGTAGACTCAGGGCGTTGGCTGCTTCCTGGAGCCCACCAACCCTCCTGTCCCCTAGCTCCCTACCAGGGCTCGCCGCAGAAGCCCAGCCAGTTGGTTCCAGGGCCCGCCACGTCTGCGGGGGCGCCTTCCCGACCCCGCCGGCGGCCCCCGCCCCAGCGCCCGCACCGCTGCCCCGACTGTGACAAGGCCTTCTCGTACCCGTCCAAGCTGGCCACGCACCGGTTGGCACACGGCGGCGCCCGCCCCCACCCATGCCCCGACTGCCCCAAGGCCTTCTCCTACCCCTCCAAGCTGGCAGCCCACCGCCTCACGCACAGCGGCGCCCGTCCGCACCCGTGCCCGCACTGCCCAAAGGCCTTCGGCCACCGCTCCAAGCTGGCAGCCCACCTCTGGACCCACGCGCCCACCCGCCCCTACCCGTGCCCCGACTGCCCCAAGTCCTTCTGCTACCCCTCCAAGCTGGCGGCCCACCGCCATACGCACCATGCCACCGACGCCCGTCCCTATCCTTGCCCGCACTGCCCCAAGGCTTTTTCATTCCCCTCCAAACTGGCCGCCCATCGCCTATGTCACGACCCCCCGACGGCACCGGGTAGCCAGGTCACTGCCCGGCATCGCTGCTCCAGCTGCGGCCAGGCGTTTGGCCAGAGACGCCTCCTACTCCTTCACCAACGCAGCCGCCACCAGGCCGAGAGCCCAGGGGAGCGGGAGTGAACCCTCCCTTTGGCTCACTGGCTCCCTGTGCTGCCAGCCCCAGTCAATAAAGAGGTGGCATCTCTGAGCCAGGCTGTATGGACTTGCCTCTTCCAGGTAGCCGGAAGGGAGGTTGGCCCCCCGCGCTGGACTCAGACTTAGCAGGAGGAACTCGTTTCTGGGAGGGGAAAACATCACCCACAGAGTTAGCACGGGGCCCCAAACCATGGACCTGGAGGTGTGGTTTGAAAGCCCTGGCTCTGGTTTTTCACACCTCTTCATATGGCAGAGGTTAAACATCTGCTAGCATCCTGTGCTGCTGAGGAGTGTGGCGAGACAGGCTCTCCTCAATGTTGTGAGTTTAAACTAGTGCCTCCACTTTGGCCATTGAGTGTATGTATAAAAAATTTTAAATGCACGCATGCTCGTGTCAGCGATTCCACTTCTAGGAATTTATCCTATAGATAAGCACGTGAAAAAAGGTATAAGATTAAGGATGTTCACTGCAGTGCGACGGCAGTGGCCAAAGATGGGAAACAACCCGAGTGCCCATCAATAGGGGACCAGCTAACGAATTTACAGTACAGCCAGAGAATGGAAGATGTAGCTGTAGGGGAAAAAAGTCAGCTCTACATGCACTGACGTGGAAGTATTCCCAAGATAAGCTAAATCATAAAGGCAAGAACAAGGGGTGTATACCAGTAGAGTAAAAACAATTTGAAGGCCAAGCTTTGGAGCCAGCCCTGACCCACTAAAAAGCCGCAGGGCCTTGGACGAGCTTGTCGCTTCTCTGAACTCAGATGCCTTATCTATAAAATGGGAGGGTTTTTTGTTTGATGCTGCGGGTTTCTAAATTTGGCTGTGGCTTGCGGCATCTTAGTTCCCCGACCAGGGATCGAACCAGGGCCTCGGAAGTGAAAGCACCAAGTCCTAACCACTGGATCGCCAGGGAATTCCCAAATGGGAGTATTATAAGGCCTTTACAAGCAACTTCTCAGGCAAAGATGGTTCCCCTCTTGGAGCCTGTTTCTCCAGCTATAAAACAAGGATGACTGAGCGAACATGGAACTGCTCTTCGTTCTACAGATAGGAATTAAGCAGGTACCGTGTGCCGGGCCCTGCACAGGGTGTTAGGAACACAGCAGTGAACAAGACAGACCTGGTCTAGTGAGGGAGGTGGACACCAACCAAGTAGTGGCAAACACAAAGTAAAGAAGCCAAGTCCACTTTGAACAACAAGTAGGGGAGCCTTGCCTCCCTTCATACCAAGAATTATTACAAAGCTGTAGTAATAGGACGGTGGTGCTGGCTTGGGAATAGGCTAGTGGGAGGGCACTGAGAGCTCAGGAACAGACCTGCGCTTACGAGGTGCTAATAGGAGGTGGTCCCCACCTGTAGATCAGAGGTTGGCAAGCTTTTCCTATAAAGGGCCAGACAGTAGATCTGTTTAGATTTTGCAGGCCATACTGCGTCTGCCACAACTACCCGGCACTGCTGTTGTAGCTCAAAGGCAGACACATGCATTGTGATATGTGGACGAGCGTGGCCGTGTTCCGATAAAACTTTATTTACAAAAACAGTAGGTGAGGGCTTCCCTGGTGGGCGCAGTGGCTGAGAGTCTGCCTGCCGATGCAGGGGACACGGGTTCGTGCCCCGGTCCGGGAAGATCCCACATGCTGCGGAGTGGCTAGGCCCGTGAGCCATGGCTGCTGAGCCTGCGTGTCCGGAGCCTGTGCTCCGCAACGGGAGAGGCCACAACAGTGAGAGGCCCTCGTAATGCAAAAACAAACAAACAAACAGTAGGTGGGCTGGATTCTGCCTATGGAGTGTAGTTCACCAGCCCCAGCTATAGATAAGTGGGGAAAGGATAGCTAATCTGTGAATGAGCTGAGAGATAGGGAAGAAAATTAAATGAGACCCTGTGGTAGGCAGAATAATGGTCCCCCAAAGATGTCCACATCCTAATCCCCAGAACCTGTGAGTGTGCTCGCTTCCACACAGCAGAAGGGACTTTGCTTATGTGATGAAGGATCAGCTCTTAAGATGAGAGATTATCCTGATTATTCCAGTAGGCCCAGTGTAATCACAAGGGTCCTTACATGGGAAAGAGGGAAGCAGAGGAGTCAGAGGAGGTGTGCCAATGGAAGCAGAGACTGGAGTGATGTGGGACCACGGGTCAAGGAATGCAGTCAGCTTCTAGAGGCTAAAAACGGCAAGGAAATGGGTTCTCCCCTAGAGCTTCCAGAAGGAACACAGCAAAATAAAAATTTAAATAAGTAGATAAATAAAATAAAAAATAACATTAAAATAATTTTAAAAGACAGAAGGAACACAGCCTGGCCAGCACCATGATTTTAGCCCACTCAGACTGATTTTGGACTACCGACCTCCAGGACTATAAAATAAATTTGTGTTGTTTAAAGCCTATGATTTTGGTAATGTGTTACAGCAACATAGAAACTAATGAGGCTCTCTACCTCACAGCATACACGGAAGTTTCTAGTGATTTAAGATCTAAGTCTGAAACACAAAACTCTAGAGCATTTAGATGGAAATAAAGGAGAATCCCTTAGTAACCTCAGAGGCAGAGAAAGTATCTTTAAGACACAAAAAGTACAGATCGTAGAGGAAAAGACTGGTAAATTTGATCATAAGCAAACCAAGATACAACGATGATAGAGAGACAGTATTATGAGGGTAGACCTGGCAAATACGGTTAGATATAGAGGGTGAGGAAAGGCCTTCTTGAGGAGCTATTGTTCAGAGCTCAGATCTGAAAGCTGTGGAGGATGGAACGAGAGATGGTTTGTGGAATCTCCAGCATGAGGCTGGAACCAAGCAGACAAATGGAAATCAGGGGGCCTCAGGACTGCAGGCTGCTCAGCAAGGCCCTCGGGGGAGGGGGAGAGGCAGCGGAGGGGCAGGCTCCCTCCCCCAAAGCCAGCAGTATGGCTTGTGTCCATATTTACCGTGGAGCTGCCCCGGCAGATTTCCTCCAAAGCGACCCCACCACCATCAACGTTTCAAGGACACAAACTCATCTTGGGGGTGTCCATCCGGCCCAACCTTACTTTGTCCAGATGGGAAAGCTGGGTGCAGGAGGGATGGGATTTGCCCGCAACCAAGCAAGGGACAGTGCTGAGTCAGGGTGGATCCTGGGTTTTCCTGGTACCCCGCCCAACACCCTGCTACTCCTCGCACTGGTCCTGCCTGAAGACCTCTGCACTTGCTTTTCCTCTGCCTGGAATGGTTCCCCCGGAACCTCCCTTACTTCTCCCAAGTCCCTGCAGACAGGCGAGTCCTCTGAGACACCTTCCCTGATGACCCGATCACTCTCATCACTGTGTAACACTGCCTGGCTTTATCTGCTCACACAGCATTTATCGCCACCCCACAATGCGGGACACTTGCCTCTCTCTCCCCCAGCAGAATGTCAGCCCCGTAAGAGCAGGAGACTCGTGTCTGTTTTTTCACTCTGCAGCCCCACTGTCTCACACATGGTGGGTGTGGTTGGCAGAAAAACGGCCTCCCAAAGATGCCCACATCTTAATCCCTGGAACCTACAGATATGTTATGTGGCAAAGGTTGAATTAAGGCAGCATAAGGAATGAAGGTTCCTAAGTGGCTGGCTTTAAAACAGGAAGATTATCCCAGGTTATCCAGCTGGGCTCAGTGTAATCACAGGAAGAGTCAGTGTCAGAGTGACACAGCGTGAGAAGACTCGACTGGCCGTTGCTGGCTTTGAAGATGGAAGGGGCGTGGGTCGTGGGCAGCTGCTAGAAGCTGGAAAAGACAAGAACACGGATTCTCTCCCGGAGCCTCCAAAAGGAGCGCATCCCTGCCTACACCTTTTTTTTTTAAAATTTATTTATTTGTTTTTAGCTGCGTTGGGTCTTCGTTGCCGCGTGTGGGCTTTCTCTAGTTGTGGAGAGTGGAGGCTACTCTTTGTCGTGGTGTGCGGGCTTCTCACTGCAGTGGCTTCTCTTGTTGCGGAGCACGGGCTCTAGGCACATGGGCTTCAGCAGTTGTGACTCGCAGGCTCAGTAGTTGTGGCTCGCGGGCTCTAGAGCGCAGGCTCAGTAGTTGTGGCGCACGGGCTTAGGTGCTCTGCGGCATGTGGGATCTTCCTGGACCAGGGATTGAACCTGTGTCCCCTGCACTGGCAGGCAGACTCTTAACCACTGCGCCACCAGGGAAGTCCCCCTGCCTACACCTTTATGTTTAGCCCAGCGAGACCCATTTTGGACTTCAGACCTCCAGACCTAGAAGGTTACACCTTTTTTTTGTTTTAAGACACTAAGTTTGTGGTCATTTGCTACCCAGCTCTGACCCTGCCCTTTGCCCTTCGACCCCTTCCTGACCTCCCCAGGATGAAGTCCAAGCTTCTCAGCCTGCCGTTCACAGTGCTTCTGGACCGTCCTGTCCTGCTTTCTACAGCGAGGGAAAGGCTCTCCATCGGTGCTGTCCAGCCCAGGAGCCAGTGAGCACTTGAACTGTGGCCAGTGTAACTGAGGAAGTGAATTTTTCCTTTTGTTTCACTGTCCTTAAGTTTATTTTATTCATTTATTCATTTATTTATTTATTTATTTATTTATGGCCGCACCGCGAGGCATGTGGGATCTTAGTTCCACAACCAGGGATCAAACCCGGGGCCCCTGCAGTGGAAACACAGAGGCCTGACCACTGGACCACCAGGGAAGTCCCTGTCGTTAAGGTTAAATAGCCACCTGTGTCCAGTGGCTACTGCATTAGACGGCACAGCTGCCAGGACTGTGCCCACCTTTCCAGCTAGGTCTGCCCCTAAAGCCTCGTCACCAGAGGGGCCGTGCTCCTTCAACTGCCCCCTGGGCACCAGGCTGGCTCCCACTTCCCGGCCTTCTCCCACACCATGGCCCCATCCCAACTTCTACCCTGATTCTCTAACGCCCAGTTCAGTTCCCACCTTAAATGTGGTGGATCCTTGAAGGGGGTTCAGGATTTGGGGGGGGGTGATTAAAATGCCCCTTCCCCCAATTCTACCTCCCAAATGAGGTGATATCAAACCAGGCTGGTGACAGTTTCACAGCTACTTCTGAGAGCCCTGGAGAAAGGGAGATGTCCCTGGCCCAGAGACCTGAGACTTAGAGAGAGAGAGAGGCCTATCCCATGAATATGCCAGTCCCCAGTCCAGGACCCCCAGAGGGACAACCGAGACACAGGAATGGGCTCCAGGGGGGTCAGAACCAGCTGAGGGTGGTCCTATCAGATTCCTAATTCCCTGCCACCTGCCACCAAAGGGGGGAGGGGCCCCGAAGAAGTGACAAAGAGCTCCTTCCCTACCAGACCCCAGATAGAGAGCCCTTCGTTCTTTCCGGGACCCCAGCACAGGGGTCATTAGGCAGCCCAAAGACCCGGCCTTCAGAGGGGAAGCAAAACCAAACATAAGACAGAAAGCTGGGAACCTGCTGTGGGTTCTGGGAGACACAGGTGAGAGGGGCAGCTGCTCCAGACCACGTCACCTTTATTAATAAACTCGTGTGTGAGAGCACGTACTTCATGCCTGGGGCACCACCCCGTAGAGCTGGTGGGGAAGCAACTTCTGCTTCTCGTTGCAACTGTAGATCCACCGGGGCCGGACGAACACCAGGGAGGGGTTGTCCATCAGGGCCTGCAGGGGGGGGCGGGGGGCGTGCAGGAGCATGTGAGCCAGGAGGGGTCGGGGGATGCGAGGGCAGGTTGGGCTCCCTCTCCCTGCCCCTTCAGGACTCACCTCCTCAAAGCTGGGGTCCCACTCCTGTGCCGTGATCACAAACTGGACCCGGTCGCTCATATAGTCCTCAAGCTCCCTGGCAGGAGAAGAAAAGGGGCAGAGAACTGGTGTCCCCTCTCTTGACACCCTACTCCCCAGCCATCCTCAGAGGCCGTTCTCCATCCCCACCTGTGTCCCCTATAGGCCGCCTTTGGGTCCCCCACCCTCCCACGTGCCAGGCTCGCCACAGCCCCGAAGCCAACAGCTCCCGCAGGCGCCAATCCTTTCAGAAGGGCACTGTGCGGCCTCGCTTTAGAGAAGAGGAACCCGAGGGGAAGCTATGCATCCAGGGCTGCCCAGCGGCGTGAGCAGGTCTGGCACAGAACTCCACAGCCTGTGCCCAGCCTGGGGGTACGACCTTCTCCATCCTCCCGAAGGCCTTTCTCCCCACGACCTACCACACCTCCTCCCCTACCTCCCCTGTCCCCGGAGACTGACCCGTTGAAGGCTGTGACGTAACGGCTGAGCGTCCGCCGCTCATCCCCCGGGAACTCCCCGTACAGGAAGAAGTGTTTGCCCTGGAAAAAGTCTGCAGGGGAGATGGCAGGAGAGCCGAGCGTGAGGCCCCTGGAGTCCCAGGGCACCAGCCAGGAGCCACAGAACACGCAGAGGCAGGACAGCAAGGCCGGCGCAGCCACCGGAGGGGGAAAGGGGTGTCTGTGTACAGCCTGGCATGGGAATAATCCATGACAAGCAGTGGTTCCCGGCCAGGCCCATCTGAGCCTCTGGGGAGTTTTGCTTTGTTTTGTTGCAAGAATGATAAAAGACGCAATTATTATTATTGCAACATGTTTCTTACACCAGGTCAATCACTTCATTAGCTTGGCCTGGCTTGGAAATTTCACATCCTGCCGCTTCCTCGCCATGGCTGTCCCACTCCTTTTTAATCAGCGCCTTCTCTGGCTCTGACCTTCAGGGTGGTTCTTCGTTCCAGTTTGACATGATTTGCCATCAAGTTGCCAATGCCGTGTTTGGGGCTTTGGAGGATCAAAGTACTTTCCTGCCCATCACCCATGAGGAACCGAGCAGAAACGGCTTCTTCCAGTGGCCACTGACCCTCACCTCTGCTCAGACCCTCTGACTGCCCGGCTCTCCCTTCATTCTCTCTGTTTTTTTTGGCCTCACCGCGCAGTATGTGGGATCTTAGTTCCCTAACCAGGGATCGAACCTGCGCCCCCTGCAATGGAAGCACAGACTCCAGAGTCTTAACCACTGGGCCGCCAGGGCAGTTCCCCTCTCCTTTCATTCTTGACCTGGCCCTGACCCACGCCCCCCGCAATCATGTCTGGGGTGACGAATAACAATGCTGGCATCATGTAGGTCCCAACAGAGATCAGCGCCCACGCCCACAGCACCTGTGTTCCCCAGGCCCCACCACACAGTGACAAAGCTGAACCTGGGGGGTGGAGCCTGGGCACCTGCAGATTTTAAAAGCCCCTGGGTGATCCTGAAGCCTAGGGAGTGGGAGGCCCCCGGCGTGAGGGAGCGGAAAGCCAAAGGGGGTCTCGCCTGGGGCTGGGCTGTGATGCAAGCGGTCACAGCAGAAGTCAGGACAGGGACGGAGAGGGAAGTCAGGAGAGGATGCTGAAAGAAAGGGAACAGGCCTAAGAGGACAAGGAGGTGGCAAAGGCCAGGGACTGGGGGTGAGGAGCCTGAAAGACAAGTCACAGGGGGCAGCAGCCAGCCCAGGACCGGCTGGGGCAAGTCACGGCAGAGAAGTAACAGGGCCAAATCCCACATCAGGAGGGAGGATTTCCCACCTGGGAGCTCGGGAATCGGCAGATTGGGAGACTCCGGGGGACCTTCATTGTCCGTGTTCTCATCCGTGGATCCTGCGTACGGGTCCTTGCCATTCTCCTCGCCAGAGGGCGGCCTTTGTTCCTTCTGCTCAGCCACCCTGGAGAGGCCAAGAGGGGTGGGGTAGGAGCATGCAGACCAGATGCCCCTCCCCGCAAGGCCAGGGCCACCCTGACCCCCAGCCCAAACCCTACCTTCTCAGCTCGTCCTCGGTGTCCCCAGAATCTTCTGCCCCATTGTCCTGTCCTTCTGCGAATGGAAGCTTAGTCAATGCAAGGCCCATGCCTTCTCGTCTGGGAAGACCGGTAACCTTCCCTCCCAGTCTCATGCCTGAGCACAGATGCAGGCATTCCAACCCGCAGGCTCAGTGGCCCTCCAAATCCAGTTAGGGGTTGTGGGGGGTGGGACAGCCACCCTCTACCCCAGATCCATTGCCTGGAATCCAGCCCCTCCTCCCTCAGACCCAGAGTCCAGGCCCCCAGCCCCTCCCCCCTCAGACCCAGGATCCAGACCCCCGGCCCCTCCCCCCTCAGACCCAGGATCCAGACCCCCGGCCCCTCCTCCCTCAGACCCAGAGTCCAGGCCCCCAGCCCCTCCCCCCTCAGACCCAGGATCCAGACCCCCGGCCCCTCCTCCCTCAGACCCAGGATCCAGACCCCCGGCCCCTCCTCCCTCAGACCCAGAGTCCAGGCCCCCAGCCCCTCCCCCCCTCAGACCCAGGATCCAGACCCCCGGCCCCTCCCCCCTCAGACCCAGGATCCAGACCCCCGGCCCCTCCTCCCTCAGACCCAGGCCCCAGGCCCCCAGCCCCTCCCCCCTCAGACCCAGGATCCAGACCCCCGGCCCCTCCTCCCTCAGGCTCTGACCTGACTGCTCCCCCTTGGTGTCAGTATCTTCCTGGGGCCCTGGTGAGGGTGGTTTGGTCTCTTCTGGGGTTGGGGGTCTCTGCGGTGAGCTAGGTCCTGCTGCCTGAGAGGGCTTGGCTTTGGTCTGGAGGCGCTGAGGAGGGAGGGTGGGTCAGCAAGGACGGAAGGGGCAGCGCGGGTGTGAGCGTGGGGGGCGCCTGCAGGAGGCAGGAGTGGAGAGTTTGGGTACCATGACACACCCATGTCCCCCCCCCCCCACTCCACCCTCCCCCGCCCGGGCCGGGGGCATCAGACCTTTCCGGGAGGCTTGGGGGCTTCATCCCCACTGCTGCCGCCATGAGAGCCCCCCTCGTCCTCGCTGCTCGAGTCTGGCCCAGCCATGAGGTACCTGGGGGAGGAATCAGGCCTCAGACAAACAGCAGATGTGTCCTCCGGGGGAGGTGGGGAGGGGGCTTAGGAAGCAACAGGCACTGGCTGTTCATTCAGTATTTACTAAATACTCAGGGTGGCAGTCATGGCTCTTCTCCTAGCCCACCCTCCTCCCAGCTCCGGAAGGGCCCCAGAGACCCCCAGCCACCCACACCGGAGACCAGAGCCCTTCCTGGCTTCCCTTCCCTCTTTGGGAAGAAATGACTCATTTCAGAAAAGGAACAACAAAAAAAATCAGAAATAATTCTCCCCTTTGAGAATCAAAGTCAGTTTCTCATTAGGCGCTGAGTGCCCCTGCAGCTCCTCTGGGCAGACACCAGGCTGACTCCAACCCCGGCTCCTCCGCCCAGGCATGCTCTCCGCCTCTGTTCAGCCTGGCAAACCTGTTCTCTTCCTTGAAGACCCCTAGCTCACTGCGGTCCTCCCCTTGGGCCTGCCTCCAAACTGTTTTAGAGCTAAGTCCGGCCCCTCATCAAAGTCAGAGGCCTTCGAGGGCAGGACCCGACGTCGGGGGCCAGCATTGCACAGCCCAGCCTGGCGCCAAGCAGGGGCTTCGGGTGAAGGGATGTGAACGGGCGGGCGCTCTCTGCCCTGAGGCTTGGGAATGCTGTGTCTCCAGCCTGCAGTGTCCTTTTCCTTCGCTAAGCAGACTTCCCAGAGCCCTGCACGGACCGCCCCCCCTGCCCCCCACTGTGTCTCCCCACCCTGCCCCTCCTCCTCTGGGAAGTCTGCTGACTCTGGGCCAGAAGGGCCTGGCCTGATTTCTCTCCAGATCCCTGACACTGCCCAGCATGGGGACAAGGGGCAGGGTCGGGGTGTGCGTGTGTAAACCACATGCGCGCAGTGAGGCCTCACCTCCGAGAGGGCAGCCGCCGCCGCATGCGGTGACAGTCCAGCACCCACTCTTTCCGCACGATTCGGCCTCCGAGGCCTAGGACCTGGCTGTACTTGGGGGTGTTGGCAAAGGCGCAGCTGGCAGAGAGCGGAATGGAGGGTGTCAGCCCGGTGTGATCTGAGAGGTGAAGGGCAAAGAGGGACAAGGGGCACAGAAAGAGAGAGACAGGGAGAGACACGGGGCAGATGTGGGAGAAGCAGAAAAGACACAGGGAGGCCAAGGGGAAGACTTTAAGAATCAGAGGGAAGAAGAGAAAGAGAACAAGAGGCAGAGGATACAGAGAGGCGAAGTAACAGAGAGAAGGCAACACAGAGGAGACGAAGGGAGGCAGAGGAGAGGCAGCAGGGAGCGTGGGGAGGGGTCGCAGGCCTACATGAGGTGGGTGCTGTCTGGAGTCCAGTCTGGCCGATACTTGGCCCCCAGCTCCAGGGCCTTGTCCCGGAGCTCCGAGCGGAAGGGGTTCTGGAAGCCGCTCAGCACCACCACCACACCCTGGAGGATCTTCCCCAGCTCCTGCGGGCCGGCGCGGGGGGCCCTGGGCTCGGCACCTTCTCCTCGGGGCTTCCCTGGCGCCGCCCCCCGTGCTGCGGCAGGGACAGGGGCAGCGGCTGGGGTAGGGGTGGGAGCTGACACTGGGGAGGCCAAGGAGTGGATTCAGTCAGTAGCTGTAGGGCTACACCCCCAGCCCTTCCCTACCCAGACCCAGGATCCAGACCCCCGGCCCCTCCCCCCTCAGACCCAGGATCCAGACCTCCTGCCCCTCCCCCTCAGACCCAGAATCCAGACCCCCGGCCCCTCCTCCCTCAGACCCAGGATCCAGACACCCCCCCCTCCCACCTCAGACCCAGGATCCAGGCCCCCGGCCCCTCTCCCCTCAGACCCAGGATCCAGGCCCCCGGCCCCTCCTCCCTCAGACCCAGGATCCAGGCACCCCCCCCTCCCACCTCAGACCCAGGATCCAGGCCCCCGGCCCCTCTCCCCTCAGACCCAGGATCCAGGCCCCCGGCCCCTCTCCCCTCAGACCCAGGATCCAGACACCCCCCCCTCCCACCTCAGACCCAGGATCCAGGCCCCCGGCCCCTCTCCCCTCAGACCCAGGATCCAGGCCCCCGGCCCCTCCCCCTCAGACCCAGGATCCAGACACACCCCCCCCCACCTCAGACCCAGGATCCAGGCCCCCGGGCCCTCCCTCCTCAGACCCAGGATCCAGACACCCCGCCCCTCCTCCCTCAGACCCAGGATCCAGGCCCCAGGCCCCTCCTCCCTCAGACCCAAGATCCAGACCCCCGGCCCCTCCCACCTCAGACCCAGGATCCAGACCCCCGGTCCCTCCCCCCTCAGACCCAGTATCCAGGCCCCCGGCCCCTCCTCCCTCAGACCCAGAATCCAGACACACCCCTCTCCCCTCAGACCCAAGATCCAGACCCCCGGCCCCTCCCACCTCAGACCCAGGATCCAGACCCCCGGCCCCTCCTCCCTCAGACCCAGGATCCAGACACCCGGCCCCTCCTCCCTCAGACCCAGGATCCAGGCCCCCGGCCCCTCCCACCTCAGACCCAGGATCCAGACCCCCGGCCCCTCCCCCCTCAGACCCAGTATCCAGGCCCCTGTGGGAACAAGGAATCCAGTTTGCTCACATTTGGTTCTCTTGAGGGCGGGTGGTGAGGGCTGGGCGGATGGTTTGCTGGGGGTCTTCTTTTCTTCGTGGCTCAAATCCAGCTTCCTCTTGCCTCTGGGGGACTCCTGAGGAAGAGGGGGTAGGATGGGCCGAGGCCTCCAGCTCACCTCCTCCCTTTCCACCCCACCAGGTCCGATGATCTCACCTTGGAGGTGCTGCCTACTGTCTTGGAGGCCGGAGAGGCAGAGGAGGCGGCACTGGAGGCCTGCAGTGTAGCAGCTGCATAGCTGGGTCCTGCTGGGTCACTGGCTGCGACTGCAGAGGGAGAAAGTGGAGCCAGGTCGAGAGGGCTAGACCCTCAGATCCTTCGGCTCCTATCCATGGGACACAGAGTGTTGTTCCCAAGACCTGAGAGTGACCCAGGAGTCCAGGCCCCCGGCCTTTACTCATTCAGGACCCAGGTTTCCCGCACTCACCTGGAGGGGTCTTGTTGATCCGGCTGAAGAAGAGAGCCCCGGGTCTCAGGGAACTGGCGCTCTCATCCTCCTCCTTCACGCGGAACTGGCCGAGCTTGGTCACTTTCTAAGGTCCCACAAGGTCAGCGCAGTGGGAGGGCTGTCAGCAGGGTGGGGTGAAGAGGTGGGGAGAAGGCTCTGGGCGGTGGCAGGTAGAGCTTACCTGGGATGAGGCCTCGGCCTCCTCTTTGTCTGGGGGGCTGTGAAACCTTACAAAACTCAGGCCATAGGGGGCATCCTGGGAGAGGAGGGGTGGGAATCAGGGAGTGTGGCCAAGGACTAAGGCTTGGCCCCAATCCCTTTTATTTACAGAAACCCCTTTCTGGCTCTTTCCCTCCTATGGACACACACATGCGGGGAAGTGACCGCATGATAATGACAAGGATGATAACAGCAAGCTGTCATTGAGCCCTAACTTGGGGTCAGGCTCGGTGCAAAGCCCTTTACATGCACCAGCTCCTTAAGCCTCAGACCAATTGGCAAAGGCTGCTGGGTGTCTAAGCAAATCCACTCTGCGTACCAAACTCCTGCCTGTGGAATGGGAGGGAGGCCTGGGTATCACTTCTGGAACTCAGAAATGCTCCAGACTCTTTCCCCTTCTGCTGGGTGGATGCAGAGCCATGAGATGGAAGGAGACTGGGTCCGGGATGACTGGCCAAACACCTCCCGGGACAGATCCAGAGGTATAAGAAGTATACCTTTACTGTGTGCTGTCATTACATACTCGGGTCTCGTCACCACAGCTTAGCATCCCTAACTTACAGCAACCCCATAAGGATCAGCAAACTGAAGCCAGAGGTCACACAGCTAAGGAGTGGAGAAGCCAGGTTTTAAACCAGCGTTCTGACTCCAGATCTCGTGATATTAACTCTGAGGCCCAATTCTACGAGGCCCCATCTCCAACAAGTCAGCAGCTCCCTCTCCCAATTCCCCTGAGGTCTTGCAGGTCATCCTTCCTCATCTCCCTCCAGGAAGCGAAGATTCCTATATGGGGAGGACCTCAAACAAATTTCAGAGAACGCAGGGACCCAGCCTCCTTGGAATCCCACGGGGAGACCAACTGTCCGGTCCTCCCAGCCCTCTGGGACTCAACATCGGCCTCTCGTCTCTCTCGTGGCTCGGGACCAAGGACCCCACTCCCACCCTGGGTACCTTGCTGTAGGGCTGGCTGCAGACAATTTTGACGCGGTCCCAGCGCTTCTCTGCTGCTGCCCGGACCAACTTGTCGGGCCCAAAGATGCGAACGCGGTTGGAATTTGAGCCACTGCGACTCTCGGAAGGGGACATGAAAGACGAAGTGACCAGAAGGACCTGGGGAAAGGCACAGAGGATGAGAACCAGGCCTGGCTGGTTTCAGTGACACCTCCTGGGGGCTGGAAGAGGGCAGGGGCCTGAGCAGGGACCAGGGAGTCGCCAGATCTAGCTGTACCTCAATCTGCCTCAGGGCCTCTAGACCCTTCTCACTTCTGGGCCTCCAGTCAGTCCTTCCCTGACACAGGCCCCAGAGGGGTCCTTCTAGTGCCAGATCTGAACCACCCTTCTCTAAATTCTTCCAGAGTCTTCCATATCTGGCCACATGGCCGGAACCCTCAGGACAGGGAGCTTCAGGAACCCTCACCAGCAGAGGATATTCATAATGACTGGCACAATATTCATACACCTTATTGTATTTTTTTTTTTTTTTTTTGGCCGTACCACACAGCTTGTGGGATCTTAGTTTCTTGACCGGGGACTGAACCTGTGCCCTTGGCAGTGAAAGCGTGGAGTCCTAACCACTGGACCTCCAGTGAATTCCCTCAAACACCTTTTTGAAATGCACAGCTGAGTCAGCAGAAGGGAATTATTCGAGGCCAGAAATTACAGTGCAGAATCCAAAGAGGTAGGGGAGCTGCACCCATTACTAAGTGGCTGTCTCTCAGTTCAAACCCGCCCTCAAAAAACAAACAAACAAAATAAATAAATAATAAAATAAAATAGAAAAAATACAAAAGAAGAAAAAACAAAAAATATTTTAAAAAGAAAAGAAAAGAAAAGAAAAGAAAACACCCCACCCTTGGTAGCTCAGCTCTGGGATGCTGGGGACGTTTCTAATCTCCAGCTGCTCCTTGTCAGGCTCTGCCAGCAGGGGGAGCGAGAGAGACAGGCTGGAGGAGGGAGGCGGGACCTGAGCCTTCTTGCAGATCCCCCGAGCAGCACCCAGGTGTGCTTCGCTCCTGCGTCTGCAGCTGTTGTTCTTCCCCCGGGGCGGCAGATGAATCCAGTTTGCAGCTTCCCAACACCTGCAGAACTGGCCTCACTGCACCCTCTCAGGGACATACCAGAACCAGCCAGGGAGCTCCCCTTCCTCAGGGTCTGAGTTTCAGCTCCAAGGGCCCCACCTCCAAGCTTGGAAACATCTACCCTTCAGTCATGCCAACCTCTTCCTTTTGTTCCTCCAACCCTAAGGGCGGTGACTGCCCCCTGCAGTTGCTTCCGCGTCCTGCCTTAGTCTTCTGGCCTCTTCAATTCAATACCTTGTTACTAATTCTTTACGTTAATTCTCTCTGTTAAACTAACTGGTGTGGTTTCAGTCTCCTGGCGGGACCCTGACTGATACAGTGGGTGGTACTGATGTTGGTGATTCCCGGTGGCACAGAGCTTGATTTTAAAGGGCTCTAGGTGGTGGTAGCAGGAGAGACCAAGAAAGAAAGCCTGTGCTGCAAGTCAGGAAGAAAGGCATCTTGGGGACCGTGCCACAGAGCAGAGAGCTGGGCCTCTCCAAAGGGCAACACCCTCCGTGGGTAAATTAGGGAGGAATGTGCCTTGTGGGAAGAGTCAGTGGGAGGCTTTAGCTCTGGGGGGACAGCAGAGAAAAGCTGAAAAATTCTCTCTGGAGACTCCTAACCGCAGGTCTGTACTCTCAAGGATGTGCAGTAAAAATCCACACTAGTTATCTGCGTGGAAAAACCCAAGGTGAAAATTTTAAGTGGTCCCATGTATGTAGTATCACCTGGTGCCGGGGCAAATCCTCTTCGGAGGAACGTACTTCAAACCAGGCCCTCAAAGAATTCCCACAGATACATTCCCCAAAAGCAGAATCAACAATCACACACACACACACACACACACACACACACACACACACACCCATGAGGCATAAGGAAACAGGCTGCCATGATTTAGGGTCAGCAGAAACTATAAACTGCAGACTCAGACCCACAAAGACTGCACATATTGACATTATCAAACACACAATATAAAAGTAATTGTGTTTAACAGTCTAAAGAAATAAATGGAGCTATTAACAGTATGACGAAGGAACAAAAACTGACCAGGCAGTTTTGAAAAGCAGTGGAAGAGCTGCGTGCCCAACACTAAGGGATGAACCATGATTGGTCCAAGTGGTCCGGTTTCCTCTGCCAGTGGCTGGTCCAAGGATGGGCAATTTGATGTTAAGAGGAAGGCTGCTGGAAGCTTTTGGGAAAGATTTTCCTTCTTCATTAAAGAGAAACAGAGGATGGAAGAAAACCACTGCTTTTCTGCCATTCCACTCCTCCGCTTTCTGCTTTGGATGCTACTAGGTGATGGATGGAGCCACAGCAACCACCTTGTGACCATGTGGGCAAAGCCCAAAAGAATCAAGAGGTGCCCAACCAAGCACCCTGACTTTGTTCAGTTGCCCAATCAACTCTGGGTCTGCCTAATGCTGGACTTCCCTCCTAAGGAAACAATATATATTCTTAGGCAGTAAGCCAACTTTAGTTGGGTGTAATCTGTTACTTAGTCTCTTTTCTAACTGACATGCTGTGAAATTAGAAAACGAAAACTTTTTGCTGGGAAAAACAGAGACTGTAACTAGATATCTCTTTGTGCTCAGCTCTTGATTATGAAAAGGAAACAGCAAAGATGACAAAAATTATACAGAAGGGAAGCCAGCTCCCTGGCCTTGACTACACTTGTTTATAAAAGGGCTGATTCTGAGCCGACGGGAGAGCTGAATTACCATCTAGTGACTAAATGAAGGGGCAACACAAGCTGTGGTTGGCAGCTGCCACCCACACTAAGGGGGAGCCTCCCTCTGAATATACTCTCCTCCCACTCATTGTGAAGAGAAAACAACTCCAGTTGTTTTATTATCCAATACTGTCTTTAAGGTTCTAGGATTAAACCTTTATTCTCTAGACTGCGCTAACCTTGCAAGCTTAGATATCCCCTTTGCAGAACTTGGAGGGGTTAAAAAAAAAAAATGTTGGGACTCCCCTGGTGATCCAGTGGTTAAGACTCCGTGCTCCCAAGGCAGGGGGCCCAGGTTTGATCCCTGGTCAGGGAACTAGATACCACATGTCGCAACTGAGAAGTCCGCATGCCGTAACCAAGACCCAGCACAGCCAAATAAACAAATAAATAAACAAATATATATTTTTAATGTTGATGATTTTGTAGAAAATGTCACTAGTTATTAAAATACGTGCCTTTGGCTTCGTTTGTATGGGTGACATCAACACGGACCAGCCCTGCTCGGCCCTTTTTCCTTTTCTTTCTTGACTCTTCCAACCGTATCTAGTCTCTGGGCAGAAGCCAGACCTTATAAGTCCCAGAGTCTTTAATTCAGTCTTGGCTAGCAGTTATAACAAAACTTCCAGCAGAAGTTTAATTAAAAACCTTGACAGGGGCTTCCCTGGTGGCGCAGTGGTTGAGAGTCTGCCTGCCAGTGCGGGGGACACGGGTTCGTGCCCCGGCCCGGGAAGATCCCACATGCCGCGGAGCGGCTGGGCCCGTGAGCCATGGCCGCTGAGCCTGAGCGTCCGGAGCCTGTGCTCCACAACGGGAGAGGCCACAGCAGTGAGAGGCCCGCGTACCGCAAAAAAAAAAAAAAAAAAAAAAAAAAAAAAACTTGAGAGAATGGGAGACTATTGACAGAGGGGTTTTCAGACTCTGAAAAGATCAAGCCCTAAGCTAACCACTCCACCTTTCTAGGTAGATAAGATAAGAATAATAAAGAGTCACATGCCCGATTAGATAAAGTTTTAGCTAACAATGCACTTACCCTGCTTCCATAATTATAAAGTAGAATTTTGATCTAAATCTGTTTGCCAAGAAGAAAAGAAAACTTTTTTTTTTATAGTCCCAAAGATGGTTGATTTTATTTAAAATTTTAAACAAGGAGGCCATTAGACTCAGTGACTCTAGTGCTTTAGGTAGCCTAAGTAAACCAACCAAAATCTAAGCCAGAGTTGGTGTACTCGAATCTAAGAAAATGAAATCAACTAATCGTGAATAGCCAAGTCACTAGATTTTCCCAAGTAAGGGAACCATTTAAGCTCTAGCCAATTAAATAATTGCTTTGCTTTGCTTCCCTGTTTTCTCTCTAAAAATCTCTGTCCTAGCCCATTGACACAGTACCCCTAATAATTTTTCAGTTTGGGCTGCCTGATTTGAATTGTTTGCTCAAATAAACTCTTCAAAACATAATGTGCCTTAGTTTGCCTTTTTACAACTTATAGAACTTTTATTTTATTATTATTAGTTTTTTGGCCACAACACATGGCTTGTGGGATTTTAGTTCCCCGACCAGGGATGGAATCTGGACCCTCGGCAATGAGAGTGTGGCATCCTAACCACTGGATCTCCAGGGAATTCCCTAGAACCTTTAGAATAAGAATGTGTGTTCAAGGAAAACCTCACTGGTTAAAATGTACCTTGTAAGGTGGAAAAAGCACTTGATAAAATTCAACACATATGCATTTAAAAGACTGGCAATATCAAGTATAAGTAAGGATGGGAAGCAAAAAGAACTCATATACTGCTGAAGGGAATATAAACTGGTACAACCATTTTGGAAAACTGTCCATTTCTAATAAGGTTAAAACCTGTATCTACCTGAAGACCCTGCAATTCGACTCTTACGTATTTACCTAAAAGAGATCTCTATACAGAGGCTTGTACAAGAATGTTCACAGCAGCTTTTTTCATAATAGTCAAAAAGTGGTGGACTTCCCTGGTGGTGCAGTGGTTAAGAATCCGCCTGCCAATGCAGGGGACACGAGTTCAAGCCCTGGTCTGGGAAGATCCCACATGCCGTGGAGCAACTAAGCCCGTGCGCCACAACTACTGAGCCTGCGCTCTAGAGCCCACGAGCCACAACTACGGAGCCCACGTGCCACAACTACTAAAGCCCACGCGCCTAGAGCCCGTGCTCCGCAACAAGAGAAGCCACCGCAGTGAGAAGCCCACACACCGCAACGAAGAGTAGCCCCCACTCGCTGCAACTAGAGAAAGCCCGCGCGCAGCAACAAAGACCCAATGCAGCCAAAAATAAATAAATAAAATACATAAATTTATTTAAAAAAAAAAAGTGGTGGGGAGTTCCCTGGCGGTCCAGTGGTTAGGACTCAGCACTTTCACTGCTGGGGCCTGAGTTCAATCCCTGGTTGGGGAACTAAGATCCTGTAGGCTGCACAGCACGGCCAAAAAAAAAAGCGGCAACAGCCCAGATGCCCGTCAACAAGAGAATCGATGAACAAATTGGGATCTACGCTTACAGCGATTCGGCTCAACAATAAGGTGGAACAGACCGCTGACATGTATATGATACGTTAGAACACCAAAAAAACCAGTACGTTGAGTAAAGCCAGCCACAAAAAAAGAACACATGCTATAAAATTCCACTTATGTGAAATTCTAGGAGACAGGCAAGAAAAGAGATGAGTGGTGGCCTGAGATGAGGGTGGGAGGAGTGACTGCAAAGGGACACGAGGGAACTTTCAGGAAGGCCAGCGATGCTCTACGTCTTGATCTGGCGGACAGTTACGCAGGTGTGTACATCTGTCAAAACGCTGACCTGTGCATTTTATTATATGCGAAATATACCTCAACTGAAAAAAATTTTTCACTGCAAGAAAACTGATTTGTTCACTTAAAATTGTAACCTCTCTTTTTCACAGTAGGTTTATTTTTACCCCAAATCATTTTGCTGATTGACCAGCTGGCTCGTTATGATCTCACCACTCTGGCTTGAATTCATTCAACTGGTTAAAAAAAGGATTGGGCCGATTTTTAAAATTCAGTAAGTCCCCTACATACAAACTTTCAAGTTGCGAACTTTCAAAGATGCGAATGTGCCCCTGCATGCCAGCTGTTGTACTGTACTACTGTACTTTTCAAGGTACTCTACTGGAAGATTAAAAATGTTTTCTTTATTTTCTGTGTTTGTTTTTTATGTATTATTTGTGTGAAAAGTATTACAAACCTACTGCAGTACAGTACTATACTACTGCGTTAGCTGGGTACCTAGGCTAACTTTGTTGGACTTACGAACAGGCTCTCGGAACGGAACTCATTCATATGTAAGGGACTTACTGTATTTGTCATAGAGCAAAAGGCTTGTAAACATTTGTCACAAATAAAGTAACTAAGAGAGGCACCCCAAGCAATTCGGAATCTCAACTGGCTGCGACATCTCTGAGAAGTTCTGGGACCAGAAGCAAAGGAGTTTTGCTCTCAAGCAGCGACTGAATCGTAGAACGAACAGGTGCCTCTGGTTGTTTCTGCAACCATGTTGTAATTTCAGCCAAATCCCTGCTGCACACAGCTTATCACCTGGGTCTGCTCTTTGTCTCCGGGAACCCTGGGCTCCTCCGGAGGGCCACCGTCAGTGTGACTCGCCTCCACCCTGGCCTGGCGCCTGGGAGGCCTGAGGCCTCAACGGGGGCAGCTGGGGCAGGGATCAGCAGGGGGCTTACCTCGTAGTCCTGCTCTCCGGCCCCTCCAGCTGAGCTGCCCACCAGCACCTCCACGAAGGCCGAGCCGTCGTTCCCGATGTCCACGCTGTGTATCTGCTCTTCCTTCTCTAACTGCAGGGGAGGGAAAGCGCACTGTCAGTGCCGCTCTGCCCCCCTCCCCCAGCTCTCTGTGGACCTCGGAAGAGGGATGACCCCCATCCGGGCCCCCTCGTCTCCTTGCAAAGTCAACTCGGTGACAGTGAAGACAGGGCTGAGTGGGGCCACTGCGTCCCCTGCACGCAGCACAGGGTGTAGTCAGAGCTCGAAAATATTCACCGACCGACTACATAAGCTCCCACACCCACTTCCCTGACTGCCAGACTCTGCCGGATGGGCCGCTAACCCGCCACCACGGAGGTCTCCTTGGTGGCGCTATGCAGACAAACGGCACATCTGTCACCCCCGACCCCAATTACACAGGGCTCCGGGGAAGCTCCCTGAGGGGAGGGGCCTAGTCTGGTTTGGCTCACCACTGATTCCTGGGTTTGAGTCCCGGCTCTGCCACACGCTAGCTATGTGGCCTTGTCAGCTCACCTCTTGGAGCCTCAGTTTCCTCATCTGTAAAGTGGGGATGGTCACCCTATCTAGGATTATGTGCATAAATACTACGGCCTCAGGGCCTGGCATGTAGCAGGCACCCTGCCACTGCCAGTCAGGAGGCAGTATTAGTCACTGCTCGATGACCGTTTGTCAAAAGAAGGAAAGAGCAGACTGTAGGATGGCTTTTGCCCCCAAAGTTTCTGCCATTCCTGTCTGACAGTAAAGGCCACGTGGGGGTGGAAGGCAGTTAAGAATGGCTGAAGCAAGTCTCCTGCTTTCCACTCTGGGGAGCTTTTATTTGGCTCCTAGAATGACACGTTACTACGACCCCCAAAGGTACCTAGTCTGCCACCCTACACCAGGATCATCCGACGGTCCGATCTGCCCTGTCACCTCCCTGTCGGGAGGTGGCCCGGACACTGCCTGCACCCTGCGGCAGGAAGGAACATCCCTCCGGGGAAGGAAGGAGCCTGGGCTTGTGGGGAGGTCAGCCTGACTTCAAATCCAGCCCTGCCACTGCCAAGCGGTGCAGCCCTGGGGGGCGTATAACCTCTCTGAGCTGCAGTTTCCTCACAAGTGGAAGGGGAGGGTCATCGTAACAGTCCTCCTTCCGAGGGGAGTCTAGATGACACATACTAACCACTGCAGCCCACAGCCACTGCAACGGACGTCTAAGTGCTCAGACGTGGCAGACCCATAATAGCTGTATCTTCTCTCCGCCCCACAGCTCTTCGAGAGACAGGAGATGTTATTATCTCTATTTCACACGTAAGCGCCCAGGCAGCCTGGCTGGGCTAAAATAAAGGTGTCAGCAGGGCTGCATTCCTTCTAGAAGTTCTGGGGGAGAATCGTTTCCTTGTCTTTTTTTTTAATTATTATTAAAGCTTTTTTAAAAAATTATTTTATTTTATTTATTTTTGGCTGCGTTGGGTCTTCATTGCGGTGCGCGGGCTTCTCACTGCAGTGGCTTCTCTTGCTGCGGAGCACGGGCTCTAAGCTCGCGGACTCAGTAGTTGTGGCACACGGGCTTAGTTGCTCCGTGGCATGTGGGATTTGGGATCTTCCAGGACCAGGGCTCGAACCTGTGTCCCCTGCATTGGCAGGGGGATTCTTAACCACTGCGCCACCAGGGAAGCCCGTTTCCTTGTCTTGTTTCCAGCTTCTAGAGGCCCCTGCATTCCTCGGCTGTGGCCCCTTCCTCCATCTTTGGAGCCAGCAATGGCATTGCTCCAACCTCTGCTTCCGTCTTCACATCTCCTCTGACTCTGGTTCTCCTGCCTCCCTCCTTCCCTTATAAGGACCCTTGTGATTACGCTGCACCCACACACCCCCACCCCAATCATCCAGGCCAATCTCACCATCTCAAGATACTCAGTTCATCACATCCACAAAGTCCCTTTTGCCACGTAAAGGACATATTCACAGGTTCTGGGATTAGGATGTGGATATCTACTGGGGGCATTATTCTGTCTACCACACTTAGCTAAGCTCTTCCTGGGCCAGGCATCACTGAATCCTCACAACCACCTTGGAAGGAAGGGTCTGTAACTCTCCCAGCTTCACAGATGGGGAAACGGAGGCTCAGACAGGTAAATAAATGGCTCACATGTCACACATAGCTAGTGACTGGAAGAGAAATTCAGACCCAACTGCCTGATGACAAGCCAACACTGCTTCCCAATTCCCCAGTTTCAATCCTTGACATAAAAACTCAACAGCTTGGGAATTCCCTGGTGGCCCAGTGGTTCAGACTCCGAGCTTCCACTGCAGCGAGCAAGGGTTCGATCCCTGGTCGGGGAACTAAGATCCTGCATGCCATGGGGCGTGGCTGAAAAAAAAAAACAAAAAAAACCTCTGCCTCTCCCACATTTAAAGTATGGGGCCCTCCATCTAGTAGGATGTATATATGTATATTTTTTAATGAATGGTTCTTATTTCATGTACGACTACTTCTACTTTAAACACACACATATACTCCCCTGTCTTTCTTTTGATAAATAAAAAATCTCTTATAAAAACATGGAAACCTAAATGCCCATCAGTTTATGAATGGATACACACTGTATGACATTCCCTACAATGGAACAGTATTCAGCTGTAAAAAGGAACGAAGCACTGATCTAAGCTACAACATGTAGGAACCCCGAAAACTTAATGCTAAGTGAAAGGAGCCAGACAAAAGGCCACATGTTGGATGGTCTTATTTATATGAATGTCCAGTATAGACAAATCCATAGAGACAAAAGGTATAGCAGTGATACATGTACACACTAGTATATATAAAGTAGAGAACCAACAAGGACCTACTGTATTGCACAGGGAACTATACTTCATATTTTGTAATAACCTATAATGGAAGAGAATCTGAAAAAAAATCTAAAACTAACACAACATTATAAATCAACTCTACTTCAATTTAAAAAAATTGGAGGGACTTTCCTGGTGGCGCAGTGGTTCATACTCCATGATCCCAATGCGGGGGGCCTGGGTTTGATCCCTGGTCAGGGAACTAGATCACGTGTGCATGTCACAACTAAGAGTTCACATGCCACAACTAAGGAGCCCTCAAGCCACAACTAAGGAGCTCACTGGCCTCAACTAAGGAGTCCACGTGCTGCAAATGGGGAGCCGGCGAGCTGCAACTGAGGAGCCCGCCTGCCACAACCAAATAAAAATAAATAAATGAATTTTTTTTTAAGTTTAAACTAAAATAGTAATATATTTTTTCTTGAAGATTTAAAAATTAAAAAGAAGGTTAATATCAAGTGTTGATTTAAATGTACACCAGCAGTGTTAAATGCAGATTAATTCAGTAAATTCACTTGAGTGAAAAAAATTAAAATAAAATAAACAATTGAATTCCCTATTTTAACAAAAGTACATCGGTGGTTGCCAGCAGCAACCTGGGGAAAGGGGAATAGGGAGTGATCGCTTAACGGTTTTCGGTTTCTTTTTGGGGTGATGAAAATGTTCTGGATTAGACGGCAGTAATGAATGCAGAACATTGTCAATATTCTAAAAAACCCTGAATTGTACACTTTAAATGGTTAAGACCCTTACATTACGTGAATTTTACCTCAAGAAAAAAGACGTGAGTGTTCAGTAAGTATCAGCTGTGAGGAGAAAGGTTTAAGCACAGGATGAGTCATCTGTGGCCCGGGTTTGTGTGCGCCTTTCCCAGGAAGACAGAATTCACGACAGTGGAAGAAATGAGACATGGAAGGTTTGCAAAGTCCCAGAGACATCTTATTAAAAAAACTGTTCCAAGACAAACATCATATTTTATTGCTTATATGCCGAGTCTATAAAAAAAAGAAAAAAAAAGATACAAACGAACTTACCTACAAAACAGAAAGAGACTCACAGACTTAGAGAACGAACTTATGGTTACCAGGGGGAAGGGTTGGGAGGAGGCACCGACTGGGAGTTTGGGATTGACATGTACACACTGCTATATATAAAATAGATAACCAACAAGGACCTACTGTACAGCACAGGAAACGCTGCTCAATACTCTGTAATAACCTGAATGGGAAAAGAATTTGAAAAAGAATAGGTACACGTATTTGTATAACTGAATCACTTTGCTGTACGCTTGAAACTAACACAACATTGTTAATAAACTCTACTCCAATATAACAACAACAAAAAAACTGTTCCACATCCATGAAAGAATAAGGTAGAACTTGATGCGCCGTTAAAAAGAATAAGATAGAACTTGATGCACCATTAACGAGAATAAGGTAGAACTTGATGCCATGACAATGGATCTCCAAGATACAGTTTCTTGGAAGAAAACAAGGGCGAGGACTGTTTACATACAGTGTACTTTTTAAAAGGCCGGGAGGGGTGGATATATACGCTTGTACATGGACAGAATGACCAGGGGGTAACATGAGAAACGGCTCACAGTGGCTGCCACAGGAGGGAAGACCTGGGCAGCAGAAATCGGGAGGGTGGGGGTAGGGAATGGAAGCAGGTGGTGGGGAGGAGTTTTCCTTTTCACTGTATACCCTCCCTTTTGTGCCTTTTGAGTTAACCACCATAGGCATATAACAGCCATTTGATAAGTAAAGTTAATAAAATCTCAGTGGTTATCTCCAACAATGGAATACTACACAGCCCCACCCAGCAAGGAGGATGAAACTAACAAAATGAAACTAACAAACAATGCTGGGAAAGAAAAGAGCAGCCAGAGGTGAAAGTACTATATACTCTGTGATTCCATTTATGAACAATTCAAAGCCAGCCAAAGCTAATCAATGCTGTTAAAAATCTACGCCATGGTTACCCTTGCCGGGGAGCAGTGACAGGAAGGAGCACAAGGGGGCGTGGGAGGGGGTGTGTTCTGTTCTTTGATCTGGTTGGCAGTACACGGGCTGCAGTTGGTGATGATTCACTGGACTGTATGCTTTGCTGTACGCACGTGTCATGTCAAAAGAAGGTAAAAAATTTCAAAACATCACAATGGCAAACTGGGTGATGAGAAAACCACTGAAAAACAGAAACAGAACGTGTTCACCTTGCTACTGAACATTTTTTCTAAAGAACACGCCTCAGCATGGGGTGGGGGGGCGGGGGACGGGAGGAGTTACATCTGGGCTGCCTCTCAGCCACTCCCACTGGCCCAGGAGCGGTTAGCAAAGAGGCTGGAACTGCCCTCCTGGGGGCAGGTGATGGGTTGGCGATAGAGCCTCTTTCGGCCACCGCAAATGAAAAAGGCGTGTGGGGCTGTCACCACAAGCAGAGGGCTGAACCCCAGATGGTAATACAGAGATTGTGAGGTGCTATTTGAGGGGAAAAAAATACCCAGTAGTAGGAAAATCCACAGATCAATCTACGTGTCTTGGTGTCCTGAAGTTTCCTCTCATCACTTGCTTGAAAAGAACCGAAATTAGCACTCGGTGAGGCTGGAGTCACCCTGCACGCTGGCAACTGGCAAACGCCATCAGCTTTTCCGAAGGGTCTCCAACGCGAAATAAATCGACAACCGCTGTGACAGTGCTGCCTGCTCCAGCACTTTTCCCCTGCAGTTTATTCTCAACCTGGAAACCTCACAGAAGATTCTGGGAGAGGGGGCTTCCCTGGTGGCTCAGTGGTTAAGAATCCACCTGCCAACGCAGGGGACACGGGTTCGAGCCCTGGACCGGGAAGATCCCACATGCCGCGGAGCAACTAAGCCCGCGAGCCACAACTACTGAGCCCGCGAGCCACGACTACTGAAGCCCGTGCGCCTAGAGCCCGTGCTCTGCAACAAGAGAAGCCACCGCAATAAGAAGCCCTCGCGCTGCAACGAAGAGTAGCCCCCGCTCCCCGCAACTAGAGAAAGCCCGCACGCAGCAACGAAGACCCAACACAGCCAATCAATCAATCAATAAAAGATTCTGTGAGAACCTAAGTCACATTCTATTCCTCCTCTGCTCAGAGGCCTTCCACGGCTCCCATCTCATGCAGAGTAAATGCTTAAATCCTTACAATGGCTTTTAGGCCTTACGTAGGTTAGGGGTCCTCTACCCCCACCCTATCAGCACCTACCCCTCTCCCCTGTCAACTCCGCTCCACCCACACACAGGGCTTGCTGCTGTCCCTCCAGCCCGCCAGACACCAGCCAGGCACCGGCCTACCAGGCACCGGCCTACCAGACGCCAGCCTGCCTTGGACTCTGTTTCTTTCCCAGGTACCTGCATAACTCAGGAAGGCCTTCCCTAACCCCCTATTTAGAAAAAAACCTCTTGCCACTGCCTCATCTTCCACTGGAGGCATTTCTCATTCCTCTTTTTTTCTTTTTTTAACATTTATTTATTTATTTGGTTGCACTCGGTCTTAGTTGCGGTAGGCGGGCTCCTTACTTGCGGCTCGCCAGCTCCTTAGTTGTGGCCCGTGGGCTCCTTAGCTGTGGCATGCGAACTCTTAGTCACGGCACGCATGTGAGATCTAGTTCCCTGACCAGGGATCGAACCCCAGCCCCCTGCATTGGGAGCGCAGAGCCTTAACCACTGTGCCACCAGGGAAGTCCCTCCCCACTTCTCTTAACCATGTAATTTCCTCCCTAGCACTCATCACCTGACATACGTACGTTTTACTTATTAATCGGTCAGTCCTTCCTTGCCAACGTAAAATCTCCACAGGACTGACGTACGTTTGTCTTGTGCCGTCCACTGCACTATGCCCCAGTATGCACAACAGTGCTGGGCCTACACAAGGCGCTTCTATGAATGAATGACCAAATGAATCCATCCACTCCCAAGTCTCCAGGGCCTGTCCCTGTGCTGACAACTCCTACAGCCCTATCTCCAGCTCCATGTCCAATCGCTCGCTGTCCCCTGGATGTCCCGAAGTCGTAGCAAACCCGGACATCCCAACCAATGTGTCACCTTCTCAAGCTGCCCCTTGTCGAGGTTTCCCACTTTGGTGACAGGTGCAATACCCCCTTTGGTCTCCCAGGGCGGAGAATCCTGTGGCTTGTCTGGCTCCCTCGCTCCCCATATCCAGTTTCTTCTTGTTCCCAGTGCAACCGGGGTGCAGACCCAAATGGGATGTTCCTGATCATCTCCTGACCAGAGAGCCCAGCAGACTCAGCGCCCAGTAATTAACACATGAATCCCTCCCTTTACACAAACACCTGCCTGCTGACAGGGCACTTTTGCAAACATTACATCACCGGATTTTCACAGCAACCCTGGGCTCAGATCACATTATTCCCAATGGGCAGATGAGAAAACAGGTTCAGAGAAAAGAAACCATTTGCCTGAGGTCACAGGGTGAGTAAGAGGGACATGTGGGGTCTTAAATCCATGTCCCAAGACTAACTAAAAAAAACATTGGCTCTAGGCAAGTTGTATAACCTCTCTGGGCCTAGTTTCTTCCTTGTAAATGGGGATAATAAAGGACTCGAGGTCATGGGGTTTTTATGAGGATTCAATGAATTAACCCATGTGAGGTGTTTAGAACGGTGACCGGAAGTTGTAATTTTTTTTCCTTTTAGTTCCCTGACCAGGGATTGAACCCGGGCCCTCGGAGCATAGAGTCCTAACCACTGAACCACCAGGGAATTCCCAGGCAGCTATAACGTTGAATAAATGTTAGCTCTCATTATTCTTACTATGTTAGGGACCTAGGAGATATTTAAATTCCTAAAATCATTCAGAAAATCTTGTGGGTCTGTGTATTTTTCCTGGGAAGAGAATTCTCAGATTCTCCCTAATTCTCAAAAGGTTCTGTGAACCAAAACTTTTTCAGAACCACTGGGCAAGAGAGAGACAATAATATGTTTTAACACAATCAGGTAAGCCTTGCCCCCAACATCCCTCCCCAAACACCCCCTACATTCAGAAGGGAGGAATGTGGCCAAAATCAAGAAAGCCAAGGTATGAACACAGAGCAGCAGGACAAAGTGGCTAAGAACACCCACAGTAGGTTCAGGTCTTAGCACCGCCATTTATTAGTGGTGATAACAGCCCCTACATTATCCAACTCCATGAAGAGTCGGGTCACACAGGTAAAACACCCAGGCCGGCGGCACCAGGCAAAGAGCAGATGCTTGGCAACACACCTAGCTCGCTTCTCCCACCAGCTTCTTATGCCGGAGAGGAACAGCCTGTTTGGAATTCTGTAACCATCTTGGGTCAAACTACCCTTTCGTCTTTGCCTCCCTCCAACTTCACAGAGAATGTACCAACGCGCTCAGCATTCCAGACATGGTAGCTTAGACTGGCCACTTCACTTCGCCCTGCCCTATGCCCCAGTTGCCTCATCTTTAAAATGAGGTTGACTGTGGACTTCCCTGGTGGTCCAGTGGTTAAGACTCCACACTCCCAACGCAGATCAGCCCGGGTTGGATCCCCGGTCAGGGAACTAGATCCCGCATGCCACAACTAAGACCAGCGCAGCCAAATACATAAATATTTTTTTAAATAAAAAAAATAAAATGAGGTTGATTGGCTTAGATGATATGAGACAACTTCCAGCCCTGAGCCCAGAGACTTTAGAAGGCAGGATACATGGCAATGATTCACTCTGTTCCAGCTGAGAAAACTGAGGCCCCGACAGTAGCAGCAACCTAACTGGGCCACACACTGATTCACCCCTGGCCTAGTGCCTGGATCACATTTCTCCCCTGTTAGGGGGCACAGGGATCACACTGCCCATTTTCCAGGTGAGGAAGCTGAGGCCCCTAGGGAAAGTGCCTCAACTCACTGCCAGTTAACTCCAGACTCCTATTAAGGAGATGGGGGGAGGGCAGAATCACCTGGAGCACCACAGAGATGGTCTTCTCGCCCGCCTTGGCCGCGCGCCACTTTCGGTAAGTGTCTGCCTTGAGAAGGTTTTCTGCACAGTAGGTCTGGAGAGAAGAGTGGGAAAGGGCAAGTTAGGGTACAGAGATGACAGCTAGGTCCCCAGCTCTCAGATTATTCCATTGAGATCCCCCAGATTTAAGTTTCCCTATTAATCCCCACACACTCTGCCTTGAGTCCCCTACAGCATTTTCCCCTGGAAATTCTCCCCTGGGCCTTCGAAGGAAGCTCCCCTATGCCTCCTTTTCTCTCTGAAAGTTCCTCTATCCCACATCTCTGTAGAATTCCCTTATGGCCTCTGAGAAATTCTCCCAGGACCCTCCTTAGAATTCCATAAAGTCCCTTTTGTGAAAGGAAAATCAAAATGAAGTCGGTATTGCTAAAAGGGCTCTCTAAAATGGAGCTGGGTGGCCACCAAGGAATTGGGACCACGCAGGTCTCAGCCTGGATGGAATGTGACCTTTTGACCACTTATTGCATTCAACACAGGCATCCAGGACATCTACCAGAAACTCGATACTTATCGGACACTTACCGTAAAGTAACTCATGACACCCTATTCTTTAAAGCCAAATATTTCTTGTATCAGAGGCAATTACAATTCTCTCTAGACAACTTTAACCACCTGGTGACCTTTGTCCTCATAAGCCCCTGACTCTCTCTCCCAACACACTTTCGGTTTTACGGAAATCTGTGTCTCTCTAATATCAGTTCCTAAAACCCCAAATAAAGTTCTTTTTCCTTCGCAGCCCGGAAACTGATTATTGTTCAACCCCTTTTGGGCTCCAAAAGTTCTCCTAGAGTCCCCTCAAGAATTCCTTTACTTCTTCCAACCTCCTCCACGCCAGTCCCTCACCGAGTCCTGGCTACTGCAGGATACCACATGGCGGAGGCGGATCTCCGGCATGTCAACGTCGTGGGCTTCGCCTGACCAAGAAGATGCTGGAGGGTCTGAGTTTAGGGTGCAGACAGCTGGGGCGCCCTGCGCGGGCTTAACTGCGCAAGCGCACGAGGCTCGGGCCTTTCAAACAGCGGCGCGCCGGAGGTCGCGTCAACACTGCGCAAGCCCAGTGCGTCTCTCCCGAGAGAGGTGAGAGGGGCTGAGTTGCCTAGTAACGAGCTTCTCCCGCCTCCCTCTGGCCAAACCGCTCTCTAGCTCCCCCTTCCGGTGACTTTCACACTAGGTCTTCCGGGCGCCTAGCAACCGGCGTGGCCTCCAGGACTGGTCCCCAGAAGAAATTCGCCATCCTCACCACCCCAACTTCAGTTGGAAAGCAAGAGGCCAGCAAATCTGAGTGGATTTTTGCAGGGAGCCTGGAGCCTACCGCAATAGGATCTCCTCCACCGGTTGCTGGCTACCCTCCCCATGCCCGCCACCAACACACACACACACACACACACACACACACACACACACACGCACACACAATCTCTGATCTCTCAAGCTTATGCCTGCGGCAGAGAGAGTGGGTAAAGAACCTAAATAAAACACAATGCATGTGCCCAAACACACATCCAGCTTTGAGTGCTTCCAACCATGCCTCAGTTTTCCAATGTGACCTATGGGCATCTGTCTCGTACCACGCCCACCCCTGCCCGGTGACAAGCACCCCTCTGTTCCGTCCCCGAGAGACCCAGAAGGGCATCTTGGGGTGGGGTCGGAGCTAGAGACAACCCAAACACGGAAAAGTGAGTATGAACCAAGCGTGCCCCTACAGAACATGCTGGACACTCCCAGGTAGGGCCCCACCCACGCTGGGCACCTCCTTGGGAAGAGAAAGAAGGGTATCTCAGTCCTAGCAGCCGCCCTACCCTGCAGGGAATCAAATGACCCGATTCTGAGATTCTGATCTTGGGCCTCAGGTCAGAAAAAAAAGAAAAGCGGGGATGGGGGGGTGGGGGGGTGGGGGGGTGGGGGGGTGGGGGGGTGGGGGGGTGGGGTTGGGAATGTGAGAAAATAGGGAAGTGATCTTCTGGGTCCTGACGGAAGAGAAGGCTGGAAGTCCACCTGGGGTCCCCGTGGAGGAGGGGGCTGGGCACAAGATGCCCATGTCGCATTCGGATTCTGGTTCTGCCTCCCCACCCCAGAGCTACAGAGACCTGCCCCCAGATCTTACGTCACTTCTTTCTCACCCTAGGGGTAGGGTGGGTCCAGACCCACCCCTCCTCAGCTTCCTATAAGAAGAGCTGGGGACCTGGGACTGCAGGTTCACTCACTCATCCATCATGAGGCTTTCCACGAAACCCCAGACCTTCCTGCTGGCTTCCCTGCTGCTCTGCACCCTCCTGGGTCTGG
This sequence comes from Pseudorca crassidens, assembly GCF_039906515.1. Classification (NCBI taxonomy): domain Eukaryota; kingdom Metazoa; phylum Chordata; class Mammalia; order Artiodactyla; family Delphinidae; genus Pseudorca; species Pseudorca crassidens. Next base: position 12,446,749 of record NC_090315.1, on the reverse strand, counting down.
GTAAGTGACTAGGGGCCTGGAATCCTGGGACCTTCGGAAAGAGGACTGTATGAGAGGGGCATTCAGCAAGGTCCTTCAGCGGGGAGGGGGAAAGAGGAGGTGTCCTGGGAATTCAGATTCATGGCAAAGGCAGAGGGTAAAGGACAGAAAGACTGGGGCCCCAAGGGAAGAATAGCTCAGAAACTTGTGTGTGTGAATCCCTGAGAAAGAAGGGGATTTGATGAGCTTTGAATCCCCTGTCCCCCAGGCAAGGTCTCAAAATAAGCCATCTGGGGACTTCCCTGGCGGTCCAGTTGTTAAGACTCTGCGCTTCCAGAGTGGGGGTGGGGGTTCGACTCCTGGTTGGGGAACTAAGATTCCGCATGCCATGCAGCTCGGCCAAAAAAAAAAAAAAAAGACGTCTGAATTCTAGAAAATCAGAGTATGATTAGAAAGGGAAATTTTTTTAAAAAAATGATGGGGCGGGGGAGAGATTTTCTTTCTCCCAGAACTCTAGGGAGTTCAGACCCCTGGTGTCCTCCCCTAGATGCAGGAATTCAGGCAAGCCCCACCTTCCCCAGGATGCAGTTGCCCAGTGTCTGGGCCCCCAGTTGCCTCCTCTCTCAGTACCAAGGGGTCCATGCGCTTGCCCTCCTGGTCCGTGCTCTCCCTTCTTGACCTGGGATGCAGATCCCAGCCTCAGGTACCCCTGCCTGGGCTCCTACTGTCTACAAGACCTACGCGTGGTACCTACAAGGAAGAGGATCTCACTTCCGAGAACCAGCTCGACCTGAAGCTTCACAAAAGTCCATGGAAACCTTCACCAGGACCCCTCCCTGTCCCCAAACTTTCTCAGAGGACCCTAGCATCCAAAGTCCCCAGCCTTGTAATTAGGTAAACTTGCTCCCTGGTGGAGTCGCTTCCCACCCCTGAAAGCAGCTTTGCTGGAGCACCACCGCGTCTCTGCGGGAGCTTCGGACAGTTCCCTGGACAGGCACCAATGCCCCGCCCAAGAACAATCAGGGAGATACCTTTCCCTCCTCCCTCAGACCGCCCCCCCCATCCCCCTCTGGACTCCGTCCGAAGTCTTGGTCCGCAGACCACACCACCCTTGACTAGAGCCCTGCTCTCTACACTGCAGGGTACCCACTGAGCTGTGAGGTGTGTACAGGCTCCGGACCCACGTGCAGTGGAAATGTGCAAACTTGTGACCCCGACCAGGACTCCTGCGTGGTCATCGTGGCTCACACCAACAGGAGTAAGAGCTCAGGGCGTGGCGTCAGATCCTGGGGAGGGGGCTGTGCTTTCGGGGTAGCAGATACCAGCACGCGGGGAGGAACCTTCCAGTGGTGAGCAGGCAGGAAAGAGGGAAAGGCAATCTCGAGGTGGATGGAGGGAAGGGAATCCGATGGAACGACAGAAACCACTGTTGTCAGGGATTTCTGAAAATTAGACTCCAAAGAGTTGATGGGGTGGGGTTGGGGGTGCAGATATAGAGACTTTCTTAGGCAGGAGGGGATTAGGGAAGGAAAGGACAAGGGGGAAGAGAGAAATCGCGAGAGGGGGAAAATCTAATATGCAAGAGGTGGAGGGGGGCGTGTAGAGGAGAAGGAAGGGGCTGGGGTGGGTTGGAAGGAATGTGACCAGGTTGACCATTTGGGGTGGGAGGGATCCCCTAGGGATGCAGGTTGGAAGAGACCATTCCTGACAAGAAGAGGAGAGATGATATTGGGGTAGAGGGAGAGATATAAAAGAACAGACAGGAGAGGGAAGATATTCCTGAAGCATGGAGCAAGTTATCACAAAGAAGTGGAGCTGCGGCAATGGGGAGACATATGAGTAAAATGGGAGAGGAGAGGCAAGACTTAAATGGAAGGGACTCTCCCAGGCCTGAGGGAGGATGGGGGAGAAGGGGCGCAAAGGAAGAAACCACGGGGGGTGGGGTGTTCATTCAAAGCTGAAAGAGACCCAGAAACCCTTAGTTAAAGGAACATGGTGGGGCATGGCGTGAGACTGGAGAAGGAAGGATGTGACGGGAGGTAAGGCCAATGTTGAGTACGGAAGGAACCATTCCGACCGGAGGGGATGTGTAAGGTAAGTGGGATAGAAGATTGCACGCTGCCCTACTCACCTAGCAAGAGTGGGCAGGTGGGGGAAGGACCTGAAAGTCTTGCAGAGGCCACCCAGGAGTATATGGGAGGGAGATGGGACCCTGGGACCGCAGGAGGAAGTTGGGGGGAAAAAAACACCTTTCTGTGGGGTAAAGAGGGGAAACCCTAGGGTTGGAAGAGACCACCGTACTGTGGGGAGGGGGAGGGGGAAGGCTGTGGAGGCTGGACGAGACCACTTCAGGCAAGACCTGAGAGTACCCAAGGAGGGCAGCAAGAGACCATCGGTGGGAGGTCTGGGGAGTGACCCTGGGGAAATCTGGAAGAGACCACGTTAGACAGAGAAGGATATGGGTGTTACAGGGTGCGGGGCGGGGGGGGGGGGGCGAGGGTGGCATTCCAGTATTTGGTGGAAGGGATTCCAAGGGTCAGGGGAGGGCGAAAGGCTGGAAGAGACCATTTCACACCGCCATGGAGATAGCCATAGGCGGCCTGAAAAAGACCACTACAGGTGTGACCCTTAGAGGATGGCAGTGGGGTGGCGTGGGGCGGAAGGGACCACTCAGGCAGGCACCAGGGCTTGCCGATGGGAACTGCAAGAGACCACCAAAGCCTGGAGGGGGTGGGGTGGAGTGGACCTAATAAACAGTCCAGACCATGCCCCAGGCAGATAAGGGGGTATGACTCTGGGGGGCTGGAAGAGAACTCCCTAGACAGCAGCGGGCTGGGGCAGCTGTAAGGTTGGGAGAGACCTGGAAGCCAGGGTCCAGGCCAGGGCCCCTGAGCCCTCCCCTCCCTCGCCATCCTGCAGAGAGCCACCAGTCGGTGAACACCTATAAGGGGTGCATGAAATCCAGCGCCTGCAGCTCAGGATTCGTCTCCATCACCATGGACCCTGAGAACTACATGGTGTCCAACACACGCTGCTGCCAGAGTGACGTCTGCAACCACGATCCCCTGCCCGGTAAGGGCCAGCTCAGCCCCACAACTGGAGTCCCTTCCTGCCCCGCCTGAGAGCCTGCTGTGAGCACCCGCCACTGACCCGCGCTGTAACCTTTGGCAAGCATCCTCCTTGCTCTGAGCCTCAGGTCCTCGCCTGTAAAATGCAGTGTCCATTAGCAACCGGCGTCCCCAGGGTTGCTGTGAGGTTGGGAAAGGGTTTAACGTCCCTTACACCTTACACTCCACCCTCCTCCCCAGCTCCTGAGAACAATCGTACGGAGAATGGCCTCCAGTGCCCTACCTGCATCACCCACTTCAAGGAAACATGCTCTTCAACTAAGAAAGTACTCTGTGTCGGCCAGGAAAGCCACTGTATCACCTGCGCTGGCAAAGTGCAGACTGGTGAGGGGCACCTAGATTTCTGGGGGAGGGGACAGGGAGGCTCCCAGAACTGGAGGCTCATACTTCCAGATTCTAGGGGAGAGAGTGGGTCCAGAGAACTGGGTGAGGAGGTGGCAGGGGCATGACCCCGGGTCATGAGGAGGGAGGGGTTGGAAGTCCTGACTCCAGGCTGAAACCCCTCCCCCAACAGGTGTCATATTTGCTACTCGGGGCTGCGCTACGGAGAACGCCTGCCACACCAAGCCTGGGACCCTGGTGCCCGCGGCCTCTCGTGTCTACACCATCACCCAGGCCGACTGTCTTCCAGGCCCCCAGCCTCCTGGCAAGGCTAAGTGAAGAACCGAGGCGTATGCCACGTTTGGTCTTGATCTGTTCTCAGCTACAGCTTCCCATGGGCCAATATATTATTAAACAACTTAACAGAACAAGCCTGAGTCCTGGTGACGTGATGCATTTCAGGGAGGTGGGATGCAAAAAGCAGGGGTCTCAACCTTTGGGAACCCCCTCTTTGGAAGGAAGAGAGGGAAGACCCTACCTTTTGTTAAGGGATTACTCCCTGCTGGGTCCCCATGCTAAGTGTTTTCCTGCGGTACCTCATTGCATAGTCACAACAACTTTGTGAAGTTGAAAGTATTGTCCCCATTTTACAGAGGAACAAACTGAGGCACAGGTTGCGGTGTCACTTGGCTTGGGTCAAACAGCTAGGGAAGATCAGACTCCAGAGTCCGTGATCACCTCTCCTGGTTAACCTCTCCCTCTTTTGCCTCCGTTTTCACGTTTGTAAACTGTGGCTATTAATAGCCATAACCTCAAAGGGCTGTCTTAAGAGTCAAATGAAAGAAAACTGAAAAAGCACTTAGTGCAGTGCCCAGCACCTTTAAGACAATGTTGGTTCTGGAGACAATGTGTCTGGCCAAATAGTTATCGTCCTAATAGCTGCCACTTACTGAGCGGCCATTAGTTGGCAGGTGCTGGACCCTGGCATCCGTCAGGACAGAATCGATTATGCTACAGTAACAAACAAGTCCCTCATCTCCGTGGTTTAAAGCAACAAAGTTATATCAGTCGATTCATGCTGTAGTAATGCTTGTGTAACAAACCACCCCCAAGCCGAGATTGTAACAACTATCATTCTTCTAAGGGTTTGTAGGTGGCTGGAGCAGTTCCCCTTCTGGCTGTGCTTTGAGGGGTTTGGGTCCCGTTTGGGAGGGGATTCAAGTTCTCCTCCATGACACTTCACAGTCTTCTGGGATCAGCGGCTCCCTGGCTGATGTCTTTCTCATGGCAGATCACGGGGTCCTCGGCTGAGGTCGGGGGTGCTAACGTTCCATGGAGTAAAGTAAATCATATGGTCAGAGCCAACAGCAGTGGAGCAGGGACGTATACTCCCCCTCCAGTGGGAGGGAGAGGAGTGGTATTTGCTGAAGAGGTACCCATTCACAAAAGGTTGATTTAAGGGACTTCCCTGGTGGTCCAGTGGTTAAGACTCTGCCTTCCAGTGCAGGGGGTGCAGGTTCGATCCCTGGTCGGGGAACTAAGATCCCACACGCCTCGCAGCCAAAAAACCAAAACATAAAACAGAAGCGATATTGTAACAAATTCAATGAAGACTTTAAAAATGGTCCACATCCCAAAAATCTTTAAAAAAAAAAAAAAGGTTGATTTATCCTTGACCTTCCATGTCTAGCACCGTCCACAGGGCGTTCTGCTCATCATAATCGTGGAGCAGTCACCAACTTAATGCCGATTTCTGCACACAGGAGAGAGCCCAGGAAGGTTTCACGTGGATGATTAAATGCTGCCCACCCAGAAGTGACCTGACACAATTCACTGGGTGGAGCTGGTCACAGGACCCTACCAAACCCCACCGGGAGAGGAGGAGGAAGCACAGTCTGGGCCCCAAATGCCCCACCTGAGCCCCCGCCTGGCCAGACACATTTCATAACCAGCACGAATGGCCACCATGACCTTTGGGGCAGGGTCTCATTTTGTCTTCACAACTACTCCACGTGATAGGCGCTAGTATTCTCATCCCTGTTTTCAGAAGAATCTGAGGCTCAGAGAAGGAATGTCACATTGGTGGTCGTAGCAGCTAAAAAGTGGCAGAGCTTAAGAGTTTAGTCATTGGGTCACATTGAGGGGAGAAAGAGACCACATCACAGAGAGAGCGGACAAGCCTGTATCAGTTATCCTTTGCTACGTAACAAGCCCCTCCAAACCTCAGATGCTTAGAATAATCGGTTGGCAATGTGGTCTGGGATCAGCTGGGTGATGGTTCTTCTGGTGTCTGCTGGGTTCAGCTGCTGGTCAGCTAGGCAGCTCTCTTCCAGAGGGTTGACACTGATTGGGGTGTCAGGGCTGACTGGGCCACATGTCTCTTATCACCAGCAGGTTAGCCTGGACTTCTTTTTTTTTTTTTTTGGCCACACTGTGGGGTTTGCGTGATCTTAGTTCCCCAGCCGGGAATGGAACCCGTGCCCCAGAAATGAAAGCGCCGAGTCCTAACCACTGCACAACCAGGGAATTCCCTAGCCTGGACTTCTTGATGTGGTGGCAGTGACAGGGGTCCCCCGGGTAGCAAGAGAGGAAGTCCCAATGCATGAGCACTTTTCAAGCCTCTGCCCATCATCTTTGCTGTTGTCTCAGTAGCCAAGCAGATCCCATGACCAGGTCTAGAGTCAGGATGAGAAGGGACAAACCAAGGGCAGGGCTGCAGAGAAGCTGAACAGACTGGGGGCATGCATGGGCCAAGCTGGTTCCGGAGCTAAGATGTTTACCATCACAGCCCCCAAGGTGTAAACAATTAATAGTCCGCTCCAGCCCCTCCAGGGTGGCAAGACTCAAAGTCTCTCAATTCCAGCCCAATGGATTCTACGCTGCACAGACTCCCACTGTCCCTCCTCTCCGGGGACCCAGGAGTCTAGGTTTCCAGCTCCAGTCAAAATCCCAAGTATCTTTTTTTCCCTTTAAACCCCGAAAGAACAGACACACAATGGAATTTCTACTTTTTTATTCACTCCTCCAAAAAGCACCACAGGCCAACCCACCCTTGATTCACCCGCCTTCATGGTTTCCTACCTCAGTGGATACACGTCTCTCCATCATTATGCAGACAAGTATGAAACTCAGCTAAGGTAATGAGGCTTTTGTGCCTCTTCTGCTTCTGGCGATGGCAACGCCAAGATTCACCATACTTTTCCTTGAATTTCTGCCTTCAAGGGCCTTCCAGCCTGCAGGTGCCTTGTAGACACACCCTGATGGCAGTCAGCAATCCATCCAAAAGGGAGCCTTAGTCTTTTCTGCTTGGATGCTCCCAGAGACAGATGCCTCACTAGCAACTTGCTGCCTCTACAGAGCCTAAAATTCAATCCCTTTAAAAGTCATGATTTAAAAGGCAACCACTCTAAAAGATAGTCGTGACACCCAAGGGCGCCAATATGCAACTACATAAACACAATCAGCACACTCCACAACGGACAGCAACACGCAAAAACAAAACTGGGTCTTGCTTTCTCAGATTTGATCTCAGGCATGATTCCCATTGGCATGAGGGAAGAGGGAATTTGGAACAGAGGCACGTAGAGAGCAGAGATGTCAGACGGGACCAAGTTAGAGATGGTGGCAAAGCAGCACGAAGAGAGGAGGGCACTCCGAGCAAAGGCATGGGGGTGAGGCGACCGTTCGGGCTCCCAGTGTGCCGGCTTCCAGGAGGGGCTGCAAGTTCGTTGCTGTGCACGAGAGAGAATGCATGCACATACGTGCATGCACTGAATTCTCACCATAACCCTGTGAGGTAGATGCCATTTGAAGAGTGACTTGCCCAAGGTCACCCCCATGGTCAGTCAAAGGGCTGTCTGACCCTAGAGCAGTGTGCACAGAGTTCTCTTTGATAATGGGAAGTGTTCTAGGGCAGTGCTACTCACCACGTGTGCCTGGTGCAACGGGGAAACTGCAGTTTACATTTTAGTTACTTCTGATTGATTAAAAAATTGCTACTCATCTCAGTTATTGGAAAACTATCCAATATAATTAGGACAACTTGGGTATATGAATCGACTTCTCCAAATATGAGTTTTCTGAAATCTAAATTGAGGTCAGATATTTCTGATGAAAATCTATCATCTGAATTGAGATGTGCTGTGAGAAATACACAGCAGATTTCAAAGACTTAGCATCAAAAGAATGTGAAATATCTCATTAGTAGTTTCCTGTACTGAGTACATGCTGAAATGATAATATTTTGGATATACTGAGGTAAAACATACTAGAATTAGTTTCACCTGTTTCCTTTTCCTTTTTTAACGTGGCTACTAGAAAATGTGAAACTACCCGTGTGGCTCACATCCTGTTTCTATTGGACAGCGCTGCTCTGCGCGTCTCCTGCTTCTGCACGCGGCAGGCAGGCTTAATGCAGATGCTTGAACGCTGGACTTGAGGAGGGGACAGTGTTGTACTGGGTATTACAGATATGGATGAGGGACATTCTCCTAAGGCCAGAAGAGCTTTGAGGACGATGCTTGGAGCCATTCAGTATAGAGCCAAATGCTTTTCCCCATCTTGGCCATCTCAACTTTGATGGGACAGATTGTGCCGGTGGTAGGAGTTCAAGGTAGACATGGTGGAACCGCCCCTCGGATTGGTCACCCTTGCCTTCAGCTGTCCAAGGAAACAGGATCTCGGAAGTGTTTATTGTTCTTGTCCAGCCCTTTCATTTCACAGGTGGGAAAAGGCAAAAAAAGGCACTGGCCCAAGTCACCTGGAGTGACAGTGGCAAAGCTGTGTTTGCTTCCCAGGTCCCCCGACCTCAGACAGAAGCTTCCTCTCCCACGAGATACTTGTTTCTCCCCCATCTCACACCTTTTCCCTGTCTTGTGGCAAGAGGCTGATGACCTAAATTCCAGCCCTAATTCTGCCACTGATGAATGAATTAAATATTTACTGAGCACCTTCTGTATGTCAAGCACTATTCTACGTGCTGCGGGTACAGCAGAGAACAGGACAGGTATGGGGATAATAGCCAATAAATAGGTAAATAAATAAATAAGGTACTTTTCTACAGTAATAATTGCTACAAGGAAAAATAACCGGCCAAGACAAATAATAGGGGTGGGGGTGTGAGCTACTTCAGTTACAGAGGTCAGGGAAGGCTTCTCTGAGGGGACACTTGAGCTGAGACTTGATTGACAAGAAGGAGCCAGTCGTGGGAAGATCTGGGAGCAGAGCATTCTAGGCAGAAATAACAGAAAGTGCAAAGGTCCTGAGGCAGGATCCCAGGTGGCCCACTCAAGCATCAGAAGGAAGATCAGGTTGATTGGGGGGACGGGAGGGGGCAGGAAATAAGAGCAGGCAGGGGCCTTGCTGCGTGCTGTTGGGCCTAGAGCCTGCCCTCTCTGGGCTTTGCTCTCCCCATCTAACATAACAGAGATTCTGCTGGATGGCCTCTCAGGTCCTCCCTTTCTGTTTTCGGCATTGAAGAGTTCTGTGACCTGTGGCTTCTCCTCTACTTGTAGCTGGCAGCTTAGAACATTCCAGGCACTGTGGTTTCTGCCTTTGCCCCACTGTGGCACATTCCCACGGTCTGGAACACCTGCCCAGCTGCTCCGTGGGTCCCTTGCTCACTGTGGCATTCTCTGTCTCTCTCTCGGGGATACCTGAGGTAGCCAACACAGAAGCGTTGGGATCAGTGCAGCAGTACGGTTGCTTTTCCCAAAAGGCAGGTGTATATAATACCAAGGTCAGAAAGGGTTAAGGTTTAATGACCAAGACCAAAGCCAAGACCAAAAAAAGATAGAAACCCCTAAAGGAGAGAGGGACAGACGAACAGAGTCCCCAGAGAGCCCCATAGTCGCTCAGCACCTATAAAATGGGGGCTGTCATATCCCTTTCCAGTCCAACTCAGAGAAAGGTAGCTAGTTACCAGGATCCAAACCCATTAGGGACTTTGGGGAGATACCTCTGAGGGAGGCGTTTCTGTCCTTCCACACCCAGAAGGCCTCATTCCCGGTCCCTGGCTACCCCCAGAGCCCACCATGCCCAGAACGCTTATTTCCTCTCATTTTTGTGGTACCATTCTCCCCACAACAACTGGGAAAGAAATCTGGGTCACCAGGCCCCTGGTGGAGCAACTTTTAGAGACCCCTCTATTCCCCAAGAGGAATCAAAGGTCTCCAGCTCTCTTACACAGCCCTCTATTCCCCCCTCTAGATGGAGACCTTCCACCACCCATGAATTAGGAACCAAGGTCCACAGCCCTCTTGGGAGACAGGAGTTCTGAGACTCCAGAGATCCTTCCTCCCCCCAATGAAAATTCAAAGCCCCCTTTATATGCAGGCCTATCCCCCCACCCCGCAGAAACCCAGACCTTATACCCCTTTGTGGCTCAGAAGCCCAAGGATTCCAGCTCCCTGGGGAACCCAGACCCCCTCCTCCATGCTAGAGTCCCCGGTGTGATGCAGACCCCCTTCATCAGGAATCAGGGCTTCCACCTCCTCTCCCCGTGGAGGACTAGACACCTAATAGATCCAGTTTCTACTCTTTGGAGACCAAGATATATCCCCTTAGAGGAGTCCCAAACCCTCAACTCCCTTCAGGAGTTCAGGAGTCTAGGAGTCTGAGGGTCACACCCTCTGGTCCCCCAGAGAAATCAGGAGTCATGTCCCCCGAACTCTATTCCCCTTCAGGACCCAGGAATCCTGGTGACGAGAAGTCACACATTCCAATCGGTGGTCAGACCCTCATCGCCTTCAAGCATCCACGATTCTGAGTGGCGGCCCCCGCGCCCCACCCCCCCCCCGCCCCCCGCCCCCCGCTCTGTGACCTCACAAACCCAGACATCCCATACTAGCATGCCAGAGTCTGGATCACCACGCCCTCTCCCTCTTACGGCAACTTGCAGTCCTCAACCCCTGACCAAGCCGAGCAGCCGGGACACGGGGCACCCCGGAAGCCCCGGCCCTCAACCCATCCCCTCACTGCGTGGGCACCTGCGGTGCCAGCACTGCTTCAGCGTCGGCCCGCATCTCATCGAGCGCCTGCAGCAGGACGCCGTGCGCCGCGCGGTAGCCCAGGCCCCCGGTGGCCGCCGCGCCGCCCGCCGGCCACAGGAAGGAGAGCGCGCCCAGCGCCGCGCCCCCGGCGGTGCCCTCGCCCGCCCACGAGCCCAGCCTCGCCTCCACTTCGGCGCGCGTCACCGGACCCGGGAAGCGTGTCCGCTCGGCCAGCTCCCCCGGCGTCAGGCCCAGCGCGCGCTCGCGTCGTGCCAGCGCCGCGGGTTCGAGCCCCAGCGCCCGCCGCCACTCGGCCAGCTGACCTCGCAGGAGCGCCACGTCGCAGGCCCAGCCCAACCCCGGTACTGGGGCCGCCGCCGCCGCCAGGCTAGCCAACAGGGCCGGCCGCCACGCCCCGGCCCGCAGCGCCGCAGCCTTGGTCCGGGCCGCGCGGGGAGACGCGGGTGGCAGAGCCAGAAGCAGCGCCCCGGCCTGGGCCGGGGGTAGCGCACGCCGCAGCCACTCGCACAGCCCCGGGAGGCCGCCCGGCCGCAGCGGGAACACCGGCGGCGGCGCCTCCTCCAGCACCTCCCACGTCTCATCTTCTGGGCTCAGTGCTGCCGCGCGCTCTGAGTCCCCGCTGCCCGGTTTCTTCACGCCGACGCCAACCGGCTGCAAACTCTCGCTGCCTGCATCCTCTGAACCTTCCCCACTGCCTGCTTTCTGCGATCCAGGGCCACGTTTCTCCCTCCCCTCACTGCGTGCATTCTCAAACCCCCCTCCGCCTGCGTTCTCTAAGCTCTCGCCGCTCTTTTCCTCTTCGTCCAGGGACTCCGGATCCTCGCCCTCGCCGTCTGTTCGCACGCAGACCAGCGGCGTATCTGGTAGCACCAAGGGCCGGACTTGGGCCCAGTCCTTCTCAGTGGGGGCCCCAGGGGTGACGAGGATGAGAGCGTCGTAGTGGGTTGGGTGGGGGGCGGCAGCAGTGCCCGCGGAGCCCAGAGGCACGGTCCAGAGCACCACATTGGGGCGCTCTGGGGCCGGGTAGGGCATGGGCTCCGCGGGCGCCGAAGCAGGCACCGCACCTGGGTCGTCAGGATCTAACCCGAGTAGCATGTTCAGCACAAGGCTCACGTCAGCCCTACCGGCCACGGCCAGGTCCAGGCGCGCGCTGCCCAGTCGCTCCAGGCCGGCCCGAACCCATGACAGCGCCGCCTCCAGGCCACCCGTCTCGAAGGCCTCGCGCACAGCCTCCAACTCTGCAGCGCCCAGCACCTCGAAGCCATCCTGAGCCGGTGGCAGGAGCCTGCGGGGAAAGGGAGGGATGGGGTCAAGGGCAGAAGAGGGGCTAAATGCTGGCGAGCTGGGCTACGGGGACAGGACTGGGCTATGATGACAAGGCGGAGCTTTCTGAATAATCAGGAAAGGGAGGGGCCAGACTAATGGCACATAAACAGAATCTGAGGCTATGAAGAAAAGGGAGGGGCTTAAAGAAGGGGTGGGACGGCTGGATTGAAATCAGAAATCAGGTTGCCAACAGAGTCGAAAATGGGGACCCGGCTAAGCCTTCCCCGGGGTTACACTCTGCGGGAGCGGGTCTTTCGGAGGGACCTGCAGGATTAAGAAAAAGCCCTGCTGGGCGGGGCAAAACTCATAGAGAGTGGAGTTTAGAGCAAAGAAAGAATGGCGACTGTATTGAGGACTAAACGAAAATCGAGCCCTATTCGACAAGGGCAAGGTCACCAAGGGCGCTCTTTCCTGAGACTAGGAGTTAGGAGGGCTGTAAAGACAGGTGAGGGGAGAACCCTCATCTACTAGTTCTTACCAAGGGTGTGTGGCTAAGGAAGAAAGACGAGTGGTGGGCCTGGGGAAGAGGCTGCCCCTCCCTGAGCCTCGTTTTGACGTCTATAAAAGGAGGCCGCTTGGGGTTGGGGGAGAAAATTCACGAGGTAGCCAGCAAGTGGACACAGAAGCGAAAGGGGATTAGAAAAAGGAAGTGGGGGAGGGCCCCCGAAACGACAAAGCTCGCTTAGGGTGTGGCTCTCCGGAGACTGGGGTCGCTTGAGAACCAAGCAGATGGTGAGCAAGAGGGTTAAGACTGGAGAGTGGAGTCTTCGGGTAAAAGCTTCGCGGGGACCACCAGCTTGCCTGGAGAGAGTGAGCCCTCGTTCACACGTTGGCCTGGGGGCAGTGTTTGGGCGCTAGGTCCCGGTCCCTCCTAGAATTCTCGCGAGGGAGCGGGGGCTCAGGACCTCAGAGCGCTCGCAGGAGGCGGAACCTGGAATGACAGGTCCAGACTTCTAGCTGACCCTTGGCCTAGATGATAGAAAAGGGTCAAGCACAGAGCGCTAGTTTGAGGTGGAACCTCGTGGACCTCAAAACCTGCGCTGAGGGTCGGGATTTGGACGAGGGAGCAGGGCTTTCAGCAGATATCCCGTTAAGGTTGGCCCCAAACTCGCTGAGGGCGGGGTCTCGCAGACCTCAAAGAGCACCTTAGGGGTGGGAGGTACAGACTAAATAAAGCACCAGTCCTCTTCAACCCACCCTGAAACGCCGCGCTCACCTCTGCAGCGCCTCCGCCTGACTCCGCAGCGTCGCCCGCAGGCGCTCCAGCTCCTCGCAGCCGTCGCTGCTGCGGCAGTCGGTCTGTAGCACAAAGAGAGTCGCGGCGCCCAACCCGGCGCTGTCCAGCCGGGCTGCGGTCTGATCCCGAGCCTGGGCTACATTCTGTGACTCCTCGGGACGAAGGTTCCGCACAGCCAGCAGGGGTGTTCCTCGGGCCAGGGCGGCCCGCGCTGCCTCCCCCAGCGCTGGGGCCAGGGGTTCCTCATTCCCCTCAGGGCCGGGCAGCACCAATACCAGCACGTTGGCTTCCGCCGCCCAGGGCCCCGGCGCTGCGGGTGGGCAGCTCAGCTCGCCCAGGAAGAGGCCTGGGCCTGCAGCTCTCAGGCTGGGGAGCCCGGAATCCGTCCGTCCGTCGGGGATCTCTACCGTCTCCACATCCTTGTCGCACAGCGCTGCGATCACAGCAGACTTTCCCGAGCCCGGAGGCCCCAGGAATAAGACGGTCACGTCACCCCGCGGCGGAGGCATGGCTGGAAAGTGGGGAGAGAGGAAGACCCGGGTCACGGAGCACCCAACCTTTTTCTTTCGTAGCTTCCCCACTCTGGTCTCAGACTTCAGCCTTTTACCCTGACCACTTCTTTCCTTCTCGGGTATCACTGACAGGCACCTAGAAATCTGGCGCCCAGGCCCTATTCCCCAGGGACCTGGGAGTCCTGTCCGCCCTCTTTCTGGATGCCTTTCCCTTTACGCTTCAGAAACTCAGAAATCGCCCTCTAGCCCCCTCCTCCCTCAGGGACACAGATGTTTTTACCCCTCACTCCTCCCTTCCAAATCACCGACCGAGCAAACAGCCGGCACACGGGACTGCGCAGTCGGTAGCAGTCGGTCAGCCGCTGAGAAGCTCTGCCTCTGGGGTCCGAGGACAGAGGCCCATGAGGCTAAAGCGCCGGGATTTGGGGATGTCCAGACCCTTTCCGGGGGCTCTAACCTGACGTCATTCCTTTTAGGAGGGGGTGTGTCTCGAAAGCTTAACCTCGGGGACAGGGCCCTTTGCAGCGCCTGCGCAGAACGGCCGAAGGGCACTCTCTCCTCGGCGGTCGCCGAACCTTGAACAATGAGGGAGCCAAAGCGCGTGCGCGTCAGGAGCGCCTAACACACTTGCGCAATAAGCTTAGGTCTGCACTGCAAAGGAGGCTTGCAACGTCATCATTACGCACCCCAGTGCAGAGAAGGACCCCTCCCCTTATTTTGAGGACCGGGTTGGCGCGACTGAATCACTGCAGTCGGATGGCAACCCGAGATCTGGGCTTCGAAAGGCTCATCAGGCGAAAGGCCGTGGAAACCACCGGGACTTTGAGACTCGGTGGGCCCTACCCCGCTTCACTTCGGGTGACGGCGCTGTGACGAGCAACTGACAGGCGCAACGAAAGGCAGCCCTCTGCTGTCTGGAGAAAAGCAGAGGCCTGGGCTACCAGCCTCGGGAGGGAGCTGAGGGCAGTGTTTGGGGCAGCGGGTCACAGCGGCTGAAAGCGCGCGTGGGAAGCGGGGGTTCTAGGTGCAATAAGAGTTTCGGGATGTCAGAGAAAGATGTCTCCCGGAAGGAGGCAGGCTAAAGCGTGGGTACCACTACCTGCCTCAAGACAGGTGGGAGAGAAGGGGATGAGGCTGGTGTCAAAGATCAAGGGTCCCGCGCTCTGAGTTCAGGGAGTTAGTTTGATGTAGGAGGCATAGGTCAGAGGTCTCACGCAAGTGAGAAGGCTCTAAGGGGAGTCACAAACCGGGGTAGTTGAATCTTCTGGGAGGACTGAACCTTCTCTAGCGAGCTGCTCTATCAGGTTAGAATTCAAGGAGATGTTATCTCGTGGGGGGTCGGCCAAAGGCTGGCAAAGCCAAGCCTGTCAAAGGTCATAGGATTGGCGGGCCCTCTAAGACTCGCTGTAGATAAGCGACTTCACTTGATTTACTGTTCTGTCATGCGTGCTCCTCTCTTGACCAGAGGGGTCTCAGTCACCATGGAGGACCGGCACCCCAAAGAGACCATGGAGCAGGAGGATTCGTCCAAGGAGAGAAGTCCCCAAAGTCCGGGAGGTGACATCTGTGAGTACTGCTGACCAGAGATGGGTGGGGTGCAGGAGCTGTGATGCTAAAAGGATTTCTATAGCATTTCAGTGTCCAGGGCGTTGCGGGGATTTGCCTGTTGGGAAGGAGCTGTTAATGGTCCCTGAGCTGCTCTCCCAGGACCTGCTACTCCCTACCCCTACCCTTATTACCCTCTGACGTACCCATCCTGCTCTATCCACATAAGCATGAATGGGATGCAGTTCAGAGGCACAGAGTGGCATCCAGAGAGGCTTGGGGTGGGAGAGCTGGCTGGGAAAGGGCAGAGAGCCCCAGTCCCAACTCTGCCCCAGACTTTCAGTGTGACTTGGGCCTCCGTTTCCCTATCCGTCAAAAGGGCTTGCCACTACTCACCTCATGGGGCTGGCTGGTATGGGGTTTAGCGGCAGAAAAGGGGAAAGCTTAATGTTAATGAAGGCAGCCAACTTGACCTAGGATAATAGCAACAGCTTCTACTGAATGCTTATTATGTGCTAGGTGCATTCTAAGAGTTTAACGTTTGTTATCTCATTCCGTCCTCCTAACAGACTCTGTGAAATTGGTAATTATCACTTTCACATGAGGGAACCGAGGCAAAGAGAGGTTAAGTATTTATAACGATGAAAGCCACAGTGTCAATGCTCTCCAGCCAGAGACCACCAGGAACACACCTGGAGTTGACCAAGTTGGGCTTATTGCTCACTGCGCTGAGGAAGCACACATACCGTGGGGCATCTCAGTAATAAGAAAGGACTTATTACAGGATTTAGGCTGTGGTAGGTGATTTGGGGAAGGGTTCAAGAAAGGGGTTTTGCTGTGGATGGATGGTGCCAGGAAGCAGGGGCAGTTACATGGCTGGCTATCTCAATACCTAGAAGGAGGGAGGAACAAAGCAAGGCTCCAGGTGTAATTGGCAAAGCAGCAGCAGGCACTCATATTAGCCATGACGGGCCGGGGGAGGGTGTCTGGCCATCTTCGTGGCTTGGACAGTGTTCACGTTTTGTCTGTGTGTAGAAGGCATCATGGCATGGTCTTGTCTTGATTCGTCTCAGTCACAGCATGGCCTTGTCTGACGATGTTCTGTGAAATTGTTTATGCTGAACAGAACACCGAGGCCTAGCTGTGAGTGCCAGGCCAGCTCCTAGCTGTGGGGCTTCTTTTCTGTCTCAACGATAATTATTGCAAACCATTGTGTAGCACTGTTCTAAGCACTTTTTATACGTTAATTCGTTTATTCCTTACAACAGCCCTGTAAAGTAGATACTGATATGGTCGTTACCCCATTTTCCAGATGAAAACGCCGTTTCTACTTGCCTCGGAAGTGGTAGAACCGGGAGTCAGTTCCAGGCGGTCTGGCTCGAGGCTGTGCTCTAATCACATGGCTCTGTAGGAAGGGCGGACTCCCCGGGTTCCAGTCCCGACTCCGCCATTTCATTTCCTAGCTTCATGACTGTCGGCAAGTTACCTAACCTTTTTGAGCCTCAGTCTGCTCATCCGTAAAACAGGTCCAGTAAGTCTGCTGTCCAGGCCCGGCATAGCACCTGGCACATAGTAAGCCCTGCATGCTCACTGTTGGTGCGATTCTGAGGCTGGGAGAGGCCCTCGAGACTCCTGCTGGCCTCCCCCAACCTCTCCTCATGTCCCTCAGGCCACTTGGGGGCCCTGCAGTGCACCCGCTGCCTCATCACCTTCGCAGACTCCAAGTTCCAGGAGCGTCACATGAAGCGGGAGCACCCAGCGGACTTCGTGGCCCAGAAGCTGCAGGGGGTCCTCTTCATCTGCTTCACGTGCGCCCGCTCCTTCCCCTCCTCCAAGGCCCTGATCACCCACCAGCGCAGCCACGGTCCAGCGGCCAGGCCCTCCCAGCCGGCTGCGCCCACCACCACGCCACCCACCTTCCCCTGTCCCGACTGTGGCAAGACCTTTGGGCAGGCCGCTTCTCTGAGGCGGCATCGCCAGGCGCACGAGGCCCACCCCCTTCCTGGCCCCTTCGCCTGCACTGAGTGCGGGCAGGACTTTGCCCAGGAAGCAGGGCTGCATCAGCACTACATCCGGCATGCCCGGGGGGAGCTCTGAGTGTGGCTCCAGCCCTCCCTAGGGCAATGGAAGCTCTGTGGCTGGTGGGACACCCATCTGATATGGGATGGGAGGGATTTACTTTCCTCCCTGGAAAGGCAAAGGACTCCTGATCAATAGGACCCAGAAGATGCTCATTTAGAGCTTCCGTCTTTGGAGGACACAAAAGCCTTCAGGGAAACAGTAAAATCAAACAATAGTGAGAAAGAAAGAAAGAGGGAAATTTGTTATTTGTATCTTCCTCGTTCCCAATGAAATAGTTTGAAATCATAACTAGCTGCAGATTGTGTTATCACCATTAATTCTTCCCAGATGGAGGCAATGGGGCTGCAAGAGCCAAGTGCCTGGATCTGGGCCTGAATCGGGGAGGGAAAGTGAGGTGTTGCCTGCCTGTAATGCCACCGAATGGGTCCCACACGTGGAGCAACTTGAGCCTTTGGGGATGGGACAGCAAAGTCGGAGGCGGCACTGAGTCACGTGAGGGTTGCAAACTGGGCCCTTGTCTCTTCCCACCCCCTGCCAGCCTTTCCCACTCAAGGTGGGGCCGTGGCATTGGATGGCTCTGCCTTCCTCCCCCCCAGATAATTTATTGTTCATTAAAATAATTTTATGTACCATTCTGGTCACGGAATATTTTTTGTATGTGTAGGTGAGATGGCATGAATAAACTAACAGAAGTAGTATCTGAAAACAAAAGGTCCATAATAAAATGTCTAAACAAGGAACTCTGGCTTTTGAGCAGGAATTCCCAGAGAACATAAGGGCATGGGGAGTGGGGAGCTCAGGGCAGACCTGGCCTGGCCCTATGGTTTGGAGTCAAACAGAGATACCTTCTGTTTCCTGTTGTATTTGGCCAACACAGGGAGATATTCCATTAAGATCCTATTTTCAGCTCTTGAAAGACCCAACCCTGGGCTGAGTTCCACTGGACCAGTTTTACTCCCTTGCATTACCTGCCCTGCCCCTAGAGACGATGGTCAATGCCCTGCATACAATAATCACAGACTCTGCTTGAATTGAGGGATATTTTGAAAGCCCACAGGTGAGATGGATATGGTAGAGAGTGAGCTATCTCCCACTTATTAGCTAGGCACACGGTGGCTACAAAGACAGCCTTTCCCAGATTTCCTTGCAGCTAGATGTGGCCATGTGACTGAGCTCTGACTAAATTCCTGGGTAGAGTCCTCAAGCTTCAGAAAGGAACCTGCCCTTCCTCGACCTTCCCGCCTGGAACGTGGACATGGTATCCAGCCATCTTGGACCATGAGAGCGACAACAGGATGGCAGAGCAAGGAGACAGCAGGGGGCTGGGTCTGCTACCACGACTGCTCCCCCACCCTTCCAGTCTCTCTACGACAGACCACCCCCTGTGTATATGTAAGTCAGCTTACATCACTCCTCATTCAAAACCCTCCAACAGCATCCCATAAGTAACATCCAAAGGCCTTACCCAGGCCCACAAAACCCAACAATGACGAGATCCCAGCCCACTAAGCAATCTCAACTCCCTCCCGGTTCTGTCTTTTTCACTACACTCTAGCCACACGTGCCAGGCTGGCATCTGCCTCAGAGCCTTTGCACTTGCTGTTCCCTCTTACCCAGAACTTTGCAAGTCTTCCTCCTCATTATTCAGGTCTCGATACCTGCCACTTCAGAGGACAGCACCTCCAACCCTTAGCCTGATTTAGTTTATTCCCAGCACTCTTCAACACTTAGAATTATCACACCTGTGTTTCTGTCATCATCTGTGTCCCTCCTCTAGAAGCCAAGCTTCTGAGGGCAAGTGGGTTGTCTCCCTCATTGCTTCATCCCCAGCACCTAGGACAGCGCTTACCGTGGAGGCTCAAGAAAGAACTTGACTGCGCCCAGTCGTTTACCTGTTTCTCAGCCTCAGCCCGCCCTTCCACGCTGCTCCATGAGGCTGGGCTTTCTGCAGCTACGCTTCCCAGACTCCCTGGAAAGCTGGCTTCCTTAAGTTCATCCCACAAGAGGTATGGGAAGAAGGAAGGTCGGAAGAGGGGAGAAGGGACTCACCTTGCCTTAGGCTCCTGCTGGAACCCCTCCAGCAGCAGTTCAGGCTCCAATACCTGTCTACACTCTCAGCACAAGGCACCGTGCCCCTCTTGGGGTTTAAGCAGCAGCCGTGTGGCAGCCAGCCCCTGCACCAGCCATACACGTGGCGTGGCCTGCCCACCAAGCTCCCACTGGGTTCTGGTCATTGCGCTTCTCCTTCTGCATCCCAGTCCTAGAGGTGGGAGCTTCTTGCAGACACTAATTTCTCAGTTACCTCACTTTTCCATGTTTGTGCTCTCAGTGTTTTAGTACCTGTGTAACCAATTCCCGGTACTGAATCCTCTGGAATTCCTAGCTTGGTCTCCATACCCTGCCTGGGCCCTGAAGAACTGAATGACCCCACTGGCAGGAGACTAGGTCTCTTGATTCCCAGTCTCTCGAGATCCTTAGGAACTTCTGATGATGAATGGATAATCTGCTACTTCTGTGCTTAGAAAGCCCCGTCTGAGGGCAGAAGAGGGCTTAGGCATGCTGCTCCAGGAAAAAAGATGCATCCATGTGGTTTTAAGGAGCTGTGGATTTCTGCTGTGATGATTCTGAGATTCAGTGATGCTAAGCTATAGTGGTTATGAAAGTCTCAAAGAGTGCATAAGTATAAGATTCTGAGCTTCTAGGATGAAAAGTATGGGTTTTGAAAGATGCTTTGGTCAAGGTCCTGTAACAGGCGTCAGTGTGAATGCTCTTTGGGGCCAGGCAGGTACCATAAATCAGTGAGGCAAGCAGGGTGTAAGGGGCCCAGATGCCAGGCAGTGGGGACTGGGCATGCGGGAGGGAATGCCCCATTAATAGGAGGTGACCCCTACTCAGCTCCAGCAAACTACTGCCCCATGGGATTGTGGGTTCAGCAATCAATCTCACAAGGAAGCCAGAAACTTCCATTTTTGTGTCAAACCTGCCCATTTTTAAATGTTGGTAACCAACGTGATTAAAAAAACCTCAATAACTCTGGAGACCAAATACACTCCTGCAAGTCAGATGGTGGCTGTGGACAGCCATTTCTGGTGTGTGGCTTAATGGCTAAGAATGGGTGCCTTAGCCCTAGTTGTCTGGATTCAAACCTTGCCTCTGCTTCTTCCCAGCTGTGTGACCTCTAGAAGATTACTCAACCTCTCTGTGCCCTGGCTGTAGCAGTTGTAAAATGGTCGTGATAGCAGCCCCTACGCCTCTAAGAATTATGATGATGACGACACACTCGGAGAGAAAGTCAGAGTCGGTATTAATGGCCTGTGTGACCCGGTCCTCTTCCCCTCTGCTTTTCTCTGCCCGTCTCTGCTCTTGTGTTCCCACCAGTCTTCCCCCTGCCTTCCTCAGCAACAGCCTTGTGGCCCCAAGTGCTCTTCAACAAACATCCCAAGCAGGTTCCACCTCAGGGCCTTTGCACTTGCTGTTCCCACAGCCACATGGCCCGTTCCTCCTCCTCTAGATCTCTGCTTTGATGTCACCTTTTTAGTGAAGCCTTTCCTGGCTACCCCATTTGAAACTGCTTCACACACACACACACAAGCCTCCCCGTCCCCCTTCTCTTTTCCTCCACAGCACTTATAACCTTCTAACATTCTAAACATTTTACTTAAATATTCAAGTATCTGTTTTCCCCTTTATAATATAACCTCCACAAAGGCAGGGATTTTTGTTCATTGTGTTCACCACTCTACTCCCAGCTCCCCAAATAGTGCCTGCATCTCCTAGGTATTCAATAAATCACTGCTGAATGAATGAGTAATAAGTAACAGTCCCTACCTCATAAGGATCCGATGTGATCGTCCATATAAAGCGCTTAGCCCAGGGCCTGGTCCGCTGTGAGCCATTATGGTAATTCAGGTTCTATTCTTGAAGGTTCTTAGTTGCCAAGCTTCTATGAGTTAACACATGTAAAGCGCCTTAGAACAGAGCTTGGCACACAGTAAATGCTCAGTAAATGGTAGCTATTATTATAATTAGGCTTCTATTTTCAAAGGAGCTTCAGTGCCAAGTTTCTGTGAATTAGTACTTCCCATCTCAGAGCAAGAGCCTGTGTTTCCACAAGGCTGTAATAAGCTGACCCTCTGTTCCCCTCTGACCTCATCCCTCCAGCTCTGCCATCCCTTATCCCCTCCAGCCACTCTTGCCTAATTGACACGTGGGGCAGGCTCCTGCCCCACCCCCCCTCGCCTAGATCGCTCTTCCCACCCGTGTGCCAGGCTCCCTCCCTCCCTTTCTCAGGTCTCTGCTTAGGTCTCTGTCACCTCCTCAGGGAGGACTACACTATTTAAAACTGCACCCTCTTCCAGAACTGGTCCCCCTTCTCTGCTCTATTTTTCTCCACAGCACTTACATCCAGCATATGTCACATCCTTCTTGCTTACTTTTTGTTTACTATCTGTCCCCACCGGTGGCCCCCTCCCACCTCCACGTAAGCTCCACGAGGACAAGGATTTTATTTTATTCACTGGTGTGTTCCCAATGCTTAGCACACAGCAAGTATTCAAAAGATATTTGTGAAGTGAATTAATGGATCACAGTCCCTACCTCGCAGTTATTCTAAGGACCCGATGATCTCATGTAAATAAAATGCAGCACTCTGTAAGTGCTGGGAAAATGGCAGCTGTAATTATAATTAAAGTTCTATTTTGTAAGTTCCTAGATGCACAACTTCTCTAAGTCAATATACATAAAGCTCTTGGACTGGCACTTGGCACCCAGGAAGCACTCAGGAAGCGGAGCTGTGATTATAATTAAAGTCCTCTTTGTGAAGGTTCTTGGATGAAGTGGCAGAGAGCACGGGCTGTCTTCCACAAACCATTTTCTGGGCACTTGGTTAGACCGCCTTTCCCAGACTCCCTTGCAGCAGGCTGTGGCCATGTGACTAATCTCTCAGCAAAGGGACGTAAGTGGAAGCACTATGTGCCCCCTCCAGGCTGGGGCTTCTAAGAGAACATGTGTACCTGTCCAGGCTCTCTTTCCTTGTCCTCTGGCAGAACCCAGGCCATGGACACCCAGCCATGACCATGTGAATGCCAAAAGGCTTACAGGATGGCCTGGGTCTCCAAATCACCATATGGAGGTTACCTGCCAACCTGAAACACCCATCCTGGACTATGACGTGAGCAAAAAATTCTGTTGTGTGTGAGCCTGTGCATCACGGGGTCCATGATGAAATAATGGGAACCACACTGAACATATGCACTTAGTAAACGTTAATTATCTCAGCAACAACGATCCTTAGCTCTCCCCAAGGAGCCCAGGGATGGTGAGGTAAACGCCCAGGCGCATGCCTTATACACTCGAGCTTACACACACACACACAGACCTCAAATGCACACTCGGCCGACACACAGAATTTGGCTTTTATTCTGGCTTTCACACAACTACTGCTAAGACGACACAGATCAGTGGGACCCCATCCCCGTGACCACCGCGACCACCCCGATGTCCTCAGCCCCCTCCTCCCACCCCACCCGCCCCACCCCTCTGCCAAGCTCCCTAGGTCTGGGCGCTCCCTACACCTCACCCCGGGCATGCAGCATGAAGTGCCCGTGCAGCTCCCCGAGGTTGTCAAAGGAATCCTCGCACTCGGTACAGTGGTAGGCGCCGCCCTCCTCCTCCTCCTCCTCCTCCCCCTCCTCCCCCTCCCCCTCCTCCCCCCTCCCAGCTGGTCGGCCCTCCCCAGCCCGAGGCGGCTCCTCCTCTTCCTCCCCGAGGGCCCTGCTTTCAGGAGCTGGCGCTTCCTGGGGGGCTGTAGCGGGGCAGCAGAGCCGGCAAGGTGGGGTGCCCGGTGGGGCCTCCCCAAGGGCGGAGCGGCCACAGAGCTGGCAGGGCTGGGCTGGGGGGCCCGGGAGCTGGGCTGCACGGGGGGCCCGACGGGATGGGCCCCCCCGGCCCCCCCCCAGGCGCTGCTTCACCTTGTAGCCAGGGTCATATTCGGGGTCATCAGTGGTCTCCTCTTCCTCCTCCTCCTCATCTTCTTCCTCTTCGGAGTCCGGCTCTGAGAGAGTATATTCGGAGTCAGAGGAATGCTCCGGGCCTAAAGGGGGCGGAAGAGGAAAGACGGCGGCATCAGGGGACAGAGCGCTGTGCCCGGCTGTCCCCTCCCTGAGCCCCGTTCAGACTCGCCACAGTATGGAGAGGGCAGCCCGGGCCCGACCCTGCGCTCCCCACAGATGGATCCCCATCGTGCAGAACAGGCAGCATCTGTGTGTCAAGCAAATGAACGTCTTGCAAGAACTGCATCTTAGGGGTTTAAAGAGAACAAAGGAGGAGATGTAGGAGTAATAAAAACAACAATGACAGTGTCCACTACTGTTTTAAGAACCTTGTTTTTTATATATTAACTCAACTAATCCTTACAACAACCCTGAGGGAGGTACTATTATCCCTAAGTGACAACTGGGGAAACTGAGGCACAGAGAGGTTAGGTGACTCACTGGCCTCCAGTCACACAGTTAAACGGGGAAAAAGCTAAATGTGGGTGATGGCCTACACTGGATCATTTTAGGGAGACAAACACGTGAACAGGTACTTCAGCAAATTAAAACACATACACATACCCATACTCTGATATATGTGGTTTTTTATATATATATAAATATATATATATATATAAAAATATCTAGTTAAGTGAGTTAAAATATTTATTTGTAAATATAGATATATTACTGTGATTTCATGGGTATGAAGGACATGCCTAGGACAAGTTTAGGTTTAAAAAAAAATGGAAAGTCACTGTACAGGAAGGGTGACACCAACAACTGTTATGGGGGGTGTGGAGAGGGGAGCCCCCACTACGGCGGCAGCAAAATACCGGCTTCTACAGACGTGGTGGCAGAAGCCTGCCCAAAGCATCTCCTAGGACTGTGACAGCCTAGCCCTGTACCCACTGGCCCCCCTTCCTCAGTTTCCCCCGGCAGCGTACAGGGACCCCGTTACCACTGAGCCAGCCCCACTGCCTCCTCACGTCCCTCAACTCCCCGGGCCAGCACCCAACTCAGGGCCTTTGCCACCCTTTCTGCAGAGGGACTAAGGCTTGATCCCTCCCCTCTGTCACATCTCTGCTCAAGTGTCACTTCGGTGAAACCCTGGTCAGTCCGTCTAGCCAGCAGTCCCTCCCTAGCACTCTCTACGCCCCTAACTCTGCTTTATTTTTCTCCTCAAGGTATTGTATGTAACACCTGCTTATACGTTTACTGCCTGTCCCTGAAAGCAGGGACTTCGTCTGGCTCATGACTGCGTCCCTAGCATCTAGAACACTTTCTTTGTGCCTGGCATTCAATTTGACAGGCTTTTCTGCGGCTTTCACACATGCCATTCCCTCTGCTGGGAATGTCTCCCGTTATCCTTTAAGGACCCAGAAGGAGGCTTTCCTCCCTGGTGAGAGCATCCCAGATCTCCTAATCCCAGGCAGCCGGTCACTTGCTCTTGCCCCCTGGCTGTCCTAGCCCCGAGCCTGCAAGGCTGTGGTCACCTGTGTTCCAGTCCTTTCCCCACCAGCCCAGCAGGCAGGCCTGGTCTGACTCAGCGCTGGGTCCCCGGCATCACCCAGCTCAGAGAACAGGTTATGTTTGCTGAGGGTCCGTCCTTCCCTGCAGCTCTCTCTGTCTCTTACGTGTTCCTGCCTCTGTCCTGCTGTCTGTCTGCCATTTAACAAATGTTTCCCGAGGCCTTGGCGTGGGCTGGTCCCTCTGCCTGGAACGCTGTTCCCCACTCTATCTGCCTGGCGATCTCCTACTCATCCTTCAAGGGCCCGGCACAGGCTCTGTCCTCCATGAAGTCACCACCCCCGATGACTTCAGGCAGAAGGTCTCTCCCCTGTTCCCTCCACCCTGGCTCCATCTCCCCTGTCACTGTTCTAAAGGCTGTAGCCATCTGGGCCCCAGAATGTCTCCTCCTTCAGGCTAGAAACCCCTCAGGGGCAGCTCTGACTCATCTGGGGTCTCCAACGGGATGTGTGGATTGAATGAACAAGGGTGGCCCTGCTCTCCCTCCTCCAGGCCTTCGCGTCTGCTCTTCTCCCACCTGGGGCGACCCTCTCCTTCTCGACTAGCAAACTCCTGCTCCTCTTTAAGGTGCCAGCTCCACGTCACCTCCTCTGTGAGGTCCTCCCTGACTGCCCAGGCGGTCAGTGCCTCTCTCGTCTGGGGTCGCCCTGCCCCCTAACACACCCTGACAGCCTGGACGGTGACGGTCTGGGTCTGGGTCTGGAGACTCCTGGAAGGCAGGACCTGGGTCTGACCCATCTCTGTGTCCCTAGCAATGCTGAGCATAAGGCAGCCTGGGGAGGCATTTGCTGAATGGCTGCAAACCACAGACGAAGCACCCCCAGCTTTGAGCTGGGGCCCCACCCCTCTTTCTCCCCCCATCTCTGACTTCACGCCACCTCCCCTCCGGAGTCTTCACTGCCCACTGCGACCTCATGCGGTTGGCCTGGGAAAGGCAGTCAGGTGGCCGCCCACGGCTGCCAGGCCTTTTGTGTCCACCGCGACTTCCTGGGCCATAGGCCATTTTGCAGCCACCCTGCCTTCTCCACCTGCGAGAGCCCGGAAGCCCAGCATGTCTCCGGCGCCCGCGGGACCCTTGATGCCCGCAGCATCTCCCGATCCTCCTGCCTCCTTGAAGAGCACCAAATCGGCCATGCCCAACAGCCCCTCTGTGTCCACCAAACCTGTGACCGCCCCTAACTCGGTCACGAGCCCAAGCATGTCCGAATCTCCCAAATGGGCAAGTACAAAGGCAGCCCCTTCTAACCAGCCAGCAACAAGTCCCGAGCCCACGGCACGGCCCGAACGCCTAGCAAAGCCAGCACTGACGCCAGGACCAGCAAAGCCAGCAAGGCCAGCAGGGTAAGACGCCCCCGGCGCAGAGGCACCCACGGCCGAGGCAGAACTCCCGGCAGAAGCGGAAGCCGCAGCTCCAAGAGGTCAGCCAACAGGGCCAGCACTCCCAGCAGGAGAAGAACTAATGGTGCCAGACCAGGTGTGCCCAGCAGGGTGAGAACTCCTACTTCCCAGCGAAAACAGAGTTGGGGGAAGAGTTACAGCCAGCTGAGAACCGACAACCGGGAAAGGAGTGACAGCCAGCCTAGAAATGTGAGCAGAAAGAGGAGCTGCAGCCCCCCAGGAGCCTTGGATGTGGGGAAGAGCTCCAGCCTGGCTGGAACCCCCAGTAGGGCAAAGAGTTATCGCCCCGCTAGAACTCCCTTCGAGGAGAAAGGTCACTGCCCGTCTCCAGCATCATCGAGGAGGGTGAAGGGTTATAGTCAGAAGATCACCCCCAGCAGGGGATGGAGTTACAGCCCTACTGAAGTGTTCAGCAGGGTCGAGAGTTACAACCAAGGTAGTGCACCCAGCAGGCCCCAAAGTCACAGCCAGTCTAGCACCCCAGCCAGCCCCGAAGTCGCAGCTGGTCTAGAATGCCTAGAAGGGCAAGAAGTCGCGGTAGGGAGAGGGCCCACGGCAGGGTGAGAGGTCACAGCTGGAAGAGAAATCATAGCAGGGCAAGAAGTCGTACCCGGAAGGGAACTCCCAGTCAGATGGGAAGACACAGCCACTCTAGAATCTGCAGCAAGGGGAAAACTTATAACCAATTTAGAACCCCCAAAAGGGAAAGACGTTACAGCCAGTCTAGAAGCCCCAGCAGGGAGAGAAGTCACAGACGATCTAGAACCCACAGCAAGGAGAGAGGTTGCAGATGGTCTAGAAGCCCCAGCAAGGAGAGAGTCCACAGCCGATCTAGAACCCCCAGTAAGGAGAGCGGTCGCAGCCACTCCAGAACCCCCAGCACGGAGAGAGATTACAGCCGAACTAGAATCTCCAGCAAGGAAAGAGATCACAGCCGATTCAGAACCTCCAGCAAGGAAAGAGATCACAGCCAATCTAGAACCCTCAGAAAAGAGAAAGATCCCAGCCAATCTAGAACCCCCAGAAGTCTCAGCAGGAAGGGATCCCCTAGCAGGGCACAGAGTCCTAATCAGAACAGAAAACCTAGCGAGATAAGGAGCCACTCCCCATCAAGATTTCTCAGCGGAGCCCCAATCCCAAACCAGGAAGATCGTCAAGCCAACACCACCACCTCGAAGGCCATCTCACCTGGAGAGAGGTCCTCATCGTCTTCCTCCAGGCTGGCGTAGCCCCCAGTCTCAGCTGGCTCACGGGTTTCTGTCATGGCCAGGGGAGGGGACAGGAGACAGGAGCAGAGCAGCAGCTGGGCAGTGTCCCTCCCTGGCCAGCTTTCCACAGCCACACGTCGGCCACGAGTCCTCTGATGCAGGATGTCAGCAGGTAGAGAGGGATGCTGGACAGGGGAAGGAAAGGCCTGTGATGACTCAATAAACTTTTACATAGCATCTGCCTCCCCGGGACTCAGTGTGCTCAGACCCCAACCCTGTCCTTGACTGCCTGAAGGGCCTTGACTGCCTACAGAGCCTTCACTGCAGGCTCTGCCCCGCCGCAGGCCTTAATTTCCCCATCTGGTTCTCATTCAATGGGGTGGGGAAGGGTGATATTCCAAATATTTGACAGCGAGCACCAACATGGGCACCAGTCAGAACTGAGAGGGGAATGTGGGCCTATGCCAGGCATGAACCCTTTGCTTGCTAGGCTGTGGGAAAGCCTGGGGCGGGGGGAAGAGTCCAAAATGGCAGCTGGGGGTGGGGATTACTTGGAAGAGTGGTGATATACCAACCAGTCTAGAAGTAGTTCTATATTTTAAAAACTAGTACGGTTGCACTGATTTGTGAATGTGAGCCCTCTTTTTTTTCTTTTAATTTAGTTTTTATTTATTTTTGGCTGCATTGGGTCTTTGTTGCTGCACACAGGCTTTCTCTAACTGCGGCGAGCGGGGGCTACTCTTCATTGTGGTGCGCGGGCTTCTCATTGTGGTGGCTTCTCCTGTTGCGGAGCACAGGCTCTAGGCGTGCGGGCTCAGTAGTTGTGACTCGCAGGCTCTAGAGCGCAGTAGTTGTGACACATGGGCTTAGTCGCTCCACAGCATGTGGGATCTTCCTGGACCAGGGCTCGAACCCGTGTCCCCTGCGTTGGCAGGCGGATTCTTAACCACTGCGCCACCAGGGAAGCCCCTGCCCTAATTCTTCATCAATTTACACCTTGGCAAGATGATGCCTAGGTTTGAATCCTAAATCTGCCACATTCTAGCTGCGTAGCTTCAAACAAAGGACCTTTCTTCTCTAGCCTGTTTCCTTCTAGGTACAAAAAGGGCTTCTAGGGCTTAACTTACATACTTGTAACCACATTGAGACATTATTATCTCCTTTGCACAGATGAGGAAATTGAGGCACAAAGAGAATTATCATACCAACTGGTAGGTGGGTGAACTAGGATTTGAAGCCATGTCATCCTACCTCTCATAAAATGATCCTTCAGCGGAAAAGATTTTTTGAAGATTCAGTAGGCTCGTTGATATAAATTGGTGGTATGTGGCAGGTACTCCATTAGCAGTGGCTATTACTACCCGCAACCCCAACCCTCTATAAACCCCCACCATTCCAGACTTCTCACCTCTCCCTGTGCACAACAGGACTTTTCACATCTGTGGGTCTTAGTAAATCCTACAACTGCTGTCTAGAATGTGCTCCTTCCCCCATGTCTGCCTGGAGAACTCTTACTCTCTCTCCAAAGCCCACCTCAAACACAAGAACCTCTATACTTCTCCTCAGCCAAACACCACCTCTGCCTCTTCCAAGAAGCCTTCTCTGACTCCTCTCCTTTCTCTCCCTCTTCATCAATACTCCCTACACACACACACAGACACACACACACACACAGCACTTCTTTTTCTCCCACTGTGCTCCCTGAGAGTAGAGAGCCAGGCAGAGCAAGTTATGAAGGGGCTGGCAGCCTCAGCTGCACTTCTTATGCCTGTGCTGGGCACTGGCTAATATGGTGGAAAACGCATGATTCCCTTCAAACTCTAGGTGTCGAGTTTAATGCCGGGGACTAAAGAGAAAAAGATTAGGATTGAAGCCTGAAGGAGGCTGGGGCACGGGAAAGCTGGCATCAATGGCAGGTGAGCTTTCTAAAGACACTTGGATTGGGCTTTAAGGACAGAGAGGATTCATAACTGGCAGAGGAGAGTTCTCATAATACCCTATTGCCTATAGGGCTCCATTTAAGTTGGGAACTCTACTTTATGCCAGGATAGGTTGCCAGATTTAGTAAATAAAAGTATACAATACCCAGTTAAATTTGAATTCCAGATCGAGTCTTTTAGAAATGTACACCTCAAATACTGCATGGAACATGGGTATATTAAATAGTTCTTTGTTGTTAACCTGAAATTCAAATTTAACTGGGCGTTCTATATTGTAACTGGCAACCATACACCAGGGACAATCAGAACTTCCTATGGGATTAGCAGGAGACATTGCTCACCAGTGCAGCCTACCCTTCCCCAAGCCCACATCACACAAAGCCCCTTCCAGAGTATTCCAGATGTCAGGAATGGAGGTAGTCCTTGGTGCCCAAGTCCCATACCTACAGTGAACATGGCGGCCAGACAGGCTTCTACGATCTGAGAGGGGCATAAATGAGGTTCTCTCACTACCATAACGCAAACCGTGCCGGAGACCCCACAGTGTCATGAGCCTACAGCAACCAACTCCCAAGATGCCATGCGCGAACATAATAGGCACCCATTCCCACAACGCTAGGGAGAGGAGGCAAGAACAAAACCTTAGACAGGACCATAAGGCCCAGTCCCCCCTGCTGCTGCAGTTTTCCCCAGGATGCCTCGGGCCTATAATGACCACCTTCCAAGGCGCTCTTCGTCGAAGCACTCCAAGCTTCCAGGATGCTCAGCGGAAGATGTATGACAAAAGGCACGGTTCCCCACAAGAAGCTAGGATAATCCCAGAATTCAGCAGGCTCATAACGACTAGCTGACAGACTCCCACAATGCTTTAGGGCACGGCGTCCCATTTTCCCAGGATGCCCCAGGACGGCACGGAGATGAGTTGGGGGAGAAAAGGGAGCCTGGATTTCGCGCTCAAGCCGTCACGGCCCAAGACTGCTGCCGGCTCCTCCGTGACGGGAGCCGTCACTCCCATCATGCAGCGGTGCCGTAGTGCCCGCTTCCCAGCATGCCCCGCGCACCTCCATCCCGGACACTCACCGGCGCTGGCGGCCCCAGCTGCGGCTCGGCGGCAGCGGCTGCACGCCCCGGCTTTGCGCCTGCGCTGCAAGTGGGGTAGGAGGGAGTGCGAGGGGCGTGAAGAGCCTAGGGCGCTTGCGCGGCGAGATAGACCATTCCTGTAGCATAGTGGGAAGAGGGGCTGAGTCGGGCCATCGACAAGGCTCGCGCAGGGGGTTCCGGGCCTTGCCCCTCGCTGTCCGGATTTACTTGGTACAGTCCGCAGCCGGACTGAACGAGAAACTGCAAGGCTTGCGCGTGCGTGATCGATCGTGAACGCGCCTTACAGAGAATGGGATGCGCTGGGGGTGGGGTGGGGGTACCAGCTCTGCCTGGATCCTGGACCTGAGGCCTGGTCATTTGCATAACCTTAGCGCGGGACAATGGGAGGCCTCGGGCGATGGAAGAGCTGATTTGCATATTCCCCGGAGGGGCCATACTCCGGAGCGCATTGATTAGCATATGAGGGGCTTTGGGGGGGGGGATGGAAAACGCCGGGCAATAGCGCATGCGCACAGGGACTGCGGACTAGCGCGAAGCGGGCATCCTCAGTTCAGTCGGAATCAGTTTGCATCCGGAGAGGGGGCACAACGAACAAGAACCTTACCAACCCTCGCAACCCCCTCCCCATAACCAGGATAAATATTTATTTCTCTCTTGTGTGTCAGGCCCTGTGCTAGAGGGCACTATGGTTTCCGTAGTGAACATACCCGGCCTCTATCCTGCTGGCCCCCCAGTCAAAGGAAGGAGATTCACACATAATCAGAACCACAACCCGGAGTGGTCAGACTTGGGGATGAATAAAGCAGAGGAAGCTGTGGGAGCCACAGGAGGCGCCTGCCCCAGGGAGTCTTTCTGGCAGAGGGAACAGCAAGGGCAAAGGCCTAGGGGCAAAAAAAAATTGCCTGGTTGGAGGAAGTGAAAGCAGTTTAGTGTACCTGGAACAGAGTCAGAGAGGGGAAAGTCTCCTACAAGCGTCGTTAGGAGCTCAGACTTTACGATGAAGGTATAGGAAGCTATTGCAGAATTCCATTCATATGGATTCATTCATATGAATTCCATTCATATCTTGGCACAGATGTCAATGTGACAGGCTTCCTCTGATCTTTTTAAGATAGCACCTCCAGATTGGCTTTAGAGAAGTGAAAGGGTTATGGGATAAAGCAGGATTGGCTATGAGGTGATGGTTGTTGAAGCTGGGGTGACAGAAGCATGGGGCTTCATTGTCCTGTTCTGTCTACTTCTGTATGTTTGATGTTTTCCATAATAACAAGTTAAAAGAAAACAATACCCACATCCCCTTACTCTGTATTTTATATTAATAGTACTTATGGCAATCTGAAGTTAAGTTTTTGTTTTGTTTTGTTTTTTCCGTCCTTGCTGTAGTCTGGTTTCCTCATGAAAGCTTTGTGAAGCTAAGACTGGAGTCAACCTTTTTCACTTTGGGTCCTCAGTGCCTAGAACAGGATCAAGTTTGCGCTTAGTGCTAAGCTGTCTGGAACCCCTAACGTTTGCCTGTTTTATTCACCATGGCATCTCCAGCCCTTTGAGCAGTGACTGGCACTCAAGTAAGGTCAATATATTTTTGACTCAAAAATTAGAATCACTTGTCTAAAATTTAGATGAATGAATGAGGGGCCTGGAATGCCAGGCTAAGGGGCTTTGACTTGATCTAGAGATGAAGGGGAGCTAGGGAAAGATTTTTGGGCAGGGCAGGGACAGGTTTTGACAGGGCAAGGTGTAATTGAAAGCTCCTCTGGAGATTGATGTTAGGGGTGGGGGTAAGCCAGGGGAAGGATCCAGGCTATTGGGTGGGGATGGGGTAGCTCACTGGCTACTGAAGAGACAAGACTTGGTGACTTTTGGCTGAAAGACTAACCAGGAAAAAAACAGGTTTCTTGGAAGGGTGGAGGTGCCCTTGGAGAAGTAAGGACCCTCTACTGGCCTACACTGTCCACCAGCAACCATCACCCTCCCTCCCTCCTCCCTCAGTTCAGCACCCCTCCCAACATGGTACAGCTCTGGGCAGAGGGACAGACACACAGCCACCCCAAACACTTGTTCTCTCCTCAGTTTAATGGTGGTTAGTGGGATTGCCAAACCCCCTCCCCGTTCCCCTCCCTGCCCCGTACAAAATGTGTGTTTTTTTTTTTTTAAACAAGAAAAAGGGGGCAAAAGCCAGGAATGGGGGGAGGGGGGCGCAATCTGATATTTTCATACAGATTTTTGATTTTTTTTAATATATTATATATAAAACCATAGAGAGCAACGCACCCTCCCCCCAGACTCCTTTCTCCCTCCCCGGGGGGCCTGGAGGAGAGATGGGGAAGGCCCCCCAAGGAGTGGGTGGACAGAGAGACAAATATGGAAGGGACAGATGTGGGGGAAGGAGGTAGAGGGAAGGAGAGCCCAGGAGCCTGGGGAAGGGGAGATTGGAGAAAAGTTGGGGCTGTCTCCCTCATCGCCCCCATCAAAGTTATGACACAAAGACACAGAATCCCTGTTTCCACACCCTCCCCCCACCCTTACCCCCACCGTGCAAACATGGCTTTGCAAAGAGGTGCCCAGAGCTCTGTGGAACTCCTCCAATGGCTGGCATGGGGTCTGGGACCCCCAAAGATATCTCTGTTCCCCTTCCCTGCCCACCCCACCCTTCCCAGAATCTGACCCCTCCCCACAAGACCTGGTTCTGCAGCCTAGGGGCCTTGGCCTTCCCCCAGTTATCTTCCCCCAACCCAATCCCTACCGCCCTCCCTGGACTTGGGGGTCTGGACCTTTGGCCCTTGCCCCCCTGGGGGACCCAGACCTCTGGGCCCTTGCTTCTGGCCCTTGCAGAGACCCAGGCATCCGACACCCCCATCCCTGCCCAAGCGTCTGAGGTGTTAGTGGTGGGGGGAGAAGCCCACCATCCCAGACTCCGGTAAATGTCTTTGCAGCTGGCAGTGGGGTGGACCCCAGCCCAGGCCCATGCCTGGGGTGGAGGTGGGGTCAGATAAAGAATTCTTCTTTCCTCTTGTGTCCATCGCTGCCATTGAGAAAGGCTTCTCTTGCTTCTCCCTGCTCATCCAGGCCACTGGCCTCGTGGGTCAGATAGGAGCCTGAGGGGTGACAGACCCCGGGGCAGAGGCAACAGATATGTGTGGACCCAAGAGTCAGACAGGGAGGCCGACAAGACATACCAGACGAAGGAAGAGAGAGACGGAACATACAGGGAGAGGGAATCAAGTCCAGGGAAGAGCAAAACAGGGGCAGAGGAAGAGGTAAAAGCAGAATTAGAAAGACTCCAAAAGTTCACGGAACGATCAACCCTTATCCGTTCTCTTGATAGTATCCCCTTGCTCTGCTCCCAACGAACTCAGCAATTAGGAATTCAAACGCATGGTCTTAATTCAGCTTCAACCCTTTACCTCTTTTAGGGTCCTGGAGCAAAAGACCCGCCCCTTTTCGGGATCTGGGCCTCAGGTTTCAAATCCTGGATCTAGGTTCCTCCCCCTCCCGGCTCTACGCCCGCCCTCTTTCGAATCGGGTTTTAGGCCCCACCCCTTTCCGAACGCCACAACCAACCACACCCCTCGCTGAATTTGAGACCCCGCCCCCACTCACCCTTCTGCCGCACTGAGCACCAGACCATGCCCACCAGCACACAGATGATCAGAAACACCAGTAGCGCCAGAATGCCGCCCACAATGGCGTACGGCACCGACGTCTGAGCCTCTACCACCGCACCAGGGTCTGCCAAAAGGACAGGGGGGCAGGCCCAGGTCATCAGAGGACGGTCCCAGCCCGGGCCAATCGCTGCCAATCTCTTAAACCATTCTGCACGCCACGTCCAACCGTACCCCCTTATGTGCCACGCCCCTCAAATCACTGCCACCTGGTGGCCCCTTCCCCTGGTGCCATTCTTAATGCTCCGCTTCCTCAAGGAATGCGTGTAGGTTTGTACAATGCCCGACCCGGCCCCCGAGTCATTTCGCTAATATCTACCTGCCTCCTCCCCCCCGCCCCACCCCACCCCCCAGAGAACAGAAAGAACACATCCCTTTTCTATTGTCTTCAGGTCCAAGTCCCTCCCCATCTTTTCTGAAACGCTCCAGGTATTTAAAATGCTGAGCTAGGGCCCAACCACTCCAAAATTCCTGCCCCACCGTCATAGGAGCTGAACACATAACACTTACTTTGTGCTAGGGGCCTCCAACCGTTTTATATATTTAGCTCATGTAGTCTTCACAACAACCCTATGAGGTAGGTGCTGTTGTTTATTTCCACTTTACCGATGAGGAAACTAAGGCACGAAGTTACCCGCAACAGGACGCTGCAGAACTGAATCTGAACCCAGACGATCAGTCTGGCCCCAGAACTATAAGAACTCTGTGGGCTTTTGACCCCCTGGAATCATTCTTTGCCCACACAGGACAGTGCGGAGACCCCGGGAGGCCCCGCCCCTACCCTGAGCCCTGCCCCCAGGCCTGCCGCCGCACGTCCTCACCGTAGACCACGAGCACATAGAGCGCCCTCGCGTGGCCGTGCTTGTTCGACGCCTCGCAGGTGTAGGTGCCATTATCCGCGGATACCAGGCCGGGCAGCGTAAGCGTCTCCCCGACTGCCTCGGCCCGCTCTGGCAAAGACTCATTACCGCGGTTCCAGCGGATCTGGTTTGGCCTGGGCGGGGGTATATAATGAGAGTTAGGGACGCAGGTGTCAGCACCCGATTCTGACGTTTCAGGAATCTAGACATGCCGCATCTCCAAATAAGAGGGTCCTTATTAGCCCTTTCCTTCCTAGAAAACCAACAGTCCCGGACCCAGCTTCCACCCATCACCAGGGTCTCAGGAATCCCAGCCTTTCCCCCAGCCCCTTCCACCCTGAGAATCCAGGAGTCCGGGACCCCACGGCCTCCTTCCTCACGATCTAGCTCCAGACCCCTCCTTTCTCAGGACTCAGAAGTCTGGGCCGTAGCCCCCTCTGTTAGCCCAGTCCCCTCTTTCCTGAGACACAGGTGTCCAGGTTCCCAGCCCTATTCTCCTCAGGACCCTGAAGTCTCGGGCCCCAGAGCTCACCTGGGGTTCCCCGTCACAGCACATGTCAGCACCAGTGTGTCTCCCTCCCTCACCACAGCTTGGGAGGCATGGATCCGGGCCGTGGGGGAGTCTGTGGGCAGAAGTGAGATGAGAGAGTGGTTGTCCGGGTCATCATGCAGACTAGGAACTCCCCCGGGGACAGGCGGTGCGGGGTGGTACACTCCCTCCCCCGGGTGCTGGCCCGCCAGGCACTTACACTGCACATCCAGCACGTACTGCGTCTGTTTGCTGTGTCCGGAGGGCAGCGCCTGGTTCTGCGCCTCGCAGATGACGATACCGCCGTCGTCCTTGCGGTCCACACGAAACCGCACTGTGCTCGCCACGCTCCAGACCTTGCCATTTTCCTGGCTGCTGCTCACTCCTGCCAAGACCCGCCCAGACACTGTCAGGTCGGGGTTATGGCTCCGCCCACCGAAGGAGCACCCCACCCCCAAGCCAGTCCCGAAGCAGGCTATTTGCCAAGCTCCGCCCCTCATCCACAGCCCTCGCCTCTACTTCTCCAAACCACGCCGTCCTCGAAAGAGGCACGCCGTCCTCGAAAGAGGCCCACCACCCCACGTGGCTCTTCCCAAAGCTCACCCCTCTTTCACCCCACGCCCTCTCATCTATCAGTTCATTCAATAGCTATATATTGAGTGACTAGTGTCTGCCAAACCTGTGCACTCTTCTTCAGGCCCCGCCCACGTATAAACCAGCCCTTCCCAAGCCATGCCTCCTGGAACCCCGCCTCCTCTTAAGTCCCGCCCTTCTCTGGCACCTCCCCCGCCCACCCGCATCCCTGATCCCAGGTAGTACCTTTCAGCTCCTTTCGGTCCCGGTGCCAGCGCAGGACGGCGGCCGGGCGGGACCGTGGAACAAGGCAGCTGAGCTCCACCTCGCCGCCCTCCACCGCCTGTTCCCGGACCTCCACTACAGGATTCTCCGGGGCCACTGCCGCAGGGAGAAGGGGGCAAGGAGGAGATCAAGGGAGGCACCAAGGTGGGCTCAAAGTAACCAGGCTGCGGGATTCCAGGGACCAAAGGGAACAAGGGTCTCAGGTGGCAGGGGTCAAACACAGAGGCCAGAGGTCAGGAAGGCCGGCCTTATTTACTGGGACCAGATGTCCAGGAGGTTAAAAACAGCCAGGGTCAGGTCTCAGGATAAGGGATAAGCAGAGAAGAAAGGAGAAGGGATGGGTCTGAGGAGGGGGAGGCCGTTACCCAGTACAGTGAGCGTGGCAATCTGGTGGTGGGTATCCTCCGTGTAGAGCTGGCAGAAGTAGCCCCCCTCGTCCTCCAGGCGCGCATCTGAGAGCCGGATCCGTACCCGGCGTGGGGAGAACTCCTCAAGCTGGAAACGCTCATCCTTCAGGGCTAGAGAGTGAACGACAAGAGTGAACTTGGGGAATCCTGACCTCAGAAGTCCCACCCTTTCTCCAGGAGCTTCGAGTTCAGCCCTCTGCCTCTTTTCTCCAACCATACGCATGCGTCTAAGGTGCCCACCTAGTTACTCCCTTGGGTACCCAGAACGTTTCATGCCCTCCCACCCACAGGACCAGGAGTCCAGGCCCCCAGCCCCCTCCTCCCTCAGACCCTGGAGTCCAGAGTCTCAGCTCTGTCCTCTGTCAGGCCCCAGCCCTCTCCTCCTTCAAGACTCAGGATTCCAGACCCCAGCACTCACCACGGGTACCATTGAAGAAGAGGGTCTGCCGGGCGGGGTTCTGAATGACAACTATAGATCCATCATACTGGTGCAGACGGCAGGTTATCTCGGCCACCCCACCCTCAGCCACTGTCACATTCTCTGTCTGTACTTCCTGTCCTGCCCCTGGACCAGCAGACAGAGAGACAGGATAGGAGACTCATTGAGGGGTGCAATTCAGTCTTTGCTCTCTCCCTCTGTTCCTCGCCCATCCAAACCTCCAATCCCTCTCCTTTCCCTCTCATTCAGTTCCCTCCTTTCCCTCTCATTCCCTCCACCCAACACTTCCTGCAGGCTGGAGTCCGGGAGATGGAGAAAACCTGCCCCCTGCTCTAGAGGAGGTGCAGTCAAGATCCAGCGGAATATGCTCTAATGGGGGTAGCACAGGGCACGCCGGGAGCTCAGAGGAAGTGGAGACTAAGACCACCCAGGGAGAGGGGTGATCAGGGAAGGCTCTACAAGAAAGCTCCATTGGATCCACATTTTAAAGAATGCACAGGAGTTCACCAGCTACGGGAAACTGCTATGTGCTCACCAAACCCCGTCTTTCACACCTGAGCACATGTGGTAACTCGTCTGTAGAGACGGCCACGATATTCTTCCCATCCCTGTATGTGCCCTTTGTGAGCTGACTTTGCTGCTCTTCCCATTAATGAAGCACTCTGACCCTGCGGATCTGGGGAGGCCTTGTGACTTGCTTTGAAGTGAATATCACTTTGCTAGAAGTGATATTGTATGAGTTCTGGAGCCTAGGTCTCAAGAGACCTTGCAGCTTCCGTGCATGCCCTCTTGCTGCCCTGACACTGTCAGGTGAACATGCCCGAACCAGCTTCCTTGAGGATGAGAGACCACATGGAGAGAGAAGCCCAGCCGGAAGCCAGCACCAACTGCCAGCCATGTGAGTGAGGCCATCCCAGACCACCCAGCCCCAGTGGCACCACCAGGCGACCGTAGCTACATGAGTGACTCCTGGTGAGACCAAGAGAAGAGATACCCGACTGATACAGTCCAAACTGCTGACCCCCAGAGTCATGAGCAAAAAACATAATTGCTGTTTAAAGACCTATGTTTTGGAGGGTCTCTGAACACCGCCGCTAAAGTTAACTGGTACCACACTCTATTAGGCTACATTTCCTAGGATCCCTTGTGCTTAGGTGGGGCCATGTGACTGATTTCTGGCCGATGGGCTGTAGGCAGAAGAGAGAAACCCCTCTTCCAGCCTGGCTCATCTCACTTGCAATCCTTCATACTGGCTGAATGGAGAGGACTCCCAAAAACCCAGAGGAGGACAGGATCACAAGCTGGAAGGAGCCCAGGGCCCTGACTTCCTGCCCCCTGTGACCTGCCTGCACAGGACTGTAGCATGAGTGAGAAATACACTTTTTTGTTAAGCCATTGAGATTTCAGGGCTGTTGTTATAGCAGTTAACTGACCCTGATTAATCCAACAGAGGGACAAGGTAAGGGGTTAGTAAGGGGGTGTTCCCAGCCAAGGAAACAGCGTAAAGCTCAAAGCTGAGATTAATCATCAACAGCATCATTGTCACCGTCATCTTCAAAACAACAATAACCAAATAGCTTCTGTTTATTAGGCACTTCCTGTTCCAGGCTTTGTGCTAGGGGCATTACCTATATAATTTCCGTTTAATCATCACAATACCTGAACAAGGGAGGCATTATAATCAATCTCCAGTTGTTGTTTTTTTCCCAGTTCCCATTTTATAGATGAGAAGATGGGTCCAGAGAAAATGACTTGGCCAAGGTCACAGCCTGAGAGTGGCAGAGGCAGGGTCTGCCTCCAAATCTTTCTGATTCCGTAACCTGCATCCACATCCACTCCTGGTTCTCTGGGTGAAAAGTGTCCAGCATTGGTGAGGGGTTGTGGGATGTGCTTATGAAGGGCCTCAAATGCCAGGCTAGGAGATTAGCTTTTATCCTGAAGGCCAGTGGAGCAACTGAAGCAGGAAGGAGTCATGATCAGATCTGGTTATTTACCTTTAAATGCTGGACAACTATCGCTTCATGTCTCTTACATACGGTCTCATTCATTCATTTGAGCAGCGGGGAGGTTTTCAGGGGCTGGGTGCCCAGAGATGAGTCACATGAGGTCCCTGTCCTGGAAGGCCTTCAATATTTATGGGGAGGTAGACACAGATCACTGTAAAATCCCATCAGAAGTGTTATGGCCCCTGTAAGAGGGACAGGTAACCTGATTTTGGGGG
This sequence comes from Pseudorca crassidens, assembly GCF_039906515.1. NCBI lineage: Eukaryota > Metazoa > Chordata > Mammalia > Artiodactyla > Delphinidae > Pseudorca > Pseudorca crassidens. Next base: position 12,407,424 of record NC_090315.1, on the reverse strand, counting down.
CTGAGGGGTGGAAAAGATTAATTCTGGGGAGAGGAGGCAGAGACAGCAAGCTTCCTACCCAGCATCCATTCTTCCCTTTCTCTTTAGAAAAAGAACCCTGGTTGTATTTTACGGTTGCCCTATATCCAGCAGAAAGAGAAATTTCCCAGACTCCTTTGCAGCTAAGTGAGGCCATGTGACAAAATTTTGTCCGACTGGGTATCAGGAAAAGTGTCATGTGATAATTTTGAGGACTTTCTAAAGAAAGGGGCTAAGTCCTTTTTCCACCAGGTCACCTTTATGGAATTAGGATGTGATGGAATTCTGGAACCCAGAGCTGGAAGGTGCCTGGGTCTCTGGTGATGATGTGGAGCTGCCATAAAAGGCCTGGATGCCTACTTCTGGCTTCTTTTATCTTTGAATATAATGCTTTGTGAATTTAAGCCACTACTAGGGGTTTATCTAGTCCTTCCCAGAATATCAATTTTAACATGTCCAATCCTTGCCCCAAATATTTTCCTTCCCACGTTTTCTCAGTCTCGGTAAATGTCACAACCTGGTGGCTCAGACCAAAATACCTAGAAGTCATGCAAGTTTTCACCCTTTCCCTCACCTCTAACATCAGCAAGATCTATCCATTCTATTTCCAAAATATATCCCAAACCTGTTCACCTTTGGCTACCTCACCTACCATCACCTAGTCCAAGGACACCATCTGTTACCTGGTCCTTCAAGAGCTATTCATGAGTCTCCCTTCTTCCCCACCTGCCTCCCCTCAGGCAAGTCTCAACACAGCCAGAGTGTTTACAACACTCCGAAGGCTGTCCTTAGAATAAAATCTAGACCCCTTCCCTGGGTCTTCAAGGTGCTTGGTGGTAGCCCTTCTCTGACCACAGTTCTGACCACCTTCCTGCTACTCACTTCACTCTGGGCCCACTGGCCTTGATGTCCCTCAAACATGCTGAGCTTGTTCCCACCTCAGGGCCTTTGCACTGGCTCTTCCATCTGCCAGGAATGTTCTTCCCCCTTGATCATCCCAGGACTGCCTCCTGTTCTCATTCAGGCCTCTGTGCCTCAGATCAGAGACGCCTTTGCTCACTCCCTGGGCCTTCCCCTCCAGAACACTTCCTATTTCATCACCACTGTTTTATTTCCTCTATGGAAATTTCACTGAACTTATTTTATTAATTTGCATACTTGTTTGTTGTCTGTTTGTCCCTCATCACTCGAACATACACCCCATGAAGGCAGGGATGTAATCCCCTTGGGTTTACTGCTGCACCCTGGCGCCTGGAAGTGTGCCTGGGGACGCACATGCATGGGGATGTCTCTGGGGAGACTGATGCATGAATCGCACGTGTCAGGCAGGATCTCATTTCATCCTCACAACTTTGTGACATCACATTATTCTCATCTTAAACACCTGGGTGGATCCCAGCTGGACCACTTGCCATCTGTGTGACCTGGGACAACTGGCTTAACCTTTCTGAGCCTCAGATGCCCTGTCTGTAAAGTGGGGATGATGCCAATGCCTGATTGACAAGGATTAGCCCAGGACCTGAGGCTCAGGGAGCCCTCTGTGCAAAGCTGCTTTTATCATAACCTCCGGAAACATGCCCATCCACCTGAGAACTGGCCTGCCTGCACATTCTGGTACTTTAAAAAAAAACATCTTGAAGCCTATCCATGGATCCTAGACCTCAGGACTAGCCCAATGCTAGCCCCCATTTTATAGATGTGGAAAACGAGGCTCAGGGGTCCCAGGCAAGTCAGTGGCAGAAACTCAACATCTCTTGGGAGCCCTCAGGACCTCTGGGTCTGCCCCCCTCAAATGTGTCCCCTGCTCTCTGCTTGAGGGTGCACATGGGGTTAGGGTGGGGGGCTTTTGTCTTATTCCCTCCCCCTCCTGAGGAGTCAGTAACCAACAGTGTCTGTGCCTGGAATATTAATGTCCTAGGAGCTTTTGTTTCGGGGTTGGGGGGTGGTGAGGCAGGACTTTCTGGTCAGAGAGGGGCTGAGCTTGGGGACTGGGGCACTGGCCCTTTAAACTGTGTTGACAGCCTGGAGTCGTCATGGGGATGGTGACTGGAAAAGGGACTGGGGGGGGGTTTGGGGAAGAGTGGCTGAACAGGTGACATGTAGAGACCCAGAATCCAGCACTCTTCCCCTTTAGACCTGGAAATCCGGCCCCCGCAGCTGCCTCCTCTCCCAGGATCCAGGAGCCCTGGTTTCTAGTGCCCTCCTCCATCAGGATCAGGAATCGGGGTCCTCGGCATCTTCTTCCCTCGAATCCTGAAGCCCCAAGCCCTCAGCCTTCTCCCTCCTCAAATCCAGGATTCTGGGCCTCCAACCCCCTCCTCCTTCAGGACCCAGGAGTCAGGGGTCCAGACTACACAGCTGGTGGATGTTTCCACGGAGACTAAGCCGAGTGGGGGGAGTACTTCCTGGGTCCTGAGTCAGCGAATACCCAAGGGAGTCTCAAGGTCACAGTTCCGGGAAGGTCACAGCCACCACCTCCATATCCTCTCCCCAGGGGGATCGTGGCATCATGCCTCCTTCCCCCACATCCTCCCCTAGGGAGGTGGTACATCCCTGCGTCCTGACCGAACCCCCCCTCAGCCCCCCATCAATGGCGGAGTCCGAACATCCTCGCACAAAGCATCAATTCTTCCCCAACTCAGCCTTGTGAAGGCGCCTGTATTCGAAGGACCTAGGCATCAGGGTCCCAGCCCCTCCTCCCTCAGAAACGTGGACTGGGACCCCCAGTCCCTTCCTCTCTCAGGACTCAGGAGTCTGTACCCACCCCACCCTCCATCAAGATCTAGGAGTCTGGGACCCCAGCCCCCTTCTCCCTCTGGACACGGGAGTTCAAGCTCCATTCCTCCCTCAGATCCAGGAGTCTAAGACCCCAGGCCCTCCTCCCTCAGACCCAGAGTCCAGACCCCCGGCCCCTCCCCCCTCAGAGTCCAGACCCCGGCCGCTCCCCCCTCAGACCCAGGATCCAGGCCCCCCGGCCCCTCCCCCCTCAGACCCAGAGTCCAGACCCCCGGCCCCTCCCCCCTCAGACTCCGGATCCAGGCCCCCCGCCCCTCCCCGCTCAGACCCAGAGTCCAGGCCCCCAGCTCCCTCCTGGGAACTTCTGACTCCAGCTCCACAGTCCTCAACCCCCAGAACACAGCCCGGCTCCGCAGCGCGCTTGTCCTCCTCCTGTCTGCGAAGCAAGCATCAGGTGGGGGCGTAGGGGTGAGTCAGCAGCTCACACACAAAGTTCCCCCTGTGGTCCTCACGTTCCTGGGATACTTAGAGCTCCCTGGATTCCGGGCCTCAAGCCCAGCCAGGGGGTAAGGGAGTCCTCCAGAGGTTCCCCCTGGGTGTGGGGTCAGGGGAAGAATTCCTGCTCCAGGAAGGGGGTGAGCCTGCACTGAGCACCCACTGTCCTCTCCTCCATCCCCAGCGCCCTCTATTTGCCCCCTTCCAGAGGAGCCCGGGCTCTGCGGCCGCCCTCTTGCCCCACTGGGTGCCGGCTGAGGAGCCTTGGTGCCCGTTACCCAGAGGACCTACGGGCCCGGGGTCTGCACAGGCAGGAACCAGTGGGTGCTTGTGTCCTGGTGCCACAGGCCAATGGGTGCTGGCGAGTCCAACGGTCTCCCGGCACCCCCCGCCCCTCACCCCACGCAGAGAGAGAAAGCTGCCTTTGTGTTCCCCAAGACGGGGACAGGCCAGGCTCACACGACATTAACCCACCCCAGGCCCCAGCCCCGCTGCGTCTAAGGTCTTGGAATCCATCACGGAACCTGACCCCCACTCTGGGGACTCCGGCATTCGGCTCATGGGTGGGTAAGGATCAGTGACAGAAGCCTGTTTTCAGAGTGGCTGGGCAGAGCTTTAGGAGGGAGGGAAGACTGAGTCACTTGGGAGGGAAACACGATTCGGGATCAACAAACGCTCCCTCCACAAAGCCCCCCAACTCTTCATAGCTTCTTTACCTTTTCTTTGGATCTGGAGATCTGTTTCCTCTGCTCCTTTCTATTCCATCCAGTTCCTGGCCTGTGGGTCTCTGTTTCTGCCCGTGGGCATCTTTGGGCAGGCAACCCATCTCTCTCTCACTTCCTCTCGCCCACCCACCCTGGACCCCTTCTTTCTCTTGTCATAAATCTCACCAGCCTCTGCTGGTATTCTTGGTAGATGAGGGAGCCAGGAAAAAGAGAATACAGTTTTGAAAGGGTGTAAATGAACCCCATCTTCCATCCCTACTCCTGCTGGCTGGGCAAGGTGAGAGGGGAAGGGGAGTGACTAAAAGGGAAACGTGGGGACCATGGACAACTCCTAAAATCTGGGGGCCAAAGCCATTCAGAGATAACCAGAGAAAAGGAAAGCATGAAGGGTCCTCTGAGATCAGGTACTCCAGCTGCCTACTCCATGCTTTACAGAAGGGGAAGTGAGGTTCAGAGCGGGAAAGGGCAGGGGCTGACCCAGAATTACATCAGGGAGGCCTGGTTCCAGAGTGCTTCCCATGACACCTAGCTCTCTCCCAACTTGTTAAGTCCCACACCATTTTATTTAGAGAAAGTTTATAGAAGGGATTAGTGTACCAGGAAGCAGTGACTTTAAAACCAAACAACGGACAAGCCACAAGAAGTGCTGGAGAAAGGATTTTCGAACTGGGAAGGTGGTCATCTTAGGCTATACTCTGATTCTGAGAATCCAAATTCCTACGATTCTAAGCCGTCAAGATTCTAGATGTCAGAGGTGTCAAGATTCAGGATCTCCAAGAGGTCAAGGTTTCAGAATTGTGAAGATATCAGGAGGCTAGAATGCTAATGCCAGCAAAGATCTGGAACTTGAAAGGTGTCAAGATTCTAAAGACTTTGGGATTCTGGAAGCCTAAAGATGTCAACGGTTCTAAAATACCCTCAGGTTCTTTGTTTACTGGATTCGTTGGTTCTAGGAGTCTGTGAGCCTGGGTTTTAGTGCCTAACAAAGAAAGAAAGAAAGACAAAATTGGATGGAGATGTAGCTAAGGTACCAAAGTGCTCATCTGGGAAATTGTGGCGTGTCCGCCACAAAGAAAGGAGGTAATGGTGAAAGTTTTGAAGCGATGGCAGAAGACTATAAAAGAAAGCAAGGTGGAGGGTGACAGGTCCATTCTGCCCCTCACCTTGCCCCGAGGAGAGGAGAGGGAGGCTTTGCCTCAGACTCGAGTGGGGAAGGTGTCACTGCACCCAGCTTGCCAGAAACCCCTTCAGGGGTCCAAGTTGCAGTTCCTTTCCTTTCAGGTCACCGAGTTCAACATCCCCACTTTACAGAAAGGGAAACTGAGGCCCCGAGAGAGGAGGGTGCTTGCCATTGGCTACCCTGGCAAATGGCAAGAGGCAGGATTTAAACCCAGGCAGGCCCCCAGCCCTGTGCCATCTGGTCACAGCTCCCAAATTTCTACAGGACATACGGCCCTCCCACTTCTGCTCAGCCACCTCCCAGTCATCCATTCCCCCCAGGAGTGGCTTCCCGCACCGGGGACAGGGTGACCTGTGGCAGGTACCAGGCACACACAGTGTGAGAGTGTGAGTGTGGGGCTGACATTTCCTGACCTTGTCCTGGATCTCAGGGTCACCCTATCTTGGAGGTCTCCAGCTTTTCACTGTGCGTGATAAGGGTATGTGGAGGGCTCCCTGGAGGTCCTGGAGGGGGCGTCTCTGTAGGTCGTGGCCTGGGTGTGTGAACGGGTGGGGAGGGGCAGCGTTTGGAAGGCATTTGCTGAATCCACGTGTGTGTCCACATGCCAAGGTTCCCCATACACATTTTCCCTCCAGGGCCCTTCAGGATGCCCTCCCTGACTCAATTCCTCTTCAGGGGCACAGAGGGATAGAGAGATGGAGAAACGAAAGATGGCAATGGGGGAGCCCAGGATGGAGGATGTAAGGATAGAAAGGAGAGGCAAGGGTAGAAAGGAGAGGCAAGGGTAGAAAGGAGAGGCGGAGAGACAGGGAACAGGGAGACAGTGGGACAGAGAGAGGGGAGAGAGTGGGGAATGAGGGAGATAGGTGATAGAGGGGGCTAGAGAAACAGAAATGACAGAAAGAGGACAGAGAGACAAGGGAATGGGACAGATGGGGGACAGAAAACCAGAGGTGACAGTAAGACAGGGACAGAGAAGGAGAATGGGGGCAGAGAGGGAGGGCAAAAATACAGGGGGACAGAGAAGGGAGTCGAGAGGGTGATGGGGGGCAGGCACAGTGACCCAGTAAAAAGGGACAGAGACCAAGGGACAGATGTAGGGGACAAAGACAGGATAGAGAGCTGGGGGACAGGGAGGCAAGGAGAAAGGGGGACAGACAGAGAGGGACAGCCTTGGAGACTGAGGGACAGAGGACAAGGGTAGGGGGACAAGGAGAGAGACTGAGGGACTCAGAGATAGGCGGACAGAGGGACCCAGAGACCGGACAGAAGGACAGCGGGGCCGGCCCCGAGAAGGCTGGCTTGGGGCTGGACTGGGGGTCTCGGGCCCTTTGTCCCGCCGGGATCAGGGCCTGTGCGGGGTGGGGGGGTGCTGCGGCACGGCGGCCGGGGCCCGCGCCCCCTCCCCCGCTCGCGACTCCCGGCTCGCGGCTCCCGGCCCGCGCTGCGCTTTGTCCCGGGGAGGGGGCCCGGCCCGGCCCCGCGCGCATTGTTCCGCCTCTGCGGCCCCGCGGCCGCCGGGCTGTCACTGCGGCGCGCCCCCCGCCCCGGCCCCTGACCCTACCTGGCCCCGCCGCGGCCGCCCACAGCAGCAGCAGCGGCCACTGGAAGCGCCGGGCCCGGCCCATGGTGGTGCCGCCGCCGCCGCCGCCGCCGCTCGCTCCCGGCCGGCACCTGCACCTCCCGCGCAGCCCGCCCCGCCCCGCCCCCGCGCCCCTCGCCCCGCCCCCTGCCCGCCCGGGGGGCGGGGCGCCGAGGCCGGGGCGGGGCCGGCGCAGGGAGGGGCAGGGAGACGCGGGGAGGCCCCAGACAATGGGGGAGAGGGCGCCGCGAGAGGGTTGGGGGAGCCGGACTGAGGGGAGGCGCCGGAGAGCTGGGGGTCCGCAGGCGGAGGCGTGCAGGAGGCGTGTGCGAGCTCGACTCGTGGCCGGAAAGTGCGGGGGCTGGGTGACGGCAGAGGGGGTGGGTGATGGAGAAGAGGGGAGCGCGTGCAGGGGGTGTGTGAGGGGGAGTGTGTCACGTGAAAGGTGAGGGTGCTGTTGGAAGGGTGCGCCACGGTGCGGGTGTGTGTGGAGGGGAGAGTGTTGAGTGAGGATGTGTGTGAGGCTGAGTGTCCAGGGAGGGGGAGTTTGGTGGGAAAGGTGAGTGTGAGAGGTGTTCAGTGGGCAGGTGGAGGTGCTCCGTGGACAGGTGGGTGGAGGTGAAGGCGGGGGCGTGCACATATTCCAGAGGGGGAGTGTAGGTGAAGGTGTGAGCGTGGAGGGAACGGGAGTGGGCTATGGGAAAGGTGACTCTGAGAGGTATTCTGCGGACAGGTGAGCGTGAGGGTGAAACTGTCATGTGACAGGCTGTGAGCTGAGCCACTCTGAGAGGGAGGCAGCAGCTTGTTGTCTGGGCAGGTCCAGGATCTCCCAGGGCAGGGCTAGGCTGCCCTGGGGTCAGGTCTCACCCTCCCTCCTGTCCTCACCAGAAACTCCGTGTTTCTGCATCATTCCCCAGAGGGAGAGGCTCCGGTGGACCCCTCCCAGGCCCGAGCGTCTAACTTCCCCAACCTGCTTCTCTGCTCTTCCAGCCCCAGTCTCTCTCTGTGTCCCTGTCTCTCTATGTGCTCTCCCTGCTTCTCTTCCATTGTTGGTGCTGACTCACCTCTCCAGACTTGAGTCCCTTCTCCCTCCTGGGACGTTAGTCTCCCTGAGCCCACTTCTGTGGGACCTTGTAGACCTGGTGCAGGATATCACCCTTAGGACCCAGGAAGAGCGAGAAACCATGGAAGGTAGGAGCCCTCAACCTCTCCCACCACCATTTGACAATCAGGGAAACTGGGATATGCCAACTATGAAAATCCTTGCTCTTTATCTCCATCACTACCAAAAACTCCTATATCCAGGTCCTCCAACAGACTTCAGCTCCTGGCACCTCTTCTGTCCTCAGTGCCGAGTTCTCAGGATCCAAGCTCCTGTCAACCTCTGTATCGCCAGGACCATGGCTCCCAGCATCCCTTCTGTCCTTGGGAGCCAAGCTCCCATCAACCTCTATGTCCCCAGGGCCACAGCTCCAAGTGATTCCTTTCCTTTTCAATTCTCAGTTTACCTTTCTGTAAACTGGGGAAAGAGGTGTCGTGCTGGATAATCTCTAATCTTCCCAGGGCTCATGTTCTCTGTGTTAAGATAAGTGGGAAAGAGGTGTCCAACCTGGATTTGGGATACTGGGTTAGGGGTTAGCTAAGGGTTATCTTTCCTCCCAAGAACCTATAGGTCCCCTGCTCATGGCTCTAACCAATGTCTCCTGCTGCAGCTGCAGGGCACCCTGTGGGATGTTGGTTTGGTTCTCATCTGTCTTTTTTTTTTTTTTTCTTTCTTTTTTTGCAGTACGCGGGCCTCTCGCTGCTGTGACCTCTCCCGCTGCGGAGCACAGGCTCCGGACGCGCAGGCTCAGCGGCCATGGCTCACGGGCCCAGCCGCCCCGCGGCATATGGGATCTTCCCGGATCGGGGCACGAACCCGTGTCCCCTGCATCTGCAGGCGGACTCTCAACCACTGCACCACCAGGGAAGCCCTCATCTGTCTTTTTTGGTTCCACCTTTTCTTCCACCTGAGGTGGTCCTGTCCTTATCCTACTTCAGGGTACTTTATCCATTAGGGTTTTCATGCCAGTGACAGAAAATCCAACCCAACTGGGTTAAGAAAAAGAGGATTGTTTCACATATAAAAAAGTCTTGGGGGGCTTCCCTGGTGGCTCAGTGGTTGGGAATCCGCCTGCCAATGCAGGGGACACGGGTTCGAGCCCTGGTCCGGGAAGATCCCACATACCACGGAGCAACTAAGCCCGTGCACCATAACTACTGAGCCTGTGCTCTAGAGCCCATGAGCCATAACTACTGAGTCCACGTGCCACAACTACTGAAGCCCACACACCTAGAGCCCGTGCTCCGCAACAAGAGAAGCCACCACAATGAAAAGCCCGCGCACTGCAACGAAGAGTAGCCCCCGCTCACCGCAACCAGAGAAAAGCCCGCGCACAGCAACGAAGACAACACAGCCAAAAAAATTAAATGAATAAAATAAAAATAATAAAATAAATAAATTTATTTAAAAAAAATTCTTGGGTATGACTGGCTTCAAAATGGTCTGTCCTAAGGGTAAATAGTCCCTTCGTGTTGCAGGATGGCTGGCAAATACCTCTGGGGCCACACTTTTCCCTCACATTTGGAGAGGGATAGAGAGAGAAAAAGACAGACTGAGAGAGTCAGACTGTGGGAGACTGAGCAGAGGAGAGACTTGAAGAAGCTCCCTCAGCAGAGTGAGGAAACATTTTTCCTTAGAAGCCCCCCAAAAACCTTCCATTGTGTCTCATTGGTCCAGATGATGCCACCTGCCTATCACTGAACCAATATCATTGGCCAGGGGATGAGATTAAGCTGGTTAAATTAGATATGAGCCACAGGCTCCCCCTACCATGAGGTCAGAGGTGAAATTAGATTTCTCAAGCAGAAATAGACATTGGGGAGACAACTGCTGTGCCTGCTCTTCTGGGGGGATGGGCTGCACACCGTGCGTTGACTATTCTTGAGTTTTTGAGGTCCAGGGATTTTGTTAGTTGTTTTCTCAGCATTATTCTGCGAGATAATAAAAATATATATTGGTCTCTGCCCCTGGTTCCTGGCACGGAGCTCCTGAAACCCTCGTAGTTACCTAAGTGATAAGAACACCAGGAGAATCTTTTGTTCTAATATTTAGTCTTTGACCCCAGTTCCCCACACAAGGATCCTGAAATCCTTGTCATTTCTTGGGTGATAAGAGTGTCTCTTGTTCTAATAGGTGATATTTGGTGGGCTTCTGGATGAGGGCTGGTCACCGAAAAGACCGAACTATGATTACAAGCATGGAATTTTCAGCCCTGATCCCCATTCTCTTGAAAATGGAGTTAATGATCCATGATGCCTACATGATAAAGCCTCCATAAAAATCCCAATAGTATGGGGTTCAGGGAGCTTCTAGTTTGGTGAACACGTGCAGGTGCTGGGAGGATGACATGCCCAGAGAGGGCATGGAAGCTGTGTGCCCCCTGACACATACCTTGCCCTATTCATCTCTTCCATCTGGGTGTTCTTCTGTATCCTTTTATAATAAACTGGTAAATGTAAGTAATTGTTTTCCTGAGTCCTGTGAGCCCCTCTAGCAGGTTAATCAAACCTGAAGAGGGGGGTCATGAGAACTTCTGATTTGTAGCTGATTGGTCAGGAGCACAATCTGGACTTTCAATTGTCATCTGAAGTGGGGACTGTGGGACTGAGCCCTTAATCTGTGGGATCTGACGCTATTTCCAGGTAGGTAGTGTCAGAATTGACCAGAAGGTGTCACAGAGAATTGCTTGGTGTGGGGGGGGAACCCCACCCCCACATTTGGTGACCAGAAGTGTTGTGAGTGTGGTAGTAGTGTGAGAATAAAGGAGACACACAGGAGAAAGACACTGTAGGGAAGAACTGAGTTGTTCCCTATACAGGAGGAAGACTGGGTAGGTGTTTTTTCCTAATACACATTCCCTCCTCCTTTGTTGCTTCCTAAAAGAATCCTGATTTTGTTCAGGCATCAACCTTTCTTTAATAGCCAGATGATGTGTAGGAAGCCCTAGGAGTAGGGTCTGAATATACATCACCAAATATTGTGGTTCCATGCCCCTTTCTGTGAATGCTATAGGCATGGGGGTATGAAACAAATCAGGTGAATAAAATGTGGGGAGAGCAAGTCAGCCTGGAAGTTTTGGGATAAGCTTTCTTTGCTTTAAAAAAGACACCCAAGGGCTTCCCTGGTGGCGCAGTGGTTGAGAGTCCGCCTGCCGATGCAGGGGACACGGATTCGTGCCCCAGTCCGGGAGGATCCCACATGCCGCGGAGTGGCGGGGCCCGTGAGCCATGGTCGCTGAGCCTGTGCGTCCGCAGCCTGTGCTCCGCAACGGGAGAGGCCACAGCAGTGAGAGGCCCGCGTACTGCAAAAAAAAAAAAAAAAAAAAGACACCCAAGAAGAGATGGCCCTTTGTTATTGCTTCTGAATGTGGGTGTGATGTCTGGAACTGCAGTGGCCATCTTAAGGCCATGAGGTAGATAAGCTTGAATGGATCCTTCAGGACATAATGGAAACATTGAATAAGTCAACCCAAGAACCGCCCTAATTCCTGTGCTCTTGTTCTGTGAGATAATCAATTTCCTCTTTGTTTCAACCCTTTTGAGTTGGGTGTCCTCTTAAATACAGCCCTGGCTACCATATTGCCTTCGATTCACATAGAATACATGGAGGCAGCCCTGCTTGCAGATTAAAACACTGTAAGTGGTAGTTTTCTTTTTCGATTGCTCCCCCATCCTTGTGATAGGCTCTCTCTCACAGAGGTTGTTTTCTCAGCTCTGGCCAAGTGGGTTGTTTATCATGAGAATTGCCCGACCAGTGGATGCCTGTTTACAACCTGAACAACTGTATGTGGTGGCTTTGACGTAAAGTTCCCTGGCCATAGCCGTGGAGGTCGTAGGCAGAGCCCTCACCCAAACTGGACCCCACCAGAGAAGAGTCTGTCCGTTAAAATTTTAGAACCAGACAAAAGTAGTTCTTGACATTTCAAGGGCATATTTGGCTACTATGCTTGAAGCAGAAGGTAGTCTGTGAAGAGACAAAAATAAAGTGAAAGCCCAGCCCATGAGGGAAACCACACACTCAGGGTAGGAGAGAGAGTGACACAGAGGGACAGAGAGATTTTGCAAAACAGAGACAACATTGATTTCACACAGCTTTTCAATTCTGTTTCTTGTCCCTGGTGCAGCCCAGAGACCTAGCTCTTGCTCGGATCTAAACTTCCAATAAAGCTGTCGTTTTTGCTTGAGTCAGCTTAAACAGATTTTATTTCTTGCAACAGAGATCCCTGAACAAAAACTTGGGAGCCATTTACTATGAGGTCCTGATCACAAGGTCTGGTGTAGAACATTCTGAGAAATTTATCTCTAGCCTCAATATCTGCACCATGGGACATGTATTTCCAACCTTTGATCCCCACAGTAGGGCATCATGGGAGATGCAATCTTAGACTCCAATCTCTGCCATAGGGTCTCCTGGGAAATGCAGCCGTAGCTTCAATTTCTGCTGTAAGGCATCACGGGAAATGTATTCCTTAGCCTCCAATCTCTGCCGTGGGGTATCATGATGGATGCAATCCTAGCCTCCACTTGTCACCCAGGGGAGCAATCCGAGGGTCCCTAACCCACACTTAAACTCTCTCTATAAAACATGTACACCTATCTTACACAAGGAGGTAAGGAAGCCACCCCCCACCCCTCCCATTTCTAATAAAAACCTCACTCTGGGCAAACTTGCAAAAAACCTGACTGTATCTGTATTTTCTAGCTGTGTTTACAAGACAGGAACAAGAGAGCGTTAACCATAAGACATCGGTATAAGCTGACTGAACTTCAAAACTGGGATAAAGGTTGCTCTACAGCTCATTACCATCTCATTGTAACAATAAGATCTCTGCCCACTGGGCCATATTGGTTCAACCCAATTCCCACCCAGACACTCGAGGGCCGAACAAGGGCAGAAAAAGGCATGAACTGCATTCTGGGAAATCACCACCCATTTCCGTGAATCAGGATGACAAAAGACCTCCACCCCCAATAACCTTTTTCACCTTTTTCTATAAAAAGCTTGTCCCCGGTTGTAATCAGAGCTTCCCTTCTCCATTCTTGGGCCATTGAATAAAAACCTGTCTTGCTCGCGCCAAACTCAATTTCGTTATTGGCAGAACCTGAGCGGGAAAGAACTTCCTGAAGGACGGGGTTGAGGTCGGGTGGGAGGCGGGGCTTTGGTTCCGTTAGGGCCCCACGATGGGGGGGCCTCCCATCTAATTCAGTAACACGTGATGTAGGGCATCACGGGAAAGGTGAAACTAGCCTCAATTTTAATTATGAAGCATCTTAGAAAATGTCATCTTAGCCTCATCTCTGCCTTAGGGCATCATGGGAGATATAGCCCTAGCCCAGGTTTTGTCGTAAGGTACCACAGAAGATGTAGTCTTTCCTTCCTTCCCTCCCTCCTTTCTTCATCACCTGCCATGTCCTGGGCGCTAATCTAGGTACTGAGAATACAGTAGAGAGCAAATAGAAGGGCTTGCCTTTTAGGGAGATTCTAGTGGGGAGAGTGAGCAAAAAAACAGACAAACAAGTGACTGTTTCAGCCAACCACTGCAGCATAACAGAATACTCCAAAACTCAGCTATGTAAAACCACAACCTCTTTATTTTATGTTTCTGTGGGTTGGGAATTTGAGCAAAAGGCATAGTGAGATCAGTGCGTATCTGCTCCACAGTGGACCGGGGCCAAAGTGGGCTGGCTTGAACAGCTGGAGATGGATGGGCTGATTCATATCTGAAACCTTGGTGCTGACTGTTGGCTGGTGGTGTGGGTTGAATTGTGTCCCCCCAGAATATGCTGAAATCCTAACCCCCAGGTTCCATGAATGTGACCTTATAAGGAAGTAGGGTCTTTGTAGATGTGATAAGTTAAGATGAGGTCAAACTGCGTTAGGGTGGGCCCCTAAATCCAATGACTGGTATCCTTATAAGGACAGAGAGATCTGGAGACACACAGTCCTATTCACAGGAAAGAAGTTCACGTGACAACAGAGGCAAGGACTGGAGTGATGCAGCCACAAGCCAAGGACTACCGAGCATTGTCGGCAACCCTCAGAAGCTAGGAAGAGGCCCAGAAGGATTTTTCCCCAGAGACTTTAGAAGAAGCATGGCTCTGCCAACACCTTGATTTTTTTGTTTCTAGTATCCAGAAGTCGAGAGAATAATAAGTTTCTGTTGTTTGAAGCCACTGCCTTTGTAACTTTGTAGTAATTTATCACGGCAGCCCTAGGAAATGAAAACAGCTGGGTTTCTCAGGTCTCCTGCACATTACATCTGCTGGAGTTGCCGTGTCCAGGGTAGCTCCTTCACTCACTTGGCTGGTGTGTGGGCTGAGATGGCTGGAACATCTGGGGCTCTGTCTTCAAGTGGCATCCAAGCACGAGTAGCTTGGGTGTCCTCAGAGCATGGCAGTCTCAGTGCAGGAGGACTCTGACCCAGCAACGAGCTTCCCCAGGGTTGGACGGTTTCTGAAACCCCCGGCCCAGAGCATGGCATGGCGTCACTTCCACCACATTCTCTTGGCCAAAGCGGTCACGGAGCCAGTCATGCTCAAGGGGTGGTGATGTTGACCCCATCCCTTTAGGCAACCACAGAGACAGTTGCTGATATGTGATTTGAGGAGATCCTAAAAAGAAAGCCTGTCCCTCGGGGGGGAGGGAAAACTGGGAGTTTGGGATTGACATACACACACTACTATATTTTAAAAGATGGGCTTCCCTGGTGGCGCAGTGGCTGAGAGTCCGCCTGCAGATGCAGGGGACACGGGTTCGTGCCCCGGTCCGGGAGGATCCCACATGCCGCGGAGCGGCTGGGCCCGTGAGCCATGGCCGCTGAGCCTGCGCGAACGGAGCCTGTGCTCCGCAACGGGAGAGGCCACAAGAGTGAGAGGCCCGCGTACCGCAAAAAAAAAGAAAAGAAAAGAAAAGAAACCCTGTCCTTCACCTGCCCCCAAATACCACAGAAAATGCCCTTTTTCTTCATCAGCCATAGGGCCCCAGGGGAACGTAATTGTGTGTCTGTGGGCTTGCCTCAGCGAACCATGGAAAACATGAATTCTGCCATGGTACTCAGTCCCACTGAAATGGTAGTTCTGTCTTTTTCTCAGTTTGTCTGTGGGTATCCTAGGAAATATAGCCCAGCCTTTATCTCCTGCCCCCAGGGCAGCAGGGGAATGAGGTCCAGTCTCTACTCGTCACTGCAGGGCATCCAGGGGTCATCTCCTAGTCATCTCCTATCTCAGAGCCCCCTAGGAAATGCAGACATGTCTCCTTAGAACAACAAAGTAGTCTGGACCTTTGGATGTGGGAGAAGAGACTGGAAGGTTAGTGCTTGGGTGAGTGAGTTGGAAGGTTGCATTTGGAGCCCAGAAATAGATGTGGAAGTGGCTTAGGGTGGAAGCCTGCATGGGACAGCTCCCAAGGCTGGGACCTCGAGTGCTTGGGCCCTACAATATGACCCCTAATTCCAGGAGCCTGAGGAAACGTGTCCCCCAATCGTCCTCTCTGGAGAAGGGCAGATCTGGCTTTGTTCACTGATACAAAAATCTTTATTTAAGTACAAAATATTAAATAAAACAAATATTAATTAATAATAACAGCGGCAACAATATTAATATCACAAGAGCTCTCGCCTGCTGGCCCGTAGCCTTCCTCTAGTTTTTCTCCTCTGATTCTCACAGTTCTCTGAGATAGGTGTTTCGGCAGCTGGGAAAACTAAGGCCCAGAGAGGGGAGCACACTGGTCTGAGGTCACACAGCAAGTCAGTAGGTCTGGGAGCTAAGGGAAGGGCAAAGGGGTCCCCTGGATCCAACCAGGGCAGTGGGATTTTGGGGTTCAGGTGCAGAGGAAAGTACCTCCCCACAGTCTGGCAGTTATAAGCAGGGTGACAAAGAGGCTGAGGTGGGCAGGGCCAGGCAGGGGGGCACCCCCCGTGTGGGGCTGGGTAACCAGGTCTGGATGGTTACAGCCATTTCCAGTACAGCAAGAGACGTTGAGATGGGTGAGGCTGAAAGCTTCAGCCACAGGGAGGCGTTGGCACCAGGAGGGGGTGGCACAGCCTCTTATGGTGTAGCTTGGGTTCCCCAGTCCTGAGGAGAGAGAAGACCATGTGAGACTCCCAGCTCTCGGGCCTGGGACTGGAATTCTCACTGGGTACCAGTGAGAATACTGGTACCCAGTGAGAATTGCCCAGGTAGAATACTACCTCGTGGTGGGTACCCCCAGAGAAAGCAGCAGGTCTAAGTGTGGTCCTGGGACCCCTGGGGCTCCTTCCCTCAGACCCTTCCAGGGGATCTGTGAAGTCAAGCTTATTTTTGTAATAATGCTAAAACCTCACTTGCCTTTTCATGCTCTCACAAATATGTTGTGCTCTCACAAGGGGTCTCCTAGAAACCCTAGGACATGTGATCTTGCAGCAGACTGAACGCAGAAGCAGATATGAGGGTCCAGCTGCCTTCTATTAAGCCAGACATTAAAAAGATTGCAAAATGGTAGAAAATGCCAGTCTTCTCGTTCAATTTTTTCATTTTGGACAACGTCTCCTTTTTTTCTTTCATAAAAATATGTCCACATGTCGTGCGTTTTCAATTGTTCTTTTAAAATGAACAAATACTATAGATATGACTGATGTAAGCAATAATTTTTCAGAGCGAGAAGGAATTTTGAGAGCCCAAAGTTTGAGAACCTCTGGAATAAAGGAACCTGCCCAGAACTTCACAGGATAGGATCCTGGGCGGTCCACCGGAAGTCCCACCCACCCACGGAAGTCCCACCCCCAAAGAAATCCACATTTCTGTGGCCCAAGTATACATTTCCTAATGAACAAGTCCTAATTTCTTACTGCACTCTGCACTCTCCTGAAGGAAGTCCCACCTTCTCCAACAGGATGATCCACCTCAATTACGTCCAGCTTCATGGGAAGTTACTTCTTGCAGAACCCCCCATCCCCCCCATAAGTATCCTCTCCCAGCCTCCTAATGGCTCACCATTAGTGCCAGTGGCTTCCAGACATTGATTCATGGGGCCTCGGCAGTCAGTGAGGGAAGTCTCTTTAGAGGAACATCCATGGGTGCTGTTCCCCTCACAGCTGTAACACTGGAAGCCGTTCAGTGGCAGGTTTTGAAGCTCCAGGACTTGGAAGAAGACCAAGTGACACAGACACCAAAGAAATTAGCATGAGCGGTTCACAGCATTACATCCCCAGGACTCCCAACTCTCAGCCCTAGATGTCGTGGAGCCCTCTTGTGGTCAGGAATTGGAACAGCACCCTCTTTTGGGGGGGTTCTCTAGGGTCTGCGAGAGAAATTCCAACCCTCAGCTCCCCACGAGCCCCCACCTGCCTAGACACAGGGTAAGACGAAACAGTCCTTGCCCTCAGAGAACTTACGATTTAGAGCTACACTGTCCCATATGGTAGCCACTAGCCACATGTGGTTGTTTACATTGACATTGAAATTAATATTAAATAATAAAAAATTATTGCTTATGCTAGTCATATCTATGGATATTTACTGCATTGGAAATGAAAACCAAGAGACTTTTAAAAATGTATTAGTGGGCTTCCCTGGTGGCGCAGCGGTTGAGAGTCCGCCTGCCGATGCAGGGGACACGGGTTCGTGCCCCGGTCCAGGAAGATCCCACATGCCGCGGAGCAGCTGGGCCCGTGAGCCATGGCCACTGAACCTGCGCATCCGGAGCCTGTGCTCCGCAACGGGAGAGGCCACAACAGTGAGAGGCCCGCGTACCGCAAAAAAAAAAAAAAAAAAAAAAAAATGTATTAGTTCATTTTAAAAGAAAACTTGAAAACTCACGACATGTGGACATATTTTTAAAAAATAAAAAGGAGACATTTTCCAAGTATCAAGTGCTCAAAAGCCATGTATAGTAGAGGCTACCATATCCGACAGCACAGATACAGAACATTTCCATCACCATGGAAAGTCCTGTTGGACAGTAGTGATTTATAGAGACAGAATAACACAAAGGATCTAGATTATATTGAAGGGCAGAGTTAGGGAAATTTTCCCTGAGGACAATGTTTTAAAGCTGAGACCTAACGAATCAGAAGTAGCCAGCCAGGTGAACTCCTGGGGGAGAGGTGTTCCTGGTGGAGGGTACTGCATGTGCAAAGGCCATGAGACAGACACATGCTGGATTAGAGAGGGCATAGTAGAGTCTTTGCATTGCATTCTAAAAGCAAGGGGAAGGCGTTGAAGTGGTTGAGGAAGAGTGACATGATTTGATTTACAGTAAGCTGTTGGTGGGAATGTAAACTGATACAGCCACTATGGAAAACAGTATGCAGGTTCCTTAAGCTAAAAATAGAACTACCATATGACCCAGCAATCCCACTACTGGGCATATACCCTGAGAGAACCATAATTCAAAAAGAGACATGCACCACAATGTTCACTGCAGCACTATTTACAATAGCCAGGTCATGGAACCAACCTAAATGTCCATTGACAGATGAATGGATAAAGAAGATGTGGCACATATATACAATGGAATATTACTCAGCCATAAAAAGAAACGAAACTGAGTTATTTGTAGTGAGGTAGATGGACCTAGAGTCTGTCATACAGAGTGAAGTAAGTCAGAAAGAGAAAAACAAATACCATATGCTAACGCATCTATATGGAATTAAAAAATAATGGTACTGATGAACCTAGTGGCAGGGCAGGAATAAAGAGGTAGACATAGAGAATGGACTTGATGCCATGGGGTGGGAGGGCGAAGCTGGGGCGAAGTGAGAGTAGCATCGACGTATATACACTACCGAATGTAAAATAGTTGGCTGGTGGGAAGCAGCAGCACAGCAGAGGGAGATTGGCTCGGTGCCTTGCGATGACCTAGAGGGGTGGGATAGGGAGGATGGGAGGGAATCTCAAGAGGGAGGGGATATGGGGACATGTGTATGCATATGGCTGATTCGCCTTGTTGTGCAACAGAAACTAACACGGTATTGTGAAGCAATTATACTCCAATGAAGATCTATTAAAAAAAAAAATCACTCTTGCTGCTGTGTTGAACATTGGCTGTAGGGTAGCAGGAGGACAAGCAAGGTCATTGCAAGAATCTAGGTGCGCAGCCATGGTGGCTTGCACCAGGATGGTGAGCAGTGGAAGGATTCAAGAGGATATAGAAGCATAAAGCACAGGTCTTGGTGAAGCTTTGCTAGTTTCATTGAATTCCCACAAAATCCTTCTTTGAGAAAGGGCTTGATAGGTCCACTTTTCAGAGAAGGAAACAGAGAGGAGGGTTTCCCTTCAAGCAAGCAGCAGTCAGCCTGAGTGCACCTCCCCACCCCAATCCCAGTCCTCACGTCGGGTCCCCTGCCCCTTACCTGGGCCCCCATTGCATTTGGTGGTGTTGCAGCACCGCAGGAAGTGGAAGGTGTGGTTGTTGTGGAAGCCAGTGGGGCCTGGGCAGCCAGGAAGGTTGCCACAGCCTCGGGAGTGGCGCTCATCCCTTGGACTCTCTGTGGGGGCAGAGGAGGAGGTCAGATTGTTGATGAGGGGCTGAGATTGGATTTGCCCATGGTAGCAGTCCTCTGTCCATCCTCTGCTTCATCCTTCATTATAGGACCCTCATTTTATTGGAAGCAACCATATATCTAGCCAAAAGACACAATTTCCAGCCTCCATAGGTAGAGTCAAGTGGCTAAGTTCTGGTCAACGTGATCTAAGTAGAAAGATTTTATGGGACTTCTAGAAAGGAGAACCTCAAGTGGCTAAGTTCTGGTCAACGTGATCTAAGTAGAAAGATTTTATGGGACTTCTAGAAAGGAGAACCTCAAGTGGCTAAGTTCTGGTCAACGTGATCTAAGTAGAAAGATTTTATGGGACTTCTAGAAAGGAGAACATTTACAGAAGGAGGGGTGCCCCCCTTTTGCCCCTTCTTTTCCCCCCTCCTTCTTCCTGGAACTTGGACATGAGGTCTGGAGCTCAGGCAGCCATCCTGGACTATGAGGCAATCTTGAGAATGGAAGCAATATGTAAGAAATGAGAAGACATTTGGGTTCCTGGTGACTGTGGAACTGTCCTAGTGGCCCTGGACTTCCCATCACTGGACTTTCTGTGTGAGTACTAACTTTCTACCTTGCTTAAATCCTGGTTATTTGGGGGTTGTTGTTAAGTGCAGCCTTGGGGAGGAGCAAAGCAGGGAGGGGGAGTTGCTGGCAGGTTGGGGCTCACCTTCCAGGCTCTGGTGGGTTACCACATCCAGGCACTGTTCTCCAGGGTTGCGGCATTGCAGGGTCTTGTCCCGGCCCATCTCACAGCTCAGATCTGACGAGGCACAGGAAGCACATTCGAGGTAACGGCTTCGGGGAAAGTTAGAAACCTGGCCTGTTTAGGGAGGATTAGGAGGGTGAGACTCCATGGGGAGAGTCCTGGAGACCCAGCTTCCTTGAGGACTCACTTCAGCATCAATTCTTCCTTATCCCACCCTTCAGCCAATCATCAAGTGCTGTCCATCCCACCGCCTGAATCTTTCTAGAATCCATCCCCTCCTTTCCAGCTCCATGACCAGGTCAGACCTCCTTCAATACCAGCTTCCTCTCTGGCCTCCTGGTTTCCATTCTTGCCCTTCCCACCCCAGTGCATCCCACATAGCCCTAGAAGTATGTTCCTAATACGCAAATCTGACCCTGCCTCTCCTCTGCTCAACACTCTTCCATGGGTCCCCAGTGCCTTCAGAATAAAATCCAAGAAACTCAGCGTGGCTTTCAAGTTCCATCAAAGACTGGGTCCTGGTCACCTTTCCTGCCTCATCTCTCTCCACCAGCCACTCAGACTCTACACTGGTTTTCCTCAATCCCTGAGTATACATGCTGACTCCTGCCCAGCCTTTGCATCTGCTGTGGTCTTTGCCTAGAACCCTATCCCTGCTCCCTATTTTCCCTATCTCCTACTCATTCTTCAGAGGCCATCTTCTCCAATTTTGCCTCCTCCGAGAAGCCCTCCTTGACCTCCCAGGCTGGATTAGGTGCCTCCCGGGGCTCCCCAATCCCAGCCCTGCCCACTCTGGGTCATCCCCGTCTGGTGACAAGTCTGTTTCCCTCATTGTCTGTTTGTTTTTGGTCATGCCACATGGCTTCTGAGATCTTAGTACCCCCACCAGGGATGGAATCCGTGCCCCCTGCAGGGAAGGATGGAGTCCTAACCACTGGACTGCCAGGGAATTCCCTGTTTTTTCTTTTTTTCACTCTTTTTGTTTGTTTGCTTGTTTGTTTCCTTCTATGGATTCAGTCCCAGGAGGGTAGGGCCAGGGTTATCTTGGTCATTATTATGTCCCAACACAACCCAGCACAAGGCTGGGGCCCGAGAAGATATTCAATAAATATTTGTTAAATGAATGAATGAATGAACAATTACTTAAAACCCTTCTATTGTTCCCTGTGGTAGCCAGCTTCCAAGATGGCCCCCAGTGATTCCTGCTTCCTGGTATTTGTCCCTTGTGTAGTCCCTTCCCATAAAGAATAGAGCTGACCTGTGGAACCAGTAGGATACTGTGGAAATGATGGTGTGTGACTTCTGTGTTAGATCACACAAGACATTGAGATTTCTTCCCGGCTCTCTCTTGGACCACTTGCTCTGGGGGAAGCCAGCTGCCATGTTGTAAGGACACTCAAGCAGCCCCACCGTGAGGTCTACATGGTGAGGAGCTGAGACTTTTGCCAAAGCCATGGGAGCTGGTCATCCGTGTGAATGAAGCTACCTTGGGCGCCTTCTGATGACTGCAGTCCACTGTCATCTTGACTACGACATGATGAAAGACGCAGAACCGCCTAGCTAAGCCACTCCCAGAATCATGACCTTCAAAAACTTTGTGAAAGAATACATGCTTACTTTTGTTTTAAGCTTTGGGGCAATCTTTAATGCGGCGATAGATATTTAATACACTACCCAATCATGTCAGAGGTCAAAGCCTCATCTGATCGATCTGTGATAAACTGGCCTCTCACACAGACCTTCCAGTCCAGGCCAAGTGGATGAGTTACTTTTCCCTGGAAACACCAGAGTCATCCCTCTGCCTAGGCCTTGGCTCACACCATTCCCAAGCCTGGCATGCCCTTCCCTTTGTGACCCCAGATACCCGAGTTTGAGTTTGGGCCAAGTCTTAGAGAAATGAGAGGGCTCTCTGAGCCAAGGCTCTCCACGGGCAGGCCAGCAGCTGTAATTAGGCGAATCACCTACCTCCAAAGCCAGATCTTTCCCACCCTCTCCCAAAAGAAAAATAACTAGAAGGCTGACAGCCCACATCTTCTAATATGAACCACCATGAAAATGAAAACACGAGCTGCCGTCACTGTCAAAATAGCTCATACCACGCGTGGGTCTCCTCTGTGAGCTCTTCTTCTTATGTCACTCTTCTAAACGTGGGTGATCCTCAGGCTCTGTCTTAGGCCCTTTTTTCATTTCTCATGGTACACACTCTCTCCCATGGGCTGTTATCCATTGACAGAGTTTTATCTCCACCTATCTGCTGGGAACTCAGAAATCTCTCTCCAGGTAAGACTTCTCTCCCAGCTCCATAGCTGTATACCCAAGGGCCTCCTGGAGGCCCTTCAAACACCTGAATCTCTACCTGCCCCCAACAAGACTCTCCATCTTCTCCAAACTGCTCCTTCTCCTGAATTCCACATCTCTGAGATGGCCCCATCTGGTCCCCCAGGGTACAATCCTGGCAGACTCCTTGATCCTCCACATCTAGGCACCCATCTGATACTTCCACTGCCCTGTCTTCTGGTTCTGTAATCCTTTTGCTCTACTGTTTCTGATATCCAGTAAGTACATCTATTGAGTTCTTAATTTTAGTTCCTGTTCTTTTTTTGGTTTTATTTAGTGCCTGTTCTTTATTTCTGTTGGAATCATTTAAAAATTGGTTTCCAGATTTCTGCTAAAAAGTAACCTTTCCTCTATTTTCTTGAATATATTGATCATAGCTCTTTTAAAGTTCCCCTGTCTAGTAACTCCAATATCTGATTCATGGGCTTCCCTGGTGGCGCAGTGGTTGAGGGTCCGCCTGCCGATGCAGGGGACACGGGTTCGTGCCCCAGTCCAGGAAGATCCCACATGCCGCGGAGCGGTTGGGCCCGTGAGCCATAGCCGCTGAGCCTGTGCGTCCGGAGCCTGTGCTCCGCAACGGGAGAGGCCACAGCAGTGAGAGGCTCGCGTACCGCAAAAAAAAAAAAAAAAAAATATGATTCATGACAAGTCTGTTTCTATTGTGGGATTTTTCTCTTGGTTTCCGGTCAGTTGGTCCTTTCTGTTCTCTTCAGGGTACCTTGTACGTTTTGACTAGATGCCAGACACAGACGGCTATTTGTAAAAGCTCTAAATGATGTTATATTCTGCCAGAGAGGATTAGGTTTTCTTTCTGTCTAAGATCCGACGTATGCATTTTTAGGGCTGGTCTATTTCAGTTTTGCCCTTACTCCTAGGATGTGGTCCCAGGGGAAAGCCTGAGACCTCTCTTTCCAGCGTGGCAACTTCGGTCCCCCAGCGTCATATGCCTGCTGGAATTCCTGCTCAGTGCTGTAGCTTCCCAGATACTATTTTCTGTAGAGTTCCTTGGAGTCTCACCCTATGCATGCACGGCTTGCCAATGACTTGAAGGAAATTTGCAGATTTGGGGACTCCCTTTTCTGTAGTTCCATGCATTCCAGGATTTTACTTCTCATTTTCCAGACACTCTGGCAACCCCAGACTCCAACCTCTGCCTTGTCAGTCTAGCGACGATCTCTTTTCTATTTGCGTTCTAGTTCCCTTCCAGAGCAGTGAATTGGCAAGTGCATTCAAGGAAAAAGCCAGCTTGTCTGTGGAATTCGACTTCTGTGCTCCCCTTATTTCGAAGATTGGAGCACCTCAACTTCCTCTCTTCATTTGCTTGCTCTTGAGTGACTTTAATCATTGTTTATAATTTGTGCAGCTTTTATAACCATCATTGGCAGGGGGGTTGGTCTGATACAGGTGACTCCACATGACCAGAACTGCATAACCACCCCTACATCTAATCCATTATCACACTCTGCTCATCTACCTGCTAAATAGCTCGTAACTCCAACCACTTCTCTCCATTTGCACAGCAGACACTCTCTTCTTCTTCTTTTTTTTTTTTTTTTCGGCTGCACCACGCGGCATGTGGGATCTTAGTTCCCCCACCAGGGAATGAACCCGCGTCCCCTGCAGTGGCAGCACGGAGTCTAACCACTGGACCGCCAGGGAAATCCCTACACTCTCTTCTTTATCTGGACAACCTCACGCACCTCCAAGTTGGTCTCCCCTCATCTACCTTCCCTCCATCCTTCCTTCCCTCCTATCTCTCTTCCACTCTGAGGTCAGAATAACATGTCAAAAAACACAAATCTGAGGGCTTCCCTGGTGGCACAGTGGTTGAGAGTCCGCCTGCCGATGCAGGGGACATGGGTTCGTGCCCTGGTCCTGGAAGATCCCACATGCCACGGAGCGGCTGGGCCCGTCAGCCATGGCCGCTGAGCCTGCGCGTCTGGAGCCTGTGCTCCACAATGGGAGAGGCCACAACAGTGAGAGGCGCGCGTACAGGAAAAAAAAAAAAAAAAAAATCTGATAGTGATGCTCTGTACTTGAAACGCTTTCATGACCTCCCAGTGTTTCCCAGATGAAGTCTATATGCCCCACCATAGCCTAGAAGGCCCTGTATAATGTGACCTTGCCAATTTCAGCAGTTCCTCTTGCCCCATCTCGCCCTTCCTCCAGCCATGCTACTCTCACCCTCCTCTGGGCCTTTATATCTGTTGCTCCCTCTGTCTGGAAAAGCCTTTCTACTGTCTTTTTAACAGTCTGACTCCTATTCATCCCTCAAGATCCAGCTTAGCTGTTGCTTCCTGTATAGGAAACCTTCCCTGACCTGAGTCAAGTATCTCTTGATTCTTAGTTATCTCAGCCCTGATCACTCTGGCCTCTGTTTCCCCTGTCTCAGCCCTGACAATTCTGGACTGTGCTTCCCTATTACAGCTCTGACCTCTCTGGTCTCTGTTTCCCCTATCATGGTCCTGACTCCGTTGCATGTGCTTCCGCATCCCAGCTGCGACTAATCAGGGCAGTCACCGTCAGGTGATGGGTCCGTCCGCCTCCCCCCAGCCCCGCCCACATACACATACACGCTAGACTATGAGCCCCATAGGGGCAGGGCCCAAGGCTATCTTGGTCACTCCTGTGTCCCCAGTATCACAGAAGAACAGGATGTGGTTTAACCAACTATTCTAGTCATCACAAACAGGGTAAAATGGTGTTAGATATGGGGCTGATAGGGACTTCCCTGGCGGTCTAGTGGTTAAGATTGAGCACTTCCAATGCAGGTGGCATGGGTTCGATCCCTGGTCAGGGAACTAAGATCCTACATGCTGCGTGGCACGGCCAAAAAGATAAAAGGGGGGAAGCTGATATAGATATATGTTATTAAATTACTGAATTGACAGCTGCTGCCCAAGAGGACCCCTGACCGCTCCCAACCCTCTCTGTACTTTATTTTTTTGGCCACGCTGCACAGCTTGTGGGATCTCAGTTCCCCGACCAGGGATTGAACCTGGGTCACGGCAGTAAAAGCCCAGAATCCTAACCACTAGGCCACCAGGGAACTCCCTGCAAACCTGGCTTTAGAACTCTCATGTCCTCAAGATCCACTAAAGGGGTGACACCAGGCCCAGCAAGTGGCCTCCAGTTCTGACTGGTCAATATTATTCTGCGGCACTGACCAATATGGTTAAATATTTTGACTATTATCTCTGATTACGAGTATTATTTAGACTCAATTACAAGTGCTTTCCTTCAGCACATCTAACAGAGAGAGGAAGCCATCTAACAGAGAGAGGAAGCCAGCATCCTCTCTTGTCATTTCCTTGAAAATAAATCTCTGATTCAGTCCCCACCAACAGATGAAAGTTCAAGGTCAGGATAAATGAAAATCTAGTGTAATCGGGATGGATGAAGAACAAGGGAAAAAACCCAGTGCAGAGGCAGGTGCTCTGCTTCCTGACGTCATTGTGACTAGACTGGCCTGAACCCATTTCCTTCCTCACCAGGGCCAGAAAGAGGAATCTGTCTGACTGTGCACCATGGGTCCATTCGCTCCCCAACCTTCCTCTGCTGTGAGAACTTGGGGAATTTGAGCCTTTCTAAGTCTTTTTCTTATGCTGACCAGAGCCTAAAGGCATGAAACTCAACAAAAAGCCTTATGGAAGTTTCTTCACATTCTTATTTGTTGCCCAACTTAAGAATCGTCGATTCTAGGGAACTTTCCAAGCCCACGGCAGCCTGTCTGATTCCCTCCTATTCTGACTTCCTTTAAGAACTCTGAGTCTTTGGTATCTCTGGTCTTTGTATCCCTTGCTGAGCATCTATTGCTTGAATCATCTCCTGTCCCATGAAAAAAGTTACATGGCGAAAACATCAGTGAGATACCTCACGTACCTCTCAAGTGGGTGTGTGTGTGTGTGTGTGGCTTCTTAAAGGCAGGTGTTGCATCTTATAAATAACAACCACACACACACACATACACACACCCCCACAAACACATATGAGATGGGATAGGATTAGGGATGGGATGCGTTTGTAGATGGCAGTGGGATTGGGGACAGTTGAGATGAGGTGGGGTTGATTAGGTGATAGGATGAGAGATGTCTTTGGAAGGAGGATGGGTTTGAGTTGGAGCGTGTTGAGGATAAAAGGAAGTTGGGGACGGGATTGGAGGTGAGGTTGAGTTGGGGTTGGAGCCAGGCTGGAGATGTGTTTAGGATAAGGAAAGGTTTGGGCCGGGGTAAGGCATGGAGCTGGGGTTGGGGTGGCCTAGGATGAGGGATAGGACCAGGATGATGATGGAGGTTGAGCTGGGGATGGTTTGGGGTTGGGGATGGTGAGGGCTGCCCTACTCACCAGGACTGGGCTTGTTGCACAAGTCTGACCCACACACGGCCTCTGTCAGGGTGATGATCTGCATGCCAGTCCGATAGCTCATGGTCCTGTTGGTCTTTTCTGGGTGGGTACAGCCTCTCTCCACCACCTCCAGCTCATCACCTTCAATAAGGAATGTCTCATTGTCACCGCAGAGGCTCCCCTGGGCCCAACCAGCCTCTGACACTCCTGGTTACAAGGTCACCCGCTCCCAGGGCTGATCCCTGCCAGGCCTCTCCTCTTGCTTGAGTCCAACTCTCTCTGTTCTAGAGCTATGCACCCTCCCCCCAACCCCCTACACTGGAAGCCTACTTTCTTTTAGTGATAACACCATCCCTGGGACCTTCTGGATCCTTCTACCCGCTCCCTCCTAGCTTGGTGATCTTAGCAGGGAGATGCCTCTGATAGGAACCTTTAAAGGAAAATGCTTCGAGCTTACCAAAAATATAAGAGAATGATGTAATAAATACTGTGCTTTCATCACCAAACTTTATAAAATATTAGCATTTTCCTATATTTGTTTCGGATCTTTTTAAAAAAAGAAACCAAGTTTAAAAGACAGTTAAAGCCTCCTGGTTACCTCCCTCCCTCAAATCCCACTTCCCTTACGCTCTGTCCAGAGGCAACCACAGGTGTAGGTAATTCTAACACCTCTGTATGCAGAATATTTATTATTGTTTATTTGTATATCGTTTATTTATTTTGATTGTTAGATACTATTTCTATTAAAAGGTGTCAAACTCTGCAACATGCTTTTTTGTTTTTCTTTCAACCTTACATTTTTGACACGTATCCAGGTTAATACCTGCAGCCCTAGCTCCTTCATTTAAGCTGCTGTGGGGTATAATGCGTGATTATACTGTAACGTTTTTCCTCTGCTGACAACTGACTTCAGTCTTTCCAGTTTTCCATATCACAAACGTTCAGTCTAAGAACATTCTTTGACAGGTGTCTCTGGGCAAGTGTGGCCAAGGTTCTCTGGGGTCTCTACATTCCTAGAAGTCCAACTGCTTGTTGTAGGGTATGTTCATCTTTAACCAGATATTGCCTATTGCCACGTGGCTCTGTTTGGTGGATGCACCAATTTACCCCCTAACAGCAAAGCCCGCATCTCCACAGCCTCATCGACCTCAGTATCGTCAGATTTTTCTTTTCTTTTTTTGCTGCACCAAGTGGTAGGCCGGATCTTAGTTCCCCAACCAGGGATCGAACCCGTGCCCGCTGCACTGGGAGCACAGAGTCTTAACTACTGGACTTCCAGGGAAGTCCCTGTCAGAGTTTTAAATGCTTGTCCATCTGGGGGCTTGTAACCGGTCTCCGTGTCTTTTTCATGCGTATTTCCCCGATGGCTCGTGAAATAAGGTTTCTTTGTCACTCCCGTTCCCTGCTCCAGCTCACCTTCCCATATGCGCAGGACCGTGGTCCTGCAGAGGTCCTGGCCGGGGGCACACTCTTCCACCCTGCAACTCCCGGTAGTCTTACACAGCATGCACCGCAGGCCCCAGGAGACTGGGGGCAGAGGGGGGAGAGGAGAGGTGTTATCGCTCTGCGCCAGGATCCCGCTCTCGCCCCCTTAAGCCCCAACACCTGGACCAAGTCTCCAGGCCAGGTGCACTCAGGTTCGGACTCCACTTTTGCCCGCCCCTGGGTTCCAAGGCTGGTTTCCAAACCGCTATACCATCCTTAGGCCAACGTTCTATCTCCACCCTCTACCCTAAAGTTCTTTCTCCGTCCACAGGTCCTTCCCAAGTCCAGCCCTCGCTCGCTTTCCCTTTCACTCTGTCTGAGCGCCGGGCCCATCCTGAAACTCCAACCCCCCTCCTCTCCGCGGGTGTGGACGTTCTAGCCCGGCTCCCAATTAGGTCCTTTCCTCCACCCCGCCCGCCTCGGCCTACTCCGCCTCGCGAGCTCTCCTAGGGGTGTTCTAGCCTCACCAACTCCAGCTAGTCTTTATGTTCTACCCCCGTTCCCGGTGCCCTCCACTAATGCCCACTGGCTCTCCTCCCCTCCGTAGCCTCTCCCCAGCGTTCTCTCTCTCCACCCAACAGTCCACACCGAACTTCTAACTCCGCGTATCAGCCGTGCGG
Source organism: Pseudorca crassidens (assembly GCF_039906515.1). Taxonomy (NCBI): domain Eukaryota; kingdom Metazoa; phylum Chordata; class Mammalia; order Artiodactyla; family Delphinidae; genus Pseudorca; species Pseudorca crassidens. The sequence goes on along the minus strand of NC_090315.1, from coordinate 12,378,582 downwards.
AGATTCTAATCCCACTACTACCGTGGCCTCCCCAGAAGTTCTCCCCGCTCCCACTAGCTGCTCCGGAACTGTTAGCTCCTCCCACTTCCCCTCCCCGAAGTTCTGGCCCCGCCCACTAGCTCCGCCCCAAGGCCTATCCCTGCCCATCACGTCTCCCTTGCGGTCCCTTCCCCGCTCCAAATTCGGAGTCCCCTTCCAAGTCGTTACTCATTCTAGGCCTCCCGCGGTCCGGAAAGCTTTCCCGGTTATTCATTACCGAACCATCTCCCAACCCCTACCCCCAACCCGGCCCTGCCGCGCCCTGACAGCAGTTCCTTCTCAACTTCCTTTCGTTTTCCAACCCTTTTTAGATTTTCCAGAGAAAGGAGGTGAGAGGTCTCGTCGGCTAGAGGATAGTGAAAGGGAAGGCACCTCGAAGGACGAGCCTTGGGTCCCCGGCCCCCGGCTCCGCGACGCTGAGCCTGACTTTCTTTAGACCTTTTGTTAAATGAGACGGTGTCCTCCCTGTCTTGCAAATGTGTCTGTGTGTGCGTGTGTGTGTGAGTGTGTGTAGGGGGGGAGGGGGTGATCTGATAGAGGGGAGAGGGCTGTAGGAGCCCCCTGCGGGTCAGAATCCCACTTACAAGGACTTGCTGTGTGACCTTGGACCAGTTACTTAACCTCTCTGTGCCTCAGTTTCTCTGTAAAACGAGGTTAAAATAGTTCCGCCCGCCCAGTTGGCAGTTGCAAGGAAGGAGCTTAGAAGAGTGCCTGGACTAAAGAGCGTACTCACTACATGGCGGCTGTTGTTAAGCGCCTTCGCTCTACGAATATTTCCTGAGCGTCTACTGTGTGCCTGGTACCGTGCCGTGTGAGGCTGCAGACAGCAGGAGAATTATTATTTGAATGTGGGTGGAGGGGCTGGGGACTGAGCCCTCCTCCAAGTCATCAGACTCTGAGCTCTCTTCCCTTCCTCTCCCGCCTCCCTTCCCTCCGGTCTGACCCGGTCCCCAGCGCAGAGATTCGGGCACCCAGCCCCTACCTGGAATGCAGGTCTGAGCCAACAGTAGCAGCACAGGCAGCGGGCTGCCCATGTCCGGCGGCGGCTCCTCTCCGCGGTCTCCCTGCACCTCTCAGTCTGGCCCCCGGGAGGAGACAGTTATGTGGCCCTGGGGGCTCCTCCCAGAGGTTTGCGAAAGAGCGAGTCAGCTCCAGATGCGTGGGTCATCCACCCCCACCCACCTTCCTCAAAAACTTCCTTTACCAGGACGCGCCAGCGAGGGGTAGGGGGGCTGGCTCTGCTCTGACTCACGCTGGCCGTGGTCACAGCTCTCCCCAGACTGCCTGGGTGCAAATTCCACTTCTCTCTCTTCCTGCCATGGGACCTTGGGCAAGGGCCCTCACCCCTCGGATTAAAACTTGTCACGAGGGGAAATATGTGCCTATTATTAGATAATATAGGTCTTTCTTTAGTTTTGTTAGGAAGGATAATTGTATTGTGGTTATATGGGAAAATGTCTTTATCATTTAGAGCTGCACGCTGAAATATTTGGGGATGAAATAATACAATGTCTCCATTTACCTTAAAACACTTCAGCCAAAAAGTAGATATTGCTGTTATGACCATGGTTTTGTGGTTATGTGGAAAACTTTTTCTTATATTTTACAGAGATGCTCAATTAAATATTTAGAGGTTGAATGTCATCGGTGTCTGCATTTACCTTGAAATATTTTAGGAAAAAAGAAAGGCAAAATAGCAAAATAGCTGTATCAATTATATCGAGGTAATTTATATGCCATTCTATCTCCTCTGTGTTTGTAAAGGTTCATAATAAGTTTTTTAAAAGGAAAATAAAGTGCCAAAGGTAACATAGTCTCTCCCTCCCAGTCAGAACAATTTAATGCAGTTGAATTAAATGCCTGAAACAGTCACTGGCCCACATGGAGGGCTCAACAATCTCTGTCAACATTTACTGAGGACCTACTTTGTGCCAGGCACTGGGCCAGAAGCTGGGGACACAGCAGGAAAGTCCCTGCCCTTGTGACAATAGGGAGTAAATATATGTTATCTAATCTATTGCTGTCAGGCTGTGATAAGTAAAGTGCAGAAAAACAAACCAGATTGAAGGAGGTGCAAGGGTACAAGTGAGGCAAGGTTGGTTTTAGGCCAGGTAATCCAGGAGGGCTTTCCTGAGGAGGTGATATTTGAAGAGCGGCTGAAGGTAGTGAGGGAAGAAGTCCAGGCAGAATTCCAGGAAGAGGAAACTGCCAGTACAAAGACCCTGAGGTGGGAGCAGACCTGAGGAGATCTAGGAACAGCAGAGAGGCCAGTGTGGCTGGAACAGTAATAGGCTATGAGTAAGCAGGACCTGCCTCTACCACTGCAATAATGATTAGACTATTGTCATTCTTACTAATGCATCAAAATCTTAAGGTAATCATTTTAAGATAAGGTAAGAAAAATCCCAAAGAAATTCTCTTTTCTAAGAGGTTAAGAGTGTGGGGGCTGACACCAGACTGTGAGGGTTCAAATTTTAGCTATTCAATAGCTGTGCTGCCTTGGGCAGGTTACTTAACCTCTCTGTGCCTCAAGTCCTCTATCTGGAAAGTAAAGCTAAGCGCCTCCCTCCCAGGGCTTGTGGGCTAGCGACAGAAAAGTGTACACCCAAGGCACTTGCACAGTGCCTGGCACACAGCAAGTGCTCAATAAAAATCATGTGGAGGGCTTCCCTGGTGGCGCAGTGGTTGAGAGTCCGCCTGCCAATGCAGGGGATACGGGTTCGTGCCCTGGTCTGGGAAGATCTCACATGCCGCGGAGCGGCTGGGCCCGTGAGCCATGGACGCTAAGGCTGCGCATCCGGAGCCTGTGCTCCGCAACGGGAGAGGCCACAGCAGTGAGAGGCCCGCGTACCGCAAAAAAAAAAAAAAAAAAATCATGTGGAAAATGGGGTCCCTCTTGGGGCTGGCGTGAAGACTGAATGAGATATTAATGCATATGACGTGGGGAGATAGAAAGTCGGGGTGTTGGTCCAAGTAGGCTTGAGACCCAGCTCACCTACTTGCTCCTGGGCGACCCTGGGCAGATGGCTTCACACCACAGATCTTTGCTTTTCCCAGCTGTGACATGGATCTGGGGTGGGTGGAGGCATCTCTCAGTGAAAGGTAGGTTCAAGTTTGGGATCACATGGAGCTGTGTGGTCTGGCACAACCACTTCCTGGCCGGATGACCTCATTGCTCCGGACCACGATTTTCTCTTTTTTAAATATATTTATTTATTTATTTACTTTTGGCTGCATTGGGTCTTCGTTGCTGCACGCGGGCTTTCTCTCGTTGCGGCGAGCGGGGGCTACTCTTCGTTGTGGTGTGTGGGCTTCTCATTGCGGTGGCTTCTCTTGTTGCGGAGCACGGACTCTAGGTGCACGGGCTTCAGTAGTTGTGGCATGAGGGCTCAGTAGTTGTGGCTCGTGGGCTCTAGAGCACAGGCTCAGTAGCTGTGGCGCACAGGCTTAGTTGCTCTGTGGATGTGGGATCTTCCCGGACCAGGGCTCAAACCCATGTCTCCTGCATTGCCAGGCGGATTCTTAACCACTGCGCCACCAGGGAAGCCCCACGATTTTCTCTTTTATTTGAAGAATGAGAGAAATAACTCGGAGCCTTCCCATCCCAACTTCAGACTGCTCTGGTCTCCCGATCTGTCCATCTGTCTCTCCCTTTCTGTTTCTCTGTGTTTTTCTATCTCTGTCTTGCTCCTTTTCTTTGCCTCTCTATGTCTCTCTCCATCTTATCTCTCTGACTCTCTGTCCTCTATCTCTGTGTCTCTGTATCTTTTTTTCTGTCTCTCTGCCTCTGTTGTCTGTCTCTCTCAATGCCTGTCTTTGTTTCTTTGTCCCTTTCTGTCCCTCTGTCTCTGTCTCTGACTTGTTCTCTCTCTCCCTCTCAAGTGACACACACTGTGAGGTCCAGTGACGTGTTACAGGAGGGGGCAGGCAGGGGGCTGGGCCGTGCACAATCCCAGAAAAGCGGCAGGAATGTCAGCTCCTTCCTCCCCGTGACTCACCTGGGCCTCACCCAGCTCCTACCTGCCTGCTGGGTCCTGGGCGAGGCCCATGGGTTTCGGGGGCTTCCCGGGGCTGAGTAAAGGAGAATCTCGTGCAGAGACAGAGAGGGAGAGAGATCGAGAGAGACAGAGACAGAGAAAGAGACAGACAGGAAGGAGAGAGAGTGAGAGAGAGATAGAGCCAGAGGCCCAAGACAGACAGACTCAGGGGAAATCAGAGAGGGAGAGAGACAGAGACTTGACATATACACACTACTCTATTTAAAATAGATAACCAGGGACTTCCCTGGCGGTCCAGTGGCTAAGACTCTGCGCTTCCACTGCAGCGGACACAGGTTCGATCCCTGGTCGGGGAACTAAGATCCCGCAGACTGCGCGGCCAAAAAAAAAAAGTAGATAACCAACATGGACCTACTGTATAACACAGGGAACTCTGCTCAATATTCTGTAATAACCTAAATGGGAAAAGAATTTGAAAAAGAATAGACATATGTATATGTATAACTGAATCACTTTGCTGTACACCTGAAACTAATACAACATTGTAAATCAACTATAGTCCAATATAAATTTTTTTTTTTTTTTCCAGTACGCGGGCCTCTCACTGCTGCGGCCTCTCCCGCCGCGGAGCACAGGCTCCGGACGCGCAGGCCCAGCGGCCATGGCGCACGGGCCCAGCCGCTCCGCGGCATTTGGGATCCCCCCCGCACCGGGGCATGAACCCGCGTCCCTCGCATCGGCAGGCGGACCCCCAACCACTGCACCACCAGGGAAGCCCTAAAATAAAAATTTTTGAAAAAAGATGAAAAGGTTCTGAAGATTGGTTGCACAACAATGTGAATGTACTTAACACTACTGAACTGTACATGTAAAATGATTAAAATAGTAAATTTTATGTTACATGCATTTTATCAAAATTATTTTATTTTATTTTATTTTTTTTTGCGATACGCGGGCCCCTCACTGTTGTGTCCTCTGTCGTTGCGGAGCACAGGCTCCGGATGCGCAGGCTCGGCGGCCATGGCTCACGGACCCAGCCCCTCCGCGGCATGTGGGATCCTCCCGGACCGGGGCACGAACCCGTGTCCCCTGCATCGGCAGGCGGACTCTCAACCACTGCGCCACCAGGGAAGCCCCCCAAATTAATTTTTTTTCATTAAAAAAAAAAAAAGGAAAAAAGAAAACAGCAGCTGAGAGCCAAGCAAGAAACAGAGGGACAGAGAGAGACTGACAGATGGAGTTAGTGAGAACGACCTCCAATTGCCTTTACTGAGAGAAAAGTAGAGACAGATTGACAGATACTGTGTGTGTGTGTGTGTGCGTGCGTGCGTGCGTGTGTGTGTGTGCGCGCGCGCGCACATCCAAGACCCCCTCAGCCTCTTGCCACCTGCCTGAGGAAGTGACCCCCTCTGGCCTGGGCTAAGAGTGGGGGTGGGGCTTCAGCTGTTACCTCCCCAACTCCAGGAGGCCTGCCAGGTAACACTCATGGGCTTTCCCAGCCTGGCCTGGCCGCCTCCTACCTGGGGGACATCTCCTCCCAGGGCTTTGGCTTTCCCTCTGCACAAACGAGGGACAGAAGAGGACTCCCCTTCAGGAGCAGCAGAGCTGGGAGACCCCTGAGGTCTGCACCCATCATTTTCCAGACAGAGAAACTGAGGCCCAAAGGGGAGACTGTCAATGAGGCTCTCCCTGTCTCAATCTGACTGGATGCCAGGGCTATGCAAGACACTGGTCTGAGTGCTTTCTCTCTATAACTCGGTGACTTCTCACGGTCGCCTGTTTTACAGTGGAGGAAACTGGGGTTCACAGGGGTGTGGTAGGCTGAGCCGTGGCCTCCCAAGATATCCAGGTCCTAAGCCCTGCAACCTGTGAATGTTTCCTCATGTGAAAAAAGGGTCTTTGCAGATGTGATTAAGTCAAGGAGATTAAGATGGGACATTCATTATCCTGATGTTGTGCGTGAGCTCTACCTGTAACCACAAGTGTCCTTATAGAGGGAGGTAGGTGGACCTGTGACCAGAGACAGACTGGAGGACAGCAGGGTCAGAGAAAGATGTTTTGCTGCTGGCTTTGGCGATGGAGGGAGGGGCCACGAACCAAGGAATGCAGGATGTGCAGCTCGAGCTACTGAAAAAAGGCAAGGAGATCACTGCACCCCTACGGTCTCCGGAGGGAGTGCTGCCCTGCTAACCCCTTGGTTTGGAGCCCTTAAGACTCATTTCAGGGAATTCCCTGGCAGTCCAATGGTTAAGACTTGACTTTCCAGTGCGGAGGGTGCAGGTTCCATCCCTGGTGAGGGAGCTACAATTCTACATTCTACATGACTCGTGGCCAAAAAAAACAAAACATAAAACAGAAGTAATATTGTAACAAATTCAGTAGAAGACTTAAAAAAAAAAAAAAAAAAAAAGACCTGGACTTCCCTGGTGGCGCAGTGGTTAAGAATCTGCCTGCCAATGCAGGGGACATGGGTTCGAACCCTGGTCCGGGAAGATCCCACATGCCATGGAGCAACTAAGCCCGTGTGCCACAACTTCTGAGCCTGCACTCTGGAGCCTGTGAGCCACAACTACTGAAGCCCATGTGCCTAGAGCCCGTGCTCCGCAACAAGACAAGCAACCACAATGAGAAGCCCGCACACTGCAATGAAGAGAAGCTCCCGATTGCCGCAACTAGAGAAAGCCGGCGCACAGCGAGGACCCAAGGCAGCCAAAAATAAAAATAAATAAAAATAAATAAATTTATATTAAAAAAAAGACTCATTTCAGATTTCCAACCTCCAGTGCTGTAAGAGAATACATTTCTGTTCGTTTAAGGTACTAAGTCAGTGGTAATATATTACAGCAACAATAGCAAATGAATACAAGAGGTTAAATCACTTGCCTGTGATGACTTGTAAGTACAGAGTCAGGTTTGGACCCAGGCAGTCTGTCTCTACCACCTGCTCTCATAACTACCATACTGAGTATCTCTGCCTTCGGGGGACAAGAACCAGGAGCTGGAAGCCCGCAGCCTTTTTCCATCCCGTCCTCCACCAGTCCTCTTTGCCATGCCTCCCTCTGGTTTCATGATGCTGGGGTGACCTGGGGAGAATAGGGGAGCCAGAGGGAAAAAATGTGCTGAGTTTGTGCAAAGAAAGGTTTTCCTGCCTCTAGCACTTAGCAGCTCAAGTTTCCCCACTTAGCTGCAATAGCAGAAATAACCATTGCAATCCAAGGGCTAATGTTGCTAATAGATAAAAAGCTCGTATCAGGGATTGAAGGGTGTGCCCCGCCTCCAAAACAAAAGGAAAGAAAGAGAAAAAGATATGTTGAAGTCCTAACTCACCTACTCACAATGTGACCTTATTTGGAAACAGGGTTGTTGCTGATATAATTAGTTAAGCTGAGGTCACAGTGGAGTAGGGTGTTCCCCTCATCCAATGTAATTGGTGTCTTTATAAGAAGATAGCCATGTGAAGACAGAGACACAGGGAGAAGGCCACGTTATGCTAAAAGCAGAGATTGGAGTTATGGGTTGCCGGCCAAAGACTGCCAGCCAGTTACAAGAAGGCGCCAAGAGGCAAGAAAGGATCCCCTGATGGGTTTCAGAGACAGCACAGTCCTGCCAACACCTGAATTTTGGACTTCCAGCCTCCAGATTGTGAGGCAATACATTTCTGTTGTTTCAGGCCACCCAGTTTGTGGTACTTTGCTGTGGCAACCACAGGACACTGAAACAGCGCCTATGAATCAATAGAAAAATTAGGAAAGGATGGAAGAAGAAACACAATGACTCTTGTAAAAATGACACTGAAATACCATTTGCATCAGCTGGCTTTTGCTAGATTACACCACCCCAAATTTGAGTGGCTTGAAACAACAAACATTAAGCCTTGAGATTCTGTGGCTTGGCTGGGCCCATCTTGGTCTAGGCTGGCTCAGCCGGGCCTGGTTGATCTTGGATGGCTTCACTTGTAGGTTGTCAACTGGAATGGCTGGGATGCCCAGAGCCTCTGCCATCCTACAGGAGGCAAGCTGGTTCGCACAGTGGCAAAACGGTTCTCAGCAGCAACAAGGTGATGACAGAAGCATCAATTTCCCCTTAGGCAGAGGCTCAGAACTCATGCAATGTTAATTCTGCCACATTCTATGGTCAAAGCAAGTTCTAGGACTGGCTCAGAGTTGAGGAGAGGGAAATAGACTCCATCTCTCTCTCTCTTTTTATATTTTTTTGGCCACACCACCCTGCATGGTATGCGGGATCTTAGTTCCCCCACCAGGGATCGAACGCACGCCCTCTGCAGTGGAAGCATGGAGTCGTAACCACTCCACCAGGGAAGCAAGGACCGCCTCTTGATGGAAGGAGCCGCACAGAATTGATGGCCACCAGTGTCCTACCACATGCCTTCATCTACGGATTGGCAAAAATAAAACAGTTGGATGATACACAGAATTGGCCAGTCTGTGGGGAAACGGACACTCCCCCACTGCTGGTGGGAGTGTACATTGGTACAACCCCATGGATGGTCATTTTGCAATTGCTCTCAAAATTACAAATGTAGAAAACTTTTTTGATGTTGCAAAACCACTTAACCACTTCTGGGAACTCAGCATCTATGTTCTTCTTTCACGGCAGCATCGTTTGCAATACCGAGTGATGGGAACACACCAAATTGTACAAGAGGTACAATTATCCAATGGAAAAAAGAAAGAGGGAACTATGTAATTCAGCTTACATGATTGTCAGGTGGAAAAATCTAGGGGCAGAACAGTGTGTATCATATCCTGTTGTTTGTACATAAAAGGGGGGTATGCATATGCCCATATTTACTTGGACATGCATTAGCGAACTGCTCTGATGTCCCCTCACCTCCAGGTTTCAAATTAAGGGCAGGGAAACGTCCACCCCTGCCTCCCTGCCCTTCACACTCTTTACCCTGAAAGCCTCATGTTTGTGCAGATCATGGCCTGTTTACCCAGCCTGAGTTATCAGTTAACCTTTGACGAGAGCAGCTGCTAGTCACGAAGCCCCAGGAGCCGCTCCCTCCTCCTGGACTCCAGGCTCCCTGGGGACTGTTCTCCCTTCTGCCCACTGCTCCTGGACCAAGGGGCTCAAGACCCACCTGGGAAGGAGGTGGGCCTCCTCCGCAAACTTGTCCCTGCTACAGCACCCCATCGGGAAGAGCCACCCCCAGCCTCCTGTTTTTCCCCCTTAGGACTGGCACCTTCCAGAGAGAGCTCCTTGACTGTACGCCCTGATTGAGGGCCCTTCCCCAGAGTCTGGGAAGCCTGACAGTCCTGCGGAGTGACCTTGGATTGGTCGTTTCTCTCAGTTGGGCTCTCTTGTCTCAGCCAAGGGGGTAGGCCCATCCCAGCCTTGCCATACCCGCAGCTAAATGATGATGATGATGATGATGAGAATGATGAGGTAATGACGATGAGAGGATGATGATGAGATGATGATGATGAGACAATGAAGATGATGATGATGAGACAATGAAGATGATGACGATGAGAATGATGAGGTAATGATGATGAGATGATGATGATGAGACAATGAAGATGATGACGATGAGAATGATGAGGTCATGACGATGAGAGGATGAGGATGATGATGATGATGATGAGACAATGAAGATGACGACGATGAGAATGATGAGGTAATGACGATGAGAGGATGATGATGAGATAATGATAAGGTGATGATGGTGATACAGAGCATCTATTGTTCTCAGTGCTCTTCTCTGATGCATCAGTTCATTTTATCCTCACAGCAGCCCTGGGATGTAGGTCTTCCCATTTGCCCTCTTTGACAAATGAGGAAACTGAGACTCAGGGGGGTGAAAGGTCCAAGACCACCCAGCCTGAAGCAACAGAACTGGAACTTGAACCCAGGCCTTCTGGTTCCGTGGTGCTCATCCGCCTCTGCATGGGTGTGAGGTTTCCTTGCAGCCTGAACATCACTAGTGTGAGTCACCTCAACCGTCGAGTAGCCGACATTTACGGAGCGGTTACTGAACGCCCTGGCTTGATGCCAGTTAATGTCACCAGGGCAGTGACATATCACTCATCTTATCTGCTTAGGGACTGGTGGAGGCCTGATGACCTAACGTGTTTCCTTCCTGGGAAGTGCTAGCCAAGCTGTGGTCTCCTAAGATCTAATATGGATCCTGCGGGCGGGGCAGGGATCTCTGACGTAACCTCTGAGGTCAGAGCCTGAGTTTGCAGAAGAATGGAACTGTCCATTGAGGATTAACAATTCTGATTTAAAATCATAGGGCTTGGGACTTCCCTGGTGGCGCAGTGGTTAAGAATCCGCCTGCCAATGCAGGAGACATGGGTTCGAGCCCTGGTCCGGGAAGATCCCACATGCCGTGGAGCAACTAAGCCCATGCGCCACAACTACTGAGCCCACGTGCTGCAGCTACTGAAGCCTGTGCACCTAGAGCCCCTGCTCTGCAACAAGAGAAGCCACTGCAATGAGAAGCCCGCGCACCACAACGAAGAGTAGCCCCTACTTGCCGCAACTAGAGAAAGCCCGCGTGCAACAATGAAGACCCAACACAGCCAAAAATTAAAAAAAAAAAAATCCAGAATCGAAAGAAAAGGATCTCAGTGTTCAACACAAGGCCCCAATCAAGGCAGGGGATAGCCCCAGGGTTACTCTACAAAGGAGAGGCCGGTGGGGACTCAAAGCTTGTAAAGAGACATTCCAAGCGTCGGGCTGGAAGGCCCTTCGTGGGTGGTTGAGATGGACCTTATTCCCATTGAACAGATGTGCAAATCAAGGCTGCCCAGCAGAGGTGGGGCAAGAGAGCAATGCAGGCCTCATCCAGAGGAAGGGAGCTGTCTTCCCTCTCCCCTCTTGGTGAAACCCAATGTCAATTCAGTGGGGCCTGCGTTCAAATCCTGATTGTGCCAATGTCCTCACTTTGTGGCCTTGGGCAAGGCCCTGGACTGCTCCGAGCCTTAGTTTCCTTCTCTGTTAGATGCGGAAACTCAGGGCTGATTTCAACTGTACCAGTTGTAAAAATATTGAGATACCTCCAGATTTGGTTGGTAAAAATCCGCTCCCCCAAGACCCTGGTTGCCCCCTAACCTATGGCATGTCTGGGTCCTCCCAGACATCCCCAGGTTCTACTAACTAAAAGGGAAACACCAGGTCAGTGGAGGGCACCAGGACATTGCTCTAGTGATGGGGCCGAATTGTTACTGCTGCATAGCCAGGCCTATACTGACTGATGCTCAAAATATTTTGAATATGCCTCCTGGGGTTAATGGTGATAGCCTGTAGGATTATTGTAAGGATCTAGTGAGTTAACATCTCTATGGAATGACCAGCAAACCTATTAGTAATAATAATAATAATAACAACAAGAACATGCTCATCATTCTTCTTTGGCTTCGCTGAGTAGCCTCCAGCTTGTCCTACATGCCCCTCAGGACTCAGTTTCCCCATCTCCACATACCCTAAGCCCTTTCCCCCACTCCCAGTGGCCAGGATGGCGGGTGGGCCTGCTATCTCCCCAGCCTATTTGCTCTCCCTCTTCTGGGGCTGCCACCCTAGCCAATGCCCTTGAATAAAAGGGCAGGGCACCTGGGTTCTGCTTCCTCCTCTCTGGCCTGGATCATGCTCTGGCTTCTCTCTCCTCTGGCGCTCCTGGGAGCGCTGGCAGCCTCACAAGGTAGGCGCATTGTGTGTGGTCCCTCAGAGAGGGAGAGGGTGGGCCCCAAGGCCACATGGGTGGTGAGAGTCTGAGTGCCAGCTTCTTGTATATTGGCTTTTTGTCTAATGGAAGCAGCTGCAGGGAGTGTTTGAGAACGTAGTTCTGGAGCCAGGCTACCTGGGTTCAAATCCTGGCTCTGCCATTTCTTAGCTGTGTGACCTTGAGCAAGCCACTTAACCTCTCTGTGCCTCAGTTTCCCCATCTGTGAAATGAGGGTGATAATGACTCTGCCTCAGGGGGCTCTTGGGGGCATTCACTGAATTACTATGTTTGAAGAGATAGAAAAGCGTTAAATTCATTAACTTGAGATGTCTGGGTTTTGGGGGGGGTTAATAAATTTATTTATTTTTGGCTGCATTGGGTCTTCGTTGCTGAGCGCGGGCTTTCTCTAGTTGCGGCAAGCTGGGGCTACTCTTCGTTGCGGAGCACGGGCTCTAGGTGCGTGGGCTTCAGTAGTTGTGGCACGTGGGCCCAGTACTTGTGGCTTGCAGTCTCTAGAGGGTGGTTCAGTAGTTGTGGTGCACGGGCTTAGTTGCTCCACAGCATGTGGGATCTTCCTAGACCAGGGCTCGAACCTGTGTCTCCTGCATTGGCAGGCAGATTCTTAAGCACTACGCCACCAGGGAAGTCCCTGGGTTTTCTTTAATTAGCAGTAGTCTTTTGATGTTCGACTACCTGTGGGGTTTTTTGTTTGTCTTTGCAGAAACTCCTATATACCCTGGCTCCTCCCCTACCTTTTTGGAACAGTCCCTCAGAACTATCTGAGAGGGTGTATCCCAGGCTTAAGTTCTCAGGAATGCCTGAAATAAAACATAATCCTCAACTTAAAAAAAAAATTCTTTTGTTTGAGGAGCTTTTTAAGAGCTTAGAACAGTGTCAGGTCATAAGTGGGCCTGCCTGAAGGTGAGTTATTATTCATAACTTATTATTATTCCTTTACCTCGTCTGCCTATCTCCCCCCTGGTTCTAGTTCTACCCGCTTTGGCTGGGAATTAAGTGGTCAAAACCTAGCCAGGACCTTGCTGCTTGAGACTCTAAGTACCGCCCCCCACCTCCCCGGCTTCACTTTCCTCATCTGTAAGAGGAAGGTATGAGTCAAGGTCAGAACTTTTCAGACTCTGTGTCTTAGAGCCTTGAGGTTTCTTGGAAGAGCCTCAGGGGCTTCTTGGGGGTTAAGATGAAGACTCACTAGACATTGTCCTCAGCCCATCTGATAAAGAGAAATGATGAAGGGAAATGACACTCTTAACTGTTCACTTCTGGACTTGGAGGGGGGAAACGTTGCGAGAAAGAGTTCCACGGTGAGAACTGATAGATTACACGGAGACTCTCCTCAGCCCCAGCTTGGAGGTGCTGCGATTCCGGCTCCCAAGGTTTGCCCACACTGTTTCGCGCACCTGGAATGCCATTTACTCAGCACCAGGAAAATGTTCCTGGATCTTCTCCCAACAGTCCTCCCGCCCTCAGCCCTTAGTTCTATTCTTTATTTTTATTATTATCTTTTTTTGGCCGCGCCAAGCGGCTTGCGGGATCTTAGTTCCCCAGCCAGGGATTGAACCCAGGCCCTTGGCAGTGAATGGGCCGAATCCTAACCACAGGACCACCAGGGAATATTCCCCCTTGCTTCTGTTCTTGAATTGTGCGTGAGAGTGTGTGTGTTTGTTCCCCTTTTTTTCCTTCTCAAATCACAAGTTCTGATCACCTCTCTCTCTCCACAGGGACCTCCAAGATGTGTCCAGTCTGCTCTCTACCAGGAAACTGCACGGAGATAACCTGTCCTTCAGCCCGGGACGCCTGCTTGTTAAGCCAGTTGCAGCTGGGTGGGGGATCGGCCAGGGGGTGGGCAGGGAGGATGGACAAAGTACCCAAAGTGGGTGGGCAGGGGTCAGAGGGGAGAGGCCTGGACCTGCCGTCCTGGGACTGAAGGTTCCAAACTTTGCCCGGTAGCTCAGCTCACTGCCGCGGGGGGTCGGGGGATGGGGTGCTCTCAACACCAGCTGAGACCCCAGATTGACCTCTGGGCATTGCTGCAGAGGGGCAGAGGTCTGGGAGGGCTTGGGGGATGGTCTCTAACTTCCCCTCCTCAACTTCTGTCGCCAGCAAATGAGACTCTCGTCAAGAATGGGTCCTGCGTGGCCCCTGGGGAATGCCGAAGAGATGTTTACTCCCTGACCTACGGCCCTGACTTGAGTCTCTGGATCAGCACAGCCTGTTGTGAAAACAGCTGTAGCGGGTTTACCCGACAAGGTTGGTCAGCGGGACCTGGGGGTCACACACCCGGGTGGGGTGACATGGGAACTTGGCCTTGGTTTCCGGCTCTGCCTGAGACAGGAAGAACCTCAGTTTTCTCATCTGGAAAATGGGTGTGAAATAACTTTGGCAGGGGGTGCGTCCAGCACAGGGCTGGCATATAGTAGGCACTCTATAAATTGTAGCTGTGCTTATCCAGTTATTGGTGGTGGGGCTGGAGAGAAGCCCCAGACTCTTATTTCTCCTTAGGAGAGGGGCTGCCCCGAAGGATAGTCAAGCAGAACGAGAAATGTCATGGGTGGTGATGGGCTCTGGTCTAGGGTAAGGGGAGGTGCTCATTTTCAGGTGCTGACTTTGCACTTGTTCGACCTTGACAATGAACATCTCCTTGCTGGCTCACTCCAGACCTGTCTCTGAGTGGTGATAAAGATCACTTTTGGTTGCCTGGTTATTTTTCCAGAGAAGGAATTTTGTATTTGGCAGGTCTAGCGGTGGGGAGACTTGAGACAGCTCCACATTCAGGGCTACTAGCCATCCTTCCAGACACGTGGGATTTCCGTCCTCCTAAACTGTGCACGTCAACCAAATAAAATAGCCAAGTCCAAGCCGAGAGGTGGGCATGCTTTTCAGCATATAAAATGCCAATTATGAGCATAACTGCATCAAACAAAACACCTACGTGTAAAGAAAGGTTGAAGGGACTACCTCGGAATACTCTTTTATTATTATTAATTTTTTTATTTTAAAATAAATGTGTATGTATATCCATTCTTTTTCAGATTCTTCTACTGATCATTTTTATTTTATTTTTTGTTCTGTTTAAAATTTTTTTTTAGTATGAAAAATTCTTAGCATGATGTTTTTTTTAATTTTTAAAAATTTATTAAAAAAACAAAACATAATGGTACAAAAAGGTTGAAAGTAAAAAAGTTGGAAAAGATATACTGTGCAAATATAAACCAAAAGGAAATTATATAATAACAGATACAGTAGGCTTGAAAGCAGAAGTGTTACTAGAAATAAACAAGGACACTTCATATCAACAAGACCAATTTACCAGGAAGTTTTAAATTTGTATTAACTTTTTATTTTATATTGGACTATAGTTGATTTACAATATTGTGTTAGTTTCAGGTGTACTAGAGTAATTGTCTCTCGGTAGATGCTGAGAGCAGTGCTGTCTGTAGAAATACAATGTGAGCCATATTAGGGAATGAAAGCCTTTCTATTAGCCACATTCAAAAGCACAAAGAAACCGGCGAAATTAATTTAAGAATCGACCTTATTTAAGGTACCATATCTAAACTATTACTTCAATATGGAGATAATCAATATAAAATTATTAACGAGATATTTTACTTTCTTTCCCCAAACTAAGCCTCTGAAATCTAGAGTGTGTTTATACTCACGACGCATCCCCAAGGGAACCAGCCACAGTTTAACTACTTAATAGCCATGTGTAGACAGCAGCCACGTATTAATCAGCACAGTTCTCTACTTTTCTATATCTGCCAATGTTTCAGTATAAACCCATGTTAAAACGATATGTGCCTTAGTTCTGGGGGTTTTTTGGTTTGTTTGTTTTTTTCCTTTTTTTTTTTTTTTTTTTTTGCGGTGCGGGGGCCCCTCACCGTTGTGGCCTCTCCCGTTGCGGAGCACAGGCTCCGGGCGCGCAGGCTCAGCGGCCATGGCTCACGGGCCCAGCCGCTCCGCGGCATGGGGGATCTTCCCGGACCGGGGCACGAACCCGTGTCCCCTGCATCGGCAGGCGGACTCTCAACCACAGCACCACCAGGGAAGCCCATGTGGCTTAGTTTTGACTCAGGAAAAACATGCTTAAATGGCTTCCTCGTAAATGTTTCAGATCTCTAAGAAAACTCTGAAAACTAATCAGGTAGTGGAGTACCACTCTTTTGTAGAACACCAAAATATCTTAAAACCTAAAATAACAGGATCACCTTTTCGTCACATTTGGAACTTGGGGTCTTTGAGGGGGACCTTCTGTCTGTGTGGTCAGTGCTGTGTCCTGAAAACAGGGCCTGGCACACAGTAGGTGCTCAAGAAATGTTTGTGGAATGAATGCAAGAAGGCTTGGGATTCAGCCTGAAGGTTTGTGCAGGACAAATGAACAGAGTGGGGCCAGCTCCACCTTTGGCTCTGTTCACTCTGCTCCTCGGAATAAATCTTCAAGGGCCAGAAGGGTGTCTGAGACCAGGCTGGTCCCACTTTGGAGGAAAATGCTCTGGTTTTTTTTATTTTTGTTTTTTTTAAAAAAATTTTTGGCTGCATTGGGTCTTCATTGCTGTGCACAGGCTTTTTCTAGTTGTGGTGAGCGGGGGCTACTCTTTGTTTCAGTGCGGGGGCTTCTCATTGTGGTGGCTTCCCTTGTTGCGGTGCACGAGCTCTAGGTGCGCGGGCTTCAGCGGTTGTGGCTTGTAGGCTCAGTAGCTGTGGCTTTCAGGCTCTAGAGCACAGGCTCAGTAGTTGTGGCGCACGGGCTTAGTTGCTCCGCGGCATGTGGGATCTTCCTGGACCAGGGATCGAACCTGTGTCCCCTGCACTGGCAGGTGGATTCTGAACCACTGCGCCACCAGGAAAGTCCTGCTCTGGGTTGTTGTGAGTGGAAACAGCAAGAACAGAGGGCTGGAGGGGGAAAAGAGGACTGAGAGGGGTGTCTCCCTCAGCCCCATCCTACCCTCACCACGACTGCTCCCTCCAGAAGTGAGACCCGAAGCTCAGCCCAACGGGGTGAAGTGTTCCTACTCTTCTGGGAATAAGTTGGCCCCATGTGACCCCCTTCCGGTCATGAACTGCACCGGGAACGAGACTGTGTGTTTCACTCTCAGTGGGACGTGGCGTGGAGGTAAGTGTTCCCTTCAGGAGGTCAGTTGCATGGCTGGCCTCCCTCCCACCTGCACAAATCAGTCTTGAGGTTTATTTGCATGTGTGTTCTGGTTACCTCTTGCTACTTAACAAATCACTCTCACCCGTAGTGGCTTAAAACAACAACAATCATTTTACGAACTCTTACAGTTTCTCTAGGCTGGGAATTCAGGAAAAGTTCAGCTGGACAGTTCTGGGTCTCTCATATAGTTACAGTCAGAGGGTTGCTGGAGCTAGAACTGCAGGGCTGAGGGCAACTAGGGGCTAGATGAGCATCTCATAGAATCCAGGCTTTTCCATGTGTTCTCTCCACATTGGTTAGATTGGGCTTCCTCACAGCATGGCTGCCTTGGGGCTTTTTGTATGGTGGCGGAGACTCCAATACACTGAATAATACAGAAACAAGGCAGCAGCTTGGGCTAGTTGGCCCCCTTCTCTCTCCATGTAATCTCCAAGCTTCTCTGTGTGATTTCGCCTCGTCGGTCAAATTGGGCTTCCTCACATCATGGTTGCCGCCATCTTTACATGGCAGCTGAAGAATTCAAGAGCAAGTATTCCAACAAACAAGGTGGCAGCTGCATGGTCTTTTATGACCTAGCCTTGGAAATCACACCTTGTCACTTCTGTCATGCTTTATTGGTTGAAATGGTCACAAAAGTCCATCTGATTTCATGGAGAGGAGGTATAGACCCTCACCTTTTGGTCTTAAAGAATTTGCAGATGTATTTTTAAATCATCACTATTGCTTGCAAATGGTTAGAGCAGAGGCTTTTTGAACAAAAGTCTTAGCATAGAACCAAACTGATCAGAGAATAGACTAACTATGAAGGCAGCAAAGTGAAAGAGAGAAATGGCCTGGGCTTCTGTTCCTGGTAGTCTAGCCTGGCAGACTAGATTCTCGGAAGGGTCTTTCTTCTACAAACAGTGGCATGCTGGAAAGGTGGAGGTGGGAGGAACAAGAATGGGGGGAGTGGTCCACTCCAGTGGAGAGAGGTATTTTATC
Source organism: Pseudorca crassidens (assembly GCF_039906515.1). NCBI lineage: Eukaryota > Metazoa > Chordata > Mammalia > Artiodactyla > Delphinidae > Pseudorca > Pseudorca crassidens. The sequence goes on along the minus strand of NC_090315.1, from coordinate 12,360,701 downwards.
ACCACCAGTGTTTAGAAATGCGGATATATGGTGATAATAAAAAGCAGATTGACTTTCAGTTCGTTTTATTACTGTTTTTAACTGCTCTGCAGACAATACACCCTCTTATAGCCTGCTTCCAGGACGGATTGCTCCCACCACCCATCCCCCTTGGTACCGTTTACAGATGAACTAGATGCTGTCAAAAATGTTTTTCATGATTTTGGGGGCTTATGGGAAGTTAGGGAAATTTCCACAGCTTCCCAAATTAAACTAATATGTGAGCAGAAATCAGGAAGGAGATCGGTGAGTGAAAATGAAAGGCGCAGTAAGAGCGAATGCTGATAACAGTCTGGTTTCAGTGACTAGGTCTTGGGTCCACAGCACGGTTGGATAGCTGACTCTTTAATCCCCACATAAGCCAGGGACCGTGGAAGGAGGCTGAAATGATCCCAAGTTGGTAGCACCTCCTGGCTCTCAGTATAAACAAAGGCAAATCGTCTCCAGGGAAAAGCCCCCAGGACTCCCACAGATTGACATCAACCAAATGGGAGCTGACAATCCAGAGACCATGACATGCGTAAGGAAACAAGCCACCAAGAGCGATAGCAGAAGCCACAAACAACAGATAGAGGTCCACGAGGAACTCAGCTATTATCATGAGCAGCTACAGAACATAGCACAGCTATATGTGACATACATGAAGGAATGAAGTTAGAATCCTCCAACTGAGCAGGCAACACACGGTTATAAGAAATGACCAGATAGATGTGAAAATGAATCCTACAGAACGATCAAGTGAGCTGGGAACTTTCAGACAGAGAAAGACAGACATCAAGTTGGGAAGGCTCAAGCTCTGAGTCTCCCCCCTCAAGCTTCCCCCTGTTTCTGCAGGGGGCCCCCAAATCCTGAAGGGCTGTGCTACACCGGAGGTCTGCCACCTGCAAGCGAACACCACCCTGGGCCCGGAAGCGTCTGAATTTCATCTCACCACCAAGCCTGAATGCAATTACGTGGCTCCTACCACCCACCCAGGTGCTTTGAACCCTGACTTCCTGAGACCCTACCCTTTCTGCCCTCTCTGGATCCCAAATGCCCTTCCCAATCCTATGTGTTCCCAGGGTATCCCCTCCCACTACCATCATGCTCCCAGGGAGTGCAATTACCCATATGCGCGTGCACGCGTGCACACACACACACGTACAGACTCATACCACTTGACACCTGGAAGCAGAAAATCCCATTGGCATATATCCACACCTCCACAGACATCTACATTTACATCCCAGCACCGAAAACACACCTACAGAAGAGCATGTACTTCAAAACACGAACATCCTGTTGTGTAAGTGAGATTAGACATCTAGACTCGATTTAGATAAGAAATCTGGCTGTCTTTCCCTTTTCTTCACTTCCTTGCTTGTGAAAGAAGCCAGATTTGCCAATAGCCTTCTTTCAGCTTAACAAAGAACATTGACAATAATTTTCATCTTCCAGAAAAGAGAGATGTTAATTGAGATAGTATTTACCAGGGCAACAGCTTTTTAAGTGAGACAACTGACCAGAATTACAGCCATTTCAGACCAGCAGAGAAAATTTTCAAACGTGGATAGAGCAGTATCCCCTCAGCTCCGGGGATGTAGAAGATGCTCTTGTTAGAAACCCGCACAGCAAGGACAAGTTCTGTGATGAAGGGGATCTGTTTGCTGAATCTGCAGGCAAAGCAGGAACATTCTCACCTTCACTTTCTCGGATTACCAGCTGCTAGGCGGTTTACTTTTCAAAACTAAGCAGAGGATTAAATGAATGATCACGATGAAGGAAAAAAAAAAAAAGGAAGACTTGGGAGCTAAAATTTACGACGTGGAAAGGGAAAAAGGGCAAAATAGGATTACTAACCACTGGAAGATGGGACTTGGAATTTTCGTGTATACAGTCCCTGCGGGCATATCACATATCTGTGCAGGGACACATCGGTTGTCAGATCCAGACACGTGGACAGGGAAAGAGACAGGTACAAACACACAAACATACAAAAGTACAAAATATACACAGACATACTGAAACACTTTACTAACATCCATGTCTGTGCGCCAACATATATATCCAAGCACCCCAAACCTTGCTGGAAACACGGACCCCCCCAAACAAGCCTGCCACACATACGCGTAAACACAGACATGCACATAGATACCTATACACACAGGGGCCCACGGAAGCAGACACACAAACATCCCCAGCCCTCCTCAGACAATTCCACACGTACACATGCACAACCACGTGACCACATGTGCACACAGAGAAACAGACCTGCATGCTCGTACACGCAAACTGCATCATCGCAGCAGTACATCCATGCAGCATGGTCACAGGCATATAGCTGTGTGCCCAGAAATGTACACACACACACACACACACACACACACACACACACACATGTTGTCCTCCAGCCAGTTCATCTTCCTCTCTCCCCAGGTCCCCATGTACCTGTGACCCATACCAAGGCTAAGGTCACCGTCTGTTTCACCTGCTCAGACCTCCACCATTGCAATCCTCTCCCCTGCACGGAAGATAGGAACTACTGCCTTCAGATAGCGGGCATCACAGGTGGGTGCCCCTGTGGACAGGATTGGGCAGGAGAGGAAGAAATGGGACCTGAGACACCCAAGACCTCTCCTTGCCCTCCTGTGTTTGCTGCCTTGACTCCAGCCGTGGTAGCCCTTTTCTGGCCATGGAGGACAGAAGCTGGTGGCAGTGGAGGACGTGAGCTTAAAATCCGATGTCACGTTTGTCATAGTTATTCCTGAGTAACCAAGCAGCTCAAGATGTAGAGGCTGAACCAGGCACAAAGGACAAATAGTGTATAATTCCATCTACAGGAGGTAGCTACAGTAGCCAGAATCATGCAAAAAGAAAGTAGAATGGTGGTAGTTTCAGTTTTGCAAAATGAAAAATTTCTAGAGATCTAGCATACCACAATGTGAATACTGTTAACAGTACTGAACTGTACACTTAAAAGTGGTTAAGAAAGTAAATGTTATATTATGTATTTTTTTACTACAGTGATAAAAAAAAAAACTTTGTGACTTAAAACAGCGATGATTTTGGGAATCCCCTGGCAGTCCAGGGGTTAGGACTCAGCGCTCTCACTGCCATGACCTGGGTTCAATCCCCGGCTGGGGAACTAAGAGCCCACAAGCCACACGGCAAGGCCAAAAAAACCAAAACCCAAACCCAAAACAATGATTTATTATTTCTCACCCCTCAGTGGGTTGACCAGGCTCAGCTGGGCTGTTCTTCTGCTCCAGGGGTGAAGGCTGAGGTCCAAGGGGTGTGGCTGCACTCAGCTGGGAACTCAACTGAGGCTGCAATGTTCAATACAGCCTCTCACCTTCCGAGGCCTCTCTCCATGTGGTCTCTCATAGTCTGTAGCCTAGTTGAGCTTCCTTACAGTATGGTGGCTGGCTTCTGAGCAGGGAAAAGTGGAAACCACTGGCTTCTTAAGAGATAAGCCCAGAACTGGCACGCTGTCACTTCTGCCGCAGTCTATTGATCACAATAGTCACAAGGCCAGTTCAGATTTAAGAGGTGAAGATATTGATTCCACCTCTTGATGAGGGTGTGGTAAAAAGTCATGTTGCGAAAAAGCATGTGGCATGGGAGAAACAGTTGTAGCCATCTTGGCATCTACTGCAACGTTCTGGGCAGGGAGCCCCCAAAGTTCCCTGTCGATCTGCATCATAAAGGGAAAAACTGGACTCTTCTGTAAATGGGAAGAGGGATTAAATTAGAAACCAGCTCTTCTCTGGGATGAATTCCAAGATGCACATGAATAGCTGAGTTAGGAATTCCAGCAATATAATTAGGAATAGTAAGGATAATGTACCAGACCAAGTGCTGGGCGTTTCTGGGGTCCTAGAGAAGTTTCTGGCTAAGCCTATGTGAGACTCAGGGACAGGCTGGGGAGACATTGCCAACAGGTGTACCTGTTCATCGCCAATGAACAGGTACAGAGTCACCTTGTTCATTGAAACCCTAAGGGGAGAAGGCAGGGGACTCTGCATCTTTTTTTCTTTTTTAAACATCTTTATTGGAGTATAATTGCTTTACAGTGGTGTGTTAGTTGCTGCTGTATAACAAAGTGAATCAGCTATACGTATACATATATCCCCATATCCCCTCCCTCTTGTGTCTCCTCCCACCCTCCCTATCCCACCCCTCTAGGTGGTCACAAAGCACCGAGCTGATCTCCCTGTGCTATGCGGCTGCTTCCCACTAGCTAGCTATTTTACATTTGGTAGTGTATATATGTCAGTGCTACTCTCTCACTTTGTCTCTGTCTTCCCCCCCACTGTGTCCTCAGGAGGATTATATGTCTCATGCTCAATGACATCAAGTCCATGAGGGGGAATCTCAGACAGAGTGCATGCCAACAATGGCACCCAGAGAGATGTGGGGGCCTCCGTTGGGTGGTGGCTGGTAATTGCTTCTCCTCATGAGCCTGCCCTCCATATCCTTCCAGTCTTAGGTGCAAGTAACTCTGTTTCCTGGAGAAATGGTTCCTGTGTGGCCTCCAAGGACTGCACATCTGACAACTCCATCTTTGCCTTGAACTACAGCATTGGTTTTGGCTTCCGGGTCAACACCACCTGTTGCCAAGGCAACTGCCAAGAGCCCCCTCCTCTCGGTACGCTGCCACCAGAAAGCAGTCAGATGGGTGGCCAAGGAGGGGGTGGGGTGACTTTGGAGGAGAGTTTGTCCTGCGTTGAAGAGGGTGTGCACTCAACACCCATTCTCCAGCCAGGCTATCCTAAGGCGCCCTGACCCCAGTTCAGTGGGAAAGCCCGTTAATGTCATTCCCTTGTAGTAGAGCCTAGGAGCGCACGAAGGGCCCTGGGAGGTCCTCAGAGTCCTCCCGGCTGACTATCACTCTCCCCTACATAGCCACCCTGCCGGCCTCAGGCACCTTGAGCAAGTTCTTGTGTCCTACATGTCCTGGGGGCCACTCAGGGCCCTGCAACCACTTCTTCTACATGCAGTGTCCCAGTGGGGAGACAGAGTGTGTCCAGATGAACCTGGTGTCTGAAGAAGGTAAGGTGTGTGTATGTGTGTGTGCACGTGTGCACAAGTGAGCCTGGGTGCACTGGTTTTGGATACAGGCATGCCTGGGTTTGGGGGTCCATCTCCCTCATTGACTCTGTGTGACCCAAGCCACTTCATCTCTTCGAGCCTCAGTTTTCCCTTACGATAAATGGGAATGCTGGAAGAACACCTCACAGGGTTTTGTGAGGATGAAATTAGTTCATGAGAGAGGTGATGGAGTGGAGGGCATAAAGCAGGACTCTGGGGCCAGGCTGCCTGGGTTCAAATCCTAGCTCTTATGAGCCAGGTGGCCTTGAGCAGGGGACTTTCTTTCTCTGTACCTCAATTTCCCCATCTGAGAAAGGGGATAATTATAGTCTCTTATCCCCAAGACTGCTGTGAAAATTAAATAAGATAATCCATGAAGCTTCTAGGTGAGTGCTGTCCAAAAGAAATACAATGTTCACATGCGTAAATTAAAAATTTCCACTAGCCTTATGTAAAAGGTAACAGGTGAAATTAATTTAATAATATATTTTATTTAACCCAATATACCCAACAGTTATCATTGCAACATGCAAATGATATAAGACCTCGTAAATGAGATATCTTACATTCATTTTTGCCTGCCAAGTCTTTGAAACCTGGTGTGGCTTTTATACTCACAGCCTGTTCCAGTTCAAATCAGCCACATGGCAATTGCTCAGGTACACATACAGCTACTGGCTACTGCATTGAACAGTTTAATTCTTGAACATAGTTAGGACTGTGTATGGCATTTCAGCAAATCTAAGATGTTACCGATGGGAAGACAGGAAGACAGCTCTATTCAGGAATGTTAAAATGTGTGTGTGTGTGTGTTGGGGGATGTGAATGTGAGTCTTGGAACTGATGACTTTCAGTGTTAGTGGTCATCATTGTTATGTGTGTATAAGGCTTATGTGGACTGGACAGACCTTCAATCAATCACTGTCCAGCGAACGGATGTGCTGGGGAACTTGTGTTTGTGTGCACAATGGGTGTGTGTGTGTGTGTGTGTTTCTGGGGGAGGGGTGATATGACAGTGGGCAGGGAGGCTGGGCACATTGGTGTGGATTGTGTTCTGGTCTCTGGGGCATCACGGGAGCTGTTTGTGACTGAGATGTGTGTGTGTGTGTACACGTGTGGTAGGTGTGCATGATAGTGGGTGTGGGACCATGACTCACAAACATGGCTCTATGGAGGAAGCATACTCCAGCATACTCCAGGTCAAGATGAGACAAATACAGACAGTGCTGTGAGGCTTACATTTCTTTTTAACTTTGGTATTATGGAAAAATTCAAAGATAAATAAAAGAGCGAACAGTTTAATAAGCCCCAGGTACCCTTCACCCAATTCTGAGAATTATCCACTCATGGCCGATCGTGTTTCATCTCCACCTTGACCCCATATTATTTTGAATACACACAGATATCTTATCACTTGACAATAAGTATTTCCACATATGGCTAAAACTTAAGGACCTGAAAATAACCAAGAGTTGTGGTGAGGTGTTTTTCTGTTGGTAAAATAACACGATTTCACTTTAGCATTTCCCATCAAGTCCTCCACAAACTGGTTACATCGGTATATTTACATTTATATATAAATATATCCCATCCTATCATATTATACCGTATATGGATGGCTCCGAGGACGCATAGGAAATAGTTGGGAAACCGGTTGGAGGGATGTGTGAAGCTGAGTGGCCTCCAGGTGTCATAGTTTTTATTAATATTGAACACAAGTAAAAGAACACCTGTAACACACGTGTAAGGTATAAAGAATGACGAAAGGGACGGCCGTGACCAGCCCCAGATCAAGGATCAGAACATTCTTGGTGAGTTTTCCCCAAGGACATGGATTTGAGGGCCGGCCATTCCCTCCGAGGTTGGCTGGCTCCCATGTTCCCTTTTCCATGTGTCGAAGTCTTTTAGGAAGGCGACCCCGCGGGGTTGGAGGGAGTTTCAGGGCAATCTGCTAGATTGGAGGAACCCCCGGAATCTGGGGACAGCGACGCAGGGCTGGTGCCAGTGGTGGCGTGCGTGTGCCAGGCGCGCGCGCGCAGGGGGACACCTGCCAGCGCGCATCCTCACGTCCCCCTCCCCACCCGCGTCTCCGCAGGCGGCCGGAACCTGAGCGTGCGCGGCTGCGGCACCCGCGACCTGTGCCAGATCGGGGGGCTCCCGACGCTCCCCGGCCACCGGCTGGCGCGCTGGCCGGTCTGCAGCACTTCCCAACGCGCCGTCCTGGACTCCGAGTGCCACTCGGGCGCAGCGCCTGGCCCCCGCCTTGCCCTGCCTGTGCTGATGGTCGCCCTGGGCACCGTGGCCCGCTCCTGAGCCATCCGACCCGGACCCCCGACCCCCTCCCCGGAGCCCGCCTGCTTGTCCCGCTAGATGGCGCCCTGGCTCCCCTCTGCTAGGGCATCTCTAGGGGCCTGGAAGCTCCTGCTGAGAAAGTCAAAAACCAGGGGTGGGCCTCCTCCCTCAGGCTAAGAGCTTCCCCAAGGCTAGTCCTCTTTCTTCAAGCCAGGACCCCAAAGGCTGTACCTCTTCCCTCAGGCTAGGCTGTTTTTCTTCCTCAGATAAGAGAAGCCACCATGGTTACACATTCTCCTTCAGATTGGGGACCCCAAAGACTAAGCATCCTTATTCAAACTAGGGGGTCCCCATCACCAGGCTACTCCCTCAGACTAGGGCTGCATCTCTTCTCAGGAACATTGGGCAACAACTCCTCTTTCTCTCTCCCTCTTCAGGGTCTAGCAAAGTCCTGGGCAGTCAACCTAGGGCTTGAGGACCAAATACCACCTCCCCCACCAGTCTTTTAGAGCAGCCCATTCCACCCCCGCCACGGGCCCTCTTCTGTCTGGGCTCAGTCTCCCAGCTGCACAAATCTGAATGAATCGCCTTGCACCATGCCGAGAAGTTTGAGTTTCCTTTTTCTGACATTGCAGCCTCAAGTGGGGCCTGGATGGGGTCTACTCTCACCTCTGGGGATTCTGGGACCTGGGGGGACCTGCAGAGGACAATGTCTGGGGGCCAGAGTGGGCATAAGATCACATGCTCAGTCTGGAGTGAGTGTCATTTTAGAGCAAGTCCTGGACCCAAAGGACTGAGCAGAGAGGTAACATCGAGGAACCCACAGGAGGCAGAATGCCAGGAACATTTGCTTGCAGCTGAAAGTAATAGAAAGTCCAAGGAGGAGAACTGAAGCAATTCACTCCGCGTTCATTTAACAAGCATGTATTGATCACAACACTATGCGTCCAACATAATTCTAGACACCAGGGGTACAGAGTAAACAAAATCCCCTGCTTTCAGGAAGGTTATGTTTTCGTGGGGGAGATGATAAACCTCTCATATGATATTCCAGATAGTAATGAGTACTCTGGAGAAAACAGTGCAGGGAAGAGAAGTGGGGATACTTCCAAAGGGGTGCACTTTTATGCAGGGTGGGTTAAGAGTGACATCTGAGTAATGACCTGAAGGGGCTGAGGGAGAGGGCAGTGCAGATGTCTGAGGAGTGAGTGGGGGGCATTCCAGGTGGAGGGAATGGCAAACACAAAGGCTTTGGGGTAGGAGCAGTAAGGAATACCTAATATTATACAGCATAACAGAAAGAATGGAGATGGACATACCCATGGGTCATTAATTCAGCCGTTCCAAGGAGTCATTGAGAACATACTTTGCTGTCCTGCCGTCCTCAGCATGTTGGTGTTTGCACGATGACGGCCAGAGCTCCAGCATCAAGCCCTCTTACAACCATATCCAAAGCTGGAAGAGGTGGCTTCCCATCTTTGTCTTGTCAGAAACCCCATCACCTAGCAGACATCTCTTACGTCCCATTTGCCAACCCCTGGCATGGTGATAGATTATTCTGAATGACTTTGCCTAATCAAGAGTCAGTCCCTGGGGTGAGCGTCGAGAGAAAGAGAGAGAGAGAGAGAGAGAGAGAGAGAGAGACCTAGCCTATGAAGACAGGCAGGATCACTTCTGCCATATTCTCTTCATCCAGGCTCAAGGAAAGGGGAGCTGGACTCCACTCTTGATGGGGAGTGAGGAGTGACAAGGCTCTAAAAGAGCATGTAGGATCAGAAATACTTTTGGAAAAATACAATCTGCCATAGGGAGTATTCCACTGATTAGCAACTGCAGGTAGCAGGTCCCACCGCTAACGCCAGGCAAACCAAAGGGAGGAGGTGGTGTTAGCACACCTAAGAGCCCCTTGCTACTGTACTACAGGGCAACTTGTGCTGGAACCATGGGTGGGGGGCTGTGTGGCAAGGGCTGGGGCCACAGAGGAGGCACCACACACAGGCACAGCTCCATAGATAATGCTACAAGCAGGGGCGGAGGAGGCTCTTTTTACCCTCTGACCTGGAGTGCTTCCTCTTCGCAGGAGTCAGGTGGCAAGGGATCCTGGGAAATGTAGTTTTCAAAATCCCCCAGCCCCAGCATTACAGGGCAGAGAAGGGTAGATATGGAACTGAGGGACCACAGGTAAATAACAATGACATTAAACAGGTCCCTTCCTGCTCAGTTCCTTCATCTGTAAAATGGGAGTAGTAACTGTTCCTGAAAAGGCGAATGAATATAGAGTGCTTAGTAGTTAATAAGTAACTACTTAGTATTAACTACTTAGTACTTAACTACTTAGTATTAACTACTTAGTACTAACTACTTAGTATTAACTACTTAGTACTAACTACTTAGTACTAACTACTTAGTGCTTAACTACTTAGTACTTAACTACTTAGTATTAACTACTTAGTACTTAACTACTTAGTATTAACTACTTAGTACTAACTACTTAGTACTACTTAGTACTAACTACTTAGTACTTAACTACTTAGTACTAACTACTTAGTACTAACTACTTAGTATTAACTACTTAGTACTAACTACTTAGTACTAACTACTTAGTGCTTAACTACTTAGTACTTAACTACTTAGTACTACTTAGTATTAACTACTTAGTACTACTTAGTACTAACTACTTAGTACTTAACTACTTAGTATTAACTACTTAGTACTTAACTACTTAGTATTAACTACTTAGTATTAACTACTTAGTAGTTAATAAGCATTCATTAGATGGCAGTTGTTAGGCTACTTGTCTTAGTTGGCTCAGGCGGCCATAGCAAAATACCATAGACTGGAGAATTCCTTGGTGATCCAGTGGTTAGGACTCTGCACTCTCACTGCTGAGGGCCTGCGTTCAATCCCTGGTCAGGGAACTAAGATCCCATAAGCCACAAAGCGCAGCCAAAAAAAAAAGAAAAAAGAAAAAAGAAAAAGAACCCAAAACAAAAAACCATAGACTGGCTGGCTTAGCCAACAGAAATTTATTTTCTCACAGTTCTGGAAGTTGGGAGTCTGAGATCAGAGTGCCAACATGATTGGGTTCCCGTGAGGACCCTCTTCCTGGCTTAAAGGCAGCTGTTTTCTCATTGTGTCCTCACATGGCAGAGAGAGCAAGCTCTGGTCTCTCTTCCTCTTCTTATAAGGACACTAATCCCATCATGGGAGTCCCACCCTCATGGCCTCACTAAACCTAATTATCTCCCAGAGGACTTGCTTCCAAATATCATCATATTGGAGGGTTAGAGCTTCAATATATTAATTCTGAGGGGACACAAACATTTAGTCCCTAACATTACTTAAAGGAAAGAGGGAAGGAGGTAATATTTCTGATTAGCACTGTGTGGGTGTTAAACATAATTAATCTTATTTAATGCCCTGTGAGTTAGGCATTACAGACCCTCATTTTGCAAATGAGAGATGAGTCCTTGAGTCTCCATCTCAAGGTCAGCCATCAAGTAGCTGGACTCATCTATGATTACTGATTCATGTGGGTTGAAGTGTCATCAGGCCTAGTTTGAAAGAATGGGGATGTCCTTGCAGAGCCTCTGAAATGTGGGCAGAAGCAACAGGAGTCAATTCTGGACAGCAGTTTTAAGAGCCTTAAGAGTGGTTTGCCGTATCCCTGCTCTCTCTACCTGGATGACCCCAAGGCAGAGTCCATCAGGCTGACCACCATGAACATGTGATGTGAGTGAGAAATAAACTCTTGTTGTTGTAAGCCACCAAAGCGTTGTGGGGCTGTTTGTTACTGTAGCTTCACCTGGCCTATCCTGACTAGTACAAAGGTCACAAGGTAATTAAAGGCAGAGTTGGGGGTAGAACCAAATATCTCACGTTGTTGCCTTGGGTAGGGTAGTGGTTAAGATCTCTGGACCTGGGAGACCTGGGGTCCTGACCTGGGTTTGTAGTGCAGATTCACAGATTATCTGTTGTGTGGCTTTGGACAAGTCTCATAACCTCTCTAGGCTCTGTGTCCCCATTTGTAATTGGGAGATATTTAGAGTTTGACCTCCCATTATTGTAAGGCATGTAAAGCTTAAGGACTGGCACGGTCTAAGTTTTCAACAGATGGAAGTAGTCATCTCCTGTGGTTGCTAATCATCATGATAACTGTACTATTATTTATCTGCATTGTGAAGAAGACATAACTGAGACTCAGGTGGGATAAAGGACTGCTAATAAGTGTCAGCAATGGGATTCGAACCCACATCTGTCTGACTCCAGAAGATAAAGTTTTTTCTACCTTAAACACTAAGGAAATGTCAACATAGACAAAAGTGGAGAAAATACCTTTGTGAAAATGTGTTAGGGAGACCTAACTCAAAACTGGAGCTGGGAAGCCACAAAGGGAGGGCTCTCGTGCACGTCACGTGTTGCAGCTTGTATAGTCCAACAGGAAGAAGGAAGATTTCCTCTCTTCGTTGGCAACAGCAAGCTGCAGGTGCCTGACAACAGCGAGCTGCCCTTGTCTGCAGTCAATGAGGAGCCACCACCACTTCAAACTCTCATTTTCCTTCAATGAACTTTTGCTCAAAACAACCCCTCCCCAACTTCCTCTTTTCTTCTGTAAAAGAATACTTTCCTCCTTCGTTTTCTGGATTTACATATGGTTCTCCATGGTTTGCTTGTTCTGAATTGCACTTCCTCAGCTATTCCTGAATAACCTCAATTTCTGCTTAAATAAAATTGCTCTTTTTTCTGATTAAGGTTGATATTTCATGGTGTTGATGCCGAAAGCTCAGCTTCTCTGTACGTGGCGCCAAATCGTATCTCCGAGACGGAGTTTTGGGTGAAGTAGAAAAGAATAGCTTTATTACTTTGCCAGGCAAAGTGGGACACAGCAGGCTCCTGCCTTGAAAAACTATGGGTCCCCCCTTGGAGAGTAAGTAGGAGTCGGCATCATCAACCTTCAGGTTCCAAATGGTCTGGTGTCTACGTGCTTGTGGCATACCATCATTAATTGTTAACTTCTCCCACCTGGAGGGGGTTTCAGTATCTGCAAAACAGCTCTAAGATGTTGTGTGTATCTGTTGATGGGGAAGCAGGACCTTGCCCCAAGGCTGCACTATTGTTTCTCTCCACTGTTTCTCCCTTTTCTCGCATCCCCTCCCTTCCCTAATGAACAGCTGCTTGAATCTGCCCGTTGGAACTCCGGGAAGGTCACGGAGGCTGAATGAAGGCTATTTCCTGTAATCAAAGAAATGGGGGACTCAGAAAGGCTTTGTGCCCAGGAACCCCACAGGGCCCTGCTCGGTATCCGTGTCATAAGTGGGATCCGAAGGAAACAAACTCCTGAGGAACTAGCAACCCCCAGAACCATGTGCGTTACCCATTTAAGCCCCTTGTGCTCTCTGCTTCTGTGAACCATCTCCTTCCTTTCGGTTTGGTAAGTCTTCTCTTGGATTCGCGCTCCCCCCTTTTGATTGAGCTCTCTAACTTTATTCGGGATTCTTTTTCTCGAAGGCATCGTCTTTTTGGTGAGTATTTATTTGTTTTCTGAACCTCTGATTTTGAAGTATGGGATCCCAATCCTCTAAATTATCTCAGGAGGGTCCTCCTTCTGGGATCCTGGCCAGCTTTATATTTAAAAACTATGGTCCCTCGTCATACGCATTTTTAACTACGTGGATTAACCTAACCAAAGATAATTTAGAACTTCAATGATCATTACGGGGCATTTTTTGATCTCCCCAAACTTGTTTTTCTCAAAACTAAATTTGAAGACTGTGGATCTAAAATAAAACAAATGGAATGGGACGCCTATCTCTTTACAAAATACTATTCTAAATTGAGGTAAATAAACAATTGAAAGAAAATAAAAAGGCATCAGAGGCCTCTTCACCCCCTTTACCCCACTGCACTAACTTCCCCTTTGGCTACTGTACCTGCCCCATCTCCTTTGTACCCTCCACTTCCCCATTCTAATCCTCTCCCTGAACTTCCCCTTTTCTCTGAGCCTCCGGCTGTCACTTCCTCTCTTGACCTATAGGTTCTCCTAAAGTTGACGAGACTCCGAGGGATTTCCTGGTAAACTGCTACGTTATTCCCTTAAACTGCTAAGGGAAAACTAAATTAAAAATTAATAAGAAAACCTTGCCAAATTCTGGTAAATATTGGAGCTACACTATCCACTTTAAACCCCACTTAGAACTTGTAGATGCAATCCTTAAAAAATCTGGCAGAAGCCAACAAAAGGTGAAAATTCTTACTAAGATCAGCTCTCCCAAATCTCTATCTGTAGTGGCCAGTTGGATAGCAAAATAAAATTTCACGTTGCCTCTTCTTTCCAGGTCCAGACTCATTCATTATCGATCCTTTCTCTCCTAGAGATAGCTACTGCCTTCTTGCTTGTCGTGTTTTGCATCTGAAGACCTTGACTTGGCTTTCTACCTGCCCGGGACAAGCAGCTGTTGGTTCCTCCTTTTGGCTATCTGTAGGAGTGACTCTGGATCTCGGGAAGGTAATAACCTTTGCACCTTCTTTGAGGACACCTCTTGGATGCATGGAGTTATTTAATACTGCCAGAAATATTTACTGTTTGTTCCAGCTGAAACCTGACAAGATATTTGAAAGGATTTAGTAACGTCATGATCAGAAATTTGGCCAATCTGGAAGCTAATATACAGATCCGGATAGGAATTTTCTTTTAGACCCTTTCCTTTAAGCTAAAATATACCTGGGTGGTGGAGGAGAGCTTTAGCCATCTGAGAAGATAAACTTAACTTGTTCCAACTGTCCTTTTATAACTAGTGTGCTTGGTATGATTGTACCTGATTCATGGCATAAATTTTAAAATGAAACTATAAGGTCTCTGTTTGCATCTGTCTCTGTGCTTATGTGTGTCAATAAATGTGTTGTAGATGTGTGGGATTTTCTACCTTTGGATGGTATCACAAAAACTAATGTGTAGGGACTTCCATGGTGGCACAGTGGTTAAGAATCCACCTGCCAATGCAGGGGACACAGGTTCGATCCCTGGTCCAGAAAGATCCCACATGCTGCACAGCAACTAAGCCTGTGCACCACAGCTCTCGAGCCTGCACTCTAGAGCCCATGAGCTACAACTACTGAGCCCGCATGCCACAACTACTGAAGCCCGAGCTCCTAGAGCCCATGCTCCGCAACAAGAGAAGCCACCACAATGAGAAGTCTGCGCACCGCGACGAAGAGCAGCCCCACTCTCGCCACAACTAGAGAAAGCCCACATGCAGCAACAAAGACCCAACGCAGCCAAAAATAAAAATAAATAAATCAATAAAATTAATGTGTAGTTCGATTTAATTGGCTTAAAGAAAATAAAGAGCTTGTATAAATTAAGTATTCATAAAATTTCAAGAAATATAGTAGAACTCCACCAAAATGCTTTTCAGGTTCATGTGATATGGGAAAATATTGTTCGGTTAAAATAATTTGATTAAAATGGACATGTCTTAGAGTTATAAACATGGAATGTAATGCAAACATACAACTTTTATTCAACCTGGGCTTATTAGTCAAATAAGTTCATATTACAAAATTTGTCAGCAAGAAAAGTAACTTGGTATGATGAAATTTTCATAAGTAATCTAAACATTGTTGTTAAAAATGAGTAAATTAAGTAGATGTAAGTAGGATAAAAAGTGTTTAGGTGAATTTAAAAAATAGTTTCCCCAAATCTTTTGGAACCTGAAACCTTAGTTTTGCTAAGTTCAGTTAAATAGTGAGTTAAGTTGAATTCACTGAATATCCAAATCATCTCCAAATAGATAAGACACTGAAACATTAAATATTTTTTAAAAGATTTATTTATTATTTATTTAATTTATTTTGGGCTCCGTCAGGTCTTAGTTGTGCAGGCTTAGTTGTGCAGTGTGCAGGCTTCTCTCTAGTTGTGGCGCGCAGGCTCCAGAGTGCGTGGGCTCTGTAGTTTGCTGCACACTGTCTCTCTAGTTGAGGCGCGTGAGCTCAGTAGTTGTGGCGTACGGGCTTAGTTGCCCCGCAGCATGTGGGATCCTAGTTCCCTGACCAGGGATTGAACCCACGTCCCCTGCATTATAAGGCGATTCTTTACCACTGTACCACCAGGGAAGTCTGTGAAACATTAAATATGGAACATAGGTTTATCCATTTTGGGCTTCCTTTAGACATTTGGGTTTATTATTAAACATGTTTTATGCCACACTGAGAAAATTTTCTATGAGAAAGTTTGTTTCTAGAAATTATAAAAAGTATTCGTAAATTTGCCAAGCCACAGAATGCTAATTAGAAGAAACAGTTCAGAATTGTTTACTCTTTTATTTTCACTAAAAATTAAGGTTTCTAAGGGTTAAGAATTCTAATTAATATATGCAATTAAAGCTACTGGAAATAATAAGAGAAATAACTCAGTATGCAAGAAAACTAGGATATGGGTTTTTTTTTTTTAATTGTTGTTATTGTTTTAGAAAGGGTGTGAGGTATGGAGATGCATTTTTGTCGAGGAAGATGAAAGTGATTTTGCCCTAAAGTAAAGCTGGTTATTTTGGAAAGGGAAAGAAACTAAAATGAACATAGATATTTGTAGAAGATTCGTGGAAAAGGACTCTTGGGAAAGGAATTTTATGGTGTGATCAAGCTGGATAAGATTGAAAAAATTTGCTATAAAGGTATTTTTAAAAAATAAGCTTTAATATCAATAGTGTACTTATGAATAAAACTGGAACTTAACTTTCTTCCACTTGCTAAAATGACAAAGTTTGCTTCTACTATTGGTCTGCTTCTGAGAGGAGCTTGTAAAAGGTTTTTCCTTACTTTTTAAGCAATATGCCTAGAAAGGAAAGATTTTGTGTGTTTTTGTTAATTAATTAATTAATTAATTTGGCTGCGTCAGGTCTTAGCTGTGGCATGTGGGATCTAGTTCCCTGACCAGGGATGAAACCCAGGCCCTCGCACTGGGAGCACAGTCTTAATCACTGGATCACCAGGGAAGTCCCTGTTTTTTTCATATTTAAGGAAACCTTTTGTCTTTTTAAAAATATTTATTTTTATTTATTTATTTGACTGCTCTGGGTCTTTTTTTTTTTTTAATTGTATATTTTGGCTGTGTTGGGTCTTCA
The DNA here is from genome assembly GCF_039906515.1 of Pseudorca crassidens. NCBI lineage: Eukaryota > Metazoa > Chordata > Mammalia > Artiodactyla > Delphinidae > Pseudorca > Pseudorca crassidens. The sequence continues at coordinate 12,344,181 of NC_090315.1, read as the reverse complement.
TTGCTGTGCATGGGCTTTTCTCTAGTTATGGAGAGCAGGGGCTACTCTTCGTTGTGGCGTGTGGGCTTCTCACTGCGGTGGCTTCTCTTGTTGCAGAGCATGGGCTCTAAGCACGTGGGCTTCAATAGTTGTGGCACACAGGCTCAGTAGTTGTGGCTCGCGGGCTCTAGAGAGCAGGCTCAGTAGTTGTGGCGCACGGGCTTAGTTGCTCCGTGGCATGTGGGATACACCCGGACCAGGGATCGAACCGATATCCCCTGCATTAGCAGGCTGATTCTTAACAACTGCGCCACCAGGGGAGTGCGCCGGGTCTTAGTTGCGGCACGTGGGATCTTTTAGTTGCCATGCGAACTCTTATTTGCAGCGTGTGGGAGCTTATTCCCTAACCAGGGATCGAACCCGGGCCCCCTGCATTGAGAGCACAGAGTCTTAGCCACTGAACCACCAGGGAAGTCTGAAACCTTTTGTCTTAAGTTATCTATGACTTATACCAATTTGGCAAAGTATACCTTTGTAAACAAAAATGAAACATTTACTTTCTCTTCCTACCTGATCCCTCCAAAATTTGGAAATTCTTGCATATCATTTTCATGGCAATATAGTTACTTATTTACATAAGTTCAATAAAAATCTGTTCTCCTTGTAACAGGACAATTAGAAACACTGGCTGTATTACCAAGGTGTTGACTGGAATATTATATTCAAGAGAGATATGCATGGAGTCAAATATGACCAAACAGCTTTAAGGAACTGCCTTAAGTTTGTCTTGACTTCCTGGACTCGAGGGATTTCTAGCATTTAATCTGAGATTCCTTATAAAAAGTTCCAACAAAGCAGTCTTAAAAAGAGATTATATGGTCAATCACTGTTCTTGCTGCATTTATAATCAGGGCAAATTGAATGCAAATAAATTTAGTTTTACTGTGTATCTTTGATTTAAATGGCGGCAGTTGTAGAGACAGACATCTGTCTATATTTCAATCCTGTTAATAGTCTCTGAGATTTTGTTATATACCTGTAAACCGGACTGGATCCTGAAGTCTTCTAGTATCCTCAAATATCTGGCTATGAATCTCCACACTAATGTTTCAGTCAGTAGGAACAAAGACTGCCCTTGGGTCTCCTAGGAAGAGACTAACCATATCTTCCTCATTACCTGGATGGCAGCCAAACTTCAGGGACTTGAAACTTGGATATACATCTCACAGCTGAAAAAGGCTCTGCCTGGCATCCAGTCCTGTACAAATGCCAGAGACCTCCAAATCAACTTGACTAGGAAGAGATATAGCTGACATTGAGGTAGACTGCCTCCTCCCAAGATGCCGGATAAAGACTTCTTACTTTAGCTAAATATAAAACACTTCCATTCTTCTTCCCTTTCTTTCCTTTACTCTGGCATTGGTCTGGAAAGATAATGCCATTCTCCATTTCTCTCAGGCCATTGTTAAGGGGGATAACTTTTCGGACCGCTGGATTTGTCATCAAAAACTCTGATCTGTCCGTGATTCTAGAGACCCCCCTGGTCCATTTCCCTTTCTCTTGTTAAACCCAAACATGGGTCAGTTTTTGTCCAGGCTCTGTGTAAAGAAATGGACATAAGGAAAGAATAACAAGAATAAAACTCCGTTTGGTCTAGAGACCATTAAGATTTTACTGGCCTCCGTGGCTGTCACCTTTCCAGTCCTGAGCCACAGATTCGGGCATGAACAACTTGGAGACATACACGCCTCTGGGGTTGCCTCCATAGGGAGAGCCTTTCCCCCTTGAGTTGGACTTAGTGTCAATAAACATATGATCAGCAATCTCTCCCTAACATTAGGAAAACTGGCCAATTCCACAGCCAAAGCAATAGCAGCCCAACAACCATTACTTGACTTGTTAACTAAAATAGTTTTGGACAATCACATAGCCCTTGGTTACCTACCTGCTGAAGAAAGAGGCATCTGTGCAATAGCAAGTACCTTTTTCACATGGATAAATGTCTCTGGAGAAGTAGAAACTCAATCACACAAGATCAGGGAACAAGTGCATTGGTTACAACAAATTTCATGTGAATGTCCACGGTCCTTTAACTTGTTCAGTTGACTACCCTCAGGTCTGGGTTCACGGTTCAGGATGATTATACAAACTGGATTTGTCATACTACTTTAAATTCTGCTTTGCATAATTATTTTAAAACTTTACATCTGTTGCCTGTCAAACCTCTGCAGAAACAATGCACCAGATAGAATAATGTTGGCTCAGTGCTTTGCAGTGAATTTTAATGCTTATAAGCGTAGGTATGATCTTGTAGAGTGAGAATGCCTGCGAGTCACCCCTTCTATCTTCCTTGTTACTCAAATGTGGCCTCAAATCGTTTCTGATCACTATGCACTTTCCCTCTGATGTTGGACATGACACCCAGGAAAGGTCCTTCCTGGTACCAAAGGACAAAAATTATTCTAATAAGGAACAGATGACCCAACTTTTGATCAGCTGTGCTTTCAGAGAAAGATCTTGATCAAAAGGAGGAAATGTGAAAATGTGTTAAGGAAACCTAACTCAAAATTGGAGTCAAGAAGCTGTGAAGAGGGATTCCCTGGCGGCACAACGGTTAAGAATCTGCCTGCCAATGCAGGGGACATGGGTTCGAGCCCTGGTTTGGGAAGATCCCATATGCCACGGAGCAACTAAGCCCGTGCACCACAACTACTGAGCCTGCACTCTAGAGCTCGCAAGCCACAACTACTGAGCCCACGGGCCACAACTACTGAAGCCCGCGCGCCTAGAGCCCGTGCTCCGCAACAAGAGAAACCACCGCAATGAGAAGCCCGTGCACCGCAACAAAGAGTAGCCCCTGCTCGCTGCAATGAGAGAAAGCCTGTGCACAGCAATGAAGACCCAACGCAACCAAAAATAAATAAATAAATTTATGAAAAATTAATAAATTAAAAAAAATATTGCAGTAAAAAGATCATTTATCTTGATAACTGAGTTTTTTGGCACCCCCTTAAATTTTGCACCCAATGCCAGCTTATTGACCCTAGTCCTGACTAGTTCTGACCAAACTGCGTCACTGAGTGCAGAAGGATCCCCCACCTCATTTCTGGCCCCCTCGTGACATCCCCCCAAAAGCCTTGGATTCCCCCACAGGTAAAAGGTATATGAATCCTCACCGCCTAGCATGAGACCTGGGCCCTGACCACCTCTCAGACCTCATGTCCTAGAACTCCCTCCCTTGTCACTCTGCTCCAGCCACACCAGCCACCATGATTCTCGCCAGACACACCAGGCTCACTTCTGCCTCAGGACCTTTGCACGTCCATGCCCTCTGCCTGGAATGCTCTTCCTCCTAATGTCCACAAGGCTTGTTTCCTTACTTTATTAAGATAGAAGAATGTTACCTTTTTAGACGGGACTTCCCAGACCACTCTATCAAAACTAGCACACTCCCTCTCCCAAATCATTAGGCTATTAAGTGGCGTAAAACAATGATTTAATATTTCTCACAAGTCTGAGGGTTGGCTGGGCTCAGTTGGATGGTTCTTTTACTTCCACATGGTATCGGCTAGGGTCACTCCTGTGGGTCGCTCCTGTGCGTTCAGCTGGAGCTCAGCTGGGGCTGGAACATCCTGGATGGCTTCAGGCCCATCTCCACATGGTCTCTGTTTCTCCATGGGGTCTCTACAGCAGGGTAGCAGGACCTCTATATGGTAGCTCAGGGCTCTGAGAAGGAGAAAGCAGAAGGTTCCCTCTTAAAGCCTGGGCCTAGAAATCCCAGAATGTCATTTCTGCTACATTCTGTTGATCAAAGCAAGTCATAAGGCCAGCTCAGATCCTGGAAAGGACAGAGACTCCCCCTCTTGATGGGAAGGGTGGCATGTGTCTAAGGAGATGGGAGAAACTGTTGGCAGCCATAGTTACAGGTGATCCACCAACCCTCCGCCCCATCCTGTACCCTTGCTATCTTGTTCTTTTTTCTTATCACTATCGGACACTACCTTATTTTTGTTTATCACCTATATCTTTCCAAAAATATAAGGTCCATGAGGGCAAAGGCCATCTGTGTCTTGTTCACCAGTGTGTCAGTGCCCAGAACTGTGTCCAGATCCAGAAGGCAGCCAATACGTATTTGAATGAATGAATGAATGAATGAATCCCTGGGGACAAGCTTCAGGTTTCCCCAGGGTGATGGCAAATGGCAGGAAGGTGAAGGTCATAATGTGTAGATATTTCTAAGGCGGTGCTTTAGGATTTTTCAGAGACACACAGAGAAAGGACAAAGAGGAAAGGAAGATGAGAAGCGGGAAGGAGGAATGGGAGGAGGAAGAGGCGGCAGAGGACTGGGAGCTTCAGGAAGGAAGGACCAGGGACCGTCTTAGTCCTGGCTGTATCTCCAGCCTTGACCAGCACAGGGCCTGGCACACAGCAGGTGTTCAGAAAACGTGTGCTGAGTAACTTTCTCCAAAAACCCTTCGCTGACCTGGCACCTCAACACTGCTGGGTCAAGCATCCCCTGGCTCTCGCAGCCCTGTGGGCCATTCCATCCCCACCTCACCCGCTGTGGGTTGTCACGGCCAGGGGGTGGGTCTGTGTTCCCCATGGGACTCTGAGTCCTGTGGGGACAGGGCTGGGGCTGCCTTGGCCACTGCTGGGTCCCGAACATCGACCAATGGGCCTTGGCCCATAGTAAACGTATACTGCACAAACTTCCTCCCTGCGGGAAATATCGTCTGCGTCATTGCGGTGTTCCCGGACTGGCAGACGCAGCATGAGCACTCAGGAAACACCTTCATCGATTCTCAGATGCACCCCTTTCATCCCCCCTGCATTTTAGCAATTCTGAAATCAGGAAGAGTCCCAGTCAATGGTGCTTTACAGACAGGTGGCCATTGTGGTGTAGCTGGCCCTGCCTGGGTGTCATCATGGAGCTGCCTTTTCTTTTTTTGTTGTTTTTGATGGTTAGCAGTTTTAGCAGTAAAGGTTTTTTTGTTCATTTTTGTTCGTTTTTTAAAATATTTTTAATTGAAGTATAGTTGATTTACAATGTTGCATTAATTTCTGCTGTACAGCAAAGTGGCTCAGTTATACATATATATATATTCTTTCTTTTTCAGGTGGGAGAACAGAATTCTAGACCAGGTTAAGTGAGTTACTCCATCTGACAGGCTTCACACACCTGGCGCATCATAAATGCCAGTAAGCGAACACTCAGCCTTAGCGTGTGAGCGACTCAGCGCACCCACCAGCCCGGGAGGTGTGTAGGAGCAGGGGTGAGTGTGAGTCACATCTCTGGACCAGCACAGGGACTGGTCAGGTCTAAACAAATGTTTGTGGAATGGCCAAATAACTGAGTGAATTACTGGGCAAATGAGAGCTTCCTCTCAGCTTAGCGTCTTTGCATAGGTTGGTTCCTTAGCCTGGACGCAACTCCCTAGCAGGCGATCTGGCTCACTCCTTCTCATCCTTCAGATCTCAGCTCAGATGACTGTTTCTCCAGGAAGCCCTCCTTGAATCCTGAGCTGGGTCAGGTGGCCCCTTGGTACTCCCACAGTCCTCTGGGGTCCCCCATCCCAGTCTGGCCCCGTCTGGGCCATCACTGTGTGAGGATGGATCTGACTCTGCCACTGGACTGTGAGTCCTGTGGGGACAGAGGCCGGGGCTGTCTTGGTCATGGCTGCGTTCCCAGCACCTAGCCCAGGATGAGGCCTGGAGAGGTGCTGAATGTTTGATGGATGAAGAGAGAAGAGGAGACTTGGCAGACAGGCATGGGTTCAGCCTCTCTCTGGCTGCTGCTCTCAGGAGCTGGGAGAAGCGCCCCTGGCAGCGTGCCAGCCTGCATTAGATGCATTTGTGCAGGTGCCTGGCAGCTGTCTTGGCCCACAGTCACCCTGGGCTGCTGCCATCCCCCTTTCCTCCAACCTGGAGCCTCCAAGGGCCGAGCCTAGCCTGATGTACTTCCGGGGCCCCGGATCACGGCCGGCCACATGGATTAGGAGCTGGAGCAGAATGAATGGATGTGGTGGGTTTCAGGGGATGCCATCTGTATACGTTGTCTGCGTGTGTAATTGTGTCTCTTCCGGTCTGCAAGTCTGTGTGTGCCTGAATGTGTGTTGCTTGCGTGGCTGTTATATCTGCACGTTTGCCTGTGTTTGGCTTTTCTGTAATGACTCTGTATTTGAGGGTCTGTGTCTTTCCTTCCCCTTTCGGGCCAGGGTTGCGTGCTGTGGATTCTGCGGAGGAAACTTAGTCTGTGTTTTTGCTGTTTGGGAATTTCTGAGAATATTTTTTCATCTCTTGGTCTCTGTGTTTGTGTGGTGGAGTGGCGGTCCCATGAGCAGCTGGGGGGGTCCTCTGACATCACCCTCACATTATTGTATCAGGGCTGGCTGACCAATAAGCTGCGGTTTGCTATTATAATGGGTGGGTCCTGACCTTGTGCTAACGGGGGGCCGGGGGAGGCCCCAGCAGCGGGGAGAGTGAGAGGGGAGAGAGAGCCTGCAGGGCAGGTGAGTTCCCCGAGGGCAGGGCTCTCCAGCTGGGCCCTGTCCAATCCCAGTCCCAGCTCCCTCAACCCTAAGCCCACCCCAGGGGCCACTGGCCTGTCCGCCCCTTGCATTGGGACCTGTCCCAGGATCCCCCTCTCCTCTACCCAGGCCATGCCCTGGGATGGGTTAAGGGGACAGGGCACAGGAGGGACTGGGTATAGCCTGGGGGAAATGCCCCCACCTGGGCTGGGTGATCGGACCTGGAGGGAACAATGGAATAAGGACGGTCTTCTGTAGGAGGCTGGGTGCGGCTGGGGACAGGGGCAGCCGAGGAGAGAAGGGGGAGGCAAAGACGTGTGGTTGAAGGGAGAGCAGCTCTTCAGAGCGACCTGGGTTTGAGTCCCGGCTGTGCCTCTGAGTGGGGACATCCCTTGTCTAGTCTGAGCCTCAGTCCGTCTCCGTCCGATGGAGACAGTGGTCCCTGACCTGAGCGTCTCTCCCAGGGTTCTCTGAAGAGTCTTAGTCAATGAGGAAGTGTATTTTAGAGGCGATGGACAAGAAGAGCGTGTGACTGGGAAGAGGGAGGCCAGGGAAACTCCAGGGTGAGGAGGATGGGGTCACAGGAGAGACCGTCATGACGGGCTCTGCGAGGTGGGAGGGGACTTGGCCTAGCAAGGCCTGCCAAACAGGGCTGGGTGTTTAATGAGACGCCCGGTGTGGGGGGGCACCACCTCCCGTGCCCGGCTGCACCCGAGAATGTCTTCAAAGATGGCCTAGAGAAAGACAGATGATGAGGCTTACGATGGTCACAGCAGCCCTGTGAGGTGGGCAAGGTTATCTTCCATGGTGCAGATGCTGCAGGTGAGGCTCAGAGAGGGCAGGGACGTCACACAGCTCAGAATATTAATAATGATCAGAACAATGACGGTGATGCGGATAACGCAGACCACCTGCTCTGGGTCGGGCACTATTTTATTTTATTATTATTTTATTTTTTGGCCATACCTCAAGGCTTTTGGAATCTCAGTTCCCCGACCAAGGATCGAACCCTGGCCCCCTGCAGTGGACGCTCGTAGTCCTAACCCCTGGACCCCTAGGGAATTCCCCGGGCACTGTTTTAAGTGCTTTATATGTACGAACTCATTTCATTTTCAACAGCCCTAGGAGGTGGTTTGCTGCTATGATCGTTATGATCCTCATGTGTAAGATGAGGAATGTGAGGCAGAGCTAAGGAACTTGCCCCAAATCTCTCAGTCAGTATGTGGTTGGCCCCGGATTGGATCCCAGGCAGTGTGGCTCCAGGGTCTGGGTCCCCGTGGCCATCACTTCACACTGCTTCCGATCACAGTAGAAGCAGCAGGAGAGCAGCTGCTCTCTTTGCCTGGTCGGCAGGAGCTGGGCTGAAGCCCCTTCCGTTGCAGGTCTGGCTAAGTAAATTTCGGGGCTCAGTGCAAAATGCAAATGCAGGGCCCCTGCTTCAAAGAGTTACAATTTTCATCAGTGACATCAGAGTATTAAGCAAAGAGCTGGGCCTTTTAAGCGTGGAGCCCCGTGTGACTGCATGGGTCTCAAGCTGCCCATGAAACGGTCCGAGTTCCTAGGTTATCCCCAAGACTCTTCAGCCCCTCAGTAGGCAGGTCAGTCATTACGCCCATTAAGCGGTGAAACAAACAGGCTCAGAGAGGTGCCTCGTTTTGCCCCAGGCCACACAGCAAGTTAATGGCAGAGATGGGATGGGAACCTGGGCCTACCAAACTCCAAAGCCCCCTACCTCGTGTCCAAAACGTACCCCGGGTTTTTGAGAAGGAGAGGGTGGCGGGGCTCCAGAGGGACTCCCCTTATATCCTCGGCGTGTCTCTCTCCCTGCCCCACGCCAAGGCCCGGGAGGCGTGAATGGCTCCCTTCTCCCCGCTCCCCCGCAGACGCTGAGGATCACGTGTCCCTCCGAGACTCTCCCCCAGCCCCCACGCCCTCTGAACCGCCGGTCACCATGGCTACTGCGAAGTTGCCAGCGGTGCCCGGGGAGGAGGAGAACACCATCCTCATGGCCAAGGAAGAGTTGGAGGCCCTGCGCACCGCCTTCGAGTCGGGCGACATCCCTCAGGCCGCCTCCTGCCTCCGGGAGTTGCTGGCCTCTTTCGAGAGCACCCGGCTGGAGGTGGGCGTCACAGGCGAGTCCGGGGAGGCAAGTCGTCCCTCATTAATGCCCTCCGTGGCCTGGGTGCCGAGGACCCCGGCGCGGCCCTCACTGGCGTCATAGAGACCACAATGCAGCCCTCGCCCTACCCGCACCCGCAGTTTCCAGACGTGACCCTGTGGGACCTGCCGGGGGCCGGCTCTCCAGGCTGCCCGGCCGACAAGTACCTGAAGCAGGTGGACTTCGGCCGCTATGATTTCTTCCTGCTGGTCTCGCCCCGCCGCTGCGGCGCCGTGGAGACCCGCCTGGCCTCCGAGATCCTGCGCCAGGGCAAACAGTTCTACTTCGTGCGCACGCGCACCCAGCGACCCTCGGGCGTCAGCGAGGCGGCGGCCCTGCAGGAGGTCCGCGAGCACTGCGCCGAGCGGCTGCATGGGGCCGGCGTGAACGACCTGCGCGTCTTCCTCGTGTCCAACCTCTCGCCCGCGCACCACGACTTCCCGCTGCTCGTGTCCGCCTGGGAGCACGATCTGCCCGCGCCCCGTCGCCAGGCCGGCCTGCTGTCGCTGCCCGACATCTTGCTGGAGGCCCTGCGGAAGAAGACGGACATGCTGCAGAAGCAGGTGCTCAAGACGGCCCTGGTGTTGGGCGTCATCCAGGCTCTGCCCGGGCCTGGCCGGCGGCCGCTACGACAATGCACTGCTCGTCCGCTCACTGCGCGGCTACCACCGCAGCTTCGGCCTGGACGACGACTCGGTAGCCAAGCTGGCCGAGCAGGTGGGCAAACAGGCAGGCGATCTGCGCTCGGACATCCTCTCCCCGCTGGCCAACGAGGTCTCGCCCGAGACTGTCCTGCGGCTCTACTCCCAGTCGTCCGACGGTGCCATGAGGGAGGCCGGAGCCTTTGAGAAGGGCATCCCCCTGCTCGGAACGCTGGTGGCCGGGGGGCATCAGCTTCAGCACCGTCTACACCATGCTCCGGGGCTGCCTCAACGAGATGGCCGAGGATGCCCAGCAGGTCCGCATCAAGGCCTTGGAGGAGGAGGGGTCCCAGCCTGAGGTCAGCCTGCAGGCGGCTGGTGACAACGGCATGGAAAAGTGGGGATCCGGGGAGGGGAGCGGCGAGGAAGACCCGCTCTCGACCTGCCAGAAGCTCGGCCTCCTCCTCAAGTACATTCTCCACAGCTGGAAGAAGCGAGATTTGTCGGAAGACAAATGAAAGTGCGGCCCCCAACCCCCTGCCTCACCCACAAACCAAGCCTTATCGAAACCTACCAGCCAGACAAAAAAGGCTGAAAATGAGAGCTGCAGTTGCTGAGGGGCAGGGTGTGGAGGGCTGAGGGTGGCAGGTGGGCCCAAGTCCAGGTCCCGAACATGGGATAGGAACTGACCTTGGGAGGGAGAGGTTCAAGGTATGGACGGGGGGCGGGGGGTCAGGGCTCTTTAATAGTCTCTCTCTCCCTGGTCCCCAAGTGACCATGAGGGATTTGGGGGCGACAGGACAGCCCGGCCTGGATCCAGGACAGGAGCCCACTGTCACCTTGGATGGGTGGCTGAGTGGGCACTGGGGCCTGCAATCTCATGTCCCTTTCTGAGAACCCCAGAGTCCCAAAGGCCTGCTCTGGTGGGAGAGGGGTGGCCAACGCGTGCCCGGGATCGGCACGATGGTGCCTAGCAACTGGGTTAAACAGAGGAGGGGGAGATGGGACATCCTGGGCCAGCCCTGCTGCCTGTGAGTGACGGTGGGGGGGGGGGTGGCAGGGAGAGGGGAGGCCAGGTGGCCACGGGGAACCGTGGGGAACCTGGGGGAACAGAATGAGAGCGGAGGTGGTGAGAGGGCAGGTGGGCAATTCTGTAAGCATGCAAAGAGGGAAGAGGCAGGGGCGCAACCGGCCACCTAGAATGAGTCTCGTTTCAGAAATATGGTGAGTGGGTCCGCGTGTGGATGTGTGTGGCGGTGAGCTTGCTGGTGTATCTGTGATTGGGAGGAATCTTGGTATGTCTCTGTGATTTGGATGCTGTGGTCTAAGATGGTAAATAGTTGGCTGAGACTGGGGTTCCGGGTCTGTGTGTGCGTGGCTGCGTGGCTGGGCGCAGATGTTGGGGATGATGCTGAAAGGCCACGGGTCTGACAGGGAGGGTGCCTGTTGGGATTTCTGCGCGAGGCTTTGAACGACAGAGGGTGTGTAACGCACTGAGTGACGGTATTAGCCTGGCGCAGGAGACCCTGGGAACCCAACTGGTTGGCACATCCTCTGGCTCTGTGCTTGGCTTTTTGGCTGGATGCAGACGGAAATCTGACACCCTTATCTGCTCAAGCCAAAACTCACATGCCGAGTCAAGGGTCATGCATGTTTAAAAACGGACCACCAGAGTGGGGAGCTTGGACAGGACAGGGGTTGCCCCAAGAGCATCTGTGGGCTTGGATGAGGGTCAGGGAAAGGTGGGATTTAGGTGCAGAGAAGGGCGAGTTTCCAGGAATTCAGAAGGCATCTCTGGTGCTGTGAAGCTGGCCTCACTAATACTCCCTGAGGGTGTTCCAGGACCTGGTGATGGTTCTAGCCCCATCTGGGGGCCTCAAACTACCCCTGACTCTGGGAAACAGACTAACAGGGTCCACTTTTACCTGGAGGGTTAATGGCGGTGCCAGTTTTCTTTGCTGAAGAGCTCTGTGCTTTGCAAAAGATTCCCCTCTTCCCAGAAGGCCTCCCATTGGCTCTGCAAGGACTACTTGGGGTTCATGTGGACCTTTTGGCACCAAAGGAGGTGCGAGGGACCATGGTAGGTTCCCTTAGAGGCACAAGAAAGAAGGTCCCTTCCAAATCCATTCTCAAAAACACAGCCCACATCCCTATACCTGTGGACCCTCAGAAATCATCCTAAGCACAGGACTCACCAACCCCAAATGGCTGAGATGGAAAGGTCAGGCCTGCTCTCACCACACTGGGCCTAAGGTTAAGAGAGACAGCCTGGGTGACTTTTGTCTTCTGCTTCCAACTAGTGGCCTCGTCCTGTCCCTTCTGCCTCCACCGTTCCCTTTCCCACCTCCCATCTCAACCCCCAGCCCTTGTTCCAGCTGAGGCCTCCCCCTCCACACCTAGGTCCTGCCCCAGCCCCTCACCTTGTCTCCCAGGCCCCAGTCTAATGCACCGTAAGGCCACGGAGGGTTCGTTTTAAAATTATTTTTATTATTTATTTATTGGCCACGCCACATGGCTTGCAGGATCTTAGTTCCCCAACCAGGGATCGAACCCAGGCCCTCGGCAGTGAAAGCGTGGAGTTCTAACCACTGGACCGTCAGGGTATTCCCAGGAGGGCTCTTTCTAAGGTCCACCTCGGACCCCTCCCTTCCCTGCTCAGAACCCTTCCATGGCTACCCACAGATAAAGATCAAGCCCAGCCCCATGTTCCAAGCCCTTCCCAAGCTGGCCTCTTCCTGAACCTCGCCAGCAGTAAGACCCCGAGTCTTCCTAGAACAGCAGAGCTGGGAGGGCTCGGAGGAGTCATCTCTCCACTCCACAGGTGAGGAAACTGACACCACCACCCCTCACAGAGGGGAAAATGAAGGCTCCAGAGGGGATATGGCTTGCCCCATGTCACCCCACAAGTCCCTGGCACGGTTGGGATTAGACGCCGTCACGCAATCCCAGGATGTGAACGTGGCTGCCCCATCCATCACACCGGTGAGGCCTCGGAGGCCTAGAGGCAGGACGGGGCTTGCCTAGGTGTGCCCTGTGGCTCCCGAGCACATGCACGTACTCAGGAGCCAGGCAACGAGGATGAGTAATGTTTCCACAAATGCACTAGACCCGTCTGTTTTGCTAGTGCTGGAAATGCAGCACTCTTGGCACGTACTGAGGGCTTAGCTGTGCAAAGATTTGTGGGGGGAGGTTGTATGGCTAAAGGATCAGAGGGAGCTGGCCCATATCCTGGTTCTGGTGCAGGCAGTAAGACGTTTAGCAAGGGACCTTTATCTCCCTGAGCCTCAGTTTTCTGCTCTGTAGAATGGGCACTTGATGAAATCATGTATATGGTTAGAACAGTGGCTGGCCCAGAGTAAACATCAAATAAACCTGATCTATGATTACCAGCAATGACGAAGATTCCAGCTCTTAATCACTGCCCTTTATGGTTGATCCCAGTGCCTGGTGCATGGTAAATGCCCCCCAAATTTAAGACTTTGAATTCCAGGACCAAAAGATTTCAGCCCCATTCCCGATATCCCCAGGAATCAGCTGGAGGCCTTGGGCAAGTGATCTATCGTCTCAGTGCCAAATGTGGAGAGGAAGGGAGGGAATCTTTTCTGGCTGTTTTGAGGATTTGATGAGATACTCCAGGAGGAGAAGCTGGTGGTGATGAATAAATGCGAACTTAAATAAAGCACTTAGCACCGGGCCTGGCATCTTGTAACACGCTCAGTGCTATTACTGGTGATGCCGCAAATACTTCAGGCAAGCTGAGGGAAGTAGAGAAGGGAAGGCAACTCAGAGTGAAAATACTCCCTTACCTGTCCTGTCCAAGGTCATCAAGTCCTGAAGACGGAGAGCTGGGGGTCAGGTAGCCCATGGCAAGCAAAGTCTTCCAATCATGCCTCAGCCAGTCCAAGATACTGGAGCTCTCGCAGGGCACCAGGGCTCTGAAGGAGGCGGGGGACCCGCCAGCAGTAGCTGCCACGTTACAATCTACGCTTCATCCTCTGGAGAACGTCGGGCTGGACATTGGTGTTACCGGGGGAACGGACTCAGGCAAGTCGACCTTTGTCAACGCCATCCAGGGGCTGGGGGGGCGAGGACCCCCACCTCGGTCTGCACGGGAGTGGTGGAAATGACCGTGGACCCCACGCCATACCCGCATCCCAAGTACCCCAACATCATCATCTGGGACCTGCTGGGCATAGGCGCACACACCTTCCGGGCTGACAAATACCTCCAGCGGGCGCTGCTGGGCCGGTACGACTTCTTCCTCATCGTTACGTTGGAGAGCTTCGCCGCTGACCATGCCCAGCTGGCCCTTGAGATCCGGGGCGGCGGGGCGAGCGCTTCTACCGCATCCACTCCAAGGTGGATGTGGACGTCGCCGCCTCGTGCAGCCGCCGCCTCAGCTCCTTCTCGGAGGAGAGGGTGCTCATCCAGCCTCGGAACGACTGTGTGCGGAGGCTGGAGGGTGAGGGGCAGGCTCTGGAGGGCTGGATTCGCTCTGGGTTTTTTTGGCCGAGCGTCTTGCGGGATCTTAGTTCCCCAGCCAGGGATTGAACCCGGGCCCTTGGCAGTGAGAGCAGAGTCCTAACCGCAGGACTGCCAGGAAATTCCTATCTATTTCCTTATTTATTTTTTTAATTTTTATTTATTTTGGGGGGGGGGCTGGATTCTTGAGGGCTTGCCTCCCCCTTCCCCTTCATCTTCCCACCAAGGCCCACAGTGGGGTGAGGGGTCGCCCATGGTCACATGGCCCCCATGGTGAAATGCTGCTTACAGCTGCCATTTCAGTCACCTGTGATGGAGACCAGTCACTTGCATTAAGGAAAAAAAAGGGTAGGTACTGGCTTATGTATTGGCCAAGTGAGAGCAGTGCAAATGCTATCCGCCCGTGCCCAGGCGGATGCTGGCAACGCGTCGCGGCCGGCAGCTGTTTCTTGAGGGCTCACCAGCGGCCACGGACCACCTTCACCAGCTCAGTTCACCACCATGCCATCCCTAGGAGGTAGGTTACAAGCATCCCTTGGTTTTACAGGTAAGTACAGGAAAGCCCAGAGAGGTTTGGTAACTAGCCTGATGCCACACAGGGCGTAGGGAGCGAGGCTGGGATCTGAACTCAGGCAGCCTAGCTCCAGGGCTGACGGTCTTAAGCCACATGCTGTGTAGACCCAGCCTGCACCCAGGCAGCTCTCAGGACAGCTGGGTCGGCTTGGCGCGGGGACCCACTGAAAGTGCTTTTGTCTCCTGCAGCGGAGGGCCTCAAGGACCCCAAAGTCTTCCTGCTGTCCATGTTTGAATTGGGCGAGTACGCCTTCCGCCTGCTGGAGGAGTCGACGGTGAGGGGCCTAGAGAGCCACAAGCGGCGCACGTTCTTGGTGGCCCTGCCCAACGAACGTCCCCAAGCCCGTGCTGGAGCGGAAGGCGGCCTCGCTACGGCAGCACATCTGGCTGGTGGCCATGGTGGCCTTCGGGGCCAACCCGAGTCCCGTGCCGGGCGTGCCGGAAGTGGCCTGTGACCTGTGCACACACGCTCACCCACTCCCTGGAGGGCTACCGCCACAGCTTCAGCTTGGACGAGGACTCCCTCGTCAGGCTGGCGGAGCAGATGGGCCGGCCCGTGCACAAGATCCTGGAGGCGCTACAGGGCCCGAAGACCAAGACCACCGAGGCGCTGGTGGCGGCACTGCTGGGCCAGGCCTCCGGGGATGCCTCGGCGTTCAGCCAGGAGCCCCTCAACGTGCCCATCCTGGGCTCCCTGGCCGCCTGCGGACTCTCCTTCGCCACTGTTTACCGATGCTCTGCACCTCCCTGGATGTGGACACCTAGAGCGTGCTGGTTGAGGCCTCCCTCGACAACCCTGAACACAAGCTCCCAGATAAATCCAGTCAAGGATCCCAGCCCTGAGCCTGGGCCAGCTGGAGGTGGCAGTGAGGGGCTGGGAGCACGCAGGCTCCATCTGTGCCCAGGCTGGGTGGCACTGGGGGACGGGAAGGAAGAAACTCAGCAGCAACTCTCCTGTCTGCGCCTGTGTGCTCTCGTGCTTCTGTGCTCTGGGTCTCACGCTCTCGCTGGCATTGCCCCCACCTTCCCTACTCTGGTGAACCCACACACCAACCAGCACTCCCCTGGGAAGCAAGGGGAGGGAACGGCACACGGGAGTGCTAAGTTCTGATAAGGCAGAGAAGAGCCAGCTGTCAGGCTGGAGAGAGTGGCCAGAAAGGTGTCCCCGCAGATCGGGCACGGCGGCAAAGGATGCAGAAGCATTTCCATAAGAGGGCAGTGAACAGCTCTCAAGGGCCTGGGGGGTCATGAAGGGAGGTTCCCGCCTAAGGTCTCAGCCAGTGGTGGCAGGGCCAGAGCCTGCCCTGGGCCTCGTACCTCCCAGACCTGGGGTCTGCAGACTCCCCACTTCTGGCCTGACTGCTTTCTTTACTGACCCCCACTCTACCCTCTTCAGCTGTACTTTTTTTCTCAAAAGACCCCGGGATTCCCATGACCTGGACACCAGGACTGTATACAGGGTATGTCAGAGGGCAGGGGGAAGCCAGGGAGACCAAAGTGGCATGGGGGGTGGTGGACTGACCAGATCAGCTGGTTGGACTGGAACCAACTGCTTTACTGAAGGGTGGAGTGGTATGATTTGAGGGCCAGGACTAGTTTGGGATTAGGGTGTGGTGAACAGACCAATCTAGAGACATACTTTGGGAAACACTAAACTAGGATGATGTACCATATTTAACTGAGCAGGTGAGGATAGGTACTACATTGAACTGTATGGTGTACTTAATTGAGGGTAGGTTCTGGATTAAAGGGAGGGACCATTTCTCAGCAAGAGCAGTTGAGGTTTAGAGAGGAAGGAAGCCACCATGTGTAAGGGTAACATCATGTGTAAGGATAACATATGAGTATTTGAACAAGGGTAGAACCTGTTTTGACTAAGGGGAAGTACAGTTGGCCCTCTGTATCCGAGGGTTCCACATCCGTGGATTCAACCAACCTTGGATTGAAAATATTTGAAAAAAAAATTCCACAAAGTTCCAAAAAGTAAAACTTGACTTTTCCAAGTGCTGGCAACTATCTACATACCATTTACGTTGTATTTACAACTATTTACACAGCACTGACTGGTGGATTAGGCTTTTTTGTTTGTTTGTTTGTTTTTGCGGTACGCGGGCCTCTCACTGTCGTGGCCTCTCCCGTTGTGGAGCACAGGCTCCAGACGCGCAGGCTCAGTGGCCATGGCTCACGGGCCCAGCCGCTCCGCGGCATGTGGGATCTTCCCGGACCGGGGCACGAACCCGCGTCCCCTGCATTGGCAGGCGGACTCTAAACCACTGCGCCACCAGGGAAGCCCGGCAGGTGGATTCTTAACCACTGCGCCACCAGGGAAGCCCATGGATTAGGTTTTTTAACCAGTCTAGAAGATGACTTACAGTAGATGGAAGGATGTGCGTAGGTTACATGCAAATACTGTGCTGTTTAATATACGGGACTTGAGCATCTAAGGATTTTGGTATCTACGGGGGGTCCTGGAACCAATCCCTTGTGGATACCGAGTGACAGTATACTATATTGACTAATTGTATTTAACTAAGGACGTGTTCTGTTTTTTAACGAATTGAGTTAGGCATTGCATTTAACTAGGCATTTCACCAAAGGGAAGGCACCGTCTTCAAGTGAGCAGAAAACGAGGGCCCTGTACCTTCCTCTCCATGGCACACAGAGACAGGAGGCTTGATATCACCCCAGGAAATAGAATACCCCTTTCTAGAGGCTTCCTCCATAGCAAAGACTGGTCTTTAACTACCCCTGGCAACTCTCTGACCTACAGTGGATGTGCCCACGGGAAGTTCATTCAGGCTCCAATGGGAGGCCATGGCTAACCTGCCCCCAAGGGCTGGGACCCAGAACTGGGGGGATTCCCAGGACAGCACACTGGGGAGGGGGAAGAAGATGAGCGCCAGAACAGGCTTGCATGACTGTTTTTATTCCAGCCACCAGATCTGCCCCAATAAAGAGCTCCCAGACCCTGCCTCACCTTCCAGGCAGGGGCCTGGAGTCAGGGCAGAGGGACCTGCTGCTCCTGTCCCTGCAGAAGGAGGCCGACACGGAGTCTGGGCTTCCTGGTGACCACTCAGGCTCCTCCCGCCGCCTGTCCCTGTGGGGGCTGATGATGGGCTACCTCGTCCAGGCTGGGGGCGGGATCTCAAAGTCACCCCCTGAACAACGCTCCCTTGAGGATGGGGGACCGGCCCTGGACACCTCGTGTCTCCGGGTGAGGAAGTCACGGTCCCTTGTCCATCAGGTCTGCTGCCGCTCTCCGCCCCGCGGGGAGAGGACGTGGGTGCCCCTCGCCACCCACTGGGGGCCCGGAAGGGGGTTCTCTGCGAGCCGTTCCTCCCCTTGGCCTCAGGCCAGCAGGCGGCTGTACTCGGCCAGGGCGGAGGACTTTTTCACCCCGTCCCAGATCCGGGCGGCGTAGTGGAACCTGTGAGGGGAGGTCAACAGTCAGAGCTGCCCTGGCTGTGGCCCCCTCATGACCGTAACGCCTGGGATACAGGGAAGATGCCAACGCCGATGCTAGGTGACCTGATCCCCTCACCTCCCCCAGGGGAAGCGAAGGTGAAGTCCTCGAGCGCCCACCTCTGGGCCCAAACTGCTTCCCGTTCCACTCAGTGCTGGCCTTTGTGGGTAGGGGTCTATCTCTATATCCCTCCAGAGTCTTGTGATGATCAGAAACGTCTAGCAGCTGCATAACCCCCCACCTCCCAAATTCTCCCCTCCCCGCTGGGCCCTGGTTTAGACCAAAGAGAGAAACAGAGCTCCAGAGTGGCTTCCTGCTGTGTCTGCACTCCCTGCCCCTTCTGCCCACAGCCGACTGCAGACAGACCCAGGGGAGCCAAGCTGCAGCTACTTCTCAAGTTTCTGTTTCTCTGGAAAATGAGATGAGGCAGCCCCGGGTCTGTGGCAGCACTGCTGTGGGCTCTGGGCATAGAGAGCCACGTAGAGTCGGGGCTGGGGAGGCAGCGCAGGGCTTTGTGAAGGAAGGTGGAGAAAGCCAGAGGCAGAGGCTCCCAGTGGAGGGGGCTAGTCGGGGGAGGGGGGGCCTGGAGAACGCGGCTCCCGTGGTTCCCGACAGCTTTCCGCTTTCCTCTCCGGTGCAGCTATGCTCTCTGCACTCAGGGCCTCAGAATAAATCTTTAAACTTGACTGGGCTCACTGGCCCTACTCCTTGCAGTCAAGGGACACCCAACCACAGTGCATGACCTTGCCACGTGACACTTCCTTCTCTGAGGCTGAACCTCCCCACTAGTAAAACTGGTGACAAGATCTACACCCTCCCGGCTGATTGGGATTCAAAATCCCATGGAACGGCAACAAGATGGTAGCACTCATCAGTGCTCCAGGAAGGGAAGCTGAGGTGTGGAGAGACCTCCGAGACCCTCAACACGCTGGAGGTGGGGCCCTCACACTGACTCCTCTGCCGAGCGCTCTCACCAGTTCTTCTCGGTGAGGATCGTGTGTGACAGCTGCGGCCGGGCCATGGACATCACTTGGCTCCGGAGCTTGCTCACCAAGGACTGGAAGCTGGGGTGGCCTCGGTACCCAGGGAGCAGGGAGAAGAGGGGGCTGGAACTGGGTCCTGGAAAGTCAGAAGTTAGGAGGGGAGGCGAAGGGGGACAGCCCGCCGAGAGAGGCCCTTCGTCCCCGTCAACAGCATCCTGGCCTGCCAGGAGCGCCTGAGTTCAGCCCCGGACCAGGTCCCCCCGTCCTTCCGTGACTCGGAAACGTGCTCCCACGGAAGGAAGGGTCTGAGCACCTTAGGGACAGGCTTGAGTCTCCCCTCAGACCAGGGCGGGTCCCTGTCACCCCCAGACCGGGGCAGCCTGTGTCTCCCTCTAACCAGGTGGGCCGTGTCTCCCTACGGACCAGATCCCCTCGAGGCGGAACCGTACCTGCTCTTGGGGGGGTTTCACTCTCTGCCTCGCTGTCCATGAAGGGCATCAGGAACAGATTGACCTCGGAGTCCAGGAAGTCGGGTGGGAGCCCAGGGAAGACGTTGCACTGTAACATGGACAGCGTACCTGGCGGAGGGAACCCGTGAGGCTGCAGGCACAGTGCTGCAGGGCCGGGGGAGGTATGCGCAGGGTGGTCAAGCTGGGGTCAGGGGATGGGTCTGGGGGCCGGGGCTTTGGGACTGGATTGGGAGCCAGAAGGCCACTGGCCAGCTTGGGGGGGGCTGGGGGACCCTCACCCTTGTACCGCAGGTGGGAGTGGGCCATGAGCTGGTCAATCATCAGGTGCATCTGCCGCAGCTTCCGAGGGCAGAAGTCCTCCCGGCGAGCTTTGTTCTGCAGGAAGACTGCGGGTGGGAGGAGACGGGGAGCTCGCGCTCGCCACTGCCACTCGCCACTCGCCACTCAGACTCCCCTTCTCACACCAAAGACCAGCCCTGCCCCTGAGTTCAGATCACTTGTATTTACATGATAAGTAACTTCCCTTTAGTACCAGGCCCTGTGCTGGGCAGCGCTGGGGACCCAGAGAAATGAGTCAGTCTGTTTCTGCCCTCAGGAAGTCCCCAGTCTGATGGCCACCTGCTCAGGAGCCTGGCAGAAAGACCAGGGGCTGGGCCAGGTGGAGGAAGCAGGGAAGACCCTGCCTGGGGTGTCATAAACGAGCCGGATCTTTGCAGAGGAGCAGTGCGTCAGAGCGCAGGGCAAGGACAGAGCGGACCAAGGATGCGCGAGTAGGGGCCCAAGCAGGGTGAACAGGGTGCGTGGCGCCACTGGGGCCGACGCCACACTCCCTGAGCCCCGTGCCATGGACCCAGAAGCAGGCAGACTAGGGTGCTGCCCCCAAGGGGCTCCCATTCTGATCGAGGGGCCAGAGCTGGACTCGGGGGTCACGCCCTGATGGCCAGGGGGACCCTCAGAGGAAGTGGCAGCTAATCCTTTTTGACTCTCCTCACAAGCCCCACAGGTGCTCCTCCCAGCGCCCCCTCCGCAGAGTACTCCCGGTTTCCACCCCCCACTCTCCCCTGCCCACCAGTGCAGCCCCCGGAATGCCTCTCACCCAGGTGGGGGTAGTACTCAGTGCCTTCATCGGAGCCTGACGAGCTGCTGGACTCATGGCTGGGGGACGGGGTGGAGGGCTTCACCATCTCTGCTGTCTGGAGGAACCTTGGGGTTTGGGGTGACAGGTTGGTGCTCTGCTGCCAGCCCCCCCATATCCCACAGCCTGGGGAAGGAGGGGGCTCCCTTCACGGATCTGATTAAAGCTACAGCCACACTCAGAAAAATGCCACATACACACCGTATTCCTCACACAGTTTTAGGGAACCCAGAGACAACCCTCTCAGACACTGATCCCTGGACCCATGTCAACACGTATGTATTTTTTTAACGAGTTTATGCCATCAAGAAAAGTACTTTACTTTTTAGAGGAGTTTTAAGTTCATAGCAAAACTGAGTGGAAAGCAAAGAGAATTCCCACGGACCCTCCCCCCCGCCCCCAACACACAGCCTTCCCGCTTGGCAACATTCCCATGATCCTCCAGTGACACACCGTTGCCACCCGACGTCCGTGGCTTACATTAGGGCTCCCTCCTGGTGGTGTATGCTCTATGGGTTTTGACAAAAACCACATAAATCCACCACTTGTATCACACGAGTAGTTTCGGGGCCCAGAAATCCTCTCTGCTCCACCTATTCACCCCTCCCTCCCCCTCCCAACCCTGGCAGCCACTGATATTTTTACTGGTCTCCATAGTTTTGCCTTTTCCAGAACGTCACAGAGTTGGAGTCATACAGTATGAAGCCTTTTCAAATTGGCTTCTTTCACTTAATAATCTCCATTTGAGGCTCCTCCATTGTCTTCCATGGCAGGACAGCGCATCTCTTTTTAACACCGAATAATATGCCATCGTGTGGATGTACCACAACTTATTTATCCGTTTATCTACCAAAGGACATCTTGGCTGCCCCCGGTTTTGGCAATTATGAATAAAGCTGTGCAGGTTTTTGTATGGATATAAGTTTCCAGTTTATGCTATTTTAAAGTAATTCTTCCAAATATATAAAAGTATATATAAAAGTAAATAAAATAAACCTGAGATAAGGGCTAACGGGATCTGATAAACTATGGCCCTTCTCCTCGTACAGACACGTACACAAAGCAATCTGGAGTGACTGGGGGGGGGGCGGGAAGGGACGACAGAGTGGAAGCTTCCCTCAGACCAGCCCGGGGTCCCTGATCTCAGGACTCAGCTGAGGGGGCCGCAGGGCAAAAGCGCCTCTGAGCCTATAACCAGCTACTATGCGCCCAGATTGCACTGGCACCTCCCTTCCAGGCCATCCCTAAATCGGCCACAAATATGGTATCCACAATTTCCAGGGATTCACCTGCTCTGGGGAGGCCACCTGTAGACTCTGGCTTAAAACCGAGGCTCTGCAAGGGCCAGCCTGAGGCCACACCCCACCACAATGTGACCTCCACAGGGCAGCCTGTGTTACCTGTTTGTTCACACCTGTATCCCCAGAGCCCAGGACAGAGACCAGCCTATGTAAATGCCCAATATATTTGTCTTTTGAATGAATTCCAACAGACGACGGTGGTAGGAGGGGGTGTTTCAGAATGAAGTCACTTAGATCTGGTCACAACAGCCGGCTCCCCCAGCAGCTTGTTTTTTTACTGTTGGCCAGACCCTCAGCTCCCACCCACCCCCAGAGTTACTAACACAAACCTTAAGCTCCCACTTAATCTACTGCTTACTAGGCACCAGGTGCTGTGCTGAATGCTTTACATTCTTTAACTCACTTCATCTGCAGGACACCGTTTGCCTATGAGGAAGTGTGGAAAAAGCAACCGCTCGCCTAACAAGTACTGGGATTCAAACACAGGGCTGCCTGACTCCGGAGACATCTGCTTCCTTCAGCTCGGCTCTCCCCTCCCCACAAGCTCCCGTTCCTTCCATCTGTCTGTCTGGGCCCCGTGCCCAGGGCTGCTGGCCTCCCCACAGCTACCTCCTGGGGCCTGAGGCCAAGAGGATCGGAGCCAGTCCTATCTGGGGGCATTTCTGGAACCTCCAGCTGCTTCAGGCAGTACTCCTGCCAGATCCTGACTCCCTCCCTTCCCTGCCCACCAGGGACCCGCGGGAATGGCACCTACGCCTGGAGATGGACCACAAGGCTCTAAGGAGCAGTTCCTCAGCGTGCTATTTATTCAACAAACTTGTTAAATATCCACCTTGTGCCAGGCACTGTGTGAGCCACTGGGGCTTACATTCTAACGAGGGAGAGACAAGACCATAAAAAGGTCCACACCATCCTGTCAGGGAGTGATACGTGCAGTGAAGGAGAACACAGCAGGGTAAGAGCGGGAGAGTCACAGGAGAGGCAGTTAGCAGGTTGGGGAGGCCTCAGGGGCACGTGAAGGGCATGAGGGAGGGGGCCTGGCAGCCGCGGGGAGAGTGTTTCCAGCCGAGAGGTGAGGCGTGCAGAGGTCCTAAGCGCCACGAGGGACAGCCGTGGGGCCACCACACTTCTGATGGAAGGAGTGAGGCAAGTGCTGGGGGAGGTCGGGGCGGTGACCGGGACCACATCACGTAGAACCCTGTTAGCCATGCATGGGGAGGACCCTGAATTTTACTCTGAGTGATGTGCACAGTCCGTGGAGGGTGGTAAGTGTGTATGTGTGCTGAGAGAGGATTAGGTGGCAGTGATCCTCTCCAACTCACGTTTTCAAAGGGTCCCTGTGGCTGCCGTGTGGAAGTGGTGAGAGCTGTGCAAGTGGCTGAGTCTCGGGGCCCCCGTCCCTAGCCTGGCTCCGCTCCCGACAGCGCCTCACCTGTACAGGCTGAGGTCCGTGAACCAGTCCTGGACGACAATCACCACGTGGCAGACAGTGAAGAGGAAGGCAGCGATCTGGAGTGACTGAGGGGGGCAGGAAGGGACGACAGAGTTGAAGCTTCCCTCAGCCCAGACTGAGGTCCCTGATCTCAGGACTCAGCTGAGGGGGCCGCAGGGCAAAAGCGCCTCTGAGCCTATAAGCACCTACTATGCGCCCAGATTGCACGGGCACCTCCCTTCCAGGCCATCCCTAAAATGGGCCAGGTGGCAATGATCAGCCCCTTTTTACACAGGCGGATACGGAGGCTTGAAGGGGGGATGATTTTGCCGAGAGGCAGAGCCAGGGGCTGAGTCAGGTCTGACTCTTGGTGCCGTCCTCTCCCTCCAGCTCTGGGGTACCCAGGGCTCTTATGAAGCAGAAACTAGCCTAACCCGTATCCACTAGCGCTCCATCCTGGACCACCAGGCCTGGCTCGGCCCCCTCACCTGCATCTCCACGTAGGTGTGGGGCAGGCTGTACTCTGGAGGCAGCTTGCGGTCGTTGTTGATGAGGTGGTCCAAGATGGAGGGGCTCAGGATGGGCTGGAGCAGGAAGACAGCAAGGTGTCAGGGAAGGGCCGCGGGTCAGGATCCCAGGGGACACGGCCACCAAGTTCCACCCGATGACTGCAGATACATCACCTCTCAGGACAAAATAATGTCAGATACACGGGCAGTTTCTAATTAGGAAAGAACTAGTCAGTGAGAGGAGGTGACAGAAAAAGAGTTTCAAAGCCGACACACTTTCCCCAGCCCTCTCACAAGTCCCCACTGCTCCCAAGTGCTGCGTGCCCCAGAAGAGCGCTCCTAGTGCTGGAAAATCGAACATCCACTTGAATGAGTCATGTCCCTGCGACACCCTTATTTTGTTGTTTCAAATGCTGTCAGGCCTTCCCTGGTGGCGCAGTGGTTGAGAGTCCGCCTGCTGATGCAGGGGACAGGGGTTCTTGCCCTGGTCCGGGAGGATCCCACATGCCGCGGAACGGCTAGGCCCGTGAGCCATGGCCGCTGAGTCTGCGCGTCTGGAGCCTGTGCTCCGCAACGGGAGAGGCCCCAACAGTGAGAGGCCCGTGTACCGCAAAAAAAAAAAAAAAAAAAAGTATCAAATGCTTTCAAAACTTCACTAGGATAATCACTCAGGTCAAATAACAATGGTTAATGTGAAGACTAGTGAGGATTTAAAAGGCTGCATCAGGGCTTCCTTGGTGGCACAGTTGTTAAGAATCCACCTGCCAGTACAGGGGACACGGGTTTGAGCCCTGGTCTGGGAAGATCCCACATACCGTGGAGCCACTAAGCCCGTGTGCCACTACTACTGAGCCTGAGTGCTGCAACTACTGAAGCCTGCACGCCTAGAGCCCGTGCTCCACAACGAGAAGCCACCGCAATGAGAAGCCCACGCACCGCAACGAAGAGTAGCCCCCGCTCGCTGCAACTAGAGAAACCCAGCACGAAGCAACTAAGACCCAACACAGCCAAAACAAACAAACAAACAAACAAAGAACTGCATCAGTGGGTGTAAAAGAGTCATCTGTGAACTCATCACCTTTTCTTAAAGGAACATCCCACTAAAAATACAAGAGGTTAAATTAGTGGATCATCTATCCACTTCTTCCTGCCCTGGATGGAATTAACTTTAAGAAAGAGGCTTGGGGCTTCCCTGGTGGCGCAGTGGTTGGGAGTCCACCTGCTGATGCAGGGGACACGGGTTTGTGCCCCGGTCCGGGAAGATCCCACATGCTGCGGAGCGGCTGGGCCCCTGAGCCATGGCCGCTGAGCCTGCGCGTCCGGAGCCTGTGCTCCGCAACGGGAGAGGCCGTGGCAGTGAGAGGCTCGCGTACCGCAAAAAAAAAAAAGAAGAGGCTTTCCTCTTTCCTCTTTCGTCAATCCAATGGCTCACTTTCTAAAACCCCAAACACTGCAGTGTTCCATTCTGTCTTTTTTCATTCATTCATTCATTCATTCATTTATTGCTTGCTTGTTTGCTTGCTGCATTGGGTCTTCATTGCTGCTCGTGGGCTTTCTCTAGTTGCGGCGAGCGGGGGCTACTCTTCCTTGTGGTGCGCGGGCTTCTCGTTGTGGTGGCTTCCTTGTGAAGCACGGGCTCTAGCTGCAAGGGCTTCAGTAGTTGTGGCTCGCAGGCTCTAGAGCACAGGTTCAGTAGTGTGGCACATGGGCTCAGTAGTTGTGGCTCGAGGGCTATAGAGCACAGGCTCAGTAGTTGTGGCGCACGGGCTTAGTTGCTCCACGGCATGTGGGATCTTCCTGGACTGGGGCTCGAACCTCTGTCCCCTGCACTGGCAGGCGGATTCTTAACCACTGCACCACCAGGGAAGTCCCTTCCATTCTGTCTTGTTCTAACTTCTGCTCTGCCCCATGGGGGCCCCGGACCAGCCCGCAGCTGGTTCAGCTCGGCACAAGGTCTCGGTGGTCTTGTCACAGGGCCTGGCACACAGGTCTCACACCACATTTGTGGAAGGTTTTCCACCCATCAATGTGTACGGTGGCCAGAATTTTGTTCCACTAACATTCATTGAGCATCAGCTGTGGGCCAGGCCTCTCCCTGAGGAGCTGCAGACCGGATAGGAGCGGGCACAGAATGCAAGAACCAGATTGTGGTAAGCCACGTGCTGCGCTGGGAGGTGCACATGGGTGCACATGGGCACCGGTGGGCGCTCAGAGGAGGGGGAGGCTTCCGGGAGGAGGCAATGCCCCTGTGGAGTCTTCAGGGAGGAGAAGGCAACAGCCAAGCAACAAAGCAAGGGGAGAGAGAATGTTCTAATGGTGACGATGCTGACAGCCAAGAGTACTGAGAACCCACTTCATGCCAGGACTTCACCTGTGTTAATTCACTGACACCTCACAGAAACCCCACGAGGGAGGCAATGTTGTTTTTCCCACTTAAGAAAACCGAGGAGTGGAAACGTTAAACAACTTGGCCAAGGTCGCAGAGCTCAGGAGCGAGACTATGGCAAGGCTTGGAGGTGTGTATGGTGGGGCCGGTGTCTACATCAGAGAGGGGAGTCCAGGGAGTCTGACAGGCGAGCCGCACAGGCCCCGGCTGCCTAGCTAAGGAACAGGGATCTTGGAGAAGCTGAGGAAAGCTGCCAGGTAACGCAGGACAGGCCAGCTCTTGTGACAGTGAGGCGCCTGAAGGCTCGCCACGCACCATCCCGTGCCCAGCACTCTGCCTGGACTGTTCCACTGACTCCCTGCAACCCTCCTATGAAGCTGAGAAAACTATCACCCCCATTTACAGATGAAAAAATGGAGGTGGGGGGGTTAAAACTTACTTAAAGGCCAGCTCTGGCTGTAGACTGACTCCAGGGCCCACACTTCCAACTGCTATGCTATAAGATTCTTTAGGCTCCTGTGTACACGGATGGATGGGAGTGGAGAGGGGGTGAAATCTGACAAGAAGAGACTAAGGGCCAAAAAGAGACACAACTTGCCCAAAGGCACTAGCATGTCCGTGGCTTGGCCGAAGCCCCATGGAATCCAAGCAAGGTTCTGGCTTAAACACATTTGGGGATGAAGCTGAGTGCTGCACGCAGCAGGGTGGGGTGAGTGGGGGTCAGCACCTGCGTGTCCAGGAAAACGATCCGCTCCTGGGTAATGAAGAAGTCAATGCCACTGGTCTGGTTGCCCCCTCGTTCCTTCATTTCGGCGCTCTGGGCCCGGAAGACATAGGCCCTGTGGAAAGGAGCAGGTGGGGGCATTAGAGGTCAAGTTCTTGGCCTTTGCCGCCTCCAGAGTGTGGCCCTGTGAGTGAGACCATGAGATGTGATTCCCCGCCTGCCCGCAAAGCCTTCCATTCATGGCCCCTGCTGCCTAGGGGGCTGTGTTTTATATCACATGACTTCATCCCTACCCCTACCCATAGGTAGACCTGTTAAGTCTTAACAAAATCAATAGACTGAGGTGTTTAAGAGCAAGGACTTTGCTGCACTGCTGGGATTCAAACCCCAGCTCTGCCTCTTCCTGGCTGTGTGGCTTTGAATAAGTTCCTTAATCTCTTTCTCCTCGGTTTCCTCGTCTGTAAAATGGGGACAACAATAGTCTCAATCTCTCAGAGTGACTGTGAGGTTAATATACATAAAGCGCTTAAAAGAGTGCCTGATACACGATGATATAAAATAGCTAGCTATTAATTATCAAGTGTACCTGCCATGTGCCAGGTATGGGACACACAGCACTGAATACTCTCCACCCCATGGTGAGAGGGTGCGGGGCATCCAGGCTCCCAGTTCTTGCCCTGACTGGAGCGCTTTCCCTGCTCCCCCTCCTCAGCGTCTGCTTGTTCTCAAATGGCCCCTTGACCAGCTGATTTATACAGGAACCTGGCCCCAGCCACCTCCCCATAACCCCTTCCTGTTTGATTATCATCTTCTAATGTGCTTGTTTACTAGCTCCCCATTAAAATGCAAGCCCCACGGGGACAGAGATTTTTGCCACTTTTGTTTACTGTTGTAGCCCCAGCACCCAGGACAGGGCCTAGCCCGTGGTAAACACCCAATAAATATTTGTTGAACTGAAGCAGGGAGACCAGTTAGGAGGCTCCTGGCCTCCTCCAGGGGAGATGGCAGTGGCCTGGACCAGGAGATGGGCGTGGAGGAGAGGAGCAGATGAATTCTCAAGATAATTAGGAGGTAAAACTTATGAGACCTGGTGACAAGAGTTGGTACCAACGTCTGCCATGTCACAGGCGGACCTGCCTCAGAAGGACACATTAGGCCGACAGGATTCTAGCTCAAGTATCTGAGCCGACGGCCACAGGGAAGTTTTGCTAGTTGGGGGTGGAAGCTGAGATGGAAAGGATGCCGGCCAAGAGAGCTGCAGCTGTGCCAGAGCGGGGCCCAGCTGAGCTGAGGTCATGAGTGAGCAGAGAAGAGTGGGGACGGAGCCGACCTGGGAGGCGGGGCACCGCAGCTCGGGGTCTGGTGATGTACGTTCTCACCACAGGGGTTCTTAACCTGTTCCGGGTTTCCCTCAGGCCCCTCTGAGAGCTGGTGGGAACTATGGACACTGTCCCTAGAAGAGAAGCCTGACTGTAAATGTGTGTAGAATCCTGCATATACCGTTCGGGGGTTCATGGACCCCTGAGGCCCATCCATGGTGTCCAGGGTGACATCACCGACTTTATAAAAACCAAACTCCTATGCTTTAAGATAACCCTAAGTGGCCACAACCCCTGCTCACCCCCCATCTTGATTCTTCCCTAATTAGACTGTCTGTGTTCCCTACCTGACTCCCCAATCCCTGCCTTTCCCTCTTTCCTTCCCTGCCCTCAGTTTGGGGCTCTAGTGCTCAAGCTCCCTCCTCCCCCAAAGGACTCCCTCCTTTACCTTCACAATCATACCCTGTCCTTACTCAGCAAGGCAGGACTGAGGCTGGTCTAGAACCCACGCCCTTCACCCAGGTCTCCTGTCCCAGTGTTTCCCAGGCCACATCAGCCACATCCTGTGAGCACTCGCTCTGTGCCAAGTTCTTGTTAACTTTTGCCTTCCCGATCTTGTCTCATCCTCCAAAAATGCACTTTACAGATGAGAAAGTGAGATACCAGGAGGTGAAGGGACCTGCCCAAGACCAGCCAGCTGGTGAGCGGCAGGGCTGAGACTGGGGTGAACCTAAATCCAAAGACTTAACGGATGCGCCATGCCAGCTCCTGGCTGGTCCTGTCCATTTGCTGGAACGAGGAAGGGAGGGAGGGAGGGAGGTACAGGATTGGTGTCCTTGGAGCTACACGAAAGTTTGGTCCAGACTGGTCACCATCCTCATCTGACAGAGACATTGAGGTCAAGGTAGGGGAACACCAAACACCACCTGCAATATCCAGGCCCACCCTCCCCTGACCTAGGTGGGTGCCACCTCCCTTGCAGACCCAACGTCCCCCTCACCTCTGGTCCTCCTCAGGAGTGTTGGCTGACAACAACGACATAACCATGGACTTGCCTGTCCCCTGGAGGCCCAGGACACCAACCACCAAGACATCAGTCTGATCCAACAGGTACTGCGGGAAGAGGCAGGAATGAGACCCTCAAAAATCTGTCGGTTGATGGAGTGGGAGTGAGGAAGGGGCCCTAAAGACTTCCATGGCTCGCCCACCTACCTTCTCAGATATAAAGAAAAACGTTTGTGCTCCAAATCCCCTCAACTGGGCAAAGGGCGGGGGAAGGGGGGTATATGGAACGTTCTGGGCACAAAGAACAGCATTTGTGAGAGCTCCAATGCAGAAAAGAGCCTCCCTGGTCAAGAAGGTACTAGGAAGTCAGAGTGGCTGGAACACAGAGGAAAAGGGGCGCCTGACTTTGGGGAGAAGGGGAGAGGCATAGGAACAAAAGGATGGGTGGAAGAAGCCAGGACTGGGTAACTGAGGGCCACTGGAGCAGACTCCTGGGAGGCTTTGGGCTTCAGGCAGGTTGGGAAAACATGGGAAAGCGTGATAAAGGCAGCAGTAAGCAGGAAGGGGAGACCAGCCCGTCCTGGCTCTGTCTGTGGGGTTTAAGAGTCCTACAGAATCCTGAGACCTTCACCTCTGGGCTGCCAGCTCTGCTGATTTTCACCACCAGGGGGCATAAGAGACACTCCTCAAGGAAAAGAGTCATGTCCTCAATGTGGCTGCTGCACCTTAGAATCATCTGGAGAGCTCTAAAAAAACCCCTCTAATCCTGGGCTGAACCCTAGACCCACTAAAGCAGAATATCGAGGGCTAGCCCAGTTCAATATGGTAGACACTGACCACATGTGGCTACTTAAATTTAAATTAATTAAAATTAAACAAAACTACAAATGAGTTCCTCAGTTATACGATCCACGTTTGGGGATTTGTGGGTAAGTGCTCTATAGCAGGGCCTGGACAGCGGCTCTTTTTTTTTAAAGCTTCCCAGTTGACATCAACATGAGAGTGGTAACAGATGGGCCTGGTTGCGTTGTTAGTAAACCCAAGCTGTTGGAGAAGGAGAGGGAGCACACCTGGGAGAATCTGAGTAATGTGACAAGCCTGGGAGGGAAAAAACAGGACGGGGGAAATGAAGACTGGGACACTGGAAGTAGATATGATGGTCAGAGGTGTGAGGTGTGGACTACAGTGAGGGCTGTTGGGATGGAGGCGGAACCTCCGGGGGCTAACATTCAAACCAGTTCACACTGGTACTGCATGGGTCTTGACCAATCAGGAGGAGGACTGGAGCAGGCCCAGGAGGCTGCCCTGCTGCGTGCGAGAGCGGGCAGGAGATCCCAGGGCCTCTGCGGTGGTAATGGGTCCCTCTCCGCCAACCAGTATCAAAGTATTTCAGCATTTTAGCAACCAGCACAGCTGAGCTAGTGTAAGCCACTGAAATTCGGCCCGGCTAGGTGAGAACGTTCTGATCCATTCTCTCACTGCTGCCATTGCCCGAAAGCTGTCTAGTCTGGTGCTGCCTGCCAAGGAGCTGGGGGGCGGGGAGGAGGTGAGGGTGTGGGGCCCGGAGAAGGTCGAGCAGGGAGAGAGCCCTGACCCCCCAGTACCTCAATGGCACTGTCGCACCAATTCATCTGGTCATCCACCAACTTGATGCTGTGCTTCATGCGCTCTGGGGGCAGCAGTTTGGCCTGGCCCACGACAGCTGCAGACAAGGACGTGCTGACGGTCTGTGCGAGGGGGTTCTGGCTCCCAACCAGATCCCGCCCGGCCCCAACTCACGGTCCATGGCTGCCGGCGCGGCAGTCCCCATGCCCCGGTTCTGGATCTGGTACACAGGCTGTGTGGGTCTCTGCCCCTCCTTCTCCCCCTTGGGTGGCGCAGGGGCTGCAGAGGGTGGTGGGGCAGTGCCCTCGGGGGTGGAGGCATTCGCTGTGGCCGCAGGCCCTTTCCCCTCCTCCCGTGGCTTCATGAGGACAATGGGCTTCTCAAGAGGGGCTGGGGCAGGCGGGGCGGCAGGGGCCGTTGGAGTCGGTGGCTGCTTTGACTACGGGCGTGAGAAGGTTCCGGTCAGTGGAGAGATCCTTGCCCTAACTGCTCCCAGCCTCCCCTTCCAAAGCGTCTTCCCCACTCACCCGCTCTGCTGGAGGCTTTGAGAGGATGATGGGGGTTTTCTGCATGACCGCCGTGCTTGTCTCTTCGCTGCCATCCTGTGGTGAGGGAGGGTAGTTACTCAGGAGTGACTCCCCTAGCTCCCTGGACACCCCTCTAAGTGTCAAGTATCATTCTAAACGCCTTCAGACATAAACTCCTCCAATCCTACCAACAGCCCTGTGAGAGATACCTTTATCCCCATTTTTCAAATGAAAAAACTGAGATCCAGAGAGGTTAACTGGCTTGCCCAAGGCCACACAGCCAATTAAGCAGTGGAGCCAGGACTTGAAGCCAGACAGCCGGGTTCCAGAACCACGCTGCCAGCCACTCCACTCAGCTGCCTTTGCTAGACAAGCCCAAGCAGAAGGCGCTGGGGCTTTGGAGCGAGAGAAATCTGCATTTGAACTTGGCCTTGGCTTTTGTTGGTTGTGTGAACACGGATAAGGAATCACCCTCACTTAGGCCCATTTGCTCATCTGGCGAATGGGGATAGGAATTCCTTCCTCACAGGACTGTTAAGAGGCTGAAAGTAGACAGGACTCACAAACCGTCCACGGAGCACTGGGCACGTGGCAGGTGCACAGTATCTAGAGCTGCTCTCCTGACAGCCCTGCTGTCCCAACCTCCGCTCCTCAGCCCCACCCGGGCTCGCCAAGTCAGCGGACTGATTCCCATGCCTTACCCTCTTCACGCCTCTTCTGTCTCACCCCCACCTGCCTAAGAAAGGGGAGAGACCTGAGTTTGAATCCTGTTCCTTCTGTGGTACCCTGAGTAACCCTGGGAGAGTCCTGACCCTTCAGTAGGTCTGTTTCTTCACCTACATATTGAGGATACTTATTTAAATCCTGCTCACTCACTGGCCTATGACGAAGGACAAACCAAAGGATACGAACGTGCTTTGCAAAGAACAGGTGAGGGTGAAGAGATGAGGATGGATAGGAGATACAGTCAGGAGGCACCATGTACAGCACTGGTGCCCGATGGGCGTGGGGGTGACCAGGATGAGACCTGATGGGCCATCACTAGTAGCGGGAGGAAGAGAATTGGCAGGAAGACGCTGAGGTCAGCAGGAGACATGGAGGACGTGAGGAGTCCATTGGCCAGTTAGGAGGCTGCCAGGGTCTCAAAGACAAGACATCTGGGAGCTGCTTGTTCAGGGACTGAAGCTGAAGGTGCAGGAGGATGGTAACATTCCCCAGAAAGATGTGTGTGGAAGGAGGAGAGACTGCGTGTTGTCATTTATGCTGTGGCCCAAGGGAAGGAGTAAGCAAGAGCCAAGCTCACTGTGAATAAATTTCCTTCATGATTTTTGCAGTTTTATGGCTCAGAAACTGTCCCAACCATTATCTTCTTCCACTCCCCCCCCCCAAATAAACAGCCCTTAGAGGCGGGCAGGGCCCTGGAGAAAGAGCCTGGGGGGCAGGCTGTGGCAGTGAGTCACCTACACACAGGAGAGGAGCAAGGCTGGACCAGGCCCACAACGACGCTCCCGACTCCCGATTCCCGGTCCAGGACACTCTACAGCAGACACAGTGCTGCTGCGCCTGAGGCTCACTTGGATTCGGGTT
This sequence comes from Pseudorca crassidens, assembly GCF_039906515.1. Taxonomy (NCBI): domain Eukaryota; kingdom Metazoa; phylum Chordata; class Mammalia; order Artiodactyla; family Delphinidae; genus Pseudorca; species Pseudorca crassidens. The sequence continues at coordinate 12,311,375 of NC_090315.1, read as the reverse complement.
CAAGGCCTGGCCCCAAAGCTTATTGACTTGTGACTTTGGGTAGGTCCCTTCCCCTCTAAGACTCATTTCCTCATCAGTGAAAACTGCATCTATCATAGGCTCTACTTCATGGGACAGCTGCAGGAGCTCAGCAAGACCCAAAGGATGGAAAGCACTCTGCAGAGCACCAGCACACTGCACACTGCTCAATAAACAAAAAAGGCTGCTATTATGACACAACTCTGGAAAACAGGGGCTTCTGGCACCTCTCAGCTCAAACTCCCATGCCAATTCCAGTCAGTGACATCCAAAGTTCTTTCCAAGGCCTATCAGGTCCCACATGATCTGGCCCCAGTTTCCTCTCTGATCTCATCTTCTATCACTTCCCCTTCTTCATCCACTGCAGCCACGCTGGCCTCCTGGCTACTCCTTGAACACACCAGATATAAGGCCTCAGGGCCTTCGCATTTGCTGTTCTTTCTGTTTTGAATGCTCTTCACTCAGATTCTGTCAGGACTTGTCCCCTTGCCTCCTTCAGGTCTCTGCTCAAAAGTCAGCTGTTCAGAGAAGCCTTCTCTGACTGCTTCATCTAAGACAGCCCCTTTATCACTCTGAGCGCAGTCCGTTTTGTCAACAGTTATATCCCCAGCATCTAGATGAGGGCCCGGTGCCTAGCTGGTGCTCAATAAACATTGGTGGAATGAGTGGACACATGAATGCTGCCCTTGGGCCCAGATACTCACCCGTCTCTCTCTGTCCCAAGGTGCAGTGTAGTCCCTCTCCCGACCACCAGGCCCGGAGAGATTCTGGGGGCCGCCAGGGCCGGGCTCCTTCCACCGCCGCCGCCTGTCTATCCCATAGAGCCCAGGCTGACTGTGCCCAGACTCAGACATGGTCACCTATGGGTAGAAAGAGGTTGATTCCAGGATGAAAGAAGTCTCTCCCCACTCTATCTGGCTTACCCTGGACTATAAGGCACTTCCTTTCAAGAGAGCTCTGTGGCTGTGGCAGTGACTGCCAGCAGGATCTCAATAGCCATTCTTCACTACTTCCAAAGAAATAAAACCCTCAGTTCTGAGCTGGACACCTGGCTATCCAGAATATACATCTCAGCCTAGTCTGCAGTTAGCTGCGGCCATGTGACTAAGCTCTTTCTGGCCAACGGTATGACACCAGAAGCGTGTTTTGGCAGCGTTCAGAAACTTTTCTTCACAGACACTGGCACCTGCCTTTTGTCCCTTCCTCCTACTAGCTGAAAGGAATGCGGGTGTGGAGGCTGGAGCTCAAGCAGCCATTAAGGTCTGTGAGGCAGCTTAATGGAAGGAAGGCATAAGAGACAAAACACAAGGTTCGGGGACTCCCTATTAACCTTAAATTGCCTATCTCTGGATGCAGTGACAAACAAATCCCCTTCTATCTCTTGTAGCCAAAACTATTCCCAACTGTTAATCACTTTTCTCAACATAAATACTAACACATGGGGGAAGGTCACATAAAAATGGGACATACTCTTTCCCAAAGTGCAGCAAAGCATTTCCATACAAATCTGTAACATGACCCCCAGTCCGACAACTACCCTTTTGATTACCCAATACTGGCACATGTGGGGGTGGGGCACCTGTATTCAAGGACCTGTTTTCACCGGGTGTCCCTCTACTTTCAGTGTGTTCACCTTCCATTACTGACGGTCTGCCATCCCTCACCCTCCAAGGCCTCACCAGGAACATTATATGTCCCTCACCAGGGTCATTATATGTCATTATATGTCTCACATCTAAGACATTATAAAATGTATGGTTACCTATATAACCCACTCTCTACCATTTAACTAGCTGCTTATAGGCCCCTAGGGAGTTTCCCCAGCTGTTTACACTTCATTCCAGGGAAGTCTCTTGAGTATGTCTGTTTGCAGGACTCCGAGGCCAACTGCTATAGCTCACGGGTCCATATCTGGTCTGCCTTCTGTTGTCGGAAATAAAGTTTTATTGGAATACAGCCACATCCATCAATTTTACAAGTTGTCTATGGCTGCCTTCTTGATACAATGGCAGAGGTGAGTAGCTGAGACAGAGATACTATGGGCTGCAGAGTCTAAAGTAATTATTCTCTGGACCTTTACAGAAAAAGTTTGCTGACCTTTGCTTAGCTCTGAAGTGCCTTCAAATCATTCTATGAATCCCTCCACCTCCCACCCCAGTACAGTGACATTAAGAGGTCCTTGTGTAAGACTCTTTCCCCAGAACGGAAGTATCTGTTTACAGGATGCAGGAGTAATTTTGCTAGCCAGGTAGGGGCTTGTCTAGCTCCTCTCAGCACTGCTCTACGTGACCTCTCCCCTAGCCACAAACTAGGTGGAAGACTGCCTTCTGAGACAAAGGAGGGCAAGGCCAGTTTACAGATGCTTATGCAAACTGATTCAGCACTTAAGTGACTGTTTACAGTCTCCTGAAGGACAGCCTCCTCAGAAATCGAGACTCTTCCCCGCCTTGCAATTAAGGTTCTGTTTACACTTTATCCTGGAGGCCTCCAGTGCACTTAATTGTCTGTTTTCTTGCCTCAATAGGGATTCTGCTCCACCACTAAAGTATCTGTTTACATAACCCATGAGGACCTTCTTCCCATGCATGTTATTCTGGGAACTTCCACAGTACCTGAGTTTATTCTACAGCCCCTATGGCAAGCTCCCCAGAATTTAAGAGTTCACCTACAAGCATTTTGGGGACTCCCAATAGTTTCCAGGCTCCTCTGGGGATCCCCCCCCACACAAAAGTATAAAGCCAGTCTATTTGTGTTTATTTACAGGACTCTTAAGGTGACCTCCCAGAACTACAAATTACAAATTCCCCTATTACAAATTCTTTGGGGGGTTTCCTCAGTACTTAAGCATCTCTTAACATGCTCCTTTTGGGGGATCACCCAGAATCTATTTGCAAGTTATTTGGGGAGACTCCCAATTCCTAACTCCGTATTTATGGTCTAATGGAGCACTCCCACCCCAGAACCTGGGTCTATTCACACTATTTTTCTACAAGACTCTCCAGCAATTACATGTATATGTACAGCCTCTCATATGGGGTCTCCCCTGGAACTTGAGTCTGTGTTTTATTCAGGGGACTTCAGCATAATTAGGCACCTGTTTACAGGCCTCCTATAGGGAACCCCAGAACTTAAGTTTCTATTTACATTGTATTTAGAGGAATTTGGAGGACCGCCCCACTGTTTAAAAATCCGTTTGTAGGCCCTCTACGAGTGTCCCCAGGGCTCTGCACGTTATTGGAGGGATTTCGCAGTACTTTACCGCCAGTTTACAGGCCCTCAATATAAATGGTCTCTCAGAACTGAAATTTTTCCAATATACACATTATCTGTCTCCTGCCCACCCCACTCCCGGTAACGCGCTTTTTAACGCGTTGCTTTGACTCCGAACTTAGTTACGCACAACCGCCAGGCGTCCGAACGACCAGTTAGCGGTCAAGGAGGAGCCGGGCCCCGAAACACGCCCCGTGCCCCGCCCCCCGCCGAGGCGCCAGCCTAGCGCAGGCACGCGGGCCACTTACCTAAGGCGGCTGCTGATTGGTTCCCGGGGCGTAAGGGGGGCGCGCGCTCTCCGAGAAGGGGGTGGGGTGGGGACGGGGAGGTTCCACTGCAAGCCACCGGCCTGTAAATGGTGTCTGGGAACCCGGGAGCGTGGCGGGAGAGAACGGGTACCGGTCAACCCACAACCGGTGGGAGCATCCCGGAAGCGGCACCGAAGGTAGGCCGGTCCGAGGGAGGAAGAAGTCGAGAAGATCTCGCGGCGCCGAACCGAGATCACGTCTCGCGGGCTGCCGGCCGTGCGCATGCGCCGCAGGCTGGGCGCGCGAGAATCGAGCGTGAGCGCCGGGCTGAGCATGCGTTGATGTAGGTGGTTGGCTTCAGCAAGCCGGCGGGTTGCAGAGGGCAGTTGGGAGTGCGCGGCGACTCCGCTTCAGTACGCGTGCTCATCGCAGGGGGCGTACGTGGGCTTGCAGAGAAGCTGGGGAAGCGGGGCGGGGCGGGGACGCCGGAGGCTTTGGGTTCGAGTACCGCTTCAGCTGTGGTGTTGGCAGGACGCGGTGGGGTGGGACGGCAGGAAAGAATTTTAAGTGTCCCGGGCTGAGTGAGTGCTGAGAACACAGGCATGAATCAGAACTGGCGTAGGCCCTGGATGGGATCCCGGTCTGTGGAGGGAGACGGCTAGGGAATCAAATCACTTAGGAAAGGATGCGGATACGATTGGACCTTGAAGGGCAGGCAAGGACACTCCAGGCGAGGGAACCCCGGGAGAAAGGTCCAAACTGGCTTGGACTCATGGAGTTCCACTGGGGTGGGAGGTGAGGCAGCAGACATGGGCAGGTCAGATCCTGAAGAGATGTGAGACGTGGACTGGTGGGAAGAAGAGCACGTATAAACCCTTCGGGGGCTGCGGTGGAGGAGGGATACAGTGCTAAGAGTCAACAATTCAAACGCCTGCGGTGGGAACCCTGTGCGCGCCTAAGATGAATACCGGGCGGAGAGTGAGGCCCGCAAAGACCGCATGCGCTGTTAGCCCAAAGGCCTCCGCGACTTAACTGAAGCGGGTGGTTGCCAATGGGAACGATAGATGCTTCAAGAGAAGAGAGAAGGGTATATATACATATACATATATTCATAGATATATAGGTGAGTGAGGAATTTACCATTTTTCATTTAAAATTACATTTGGGTACCTCCCCGGAGGTCCAGTGGTTAAGATTCGGCTTCCATTGCTTGGGGACACAGGTGGTCCCTGGTCGGGGAACTAAGATCCCACATGCCGCGTGCCGTGGCCAAACAACAAAATTATATTTGGACAGGGAATACATGTACATTCTGACAAAAGTCGAGAAGTCCATGGGGTAGACAAGAAAAGTCCGTCTCCTCTCTGGTTCCCATATTCCATTCCTAGAGCACCGCTTCTCAGTTTCCTTCTGGAGCTACTGTTAGAGCAAAGCATTGGGGTTGACAGCTTGAGCCTGGCCAAGTTCCTTAACCTTTCTGCGTCTGTGTCCTGTTTCTACAATGGAGATGAGGGCACTGAATGATGATACTGGCAGAGTTAAATGGGTGACAGTGCCTAGAATAGTGCCTGGTGCATAGTAGCACTGTGTGTTGTAATTATTTTTTTTATTTTTTGCGGTACTCGGGCCTCTCACTGTTATGGCCTGTGCAGAGCACAGTCTCCGGACGCGCAGGCTCAGCTGCCATGGCTCACGGGCCCAGCCGCTCCGTTGCATGTGGGATCTTCCCGGACCGGGGCACGAACCCGTGTCCCCTGCATCAGCAGGCGGACTCTCAACCACTGTGTCACCAGGGAAGCCCTGTTGTCATTATTTTGTGGTTACGATGACAGTGATAGTGACTGAGTCTGAACTGCCCCCATCCCGTCCAGGCCTCATCCCTGCTGCCATTTTCTCAGCACAGGTGGCAGGTGGAACCATTTCTCCAGGCTGTCACAGGCTGGGTGAAAACAACCATCACACAGACTGAGTTGAGAGTCCTGTTGTTTGTGGATTCTCCAGAAGATTGTGGGTGTCTGGAATAGATACGCATGACAGGCCATCTTTGTGTTATGTCTGACATTATCCCCTTTAGCATCTTCATCTGTTAGTTCGAATCTGTTTTTCTTACCCGAATTTCTCAACCCCAGAGTACCCTCACAAATGCCAGTTTCACCTCTGGGCAACCCTCAGAGGTGGAGATTTGACTTAAGGGAAAAGAAGGGGCTTGGCATTGGACCATGGGCCCACTGTATACTATATACATCACTGTAACCTTCTCCCCTCCTCATTTAACAGATGCAGAAAATGAGTCTGAGAGAGAAGAAGGGCCTTACTGAAGTACCCAGGGCCAGGAGGCATCAGGGCCTGGATTCAAACCCAACCCTGTCTCACTCTAGGGCGAGCCCACATTTTTTCCCTGGCATTGGGCAGCCTGCCTAGCGGTGAGTCAGTGGTGCAATCAAGCACCCAGAGAGCTGCCTTTTATATAAATGGGATGGCATGCTGTTGTGTGGATGTACCATACTTAACCATTACCCTATTGATAAACATTTAGGTTGTTTCTGAACTTCTGCTCTTACAAACGTTTGCCACAATGAATATCCTGTACATCTGACTGCCTGTAGATGATAGTATTATCAATAGAATATCTCGTTTGAAGTAGAATTGCTGAGTCAAAGGGTACCTGCACAGGGAATTTTAAGAGCCCTTTGCCAAACGATCTATTCATTTCTCAAGTCACTTCTCCGTTCACTTCATTCATTCGTTTGTATCTACTGAACGAATTATGGAACTCTAGTCATCTGCCAGGACAGAGCACCTGCCCTTCAGGAATGGATCTTCTAGTAGGGGCAGATGATGTCAGGTAAAAGATGCTTGGAAAAATCAGGATAAGGGAAGTGAGAGTGACAGAGGTCACAGAGAGTGACAGGTGGTCAGGGAAGGCTGCTCTGAGGTGACATTTGAGCAGAAGCCTGAAAGATGGTAAGGGAATGAACCATAGGAAGATGCTAAAAAACAGTAAGTGGAAAGATCCCGAAGTGAGAATGGACCTGGGTGTTCAAGGATTATCAAAATGACCAGGGTGACCGGAGCAGAGTGGAAAGGGGTAGAATTATTTAGGGATATAGCTGTAGAGAGGTCCAGGTTACATGGGGTCTTGTGGGCTATGGTAAGAGCTTTTGAATTTACTTACAAGTGTAACAGGAAGCCTCTGGAGGGCCGTGAGCAAGGACAAGCATGTTGTGAGGTATGTTTTATAAAGATTTCTCTAGTGTTATTCTCAAAAAGTAGTAACAGTGGTTCCCTGTGGGGGTGAAGGTTATAGGTAGATGTGGAGGAAAACGTCTTAAGACTTGCATGTTTTTGAACTATGTGACTCTTACCTATGCACAAAAAAGTTAAACCAGCACTGGCCGCCATGAGGCGAATGGGCTGCAGCTGGGCAGCTGTGGAAGCAGGAGATGAGGAAGCTGCTGTCTCTTCCCTGGGCAAGAGATGACGATGACTCAGGAAGAGGGTTATGTGAGAGGAAGCATGAATCAGGAATGACTTAAAGGTTATCCTGAAGGTTTGGGCCTGACCCACTGGGTGAAGAGTGATGCTTTTTATCAAGATGGGGAGGAGTAGACTTGACGGGAAATTGACAAGCTTTGAACTGCTTAACTTTGAGATGCACACTGGACATCTCAAGTGGTCCAAGTAAGTGGTCGCACTAGGGCGAAGCCAGGGTTTGTAGATACAGAATTTTTACTGACTTTTCACTATGAAAATTTAAAAACACGCACAAAAGTTTTCTGGTATAAAGAACTCCCACATACCCACCACCCAGCGTGGAGAGCCATCACATTTTACTTATCTTATTTCTTCTATTTTCTTCTCTCACATATAAGCACACTTTTTCCTGGAGTTTCTGTATTATTTTTTAAGCTTTTAAGCAAACCTCAGATGTCCTGTCATTTTATCAATAACTATACAAGTGTGCTAAATTTTGAAGCTGTTAATATATAGATGACATTTAAAGCCCCGGAATTTGCTGAAACCATCCAGCCTGAGGGAGTAGGTTGAGCAGGGACTGGGCCCTGGGCCTCTCACATTTAGGAATCGGGGAAAGGACCAGCATCCTAGAGATGGAGCAGGAATATCAGGAGAGGTGATAAACTGGGGCCGAGGAAACAGAGTTCCAAAAAGATGGTGATCGACTAGGGAGCAGAGATACAGAGCAGTAGCTGGAGGTGGACGTGGGGTCCACCATGGAGAAAACATGGCTGTCTTATCCCCCAGTCTTGTTGCAGGAGAATGGGGTGCAAGAAGATGGTCATGTCCCAGGCGAGTCCCAGGGACGGGCCATCAAGTGAGGGTCCTTGGTTTCACTCAGGAAAATTCAAGAGCGAGCCACAGTAAAGTGAAAGTAAGTTTATTTAGAGAGATACACATTCCATCAGCAGAATGCAGACCATCTCAGAAGGCAAGAGTGGCACTGGGGTGCGGGGGTGGTTAGTTTTTATGGGCTGGATAATTTCATAGGCTAACAAGTGAGAAGATTATTCCAAATATTTTGGGGAGGGGGCGGGGATTTCCAGGAATTGGGCCACCACCCACTCTTTGGCTTTTTATGGTCAGCCTCAGAACTGTTATGGTGCCTGTGGGTGTGTCACTTAGCATATGCTGATGTCTTGCAACAAACGTATAATGAGGCTCAAGGTCTAGGGAAGTCAAATCTTCTGCCAACTTGGGCCTAGTAGGTTCTAAACAGTTTTAGTCGTATCCTCGAGGGGCTGTGTCATTCTTTTTTTTTTTTTTTTTTTTTTAAATACTTATTTATTTATTTGGCTGCGCTGGGTCTTTAGTTGTGGCATGCATGCAGGATCTAGTTCCCTGACCAGGGATCAAACCCAGGGCCCCTGCATTGGGAGCATGGAGTCTTAACCACTGGACCACCAGGGAAGTCCTGTGTCATTCTTTTAAAGGTTGTGTCCTGCCCCCTTCCCTCCTGTCTCAGTCTCACTATGTCATGGAAACTTCTCAATATCGTAATATGGAATCTATAAGGAAAAGTTTACAGGTACTTACTTTTTTTTATCTTTTTTGTTGTTGAGGTGTAACTTAAACGTGGCGAAGTGCAGAAAAGACACAGATCTTAAGAGTATTGGTCAATGAATTTTTACAAATATATATAATCGTGTAACCACTAACCAGGTCAAGGTAGAGAACATTTCCAACACCCCAGAAATTTCTCTTGGACCCTTTCCCTGTCAGCTCCCCCACTCCAGAAGCAGCCACTGATCTAATTCTGGTTACTATACGTGAGTTGTGTCTGCTCTTTTGAACTTGATATAAATGAAATCTTACAGCAGGTCTTCTGTGTTGTCTTCCTTCTTTAGCTCTTTGGTCTGTGAGAGTCTTTGCTGCTGTTGAATGTATCAGGAGTTTGTTCTATAAGAACTTACTTTTAAAGGATTTCCACATACAGGTTATTTTACAATGTGTAAAATAAAGACTCTGAATTTGAATTCCGGATGTTTTGCAGTTTGGAGAATACATAGTGGAGGATGTAAAGTGCTTCAAGTTCCTGTGGGCCGTTTTTGAGATGGGAGGAATGACAGCATGTTTGTATGCTGCTTGGAGTGATAGGGAAACCATGCAACTCAAATTGGAACTTGAACCCACGTGCCAGGACTTGAACCGGGCCAAACCCAGACTGAGAATTGAACCCACGCACGTCCTTTTATTTATTTTTTATTTTTTTGAATTTTATTTTCTTTATTTTTTATACAGCAGGTTCTTATTAGTTATCAATTTAATACATATTAGTGTATATATATCAGTCCCAATCTCCCAATTCATCCCACCACCACCACCACCCCGTTGGTGTCCATATGTTTGTTCTCTACATCTGTGTCTCTATTTCTGCCCTGCAAACCGGTTCATCTATACCATTTTTCTAGTTTCCACATATATGCTTTAATATACAATATTTGTTTTTCTCTTTCTAACTTACTTCACTCTGTATGACAGTCTCTAGGTCCATGCACGTCTCTACAAATGACCCAATTTTGTTCCTTTTTATGGCTGAGTAATATTCCATTGTATATATGTACCACATCTTCTTTATCCATTCGTCTGTCAATGGGCATTTAGGTTGCTTCCATGTCCTGGCTATTGTAAATAGTGTTGCAATGAACATTGGGGTGCATGTGTCTTTCTGAATTATGGTTTTCTCTGGGTATATGCCGAGTAGTGGGATTGCTGGGTTATATGGTAATTCTATTTTTAGTTTTTTAAGGAACCTCCATACTGTTCTCCATAGTGGCTGTATCAATTTACATTCACACCAACAGTGCAAGAGGGTTCCCTTTTCTCCACACCCTCTCCAGCATTTGTTTGTAGATTTTCTGATGATGCCCATTCTAACTGGTGTGACACCTCATTGTAGCTATGATTTGCATTTCTCTAATAATTAGTGACATTGAGCAGCTTTTCATGTGCTTCTTGGCCACCTGTATGTCTTCTTTGGAGAAATGTCTATTTAGGTCTTCTGCCCATTTTTTGATTGGGTTGTTTGTTTTTTTAATGTTGCGCTGCATGAACTGTTTATATATTTTGGAGATTAATCCTTTGTCCTTTGATTTGTTTGCAAATATTTTCTCCATTGTGAGGGTTTTCTTTTCATCTTGATTGTAGTTTCCTTTGCTTTGCAAAAGCTTTTAAGTTTCATTAGGTCCCCTTTGTTTACTTTTGTTTTTATTTCCATTACTCTAGGAGGTGGATCAAAAAAGATTTTGCTGTGATTTATGTAAAAGAGTGTTCTTCCTGTGTTTTCCTCTAAGAGTTTTATAGTGTCCAGTCTTACATTTAGGTCTCTAATGCATTTTGAGTTTATTTTTGTTTATGGTGTTAGGGAGTATTCTAATTTCATTCTTTTACATTTAGCTGTCCAGTTTTCCCAGCACCACTTATTGAAGAGACTATCTTTTCTCCATTGTATATCCTTGCCTCCTTTGTCGTAGATTAGTTGACCATGGGTGCGTGAGTTTATCTCTGGGCTTTCTATCCTGTCCCGTTGATCTATATTTCTGTTTTTATGCCAGTACCATATTGTCTTGATTACTGTAGCTTAGTAGTATAGTCTGAAGTCAGGGAGCCTGATTCCTCCAGCTCCATTTTTTCCCCTCAGGACTGCTTTGGCTATTCGGGGTCTTTGTGTCTCCATACAAATTTTGAGATTTTTTTGTTCTAGTTCTATAAAAAAATGCCATTGGTAATTTGATAGGGATTGCATTGAATCTGTAGATTGCGTTGGGTAGTATAGTCATTTTCACAATATTGATTCTTCCAATTCAAGAACATGGTATATCTCTCCATCTGTTTGTATCATCTTTGATTTCTTTCATCAGTGTCTTATAGTTTTCTGAGTACAGGTCTTTTACCTCCTTAGGTAGGTTTATTCCTAGGTATTTTATTCTTTTTGTTGCAGTGGTGAATGGTATTGTTTCCTTAATTTCTCTTTCTGATCTTTCGTTGTTAGTGTATAGGAATGCAAGAGATTTCTGTGCATTAATTTTGTATCCTGCAACTTTACCAAATTCATTGATTAGCTCTAGTAGTTTTCTGGTGGCATATTTACGATTCTCTATGTATAGTATCATGTCATCTGCAAACAGTGACAGTTTTACTTCTTCTTTTCCAATTTGTATTCCTTTTATTTCTTTTTCTTCTCTGATTGCCGTGGCTATATTGAATAATAGTGATGAGAGTGGACATCCTTGTCTTGTTCCTGATCTTAGAGGAAATGCTTTCAGTTTTTCACCATTGAGAATGATGTTTGCTGTGGGTTTGTCGTATATGGCCTTTATTATGTTGAGGTAGGTTCCCTCTGTGCCCACTTTCTGGAGAGTTTTTATCATAAATGGGTGTTGAATTTTGTGTAAAGCTTTTTCTGCATCTATTGAGATGATCATATGGGTTTATTCTTCAATTTGTTAATATGGTGTATCACATTGATTGATTTGTGTATATTTAAGAATCCTTGCATCCCTGGCATAAATCCCACTTGATCATGGTATATGATCCTTTTAATGTGTTGTTGGATTCTGTTTGCTAGTATTTTGTTGAGGATTTTTGCATCTATATTCATCAGTGATATTGGTCTGTAATTTTCTTTTTTTGTAGTGTCTTTGTCTGGTTTTGGTAACAGGGTGGTGGTGGCCTCATAGTATGAGTTTGGGAGTGTTCCTTCCTCTGCAATTTTTTGCAAGAGTTTGAGAAGGATGGATGTTAGCTTTTCTCTAAATGCTTGATAGAATTCATCTGTGAAGCCATCTGGTCTTGGACTTTTTGTTTGTTGGAAGATTTTTAATCACAGTTTCAATTTCATTACTTGTGATTGGTCTATTCATATTTTTTAGTTCTTCCTGGTTCAGTCTTGGAAGGTTATACCTTTCTAAGAATTTGTCCATTTCTTCCAGGTTGTCCATTTTTTGGGCATAGAGTTGCTTGTTGTAGTCTCTTATGATGCTTTGTATTTCTGCAGTGTCTGTTGTAACTTCTCCTTTTTCATTTCTAATTTTATTGATTTGAGTCCTCTCCCTCTTTTTCTTGATGCGTCTGGCTAAAGTTTTATCAATTTTGTTTATCTTCTTAAAGAAACAGCTTTTAGTTTTATTGATCTTTGCTACTGTTTTCTTTGTTTCTATTTCATTTATTTGTGCTCTGACCTTTATGATTTCTTTCCTTCTACTAACTTTGGGTTTTGCTTGTTCTTCTTTCTCTAGTTCCTTTAGGTGTAAGGTTAGATTGTTTATTTGAGATTTTTCTTGTTTCTTGAGGTAGGCTTGTATTGCTATAAACTTCCCTCTTAGAAATGCTTTTGCTGCATCCCATAGGTTTTGGATCATCATGTTTTCGTTGTAATTTGTCTCTAGGTATTTTTTTATTTCCTCTTTGATTTCTTCAGTGATCTCTTAGTTATTTAGTAACGTATTGTTTAGCCTCCATGTGTTTATGTTTTTAATGTTTTTTTTGCCTGTAATTGATTTCTAATCTCTTAGTGTTGTGGTCGGAAAAGATTCTTGATATGATTTCAATTTTCTTAAATTTACCGAGGCTTTATTTGCGACCCAAGATTTGATATATCCTGGAAAATGTTCCATATGCACTTGAGAAGAAAGTGTAATCTGCTGTTTTTGGATGGAGTGTCCTATAAATATCAATTAAGTCTATCTGGTCTATTATGTCATTTAAAGCTTGTGTTTCCTTATTAATTTTCTGTCTGGATGATCTGTCCACTGGTGTAAGTGAGGTGTTAAAGTCCTCACTATTACTGTGTTACTGTCAGTTTCCTCTTTTATAGCTGTTAGCAGTTGCCTTATGTATTGAGGTGCTCCTATGTTGGGTGCATATATATTTATAATTGTCATATCTTCTTCTTGGATTAATCCCTTGATCATTATTTAGTGTCCTTACTTGTCTCTGGTAACATTCTTTATTTTAAAGTCTATTTTATGTGATATGAGAATTGCTACTGCAGCTTTCTTTTGATTTACACTTGTATGGAATATCTTTTTCCGTCCCCTCACTTTTAGTCTGTATGTGTCCCTAGGTGGGTCTTCAGAGTGGGTCTCTTGTAGACAGCATATATATGCGTCTTGTTTTTGTTTTTTTTGTTTTTTGGGTTTTTTTTTTTTTGCGGTACGCAGGCCTCTCACTGTTGTGGCCTCTCCCGTTGCGGAGCACAGGCTCCGGACGCGCAGGCTCAGCGGCCATGGCTCACGGGCCTAGCCGCTCCGCGGCATGTGGGATCTTCCCGGACTGGGACACGAACCCATGTCCCCTGCATCAGCAGGCGGACTCTCAACCACTGCGCCACCAGGGAAGCCCTGGGTCTTGTTTTTGTATACATTCAGCGAGCCTGTGTCTTTTGGTTGGAGCATTTAATCCATTCACGTTTAAGGTAATTATCGATATGTATGTTCCTGTTACCGTTTTCTTAATTGTCATGGGTTTGTTTCTGTGCGTCCTTTTCTTCTCTTGTGTTTCCCACTTAGAAAAGTTCCTTTAGCATTTGTTGTAGAGCTGGTTTGGTGGTGCAGAATTCTCTTAGCTTTTGCTTGTCTGTAAAGCTTTTGATTTCTCCGTGGAATCTAAATGAGATCCTTGCCGGGTAGAGTAATCTTGGTTGTAAGTTCTTCCCTTTCATCACTTTAAATATATTGTTCCACTCCCTTCTGGCTAGTAGAGTTTCTGCTGGGAAATCAGATGTTAACCTTATGGGAGTTCCCTTGTATGTTATTTGTTGTTTTTCCTTTGCTGCTTTCAATAATTTTTGTTTTTCTTTAATTTTTGTCAGTTTGATTACTATGTGTCTTGGCATATTTCTCCTTGGGTTTATCCTGCCTGGGACTCTCTGCGCTTCCTGGACTTGGGTAGCTATTTCCTTTCCCATGTTAGGGAAGTTTTTGACTATAATCTCTTCAAATATTTTCTCGGGTCCTTCCTCTCTCTCTTCTCCTTCTGGGACCGCTATAATGAGAATGTTGGTATGTTTAATGTTGTCCCAGAGGTCTCTTAGGCTGTCTTCATTTCTTTTCATTCTTTTTTCTTTATTCTGTTCTGTGGCAGTGATTTCCACCATTCTGTCTTCCAGTTCACTTATCCATTCTTCTGCCTCAGTTCTTCTGCTTTTGATTCCTTCTAGTGTATTTTTCACTTCAGTTATTGTATTGTTCATCTCTGTTTGTTTTTTCTTTTTTTTGTTTGTTTGTTTGTTCTTTAATTCTTCTAGATGTTTATTCTTTAATTCTTCTACGTCTTTGTTAAACATTTCTTGCATCTTCTCGATCTTTGCCTCCATTCTTTTCCCCAGGTCCTGGATCATCTTCACTATCATTATTCTGAATTCTTTTTTTGGAAGGTTGCCTATCTCCACTTCATTTAGTTGTTTTTCTGGGGTTTTATCTTGTTCCTTCATCTGGTACAAAGTCCTCTGCCTTTTCATCTTGTCTGTCTTTCTGTGAATGTGGTTTTCCTTCCACAGGCTGCAGAATTGTAGTTCCTCTTGCTTCTACTGTCTGCCCTCTGGTAGATGAAGCTCTCAAAGAGGCTTGTGAAAGCTTCTTGATGGGAGCAACCGGTGGTGGGTAGAGCTGGGTGTTGCTCTGGTGGGCCTAGCTTAGTAAAACTTTAATTGGCTTGTCTGCTGATGGGTGGGGCTGGGTTCCCTCCCTGTTGGTTGTTTGGCCTGAGGTGACCCAGCACTGGAGCCTACCCAGCTCTTTGGTGGGGATAATGGCGGACTCTGGGAGGGCTTGTGCCAAGGAGTACTTCCGAGAACTTCTGCTGCCAGTGTCCTTGTCCCCATGGTGAGCCACAGCCACCCCCCACCTCTGCAGGAGACCCTCCAACACCAGCAGGTAGGTCTGGTTCAGTCTCCTATGGGGTCACTGCTCCTTCCCCTGGGTCCCAATGCACACACTACTTTGTGTGTGCCCTCCAGGAGTGGAGTCTCTGTTTCCCCCAGTCCTGTCGAAGTCCTGCAATCGATTCCCACTAGCCTTTAAAGTCTGATTCTCTAGGAATTCCTCCTCCCATTGCTAGACCCCCAGGATGGGAAGCCTGACGTGGGGCTCAGAACCTTCACTCCAGGTGGTGGACTTCTGTGGTATAAGTGTTCTCCAGTTTGTGAGTCACCCACCCAGCGGTTATGGGATTTGATTTTATTGTGATTGCGCCCCTCGTACCATCTCATTGCAGCTTCTCCTTTGCCTTTGGATGTGGGGTATCTTTTTTTGGTGAGTTCCAGTGTCTTCCTGTCGATGATTGTTCAGCAGTTAGTTGTGATTCCAGTGCTCTCAAAACAGGGAGTGAGCTCACATCCTTCTACTCCGCCATCTTCCCCATGGCCTTTTAATTGAGATGACACACCTGGTCTCAAGGCTTAATGAAGCTCAGGTTCTTGATGTCTCGTTGCAGAAAAAATTCAGTGAGAGACAAAGTGATATGTGAGAAGTGGATTTATTTAGAGAGAAACACACTCCACAGACAGAGTGTGGGCCATCTCAGAAGGCGAGAGGCCCTGAAATATGGGGTGGTTAATTTTTATGGACTGGGTAATTTCATAGGCTAATGAGTGGAAGGATTATTCCATCTATTTCAGGGGAATGGGCGTGGATTTCCAGGAATTGCACCACAGCACACTTTTTGGCCTTTTATGCTTGTCCTCAGACCTGTCATGGCGCTGGTGGGTGTGTCCTTTAGCATATGCTAATGTATTACAATGAGCGTATAATGAGGCTCACGTTCCACTGGAAGTTGAATCTTCCGCCATCTTGGACTTAGTTAGTTCTAACGTCCTTTGGCTATGTCATTCTTTTAAAGGTTGTGCCCTGCCCCTTGCCTCCTGTTTCAATAGCAGGGAAAATGGATGAGGCAGGAGACTTAGGACCCAGGCCCTCAAGGAGGCGAGAGAGGATGCAGCCTGGTTGCAAGTGGAGACAGGGCTTGGACTTGAACTGAAGGAGGGCCAGCTCATCCTGGTAGAAGAAAGGAAAGTGTTACCATTTGACATTGCCTCCAAATTGTGAAAAGCACTCTCCTAGTTTTTGTATGTTAGCAGTAATCCCACACAGCAGCAAAGCTCAAAACAGGTCCTTGGACTGCAGTCTGGTGTTGATGTAGACGATACAGCTTCCTTCACCAACCATCATAAAGAACTGGACAAATACTGGCCATGTTTGTTCTACATGGTTGGGGCAAAAGGGCCAGGAGAGTGGTGGGCAATTACAACAGAGAATCTTTGGGAGGGAAGAGCCCTGTGGCTGGAGCAGCTGTGATAACTGTGATTTATAATAAATGTGTATTTGGTCTTTGTCCCCTGAGTCTGGAACAGAGCTCCTAAACCCTTTGGAACGGGGTAATAAGGGTGTGTTTTGTTATGTTAATGAGGTGGCTTTGGAAAGCACCTAGGTAACCTAAGGATAGGGGCTGGGTGCCAAGGGACCCAACTGGATGATTAGAGGGTCAGAACTTCCAGGTCTCCAGGGAGGGGAGAGGGGTTGGAGGTTGAATTAGTCACGGAAGTTCAATGATTTAATCAGTCATGACTGTGTAATGAAGCTTCCATAGAAAACCTCAAGGGACAGGGTTTGGAGATCTTCCAGGTTGGTGAACACATGGAGATGTGGGGAGAGTGGTGCCCAGAGAGGTCATGGAAGCTCCCTGCCCCTTCCCCATACCTTGCCCTATGCATCTCTTCCACGTGGCTGTTCCTGAGTTATATCCTTTTATAAGAAACCAGTAATCTAGTAAATCAAGCATGTCTCTGAGTTCTGTGAGCCACTCATCGAACCCAAGGAAGGGGGTTGTTGGATCTGTAGCCAGTCGGTCAGAAGCATGGGTGACACTGGACTTGAAATTGGCATCTGAAGGGGTGAGGGTAGGGGGCAGTCTTGTAGGACTGAACCCTTAACCTGTGGAATCTGACGCTGTCTCCAGGTAGACAGTGTCAGGATTGAGTTGACTGTGGTGTCTGAGAATTGCTTGGCATGGGGGAAAAAAACCCTCACACACTGGAATTGGGTGCAGAATCATTAGCAGCCATGACAGGGAGGGGATGGGGAGGCTAGAGGCAGGGGCAGGGGGGTGCAGAGCCTGAAGAGCCCCCCCAGGTGAGGCCTGTGTGCGTAGTAACACCATTCTGTAGTAAAAACGAATGTGCACCTGGCTGGTACCAAGAAGCAGGTACACACCAGGGTGTGCAGCAGGGTTCCTTTCAGAGTTCAAAACTGGGCAAAAGGAATCAAGATGGGAGGGGCATGAGAGTTTTTAGGGGCCCAGAAACTTCAAGCTTGAGCTGAGTGGTAGTTGCTCAGGTAAATTCTTTTGTAAAAAATCTATTGAGGCCACATTTAAAATTTGTGTTGTTTATGTAAAATAAATCTCAATGAAAAAAATTGAGTGGGGACTTCCTTGGTGGTCCAGTGGTTAAGACTCTGCGCTTCCATTGCAGGGGGTGCGGGTTCAATCCCTAGTCAGGGAGCTAAGATCCTGCAAGAAGAGAAAAAATGAGCTAGGACTAGGAGCCAGACTTTGAGAGAAGGGCAGGTGGGAACCATGGAAGGGTTTTGAGCAGAGGAAGGGCATGTCTGGGGCATGGTTGGGGTGGGGGGTGGGGTGGCCCCAGCTCCTGACTGGCTCTCTAATCCTGGTAAGCCCTCCAGCCCTCTCTGGACCCACTTTTCCCCACCCAGTCCTCTCGTGGGCATGGAGGCAAAACAGAAGTAGGAGGGGGAAGTTGCCAAAATCACCATGAGACTGAGCCCCTGGGGGCAGAGCCCTCTGACTTATGCCTGCAGCCCTGCCCCTGGTGCAGGGCCTTCAGGAAGTGCTGATTGTGTGAGGGGGAGAGCAGAGACTGCTGGAGGGAGAGGTCAGGACCTGAGCTCCACAGTGGAGAGTGGGGGCAGGGCGGCGGGGGCAGATCTGAGATAACTCAGAACAGGAGCGCTCTCACGTGTCCTCTTAGTTTCTTAGTCAAAAGCCCCTTATAACCAGTTCGTCCCTTGTCCCAGAAGAAACCAACATGTGGTAGAGGGTGAGAAGCTTCCAGCCATCCCAGGTAGTGTGTTCATTCAGTGATATTCACTGAGGCCTGGTATATGCCAGGCCCTTGACATTGAAGACGCAACAGAGTAAAAATTAAAATACGGTGTAGGGAACTCTGAGCGAATGAATGGGCTGGTTGGCTAAGTGCTGGGGCTCCAGAGCCCGGCCACCTGGGTCAAATCCCAGCTCCCCCATCTCTTTGCTGTGGCTTTGGGCAGGGTTCTTAATCTCTGTGCCTCAGTTTCCTCATCTGTAAAATGGGACCAATAATACCACCTTGTCTCCTTTTGTAGAGATTTTGTGAGATCATTTATATAAAGGACTTAACTTGGGGCTTTGCCCAATAAATATTATCGTAATAGAGACAGGTTCGTGGGGCTATGGGAGCTTCAGAGAGGGCTTCCTGGAGGAGGGGGCATCTAAGCAGGGGCCCAAAGGAGGAGTAAGAAGGAGTTTGCCTGCTGAAGCCAAGTACAACTAGGAAAGGGTGGTCCTGGAGGAATGAGTTCGGCAGGGTATCTGGCATCACTAAGGAGGGCTTACTGCAGGGGTAGGGTGTTAGAAATGTTCCTGTTTCCTCTTCCCCGCAGATGGGCTGGCGTCCAGAGGAAGGGCTGTCTGCGGCAATGGGTGGTGCAAACCCCATTTAGCTCTTGGGGCTGAGGGGGAGGCTGGCTGTGGACTTGCAGGGAAATCCAAAGATAGCTCAGCAGAGAAGGATGACTCGCAGCCTGGGCTTCCCCTCAAATCACGGGAAGCGAGGATGAATCAGCCTCTGCAAGTGGAACGAAGCGGCTGTGGGAAACGAGACCTAGGTTCAGGGTCCAAGGCTGCTCTGTCTTTGACTCACCTCAAGCAGGGCAGAGAGGGAGGGCTCTGCAGTGGGATGAGCTGGGTGTGAATCCAGGCCCTCTAGGCCCTGCTCCTCTTGAAACCTCAGTTTCTGTATCTGTACAATGGAGTGGAGTGGGGCGGGCAGTGGTGGTGGTGACTTACAAAACAGGAGCGCAGAGCTGGGCATACAGGAGGACCTCTGTAAGTGCCAGCCCCCTTTCCTTTTTCTGTCTTAGTCCTAGCAGGTACGAAACAAGTACGTAGGATGGTTTGGAATTCCTGTTAGTCTCCTGATAGGTGAGTTTTCATCTAGGTTCTGGTGGGATATGAGTAGAGAGGGTTAAAGGGCAGTAGAAAAAAGAGAAAGGGCAGCCCCGTATTCATTGTGTCTGAAAATCAGTAGCACTAATAAAAATGATTAAGTTCTCGCCTGTATTTGTTCTTACTGAATACCTGACCCTCTGTGCACTCCCAGTTTTAATCTTCACAGCTGACCCATGGGAAGGTGGCCCTATCTTACAGGTGAAGTGAAATGTTCAGAGGTGAAGCCACTTGCCCAAAGTCACACAGCCAGTGGTTGGCAGAGCCAGGATTTGGACCCTGATCCAAATCTGAGGGAGGAGGGCTGGGGGCCTGGACTCCTCGGTCTGAGGGAGGAGGGGCTGGGGGGCTGGGCTCCTGGGCCTGAATTGAAAGCCCTTGCTCTTCGCCGCAGATCTGGGCTGGGGCCAGGTGGGAGTTGAGGACTCCCCAGCCTACAGACCCGGGAGGATACGTCTTAGAGGCCTCTGTTTTATAGATGGGGAAACAGGTTCAGACAGGGCAAGGGCGTTCCACTGGCTGACCTGCCTGTTTGGAGTGTGGATGTTTCGAAAGAAACAGCAACTTCTTCTGACTTTGTTTAACATTTATTACAAAGTATAAGAGCAGAGACTGGTGAGCTTCACCCTTCCCCCCAGGTCCCACCTTCTCCCCCACCAGATAATTCTCTGCAGCTCTGGAGAATTGGTGTCCTCCTCGATCTCCCGCCAGGGGGCTCTGCCTTCTGCCTCGGGCCTCGTTCCTTCATCTGTGCTGGTCAGCGGGTAACTGATGCAGTCCAGCATCTTGGACTCTGGGCCCCCGCTCCCCTCCTCCTCTGGGACTCAGGAGTCCCAGTCCCCAGGCACAGGGTATGTGGGACAGGGGTGACCATTTTCCCGTTTGGGGCCTCGGTGGGGATGGGCCACGGCCTCCCTCCTTCAGCTAGTGTCCCCGCCAGCAGCCATCAGGGAGTCAACCCACCCCAAGGTGTGGCCCCCCTGGGTCCTTACGCTTAACTGGCTTTATGCATGGGGCTGGGTTAGGAGTAGCAGAGAGAATGTCCTTGACCTCAATCCTGGGGAAAGTAGCCTGGTTCTTCCTGGCTGGGTCCTGGGGAGACAAACAGAGAGCTGGATAGACAAGCAGGCCAGACACCAGAGGAAGAGACAGAGACAGAGACCAAGCAAAGAAAGAGAGAGCGGGTACTGAGAGTCTGTGAAGGGGGGATGGAACGTCTGTTTCCTTCGCTGCTGGTCCAGCCCCGAACTTGGAGTCCCTCCCTCCAGACAGAGCCAAAGCGGAAGAGAAAGGGTGGCCTCACCTCCAGGCCACCCATCCCCCACCCCCTTAGTCACATGGAGTGCTGGCCACAGGCACCCTTCCTCCAGGATGTTCTCCTGCCCAAGTCCCAGCTCCCTTACCAGCTACGTGGCCTCCTGGCTTGGTTCTGGAAGCTGCCGTGGACCCAGGGCAGCGCTAAGCAGCTCGGTCAGGGTGTCTAGCTTCCCTGCCAGCGCATCAATCTGCTTCTCCAGGGCCTGGTGTGAGGTGCTCAGACCCAGCTGCAGGTCACAGAGGATCATGTGCATCTGGGCAGAGAGAGGTCAGAGGGATCGGCTGGGGGAGACTCTCCCAGCCCCGTGGAGTAAGGCAGCGGAACCAGCATTTACTAAGTCCTTACAGGCCTTGGAGGACTATCCTCAATAATATCAGGTACCTGATCAACCACCTGCCACCGCCCAGCAACTTGGCCCGGTGCTTTTTATAGTTTAAAATCCTCCTAAAAGTGTGGGCAGTGGGAATCCTGTTTCTATTTTTAAGAGCTGAGGAAACAGGCCTGGAGCAGTTAAATGACACGCCCAAGGCAGCACCTGGATCAGGGAGGCCCTAGAACTTAGTAGGTGCTCACTTAAATCTTTGTGTAATTGATGACTGCCTGACTTCACAATCCACAGAGCCCTTTCTCTGCCTTCTCAAACTAGGATTCACAGCTTCGTCCTTGAGAGTGTGTGAGCTTTCTATGAGAACTCTTGACTTCCATGTTTTGAGCCGGGTGGATAATCTTGGAAATCATGACCTGCCAATTCCGTCAGATTTAGGCCACCACCATGCAGTTTAGGGGCCGGCATCTGTGACTGTGTTTACCATGGTATTGGGGCCAAGGGCCACTGTTTGAATTGTCGTGGACTAATGAGAAAAAAGCAGAGGCTACCAGATAAGCAAGAGGTGCTGTGAGCCAAGCCGGGGTGCATGATGTCACCTACTCGAGCACTTCAGAATCAAGGGGACCCAGGAGAAGGAGGGCAAGCTGAGTCACCCCTTGGCCAGGCAAGGCTGCCCAGCGCTCCTGGGCCCCCTCTTCACAATAGCAACACAGATTGAGTTTTCTACCTGTCCGGTGTCAGTGCTGTTAATTCGCATTTTATTGCTTTGCCCTTTGTGTCTGAACTTGGTTTGTCAATTTGCTTTGGTTTTATTGTTGTATAAGAGTCATAGTTGAAAGGAATTTTATATCCGTCCACATGTAAGTAACTTGACAATGGAGATAATTTCACATCGAACACTGGAGTTCTTTGTACAAGTTATTTAAGTTTCAAAGGAAACCGCACCTCACATGAGAAACGCTATTGCATCATTCACTTATTCATTCATTCGTTCGTTCAGCCACAAACCTTTAGTGAGTGCCTGTGTGTGCCAGCGTTCCCTATTCCAGGGCCAGATCTGCCTACCAGCTGCCCCCAACCTCCCTCTTCTCCCAGACCCCCTCTCATGGGATCCCAGTACCTTGGAGATGTCCACCATAGAGTTCACTTTTTCCCGGAGCTTTCTGTGTTTCAGCCGCACCTGGCGGAAACTGGGGATAAAAAAATGGGGGGGTCAGAGTGGCCCTAGCTCAGAGGTGGGATGAGAGGGGGTGGCTGCACCCATGAGCCCGCCTCCCACATAGAGACCCGGGCATCCAGGCCCACAGACACTCTGAGACATGTAAACGAAACCATCACGCAGAGTCACTGTGAGGTCCAGGTGGGCATCCGTTCAGTGAGACAACACATGGGCATCCTGACCTGGGCACATGTTCATGCTTGGTCACACACACACGCGCGCGTGCGCGTGCACCCTGCAGAGAGGAAGAGACTTGGACATGGCGTGCGCACGCATAGAGGTCCTCACCTGTTGATGGCGGCCAGCAGCCTGCGCTGGTGCCTGCGGGCGGCTCCAGAGTCCTTCCTGCGTGTATGTTTGTAGAACATCCAGGACTCTTGCAGCACTCGGGCGGCCGACTCCTTCATCTGGGGGTGGGTTTCACAGTGTCAAGCGAGATAGTCCTCCTAGGGTTCTGGGAGGAGGGGCCCAGGGTCTGGATCCTGGGTCTGAGGGGGGAGGGGCCGGGGGCCTGGATCCTGGATCTGAGGGGGGAGGGGCCGGGGGCCTGGATCCTGGGGCTGTGGAAGGGGTGTGCCCTGGGTCCTGGAGGCCCCCCTCACCTCTTTGGTATACTGAATATCCATCATGAAGTTGTGCACGTGCTTCTCTGCCTTATTAAACTCCAGCTTCCGGGCCACCACGGCCACCAGCAGGGCTGTGCAGCAGACCCCCTGTGGGCACAGCAGGCACTATGACACAAGGCCCGTGGGGATCTGAGGACCAGCCGTGTGCCACCAACTCTCTCTCTCCTTCAGCCCTCCCACCAGCCACAGACAGCAGGCACCACCACCGCTAGTTGACAGACAAGCAAACCGGCCCAGAGAGAGTCAGGGTCCCACAGCTCCCAGTGGTGGAGCTGGGATCATAAAATCATGCGTCCGAGTCCAACTCCTAGGTGTGGTATTTACACCATCACAATGTTCTCTCTCTTTTTTTAAAAAAAGAAATTTATTTATTTTATTTTATTTATTTTTGGCTGCATTGGGTCTTCGTCGCTGCACACGGGCTTTCTCTAGTTGTGGCGAGTGGGGACTACTCTTTGTCGTGGTGTGCGGGCTTCTCATTGCTGTGGCTTCTCTTGTTGCAGAGCACGGGCTCTAGGTGCGCGGGCTTCAGTAGTTGTGGCGCGTGAGCTCAGTAGTTGTGGCTCGGGGGCTCTAGAGCGCAGGCTCAGTAGTTGTGGCTCACGGGCTTAGTTGCTCTGTGGCATGTGGGATCTTCCCGGACCAGGGCTCGAACCCGTGTCCCCTGCATTGGCAGGTGGATTCTTAACCACTGCGCCACCAGGGAAGCCCATGTTCTCTTTGGTTAAGTGTGATTGGAGATTGGGGAGAAGGGCTGGTTCTGGGCAAGGAGCAGACCTCAGACTCCTGCGGGACCCTTTCCTCCCCACGGTCCAGTGGGCCGTCAGGTCAGCGAGGGTGTCCTCCCCCTCCTCCCCACCCCTACAGCCTCTGCCCAGCTCTGGCCACATCCTCTCCCTTCTGGACAGTCTCCAGCCTTTCCCTCACTCCACCCTGACCCCAGGGAGATCGAACATCCAGTTATGCCCCTGATGCCCTCACCCTAATCTCCTTCTAGGCTCCCACTGCCCCAGACTTCTTAGTGTAGCTCTCAAGGCCTTCCAAGGTCCAGGCCGCTCTTCCTCCTCTGCCCAGCTCCCGTCCCAGGCAACTCAGCCCCCACCTGCCTGAGCAGGTCTCACTCTTCTCCCTTCCTTCTCGAGGCCTCTGATCCTTCAAGGCCCCAACAAATCCCAACTGCTCTGTAGCACCTGGAGTTAGAATGAATCTCCTGAAGTCTTCCCCCACCCCATATGTTTCAACTCTTGACCCTCAGAATAATTACTAGCTGTAAACCTTGGCTCTGGGACTGCTTGGGTTTCAAGCCCAGCTTCAGAGCAAGTTATCTAATCTCTTAGTGTCTGAGTTTCTTATCTGTAAAACGTGCACACCCTCACAGTATTACTCCGAGGATTCCATAAGTTGACACCTTTAGAGCAGAGACTGGCACAGAGTATGTGCCCAATAAAAGTTAGCCATTATAATTTCATTGTACCTTGGAACCTCTCAGCTAGGAGTTGGTTGTGAGCTCGAGTGCAAATCGCCTTATCTCCCTTTGGGAGTGTGTGCCTGGCTGAGTCTCTGCCCCTCTTTCCTAGTCACAAAGACTCACTGCTGGAGGGAAGGGGGCTGTCACATTTCCCCCCATGCATCACCTGTGGACCCAGGACTGGGGGATTCACCATGTCCTTCCTGGGACAAATCAGGGCTGGGGCTGGAGGCTTGAATTCCTGCGGGTGAAGGGAGCCAGATCTCACAGGGAGGTGAAGGCCAAGGCATTGGGTGCTGGGTCTATGAGGGGAAGGGGGCAGATGTCTAGATGTAGGAGGAGGCCGACCCTGGGGAGGAGGCTGGAGTCTGGCGCTTGGGGAGCCTCTGCCTCATCCTTGAGGGCACAAGAGCTGGGGTAGGGGCAGCCGGACGCCTGGAACCAGTTACAACAACAGCTTCCGCATCGCCACCCCCTGACCCAGTTACTGAGCATTTTCTGTGTTTGAGACCCTTTACATGGTTTAATTCATTTCGTCTTCTCAGGAACCCCGTGAGGAGTACGCTGGTATCAGCATCCCCATTTTACAGATGAGGAAATTGAGGCCCAGAAAGATTGTGTGGCTGACTCCCAGCTAGGAAGTGGGCAGAAGCAGGATTTGAACCCAGGCAGCCTGAGTCCACAGGCATGCTCTTGATGTCTAAACAGCTTTAATGGAGGCTGGGAGACTGGATTCCTGGGTCCTGGAAGAGCCTAGAGCTGGGAAACCAGGTACCTGAGTCCTGGATGATTGAGAGGGTAAAGGGGGGTGGAGAGGGCAAGATACCTGAGTCTTGGTGGGGCTTGGGACTGGACTCCTGGAATCTGGGAGGAAATGGGGCTGGGAGGTCAGGGGCCTGTGTTCCCGAGGAGGACGAGGGCTGGGTCCTAGGTTCTGGAGAGAGCAAGGACTCAGGGGATGGATTCCTGGATTTTCAAAGGAAATGAGGCTAGTGTTTGTGTCCTGGACAGGGAATGGGGCTGTGGGGGTCCAGACACCCGAGTTTCTTGGGGGTGTCCCTGAGTGCCTTAGTTGGCTCTGTGGTTTCCTGGGGCCCAGGGGATGAGCAGTGTGGGATAAAGGCAGGGTCCCTGAGTGGGTGTACTCACCATGACCCCAGTGCAGAGGCAGACAATCTTGCCCCATGTGGTACCCGGCACCACGTCCCCGTAGCCGATGGTCAGGAATGTGATGGGGATGAGCCACAGTGTGTCTGAAAGGTGCCCGGTGGCATTAACGGTCTGTCTGTGGGGAAGAGTGGGTTAATTCTGGGGTTCCTGTGATGTTTGATACCCTGATACCCAGTTAAGTTCTGGGCTTTGGAGAGCCTGCCTGGCCTCCTCCTTGCTGTGTGACCTGGGCAAGATGCTCAACCACTCTGGGCTGTGGCATTTGAACCTGGATCCGACCAATTCCAAAGCCTTTTTGGTTTCAGCTAGGCTACCAGGGCTGCTACATTCAGAGCGTGTGGTTGAGGGGTTGAGAGGGGGGCAGACACCCAGCCTGAAGTCCACTTGTCAGACCCGGCAGGGGGCTGCATCCACTCAAAGGAAGGGGCACCTTTTTCTAATTTCCACAAAGATGCTCTATGGCCTAGAGGTGGCCCTATCAGGACTAAAAAGGTGGGACTCTAAAAAGGCTTGACGGGGGACTTCCCTGGTCGTCCGGTGGTAAGGAACCCACCTTACAGTGCAGGGGACACGGGTTCAATCCCTGGTCAGGGAGCTAAGATCCCACAGGCCGCAGGGCAACTAAGCCTGCACACCACAACTACTGAGCTTGCGCACCTCAACCAGAGCCTGCGTGCCGCAAACCACAGAGCCCACGCGCCCTGGAGCCTGCATGCCACAACTAGAGAAGAGAAAACCTGCGCACCACAACTAGAGAGAAGCCCACGCGCCGCAACAAAAGATCCCGCATGCCACAACCAAGACCCGACACAGCCAAAAGTAAATAAAATAAAATAGAAAATAAATCTTTAAAATAAGGAAATAAATGCACTTTAAAAAAATAAATAAAAAGGCTTGGCAGACTCTGCCTCTTTTCCCCTCACTTCATAGGAGGGGACATTTAGGTCCAGCCATGGAAAGGATGGATAATCAGGATTTGTCTAACTTTGACCCACAGTTAGGCCAAAGCAGGGAAAGCATCACTCACCAGGGCCCCAGACACCTCAAACCCACTAAATTGTGCCTGGAGGTGGCGACTGAATCTGCCCTGTTAAGCTCCAATCCCTTCATCCCAAAATACATTCAAGTTTGAGGACTTCTGCCTCAAACAGATTTAGAAATTTGGCTCCCTCCCCATCCTCCCATTTTTCAGGTGAGAAAATTGGTGGGAGGATCCTTTACTGATCCTGACCAATTTCCCAACTGAGAAAACTGAGATCCTGTGAGACAAATGAGTTTAAAATCATGAAAGATTAGAATTGCCAGGGAGACTTTAAAGATGGTGGATTTTGATACCCATTTTATAGATGCGGAAACAGAGGCTCAGAGAGGAGAGATCTAAGGCCAGTTCTTCCCATTCTCCATCTCCCCTCAAGAATCCTTTGCCAGATGTACGAAACCAGAGGTTCTCAAATTTGAGCCAGCATCAGCGTGAACTGTTAAAAAAGATTGCTGGGCCCAACCCACCAGAGTTTTGGATTCCACAGATCCGGGTGGGGCCTGCGAGTTTGGATTTGCAACCAGTTCCCAGGAGATGCTGCTGGTCCCAGAACCACACTTTGAGAACCACTGGCTAAGATTACCCCCAATTTGTTTATCTGTAAGGTAAGTGGAGGCCCTGAGGGGTACAGTTCCAGCATCAGGTCAAAGTCCAGCAGGGGGTCTCGAATTCCCATACCAATGCTCTGCACGGAATTCCCTTCTGGCGCAGCCCGGGGGTCACTGGGAGCACCTACAGTGCATCTGTGCTAATTTGGAAGAGACGTCCCCTTCCTCCAAAGCAGGTGCAACCCTTGGCCAGGGCCCAGAGCCTGCGTGTTGAGACTGAACAGATGCCTGGAAACCTGAGGCAAGAGAGATTTGGAAGCAGGAAGGGCAGGGCTTCCTATGGTGTGTGTGTGTGTCTGGGGAGACTGGAGACTGCAGGTGGAGGAAAGGGTTTGGGGCGATAGGCTTTCTCCACTTCTTGGTCCCAGGGAGTCCCAACCTGCACCACGGTACAGGGCGATGGTGGTTGTAAGCGGCTCCTCCAGAGGCTCCAGGTACCGTCCCTTCCCGCCCTCCCCTCCCCGCGCACCCTCACCTCTCGGCCACCGACAGCACCCAGGCGGTGGTGAGCCAGAGGCCAAGCGTGAGGCAGAGCAGCAGGCGGCCGGGGTGCGTGTTCATGTACAGCTTGGCCACGAACCAGTGGCGGAAGCGGACCTGGTTGAGCGCGCCGATGCTGCGGTAGGAGGCGTTGAGCAGGACGCCGCTGTGCAGGAGCAGGGCGCGGGGCACCAGGTACAGGCGCAGCAGCATGGCCAGCGACAGCAGCGCCTCCGCCTGGCCCAGGAAGCTCGGCCAGGACTGCGTGACCGCCGTCTGCGGGGACCCCGAGATCTGCGCGCACGGCGGGCGCCACACCGGCGCCGGGTGCAGCGCGCACACAGCCAGCTCCAGCACGATCTGCGCCGCCTGCCGCCCGGTCAGCGCCACGCGCCAGTCCCGGAGCCCGTTGTCCGTCATGAACAGCTGCAGGGAGGGGAACGGATGGAGAAGGAGGGGGGTCACACGAAGGTCAGGCGCCCGCTCCCCAGCCTGCGCGGGGAGATAAGGGGGGCGCGCCCGCGGGGCCGGAGAGGGAGGCAGATAGCGCAGGGCATGGGGCCCGGGAGGGTGGGAAGGGGCAGGGCAGGACCCGAGGAAGACATCTCTCCACCTTCTCCCCCTAGTCTCAGCCCACTTCCAGAACTTCCAGCCCAGAAGCACTTATTGAGTGCCTGTTGTATGCCCGACGTTGTTCCATATGTTGAGATACATTGAGGATATGGGTGGACAAGACAAACGAAACAAAACCCCTGCCTCTCCGAGGACTTACATTCCACATCCATAGAGCTGTGTCCTAACTCCAGTTTCTGGGGACGCAGTAGTAATTGCCATCGTCCCATTAGCAATGATAATGGCCAACATTTACAGGGCACTTTGGAGGTGCCAGCCATTGCGCTGTCCTCTGTACGTGAGTGACTCAGCGAATGCTCACAAGACAGTGAGATTGAAAATATTCTTACCCCCATTTTACAGATGCAGAAACTGAGGCCCTGGGCTCTCAGGCCACTTAACTATTCGAACGACTGCGTTAATGATGATGTGTACTTCTTACTGAGCACGTCTTGTGTGCCAGGCACTGCAAGGGGCGTCACCACACTCGACCAATAACCCTCATTTTATACTGCAGAGGTGTGGGGGGAAGGAAACAGGATCTGGGGATGTGGGGGATGGGATGAGAGGGGAAGGGGTGGAGAGTCCAGTGTGGGTTGAGACATGAGATGGGAGGGGGGGATACGGGTGGGAAGGGCTTCTGGGTCTGTGGAGTCGTTGGCACAGAGGTGGGGAGCTCAGCAGTGGGGAAGGACCTGCGGGCACATGGCTAGGATCTTGGGTTGTTGGGACAGGAACAGGTAGGGACTCAGGGATGGAAAAGTGAGATCTGGGAGGCTGTGTCTTGTGTGAGGCAACCTGGGACAGAGTGGACAGAGGCCTGGGGGCGGGAACTCTCAGCATCTACAGGTGTGCAAGGTGAGACAGGGCAGCAGGTGGAGGAAGGTCAGGGCTGCTCGGGGGGTGGGGGGGGGCTGTCTGTCTGTCTGTCCGTGGTTCATCCCCTCCGGGTGGATGAGGGTGTGGATGTATCTCAGGGTGGAGGAAGCTCATTACTCAGCCCAGGAGGTGGGAAGGGTGAGCTGACAGGGCGTGGGGGTGGGCTGAGGGGAGCTAGGAAGGGGCTGGGGGCCTACCTGGACCTCTTTGGCGTGAAAGGCCACAATAAGGGAAAGGAGCGAGAACGTGGAGATGCTGATCATGCATTTAACCAGGAACAGGTGGATCGCCCACTGTTGGGAGGGAGGGAGAGAGGGGTGAGAGCCAAGGCCTCCCTCAGCCCCCGCTGCACTCTTCCCAAACCGCCATCCCTTCTCCAGTCCCAATTTCCCAGCCTCCTAACCCCCAGCCCCCAGCCCAGTTCCCCCTGATGCCTCAGGTCTGGGGAAGTCTCAAAACCATCATCTGATCCCCAGGGAGAGTG
Source organism: Pseudorca crassidens (assembly GCF_039906515.1). Taxonomy (NCBI): domain Eukaryota; kingdom Metazoa; phylum Chordata; class Mammalia; order Artiodactyla; family Delphinidae; genus Pseudorca; species Pseudorca crassidens. The sequence continues at coordinate 12,281,873 of NC_090315.1, read as the reverse complement.
CCCTCTTCCTTCCCAAGGGGACAGCCCTGGCCCAGGTGCCAGTGTTCACCCTCCTCCTCAGCTCTTCTGCTAGGACCACACCCCTGAGGGAAGACCTTGAAACTCACATTCCTTCCTAATTCCCCTGTACTGGTCCCCATCAATAATAGTTCCTCAGTTGTGTGTGTGTGTATGGGGGGGTGTCTAGAAACAGACATTTAGCTTCTAAAAAGTGGTCCCTCCCCTTCCCTTCCCACCCAGCTGGTCTCTGCCCTAGAAAGCAACTTCAGGTCCCTCCCCTCCCCCCGCCTGCCCTTCGCAGTTCCTGAGGAGCCTAGAAACTATCACTCAGGCCCCAAGGAATGAGTGACACCCTCCCCTGCCCTCATCCAGGGGGGTGGGTTCCTAAGACCCCAGCCCCAGCTCTGAGAAAGGCCCCCCAGTCCTGCTGCCCCGTGTGTCTCCTCTGCCCCCCCTCCCCACCTCCTGCGTTCTCTCCTGGCTCTAAGCCCAGGGCAGAGCTGCCCAGAAGCACATGGCCTCCAGAAACCACAGGAAGTTTTTTCCCCTGTCTTTGTGTGGCAATACCTTGGAGGAATCTAGAATTCTTGAGGAAGGGATTTAGAGGGGACTGGGACTGCTGGATTCCCTAGGAGGGGGTGTGTGTGTGGATCCCTGCCTGGGAGGTGGTGTCAGGGGGAAGGGGCCACCTGGGCTCCCACTCTGAGCTCAGCACCTGTTTCTCCTAAAACACTGCCAGCTCCCCTGACCCAGGGCCCCCCTCTGTGCAGGGGAAGAGGGCCAGTTTCCTGTTCCATGGGACCTGCCCCCCTTCCCCGAACAATGGTGCTGTTGTCCCTAGCCTCCCCACCCCTTCATCCTTCTGTGGCTCCCCAGTTCCCTGTCCCGCTCTTTAGTTTGTCCCAAAGAACATCCCACTAGGCCCAACCCCCTCCCCACTCTGCAATCCACTTCTCTGGTGGTCCTCTCTCCTTTCCAATTCCTCTTGCCCCGAATCCCCGACCCCCTTCTCTGTCTGTACCACTCCGTCTCTTACTGCATCTTTGTCTTGGTCTCTCTCTGTCTCGGTCTCTCTGTGTATCTCTGCCTCTCGGTACCTCTCACCATCCTCCCTCTCCCGCCCCACTATCTCTATCACGTTCCCCTGCATCGGTGGGGTCTGGCACCTGCCTCTCCTCCAGCCCTTCCCTCCTGGCGAGCAGGTGTCTGGATCCCTGCAAAATGAGTTTATTAGATTACGATGGAGGTGGGGAGGGGACACGGGTGTTGTCAAGGCAGTCATAGAAAGGGGGCCGAGGAGGACCCTTCGGATCATGTATTTCAACCCTCACTGCCGGTTTCCAGTTGCGGAAACTGAGGCTCAGAGAGCTGCAGCAGATTCCAGAGTCCCCGTGCTGGAGGCAGCAGCCTGGCAGGTGGTAGAGGGAAGCAATTGGAGGTGAGGCAGCGGAGGGATGGGGTGGCGTAGGAAAGACCCCCTGTCCCTTCCCATCTGCCAGGGCTCCCTTGTCCTCACCTCGCCTGCTGGGCGGGGTGCTGAAGTGTGGGAGCGGCGGGTCGGCCTGACCATGTTTCCTGTTGGCATGGGCTTCGGCGGCCCCACCCCCTCAGTGCCCGCTGCCCTCGCCTGGCCACCCGGCCAGAGGAAGCCAGCCTGCCCTGACAGTCCGTGTGGCTCCTGGTCACTTCAAAGCTGTCTGCCTCTCCCACCCCCAAATCCAAGCCTGAGTGTTGTCCCCCAGAAGTCCCCCCAACTCAATCCTCCAATCAGTGCCCTCCAACCAGCCCAATTCCACGTCCCTTACCCTAGACAGATCTCCAACCCCTCCTTTCCTGTTGAGCAATTCTGTCCCGTCCTCAAGCCGCCAGTTCTGACCCGTGTCCTTCATCTGCCCCCATCGCTGCCCGGACCAGGGCTGGAATGTGCTGGGAACCTGCTCAGACCTGTCCTAGCCCCACTTGTTCTTTCCTTCCCCACTCACACTATCCTCGAAGTCAGCCCCTCTCCCCCTAAAAACGCTCTAAGTCACCTCTAAGGAACCCGGGCCCCAGCCTCTCCTCTCCTGGGACCCAGGAGTCCAGGCTACCATAAACCTACCTCTCCCTTGTTTCCCAGACTAAATAGCCCATAGATTCTGGGGAAGCTGAGCTTCTTAATGTTGGAGATGGAGGGGGGGAGGGGGGCGGTGCTTTGTTTTCTTTTCCCACCCCCCCACCCAGCCAGTTCTTTTGGTCTCTGCCCTTTGCCTCTGAGATACTGTGCAAACATTAGAGTTTAGATAAGGACCAAGGAGCTGCTGCCTACTGGAAGAAGTCAGCCTTTCTCCCCACCCTCCCTTCACTGAACCTGGGGTTACCTCTCCCCTAATCTGCTCAAGTATCTGACCAGCCACCTCCTGGCCTGCAGGGCTCCTGGACCTCCAACTGTCTAATTGCAATACCTTCAAACTGACACTCTGTGACCCCTCTTCCCTTCCTTTTGCAGAGAGGGCCCCCAGCATTTACCTCCCTAGGTCCCAGGAGTCCAGCCCTCAGCTCCCTCCACTCTCAGCCCCAGGGGTCTCCAGCCTCTACTCACTAAGGACCCGAGAGCCCTGGCCCCCAGGCCCCTCCTCCCTCAGACCCAGCAGTTTCAGCTTACAGTCCCTCCTCCCTCAAGGCTCGGGAGTCTCAGCCTCCAGCCTCCACTCACCAGGCACCCCCCGAACCATAGCATCTCCGCGTGCAGGACCATGAGTCCGATGCCGATTCCTGCCAGTGCCAGTGCCCAGCCTGCCAGACTCCTCTCCTGTTCCAGCAGATGCTTTCTCCGCCGCAGGGCCCCCAGGCCCGGCACCAGCTCCCCGCCCATGGCCCCCGGGGTCTTGGGGCTCAGCCAGCTTCCTGCCCAGAGTCCCCCACCTCGCAGCACACAAAGAGCAGCCACTATGGCTTGCAGGTCCCCGGCCTGCTCTGCTCCCTCGCTCTGGACTCTTGCTTTGAGGCACAGCAGAGCCTGTGCCCTCTGGGGGGTGGTGACTGCTGGGCAGGGCGGGGAGGTGCTGGGGAGGCCCCTGGGCAGAGGGGAGGCTCCCCAACCCCCCTTCTCAGACTAAGGAGGGGCTGGGTGTGTCTTGGGGCAGAGCAAGGAAGAGGCGTGTGTCCACATGGATTAAGACACACACCAACACACAATGGGCTTTGTCATACACAACGGTCTGCAGCGTGTAATACACACCTACACTCAGCCACACCCGGACACCATGCAACACACGGTGATAACACCCTCAACCATGGACAGCATGGCCGGAGACAGAACCTATAACACCCATGGGCATACAACACAACCTACAACGAGTGACTCACAACTCCCGACAAGCTCTGAAACTCACAGCCACACCCGGACACCACACACATGATGCGACACACACCGGCACTTAGTGAGGCAGGCAGCGCCCCGTGGCACACACGGTCACTTAAATATTGTCCACACGCAGGCACAAACACTGCAATCAAAGTTGGCACGACATCTTCTGACACAAACAGCCACACCCAGACGCCTCACACAGGATGATGCCCATTCGTAGCTACACAAACACAACATATACGGGTGTTCCACAAACACACGATCTGTATTGACCTCGCAATCCCCAAATGCCACACACAACATATCTGTGTGAACAGAGCACTCAGCCATCACACACCTGTGGAACAAAACACGACGTGTGCAGACACACAGCACTTAGGGACACACCCATGGCAGTCTCCAATCACCCAGCACCTGGAGAAATGCACACTGACGTACGTCACGGCACGTGGTGACTCAAGCACATATGCTCATAGAATGATTCACAACACACATGGATTCACCCTGACAGACAATACACCCGGGTGCACAATGCCATTCATATATGCAGTCAGAGGGCAATATGGACGGATGCGCGTAGGAACGGACCTATAGGCACAGTGACACACACAGAAACCCAAGCGGCGCATGCCCCGTGTAAGACATTTTGATCTATTTTGGTGCGTCACACAGGACACAACCAAGAATGGTGCCCCCGGGGGAGGGGGGCTGGCCACAGGCTACACGGACCCTGATGCCCAAGAGCACCGTGAGCAGAGTAAAACGTGCACCATCGCCTGGGACCGACGCCATAAACCACACCCACACACAGCCTGGAGCATGATACACTCCAACACAGGTGGCCACACAAACACAACATATACAGTGGAATACACAAAGACACAATGACACAAAACACGTGCTACACTACTTCCCAGCACAAACACTGTCTCATGAACCAGTAGATGTGACCCACTGACACAGCCATCACTTAGGCCTGCAATGACACCGCACACAGCCCCGGGGGACGCCCTCTGGTACAATGTAATACACAGCCGTGCAAACACAACACTCTGCGTGTGGGTCCCCAGTCTGTGTTCTTGGCAGGGAAAAGAGAGGCCCCAACATGGACACACACCTGGAGGGAGACACAGGGTCACATCACTGAGTGATACACAGCTTTACACATACAACACCCATAAGGAAGAGAACAGCAAATGCGATGCAGACTGATGCATGGTGACCCCCAGAGTGGCAACCATGCGGCATGCGACCTCACGCAGCAGCACAAGTTATGCACGGGGCTGCACACCGTACATCCAGACACAGATCAAAACCCTCCGCCAGCAACACACCAGGACTCGCTGGCGAGGTGACACGAAACCCCTCTCACCGTGTGGTGTGTGGCCCTATGGACACCACTCTCTGGGGAAACACACAGACATAACCCCTCTCCCCTCCTGAGTTGTATGCCATGTAGGAACATGGTCCCTCCAGCCACAGGGCAATGAGACACACACAGACATGCTTGGCGTCACACCACCACAACCCACATGGACACACCCAGAGACACCAAACCGCACACACAGACACACCCGGTGACAAAAACACAACCTATGCTGGAGCCCGGCCCCATGGTGCACATGTGATTCCCACTCAGGATGAGACGCGGTGGGGGTAGTGATGGAGACACATGCCTGTCTGCTTGGAGGAGATGCTGCAGCCGGGGGACCCCCCCCACCTCCCCTCCCTCTCGGCTTCCCCAGGCCTTGCCTCAGACTGCTGTCTCGGTCTCTCCCGCTCTGGAAGCCTTTCGGTTCGTCTTTATCTCTTTCTCCGACCGTCTTTCTCTGTCTCTGCTTTCCTCTCCTTTATGCCTTTATTTCCGTTCTGCCTAAGTACCTTCTGGCTCTGTCTCTCTCTGTCCATTTCTCTGGTTCCATTTCTCTCTCTGGCTCTGCCTCTCTTTGTGTCCCTATGTCTCTCAGCATCTCTGTCTCTGTGTCTATCCCTGCATCCCACTGCTTTTAACATTTTTTTTATTGAAGTATAGTTGATTTACAATGATTCGGATGTACAGCAAAGTAATTCAGTTAATATGTATGTATATATAATATATATATTCTCTTTCAGATTCTTTTCCATTATGGTTATTACAAGATATTAAATGTAGTCCCCTGTGCTATACAGTAGGTCCTTGTTGTTTATTTTATATACAGTAGTGTGTATCCGTTAATCCCAAATTCCCAATTTATCCCTCCCACCCTTTCCCCTTTGATAACCATAAGTTTGTTTTCTGTGTCTCTGAGTCTCTTTCTGTTTTGTAAATAAGTTCATTTGCACCCTTTTTTTTTAGATTCCACATAGAAGTGAGATCCTATGATCCCGCTGCTTTTCTATTTCACTCTCGCTACCTGTCCCTGTCCCTCTCTTTGTTCGTCGCTATCTGTGTCTCTGTCTGTTGCTCTCTGACTCTGTCTCCATCTCTGCCTGTGCTCTCTTTTCTGTCTCATCCTCTCTCTGCCTCTAGTGCTCTGTGTCTCTGGGCCTCTCTAAGCTCAGGGGCCAAAGGCCAGGGACACAGACTGCAGCTGCCTGAGAGGGTCAGTGGCCATGGAACAGAGACCTCCAGCCCAGGCCTTCCACAGCCTCTGTGCTCCAGTGCAGGCAACTGTGAAAAACTGAGGGGAGAGAGACAACCAGAGAGACCGTGAATGCTGGAGCCAGAGGAGAGGGAGGGACAGAGACAGACAGAGAAGGAGGGGGAGAGAGGGGAGGGAGGAGGTTGGGGGAAGAAGTTTTTACAAACCCAAAGAGCTGGAGACAGAAGAGACCTAGTGGTGAAGAGAAAGCAGGAGTCAGAATCAAGACAGGGAAGTTGGAGCAGAGGGAAATTTTGCCTCCAAAGAGACCACGACTAAAAGAGAAAAGCGGAGACTAGGCAGGGTGTGGGAGATGCCAGAGTGGGAAGGGCACCTGCCTCCAAACGGAAGTTCTGGGCTATGGGGGTCAGCTGGTAGCACACTGCGCCCGAGCCAGCTCCCTGCAGCCCAGAGAGGGGGTTGGTGACTCAGGGCCCCAGCGCTTCCTGTGACTCACCTTTAGTCTCAACCCTGGAAGGGGGGCGTGGAGGGGGAGGGGGTCTCTGTAAAAGACAGGGAGGGGGAGCACTAGAGGACCTCTCTGCCCAGAGGAGGGAGCAGGGCAGCTGCAAGGGACTTGGAGGGGAGGAGGGCTGGGGACCAGGATCCTGGGTCTGACGGGGAAGGGGCTGGGGACCAGGATCCTGGGTCTGAGGGAGGAGGGGCCGGGGTCCTGGATCCTGGGTCTGACGGGGGAGGGGCCGGGGACGAGGATCCTGGGTCTGAGGGAGGAGGGGGCTGGACCCATACTCCTGGTCCAGGAAGACTAGGAAAACTGATTCCAAAATCCTTAGGACTTTTCCTTGGCCTCGTCCCAGCTGCCCCACCTTCATCCCAGCCCCATCTCCGGGCCTGGAATGGACCCAGATGCCTTGGTGCCCAGCCGGAAGGGGCCAAGGACAAAGAAAGAGCTGTTTAACTCGGCCTGGTGGTGGAGCGGGTGAAGAGGTAGTCTCATATGGAAAGGTCACTCATCACCCAGGGCTTGTGCAGGGAAAGGCGGGGCTCAGCCCAGGGGAAGACGTCCAGAAAGTCTGAGGCCTGTGGCGGCAAATCCTCCAACTGCTGTCTTTTGGATTTAGGCGTTTGGAGGCTTCGGGGCATTGGGATACTGCCACCTGGTGCTGTTTGAGGGAACTGCAGGCTCTCTGCTTTTCCAGCTTAGTATCCATCTATTGCGCACCTGCTGAGTCAGGTCCTGCTCTACACGTTGGGGATACAGTAATAACAAAACAGACAAAATCCCTGCCCCCATGGAGCTTCCTGGCTAAAGGAGGGAGACCCTGTGGTTCTGTCAATCTATCTCTTGCTTTTGCTTTGTCTCTGTGAGTCTGCTTCTCTCTGTATCTCACTGGCCTTGCTTCTGAGTTTCTGTCTCCTGGTCTTTGTCCCCAGGTGCATGCCTCTCCGCTTTCATTTTTTTAATTTTTATTTTATTTTATTTTTTATTTTTTTCGGTACGCGGGCCTCTCATTGTTGTGGCCTCTCCCGCTGCGGAGCACAGGCTCCGGACATGCAGGCTCAGAGGCCATGGCTCACGGGCCCAGCCGCTCCGCAGCATGTGGGATCTTCCCGGACCGGGGCATGAACCGCGTCCCCTGCATCGGCAGGCGGACTCTCAACCACTGCGCTACCAGGGAAGCCCCGATTTTATTTTAAAAATAAATTTATTTATTTATTTTTGGCTGCATTGGGTCTTTGTTGCTGTGCGTGGGCTTTCTCTAGTTGCAGCGAGCAGGGGCTACTCTTTGTTGCCGTGTGTGGGCTTCTCATTGCAGTGGCTTCTCTTGTTGTGGAGCACGGGCTCTAGGCATGCAGGCTTCAGTAGCTGTGGCACGCGGGCTCAGTAGTTTTGGCTCACGGGCTATAGAGGGCAGGCTCAGTAGTTGTGGTGCAGGGGCTTAGTTGCTCCACGGCATGTAGGATCTTCCTGGACCAGAGCTCAAACCCGCATCCCCTGCACTGGCAGGCGGACTCCCAACCACTGTGCCACCAGGGAAGCCCTCTGCTTTTAGTTTATCCTTTGTATCTCTGTGTTCCCAACCAATTAAAAATTATGTATTATATTATGTTAAGCTATTTATCTATCTGTCTATATAGATATATATCTCGCAATCTGGGTATCTAGAGACTTTGGGTCAATTGGGTTAAGCCTTTTTTTTTAATTTAAAATTTATTTATTTATTTTATTTATTTATTTTGCCTGCGTTGGGTCTTTGTTGCTGTGCGCAGGCTTTCTCTAGTTGTGACGAGTGGGGGCTACTCTTCGTTGCGGTGCGCAGGCTTCTCACTTTGTTGGCTTCTCTTGTTGAGCACGGGCTCTAGGAGTGCAGACTTCAGTAGTTGTGGCACATGGGCTCTAGAGCGCAGGCTCAGTAGTTGTGGCACACGGGCTTAGTTGCTCCGCAGTATGTGGGATTTTCCTGGACCAGGGCTCTGTCCCCTGCATTGGCAGGCGGATTCTTAACCGCTGAGCCACCAGGGAAGCCCTGGGTTAAGCCTTGACATGGCCATGGTCACTGACTTTATTTTTGGGTGGAACATAATAACATAACACACATACAGCCTGGTTTAGAGACAGACCTGAGTTCATATCTAACTCTGCTATCCCTAGCTCTGTGTCCTATGAGACCTGTAAAATGGGGGGATGATTATACCCTGTGTCACAGGGTTGCTTGAGGATTAGGTGAGGTGGAATATGTGGGGCCCTCAGCACGGGACCTGGCATACATTAAGCCCTCGTGGCACATTGTTTCCCAAGCTGGCTCCAGTAATTCCTCCTCCTCTGTGCTGGTATGTGGCTTCTCCCACCAACAGGTAGACTCTGTCTCTTCTCCTTCAATCTGGCTGGCTTGTGACTTGCTTTGACTAATAGAATGTGGCAGAAATGATGCTGGGCCAGTTCCAGGTCCAGTTCTTAAGAGAACTAGAAGCTTTTGCTTTTGTTCTCTTAGAACTCTAAGACTGCCATGTTGTGAGGAAGCCCAAGCTAGTCACATGGAGAGGCCATGCAGAGAAGAATCAAAGCACTCTGGCCAAAAGCCCCAGTCCAGCCCCATCTGAATGCAGCTGCATGAGACCAGCAGAAGTGCCCCGTCAACCCTCAGAATCATGAAAAATAATACACTTCTTGTTTTAAGACACTAAATTTTGGAGTGGTTTGTTATATAATAATAACAATAAATATTACACTTTTATGTTCACTTTTATGTTTGAAGTTTTCCGTAATAAAAAGTATGTAGGGCTTTGCTGGTGGCGCAGTGGTTGAGAGTCCGCCTGCCGATGCAGGGGACGCGGGTTCGTGCCCCGGTCCGGGAAGATCCCACATGCCGCGGAGCGGCGGGGCCCGTGAGCCATGGCCTCTGAGCCTGCGCGTCCGGAGCCTGTGCTCCGCAACGGGAGAGGCCACAACAGTGAGAGGCCCACGTACCGCAAAAAAAAAAAAAAAAAAAAAAAAGTATGTATATATTAATATATATGAGTACGTATATATGAATAGGTAATAGAATAGATAATGGAAAATGCACTTTATAAATTACAGCTAGTGTTATTTTGCTTCTCTCTTTCTGCCTGTGGGTCTTTCTTGACTCTTTCAGTCTCTGCTTGTCTTTCATATTTTCCTGTCTCTCTTTCTCTATCTCTTTCTCTCTGTGTGTCTACTCCTATCTTACCAAAAGCCCTCCTGCCCTTTCCTGTCCACTTACTTTGCTCCACCACATTGGCCTTCTTGCTGGTCCTCAAACATGCCACGCTCTTTCCTGCCTCAACATCTTGGTGCTTGCTTCTTCCTCTGCCTGAATGCTTTTACCTCCAGTCTCCTCTTGGATCATTTCCTTACTTCATCCAGTTCTCTTTTCAATATAGTCTCTTCCTTGACCATCTCCTCAGAAATGCTCCTCTCCCACCCCATAAATAACTGCATCATATTTCATTGCTACGTCTTTATCATGGCGCATGGCATTTATCTAAATGATCCTGTTTTCTTATTTTCCTACTTGTTCAGGACAGGGATTTTGCCATCTCCAGTGTTTAGAACTGTGCCTGGCACAGAGGAGATGCTCAATGGCTATTTGTTGAAGGAATGCTCTTATTCAGTAGTACTGATTGGCTCTTCTTCGACTCCACCCTCCTGCCCTGTTCCACACTGTTCTGGAAATCGGAAGGATGTCATTTCCTCATTTCCGTGTCCTTTGTCTCACCTATTAGTTGAGTTGCTGTCTGTGGTTCTGAGACCCAATGCTGTGGATCTGTCCTTGGTGCTGACCTAGGCTCCCACCTGCATTAACCTGGGGAGGGCAACAGAATCTTAGGAGAGGGGCGCTGTGAGTGTGATCCAAGCACTGGACCACCTGGGTCACTGAGCGCAGCAGGCATCTGAGTTCTGAAGGGAGGAAGTGCCTGGGTCACTGGGTTCAACAGGTATTTGTTTTATCTATCGCCTGTCTATCTATCTATCCATGTATACGTATACGTATATATATTATTATTATGCAAAATTTCAAACAAGCAGAAGTGAACAGAAGAGTATATAATAAACGTCACGTACCCATCTAACAAAAGCAACTCATGGTTAATTGCATTTCATCTGTGCCTCCACCTGCTTCCTCACTTCCTATATTATTTTCATGCAAATCCCAGACATGATATCATTTAATTGTATGTCGTATTTTAATTTTGTTTCTTTCTGTGGAGTTATGGCTTACACGTTGGAAAGGTCACAAATCTTTTTTTAAAATTAATTAGTTAATTTATTTATTTTTGGCTGCGTTGGGTCTTCGTTGCTGCGCGCGGGCTTTCTCTAGTTGCGGCGAGCGGGGGCTACTCTTCGTGGCGGTGCGCGGGGTTTTCATTGCGGTGGCTTCTCTTGTTGTGGAGCATGGGCTCTAGGCACGCGGGCTTCAGTAGTTGTAGCACGTGGGCTCAGGAGTTGTGGCTTGCGGGCTCTAGAGCCCAGGCTCTAGAGCTGTGGCACACGGGCTTAGTTGCTCCATGGCATGTGGGATCTGGTTCCCCGACCAGGGCTCGAACCCATGTCCTCTGCATTGGCAGGCGGATTCTTAACCACTGCACCACCAGGAAAGTCCCCCACAAGTCTTAAGTGTACAAATTGATGCAGTTCTACCTGTGTATAGACACGTGTGACCATCACCTCAGGCAAGTCATAGAGCATCTCCATTGCCACAGGAGGTTCTCCTGAACCGTCTCCCAACTGATACACCAGAGATAGCCAGCATCCTGACCTCTGTCACCAAAGATTAGAAAGCCACAATATGGGAGTCCAAAAACCTAGGCTCTTGCCTTAACTTTGCTGTTGGCATTAGTATTTTTTTATGCAATATACCACATGTTCAGAAAGCGTATACCATATAGAGATTTATATTGGACAAATGATTACATTTGTGTATCCCCATGAAATTACCACACACCCAGAGAGAATACTGCCACTCCCCAGAATCTTCCTGTGTACTTCTTTATGACCACCGCCTTCTTCCCAATCTCCAGAGGAAGCCACAATCCTCATGCATAAGGGACTTTACTCCTCAGCCCTGACACACTGTTTTCTCACTCCTTCCTTCTCCCTCCAAGCCCCTCAACACTAAGTGGCCCCTGACCCTGGAGACCATGAATGAGAGACCCCATCACCAGCCTCTCCTTGGTGTCCCTACCTTCAGTCTCACTCCCCCAGTCTGTCCCCTGCGTGCTCACAGGGAGAGCTTCCCATCCCCTGGCTTCGACCATACCTCTCCCCTGCTCGAAGCCCTTCCATGGATCCCCACTGGCTGCAGAATAAGTTCAGGAAACTTTAGCTTCATCTGACATTTTAAGCCCCTCAGGAGCGCTGCCATCACTTCATCCTCATCTTTTCTCACATTTTGTACACAGACCAAGCCTTTCTGCACTCCGCCCTTCCTCCTTCTCCTTTGCCAATTCCTACTTGTCACTTAAGTGTCTTCTCAGAGATTCGTTCCTATCAGAAGCCTTCCCTGGTCTTCCTCTTTGGAGCTCCCCTAGACCTCCATACTTTATGATTTACCAACAATCAGCCTCCGGGTTTGTGACTGACTCTTTCCAGACCAGGAGGACAGGGTTGGGTCTGACTCATTGCTGGGTCCCTGGCGTCACCGGCTCAGAAGAATAGGTTATAAATGTTTGCTGACTGTGCCTCCCTGCAGCTCCCTCTGTCTCTTACTTGTTCCTGCTTCTGTCCTGCTGTCCCTCTGCCATTTAACAAGTGTTTCCTAGAATCAAGGACATGGAGAACAGACTGGTGGTTGTGAAGGGGGAGGGGGTTGGGGGAGGGATGGATTGGGAGGTTGGGGTTAGCAGATGTAAGCTTTTATAAAAGGGATGGATAACAAGTCCTACTCTTCAGCACAGAGAGCTATATTCAATATCCTATGTTAAACCATAATAGAAAAACATATTTAAAAAAGAATGTATATATATGTATAACTGAATCACTTTGCTGTACAGCAGTAATTAACATAACATTGTAAATCAACTATACTTCAATAATAATAATGATAAAAAGCAAACAAACCAAGTATTTCCTTTCATGAGCTTGTGTGGGCTGGCCCTTCTGTCTGGAATGCTCTTCCTCATTCTGTCCACCTGGTGACCCCCCTCATCATTCACGACCCAGCACAGGCTCCGTTCTCTATGAAATCACTCCTGATGCCCTAACCCCCAGTCAGAGGTTTTTTTTCTCTACCTGCCAGCGCTTCCAGCCCAAGTACTTCCTTTTTTTTTTTTTTTTTTTTTTTTTTTTTTTTGCGGTACGCGGGCCTCTCACTGCTGTGGCCTCTCCCGTTGCGGAGCACAGGCTCCGGACGTGCAGGCTCAGCGGCCATGGCTCACGGGCCCAGCCGCTCCGCGGCATGTGGGATCTTCCCGGACCGGGGCACGAACCCGCGTCCCCTGCATCGGCAGGCGGACTCTCAACCACTGCGCCACCACGGAAGCCCCTTGCAGAACTTCTGCCTCCCATCCCCATGACTTTGAGCTCTGCTGGTTTGGAGGTTTTGGTTCCCAAGGAAAGAATGCTTCCTGCTTCCACTAGAGGACACAGCAATGCTTCCACTGAGTGGGAAGGTGAGACGTTCACCTGGCCTTTTAGGGCTCCTCACTCCACTGAACCAATGGGCAAAGAAGAAGATTATTTGCTGGGATGACTGATCTCAATTACTAAGGGGAAATTGGGTTCCTCCTGCAGAGTGGATCCAAGGAAGGCCGTGTCTGGAACCCAAGGCATTCTCTGGAGCACTCCTTAGAGATTTCATGTCCCATAGTATATGTAACCCCCTCAAAAACATGCAGGACCACTAAGGATTTAGACCTTTCAGGAATGAGGGTTTCGGTTGCCTAACTTGATAAATAACACCAGCCAGCTGAGGGCAAAGGACACTTGGAATGAGTAATGGAAGAAGGAAATTAAACATTTCAACTATGGCCTTGTGACCAGTTACAGAAATGCAAACTGTATTAGATATGCATATTTTCTTCTTTGCTTTTTTTTCCTTCTTCCTTTCCTTGCTTCTTTGCTTCCTTCCCTCCTTTCTCCCTTTATTTTTATCTTTTCATATATTTGTCTATCCATATCTTTTAATTCTGCCTGTTCTTTCCCTTTATTATTTTATATAAAGATTATCGGTGGTGGTCCTGATGTTCATAAATTAATTTTTTTTAAAGGGACTTTTTAAGAAATTAATTAATGTATTTATTTATTTTTGGCTGTGTTGGGTCTTCGTTTCTGCGCGAGGGCTTTCTCTAGGTGTGGCAAGCGAGGGCCACTCTTCACCGCGGTGCGTGGACCTCTCACTATCGCGGCCTCTCCCGTTGCGGAGCACAGGCTCCAGACGCACAGGCTCAGTAGTTGTGGCTCACGGGCCTAGTTGCTCCGCGGCATGTGGGATCCTCCCAGACCAGGGCTCGAACCCGTGTCCCCTGCATTAGCAGGCAGATTCTCAACCACTGCGCCACCAGGGAAGTCCTAATTAATTTTTTTAATTGAAGTATGGTTGATTTACAATGTTGCGTTAGCTTCAGGTGTATGGCAAAATGATGTGTGTATATATATATATACACACACACACATCATTATATATATATAGGATATATATATAATATTTATATATTCTTTTTCACATTCTTTTCCATCATAGTTTATTACAAGATATTGAATATACTTCCCTGTGCTATACAGTAGGACCTTGTTGGTTATCTATTTTATATATAGTAGTGTGTATATGTTAAATTAGGATTTATCCCTTCCCCCACCTTTCCCCTTTGGTAATCATAAGTTTGTTTTCTACGTCTGTGGGTCTATTTCTGTTTTGTATATAAGTTCATTTGTATCATTTTTTTTTAGATTCCACATATAAGCCATATTATATGATATTTGTCTTTCTCTGTTTGACTTACTTCACTTAGTATGATAATCTCTAGGTCATCCCATGTTGCTGCAAATGGCATTATTTCATTCTTTTTTTATGGCTGAGTAGTATTCCATTGTATGTATATACCACATCTTCTTTATTCATTCATCTGTTGATGGACATTTAGGTCTATTCCATGTCTTGGCTACTGCAAATAGTGCTGCAGTGAACATTGGGGTGCATGTATCTTTTTGAATTATGGTTTTCTCTGGGTATATGCCCAGGAGTGGGATTGCTGGGCCATATGGTAGTTCTGTTTTTAGTTTTTGTTCTCCATAGTGGCTGCACCATTTTACATTCCCACCAACAGTGTAGGAAGGTTCCTTCATAAATTAAAATTTTATCAATAGCATCCATTCTACTTTTTTTTTTTTTTTTGCGTTACGCGGGCGTCTCACTGTTGTGACCTCTCCCGTTGCGGAGCACAGGCTCGGGACGCGCAGGCTCAGCGGCCATGGCTCACGGGCCCAGCCGCTCCGCGGCATGTGGGATCCTCCCGGACCGGGGCACGAACCCGTGTCCCCTGCATCGGCAGGCAGACTCTCAACCACTGCGCCACCAGGGAAGCCCCCATTCTACTTTTTCACTGCCTTTTCCCTCTTACCCAAACCAGATATTTCTCGTGCACTGCAGTTAGCAGACAGCAATAAGTAGGTGTTGAATGAGTATTTTTAAATGACTAAATATTCAAACAGATGATCACAGATCAAGATGACAAAGAGAGGGAATTCATTAAATCCCGCCCACAACCACTGTGAAGTAGGACCTTGTCATTACTGTAGGTTTTATTTTCACCTCTGCCTGACAAGTTAGGAAACATAGTCTCAGTGAGATTAAGTAACTTGCCCAAGGTCACCCACAGGCAAAATGCTGAAGCTGGAATTCGAACCCATGCAGCCTGGCTCCAGGCTCTGGAGGGAGAGCCTAGGACCAGGAAACCCACAACCAGGAAATGGGGTTGTGGTGAGCCTGGGCCTGGTTGGTGCTCAGCAAGCAGGATCTATGATCAGGTTTGCTCTGCATGCGGGGTGGGATGTGGCTGTTTCTCCCCACCCTGGGATGCTAGGGACCTTGCCCAATTTCTCCCAGGCCTGCTGACCAGGTAAGGGCTGGGCGTTAGTAGGGAAGCGGGAGGGAGGGGGAGAGAGAGAGAGAGAGAGAGAGAGAGAGAGAGAGACACGGGAGTGCAGCTCTTATTTTCCACATTCCAGGAACTGAAGCAGTGAGAAGAGGGCGCGTGTGCCCTGCCCCCAGCATCCTGCTCAGGAAGGGGCTGGAGGGGCTATGAGGAGAGCCCGAGGGGTCCTCCCAGAGTGCTAGCCAGCAGGGTAGCCATGAGGAGAAGGACTATGACGGTGGGGGGCGCCCCAGGAGGGACGGTGCCCAAGGCGCTGGTGAAGGCTGATGGAGTCCTTGTTGCAGAGGTGCCCCTCACAGCAGGAGCCCTGGAGGTCGATGTTTGTCCACGGGCTGGTGGTGCCCTGGGTGGTGCAGGAGGGCCGGTGGCAAGTTCTGATGTACACAGGGACTGAGAAATTGCCTGGGAGGCGGGCAGTGAGGAGGGTCAGAACCGAGGGAGGCAGCTGCACCTGAACCTCCACCTCAGAGATCACAGCCATGACTGGGTCCTCAGACTTACTTCCAGTCCCCTCCTTAGACCAGAGCCATGCCTCCTCCCTCAGTCCAGGACCATGCCTCCTTCTTTAGACCAGGGCCGTGTCTCCCTGTCAGCCCTGCCCTGCCTCCACACCCCTTGCCCAGGCCCTCTCACCCTCCCAGCCTCTCACCAAAGGTCATGCTGCCATTGCCCTGGAAGCAGATGCTTTGGTCCTGGTGACACTGGACGCGCCAGAACTTCTCCGGGGTGCAGTCCTCCGGGTGGATCCCCACTCAGGAGTAGCACTTGGGGCCGCTGAGCGTCGGCGGGTTGGGCGCTGGCAAGAGAGCGTGGACGCACACTCAGGTAACGGTCCTCGGTACGGTCGTGCGGGTTGTGCATTGCGCCAGGGCTCCCGTCTGGCCCGACTGGGGCGCTGGAATCCCAGCGCGCCGGGAGGAGGAGCCCAACGGAGACCACACCCCTCCCCGGGCGCGCGCGCGGGCCGGGGCCCCTCCCAGCCCCGTACAGTCCCGCCCCACACCCAGCCCCGGCCCTCGCATACCTCGGCCCAGGTTGGCGAGGGAGTCGTGGGTCTGGAAGTTCGCGTTGCAAAGGTCGGTCCCTCAGCCGCGCACCACCGAGTAGTTAGGCGGCAGCGCCTTGTCATTCCACTGCATCTGGCCCGTAGCCGGGCCTGTCCAGCAACCCTTCTGTACCATGGTCATTGAGGCGCGGTACCCTGGGAGCGAGGGGATGGGGTCTGGCGCGCTGCCTCCCCCTCAGCCCTTCTCCTCCTCTCCCACGCCCCCTCCTCTCCACCTCTCTCCCTCTAGTCTCAAGTCTCTTGCTCCTCTGTCTTCTCGCTTCTCACTCAACCTGGCTTCTCCCTCCAGCCCTGCCCTTCTCTTTAGTCCCTCGCTCCCTGTCATACTCTGCTTCCCTCTACACCGCCTCCCCCTCTCCTCTCATCACCAACCCTTTCCTCCTCCTCCTTTTCTCTCCTTCCCCTCTTCCGCTTTTCTGCCCCTCTCCCACCTCCTCTTCCTGGCCCCCCACTGTCTCCTCCTCCCACCTCCTGCCCCCCCATCCCCTCCTTCGTCCTACCCCTTCTCCAACCTCCACTTCTGCATCTCTATCCTGACCTTCCCTCCCCTCTTCTACCCAGTTCCTTCCCAACCCCTTGTCTGCTCCTCCACCCCCATCCCCCCCACCCCGTCTAATCTTTCATCCTTGTCCTTGTCCCCCGCTCCCGCCCTTTTTTTGTGTGTTTCCTGCCCCTCCCCAGTGTTCAGGGATAAGACAGCCTCGGAGCATCCGAGGAGACAGGAGACATTGAGGAATTTCCTGCCACTGAGGTCAAAGGGCCCGAAGTAGAAGTGTTGAAAGCTGTAGCATTGCAGGGCTTGGGACCCTGGGGAGAGGAGCAGGGGTGGAGTGAGTGGAACAGGCCAAGGATGAGCCTGTGCAAGGAATCAGGCTCCACCCTGCATATGACAGCCACATGGGCCAGGCTCTTCTGCTCTGAGGGGAGACAGGCCTTGTTGCCTTGAAAGAAGCAGGGGCTGCTGCTGTGGCTGGTCATGGCTGTGTCTACCTCTCGGCACAGCAATGGCATCTGCACCTGCCAGTCCAGGTTTTTTTTCCCCAGGCTCTTCCGAATCTCCATCCTCTTCCAGGAAGCCCTCCAAGATTTTGATAAAGGAGGAAGTGATTCACTCCTGTCCTGCCTATCCCTTTCCCAACTATACTCATGATATCCAGTAGCACTAAAAGGTCACTGATGGAAAACAAACACTCCAGTATAGGCACTGGGATGTACAATCTCATGCTACAAATGCACACAGAGCCAGCCCCTAGCAATACAGGTACACACACACACAGAACACTTAAACACTGACGTAAACACAAAATAACAAAATTGACACAGGCTCATGCAGATCTCACAAATATTCACAGAGTATCCTGAATGCATTCACACTGAGTTCTACATTTACAAGCAAAACGAGTACCACCCAGACCCTCCAATAGAAACCCCGGAAACCAAGGCACAGGATCTCACACATGCAAAATCACACTCACAGACAGAAAACTGTGTGGGTACGGAAATAATCACAACACACAGACCCAGGAACACAGGAAGTCATACCCAGAGAGAGACAAATACAGACCCAAGAATCACAGACATACAAATAAAATGAGACCCTGAAATCAGGCGAAGTTAGAGATAGCCAAAAAAGAGGGCTACAAAAACAAACAATTTAAAATCATATTCAGATGCAAGATACATAGAGACACACAACAGATACACAGAGAGACAGATACACATCAAAATACCCAAACACACATACACAGAGAGAAATACAGGCCCACCAGTCATAGAGATGCACAAACACAAAGAGAAACAGAGATGCAAAATTATACACACATCTCTTTTAAAAAGAAAGTGAGGCTCAGAGATAAACGGACCCATAAAAGCATTTGTTCAAACACCCAGACATCAAAACCTGGTACAGATAAACACACACAAGCACAGAGACCCACAGGACACCCTGACACATGGACACACAGAGAAATCGAACTCTCTTCCGTGGACGAGCGTGTGCACGTGCCTGTGCGCACACACACAAAGTTGTTATATGCAGGCATAACCTCCTTCCCACCTCTCAAATTCCCTGCCTTTGTAGCCACTTCAGTCCTGATATGACTATGTCCCTGTCCTTACGCAAACTAGGGGAAGGGGTTGCCTGAGGATGAGGCCAAGGTTTCCTGCCAGTTCTGGAAAGAGCCCCCATGGCTCCCCAGAGGTACCTTTGAATGAGGACATGGGCAAAGAGGATGAGAAAGGCTGGAGTAGTGGAACAGAGACGCTGGAGGAAATGAGTGATATGGAAAGAACAGAGGAGGGGAAGAGAACTGGAGAGGACACAGTCTCCAGGCCTCTCCCAACCAAGACGCAGGAGTCCGGGCCCCCAGCCCCTTCTCCCTCAGACCCAGGAATCAGGGCCCCTAGTTCGCTCCTCCCTGAGTCCCTGGAATCCGCCCCCCACTCTCTGCTCCCTCAGACCCAGGAGAGTCCAGCTATCTCCCACCCAACTGCCCTCTTACCACTGGACTCAAAAGTCTGAATACCTGTGAGACAGAGGACAGCCCCAAAGAGGCACAGCAGGGTGGCTCTGGGGCCCCCCATTGCCGGGTTGTGGACCTGAGTGGAGACACCGAGGACAGCTCCTGCTCTGATTTCTGCGTGGCTGGTTCTCCCAGCAAAGCCCCAGGCCGGCAGGCATTCCTCCACCCCCGCCCTCCCTTGCTTGGGCTCGTTTCCTCCTAGATAATCATGATGGGGCCTGGACTCCTGGATCTGAGGGAGGAGGGAGCTAGGGGCCTGTAACCCTTAACTTTGGGGGGATTCGCGTTTTGCAGGCTCTCTTTCTACCCTGTTCCCCAACACTGTGTTCTAGTCTGAGGTTGGCACTCACGGCCTCTTGATTTCTCTTCTCTTCCTCTATCCCAACACATACCATCTATATGGGCCCACGTCTCCAGACCCAGAGACACAAACATCACCTCCTCCTTGAAGACTTCTCTGACCTGCCACGCCCGCCTACAATCATCCACCCACGTTCAGCCTCAAATACCTCCGTCTCCCAGCCTTGGTCACCCTGGGTTGGGCTAGTGTCTGTCACTGCATCAGGCTGTGAACTCCTCAGAGGCCTCAGGGGATGTTTGTGATGTTGTAGGAATGAGTGAATCGAGGAACTTAGAAACAAACTGACAGGGAGATAGAGACTCCCAGAGAGGCAGTTACACATGGGATGCAAAAAGACAGACACATCCGGTGTGGACAGATGCAGATGTAGACACACAGACAAACGCAGACTTGATGAACAGGACATGCCCACAGAAGGTGTTTAATACATTTTTTATTAGACTTTGAAATGAATGAATTTTAAAACATCGGAGGAGATAGAGACACAGGCAGACAACTGGAGGGATACACTGTCCCCTGAGGATTCAGCCAAACCCATGTGGACACTCAGACACCAGGCAGATGGGAACTTCCAGATGGATGCTATCGAGGGTAGTGGGAGCTGATGTCAAATTGGCATCTCCTGATCTGCCTTGCTTCTTGCGCTTGGAGGAACTGCCTGCTGGGATCACACCTACTCACCGTGCCATGCAGGGTGGGTACCAGGCATGTGCAGAGACCTAGGGTCACGAACCCCCAGATGAATGGGCAGAGGGGACACAATAGCGGTGACCACGACAGCCTTAACGGTCTCCTGAGCTTGACTAAACTTGACACGGGCTTCTTCCTGACTTCACGCCCCCAATTTCCCTTTCCTTAGAGCATTTACTTTAGAAAACTTGTCATTGCCGATTCTTTCTCTGTCCCTTTGAAATGTAGGTAAATTTTCTCCCAGCCTCTTGCCAGTTTTACAGCCCAGGAATGTCTTTCTCAGGGGACCTGGGAGCCACCCCTCCAAAATCTCATCATCAAGGAAGATAGCACCCCTGACCCTCAGGCTCTGTTGGAGGGTAGGAGCCGAACTTGAATAAGTGGCAGTTAGCAAACACAGATGCCTAATTACAGAGAAAAACATTTGTAAACTCAGGAGTAAGTCAGGGTGCTGGACCATCCCATGCACCAACCTCCCCTCCGTCTCTGGCATTTTCCCACTAGCTTATCCAGCTGAAAACCCCTCCCACCTTTTGTTTCAGTGGAGTTGAGTTCAGTCTCTCTCTCTTATTGCCATAGTCTTGAATAAAGTCTCCTGTGCCTGTTTAACTTTGTTCGGTGCGATTTTTCTTTGACAGCAAACACCCAGGAACTGTGGACACTCACTAGGGTTCTGGACTCACCCTCGTTTTGCCAAAACCCTGCTCCTCCCAACAGGCCTCACTTCCCTGAACCTGTTTTGTATCCAAATTATTTTTCCTGTTTCTCCTGTTCCTGCCTCTCTGTCAGGGTCTGGCCCTTCAGGGAGAGGGTGGAGCTAACAACCCCTGGAGAGTAGAGACTGGCCAGGAAAGGAGGCTGGGTTTTCTGAGGCCCCTGTGGAAGGTGGGGGCATTGGAGGTATTCACAGTTTCAGAGACTGAGGCTTGAAGAGTTGGCTGACCAGCCCATTTAGTGTGTGAGCCTGTGTGTGTGTGTGTGTGTGTGTGTGTGTGTGTGTGTGTGTGTGTGTGTGTGTGTGTGAGAGAGTGTAAGTGACTGTGCGAGCGTGCAGCTGTGCCCGTGTGATTTGAACTCTGGTAGCCTTCAGGTACCTTTGGAGGCTGTGAGGTATCAGGTGGGAAGCTCCCCACTGCAGGAGGCTGTCGATGAAAAAAAATCAATGGTCAATCTAAGAAAGAAATGGAAAATTTTATTCGAGCCAACCTGAGGATTATAACCTGGGAGACAGTCTTTCAGAAAGCTCTGAGGACTGTTCTGCCCATTAGAGGTCAAAGCACAGTTATATAAGCTTTTGAGGCAAAGAGTTATCCAACAAATGATGTATTGACAGTTTATACAATCCAGATCTGTATGTACAAAGCAAGTAGTGGGTTACTGTGATCCCTTACAAGATTAAGAAGGAACATTATCCCCTAAGGAAGCCTGTTCAGTGCAGATGTACAATACACACTAAAGGGAAAGGCAGAGGCCCAAACTGGTAGAAAATAATTTTATGTTTAAATTTTTCTTGTCTTGCCATAAAATATAAATTTTATTTCATCCAGGTAATCCAATGGAGACCCAGTGATCTAGGTCTAGAGATTTTGGCAGGGCTCTTGCATCCATCCACAGAGCATGAACTCGAAGCTCCCTATGAACCCAGAAATTCTTTTTTTTTTTTTTTTGTAATCACGTTTTAGTAATTAAGCTTTGTAATTAAGTGATTAATTATTTGAGAGATTGGAGAAAATGGAGGATGCTCTGTGGTAGCCATTAAAGAGCTATTTTTAAAACTTTTTACTGTA
The DNA here is from genome assembly GCF_039906515.1 of Pseudorca crassidens. Taxonomy (NCBI): domain Eukaryota; kingdom Metazoa; phylum Chordata; class Mammalia; order Artiodactyla; family Delphinidae; genus Pseudorca; species Pseudorca crassidens. The sequence continues at coordinate 12,259,907 of NC_090315.1, read as the reverse complement.
GAAATTTTCAAACACACACAAGCATACAGAGAATAGCATACCCACCACCCAGACTCAACAATTTTTAACATATCTACTAATCCTATGTTATTCTTACCCCCTTTGGTGCTCTTAAGGGCATTGAATTAGATGCCTTCATTATTTTCTCAAAATATTAATTTTCCTTAAAACAACATTTAAAAGTTGGTGATTTTCAAAGTGTAACTTTGGCTTATGTTCTAAGATGCAATCTTCAGGAACGTAATGTACAATTTCTAAAAGGGTGTTTAACCACTACCTCGAGTTGAATTCTTAGTCATATGATGTCACCAAATCAACATATTTGCATATTGAATAGTTTCAAATTTATTTGCGATACATGTATTTTCAATATATTCCAACATTTATTAGAAGCTGAAGAGTAGCTGTAGAGTGCTTGAATGATATTTTAAAATTCAGTGGTATAGAAATTTTTGCTGCATTATTCACTATCCAGTTTAAAGGATGGGCAGCACAAGGATTTGCTCCTTCAAGAAGAGAGAAAGGAGGCAGATCGGGGGTGTTACCTAGAGTCTCTGCCCAGCCCCAACCACCTACAGGAGCATCCGTGTGGATGTCCTCAACTGCCCGGTGTTTGAGCGTCTACGTGGGTCAGTCCAATTGTTACCAAGTCCAAGCTCATACTGCTTGCTGCAGGACAGACCAATAAATGGAGAGACAAGTTGCTGGGGCCAGGAATAGCAACTTTTTTCAGAAAGCCAGCATACTGAGTAGGTGGTGGACTAGCGTCCTAAAGAACCATCTTGCCCAGGTTTGGATGCTAGTTTCTTTTATAGAACAAAGTGGGGGAGGTGAGGAGGTAAAGTGAAAAAGGTGATAAGGTGTTGCAAATAGTTCCTGGTTCTTCTTTCCTGCAGCCATTCACAGGTCAGGGCCTGGTCAGGATGTTTCCTGTGAGCTTAAACAAAGGTATTTTAGCTTAACACTCAGACACGGGAGGCAGGGTTCCAGGAGATGGGCCATTATGTATACTTTAAGCTACAGGCGACATCCCTTTAGTGATTACTTCGAAGCAAAAGCAATAGAATACAAAGGTTAAAGGAAAAGAAACACATCCAATATGGAGTCAGATTTGTTCTTCCCTATTACAGAATGCCTTGGAAATTTTTCAAGGATCTTTTGTTGTATTCTGTAAGCTTCCACGCACTTTTCCATTTCCATGCACATTTACAAAGACCTGGCCTCTTAAATAACTTTCCCCCCAGATTTGGTTTAAGCAGTTTACTAAATGTGTGCATCCCTGTCTTAGTATATATCACCTACTGGACAAAATTCCCCAAAGTGCTCGCATGTAAGGATCAGTGCAGTCTGGGACTCTGTCCATCCAGCAATAATTGTTTTCTTTTTAATTAATTAATTAATTTAAATTTTATTTATTTTTGGCTGTGTTGGGTCTTCGTTGCTGCATGTGGGCTTTCTCTAGTTGCGGTGAGCGGGGGCTACTATTCATCGTGGTGCACGGGCTTCTCACTGTGGTGGCTTCTCTTGTTGCGGAGTGCAGGCTCTAGGCGTGAGAGCTTCAGTAGTTGTGGCTCGTGGGCTCTAGAGCGCAGGCTCGGTAGTTGTGGCACATGGGCTTAGTTGCTTTGTGGCATGTGGGATCCTCCCGGACCAGGGATAGAACCTGTGTCCCCTGCATTGGCAGGTGGATTTTAAACCACTGCGCCACCAGGGAAGTCCCTGTGTAGTTTCTAAAATATGTTCATAACGAACTATTAAATATTCTCTTTTTTGAGGAACAAAGATCTAAATTAGAGGCAAGAGGTAAATATTTTGAATCAACTTAATATAAGCAATGCTTAGTTGATTAGCTTTGAAATAAAAAGATGATATGAAATGGTAGAGAATCATAATATCATGAAAATAAAGAGTATTTTCCTAAATTTTATTGTGAGAAATTTCAGGTGCAAAAGTGTTGAAAATTAGTTCAAATATGATGCATATACCTATCATCTAGATCTAAAGTACAGTTGACCCTTGAACAACATGGATTTGAACTGTGCAGGTCCACTTATACTTGGATTTTTTTCAAAATTTATTGGAAAAAAATTTTGGAGATTTGCAACAGTTTGAAAAAACTAACAGATGAACCATGTAGCCTAGAAATATTGAAAAAAATTAAAGTTAGGTATGCCATGGATGCACAAATATATGTAGATACTAGTCTATCCTTACATAGGCATAAGGTGATATTATAAAATCAATAATGTGTTAGTTTTCTCACTGTTTTATAACTTTGCTTTCAAAGAATTACAGTATTGTACAGTATGCCTCTCTCTCTTATAACTGGGGAAACTGTGTATCAGCCTATCATCATAGGTGTTTATTTTTTAAAGTAACAATGTTCTCAATACTGTATTATGAATATGACTGTAATACTGTATGCCATAAAAATTTTATAATGATTCATTCATTAGTATATAGGCTAGGCTACCATAAAGCAATTGTATCAATTACTCTAGGCTACCATAAAGCAATATTGCTGCTTCTTTGTGATCAACGCATGATAATGTTATACCTGTAAATAAATATGAATTGCTTTTTCACATTATCTTTTTATTTTTGATGTCTAGTGTTAGTAATACATATAACATCTACAGTGCTTTGTATCATATAAGACAATATTGATGTAGGTACTGACAGACCATTCATCTTGTAAACTGACAAGTAAACTTATGGTACCAATAAATATAGAACAATACTGTAATGTATTTTCTCTTCCTTATGGTTTTCTTAATAACATTTTCTTTTCTCCAGCGTACTTTATTGTAAGAATACAGTATAATACATATAACATACAAATTACCTGTTAACTGAATGTTTGTTATTGGTAAGGCATCTGGTCAACAGTAGGTTATTAGTAGTTAAGTTTGGGGGGAGTCAAAAGTTATACATGGATTTTCGACTGTGTGTGGGGTTGGCATCCCAACCCCTGCATCGTTCAAGGGTCAACTGTATTAACATTTGCTTATTCTATCTATGTTTCTGCATCAGTTAGCTTCTGCTGCATAACAAACAACAAACAAAAAGGGTTAACAACAAGCCCTTTATTTATCTCCTGATCCTCTGTTTCTCCTGGGTTGTTCTTCTGGTATGGGCTGACTTGACCAATCTCTGTTGGGCTCTCTTATGTTTCTATGGTCAGCTGATGGGCTGAATGATCTAGGATGGTCTCACTCACGAGACTGGTAGTCGGCTGGCTATCAGTCAGGCCTCAGTTCTCCATATGGCCTCTCATCTTCCAGCAGGCTAGACTGGACACTTTTCACATGGAAATGACATGTTTCCAAAGGGCAGAGAGAAAGGGCAACCTCCAATAAGGAAGTGCTTTTCATGCTTCTGCTCAAGTTATGTTTGCTAATGTCACTGGCCAACAAGTCACAAGGCTTGCCCAGAATCAGTGTGGAAGGGCATTAACCGTGTGGATAGAAGGAGGGGAATAACTTGTGTTACTTTTGTTCTATTTAACTATCACTGTTGAACCAATAAAAGCAAATGGAAGATATCATTTTGCTTCACTTATAAATATAAATCATGTAGTAAGCAAAGGATCTTTCCCTAATGTGACTCTCCTCTTCCCTCTCAGCAGGCTATTTTTTTAAAAAATTGAAGTAGAGTTGATTTACAATGTTGTGTTAGTTTCAGGGTATACATTAAAGTGATTCAAATATATATATTCTTTTACGGATTCTTTTCCACTATAGGTTATTACAAGATACTGAATATAGTTCCCCATGCTATACAGTAAGTCCTTGCTGTCTATTTTATGCATAGTAGTGTATATCTGTTAATCCCAATCTCCTAATTTATCCCTCCCTCCCCCTGCCTTTTCCCCTTTGGTAACCATAAGTTTGTGTTCTATGTGAGTCTATTTCTGTTTTGTAAAGAAGTTCATTTGCATCATTTTTTAGATTCCACATATAAGTGATGTCATATGATATTTGTCTTCCTCTGACTTATTTCATTTAGTATGATAATCTCTAGGTCCATCCATATTGCTACAAATGGCATTATTTCATTCTTTTTTTATGACTGAGTAATATTCCCTTGTATATATACCACATCTTCTTTATCCATCTTATCTGTTGATGGACACTTAGGTTCTTCAGGCTATTTTTAAAGGGCTAAATGATTTGAAACTTGGTCATTCATCTCCCATTCACACAATAACTGCAACAATAATGAAGAACATAGGAAGACCCACAGGGCCAACTAAGAGAAATATTTACAAACATGAACTTTTACCCATAAAGAAGTTACAGGTTTGAGCCACAACATCTATTAAAACCCTTTGGAGAATCTATTTTATTTGTGTGATCAAGATAAAAGCACAACCAGATGGGCCTAGGTGGCTTGAGGCAAGAGGTGCCCAGTGCCAGCATGAGGTCAGGCACTGGGTTGTGCCCATGTGGAATTGGCCAGAGTTCATGCAGGGATGATTGCCCCATCAGTGAATCAAGAGAAACAATTTTCCCAAGGCCCCAGGCACAGGTGAGGCTGAGAGGATATGAATGAGATAGCACATGTGTCTGAACCCTTCCCTAATTAAATTCTTCTACACAATTATCTGAGCCTAGTTATGATTAGAGTTTAGAACCTAAACTACTGATACTATATCATTAGTGGTTAATTGCCTATTAAAAGTTTCTATTTCTTCTTCTTCTTAAAAATCTTTATTTATTTATTTATTTGGCTGCACCAGGTCTTAGTTGTGGCATGCATGAGGGATCTAGTTCCTTGACCAGGGATTGAACCTGGCCCCCTGCATTGGGAGCACGGAGTCTTAGCCACTGGACCACCAGGGAAATCCCTCTATTTCTTCTTGTCAATTCTTTAAGTTGTATCTTTCTAGGAAATTGGTTATGTCATCTATTTTGTTGTTGTTGTTGTTGGCCATGCTGTGCAGCTTGAGGGATCTTAGTTCCCGATCAGGGATGGAACCCTGACTCCTAGCAGTGAGAGTGCTGAGTCCTAACCACTGGACCACCAGGGAATTCCCATCTGTTTTCAAATTTATTCTAATTAAAAAGTCTTCTATTTTTGTGTAGTCTTTTCCCTTCTTAATATTATTTATTTGTGCCTTTTCTCTGTTTTATTAATTAATCACCTCAGAAGTGCATCACTTCAAATACTCACTTTAATTAAGCAGTGGTTGGCGTTTAGCCTCTCTGTTGCATCAGTGTTTTCTACTTCATTAATTTATGCTTATAATTTGCTTTGACCCATTTTCTCCTATTCATTCTTTTATTCTTTGTTTTCTAACTTCCCAAGATAGACAAAGCCTATAATTTTCATCCTTTTTAGTTTCCTCTTCCTTTGAACTTATATCATAAGTACCCAATAGAGTTCATATCTTTATCTGTACCCAATAAAATTCATACCTTAATTTCTTGGCATTTTACTTATGTTGTTTGCTGTTTTTGCTACTGTAATACATGGTGGCTTGTTTCCTTATGTTAACTTTGGGTTTATCTGTAAAAACTCTTCAATGCATGAATGGAAGTTACAATCCTCCAGAGAATTTCCTTGATGATTTCTCCAAGCACCCTGGTATTCCAAGCCCAGGATCAATTTTACACTCATTTCTCAGCCTGAGTTTTCCAGAACATGCTGGCAGTATAAATCAAGGTACTAACAAAATATTAAAAGAGGTAGACAGCAACTTAGAAAAAAAATCTTATGTCATGGCCTAGTTGGTTTCTTCCAAAAATGTAAGGTTGGTTTAACATTTTAAAAAATCTATGTATTCTACCATGTACCAAAAACATGTATTCTACTGTGTTATCAAAATAAAGAGGAAAAATTTTACGGTCATATTTGTAGACACAGAAAAGACATTTGATAAATAATCAACAGAGATTCATAATAATAATGAAAACTCATAGCAAACTAATAATTGAAATGAACTTATTTCTTTGGATTGAGTGTGTGTTTTTTTAAAAAGAAGAAGAAAACATCATACTAAAGAACCCACTCGGGCTTCCCTGGTGGTGCAGTGGTTGAGAGTCCGCCTGCTGATGCAGGGGACACGGGTTCGTGCCCCGGTCCGGGAGGATCCCACATGCCGCGGAGCGGCTGGGCCCGTGAGCCATGGCCGCTGAGCCTGCGCGCCCGGAGCCTGTGCTCCGCAACGGGAGAGGCCACAGCAGTGAGAGGCCCGCGTACCGCAAAAAAAAAAAAAAAAGAACCCACTCAAAAAAAAACAACCCACCCAACAAACATACACAATGCCTGTAACACATAGTGACAGAAATATATGCTGACGCACACGCATAGATGGTCATACATACACACGTATCACACAATCACTGATACACCCCAGACCTGTCACAACCACACAACACATTCATACCCTCGCCCTGTCATGATAGACACAAAAACACACTTCCACCACAGTCACACATTCATCCTGATCCTGTCATACACAAACTGCAATCTCTCTTCTCTCTGGTGCACACACACGTATACTCTGTCACACGGCCGCGGAGAAACACTCCAGCTCCGTCATGGTCACCAGATAAACGTATACAACGTATTTTACATGCAGTCACAGAGACATACACTGGCCATTTCGTGTGCACAGATGCCCACTTACACACACACACACACACACACACACACACACACCATTCCATCTGTCACAGGATATCTCAGCCCCGTCACGTGAACAATCATGCAAATGCAATACCACCTTTCACACAGCGTGACGTGTCCTTGGCTCTACCACGCGCAGTGTTCACACACAACCCCTACACCACGTCTGTCCCTCACCGTCACTGAAGCACACTCCAGCGCTGTCGCATACTTGACTCTCCATCACACGCAGCCTGGAGACACCCTCACCTGTTTTGACGACCCCTCCCCTCTTGTCTGTCACACCATCACCTCCGTCACAGCTCGCGTTTACCTGGAGTGTTTCCCTCCGTCCATTCCCACCGCCGGCTAGGGTCGGAGTTCTCAAAACCCTCCCCTCCACGCCCCGCAATGATTTCTCTTTACACTGAACCTGCTCACACGCGCAGCCCAAGAACCACGAGGAAGCTCTAGGTGGACTTCCGAGACCGACGGTCATTGGGGCCCAGTGGCCTGTGGGAAATGTAGTCCAGAGCCGGAAAAGCAGGAGACATCGGAAACCCAAGGGCCGGGGGGCGTCTCCGCCCCGGAGGTTTCTGGGAGTTGTAGTCGGTGCTCGCAGTGCGCAAGCGCCGGCTCGCGCCTGCCGTGCGTGAGTGACGTCTTGGGCGTGGGAGTCTAGGGTGAGTCCCCAGCGGTAGTACTTACCTGACCACGTTTGTGCCTGAACATCTTTGCGCTCCGGAAGGCCCAGTGTAGGCTGATGGTCCCTGAGGTGCGCCAGCTCCTGGACCCGCACTGGGGACACAGCAGGTGGGGTGTGTGTGTGTGTGTGTGTGTGTGTGTGTGTGTGTGACTCTGTGTTACTGTGACAGTCGTGGGACAGACTGAATGGCTGTAGATGGATGTAGCAGTGTTCCGGAGCCGGTCCCTACGGTTAGATTCTCAGAAAAATTGAGACGTGTTAACACAACCATTACAGTAGTCCCCCAGTATCTGCTGGTGTTTGCTTCCAGGACTCACTGTGGATAGTGCTGAGGATGCCGGAGTCCCTTTTATAAAATGCCATAGTACTTGCATGTGACCTGTGCATATCCTTCTCTATATATTAAGTCATCTGTAGATTACTTGTATTAGGTATTACGTACCTAATACCTAATACTATGTAAATAGTTGCTGTCATGAAGCAAATTCAAGTTTTGCTTTTTGGAACTTTTTGGGATTTTTTAAATATTTTTGATTAACGGTTGAATCCACGGATGCTGAACCCATGATATGGAGGGCTGATTGTATTTAAAAGTTATGTAGACTTACGATAAATGCATTTAGAAAACTAAGGTAATAAATACCCAACACATCACTTCCTATTATCTATGCTATTGAGATTATGTCAATTGTGTCTGTAGGGCGGAAATAATTATATCGTGGTGTATCACTGTACATCTCTTCCCAACTCCACCTTCAGTGATACCACATTGGCAGCTAGAAACTGGCGGTGACAGGACTGTTTACACCATGGGAATTGGCAGTTACTACAAATGAGGGCCTGATTTATTGTTTTGTTGATCTGGGGATGGGGAAGCTTCCCAAAGTCCTACCTCCTCGTCCTGCAATGTCCCTCCAGCACCGTCTTTTGGTTAAGCTTATCATTGTGAGCTGAGGCAATCAATTGATAATGGAAACTTATGATTTACCATGTTTTCACTTAACAAATATCAAAAACAAATGTTGATAGTATACAGTATTGTTGAGAATGTGGGGGAATGAGAATGCTCATAGGTAGCTGTTGGTAATGACTACAGTCTTTTTACAGTTGAGTTGGGTAGTATCTATCACAATGTCTGAAAGCAAACCCTTAATCAACCAGAATTTTTACATATAAGATTCTAGCTTACAAAAATGCTGACTTGAAAGAAAAAGATGTGGATACAGTAATGCTTACTGAAGCCGTGTCTGTAATACTGAAGAACTGAAATTAACCTCAATGTTTATCCTTTGAGGAATTGTTAGTCTATGCTGAACAACATGGTAGCTATTTGTGGCTATTTAAAATCATTACAATTAAATAAAATTTTAATATGTAGTTCCTTAGTCAAACTAGTCACATTTCAAATGCTTGTTAGCCAGTGTGACTAGCGGACAGTTAGATAATAATTCAACATTAAAAAGAAGGAGTTAAATCTCTATACCTGACATAAAATGAAGTAGAGGAATTGTGTTCAAGTGAAAAGGGGAAATAGCAGAACAATATGTATAGCATGATCCCATTTCTTTACAAAATAGATGATCTTGGGGCTTCCCTGGTGGCACAGTGGTTAAGAAACCGGCTGCCAATACAGGGGACACGGGTTCAAGCCCTGGTCTGGGAAGATCCCACATGCCATAGAACAACTAAACACGTGCGCCACAACTACTGAGCCTGCACTCTAGAGCCCGCGAGCCACAACTACCGAGCCCATGTACCACAACTACTGAAGTCTGTGCGCCTAGAGCCTGTGCTCCGCAACAAGAGAATCCACCACAATGAGAAGCCTGCGCACCGCAATGAAGAGTAGCCCCCGCTCGCCACAACTAGAGAAAGCCCGTGTGCAGCAACGAAGACCCAACGCAGCCAAGAATGAATAAATAAATTTATTAAAAAAAACAACAAAATCCAAAAAAAACATACACACACACACACAAAAAAACAATACTGAGTGAAGCAGGCACATTGTGTTAAAATTATCATCTGTTTGTCAATCATATACATTAAACTTTCTGTCCCAATTCAATTTTTAAAAATATAACTATTGCCATTCAGGCTTTTTTTTTGGATATTTACAAATAATTATCAAGTCAAACCTCTCAGTATTTTAGTGTTTTTATCTTTGGTGTTATGCTTAGAAAATCCATGCCTATATCAGAATTTAAGTATATATTTACCTGATTTTCACTGAGTCATTTAATTATTCCATGCATTGTAAATGTGTGTGTGCACACGTGTGTATATATATATAAAATAAAATTGGTATATAATTACTCCCACACACATACTGTTAGTCCATTTACTTAACTCTGTTTATTGAATAAACCATCTTTCTCCTACTATATTAAATAATGTACTTCCCAGATATTAGTTTTCCATTATATTTGGGCCTTTCACTTAACGGTTTATTTTGATCCTTTCATAGATCTATTAATTTGTTAACCTCTTCAGCTCTATTTTGGTTGCTTTTTGTATGGTATATCTTTTTCTGTCCTCTTAATTTCAATCTATTTGTGTCTTCTTTGCAGCAGTGTTGAATGATAAAGAAGTAGACTGGCCTTTGTGCCTGGTTCCTGGGAGGGAGACTCCAAATCCTTGGAATTTCCTGAGTAATAAGAATGTCTTTGTTATTCATAAGCCCCTTAGATCACACTGGAGTTTATGCTAATAAGGTGATTCACAGGGAACCCCTCAATAGCTTCAGAATAGGGGCTAGTCATGCTGGAAAGACCAACTGTGTGATTACAGGGTTGGGGATTTGAACCATGTGATATCGGTTCTACCTTGGCGGGGGTGGGGAGGCTACAGATCAAATTCAATCACATGGCCAATAATTAAAGCTAATACAACTCAACAACAACAACAACAACAAAAACCCTAAACAATCCAACTTAAAAATGGGCAGAGGAGCTGAATAGACATTTTTCCAAAGAAGACATACAGATGGCCAACAGGCACATGAAAAGATGTTCAACATCACTAATTATTAGGGAAATGCAAATGAAAACCACAATGAGACATCATCTCACATGTGTTAGAAAGGCTATTATCAAAAAGACAAGAAATAACAAGTGTTGGAGAAAATGGAACCCTCCTACACTGTTGGTGGGAATGTAAATTGGTGCAGCCACTTTGGAAAAAAGGATGGGAGATTCCTCAAAAAATTAAGAATAGAGCTACCATATGATCCAGCTATTCCACTTCTAGGTATTTGTCCAAAGAACATAAAAACACTACTTGAAGATGATATATGCACCCCTATGTTCATCTTAGTATTATTATTAATAGCCAGGATATGGAAACAACCTAAGTGCCCATCAACAGATGAATGGATAAAGAACATGTGGGAGATACACACACAAACACACAGGTATATTATTCAGCCATAAAAGGTGAAATCCTGCCATTTGCAACAACATGGATGGACCTTGAGGGTATTATGCTAAATGAAATAAATCAGAGAAAACCAAATAATATATGGTTTCGCTCATATGTGAGATATAGAAAAAGAAACAAAAAACAAATGAACAAACCAAATCAAACCAAATGTTTAGATATAGAGAATAGAGTGGTGGTTGCCAGAGGGGAAGGAATAGGGGGTGGGTGCGGGAAGGTGAAATGGTTAAAGGGAGTGTGTGGCTTCACCACACTGACTCCATTTTGTCAACTCCATCTCAGGCCCACAGTCCTACCCTCTCCCTTTTCTGAGTGACTGAACTTTAGCCTACTCACAAGGAATGCACCCAAGCCAGATAAGTTCCCTATCAATTTTTGCCCTTGCCTTCATCTGATACGAAAACTGGAAGAATGCCTTTGCTGATGCAGATGGTCAATGGTCAAGAGACCCCCAGAGATAGGAAAAATCCCCAGTTCTTGTCAGTGTGGGTATGCTTCTTACTTGGTAGTCTGATTCTATTTTTAGCTTCGGCCCCTTTGAACTCCCCTGTGCCCTTTTCGATGACATGGAGTGCAGCTGCGAATGCTTCTGGATCATCCATCCAGCAGATCTTTCCCACCTGTATGTAAGTTACCCATAATAAACTTCATAATTGCCCTTTATGGAGTGGCCTGCTTCATATTTCAGCCTCAAAGTTCCTTCTCAGTTCAGAGGATATTACTCGATATCTTGGCTTCCCAACAGGGGGTCAACTGTAGAGTCAGGGATGGAAGCTAAATTTTTGGTGGTAGGCATGCCTTAGTGTATACAGAAGTAGAAATATAATGTTGTACACATGAAACATATAATGTTATAAACCAATGTTACCTCGATTTAAAAAAGAAAGAAAGAAAGGAAATAATGGCCCCAAACTTCCCAAATCTGGGAAAATGTATGCCATCCAGATTCAAGAAGCCATATAGGGGCTTCCCTGGTGGGGCAGTGGTTAAGAATCTGCCTGCCAATGCAGGGGACATGGGTTTGAGCCCTGGTCTGGGAGGATCCCACATGCTGCAGAGCAACTAAGCCCCTGCGCCACAACTACTGAAGCCCGCATGCCTAGAGCCCTGCTCCACAACAAGAGAAACCACTGCAATGAGAAGTCTGCACACCGCAATGAAGACCCAACACAGCCAAAAATAAATAAATAAATTTATATTAAAAAGTGAAGCCATATAGAGTCAAAATAGGATGAATCCAAAGTAATCCACAGTGAGACACATTGTAATCAAATTGTCAAAAGTCAAAGACAAAGAATTTTGAAAGCAACAAGAGAAAAGCAACTTGTCATGTACAAGGGGACCCCTATAAGACTCTCAGCAGATTTCTCAGCAGGTGTCTTGCGGGCCAGAGGGAGTGGGATAATATGCTGAGGGAGTTCATCACCACTAGACCTGCCTTACAAGAAATGCTAAAGGAAGTTCTTCAAGTGGAAATGATGCCAAACAGCAACATGAAAGAATATGAAAGGAAAAGGCTCACTGGAAAAGGTAAATGTATAGACAAATACAGAATTCTGTGATATTATAATGGTGGTACATAAATCACATTTAATTCTGGAATAGAGATTAAAATACAGAAGTAAAAATAATAACTACAAAATATGTTAGTAGATACACAATATGAAGACACAATTTGTGACATCAATAACATAAAATATGTGTGAGGGGAGAAATAAAAGTGCTGAGCATTTGTATATGATGTTGTTATCAGTTAATACAGCTTGTTTTAAGATGTTTTGTTTAAGTCCCATGTTAACCACAAAGAAAATGCCTATAGAAGGTACACAAAAGAAAATGAGAAAGGAATCAAAGCACATCACCACACACACACACAGAAAAAAAAATCAATGAAACAGAAAGGAAGACAGCAAGGGAAAAGAGTGACAAAAAAGCTATAAGACAAACAGCAAACAATTAACAAATGACAATAGTAAGTCCTACCCTGTTAATTATTACTTTAGATGTAAATGGATTAAACTTCTCCATCAAAAGACAGAATGGCTGAATGAATGAAAAAAGAAACAAAATCCAGCTATATTTTGTCTACAAGAGACTCACTTCAGATTTAAAGACACACAGAGCCTGAAAGTGAAAGTGTGGAAATAGACATACCATGCAAATTGTAAATGAAAACAAGGGTGGCCATACTTATATTATACAAAATAGACTTTGTCAAAAGTTCAAGCAAGGCATAAAAATACCAAGTGAAACACCTGAAAGTTCACTACCTTGTTATAATGATTCTTAGTATTTCTTAGTATCTTCTAACACATATACATGTAAATAACAGAGATGTATGTATTTTACACTTTTAACAGGCATTTTTTTTCACATCACTTACCTGTAAGTTTCTCCTCTGCACATACCTTCACAAGCTCCCACACTCCCCTTGTGTAGAGCATTGTTTAAAATCTGGCATACATATCCCATAACTTTCTTCATCTTCATACAGTACATACCCAAATACACATGGTTGCCTTCAATTTCTATATAAAAAACTTTAAAATTTCATCACAGATAAATTCTTTATAATAAATATATTTTAAAAGTATACAAGTGTGTAAATACAATCCAGTTAAGAAACAGAATACACAAAATAACTTTGAATCCTTTTGCCAACTTATCTCTTCATCATCCTGCCTTCCTGTAGCTACCACATTCCTGAATTTTATCGTATCCTTTTTAAAAAAATTAATTAGTTTATTTATTTTTGGCTGCATTGGGTCTTTGTTGCTGCACTTGGGCTTTCTCTAGTTGCAGCGAGTGGGGGCTACTTTTGTTGCAGTGCGCAGGCTTCTCATTGTGGTGGCTTCTCTTGTTGCAGAGCATGGGCTCTAGGCACACAGGCTTCAGTAGTTGTGGCTCGTGGGCTCTAGAGTGCAGGCTCAGTAGTTGTGCACAGGCTTAGCTGCTCCGCAGCATGTAGGATCTTCCTGGGCCAGGGCTTGAACCTGTGTCCTCTGCATTGGCAGGCAGATTCTTAACCACTGAACCACCAGGGAAGTCCCCTTGTTTTTTTATTATGTACCACTTACACAGAAAATATCATTTGTTTCGCCTCTTTTTAAAGTTTTATGAATGGAATTATACTGTATGTATATATCTATAACTCTTTGTTTATCATATTTGTTAAATTCAATCATTTTCACTGCTGTGCACTATCCCACTGTATAGGTACTCCACACCTAATTAAACATCCTACTTCTGATGGGCATGTTTCATTTCCAGATTTGTTACTGCAATGATATTAGTGAAAGCAATGCTATTGATTTTTCTCATGTGTCAGTACTTCTAATGTTGTGCATGTCAAATTATAGTAAAAAGACAACTCTAAACAAGATGCAACCCATCTATTTCCATGAACAGCACACTGTATTACAGTAAACCGAGTTTATATTCAACCATCAAATGTGGTTCTCCCATTAATTCACTTTTTGATGGGTCATTAAGAATACCTTCAGGGGCTTCCCTGGTGGCGCAGTGGTTGAGGGTCCACCTGCCGATGCAGGGGACACGGGTTCGTGCCCCGGTCCGGGAGGATCCCACATGCCGTGGAGTGGCTGGGCCCGTGAGCCATGGCCGCTGAGCCTTCACGTCCGGAGCCTGTGCTCCGCAACGGGAGAGGCCACAACAGTGAGAGGCCCGCGTACCGCAAAAAAAAAAAGAATACCTTCAAATCCAGTAGTTTCATCATTACCCCTCAAAATATCCAATGAAAGGTTTGAGCTTGGAAGAAATGGAAGATGCTGAACCTGCTGCACTGCCTTGAATTCCATTTGTAGTTTTAGTGGAGCAAATAGACCGTGGATGTTTCTCAGTGTGGAAAAGTTCATTTTATCTTGGTCGAGCTGGAATTTTTTTCCTGATAATTCAAGAGGATGACTGGGCAAAAGTTCATTTTTCACACAAGAAAAACCTTTTTGAAGAAGATCATGACTTTCAAAAGGTCCACTTGCTGAAAGTTCAGTAACTGGAATACTATCCTTTTGCTGAGATCCAAGTCCTCTGACATTCATCTTCAACTAGCTCTGCAAACAGCCTCTCAGCCTGTAACCCAATGCTATTGATTTTGACGACAGAGAAATTGTTTTAAGGATTTTTAGCTGTGATGAAGCCAATTAGGGTGAAGCAAAAGAGAGACTTGGAAAAAAGGTTAGAAAAGAAAATCCTTTTTTGGCACATATATACAATGGAATATTACTCAGCCATAAAAAGAAACGAGATTGAGTTATTCGTAGTGAGGTGGATGGACTAGGGTTTATCATACAGAGCGAAGTAAGTCAGAAAGAGAAAAACAAATACCGTATGCTAATGCACATATATGGAATCTAAAAAAGTGGTACTGATGAATCTAGTGGCAGGGCAGGGATAAAGACACAGACGTAGAGAATGGACTTGAGGACACAGTCGGGGGAAGGGGAAGCTGGGATGAAGTGAGACAGTAGCATTGACATATATACACTACCAAATGTAAAATGGATGGCTAGTGGGAAGCAGCTGCATAGCACAGGGAGATCAGCTCGGTGCTTTGTGACGACCTAGAGGGGTGGGATAGGGAGGATGGGAGGGAGGCTCAAGAGGGAGGGGATATGGGGATATATGTATCCTTATAGCTGATTCACTTTGTTGTAAAACAGAAACTAACACAACATTGTAAAGCAATTATACTCCAATAAAGATATTAAAAAATGCGTTTTTTTCAGGAACACTTGGGACTTTATTCTGAACTTGTAATAGGAACGGAATTTTACCTTCTTCCCTAATACTATATCCATTAACTGTTTTTACCTACCATTTCAGATCAGAAAAAAAGTCTGCCAGAGGAAGCTACAGATATTTTGGTTCAAAACTGCCAACTGCAACAGGCCCTGCCTAGGAAATGGAAACCTGGTTTTGTATATTTAGAATATTTTAAAATGCAATGATCACTCTTAAAAATAAAACAAGTAGTTTTCTGATTGACTATAATTATGTAGTCGCAAACAGGTTCCTTGCATTGTCTGACCTATAAGCTAGGACATCTGATTACCTAATTCTGGGCTCTGCTCTAATCTATCTGCCTCTACCCATGGGAAGTTATTTCTTTAATCCAGGGTTTTCAAAGTTATTTGCTCAAGTTCTCTTAACATCATGAAGATTGGAAGCCTACCTCAGCCACTCCAAGACTGGCTGTTACTTTGGTTTCTTCTTTCTTTTTGAAAGTTATGCTGATTTGCAGTCTTTCCCAAAACATCTTTGATTCATCATAAAACGTCCAAATCTTTTGGCAGATAAATTGCAAGTCTTTTTCTGCATATTAAATTTGATTCTCCAAGAAGATGTAATAACACTATTCTACTTTATACGTAACAAAACTGGTTTATTGTCACTCACTATCAAAACACACAGTCACAATTTCCAGGCACATATAGTGGTTGGTAGTCAGATAATCAAACTAACATGCCAAGCTAGATAACACTGTACTGTTTTTCAATCCCAGCTGGACAGTGTTCCACTTTCACAATTACCATGGTATGCACACAAAAGAAAAGCCTATCAGAAAAAACATCTTACAAATATTGTCATTTTCGGTTACTGACATTAATAGAAATACCTAAAGACACAGACCTCCTCAAGTCTCTCAGTCCTACAGAGACCTTCTCACAAGTCTCCATGGTCACACTATCCATTCACGACCACTCATTGTTGCTTTCCAACAGTAGCATATAACCTCTGATACAAACCGCCTTACAACTAAGGAAACAAAGATTCACATTTGCAGAGACTATACCATGAAAATAAACAAGTCTACACAGGGTTCCAGACACCGAATTGGACCCACAAGCGCACCCAAAGCAAGGCACATTCATCTTTTCAACTGCCAGACCCTGCTCCAGTCTCTCGTGCCCAGGTAAGCTCGTGACCCCGCTCAGGGTCATTCTCACGGACTTTACCCAGGATGTCCCCGCTCACTGAGGCCTAAGTCCCTGGTCACGCGCCCCCTCCCTCTCCCCCCCCCTCCCGCCCCCGCTCTGGACTCCAGAATGCGTTCCTCAGCCTTCGCTGGGAACCTCTTAATTCGCCCAGAGACATGCTAAAGACTACTGAGCCACTAGGCTCGACCAAGACTCGAACTATTCCTCCCACCTAAGACCAGAGATTCGGGTGGGCTTTAGAAAAGGCGTCTCTGATAGGCGGAGCCGAGTTGCATGCTGCGAGCATTCTGAAGGTCCAGGTTCCCAGCTTCTGGGGATTCGTCTGCCGCGGACTACATTTCCCAGAAGTCTCAGGGCACAGGACCTCTCGGGGCAGGGCGAGATTGCCTGCGGAGAGCGCCTGGAAGCGTCGGGCTCCGAGCCTCAGAGGATGTTCCGGCTCTTATTTCCCATGACCCTCTGGGCCCAAACTAACCTCCGTTTCTGGGTGCCTTTCCGGTGTCTTCGAGATTTTTGGACTCTGCGCGGTGAGTTAGTCGCGTCCGAGGAAGTGATCAGCGCCGGGTGAGGGTGCGAGGGCTCAGCGGACTTCGCCAGAGCCTTGTCGGAACCAGCAGTGCGTGTGGGGGTGACACTGGGAGGCGCTCGAGGTGAGAAGGCCCGGGCAGCGGACAGGGCGAGTCGTGTCCGGAGCCTCAAGCCTGTGTGCGAACGAGAGGCTGAGAAGGATGGTGTGTGACAGACGGCGTGACAGGGCCGGGGTGTGTCTCCCTAACGGTGTGTGCTATTGGGAATGTGTGACGGGATCATGAAGTGCGTGACCTTGTTTGTAGGTGTGGTTTGCTTGGGCGGGATGCTCTAGGTTCCTTCTAGACTCTCTTAGGGGCTGCCAGAGTTAAGTGACCGCAAGAAAAGAATTCCAGGACTAAGCCCTAGAATGTACGTTTCCAGTAAGAAAGTACAGATCTAGTCTTGGGATGAAAATTTGACATTTGGACGTGTCGTTGTGACAGGCTCCTGGAAAGACATGATTGGGGAGGTCCTACAGGTAGGATTCCTAGAAAAATCACCTCCTTGGGGGACCGGCTACCTGTTTCAGCTCCACTACCAACAGACCTCTGTCCCCAAGAACTGCTGTCAACTCAATTCCAGTTTCCCTTTGAGTTCCGTTTGTGTATGTTCCGTTTGTGGATGAAGGCAGATGTGGCCCTGGGGAGTGTTTTATTTTGTTTTGATTTTAGTTAGGTTTGTCTGTGTTCCAAGAAATACTGGTGTCTCGTGATTTCTCCCCACCCCCTCCTGCTGCCCCTAACGCCCATCCCCCCCAACCCTAGTTGCTGCTGGGTTTCTGAAAAGGACCCTGAGAAGGACAGAATTGTTGCATATTTAGAAATTAAGGTTCAGGTGAATTTGTGTTTCTTTTTTATTCATAGTTACTTTTGTTTTTAGATCATGACGCTATTTGCTTTCCTTGACCAGAAATATCTTGACTATTTTTCAAGACACTTGACTAGTAGTGTCTATCTTGGGTCTTTCTTCTGGTGAATGACCCATCATGCTGGTGCCTCCCTCTTCCCAGAGGCCCCCTATTGTCCTTTTCCTCAGTCAGTAGCCATCCGTTCATATGGCAAATTGTTCAAATCCTCCAGTACATTTTCCCTTTCTAAGCAATTTTTTTTTTTTTTGGCCCGACCGCGTGGCACGCAGGATCCTAGTTTGCCGACCAGGGATGGAACCCGCCCCTCCTTCGTGCAGTGGAAGGGCGGAGTCTTAACACTGGACTGCCAGGGAAGTCCCTAAGCATTCTGATGGTATAGAAGCACACCACCTCCAAAAGGTGGGCTGGAGGTGGGATGTTAGGGCTTTATTTTAGACTATGATTACTTGAGGAGATTAGCATTTAGGTGGTATCGAATACAAATTATTTTTTATCTGTTCCACAGTCATGGTTTTCAAAGCAAGGCAAGGTAGGAGGGGATTGGTTATTTCAGGTAGTAAATTACAATGTTGTGAGGCTTTCAGGGGTGGGAATGTGATTGAGGTTTGAGCATGGTGTTGCCAAGTCCAAGCTCAAACTACTTGCCCCAGGACAGGCCGATAAATCGAGAGACGAGTTGTTGGGGCAAGGAATAGCGACTTTATTCAGAAAGCCAGCAGACTGAGAAGACGGTGGGCTCATGTCCCAAAGAAGCATCTGGCCTGAATTAGAATTCAGGCTTCTTTTATACTGAAAGGGGAGGGAGTGAAGTCAAACATTTCCTGGTTCCTGTCAGCCTCTGGAGGGGATGTGTTCATTTTTTCCTCCCTGTGGGCATTCGTAGGTGAATCTGGTCAGGATGTTTCCTGTGAGCTAAACAAAGGTATTTTAGCTTAATGCTCATTACCTGGGGGGTTTAGGCAGGGTTCCCAGAGATGGGCCATTATGTATAATTTAAGCTTATAGGCAACATATCTTTAGTGATTAACTTGTAATAGAACATAAAGGTTCTTCCCTATTACAGTAGTGGTTTGCAGTTTGTACCCACAAGGGCAGAGACTTTCAGATAATTTTTAGGTAGAAATCTGTAGCATTGCCAAACATGAGTTATTTCAGGTCCAATTCTGTGCGGGTCTGAGAGGTAGTACTGTGCTGTGGTTAAGAGTAAGGCTCTGGATCTAGAGCATCTGGATCCAGCTCTACCTGTTACTTGCTGTGTGAGTGTAAATAAACGACTCAGGCTCTCTGTGCCATGTCTACAAAATTGGAACAAAGTAATACCTACCTAATGGAGTTATAATGATGTAAGTCGAGTTCATATGTGTAAAGCTCCATAGAACAGGGCCTGCCCCATGATACAGGCTTAGTAAATATTAAGATTTGCTGTTATGTGGTGATTCTGGATCATTCCACATCAACTTTTTATAGATCAAAATATGAAGAGAAATAAAATGATTGTGGTGGGTGCTTGCAAGTTTGAAAAAGTTACCAGGGGCTCAAATGGTCTAGAACAGGAAATCTTAACCTGAGGTCTTCTTATTCCATTTATAAGCATCCAGGTGATCACAGATCCCTTGAAATAGAGACAGAGTTTTTGTAAATATTTGTAAATTAATTTTCTAAGTGGGCAGAGTGTCCCTAATTTCATGAGATTACCGAGTATGCGTGACCCCAAAAAGATCTAGTTCCATTTGTCTGGAATAAAATTATAATAGCTTGGAAGGAGCTTTTACAAATTTAGAATCCAATGACATGGAAACAGTTAAGTAAATGCGGTATACCATTTGATGGAATAATATGCACCTAATAAACATTATGTTTATAAAGAATCAAAAGAAGGGAAAATGTAAATGATAAAATATCAAGCAATAGTTATAGTTATGAACAAAAGTACTTAAGAATATTATGAGTTATATATGGATGCCATCCAATAAGAGAGAGTTTTGAAAGACATTTTTCAAGGTTTGTATCCAAATGTTTTAAATTGACCATTCAGTGAAGAATTAGAGAGGTGTAGCCACACTTGTTAAGTATCTACTCTGTACCAAATATTGTTCTGTTTATATGCATATATTTCCTTGCTGCGACTTTGAAGGGGACTTACATAATTTGTGTTCATTCACAGGAGAATCTTGACAGTGAAAGTGTCTCACTGTAGTGATGAGCTACAGCTACAAGATGTTGAAGAGCTGGTAGGTGTCATTTGTTTCAGACCCACCGATTTTCAGTGTTGGGCCTGTTTGTTCAGTTTTCCTAATGACTGAATTCCCTGTCACTCAGTTTTCTACGTTTGGAAATATCTTTATTTTTCTGATTATGGAGTTAATGCGGGTGTGTTGCAAAAAATTCAGCAATCCAGGGAATGTATAGAGAAGGAAGTTAAAATTATATCCTGTAGAGTTAATCATCTCTAATATTTTGATGTATTTTTATTCAGTTGCTTAAGGCAGGACAGGATCACTTAAGCACACCTGATCTAAAGCTTCTTTTTCCTTCTGCAGCTCTGGCTTTTCTGGACTCTGTGCTTCACCAGTAGAGGAACCCTATGGAGCATTAATTAGTTCCTGCAATTCTAGAACCATGACTGACGTAAGTTGGTATTTCTCCTTGAAGTGTTGTGATTTTTAGGTCATGTGAATCTTTTCCTGGATTAACCCTAAAGCTTTCTACTTAACAGAACCCCATGCCTGAACCTGCTTCTCGGTTCCTTCTGTTCCAGTAAAGGATGATGCCAAAGAGCCCAGCGTCCTCCCTCTGTGCCTTTTCCAATCAGTGACATCATATTCATTGAGCACATTACTCAACGTCTCCTGCGGTTCAGTCTTCCATCAAGAGCAGTGAAGGAATGGAGTCCTTTAAGGGAAATATTTGAGTGTCTGTCACAGAATAATGTAAAGAAATATAGAGAACAATCAGCTTGCTTTTATTTGTATACAAGGAAAACCAACAGTAGATTGAGTTCATCTTTCAAAGGCACAAAGAGGATTTCATAGAAGAAGGAAAGAGGAGAGAATGAAAGACTGCAGACATTTGGAAAACAACAGTTTCTCTTTTTCAAGCTAAGATGCTGATTAGTTCATGTCCTATCTAGAAAAAAATGGCTGAAGTTCCCCCAATTGTTTTTCTTTTTCAGGCTAAGATACAGCTAGCAAAGAAGTCGGTCAGGATACTCTGCCCTTAGCCAGCTGGATGGCCACCCACGAGAACAGTTTCAGTAGTCTGTGTATTATCTGGAAGAGCTTTGGTGTTTAACTGGGACGTATCCATGGCAGGCTGTCTTGGGTCTTGCCTTTTGTCATCACTTCCATCTTTGTTCGGCCAGGGCTGCCCCATTTCCCTTATCAGAATTTCTCGTTCCCAAGACAGGTCTGCGGTGTGATGAGTTAGTGATGAGGGTCCCTTTGGACCACACAGGAAAATGTGGAACTTCTTCACAGACCTGAGTTTTCCAGAAAGACGAGATGGAATATGGGATTTCTTCGGCATAGCCTCAGTTTGTATGGGATCACATGCTTTGCAAGCTTTTAGGATTAGAGCGGGGAGTGAGTGGTTCTTTCCAGGGACTCCCTTATCAGTAAACACCAGTGTCAAAGTCTGTTTAGTTATTGACCAGGATGTGACACCTGTGTTGTGTCTGATATACTCTATCAATATCTTCCAACTTGGGAACAAGGAATGTGTTAAGCAACAGGTGGTTGATGGTACCATGTAAAAAGATGATCCAGATTCTTAAGTACTGGCTGATAATAGACTCCTAGAATTAAGAAGATCTTGGAAGTTTTGTTCAACCTGAATGTATAATAGTTATTAATCTCATATATCCACATGATGAACTGAATTGCAGGTAATAAAAACATTTTACATATTTGATTCATCATAATAAGAAAAAATGCTGATGATATAATCTCACAGCATGGTTCACTTGAGGCTTAATGATAATCCTTAATTGAAATCATTTTTCTAAAATAGATTTTATAGGGCATTTGGAAAAAAAGTTTTTGTGTGTTTTTGGTATTTCTTAAAGGGAAAAGATGGTGTAGCAGTTCACATTTATAAAGAATTTATGAGACTTCCCTGGTGACACACTGGTTAAGAATCCGCCTGCCAATGCAGGGGACATGGGTTCGAGCCCTGGTCCAGGAAGATCCCACATGCCGCGGAGCAACTAAACCCGTGCGCCACAACTACTGAGCCTGCACTCTAGAGTCCACGAGCCACAACTGCTGAAGCCCGCGCGCCTAGAGCCCGTGCACCACAACGAAGAGGAGCCCCCGCTCGCCGCAACTAGAGAAAGCCCGCACAGCAACGAAGACCCAACGCAGCCATAAATAAATAAGAATTTGTGAGGCAGGCACTTAGCAAGTTGTATGTATGTATACGCACCCATAAACGCCCCCATCCCCTTCCCCCAACACTATTTTTATTTAATAGAAGAGAAACATTATTTTATGCATTATCAGACAGGTCTGGATAGCTGAGTTACCTCACAGTATCCAGGAAGTTCTGCTGTAATAGGTTTCTTCTAGAACATGTAGACAGTCTGCTTTAGTCATACTAATTTCTTTACTTTTCCCTACCCATACGTCTCACAGGCTTCCAGCCGACTGGATCGTTATATTTTCCTCTTCTTATAGTTTATGCTTCATACTCCTCTTTTTTCCTCTTGGAAATAGTTTCTAAATTTCTTTAATTTCACAAGTAATGTGTGGGTTTTTGGTTTTAGGGCTTGGTGACATTCAGGGATGTGGCCATTGACTTCTCTCAGGAGGAGTGGGAATTCCTGGACCCTGCTCAGAGAGACTTGTATGTGGATGTGATGTTGGAGAACTATAGCAACTTGGTCTCACTGGGTAAGTTCGTCTGCCTGAAATAGTTTAGAATCTCCTTTCTGGAACATCAGCTTTCTGCACTAGGAATTACAGGGCTATCTTTGAAGAAACCAGGTGAATTTCTCCTCTGTGTTCTCAAAGGAATGTTTTGGTATTTGTTGGCTTAGAAATGGGTTCATTGAGCACCTCGATCGTCCCATCCCTCAGTGAGCTTCAACCTTCCTCTGGCCCTTTCTGTAATGGCCTCTCTTCTTTAATGACCAAAGAGCTGGATTTGCATTATGGGATGTTTATTTCATAACCACTGTCAAAGAAACCAGATTTCATACTGTGTTTAGCTTCAACATTTCTATAGATGATCTGTGTCCTTGCTACTCAAAGTGTGGTTCTTTTTTTTAAAATAAATTTATTTATTTTCTATTTACTTATCTTTTGGCCGCGTTGGGTCTTCATTGCTGCACGTGGGCTTTCTCTAGCTGCCTGCGGCCAGGGAGGGTTACTCTTCGTTGAGATGCAGGGGCTTCTTATTGCGGTGGCTTCTCTTGTTGTGGAGCAGGGGCTCTAGGCACGCAGGCTTCAGTAGTTGTGGCACGTGGGCTCAGTAGTTGTGGCGTGCGGGCTTAGTCGCTCTGCGGCATGTGGGATCTTCCTGGACCAGGGATCGAACCCGTGTCCCCTGCATTGGCAGACGGATTCTTAGCCACTGCGCCACCAGGGAAGTCCTGAAAGTGTGGTTCTTTTGTATTAGGAACCATAGAAAGGCCAGAGCAGAGTTAGTGAAGGAGAGGGTACCAAGAAGTGAGTCAGGGAGACAGGCAGGATCCAGGTGACAGGCAGCATTGTTGGTTTTGGGGAAGAATGTGGATTGTTCTCTTAGTGGTTAGAAGCCATGATTTGCTTTATGTGGGGTTTTAATTTTTTTATTGTTAAGCATTACACAAATATCTATCATCAGCTTCTTCCGGGGCTTGTTAGAGTAACTTTTTTAAAAAAAATTAATTAATTTATTTATTTTTGGCTGCATTGGGTCTTTGTTGCTGCGTGCGGGCTTTCTCTAGTTGCGTCAAGAGGGGGCTACTCTTCATTGTGGTGCTTGGGCTTCTCCTTGCAGTGGCTTCTCTTGTTGTGGAGCACGGGCTCTAGGCGCATGGGCTTCAGTAGTTGTGGCATGTGGGCTCAGTAGTTGTGGCTTGTGGGCTCTAGAGCACAGGCTCAGTAGTTGTGGCACACTGGCTTAGTTGCTCCGCAGCATGTGGGATCTTCCTGGACCAGAGATCGAACCCGTGCCCCTGCACTGGCAGGCGGATTTTTTTTTTTCATATCTTTATTGGACTATGATTGCCTTACAATGTTGCGTTAGTTTCTGTTGTAGAGCAAAGTGAATCAGCTATAAGTATACATATCCCCTCCCTCTTGAACCTCCCTCCCATCCTCCCTGTCCCACCCCTCTAGGTCGTCACAAAGCATGGAGCTGATCTCCCTGTGCTGTGCAGCAGCTTCCCACTAGCCATCCATTTTACATTTGGAGGTGTGTATATGTCAGTGCTACTCTCTCACTTCATCCCAGCCCCCAGCCCCCTACTCCCACCCTGGCCCCATGTCCTCAAGTCTGTTCTCTAAGTCTGCATCTTTATTCGGCAGGTGGATTCTTAACCACTGCACCAGCAGGGAAGTCCCCGGGGCTTGTTAGAAATGCAGCTCGTCGAGTCCTACCCCAGAGCTGCAGAACAGAATCTACATTTACACAGGATCCCCAGGTGATTTTTATGCATACTAAAGAATCGCCGCTCTTTGTTATATTCTGACCCATGTATGGGGAGTACAGCTAGAAACAGGATCCTGACATACTCTGGCTTTCAAAAGAGCCTCTCCAATTTATGTAGCAGTGGATTGAACAGAAATTCATACTAAGTGAATACGTTCCTTTACTTCCAACATATTTGAAGTTGAAAGTTACAATCTGTGAACTTTGCACTTTACAAAGTTAAATCCTACACTAAGTTAAATCCTAGAAATGTCTCACAAAACTTGTTTCCACTTAAGCAAAATAACAACAGTAACAATAATAATGATAATAGTTAACATTGTGCTTACTATAAACCAGGCCCTGTTCTAAGCAGAGCAAATACATGAAGTTATTTAACTTTTACAGGATCCCCATGAGGTAGGTACTATTTTTAACCCTTTTTATAGATGAGATTACTGAGGTACATACAGTTTAAGTGCCCTCCCAAGGTCACACAGCTGGTGGGGATGCAGTGGCAACAACTGAACCTAGGAAGTCTGGCTCCAGAATCTGTGTTCTTAACCACTGTGTTCTGTTTGCTCTAAAGAGATAGAACCTGAATGAGTCTAAAACAAGATCATTTTCCTACTTATATGATCTCATGTTCTTCATTCCCACCATCCTTCTCTTCTCTGAAGTCTTCATCAATATTATTTTTACCTTTACTTTATTGCAAATTTAACCAAATGTTTTGCCCTTAAAATTAAAAAAAAACACAGAACAAAACCCTTACACCATTTGGCATTTCTTTTCTTGCAAGCACACACTCCATTTCTAAGCCAGATATGATGACATTATTGGAGCAAGGAGAAGAGCCCTGGGTAGTTGAGGGGTGGGTGGGGTATAAGAAGTCGCATTACAGGAAGGCAAAGGCAGGAGGGAACCATCAGTGCAGGAACAACCTCACAGGTCACAGAGGAGGAGAAAGGGGAACAGCTGGGATGGTATTTGGAAACTCCTTATGAAGGACCAAGGCCTGGGAGGAGATAGAGATCTCAGTTTGAGCTACAAAAGGAACTTCATCTTCATCTCATTTCCCAGGCTCCTTGTTTTTCTTCTTATAATTCCCTCCCATTTCAGTGAGGAAAGTGTTCTTTTTTGTTCCCAATGGAACCATTTTACTTACATGTTGGGTTGCAGGTGCTTTCCAGCTCTTTTGCATTTGTGTGTGTATGTGAATGAATATACATATTCATTCATAAATTCTTCAAACATTTGGAGTGCCTACTCCTAGCCAGGCATTGTACTGGGCACTATTAATACAATCAGGAACAAGATTGATAAGTTGCTTATTCTCATGCACTTTATGTAGTTGAGGAGAAACATAAAATAAGTAAACAAGTAGATAAATAGTATCATGTAATGAAACATGTTGTGCAGGAGAGGCAAACAGCGTAAGAGAATAGAAAATGATGAAAATTGAAAGGGCCAATTCAGATAAGATGGTCAGGGAAAGCTTTCTTGAATAGAGACATGAAGCCTGGGATCAAGTTATATGAATACCTGGGGGCGGAATATATCAATCACAGTGAATGGCAAAGGCCCTAAGGTTGGTAAGGAACTTTATTGGAGGAACTCTAAGAAGGCCAGGGTAGAGTTAGTAAAGGAGCATGTGCTAAGAATTTGGGTCACGGAGATAGGCAAGGGCTAGACAGTATACAGTTTTGGGGGTTTTGTCTTAAGAATATATATATTTTTAGATTATATTCCATTATAGGTTATTACAAGGTATTGAATATAGTTCCTTATGCTGTACAGTGAATCCTTGTTGTTTATTCTGTGTATAGTAGTTTGTATCTGTTAATCCTATATTCCTAATTTATCCCCCCCCCACTTTCCCCTTTGGTGACCATAAGTTTGTTTTCTATGTCTGTGAGTCTGCTTCTGTTTTGTATATAGATGCATTTGTACTATTTCTTAGATTCCACATATAAGTGATATCATATAATATTTGTCTTTCTCTGACTTACTTCACTTAGTATGATATTCTCTACGTCCATCCATGTTGCTGCAAATGGCAATATTTCTTTCTTTTTTATGGCTGAGTAATATTCCATTGTGTATATACACCACATCTTTTAAAACGAATTGTCTATTGATGGGCACTTGGGTTGTTTCCATGCCTTGGCTATTGTAAATAGTGCCACTATAAACATTGGGGTGCATGTATCTTTCTGAATTGGAGTTTTCATCTTTTTGGAATATATGCCCAGGAATGGGATTACTGGATCATATGGTAGCTCTATTTTTAGTTTTTTAAGAAACCTCCATACTGTTTTCCATAGTGAGTGCACCAATTTATATTCCTACCAACACTGTATGAGGGTTCCCTTTTCTCCACACCCTCTCCAGCATTTATTATTTGTAGACTTTTTGAGGGTGGCCATTCTGACCGGTGTGAGGTGATACCTCACTGCAGTTTTGGCTTGCATTTCTCTAGTACTTACTGATGTTGAGCATCCTTTCATGTGCCTGTTGGCCATCTGTATGTCTTCTTTGGAAAAATGTCTATTTAGGTCTCCTGCCTATTTTTTGATTGGGTTGTTTTTTTTTTAATACTGATTTGTTTGAGCTGTTTGTATATTTTGGAAATTAACCCCTGTTGGTCGCATCATTTGCAAATATTTTCTCCCACTCTGTATGTTGTCTTTTCATTTTGTTGATGATTTCTTTTGTTATGCAAAAGCTTTTAAGTTTGATTAGGTCCCATTTGTTTATTTTTGCTTTTATTTCTCTTGCCTTGGGAGACTGGTCTAAGAAAATATTTCTATGATTTATGTCCAGGAATGTTTTGCCTGTTTCTCTTCTAGGAGTTTTATGGTGTCATGTCTTAATATTTACGTCTTTAAACCATTTTGTATATGGTGTGAGGGAGTGTTCTGATTTCATTGATTTACATGTAGCTGTTCAGCTTTCCCAACACCACTGTTGAAGAGACTGTCTTTTTTTCATTGTATGTCTTGTCTACTTTGTCGTAGATTAATTGACCGTAGATGTATGGGTTTATTTCTGGGCTCTCTATTCTGTTGCATTGATCAATATGTCTGTTTTTGTGCTAATACCATGCTGTTTTGATTATTGTAGCTTTGTAATATTGTCTTAAGTCTGGAAGAGTTATGCCTCCAGCTGTTTTTCCTCTCAGGATTACTTTTTCAATTCTGGGTCTTTTGTGGTTCTGTATAAATTTTAGGATTATTTGTTCTAGTTCTGTGAAAACTGAGACAAACAACAATGAAAACACAACTTACAAATGAATGGGATGCACCAAAGCAGTTCTAAGAAGTTCTTAGTGATACAGGCCTTCCTCAAGATATAAGAAAAATTTCAAATAACCTAACCCACCACCTAAAAGAATTAGAAAAAGAAGAACAAACAAAACCCAAAGTCAACAAGAGGAAGGACACAATAAAGGTCAGAGAGGAAATAAATAAAAAAGAGATCAAAACAACAATAGAAAAGGTCAATAAAACCAGGAGCTGTTTTTTTGAAAAGATAAACAAAATCAACAAACTTCTTGCCAGGCTCACCAAGAAGAAAAGAGATACAACCCAAATAAACGAAATAAGAAATGAAAGAGGAGAAACAACAACCAGTACCATGAAAATACAAAAAATCATAAGAGAATACTATGAACAGTTATATGCCAACAAATTGGACAACCTAGAAGAAATGGACAAGTTTCTAGAAACATACAGCCTGCCAAAACTGAATCAAGAAGCAGATAACTTGAAGAGACTGATCACTAGAAATGAAATAGGATCTGTAATTTAAAAAAACTCCATGCAAACAAAAAGTCCAGGACTGGATGGCTTCTCTGGGGGATTATACCAAACACACAAAGAACTTCTACCTATCCTTCTCAAACTACTCCAAAAGATTGAAGAGGGAATGCTTCCAAATTCATTCTATAAAGCCGTCATCACTTTGATACCAAAACCGGACAAAGACACTACAAAAAAAGAAGATTACAGGCCAATATCATTGATGAATATAGATGCAAAAATTCTCAACAAAATGTTAGCAAACTGAATCCAACAATACATAAAAAGGATCATACTCCATGGTCAGTTGGATTCGTTCCAGGGTCACAAGGCTGGTTCAACATATGCAAATCAATCACTGTGATACATACACCACATTAACAAAAGAAAAGAGGAAAACCACATGATCATCTCAATAGACACAGAAAAAGCATTTGATAAAATTCAACATCCGTTCTTGATAAAAACTCTCACTAAAGTGGGTATAGAGGGAACATATCTCAACATAATAAAAGCCATTTACAACAGACCCACAGCCAACATATCAATAGTATTCAGTGGTGAAAAGCTGAAAGCCTTCTCACTAACTTCAGGAACCAGACAAGGATGCCCACTCCCACCACTTCTATTCAACAAAGTATTGGAAGTCCTAGCCACAGAATTCAGACAAGAAAAAGAAATAAAAGGTATCCAAATTGGAAGGGAAGAGGTAAAATTGTCACTATTTGCAAATGACACGATACTCCATATAAAGAACCATAAAGACTTCACACAAAAACTATCAGAACTAAAAAATAAATTCAGCAAGGTAGCAGGATGCAAGATTAGTATACAGAAAATGTTGCATTTCTTTATACTAACAGTGAAATACCAGAAAGTAAAAAAAAAAAAATTCCATTTAAACTCATGTCCAAAATAAAGTACCTAGGAATAAACTTAACCAAGGAGGTGAAAGACCTATATGCTGAAAACTATAAAACATTGATAAAGGAAATTAAAAATGATTCAAAGAAATGGAAAGATATCCCATGCTCTTGGATTACAAGAATTAATATCGTTAACATGACCATACTACCCAAAGCAATCTACAGATTTAATGCATTCCCTATCAAAATACCCATTTCTTGTTACTTCTGAAGATTCCAGCCCTGTTATTTTGTACAGTGTTCTTCAGTTTGGGTTTGTCTGCTCTTTCCTCATGATTAGATTTGGATTATGCATCTTTGGCAGGAGTATCACAGAACTGATGGTGTGTTCTCCTTGCATTCTGTCAGGTGGAGCAAATGATTTGTCATTATTGATGATGCTTACTTTGAGCAGGTGATTATGGTAGTGTCCACGGGCCTCCTCCCTGTGAAGTTAATCTTTTTCCTTTAATGAGCCTTTTGTGAGGAGGAACTTTGAGACTATTAAGTATTGTATTCCTCTTCAAACTTTAAATTTACTCATATGTTGGATTTCTAGTCAGTGGGTTGTAATCTGTTCTTCCCATTTTTTATTTTGAAGCTGGTCCTGGATTTGACCAGTGGGAATTCTCTCAGCAGTGGTTTCTGTGTCCTTTGGCATGTCTCCATCACACTTAGAGCACCTCCTTATTTTCTTCCCCACACCATGTTCCAGGCTCATCTTGCACTTTCCCTGCTCCAGCCCTAAAGTCAGCCATTTCTTCAAGGTGTCCTGGTTCCTTTTAGTTGAGAATGCTATTTAGAAGCCAGAATCTGGGTACTAGATTTGCTCATTGCTGCTGGGGGATGGCTGTCCCTAGGCCCTCTCAGTGGACAGAGTAGGGAATATGTTTATATGCATACATACGTATACATGCACACACATTTACATCTATAGATTGAAACCATGAGTTCATACAGATATCTCCAATTCCATTTCAACACTACAGGTTTCATTTCAGCTTATTCACTTTCCATATTTCTAACTCCCTTTTCTGACAGTGAAAAACCTGGGTTCTATTATCCTTAATGTATTTATTGTCAACCCTTGAACTACATGGGTTTGAACTATGCAGGTCCACTTATATGCAGATTATTTTTCAATAAATATACAGTTGACCCTTCATTTCTATGTGTTCTGCATCTGTGGAAAAGGAGGGCCGATTATGGGACTTAGCATCCTCAGGTATGGGTTCTGAGGTGGGTTCTGGAACCAATCCCCCAAGGATCCCAAGGGACAACTGTACTTATCTGATCAAACTCTCTATGTGTAACCAGTCTTCTATTATCAACACCACCACCACCACCTTGATCATGTGATTGCCTGTCTCATCCCACTTGGGCTGTGACAACCCATACCAGGTCACTCACACACAGACACTTGTCCTTACTCTGCTTGCATTCTGACTCCTGACATAGGACAACCCTTTTATACTGAAACCCTCCTCATGCTGGTTGACCTTTAGTACCCTGCTCTGGGGCTTCATTTTATTAAATCTTGATCCTTGAGGATACATTTTTAGAATGTTCTGTATGATGAAATGGGAAGTCTCCATTAAGCTCTTTTGCTGTATACTAAGGTACAGTGGTTGCCTTGAGGGAAACCACCTGTGCCGATGTTTGAATTGTGAGTTAAACTAGCTGCTTTTTTCATGGAACACAGTTTTGGTTTTGGTTTTGTTTTTTTTTCCCTTGGAAGAATGAGACAAACTATGGTTCTTTAGGCTTGGGTATTTGGAAAACATTTTCTTGTAAATGAGCCTGTCACTTTAAGAACAACTGAAAGTATTTGTTGCCAATGATAAAATTCAAAATTTTAAGTAAAAATTAGAATTGTATGAAGCTTATATCTATTATTTTGAGATTTACAGCTTCCCAATAAATAAAAAAATTTCTGGTGAGGTGATATTATTAACGTGATTTTTTGATATCATGTAATGAAATATGTCAACATTTCAAAGATCTGCATAACTCAGTGAACCACTGTTTTTCAGATAACCAGTACATAGTACAAAATTATGCATGGATAAAAAATCATCCAAAGTGCAATGGATTTTAATGTAATGTAGTATGAAAAGTTCACCGGTATGGTTGCATATTCCACATTGGAACTAATCTTTAAGAAACCACCACGTCTCAATTTTTACTGTAGTATCAAAGAATAACACCCCAAATTACCTGAACAGGTTCATAGACTATTCTGCCATTTTACAATTACACATCTGTGAGAGGCTGGATTTTCTTCATATCCTTCAACCAAAATAGCATTGTTACAGATTGAATGCAAAAGCAGATGTGAGAATCCAGTTGTCGTCTGTTACACCAGATATTAAAGAGATTTGCAGAAGATTAAAACAATAATTCATTAATTTTTTTGTTTGGGAAAATTTAATTATTTAATATTATTTGTTAACATTTAATGATTTATTGTCAGTTTAAAATAATTAATAAATCTTTAAATTTCTATTTTAATTTCTAATGTGGTAAATATCAAAAGATATAACCCACATAAACAAAACCTCTTTTGGGTTCTCAGTGCTTTTTTTTTAAACATCTAAAAAGAAGTTAAACCTGTATTCATTTACTAACACTGTTAAGCATAACACTTAACATTCAAGTCCAGGTAATTATAATACAAGCCCAATTCAATTTTTTTTTTTTTCCTGTATGCGGGCCTCTCACTGTTGTGGCCTATCCCGTTGCGGAGCACAGGCTCTGGACGCGCAGGCTTAGTGACCATGGCTCACGGGCCCAGCCGCTCCGCGGCATGTGGGATCCTCCCAGACCGGGCCACGAACCCGTGTCCCCTGCATTGGCAGGCGGACTCTCAACCACTGCGCCACCAGGGAAGCCCCCAATTCAAATTTGTTGACCTATTTGTTGATGCTAAGTTGTACAAAACTGTACTCCTTTTAGTTGACATTTGGTCATCTCAAAGTAGTTGTAATATTAGGTTGGTCAATTTAAATACTGTGGCTTCCTTTTGGATATACACACAGTCTTTACACCCAAATGTAAATGTATACAAAGCAATAAGACATTGTTAAAAGAGCAATAGTTAGTGCAGTTTAATTCATGATTAAAATTACTTCCCACAATCACATCCACAGTACTCATCCACCATTTAATAGCTCAACCAAAATATTATACAATCACCAATAGGCAAAAATACTAGATTTGTATATTTTGTATTTCAAATATACTTATGCATGTGCAAGCAAGGGATTTACCAATATTTAAGAGTATAAGAGATACTGAGACCAAAAAATTTGAGAACTACTTCTCCAGGGTGTGGTTCTTACTTTCAATATATGGCCTTTGAGAGGCATCAGATAAATGCTTGAGGGTGTTCACTGAGGTCTTTCCATTCAGGTTGGGTTGGCACTCCAGTGTACAACCTCTAGAATCTCTGAGAGTACCCCAGTCACATTGTGGAGAGGCATCTTGTGGATGCATAAAGACATTCGGTTACAGATCCAAGGGAGAATCCCTGTATAGATTCCCGGAACTTCTTTGCATGACTTCTTTCTCTGATAAATCTTGAACCACAAATTCCAGTCACCTGAGCAGCCCTGAACTCAGATCCTAATATCCTTTGCCCAGTGACTTGACTAGTGGAAGGGCACATTTTGGTTTAAGAGATCATTTACACAGGAAGATGAGGGACTTGTTAAAGTGATCTTTGTGGAATCCTCCAGAAAACTGTCATATGAGAACATTAATATCACAAGAACTGAAAAATCAAAGCTGAGTTTGTTGTTGGACAGGGGAGAGGCTTGTGCTTAGGAATTCAGTAAGTCTCCTGATTGAGTTCACTTATGGGTATTCTTTTCAATTTGTCTTTATTTCTACTATAAAGGGCTTTTTTCTGGTAAAGGCAATAAAATGTGTGGTTTTCTTGTTTTCTTTCAGAGTTGGAGTCAACATATGAGACCAAAAATACATTTGCAAAAAAGGACATTTTTGAAATAAATTTTCCCCAACAGGAGATAAAGGAAAGAAGTAAAACCCTTGGCTTTGAGGCATTCCTTTTCAAAAATAATTGGAAGTGTAAGAGAAGATTTGAGGGCCTCCAGGGACATCAAGAGGGATACTTCAATCAAATGATAATCAGCTATGAAAAAGTGCCCACTTACAGAAAACATAAATCTCTTACTGCACATCAAAAAATTCATAATCAAGAGAAACCCTACGTTTGTAAGGAATGTGGGAAGGCTTGTAGTCATGGCTCAAAACTTGTTCAACATGAGAGAATTCATATGGCTGAAAAACATTTTGAATGTAAAGAATGTGGGAAAGACTTTTTAAGTGCCTATCAGCTCACTGTGCATCAGAGATTTCATACTGGTGAGAAACCTTATGAATGTAAGGAATGTGGGAAGACCTTTAGTTGGGGATCAAGCCTTGTTAAACATGAGAGAATTCATACTGGCGAGAAGCCCTATGAATGTAAAGAATGTGGGAAGGCCTTCAGTCGTGGCTATCACCTTACTCAACATCAGAAAATTCATATTGGTGTGAAATCTTATGAATGTAAAGAATGTGGAAAGGCCTTTTTTTGGGGCTCAAGCCTTGCTAAACATGAGATAATTCATACAGGTGAGAAACCTTATAAATGTAAAGAATGTGGGAAGGCCTTCAGTCGTGGCTATCAACTTACTCAGCATCATAAAATCCACACTGGTAAGAAACCTTATGTATGTAAAATATGTGGAAAGGCTTTTTGTTGGGGCTATCAACTTACTCGACATCAGATATTTCATACTGGCAAGAAACCCTATGAATGTAAGGAATGTGGGAAGTCTTTTAATTGTGGCTCAAGTCTGGTTCAACATGAGAGAATCCATACTGGTGAGAAACCCTATGAATGTAAAGAATGTGGAAAGGCCTTTAGTCGAGGCTATCACCTTACTCAACATCAGAAAATCCATACTGGTGAGAAACCCTTTGAATGTAAAGATTGTGGGAGGGCCTTTAGTTGGGGTTCAAGCCTTGTTAAACATGAGAGAATCCATACTGGTGAGAAATCCTATGAATGTAAAGAATGTGGAAA
Organism: Pseudorca crassidens; assembly: GCF_039906515.1. NCBI lineage: Eukaryota > Metazoa > Chordata > Mammalia > Artiodactyla > Delphinidae > Pseudorca > Pseudorca crassidens. Next base: position 12,225,347 of record NC_090315.1, on the reverse strand, counting down.
GGCCTTTGGTAGTGGCTATCAACTTACTCGACATCAGATATTTCATACTGGCAAGAAACCCTATGAATGTAAGGAATGTGGGAAAACTTTTAATTGTGGCTCAAGTCTGGTTCAACATGAGAGAATCCATACTGGTGAGAAACCCTATGAATGTAAAGAATGTGGAAAGGCCTTTAGTCGTGGCTATCACCTTACTCAACATCAGAAAATCCATACTGGTGAGAAACCTTTTAAATGTAAGGAATGTGGGAAGGCCTTTAGTTGGGGTTCAAGCCTTGTTAAACATGAGCGGGTTCATACTGGTGAGAAATCCTATGAATGTAAAGACTGTGGGAAGGCCTTTGGTAGTGGCTATCAACTTCATGTTCATCAGAGATTTCATACTGGCAAGAAACCTTATCAATGTAAGGAATTTGGAAAGACATTTACTTGTGGCTCAAGCTATGTTCAACATGAAAGAACTAATAATAATGATAAACCCTACAAATATAAAGAATGTGGGGAAGTCTTTATATGGACAGCTTACTCAAATAAGACAGTTGATACTGGTGAAACTTTATGATTGAAGAGATGTGAAAGAACATATTTTTGTGTGTGTACAGACAACTTACTTAACATGAGAAGTCTTACTCTTGAGAAACCTTATTAATGTAGGGAATGTGCAAAAGCCTTACCTGTGTATGGACAATTCACTTGATACCAGAAAATTCATACTAGTGAGAAATATTTTGAACATGAGGAATATGAAAAGTCCTTTAGACTTCTGTATGATCTTATTGAACATCTATACTGATGTGAAGCCATTTAAATGTAGGGAATGTGTAAAGATCTTTAATTCATGGTGCAATGTCTCATAAACATTGGAAAAATTATGCTCATTACTCTTTAAGGGAAGGATCTAAATTTAATTTGGTTCGTGCCCTGCGTATCAGAGAATTCATACTGCTGTGAAATCCTGTGAATTTAAGGAATGTGGGAAGACTTGTAGACATGGTAAACATCTTAGAATACATCAGGGAATTCATCCAAATGAGAAATCCTTTGAATTAAAATTGTAGGAAGGCTTTTAGACAAGTGCTACTCAAACTATTGGCCAGAGACTTTTTGCCAGTCCACAGAATTGTTACCTGTCAATCATGAGATAAATGCAGAAAGTGAGAGTAAGTGTCTGGAAACTTTTATAGCAATTTGATATTGCCATAACATCATTATATTTTACAAAAGTATCAGTCGATGAATGATTGGAAATTAAAAACAAAAAGTTTGTCCTTTCCTAGATAATTTGAGAGACAGCATTCACACTTTTTAAAACATGAGACAAGTCGCAATGTGACTTAATTAGAACAAGAAATCCCTCCCTTGTTACCTCCCTGGTTAAAGTAGCAGAATATTCATTCCATAGGAAGATTTGGCTAATGTGGGAATCACAATTTCCTTCTGCGCATAAGAGCATAGAGAATTTATACCAGATATGTTGATTTAGTGAATGTATAGAAGCTTTCCAACACTATTCAGTCTTTGTTAAACTTCAGCAAACTCTTCCTAGAGAATAACCCTGTTAATATCACACATGTAGGAAACACCTTATCTATGGCAGAAGCCATACTTTTTTTAATTTTTCAGTACACGGGCCTCTCACTGTCGCGCCCCCACCCCCACCCCGTCGCAGAGCACAGGCTCCGGATGCGCAGGCTCAGCGGCCATGGTTCACGGACCTAGCCGCTCCGCGGCATGTGGGATCTTCCTGGACCGGGGCATGAACCCGTGTCCCCTGCATCGGCAGGCGGACTCTCAACCACTGCGCCACCAGGGAAGCCCAACCATGCTTATTTTTATCACCATTCTACCTCCTTATTACTTGTGGGATGTTGGGCAAACTGCTTATCCCCTCTGGGCATCATGTTTAAAATGCTCGTGATGGTAGCTCTGTAATAGTGCTGTTGTAGAGATTGGATGGATGTAGTATGGGTCAAATCCTTGGAAGAGTATCTAGTATGTAGCCTGTGCTCAATACATACTATTCTTATTATCATCATCATAAATATTATTACTGGCGAAGTCTTAGGAGAGGAATGCCCATTTCGTATAATTAATTAAGAAAAGTACCCATAACCACTCATCCATTTGAATTTCAGATAGTGCATTCTGGATAAAAGACCTAGTAAAATGTAAAGAATTTGAGAGAATTTTTACTCATAATTTATCCCTTAAGCTGCATCAAAAATTAAGACTAAAAAGAAACATTTTGGATTTAGTAAGTGTTAAGATGTTGGGATTATACCTGGAGAAGAATCAGAAATGTGAAGCAGTTTGCTGTAATGAATCCCAACAGACAAGTAGTAATTAAAATTCTCCACTCACTTTTCGAGGTAAATTAGAAATTAAAGAGAACAAAAAGAAAACTGTCCATTTTGGAATTCTTTACCAAAAGTTTATTATGATCATTTTTTAGACATTCAGAAAAATGTAAAGGACAGTATAATGAACATCCATCTACTCTCTACATGGAATCAAGAATTCTAAACATTTGGCCATTTTTGCTTTCTGAATATATATTCACGCATGGCATTCGGTTGTCATGTCTCTAGATTTTAGTCTTGAACAGACTTTTTGAAGATTTCAGGAAAGCTATTTTATAGAATGCCATACATTCTAGATTTTGTTTGTTCTCTCATAGTGAAATTTAATTTGTACCTCTATCCTTCATATCTCTCATAAAATCAAGTTAGAGTTACAGGATTAAACATTTTCCACCAGAACAGTTCATAGGAGGTGACATGTAATTTTATTGAAAGACATCATAAGCAATTAATATCCATTTTCCCCACTATCACCAATGCTACGTTTGATCATTAAGATGGTGATTGCTGGACTTCCCCAGTGGCGCAGTGGTTAAGAATCTGTCTGCCAATGCAGGGGACATGGGTTCGATCCCTGGTCCAGGAAGATCCCACATGCCACAGAGCAACTAAGCCCATGCACCACAACTACTGAGCCTGCGCTCTAGAGCCCGCAAGCCACAACTACTGAGTCCATGCGCTGCAACTACTGAAGTCCATGTGCCTAGAGCCCATGCTTCGCAACAAGAGAAGCCATCGCAATGAGAAGCCTGCACACTGCAATGAAGAGTAGCCCTTGTTCCCTGCAACTAAAGAAAGCCCGCATGCAGCAACGAAGACCCAACACAGCCAAAAATAAAATAAAATAAATAATAATTTTTTAAAAAAAGATGGTGACTGCTAGAGTTCTCCATTATAAAGATCCATTATACAACTAGTAGGATTAGTGAACCTTGGTCAGCTACTTTTGGGAATGTATAATCATATGTATGTATAAGTTCTGAATCAAAGAGAAAATTGAAACAATTAGAGTTTTTGCAGAAAACAATGATAATGAAATGATTGTATATTGGAGCTTGTAGGATGTCCCTGAAGCTCTACTCAGTGGAAAAGTAATACCATTGTTAATATGTCTTGGAGGAACCAAGATGCATCTGGCCCAGATGGAGGGCCAGAACTATACCTTGTTTCCCCCAGTATCTACATGGTTCCTGTCACACTGAACTAAGAAGCTAGAAAAATAACAAATCCTAAACCAAAATACAGAAGCAATCAATATAGCTAAAATTTGAGATTAATGATTAGGAATTAAAGCAGTAGTCCTTGATCATTATTCCTCTGTGAAAAATCCACTAACCTCAACTAGACTTTGATAAATCTGAACAAGGAAAAATCAAGAAAATTGGCAACATTGTAGAATCATGAATAAGAAAGGAGATATAATTATAGATGTGGAGTTTTTTTTTAATTTAAGGCAGTACAATATATTTAAACCTATTTGGACGAATAAACAAAGGAAAAGGCTGAAAAAATTGGTCCAGGATCTCCCTTTTAGAAAAAAACACTTGGAAATTGTCATCTCCTTAGGTAAAAATTTCAAGATGAAAATAGCTAAAAATTTTACTAACTCATCTTACCTGGACAACATAAATCCAGTAACAAAACTAAATGGAGATACCCTCTAAAAAGCAAAAGCTAGATTAACTGAATTTAGGTAAATGTAAAAATTCTAATTAAAATATCAGCAAGCAGGGCTTCCCTGGTGGCGCGGTGGTTGAGAGTCCGCCTATCGATGCAAGGGATATGGGTTCGTGCCCCGGTCCGGGAGGATCCCACATGCTGCGGAGCGCCTGGGCCCGTGAGCCGTGGCCGCTGAGCCTGCGCGTCCGGAGCCTGTGCTCCGCAATGGGAGAGGCCACAGCAGTGAGAGCCCCGCGTACCGAAAAAAATAAAAAATAAAAAAATAATAAAATATTAGCAAGCAGAATCCACATGTAAGATGTAAGATTGTGCAATAGAAAATATATGGGATATCCAGACCCAAAAGTTTCTGGTTTAAATGGAAATATAAGCTAACTGACAAAAAATGGAATCAGCACAACTGTAATTCATTCTGATAGTTTCTTAGACCTGTATGACTCTTAGAGCAGGAAATCACACACAGCGACTTAATTCTAAGATGAATTTTAATATTTAGAAATCAGAAGGCATCTCAAAGTTGGTGGCTTCTCACATTCACTTTCATCTGGGTGGCTGTCATGATTTGGTGCTAGCATCAAAGCATATTAGTTATGATGAAATAGAAGTGTGTTTATATACTCACAGAATTCAACCCTTTAAAAATTACTTATTTCCAAATATCAGTTACATCAAAACTGCATTGAGAAATGTCTGTGGTTCATCTTGGTCATTGTTTTAATCTGCACCCTACCTCTATGTCCATTTTGTGCAGGTAGGCCATCCGCGATATCACTGTACAGTCGTTTACTGGCTAGTGGTTGACAGCATTATTCCACATAATTGCAATTTTAATCATCCAATGTAACACAAAGGAGAATACTTCTGAGTGTTTTAATAGAGTAAAGCATTACCAGTCAGTATTTTACTCCTCCTGGGTGCCGTAGTTGCATGTTAACTAGGAGATGTGGAGATTGTGCCTCGTCCCACCAAGCATTTCTGAAATTGTCACAAAGATCACCAGTACTTAAAAATACTTGAAAAACAAGGGGAATTCTCTGGTTAAAGAAGCTTATGAAGCAGCATCTTCTAAATCCCCCTTAGGGAATGACCAAAAGCACCTTATCAGTTTATCAAAAGACAAGTGAAGAAAATTGTTCAACTTTGTTTAAATTGGTATATCTCAAACTGTACTATGGAAATACCAATTCTCACGACTTATTAACATCTTAGGGATGTGAAACTGCATTGGGAAATGCTGCCATAACTAAAAGAGAGTTTGTAAAGTTGGAAATTTCAGTCACCAAGTCTGATTGTTAGCTGACAGGATGACAGCATCATGCTCTCAAACAGTTAGTTGCCTTCTAACGTTTTCTCTTAATTTGTGAGTAAAAATCCTTTTGTACCTAAGTAGGCATGGCTCCTGAGTTTTATCAAATGCCATTTCATTATCCCTTTCTGCAGTGGTGTAGTATTTAATATGTTAATGTGATAATTTATACTGACAGACCTTTTGACTTCTTCCCATCCCTGGATATACCCGGGTTAGCCACTGATGTGTGTATGTGTGCGCGCGCGTGTCTCTTTTATATGCACTGCTTGATTTCATTTGCTACTATTTTATTTAGAATTTTTACATCTCATGAGTGAGACTGATAATTGTCTTTTAAAATGTATTTTTGTATGTTTTGTATTGTGATTACTTGTTCTTTAAAATTGCGGGACTGTATTGGCTTGTTTTGTTTTGAATTGGAAACCCTTAATCACTCTTCTAGTTTCATCTGTTGATTTGCTTGTTTTCAAATTTCTACTTAGGACACAACAATTTCTCTGAGTGCCCAGCACAGTTCCTCTAAAGAACCTTCATAGCCGAGATCCACATAAAAGCATCATTCCAACACTGCCTCTCATTGAAAATCCTTCATTATATGTTCTTGGGTATGCTGTGTTGGGAAGTCAGAGCTCCTTATAGGACTGTTATGACCAAACTTGTCCATGTCTTTCAGAGCATACATGTACACATTTCTTTCTCTATATACTGGAAGTGAAATTGCTTCGGTTTGGTTATGAGTATGCCTGTGTTCAGCTTTAGTAAGTTTAGTTCTCCTAAATAGATTTCCAAACAGATATACCAACTGGCACTCCCACCAGCAGTGTGTGTTTGTATCCTTGACAATACTTGGCATCGTCAGTTTAAGATATATATATATTTTCTGCTACTCTGGTAGGTATATAGTGGCATCTGATTGTGACGATTGTGGTTCACATTTCCAATTTTCTTATTGTTTATTGGCTATTTGAATATTTTTGCAATATCTCTCCTTGCTCATACATCATTGGATGCATTAGGTTTGTCTAGTTTCACAAAGTATCTGTACAATTTGTAGGACAGCATTTAACACCTAGGCCATTCTGTGTGTGTGTTCATCCCCCACCAGACAGCTGGTTGATGGCTGTGATGGAATCAGCTTTGTCTCTGCATCTCCAGCTCCCAGTATGAACCATGTCCTTTAGTTGTTTGTTACAGTTAGGATATACTAATCAGAAATTAAAATACCAACCTGGCTGAAGAAATGAGAAAGTATGTTGAGTCATATAACAGGCTTTAAAAGGGAGAACCAGCTCCAGAGATTTTTGATTCATTAGGAAAATGAAATATTCAGAGACTCAGATTCTCTTTCGTTTTCCACTTTGTATTCCCCAGTGTTGGCTGCTACCATGACGGCTGACAGGTTTTGGGACATTCTACACAGCCATGACAACATCCAGAGGTAAAAATAGGAGAGATCATTTTCTGTTCTCTCTCTTAGGAGCAAGGAAACATTTCCCATTAGCCAACAGTGTACGTCTGCTCTTAATTGCTAAAATGGGTCATGGGTAGTTTCTGACATAATCACTAATGTTACTTTAAATTGGTCACAGACTCTTGAATGTTTTATTTAAATAAGAAATCTAGCAGACCCATGCATTTCATTAACTTTTCATGCATGTATATATAATGAAAGAAACACCAGAACAAACCAGATCCTTTATTTTAACAAAAATTTTACACATGTGTACATTTCATAAAACATGACAATTTAAATTAAATGTATGTATGATTAAGACCACCAAACATAATTACAGACTCTTGAGAGGTTAATGTTTATTTCAAAAAGACAACAAAAAATCTGAAGTATTAAAGTCTATTTTATTAGTGAGAACATTTACTAGGAGCTTTTTATTATCTGATTTTTTGTAGCTGTTGGGGACAGGGGAAATATTATTGGTCCATCTTTGTAAGGTATGTTTTCTCCCAGAGTCAGAGGAGGCTACTCTTTCAAATTTAACTCCTGGAATTCTGTTAGCTTCAAAACTAAAGAAGGCCAAATTTTATAATGTGGAAATAAAACAAAGGTGTAACTGGAATTTGGGGGATATATTTACCCAGTTCATTTTTATAACACACACACAGTGCTAAATTCAAAAGAAACAAAAGTCTTATTCTTTCCCCTTTCCCCAAGCTACACAATGATGCTCTTTAGAGACAACCTCATTTTTCAGCTTCTGTATTCTTGGGGAGATATTCTATATAAATAGCAGACTATATTGCCTCAGAGTAGACATTCAAGATTTGAAAATATTTCTTTAATACCTCATAATTCAGTGTCAGTCATATACCATTACTACGGATTTCACCAGTCAGATTTTTAATTCAATTTACTTTCGGTATACCTGAGTGTTTCCTGTGGAGGAAAAGGTCTGCATCGTCTTTGGCCACAATTTTAAAATATGATCCACTCTGGGCTGGTTGCCCTCTGTGCCTGGTGCACAAGAGATACTGTAATCTCCTCCACCACCATCACTATAGAGATTCTTTTCACTTCTCTCCTATATTGAATTTCTAGTTTTCTACTCTTTCACCTGGTGGAAAACTTCCAGTTGCTTTCTTAGAAGGGGTGCTTTTTGAAATAACTCATGCGGTTAAAAAGGTTATTCTCCCCTTCTGTTTCTGATGTCTCATTTTGGCCAGCAGGTTCTTAGGTATGTTCTTTTCATGGTGCACGGCAGAAGCACAAAAGGCTGAGCCAAAGCATCTTTAAAGTCTATACACCCATCCTGATCAGCCCACATTCTGTTGATTAGACAAGTCAAATGGACGAGTCCAATATTAACAGCAGGGGTGAGCCATGACAAGGGCACCTAGTAAAGGAAGAATTGTGGAAAACCGCTATAAGCTACCAGACTCTTAACAACATAGCTGGCATCCCTGTGCATCAGCACAACCATTACAGGGTAACTGAGCAGTAGTTAATAATTTCAGAGATGATAATTTACCTCCATGACATCAGTCAATAGAAAAATATAAACCTTTCCTATAACCATGCTTATAGTTGCTATACGAATTTATAAATTTATATTTATTTCTTTTAAAAATAGTGAAAAATTCAGCAAATTATTCTATATTAATATGGTTTAAAGTGAGTCTTATGATGACGTGGCAGAATGATTAAAGTCAACAGTATGTCAGTTTATGAATAATTGTGGAGAAAATTACAGGAGAAAAAGGAGAAAATGTGACAGAACTCTACATTAAGATGCTTTTTAATATCCCAAGTTAAGGAGATTTCTTCTTCATACAGACTTCCTGAATATGTGACCCCCACCATGTGAGCACAATTTGACAAAGAAATAAAAGGTATGGGCAGGCAAATGGGTATTCTTACTTCGTGGGTTTGTCTCGAAACAGGGAACACCTTTGAATGACTATTATCTGGACCACAATGCTGGACGGGGAGATGCTCTAACAAAAGGCCGTACAGAATCCCACCAACAACCTTTTAAAAGATGGAGGCTGTTGGAAGAGGTCATCAGGAGGAAGTGACCGCTGGTTGACCTGCAAACTGGATCCTGGCAATTGGAGACTCCTCCCTACTCCCTTCCTTGGAATGTACATTCTGCCCAATGTTCTCACACTAGGAGTCATTCCAAGCATGCATCCTTGAGGTGCTAATGTGTTGTTGAGACCATCTGGACAGTATATGTGACTGAACCCAGATACAGCCACTATATAAACTTCTAAGATTCTGGCAGGTGGGTGTAGAGATTTACTCACTTAAAGCAGCTCAAGACAAGCCTCCTATGTAAGTGCCCTTGCTTATTAACACTGCCACCTACCAATCCGGAGTGTTCTGCTTCTTCTATTGGTCTCTCCTTGCCCTCCATGTATGGGGGCCAGTTTTGAATTAAACCTGGGGACTTCTCTGAGTTTTCAAACCAACACCAAGAAGGGAAAGTGCTTGGAGACTTTAAGAGGAACTGGAAGAGGGTCAGAGGTGCAGAAGCATCATTCCTGGTTGTGCACTTCATCTCCCCTTCCCTTAAAGCTTAGTTCTGATTTAAATGTCATTTGCCTGGGTCCCCTCCCTTAAGAGTTCCCTCAGACAACTTCTGTAGGTCACATACAGTGGATGTCTGAGCCCCAGCATAGCTGAGATTTCTTTCTTTTGCTCTTCATTAGGCTGGGTTCTGCAGAGAAACAGAACCAATAGGTGATGTAGATATAGATAATATATACATACATATATCTACCTATATATAGACCATATATAACCATATAGATAGATATATAGATAGATAGTTATTGGGTTGTCCAAAAAGTTTGTTCACTTTTTCCTTACACCTGAATGAACATTTTGGCCAACCCAATGTTATAAGTTATGGAGGCCAAAAAGTCCCAAGTTCTGCAGCTGACAAACTGGAGACCCAGGATAGCATAGTCCCAGTCTAAGTTTGAAGGCCTGAAGACCAGGAGAGCCGATGGTGTATGTTCCAGTTGGAGTGTGAGTGTGAAAGCAGCAGAAGACTGATGTTGCAGCTCAAAGACAGAGAGGAAGAATTCTCTTCGCTCAGTCTTTTTATTCTATTCAGGCCTTCAACGGATTGGGTGAAACCCACATCAGGGAGGACAATCTGCTTTACTCAGTCCACTGATTTCAAATGTTAATCTCATCCAAAACACCCTCAGAGACATACGAGATAGAGTTTAACCAAATATCTGGGCACCCATGGCCCAGTCAAGTTGACCCATAAAATTACCCATCACAGCTTTCATATAATAGGAGCTAGAGCAGAACATTCTTTTGGTGTCCCACCCAACAATCCCTGCCTGTTTTACTCCAACGAAAACATGCCAAGGAGGGCGACTGAAAATATTATGTTTATGCTTTTCATGTGTGAGGCACAGAACTAAAAGATTCGTATAATTATCTAATTTAAATCTAGAAACAAAACCCTATGTGTGTGGTAGTAAGTAATATTGCCACTATACCAATAAAGAAAACTAAAGCTTATGCAAGTGAAACAACTTGTCCAAGATTCCCCACCTTCTAAGTAGGATGACATGGATTTGGTCTGAGAAGGTTGTGTTTCAGTGCCTTCAGGGCTTAATTACTCTGTATTATATAAATATCGAAGAAGAAATTATTATCTACTTAAGAGCAAAGATGCCTGAATTTCAAAGGTTTTATAAACCAGTCAGAATTAGTGTCTAATATCAAATGTACCTTTACAAATACTGTGTTTATATTAGACATTGGTATTTTAGGGCATATCTATAATTTTTACAAAATTGCAGAGACATTGCATTTTTGTATGTAATCTGTTTATTTTCTCAAAATCTTGTGAATATCAGGAGAAAAGACAGTCTCTTCAATATTGGTGCTGGGAAAATTGGACAGCTACATGTAAAAGAATGAAATCAAAACATTATCTAACACCAGCTACAAAAACTAACTCAAAATGGATTAAAGACCAAAATGCAAGACTGGGTACTATAAAACTCCTAGAGGAAAACAGAGGCAGAACACTCTTTGACATAAATTGCTGCATAATCTTTTTTTGGATCCGTCTCCTAAAGCAAAGGAAATGGAAGCAAAAATAAACAAATGGGACCTAATTAAACTTAAAAGCTTTTGCACAGCAAAGGAAACCATTGATAAAAAGAAAAGACAACCTACTGAATGGGTCATATTTGCAAATGATATGACCAATAAAGGGTTAATATGTAACATATATGTAACAGCTCATATAACTCATCATTAAAAAAATGATTAAAAACTAGGCAGAAGAACTGAATAGACATTTTTTCCAAACAGAAAATATAGATGGCAAGCTGGCACATGAGAAGATCGCTCATCATCACTAATCATTGGGAAAATGCAAATGAAAACCACAATGATATACTACCTCACACTGGTCAGAATGGCTATCATCAAAAAAAACCACATGATGGTGAGGATGTGGAGAAAAGGGAACCCTCATACACTGTTGGTGGAAATATAAATTGGTGCAGCCACTGTGGAAAACAGTATGGAAATTTCTCAAAAATCTAAAAATAGGACTACCATATGACCCAGCAATTTCATTCCTGGGTATATATCCAAAACAAAAAACAACAAAAACACTAATTCGGAAAGATACATGCACCTCAAAGTTCGTAGCAGCGTTATTTACAATTGCCAAGGTATGGAAGCAACCTAAGTGTCCATAAACAGATGAATTGTTAAAGAAGATGTGATATATATATATATATATATATACATATATACACACACACACACACACACACACACACACACACATATATAATGGAATATGACTCAGCCATAGAAAAGAATGAAATTTTGCCATTTGCAGCAATATGGATGGACTTGGAGGGCATTATGCTAAGTGAAATAGTCATACAGAGAAAGCAAATACTGTATGATGTCACTTATATGGGGAATCTAAAAAATACAGCAAACTAGTGAGCAAAACAAAAATGAAGCAGACTCACAGAAAAGGAGAACAAACTAGTGGTTATCAGTGAGGAGAGGGAAGGGGGGAGGGGCAATATAGGGGTAGGGGGAAAAGGGTTATTATGGGATTGCATGAAATTATGTCTGTGAAACTTTTGAAAATTGTAAAGCACTATAGAATTTAAAGAACCATTCAATAAAAAATCAATTAAAAAAAATCTTGTGACTATCAGTCATTATATCTGTACATAATTATTAATGCCTACCAAGTTTTCCATTTTTTGAAACATAATACTTTATCTGCCTATACATAATTGTGATTGTTGATCATTTCCAAACTTTGTTAATATAAATAATCCCATAGAAATATACTATTTTCTCTCTTAAGTTTAATGATTACCATGAGATACATTCCTATAGATGGATTGCTGGATTTAAAAACATGCTTACTTTTAACAAAAAGAATAAAATACCTAGGAATAAACCTACCTAAGGAGGTAAAAGACCTGTACTCAGAAAACTATGAGACACTGATGAAAGAAATCAAAGATGACACAAACAGATGGAGAGATATACCATGTTCTTGGATTGGAAGAATCAATATTGTGAAAATGACTAAACTGCCCAAAGCAATCTACAGATTCATTGCAATCCCTATCAAATTACCAGTGGTATTTTTGACAGAACTAGAACAAAAAATCTTAAAATTTGTATGGAGACACAAAAGACCCCAAATAGCCAAAGCAGTCTTGAGGGAAAAGAATGGAGCTGGAGGAATTAGACTCCCTGACTTCAGACTATACTACAAAGCTACAGTTTCAAGACAATGTGAAGGGCTTCCCTGGTGGTGCAGTGGTTGAGAGTCCACCTGCCAATGCAGGGGACACGGGTTCGTGCCCCGGTCCGGGAAGATCCCACATGCCACAGAGTGGCTAGGCCCGTGAGCCATGGCCTCTGAGCCTGCGCGTCTGGAGCCTGTGCTCCGCAACGGGAGAGGCCACAACAGTGAGAGGCCCGCGTACTGCAAAAAAAAAAGACAATGTGGTACTGGCACAAAAACAGAAATATAGATCAATGGAACAGTATAGAAACCCCAGAGATAAACCCACACACCTATGGTCAACTAATCTATGACAAAGGCAAGGATATACAATGGAGAAAAGACAGTCTCTTCAATAAGTGGTGCTGTGAAAACTGGACAGCTACATGTAAAAGAATGAAATTAGAACACTCCCTAACACCATACACAAAAATAAACTCAAAATGGATTAGAGACCTAAATGTAAGATCGGACACTATAAAACTCTGAGAGGAAAACATAGGAAGAACACTCTTTTATATAAATCACAGCAAGATCTTTTTTGATCCACCTCCTAGAGTAATGGAAATAAAAACAAACAAATGGGATCTAATGAAACTTAAAAGCTTTTGCAAAGCAAAGTACAATCAAGAAGAAAAAACAACCCTCAGAATGGGAGAAAATATCTGCAAACGAATCAACGGACAAAGGATTAATCTCCAAAATATATAAACAGCTCATGCAGCTCAATATTAAAAAAACAACCTAATGAAAAATGGGCAGAAGACCTAAATAGACATTTCTCCAAAGAAGACATACAGGTGGCCAAGAAGCACATGAAAAGCTGCTCAACATCACTAATTATTAGAGAAATGCAAATCAAAACTACAATGAGGTATCACCTCACACCAGTTAGAATGGGCGTCATCAGAAAATCTACAAACAGCAAATACTGGAGAGGGTGTGGAGAAAAGGGAACCCTCTTGCACTGTTGGTGGGAATGTAAATTGATGCAGCCACTATGGAGAACAGTATGGAGGTTCCTTAAAAAACTAAAAATAGAATTACCATATGACCCAGAAATCCCACTACTCGGCGTATACCCAGAGAAAACCATAATTCGAAAAGACATATGCACCCCAATGTTCATTGCAGCACTATTTACAATAGCCAGGATATTGAAGCAACCTAAATGCCCATCGACAGACAAATGGATAAAGAAGATGTGGTACATATATACAATGGAATATTACTCAGCCATAAAAAGGAACAAAATTGGGTCATTTGTAGAGACGTGGATGGATCTAGAGACTGTCATACAGAGTGCAGTAAGTCAGAAAGAGAAAAACAAATATCATATATATATAACGCATATATGTGGAACCTAGAAAAATGGTAGAGATGAACCGGTTTGCAGGGCAGAAATAGAGACACAGACGTAGAGAACAAACGTACAGACACCAAGGGGGAAAAGTGGCAGGGGTGGTGGTGGTGGTGTGATGAATTGGGAGATTGGGATTGACATATATACACTTATATGTATAAAATAGATAACTAATAAGAATTTGCTGTATAAAAAATAAATAAAATTCAAAAAACATGCTTATTTTAAATAAGGATATAAAGTACTCTCTAGAAAAGTTGTATATGAATTATTTACCACCAAAATGAATTAGGAACTAATAGTACATCAAAATTAAGGTACAGTGAACATTATTTTTATAAAAACTTGCTAGTTTTAAGGCCAATATGGCATATCTTATAACGTTTGTATTTAGTTGTCATAAGTTACATATGTTTTCATGTACATTTTTAATTCCTCTTTTATTAAATCTCCATTTCTATCCTTGGCTCATTCTTCTTCACATTGGTGTATTCATCTGTATATTGTTATATAAAAACATTATTCAGTCCAATAGTTTGTTTCTCATGTTTGGAACAAAAATTTTCCACTTAATTTGCTTTAACTTTGCTCAAGGGGATATTAAAACAGGAGCTTTACTATTTTCGTAGATAAGTTTGTTTATTATTTACTTTATGTTTTCTACTTGGATGTTATGCAGCCACACCCAGGATTCTGAAAGCTTTCATTTATATTTTATAAATATATTGGTAGTCTATGTTTCTTTCATTGTTTTCTCATTGTGGTAAAATATGTATCATAATGTTTACCATTTTAACCATTTTTAAGTGTACAACTCAGTAGCACTAAGCACATTCACACTACCACTATCCACCCCCAGAACTTTTGCATCATCCCAAACGGAAACTCTGTACCTATTAAACTATAACTCCCCATCACTCCAGCTTCTGTTCCCCCAAACCTCTGGTAACCACTATTCTACTTTCTGTCTCTGAATTTGACTGGTCTATGTACCTCATGTAAGTGGAATCATACAATATTTGACATTTTGTGTCTGGTTTATTTCACTTAGCCTAATGCTTTCAAGGTTTCCATGTTTAAGCATGTATCAAAATGTTACTTCTTTTTTAGGGCTAAATAATATTTCATAATATGTATAAACCACAGTTTGTTTATGCACTCATCTATTGTATACATTTGGGTTTTTTCCACCTTTGGCTATTGTGATATAATGTTGCTATGAACATTGGAGTACAAACATCTGTTCAAGTCCCTGCTTTCAGTTGTTTTGGGTATATACCTAAAAGTGTAATTGTTGGATTACCTGGTAATTTAAAGTTTTGAGGAATCACCATATTGTTTTCCACAGCAGCTGCACCATTTTACATTCCTATCAGCAATGCACAAGAGTTCTAATTTCTCCACATCCTCACCAGTGCTTGTTATTTTCTCATTTATTTTTTAATTATAGTCATCATAATGGGCGTGAAGTGGTATCTAATTGTGATTTTGATTTGCATTTCCCCAGTGATTAATGATGTTGATCATCTTTTCATGTTCTTATTGGCCACTTGTGTATCTTCGTGGAAGAAATGTCTATTCATTTGATCATTTTAAAATTAGGTTTTTTGTCATTGTTGAAGTGTAGAAATTGTTTTTATATTTTGGATGTTAATCTCTTGCCTGATAAATAATTTGAAAATTTTCTCCCTTTTTGAGGGTTGCCTTTTTACTATACTTATAGTTACCTTTGATGCACAAAGGTATTTAATTTTGAAGTCCAGTTGATCTATTTTTGTCTTTTGTTTCTTTTGGTGTCATGTCCAAGAAATCATTGCCAAATCCAATGTCATGAAGCTTTCCCCTTGTGTTTTCTTCTAAGAGTGTTACAGTATTAACTCTTACTTTTAGGTCTTTGATCCATTTTGAGTTAATTTTTGAATATGGTCTGAGGTAAGGGTCCAACTTCATTCTTTTGCATATAGATAACCAGTTTTCCCAGCACTATTAGTTGAAGAGACTCTTCTTTCCCCATTGAATGGTCTTAGCCCCTTGTCAAAATCAATTGACAATAAATGTATGAGTTTATTTACGGGCTCTCAATTCTATTCCATTGACCTGTATGTCTGTCTTTATGTCAGTAACACAGTTTTGATTACGATACCTTTGCAGGATAAGTTTTGAAGTCAGGATGTTTCAAACTTTGTCCATTAAAAAAAAAAAACCCACATGAGTTTCAGCTTGTATTCAGTGTGTGTTAAGTGCATGGCTTTTACAATATGCTCATTAGATCAATATGTTTAGCTTGCAATTTTTGTCTGCCTGGGCTATCACTTACTGAGAGATATGTTAAATCGTCCACTATGTGTATAAATTTGTCTCTCCTTGTGCTTCTGGCCTCATTTTCCTCTCCAGGGCCATTCATTTTGTAACATCTCATCAGAGCTGACTTTTCAGTTTCCTTTTTCAGTTTTCCCCAGTGCACATTTCTTTAATATTCTTAGATACTCAGCTATCTAAGCATTTGATAGACTATCAGCATTTGAAATAATAATTTCTCTATTTTACTGAGTGAGCATTTCTAAGTATTTTGTAAGATTTTTCAGGTTACCTAGTTTGCCCCAAATAGAAGCCTCCATATTATTTCATGAAGTCCTGCTAGACTCTGTTTTGGTGCCTACCTGCCTCGGCCCCCTTTCATTAGCTCTTAGTTGCAATATGTTATGAGTATCTTTTTATTGGTCTACATTTCTAAACCAACAGGTAGATCTTTGAAGGTAAATACATTTCAGATTTGTCTGTGTGACCCCAGAGAAGGGCTATCTGTAGGATAAAAGAAGGTCCTTGGTCCCCACATGCTGATAGGAAGTGAAATCACAGTGTCAGAGGGTGTGATTGGAACTTGTGCAAATTTAGTAGATGGTAGGCTGGTGGAGGAAGGAATTGAAGTATTTATTTCTGGGCTGGGTGGGAGAAGGGCCAATCATATGTCTACAGGGGTTAATTTGGGTCTGGAAGTTCACAGGAGTATTTATCCCAGGCCTTAGAGCAGAAGCCTTCATCCTTACAGTGCCAGGGATATAAGTCTTATATCTGGTTTTTATGTCAGGAATTCAGCTCAAAACAGGTCAAGGGTGGACATCTTAGGCTAGACCTCAATCCTCAGACTTCTCTGTCAGTCTAGTTTCAATTCTACCTTTTGTAAGAAAAGCTGTGAACTGAATGAATCAGAATATGGCATCTAATAGGCTAGAGTTCTATCTTCATTTTTGAAAGAACCTAGAGTTCCCAAGATTGGAGGTAGGAGTCCAAACTTAATAAGTCCAAATTTCAGAATGGAATTATTGTAAATTGGTCAGTTAGGAGATACAAAACAAGACTGTTCACTGATGGATGTAACTCCCCTTTCTCTACCTGCCTTAAAGCACTGCTCTATTTCAGTTTCCCAAAGACAGGCATGGGGAAACAATCAGTTACTTCAGTTTTAAAAGCCAAGGATAGTGTGGTTTGATAATTCGACTTCTGCCAATGCTCATTGTTTACGTTTCTCAAGCTTAGGAGCGTTTATCTTACTAAGGCTCTTATCTTACAATGTTCTGTAAATTAACTTGGCTGCTCTTCTTCCCCCAGGGATAATCTCAAATAGCATCCCCAATACCTTTTTTTCTAAAGTTCATGCTACCTTTCAAAATGTCATTTAGCATTTTTCTCATCCTACCAGAAAAACATGTCCTAGAAGGAAAATATAAGTATCTCCCTCTTGCAGGTACTCTGAATTTTTGATGAGGTGGGGATGAGTACTTAGGGTACATTCACGGGAAATCTTTGCTCTGCTTTTGATTGAGATGAGATAGGGGGATTTGATGACTATTTTAGTGTATAGCAACCTGGGTGTATAAGCAAAGATTATGTTTGGCTGTGAGTAAGACAGATAGACCCAGAAGGACAGTGGTTCAACCAGGAAAAATTTTCTATGTCACATAAAATTCTGGAGGTTGGAAGTTTAACCCTGGCTTTATGGGTCTGCTCCAAAGCCCTCCAGTGCATCTTATTCAAATCCAGGCAGCAGAATGGAGGCATGGAGGAAGAAAGCAAAGGGGATGAACCAGGCACATTTAAGGAAAGTTCCCCAAACTGCCACACAATTCCAGTTATCTCCAATTGGCCATAATTGAAAATCCATGGACCAATAAATTGGAGAAAAACAATCATGATCCTAAGTGGCTCCAAATGAGCAAATAAAAAAGAGATGGTTCTATTATTATTGGAAGAAAGGGAGATGAATATTGGGAATAATTAGCAGACTTGGCCCCTAATTAAAATACCAATGATGGAACCCAACTTCCTGGACACCAGTACTGGTACAAAATATCTAGCAGGCTGGAATTAGATAACTGAAATTTGGGCTTACAGGTATACCTTACAGTGTTTAAGATCTTTCTGGAATTTTTGGTCTCTCCCATCCTATTGATCACTATGTCCTGCTGATTCTACTTAACATATGAAAAATATTTGACATTTTCCTACCATCACAGCTGTAGTGGATCTTCCTTATGTCCAATCTGGATTATTGCAATAACTAATAATACTGCAGACACCTTGCATTCAGTATTTTTCTCTCGTTCCCACACTATGTCTAATATATTCTGTATTACCACCAGATTGAACTTTGTAAGACACAAGGTTAGTGTGACTGAAGAACTGACTTTTAAATTTTATCTAAATTTAAAAACGGAAGCAGTGCCAGATATTTTCCCATTACTGACAACTTTGTTTTGGTAAGACTGCATTTCACTTTAGTCACTGCACTGCATAGATTTTTGTATTATACTGTGCATGTTGTATGTATATGTTGTGTCTAACATCACACATAAACACATCACTGATCTAGTTGGTGTCAAGAAATTGATGTATTTATTTGAATATTTTATGAAGACAACATGAGTTACACTGATATGAAGGAAATAATTGGTAACTTACTTTAATTTAAATTAGCATTCTAGTTTTAAAAAATAAGTGTGTACATTTAAAAAATTTTAAATGAAAGCATACTACTGATGCAGAATCAAGTGGATTAAGTACTATGGCCAGAATAGTTAAAAATAAGAGACTGGAAGAAGATATACTGTGAATTTCATGATGAATGACAATTGCAATTTGCTGTGACAGCAAATCAAAAAAGCTGTTTGATTATGGAAAAAAAGAACATTTAAGTTAATGAAGTGGAAAATATTGTGAGACATTTTCAGCAAATACTAGTAAATTTGATGAGAAATTTCCTCTTGATAAGCAAATAGGAATAGATGAAATTAGTTGCCTAAAATCTGAATTAAGTGTGCAATGAAAACTTTAAATAAATTTTAAACATAATCTGAGCTTATAACTCTGTCTAGCTATAAAATGGCTTTGGGTCTTGCCCAAAAAAAGGAATCAACTTTTAGATGGAGAGATAGCAAGATAAATGATTAGTTTAATTGTGGAAATTTTATTATGATTTTATGAGCAAAGACTAAAAATTATATTTTATAAAAAGTGAAAAGAACCTTCAATTAAGCCACCCAACAACTGCCCTTAGAATACAAGTTCTTTCTAACAATATCAAAAATCAATTAACTTAAAATTTGTAAAGCTACACATATTCTTCTTTAGTTTCAGATGAGTTGTACAATATGAGATACTGCCCATTTAATACTCTGGGTACATTGTATCACAAAAGGCTTCCAAATCAAAAGGAAATTTTGTGAATTTGCAGCCTAAAAAATCAGATTCATAGCACAGATATTTTTGAATTTTTTATATATGTCAAAAAACAATTCCCACTAGGTATGAAAAAAAATAATTTCTATCACAATGGATAGTGCTCCGACAATGTTACACTAAAAATGTGGATTCCTTGGAATTTTAAGGCAAGAGACTAATGTCTTCCTAATTGCTTTCTTCACAGTATGAAAAGTAATGGTTTAGAATATACACATAAATATTATGAATCATTATTACTTTATGGAACTGTTGAAAGAGGAAACAATGAATTTATTTATGTTTTTTGCCAATGCGCATTGGTTGAATGATGACAGAGTTTTACAAAGATTTACCATACTTTGAACTTTGAGACTTAAGAGAAATACTTGCCAAGTATTTCATAATCAAAATCTCCCCAAATGACAATGTGATTTATGTTTTCTTACCATATCATGCTGCATATGAACAAACAAAACCTGAAACTCCAAGGAAAGGAAAAGCGTTTCTTGTGACCTAGCTAAAAGGGTAGGAAAATTTGTTGAAACTGAAACTTTTAATAAGTTAATGAAAATAATTTTACATATTTTCTAGATGAATCAACATAGAAAAAATTCACTGTAATCAAAAGTACTGTAAAAATATGCTTGCAATGAAGAAGTAGGAAATCTTAGTAAAGAAACAGAAACTATAAAAAAGTACTAAAGAAAAATTCTAGAATTGAAAAATGCAATATCTGAAAATAAACATTTGATAGATAAGCTTAACAGCAGAATTGAGAGGACAGAAAAAAGAGTAAGTGAGCAATAGAAATTATCCAATCTGAAAAACTGAAAAAAAAAAAAAAGGCTGAAGATAAATAACAGAGCCAGTGACCTGTAGGACAATATTAAAAGATTTAACATATGACTACTTGGAACCCCAGAAGGAGAAGTAAGGGCAGAAAAAATATCTGAAGATATAATGGCCAAAGTTTTCTGAAATTTAGTGAAAGGCATGAGTGTACAGATTTCAGAGGCTCAGAGAACCCCCAAAAGGATTAACACAAAGAAAACTATACCAAGGGACATCATGCTCAAACAGCTGAAAACTAAAGGTAATAAGAAAATCTTGAAAGCACAAAGAGGGAAATGACACATTACACACAGAGGAAAAATAATTCAAATGACTTCTCATAACCTATAGAGGCCAGCAGTCAGTGATATAATATCTTTTTAAAAAATATATAAAACAAAACCCAGGATTCTATAGCAAGAAAAAAAAATCCTTCAGGAACAAAGCATTTCAGTAAAAGAAACAATGAAAATTCACCACCAGCAGACATATACTCCAAGAAGTGCTAAATTAAGTTCTTCAAGCTGAAGGGAAATGATACCAGATAGAAATTTAGATCATTGGGAAGGAATGAAGATCATGTGAAAAGGTAAATATGTGGGTAAATATGAAAGACGATGGTGTTTTTTTTGGTCTTAATTTCTTTAAAAATACTCAAGACTGTTTAAATTTCCAAGTGGAATGGTGATGTGACTTTCTGTGGGCTACTTCTTAATTGCAAAAAACAAAAAAATCCCCAAAAAACTAGTACTGATACAATGGAGAGAGCTGGTGGTCAATACATGAATCAAGAGATCAAACATAGCTTCACTATGTGCCACCTGTTATTTTACAATATTGAGTACACAATATTATCTATGAAGTTATCATGTCAAAAATGTTTAATCTGAAACCTAATCAAGCCTCTAGACATAACATCCAGTTCAGAATAAATGCGAGGGATAGAGAAACAACTTAAGCCCACTCAGAGAAAAATTAGTACAAATACAGAATGTGCAACATTATATGGTTACTTCTCCTGAGTCTTCAAAAAGTTTGTCACAAAACAGGTAGAGGATAAGTGTTTGACCAAAAGAGACTCAATAGCCATAATCATATAAAATATGTGACCTTAGTTTGGTTTTAGGCTTAAAAAAAAAAAGCCAGCACTTTCAAAAGACATTCTTTAAAAAATTGGAGAATTCTGTAAATGGGATGAATATTACAGAATATTATAGGTCTACTGTTGTTTTTTAGGTGACAGTGGCTTAGTGGTCATGTAGAAGATAATCTTTAAATCTAGCAGTTGTATTTTTGAGTTGTATGTTGATTTTTTTTAGAGGTGAAGTGATACCTAAAACATTCACTCAGAAGGCACAGCAAAATTATATATATATAAAATCTATAATATATGTGAATCTGTATATATACATTTTCATGAGAGAGAGATACTAAATATAGGTGGAGGGTAAATAAACCTTCATTGTACCATTGTTGTACCTTTTATGTAAATTTAACATTTTTCAAATACTTGAGGAAACCTTCTCCAAGTCAACATCTGTCTTTTGGCTACCCATTGTTAATCTCTAATTTCCATGAGTTGTAGGGAATGTGGATTGTATGTTATCTGTATTATAGAAATTATTATAAAAAAATTTCTTCAAACCACTTTCCAATTTTTCAACAGCTATATTCTGAATATTCAAAAGCATAGGGTTTCTTACCATTATTAATCTTCAGGGGGATGAGCTTTGAATAAAAAAGTTTCTTGTTTAAAACATTCTATGGGATTTTGTCCAGAATTAATTATCTGAAATGAAATATGGATGAGTGATGATAGATTTTTAAAATATGCTCACAGGGTCTTCCTTCCACATGAATTTATTTATAGTAATACTAGTAATTATCATTAAAGAATGATACAAGATTTAGTAAGCAAATACTCTGTGCCAGATGCCCTTCCAAACAATCATATTTTATGTTAAATAATTTAATCTTTACCGTATCGTTAGGTGGTAGAATAGTGATAAATGTTAAAGGATGTGTCATGGCTAAAGGCTTTCTGACTCTCATTACATTAAGACTTTCTCACCAATGTGAAATCTTTGATGTTGAGTTAGTTGATAGCAACGAGTAAAGGCTTTCCCACATTCCTTACATTTATGTGGCTTCACACCAGTATGAATTCTCTGATGTTGAGCAAGTCGATCGCTACGATTAAAGGCCTTACCACATTCTTTACATTCATAAGGTTTTTCACCAGTATGAATTCTCTTATGTTGAGAAAGACCTGAGATAGAACGGAAGGCCTTCTTACATTCTTTACATATATATGGTTTCAAACCAGTATGGATTGTCTGATGATAAATTAGTTGAGAATTAAGTCTAAAGGTTTTTCCACATTCCTTACATTCATAAGGTTTCTCCCCGGCATGAATTGACTGATGTGTTTTAAGGTCTCCAACACGACTGAAGGCTTTCCCACATTGTTTACATTCATATGGTTTCAAATCACTGTGAATGATCTGATGTTGAATAAGGTAAGAGTGGAGCTTAAAAGTCTTCCCACATTCTTTGCATTCATGGGGCTTCTCGCCAGTATGAATTCTCTGATGCTGTGTAAGTTGAGAGCCTCTACAGAAGGCCTTTCCACATTCCTTACAATCATAGAGTTTCTCGCTACTATGAATTCTCTTATGTTTAAGAAGGCTTGAGCCCCTACTAAAGGCTTTTCCACATTCCTTACATTCATGAGGCTTCTCACCAGTATGACTTCTCTGATGTTCAATAAGTAGATAACTGCGAACAAAGGCCTTTCCACATTGTTTACATTTATATGGTTTCTCACCAGAATGAATTTTCTTATGCTGATAGAGACTTGAACGATGACCAAAGGCCCTTCCACATTCCTTACAAATATAGGGTTTCACACCATGATGAATTTTCTGATGGAGACACATATGTCGGTACAACCTAAAAGTTTCCCCACATTCCTTACATTTGTAGGGTTTCAAACCAATATGAATTTTCTGATGTTCAGTAAGGTGAGAATGACGTCTAAAGGCCTTCCCACATTGCTTACATTCATAGGGTTTCACACCAGTGTGAATTATTTGATGTTGAATAAGCTGGGAATAAAACCTAAAGGCCTTCTCACATCCATTACATTCAAAGGGTTTCAAATCAGTGTGACTTTTTTTATGTCTAATAAAATGCTGGAGAACTATAAAGACCTTTCCACATTCCTTACATTCATAGGGTCTTACACCACTATGGTCTCTCAGATGTTCAATAAGGTGTGAATATTTCCTAAAGCCCTTTCTACATTCCTTACATTCATATGACTTCTCTTTAGTGTGAAGTCTTTGATGTAGAGGAAGGGATATATGTTTCCTGAATATCATGTGATTAAAATATCCCATTTTAGGTTTCTGTTGTCTTTCAAATTTAGTTCTGTTCTGTGAGTCATTTCTGAAAATAAACGCCATAACGTTGAAGGTTTTACTTCTATTCATTGTCTCCCGATGGTATGAATTTACTTCATAACTGCTTTTTTCTGAAGACAATTTGTTGCTCTCACTTGTGAAATCAATGTCTGAAAGAAAATGAGAGAACAAACAAATGCTATTTTTCTTGTACAAGGGGAAATATAGTAAGAAGAATAATAAATTGACAAGTATATCCATTAGAAGTAAAAGGGTCATAAAATTCTAAAAAATGTGATGAAATTTTTTAAAGGCAAGAAGGGCTCAGAAAATTATTAAAGCTAACATGAGAATGTAAAGTTTGTGAATAGGCAAAGAGAAAAATCAGTAGTTCTCATATTTAGTTGTGGATCAGTATTTCCACAGGAATTTCTTACATATACAACCCTTCTCTTTTGAGAGAGTTGAAGCAGAAAAGAATAGCTTTATTTGCTTTGCCAGGCACAGGGGGCAACAGCAGGCTAATGTCCTCAAAACTGTGTGTGCCAACCTGGAGGGGTGTAGTGAGAAGTTTTATAATAATGGTTCAAAGAGGGCGTGATGTATGTATATACTACCCTTTAGATATCCACTGAGACTGAGTGAATCAGAATCTGTGAGTAGGTCCTGGTCATCTACATTTTTAATATTCTCTACCAGATGGCTCTCTATGTAATTTTTTCAATGGTCTGTCTTTATCTTAGAGTGAAACCCAAGCGCATAACCATAAATAAGAAGACTCTGTCTTACTTCTACAAATTCATTTCAAGCCCTTGACATCTTTTCCCCTATATCTGACCACACTGCATCTTTTCAGCTACTAGAACATACTGCAACTTTTCCCATTGCCTGTGGCTTCACACGGATGCTTTACCTTGCAGGAATCCTCTTAGGTGGCTTCTCTAAATGATTGTCTTCAGGTGTTACAAATCACTTCCTCAGAAAGGCTGGCTCTGCTAACTGTAAGTAAATTCATATCCTTTATTCTATATTCCAACATCTAATTCTTTGTCTTCATGATGCTTTTCTCTCGTACATATTTATTGTCTCATTTGTCTTACTATTTATTTTCTTATTCTAAAGCTCAAGTATGAATTCAAAACTTCTTTCAACTACCACTGAAAAACAAGTTCTACCACAAGGTAAGTATTAAATAATGAACTGTAGAATAAAATAGTGAATTAAAAAAGGTAACTTGGATGAAAATCAAGGTAAGTAAGGATAAAAATCAAGGTCAGTGGAGAAGGCAACTGAGTAAAATAATGATCTAGTTTCTGAAAATTATGCAACAGTTACCAACTATCTCTCTCTGACTCTAATCTCTCACACTTTATTGCCTCAGTAGCGGGGCCAAATTAGCCCTAGACTAAAAGCTGTTCTGGACCCAGCTTAATAGAGCTTAAAAGCAAACCATGAAAGGATCAACAAGTCCCATTTACTGAATCCCAGAACAAAGTCCCCCGATCCAGCATTCCAACACAGTAAACGTTGCAATGTCTGGCACCTAATACAAAAATTATCAGGCATGCAAAATAGTAAGAAAATATAACCCTTCCTAGGAGAAAAATCAAGAAAAAGAAACAGAGCAAGGAGTGACACAGATAATAGAATTAGTAGACAAGGATATTTAGAGAGCTATTATAAATATACTCTGTATTTTCAAGTAGCTATTTTCTAGTCATCTCTTACTTTTCTGTAGCTTTATCCTTTGTCAGAATCCACATATAAGAGGTCATGGGGAAAATTTCCCCCAAATTCTTACATGTTCAAACTTTTGCACTTTAATGACAAACCATCCAGGCCTGACTCTTCCAATTTGTGGGAAGGCTCTTGATGACTGATGCAGTTTCTTTAGTGCTTGTGAGAGTTTTCATATTTTCAATTTTTTTCTTGAGTGTTTGTTTTGTAGATTAAAATTTTCTAATAATTTATTTCATTCGATTTTTCAGTTTTTGGCATAATGTTTATCAAAATTAGCATCATATTTTCAAGGTTTCAGGATTTGTAATGAGGCCCCCTTTTTTCTTACATAGATTCACGTTGAGAGAGTTGCACCAATTTTATTAATTCTTTGAAATAACCAAATTTATAGTTTTGACTTGCTCTTTTATATGTTCAGTTTTTATTTCATTAATTTCTGTTCTTTCCTTTATTATTTTCTTTCTTCCACTTTCTTTAAGTCTGTTGTGCTCTTCCTAACTTACCAAATGGATGGTTAGCTTATTAATTGTCAGCATTTCTTCTGGAAATAAAAGATCCATTGGGAGAGTAAATTTAAAATCCAAACAGATAAGAGCCATTAAAGGAGTGGTGAATTAGCCCTGAAGATCTACCACCGCTTTTCCCCTAGAGAAACTCACTGATTCTGAGCACAGTGATAAAAAAGAGGTAGTTGAGTATTACCAAACTGAAAACCAGCACTGACCCAGCTTAATATCTGCTATTCTATCAGACCCAGAGAGGAAAATGTTAAGTTCTCTCTGGCGGAAGATACCACTATCTAGAATCTCTTCAATTCTTTTGTACACAATGTCCAGCACACGATCACTATTACTAGTAACTTGGAGAGGCATTACCATATGACAAATAACAAGAGGAAAAAACAGAAACAATAGAAGTAGACCCACAGATGATACCAAACAATGAAGGCATACAAGAATTCCAAAATAACTACTGATGGAAGAGTTTAAAAAACAGATGAGGGACTTCCCTGATGGTCCAATGGTAAAGAATCCACCTTCCAATGCAGAGGATGTGGATTCGATACCTGGTTGCGGAACTAAGACCCCACATGCCACGGGGCAACTAATCCTGCACACCACAACTACTGAGCTCACGTGCCTCAAAGAGAGAGCCCAGGTGCCGCAAACTACAGAGCCCATGCGCCCTGGAGCCCATGTGACACAACTAGAGAAGAGAAAACTTGCACACCACAACTAGAGAGAAGCCCGCACGCCACAACGAAGAGCCTGCACGCAACTAAGACCCGATGCAGCCAACATAAGAAAAATAAAATAAATTAAATTTAAAAAAAAACAGGGACTTCTCTGGTGGTCCAGTGGTTAAGAATCTGCCTTCCAATGCAGAGGACATGGGTTTGATCCCTGGTCAGGGATCTAAGATCCCACATGCCGAGGGGCAACTAAGCCCACATGCTGCAACTACTGAGCCTGCTCACTCTGGAGCCCACACACAACTAGGGTGAAGCCTGCTCGCCTCAATGAAGAGCCCGCATGCTGCAATGAAAGATCCCACATGCTGAAACTAAGACCTGACACAGGCAAAAATAAATAAATGAGAATAAATAATTAAAACATAAAAAATAGTAATAAAAAGACAGTAAATAAAAGAATTGCAACAGGTAACTGGAAGTTATAAAAGACAATCAAAGTGAATTTCTAGAGAGAGAAGTTCTCAAAAGATCTAACGTAGGTATAACTGGAGAGAACGGTCAAGTATTGTCCAAAAACTGAACAAAGACACTTCTGAGTAGAATCTATCAAATTACTGAAAGCCAACATTCTCACTGCTATAACAGAAAATACTCAAAAAGATAATGATCTTGACTCATTCTACCACTGTAAAAATTACAAAGTCTCATCTGTAATAAAGAGAAAACCAGGACTCTATGTTACCTGTTCTCCATGTAGGTGGATTGGCAATTAAAATAGAATATTTATTGACATTATGAAAATACACACAATTTGACATTTGTTTTCTTTGCCAGTAGTTATGCAGAAAATTCCCAGAATTCAATCCTTTGGTCATTTAGAAAAAGCAACTGCAGGATGGATCAGAAGGAGGTAGGAAGGTAAATGAAGGACAGAGAAGACTTAGGTGCTGTCATGCTGCGAAGCAACTAAGCCCATGCGCCACAACTACTGAGCCTGCACTCTAGAGCCTGTGAGCCACAACTACTGAGCCCGCGTGCCACAACTACTGAAGCCCGTGCACCTAGAGCTCATGCTCCACAAGAGAAGCCACCACGAGAAGCCTGCGTACTGCAACGAAGAGTAGCCCCTGCTCGCCACAACTAGAAAAAGCCCACATGCAGCAACGAAGACCCAATGCAGCCATAAATAAATAAATAAAATTTTAAAAAAGATTTAGGTGCTGAATGAAGGTGCTTATTTCAATCTAACAAAGCCCAAAATAGTCCTTTGAGAATATGGAAATTTCGCTAGTTTCTTAGCACAGAGCATAAAATATACAGTAGAAAAAGTGGATATTCCAGATAGCAGATTCTACATTACTTCAGGCAGATGTCCTTACCCAGTGATATCAAGTTAGTATAATTCTCCAACATCACATCTCTGTACAAGTTCCTCTGATCTGAGTTTAGGCATTCCCACTCTTCCTGAGAGAAGTCTATGGCAACATCACTGAATGTCAGTGGCACCTGAAATGATAAATTCATGTATTATTTGTAAAAGTAGAAAAAAAATTTCAAGATGGAATATTGAGTTGCAGTAGGGGATGATATATAAAAACAAGTAGGCTGAAGTTAAAGATCATGACATGGGTAGATCAGAATAAATAATAAATAAATTAGCATATCTGAAGTAGATTCCCTACCCAATCTTGAAGAATCCTGTTGGAGCACAAAACATTTAATTTTAATTTTCAAAATTTTCTTTAACCTCTTCCCCACAGTTCAGTATTATCCACCAGATGTAGTTCTCATCTTCCCTTTCTACAATCCCTTACTGAACTTCTGGTTCTTGAGTTAGAACACACTAATGTAGAATGATCCAGAACAACACTGAGTGACTCAAGCCAAGCAATCTCTCTTCCCCTACAAAATGGGCCTCAGAACCCTATTCACTTCTCAGTGATTCCTTAGCCAGAACCCCTCCTCTCTGTAGGCAGGCACCAATCCCATTTCAACCCAAACCTAAAAGCTTTTCAAAGCTGAGATCTCATCTAACACTGAGACTGAGACCATTCGAAACCAAATTCTCCCTTATCTACCTGGAAAACTATGGAGAAAGTTCTCCCTCTTCTGGTCAAAGAGGACCACCATTTCTATACAATGAAACTACAAACCTAACAAGGGAAGCTAAAATACTTCCTTCAAGGTACTTCACCCCTTTACTGCTCCAACACTGCTCTCGAGAGAAGACTGAACATATAGAAGAGGAATAACTCATTTGATGAAAAACTGAAAAATCAGTTTGAAAAAAGGGAGCAAATAGGGAGGACACCATCCTTCTCTGTAAAGGCAGCAACTGTGAAACAGGCTGAGATACAGCTTTCCTAGGAAGGAGGTTTTGGGATAAAGAATGAAAATATTATCTGAATTAAAATTGTAATATTTCAGGAAGGAGAGACATCCACTTACCCGGCCCATGGTTTTAGAACTGCCAATCATCCTCAGAAGCTGAGTCCAGAGAAGCCAGAGCTGAGGGAGGAAAAAGAAGCCTTGAAACCCAATGTAGCTCAGAACTCCCAAAATTAAGGTAAGAGAGCCTCTCTTTTTTCTTCTTTATTCCCGTTTCTCGCCATCCTTGCCCACTCTCTGCCCTCCCAAACACATAAACACATGTCAGGGGATATGAGACAGAGTCCAGACAAACTCAAACCCTTTCCTGTGTCTGGGAAACAAGCCTCACAAGCGTGGATACAGAGCAGAGGCTCTCTTGAACCAAAGCCAGATCCAGACACGCCCCTCTGGCCTATTTCTCATTCTGATCATGCCAGATGTACCCAGCTTGGGTTGTCCAGTCACACTAAGCGGATCCTCCCCAATTCAGCCCTACCTTCCAGGGTTCAGACCAGGCCATACAACACAAACTTCAACAACCTTCATGTCCTCAAGGTGGACCTGGACTCTGCCAGACAAAAGGCAGAAAACAGGGACTTCCCTGGTGGCGCAGTGGTTAAGAATCCACCTGCCAGTGCAGGGGACATGGATTCGAGCCCTGGTTTGGGAAGATCCCACATGCCGTGGAGTAACTAAGCCCGTGAGCCACAACTACTGAGCCTGTGTTCTAGAGCCCTCGAGCCACAACTACTGAGCCCACGTGCCACGACTACTGAAGCCCATGTGCCTAAAGCCCGTGCTCTACAACAAGAGAAGCCACCGCAATGAAGAGTAGCCCCCACTCGGTGCAACTAGAGAAAGCCTGCGCGCAGCAAAGAAGACCCAATGCAGCCAAAAATAGAAAGAAATAAATTTTTTTAAAAGGCAGAAAAGAGTAGGGACGAACTTGGAAAACTTGACCACCATAAAACTGTCTGCCCACGTGAAGCCAGAACTTGACTCCAAGGTCCTCTGGGCTGACCAACCTGGATTTCCCTATCAGGATCCACTTTGCTTGCTGGCATGAATCACTGCCACCCAGTACTCACAGGGAGATGTGAATTCATACTCACTAAAGCCATACAGTAATACATAGATATTTGTAACCTTCTATGTGATAGCTGCGCTATACACATTAACATTTAATCCTGAAATGTGCTTATTAACTCAATTCAACAGATGAGGAAATAAAAGCTCAAAGAAGTAAAGGTATTTTCCCATATCACAAACTATAAGTAGAAGTGGTGTTTTCAATCACATTTCTATAATTATAAAGTCAACTTTTTTTTGAACTGTTGTCTCTGACACCCAGATTTTTTGTTTCATTATATGAAACCTGAACATAAATAATTAAGACAGCACCTGTCAAAAGATTTACTAAAGAGATGTTTTAAAGCAACAAAGATAGTACAATTTTACAGGTATTCAACTGTCAGATTTTAAAAGTTGATGATACACCACATATTAGTAAGGCTGTAGGGAAAAGAGCATTCTCATGCTGTCCTATAAACCTGTGAAAACCTAGTGCAATTGAGACATGTACGAAAA
The DNA here is from genome assembly GCF_039906515.1 of Pseudorca crassidens. NCBI lineage: Eukaryota > Metazoa > Chordata > Mammalia > Artiodactyla > Delphinidae > Pseudorca > Pseudorca crassidens. The sequence continues at coordinate 12,194,528 of NC_090315.1, read as the reverse complement.
ATTGTGCATAAGAAGAATTTAATGATGAAAGGCCGTTTCTGAGACTTCACCTAAAGGAAATAACTGTAAGATGTGCCTAGAGATGTATAAAGGAATATGATGATAGACACTAGTTAAAATGAAAAAAAAAAAAAACGCTGGAGAAAAATCTAAATGTACTTAGATGGGTAGTTAATTCAATAAAGTATATTCATTCATATAATGGAAAATGAAATAGATACTGAAAATGATTGCGCAGATCACTGGTTCTCAATAGGGGGTGATCCTACCCCCCAGGGCACATTTGGCAATGTCTGGAGACATATTTGTTTGTCAAAATGTGTGGAGGGGTGCTACTGTAACTAGTGGGTGGAGATCAGGGACGGTGCTGACCATCCTACAAGGCATAGGAAAGCCCCCCACCACAGCTAAGAATTATCTGGTCAAAAATATCAACAGTGCTAAGGTTGAGAAACCCTGACATAGACTTATTAAAGGAAGATAACGTAATCCAGAGTCTCTATATTATCAACAATGCCAGTATATGATAAAACTTACGAAAAATGCAAAGAAACAGGAAAGTTACTGATAATCAAGAGAAAAATCTCAATAGAAATAAACCCAAAGATGATCCAGACAATGGAGCTAGTAGACAAGGACTTGAAGATATTATGATTAACATGCTAAAGAAAATAGAGGAAAAGATGGACAAAATGGAATGCAAAACGGAGTATATCAATAGAGATTTAGTAGAATCATAAAAAAGAGACCCACATGAACATTTTATAGTTATAAAAATATAATATCAAAAATTTTAAATGTATTGGATGGATTTAACAGCAGAAAATGGTATTAATTAACATAAAGTCAAATTAACAATAATCTTATGCAGAGAGGAAAAGAAAGAACAGAGCTGAATGTAAGAGAAGTACAAGAAACAGACAAAATGTGGAATTGAACACCTAAAAGAAATAGAACGGAAAATTGATTTGAAGAAATAATGGACAAAATCATTCCAAATCTCATGAAATACCTTGATACATAAATCAAAAAGCTCAGCAAACCTAACCGGATAAAATAAGGAAATTCTTACCCAGGCATATCATAGCCAAATTGTAGAAAAACAAAATTGAAAAACATATCTTGAAAGTATGTAGTTTAAAAAAGACATCAGTTATAAATAAACAACAACAAAAATAGTTCTTATCTCAACAGAAACTTTAGCGGCCTGAAAAATGGAATCGTATCTTCAAAGTGCTGAAAGAAAAACCCCTGACAACTCTGAATCTTATGCCTGGAGAATATATCTTTCAGAAATGAAGGTAAAATAAAGATTTTTTTGAACAGAAGCTGAGAGAATTTCTGATCAACAGACCCACAATACAAGAAATAGTAAAGGACAGCAGTCAGGCTAAAGGAAAATAATCCTAGATGGAAGCATGAATGTGCCAAAAAGCAATGAAGAGCTGTGGACAAGTAAATATATGACTGATATGACTAAACAAATGGACTGTTTAAAGGAACCAAAACTAGAATGCTTTGTGAAGATTGTATTACTGGAAGAAGGAATGACAATATCAGCATAAATGGATTTAAACTATTGAAATGTTCTTATGTTATTTGATATGTGGTTAAAAAACCCTACTTTTTTTTTTTTTTTTTTCTCAGCTGTGCCATGCAGCATGCAGGATCTTAGCTCCCTAATCAGGGATCGAACCCATGCCCCCTGCATTTCGAGTGGAGAGTCTTAACCACTGGACCGCCAGGGAAGTCCCCTAAAAACCATATTTTAAAGAAGACTGTATTAAAGATGCACCCTATATGGGGAAATATGTATACATATAGCTGATTCACTTTGTTATACAGCAGAAACTAACACAACATTGTAAAGCGATTACATTCCAATAAAGATGTTAAAAAAAAAGATGCATCCTATAATAGCTCAGGTAACTACTAAAAGAATTATACAGAGATGCACAACTAAAATTGCTAATAGAGGAGATTAAATGGAATAATGAAAACTACCTGATTAATTCAAAAGAAGGCAGGAAAGGAGGAATAAAGAAATGAAGAATAAATGGGATAAACAGAAAACATATAGCAAGATGGCATATTTAAACCAAACTATATCAGTAACTGTAATAAAATGTGAATGGACTAAACATTGCAATTAAAAACTAAGATTTTCAGATTAAATTAAAAACAGGATCAATTACACTGCTTATAAGAAACATACTTTAAAGACACAGATATGTTAAAAGTAAGAGTGGAAAAGTATATTAGACAGTAATTAGAAGCACACTGGTATATTAACAACAGATAAATAGACTTAAATGCAAGAAGTATTATAAGTAATAAAGAGATATTTCCTACAATTCAACAAGAATATAACAGTTATCCTACATTCCTTATACTCCTAATAAGATAGCTTCAAAAGCAAAAGTCAACAGAATTAAAGGACAAGTTTATAATTAACTTTAGAGATTTTTTATACCCTCCATTGGTAACTGATAACAGGAAGAGAAAAAAAAAATCAACAAGGCCATAGCAGGTTGAACAGGAATAACCAAAATGACCCAATTGAACATTATACTCCCAAAATACAGACTACACATTCTTTGCATATTTTTCAGAATATTCTGGGCCATAAAATAAGTATCTATAAACTTCAAAGGATTAATATCAAAGAATGTATATTTTGGAACTCAAAAACAGGTATTTCTCAAATGTTTCCAAATATAAAAATTCACTTGAAATAAGTACAGGTCAAAGAATAAATCATAATGGAAACTAGAACATATTTGGAGCCAAATGATAATAAAAGTATGGCATAACAGAGCTTGTGAGATGCAGTCAAACCAATGTTTACAATGATATTTTTAGTTTTAAATATATATTTTTTGTTTTTGTTTTGTTTTTACAAATGCTGCAGATAAATGCCATTCATTATCTAATCACCACTGGTAAATACTAGGTGTACTAAAGACATTGACATAGTAAATCAATTAGTAGTGAAATTATTATGAAAATCCTTTGTCAAATTACTACAATGCCAAATAAACTCATAATTTATTTTCTCCCAGTAGATAGCATGAGCATTTATAATGATTGCCCACTTATTATTTTCCTTTCTTATTACTCTTTGATCCCCTTCACCCAAACATAAATTTATGTTTTATAAAAGTAGTATGGTTAAAAATCAATGATCTACCTTTGGAAGCTAGAAAAGGGAAAGCAAATTAAGCCTACAGAAAGTAAAACATACTAAAATGAGTGGCATAAAAAACCCAGATCTATAACAGAGAAAAACCAATAAAGCCAAAAGTTATTTCATTGAAGAGATAAGATTAATAAACCTCTAGCTATACTGTTCAAGGAAAAAATTGCCAATATCAGGACTATAAAAGGAGATATCACTACATATATTATAGACATTATTAAATTGATAACAGAATTTTATGAACAACTCTACGACAATAAACTTGAAAATGTAGAAGAAATTTTAAAATTTCTTGAAAACAATTCAATGAAACTGATATAAAAAATGGAAAATCTGAATATTGTTATATTTATTAAAGAAATTAAATCTATATTAATTAAGGACCTTCCCATAAAATGTCAGGCCCAGAGGCTTCAGTGGCAAATTCTCCAAACAGTTAAGGAATTAAAAATGCCAGTCAAACTCAATATCTTCTAGAAAACAAATAAAAATGGACCATGTCTTGAGGCCCTCATAATTGTGATATCAAAACCTGACGATGACATTACAAGAAAAGAAAACTACAATATATCTCTATCATGAACACAGATGCAAGTATATTAAATAAAATATTAGCAAGGAGAGGCCAGTGATATATATGTCCAAGAGATTTATTCTCAAAATGCAAAGTCACTTTATTTTTAAGAAGCAATCAATATAATCTTCAAACTTTAAATAATAAAGGAGAAAAACCATTCAATCATTTCATTACATGCAGAAAAACCATTTGATAATATTCAACATCAGTTCATGATAAAAATTCTCAGCCAACTAGGAATAGAACTTCTTTAATTTGATAAAGGGGATCTACAGAATAAAACTGAGAGGTAAAATATGGACTAATGTCTTGAGTTCAGGAATAAGGCAAGGATCTCCACTTTTACCACTTCCATTTAACTTTGTATTTGAAGACCTATCCAATACCATAAGAGAAAAAAGTGAAATGAAAGGTATGAAGATTGGAAGGAAGGAGGTAAATCCACATTTATTTGCAGATAACATGATTTTGTACATAGAAAAAAATTTTCAATCCTACAGACTATTAGAATACATGAATTTATTAGAAAGTTTGTTGAATAAAAGGTCACAGTATAAAACAAACAATTATAGTAAAGCAAAGCTATTGAAAAATGAGATTTTAAAAATCCCAACAGTTCATAAAAAACATGAAAAATATAAAACACTTTGGAATGAATCTAACAAAAGAGGTGCAAGACTTTTAGACTGAAAACAACAAAACATTAAGGAAAGAAGTTAAAGAAGAATTAAATAAATGGAAACATATTTCATGTTCATGAATTGGAGGAATCTATTTTAAGATGACCACTTCTCTCTAAATTGATCTACTGATTCAATGCATCTCTAAACAATATCAGCAGCTTTTTTTTAGAACATTAAGAAAATCATTCTAAAATTATATGGAAATGCTAAGAATCCAGAACAGTCAGGGCAATTTTGAAGAACAAAGTTGTCGAATGTACATTACCAGATATCAAGACATAATATAAAGCTACTGTAATTAAAACAGCAGGACTGACACAGGATTGACAAACAGACCAACAGAATAGACAGTCCAGAAAGAGCCCTGTACATATATAGTCACATTTTTTTAACAATAAAAGTCTGACTTAGAGCAGAAAAGATAGTCTTTTCAACAAATGATGCCTGAGCAATTGGCAATCTGTGTGGAAAGAATGGTTTTGACCCTGATCCCACCACATATACAGATGTAAATTCAAGATGGATCATAGGCCTAAATGTGAAAGCTAAAGCAATAAATTTTCTGTAAGAAGAAACAGGAAAAAATCTTCATGATCTTGGGGTAGGCAAAATTTTCTCTTTTTTTTGGTTTAATTTTTATTTCCACTTACTTTAGACTTAGAGAAAAGTTGCAAGAGTAGTACAGTTTCCTATATACCGCTCAAACTAATTTGAACATCTTACATAGGACAATGGTCAAAACCAGGACATTAACATTGGTACAGTACTACAAATGGCATATCTTATTCAAATATCACCAGTTTTTCCCACTAATGTCATTTTTCTTTTCCAGGATTCTATACATGATCCCACACTGCATTGAGCTGTTATTTCTCCTCAGTCTCTTCCAATCTCCACAGTCTTTCTTATGGTAATAGCTTTCAACTACTACCATAACAAATTACCACAAATTTAGCTTAAAACAACACACATTTATTATCTCACAGTTTCTGTGAACTTGGAGTCTGGACAGTTTCGATAGATGGTCTCCTCATGCTGGTCTTATAAGCTGCAAACAGGGTATCAGCTGGGCTGTGTTCTCATTCAGAGGCTCAAGTGGGGAAGAATCCACTTTCAATTGCATTCAGATTGTTGGCAGAATTCATACGCTTGCGGCTGGATGACTGAGGGCCTCAACTTTTTGCTGGCTGTCAGCTGGAGAATGACCTCAGGTCCTAGAGGCTGCCTGCAGTTTCTTGCAAGGGCTTGTCCAACACTGCCTTACTTCATCAAGCCCACGAGCAGAGTCTCTAGCTCCAGTATGCTATGATGGAGTCTTTTTTTGTTTTGTTTTTGGTTTTTTTTGGCCGTGCCTCGCAGCACGTGGGATCTTAGTTCCATGACCAGGGATCAAACCCACGTCCCCTGCAGTGTAAGTGCAGAGTCTTAACCACTGGACCACCAGGAAAGTCCCTATGATGGAGTCTTATGTGACATAATGTAACCATAGTAGCGACACCCCTTTACTTTTGCCGTATAAAGTAACCTAATCACAGGACTGACATCCCCTCATCAATTTTCTATTGGTTAGAAACAAGTCACAGGTCCTGCTTGCACTCCAATGGAGGGGGATTATACAATGGCATAGACACCAGCAGGCAGGAATCATGGCGGTCACCCTAAAGTCTGTCTATCACACCTAATTCATGACCTCTTCACTTCGGAGGAGTACAAATCATTTAAGTTATCAAACGTCCCTCCACTTGGTTTGTCTGATGTTTCACAATTGGAATGAGGCTCTGTATTTTTGGCAGTACCACAGTGATGCTCTGTCCTTCTCATTGTATGACATGAAAGGGCTCATGATGTCAATACTTTATCACTGATGATGTTAACCTTGATCACTTGGTGAAACTGCTTTCTGATAGGTTTCCCCACTAGAAAAGTACTACCTTTCCCTCTGTTGTTAATAAATATCGTGGGTGATGGGGAATCCTCTGACACTATGCAAACCCTTTTTCTCTTCAAACTTTCACCCTCTAGTTTTAGCATCTACCAGTGGATCTCGTCTGAAACAACAATTACTGTGGTGTTTGCCTAATGGCCATTTTCCATGTCCCTCTTTCCTTCTACACTTAACAACTGGAATTCTACCATAAGGAAGATCTGTCCCTTCTTCCCCAGGAAAAGATGTTTTAAACAGAACAAAAATGCGATAGCCATAAAAGAAAAAGATTGTTAAATGAGCTCAGTTAAAATTAAGAATATCTCTTCATTATAAGATATCATTAAGAAAGTGAATAAGAAGTTACAGGCTAATAGGAGATATTCCCTTTCTCTGTCTGTCTGTCTCTCTCTCTCTCTACACACACACACACATACACACACACACACACATACACACAGGTTTATATACACACACAAAGGACTTGTATTCAAAATATATCTAAAATTCCTACAACTCAATAGGAAAAGGAACAAAAGCCAGGCTAAAAAATGGACAAAAGATTTGAATAGACAGTTCATCAGAGTATGTCAAAATGGGCAGTATCATATGAAAAGATGCTCACATTATTTATCAAAAAAATACAAATTAAAATCACAATGAGATACTCCTACACATGCAACAGAATGGTTAAATTTAAAATGATTGACGATATCAAGTATTGGCCAGTTTGAGAAGTAACTAGACCTTGCATACATTGCAGTCGGAGTGTAAATTAAGTTAACCACTTCCACCCCCAGGTATATTCCCAGGAAAAACAAGAACATGTGTCCACAAAAAGACTTGTCCAAGAATTTTCATAGAAGGTTTATTCATAATAGTCAAATATTGGAAACAACTCATCATCATAAGAATGAATAAACAAATTGTGGTAAGGTCATACAATGGAATACTACACAACACTTGGGTTGGGGTAACCTACTGATTCACAAAACAACACGTATGAATCTCAAAAGTTCAGTTTTGGACAAAAAGCAGCAGAGACAAGAGATTTCATTTATATGAAGTTCAAGAACAGGCAAATCTCATCTTGAGTGATAGAAGTCAGTATAATGTTTACTTCTTGTGGGGGAGGGTTCGTTCTAACTGGGACAGGACATAAGCACATCTTCCAGGAGGGGATAGAAATGCTCTATTTCTTGATTTGGGTGGTGTTTTCAAATGTAAAGATTCATTAAGCTATATGCACAGCTAAGATATGTATACTTTATTATATATATTTCCATGAAAAAATGATAGAGACCTTTATTTGATGATAATGGGTAAAACCATTATATTTCAAAATGTTACCCTGTTATGACAAGTAAAATAACATGTATGAATATATGCATGTGCATTGAGGGATGGATAAAAAAATTTGGAGTAAAATGTTTACCGTAGTCTCTTCTTTTGAGCTTTTCTGTACTTTCTGAATTACTGTATGAGAATGTATTACTTCTATAATAAAAATTATAATAGAGCTAATCACTCTCTTTGAGATTGGAGGGTGAAATAAAAGATGAATATGGTGATATTTGGGGTATGATGATGAGGCCTTTTTTTCCTCCAAGGGCTTAAAGTCTCTGAGTTGATTGTCTCATACTGGAATATCAAGGTTCTGTGTCATCAGTCATGAACTTTGATATTCCATAGTTTTCCCTTTTCTGGATTCCCCTGACTCACCTGGACAAATCCTCTTGTCACTACACTCTCCACCTACTAGGCCTGGACTCCTTGTTCCAATTCAGGAATTACACCTGGCTTGGAAACAGAAAAACCTGCACATAAAAGAAATAGAACTTAGGCATGCTGCAGCTCTCAACAAATCCAGACACAGTCCTGTGGTGTAGGGGCAGGGAAGTCCCACATAAGAAAGGCCAAAGGAAAGCCATTCAAGGAACCAGGATGATGGTGCCTCAAGGAAAATAGAGTAGAACAGTCACTTAAATCTCAAATCCCTCAGAAATTCAAACACTTCAACCTCCCTAGAGGGTCACATTAAGGGAAGAAAAAAGCCCCAGAGATCACATTTTGAATTTAAAGATTTGATCATAAAGACTCTGCTTCTATGATTTTTCAGTATCACATCCTTATACAAGTTCTTCTGAGACAGTACAGTTATCACTAGAGACTGTTGCCACATTCCCAAACGTCACTACCCCTGAAGTTACAAAGCCCTAAGTTCCCATATGGCCTGAGAAATTGGAAGAAGTGAAGTTGATCAAGATATAGAATTGGTACAGCATGGAGAGCAGGCGTGTTCAGCATTCTAAACTCAGCAACAGCTGATGTGTCCATGTAATGAAATATTAAAGTCATTAAATGCTAAGTTTGAGAAACTGTTAAGGGAATGAAAATATTCAAAATATCATGTCAGTATAAAAATTAGGTTACAAAGACCAAAAGCTCAATTAAAAAGTGGGCAAAGAATCTGAACTGACGTTTCTCCAAAGAAGACATACAAATGGCCAGTAAGTATGTGAAAAGACCCTCAATATCATAAGTCAACAGGGAAATGCAAATCAAAACCACAAGACCCACTTCATACCCACTAGGATGGCTATAATAAAAAGGAAAGATAATAACAGGCATTGGTGAAAATGTGGAGAAATTGGAACCCTCACATGTGGCTGTTGGGAATGTAAAATGGTACAGACATTTTGGTAAACAATCTGACAGTTCCTCAAACGAGTTACCATATGACCTGGCAATTCCACTCCTAAATGTATACCTAAGAGAAACAAAAATATATGTCTACCCAAAAACCTGTACACAAATGCTCCTGTCAGCATTATTCATAATAGCTAAGAAGCAGAAACAACTCAAATGTCCATCAACTGATGAATGGATAAATAAAACATGGTATATCCATACAATGGAATGTTATTCAGCCTTAAAAAAGAAGAGGGCTTCCCTGGTGGCGCAGTGGTTGAGAGTTCGCCTGCTGATGCAGGGGACACAGATTCGTGCTCCGGTCCGGGAAGATCCCACATACCGCGGAGCGGCTGGGCCCATGAGCCATGGCCGCTGAGCTGGCGCATCCCGCAACAGGAGAGGCCACAACAGTGAGAGGCCAGCGTACCACAAAAAAAAAAAAGAAGAAACTTCCGACACATGCTACAACATGGATGAATCTATGTGAATCACAGTGAAAACATTATGGTAATTCAAAGAAGCTGGTCACAGAAGACCACATATTGTGTGATTCTAGTTCTACAAAATGTCCAGAGGGGCAAATTAATAGAGACAGAAGGTAGGTAAGTGGTTCACCATGGCTGGGGCAGTTGCAGGAAATGGGGAGTGACTGCTGATGGGAATAGGGTTTCTCTTTAGGGTGATGAAAATGTTCTAAAGTTGACTGTGGTGATGGTTTCACAAGCCTGTGAATATATTAAATGTATAAAATTGTATACTTCAAGTAGCTGAATGGTGTGGTATGTGAATTGCATCTCAATAACATTGTTAAAAAATCAGGTTACGAATGCACAAAATCATACAAATAGAAAATACGATTATATTTATAAAAATATATGTACTTATCAATACATATAGAAAAAGTGACAGAAATCAATAAATAGAAAAATATATATAAATGTATGTACCTATTTATTAACATTGCTTATTTGTGTGTCATAGCCTTGGTTTTCTTCCTTTTCCTAAATGTATATTTCAGAAAATTTTAAACAATAGCCATTCCTTAATTTCACACACATACACACACAGATATGTTTTTTATCTTTTAAAGGAGCAACCTCTTCTCCAGAGAGGTGGAAAAAAATCTAACCTCTTCCTCCCCCCTTTAATATCCCTGAACCTGAAGATAAAGCCTAGTACACTCTATAACAAAGGTTCTCAAAATTTTATCTCTGGGAACTTATCAGAAATGCAGATTCTCAGCTCCATCCCAGACCCACTGAATTAGAAATTCTGAGGCTGGGGCCCAGCAAACTGTATTTGAACAAGCCCTGCAGGTGATTCTGATGCAGCTTACATTTGAGAACGAATGCTGTTCTAAAAACAGTTCCTGTGTTTTTACTGAAAAGTTTTACTTCATTTCCATCAGTTCCCAGTACTTGAACCAACCCTAATTTGTTTGTCTATAGAAATGTATGTCTGTGTAAACTGGAGGCTATGATGTTTTGTATACATTAATGGTAGTCTCAATGCTGCTTCCTATTATATATTCCTGATTGATAGATTTATTTTGCTTCTGAACCTGTCCTCCTAGCTAAGATGTCCTGCATACAGTTGTCGCATTTACTGTCACTATGCATTTAACATCACTAGAATAAAAACGCTAAGGTGTAAAATCCATTTTTCTTCACAGAGTTCTCATAATTTGATCATATTCTGGCAGTGCTGCTATAAACAAAATGATGTCTCTTCCTATCAACTCCTGAGGCAGGTCGCCTGAATTTCTCCAGTGGCATTTCAGATCCTCTATCTTACTTATTCCTATCCTGATTTCTTTTTTTTTTAAATTTTATTTATTTTTTATACAGCAGGTTCTTATTAGTTATCTGTTTTATACATATTAGTGTATATATGTCAATCCCAATCTCTCAATTCATCCCACCCCCCTTTCCCCCCTTGATGTCCATACATTTGTTCTCTACATCTGTGTCTCCATTTCTGCCTTGCAAACCGGTTCATCTGTACCATTTTTCTTGATTCCACATATATGCATTAACATATGATACTTGTTTTTCCTCTTTCTGACTTACTTCACTCTGTATGACAGTCTCTAGGTCCACTGATTTCATTTTTTTACTGGATAACAAGTCATTTGAGGATAGCAACTATATCTTCTTGTCATTGTGTTCCATTGAATACAAGCATAAATATCTGGTATTTGAGTCAAATTTCAAAACCAGAAATTTATCTTTAGGTATGACTATAATAGAACATAAAGATCTATGCATAATGATGTTCATTATAGACTAATTTAATTTTTAGTCAAAAATAGAAATATAATAGCTAACAGTAGGCCACAGGTTAAATAAATTATGGAGAGAAGGGCTTGGGGACCCTGACGGGGTGATTCCTCTGCATGGCCATATGATTTACAGATATGTCAGTACCAGGCAGGACATTTCAGCTGAAGGAAAAGAAGGATTACATGCCTTTAAAGTTAAAGTGTGTTTTATGAATAATGAGGAAACACCAACTCACCTGAACTTAAACTTCTAGTTGTGTAACAAAAATTCTTTCCTCTCTCAGTATCCTTTTTTTCCGAGACAGGCTGCACTGGGAACAGAGAAGGCAATCATGAGACATCAGGATTTTCTTGGAGAGCACATTCACTTACAAAATACCCTCCCTCCATGACCATACCCCTTTACCCAGTCCACCACGAACAACCAAATGGGAGTAGGAAGGAGACTGGGACAGCGTTGACCTTTCCCAGTGTGAGAGAGGCCCCGTCACTGATGTCTAGGGTGGAATCTGTCTAATTCACAGCAGGTTCCTGGGGCCAGAGTTTTGGAAATGCTGTGGTTGTGAAACATAGCTGGCCCCTCGGAACTTTCTAAGGGGACCCTCCCAGGAGGGTATCCTACTCCTGGGACCTTATCAGGTCTTCCCAGAAGCCTGTCTTGGGGCCGCATCCAGCTTCAGAAAATCTCATCTCATGATCAATTGCTGGGATCCTCCATTCTTCCATTCTAAAGCTCAGAATCTGGCTTCCCTCCTTTATCTGCGCCTGACCCCAAGTGGCTGTGAGAGGAGAGGGCTGAGGAATCAGCGAAGTCTAGAGCCAAGAGTTCCAGTGACAACCCACATGGCCACACAACTCTCGCTCATCCATAAGCCACGCAGTTAAATAAACACAATCGCCCAGTTAAATAATGACACACAAACGCACACATTGTCACGGAGACACGTCTACACCTACACACACACACACACACACACACACAAATATCTCAACAGGCATACAAATCTTCTCTGCTGCTCACGCAGACACGAGCCTGAGACTCGAGGCCCGAGAAGATGCGTCCGCGCCCGGAGCGTCCGCGCCTTGAGCGCCTGTCACCCCCACCGCGGGTCCCAGTCCAGCTGCAGTGAGAGACTATGGAAGCTTCCACCCATTCTTATATTTGGATACGATCTACTCACCACGTAGGGACCACAGCTGCTCGGCCACCGGAAGAGAACGCAGGGACCGAGGCAGATGCGAGCCCGGCGGCTTCTGGGAAATGCAGTCCACCCGGAACTGTCCTGGCGCCGGGAGTGCGCGGTGTTCCGAGTGCGCAGGCGCAGGCGTGTGGCGGCACGCGGCGGAGGCTGACCTGACCTCGGGAGGACTGTGCCTTCAGGAAGACCTGCGTACGTGGAAAAGGCGAGTGGAATATGAGCCCAGACTGTAGCAGTCCGAGCAGGCGCTTGGGGACTTAAGAGCCTCAAACCTGCGTGCAGCAGGAGGAGTCGGAGTCGGTGGTGGGCTCTTGGGTACGGTGGTTACCTACGTGTGAGTTGTGAGGACAGGACTTTAGTCTTTCACCTTACGCCCAGGTAGCATCATCACCTGGAGTAGCGCCAGGAGCACAGCTGGCATTAAGTATGCATTTGTTTTAAAGAAAGAACGCCTGGGCGTGTGTAGGTGTGTTCGCGTTTTCATGCTGTACGATGTTGTGGGACCCATTGTGTGTCTGTAACCATGTATGGGATTGTTTCTGTTTGGTTTGTTTCGTAGAGTGTGGATGTGAAAATGGTTTGTGTTTCAGATTTTGAGATATTATAAAACTTGTTAAGCACACTTCCTCCCCGCTCCTCCATCCCCACCCCGAAATTCCTCCTGCCCAGTAACTTGCCTTTCTTTCCATAAAAGGCCGAGTCTGGCTGACTTTTGCCGAAGACACATACTAGCAGGGCTGACTCATCCATTAGACACAGAAGGCAAAATGCCTAGGGCCCACAATACTTTTAGGGGCCTACAAAAATGTCTTTTAAAATCAGAAGTAAACATTAATTTTTGGTCAAAGAAAATGTTTAATTCAAAGAAACTCCATTTATTATTATTACTATACCTAAACAATCGTAAAATACTATTATTTTTATTTTCTGTTTTTTTGGAAGAAGGGGCCAACAAAGGTCATAATGCAGCCCTGCACCTTAGCCAAATCAAATCAGATTTCAATCCAGCCTTCTTCCTCTCTCAACTCCCCAGTGGGACTTGTGAAAACAGCACTGTACCCGCTGACCTTAGGTGAAACTGCGGTGAACTCTGACCTTCCCTCATGTGAGCCCTCCATGGCCCCAGTGGAGAGTGGAACATTTCTTTTCCCAACTCTCTGGGCAGCTTGAAAGGAAGTTTGAACGTATTTTAATCTCCTAATAAAACTTTATTTCCCAGACTCTTCTAAAATAAACATTAAAAAGTTTGAGTACTTTTGTGACTATGTGTGGAATTATATAATATGATGCACTATTTGAGGCCTGTGAGATTATGACTTTAGTTATGAGATTGTATGTTTTTATCTGTGAGTATGACTTAAAATTTACTTGACTTTTTTGCTTTTCTTACGTGTGCATTCTGTGGATATTGTGAATGTGGATCATGTGAACAGGCTTACTGAGTGAGAAACTACATGGCTCCGAGATGGATATGTGGGATTTTGATTATATGAATATAGAACCCTGTGATATTATGACTGTATATGTTTGTGAGTGACTAGGCCGCCTTACTCTTCTCAACAATGAAAGAGAAATGTTGCACCTTTTTGCGGCAATAACTTTAAGAATTGGGTAAAAGGATTTGCTATTTATTTGGCAAATCATTTGGATATTTTATGTTCAGTCAGACAGATTTTTTAAGAAGAATCCAAATCAATATATCTTTTCAAATAAGACAGAATTCAGAGTCCTATGCTGTATATGCAAACGGTTGCCACTTTTGTGTCCATGTTAGACTACCAGGGGTAAGCTTTCATTCTTCTGTGCTGTGAAGGAATTTTTAGTGGATAAGTTTGGAAAGCCCTGGACTAAAAACCGAATTATTTACACTTGGAGAGTCAGAGAAGAAGGACCAGGGAGTCATGACCTGAATTCTATGTCAAGCAACATTGTTACTTCGTTTTCTGAAGAGAAAACTGTGACTCAGAGAAGACACACTTAAGACCATTCAATTTGTCCACCAGAGAGCTACTTGCCAAACTTCAAATTATAGGTAATTAATACATTGTTTTATCAATATATATATTCCAATGAAATACAAAATTATAGTACTATTTCCTATGTAAGACCTTATTGCTGTTAAAATATGGCAACTATGAATGGGAGCGTGGTCATTGTCAGTGATAATAGTTATATCTTTGGTGTTCCCATTCTTCACATTGATTATTTATTTATTTTAAAAATAAATTTATTTATTTTATTTTATTTTTAGCTGTGTTGGGTCTTTGTTGCTGCGCGCAGGCTTTTCTCTGGTTGCGGCAAGTGGGGGCTACTCTTCATTGCAGTGTGCAGGCTTCTCATTGTGGTGGCTTCTCTTGTTGTGGAGCACAGGGTCTAGGTGCACAGGCTTCAGTAGTTGTGGCACACAGGCTCAGTAGTTGTGACTCGCAGACTCTAGAGTGCAGGCTCAGTAGTTGTGGCGCACAGGCTTAGTTGCTCCGTGGCATGTGGGATCTTCCCGGACCAGGGCTCGAACCCGTGTCTCCTGCATTGGCAGGCTGATTCTTAACCACTGTGCCACCAGGGGAGCCCCTCATTGATTTTTTAAAATTATATTTCCTTCCACTTTTAATAAAATACTAAATACTTCAGTATGCATCTCCTAAAAATAAGGGTATATGTACTTCTAAATAAATTCCTAATGGAATTCCAGGACAGAGGTTATATACATTTTTTAGAATCCTTCCACAAGAGAACTTTGCAAGAACAGTTAAGTAATATAAGCAGAGAAATGGAGACCCTAGGAAAGATTCCAGAGGAAATGCTAGACACTCATGTTCATAGCCACATTATTCACAGTAGCCAAAAACTGGAAGCAACCCAAGTGTTCATTGATGGATGAACAGGAAAACAAAATGGGACATATACATATGATGGATTATATTATTTAGCCTTAAAAAGATGAGATTCTGACACATGCTGTAACTTAGATGAATCTATAGGACATTATACTAAGTGAAACAAGCCCATCACAAAAAGATGAATACTGTATGATTCCACTTATATGAGGTACCTAGAGTAGTCACATATATAGAGACACAAAGTAGAGTGGTAGTTTCCAGGTCTGTGAGAAGGAGGAATGAGAAGTTATTATTTAATGGACGTATTCTCAGTTTTGCAACATAAAACGGGTTCTGGAGATCGATGGTGGTGATTGTTGCATAACAGTGTGAACGTACATAACACTACTGAACTGTACACTTAAAAATGGTAAAATTAGGGCTTTCCTGGTGGCATGGTGGTTGAGAATCCGCCTGCCAATTCAGGGGACATGGGTTCAAGCCCCGGTCCGGGAAGATCCCCCATGCCGCGGAGCAACTAAGCCTGTGCGCCACAACTACTGAGCTTGCACTCTAGAGCCCGCGTGCCTGGAGCCCATGCTCCACAACAAGAGGAGCCACCGCAGTAAGAAGCCCGTGCACCACAACAAAGAGTAGCCCCCACTCACTGCAACTAGAGAAAAGCCTGCATGCAGGAATGAAGACCCAACACAGCCAAAAATAAATAAATAAATTTATTTTAAAAAATAAATAGAAAATAAAAATGGTAAATTTTGTGTAATGTGTATTTTACCACAACTTAGAAAAATAATAATAAAACCAGAAATGCCTGAAATGAAAAACACTGTGACAGAAATGAAGAATGCTTTTGATGGGATCACCAGTAGACTGGACATGGCCAGGGAAAGAATCAATGAGCTTCAAGATAAGTCAGTAGTAACTTTCTAAACTGGAATGTAAAGAAAAAGAATGAAAAACAGGTAAGTGGAACAGAATATTTTAAAAAAACGAGGATAAATATAAAAGGTGTAACATATGTAAATGAGAACACAGGGAGAAGAGACAGAGAAAGGAGAAAAAATATTGAATTAATAGTGGTTAGGAATTTTCCACAATTAATGATAGACACAAAACCACAGATCCAGAAAGCTTAGGATAAATACCAAAAACGACACATAAGCATACCATGTTCAAGCTTCAGAAAACCAAAGACAAGGATAAAATCTTGGAAAAGAAGCTAGAGGGTGGGGATAGCAACTGACCTATGGAGATACAAAGATAAAAATTAAATCTGACTTCAGAAAACATGCAAGAAGAAAATGAAGTATTTAAAGTGTTGAAGGAGGAAATTCCCTGGTGGTCCAGTGGTTAAGACTCTGCACTCCCAATGCAGGGGGCCTGGGTTCAATCTCTGGTGAGGGAACTAAGATCTCACAGGCCACATGGTGTGGCCAAAATAAATAAAATAAGGTGTTGAAGGAAAAAAACTACCAACCTAGAATCCTATATCCAGTGAAATTATCCTTCAAAAGTTAAAGAGAAATAAAGACTTCCTCAGACAAGCAAAAACTGAGGGACTTTGTTGCCAGTAAATCTGCCTTCAAGAAATGTTAAAAGAAGTTGTTTATAGAGAAATAGAATGATATAGGTCAGAAATTCAGATCTACATGAAGAAAAGAAGATCACTAGTAAAGGAATAAATGAAGACAAAATAAAATCTTTTATTTTTTCTTATTATTGATCTAATTTATATATAAAAATTATATTTATTCAAAGTAATAATAACAATAATGTAATTATGGCATACCAATAAGTGAAATGAATGACAGCATTGTTATAAGGGATGAGAAGGAGGAATTGGGAATACTCTATTATAAACTAGCTATACTGCCTGCCATTAAGTATAATATTCAGGCTTCTGGATACAAATGTTCAGCAATATTCATAATAGCCAAAGTGGAGACAACCCAAATATGCATCAACTGATGTGGTATATCCACACAATGGAATATTATTCAATACCAAAAGAGAAATGAAGTATTGATACATGCTGTAACATGGACAAACCTTGAAAAAATTATGCTAATTGAAAGAAGCCAATCACAGAAAAATCACATATTATGTGATTCCATTTATATGAAACCTCTAGAATGTGTAAATCTATAGAGATAGTACATAGGTTACTGGTTGCTTGGGCCAGGAATTGTGGTTGGGGGGTGGGGTGGGAAGATAGCTAATGAGTTTGGGACTTTGAGGGGGATGAAAATGTTCTAAAGTTAGATTGTGGTGATGGATGCACAGTTCTGTAAATATATTAAAAACTATTGTACACTTTAAATGGGTGAATTGTATGGTATGTTAATAGTATTACAATCAAGCTGTTTTAAAATGAAATTTATTAAATAGAAAAACAGAGGGAATCAATGAAACCAAAACCTGGTTCTTTCATAAGATCAATACAGTTGACAAACTTATCATCAGACTAAAAAGGAAAAATAGGAGAAGGCACAAATTACCAGTATCAAGAATGATAGGGACTTCCCTGGTGGTGCAGTGGTTAAGACTCCGCCTGCCAGTGCAGAGGACACAGGTTCGAGCCCTGGTCTGGGAAGATCCCACATGCCGAGGAGCAACTAAGCCTGTGCGCCACAACTACTGAGCCTGTGCTCTAGAGCCCGCGTGTCACAACTACTGAGCTGGTGCCCCACAACTACTGAAGCCCGCATGCCTAGAGCCTGTGCTCCACAATAAGAGAAGCCACTGCAATGAGAAGCCCACGCACCACGATGAAGATTAGCCATGCTTGCCTCAAATAGAGAAAGCCTGCACACAGCAACAAAGACCTGACGCAGCCAAAAATATATAAAATAAATGAATATATTTTTAAAATGGAGTTATTACAATAGAGAGTTCACCAAATAATATGCAAATGGCTAATAGACACATAAAAGGTGGTCATTAAGCACCAGAAAAATACAAATTAAAATTGCAATGAGATACCCTTACACACCCACCAGAATGGCGAAAGTTATAAAGACTGACAACACCAAATGTTGTCTGGAGCACTTATAAATCTCATATGTTTTTGGTGGAGTGTCAAATGTTGCAATTATTTTGGAAAAGGGTCTGGCATGTTCTTATGAAACTAACCCTGTTAACATTTACCATGCAGACATACCCTTACCAAGCAATTCAAGTCAAATATTTGTTTAAGTGAAAAGTAAACATATGTTCTCCCAAAGATCTGTACAAGATCGCTCAATCACTGCTTTATTTCTAATAGCCCAAACCTGGAAACAGCACAGCTATCCATCCTAAGAGAATGGATAAACAAACTGGTTTATTCATTCAATGGGCTGCTATTCATCAGTAAATAGGAATGAACTCCGAGTATATATACAACAACATGGATGAATCTAAGATATATTGAGTGAAAGATACATTAATCAAAAGAGTATATGCACTTTGATTCAATTTCTATGATGTTCTAAAACAGGCAGAAGTAATCTGTGGTGGAAAATGAGAGCAGTAGTTGCTTCCTGTGGAGTTGGACTGAGGATTGATTAGAAGGGCATGAGGGAACTTTGTGGGCTGGTAGTAATGTTCTATATCCTGATAGAGATTTGGCTTATACCAATGAATGCATTAGTCAGAAATTAGTAAATGTTTACTTTAGATTTGTGCATTTCATTGTATGTAAGTTTTACCTCAAAAGAAAATTATTATAAGTAAATATTGAATTCTGGTTAATAATATGAATGTGGACATACACGACATACTCAGAATAGTCAAATACATTGATACAGAAGTAGAACAGCAGTTACCAGAGGTTAGGAGAGGGAAAATGGAAAGTTATTGTTTAATGGGTACAGTTTCAGTATGGGATGATGAAAAAGTTGGAGATGGGTAGTCGTTGTGGTTACACAACAGTGTGAATATACTTAACACTACTGAATGGTACACTTAAAAATAGTAAATTTTATGTTACGTAAATTTTATCACAATTAAAAAGGAAAAATATAACTGATGTGGTTACATTAATATCAGACAATCTTAGACTTTAGAACAAGGAAAATCACTAGGGATAAAGTGAGATATTACACAATTATAGAGGACCTATTCACTTAGAAGACATATCAGTCCTAAATGTGTATGCACCTAGCAACAGAGCTCCAAGATACATGAAGCAAAAATTGAAAGGAGAAATAAACACACAATCAGAAATTGAAAGTAAAAAACACTGTTTATACTAGCACTAAAATTATGAAATATTCCTAAATAATTTATGTAGCTACTCTGCGCTTAAGGAGGTGGACAATAACTCCCCATTTCCTCAGTGTGGGCTATGTGTAGTAACTTTTTTCCAAAAAGCACAATATGGAAAGGGGGAAAAAGAGAAATTTTATGATAGAGAAACCTGACAAACCCTACCTCATCTAGATGGTCAAGGTGAACATCAACAGTGATACATCCTGTTGATTGTACATCCTTGATATGATGTGATAAAGAGGCACTTTACCTCTGTGAAAGGCTGAGAGAAAAAAGCTGCAAACCAAGGATACTCTGACAATGTTATCTTTCAGAAATGAAGGAGAAATACAGCACACTTTCGAACAACTGCTGGATCAAAGAAGAAATTAAAAAGGAAATCAAAAAATATCTTGAAATGAATGAAAATGGAAACACAATATGCCAAAACCTAAAGGGATGCTGCAAACGCAATTCTATGAGGGAAGTTATTAGTAATAAACACCTATATTAAGAAAATAAAAAGATCTCAAGTAAATAACTGAACTTTACACCAGGATAAACTAGAAAAAGAAGAACAAATTAAGCCCAAAGTTAGCAAAAGGAAGGAAAAAACAAAGATAGAGCAGAAATAAATAAAATAGAGACTAGAAAAAAACAATAGAAAAGATCAATGGAGCTAAGAGCTGTTTTTAAAAGATAAATAAAATTGATTAACTTTTGCTAGATGAAGAAAAAAGAAGTACTCAAATAAAATCAGAAATGAAAGAGGAGACCTTACAACTGATACCACAGAAATATATAGAATCATAAATGACTAGTATGAATAATTACATGCGAACAAATTGAATAATCCAGAAGAAAAGGATAGATTTCTAGAAACATACAACCTACAAAGACCAAGTCAGAAAGGAATAGAAAATCTAATTAGACTGCTAACAAGTAAGGAGGTTGAATCAGTAGTCAAAAACCTCCCAACACAGAAAAGCCCAGGACCAGATGGTTTCACTAGTGAATTCTACCAAACATTGATGAAGAATGAACACCAATATTTCTCAAACTCTTCCAAAACTTAAAAAGGAAGGATCACTCCCAAACTCATTTTACAAGCCTAGAAATGCCCTGATACCAAAGCCAGATAAGGACACTACAAGAAAAGAAAACCACAGGCCAATATCCTTGATGAACATAGATGCAAAAATTCTCAACAAAATATCAGAAAACTGAATTCAATGTCATATTAAAAGGATCATACACTATGACCAAGTGGGATTTATCCCTGGGATACAAGGATGGTTGAACATACACAATGTGGGGACTTCCCTGGTGGTCCAGTGGGTAGTGCTCCCAATGCAGGGGGCCTGAGTTCAATCTCTGGTCAGGGAACTAGATCCCGCATGCATGCTGCAAGTAAGAAGTCTGCATACCACAACGAAGATCCCATGTGCCACAACTAAGACCCGGCACAGCCAAAATAAATAAATATATTTTTAAAATATGCAATGTGGGGCTTCCTTGGTGGTGCAGTGGTTAAGAATCCGCCTGCCAATGCAGGGGACACGGGTTTGAGCCCTGGTCTGGGAAGATCCCACATGCCGTGGAGCAACTAAGCCCGTGCACCACAACTACTGAGCCTGCGCTCTAGAGCCTGCGTGCCACAACTACTGAAGCCCGCATGCCTAGAGCCTGTGCTCCACAACAAGAGATGCCATTGCAATGAGAAGCCTGTGCACTGCAACAGAGAGTAGCCCCCGCTCGCCGCAACTAGAGAAAGCCTGTGCCCAGCAACAAAGACCCAACACAGCCCAAAATAAATAAAATAAATAAATTTATTAAAAAATTAAGAATTTAAAAAAATGCAATGTGTACCACATTACATCACATTAACAGTATGAAAGATAAAAATCATAGGACCATCTAAAGAGATGCAGAAAAAGCATTTGACAATACAACATCCTTTCATGATAAAAACTCTCAACAAATTGGTATAGATGGAACATATCTCAACATAATAGAAGCCATATACATCATTCCCAGAGCTAACATCATACTCAATGGTGAAAGGTTGAAAGCTTTTCCTCTAACAACAGGAACAAAACAAGGGTGCCCTCTCTCACCACTCCTATTCAACATAGTACTGGAAGTCTCAGCAGAACAATCAGAAAATATAAAGAAATTAAAAGGCATCCAAATCAGAGAGGAAGAAATAAAATTGCCTTTGTTTGCAGATGATATGCTTTTATATATATAGAAAATCCTAAAGACTACACCCCAAAACTGTTAGAACTGATCAACGAATTCTGTAAAGTTGAACAATACAAAATTAATGTGCAAAAATCAGTTGCTTTTTTATACAGTAACAACAAAGTGTCTAAAAAAGAAAAAAATAATTACATTCACAATATCATCAAAACAATAAAATACTTAGGAATAAATTTAAATAAGGGGATGAAAGACTTGTATACTGAAAATGATAAGACTTTGATGGAAGAAATTGAAGACACAGATAAACAGAAAAATATCCTGTGTACTTGGGCCAGAAGAATTAATATCGTTAGAATGTCCCTACTACCCAAAGCCATCTATAGATTCAGTGCAATCCCTATCAAAATTCCAATGGTATATTTCACAGAAATAGAAAAAAGAATTCTAAAACTTTCTGTGGAACCACAAAAGACCCCTAATAGCCAAAGCTATCAGAAGAAAAAAAGAGCAACGTGAGAATCATCACACTTCCTAATTTCAAACTATACTACAAAGATATAGTAAGTAAAACAGTGTGGTCCTGACATAAAATTAGACACATAGACCAATGGAACAGAATCAAGAGCCCAGAAATAAGACCCTGCATATATAGTCAACTAATACTTGACAAGGGAGTCAAGAACACTCAGTAGGAAAAGTATAGCCTCTTCAAAAAATGGATAACCACATGCAGAAAAATGAAATCTGACCTCTGTCTTAAACCACTCACAAAAGTTACCTTGAAATGGATTAAAGACTTAAATGTAAGACCTGATGCCATAAAACTTCTAAAAGAAAACACAGGGAAAAATTATTTGACATTGGACCAAGCAATTATTTTTTGGATATGACACAAAAAGCACAAGCAACAAAAGCAAAAATCAACAAGTGGGACTACATCAAACTGAAAAGCTTTTGTACAGGAAAAGAAATAATTTTAAAAATGAAAAGGCAACTTATGGAATGGGAGAAAATATTTTCAAAGCATATATCAGATAAGGGGTTAACATCCAGAATATGTAAAGAACTCATACAACTCAATAGCCAAAAAACCCAAACAGTCCATTTTTTTTTTAAAGGGCATAAGAATTAAATAGACATTTTTCCAGAGAAGAAATACAAATGGCTAACAGGTACATAAAAGATGCTCAACATCACTAATCAGCATGGAAATACAAATCAAAATCTCAATAAGATATGACCTCACACCTGTTAGAATGACTGTCATCAAGAAGGCAAGAGATAACAAGTGTTGGTGAAGATGTGGAGATAAGGGAACACTTGTACACCGTTGGTGGGAATGTAAATTGGTGTATCCATTATGGAAAACAATATAGAGTTTCCTCGAAAAATTAAAAATAGAATTACCATATGATACAACAGTTCTACTTCTGGGTATATATTCAAAGTAAATGAAAATAGGAATTTGAAGAGGTATATGCACTCCCATGTTTATTTCAGCATTATTCACAGTATGGAAACAACCTGAGTGTTTGTCAACAGATGACTGGATAAGGAAGTTGTAGCATATATACAATGGAATTTATTCAGCCATGAGAAAGAAAGAAACGCTGATATTTGCAACAACGTAGGTGGACTTTGAGGGGATTATGCTAAGTGAGATTAATTCAGACAAAGAGAGATACTGTATGATATCATTTATATGTGGAATCTTAAGGCGAACTCATAAATACAGAGAGTAGAATGATGGATATTAAACGTTAGGGGTTGGGGAAATGGGATACGTTGTGTAACGGTACAAATTTGGAACTAGGGGATAACTCCTGGAGAGCTAGTGGACAGCATAGTGATTATAGTCAATACTATTGTATTATAAACTTCAAAGTTGCTAAGGGACTAGATCCTAATTGTTCTGGCCACAAAAAAGACATGAAAATTAGGTGAGGCGATAGACGTGTTAGCTAACACTAAGATGGTAATCATATTGCAATAAATAAATGTATCAAATCAACATGTTGTATACCTTAAACTTATACAATGTTTTATATCAATTATATTTCCGTTAAAAAGGAATACGAATTACATGGTGTGATTTCTTAATTGGAACTCAAAGAATAACTTTTTCGAAATATTATGTAGGGTGGTATTAAATACTGTAATATTTTCTCCAATTACCTAACTATGCAAGAAACCAAAGCAAAGGAAAAGCGGAGAATTTTGCTGCTTCTCATGTCCCATTGGTTGCACCTCCTTTTCATGGGTTCTTGGTCAAAGGTGACTCCAGGTCCAGGTAGTAGATTGTTCATTATAGCTCAGCCCGTCCCTTTTACGATCTCTATTTTTACATCACGCATAGCACGCCTTTATAATTATTTTCCATTTACTTTTCCATTTATATTTCCAATTTCTGTCAGGGAACAATGAGAAAAAGAAAACGCAAGCCAAGTTCTACAAGCGCCCCAAGACTCCACCTGCTGATTCAAAATAAAATTGCAGACAGGCGGGAAGCTCAGCCCTACAGAGGATTCTGGGACGTGTAGTCTCGACGCTTCCTGTGATTGGGGCACTTCCGCTCCAGGAAAGCGCGGATGTGTTAATCGCGCCGCTGGGGAAATAGAAGAGTACAATCCAGTGCTGTGCGTGTTTGGAGGCATTTCGGATACCGGAGGGCGAGAATACGAAGCCGCCACTTTCGTGGATTCTGGGAAACTGGATTCAGGCCGTCGATGTTGAAGTCGGCACTTTCGCCCCGGGGGGCGGGGCAGCGGCTCTTGTTCCTTTCGGGGATGCTGGGAAATGTAGTCCAGGAGCTCCGCGTAGTCGGAGGTATTTCCGCTTCAGGAGGTTGCGATTGCGGCCTTCGGTTCTCTCTGGGAGGTGAGTGATCTTTAGGAGCCTGCGATTTCTTTTAACTTTTCTGAGCTGGTCCTGGGATCAGCCGGGCTCGGTCCTCGGTCACAGGGCAGAAAAGCCTTGACCTGCGGCAGAGGGCGGGGTGGAGGGGCGGGGGCGGCCGCTTGCCTTCCCCTCGCCCGATTCTCTGCGTTTGCGGCGGTTCGCAAGTCCTCGGATTGTAGGCGGACAGAAATCGGCAGTTTGTCTCCCGGGCTCCTTGCCGTCCAACCCGCCTCCCCCCATTACCTTCCTTCCACACGCTCTGTTACTTCCTAGCGACATAAGGTTGGATGAGAATTTAATCTTTCTGTGCCTCGGTTTCCTTTTCTGTAAAAAGGGATATTACGAGTACCTGCCTTATACCAGATAAATGTTTGGGACAGATCAGGCGTGTGGCAAGGTGTCGGCTGTTAATGATATGATAATCAGAAAAGCATCGCTTTCGGTGGAAGCTCCTCGAAGTGCCACTGGCAATTCTTTCTGATCCCTGCCGGAAAGGAGGCTGTGCCTGGACGACTTCTGACCCGTTTTTAAAGAAAAAGTGGGTCACCCACAGATACCCGCTGTAGTTTTCCCAGGACCACAAAATCGTTGTGTCTCCCAGCCTCCTTTCCTTCTCCTGCCCTGGTATCTGAAAAGGGGGGCTGTAGAAAAGAGAGGAGTGAGCCCAGGGCTTCTGGTAGCAGAGCCCCACCGTGGCAGGACTTATAGCATCTTCCTTTTCTGTTCCAGTGGTAGAAGGTATTTTATTCATTAGTAAATATTTGTGCTACAAAAGCGTTCAGTTACTGTTAAATAATTATGAAAATATGTAGATCGTGTACAGGGCATGAGTGGTAATCAAAATAGTTAAACATTGAGTCCTAAGTCTCGTCCTAAGGGCTTTATAAAAATTAGTGCATTTAACCTTCACAAGGCCCTATGAAGTGAATACTTTTATTACCTCTATTTTACAGATGAGGAAATGGAGATAGAGAGAGCATAAGTTACTTAAGAGCAGTGGGATTTGAGTCTAGGGCTTGCGTTCCTTATATCTTTGGATATCCTTGGTCCCCTAGTTTAAAATCCCAAAATTGGAATTAGGAAACAAAATAGAAAAACAGTCTATCGAAATATTCAACCATAGGAAACTGGCTGCAGAGGAGGCATTTGGCATCAAGTTGTGGAGGTAGGTTGGATTTTATTGTAGAGGATTTGAAAGCAGGGTTAGTGAGTTTGGGTGTCTTTATAAGAATTTGAGGGCTTCCCTGGTGGTGCAATGGTTACGAATCCGCCTACCAATGCAGAGGACACAGGTTTGAGCCCTGGTCCGGGAGGATCCCACATGCTGTGGAGCAACTAAGCCCATGCGCCACGGCTACTGAGCCTGCGCTCTGGAGCCCGCGAGCCACAACTACTGAGCCCACGTGCCTAGAGCCCATGCTGTGCAACAGGAGAAGCCACCACAATGAGAAGCCCGCACACCGCAATGAAGAGTAACCCCAGCTCGCCGCAACTAGAGAAAGCCCACGCGCAGCAACAAAGACCCAACGCAGCCGAAAATAAAATAAATAATAAAAGTAAATACATTAAAAAAAAAATTGAAAGCATTCTCATTTAATCTTATTTTAAATATTCATAGTTTATATTCCAATTATAGAAGAAGTGCACATTCATTGTAGAGAATTCAGAAAATGTAGAGATATGATGTAATGAAAAACATTAAGAATTACCAATATAGATGTATATGTTATAACGTTTAGGATATGTATGACATATATAGGACATAGACGTATAGGATATAGATGATTATTAACATTTCAGTGCATTTCTGTTTGTCAGTTTTTCAGTGTGTATTTATGTTATACAAAATTGTTACCAGATTATTCATATCCTTAACTTTTTTTTTTTGTAAATTTATTTTATTTATTTATTTTTGGCTGTGTTGGGTCTTCCTTGCTGTGCACAGGCTTTCTCTAATTGTGGTTCGCGGACTTCCCATTGTGGTGGTTTCTCTTACTGTGGAGCATGGGCTCTAGGTGCACGGGCTTCAGTAGTTGTGGCACACGGTCTCAGTAGTTGTGGCTTGTGGGCTCTAGAGCGCAGACTCAGTAGTTGTGGCTCATGAGCTTAGTTTCTCCACAACATGTGTGATCTTCGCGGACCAGGGCTTGAACCCGTGTCCCCTGCATTGGCAGGCAGATTCTTAACCACTGTGCCACCAGGGAAGCCCCATATCCTTAACTCTTAATTCTGGAAATTTCCAGACAACCCAAAGTATAATACCAATATAATAAATTCCTGTGTAACAGTCACCCTGCTTCAGTCCTTACTAATCTTGCTGCATCTCCCTCTCCCCATGCACACATTTTTCCCATTGAGTATTTTAAAGCAAACCCAGATGCTGAGTTAGTAGGACTTAAAAATTAATTATTATAAGTTGTTTATATACGAAAACCAAGGGAAGGGAGATTGTATTAGTTTGCTAAGGCTGCTGGAATAAAGTATTACAGCCTGAGTGGCTTAAACAATAGAAATTAATTTTCTTACAGTTCTGGAGCTGGGAGTCCAAGATCAAGGTATCAGCAGGTTTCGTTTCTTCTGAGACCTCTCTCCTTGGCTTGTAGATGGCCTCCTTCTTGCTGTGTCCTCCCGGTCTTTCCTTTGTGTGTGTGTGCGTGCCCCTGCTGTCCCTGTTTGTGTCCAAATTTCCTCTTAGAAGGACACCAGTCAGATTGATTTAGGGCCCACCGGAATGACCTCATTTTAACTTAGTCACCTCTTTAAATGCCCATCTCCAAATACAATTACATTCTGAGGTCCTGGAGATTAGGAGTTTAACGTATGAGTTTGGGGCTGGGGGGGGGGGTCACAATTCAGCCCATAACAGGTATTAACAGCAACTCTAAGATTTTCACACATGGCAACTAGAAGAATGTTATATTTATATGAGAAAGTTAGAAAGAGTTGCAGTTATGGAAGGAAAATGATGAATTTCCTTTGCTCCTTTGGAGTTGCACTTGCCACAGAGCATGTAACTCTCAGTTTCATCTCTCTCTCTTGTTAGGCTACAGGGTCCTCTGATTCATGGATCTGGTCATATTCTTCTCGGAGTGCCCAGCGCGGGGTCGGCAGAGAGGAGTTGTTCAGTAAGTGTGATTCATGCAGCTGCCCAAAAGGGCTACAGCCTGTGATTAGAGAACAAAAATAGAACGACAGTCTATAACCACATGCTTGTGTGATACCTCACTTACTTCTGGGGAGATGTAGAATCCACCAACTTTTTCGGAGCATTCAAAAGTTAATGTATGATCATGCCTAGTATCGTCATGCACTAAAAGAAATTTCCTAGAAAAAAAATGAATTCTTTTAAAAAATTGAACTATAGTCGATTTACAGTGTCATGTTAGTTTCAGGTGTACAGCACAGTGATTCAGTTATACATGTGTGTATATATACATTTAAAAAGAATCCATCCTTTTATTTTTTCTTTTTTTAATTGAAGTATAGTTGATATACAATGTTGTGTTAGTTTCTGGTGTACAGCAAGGTTAATCAGTTATACATATATGTATATATTCTTTTTCATATTCTTTTCCATTATAGGTTATTACTAGAAACTGAGTATAGTCCCCTGAGCTGTACAGTAGGTCCTTGTTGGTGATATATTTTATACATAGTAGCATGAATATATTTATCCCAAACTCCTAATTTCCCCCCCCTTCCCCTTTGGTAACCATAAGTTTGTTTTCCAATCGATGTTTATGTTCAGTTTTTTTGTTTAATATGCAGGGAATCAGCAAGCCACCTCCACAGATTCTGATTTAATTAGTTTTAGATAAGGTCTGAGCTTTTTAAAAAAAATAAATTTATTTATTTATTAATTTATTTATTTATTTTTGGCTGTGTTGGGTCTTCGTTGCTGCGCGTGGGCTTTCTCTAGTTGTGGCAAGCGGGGGCTACTCTTCATTGCAGTGCGTGGGCTTCTCATTGCGGTGGCTTCTCGTGTTGTGCAGCACGAGCTTTAGGCATGCAGGCTCAGTAGTTGTGGCTCACGGGCTCTAGAGTGCAGGCTTAGTAGTTGTGGCACACGGGCTTAGTTGCTCCTCAGCATGTGGGATCTTCCTGGACCGGGGTACAGGGCTCGAACCCGTGTACCCTGTATTGGCAGGCAGATTCTTAACCTCTGCTCCACCAGGGAAGTCCCAAGAGGGCTGTTTTTGACTGATGCTACTCAAATTGTGATCCAGGGACCAACAGTATCATCACCTGGCATCTTAGTAGAAATGTAGATTCTTCGTCCCCATCCTTGATCTCCTGATTTAGAATTTCTGGGGGTGAGACAGAGGACCCTCTATCTTGGCAGGGTCCCCGCCCGGTTGATTCATGGAACATTAAAATTTGAGACACACTGGTAGTGAGAACTGACTCAGGACTTTTTAACAAAAATATTTTCTGTTTCCCTCCGGCTAAATTACTCGTCCTTCAGATATCAGATACCTGCATGGTTCTGTCTGCCTTAGTTCCGGTCTCTGCTCAAAGGTGAGAGAAGCCTTCCATGACAAAAACTTATTCTGTACCAGCCCCTCCTTCCATCTCTTCCTACACCTTTACCCTGCCTTATTCTTCTTAAAAGCATCTCTCACTATCAGTGTGTTACTGCCCTGGTACCCCATTATGCTATCAGCTCCATGAGATCAAGGTCTTTGCCTGCTTTGTTCACTGCTGTATCTCTCACATCTAGGCTCCTTGGCTGGCACAGAGCAGGCTCTCAGTAATTATGTTTTGAATGAATGATTCGGGAGATAAATCACGAGGCCCTGATCTACATGGTGCGTCTTTCAGTTCTTCGTTCCAGCAGTCATTCTGTGAATCTTTGTTGAGTTCCTGGCAAGCGCCTGCAGCAGTGTCCTAACTGTTGGGGACACAGCAAGAAACAAAACTCCCTGCGGGACAGATGTGATGAATATAAATGAGCAAAATACCTAGTAGGATGTTAAAGAGGGATACGTGCTAAAGAGAAAAGAATTAAGCAGGGATGGGGGGGGTCAGAAGTGTTGGGATGTCATTAGGAGATTGAAATTCTCTGTAGGGAGGAACTGTCTGAGGAGGTGACATTCAAATAAAGAAGGACGTGATTCTTGGTGTGGCCCTGGTAACAGTCTCTCTGGCCCCAGCCCCTTCCCCCTCAGATCTCCCATTTGCTGGGAGAGTGATCTGTTTCCAACACCAAAGGAATCTTCTGACTCTCCCTTCCTTTGCTGCTTTCCTGCTGACTTGCCGATAAACTGGGACGCCCGTCACTATGGTTTGAATCCTGCCTTCCTGCCAGCTTTTTCTGCCTCTTGTTTGTGTTCACTTACAGTCGTAACATTTGTTCTCTTGAGGTTTTTCAGAGATTCTGCTTCTCTCTGGCTAATAGAACTCAGTCATCCTCCAGGACTCAGATCAAGCCACATTGACGTAGAACCTGCTCCAAACAAGTGTGGACCCCAAGGCCCATAACTTGTGCTTCTAAAGTACCCAGTTCACTACTCTGGTACTTAGCAATGTGCAGGGTGATTGCTGGTTTCCTAATCACTAGACTGTGAACTTGAGTAGTCGTATCTTTTAGTCTGATTTCCATAAATGTTCATTGAATTAATACACTCATTTTTTAATGAAGAGTTAACAAGTTATCCTGTCTAGTGCTAATCATGCAGGCAATTAAATAGTTGTCATTCTCAGTGTTTTGATGGACACACTCTGTGGATTTTGTAACAGGAGTCTCTTTAGACATTGACTTTGAAGGGTGAGAAGCACCTTCCTAAGATAGTATTAAAAATCCAGAGGCCCTTTTCCTTCCAAAGATGACCTTGATCTTGCAAATATTGTGGAAGACCTAGAAGAAAAACTTGGAAATAAAACCCCCGCTCTCCCAATCCTCCCAAGTGGGAGCAGCCTCAGAATTTTGCCTCTCAAAGAGACCTTTGACCAACTAGTCTAGTCTTTTTATGTGCCTCTGCTGGAATGAACCTGTATGGGAGGGCTCATGTGTCAGGACACTGACATTGACACTGACTGCTAAGTGATCACTGTTACAGGCACTGCTTTAGGTGCTTGGGATGTAAAGCTGAGTTACTATTAATCCCAAAACAGACAGTGATTTACTGATTATCCCCTTTCCACAGAGGTGGTGGAAAGATCTCCCTGTAAAGCACTTCTTACTGAGCAGAAGTCACTGGACAAATATAGAGTCAGAACAAGGTGAATTACAAATCCTGAAAGGATATCTCTTCTAAGATTGGAAAGTTTTACACTGCCCCTTTCCATACAGGGTTCTTCTATCTGGAGTAGGACTAGCTAATAATAATAAACTAATAAGTAATTAATGAACCAATAATTAACTAATACTGATCTCTTAAGCTGGATATGTTACTCTCAGTTTGCACACTCCCCAGAATCAGAATCATACTCTGACAGCTACGAGAACTTGTATTAGGGCCACTGCGTGTGGTTGGGCAGGTCATTCACTGCACCAGGGCTCTCGATTGAAGGCGTAAGTGGCGTCTGGAATCCTGCCCACGTCTGCTCATCAAGCCGTGTGCGGTTGCAGCCACCCCAAGGAAGAGCTTCCTTGACTATTTCATGTAAAGCAGCCCTAGTGAATGTTTAAGCTGCCAGATACTGTTGCACATGTTTTATGGAGAGTCACTTAGACTGACTAACCTTCCTATGTATTATTATAATTATATTACTGTATTATACATAATTATATTATATGAATATATTATCTATATATCTATATAATATATAATTATAATATATTGTATTATAATTATAATAATTATTGTTATTATTATAACCATCCCTAATTTATAGATCAGACCTTGGGTCTAAGTAGTAACAAGTTGGAGGTGCCAGGATTCAAATACTGGGGGTCTGATTCCAGAGCCTCCACCCTTCCCAACCCTGTTCTCATCTCCTTCAAGCAGATCATCTGGCTTCAGAGTTCTCTCCCTGTTTCTATGTCAGTCTTTTATCCCTAGCTCTCAAGCTCTCATTTCTCTTTGCATGAGACCTCAGACTCCCATCTGTTTATTTTTTTCTTTAGAAGCAGCAGAGAGACGAGATCTAGAAGACTGGCTTCTTTGTGAGAGCTGGATTCAGGTTCCGCCCCTGCCCCTTGACCTCACCAAGCCTCGGCTTCCTCATCTGTTACGTGGGAACAACAGTCATCATCATCATCATTTATTGAGAACTTGGTAAAATGCCAGGTACAATGCCAAGGGCATTTAGCTCATTCATCCACTACAGTAACCCTAGGACTGACATTCTTTTTTTTTTTCTCTCCTTGTTATAGGTGAGGAGAGGCACGGAGGTGGAGGTGATCAGACTGGAGTCACACGGCTAGTACACCCCTAGCTTCTTCACAGGTATGTGGGAGGTACCTTAGTGGAACAATGCGTGCCAAGTGCTTCTCAAGGTCCCTAACACGTACTTAGTGCTTATGTAATGTTAAACATTGCCGTTTTTGTTGTTTTCATCACTACTATGATTAGCTTGTTCATTTAAGTGGCATGTTGACTAACTTACTGTTAAATCACAGGATTCTATTCATTTTTCTTCATCTCCATGATAATAGTGTTTTTAAGGCCCTACTGGTAACAAAGTCAAATTGTCAAGGTCTGGGGCTACCCTGGTGGCACAGTGGTTGAGAGTCCACCTGCCAATGCAGGAGACACGGGTTCGTGCCCCGGTCCAGGAAGATCCCATCCGCGGCTGGGCCCGTGAGCCATGGCCGCTGAGCCTGCGCGTACGGAGCCTGTGCTCCGCAACGGGAGAGGCCACAACAGTGAGAGACCCGCGTACCGCAAAAAAAAAAAAAAAAAAAAATTGTCAAGGTCTTACATCTTTGAAAAAGCTGTCATCCACAATATCAGTTTCATAGAGAAAGTAGAATAGTGGTTACTCGGGACTGAGAGGAAGGGGAATGGAGAGTTATTGTTTAATAGGTACAGAGTTTCAGTTTGGGATGGTGAAAAAGATGTGGAGATGGTTAGTGGTGATGATTCACAACAATATGAACGCACCTAACGAACTCTACACCTAAAAAATGGTTGAAATGGAAAATTTTATGTGATGTGTATTTTACACAGAAAAAAAAAATCAATGTAATCTTAAATATTACTGCAAAGGCATCAAATTAAATATGAAAAACCAAGAGAGAATAACAGATATTGCAGAGGTTAAATGTGATTTTCATACAACAAAGCAACAGCCTTTTAAGGCTCCATTAAAGCTATTGGTGAGGACAGGTTTTATGTTACTGAATATTACCTGCTTTCTGCTGCTACTGAGAAATAAGGTGCCCTGAAAGTGTTCTTTGAACTTTCTGCCTACTTATTTAATTCTTACAACAATCCTATGAGATAGCCGTTGATAATCCCTCTATTTTTACAGATGGAAGAGTTGAAGCACAGAGATACTAATAATTTGTCTAAGATTTCACAGCTAATATGTCACAGTTTCATGAACCTAGACATTTGGCCCCAGAAATTACTCTCTTAACCTGGGTGCTTTACTCTCAATTTCCGCCCTCCCCAGAATCAGAATCATACCCTGAGAGCTACAGGAACTTGTATGAGGGCCTGTGTGTGGTTGGGTGGCTCGTTCACTGCCCAGGGGCTCTTGGCTGAAGGGGTGAGTAGCATCTGGAGTCCAGCCCAGGCTTTGCTCATCAGGCCACCCTGAGGAAGCGGCACTGTTGCTGCTTCACAGTAAGCAGCCATATGGGTCAGTGACACCCTTGGCCAGACTCTGACGGCTTTTTTCTCCTTCCCCCATTGTGCCTGCCCAAGACTCAGCGCTTCCCCAGAAGGAGGAGGACAAAATGACCAAGCTCAAGGTGAGTTGGGCTTGCCCTTCTAGGTGTTAACTTGTCACCTCATTTCTCAGTGATAAGACGCATCCTATTTCCCTTTCTTGGGAAAGATTAAAGAGAACAGTAGGCATTTGGAAAACTCTTCCCAAGAAGAGGGCCGAATGATCCCTACTTTTTATTTTTGTTTGATTTATTTTTGTTGTTTTATCACGTTTTATAATTTCACAAATAAGAGTAGAACAGAAAAAGTCAGTTGCAACTAAAAAAATCTCTCACGTTATTACTGTTTCCCTTACAAAACAACTGTCTTCATTTTCCCATGTTCTTTTCCTCATATGCGTTCATAACTGTATATTTGTAATTCCTGTAGCATAAACTTCTCAAATTATACCTTTTCTAATTGATATTATATATCCCACATCTTTAATGGCAACAT
Organism: Pseudorca crassidens; assembly: GCF_039906515.1. Classification (NCBI taxonomy): domain Eukaryota; kingdom Metazoa; phylum Chordata; class Mammalia; order Artiodactyla; family Delphinidae; genus Pseudorca; species Pseudorca crassidens. Next base: position 12,160,526 of record NC_090315.1, on the reverse strand, counting down.
CATATTCCCTTGAATTTGTGTGCATTGTGTGTGTGTGGTGGGATGTGTGTGTCTCATAACTTTTCCCCATTCATGGACATTTAGGTAGTTCAGAATGTTTACCATTTTAAAGAACACTGAAGGGGCTTCCCTGTTGGCACAGTGGTAAAGAATCCACCTGCCAGTGCAGGGGACACGGGTTCGATCCCTGGTCTGGGAAGATCCCACATGCCGCGGAGCAACTAAGCCCATGCACCGCAACTACTGAGCCTGTGCTCTAGAACCCGTGAGCCTCAACTGCTGAGCCTGCATACCACAACTACTGAACCCCGTGTGCCTAGAGTCTGTGCTCCACAATAAGAAGCCATCGCAGTGAGAAGTCCGTGCACCGCAACAAAGAGTAGTCCCTGCTCGCCGCAACTAGAGAAAGCCTGCACGCAGCAAAGAAGACCCGACACAGCCAAAAATAAATAAATAAAAATAAAATTTAAAAACAAAACAAAACACTGTAATAACAGTTTTCCTAACACCAATTTCCTCAAAAGGGAATTTGGAAGAATTTGCTATTCTTTGGTCTTAATGTTCTAGGTACTCTAAATTGACAAAGTACATTTGCTATGCAGTACCTCGGGTATTTTGTATGTAGAATATTCCAGAATGGCAGAGTGCACCAGGATCTAACTAACGCTTCACACAGAGAAAATATTATTAGATATTTTCATGTAAGAAAGCTAGATTGTTTCTTACCCATGTCTGAATCATATCATGTGCATGTTTTATTTATTGATTTATACTTTTTATTCACATATTAATGAATTTTTTCAAAGTACTAATGTACTTAATTTTAAAAGTACAAAAAGACCTGTACAGAGACTTTTCATTTCTTAACTCCATTTAGTCTCAGACCAGCCTTATGAGGCCGAACTTGGTCTCCTCTGAATTTTAATGACAAAGAAACAGGATTGTAGAATTTCAGAAAACTGCTCAAGTTCACATAGGAAACCAAAGATCCAACTGATCCAAAAAAGACTCCTAGGATTTTTACTTGGATAAAGAGAGTGAGACAAGGGGAAAGAATTCTCCACCTGGGACTTAGCCTATTCTGTGGGGTGCCTAGTTGTCCTGGTGGGTGGAAGACTCCATAGATGATACTGTCCCTACCATAGATCATTCTTGGTGGCCCCTTCTTCTCCATGACCTCTGTTGCTCATATAAGGCACTGGATGTGCAGGGCTCTGGCACTGAACACAGTCTTTGTACGAAAAATTAAAACAATGCTGTATACGAGTGATTCTTAATTACCCTCAGGTAACATCTGGAAACATTTTTAGTGTCACAGCTTGGGAGTGCTACTGATATCTAGTGTGTAGAAGCCAGGGATGCTGCTAAACATCCTACAGTGAACTCAGCAGCCCCCTGCCCCACCCCCAACAAAGAGTCATCTGTCCTCAAATGTCAGGAGTGCCAAGGATGAGAAAGCATGCTGTACCCAAAGCTGTACAAGAACAATAGAAGAATGTGGGTAAAAATATTTATAATACACACCCTAAAAAAAAAAGCTTAAAATCTCTAATAGGAATTTTACAGAATCCTAAGATAAAACCCCAATTGGAGTATGAGCAAAGAACATTAACAGGCAAGGTTCTGAAGAAAAAAATGAAGATAGCTAGTAAATATGTGAAAATATGATGAGCTTATTAATTATCAAATAAGTACAGATAATCCAAATAAGTTGTTTTTTACTGATAAAATTGCCTAGGATTTAAAAATATGGTTATATTCAAGGTATATGGTTTAGAGAATCAGGGATACTTATATACTCTTGGAGGAGGATAAAATAGGGGAAAAGTTGAAAAGAAAATCTGCTGTTGTACATAATTATTTTGAAGCTGCCTATTCTTTGACATTGCAGTTTTCACTCTTTGGAACTTATCCTAAGAAAATAATTGGATGGGAAGCAAAAATCTATGTAAAAATTTATTCTTCTCCGCGTTTATTGTGAAAAGAAGAAAATCTAAAACATAAATGAGTTATGGGGAATGTTTATGTTATGGCAAAATTGACTCTGGTCTCTCAGAATCTGGAACCACTTTATACACATCGTCCCCACTTTCCTCAGTGCCGCCCTTTCACCAGGGGACCTGCATTGCAAGGTTCAGATGGAGTGTGTTTGATGTCTTAGGAGGCGGTGACCTTCAAGGACGTGGCTGTGGTCTTCACGGAGGAGGAGCTGGGGCTGCTGGACTCTGCCCAGAAGAAGCTGTACCAGGAAGTGATGCTGGAGAACTTCCAGAACCTGGTCTCAGTGGGTGAGGAAGGGCACTCTGGGACTGAACATCGCATCAGCCCCTGTGGTATTTATTTACGTGTCCTTGAATGGGCAGGGCTTTGGAGCTCTTGAACTGGTTTCCGGTTTTCTAATCAGCATGAGACTCAGAGATGGCGTTTTCTAGTCTTTCTCCCCAGGCCAAAGTGTGTTTGTAAATGAACTGTTAATTGACCATGTGACTGCTGTATGTTTTCTGGCTTTTCAAATTGTGGTCGTCTCCAATTAGTAGGTCATGACACTCTTTAGGGAATCTAAATAAAATAGGGTAGAAGATACCAGAGCCCTTGGCAATAACTGCATGTTGCAGTAAAAACTGTGGCCCATTGCCAAGAATAGTGTGAGAAATGGTGAAAAGGGTGCGATGAAAATAATGGTTTCCCATAATTTATGCTTATGGCTACCTATCCTCGGTTTTTGCATAAAATGTATTTCCTCCCATGGGTCATAATTAAAAGTTTGGAAAACACTGATTTTGATGTCCTGAAGACAGTGCAGTGGGAGCCACAATTTCTCTTAATTTGGGCATCTAACATATTGATTTTAAATGTTTTTCCTTGCCTTTTTTGCAGGGCATCAATCATTCACACCAGATGTAATATCCCAGTTAAAGAGAGAAGAAAAGCTTTGGATGATAAAGATAGCAACCCAGAGCCGTCACTCCTTGGGTGAGAGCCGTGTGACCCTGAGTCTGTCCTGCTTCTTGTTGCCTCCACAGCTGTGACTCTGGTCCAAGTCAGCACCTAGACTGTGGATCACTGCCTCAGTCTTTGTAATGCTCTCTCTTCTGCTTTGCTCATTCACAGTTAATTCTCCACTCAGAGTGACTCTTTTAAATTCAAATCTTGTCATTTCTCTGCTCAGAACCTCTTGTAGCTTCTTACTGATTCAGAATAAAATCCCATCATTGAAAGTGGCTTATGATATCCCATATGCCCACCAGTTTTTGCCGTGATTTTTTTTTTTTTTTTTTTTTTTTTTTTGGCCACACCATGTGGCTTGTGAGATCTTAGTTCCTTGATCAGGGCTCGAGCCTGGGCCCTTGGCAGTGAGAGTGTGGTGTCATAACCACTGGACCGCCAGGGAATTCCTTGATTTTGTGATCATCACGATTTCTCATCAGCAACATCCACATAGGTTAGCCCTGCATCTAGTGAAGCCTTTCAGCTTCCCAACAACATGGCTGTTTCCACTTTCTTTCCTGTTATGGGTAACTTACTTGAAAAACCTCTTTTACTTTTGTAACATGGCTCTAACTCTCACAGAGATGTCAAACTGGGATTTATTTATCCATTCAACGTGTACTTATTGAACACTGACTGTATCAGACAGGGTTCTGGGAGTGGTGATAAACCAGTGAATAATACAAAATGCTTGTCCTCATGGGTATTGCATTGAAGTGGGAGATGGCATAAAATGAAAAAGATCAAGGATGTATGTAGTATGTCAGATAGGAATATGTGCTGTGTAAAAACAAAACAGGGTAAGGCAAATGGAGATTGCCAGGTGCGTAGAATGGATAGGGAGAATTTACTATATGATATTGTATGGTAAAAGATGCCTCACAGGGGCTTCCCTGGTGGCACAGTGGTTGAGAGTCTGCCTGCCGATGCAGGGGACACAGGTTCGTGCCCCGGTCCGGGAGGATCCCACGTGCCGCGGAGCGGCTGGGCCCGTGAGCCATGGCCGCTGAGCCTGCGCGTCCGGAGCCTGTGCTCCACAACAGGAGAGGCCACAACAGTGAGAGGCCCGCGTATCGCAAAAAAAAAAAAAAAAAAAAAAAAAGAGGCCTCACAGATAAGGTGTTATTTGAAAAGACACCTGAAAAGAAATTAGTAGCAAGCTATATGGCTGATCGGTGGAACAGAGTTCCAAGGAGAACGTAACTCTTCTGGTCCAATGTTGATTTCGAGACTCTGTATTATGCCCTATTTATTTCCTCCTCGCAAGTTTTTGCTGTATTGTAAAAGATAAACTTCTAATTTTTCACTTTTTTTTTTTACCCCTGGTGGTTGTAGGAACTTTACTGTTATGAGGTTTTAGACTAATGTATGTTATTACAGTAACATACTAATTCCAAAACTTGGCTTTGATTTTTTTTCCAGCTAACCCTTTCAGTGTTGTGAAGAACTGGCTCTGTGGCCAGGGAAAGTAAAGTTTACAGCCCATTTGTAAGGATATTTCCCAGGAGGAGGCAAAGAACCACTCTCTGCTTATATTCTGAACTTTAGGGCCTTAGGTGATAAGGTATTTCTCCCAGACATGTATCTTTCCAACTTATTTATTGCCTCAAAGTCTCCTTCCATTGGAGTAAACTTCCATTAAAATAAAGCAGAGGTTTTTCAACATTGCCTGGGGACATCCTCTGATAATCTGTCTAAGGGTCTTACTAGACATTTTGAGCATTTTGATCAGATGTGCATGCAGTAGGCAGAATTATGTGGAAGCTGTTATTAGCCACCTGCTACAGCAAAGAAGATAAGGCTGTGAGTAAGGTACAGCTTTGTCTTTGTAAACATTCCCTAGGAGGTATTTTTCTTGCTCTGTAGCCATCATATTTCTAATTTATATCTCACCTATGAAACTTACTATGATTCTAAATGGATTCCACTAATGTGTAATGAATGACAGCCTGGTGGGCCACCTCTTGGTGTCTGGAGGCATGTAAATCAGAGAACATGATACATGATGTTAAAGAAAAACAGAAGCTTTTCGAGGTTCAGTAAAGCCTTATGGTGTGGGCCTAAGTTTATAACCTTGACATCTCTGAGCAAAGCATTCACATACCCCATCTCTAAATTCTATTTATCCATTTAGGAGACAAGAATCTAAATGGCATGGAGACTCTTCGGGAAGTTGGATTAAGGTATCTGCCACATGAAGAGCTTTTCTGCTCACAAATATGGCAACAGGTTACAAAGGAATTAACCAGGTGTCAAGATTCCATGGGAAATATTCAAGGAACTGGCTCTCAGATGGAAAAACAAGGTGGCACACTCAGTAAAGATGAGGAGTTTGGTAAAGACTTCAATCAGACTTCACATCTTCAAGTTCACCACAGAGACCACGCTGCAGAAAAACCCTACAAAGGGGTGGAGTGTGAGAAAGGTTTCATACGGGACTCTCACCTTCAAATGAACCAGACAGCCCACGTAGGAGAGAAGCCCTACAAGTGTGAAAAATGTGAAAACGCCTTCCGTCGGCTTTCAAGTCTTCAAGCCCATCAGAGAGTCCACAGTAGAACAAGATTGAACAAATATGATATGTCGTGTAAGAGTTTCAGTCAGAGGTCATATCTTCGTCATCATCAGAGGGTCCCCACTGGAGAGGATCCACACAGATTTGAGGAGTGTGGGAGGAACGTCGGGAAAAGCTCACATTGTCAAGCTCCTCCCATAGCCCACACATTGGAGAAACCCTATAAATGTGAGGAGTGTGGACTGGGCTTCAGTCAGCGCTCCTATCTTCACATCCATCAGAGAGCCCACACAGGAAAGAAACCTTATAAATGTGAAGAGTGTGGGAAGGGCTTCAGTTGGCGTTCACGCCTACAGGCTCATCAGCGAATCCACACTGGGGAGAAACCCTACAAATGTGAGGCATGTGGCAAGGGCTTTAGTTACAGCTCACATCTGAACATCCACTGTAGGATCCACACAGGCGAGAAACCCTTTAAGTGTGAGGAGTGTGGGAAAGGCTTCAGTGTGGGTTCCCACCTCCAAGCCCATCAGATAAGCCACACGGGAGAGAAACCATACAAATGTGAGGAATGTGGCAAGGGCTTCTGTCGGGCCTCAAACCTTCTGGACCATCAGAGAGGCCATAGTGGTGAGAAACCATATCAGTGCGATGCATGTGGAAAGGGCTTTAGTCGTAGCTCAGATTTTAACATTCATTTTAGAGTCCATACAGGAGAAAAACCCTATAAGTGCGAGGAGTGTGGGAAAGGTTTCAGTCAGGCCTCAAATCTTCTGGCCCATCAAAGAGGCCACACTGGAGAAAAACCATACAAATGTGGTACATGTGGGAAGGGCTTCAGCCGGAGTTCAGATCTTAACGTTCATTGTCGAATCCACACGGGAGAGAAACCCTATAAATGTGAGAAGTGCGGGAAGGCCTTCAGTCAGTTCTCAAGCCTTCAAGTGCATCAAAGAGTCCATACCGGAGAGAAACCATACCAGTGTGCAGAGTGTGGGAAAGGCTTCAGTGTGGGCTCACAGCTTCAGGCCCATCAGAGGTGTCACACTGGAGAGAAACCCTACCAGTGTGAGGAGTGTGGGAAGGGCTTCTGTCGGGCCTCAAATTTTCTGGCTCACCGTGGAGTCCACACAGGAGAGAAGCCATACCGATGCGATGTGTGCAGTAAGCGCTTCAGACAGAGATCATACCTTCAAGCCCACCAGAGGGTCCACACTGGAGAGAAACCATATAAGTGTGAGGAATGTGGTAAGGTCTTCAGTTGGAGCTCATACCTTCAAGCCCATCAGAGAGTCCACACAGGGGAAAAACCATACAAATGTGAGGAGTGTGGGAAAGGCTTCAGTTGGAGCTCAAGTCTTATAATTCATCAGCGAGTCCATGCTGGGGATGAGGGTGACAAGGACTGTCCCTCATCAGAGAATACGTACAGCAAAGAAGCTCTATAAAATTACATGGTTTAATACCTCAAATGGGTGCTGAAATAGTCCTGCCATAGAAGACAAAACACCTGTTTGATAAAAGAGTATTTCTGCCAGAGCTTGACATGTCTGTGTGGTTGGGCGACCACATGGCAGAGAAGCCTCATAAGCGTGAAGACATAAGAACTTCATTCAGAGCCTTGACATTTAGCAGGTATGACAGAGAAGAGAGGCTTAAGAGGGATGAGTCTGAGCTGAAGGTAACCAAAAGTACTAAGATGGAAATGCCCAAATCTCTTCCACCAGAATAGAAGCTCTCGGAGGGCTGGGACTTTGTTGACGGCCAAGTCCACTCTGCCTCTTCAGCGCCGAACACACTGCAGGTGTCCAGTAATGTTAAATGAGTAAAAGGGAGAACAGTCACTTTTGAAATTTTCTTTCAGTTCCTCTCTAAAAATTTCTATAAAATTGTAGAAGGAGGAATTCTCCAAGGCTTGGAGGATTAAATAAGACACTTGGGCTCATTTCCCCAACCCTGCAGGTCCTGTGAACTAGTGCTTATCAAGCTCAAGGTTGTAACCCATTAGTGGGTCCAGAAGTCAGTTCACCAGGTTGTGGCCAGCACTTTTCTATGCTAACAGTTCTTTTTGGAGATGTGATTCGCATGCAGCCACATGCATAAATAAGTTTACATCTTCATGAATTTTGACAAATGTATCTACTTGTGTAATCATCACCGAGATCAATATATACCATATTTCTATTAAACCAGAGTGTTGCCTTGTGTACTATTCTTGTCATTCCCACCTCCAGGGGCAAAAAGTATTATGATTTTTATACCGTGTATTAATTAGGCCTGTCTGTTCTTGAGCTTCCTGTGTGTTTGGTATGTACTCTTTATGTCTGGATTCTTTTCATCAAATATATGATCATCCTAGGTTCACAGAAGGCAATTGACAGAACTCAGTATCCATGATAAAAATTCTTCAGTGAGATAAAAGGCATCTATGAAGATCCTATATGCTCATGTTCTTCTTTTATTATTAAGGAATAATTTATATACAGTAAAATCGACTGGTGGATCATTCTGTGTTTTGGCAAATGCTTACTATCATATTACATCATCACAATCAAGACATTTAACAGTTCCACCAGCCCCGGCTTTCTACTCTTTTTTTTTTATAACTTTATTTTATTTATTTATTTTTCACTGTATTGGGTCTTCATTGCGTTGCGCAGGCTTCTCATTGCAGTGGTGTCTCTTGTTGCAGAGCATAAGTTCTAGTCGCGCGGGCTTCAGTAGCTGTGGCTTGCGGGCTCACTAGTTGTGGCTCGTGGGCTCTAAGAGTTCGCATGCCACAACTAAGGAGCTGGCGAGCTACAACTAAGGAGCACTCAAGCAGCAACTAAGGAGCCCACATGCCACAACTATGAAGCCGGCGAGCTGCCAGTAAGGAGCCTGCGAGCTGCAACTAAGACCCGACACAACCAAATAAATAAATAAATAATTTTTAAAAACTCTGTTGGGGAAAGATAGAAGGTTTGGCAGAGAGCTTTATTGTAGCCTATAGAATAGCCTTTTTGGGGGGGGGTCATGGGTCCTCACTTCTCAATGGGTCTCATTCTATTACCTGCCTTAGAACTGAGTGCCAATCTGGCACACACTGTGCCAGAATCTTTTCAGTTCTCCTCTTAGATTAGGTGAGTGGAGAGGTGTCATTAATTGGGAAAGGGAGTTCTGTCTGGGTATTTTAGAGAGACTAGAAAGAGGAGGGGATGGGTCCCTTAATTGCATTTTGACAGACTGTCTTGGGACCTACAGGTTGAAAGTTCAGAGTAAATAAGGCAGTGTGTAAAAGAGCCATTTGGAAGCCACTATCCATTTTGTAATTTTAATAGGGCATCCTTCAGTAGATCATTGTTTATCTGTAGATGATAAGACAAATGAAATTTGCAAGTGTTGCTTTCTTGTAAGGTCTGTGCCTGAACTGAATGAGCACTAAAGTGTGTATCCTGATCAGAGTCCATGATATCTGGGGGCCCAGAGGAAACCAAGTTCTAATGAGGGCTATAGTGGTGAGGTTAGCACCCTGGAAAGGATAAGCCAAGAGTAGACCTGTTTACGTATCAGTCATTGTGAGGACAAAATGGTTTGTGTCAGCACATTGGCACAATGGCCCAATAAAATCAATTTGATGGTGAGAGAAGGGTCATTCACCCTTTGGTATAGACCTTCATGGGCTGTGCCACCAATAATCACGTTGGGAGGGTAGGGTTTGGGTTAGGGCCAGTGACATGGAGATGCCATGAATTGTGGCCCCAAATATAAGCATCTGGGGCCCAAGATGAGGGTAATACTTGAGCTTACTTGAGAAATGGGAGCAAATTGGACAGATACGACATTTAAATGAGCCACCTCTGGGAGTCAGGGTAGGAGCTGAGATGGGAAATTTTCATTGTAATACATGAGGTCTGAGAGGTAATATATTGCCAATGTGGAAGGCCCTGTCATAGGGGATAAGCCTGAATGTGAAATCTATTTCGAGCCCATCAACTGAATCAAACAGTCTAGGAGTCAGTAAAAATATGAAAAAAATGACATAATTTTTTGATGGTGTCCTCCAGTGTCAAAGTGACTACAATTAGCTCTGTGAATTTTCTCATCCTTTATTCAGGATGTCCCAGTCGTGGGATGGAAAGTGGTATCTCTCCATTGGGCTCCATCACGAACGATGTGGTGCTGCTGACTGAAATAAATGGACTCCCTTTCCACTGGGACTTGGTTTATCCCAAGAGGCCCCACGGATGGCCAATGGGGCCAGGAGGGGGCAATCCCTCCTGGCTTTGTGGACTTGGGCAAAGGACAGAGGGTGGGAAAAGCCACATTCGCCTGTAGTTTGGATATGCCTGAGGGTTCAAGCCGTATCCTGTAGATACCATTTCCTTTTAATAAGGAGGCTTCACTGCCTGTTCCAAGCCTGTGGGGTGTTGTTTCCATAACCTATGGTAAAATAGGCAGTTGCACTTAAGGGTCATGGGCTCAGGGCCTATGATGGCTTTTTTCTCAAGTAGGGCCCAATCAGCACTAAGATTTGTCTTTTAAGAGAAATCTATCTCAGCCGCTGAGGGTAGTTTGTATCCGAAACACATGGGGAGTTGTTGGCTATCATGTGTGGACTAAAGACTCCAAGGGGCACAAGACAGTTGCTAGGACTTCCACCATCCCACCAAGGGGTCACCAGGCAGATGTGGCATCGCTTGTTGGATGGTCTTTTTACATGGGCCTGCTGTTGGGGTGGCCCCCATTCAAATTGAAATGATTTTTTCCGTGACTTTTGTCAATAGATTTTTTTTTTTTTTTTTTTTTTGCAGTACGCGGGCCTCTCACTGTTGTGGCCTCTCCCGTTGCGGAGCACAGGCTCCGGACGCGCAGGCTCAGCAGCCACGGCTCACGGGCCCAGCCGCTCCGCGGCATGTGGGATCTTCCCAGACCGGGGCATGAACCGGTGTCCCTTGCATTGGCAGGCGGACTCTCAACCACTGCGCCACCAGGGAAGCCCTGTCAATAGATTTTAAAAAGACTATTGTAAATGAATTGTTGCAACCAAATGTTGCAGGCCATGGCCTGACAGTGCGCTGCCAGAATGGAGCTCACTGATTTTGGGTGACTCAGACTCATGTAGGAGACACAATAAAGAATCAATCAAATTACTCTACCTCTCTTGGGCCCATGAAGGTTGTAATACAGTTTTTCTGTTTTGTTTTGTTTTTGCCACGCCGCATGGCTTGCGGGATCTCTGTTCCTCGACCAGGGATTGAACCCCAGCCACAGCAGTGAAAGGACAGAATTCTAACCACTAGCCCACCAAGGAACTCCTTGTAATACAGTTTTAAATTAAAATATTTTATCAACAGTTCTGCTATGTAGATCTCCAAACGCGCAGCTATTTGAGCCTTCATCTTGTGCATTCTTCAGAGGATCTGAAGTTCACCAATGGAGTTTGAACTAAACTTTCCAATGATATTATCTAGGTTTGCTGTTCTAACAGAGACAAAACGAACAGCAGTTTAAACAACATACAATAGTTTTCGCTCACGGATTCAGGTTAAGGTAACACTAGCCCCAGTACGAAACCACCTTACTGCCCAGGAACTCGGCAATATGAACTTTGTCCCCAAGGGATTTGTGTGAACTGTAGTCCAACAGCTCCGAAGTGGCTGAAGTACTTCCGGCGGAAGAGGGTGGGAACTCGGGCTGTGTTCTCCTCTGGCTTTCTGGGAAGTGTAGTTTACAAGTTCCGTAGAGACTCAGACGCTTCCGCACAGGCGCCGCTGGGACAGGGGAATTGTGGGAAGTGTATCCCCAGCGCAGCCTGGGGGCGGGGTTTCAGGCCCTGCAGCTCTGGGCGGTCAGGTAGTCTCCCTCTCTTCCCTCGCGCTGGTGAGTTGCTTCCTCGTTTTGCGACCCGTGGGAATTTCCCTGGGAACCTGTCCAACCCAGCCATCAATTTGGGGGAAAGAGCTGCTTCAGAGAGCTATGGTTTGAGGGCTGGGGCGTGGGCGGTTGTTCCTTTGGGCGGAGTCCTCTGCGTTTGGTGCGGCGGATGGGATCGTTCCTGGCCTGGTTGGAGGGGCACTAGGGCTCTCGCCTTGAGGACCCATCCCCTAGGCCGTGCACCTAATACCCTGCTCTGTCATTTCCCGCAGTAGAACATTGGATGAATTACTTAAATTTCTGTCTCTGATGGTTTCTTGTAAAATTGGGATGACATTACTACTCTTAAAAAACAAAATTCAGGGAATATTCCGAAGGTCCAGTGGTTAGGACTCCGAGCTTTCACTGCCGAGGGCCGGGTTCAATCCCTGGTGGGCGAGGTAAGCTCCCACAAGCCACATGGCGGGGCCAAAAACAAAACAAAAAAGGCAAAATCAAACAAAATTCAGCTGTGTAAATTTGAAGATTTAATTGGCTTTATGCAACAGTTGGTGAATTGAGCAGCATCCCATCTAGTAAATATAAGGGTTGTACAAAATGGAAAGTTTTTTTTGTTTTGTTTTAGGCAGAAAAGTAGGGCAAAGGAATTATTAGTAAAAGAAAAGAAAGGATTATTTTTAGGTCAAGATCTCTTTTTGTGGGGAATGGAATGGCAAGGGCTTTATCGTGAAGATTGCCTCTTCTCTGGGGGATGGAAATGGGCTTTGTAATAGATTACCTCGTTAGTGCTGGCCAGAAAATACCAGCCTGGTTGATTAACATTATATTTCTATGTAAGGTGGAAACTGCAGATAAGTCTTGGTTTGCTGTCATGGGGCGGGGTGTAGCAAATGACTCCATTTTGGGCCTTTTTTTTTTTTTTTAGCCGCCTCCGGGCATGCGGGATCTTAGTTCCCCCCAGCAGACATCAAACCCTTGCCCCCTGCACTGGAAGCACGGAGTCTTAACCACTGGACCACCAGGGAAGTACCGGGCCTGTTCTTTCTTTTTTAACACTACCTTCCTAATACGGTGGTTTGAGAATTAAATGGGATGGTATGAATAAAAGTCTTGATGGAGAAAATGTTCACATATCGAGGTGTGGGGCAGTCATTTTAGCTTATACATGGTTCGGCCTGAACTTTGTGTGAGCAAAAGCAGCCTGACTCATGGCCTGTCACACACACACAGCACATCTGCTTTAACCATTGAGGTAAAGACTATCCATCTCAAAGATAAGGATAAATAACTCCCTTCCTGTGGCATCTTCCTGCATCTCTCCTCTACCTGAGTATCTTTCCCAGAACAACATAAAACCGTGTTCATTGCAGCTTCCTATATAATGGCAAATCTAGTACTCATCAGGGATTGTGCCAAAATGCTTATTTAATTCATCCAGGAACACAGCAGTGGTTTGATAAATCGGGTTTATTCATTGCGGTGAGAGATTACACCCACCTTGGGGAACCATGAGGTGCCACGACGGTAAGAGGGTGTCAGGAAAAAAATCTATTACAGGATTTGGGCTTCATTTAAGTGTTTTGGGAGAGGGCCTAAGACGCAGGGTTCACTCCGGATTGGATGCTGCCAGAAAGCAGAAGCAATTTTAAGATTTAGTATCTCAATAAATGTTATATTTGGGGAGAGCAGACTAGAACAAAGATAAAGCCCTAAGTGGTAAAGAAATAGCATCACTCTTTTAGCCAAGAGGAGGATGTTTGTCATTGTGTGGGTGGCACAGTGACCTTGTTTTTGTCTGTCTAAAAATTACGAAGGGGTCTTCTTTTGTCTCACTTTACCGTGGTCTCAGAGAAACCTCATTTGAGGATGGTAGTCTGTGATTTATGTCCCAAAGGAGAATACTATTGGCCTGTGAGTGCCATGTCAGCTTTCAGATGTCAGGAGTATTTTGTTTTTAATTCTCATTACATTCAACACACCATTATACAGCCATCTTTTGGAAGGAGTTAGATTTTCAGTGGCTGACATTAGAAAATGACTAGCTTATACTGAGTTTAGAAAAATAGATACAGAACACAAGATTTCATTTAAAAAAACAAAGATGTATGTTGATAGGCATATGTGTTGACATGTTTACAGAGAGAAAAAAAATCTGGTTATCTTCAAGGGGAAGGAATCTAGGTGCATCCCCCTCTCCCCCATTTTGCTTTATACAATTTTTAATTGGCTTCCAATAACATATGTGTTTTTATTTTTATTTTTTTTAAAATATATTTTATTTATCTTTGGCTGCGTTGGGTCTTTGTTGCTGTGCGCGGGCTTTCTCTAGTTGCAACGAGCGGGGGCTACTCTTCATTTTGGTGCACAAGCTCCTCATTGCGGTGGCTTCTCTTGTCGTGGAGCACAGGCTCTAGGCGCACCGGCTTCAGTAGTTGTGGCGCACCGGCTTAGTTGCTCCGTAGCATGTGGGATCTTCCGGGACCAGGGCTCGGACCTGTGTCCCCTGCACTGGCAGGCGGATTCTTACCCAGTGCGCCACCACGGAAGTCCCAACATATGTGTTTTTAAATTGCTCACTATAATAAAGATATTTTAACCAGAAAATATAAAGGAAAAAACTCAGTACAAAACATCCTCCATCAATAGAATCCTCCCCAGTGCTCTAGCATTTTGGCTTTGGGAGTCAGAATGACTCCAATGCCAAGCTCTTCAGCCTTCATTATGCTTGCTTTGAGATAGCAGACAGTTTCTTAACGTCTCTGAAATTTGGTGTTTTCACCTCCAAAGAGGGATCATAACTTCAATGAAAAGTGTAAATGAGGGAAGAGCACTTTTCCATGAGGACAAGCTTCCACTTTGGCCCTCTCAAGTTATTTTTCCTGAAAAACCAGTGGTACCACCGGTCTGGTACCTTCTTCGATCCTCCTGGTCCCTCCCAAATCATTCTACCTCGCCTATTCTTTGACCTCTCAGTTTTAGCCTCATATTGTCAGATTATATTCAAATCAAACTACTTTCAATCACCTAGTGTTCCCTAAACAGTCATCCCCCCTTAACTTCTTTCTTTTTTATTTAAAAAAAAATTTTGGCTGCGCCCTGCGGCATGCGGGATCTTAGTTCCCAACCAGGGATCAAACCCTTGTCAAGGCCCTGGAGTGGGAACGTCCAGTCCTAGCCACTGGACGGCCAAGGAAGTCCCCCACCCTATTAATTTCTTGAAGATTGCATCTCCTCACTTGTTCCCTTTCCAACAATACTCCTGCCATAATTGGAGGCATTTCGACTTCAGAAAGTCGTGTCTATGGAACATTTTCGCTGGAGGACTCAGGGAAACGTAATGCAGACTCTCAGTGTAGGAATCCGCCTTACCACCCCGGAAGTTGGGACTTGGCGGAATCTTTTCTCTCTGGCATTTTGGGAACCGTAGTCAAGGAGCTTCCCGTAGTCTTCCTGGAAAGTGAGCCTCTGGACTGTTTTCCTCGGCATTCTGGGAGATGTAGTCCAGGCACTGTGTAGTCGCTCGCACTTCCGCTCAGGGAGGCGGATCTGACGAATTCTGGGAAGTGTAGTCCAGAAAGCCCGGTGGACTCGTAGGCACTTCCGTTCCCGGAGTGGGCGGGTTGCCGGTGTATTTTCTGTGGGCCCGTGCGTCTGTTCCGCGTCTCGCTGGCCCTTGCGAGCTTCCTGTGTCTCCGCTTGGGACGCGCAACCACCTGGCAATCGATTTAGGGGAAAAGAATCCTCGGCGGAGAATGCAGGTGCGGAGGGGCGAGGACGGCCGTGTACGTGCCCCTCGGCGGAGCCTCTGTGCGTTTGGGGCGTTCTCGAAACCCCAAGAGGCGACTGGCTACGCTCGCGTATCCCCTGGATTGGGAATTTCCGCGGCTCTCACCTCGCCCAGTCCGCCTCCCTACACCTTCCACGCGCGCTTCCACTTCCTCGCGTGGGGAGTTAATCTCCCTGTGCCTCCCGTTGCTTTTCTTTAAAATGTTAGGACCTTCCTAGAAGAATTGTTTTGGGAATTGAAAAAGGTGGTACAAATAGAAATCTTAAGTTCCTGGCACGTAGTGAATGATCTCTCCTTAGTGTTAATTTCTCGAGGAGCGGTCAGGTCCCCGGGTTAGGGTCAGAAATCCAGCTTCAATGACACTTGCCCTTCTCTCTATCTCTGCGTGACGCTGGATAATCCCGGACCCCTTCTGACTCTTTTGGAGGGGAAGGTTCCGGATTGCTCGGGATTGCTTCTAGATTGCTCGGAGGGAGGGGAAGCTTTAACTTTTATGGGGACGGGGACTCAATCGTGGCACTTCATAGCATTCTTTCTTTCTCCAGCGTGATTTCTCAAAAAGGACCACACGGAGGTAGAGGGAGTGACCCTGAGCTACATGATAGCAAAGCTCCACGTGAGTGGGACTTGACAGTTTTGTTTTACAATGATCTTCACATCAGTCAGAGAATGTGTAGGATGTGTAATTGGACATGAGTATTGATAGTAATTAATCCTTAACTGTTAACTTAAGTGATGAGGGCTTTACACAAATAAATACATTATGTCACACCATGGCTCCGTGAAGAAATATTGCTCTTTTCCTGTTTTGAAAAATGAGATTGAGACCCAGGGAGCTGAAAGTTATTTGCCCATAGTCACCCACCAAGTAAGAGGCTGAGGTGGGGTTGGAATTCAGGCAGTCTGAGTCCAGAGCTTGAGTTCATAATCTTTTGGATGTAATTCTCCTTAAGCTTTAGGAACTAGGTGGAATCAAGCAGTTTAGTCAGAACTTGATTGTGAGGGACCTTAACATCAAATAAAATGGGCTTGGACTTTTCTATGAGTTTTTCAAAATATCATCAACTATTTTGTTTCACTTGTTACAAATAATATTATTCTCATAGAACTGTATCATTGTGGAACATTCAGAAATTAAAGAAATTTGAGAGAAAAAAATTGTTTAATTACTTATTAATTCAGGGTGTAAAGATAGCAACAGTTAAGCTTCTAATGCATTTCTGTTTAGTGATTCTTTTTGTGTATTTGTTTATAAACATTTTACAGATTATTTTATCCTACCTTTCTCAGTGATTTTTCCCTTATGTGTTTTAAGTATGGAGATTTCCAAACACTGACAAGAAAGAATAAACTAATGAACTTCCATGTAATTTAATGATCAGTCTTACTATTTTCATTATTATTGTTATTCCTGTGACTGTTTCCTGATTTTTAAGAAAGTTTTATTTTTATATAATTTTAAACCTATAGCAAAGTTGCAAAAGTAGTATAAGGAACTCTCCTATACTTGTTACCTGAATTCACCAATTGTTTACATTTTGCCTATCTACTCTGTTCCTCCATCAGGAATGTACCTATATTCAGTGACAGCTCATCTTAGCTTTCTGCATGAAGGAAGCCCACATACCATGAGTAATCAGGGGGTGTCTTGGTAAGAGGGATTTAGGAAAGGCTGACTATAGGATTTTAGCATCACATACTTGGTAATATTAGACTATTATACTAAATATATTTTTAATTAATTAATTAATTTATTTATTTTTGGCTGCGTTGGGTCTTTGTTGCTGCACATGGGCTTTCTTTAGTTGCATCAAGCGGGGGCTACTCTTTGTTGCAGTGCGCGGGCTTCTCACTGCGGTGGCTTCTCTTGTTGCAGAGCATGGGCTCTAGGCACGCGGCTTCAGTAGTTGCAGCACGTGGGTTCAGTAGTTGTAGCTCGCAGGCTCTAGAGTGCAGGCTCAGTAGTTGTGGCACACGGGCTAAGTTGCTCCGTGGCATATGGGATCTTCCCGGACCAGGGCTCAAACCCGTGTCCCCTGCGTTGGCAGGCGGATTCTTAAACCACTGCGCCACCAGGGAAGCCCCTATACTAGATATTACACTAGAGAATAGTGTTTATGTATTAGATATCTATTAAGTTATTTCTAATCATAGTTAATAGGTAACAGTAGATAATGCCAGATAGCATATTAGGTAACATACTGTTATATAATCCACGTCCTGTATTTTGTTCTGTTTTTCATTGGAAGTCTTCATAACTGGTTTTCCCCTCAGTTTAAAGTCCAATTTTATACCCAGCTCACAGATACAGAGAACAGATTGGTGGTTGCCAGAGACAGGGTGTGGCGGGGGTGGGTGAAATGGATGAAAGTGGTTAAAAGGTTCAAACTTGCAAGTTTGAATAGAGTAAATAAATCATGGAAATATAATGTACACCATTATGACTCTAGTTAATAATACTGTATTGCTCATTTGAAAGTTTCTAGAAGAGTAGATCCTAAAATTTCTCATCACACACAATACATAAATTTGTAATTATGTATGGTGATGTATGTTGACTAGATTTATTGTAATTATTTCACAACATATACAAAACTAGAATGATTATGTCGTACACCTGAAATTAATATTATAACCCAATTATACCTCAATTTAAAAAGCAATAATAAAGCTCATGCACTTGATCGTTAAAAAAAATTCCAATTTTATGCCTTGCCTTAAGGTGTATATTTGTTTATAAACATTTTACAAAATTTTTTTCATACTTTTCATAATGTTCTTCTTTGACATGGAATGATTCCACAGCCTTTGTCTTTTTTGTTCTTGATGCTTTTAGGGAGTATAGAGGCAAGTTATTTTGGAGGACCATTTGAGGTTCATCTGATATATTCCATGTTTAGCTTCAGATTACGCATTGTTGGCAGGGATTCCACAGAAGTGGTGAAGTGTCCTCGTCACTGCAACATAACAGGAGCCAAAGGATATCAGTTTGTCCCTATATTGGTAAACTCAACTTTGTTTACTAGGCTAAGGTAATGTCTGTCAGATTTCTCCATTGTAAAGTTACTCTTGTTTTTTGGAATTAATAAAGTTTTATTATGGGGAGATACATATATTAGTGGGCATTCTACTATAAAGAGAAGCTTCTTCTCTCCCACTTATTTATTTATTCATTTAAATGTAAATATTAGTATGGACTCAGGATCCATAAATTAGTATTCTAAATGACATGTAGATTAATAAACATTTATTTTTACCAGCTTGAGGTATATTGTACATATCATAGAATTCACCCACTTGAGATGTACAAATCAATGATTTTTTAGTAACTTTGCTGAGTGGTGCAACCATTGCCATAATAATTTGGAACATTTTCATTTCCCCAGTTGGATTCCTTAGTTAACCCCCATTCTCTCCCCAGATACCCAGGCTACCACTAACCTACTTTCTGTCTCCATAGATTTGCCTATTCTGGACATTTCATATAAATGGAATCATACAATACAATATGTAGACTTTTGTGTCAGTCTTCTTTTGCTTTCCCACACATTTGCAAGGGTTCATCCATGTTGTAGCATAATCAAGACTTCATTCCTTTTCATTGGTGCATAATATTCCATTGTATGGATATGCCACAATTTGTCTGTTCTTTCATGCATAGGCCAATATTTTGGGTGTTTCCAAATTTAGGTTATTATGAATAATGCTGCTGTGAACATTCATATGCTCATTCACAAGAAGCATCTGCATGGGTGAGCGGCGACCCAGGTCACTCTTTCATGTCTTTTTTCTGCCTTCCCAGACACTCTGCCAGGTGCAGTTCTGACCTCCCAGGATCTGTGTAACTCAGGACTGTGCCCATCCCCAGACACAGGAGGAAACATGACCATGTTCAAGGTGAGTAGGGCCTGCCTTTCTCACTTTTAAAGTTCCATCTCATTACTCAGACTGTTGCACGTTTGTCTTGGGATGACTCAAGCAGAACAAGAGACATGGGAGGGCCTGTTCTTCTCCCAGCTCTTAAGTTGTCCCTTTTGAGTGTTCATTGCATTTGTTTTTATTGTTTATTTTGTGTTATTATTATTTATTTTATAGAGTAGAAAAATGACTAGAAATGAACAACTCTCTCACTTCACTACTTCCCTCCTGACAAACTGTTTTTATTTTCTCTTACTCTTTTTCTCATGTGCATTCATAACTCTTTTGTATTTATGATGTACATTTAATTTTAAATTGTAACTTCTTTCCTTTAATACTAGATAACGTTCATTTTTTTAATGGATACAACATATTTGTCATTGAATTGATGTACGTTTTTATTTTATTTTTTTGGTACCCTTTTATTTATAACTGCTTCCCACCTGTAGCCATTTAGATGGTTTAGGAATTTGACTGTTCTAAGCCACCCTGCAATGACAGCTTTCCTACATTAAAACTTCCCCCCCAAAATCAGTTCTGAAAACAGTCTCAGTTTTTTCTCCTTACTGTACCATGAGCTCAGTATAGAAAGAGTACATTTGATATGTGTCATGTTGGCTGTTTTCTAGGTAGAATATCCAAATACAAGCATGGCGCAGCCCTAACTTGCTTTGCACAAACATATTTGGAGGTTTTCACACAGGAAGAGCTGGATTCTGACTTCCCCAGGCCTGAGTCATGGCTTGTGTATATTTTATTTACTGGTCCTTTTTTGTTCTTTTATGTATTAACCAGTTTGACTAAAGTAGTATGTAACCTTAGCTTAAAATGTCCAGTGATACTAGATTTGCCAGTAACTTGACTTCTGTTTCTGCATTTACTCTTTAGAGCAGCTGCGTGAGGAGATTTTGTCTCATTTTCTTCTCAAACACTTGAAATATGAGACACCTGCTCACGTTGACACAGGAAACCAAGGGTCTGGAATGCTAAGCAGTCTGCTTAAGTGAAAGATAAACAAGAAAGAAAGAGTTCATTTGAGACCTGTGTCTTGTAGTGTTGTTGTCTGGAGGGCCTTTTGAGTGATGATTTCCACAGTCAGTAGGTGGCGCTGCTCCTCCCCGACCCCTTTCTTGGGTTGCGTCTCTTCTCTTTCTGCATCTCTCCTCTACCTGAGTACCGCCGCAGGTACTCTGAGATGCTCAGCGCTCCAGGCACACAAAGTTAGCACAGTCGTTGTATAAAATCTTTAAATTCCTCTGTGGCAAAAGATACCTTACATGGTATTACCAGAAAAAATAGCAACCTGGGGCAAAAGTATTTACCAAACGGATTCCAAAAAAAGACAAAATCCAGAATAAAGAATCTTATACATAGGACAAAGGAAAAAATATAGCGGAATATGAATGAGGACATGAACAGGTATGTTAAAGAGGACAGATACAGATGGTTAATAAACATCTGGAAAGGTATTAGTATTAATTTATAATCAGATAAGTGGGAATACTAAAGCAAATTGTTCTTCCAAATCAGATTACAAAAACCGTGGGAAACTTTATAACTTGCTCTTGGCCAATATATGGAGATTCAGGGTACTTGTACTCTCTTCAAAGATTAGGGAAGTAGGAAAAGAAATTGGGAAGAAAACCTGCCATTATATAATTTTAATATATAATTAAAAATATAATTTTAAATATGCCTATTTTGACATTTTAATTTTCCTTTGCAATTATTTGTTTATTTTTGGCCACGTTGGGTCTTCGTTGCTGCGTGCAAGCTTTCTCTAGTTGTGGTGAGTGGGGGCTACTCTTCATTGCGGTGCGCGGGCTTCTCATTGCAGTGGCTTCTCTTGCTGCGGAGCACAGGCTCTAGGCACACGGGCTTCAGTAGTTGTGGCTCACGGGCTCTAGAGCGCAGGCTCAGTAGTTGTGGCACACGGGCTTAGTTGCTTCATGGCATGTGGCATCTTCCCGGACCAGGGATCGAACTTGTGTCCCCTGCATTGGCAGGTAGACTCTTAACCACTGCACCACCAGGGAAGTCCTGCAAGTATTTTTAAATAATGAGGGAAATAAGGTCTATAAAAATGATGTTCTTTGCAGGATGGATTATAAAGAGAAAAATATGTAAAATTAAATATGCTTTATTTAGAACAGGTAAATGTAGATAATCAGTTCTCTGGAATAATACGCAGCCACGAAATGGGATGAAATAGGTGTTATAATATGAAGGAATAATAAAAGTAATAGCAAATGTTTATCAGGCACTTACTCTGTGCCACATACTCTTCCAAATGCCATAGATATTCCCTTGTTTAATCCTTGAAAGAACTCTGTCATGTAAGGACCATTATACAGAGAGGAAGCTCAGGCACATAGGCAAGCTTGTCCCAAGTCACGCAGCTAGTAAGGGTTAAGGGCCATGCAGACCTTTGGGAATCATGCCAAGTCATGTTGGATCCAGAGCGTGACACTGAATGTTGCAATTAAGAGATGTAGTGTGTGCAAGATGGGAACCCATGTCTCTAGGAAGATCCTGGAACCAAGACTCTTCAGTCTGTGGAACTCAGAGAATAGAAATATTGCTACCAGAGCCCTTTACCAAGCAAGAAGTCCTTCAATAGGAAAATCTGGCTTCTAGCAGCATGAGTAGCTTATATGCACTCTAATTCAAGTCTAGCCAGTCAGCTTCCAAGTTTGAAATTCCCCTGACCCCTTAAATTTTGCCCCAGACCCTGGATCGAGGAAACAGACTTGAGAGCCTTGCTTCCTGTCTCCTTGTTGGTTGACCTCGCCATAAAGCTTTTTCTCAAAAAAAAAAAAGTGTACCTTGAGGTTACATAGGGTGAACTACATCGATGTCCCACACAGGTTACCAAAAGCTTGTTAGCTTGGCAGACAATAAAGAAAAGTGGTAGCTTTTCTATCACAACAGGGTTCGTGTGTGTGAGAGGAAGAAGGCCATTGCTGTCAAATATGTTTGGACTAAATTGCAAAATTCTTCTCGGGACAGTTGGCAATATTCAACAAAAAGTAAAATGCATGTAGTCCAGGACATATATTTAGGGTTTTGGGAGGCTTACTGGTAAGTAGACCCAATGAGGGCGCAAAATAAATACAAGGACGGTTGCCACTGCCACACTTGCAGTGAGGCTGAGGAAAATCAGTGTGTGACATTGGCAGGATGAAAGGAGAAGGTCTGGGAAGTCTACAGATTTGACTGAAGTCCCTCAGAATCTGGGCTCACTTCCCTCCCATCCTCTCCACCTTTTCAGCACTGTCCTTTTTCTGTCTTTCTTTTTTGTTTTTAAAATATTTATTTATTTATTTGGTTGCATTGGGTCTTAGTTGTGGCAGGCAGGCTCCTTAGCTGTGGCTCACCGGCTCCTTAGTTGTGGCATGCGAACTCATAGTTATGGCATGCATGTGGGATCTAGTTCCCGGGCCAGGGATTGAACCCGGGCCCCCTGCATTGGGAGCGTGGAGTCTTAACCACTGTGCCACCAGGGAAGCCCCAACTGTCCCTTTTCAAGTGGCCATTGGTTGTAAGATTGAGGCTACATGTGTTTGGTGTCGTAGGAGGCGGTGACCTTCAAGGATGTGGCTGTGACCTTCACGGAGGAAGAGCTGGGGCTGCTGGACTCCACCCAGAGGAAGCTGTACCAGGAAGTGATGCTGGAGAACTTCCGGAACCTGGTCTCAGTAGGTGAGGACAGGCACCCTCTCTAACCTAATGTCAGCTCCCCGGTTTGGCTTTGTGTCCTTAGGTGTTGAAGGCTTTGGGGGTCTTGAAACGGTCACCTGCATTTGGAGACCTCACTTTTGTACCAACAATTTTTTAACAAAATCAAATAAGGTAGAAAAATACTTGTTGGGAAGAATGGAATATGTTGCAGCAAAAACTCTTGCCAATTGCGTGAGTGATGTAAGAACCGATGGGAGGAGATTTAATGAAGACAGACATTGGCAATAAATCGGTTTCTGTCATATTTATTACGCATATGTGTCTGGGTCTTGAAATACTGGTATTTCTTCAAATAGGTCATGTTTTTTGTTTTTTTTTGAATACACTGGTTTTGATTCATTGATCAACATTTAATTCAGGAGTCTAAATTTCCAGTAAATTGTACCTTTAGTGTGTTCATTTTAAGTATGTGACTCTGCATGTTCACAGGGTGTCACCCCTTCAAACATGATATATTCCACTTAGAAAAGGAAAAAAGGCTTTGGGTGGTGAAGGCAGCAACCCAAAGAGAAGGGACATCAGCTAAGAACCAGGCAGATAAGAGTCCTTGGGGAGGCTCTTCTATGTGTTTTTACTTTTCTCCAATCCTTTGCTGTCATCTGGTCCAAACTGCCAGACCCCTTCTTTCACACGCCTTTGTACTGGTTGCCCTGCTCCTACCCTTCCCCTCCTATAGTCTGTTCTCCCCGTCACAGCCAAAAGTGATGCTTAGGAAAGATTGCCATTCCTCTATTCCAAACCTTTTATGGCTTATTTTTCTCAAAGTTAAAACCTCTTCAAGTGGCTTCTGGAGTCCTCCAGGGTCCACTCATGGGCCCCTGCTGCCTCTCCAATTCCTCTCCTCTGCCCTCCTCTCTCGCTCCATCCCTCCCACCCCTGCCGGCCTCCGCAGTGTTCTCAGACCTGTCCGGGACGCTGTATTGCCCGTGGCTGCCCTAATAAATCACCACAAACTTCATGGCTTAACACAACGCATGTTGATCATCTTACACTTCCAGAGGTCAGAGCTGTACCGTGGTTCTCACGGGGCTGAAATCAAGGTGTTGGCACCATTGCGTTTCTCCTTGGGGGCTCTAGGGGAGAACCTGCCTTTCCAGCTGCTAGTGGTCACCCAAATCTCTTAGCCTGTGGCCGCCTGCCTCCATCTTCACAGCCAGTGACATCGCTTCTCTCTGCCCCTTGCTGTGTATTTGCACGCCCCTCTCCCGCTCTTCTTCTGCATCCCACTTCCTCTTTGAAGGGCCCTTTTGACTGCATTGAGACCCCACGCCCACCCCATAGTAGAGGATCATCTTCCCTTTTAAAGTCAGCGGATCAGCAACTTCAACCCCATCTGCAACCTTAATTCCCCTCTGCCACATAACCTAACATATCTTAGGTTCCAAAAATCAGGACGTGAGTTCCTTGGGGGACAGTTACTCTGCCCACTGCCGGGACTTCTGCCTCTTAGCCCTCACCTTGCTCTCTCTCTTCCTTTTACCTCAGATCCTCCTGTTCCTCCCTTACTGCCTTCAGGTCTCCGCTCCGTTCTAACAGCACGCGAAAGGCCTCCTCTGACCACCCTGTCTAAAATCCCATCCTCCCTGTACTCTGCTTGTTCTGCCTTTTATTGGGTCTCACAGACTTTGGTTTGCTTGCTTATCACTTCTCTCTCTGCACTGAAGTGTGATCCACAGGAGTGAGGAGTTTTGTCTGTCCTGTTTAGTGCTCTGTCCTCAGTACCCAGAGCATCCTGGTATGTGGCAGGTGTCTGTAAATATTTGTTGACTTAGTGAGCGTGTTGATGGATGGAACAGGAGACCCCCGTGTCTCCGAGGGTCATGGAGATAACTGTTAGTCATGTGCAAACCAGAGTGAATGAAGGAAGTTGCAGAACATTTTTGTCTTTTGATGAATGTATATCTGATTACTTTTTTTTTTTTCTTATTCGTTTTTTAATTTCATTTTTATTTATTTTATTTTTCCAATTACTTTCTGTTTCAATTACTTTCTTTTTTAATTGAAGTATAGTTGATTTACAGTGTTGTGCTAATTTCTTTTTTTACAAATTTATGTCTTTTATTTATTTATTTTTGGCTGAGTTGGGTCTTCGTTGCTGCACATGGGCTTTCTCTAGTTGCGGCGAACGGGGGCTACTCTTTGTTGCAGTGCGCAGGTTTCTCATTGCCGTGGCTTCTCTTGTTGAGGAGCACAGGCTCTAGGCTCGTGAGCTTCAGTAGTTGTGGCATGTGGGCTCAGCATCTGTAGCTCACGGGCTCTAGAGCGCAGGCTCAGTAGTTGTGGCGCACGGGCTTAGTTGCTCCACGGCATGTGGGATCTTCCCGAACCAGGGCTCAAACCCATGTCCCCTGCAATGGCAGGCGGATTCTTAACCACTACACCACCAGGGAAGTCCCCCACATTCTGTTTTCAAAGAGATAGTCCAAAAGATTCAGAAGGAACTAGTGATGGGCCCTCTTGCTTTCTTTTCACCCCAAGGGATTTTTGCCACCTTTGATTTTCTTTATTAACAGCATGCTTGGTGTACCCTGGTCTCTGGGACAGCTTTTCAGCTTTCCAGCAAAACTGAGTTCTCTGTCCCTTTGATATTTCAAATAACTTACTTGGAAAAGATGTTTTCCTTGTAGGACTTGGCTTAAGCTCTCATAAAAAAGTCAAAGCGAGATTCATTTATTCATTCAATATGCATTTGTAGGGTACTCACTGTACTCCAGGCATGATTCTGGACAGTGATTATAAAGTAGGAATGTGTAAAAATGTGTTCCATGTACAAAGTGTGAAATGCTTCCCACTTTGATGCATTGCAGTGGGAAAGAGACATATTAAACAACCAATGATTTAGTGAGTCATGTGGGGAAAAGTGCTGTGTAGAACATAAACAGATTCAAGGAGGATGGACCTTGCCACAGGTAGACTGAGTGAGGGCAGGATTGGTTATTTTACATTAGGTGGTAAAGAGGCCTCGGTGGTGGGTTGACATTGAACAGAGGCCTAAAAGACATGAGAAGTCACCCAGGTGTCTGTCTGAGAAGACTTCCTGGCAGAATTTAACTCCCGTTTTAGGATTAGCTTTCAGAGTTTATACTGTGACCTCACCTTTTCCCTTTCTCAATATCTGTCTCTGAGTAAAAGATTACCTTCCACTTTTTTACTTTTTTTCTTAGAGGTCTGAATTAATATCAGGTTTAGGACAGTGTATGTTATCTGTTCAACTTGGTTTCCTTTTTGTCCTAATGGAGAAAACCTGCCAGTAGGAGCTGAAGTTCTGTCCTCTGCTTTCACTGTGTTTTAGTCGGTGTGTGATTATATATTTGCTGCCAAACCTGCAAGTCATTCTAAGCATTCCAATCACCTCAATGCTAAAGTAACTTTCCAATAAAGTGACCCAAGGCAGAGTTGTAGAGAGGCTGTTTATCATATGCCTACTGGATCAAAGAGGAGGCACCTTAAAGGGAGGGGAGTGAATTTCTCCTTTGAAACTTGTCAAAATTTCTTCACAAGTATTTTCTTCCTTCTTCTTCTCCTTCTTCTTCTTTTTTTTTGTATATGAGGATTCCCTGGCGCTCCAGGGGTTAGGACTCTGTGCTTTCACTGCTGAGGGCCTGGGTTCGATCCCTGGTTGGAGAACTGAGATCCCACAGCAGAAAAAAAAAAAAAGCCTGTTTTGTTTTGTTTTGTTTTCAGAGCAGTTTTAGGCTCACAGCAAAATTGAGAGGTAGGTGCAGAGATATCTCATATATCCCTTGCCCTCCCGACACTCACAGGCTTTAGCATCATTGACATGTCCTACCAGATACAACTGATGAGCCTACACTGACACATCGTTATCATCCAGAGACTATACTTTACATTAGGGTTAATTCTTGGTGTTGTACATTTTATGGATTTGGACAAATGTATAACGCCATGTAGCCACCATTATTAATATCATACAGAGTATTTCCACTGCCTAAAAATCTTCTCTGCTTTGCTTATTCATCCCTCCTTCCCCCTAACCCTTGGCAGCCACTGACCTTTTTACTGTCTCCATACTTTTGCCTTTTCCAGAACATCAAATAGTTGGAACCATACAGTATGTAGGCTTTTCAGATTGGCTTCTTTCTTTCTTCTTATTTAATAATATGCATTTACGTTTCCTCCACTTCTTTTCCTGGCTTGATAGCACATTTCATCTTAGCACTGAATAATATTCCACAGTGTGGAGGTACCACAATTTATTTATCCATTCACCTACCGAAGGACATCTTGGTTGCTTCCAAATTTTGTTTATGGAAAAGTTATTGCTTTTCCTTAAAGTTCTAGTTGATTCATATTTTGTTATCTATATAACTTTTTTATCTACATCATTTATTAACTATATAGTTTACTATCCAAGATTCTAGGCCGCCTTTGAAATTCAGTAGAAATGGCCATAGGTGAACAATTTGAATCTAGTTATCAATTTTTTAAGTTAAGGTTTTGATGTCTAACTTGCGCCTCACATAGGAAATTTGCACCAGTGGGTTTTGTTATGCTTAGTGGATAGGAGCCAGCTGGACCACCTCTTGGTTTCCTTTGGCACGCAAACCAGAGCCCATGACATACAATGGAAGAGGCGAACTGAACATTCTCTGGATTCATTCAAGTCTCACACTGTCTCCTAAATGTGAAATCTTGACAGCACTGAGCAGAGCCTTCAGTTGTCCACATCTCTGAACTTTATGTCTTTGCAGAAGGAAAGATCCAAAGTGAGATGGAGACTGTTTCAGAAGCAGGACCACATGAAGAGCTTTCCTCCTGGCAGATCTGGCAACACATTGCAAGTGACTTCACCAGGTGTCAAGACTCCATGATAAAAAGTTCTGAATTCCACCAACATGGTGACTCATCTGGCCAGGTTGGGGCAGGATTCTCTGAAACTCACACAGGCCAGAAACCTTATCAGTGTAATGAATGTACAAGATCTTTCAGTGATGTCTCCAACTTTGATCTTCATCAACAAATACACCCAGGAGAGAAGTCTCATACATGTGGTGAGTGTGGAAAAAGCTTCTGTTACAGCTCAGCACTTCGCATTCATCAGAGAGTTCACTCGGGAGAGAAGCGCTATAAGTGTGATGAGTGTGGCAAGGAGTTCAGTCAGAGCTCACAGCTGCAAGCTCATCAGAAAGTCCACACTGTAGAGAAGCCATTCAGATGTGAGCAGTGTGGGAAAGGCTTCAGTCGTAGGTCAACACTTACTGTTCATTGTAAATTACATATGGGAGAGAAACCTTATAATTGTGACCAATGTGGAAGGGCCTTCATTCATGCTTCACATCTTCAGGAACATCAGAGAATCCACACTGGGGAGAAACCGTTCAAATGTGATATATGTGGTAAGAGCTTCCGCCGTAGATCAGCCCTTAACAGTCATTGTATGGTCCACACTGGAGAGAAGCCATACAAATGTGATGAGTGTGGGAAGTGTTTCACTTGTAGCTCAAATCTTCATATCCATCAGAGGGTCCACACAGGAGAGAAACCTTATAAATGTGAGGAGTGCGGTAAGTGCTTCATTCAGCCTTCACAATTTCAGGCCCATCGGAGAATCCACACGGGAGAGAAACCGTATGTCTGTAAAGTGTGTGGTAAGGGCTTCATTTACAGTTCAAGTTTTCAAGCCCATCAGGGAGTCCACACAGGAGAGAAACCATACAGATGCAGTGAGTGTGGGAAGCACTTCAGGATGAAAATCCATTATCAAGTTCATCTGGTCATCCACACAGGAGAGAAACCCTATAAATGTGAGGTATGTGGGAAAGGCTTCCGTCAGAGTTCATATCTTAAAATCCATCAGAAGGCCCACAGCATAGAGAAACCTTACAAGTGTGAGGAGTGTGGGCAGGGCTTCAATCAGAGTTCACGACTTCAGATCCACCAGCTGATCCATACTGGTGAGAAACCATACAAATGTGAAGAGTGTGGGAAGGGATTTAGTCGTAGAGCAGATCTTAAAATTCACTGCAGAATCCACACCGGAGAGAAACCATATAATTGTGAGGAATGTGGGAAGGTTTTTAGTCAGGCATCTCATCTTCTGACCCATCAGAGAGTCCACAGTGGAGAAAAACCATTCAAATGTGAAGAGTGTGGGAAGAGCTTCAGTCGGAGTTCACACCTTCAAGCCCATCAAAAAGTCCACACTGGAGAAAAGCCATACAAATGTGAGGAGTGTGGGAAGGGCTTCAAGTGGAGCCTGAACCTCGACATGCATCAGAGGGTCCACACAGGAGAGAAACCATATAAGTGTGGGGAGTGTGGGAAGCACTTCAGTCAGGCCTCAAGTCTTCAGCTTCATCAGAGTGTCCACACTGGAGAGAAGCCGTACAGGTGTGATGTGTGTGGTAAAGTCTTTAGTCGGTCTTCACAGCTTCAGTATCACAGGCGAGTTCATACAGGGGAGAAACCTTACCAGTGTGAGACGTGTGGTAAAAGCTTCAGTTGGCGCTCCAATCTTGTAAGTCATCACAAAATGCATACTGGGGATACATTTTATGAAAGCAGCGAGAGTGGTAAGAACATCAAGGAACTGTCAGAGGAAAGAAGTTCTACAAAATGATGTTTTCAAAAAAGTGCAACGTGAATTCTTGCAAGCGTCAGGTCTCATAGGAGAGAAAGTATTTTAGGTTAGTTGGTGTTGAAGCAGTAGCTAAACAGATCCTAGTGTTCACCAGACCACACAGCAGAGATCCCTTCTGAGTGGTGCAGTAAGGGCTGCATTCAGAACTTTGACATTTATCAGATGTCACTTAGGAGATAGCACTTAGAAAGGAAAAGAGTTTGGTCTGGCCTTTAATAAAAGTGTAAGGATTAGCTAGTCAAAATTGATGTCCATGAGAATGTGCGTTCCATGAGGGCAGGGACTTGGCTGCTCAATCTACACAACCTTAACATTGACTAGCGCTTTTAGGTGTGCTCAATACTTGTGTTTTAAATAAACCAAAAGGGGGAAATGTATAATATATGAAAGTTGTATTCAGAGGAGGAAACCTGCAAAATAAAATTAATTCAGGACGTGACCATTTGTTGAAATACTGAAAACCACTGCAGAAAACCAATCTTCAATATATATATATTTTTAATTTATTTTTGGTTGCGTTGGGTCTTCATTGCTGCACACAGGCTTTCTCTATTTGCAGTGAGCAGGGGCTACTCTTCATTGTGGTGCGTGGCTTCTCATTGCGGTGGCTTCTCGTGTTGTGGAGCACGGGCTCTAGGCATGCAGGCTTCAGTAGTTGTGGCATGTGGCTGAGTTGCTCTGCGGCATGTGGGATCTTCCTGGACCAGGGCTCAAACCCGTGTCCCCTGCATTGGCAGGCAGATTCTTAACCACTGCACCACCAGGGAAGCCCCCCAATCTTCAATATTAATATGCTATTAGCCTATCGCAACTGGCTCCTTGCCTCCTGCAGCCTCTGTTCTCAAGTTGGGTGTTTTTTTGAGGCCCCGTCTAGTTTTCCAAGGACTGTGTTCAGTAGAAATTGAACTATCTTGTGATTTTTTTTTCTGACGGTACAGACTGAGAAAACATGATTAACTTTACAACAACAGTAACTGCATAGTATACAATTGATTTTTTTGTCTGTCAATGTTAAGGCAGGGTTTACTGTAACACTTTAAAAGTGTCACAAAGATTGTTTGTCCCTAGAAAAAAATTTTTTAGTTGACCTTGAACTTACTGATTTCTAAGTCTCTGCATTTTCATCCAGACTTTGAAATGTTTGCCTTCTAATTATTGTAGCATTTTTTCTATCAAAACTTCTCAGGTAGGGGCCATGCCATATTCTTCCCCCACATCCATGAGGCAAATACCCAGAAAATTTGTAGGAATTTGATAAAATTATCAAATGTATTATTGAGACAAGACTAACATTTATGTGCTTTTCCCTACTGGTAGCAGTAAAGCACGGTTTCAGGAAAGGAGTATATATCAGAATATATTAGATTGTACATCCCTTTGATCTAGAAATCATATAATTGGAAGTTATTGATTATGAGATTAAAATATCAAAAAATGAGCACCACCTCAATGATGTCACTGAATTTTTTAATGGAAATTAGTGTATAGCTGTAAGAATTTGAGTTTTGATATATTCCTATATTAATCTGTAGCCATTAAAATGATGACAGGGACTTCCCTGGTGGTGCAGTGGCTAAGAATTCGCCTGGCAATGCAGGGGACAGGGGTTCGAGCCCTGGTCCAGGAAGATCCCACATGCTGTGGAGCAACTAAGCCCGTGCGCCACAACTACTGGGGCTTTGTACCACAACTACTGAAGCCTATGTGCTTAGAGCCTGTGCTCCGCAACAAGAGAAGCCACTGCAATGAGAGGCCCGCGCACCGCAACGAGGAGTAGCCCACACTCACTGCAACTAGGGAAAGCCCGCACGCAGCAACGAAGACCCCACGCAGCCAAAAATAAATAATTTTATTTAAAAAAAGAAAATTATGACAGATACCATAATGGCAGGAGATACACAATATGGGCTTTGAGAGATCACAGATTGTAGCCTTCATAGTATAATCAACCATAAATCTTTGTTAGTGTTTGTATATGTGTGCGTGTGCGCACATGTATGTGTACATGCATAAGATCATGTGTAAAGGGATACTCTTCCAGAGTGGTTTTCCTAGGCAAGGAGCATTTTGTGGTATTTTTCCGTTTTATAACTTCATGTTATATTTTTTTCATTGAATAGTGAATATTGCCAAAGCAGGAAATTATTACAATAGAGTTTGAAAAAGTACTAACTAATTATCCCTTGCAGTTAAGACCTCATAATATGATTGTTTTATATTGTCATAAGGCATATAAGATCAGAATTACGGTATGAACTCTGGAAGCCAATTTCAAAAGCAAAACAATTCTCAGATTATTTTGCATACACAGAAAAATTGATGCGTTTCAACAATTGAAGCTTTATTATTTATGCTGTGCGTTAACTACAGATCCGTAATAGGGAGAGGGAAAATCCTGGAGCTAGAAACAAAAGTAGATATACCTACATTGTGGAGGTTAAAAAAAAAAAAAAATTTCTCTTGTTGAAAAGATGTGCATGAGGAGAGAACTGAGCATAATAGCAGAGGACCCTCAGCATGTGGAACCAGTAACGACAAAGCAGGTTTGGATGCCATTCCATACTCAGACCAATGGTGGTATTTTTAGTATAGTTGGATAAAGGGCTTTATTTAGCAAGTTACACTTGACCCTTGAACAATATGGGTTTGAACTGGGCAGGTCCACTTATATGCAGGATTTTTTTGTTTTGTTTGTTTGCGGTACGCGGGCCTCTCACTGTTGTGGCCTCTCCCGTTGCGGAGCACAGGCTCCCTACGCGCAGGCTCAGCGGCCATGGCTCACGGGCCCAGCCGCTCCGCGGCATGTGGGATCTTCCCGGACCGGGACACGAACCCGTGTCCCCTGCATCGGCAGGCGGACTCTCAACCACTGCGCCACCAGGGAAGCCCAGCAGGGTTTTTTTAAAAATAGTAATTACTACAGTACTACATGATCTGTGGTTGGTTGAACCCATGGTTGCAGAATTGCAGATACAGAGGAACCACGCATATGGAAGTCTGACCATAAGTTATTTATATAGATCTGTTTATCCATCCATCCATCCGTCCATCCATCTATAGAGAGAGAGGGAGTGAGTGCACGTGCTAGGTATTTACAGAAGTAGATATGGAAGTGTGAGGATATACAAACACACACGTGTGTGTGGTGTATATAAGCATATATATCCACGTTTCTATTTCAGGGCTGGAGCAAGGAAAGTATAGAATGATCTTGGAGAAAATTTGCTGTGCCAGAAAGTAGGAAAGAGTGGTGGGACATGTAAAAAGATCCAGCTTGAAGAGACTCACACTGGTAAATCTGAGCAATTTGAACATAAAATAAATAATTATCATACAGAATATGAATAAAAAAGAGGAAGGGAGGGAAGGAAGGGCTCTCATAATAGAATGCCAAGCCATAAATATATAGAAGGAAAGATGTAATGTAAAAATCATTATTTACAACCATTGTAGTAATTATAGGTTCTGGCAAGAATAATCAATGAATTATAAAACTACTGGTTGAAAGTTTATGAGGAACAGGATGCTACAAAACCCAAAATATCTCTCCACAAAGTAGTATTAATCACAACAGGAAATACAGTAGGTATAAATTTGGTGAACACTACCTTAGCCAAGAGATGAACATTATCAATAACAGAACAAACCAACATTTTAGATCTCTGGGATACGATGTACTGAGAAGGACGCAACATTGCTTCAGTATTATTACTGACAGAAATAAACAACCAAATCTTATCACAAGGAAGCATCCAAGTTGAGAGTCTCCTATTTCACAGTTATGACCACAGGGAGCATAACTGACCAAAGGTCCCAGCTGCTGCTCTTAAATCCGTCACCACGTTCGCATGGAGGCCAGTCTTGCCCCGATTGCTCCTAGTCAACACAGCAGGGATCCTAAGGCAGGCCATTTCTTGGAGACCAGGATTCCTCTGTCCAGTGACCTTTTTTCAAGGACTCCCTGACAGCCTTGAAGGATTTTACTTAGATTACAAGGCAGTCTAGGATGATTTACCAAATCTTTCTTCCAAATCTTCACTCAGGGTCAGACTTGCACTATGAGCTCGGTTCTGTCAGCCTTCCAGAGCTCCCTGCCCTTTTCTCTCCGATGTTTTCCCTAATAAAATATTTGTTCATTAAAGTCTTTCTCAGCACTTTGCCATCTAGTTCTTGGAGGACCAGGACAAACCCCAAGCCCTAGAAACATCCCTTTTTGGCTCTTTCTAGTAACCTTCCTTTCCATATGGTAGCCACTAATTTGTAATGGTGTAGATTCACTTAGCCTATTTTGTGCTTTATGTAAATGGAGTCATGTAATAGGTACTATTTTGTGTTGGCTTCATTTGCTCAACAGTATATCCATGACATTTATCCATATTGTTGGGAGTGGATAACTTTGATTCATTTTCATTGGTGGATATTATTGCAGTGTGTAAACATATCAAAATCTATTTATTAATCCTATTATTGGTGGGTATTGGGTACTTCCCCATTCTTCGCTATCACAGTGGTGATGTGAGCAATCTAGAACATGCTTTGTGCACTTGTTTGAGGGATATTTCTGTGGGTGGAACCAAAGGGTTATATATGTTCAACTTTGGTAGATACAGTTGACCCTTGAAGAATGCATGGGCATGAGGGATGCATCTGAGTCTTTTATTCCATAGATGTTTTTAAAATCTCTCTCACTTTTGGCCCATTAGTGGTGCGTTTGGATTTACAGTGTTTCTTAACCTTAAAATAGTCCAATTTTTCAATTTTCTCTTTCACAGTTTGTGATTTTTTTGGTCTTAAGAAATTCTTCCTACTCCAAGGCAAAAAGGCTGTTATCTTACGTTTCTTTCCTAAAGCATCATTGTATACATTTCAAATTTAAGTCTGCAGATCTTCTGGAATTTATATTTTTGTATCCTATGCTGTAATGATTAATATTTTCCCATATGGATATCCAGCTGACTGAGAACCAATAGTTGACCCTTGGACAACATGGGTTTAAACTACACAAGTGCACAAGTGACTATTTTCAATAGTCAATACTGCACTACTACACGATCCAAGTTTGGTTGAATCCTCAGATGCAGAATTGCCGATTATGGAGAAACCATGTACGTACAGAGGACTGACTATAAGTTATACTTGGATTTTCAACTTAGCAGAGGGTTGGCACCCCTAACCCCCTTGAACCCTACTTCAAGGATCAACTGTATTAACAAGACTTTTCCCTCTCTGCTGCAGTATTTTCTTTTCTTTCTTTTTTCTTTTGGCCGTGCTGCGTGGCTTGCAGGATCTCAGTTCCCCGACCAGGGATTGAACCAGGGTCACCACAGTGAAAGCGCTGAATCCTAACCACTAGACCACCAGGGAACTCCTTGCAGTGTTTTCTTTTTACACGTTGTTATAATGTCTGTTTCAACATGGATTTTGATGTCTATTATCTTGTCTGTCCTTGAGCAAACACCAGACTATCTTATATTGTAGATTTATAGTAAGATTTAATGTGACTAATATCTTTCTTTTCATTCTTCTTTCAGATTGTCCCAGCTCTTCTTTTAGCTCTTTGCTTTTCCACATAATATTTATAGACATCTCATCAGTCTCCAAGGGAAAAAATGCTGATATTTTTATTGGGGTTTGATTGAGCCTATAGATCATTTTGGGGATTACTGATATCTTTGTAATATTGAATCTTCAAGCCATGAATATCATTATTTTTAAGAATTTCTCTTGGAGAAAAATTAAAGTGGATCCCATGTAATAAAATGTACATAAATAGACTCCAAAATATTTAAAGGACCTACATGTGAAAGGTAAGTCTAGAAAGTTAATTTTTAAAAGGTAGAAATATATTTTTTCATCTGAGGAGTTTCAGAAGCACAGATATTAAGAAATTATTTTTTTATTATCTTATATCTTATAATTAAAGATTTCTATTCCATGAAGAACACAATAGAAAAATTTTAGAAACACGTGCCCAATTAGGAAAGGATACTTGTAATTGGTAAAACTGAAAAGGTATTAATAATCAGAATATGTAATAGAAATGAGGAAGAAAATGATAGCATCCACATTAGAAAATGGGGCAAAAGGTTTAAGTAGACATAGATGAAGCTACCAAGCATTTGAAAAAAAGATCAAACTTATTAGAAATCAGAGAAATTTAACTAAAGATACTACTATACATTTAATACACTAGCAAAACAGGGTGATGAGTCGTCCAAATGAAGGTAAGTGGTTGCACAAAAACCTGACGTGCAACTCTTGGTAATCTGGACTTGGTGTAGCCATTCAGGAGGTCAATCTGGCTATATTATTAAAGTATACACATTTGCTATGAAATAATTTCACTCGGGTATGTATTCCAAAGAAATTCTCAGATACGTCTATAAACAGAAATGTAAGAAGATGTTTATTTTATTGTTATTGGCATGGCATTTGGAAGAGTACAGGTAAAATGTGGGTGCAGAAAATGGAATTCTACAAAACAAATTAGATGGATGGGTGAATCTTAAAAATACACTCCTGAATGAAGGAAATAAACACCAGAATGAATTTTATGACACAATATTATTTATATAAATTGAAAATATACACAAGTGCACATTTTGCACAAGAACACACCCAAAAGAAAACACATCAAACAAATTAGAATGGTAGCTTACGGGGTAGAGAAGGGAGTGGAGGGTGCCATAGGGAACAGGAGGTGAATAAATAAAACTTTTAATCATGTTACCATATTTCATCATTCTATATCCAAGATTTCAATTTACTTGTAGTGGAAAGAAATCCTGTGTGCTATGTTGGCTTAAGTCAGGAATAGTTCTTGGAGGATATTTTCCTGAAAGAATTTGGAACAAATTTTTGGAAAAATCTTTGTTTATACTATGGATGATCTTTTTTGTTTTGTTTTTTTGTTTGTTTTGTTTTTTGTTTAATTTTTGTTTTGTGGGTGTGTGTGAGATCTACTTTATTTTGTTTTGTATTTCATTAATCTGATCTTATTTTTTTCCATCTGCCTTCTTCAGTTTTATTATTCATTTATTAACTTCCTGAGATGGATGTTTTCCGAATCAATTTTCAACTTCCTTTCTACTTTAATATATGCTTTTAAGGCTCAACATTTCCCTCTATATATGTGCTAAAATCTCCAGTTCCAATTATGAATTTGAATGTTTCTCTTCATAGTTCTGTCAATTTTTGTTTTATAAAGTATGAGCTGAAGTTATTAGTTTCTGATAACTTGAAACTTTTATGACTGTGAAGTGTCCCTCCGTATGTCAAGTAATGCTTTTTTTCCCCCTTAAAGTTCACTTGGTCAAATATCAATGTCACAGACTTTATAATTACAAAAATAACTTGAGACCTAGGATGTTGATGTCTGTCTCTAGAAAGGATTTTCACTTGCTTCTGCACGGGTTGTAAGATGCTAACAAAACACGTTCACCTTTACACAATTTCAGGGAATGAGGTGTTTTGGCGTTTGGCTTCAGTCCCTGCCAAAGAAAGCCCAGTTTCCTTCTCCCCTTATTCCAATGGTGAAACTCTTTGTGGTTTACCAGGAAGCCTCTGTGGCTGGTAATGCCTTTATGTCGCTTAGCCTCTTGAAGACGTCCAAAATTCTACTGAGCTTGTACGCCTTTCAATGAACAGAATCTACACTCTTCTGAGGCCGACACAGTAGAACGGCAAGACTGCCTGAGACCTTCTCAGGGATTCCGGAAAGTGAAAACCAGGGAAGTTGGGCACTTCCGCATCAGAGGGGTAAGGCTCTGTCCGTTTTCCCCTCGAAACTTCGGGGGAAGTGTAGTGCAGAAAGGCGGTACTGTAGCCGGTACACATACGTACGTACACACGCACACGCACACACACACACACACAGCCTTGTGGGACATGTAGTCCAGAGCTCGTGCCGGTAGACACACCCACACCCACCCTTGCATTCTGGGACATGTAGTCCAGAGCTCGTAAACTCGTGTAGTCCCATATACTGCAGCTACAGTAACGCCTCGCTGTAAACGTTTCCCCGCGGAATTATGGGAAATGTGGTCCAGGAGCTCCGGGTTAGTCGCAGGCACTTCCGCCCCAGGAGGACAACGTAGCAGCCATCTTTTGCCTGATTATGGTGTTTCAGGTCGGCTCTTCACGACCCATTTAAGCTTCCTCGACATGCGCCTGGGGCCAACATTTCCAGACCTTTCATTTGTGGAGAAAGAGGAGAGGCTAAAAGCGGAGGTTTGAGAGCCTAGAGTGGTGATATACGTCCCCCGGGCGGAGCTTCTTTGCGTTTGGTAACGTACTCGGGATGGGGTGGGCTCAGGTCGTGCCTCCTGGGGTTTTAGGGTCTCCCCGGTTTTCTTCACCCCTAACCTGACCCCGTCCCCCACGTATGAGCTAGCCCTACCACTTCATACGACGTCACATTGGGTGAGTTGCTTAACTCGTCTGTGCCTCCGTTGCTGTTCGGTAAAAGGGAGAAAAAAGGAATGCCTTCTTAATATAGTGTTGTGAGAAAAAACGAGATAGCACAAGTAAAAGGTCTACAACTACCTGATACATTGTTTTTATTAATACTACTCTAATAAGGGAGGCACCCATTTCGCAGCGGGATTCTGTGAGCCCAGGAAGCTGAATTGTCCTGGACTCCTGGCCTGTTTTGGAAGGAGAGGACTTCTAGCTGGTACGGGGGCGGAAGGGGCTGCGGTATGAATTATTGGGGATGGAAACACAGCCCTGGTATTTCACAGTCTCCTTCCCTTCTCCAGCCCTGACTTCTCAAAAAGCACTGCATGGAGGAAGAGGCAACAGAGCCCTACGTGAGTAGGACTTGGCATTCTTCTACTTAAGATATTCATATAAATTGTAGAACGTATCGGACATGGGTAACGATTATAACTGAGCCTTGGTCACTAATTTCCATTCTAAAAGCTTTATGCAAATGAACACATTTCCATCAGGCAGTGGCTCTGTGAATTGGTACTGCTGTTTTCTCTACTTTAACTATGAGGAGATGCGGGCAGGGAACACAACCCTGTTGGCCCATCCTCACCCAGATGGTAGGAGGCAGAGCTGGGGTTGGGACCCAGGCAGTTTGAGTCCAGCACCTGAGTTTGCTAATCCCTTTGGTACATTCTCTTTGAGCATAGGGTACTGGCTAGAATCATATCATGAAAGTAGGTTGGTACCTTGAGAGCAAGATTTAGGCTATTTTATGAGGGGTTTTTTTGCGGTACGCGGGCCTCTCACTGTTGTGGCCTCTCCTGTTGCGGAGCACAGGCTCCGGACGCCCAGGCTCCAGATGCGCAGGCTCAGCGGCCATGGCTCACTGGGCCTAGCCGCTCTGCAGCATGTGGGATCTTCCTGGGCCGGGGCACGAACCCGTGTCCCCTGCATCGGCAGGCGGACTCTCAACCACTGCGCCACCAGGGAAGCCCTATTTTATGAGTTTTTAAGA
Source organism: Pseudorca crassidens (assembly GCF_039906515.1). Taxonomy (NCBI): domain Eukaryota; kingdom Metazoa; phylum Chordata; class Mammalia; order Artiodactyla; family Delphinidae; genus Pseudorca; species Pseudorca crassidens. The sequence continues at coordinate 12,121,672 of NC_090315.1, read as the reverse complement.
TAGTTTTCTCAACTGGGTCATTTATTTTATTTCAAATAATATGTATATCATAGAAATAGCATAATCATTATGGAAAAATGCGGATATATACGTAACGAAAAATTTTAATTATCTATTACTTTAGGATGTAAAGATAACAGTTGTTAATGTTTTAGTGCCTTTTTGTCTGGTTACTCTTTGTGTATGTTTCTGTGTAGTGGAGGCTGTTTTGTGTGGGACTGATGTTACACTGCAGTGCTACTCAAATTGTGGTCCACAAACCAGTGGCACTGGCATCACTTGGATAGAAATGCCCAGCCTTGAGCCCCATTCAAGACCTTCTGATTTATAATTTCTGCATAGGGGGCCCAGGAGGCTGCGTTCCAACAAGATCCCGCAGTAATTCACATGCACGTGAAAATTCGAGAAGCTCAAGAGAGGGTCTTTTCTGGAAACTGAGGCCGAGCAAATTGACCCTGCTGGATGTCACAGATAAAACTGAGCTGGATTCACCAAAGCCCTCCTTAGTCCAGTGATTTTATTCCCCCACTAGTTATTGTCAACTGTCAGGGCCCCTTTCAAAATCCTGAATTGAGCAGAAGACAGCTAGCAAGCGTGGAGTCAAAATGCAGGCCGTTAGCAGTTGTGAAGATATATCTCTCCCAGGCTTTGGGGAGCGGAATCATTACCACCTTTTGTACTAGATCGAACCCGGGCCCCCTGCATTGGGAACGTGGAGCCTTACCCACTTATTTCTTAAACTTTCCTATATTTATTATGATATAATTACAATTCAGATTCCTGTCTCTTAATTTGAATTAGGTATGGACTATCAAACTATTTTTGATTGTTGCAGAATCCTGGCTTTTATTAGTTCTCTTTACCTCTGTGCATAATTGTCAAAACGGTACTTCCTGTTTAAAAAGAAACAACGTATTTTTATATCTTTTGTAAAAAGTTGTCCATGTCAATTTAAATATTATTGTTGCAGTAACAAAATCTTTAGGAAGACAAGCAGAGCTTTTCAGAAGTCTGAAGACTCTCACATAACAGGGCAACAACTATGACCTCCACATGTCTGACAGTGTTCTGCTGGTAGAAATCACATCTCTAAGGATAATTTCTAACTAAAATATCATCTGCTTCACCACAGTTGCTAAGAAATAAGAAACCCTGACGATGGTGTTCTCAGAGCTTTCTACCTTACAATGATCTCACGAGGTGGATGCCATTGTTCTCCCCCACCTGCAGATGACAGAACTGAGGCGAAGAGATGTTAATAACTTGCCCAGGATGACACTGCTAGTGAATGGCGTAGCCTGATCACAGCCCATGCATATTGACTCCAAAACCTACTCTTACTTACATGGTCTCTGTTTACACCATACCCAGAATAAGAATAACCACTATGGAAGCTGCAGGCACACTGTGAGGGAGCCACTGTGTGTGGATGGGCAGGTCATTCCTCACACAGCCACTGAGAGGGGTCACGGGGGCATCTGGTATCCGTGTGGGGCTCTGCTCATCAAGCATAATCAGCTGTAGCCACTCCGAGGACTGGGAGCCTTGGTAATTCACAATAAGCACCATGTGGGTTAGTGACTTTTTTTTTTTTTAACCAGTTTCCATTGACTTCTTTCTTCTTTCCCTGTCTGTCTTGCTAGGACTCTGCACTTCCCCAGAAGGAGAGAGAAAATGAGCACATTCCAGGTGAGTAGAGCTTGCCTTTCTTGCTGTTAAAAACGCCATTTTTGTACTCAGATTGGACACAGGTTTTCCTCTTTTTTTTTGATTGGAGTATAGTTGATTTACAATGTTGTGTTAATTTGAGGTGTACAGCAAAGTGATTCAGTTATACATACATATACATATATTTTCAGATTCTTTTCTCTTATAGGTTATTACAAAATATTGGGTATAGTTCCATATGGGTTTTTCTCTTTCAAGGAGAGTCTAAGCATATGAGGACCTGAGTATGCCATGTGTGCTTTTTAAAAAATTCCTGTTACATTTAATTGGTTTCAGTTTTAATTTTTGTTTTATTTCATCATTTTTTTATTTCACAAGTAAAAGAAAAATTAAGGGAAATGAAGGACATCTTCCACTTTACTGCTTACCTGCTTACAAATTAGCTGCTTTTATATTTCTGTAATCTCCTCATCATATGTATTCATAGCTGTGTATTTGTATTTATAACATAGATACAGTTTTAAATTGTTTTTTTCGTTTAATACTAGCTAACATTCACTTTTAATTGCTTTATCCTGTTCCCACAAACTTAAGCACCTATTTTTTAAACTATTCTTTATTCACAGACATTTAGTTTAAAGACTTTTACTGTTTTAGGAACACTACAGTGACAGTGTTCCTGATTTAACCTTTTTACCAAAATATCTGTTCTGAAGAATATTGCCTCTTTTTGCCCTTAACATACTAGGTTTAGGTATTCAGAATTGAAGAGGTATGTTTTATATGTGGTGCCTTGGATGTTTTTTGGTAGAATATCCAAATACGGCACAGCACAGCAGGATCAAACTGCTGCTTCACGCAGAAAAAATAACGTATTGTTAGAAGTTTTCTCATGACCAGAGTTAGATTCAGTCTTCCCCATGTTTGAGTCAGACCCTTTGTGTATTTTATTTACTGGTTTCTTTCTTTTTCCATCTTATTTTTTTTTCTAATCAGAGTAATACATGACCTTAGTTTAAAAAATCCAGTGGTACTTAAAGCACTTGTCACTGCATAGACACCTCAGAACAATTGTATAAAGAGGTGCTTGGTTTCATCTTTGTTTTAAATATAAAGAATAGGGGTTGTGAAAAAAGGAGGAACCAACTCAGACTCACCCAGAAAACCAAGGGTCTGGAGTCAGAGGATTGCATTCAAGCAAAAGACAGAAACGGGGAAAGAGAGAGTTTTCATTCAGAGACCTGGCATGGCCTTTTGGTTAATTTCCACGTATAACACTCCTTCTCATCTGGTTCCTACCTCAATGAGAAAGCAGGTGCCATGAAATACTGCCGGGACTAAATTGGTAACTGTTTCTGGGGCGCTTGGCAATAATAATTAAAAAGTGAAAGCTTTTTAGTTCAGGATCCAGTGGTTAGAATTCTAGGGAGTTTACTCATGAGTTGTCTGAGAGCCCCAGGTAAATACACAACGCTTTCTGTTTCATAGCCACACGTCCGGTGAGGCTGAGGAAAGTGTGTGGCATTGGCAGGATGGAAGGGAGGGGGTGCTGGGGAGTCTGCACACCGCACAGGAGCCAGAGCAACTTCCCACCTTCCTCCTCTCCTCGGGGCTGCCCCTCTTCCACTGGCCACTGGGTATAAGATTGAGGTGGTGTTGTTTGTCGTAGGAGGCGGTGACTTTCAAGGACGTGGCCGTGGCCTTCACAGAGGAGGAGCTGGGGCTGCTGGACTCGGCCCAGAGGAAGCTATACCAGGATGTGATGGTGGAAAACTTCCGGAACCTGGTCTCAGTGGGTGAGGACAGCCTTTCTCTGCGAGTGTCTTTGTGACCGTGGTGTTTCAAGGCTTTGGGCCTCTTGAGATGGTTCCCTGAGTTTGGGGACCAGACTTTTACAATTCCTGTGGGACACGAGAGGATGCCTCTGGTCTTTCTAAACAGTGTGTTTCAGGTCCTTTTCATTTATTTTGTAAAAGAACTGTAAATCGACAGTATCTTGTTGTACCTTGTGTATTCTTTTTCAGATTTTCCTCCCTGCCATTAGTGGATTATAAAGCCAATTTATTGAGCCCTACGTGTGACTTTTTAATGAAATAAAGTAGTATAGAAAATATCAGAGTTTCTTAGGAAGAGTACAACACATTGCAGCAAAAACTGGGCGATGGCATGAGTGGTGTGAGAGCCAGTGGGAACAGATTTCATGAAAATAGACATTGGTTAGAAATAGGTCATTCAAGCTTCGTTTTAGTAATGTATACTTCTACATGTGTATCTAGGTTGTGAAATAAATGCTGTTTCTTCAATGGGTCATGATACAAAGTTTGAAAAACACGGCTTTCAATATCTTGAATATGCAGTTGGAACTCAAATTTCTAGTAAACTTTAGCTCTAGCCCGTTCATGTTAACTTGTGACTTTGCATGTTCTCATTCTTCAGATGAGATACAAAAAATATAGAAAGAGAAGAGAGGCTTTGGTTGATGAATTCAGCAACCCAGATAGAAATCTAGGTAAGAACCAAGCAGTCGTGAGTTCTTGTGGTTAGCTCGCTATCTGTTTTGCTTCTCACCAGCCCTGTGCTGTCCATCACCTGGTCCCAGTTGGAAATCTCTTTCCAGGATTATTGCATAATCTTTGTACTGGTCACCTGTTCCCACCCTTCTCCTCCCACAGTTTGTTCTTTAAGTGGCAAAGTGATCTTTTGTAACTTTAAGTCAGGTTATGTTCTTGTTTCAAAATTCTCTTGTGGCTTCTTTTACTTAGAATAAAAACAACTTAAAGTGGCTTCTAGAATCTTCTGTGGGCTGCTGTTCATTCCCAACCACCTCCCTGAATACATCACCTCTCCTCCCTCTTACCCTGTCTTTTCCAGACCTGCAAAGGATGCTTCTGCCACAGAGCGTTTTCCTTGTCCTTCTCTCTGCCTGGAATACTCTTTCACCTGTAATCTTTTAGGCCTCTTTACTTCTTTCAGTCAGTCACCTTAAAGATGATGAGAGGGCTGTCCTCTGACCACCCTATGGAAAATACAGTCCTCTCTTTCTTACTCTCTCTGCCCTGCTTTGTTTTGTCTCTAAGCGTTTCACTCATGTACATTTTTGTTCACCTGTTTCTCACCTCTCTTTCTTCCACTGGAGGGTAATCCAGGAGTGGAGGAGGAATTTGGTCTGTTATGTTTATTGCTCACTAGCCTCAGTGCTTAGCATAGTCTTGGTACATGACAGGGACTCTTAAATATTTCTTGAATAAACGAATGAGTTAATGGATAGAGAAATTAGCCTTCCATGAAAATAGCTAGTAGGCAGTGAACAAATCCGAGTGAATAAGGGATATTGCCAAATGTTGTTTTGTCTTCAAATGAATTCCTAGCCTAATTCTAACTTCTCAGGTGCCCATGATGTGTGTATGTGTGTGTTTGCCTTTCTGTACAAGTTGGCCCTCATCAACTTGCACAAAAAACATGTATAGAACCTGTAATTATAACCAAACTGAGTAAAATGCTTTCCCTGTGACTTTCCTTGAGCTCGTAGTAGCAGAGCATATTCATTTGGGGAGGAAATACTGTTTTGAATGAGGATTCTTATGTCTACTTCTTAGGTAGCTCTCCCATAGAAGGAAAGAAAATTCTATTTCCTTATCCTTTATACCAGGGGAGAACAGGTCTCAGAAAACAGCCAGCTGGTGAGTTAGCCTTTCCCTTAAAAGATTTGCCCGGATGCGTCCCATTTGCTTCCTCCAAAGCCCACCTCACTAATAAGAAATCGATCTTTGTTAGCTCTACAAACATTGTGTGTGTGTGTGTGTGTGTGCATTTGTATGTATCTTGTAGAAGGCATTTTAGATAATGTCACCTTGAGTGCTTTGATCATTCTTTAATAGTTTCTAGTCTGTTTCTTCTCAATACTTCTCACAAGCTATGGAATTTATTCCCAGCTCCCTCATAAACCCCATTCTTCACTTCGGAACTCATTCTTGTTAAAGACCAATGTATCTGTGTCCAAAAATTTTCCATGCTGTTTTTAAAGAGACAGCATTCTTCCCTAGCCTCTAAATTTTGACTCCTACTTGGCAGGGGGAGTGTGGGAACGTATTAGGCAGCACAAATGCCCCAGAAGGATCCAGTGCATAGGTCTTCATGCTTTTTTTTACCCCCACTGATTCTTATAACCTTTTTTTAAAATTAATATATTTTTGGTTGCATTGGGTCTTCGTTGCTGCACACGGGTTTTTCTCTAGTTGTGGCGAGTGGGAGCAGCTCTTTGTTGTGGTGCGCAGGCTTCTCATTGCAGTGGCTTCCTTATTGCAGAGCGCGGGCTCTAGGCATGTGGGCTTCAGTAGTTGTGGCACACGGTCTCAGTAGTTGTGGCTCATGGGCTCTAGAGTGCAGGCTCAGTAGTTGTGGCTCACGGGCTTAGTTGCTCCGCGGCATGTGGGATCTTTCCGGACCAGGGCTCGAACCTGTGTCTCTGCACTGGCAGGAAGATTATTAACCACTGTGCCACTGGGGAAGTCCCGATTTTTAGCACCTTTCATATTCTCCTCAGCACTAACCCCCTTGGTGTACTGCCACCTCTGGTGCAGCCTTTCAACTTAAGCAAAACTGTACTTTCCAGTCCTTTTCCTGTATCTGATACCTGACTTGTAAAAGCTCTTTCGCTTCTCTGACTTGGTTCAAACTTAACCTGGGATTCAGAATTGTAGAGAATCCTAGAAATCAAACTGAGTTCACCTGTGCATGCATTTCTTAAGCCCTGACTAACTGCCAGGCACTGTTAAAGCTGTGAGCACAGGAAAATGCTTGTCTTTATTGATACTGTATTGTGGTAGGAATGACATGTAATTTTTGAAAGATGATTTAAATAGTATGTCAGATGGTAGTCATTTGGTTTTAAATGGGTTTCATTAATGCTAAGTATTTAGGAGTTTAATGGACCGTCTCTTGGTTTCTGTTAGTATATAAACCAGAGAACTTCATTTGTCATGTGAAAGATAAGCTGAACCATCCTCAGGTTCATTAAAGTCTCATACTGTGTCTTAAGTGTAAAATCTTGAATCTTTGAACAAAGCTTTCACGTGTCCACATCTCTGAATTCTCTGTCCTTATAGAAGAAAACAATCAAAGTGAGTTGAGGGCCGTTCAAGACAGAGGATCACGTGAAGAGCTTTCCTGCCGGCAAATCTGGCAACAAATTGCAAATGACTTAACCAGATGCCAAGACTCCATGATAAATAGTTGTCAGTTCCACAAACAAGTTGATTCCCCCTGCCAGATTGGGGCAGGACTCTCTATTCAAATTTCTGAAGATGAGAACCATATATTAAATGATAAAGCAGGTGATCCCAGTAATACTGGAAATCCAAGGTTTGCAACTTTGAGAGCCCAGGATTCTTGGAGGAAAACTTCATTGACTGAGTCACAGAATTATCAGAATAGACACCAGCAAATTTCCATGAAAAATAAACTGTGTCAGTGTAAAGAGGATGTTGACACCATCAGTTGGATTTCACATCACCTTGATGCTCACGGAGTACACAAGTGTCCAAAATCTTACGGCTACAGTGATTATAGAAAAGATAGCATGAGGGTTTCAACACTGGATCAGAATACTATGATTCACACAGGACAAAAACCTTACCAGTGTAATGAATGTAAAGAAACGTTCACTGATCTCTCCACCTTTGATCTTCACCAGCAGTTACACTCAAAAGAGAAGTCTCATATGTGCAGTGAGTGTGGAAAAGGCTTCCGTTACAGCTCGGTTCTTCATATTCATCAGAGAGTTCACATGGGAGGAAAACACAGTGAGTGTGATGAGTGTGGCAAGGAGTTCAGTCAGAGCTCACAGCTGCAGACTCCTCAGAAAGTCCACACTGTAGAGAAACCGTTCAAATGTGGGGAATGTGGGAAAGTCTTCAGTCGTAGGTCAGCACTTACTATTCATTGTAAAGTCCACACAGGAGAGAAACCTTACAATTGTGAGGAGTGTGGGAGGGCCTTCAGTCAGGCCTCTCACCTTCAGGACCATCAGAGAGTCCACACTGGGGAGAAACCATTCAAATGTGACACGTGTGATAAGAGCTTCAGTCGGAATTCACACCTTCAGTCCCATCAGAGAGTCCATACGGGAGAGAAACCATACAAATGTGAGGAGTGTGGGAAGGGCTTCATTTGTAGCTCAAATCTATACATTCATCAGAGAGTCCACACAGGAGAAAAACCCTACAAATGTGAGGAATGTGGGAAAGGCTTTAGTCGGCCTTCAAGTCTTCAGGCCCATCAGGGAGTCCACACTGGAGAGAAATCATACATATGTAATGTGTGTGGTAAAGGCTTTACTCTGAGTTCAAACCTTCAGGCACATCAAAGAGTCCATACAGGAGAGAAACCATACAAATGTAATGAGTGTGGGAAGAGCTTCAGAAGGAACTCCCATTACCAAGTTCATCTGGTTGTCCACACAGGGGAGAAGCCCTATAAATGTGAGGTATGTGGGAAGGGCTTCAGTCAGAGTTCATATCTTCAAATCCATCAGAAGGCCCACAGTGTAGAGAAACCTTACAAGTGTGAGGAGTGTGGGCAGGGCTTCAATCAGAGTTCACGACTTCAGATCCACCAGCTGATCCATACCGGTGAGAAACCATACAAATGTGAAGAGTGTGGGAAGGGATTCAGTCGTAGAGCAGATCTTAAAATTCACTGCAGAATACACACCGGAGAGAAACCGTATAATTGTGAGGAGTGTGGGAAAGTCTTCAGGCAGGCCTCAAATCTTCTGGCCCATCAGAGAGTCCATAGTGGAGAAAAACCATTCAAATGTGAAGAGTGTGGGAAGAGCTTCGGTCGGAGTTCACACCTTCAAGCCCATCAAAAAGTCCATACTGGAGAAAAGCCATACAAATGTGAGGAGTGTGGGAAGGGTTTCAAGTGGAGCCTGAACCTCGACATGCATCAGAGAGTCCACACAGGAGAGAAACCATATAAGTGTGGGGAGTGTGGGAAGCACTTCAGTCAGGCCTCAAGTCTTCAGCTTCATCAGAGTGTTCATACTGGAGAGAAGCCATACAGATGTAACAGATGCAGTAAGGTCTTCAGTCGGTCTTCACAGCTACAGTCTCATCAGAGAGTGCACACAGGGGAGAAGCCTTACAAATGTGAGACCTGTGGTAAGAGCTTCAGTTGGCGCTCCAATCTAACAATTCATCACAGAATCCATGCTGCTGATAAATCCTATAAAAGTGATAGGAGTGGTAAGACCATCAGAGAGCCCACACACGAAAAAATTTCCATAAAATGATTAAAAAAAAACAAAAAAAACAACTCAGGTGTCATGTGAATTCTTCCAGTCATCAAGTTCAAAAGAAAAACAAATCATTTGTTTCATTAAAGTCAGTGTTTCAGCCATAGCTCAACATGTCCCAGTAGTCAGGAGGCCACACAGCAGAGAACCCTGGTAAATGGTGTAGTAAGTTTGAACTTTGACCTCTATCAAATATTACTCAGGGGAGAAGCCTTAGTATGAGTTTTAGCAGGGCTTGTACAAAAAAAGTATGATGGACGTGCCAAAATTTATGCCCATTACAACATAAACTCCACGAATGCAGAGACGTTTGTTCTGAATCTACAGTCTGAACATTGTCAGCTACTTCGTAGGTGCTCGATATTTGTCCAATTAATGAGGAAAAACTTTTTGAAAATTATGTTGCAATCCCCTCCAAAATTTCATAAAAATTTGTATTCAGAGCAGTTAACCTAAATGTGGCCTTAAAAGTAATCCAGGGAGACAAAAAGTTGAAGTGTTAGAAAACCACTCAGTATTGCAATTTGTAATATGAATGTGGCATCATCCTGTTATGATTAGCTCCATTTGTCTCCCCCCAGCCTCACTTCAAGTTGGATCTTATCTTGGACTTTGTCTAATATTCTGTTAATTTTTTACAGTACAAATTCAGTTATCTTTTGTGACAGTATAGACTTACTGAAAATGGATTGTTCATCTTGCAATACAGAAAACATACTGTTGACCCTTTTATCAAGAATGTCAAGGCAGAGGTTTAAGTGTCAGAAAGAGTTACTAATGACAGTGACAGAGGACAAACATTTCTTAGTAAATGAAATGATCGTTGGTTTCTTATTCACCACATTTCCATCTAGGTTTTGATGTGATTGTCTCCCAAGGGTTTTAGCATTACTTTCATCAAGACTTCTTAAGTAGAGAAAAGAGGCTGTTTGAAGTAGATTACTTTTGTCAAGTTCTGTATCTCTTTACTCCTTCTCTCTGGCCTGAGATAAAAAGAAAAAAATTATTTGTTGAAATTTGGTAATTTCATCAAACATATTTATTCAGTGACTGACGTGCACACTTTTTCCTAGCGGTGGATTGAAAAATTGATTTTCAAAGTGAAGTTGGTGAGTACATATCAAAATATAGAATGTGCGTCCCTTTAATATAGAAATCATAAAATAGGACCTTATAATTAGGAAATTCAAATAGAAAAGGTGAGTAGCACGTCAGTGTTACTAAATTTTGTAAAAGTGAAATATTCAATAGGAATTTCTTTATATTTTAAGATACCTATGTAATAACAGATCTGTTAAAATGATGGCATAAACTTAATGACAGAAGCATGTAACAGTTTAATGTATTTTAGGTACATCACATACCTTAATCAAACACGTATGTGTGTGTGTTAATGCATCCTATCATCTGTAAAGGGATATTCACCCTTATGTAAACAGTGGCAAGATTTTCAGGGATTTTTTCCACATTTAACTTCCATATTTTAAATTTTTCATTGAGCATCAATTTTCCAATAAAATACTGTTATTTTTATAGTAACATAGGTAGTAAAATAATGTAAAATATATTAAAAATTACTAAGAACATATTAATCCCTCAGTAAGAAATCCTATCATCATGAGGTATATATATATGGACAAAATTAAGGAATAGACCTCTAGAAATCAGTTATAAAAAGAAAAAATTTATATGGTTATTCAGAGATACAGAATATTAGTCAATGTAACTGTATATTTATAATTAATGCATTTGAAGTTTAGCATAAATCCATGCAGCCCAGAATATTCTGTTTTAATTCCAACAGTAGAAATTTACACATCCTAGTTCTCCCCGTCAGACTTCCTTACTGGGTGAATGGAGAGCCTGGGGTACCAGCTTGTCCTTTCAAGTGCTTGGTCTGACTGGGGAAGTAGTTGGGTAATTCCAGACACTATGACACAGAAAACCATTAGCTGTGGGAAAAAAGGAATTTACCCCCCCCAAATTTTTTTTAATTGTTTACAAAGTAACAGTGATTGGGCAAATCCTGAAGATAGAGAGTGGAAATAGGTAAGTTTTAGAGGTAAAATTTATCAACGATTCCCTAAGGAAAAATGTGCATAGGGAAGAAACCGAGAATGATGGGAACAAGTTGTTAAGGAGGAGGTTTGCATACCATTTCCTACTTCTTAGTCATTTCACTGATGTTTAACACTTACTTGGTTAAAGGGCTTTACTCAGCAAAAGGTATATCTAATGTGAGAGGCAGGTTTCCAAGACTGGTTTCCTAGACCACACCTTCACATGTGTATGTAAAGTCCATGCTACTGCAAATTGCATTGCATTAGATGTCAGAAATCCTAGGCCTTTCATGTTTTGTTTTGTTTTGTTTGGTAGATATCAGGGTAGCCCACCAACTCTCAAGGTAATTTGTAGTTTAGTGAGTTAAGTCAAGGGCTGGAAAACTACCTCCTGTGAGCCCAATCTGGCTCATTGCCTTTAAAGCTTTATTGGAACATAAAAGCTCTTTATTGGCCCATCCATTTATTTACCATCTTTGAATGTTTCCCATTGTGCTGACAGTGTTTAGTGGTTGTGACGAGCACTGTGGCCCACAAAGCCTAAAGTATTTACTTTCTGGCCCTTCAGAGAAAAAGTCTGTCGATCCCTGTGGTAAGCCCAAAAGGTTTGTCTCTGTAAGTGAAAGACCACAAGTAGAGCAGAACTTAGACTTGGTTCAGTGAGGATTCCAGAGAGGTTTCCTTTTTGATTCTCATATCTGCCCTTCTGGTTGACCTTGTTCTTTAGTTTGGTTCAAAGACAGTGGTAGCAACTAGGGACTACCTGTTTCTTTCTTCACATTCAATGAAAGAGCTGCTCTTCCATTCTTAGTGTTGAGTACACTACTCACTCCCAGTGCATAGCTTCCTCTAACTAACCTTGACTCCCATCTATGCTAAAGACTAAATCTTTAGCTTTGTATCCAGTTCCATTGGCCTTTGTAGGGCCTTCAGTTTCAACTCCCACTTGATAGCTTGAGCTCGAAATCTATTTTTACTGCTGGGGATTTTCTGTCTTAGCTTTGAGCTTGGCTACATAGCAACACTCTGGGGGACTTGTTATAATCAGCATTTCTTTCTTTCCTTCCTTTTTTTTTTTAAAGGGGATCCAAAGTCAAATTCAGTCAGTGGCTGAATGACAACACATTGATTCACAACCTTGTAGATTCTCTTAATGTCATAGGGCATCAGTGGGAAGGAGTGGAATCCTGGAAATTTGAGGTGGAAATATATGGGCAGATTCCAACAAAGCTGAGGCCTATGACCTCTGACCTGTGACCTCTTAGTTGAGCTTCCTGTGCTATTAGAAGAAAGTCTGCCTCTACTCTGAGATAGTTTCCTTGCAGGGGACTGTAGATCCTCAAGACTTGCCCCCACTACCTTTCGTATTTCTAGACCTAGTAATCAGACTAGAGTCCTTGAAATGGGGAAGGGAGCAGGGAAGGGGTGGGTACCCACCGGGTATAAAGTATGACCATGAGGAGACACTGTATCTGCTAAAATAAGGAATTTTATAATTTATATCAATAGAAACCTCAGAAATAATGTGTGATTGTGAACTTTGTAGGTATTGAAGCAGGTGGAAGTAATGTAATATTGGATTAGGCTGGATTTGTTGATACGAGTGCATTCAACACCCATTCCAGACTCAGCATGTTAGCTTGGGTACCTGGGAATGCCTTCAACAGTTTGCTCAAATGACTGAAACCTGTACCCAAAGTTAGCGTATGCTGAAGTCAAAATGCCAGAACTTTCTAAGTATGTTGTAGCAAAATTTCTTGACGTTGGCATGACTGACATTTTGAACTGGATAGCTCTTTGTTGTTGGGAGCTGTCCTGTGCAATGTAAGATGGGCCAGTGGCACATATTCTTCCCTGCCACCCTAGTTGTAACAATAAAAGGTGCCTTGAGGGCTTCCCTGGTGGCGCAGTGGTTGAGAGTCTGCCTGCCGATGCAGGGGACACGGGTTCGTGCCCCGGTCCAGGAAGATCCCACGTGCCGCGGAGCGGCTGAGCCCATGAGACATGGCTTCTGAGCCTGCACGTCCGGAGCATGTGCTCCGCAGCGGGAGAGGCCACAACAGTAAGAGGCCTGCGTACCGCAAAAAAAAAAAACAAAAAAAAAAACGTGCCTTGATACCTCCGTGTGCACCAGCCACATGGGGCTCATTCATAACACAGCTCCTTAAAAAAGTCTCAAGACACTGCCACATGTTTCCTGGGAGGGGGGACCAAAAGTGTCCCCAGCTGAGAACCACCGCTGTAGAAGGTTTACAAAGGCATAGGAATGCCAGACCGCTGGAGTGGATTTATCACATAAGATCTGCTCACCCAAACCCCCTATGTGCCCTGGGAGGGCTCAGAGGACACTTCCTTTGCCAGAGGTTTAAGAAACGTATTGGTGAGGGGAGCGTTAGCAGTCTTGGAATGCTCTGTAGCTACTCTTCTCTGCAGGCCAGGAATGAGAGAGGGAAATTATGTCGTCATAATGGGCTCCCTAAATTCAGTGAGGCTAATGGGATCGTGGGGCATCATTGGTCAAGTGGAAACACTTCATTGGCAGAGATAAAGTGAGCGTGTTTTTCACAATGAACAGCAAAATGAAAGGGATCATTAGAATGGTTTGGTACACAGAGATTTTTTACATTTGCTCATGTGCTATCTCTAGGGCTGAAATAAATGGGAAGTCTACTAATACCCTGCTTGATTTGAATCAGGAGAAAAGCTCTAGGTCTGATGAACATGTGTGACCTGAATCAACATGAGAGTTGTGGTCCCTCAGCCAATTCCATAACATGAGTCAGTTCCCATTTCCATAGCATCTTGAATGAAGGGCAGGCCAGGTCCCCTTGAGGGAGGATATACCCTGGTATACTACCGATACCATAAATCATCCCTAGACTTCTTCAACATGACTTCCAGCCACATTTTATGGAGGTTGTGCATTAGGTAAGTGGAAATCACCAGAAGATGAAGGAAGCACTAGACACTAGAGCTGACATTAACTCCTGGACCCCCAAATGGCATTGTGGTTTACTGGTTAGTACAGGGACTTATAAGTGACAAATAATTAAGGGATGTTTTTGCTTGGGTCCATCCACATGAGCTGGTCTAAATGGATCCCTGCACTCATCCTCTGGTTATTTACCAAGTTCCAGAATGCAGAATTGCAATTGGAATAACCAGCTGGCAGAATCCTCACCTTGGTTCTCTAGCCCATGGTACAAGGGCAATTTTGATAAGAAAGGGCAAGTGAACATGATAACTGTCTTGTACGTACTAAAACAGACAACCAAAAGCAGTATTATATTACTGGAAGGACTGAAGAGATTAGTGCCACTAGCAGTATCCTGAAAGCTGCAGGGGTCATGATTTCCATCATATTCCCATTCAGTTCACTCATTTGACCTGTGCAGAAGACAGGTGAATCTTGAAGAATGACATGGGATTATTGTAAACTTAACTAGGAGTTAATGCCATTTGCAGCTCCAGATGTGGCTTTATTGCTAGAGAACGCATCTGCTGGCACCTCATATGCAGCTACTGAACTGACATGTGCTTTTTTTTCTCTATACCTATTAGCAAATATCATCCATTGAAGTTCAGTTTCATCTGGTAGGGCTATCAATACATTTTTATTGACCCAGCTCTGGGCCACATCACTGTCCAATCTTGTTTCACAGTGTAGTTCAAGGATTGGCAAACTACAATCCATGGGTCAAATCTGGCTGCCACTTGTTTCTGTAAATAAGATTTTATTGGAACAACCATGACCACTCTTATATATTGCCTACGGGTGCTTTCGTGCTAAAATGGCAGAGTTGAGTAGTTGTGACCAAGATTGGTCTGCAAAGCCTAAACCATTTGCTGCATGGGTCTTTACCAAAATAATTTTATGATCCCTGATAATGTCTGTGTTGCTTGTACCTGGTAATGTAGGCAGTGTCTGTGACAGGTAGGGATGCTGCATGGAGATCACAACACAAATATTTAGGATTTGGGGAGCAGAGCTATGTCATCCTCTGCATGTGACATTACTCCTTCTGTGAAAGCAGCTTCTGGCTTTATTGGTCCCTAGTGAAAACTAAATACATGGCCATGAGTCAGAAAGTTATGCAGTGAAGTCATAAATTTGGGCATACCAGCAGCACTTCATCATCTAGTGGAAGTGATACGTATGAGACTGGGCTCAGAGTCACAAGTGAGTTGCACAAGCAAGTGGCTCAAATTCCCAGAGCTCCAGTTCCTTCTACAGCGACTCCCATCTCACAGCCCATGCCTGTGACCTCATGAGGAGTTCTGTGTGATCAGTTGAATGAGGAGGAAGATTTGGGTGCTGTTCTCCAAAGGAGACTCCCCAACCCTGCTGGGAATTTGATTACATGAGACCGCTCCCATCATGGAAGGGACAGCACTTTCTTTTCAGTGGAAAAACCAGTTGCTGTAGATATGGAACTGCCTTTCCTCTTCCAGCGCTTCTGATAAAAGTACCATCTGTGGACCTTACAGAATGCTTTATTCTCTGTCATTGTATTCCATCCATCATTGCTTGTGACCCGGGAAGTCATTTTACAAAAAACGAATTGTGGCAATTGGGCTTGTGTTCACAGAATTCACCGATCTCGTACCATACTTCCGCTTAGATACGCCTGCATTCTCAGAATTCCGACAAGCTCTGATTTCTCCTTCCACATTTGTGTATGGTCTAATTCCTATTTTAAAATTCCCTTATCTCTAAAATCATAGTGACGTGGCTTTCCTAAGTGAACCCTGACTGGTATTGAACCCTGTAGAGTAAATGCCTGACATTAAGCTTTTGATTGCCAAGACATCCATTTAAAAAGACATCTATTTTTTTCTGTTTTTTAATTGAAGTATAGTTGATATACAATGTTGTGTTAGTTTCTGGTGTACAGCAAGGTTATTCAGTTATATATATCATTTTTCATATTCTTTTCCATTATAGTTTATTACAAGGTAAATATAGTTCCCTGTGCTATAAAGTAGGACCTTATTTATTTCTTTTATATATGGTAGTTTGTTAATCCCAAACTCTTTAATTTATCCCTCCCCCCCTTTCCCCTTTGGTAACTGTAAGTTTGTTCTCTGTGTCTGTTTCTGTTTTTTAAATAGGTTCATTTGTATCATTTTTTTAGAGACCACATATAAGTGATATCTTGTGATATTTGTCTTTCTCTTTTTGACTTACTCCACTTAATATGATAATCTGTATGTCCATCCATGTTGCTGCAAATGGCATTATTTCGTTCTTTTTTATGGCTGAGTAGTATTCCATTGTGTATATGTGTGTGTGTGTGTGTGTGTGTATATATATATATATATATATCACATCTTTTTTTTTTTTTTTTTTTGTGGTACGCGGACCTCTTACTGTTGTGGCCTCTCCCGTTGCAGAGCACAGGCTCCAGACGCGCAGGCTCAGCAGCCATGGCTCATGGGCCCAGCCGCTCCGCGGCACGTGGGATCCTCCCGGACCGGGACACAAACCCGTGTCCCCTGCATCGGCAGGCAGACTCCCAACCACTGCGCCACCAGGGAAGCCCTATCACATCTTTTTTATCCATTCATCTGTTGATGGACATTTAGATTGCTTCCATGTCTTGGCTACTGTAAATAGTGCTGTGAACGATGGGGTGCATGTATCTTTTTGAATTAGAGTTTTCTCTGATATATGCCCAGGAGTGGGATTGCTGGATTGTATGGTAACTCTATTTTTAGGTTTTTTAAGGGACCTCCATACTGTTTTACACAGTGGCTGCACCAATGTACATTCCCACCAACAGTGTAGGAGAGTTGCCCTTTCCTCCACACCCTCTCCAACATTTATTATTTGTAGACTTTTTGATGATGGCCATTCTGACCGGTGTGAGGTGATACCTCATTGTAGTTTTGATTTGCATTTCTCTAATAATTAGTGATGTTGAGCATCTTTTCATGGGCCTATTGGCCATCTGTATGTCTTCTTTGGAGAAGTGTCTATTTAGGTCTTCTGCCTATGCTTTGATTGGGTTGTTTTGGTTTTTTTTTTTCTTTTTCTTTTTTTTTTGTTATTGAGTTGTATGAGCTGTTTGTATATTTTTGAAATTAAGCCCTTTTCGGTTGCATTATTTGCAGATATTTTCTCCCAGTCTGTAGGTTGTCTTTTCATTTTGTTTATGGTTTCCTCTTCTGTGCAAAAGCTTATAAGGTTGATTAAGGTCCCATTTGTTTATTTTTTTCTTTTATTTCTATTGCCTTGGGGGACTGACCTAAGAGAATATTACTACGATTTATGAAAAGACATCCATTTTGTATAAACATATTGCCGCTGTATGACACAGCTGCTAGCAAAGCAACCAGATAAGGATAACCACAAGTGGATAACCACTAGGCCACCCACACCCATGAAGTTCCCATTTCAGAAGCCCCTGGCAATCTAGATACCTGACCACTTGAGAGAACCTGCCTCCACTCTCCCACACCTTAATTCTCACTCTTATGTTTCACAATAATGACTGAACCTGCGTGAAACCCCACACACCCCACCCCTGAAGCCTAATAAAGGCAGGGCCCCAGGGCCGAGCTCTCTCTACCAAGTAGGAATTCTGAGAATCCAGGCATATCCAGCTACCGAAGTGGAACTTTTAACGGGAACATGGTATAAGATCAGTGACTTCTGCATGCCCAAAGGCTACAGAGCAAGGTAGAAAGTAGAGAGTATCTGTGAGTAATAGATCTTGTTTTTCAAAGTTCTCTAATGTTTTTTTAAATTTATTTATTTTATTTATTTTATTTTTGGCTGCATTGGGTCTTTGTTGCTGTGCATGGGCTTTCTCTAGCTGCGGCGAGCGGGGCTACTCTTTGTTGCAATGCGCAGGCTTCTCATCGCGGTGGCTTCTCTTGTTGTGGAGCACAGGCTCTAGGCACATGGGCTTCAGTAGTTGTGGCTCGCAGGCTCAGTAGTTGTGGCGCACGGGTTTAGTTGCTCCGTGGCACGTGGGATATTCCTGGACCAGGGTTCAAACCCGTGTTTCCTGCATTGGCAGGAGGATTCTTCACCACTGCACCACCAGGGAAGCCCAATGATTTCCCTAATGGTTTTTTGCTGAAGTGTGTCTTGTGATAATAATAAGAACCATAAAGGCTGGCCCAGCCACAACACTGGCCCCAGTGGGGGAAATGTCTGTGGGGCTCTGTGTGAGTAATTCGGAGCCCAGATGAGTGCCTCAGGCATTTGTAGCTAAGAGCATTACCATCAGTAGGCTGTGGCTTACAGGATCTTAGTTCCCCAACCAGGGATCAAACCCGGGCCCGCTGCAGAGGAAGCACAGAGTCCTAACCACTGGACTGCCAGGGAATGCTCCTGATTTTCATTCTTGGAGGTAAAAATTTCAACATTTTATCACTAGGTATTATGTGTAATTTTTGTGTAATTTTATTTTAGTTTTAAATGTGATCGTTTTAGGAATTTATAACCATTTCACATACATTTTCAAATTTATCATTATAATATTCCTCAAAATGTTCTGTTAAAATCTTTAGTGATGTTCCCTTTTTAACTTCTGAAATTGGTAATAATGCCATTTCTGTCTTCTTTTTCTTGATCACTGTTACTGGACTTTGTCAATTTTATTGTTTTAGTCACAGAATGTTCTTTTGGCCATTTTTTTAAAAAATCCACTTATTTTGTTTTCTATTTCATGAGTCTCATTTCCTTCCATATACTTACTGTATTTTTTTGTCATTTGTTTATTAAATTCCCGAGGGGGATGTTTTAATTTTCAGATTCAGCTTCTCTTCTGTTTTAGTATATGCTTTTAAAGTTCCACATTTCTTCCTAAATATGTATTGAAAACTCCCATTCTAACTGAGAATTTTGCTTTTCTCCTTGTGGTTCTGTCAATTTTGCTTTTTCAAGTTTGCTTTTACATTATGTGAAGCTGTTATTCATGATAATTTGAAACTTATTGTTTCTTTGTATATCTTATAATGCTTTTTTCTTCAAGGACTACTTTGTCCAATATTAATATGTTTTTAAATTATAGAAATAATTTGAAGCCTATGATGATGCTCTCTCCCCTAGAGAGTTTTCATTTGTTTCCTTTAGATGCTTGAAGATACTAACAAAAAAGCTTCACTCTAATCCAATTTCAAGTAATTGAGGTAATTTGGAGTTTGGTTTCAGTCTCCCCCAAAGGCGATCCATTACCCTTTTATCCTTATTCCTATAGGCAGCTCTTTAAGGTTTTACTACAGACTCCTCTTCTCCCTACCCTGACCTCCTCTCAAGCCCCTTGACCATGGCTAAAGTGATGCTTAGCTTTCAATAACAGAATGGGTAGGAGCCACCAAGAAAGACAGTAGCAGCGCCAAATTGGACAACTTTGCCACACTCCGCGCTGGCATTTCTTGTTGTAAGGCGTAAGGGGCAGCAATTGCGGTTTTTTTAATGGTGACACAGATGTATATTTTGATAACAGCAATTACAGGCTCAGTATTGTAAGGAGCATGGCAGGCCGCTGCCGGCTTGTAATACGGAGAGAACTGAATTAAAGCAATTTTATAACAACAACAACAAAAAATAGCTCTTAAAATTCCTCTAGCCTGAGTGTTTCAGGAACCCTCTACAACTCAACTCAGTGCCTAGAAGCTCAGGGTACTAGGAAGTACTTCCTCTTTAGAGGGCGGGACCGTGGCCGCAGTTTCTCTCGGGCATTCTGGGAGGTGTAGTCTGAGGTCCGTGCAGCCCAGAGCACTTCCGCTTCTGGACGGCAGGGCTAGGGAATTCTGGGAAGTGGTCAACGGGCTCCCTCTAGTGGGAAGGCGGCGCTTTCGCTGTAGGAGGGGTGGGCTGCTGCCCACCTTCCCCTCAGGTAAATGGGTCTACAATCCCCGGGGCCCCTCCAAGCCTGGGCTCTCCAAGCCTGGGCGGGGAGCCAGCGAGGCCCTGGCCCTCGTCCTCGGGGAGAGTAAGAGAAGCTGCTGCCGGCTACAGAGTATGGGATTGGGGGAAGTTTGTGTTCCCCACCGTTGAGCCTCCCGTGTGTTGGGGGCAGCCCAAGTCGCTCGTCGCCTGGTTTGAAGGTCTCCCGTCACTCCAACTGGCTTCCCTCTCCTACCAGTCAGCTCTGCCACTTCCTAGCGGTATAACATTATGTGAGTTACTTAATCTGTCTTGGTCTCATCCTCATCACTAGTGTCATTAATCATTTGTAAGTCCCTTATCATTTTATACAAATTAACTTCATTAAATGACCGCAACAGCCCTATGAGGTAGGTAAAGCTATTAGGCTTTTTTTCTTTTTTTTTTAACAGATAAGGAAACGGAGGTATTTTTGGGGGGAAATAAAGCACCCGCCTAACACACAAAGTCCTCTCTACACAGTGTCGAAAAGAAAGCAATCTTATTACTGAATAAGCATTTCCAGAGTACAGTGTTGTAGATAATCTGTGGAAATAGATTACAGAGGAAGAAATTTAACGCTATTTATACAGTCAAGCAATTACGTGCTAGTCTATTTTTGACGACTTGGTACATACATTCTCAAGGTTAACGGTATCTTATTTTCCTATAAGAGGAAGTGACTGCCCCCATTTACTGCAAATTCTTTGATAAATTCATCTTAAATTTACTTGGGAATGTTTTGTTAATTGACTTTCTCTGAAGGAATAATAAAATATATCTGATCTCCCCTGCTAGCAGATTTACAACTCACTGAAAGGCACCTTTGTTACACTCCCACAGTGACTGGGACGCTGGGTTATTTTCTAAGATGTTTACATTCTAAAGGGAAAAACCCCAGGACTTTGAAAAACGATTCTGGGTTGTAAACTTGGTAAGAGGATTCCTTAGCCTCTAACAAGATTTTCATGCATATGGAAAAGTTAAAGAAAGGATCCAAAAGCCCTGGGTTTTTTATGGAGTTGCTCTAAGAAAAAGGACAGGAAAAACAGACCCTTTGGACAAGGAAAAATTCTTTTTTTAAAAAAATTTACTCTTGTGAGTTTATCTTATTTGCCCAAGACTTAATAGCTAGTAAGAGGCAGAACTACCATTTGAACCTGAGGAGTTGAAGTCTCAAATCTGGGTTTTTAATATCTATGCTGTACTTTTGTACTTTAAAAAAAAAAAAATCATCAGAAATAGTCATGTGAATGGTTTAAAGAAGTCTTTTTTTCTATCAGGTTTGGAAGTGGTTTGGGGCTTTGTAATTTATATCCTCATTATAAAAGGAATGTATGCCCACTATAGAGAGATTAGGAAATACAGAACTGTAAAAAGGAGAGAAACGAAATTACCCATAATCTCAAGGTTTAGAGATAACACTGTTAAAATTTTTAATTCATTTTGCATTGGAGCTGTACTACTCATGGTATTTCTTCCTAAATTTTTATTAAGGAAAGGCCCAAACATACACAAAACAGAGAAAATAGTGTAATGAAACCTGCCCACCACCCCATCAGTCATCTGCAACCCTTGTCAAAGTTTTCCCTATCTAATTGTGTCCATTCCCCTTCACACACAAAATACTTTTGGGGAGATTGGGAGGAAGAGAAGATGGAATAATTTAAACTAAAAACAAACCCCAATCATGGAGTCACTAGAATTGAAAATGCATGAACATAAATTGATTATATATGAAGAGTAAAGGAAAGCAACTGTTAACTTCACGGTTTTCATTCCTGGCAGCCAGGAGGATGGTAGTTATGTAGGTAAGAAAGTTTAGGGACATAGAAACATTGAAAGTTGGAGAGGAATAATTATGAATTTGGTTTCTCTATTTTGCAGTTTGACTTGAAACAGTCCAGTCTTCTAAATCTTGGTTTCTGATCTGCTTCTGCCTTTGGCTGTGTGCTACTTTGTTTCAGGGAGAATGTCATATTCTTTAAAGTGTACTTAGCACCAAAGACTGGCAGGGAGAAATTCTTCAGTATTTGTGGCTGGTGTAGCTGTCCAACATCCTGAAACAGAGGCCTGCAGCTCAGTTAGATTTTATTCAAAATTCCTGAAATGGACTTAGGAAACAGTAAAGGAGAAAAATATAAACTTTAGTGATCCTTTATCTCACTTTCAATGGGTTGCAGTATCTACTAATTTCTTCCACAGCATTCAAAAGTTGATATACATTAATTATTGATAATATTTTAATGATCTAAAGAAAACTTATTTAGAAACCAACTGTCTCTAATTTATGTGTCCTGTGTTTATCACCTGAGAATATTTGCTAACTTGTTGTAGGTGGTCGTGAGCCAGGCAGAGTTTCCAGTGCTTTTACATGTATTTATTACATGTATCTTCCTCACATCAATCCTATTATTATTTCCATTTTACAAATGAAGAAGAAGGGACAGAGTTCACAGAGTAAGCGGCAGAACGAGTATTTTAACCTAGGCAGCCTGAGTCCAAGTCTGTGATCATGGTTATCATACGTGGTTTGTATTAGTCTGCAAGACAAGAACTCACAAGAAGTCTTACTGGAGCAGGGAATATTTAAGCTATGACCTAGAAGTGAAGAGAGCAGCAGTATATGACAAGAAGGAACAGCAGATACAAAAAAGCTTTTTGTAGGAGTACAAGCGATTCACCACAGCTGGACATGTAGTGTGGAAAGCAGATTTGAAGAGGGAAACAAGCATATGGAAGATTCCTGTTTGTGAGGCTGGCCAAAGTATTTGGACCTTCCCTTAAGGGCACTGGATAGACACGCATGTGAAAAGGATTGAATTTCCATGTTAGGCTACAGCTTTCTGGCATCAGGAAGGAGAAAAAATTGATTGAAGTTAAACATTCTGTTCATGTTGATTATAAAAGATGTGGTTATGGGCTTCCCTGGTGGCGCAGTGGTTGGGAGTCCGCCTGCCGTTGCTGGGGACACGGGTTCGTGCCCCGGTCCGGGAAGATCCCACATGCCGCGGAGCGGCTGCGCCCGTGAGCCATGGCCGCTGAGCCTGCGCATCCGGAGCCTGTGCTCTGCAACGGGAGAGGCCGCAACAGTGAGAGGCCCGCGTATCGCAGAAAAAAAAAAAAAAAAAAAAAGATGTGGTTAGTGTAATGGTTACCTCTCAGGCTGTGGTTGTCAAATGCCACATTTTGAAACCTGGCTCTAGTACTTACTAATTTAGTAACATGGGCAAATTACTTAACTCTCTCTGCCTCTGGCTCTGTTGTAAACTGTAAAATAGAGGAAATAATAGTATTTACCTAAAAAAAGTTGTGAAGATGAAGTGAGATCCCAGAGTCTAAAGAGTTGGGAGTAGTCCCTGGCACACACTAAGTGCTCCATAAGAGATAGCTGCTAAGAATAACAGAAAAAGGAATATATGTTCAGAAATGAGAAATGCAAAAATATATTGTCATGGATATATGGATAGTTTTAGGTATTCCTCTCTTCTCTCCAGTCTCATTTCTTTGAAACATCAATTCTGTCATACTGTTAATGGAAATAATCAACCTATAATAAGAATAGATGAGAGTTTTATTTGAGCCAAACTGAAGACTGTAGCTTGGGAGGCAGCCTCTCAGATGGCTCTGAGGAACTGTTCCAAAGAAGCATAGTTTTCAGCAGTTTTATATCTTGTCAGAACAAAGAACATCAAACATGACAGGAGTATATTCTTTCAAGGTTTCAAAAAAGACATTAGCACTCACATTACGAGTCAGCATGGCCTCAGCTCCAGGGAGCCTTATCATTGAAGGAAAGCTAGCATTGACATCCCAGAGAGGGAGGCATTTTTCTTTCTTCAAAACAGGCATTCTTTACTTCTGGACACTGCACACTTTTTATTTTTATTTTTTTAAAATAATATATTTTTATTATTTATTTATTTATTTATGGCTGCTTTGGGTCTTTGTTGCTGTGCGTGGGCTTTCTCTAGTTGCGGCGAGCGGGGGTTACTCTACGTTGCGGTGTGCGGGCTTCTTACTGCGGTGGCTTCTCTTGTTGCGGAGCACGGGCTCTAGGCACTCAGGCTTCAGTAGTTGTGGCGTGCGGGCTCAGTAGTTGTGGCTCGCGGGCTCTAGAGCACAGGCTCAGTAGTTGTGGCACACGGGCTTAGTTGCTCCGCGGCATGTGGGATCTTCCCAGACCAGGGCTCGAACCTATGTCCCCTGCATTGGCAGGTGGATTCTTAACCACTGGACCACCAGGGAAGTCCTGCACCCTTTTCCTTAATGGCTAAAGCAGATGTATGTTTACTAGGCCACAAAACAGGCTGTTTTAGTTAGCGTAAAGTGTAAAGTTAAATTACATAAAAGCCAGAATGACTTCCCCATACCTCAGTATGTGCAAATTTCTTCCATCAATATATTTGAACAAACAACAGTCTTTGTAGTGACTATTGTATAAACACCTAATTAACAACAACGTGCTTGTCTTTCAAGTTAAGAAACTCCCTGAGGATTGATTACAATGGCCCTGATTTGAGAAATTGATCACACAGTGCATGCTGAAGCTTGTCTTTTCACTCCATGTGGTGTTGTCCTCAGCAGCCAAGTTCTGAATTATTTGACTGTTCTGTTAACAATAGTGGAAATCGACAATACAATCTGCCCCTGGTGCATTTTTTGGGTCTTTCACTCATCTAAAAATCGCCTAAAACTGCATTTTAAGCCTATCATTTCCCTTCTCCCCCCCTTTTTTTCCTCTGGTAGAGGGGGTACAGTTCTATTACACTGATCTGTTTCTTTCAGTCTTTTAAGATTCTGACTCTTCAAATATTTATCATGTTTTGTTTGTCAGTAAGATAAAGCTAAGCTCTACCGGCGTCAGAGAACTGCTTCACACGAAGGGGATCCTGGAAGTCGTTGGCCGAGAACTCCCAAGAGTTTGGGGTTGTTTTGTTTTAAAGCTCCAACGGGGAGGACACGGCCCTTCCTCTTCTTGGCGCTCTGGGAAGTGTATTCCCCTGGACTCTATCCGGAAACGAGGGGCTGCGGCGTGTCTCCGGGGCTTCTGGGAAGTGTAGTTCCGAGCGCTGTGTAGTCAGAGGCACTTCCGCTCCGGGAAAGCGAGGCAGGCACCATTTTTTCGATCCGGGAGGTGAGTCGGCCCTGCACCCCCAAGACCCCTGCGAGCCTTTTCGGCCTGAGCGTGGGACTAGTCGCTACCTAGCCGGCTGTCTTAGGATGGAGAAGTCGCGGCCGCCGGCGGAGGCTGAGAGGTGGAGGTCGCAAGTGCGGCATCCTTCTGTTCTCCTCCCCCGCTTACCAAGCAGAGCTGCTACTTCTATCGGTACAATATATGGCGAGTTGTTGATTATCCGTGCGTCCTACTTTCCTCCTCTGGAAGACAGCGGGAGAGACGGTCACTACTGGGTAGGGTTGTGATTAGAATCGAGTGAGACCATACGTGTCAACAGCTTCGAACGCTGGTGTCACATAACGGGTTGACTCTCGCTGTTGACGCAGTTCATTTTCTCACGAGCGCCCTTTTGACTGGACGCCCAAGTGAAAGGAGAGAGCGAGGAGCGATGGCACGGTCCTTCTGTCAGACATCGGGAGACAGCCCTTCCCGAGCTTTTCCCGAGCTTTTACTGATCTCGTTTTTTAGGAAGCACCGAGTCACCCCGCGCTAGTGCCTGGGGACGTCCCGTGGCAGTGTATCCGGCAGACGGATACAGTCGTGCTCTTCCACCACATCCTTTTCTTCGCCAGTCCTGAATTCGGAAACGGGAGGAAGGACGGACCTCTTGGCCCCTCACAGCATAGCCCCAGGTACACACTACTGAAAGGTCTTTGTTGGTCCGTCATCTGTTTTCAGTTAATCTGGTTTCCTTCACTTAGTAAATTACCACTAGGAAAAAGATCAGTTGTCTGTTGACTACACCTGAGAATGTTTAATTGCTTGTTAATATGTACATGTGTTTTTCTACCATACGTACATGTGTTTTTAAAATATTTTTTAAAATGTTTTATTTACTTTAAAATATGTTTTAAAATATTTAAAAAAATTTATTGAAGTATAGTTGATGTACAGTGTTGTGTTAATTTCTGCTGTACAGCAGAGTGACTCAGTTATATTCTTTTTCATATTCGTTTTCATTATGTGTATCACAGGATATTGAATATAGTTTCCTGTGCTATACAGGAGGGCCTTGTTGTTTATCCATCCTATATATAATAGTTTGCCTCTGTTAATCCCAAACTCCCAATACTTCCCTCCCTCAGCCCCCTTCCCCTTGGCAACCACAAGTTATTCTCTATGTCTGTGAGTCTGTTTCTGTTTCGTAGATAAGTTCATGTGTGTCGTGTTTTAGATTTCACATATAAGTGATATGTATGGTATTTGTCTTTCTGTCTTCGCTTAGTATGATAATCTCTAGGTCCATCCATGTTGCTGCAAATGGCATTATTTCATTCTTTTTAATGGCTGAGTAATATTCCATTGTATGTATATATATATATATATATATATACACACACACACACACACACTACATCTTCTTTATCCATTCATTTGTCAGTGGACATTTAGGTTGTTTCCATAAGCTTGGCTATTGGAAATAGTGCTGTTACTAACACTGGGGTGCATGTATCTATTCGAATTATAGTTTTGTCTGGGTATATGCCCAGAAGTGGAATTGCTGGATCATATGGCAACTCTACTTTTAGTTTTTCGAGGAACCTGCATACTGTTTTCCATAGTGGCTGCACTAAATTACATTCCCCCCAACAATGTAAGAGGGTTCCCTCTTCTCCACACCCTCTCCAGCATTTATTACTTGTAGACTTTTTAATGATGGCCATTCTGACCAATGTGAGGTGGTACCTCATTGTAGTTTTGATTTGCATTTCTCTAATTAGCGACGATGAGCATCTTTTCACATGCCTGTTGGCCATCTGTATGTCTCCTTTGGAGAAATGTCTATTTGGGTCTTCCGCCTCTTTTTCGATTGGGTTGTTTGAGTTGTACGAGCTGTTTGTATATTTTGGAAATTAAGCCCTTATCAAGTCCTATCATTTGCAAATATTTTCTCCCATTCCATAGGTTCTTTTCATTTTGTTTATGGTTTCCCTTGCTATGCAAAAGCTTATAAACTTGATTAGGTCCCATTTGTTTATTTTTTTCTTTTATTTCTATTGCCTTGGGAGAGTGACCTAGGAAAACATTGATATGATTTATGTCAGGGAACGTTTTGCCTATGTTCTCTTTTAAAAGAGTTTTATGGTGTCTTGTCTTATATTTAAGTTTTTAATCCATTTTGAGTTTATTTTTGTGTATGGTGTGAGGTGTGTTCTAACTTCATTGATTTATGTAAAATATTTTTTAAATATTTATTTTTAAATCACTATGCTCTACATTTCTTCCTTTTATTCTCTTTTATTATTTTCAGTTCAGTTTATTCCTTTTATTTACCCTCAACTCATTTGAAAATTGTGTGGTCTTATGTTTTAACTTTTAAAAATGATATCTGCCTCAACAATCACTAGATTTAATCAGCATGTATTCTCATTCTGAAAAATATAGAGACTAAATAAAAATACACTTGATATTTGATGATGGCTCCCTCATACCACCTTTTTTTTTTTTTTCCACTGCAGGCTAGGTTATAGGTTTACTTTTTATTAAAACCACCCTCAAAATTTGTCATATCGTTCTAGGTTGTTTTTTCTTCTAACAAAGATATTACCAACATATTTACATGTTTCCTTACCATCAGTTCTTTTAGGATTCATTTCGTTATAAATTTTCTTTTTTTAAGCAGCTAAACGTCTTTCTTCCTCTCTCCTATAAATAACCATTTAGTTGAGCATAGAAATCAAGATTCACGATTTTTTTTCTTCATTTTGGAAATATTCATATATTTTAGATCTCCATTCTGCTTCCCTGTTTCTGTCAACCTAATTGTCATTTTTATTAGGTAAATTATACTTTCTGGGAGCTTTAAGGATTTTTGTTGTTTTTAGTTATTTATCCTTTGCCTTCCTGAGTTTCACTGTCATTTGTTTAGGAGTATATGTATTTTTATTTATACTGTTCAGAATTTCTATATGTGAACTCAGCAGTTATCTCTTGAAATAAAACCTCTCTGTAGTTGCTTCCATTCCCTTCTTACACTCCTATTAGACAAATGTTGGAGCCTCTCAATCTATCTTCCATGTTTCTTGATTTTTATTTTGCCTCTTTTTCTTTTCTATGTGTTTTTCTTTATCTCCATGCACATAGGATGAAAGGCTTTTACCAATAAGCCTTTTCTGGCCTCAGTGAAATAAATTGTCCGGAAATGATACTTTTTTAGAAAACTAATACAAGTGTGAGTAAAATATTATTAACTGGGCAACAAATTATTAAGTAAGGAGAAATTTTATGTCAGAATCAGGGCTTTCAGAAAATACAGGTGACTTTCATAGGAGAGCAGCCATATACAAAATCCAGATGCCTTTTAGGTCTCTTTTGTTGTTATTGTTAGAAAAGACGTTGGCAGATACAGTTTCTGATGCAAAGGATCATCTGCTTTTTTGCAGCTGCAAGAAAAAGGGACTCCTATATTTTTAGAACTTTCCATCTACTCCTTGAATCCTTGGAACAACTCTACGTGGTGGGTATGGTTTACGAGGAGTGGCCAGGTGCATATCCTATCCTCATTGTGTAGATGACTGAAGAGAGGCACAGAGAGGTTTTTTGTAATACCCCTACATTACATGGGTGCGTAGTATCTTTTCCAGGATTTAAACCTAGGACTTTGACTCCAGAACTCTTTGTTTTATTCTTTTCTTTTTCTTTTTTTTTTTTTTTTTGCGGTGCGCGGGCCTCTCACTGTTGTGGCCTCTCCCGTTGTGGAGCACAGGCTCCGGACGCGCAGGCTCAGCGGCCATGGCTCACGGGCCCAGCTGCTCCGCGGCATGTGGGATCTTCCCGGACCGGGTCACGAACCCGTGTCCCCTGCATCGGCAGGCGGACTCCCAACCACTGTGCCACCAAGGAAGCCCTTTTCTTTTTTTTTTAAACCCACATTGTTGTTACGTTGCGTTTCATTTCCTGCCACCCCCAGGATCAGAAATCTTTTTTTTCTTTAGGTTTTATTTTCATTATTATTCTTTTTTTTTATTGAAGTATAGGTAATTTACAATGTTGTGTTAGTTTTAAGTGTACAGTAAAGTGATTCAGTTTTTTATATATATTCTTTTTCAGATCCTTTTCCATCATAGGTTATTATAAAGTACTGGGTATAGTTGCCTGTGCTATACAGTAGGTCCTTGTTGTTTATCTGTTTCATATAGAGTAGTGTCTATATGTTAATCCCAAACTCCAAATTTATTCCCCCTTCCTCCTCCCTCCCTTTTCCCCACCCACTATCCCCTTTGATAACCATGTTTGTTTTCTGTGTCTGTGAGTCTATTTCTGTTTTGTAAATAAGTTCATTTGTATCATTGTTTTAGATTCCACATATAAGTGATATTATATGATATTTGTCTTTGTCTGGCTTACTTCGCTTAGTATGATAATCTCTAAGTCCATCCATGTTGCTGAACATGGCATTATTTCATTCATTTTAATAGCTGAGTAATATTCCATTCCATACCACAACTTCTTTATTCATTCATCTGTCAATGGACATTTAGGTTGCTTCCATGTCTTAGCTGTTGTAAATAGTTCTATGAACATTGGGGTGCATGTATCATTTTTTAAAAAATTTTTATTGGCGTATAGTTGCTTTACAATGTTAGTTTCTGCTGTACAGCAAAGTGAATCAGCCATACGTATACATATGTCCCCTCTTTTTTAGATTTCCTTCCCATTTAGGTCACCACAGGTCACTGAGTAGAGTTTCCTGTGCTGTACAGTAGGTTCTCATTAGTTATCTCTTTTATACATGATAGTGTATATGTGTCAATCTGAATCTCCCAATTCATCCCACCCCCTTCTTCCCCCCTTGGTATCCATAAGTTTGTTCTCAACGTGTGTCTCTATTTCTGATTTGCAAATAAGTTCATCTGTACCGTTTTTCTAGATTCCACATAGAAGTGATACTATACGATATTTGTTTTTCTCTTTCTGACTTACTTCACTCTGTATGACAGTCTGTAGATTTATCCACATCTCTGCCAATGGCACTATTTTATTCCTTTTTATGGTAGAGTAATATTCCATTGTATACATGTACCACATCTTGTTTATCCATTCCTATGTTGATGGACATTTTTTTTAATATTTATTTATTTATTTGCTTGCATGGGGTCTTAGTTGCAGCAGGCGGGCTCCTTAGTTGCGGCTCTAGGGCTCCTTAGTTGCGGCTTGCCGGCTCCTTAGTTGCAGCACACAGGCTCCTTAGTTGTGGCCTGCGAACTCTTAGTTGCGGCATGTGTGTGGGATCTAGTTCCCTGACCAGGGATCGAACCTGGGCCCCCTGCATTGGGAGCAGTCTTATCCACTGTGCCACCAGTGAAGTCCCATGTTTTATGTAATTTTTATTGGGCCGTTATTTCTTATTACAAAAATAACTTATGAGCATTGTGCATATGTCTTTTTGAATTAGAGTTTTCTCTGGATATATGCCCAGAAGGGAGATTGCTGGATCCTATGGTAGCTCTGTTTTTAGTTTTTTAAGGAACTTCCATACTGTTGTCCATAGTGGCTGTACCAATTTACATTGGCACCAACAGTGTAGGAGGGTTCCCTTTTCTCCACATTCTCTCCAGCATGTATTATTTGTAGACTTTAATGATGGCCATTCTGACTGATGTGAGGTGATACCTCATTGTAGTTTTGATTTGCATTTCTCTAATAATTAGCAGTGTTGAGCATCTCTTCATGTGCCTTTTGGCCATTTTGTATGTCTTCTTTGGAGATGCCTATTTAGGTCTTCTGCCCATTTTTTGATTGGGTTGTTTGCTTTTTTGATATTAAGCTGTATGAGCTGTTTGTATATTTTGGAAATTAGTCCCTTCAGTAGCATAATTTGCAAATATTTTCTCCCAGTCCATAGATCGTCTTCTCATTTTTTTTTATGGTAGGATCAGAAGTCTTTATGGTAGGGATACTGTGTTTGGTTGTGCTGCTTGTTCACTGTCCAGTGGCTGCTGGCTGACAGTCCTGCTAGTAGCTGCAGTCTACTCCAAGCTCTGCTTACCAAGCTGTATGTGAGCACCTCTGCCTGGGAGTACGAGTGCTCATGTGTAATTTCTGCAGAGATCCACATGGGCTCCTGACAGCCCTGGCCTGCATCTCATGGCTTCTTTGTCCTTCCCCAGTTATGCCTTCTCAGGAATCTGACCTTCCCCGGAAGGAGTGGGAGAAAATGACTGAGTTTCAGGTAAGTAAGGCATTGCTTTCTGACTCCTAAGGGATTTTATTTCTCAAAGATTGGACACACCTTTTTTCTCTTCCTTGGAAAGGTTAATGAACACGACACACCTTGCGTGCACGTTGTGTGCCAGACTGTGCGTTTTGTTTGGTTTATTTTATCATCTTTATTTCACAAAGCAATCTTTGAAAAATTGTGGAAACTTGGAATAGAGAAAGATAATTTACCCTACTACTCTGTTTACAAACTACCTCTTTTTGCTTTCTCATATTCCTTTTCCCTCAGGCATTCACAGCTATATATTTGTAATATTTGAATTGATGGGACATACTTATAAACATTAGATAAATGTTTAATATTTCTAATTCTCATCAAAATTAGTAAAATAAAGTAAGACCCAACTGGAATATGAATAAAAGAAGGAAAAGGAGCGTCACAATAATGGAAAGTAAATTTATGAAGAAAATAATTTAATAACTAAATGTGTACAAACGTTAATGAAAGCTTTCTATTTATTTATTTCACTTAGATTGTTGAAGATTTTCTTTTTTTTAAAAAAACGGAATTATGTCTTATTTGGCCAGTGTAGAGATTCAGGAACATTTGTACTCCCTCATATGAAAGGTGAATTGGGAAAACCTTTTGAGATGGAAATCTGCCATTATGCTTTCAAAAATTTTAAAGTGCAGTTGCTACTTCTTGGTTGAGATCTCTGTGAAAGGATCTTTACAGCAGATGATGATAAGTAAAAATCTGTAACTAATTGTGCTTTATTTGGATAGATTAAAGCTACATCATCAGTTCTAAGGAATACTATACTATGCAGTCACAAAATGGAATGAAAGAGATTTTAATGATACTGCTTGCTTAAATTTATTGAGCACTTCTTATGTGCCAGGCGCCATTGTAAGTGCTTTACACATGTTCATTCGTCTAATCCTTTCAAACACCTTGTGATTGAGACACCATTACAGAGAAGAGGAAATTAAGATAGTGAGAGGTAAAGGAATTTGCCCAGGGTCCTGTCATTAAAACCTTGAAATTTGAACTCACCCTGTGCCTTCACCAGCTGTGCGTGTCGCAGCAGGTGGTTATGGCTTTTGCCTTGAAAGCATAGGTGAGGAGCTGTGTACCTGTCCTGGAGGGTTGCAGAAAGCCTATGAACTTTGCGAATATTAAAAGCAGAGATAGAGTGGGACAGCGGGGAGGTGACATCACTGTCACTGAGAGGGGCAAGTGTTGGGACTGAAAACTGCCTGGAGTCCCTCCAAATCGGTAACCATTTTTTGGGTTAATCTTCTTTATCCTTCTCGATGCTGCCCTTCTTCCAATGGAGGTTGTGAGATTGAGGTGACATGTGTTTGATGCCGTAGGAGGCAGTGACCTTCAAGGACGTGGCCGTGACCTTCACCGAGGAGGAACTGGGGCTGCTGGACTCTGCCCAGAGGAAACTGTACCAGGATGTGATGGTGGAGAACTTCCGGAACCTGGTCTCAGTGGGTGAGGACGGGCACTCTCTGACCCTGAACTTCAAGTCTCTTGAGAGTGTCTGGTCCTCAGCTGTTCAAAGCTTTGGACCTTGTGAAGTGGTTCCTTGACCTTGAAGACACAAGTTTTTCCAATCCATAGGTTTTTCTGGTCCCTCTCTGCTCAGGCAAAATTCCATCCGGGGTGATTTTGCCTCCTTGGGGACATTTGGCAATGTCTGGAGACAGTTTTGATTGTCACAGCTGAGGGAGGGGTGCTGCTGGCATCTAGTGGCTAGTGGTGCTGTTAAACGTCCTACGATGCACAGGACCACCTCCCCCCACCACACAGAATTAGCCAGTGCAGAATATCAGTAGTGCCTCAGCTGAGAAACCCTGTTTTAGATGATCTATAAACGGGCAGCTTAGCGTCTATACTTTGTCTTTCAGATACTTTGGTGGATCTTGGAGTCAACTTAGTTCATTGTACTGGCATTATTTTTTTTTTCAGTGAAATAGAATAAAATGGAATAAGAATAGAAACTGTCAGAGTTCCTTATCAAGATCCCCTGACATTGTAGCAAAAACTGTGACCGTTTGCAGTAAGTCGTATGAGAGTGTGGGAAATATGATAAAAACAGACATTGGTTAAATCTAATTTTATCTATATGTAGACATGAACTAGGTTGTGACCTCAATTTGTTTTTCTTTTTTTGATTGAAGTATAGTTGATTTACAATGTTGTGTTTCAGGTGTACAGCAAAATGATTCAATTATATATATATTGTTTTTCAGATTCTTTTCTCTTATAGGTTGTTACAGAATATTGAGTATAGTTCCCTGAATTCATTTCTTATTACAGTTTGTGATCACTTGAGGGTTATAGAACTTGGACAAAGATCTATTTAAGCTTTGTGTTCATCTTAAATATATATATCTGCCTTTTCATAGGACATCTTCCCTTCAAGCCAGATATGGTGTCCCAGTTGGAGACAGAAGAAAAGATTTGGATGATGGAGAGAGAAACCCAAAGAAACGGGCATTCCAGTGAGAACCGCAAAGCTATTATTTCAGGTACCAGCTAATCTTCTCTCCACGTCCGTGATGACCGCTCTTGTCCACGTGCTGTCATCTCTTGCCTGGACTGTGACAGCTTCCTCCAAACTGGTCTCCATGCTTCTGCTCTTGCACTCCTGTAACCTCTTCTCCACATGGTAGCCAGACTGGTTCTTTAGAAATCAAGTAAGATCATACCATTCCTCTGTCCAAAACCCTCCCAAGGCCTCCCCTTTCACTCTGAGTCCTTACAGTGGACTGCAGGGCCCTACCTGATCTGGCCTCCTCACTGAGTTCCTCTTTGATCACCCATCCTTTTACCCTTTCTTAGATCATTCATGTCATCCTGGCCCCTTTGGAGTGTTTTCTTGTTTCCCAACCTTCGACTAGCTCTCTGCCTCAGTGTAGAGGCCCGCAGCCACTCCCTTACTCACTCAGGTCTTTGCTCAAATTTCATCTCATCAGACAGACCTTGTGTGTCTGCCCCATTTACAGTGCCATTCTCTCTCCATTCTCCGTGCCCTCACCCTGCCTTATTTTGTATCGAAGCACTGATAGCCTCCTGACCTCGTAACTTGTCTTTATTTACTTGTTCCTCATCCGTCTCCCCTTGAAAGTAGGAATTTGGGCAATTGTATTTCCTGTCTCTACCCAAAGCCTCCGATGAGCCTTCTGCATAGTAGATGCTCAGTACGTAATTGTTGAATGACGATATTACTTTAAAAATTACTATTTTTGGGCTTCCTTCATGGAGCAGTGGTTGAGAATCCGCCTGCCGATGCAGGGGACGCGGGTTCGTGCCCCGGTCCGGGAAGATCCCACATGCCGCGGAGCGGCTGGGCCCGTGAGCCATGGCCGCTGAGCCTGCGCGTCCGGAGCCTGTGCTCCGTGACGGGAGAGGCCACAACAGTGAGAGGCCCACGTACCGAAAAAAAAAAAAAAAAATCCTATTCTTTTGAGTAAAAGTGAGGAAGCTCTCCTCACAGCTCTTCCTGACCTATGACCCCAGCCTTCTTCATCTGTGAAGACCACCTCATCCTCTGGATCCCCAGCCATTGTTTCACTTTTCTCCCCAGCCTTTCAAGGCCCTCTGTTCTCCTGCCTTTGCTCAGATCCTCACTGTTTACTTCACTGTTTGACCTCCTCTTCCTTTCTCTCCCCTTCCTTCCCGTCTCTTTAATTTGCATATTCCTCAGTTCTACCCATTTAAAAACATCAGATATTCCTAGGGAATGTAAATGTATATACTCTCCCTCTGCCTGAAAAACGAAGGAGAGAAGCTTATCTGCAAACATGATAGATTAGGCCCTGAATTCTGAGAGTGGTTAATGGATATAACCATCTGCATTTGTCCATCTCCCTTCTCATGTCTACATGTTGCTTCACGTTTGATGCATTCAGGAATATTACTGGAAAGGGTCTCATTCTCTTTTTCTTTTTTTTAATTGAAGTGTAGATGATTTACAGTGATGTGTTAGTTTCACTGGGGTTCATTTTTATATGCAAACTGAACCTCAGGAATCATGATCCTACGTATTGTTACACTTCAGTTTTGTGTCATAGACCAAGTCTTTTTTTAACAAATCTGGTAGCATTTTCTGCCACCCTTTCTCAAAGGTTTTTTTGACCTCTTCAGCATCCGCATGTTTCAGGATTTTGCAACCATGCTTCAAGTACAAATACTACCTAAAATGTTCTTTATAGGTCACTGGAGTGCAAAATAAAGAGCTTGTTTTTGTAGGGATTCTTTTCTTTTTTAAATGTATTTATTTATTTTTGGCCGCATTGGGTCTTCGTTGCTGCGCATGGGCTTTCTCTAGTTGCAGCGAGCGGGGGCTACTCTTTGTTGCGGTGCACAGGCTTCTCATCGCCGTAGCTTCTCCTGTTGCGGAGCACAGGCTTTAGAGGTGTGGGCTTCAGTAGTTGTGGCACGTGGGCTCAGTAGTTGTGGCTCACAGGCTCTAGAGCGCAGGCTCAGTAGTTGTGGCACACAGGCTTAGTTGCTCCGAGGCATGTGGGATCTTCCCGGACCACGGCTCGAATCCATGTCCCCTGCATTGGCAGGTGGATTCTTAACCACTGCGCCACCAGGGAAGTCCCGCGTTTCCTTTTTTTACGGACCCTTGTGACTTCTTTGGGCTCATCTCAAGATCCTTAATTTAATCAGATCTGAAGTCCCTTTTGCTGTGTACATTAACATGTTCGCAGGTTCCAGGGATTAGGGCATGGACATCTTTAGGATGTTCAGTTAGCCTACCATACCCTGAAATGTGCACATACCTGTTGGGACTTGTTCAGTTTATATTATTTGAATGTAACTCTCTATTTAAGCAAATTAATCATTCAGGACTTGGCACCACTTTAAACATTTTAAGCCAGTGGCTTCCATACGTTTTTAACTATGACTCTCAATAAGAAATATTTTACATCCCGACCAAGTATAAATGTAACATACGTGCGTATTTATGTGTATGTCTACAGCTGAAACAAGCATTTTATATAGTGTTATCCTTACTGCTTGTGATATGCTTTTCATATTTTTATTATTTTTTTCCACATAATTTCTTTTATTTTTTTAAATTTAATTTTTATTTTATATTGGGTATAGTTGATTTACAATGTTGTGTTAGTTTCATGTGTACAGCAAAGTGGTTCAGTTATACATACACACATATTTATTCTTTTTCAGATTCTTTTCCCATATAGGTTATTACAGAATATTGAGGGGTTTTTTTTTTCCCTCCTTGGCCACACCATGCAGCTTGTGGGATCTTAGTTCCCCAACTAGGGATCGAACCTGGCCCTGGCAGTGAAAGTGCTGAGTCCTAATCACTGGACCACCAGGGAATTCCCACTTCTTTTTCTTTGAAGTGTCACAAGGTATGGAATGGATTTCACAGTTCACGAGTATATGCCAGCAATTTGAGAAATTCTGTTACAGTGGGGATGAAACAATGAAGAAATCAAAGTGCTTGTTTTCCTCATGATTGTTACATCCTAGTTCTTCTAAATGGGCAGGAAAAAATTAAGAAGTACATAGTAAATCAAATAATAAGTGCCATGGGGGAAAAGAAAGCAGAGTAAGGCAGATGGGAAGAGTGGAAGGTGTGTTGGGGTGGGAGGAATTATCTTATACTGGGTGATAGGAAGGCCTCACCCAGTTGAGTGACATTTGAGCAGAGAGACCCGAAGGGAATGAGAGAAAAAGCAAGGTTCGCAGCTTCCTGGGCAAAAGCTTTCCAAGCTGAACATAACTCTCCCTCTCCTCCATTCAGGGTTGCCTTTGAGAATCTGTTCTCTTTCTTCTCCTCCCAGGTTCTTTCTCAGCTGTCCAAGGTTAGTTTTCCCTTTCCCCTTTCTTTTTACAGAGACCAGAATCACTCCCAGGCTTAGAAAAATGAATGTTATTATCCCAACCGCTTCCCAAATTTACTCTTAGATCATATCTACCAGGACCTAAAGTACTGTTTAATGTCTACAGTCTGTGCTTTCCTAACCTAATTCAGTAGAAGCCCACTTGTCATAAGCCTGCTAAGGAACAAGTGATTAGGCTTTTAATTGACGTTGCTGTAGGTTGGAAGGTGGGTTGTCTTTGTTGCCCTGCAGCCATCCGATTTCAAACCTACAGCTCTTCTATTAAACCGTTAGACCTGTGGTTCTAAATAGGTCACATTTACAGAAAAGTCTCTTGACCCTGTTCTTCGCTTCCACTTACACGAAAAAGCATAACAAAAGGATAAGTGGTGTGGTACAGACATGACCCTTTCTCTGTTTTTTTTAAGGCCTTATCCCTGAGTGTGAAATCCCGATGTTTCTGAACAAAGCATTTACTTGTCCTCACCTCTGAATATCGCTTTTTCTTTTAGGCAGCAAGAATCCCGATGAGGTGGAGACTCTTGGAAAAGTCGCATTAAAATACCTTTCATGTGAAGAGCCGTCTTGCTGGCAAATCTGGAAACAGGTCGCAAGTGATTCAACGTGCTGTCTTCAGAGGAGGACTTCCCATTTCCTACAAGGTGATTCTCTTCAGGTTTCTGAAAATGAGAACCATATGATGAACCACAAAGGCGATAGTTCCAGTTACCTTGAAAATCAAGAGTTTTTGATTTCGAGAACCCAGGATTCCTGTGGGAATATGTATGTGAGTGAGTCAGGGAATCAGAGTAGAGGTAAGCAAATGAACGGGAAAAACAACCCATGTATATGTGAAGCCTTCATGAAGAAATCACCCCTGAGTGATCCTGTTACAACTGACACAGAACAGAAACCCTGCAAAGGAGACACACTGTATCCCTGTAGAGAGTGTGGGAGAAGCTTCAGTGGTAGCGAAGTGCTCCCAGTTCATCCGAGGGTTCACCTGGGAGAGAAATGCTCCCATCTGCAAAGTCATCAAAGAATTCACCCGCGAGGAAAAGTCGATAAATGTCGTGAATCCGGCGATGGTTTCAATAGGAACTCCTTTCATCCCCGTCAATCTAATCACACGGGAGAGAAGTCCTATAGGTGTGACAGTTGTGGCAAGGGATTCAGTAGCAGCACAGGCCTTATCATCCACTATAGGACACACACGGGGGAGAAGCCTTACAAATGCGAGGAGTGCGGTAAATGCTTTAGCCAAAGTTCAAATTTTCAGTGCCATCAGAGAGTCCACACCGAAGAGAAACCGTACAAGTGCGACGAGTGCGGGAAGGGCTTCGGCTGGAGCGTTAACCTTCGTGTTCACCAGAGGGTCCACAGGGGTGAGAAACCCTATAAGTGTGAGGAGTGTGGGAAGGGCTTCACACAGGCCGCGCATTATCACATACATCAGAGGGTCCACACCGGGGAGAAACCCTACAAATGCGATGTCTGCGGCAAGGGGTTCAGTCACAATTCCCCTTTGATATGCCACCGGAGGGTCCACACTGGAGAGAAACCGTACAGATGTGAGGCGTGCGGGAAGGGCTTCACCCGTAACACAGATCTTCACATCCACTTCCGTGTCCACACGGGAGAGAAACCCTACAAATGCAAGGAGTGCGGGAAGGGCTTCAGTCAGGCTTCCAATCTTCAAGTCCACCAGAACGTCCACACCGGGGAGAAACGATTCAAATGCGAGACGTGTGGGAAGGGCTTCAGTCAGTCGTCAAAGCTGCAGACCCACCAGAGAGTCCACACAGGGGAAAAGCCGTACAGATGCGACATGTGCGGTAAGGACTTCAGTTACAGTTCAAATCTTAAACTGCACCAAGTCATTCACACTGGAGAAAAACCGTATAAATGTGAGGAGTGTGGGAAGGGCTTCAGTTGGAGATCAAACCTTCATGCTCATCAGAGAGTCCACTCAGGAGAGAAACCCTACAAATGTGAGGCGTGTGATAAGAGCTTCAGTCAGGCCATAGATTTCCGGGTCCATCAGAGAGTCCACACGGGCGAGAAACCCTACAAGTGTGGTGTCTGTGGGAAGGGCTTCAGCCAGTCCTCTGGTCTTCAGTCCCATCAGAGGGTCCACACTGGGGAGAAGCCCTACAGATGCAACATGTGTGGAAAGGGCTTTCGTTACAGTTCACAGTTTATATACCACCAGAGGGGCCACACTGGTGAAAAGCCTTACAAATGTGAGGAGTGTGGGAAAGCCTTCGGGCGGAGCTTGAATCTTCGCCATCACCAGAGGGTCCACACAGGAGAGAAACCCCACAAGTGTGAGGAGTGTGGGAAGGCCTTCAGTCTCCCCTCCAATCTTAGAGTCCATCTGAGTGTTCACGCTCGGGAGAAACTGTTTAAATGTGAGGAGTGTGGGAAGGGCTTCAGTCAGAGTTCTCGGCTTCACGCCCACCAGAGGGTCCACACAGGAGAAAAACCATACAAGTGTGACATATGTGGTAAGGACTTCAGTCACCGTTCACGGCTTACATACCATCAGAA
The DNA here is from genome assembly GCF_039906515.1 of Pseudorca crassidens. Lineage (NCBI taxonomy): Eukaryota > Metazoa > Chordata > Mammalia > Artiodactyla > Delphinidae > Pseudorca > Pseudorca crassidens. The sequence goes on along the minus strand of NC_090315.1, from coordinate 12,081,998 downwards.
AGTCCACACTGGCAAGAGTCTTTAAAAGTGAGAAGTCTGTTAGACTTCAGTCAGGATGCACATCTTCAAGGTTTTGGAGAGTCCATGCTGCTCATAAACTCTATGAAGTATTGAGAGTGGAAAGGGATTCCTTCAGATGGAATCTTCCCAGCAAATCCATTAAAATGGTGACATAGAACCATACATAGTAACAGGGGAGAAATAGGTTGTAACCCTCTTGGTAAGATCCACGTGATATAAATGATCTCTCAAAGTGAATATATGCCTAAAGACAGTGTGTGAAAAGGATATTTGCCATATACTAACTAGTTTTTTTTTTTGAGGGGGGATGTCAAGGAGGCCTTTGGGGTTATTTTTCCATCAACTTCCATTTTATACTTGTTTACAGTGACCATTATTTTTACTAAAGCTGTAAAACTATGAAAAATGAATAAAATTACTAAAAATTTCCTGTAGCCAAGAATTTGTAATATGATTGCTTTATTTCATCTGATACATTGGATTAAAATTAAGGAATAGATCCCCAGAGATGAACCTTTGATCTTCAGAAGTAAATACATATCTGCCACAGATGTATATAAAGGAATGTTCATTGCATTATTGTTTATAATAGCAAGCATAGAAATAATCAGTTGGGTTGCCAAAGTATTTTATGATTTACTTATCCAGTGCAAATTTTGCTATGGATGTTGGACGATGTCCAGAATACATTAACCTGGAAAAACACAAAGCATGGAATTTTTGTGTGATCTCATTAAAAAAGAACAAAAAAGTATTTATTTTTACTTATCTCTAAATGATGGGATTTTGCTTGATATAAATTTTTACATTTCTTTAAACTTCATTTTGAAATAATTTAAAACTTTCCAAATATTATAAAAATTATATAAAATCTCTCATGTACCCTGTACTCAGATTCACCAGTTAACATGTTTGAGTCATTATTCTCTTAATGTATGTGAATGTGTATATATGCACACACATATTGACATATGCTTTTTTTTAACCATGAGTATGTTCTAGACCTCTTAGCCTTTGCATCTGAATACTTAAGTAATACTGTAAGAACAAGGATATTCACTTACATATCTACAGCACAAGTATAGCATTCAGGAAAATTGAATATTGATGCATAACGTCTAACCTCCAGACCTTATTCAAATTTTAGCAGTTGTCTCTCTCTCTTTCTCTCCCTCTCCCCCTCCTCCTTCCCTCTCTCTTTCCTTTTTCTTTATTTTTTTGGTAGGTGACAGGATTAAAATCAATTTATTAACAAATCTTCAAAGAAAGGTCTATATTTGCCTTTCACATAATTTGATTATTCACCATATGACTATCCAGTTGTTCCTATACCAATTACTGAACATTTCCCTTATTCCCCACTACTATGCAGTGCCACTTTTGAAGAAAATCAGTAATCTGTATATGATTAGATGGATGTCTTGACTCTCCATTCCCTTTGATTGGTCTACTTTTCAATAATTTTACCAATACCACACTGCTTCAGTTACCATAGCTTTGCAACGAGTCTTGATATTTGGTAGAAAACATTTTCTCATCTTGCTCTCTTTTTAGGTGTCTTGGCAGCTTCCAGTTAAGGTAATAGGAGATACAAACAGAACCACCCATGAAATATGCTTTCCAAAACAAAATAAACCTGAATCACATTGAACCTCTAATTCTAACCACTGGTACACAGGAAATACATATGGAGAAATATTTGTGACAACATGAATAAAACTGTAGGGCATATGCTAAATGAAATAAGAGAGAAAGAAAAATAATGCATGGTATTAGTTATATGTGGAATCTAAGGGGGAAAAAAGGTCAAACTTAGAAACGTAGTGTGGTGGTGGTTGTTGCCTGGGGAATGGGGGGAGGTTGGTTATAAAAAGGGTACAAACTTTCAGCTTTAAGATGAACAAGGTCTGAGGATCTAATCTATGGTGACTACAGTTGATGATGCAGTATTGTATAGTTTAAATTTGCTAAGAGAGTAGATATTAAAGGTTCTCACTCCTCTCCCTCCAAAAGAGTTAGCTATGTGAAGTGATGAATGTGTTAATTCACTTGTGGGAGTCCTTTCACAATGTATATCAATTCATCACATATACTTTAAATATATTACAATTTTACTTGTCAGTTATACCTCATAAAGCTGAAAAAAGTTGAATTTGTTACCGTTATCTGAGCAGGATACCCCACTTACGCACCTACGTTTTGAATAATTGTGGCTCATTGATTTAGACCATCCTGAAGAAAAATAAAACATTCTATTGTATTTACTTATTTTCCTATTGTGTTTATGGCGATTTTATTTGTTATGGTAACTTTACAAATTGAAGGTTTGTGGCAAACCTGTGTCAAGCAAGTCTACTGGTGCCATTTTTCCAACAGCATTATTTTTATGTTAAGTTGTATACATTATTGTTTAACATAATGTAATTGCACACTTAGATTACATTATAGTGTAAACTTATATGCAGTGGGAAACTAAAAAATTCATACAACTCAAGTTTATTTCGATATTTGCTTTATTGCAATGGTCTGGAATCTAACACCAGATATCTCCGAGGTATGCCTGTATTCTAGACTTTTCTCTTTCAAAGTACAGTATTCCTTCACTTCTTGCTAATGCATCTTCTTTCGTTTGCTGGAAAACTCCAGATTTCAAAATGAGCAATTAAAACCAACAAAAGTGGGAAAGTCGTTATTTATATTGTGGCTTGATCAAAGGTTACTTTTCCTTCTCCTGAGTCTTTAGCATCTTGGAATGAATAGCTCATGCTAGGTAAACATTGTCGGGGGTTTACATGTATCCAGGCACAAGGAGAGTAAAGAAGGCAATAAACCGAGTTTGAGATCCTCTCTTCGCCTTTCTTTGCTATACAGCCACATTTACTTTTCAGTCGCACTTATTAGTAACGTAATTAAAACAACAACAACAAAAAACCCTCCAGAAGAGAAGGAAGGAAGGAAAAGAAAAAGATCAAGCGCTAATAGCGTCTCCAAACTGACTGAACTGAACCGGCTTATATTTAAAAACAAAACAAAGCAAACAAAAAAAACGTGGCATTACTTTTTTTTTTTTTTTTTTGTCGGTATGTGGGCCTCTCACTGTTGTGGCCTCTCCCGTTGCGGAGCACAGGCTCCAAACGCGCAGGCTCAGCGGCCATGGCTGACGGGCCCAGCCGCTCCGCGGCACTTGGGATCTTCCCGGACCGGGGCACGAACCCGTGTCCCCTGCGTGAGAAGGCGGACTCTCAACCACTGCGCCAGGAGGGAAGCCCGTGGCATTACTTTTGCCGAGGATTCTGGGGAGTGTAGTCCAGCAGCGCCGGGTAGTCAGAGCCACTTCCGCTCTCGAAGGGAAGAGGTGTAGCCCTTGTTCCGCTGAGGGATTCTGGGAAGTGTGGTCCAGGAACGGCGTGTAGTCCGGGCCCTTCCGCTTCAGGAGTGAGAGGCCGCGGTCATCAGTACCTGCTGGGAGGTGAGTCAGTGCCTAGAACCCGAGTCCCTTCCGAGTCTGCCTGGGCGTGGAATCCGCAGGTGCCACCCTCGCCCTTGGGGAATAGAAGCCGTGGAGGGCAGGGGCGACGGTTTTCGTCACCTCGGTGTTTGGGGCTGTTCGCGCGTACCCGAGTTGTAGGCGGGCAGGGGTCGCGATCTCCGGGTTTGAGAGTCTCCGGACGCTCGGTTTCCCTCGCCTCCCCTACTTTCTGCACGCTCTGCGGTCTCTTAGGGATGTACTCTTCGTAGAGTTATCTCACATTTCCATTTCTCGTCTGCAAAGTGGAGTTAATAGTAGTGCCTCCCTAGTAGGCATGTGGTGAGATTTACGTGATGTGAAAATGCTTAGAACCGGTCGCTGGCACCTGCGAAAAGGCGGTCGGTCGTTCTCAGTCTTTTATTTCTTTCGAGAAGCGCTCAGTCCTTGAAAGCCTCTGTGAGCCCGCGGTGGGTTCTGAGCTCCAGCTGCAGAGCCACTGGCTCTTCTCTGACCCCTGCGGGAAGAGGGGTTTTCCGTGGATTCCTAATGACCCCACGACCTTTTTTATTTTATTTATTTATTTATTTATTTATTTTGCGGCACGCGGGCCTCTCACTGTTGTGGCCTCTCCCGTTGCGGAGCACAGGCTCCAGACGCGCAGCCTCAGCGGCCATGGCTCACTGGCCCAGCCGCTCCGCGGCATGTGGGATCTTCCCGGACCTGGGCACGAACCCGTGTCCCCTGCATCGGCAGGCAGACTCTCAACCACTGCGCCACCAGGGAAACCCCCCACGACCTTTTTTAAAGGAAGGAGTGGGTCTCGCCCCCACCTGGTGCCTGGGGATGTCCGCTGTGACTTATCCTGGACCTGAGACACGCTTATGATATCTTTCCTTTCCCGACCCTGATTTCTCAAAGAGGTTGCAGAGAGGAGGGAATGACCCATGACTCCTGGCAACATTGTCCCAAAGTGAGAGAATTTATCGTGCTGTGTCATTTCTACTCTCAGTTGGGCAACAGATTTCCTTCATTCATTAGCAGATTTTTACTCCTGGGCAAATGTCGAATGTTTATAGAATAAATGGGAGGTTGGATGAGACGTGTTGATGAATGAGTAATAATAATTTGTTAACATAGTGAATGCCAGGTACTCTTTTACAGCCTTTATATGCATTAATTAGCTTAATCTTCATAACAAAGATGTGGTTATTATCTGTATTTTACAGATGAGAACACTGATAGGTGAAGAATTTAAGTAATTTTCTCAAAGTCAAACAACAGAGAAGAGACAGAACTGGGAATTTGAAGCCAGGCAGCCTGTGTTCTTGACCTTTAAGCCATACTCTTGAAACTGAGCGGGACACTCTGGGGCCTTCTTGGGGACAGACCTCCCCTACCCACCGTGTGTCCCTCACCTCTTGTTTATAAAAAAGCTTTAGTCTCCTAGGCCTTCCCTGAGTTCCAAAGAGCAAATTTAGTCAGAGAAGCGAGAAAACGCAGAAACAAAGGAAAACAGTCAAGCAAGACAAAAATAATAGTTTAGCCGTAAAACAAAGTCAAGGAGGACCTTTAGTTCCTCCTCAAGGGCTAGAGATAATACCCTGAGCCACTTCCTTGAGTTGTTTTGCAGATACTAAACCCCCCACCACGTGGAGGAAGTTAACTGCATGCTGACCACCAGCGGGTATATCCCAGATGTGTTGGAACCGGGTTGATGATTGAGATTCCCAAAACAGCACCCTGTTACCTCACCATCAGCCAGTCAGATAATTGTGCATGAGCTGATCACACACCTGTGATCCCCTCCCTCACACTGTCTTTAAAAACCCTTCGCTGAAATCTGTCAGAGAGTTTGGGTCTTTTGAACATGAGCTGTCTGTTCTCCTTGCTTGGCATCCTGCAGGAAATGCTATACTTTCCTTCACCACCACCTGGTGTCAGTAGACTGGCTTTGCTGCATGTCGGTTGGGTAACACTCTCCTTCAGTTCTAACATGGTAAATAACCCCTGTGAATGAAGGAGGGAGGGTCGTTTGGTAATAATTTAGGATCTTAGAGGACCTGAAGGCTGTGCTCATTTAATTAATTTTTTAAATTTACTTTATTTATGTATTTATTTATTTTTGGCTGTGTTGGGTCTTTGTTGCTGTGCACAGACTTTCCCTAGTTGCAGCGAGCAGGGGCTACTCATCGATGCGGTGTGCAGGCTTCTCACTGCGGTGGCTTCTCTTGTTGTGGAGTACGGGCTCTAGGCGCACGGGCTTCAGTAGTTATGGCACATGGGCTCAGTAGTTGTGGCTTTTGGGCTCTAGAGTGCAGGCTCAGTAGTTGTGGCTCACAGGCCTAGTTGCTCCGTGACATGTGGGATCTTCCCGGACCAGGGCTTGAACCTGTGTCTCCTGCATTGGCAGACGGATTCTTAACCACTGCGCCACCAGGGAAGTCCTAATTAATTTCTTGTAATTTTATATGATGTTACATTCATATTCTGATTATAGAAGTAATTTGTGCTCTTCATAGAAAATACGAGAAATAGATGAAGAAAGCCAATAATTATCCATAATTATCCAGAATGTAGAGATAACTGTAAACATGTTAATGTATTTCTCTTTAGTTATTTCTTTGTATATATGTTTTTCTATGCTTCTCAAAAATTTTATCGTACTTGTAGTACTTTTATATTTGGTAACTTGTAATTATGAACATTTTCTAGCAAAAACGTACAGAAAATAATATAATGAATTCTCACACAGCCATCAACCCTTGTCAAACCTTCAACTGTTGTATACCGTTTGTCAATCTTACATAATCCACCCTCCTTTTTTTTTTTTTGCTTGAGTATTTTAATACAAAATCCAGACCTTGAGTGAAGAGGATTTATACTAGATTATCGTAAATATATAGAGGTCAACAGAGAGAGAGAGGACATTAAACAGTTCCAAAGTTTTCACATAGTAACTAGGAGAATGGTGGCTAGTGAGAAAGCTAGGGGCCCCCTTGAAAGAGTTGCAGTTAAAGAAGGTTATGGATTTTGTTTCTCATTTGGAATTTAATTTGCTCATGGTTTCCGATCGGTCTTGATTCCTATGTTGTGGGGACTGTGTTGTATTCTTTCTAGTGTGCCCAGCACTGTGACAAGGTTTACAGAGAGAAGTTATTCAGTTAAGTGTTTGTGGCTGGTACAGGTGTTCAGTTGGTAGATGGCTACAGGGGCCTGCAGCTCTGAGAGATGGTTATTTGAATTCCTGAAAATGGATTAAGTGACAAAACAATAAAAACGATCCACATAGGTATTACTTCTCCTTTATCTCACTCACTCTTGGCTATACTCAGAAGCCACAGCTTTTCAGAGTATTTACAAGTTGATATATAGTTATTGGTAATGCTTTTCATGTCCTAAAACAAATTTACTTAGAACAAACCAGGAGTAATGCACCATTTCTGTATTCATCACAAAGTCATAACAATAACCTGGTGGAGTTTATTGGGAGCTTATTACGAGTCAGGCAGAGTTTCCAGTGCTCTTCACGTATTAACTCATTCATTCCTCGAAATATCCCTGTTACTATCCCCATGTTATTACAAATGAGGCACAAGAGGATAATTGATCTGCACAACGTCACTCACCCAGGAACTACAGCACTAGAATTGAAACCGTCCTTCCTAAAATAGCACCTCCCCATCTCTCTCCATCCCCGTTTTCCCTGCCATATTTTTCTTAGCAGTGTCTACCAGTGGCTAGCACATTATATACTTATCTGTTGGTTGGCTTATTACCCATCCTCTACTATAATATCAGCTTCATGACAGCAGGGATTTTATCCACTGCTGTATCTTTAATATGTAGAATTGTGCCTGGTACATGCTAGATAATCAGTAAGTATTTGTTGAATGAATGAATGAAAGATCCTGGTGAATAGTAATGAAGTGCTCAGCTAATATAATACAGGATGTATCTTTATCAACTATTCATTCAGTAATTCACCTTTTTTTGGCCACCCCTTGTGGCAGACAGAATCTTAGTTCCCTGACCAGGGATCGAACTCGCACCTCCTGCAATGGAAGCATGGAGTTCTAACCCCTGGACCACCGGGGAAGTCCCCTCAGTCATTCACCTTTATTTTTTTTAAACAAATCTGTGTTGAGTGCCTGCTTCATGCCATGAACTATTCTAGGCACTGGAGAAAGAGACTAAAACAATGCGGCCTACACTGCAAAAATGTGGATTGATATAAGCAAGATGAATAACTAAAATGTACATTAGGGACCTTCCTGTTGGTCCAGTGGTTAAGACTCTGTGCTTCTGCTGCAGGGAGCCCAGGATCGATCCCTGGTCGGGGAACTAAGATCCCACATGCTGCGAGGCATGGACAAAAAAAAAAATAAGATGTACATTAATAAGATAGAGAGGGATGACCCTAAATATAAAAGGGCAGTGAACTGGAGAAGAAGGGAAGTGGTGGAGCAGGGGATTTAAAGTATATAAACCATGTCCATGGAAGAACTCTGAGGACAGTGACATTTGAGTAAATACCTGATCATGTTGAATGAATGAATGTTTTAAAATAAATAAATACATACGAATTGCCTTATCCAGAGCCCATAATTATTCCTTTTATCAATATTTTACTTTTTATTTATTTACTTGGCTGTGCCGGGTCTTAGTTGCGGCACACGGGATCTAGTTCCCTGACCAGGGATTGAACCTGGGGCCCCTGCATTGGGAGCGCAGAGTCTTAACCGCTGGACTACCAGGGAAGTCCTTGAGTATTTTACTTTTAAGAATGACCTTAGTGTTGCTTGAGCAAAACCAGTAATTAGGACTCCGCGCTTCCACTTGCACGGGGCACAGGTTCAATCCCTGGTGGGGAACTAAGATCCCGCAAGGCGTGTGGCGTGGCCAAAAAAAAAAAGAAAAGAAAACCAGAGGAAAAAATTGGAAGATACAATTCATCCTCTCCTCCTCCCAATCAGAAACAGCCTCAGAATTTTACAGCTCAGAGGAACCTCTGAGATGCACCAGTCTGATCCTTGCCCGACAAAGTGTGTCTTCGGTCATCCTTTGAGTCCATGTGTTTTGAGCACTCATTATATTCTAGGCGCTGGGATTTAAAAAGTGTGTTAATCATCTCAGAAGTAAAACAGATGCTTCACCGCTCACCATCCCCTCAACCGCCCTCAGGCGATAGAAGATTTCTGGGGACTGGGATTTGAAGGGTGAGAGGCGAGCAGAGCTGAGGCAGGCACCCCAGACCCCACTTGCTTTCTCCTTCTAAATATGGCGAAATGTCAGGTCTGCTTGCAAAACCGTGTTGCTGAGCAGAGCAGAGCAGGAGAGTGCAGCAAATATAGGGCCAGCGCAAGGGAGTTGGGGGTTATGAATGATCTGTCTTCCAAGCTTTGGGGAGCGGATACATTGCTCTCATCCCTACGGGAGTGCTTCTGCCTAAAGCAGCAGGACCCACGAACATGAGGCGCTATCATACGTTTAACGCTTATTCGCACGTATTCACTGAAACCTCTTGTCAGCCCTATAAGCTCGATATTCTCCTTATCCCTGTTGTATAGATGTGGAAATAGACGCAAAGAGCTGTCAGAAGAGTTGGTAGAATCCTGATGCCCTGGCTCCATATCGCTCAGCAGGTCACTTTCAGCAGAGTGTGTACCCTCCAACTCCCCTTTCTCTCCTCCCCAAGGACACCCCTCCCATCTCTTCTGTGTGTTTGTGATTAGAGACACAGTGACTGGATTAAGAGCACGGGCTCCAGAGTCAGAGTTGGATTTCAGGTTAGTCAGTCCTCACCAGCTCTGTGATTATCAGTAACTTAATCTCATGAATCCTCAGCTTCCTCATCCATTAAATGGGAGCAATAATCATCATACCATCACTTACTGAGAGCTTGTATTATGTGCCAGGCACTGAGCCAAGGCTTTTTTCCCCCTATTTTTTATCTTGAGATGTAATTCACATATCATAAGAGTCACCCTTTAGTATACTAAAGTATGCTTTAGTCACCCTTAAATTATACAACTCACTGGTTTTTAGTATATTCACAAGGCTGTACAGCCATCACCACCGGCTAATTCCAGAACATTTTCCTCATCCCCAAAAGAAACCCCACGCCCCTGAGCTGTCACTTCTCACTTGCTGCCCTCTCAACCCCTGGCAGCCACTAATTTACTTTCTGTCTGGATGGACTTGCCTGTTCGGGGCTATTGGACTTGCTCGGTTAATCCCCAAAGCACCCTTATAAGTCAGGATATGTTATGGCCACTACAGTATTGTTCATTGAGACATTCTGTCGGACTTTTGTTTAAAATGAAAAAAAAAACTAGCAGTCATATTTTAAAATAGTTTTTCTGGGCTTCCCTGGTGGCGCAGTGGTTGAGAGTCTGCCTGCCGATGCAGGGGACATGGGTTCGTGCCCCGGTCCGGGAAGATCCCACATGCCGCGGAGCGGCTGGGCCCCTGAGCCATAGCCGCTGGACCTGCGCGTACGGAGCCTGTGCTCCGCAACGGGAGAGGCCACAACAGTGAGAGGCCCGCGTACAGCAAAAAAAAAAAAAAAAAAAAAAAAAAGTTTTTCTTTACTACAGTCAGCATGGCTGAGGGGGATGTGCCATTGAGACTTTTCTGGCTGCTTGAAGAAAATTCACAAGTATTTATACCTTTTACAAAACCAGATACTGGTATCAATGAATCATCATTACAGGGCCAGAAATTATTAAGTAATATAGCCAATCAGAACTATGGACTTGTCAGAGATAAAGGTGAACTATGGATGTTAAAAAAGACTCCTTGGTGCTTCCCTGGTGGCACAGTGGTTAAGAATCCGCCTGCCAATGCAGGGGACACGGGTTCAAGCCCTGGTCCAGGAAAAGCCCACATGCCGCGGAGCAACTAAGCCCATGCACCACAACTACTGAGCCTGCGAGCCACAACTACTGAGCCTGCATGCCACAACTACTGAAGCCCACGTGCCTAGAGCCCGTGCTCCGCAACAAGAGAAGCCACTGCAAGAGCAGTTTTGTGATGTATAATATTTACCTGCTTTTCTGAAGTGGAATCAGTTATAAGTTTCCATCTATTCACACGTTTGACTTGCACAGTTGAGCAATCCTGTAAGGAAGCACTGTTCTCATTTTGCAGGTGATAGATTTGAGGCAGAGGGAGGTTAATTAACTTAAGCAGCGTTAGTAGCTCCGTAAGAACAATTCAGTCTTCCTCCTGTGTTCCTCTCTATTCTCACACTCCTAGCACCTTCACAACGTTTCTGACACCAGATGTGGGTGGGTTTTTCCCCACGCCGAGCAATTAATTCTACTTTACCAGCTGGGTGCCCTACAACTTAGCTCAGTTCAGACACTCTTTTCCTGGAGATAGCTTCAGATCCCACAGGTTAAGGGCTCAGTCCCACGAGATCGCCCTCCCCCACTTCAGATGCCATTTGCAAGTAGAAGGCCCCCAGGTTACCCACAACTTCTGTCTGACTTGGCTGCAAATCAGAGGTTTGCAAGACTTCCACTTCGGAGTCACTTATTTGCTGGTGCGGCTCACAGAACTCAAAGAAACGCTTAACATTTGCTAGTTTGTTAAAGGATATGACATAAGGCGAACCCCATACTATTGGGATTTTATGGAGGCTTCCTCACTAGGGGGTGCGGCTGAACATTCCAAGCCATCTAATCAAGCTTTGACCTTTCTGCTGACCAGTCCCCATCCAGGAGCCCCCCCAAGAGTTACCTCATTAGAACAAAAGACACTCCTAGCAACCAGGAAATTACGAGGATTTCAGGAGCCCCGTGTCAGGAGCTGGGGGCGAAACCAGTATATTATGTCACAGTAGCAGTACCCGGATTGACCCCAGACCTATTGCCCCCAGAGTGCACTCTCATACCGGCACATTCCACTGCCTTTCATTTCCCCTGATACCCAGGGCGAGAATGATGACCCTGAACCCTGGGAGCCACCACAAGGGACTCTTGTGTGAGCCTCACTGCTTAGACTTCAGCAGATTGTTCACTGCACAGGAGCCTCTGGCTGGGGGGCTAGTGATTCACACAGAGCCACCACTTGGGCTTGGACCTACGTCTCATGGCTTCCTTCTCCTTTGCCAGTTGTGTCTTCCCAGGACTCTGCCCTTCCCCAGAAGGGGCTGGAGGAAATGATCAAGTTCCAGGTGAGTTGAGTTTTCTCTCTTAAAATTACATCTCTTTTCTCAAAGATTAGGTACGTACTTTTTCTCTCCCATGGGAAGGATAAAGGAAGAAAACATGTGTTTGTTATATGCCAGGTACTTGCCTTTTTTTTTTTTTTGGCTGTGTCATGCGTGGCTTGCGAGATCTTAGTTCCCTGACCAAGGATAAAACCCGAGCCCACTGCAGTAAAAATGCTGAGTTCTAACCACTGGACCACCAGGGAATTCCCAGGTACTTGCTTTTTTATTGGTTTTAGTTTTTATTTTTGGTTTTATTTTATCATTTTCGTTTCAAAAATAAGAGTACAGAAATCCATAGATATCAAGAAATTTTGAAAACCCAAACTACTACACTGCTTGTGAATCAGTTATACTTAATATAATTATAATCACAGTATATGTGTAATTTTCAATTTTATTTTTTCACTTAATGTTAACACTTGAGTTTTTATGACTCAGCATTCTTCTGTGTATTGTCTGAGAAGGCTTTCTATTTTTTGTCTAACATTTCAGAAGCTACAGTTAAGCATACAGACTGCTGTACCTCTGACTAAGTTTTGCTTTGATTCATAACACTTTTGCATAGGGCTTTAAAAAATGGAATATAATTTACTTACAAAAATTATAGATCAATGACAGTTGTATACCCCATTTTGCAAGTTGTATAATTGCATTAACCCACTACACAAAACAAGAAATAGAACATTTACATTACCTACATTACCCCAAAAAGTTCTCTCATGTCTCTTTCAAGACAGTTTCTTACCCCCGGGAGGCATCTACTGTTCTGATCTGTCATCATATCACTAGATTTACTTGTTTTCAAATTAAATATAATCAGTGAAATCATAGTGTATGTACTCTTGTGTCTGGCTTCTTTCACCCCGCATAAAGTTCTTGAGATTCATCTGTGCTGTTGCAGGTGTCAGTAATTCATTCCTTTTTTATTATATTCCATTTTATGAATATATCAGTTTGCTTATCCTTTTGAAGGACCTTTGAGTTGTTTGCAGCTTTTAATTGTTAATGCATAAAGCTCCCATGAGCATTCTGCGCAGGTCTTGAGGACATATGTTTTCATATCTCTTGGGTAAACATCTAGAAGTGGTAGATGAATATAAACTGTTTTCCACAGTGCTTGTACCATTTAACAACTTATCAGTGGTGCATGAAAGTTCCAGTTTGTTCTACCTCTTTGCCGCCATTCGGTGTTGTAGATCTTTTTTATTTTAGCCATTCTAATGAAATGACTTCTCACCGTGACTGTAATTTGTATTTCCCTCATGATACATGATGTTGAATACTTTTTCATGGGTTTTTGCAATTGGCATATCCTTTATGAAAAGTTTGTTAAAGTCATTTGCCCATTTAAAAATGTGGCTTCTACTTTTTATTATTGAGGAGTTCTTCATGTTTTGTGAGTTCAAGTCCTTTGTTAGATATACGTACTGTAATTTTTTTCCATTCTGTGATTTGTCGATTTGTTTTCTTAATTTTGTCTTTTAAAATCATTTTGAGGTGAAATTTACATGTTATATATATAAAAATATATTTGATCAATTTTGACAAGTATACATACGCACATGACCACTGCCACAATCTAGACGTAGATCATTTCCATCACCAAAAAGTTACCTGGTGCCCCAGTTAATCCCAATCCCACATCCCTGGCTGTAGGCAATAACTGATTTACTTTATGTCACTCCAGATCAGATTCATCGTTTCTTGAGTTTCACATTAATGGAATTATACAGTATATGCTCTTCTTGTGTCTGGCTTCATTTGTTCATCAGAATGTTTTTGAATACAGGTCAATAGTTTGTTCCTTTTTATTGCTGCATAGTATTTCATTGCATGGATATACCACAATTTGGTTATTCATTCACCTCTTGATGGACATCTTTTATTGTGGTAAAATATACATAACAGGGACTTCCCTGGCGGTCCAGTGAGTAAGACTCCATGCTCCCAATGCAGGGGTCCTGGGTTCAATCCCTGGTTGGGGAAGCAGATCCTACCTGCATGCCGCAAGTAAGAGCCTGCATGCCGCAACTAAAGATCCCATGTGCCACAACTAAGACCCAGTGCAGCCAAAAATAAAATAATTTCAAAATATATATATACATAACATAAAATTTACCATTCAAACTATTTTTAAGTGTACAATTCAGTGGTATTAAGTATATTCACACTGTTGTGCAACCATCACCACCACACATCTCCAGAACTTTTTTCATCTTCTCAAAGTGGAATTTCATACCCATTAAAACAGTAGTTCCCTATCCCCCACACCCCCCAGTCTCTTGCAAACATCACTTTACTTCCTGTCTCTATATATGTGACTACTCTGGGTATCTCATATAAGTGGAATCATACACATAATCCTTTTGTGACTGTCTGGCTTCACTTAGCATAATGTCTTCAAGTTTCATCCATCTGATCAGGATTTTAAAGCAACTATCATAAGGGAATTCCCCAGCGGTCCAGTGGTTAGGATTCTGCACTTCCACTGCAGGGGGCACAGGTTCCATCCCTGGTCAGGGAACTAAGATCCTACATCCTGCGTGCCACGAGGCATGGCCAAAAAAAAAAAGTCAATGATCATAAATATATTTCAGTATTTAGCATGTGGCATTGACATGCGGACTGGAGAAGAGGAGGAAACTACATAAGGTAGACTCAAGGTCCCCAGGATCTAGAACAACTTCCCATCCACCCTCTCCACCCACTAAGTGCCGTCCCTCTCCCAGTGGCCACTGATCATAAAATTGAGGCTGTGTGTGTGCTTGATGTCGTAGGAGCCAGTGTCCTTCAAGGACGTGGCTGTGACCTTCACCAAGGAGGAGCTGGGGCTGCTGGACTCCACTCAGAGGAAGCTGCACCAAGACGTGATGCTGGAGAACTTCCGGAACCTGGTCTCAGTGGGTGAGGACAGGCACCCTGTGACTCAGTGTCAACCCTCAGAAGTGCCTTGGTTTCAAACGTTTAAGACTTGGGGCTCTTGAAATGCTTCCCTGAATCTGGGGCCCTGAATTTCCTCATCCCAGTGGGACATCTCATCTGTACCTTGTCTATTTTCTCAAATTGTAGTTGCGACATCTTGGTGGGGTTTTAAAGTCAATTAGCAAATTGCGTCATTATTGCATTTAATGAAATAGGACGGAATAGCATAGCTTCTTGTCAGGAACTGCATATAGTGCAACAGAAATTGTGAGTTAAAGACAGGAAAGGAGATGTGATAAAAGTAGATAGTGGTTAGGATCGAGTCATTCGATTCCTCGATTCGGTGATGTACATCTGTGTATTTGTCTACCAGATCACAGCATAAGAGGTATTTATTACAACAGGTCATGATCAGAATTTGGAAAAATACTACTTACAGTGCATGAAGATTGGAGAATTGGAACTAAAGATTTTGCCTTTAGTGTACTCACCTTACACATGTGCCATTTCTTTTTCACAGGATATCTACCTTTCAAATTAGATATGATACTACAGCTGGGGAGAAAAAAGAAGCTTTGGGTGATGGAGCCAGAAGCCCAAGGAGCTGGGTGTTCAGGTGAGAACCATGCAGGTCTGAGTCCTTGCAGATCACAGAGAATGGTGCTAAGTGGATCTCACTGCCCACTCCTCCTGCAGACAGCTCATGAGTGGAGAATATATCAGTATGATGAAAGGATTATTTCAGAACACTGTTAATCTTCTGATGAATGCCTAATCTAATTTTAATTTCTATGGTACTTGTATTAGCCATCAATTGCTGTATAACAAATTGTTCTTAAACTTTGCAGTTTAGAGCTACAGGCATTATAGTTTCTGTGAGTCAGGAATCTGGGGGCAGCTTAGCAGGGTAGTTCTGGCTCATGATCTCATAAGATCTCAAGGAGTCTGCATGAGCTGCAATCCTCTGAAGGCTTGATGGGCCTCAAGGGATGTGCTTCCAAGATGGGCTCATTCACAGGGTTGTTGACAGGAGGCCTCAGTTCTTCCCTGGCTGTTGGCAGGAGGCCTCAGTTCTTTGCCAAACAGGTCTCTCCCTAGGGCTGCCTGAATGTCCTCAAAACGTGGCAGCTGGTTTCCCCAAGCTAGTTACACCCAAGGGAGTAGAAGGCAGAAATCAAAGTGTCTTTTATGACATAACCTTGGAAGTGACATACCATCACGTCTGCCATATCCTGTTGGCTTTGCAGGCCAATCCTGAAAGGTTGTGGAGGGGACTTCAATAGGGTGTGGATACCTCCTGGAGATTGTCTTGGATGCTGGCTACCACAGCGACTTTTGGTATTTGCAGATTCATATCTACAAAACCTGGAAGATAATATTAGCCATTCAGGCTTATCAGAAAATTCAGCCAAATTAAGTGGCAATAATTATCATAGGATTTTTTACTCCCATAGGATGTGTCAGTTAAGGGAATGAGTTTTCTAGTTTTTATTCCCAGTTATAATGTTCACTAGTTGAAAATTATATATTAGGACATCATTGAAATAAAGAGGAATTCTCTCAAATCTAGCTTATGTATTAACATGTGCATATAATGGCTGAATTAAGGAAATAAAGTTATCATCTCATGGGTTCATTATCAGGACAGAGGAGATGTTTCCCTTTGCAAATCTTTTCTTTTCACTTTTGCTGAGCAAGTCCCCTGCTCGGTAGCACTGTATTTCTAATTTTGACCTCATACATAAGTCTCGGTACATTAGTTCTAAATGAGTCTCATTAACACGTAGTGAATAGGAGGCTACTACTTATCAGCTCTGTTTCCATAAGCATGAAAAAACAAAGACAGAGTCCAGCTGAACTCTCCACTGGTTGAATAGGGTCTCCCAGCACAGTCGACCTGTGAAATATTTTTTTGTCCCTGAACTTGTCCTCACTTTCATCTCTGAATTCTCTTTATCCTTCCAGGACACGGGAACCAAAATGAGATAGAGACTCTTCAAGAAGCAGGATTAAGACAGCTTTTACATGAAGGCCTTATGTGCTGGCAGATATGGGAACAGTTTACAAGTAAATTAACCAGAACTCAGGACTCAATAATAAATCTGCAAGGCAAGAAGTTGCCAAAACAAGATGATTCCTCCTGTGAGGCATGGTCAGGAGAATCTACTCAGCTTCCAGAAGATGAGAACTATGTAGGAAAGCTTCAGGGAGAGAGTTCCACAAGTATCAAAAATCAAGTGTCTCCAACTCAGACATCCTGGGATTTCTGGAGAAAAATGTATCTGAGAGAGTCACAGAATTATCAGAGTAGGTGTCAGCAAATTGACATAAAAGATAAACTGTGTCAGTGTGATCACTGTGTCATGAGAAGGATCTCTCATCACCGTGGCAATCAGGAAGTACACAAAAGTGAGAAGGCTTGTGGCCACAATAATCATGGAAAAGACTTTGCGAAGAACACATCCCAGCATAGTATCATCCACTCAGGAGAGCAGACCTCTGATGAGACTGGAAAATGTTTCAGCCTTGGCTATGATGTTGAACTTCATCAGCAGTTGCGTGTAGGAGAGAAGCCCCACGTGTGTAGTGAGTGTGGGAAGGGCAGCACGTATAACTCAGTGTTTCACATTCATTACAGTGTTCACAGAGGAGGGAAACGCAGTGGGAATGATGAGTGTGGGGTGGACTTGGGTCAGAGCTCACATCCGGAGACCCATCAGAGAGTCAACCCAGGGGAGAAACCCTACAGATCTGGGGTGTGTGCTGCTGAGAGCTTCAATCAGAACTCCTCCCTTCCCACTCATGAGCCCATTCACCCGGGGGAGAATCTGTGTAGGGGTGGCAGGTGTGGGAAGGGCTCCAGACATAGCTTAGACCTCAACAGTCACTGTGTAGAAAACACTGGCGAGAAATCCTGGAAATGTGAGCTGTGTGGTAAAGGCTTCAATGAGACATCACAAATTCAAGCCCATCAGACAGCCTACCCTCAAGACAAAACGTCCAAATGGAAGGCATATGACAGGATATTCAGTCAGAGCTCTGGTCCTCTTCAGAGAGTTCACACTGGAGAAAAACCATATAAATGCGACGTATGTGGGAAAGACTTCAGTAAGGCCTCCAACCTTCAAGCCCATCAGAGAATCCACACCGGCGAGAAGCCCTACCAATGTGATGTGTGTAATAAGAGCTTCAGCCGGAATTCCCATCTTCAGGCCCATCAGAGAGTCCACACAGGAGAGAAACCCTACAGATGTGACACATGTGGGAAGGATTTCAGTCAGATTTCCCATCTTCAGGCCCATCAGAGAGTCCACACAGGAGAGAAGCCCTACAGATGTGACATATGTGGGAAAGGCTTCAGTCAGAGCTCACATCTTCAAGACCACCAGCGGGTCCACACTGGAGAGAAACCCTACACGTGCGATGTGTGTGGGAAGGGTTTCAGTTGGAGCTCCCATCTTCAAGCCCATCAGAGAGTTCATACAGGGGAGAAACCCTACAAGTGTGAAGAATGTGGGAAAGGCTTCATCTGGAACTCGTACCTTCACGTTCATCAGAGGATCCACACGGGAGAGAAACCCTATAAGTGTGGCATGTGTGGGAAGAGCTTCAGTCAGACCTCCCATCTTCAAGCCCATCAAAGGGTCCATACAGGAGAGAAACCCTACAAATGTTTTGACTGTGGTAAGGGCTTTAGCAAGAGTTCATGTCTTCAGGTTCATCAGAGAGTCCATAGTGGTGATCAATCCAGTACACGCAGAGTGTGATAAAAGTGTTCTTCAGAATTTAGACTTCTCATTTTCATCAGAAAACGCCCACAACAGGGGCTATTTATAAAATGTTGTATTTTAAGCATTCAGGAGGGAGCTGCTTTTTTTTACAGTCATCCGAATTCCATTGGAGGAGACCTATTTGTTGTATGAGTATGGCCAGTGTGTCCAGAAGAGCCCAAAATGTCACAATTCTCAAGAGAACGCACAGCAGAGAAACCTTGTAAGGATGGTGCAGTAGGTTTCAGTCAGAACCTTTACATTCAGTAGAATCTACATGGGGGAGAAGCTTTAAAAATGAGAAGTACCGTCAGGACTTCAGGAAAAGTATAATGATGGACATGACAAAATCCATGTCCACTAGAATGTAAGCTCCATGGGGGCAGGAGGTCTGTTTACTGCTTGTATGACCATGACCTGGAACCAGTGCCAAACAGAGCAGGTGCCCTGGACTTTGTCTCACTTGAAGGAGAGGAATAGGACAAACATTTGAAAATGTTAGTGAGCTCAATCCCAAGTAGTCACAATAAATTGTACTAGGAAAAGGATTCTTGGAAGAAGCCTTAAAAATTAATTCAAGGAAATGATAATTTAATAAAAATATGTTAAATCATGCAGTCTACAATTTGAGTGTTAGATTTTTGCCATTGGCTCCTATCCTGCTCAGCTCCACTTTTCAAGCAGTAAAGGGCTCGATTTTTTATCGCATCATTTAAGACTTTCTCTGGACAGTGTACCATCAGTTGTGTATAGTGTAAGTTTCACTATTTTTCTTTTGTTGGGTCTTTGGTGACAGAAAAAGACTGAATGGAAAAAGAAAAACTTGGTTTTCATTCCATAAAGCTTCCTGTCAAGGGGTCTACAAAGAAGGGAGAACATATTATAATATGCATTTTGGATGTTGAACTAAGCTGTTAAGGCACAGAGCGTTTTGAACAGCACCCCATGCTTCTCAGATGCTTCTGTATTTTTCAAGTTTGCTTGTTTGAACCATTTACTCAGGTGTATATTTACTGGAGGTAGTGGACAGTTTCCCACAGCTGTTTTGCTTTGTTGTTTTTTTTTGAGTATAGCTAATTTGCAATGTTGTGTTAGTTTCAACTGCACAACAAAGTAATTCATATATATATAATATGTGTATATATATATATATATATATATATATTCTTTTTCAGATTCTTTTCCTTTATAGGTTATTACAGAATATTGAGTAGAGTTCCCTGTGCTATACTGTAGGACCTAGTTGTTCACATTTTTTTTTTCTTCTGGACCTTACCTTCCAGGACACTTGTTGCTTAAGTTCTATGGTATCTCAAGTTTCATGTTACCATCAGAAATCCAGGGCCAACACCATACACTGGGGTGGGCTACCGGAGCTCATGGATGTTTATAACCGTTAGGATGTTCTCAGTTGCAAGAAATAGAAAACCCAACTCAAACTAGCTGAGACAAAAAGGAGGATTATGTAATTACTTCAAAATCCTTTTCAGATAATCCCAACATCTAAATTGTCTTGGTATTGATGTCTGTTGATTGTTTTTTTCTCATTCAAGTTCTGATTGTTCTGGTTCTTGGTATGATGGGTGATTTTTTTTTATTGTATCCTGGATATTTGGGGTACAATGTTGCAAGACTTTGGATCCCATTTGATCTTTTTTGTCAGGAAGTCACCTGTTTAGGTGTAGTACACAGGTCCAAATGGGAATGGAAGTTCACCTTCCTTCTGGGCCCTTTTGACACTGTGTGTGTGGGAGTGGGGGCGCTGGTGGGGGCGTGGCAGAGGGCCAACTGCCTCTACCTCCTTGCTGCTGAAAGTTCAGCTGTCCCCGTTCAGCCTAGTAGGGGGCATTAGAGCACTGCCTAGGACTGCCTCACCTCTGTGGGTGGTGGGAGTGAGGTGGGGAGGTGGGGAGTGGGAATTCAGCTTTCCATTCATCCCCACTGACCTAGTATTATGGGCTCTCTGTCATATTTGCCTTCTCCTTTTCCAGAAGGGGGATAGTTCAGTAAATTCCAGAAAGTAGTATTTCCTTTCTTGGTTAAACATCTTGTCCATTCTCAGAAGGGATATGACTCTTACAAAGAGAGCTTAACATCCATTGAGGGATACTTCAAGATCACCATTCCTACTATGTTGAAGCCTCAGTGAGGTAAGTGATATTATTCCCATTGTAACATGAGGAAGGGTTAAACCATTGACCTAGTTCATACAAGTGGCAGTATTGGTAAAATTCAGGCTTTAAAAATTCAAGATTTTAATTCTTAATTATGAAAAACGTCCAGAATAATCAAAAAGAGAAAATACAATGGACCCCATATATTCATCACCCAAATTTAACAATGGTCAAGATTTTGCCACATTTGCTTAATCTATCCCTTTTTCCTTTTTATCTTACATGCTGAAATAATTTAAAGCAAATCCCTGATGGCATCTCTTACACCTATAGGCATCTCTTAAATATAGACTATTTTTTACAAGATCAGAAAGCTATTATCACACCTAACATAATTAACAGTCACATTTCTATGATTGCTTCAAGTTTTCACTTAGCTACAGACTAAATAAACTTCTTTCTTTCTTTCTTTCTTTCTTCCTTTCATTCTTTCTTTCTTCCTTTCTTTTGTACTGTCTCTAATTTTGGTATCAGGATAATATTGGCTTCTATTTTCTGGAAGAGATTGTGTATAATTGGTGCTGATGCTTCTTCAAATGTTTAGTAGAATTCTCCAGTGAAACTATCTGGACTTAGAGATTTCTTTTTTTGGAAGTTTTAAAATTATGGATTACATTTCTTCAATAGTTATAGGACTATTGAGATTATTTCATATTGGGTGAATTTGGGTAGTTTGGTTTTCAAAGCATTGGTCTATTTCTCTTAAGTTGTTGAATTTACCTGGATAGAGTTGTTCATAGAAGTCCTTTATTAAGTTTTTATTGGCTGCAACATCTGTAATTATGTCCCCAATTTTATCCTTGATATTGGTAATGTCTTTGTCTTGCTAGAGGCTTATCAATTTTATGGATCTTTTCAAAGAATCGGCTTTCTGTTTCATAGATTTTCCTTTATTTTTATGTTTTTAATTGTACTTATTTCTGTTCTTTATTATTTCCTTTCTTGTGCTTACTTTTGATTTATTTTTCTCTTTTCCTAGTTATCTGAGTGGGATTTTGACTATTGTTTTGAGACCTTTCCTCTTTACTAAGGTAAACATTCAGTGGCATGAATTTCCCTTTCAGCACCCCTAGATTTTAATATGTTGTATTTTTATTTTCATTCCATTTCCAAATGTTTGGAGAGTTTTCTGTTTTGCTTCTTAGTTTAATTTCTAGTTTGATTCCATTATGATCAGAGAATATAGTTGGTATGATTTTGATTAGCTCATATATTCCCAGACATCAATTTGTTCTCTCAGGGAGAAAACAGTATAAATGTGGTAAGGGCTTTAGAAGGGAGTCATCTCTTACAGCCATCATTGAGTTCACATGGGAATAATAGTTTTACAGGTATAGTGTGCATGGTAAGAGATTTGGCTTTAGGTCACTTATTTGTGTTTCAGCGGTATAGGAAAGAAATTCTAAACAAGTGAGGAATGTGGAGAGGGATTTGACAGGAACTCCCATCGTGTCCACTAGAGGGTGAACATTGGAGAGAAATCCTAAAATGCCGTGAGACTGGAAAGTGTTTCTTCAAGTTCAGTTCAAGCGATATTCCTCAAGTCCACTTAGTTTTCACTCAGGAGGGAGGACTTACTGTGAATAGCAGTGGAAAGAGCTTCAGAGAGAGCAAATACCTTCATATTCACTGGAGTCCATAAGGAGAAGCCCTACGAGTGCTATGTGTGTGGAAAGGATTTTGCATATAACTGAGTTTTCACACTCATCTGAGTGTTCTCTCAGGGGATGAATCCTGTAAATATAATGAATGTGATAAGAATGAAAACAGCCATGAATGGGATGAGTGGAGTAAGGGCTTATTTGGAGTTCACATCTTCGTGTCCATCTCAGAACCCACATGGGAGAGAAGCTTCCATATATAGGAAAAAGATATTAAAGGCTTCATGTGAAACTCATCTTATTCATCCGAGGTGCATGAGGAAAAGAAAACCATATACATGTGAAGAGTTTATTTTTTTGAATAATAGTTCAGACCTTCTTACTCATCAGAGTCTGCAAGGACAGAAATTCTATACATATGGTCAGTACTTGGCCTGTCAGGGTTCAATAGAGAACCAGATGCCACTCTGTATATTCTAGGCATGAATGCTTTTTTTTGCGGGGGGGAGGGGTGGCGGGGAGTAATAATTTTTTTTTTTTTTGCCCTGCCGCATGGCATGCTAGATCTTAGTTCCCCAACCAGGGATCAAACTCGTGCCCCCAGCAGTGGAAGCACGGAACCCTAACCACTGGACCACCAGGGAATTCCCATGGAGTAATAATTCTTATTGGAGTATAGTGGACTTACAACGTTGTGTTAGTTTCTGCAGGCATGAATGCTTTTAATACAGGCAATAAGAGACACGCACACGTTTAGAAGAGCTAAGGGAACGTTGATCAGGGAAGCCAACACCAGCCTGCAGCGCCAAACTGGGTTCTCAAGAGCTTTCTTAGAAGCTGCTGCCAGTCTCAAGAATCTCAGTCTACAGCAGCAACATGAGTGATACTCAAGGGATTTCTCTGAAGCTGCTGAAGATGCGGAGAGCCCCGTAAGCTATCTCAGTCTATGGTACCAATATGGGTGATATAATTTTTTAAGTATTAAAAGCTTTATTTATGATTGGAATCATTCAACAAAAAAGCAAAAGGAAATGAGCCTGAAAAAGAAACTAAGCTGTCGTCTAGAATAGCCTCAGTAGCTAAGCTGCCTTTGCACCTGGCTGGCATGACAGCTGTGGCTCAGCATACACAGCAGTTGCACTCACAGCAGCATCAATATGGATGACTCTTTTTTTTTTTTTTTGGCCGGACGGCGAGGCTTGTGGGATATTAGCTCCCCGACCAGGGATTGACCCCGGGCCCTCAACAGTGAAAGCACAGACTCCTAACCACTGAATCACCAGGGAATTCCCTAGATGATTCTTAAGAAGCTCACTTGGATGCTTGGAAGCTCATGCCTGTCCACGATTCCTCCTGCAATTGCCTCCGGAGAATAATGCCTTTTCTTCCTCTGCTTCCTAAGTCTCATGTGAGTGCCTTTTCAATGGCCAACTATAACCAAGAAACATCTGGGGAAGGGGATTCTGAGCTATGCTGTTCCTGTCTTTTCTTTTAATACAGGAGCCCTTAACAGATTCAGTCGTAAAAAGAAGTGATGATGCCATGTGACCAACAGACAATATAGCACAGTGTTGTAGGGGCCTCATCTGCACCTCAAGTATTAGTAAACAGCATGCACCCTTATTTATGTCCAATCCATGAAGGTCGTGCTACAGGAAGGGCTACAGTTAGCACTCCACTCTTGGAAGACATCAGTTTTCCTACACTGTTGATGGACTCTATTGGTATCATGCATGTCAAGGATTCCAGAGATACCTCTGGTCTCCCCAGTCATTAACCATCTATGCAGAACAAAATCCATAAATGTGATGGTTGTAGCCACGGCTATCGTCAATGCTCAAACTGCTACCATACCTTCTACACGGGAAGAAAATTGTAACTGGGGTGTGTCTTCAGATTTATTAAACAGACCGTATTAGAAAAATAACCTAATGTTCTTTTTCTAATGTCCGGTCATACAAGTTATCAGAGAGTGTATTCATAAAATAAATAAAATGTGGTGAGAACTTTAATCAGTGTGCAGGCCCTTAAATTCATTAGTCTCCACCACATGAGAGAAAGTGTATCGAAGTGATGTTTTAAGAGTATCACAGAAACACTCCTATATGGTCAACACACTGTTTTCTCTTTATAGGCACACGAGATTATGTTCACATCCTCCAATATGGATCGGAGCCATATGATTGAATTCTGGCCAGTGGAGTGAGGACAAAAATTATGTGCACCACTTCCTGGCATTGCCCATAAAAATATTCCAGGTGATTCTCTCCTTCCTCTTCCACAGTGATCTCTAGCCATGAATTATGGGTGCCACCTGTTCCATATATGTAGCTACAAGATGAAGGACTGCCTGACCTCTGTTGGACATCACTTGAGTGAGAAATCTTTTTTGCACTAAGACACTGAGATTTCAGGTGTTATCTGAAGTATCAAGTCTATCCTAACCAGTACAAAAGTCTTAGTAGAAGCTAATTTCATAATTACACAGGAAGGTAACTCTACAATCCCCCCCTTAAATGTTTGAAACAATTATTTTCAAACTTACATAAAAGTTACAAGTGAAGTAACAAAGGATTTTCCTTCCCTGAACTCTGAGACTATCATGATGTCCCATCACCACTGGATACTTCAGTGTATATTATTACAAATATGGATATTTTCTACACAATCATTTTATAACAACCAACATCAGGAGATTAATATTTGTACATTACTACCATCTAATCCACATATTCCATTCACATTTCATCAATTGCCCCAACAATGTCCTTTATAGCAAAATTATCTAATCTAGGATCACACAATGCGTTTAGTCATTACAGCACGTTAGGCTCCTTCAGTATGGAATAGTTTCTCAGACTTCCATGAGCTTGACACTTTAGAAGATCACATGTTATTTTTGTTCTTGTGTAGAACATCCCTTAATTCGGACTTGTCTGATATTTCCTCGTGATTAGATTCAGCTTATGCACCTTTGACCAGAATATCACAGAAGTGATGATGTGCTCTCTTGGCATACAATTTTATTTATCCCATTTGTGGGGATGTTAATTTCGATTACTGGACCCATATGATATCTGCTACACCTTTCACTGTAAAGGTACTAGTTTTTTCCATTATAATCAGGAAGTAGTGTGTGGAGTGGTACTTTGAGTTCATGAAAATATCTACTTTTCATTAAACTCTCATTAACTGTTTTATTAATATAATCTAGACTCTTGGATTTCTAATCTAGTCAATGTGTTATGATCAGTTACTGTCACTTATTTTGATCCTTAAATTAACCCAGATTTGGCCATGGGAACCCTTTAGGCTGGCTTTTGTGTCCTTTTAATTTGTACCCATCATTCTTTAATCACCCCCTTACTTTCTGGCACAGGACATGTGAGGCTCACCTTGTACTTTCCCAGCCTGTTGATTTGCACCCTTGGGAGTCTCCTAGGTGAAATCTGAAACAGAAGCTCCAGACACAGAGGGTAGGGAGAGACTGAAGAAAGAGGCAGATCACTTCAGGTTGGAAGGTGGCAGGTTTAATAAGGGAACTCACATACAAGGCTTGTCTTTGGTGACTGCAAGACAAATAGATCTCTGCACCTGCCTGCCAGAATCTTAAAAGTTTATATAGAGGCCTTAACTGGGTTCAGTCATGTATTCAATCCAGATGGTCTTAACGACATCTTACTGTCTCAAGGCTGTGTCCTGGAGGCAGCTTCTAGTGGGGAGCCGGCAAGTGGACTGCATATTCCAAAGACAGGGGAGGGGGCAAGGAGCCTCCAATTGCCCAAGTCCAGCTCATGGGTCAACCAGTGGTCACATCCTCGAAATGACCTTCTCCAACTTAGTCCCTCCTTTTAACAAGGAGGCCTTCTTCTGTGTAGTGGAGAATGGTGATTAGAGGCCAAAATATGGGTACTAGGTGTACTCATTACTGTGGAGTCACTGCTCCCGGGCTCTCTCATACCCAGAACTGGCAGGGGATGAGTGTGTGATTGTGTTTATACACTTTTTTTTTTTTTTTTTTTTTTGGTTTTTGGCCATGCTGCACAGCATGCAGGATCTTAGTTCCCCAACCAGGGGTCGAACCTGTGCCGCCTGCAGTGGAAGCAAGGAGTCTTAACCACTGGGCCACCAGGGAAGTCCCAATACACATTTTTTCCCCTATATTTCTTCATACAGTTGACCCTTGAACTTGGGTTTGGACTGCATGGGTCCACTTACACGTGGATTTTTTTTTCAATAGTAAATAGTACAGGAGGGTTGGAGTTTTGGCGAGAGTTTGTGGAAGATGGTGCCTGTTGTGACAGGTTCCTGGCTCACAGCTCCTAAAACCCATGGAATTTCCTGAGTGATAAAGGTGTCTTTTGTTATGTTAATGAGTCGTTGAAATTATGAAACTGTCATTCAAATGGAAGCATTATGGTTCTTCGGAACCATTATTATCTCAAAAGGAAAGGAGAATGATACAGATACACTGGCTGAGGTGTTTTGAGGGGCATCGAAGTGTTCCAGCCTGTGGCTTACCTTAACATGTTTTTTTGTTTGTTTGTTTTTGCGGTACACGGGCCTCTCACTGCTGTGGCCTCTCCCGTTGCGGAGCACAGGCTCTGGACGCACAGGCCCAGTGGCCATGGCTCACGGGCCCAGCCGCTCCGTGGCATGTGGGATCTTCCCGGACCGGGGCATGAACCCGTGTCTCTTGCATCGGCAGGAGGACCCTCAACCACTGCGCCACCAGGGAAGCCCTACCTGAACATATTCTTGAAGTACCATGGCGTGGATTAAAAGAAAATTTGGTGAGCGGCCTCCATCTAAATGACTTACTAGGGAAGCTATGCGAAATTATTTAAAAGAGCAAGGGGGGCTTCCCTGGTGGCGCAGTGGTTGGGAGTCCGCCTGCTGATGCAGGGGACACGGGTTTGTGCCCCGGTCCGGGAGGATCCCACATGCCGCGGAGCGGCTGGGCCCGTGAGCCATGGCCGCTGAGCCTGCGCGTCCGGAGCCTGTGCTCTGCAACGGGAGAGTCCACAACAGTGAGAGGCCCGCGTACCGCAAAAAAAAAAAAAAAAAAAAAAAAAAAAAAAGAGCGAGGGGATCAAACAGTACTTATTCTTCATGCAAAAGCTGCATAGAAGTCATATGGAAATGAAAAAAGGTTGTTTTGCCCTCCTCCTTGTGTGTATCTTATGGGCAGTGGATGGAAGGGAAAAAAAAGAACAAATGGAATGTGATGGTTGTTCTGAACAAGAGTCTCAACCATGTGCATTTATTGGAATAGGAAATAGTGACCAAGAAATGCAGCAGCTGAACTTGGAAGGAAAGAACTATTGCACGGCCAAAACATTGTATATATCTGATTCAGACAAGAGGAAGCACTTCGTGCTGTCTGTAAAGATGTTCTGTGGCAATAGTGATGGCTTTGGTAGGTTCCTCAGCAAGCGGATAAAAGTCATCTCCAAACCTTCCAAAAAGAAGCAGTCATTGGAAAATGCTGACTTATGCATCGCCTCGGTAACAAAGGTGGCTCTGTTTAATCGACTTCGATCCCAGACAGTTAGTACCAGATCCTTGCATGTAGAAGGAGGTAATTTCCATGCCAGTTCTCAGCAGTGGGGAACATTTTACATTCATCTCTTAGATGATGATGAATCAGAAGGAGAAGAATTCACAGACCGCGATGGATACATCCATTATGGACAAACAGTCAAACTTGTGTGTTCGGTTACTGGCATGGCACTCCCAAGATTGATAATTAGGAAAGTTGGTAAGCAGACCGCATTACTAGATGCAGATGATCCTGTGTCACAGCTCCATAAATGTGCATTTTACCTTAAGGATACAGAAAGAATGTACTTGTGCCTTTCTTAAGAAAGAATAATTCAGTTTCAGGCCACTCCATGCCCAAAAGAACCAAATAAAGAGATGATAAATGATGACGCTTCCTGGACAATCAATAGTACGGATAAGGCAGAGTATACCTTTTACGAGGCGATGGGCCCTGTCCTTGCCCCAGTCATACCCGTGCCTGTTGTAGACAGTCTTCAGTTGAATGGCGGTGGGGACGTAGCAATGCTTGAACTTACAGGACAGAATTTCACTCCAAATTTATGAGTGTCGTTTGGGGATGTAGAAGTTGAAACTATGTACAGACGTGGAGAGAGTATGCTCTGTGTTATCCCAGACATTTCTGCATTCCGAGAAGGTTGGAGAGGGGTCCGGCAGCCAGTCCAGCGTCCAGTGACTTTGGTCCGTAATGATGAAATCACTTATTCCACCAACACCCCAGAACTGGCGCCATAGCCACACTGCAGTGCGGGGAGCCATCCTTCGAGCCAACTCCAGCCAAGTGCCCCCTAATGAGTCAAACACAAACAGCAAGGGGAATTACACAAATGTCAGCACAAATTCGACCAATATCACATCATCTACAGCAACAGTTGTGTCCTAACTGCCGTCTTTTTGCTAGGACGTACACTGACTTGAGTGCAGCCAAATGTTGACAAAAAAAAAAAGAAAGAAAAAAATGAACAATCTTCTGTGGTTTCTTGGGAAAACTTTTCATACCCAGTGATACTATTCAAAAAGCCCATTACCTGCAAGTGCTGATTTGAAGTGCAGAAGCCACAGTAAAACAAACAAACAAAAAACCCATCAAAATGTACAAACTTTTGGAAATTGATTTTTTTCAGCTGTTATTTTTGTTTGGTTGGTTTGTGTTTGGTTTTGTTTAAATGGGCAAGAAATAGAGATGTGGTTGGAGTAAAAGGTAATCAAACTAGAGGATGAAAATCTAACATAGTTTTTATGGACCAAGGAACTTGCATAAGCTTTAGCAAAAGGTACATTTCCATCATACCTTTTTTATATCACAGTATATATAATACACCTTTGTTACCAAATAGGTTGTTCTCCTCCCCACCCCCTTTGAGCGTTTGCTCTTAAGTGCATTCAGGTGGCAAGCTTGACCATGCTTGTTTAATCTAATCACCATACTCCTCCAGGTCTTTTTGGTCTAAGGCTGGAACTGTTCTTTTTATTTTATTATTTTCTTTAAAAGCTGAAGTCTTATGACTTTTCATGAGTGGAAGGTGTTGTGATTTCAGCAAGTCAAATCTTGTAAAGGCCTGCGTATTTCTTTTAAGATTATTTGAAGTCTGTGCAAAAGCTTTAAAAAAAAATGCCTCTGCCTTGCCTGCAATACATGCAACGTACGTTGACTTAGGCTCTATTCTCAGACACCATTGACAGTTATTTCTGTGTGTTCCTTTTTTTTAAAAAAAATGTATTTATAGTTGTAATCCAAGAGGTTCTAACATTTACCTGGAATTAAATGTGGCCATTCAGTTATTAATGAAAAGAAAATAGTAAATAGTACAGTAATACACGATCCACAGTTGGTTGAATCCACAGATGGGGAACTTCCAATATGGCGGGCCCTTGGATATGGAGGGCCAGCTGTAAGTTATACTCAGATTTTTGACTGAGTGGAGGGTCAGCGCTCCTAACCCCCAAGTTGTTCAAGGGTCAACTGTATATATTGAAAAGCATAAATTGACACCTCTAAAGTTAATCCCAAACCACAGGCGCATTCTGTTTTCTCCCTTCCCAGCAAAGAGCTCCGATGCCGAAAAGAGTTAATAGCAGGTCTGAGACCACTGTCTGTAGAAAGGCCTGTTTCGAGGTCATGAAGGACATCTGGGAGCTTGGATTTTGGTAGGGTTCCCTCACCATTTCCTGTTAATGGGGATTCACTGTGCCTTGACTGTTTGTACAAATAATGCGGCTTACGCTGAACACCTGCTTTCCTTCTGGGCGCCGGGAATTTGAGTTCGTGCTCTGCAGAGCTTGACTACGTGACCAGCCTGCAGTGGGAATCTTGGGCGATGTGTGTGTGTGACGGGCCTTCCTGGTAGATACACTTCACACGTGTTGTCACAGTTGTTGCTAGGGAATTAACTGTGTCAGACTGGTTTTCTCCAGACTTTACCCCAAGGAACAAAACTTTAGATAAACCAGAGAAAAAAAAGAGGGCCTAGGAGGAAAATGCTTAGCCTCCTTGATAGCTTCACAGAGTTGTCACAGAGCCCCTCCCTTCAACCCCCGAACTGTAATGTTAACCCTGTAAGTGCTGAATTTATTGCTCAGGGGTTTGAGGGGGAAAGAGGGAAACTTTTAAAAGCGTGGGTTTGTATTTTGTGGCTAATACACCTAGGTGTGGGATCATCTCAGTCACGGAAAGCTGCAAAGAAAAAGTGTCAGGGGGCCACAGCGCTCTGGATTTCTGCTGCCAGTGGGCAGGTTGAAACTTAATCTCTGAAGAACAGAGATGTGTCTTGCCTATAGGAACCTCTGGGGAAAAAAGGAGACAACACGAAAAGGGAGGCAATCTCCAGATGGAGATACACTTTCGGAGGTTTCAAAAGCCCTTTTCAGTTGTTATTGGGCTCCTGGGAAGTCAGATGTCTGACCCTGAGAGGCTGATGCTTCTCCAGCCTGGTGTGCATGTTTTCTAGAGGGTCAGTTTGGACTCTAAGAATGATGAAGAGGAAGGGGTTCCAGGAAAGCCTTACTGGAACTTAGAACATAGCTGTCTGACCCTACTGAGTCTCGGCTTTGCTGCTGCCAAAGAAAAGCAGCTGGCTTTTTTGCAAATCCTGAAATCACAGATGCTATCTGCCTGGACCTGCCTCTGAGCTGAAACCTGAGACTGTCTACCTAAGTGTTTCAGCCCCAGCACGTGCTGTGCTTAATTGAAATGGGATGGAATTTCTTCACTCAAAAAACTGGCTCAGACTATGCAACTGTGGCAGACTTAGGACACCCCTCTAGGGGGACCCCAAACTGTGACAAAACAGCATGGATGTTCCCACTTCTGGGCATAGATCCAAAGGAAATGAAAACAGGTTACTGAAGAGATACGTGTGCTTCCACGTTCATTGCAGCATTATTCACAATAACCAAGATATGGAAACAACCTAAGTGTCTGTCAGTGAATGAATGGATAAAGATGATGTGGTGTTATGTATACAATGGAATATTATTCAGTCATGAGAAAAAAGGAAATTCTTCCATTTGGGACAACATGGGTGCATTTGGGGGGCATATGCTAAGCGAGATAAGTCAGACAGAGAAAGACAAATACTGTATGTTGTCATGTATATGTGGAACCTGACAAATAAAACAAAGTAGTGAATATAACAAAAAAGAAACAGACTCACAGATACAGAGGACAAACTAGTGGTTACCAGTGGGGAGAGGGACTGGGGAGAGGTGGGTAGGGCATTAAGAAGTTCAAACGATTATGTATGAAATAAACATGCCACAAGGACATATTGTACAGCACAGGGAATATAGCCAATAGTTTATAATAACTATAGATGGAGTATAATCTATAAAACTTTTGAATCACTATGTTGTACACCTGAAACTAATATAATATTGTAAATCAACTATACCACAATAAAAATTTTTTAAATTAAATTTAAAAAAGGAAAATGGAAAAAAGAATTGATTAGACAGGTCATTAAAAAGTTCAGATACGTTTAAATAAGACCCTGACACCCCCACCTTAAAAAAATTAAAAATAAAAAAAACAAATTATAAAAACAGTAAAATGGTGGTTACCAGGGGCTGGGGGTGGAGGATATGGGAGAGCTATTGTTTAAGGGTACACATAACTAGTAGATAAATAAGTCCTGGAGACCTAATGCATGATCTAGTGATTATAGACAACAAAACTGTATTATAAACATTAATTGTTCTCACCACTTGAAGAAATAATTATGTGATGTGATAGAGGTATTAACTAACACCACAAGGGCAATCATTTTGCAGTAGAAGTGTATCAAATCAATTTGCTGTACACCTTAAATCTACACAGTGTTGTAAGTCAAATATATCTTTTTTTTTTTTTTTTTGCGGTGCGCGGGCCTCTCACTGCTGTGGCCTCTCCCGTTGCGGAGCACAGGCTCCAGACGCGCAGGCTCAGCGGCCATGGCTCACGGGCCCAGCCGCTCCGCGGCACGCGGGATCCTCCCGGACCGGGGCATGAACCCGTGTCCCCTGCATTGGCAGGCGGACTCTCAACCACTGCGCCACCAGGGAAGCCCTGTATCTTATTTTTTTTGAAAAAAGAAAGTGAAAAGAAATATGGAAGTTTCTGGACCCACTGGGTCACACGGAAACACCCACAGGAAAGGCTTATTGCCAGATGAGACCATCTGCTTATCCACACTCTGACAGCATTCATCACTTTTGAGCCCTGTCAAATCAAAACACATCTGAACCTCAATAAGGACAGGCTTCATTCAAAAGGACTTGTATATATACACTACCAAACGGAAAATAGGTAGCTGGTGGGAAGCAGCTGCATAGCACAGCGAGATCAGCTCGGTGCTTTGTGACCACCTAGAGGCGTGGGATAGGGAGGGTGGGAGGGAGACGCAAGAGGGAAGAGATATGGGGATATATGTATACATAGAGCTGATTCACTTTGCTATAAAGCAGAAACTAACACAACAATGTAAAGCAATTATACTCCAATAAAGATGTTAAAAAAAAAAAACACTTGTCGTAGGGAGAACCCTCCGATTTCAGAAATCTGCAAGTGTCTCAAATTTAAACAGAAAAGGGCTTTTCTAAGGCGGAGTAAGAAAGGCTGGCAGGAACGTTGTGAGGTAGGAGCCGGTGGCCAAATCAGGGCTTCAATGAGAAATGTTTATTGTCTTCAAAGACATCCCACGGATGTCCTCAAGATGCTTGAGAACAGTAGATACGGTAAGAAACCCAGAAAATAAAACTGCGGTTCTCCAAATCCTCTGACCGGGAAACCTCAACTCTCACCCGGGCCACAGCTCCCCTGTCCACTTGTGGGTTCATTCACTCCTCCATTCATTGTGGATTCCACCCTTTTATCTGAGGGACTGGCGATACGAAGCTGCGTAAGAATTGATCGCCTCTCGGGCAACACAGGAGGTTAATTAATCAAATATACCTGGATGGGACTTCCCTGGCGGTCCAGTGGTTAAGAATCCACGCTTCCACTGCAGGGGGCGGGGGTCGGATCCCTGGCCAGGGAACTAAGATCCCACATGCCTCGGGGCACAACCAAAAAAATAATAATGATAATAAATTTAAAAATAAATAAATAAAATAAAATATCCCTGGAGGGTGCTGGAGGGCTTCCTGAAGGCCACAGCTGAGTAGGTTTTTAAAGGCACATGAAAGTTTTCCAGGAAAATAAAGGGAAAGAGCGTCTTCCAGGTGGAAACAATGGCCCACATAAAGGGGTGTGAAGACTCGAGAACTCAGGAAAGGCCAAGTCTGGAAAGTCGGGTCTAGAAAAGGGACCCTGCTGGACGTCACGGACAAAACCGAGCCAGGTGAACCAAACCCTTATTTGGTCCAGTGAGGTTTTCCCACTAAACCCCCAGAATTGTCAGACCTCCATGCAACTCCCCGTTACTGGGAGGAAGGCTTCTGATGATCACTGAGGCACAGAGAAGTTAGGAGTTGTGAGGGGATGCTTCTGCCAGTAAGGGGAGATGCTAACGAGAATAGGGAACGTGTCTCAAATGCTTACAGTGTGCGCGGCCCGGTGCTGTGTTTTGTTTTGTTTTGTTTTGCGGTACGCGGGCCTCTCACTGCTGTGGCCTCTCGCGTTGCGGAGCACAGGCTCCTAGCGCTGTGTTTTATGTGTATTCACAGCGTTCTGCCTCTCGATGACCCTGCGAGGAGGTTACAATCTTCCTTTTACACAGATGAGGCACAGAGAGGTAACGAGTCCGTGTTAAACCCTCAACGATGTGGCTTGAAACCACGCCCCTCCCTGCGTTATACTATCTGGCAAGCAGGCCCTATGTCAGCAGGAGGTTTCTCCCTCTTCCGTGGGTCTGTCCTTCACTCCCTGGGGATGGCTGAGTAGTGCCCCCCGCAAAGACACCCACGTCCTGATCCCCAGAACCTATGCATGTGTTCCCTTATATGGCAAGAGGGACTTTGCAGATGTAATCAATGTCTTGAGATGGGGAGATGATCTTAGCTGACCCAGGTGGACCCAATGTAATCACAAGAGGCTTATAAAAGGAAGGCAGCCTGTTGGAGAGAACATTCCATGCAGCTGGCTTTGAGGATGGTGGGAGGAGTCACAAGCCGCCTCTCGAAGCTGGAAGAGGCAAGGAATGGATCCTTCCCTGGCGCCCCCAGAAAGAATCAGCCCTGCCCGCACCTTGACTTTAGCCGTACTCGCTTTGGATCTCTGACCTCCAGAACTGTAAGAGAATATGTTTGTGTTGTTTGAAGCTAAGTTTGTGCTAATTTTCCACAGCAGCCATAGATAAATGAATCCACTCCTCGACTGTCCTTTCCTGATTCCATGAGAATTCCCCCTTTCTTGTCTTGTATTTGTCTTTAGAGCAGCACGGAGACACGGTGAAGAGCACCGGCTTTTGAGTCAGAGCTGGATTCAGGCCCGGCCACTGCCTATTGTCAACTCTGTGACCCGGGTGCCTTATCCTCACTGAACCTCAGCCTTCCTATCTATTAAATGGGAACAAAAGTCATCTGATCCTCATTAGTTATTGAGAACTTATCTAATGTGCCAGGCACTGAGCCTCACGTAGATAAGCTCACAAAATCTCCAAAACAACTATGTGGGCTGGGTTTTGTCATCACTACTCAAGTACCATTAAATGAAACAGAGACTCGCAAAGGTTTTGTTCTAACACGACAAGTTAGGATATGTCAGAGGTCCATTCGTCCATGAACATAGGAGAGGGATGTGTCATGGAGCCTCTTCTGGCTTCAGGAAGAAAGTTCACCAGCAATGATTCTTTTTTTTTTCTTTGCACCGAGCAGGGGTCGAATCCAGGCCCTCGGCAGTGAAAGCTCCGAGTCCTAACCACTGGACGGCCAGAGAATTCCCACAATGATTCCTTTTTATAAAACAAATAAGAACATAAAAACATTTACTAGGCAACAAATAAGTAAAGCTGCCAACCAGAATTTCACACTTTTCAAAGATTACAGTCTGATGCTTGGGTGTCTGACAAGCACATTGCCAAAGACGGCTTTACCATTCAGAATAGCATCTGCTTCTATGAAGCTACCAGGAAAGAGGGTCCCCCGAGTAGAGTTAGAACAGCTTTGCACCTGCCCACACGTTATTCCCCACAATTATCCTGAGAGGTGCCTCTGTTGGAATTCTCAACACGCAGATGACTAACATAAACCAGTTACTTGACCAGTGAGTAGCACGGCCATGATTTGAACTCGGGCCTTTTGGGGGTTTTTTGGTTTGTTTTTGTTTCTTGTTTCTTTTTTGAAGATGTGGACTTTTTTTTTTTTTTTTTTTTCCGCTGTACGCGGGCCTCTCACCACTGCGGCCCCTCCCGTTGCAGATCACAGGCTCCAAACGCGCAGGCCCAGCGGCCATGGCTCACGGGCCCACCCGCTCTGCGGCATGAGGGATCTTCCCGGACCTGGGCACGAACCCGTGTCCCCTGCATCGGCAGGCGGACTCCCAACCACTGCGCCACCAGGGAAGCCCGATGTGGACCATTTTTAAAGTCTTTATTGAATTTGTTACAATATTGCTTCTGTTTTACGTTTTGTTTTTTTGGCCACGAGGCATGTGGGATATTAGCTCCCTGACCAGGGATCGAACCCATACCCCCTGCATTGGAAGGCAAAGTTTTAACCACTGGACAGCCAGGGAAGTCCCCTGAACACGGACATTTTTGCCCCAGCCCCAAAATATATTCTATTGCCTCCCCTGCCCCACATTTCCTGGGGTGGCATGGCTGGCCTGGGCGCTCTGAGGACCAGCTGTTGGCACTGACGGTGCTTGTCCGAGGTGAACTAGAGGCGGCAGGACCCCAGCCCACACTCTGCTCACCAGGGGCTGTGTCTGCTCGGTGGAAGGGGAACCTTCCTGTAACTTTCGCCAAGATGCCAAACAGGCTAGGGGATTCCTGCCTTTTTCTTATGACTTCATTTCCTTTCTCCAGCTCTGTCTTCTCGTGACTCTGCCCTTCCCCAGAGAAAGGAGAAAACAGCCAAGTTCCAGGTGAGCTGCGTTTTCGTATCTTGTTTTGCAGTGAGTGGCCGCGTCTTTTCTGATTTCTTGGAGGGTGAAAGACGATACCCAATATTTACTATTTGTGATGTATCAGGCATTTGCCTTTTATGATGCAATTTCATTTGTTCGTTTTGTTTGTTCCCCAAATAATAGTGTAGAAGTGAATTTAAAAATTTCTACATTTACTACTTGCCTTACAAACCAGTTGTTTTCTGACTGGAATTTTTATTTATTTGTTATTGAAGTATCGTTGATATACAATATTGTTTCAGGTGTTCAGCAAAATGACTCAGTTATACATATGTATATATCTATATTCTTTTTTCAATTCTTTTTCGTTATAGTTTATTGCAACATACTGAATATAGTTTCCTGTGCTATACAGTAAATCCTTGTTGTTTAGCTGTTTTATATATGGTAGAGTGCATCTGTTAATCGCATACTCCCAATTTATCCCTCTCCTAAACCAGTTGTTTTCAATGCTCTTCTTGAAATAGGTATTCATGACTATTTGCAATAATAGAAAATGATTTTGAATAGTGCTTTCTTTACTTACTTTTTATAACTGCTTGACTGAGATACAATTCACATACTGTATAATACACCCACTTAAAGTGTAAAATCCAAAAGCTTTTAATATAAGCGCAGATATGTGCAACTATCACCAGTTAATCTTAGAACATTTTCATCGCCTCAAATTAACACTATACCTTTTAGCTACTACACCCCCTCCACCACTCGTAAAAATGGAATCATATACTATGTAGTCTTTATGACTGGCTATGATTTTTATGACTGTGATTTGGTGTAATGCTTTCAAGGTTTATCCATGTGTGGCGTGTATCACTACCCCGTCCCTTTTTATGACTGAATAATATTCCATTTATGGATGTAGCACATTTTGCTTAATTCATCAGTTTGGATTGTTTCCGCCTTCTGGCTGCTATGTAGAAGGCGACCGTAAACCTCTGTACACAAGTTTTTGCATGCATGTGTTTTCGTTTGTCTTGGACATATCTCTTGGGTAGAAGTAGAGTTTCTGTGTCATCTAGTAACTCTGTTTATTTATTTATGGATTAGTGAAATGTATTTATGTGGTTTGCAATCACTTTTATATATAGTTAAGTTATTGCCTGTTGTCTCAGTGCAGGAATGGTTTCCAGGAACTCTCCCTCTGCAAACTGTTAATGAATGTTGACAATGCAGAGTTTTTAAGGCTTGTCACTGAACAAGAGACCTTCAGATGCCTTGTAATCTTGCACCTCATACATGAAAGAAACTTGGTAGGGGACTTCCTGAATTTGACAACGATCCTAAAAGTTTATATGACATTACTAAGACAAGTTGTGGAGCCGAAATAAACTTTTCATAAACTAGCAATAGGAAAAAAAATTGAATAACTAGATTACAGAAAAGAAAAAGTACTTTTTCATTCTCTATATAGAAAATAATATAATAAAACCATTGTCATATGAAAAGGTGATCAAAGATAACCAAACTTTTAGAAAATAAGAATGTGGAAATACGGAGAGATTCATTCCTTTAGCTATTTCATCCACAGATATTTATTATTTGCCTACTCTATTTTCCAGAATGCTGCTAGGGGCTGAAACTAGAACAGTGAATAGACATAAATAGTCCCTGACATTGTAGTAACTATGTTTAAATGTTTGAGAAGCTGCCAGACTCTTTTCCAAAGTGTCTGCACCATTTTACAATCCTGCCAGCCATGTTTCCCATTTCTCCACATCTTTGCCAACACTGGTTATTACTTGATTTTTTTTTCATTCTAGCTATCCTAGTGGGTGTGAAGTGGTATTTGTGGTTTCGATCTGCCTTTTCCTAACAACTAATCTGCTCATTTCAAAATTGAGTTATTTGACTTTGTATTATTGACTTGTAAGAGTACCTCCTATGTTCTAGATACTGGTCCCTTATCAGATACATGATTTGCAAATATTTTCTCCCATTCTGTATGTTGTCTTTCCATTTTCTTCATAATGTCTTTTGCACAAAAATGTTTAATTTTGATGAAATCCAAGATATCCTTTTTCGTTGTTGCTCATGTTCTAAGAATCCATTTCCAAATCCGAGGTCATGCATATTCACCTGTTTTCTTTGGAAATATTTCTAGCTTTAACTCTCACGTGTAAGTCTTAGGTCAATTTTGAGCTAATTTTGTATAAAATCGGAAGTATCTAGTTTCATTCTTTGACACGTGGCTATCCAGTTGTCCAGCACTCTTCGTTGAAAAGATTCTTCTTTCCCCATTGAATGATTGTGGTGCCCTTGTTTGAAAACCAGTTGACCACAGACATAAGGTTTTGTCTCTGGACTCTGAATTCCATCCCATTGATCTATATATCCATCCATACGCCAGTACCACATTATCTTGACTGCTGTTGCTTTGAAGTTTTGATTAGAAAGTGTGAGTCTTCTAACCTTCAAACATCTTACGTTGATGCATTTCAAAGTAAGTTGAAGATATTTCCTCCCAAGTATTTCAGTGTCCGTATCATTAACAAGAGTTCAGTATTTGTGGATGGATATTTTTTCTTTGGAGGTAAAACTTACATACATCAAAAGGCACATATCTTAAGTGAACTATTCAGTGAGTTCCAAAATCTGAATATGTGTGCAATTAATTGGAGCCTGTAGCAGGATAAAGGTTATCCCAGGGAGTTTGTAATGCCCCTTCCCAGGCTCCTCCCTCATGCTCCTCTCCTGCATAACCAGATTAACACTGTTCTGATGTATTATCATAAAATAGATTTGCCTGTTCTGTTTTTTTGCTGTTGTAGTTAGATGTGATGTCGCTTTGATTTTGTTGTTATTTTCTATGTCTCTTGGGTCTCCCCTTTTCATTTTACTACAGTTTGCAAACAGTAAAGTTGAAAAATCTGTTGGATTGACACTTTTATCATTATAAAATGTCCTTCTCTGTGTCTTGTAACAATTTTTGTCAAAGCCGGTGTTTTCTTTTTTTTTTAAATTAATTTGGCTGCATTGGGTCTTTGCTGTGTGCGGGCTTTCTCTAGTTGCAGTGAGTGGGGGCTACTCTTCGTCGAGGTGTGCGGGCTTCTCATTGTGGTGGCTTCTCTTACTGCAGAGCATGGGCTCTAGGTGCATGGGCTTCAGTAGCTGTGGCACATGGGCTCAATAGTTGTGGCTGACAGGCTCTAGAGCGCAGGCTCAGTAGTTGTGGTGCATGAGCTTAGTTGCTCTGTGGCATGTGGGATCTTCCCGGACCAGGGCTCAAACCCGTGTCCCCTGCATTGGCAGGCGGATTCTTAACAACTGCACCACGAGGGAAGTCCCCCAACTCCATTTTAATTTTCCTTTCACACTTCAAAAGACACAAATAGGCTGAAGGTGAAAGGATGTGAAAAGACATCGTGCAAACAGTAACTGAGAGCTGGAGTGTTCATTACTAATGTCAGAAAACAGTGACTTTGGGACTTCCCTGGTGGTGCAGTGGTTAAGAATCTGCCTGCCAATGCGGGGGACACGGGTTTGAGCCCTGGTCCGGGAAGATCCCACATGCCAGAGAGCAGCTAAGCCCGTGTGCCACAACTACTGAGCCTGCGCGCTAGAGCCCGTGAGCCACAACTACTGAGCCCACGTGCCACAACTACTGAAGCCTGTGAGCCTAGAGCCCATGCTCCACAACAAGAGAAGCCACTGCAATGAGAAGCCCATGCACCGCAACAAAGAGTAGCCCCCGCTCGCCTCAACTAGAGAAAGCCTACGTACAGCAACAAAGACCCAACGCAGCCAGAAAAAAAACAAAAAAACAAAAAACGGAGTTGGTATTGCTAAGAGCACTCGCTAAAATAGAGCCAGGAGGCCATTGAGGAAGTGACATAAGTCATAAGCACGTCTCAGCCTGGTTGGAATCTGACCTTTTGATCTGATGCAGCTATCTAGAACCTCTGCCAGAAATTCATGACTGTCGACTTACCAATGCTTACATTAAAAAAAAACCCTCATGATTCCTAAGAACAAATATTTTCTGGCTCACGTCAGAATCCACTGCAGTTCTCACCCAGCAACGTTTTCTTCTCCATTTTTTTTTAAACTGAAGTATACTTGATTTACAAATTTGCGTTAGTTTCTGCTGTACAGCAAAGTGAATCAGCTATACATATATATACATTCTTTTTCATATTTTCCATTATGGTTTATCATAGGATATTGAAAATAGTTCTCTGTGCTCTACCGTAGGACCTTGTTGTTTATCCATCCTATATATAATCGTTTGCATCTGCTAATCCCAAACTCCCAATCTTTCCTTCCCTCAACCACATCCCCCTTGGCAACCACAAGTCTGTTCTCTATGTCTGTGAGTCTGTTTCTGTTTTGTAGATTAGTTCATTTGTGTCATATTTTAGATTCCACATAGAAGTGATATCATATGGTATTTGTCTTTCTCTTTCTGACTTACTTCACTTAGTGTGATAATCTCTAGTTCCATCCATACTGCTGCAAGTCACCCAGCAACTTTTAACAACCTTCATGGCTTTTTGTCTTTATAAGCCCATAACTCTTTCTCTTCCTTGGAACACTCTTTCGTGGTTGCCTGAATCTATGTCTCCCGCATTGCAGTTCTTAAAGACCCCAAATAAACTCTTTACTTATTTGCAGATTCCTGCATTATTATTTTCTTTTTCCGGTACGCGGGCCTCTCACTGTTGTGGTCTCTCCCGTTGCGGAGCACAGGCTCCGGACGCGCAGACTCAGCAGCCGTGGCTCACGGGCCCAGCCGCTCCGCAGCATGTGGGATCCTCCCAGACCGGGGCACGAACCCGCGTCCCCCGCATCAGCAGGTGGACTCGCAACCACTGCGCCACCAGGGAAGCCCCCTGCATTATTTTTTGGTTGACAGGAGCACCTAAGGGACATCTCACTCCTCAGCTTTTCCTTTTAAGCTTTGTGATTGGTTCATTATCTGCCCCAGCTGAACTGCCTCAGACCACCATGATGTGAAAACATTGCACGGGTTGGGCCTTCCAGGGAGTCAACCAATTGACCCAATAATAATTCTTTGGGAAGGAGGCTTTGAAAGAGCCCTAGGTCTACTCTGCTTCCTCCAGGAATGGAAATGCAGCCTCTCAGCTTCCAAGGCTGCTGCTGAGCTGGGAAGTGGGAGATGGACCTAAGCTAAGTTAAAACCGCAGGCCTTGCTCTTCTTACTGAGATTCAGCTGTTTTTTTCTTGACTAAATACACCTGGGCTGCTGCAAGCCTTTGGTTTAATTTCCAGAGTTCTGGGAAAAAAGTCAATTCTGTATCTGCCAATTTTTTCATTACTTTTACGTAGAGTGAACTTTCAGAGGTCCTTAACCCTACCATGTTTGCCAAATGTTTCTGTATAAGTATTTTCGTGGATTTATCTTTTCATTTGTCCTAGATCAACACCCAGGAGGGTAATCACTGGGCCACGGGAGAGATAGTATATTAAGGTTTTTTAAAAACGGCCAGACATTTTCCCCCCAAAGTTGTACCATTTACAATACAAACATTTGAGGTTTCCAGATGATTCATATCTTTATAATGTCACATCAACTGAGTCATACAATTGAAATGTCATCATTGAATTATACTTTCAAGTATGACTTACTACATTTAACAAATGATATTCATCAATATTTCATTAATATTCATTCCTCTTAAAATTCTATTTTATAGTATGGTATGGATTTATCTCAATTTGTTTATTCACCAGCTGATCTTTCAGTTGGCACTTATGAATAAAGCTGCTATAAACATTGCATACAGATGTTTGGATGTATGTTTTCATTTCTTTTGGGTAACTACCTAGGAGTGAGATTGCTGGGGTTTAGGGTACTTTTTATTCAACTTGATGATGAACTGTCCTCCCTCCCTTCCAATTTGATCCATTCTAATAGGTGTGTAGTAGTATACTACTGCGGTTTTAATTTGCATTTCCTTATTGGCTAATGACGTTGAGCACATTCATGTGCTTATTGGCCATTCCTGTGTCTTTTTTTTTTTTTTTTTTGCGGTATGCGGGCCTCTCACTGTTGTGGCCTCTCCCGTTGCGGAGCACAGGCTCCGGACGCGCAGGCTCAGCGGCCGTGGCTCACGGGCCCATCCGCTCCGCGGCACATGGGATCTTCCCAGACCGGGGCACAAACCCGTGTCCCCCTGCATCAGCAGGTGGAGTCTCAACCACTGCGCCACTCAGGGAAGCCCTATTCCTGTGTCTTTTGAAAATGTTCAAATATTTTTTCCATTAAGAAAAAATGGATTGGATTGGATTATTTGTCTTCCTTGAATTGCAAGAGTTCCCTGTATATTCTGGGTACAAGTCCTTCATCAGATTTATGTCTCATAAATATTTTCTCTCATTATGCATCTTAACTTTTAAACTTTGAAATAGTATCTTTAATGAAATAGAATTTAACAAGCTTATTGAGTGTCTTTTGATTTCATCCTTTCTGTGTCCAATATAAGAAATCTGACTAACCCATGTTCATAAAGGTTTTCTTCTATGTTATAAGCTTTATAGCTCCCGTTTTACGTGATCTATGATACATTCTATGTATCACTCTATGATACATTCTGAGTAAATTTGTGAATATGGTACAAAGGATCAAGGCTCATATATTTTAACCTAAGGTTGTTCAATTATTGCAGTAACATTTGTTGAAAAACAACTTTCTCCATTGAATTACCTTGGTACTTTTGTCAAAAATTAACTGACAGTATATATGTGATACTAGTTATGGATTTTCTACTCTGTTTCATTGAGCTATATGTCTATTTCCATCCTAATATCAACCTATCTTGATTGCCATAGTTTTACAGTAAGTCCTGAAATTAAGCAGTGTGTCTTCTAATTTTCTTTTAAAAAATTGTTAGATGTTCTAAACCCTATGATTTTTCCATATAAATTTTTATTTATTTAAAAAAATTATTTTTATTTATTTTTGGCTGCGTTGGGTCTTCGTTGCTGCACAGGGGCTTTTCTCTAGTTGCAGCAAGCGGGGGCTACTCTTTGTTGCGGTGCACGGGCTTCTCATTGCGGTGGCTTCTCTTGTTGCAGAGCACAGGCTCTAGGCGCATGGTTTTCAGTAGTTGTGGCACGCGGGCTCGGGAGTTGTGGCTCACAGGCTCTAGAGTGCAGGCTCAGTAGTTGTGGCGCATGGGCTCAGTTGCTCTGCGGCATGTGGGATCTTCCTGGACCAGGGCTTGAACCCGTGTCCCCTGCATTGGCAGGTGGATTCTTATCCACTGTGCCACCATGGAAGCCCTATTTATTTAGTAACTGATGTGGTCTTTTCTATA
The DNA here is from genome assembly GCF_039906515.1 of Pseudorca crassidens. Classification (NCBI taxonomy): domain Eukaryota; kingdom Metazoa; phylum Chordata; class Mammalia; order Artiodactyla; family Delphinidae; genus Pseudorca; species Pseudorca crassidens. The sequence continues at coordinate 12,038,439 of NC_090315.1, read as the reverse complement.
AATGGGCCACCCAACATTGCCCCCTACATAGCTTGGGCTTGTGTGTTTATGAATGAACAATCAATGACATTTTTTTGGGGGGGGGCACACCTCGCGGCATGTGAGATCTTAGTTCCCTGAACAGGGATGGAACCGGTGCCCCCTGCAGTGGAAGGGAAGAGTCTTAACCAGTGGACCACCGGGGAAGTCCCAATTTTTCCATGTAAATTCTAGAATCCACTTGTCAGTATCTACAGGAAAGCCTGAGGAGATTTTGAAGGCGACTGTGTCACAGCTATAGATCAATCTAGGGAGAATTGACATTTTAACAATCTGTCTTATCCAAGAAAAATGACATCTCTCCATTTACGTAGGTCTAGTCTTACGTTCTGTTGGTGTATTACATAGAATATAGATCATAGTGTTCTGTCGTATGCCACCTACAGGAGGGGGTGACCTCCCCTAACCTCCATCACCTGCCAGATCCCTTGGCTGCCTTGGGATAAACTGAGTGAACAGCAGTGGGAGATGGTGGACTACGTGAGGGTGCTGCCACCACCCATGTGACGGAGCTCAGGGGAATGCTGCTGCTTTCCATCCCTTAACCAGGAAGTCCGTGATGAAGGATGGGACCCAAGCATCAACACACTTGGTCAAACCTCAGGCAGTCTTCTCAGTGCTGGATGCCCTGGCCAGCAAATGGAACCGTCTTCACATTTATCAAACCGCTGGACCACTGCCTAAAAATTGTTTGCACGCTAGGGTAAAGGACTCTGAGAATCTCTTGCCTTACAGATGCCCAGGACATAAATCGAATCACACGTGTCTCTACATACACTAAAGCCACGATACAAGGCCTTGCCAGGGTACTCTTCATCTTCAGAATTCTAGAACTTACTGATAATAACCAAGACACGTATTTCACTTCCCGAAATACACATTGCTAGCTCTTGGAAAAGGCATTCAATGGAACTCATGTCCCTGATGGGTCCCGGATAGCCCATTTAATTAAAAGACAGAAAGGTCACCTCAGACAACTCCTTTTCAAATTCCAGTTCAGCAAATGGATTCCTAAATGGGTCTCTGTCTCGCCCCAGACCTTACTTAATTCAGAGCTCCTTGGCTGGGTCACACCAACATTAAACACCTTTCTCAGCGCCGTTTCCCATGTTTAAAGTGGGTTATGGGGACTTCCCTGGCAGTCCAGTAGTTAAGACTCTACGCTTCCACTGCAGGGGGCATGGGTTCAATCTGTCGTCTGGGAATTAAGATCCTACACGCTGTGTGGTGTGGCCAAAAAAAAAAAAAAAAAAAAAAAGGGTTACGTCTGACCTCCATGTATATAAAGGCTCATTATATATGAGGCCCTTTAATAATATCACCCCCATCTTTATAAATGTTTTATCTTGCCCTGCCACCCAATAAGGGCTGGAAACCAGACTGAGGGTGCATACTCTCCTGGGACCCATTTGAGCCTCAAATTCCACCACCCCAAAACTTTGCTAAATATTCTGGTTATAAGGGGTAGATAATATTTGTTCTCCCTCTGATCCTTTTCAGGAAATTAAATTAGTATTCCAGGGTCATCCCCACAGACGGAGTGGACTACCAAAAAAGGGAGATAGAAAACTCCACTTAGTACATTTAAAAAAAAAAAACAAACACGTTTGGACATAATTTATTCAACACTATTAATTTACTGTGGCTGTCATTAAGAAAATTCTATAAACCAGGTGGCTTAAACAACGGATTTATCTTACCCCAGTTCCGGGTGCTAGAAGTCCGAGATCAAGGTATCAGCAGGTCTGTCTGCTTCTGGGATCTCTCCCTCTGCCTTGCAGATGGCCTCTTCTCTGTCCTCACATGGCCTTTTCTTTGTGTGATGCATACCTGGTGTCTCTGTGTGTGTCTAAATTTCCTCCCCTTATAAGGATACCAGTCATATTGTATTCAGACCCCCCCCCACACCAAAGACCTCATTTTAACATAATAACCTCTTTAAGGACCTTCTCTCCAAAGAGGGTCACATTCTGAGGTACTGGATGTTAGGACTTCAACATATGAATTTGTTGGGAAGGGGGTGAACACAATTACACCGATAAAAACACCATATCAGATAATGATGAAGCCAGACGAGCCTTCCTTGATAGTTATATGTGCCAAGGAAACTCAACATCACACAACAAAGCCTATCGAGTGCAGCTGCACACCCTACTGTTGACTGTGGGTCTGGTTACTGTGGGTCTGGGTGCTTTCATTGGTTTGCAGTCAAGAGACTCAAACCTTCCAAGGAAGCCATTGTTTCAACCACACATGACAAATGCTGAGGCCTGCATGCCATCAAGTTCTGTTGATACAGGCGCTATGATCCAAAGACCTTGCAAGCTTGCCTACCACCAACAAATCCTTTGCCCTTGAGGTCAAGGGACCACAGTAACTGGCAAAATTAGAGGACCTGCCTACAGGCTAATGCTGGATATTTCAATTGGCAAATGACCTGACACTCTATTAACACTTTTTTTTTTTTTTTTTTTTTTTTTTGTGGTACGCAGGCCTCTCACTGCTGTGGCCTCTCCCGTTGCGGAGCACAGGCTCTGACGCGGAGGCTCAACAGCCATGGCTCATGGGCCCAGCGGCTCCGCGGCATGCGGGATCCTCCCGGACTGGGGCACGAACCCGTGTCCCCTGCATCGGCAGGCGGACTCTCAACCACTGCGCCACCAGGGAAGCCCATTAACACATTTTTGACCAGAGACGTATTACGGCCACCGGCGTTAGTTTCTGCAAAAATCCCCCGGTCAATAATGTGTTAACGACATACACTCAAATCAGGCCATATGGTTTAAAACCTATTTGCAACAGAAATAGGTTGCACACAAACCTCCTCCTCAGTTACACACAGACATCTCGAATCTTTACATATACTTTACCAAACTATCAGTTCATATCCTCCAAGAGCACACCTGCCATACCTACCACCTTGACCCAAGAAACACACCAAGATGTTAATTGTCTATATTTTTTCAATGGCAATTTTCTCCTGATCTGTTGGCCTTACTGTACTTCAACTTTTCTATTAACACACTGTATTTTAAAACATGATCATGTTATCTGTAAGTAGTTTTCTTTCTTTCCAATTTGTACACCTATTAGTTTTTGCACTAACTTGGACCTTCAGTCCAATATTGAAGAGAAGTAGTGAGATTGGACATCATAAAAGCATTCATTCTTTCAATATTAAATATGATGCTAGCTGTAGCGTTCTTATAGATATGGTTTATCAGTTTGAGGACGTTGCCTTTCTATTCGTAGTCTATTGAGAGTGTTAATCATGAATGGTTGTTCAGTTCTGTCAAATACTTTTTGTATAGCTATTGAAATGGCCATATGGTCTTTTTTTTAGTCTCTTATTAACATGGTGAATTACTTTAAAGAGAGAAATGGTTACTAAATTTCTTTTTAATTAATTTTATTTTTGGCTGTGTTGGTCTTTGTTGCTGCGCACAGGCTTCTCTAGATGCAGCGAGCCAGGACTATTCTTCCTTGTGGCGCATGGGCTTCTCATTGTGGTGGCTTCTCTTGTTGCAGAGCACAGGCTCTAGGTGTGCAGGCTTCAGTAGTTGGAACACATGGGCTCAGTAGTTGTGGCTCGTGAGCTCTAGAGCATGAGCTCAGTAGTTGTGGTGCACGGGCTTAGTTGCTCCATGGCATGTGGGATCTTCCCGGACCAGGGATTGAACCCGTGTCCCCTGCATTAGTAGACAGATTCTTAACCATGGTGCCACCAGGGAAGTCCCTGTATGATCTTTTTAATGTGTTGTTGGATTCAGTTTGCTAGTATTTTGTTGAGGATTTTTTGTGTCTATGTTCATCAGTGATATTGGTCTGTAATTTTCTTTTTTAGTGATATTTTTGTCTGGTTTTTGTATCAGGGTGATGGTGGCCTCATAGAACGAGTTTGGGAGTGTTCCATCCTCTGCACTTTTTTCCAAGAGTTTGAGAAAGATAGGTGTTAACTCTTCTCTAAATGTTTGATAGAATTCACCTGTGATGCTATCTGGTCCTGGACTTTTGTTTGTTGGAAGATTTTTAATTGCAGTTTCAATATCATTGGTCTGTTTATATTTTCTAATTCTTCCTGGTTCAGTCTTGGAAAGTTGTACTTTTCCAAGAATTTGTCCATTTCTTCCAGTTTGTCCGTTGTATTGGCATATAGTTGCTTGTAGTAGTCTCTTATGATCCTTTGTATTTCTGCGGTGTCAATTGTAATTTCTCCTTTGTCATTTCTAATTTTATTGATTTGAGTCTTTTTTTTTCTTATGAGTCTGGCTAAAGGTTTATCAATTTTGTTTATCTTCTCAAAGAACCAACTTTTAGTTTTATTGATCTTTGTTATTGTTTTCTTCTTTTGTATTTCATTTATTTCTGCTCTGATCTTCATAATTTCTTTCCTTCTACTAACTTTGGGTTTTCTTTGTTCTTTTTCTAGTTGTTTTAGGTGTAAGGTTAGATTGAGATTTTTCTTGTTTCTTAGGGTGAGGTTGAATTGCTATAAACTTCCCTCTTAGAACTGCTTTTGCTTTGTCCCATAGGTTTTAGATCATCATGTTTTCACTGTCATTTGTTTCTAGGTATTTTTTAAAATTTCTTCTTTGATTTCCTCAGTGATCTCTTGGTTATTTAGCAGAGCACTGTTTAGCCTCCATGTGTTTGTGTTTTTTACAGTATTTTGCCTGTGATTGATTTCTAATCTCATAGTGTTGTGGTTGGAAAAGATGTTGGATATGATTTCAATTTTCTTAAATTTTCCGAGGCTTGATTTGTGACCCAAGATGTGATCTTTCTTGGAGGATCTTCCATGTGCACTTGAAAAGAAAATGTATTCTTCCACTTTGAGGTGGAATGTCCTGTAAATATTAATTAAGTCTATCTGGTCTGTGGTGTCATTTAAAGCTTGTGTTTCCTTATTTATTTTCATTTTGGATGATCTGTCCATTGGTGAAAGTGGGGTGTTAAAGTCCCCTACTATGATTATGATACTGTCGATTTCCCCTTTTATGGCTGTTAGCATTTGCCTTATGTATTGAGGTGCTCTTATGTTGGTGCATCAATATTTATAATTTTTATGTTTTCTTCTTGGATTGATCCCTTGATCATTATGTAGTATCCTTCCTTATCTCTTGTAACAGTCTCTATTTTATTTTATTATTATTATTTTTTGCGGTACGCGGGCCTCTCCAGTTGCGAAGCAAGGCTCCAGACGCGCAGGCTCAGTGGCCATGGCTCACGGGCCCAGCCGCTCCGCGGCATGTGGGATCTTCCCAGACCGGGTCATGAACCCGTGTCCCCTGCATCGGCAGGCGGACTCTCAACCACTGAGCCACCAGGGAAGCCCTAACAGTCTTTATTTTAAAGTCTATTTTATCTGATACAAGTATTGCTACTCCAGTTTTCTTGTGACTTCCATTTGCATGGAATATATTTTTCCATCCCCTCCCTTTCAGTCTGCGTGTGTCCCTAGGTCTGAAGTGGGTCTCTTGTAGACAGCATATATACAGGTCTTGTTTTTGTATCCATTCAGCCATACTGTGTCTTTTGGGTGAAGCATTTAATCCATTTACATTCAAGATGATTGTTGATCATGTATGTTCCTGTTACCATTTTCTTAATTGATTTGGGTTTGTTTTTGTGGGTCTTTTTCTTCTCTTGTGTTTCCCACCTAGAGAAGTTCCTTTAGCATTTGTTGTAAAGCTGGTTTTGTGGTGCTGAATTCTCTTAGCTTTTGCTTGTCTGTAAAGCTTTTGATTTCTCTGTCAAATCTGAATGAGATCCTTGCTGGGTAGAGAAATCTTGGTTGTAGGTTTTTCCCTTTCATCACTTTAAATATATCCTGCCACTTCCTTCTGGCCTGCAGAGTTTCTGCTGAAAAATCAGCTGATAACCTTGTGGGGATTCCCTTGTATGTTATTTGTTGATTTTTCCCTTGCTGCTTTGAATATTTTTTTCTTTGAATTTAATTTTTGTTAGTTTAATTGATATGTGTCTTGGTGTGTTTCTCCTAGGGTTTATCCTGTATGGGACTCTCTGTGCTTCCTGGACTTGGGTGGTTATTTCCTTTCCCATGTTAGGGAAGTTTTTGACTATAATTTCTTCAAATATTTTCTCAGCCCCTTTCTTTTTCTCCTGGGACCCCTATAATTAGAATGTTGGTGCATTTAGTGTTGCCCCAGAGGTCTCTGAGACTGTCCTCGATTCTTTTCATTCTTTTTTCTTTATTCTGCTCCTTGGCAGTAATTTCCACCATTCTATCTTCCAGCTCATCTATTTGTTCTTCTGCCTCAGGTATTCCACTATTGATTCCTTCTAGTGTATTTTTCATTTCAATTATTGTGTTGTTTATCACTGTTTGCTTGCTCTTTACTTCTTCTAGGTCTTTGTTAAACATGTCTTGTAGTTTCTCGATCCGTGCCTCCATTCTATTTCTGAGATTCTGGATCAACTTTACTATCATTACTCTGAATTCTTTTTCAGGTAGGTTGCCTATTTCCTCTTCGTTTGGTCTTGTAGGTTTTTACCTTGCTCCTTCGTCTGTAACATATTTTTTTGTTGTCTCATTTTTTTTTGATGATTGGGGCTGTATTCCTGTCTTACTGGTTGTATGGCCTGAGGTGTCCAGCACTGGAGTTTGCAGACAGTTGAGTCAAGTCTTGGTGCTGAGGTGAGGACCTCCGGGAGACCTCACTTCAATTAACATTCCCTGTGGTCTGAGGTTCTCTGTTGGTCCAGCGGTTTGGACTTGGTGCTCCCACCACAGGAGCTCAGGCCTGACCCCCAGCCTGGGAGCCAAGATCCCACCAGCCATGTGGCACAGCAAAAGAAAAGAAACAAAAAGGAGCAGTCCAATAACAAAGAATAAGAAATAAAATTAGAAAATTTAAAATGTATTAGGAAAAATAAAAATATAAGTGAAACAACTACAACAAGGTAAAATAGAGCCATAACAGAAAAAAGAAAGAAAGTAATGGGGGGGGCGGAACAAGCTAAAAGGAGCAGAACAATAACAAAGTATAAAATAAAATTACAAAAATAAAAAATGTATTAGAAAAAATACATAAATGAAACAACAACAAGGTAAAACAACCACAATCTAAAAGAAAAAATGGCTGGAAAAGGCCTTGGCTGTGGGGTGGGGTGGAGCTTACACAGGGCTTAGGAGGGGGCGGGGCTTAGGGCAGGGGCGGGGCTTAGGCTCAGGACCCCTGTGGCCAGGAAAGGCAGCACAGCCATGGGAGGCCTCAGGAGTGTGGAGTTTAGAGGTAAGGCCCTGGGTGGGGTGTGGGGGTGGGGCTTAGGTTCAGCACAGCCGGAGGGAGCCTCAGAGGGCAGAGGATTTGCCTGGGACCTCAGCAGGCTCCCGGGGCGCAAGTGGACAGGGTAAACACTGGCCATGTTCCCTTCCCATCCTCTGCTCTCCCGAGGGTCTCCCCTGTCCCAGTTGATCCCCTAACCATGGGTGGGTCCCTCTAGGCGTGGGAACCCCTCCACTCCCCCAGCCATACCTCAGGGGTGCCACTCCTGTCCTGCCTCTACTCCTCTCCCTTCCTCCCTGTCATGTCCTACCTGGTTCCTCGGGGGTTTCTCCCATCCCCTTAGGTGTCCATAGTCCCCCACCAGTGCCTGGTAGGTGCCCTAGTTGTGCAGAGATGCAAACTTCACGTCCTCCTAGTCTGCCATCTTGACTCCATCCCCTCTGTAGACTTTTTAGTGATGGTCGTTCTGACCCTTGTGAGGTGGTACCTCATTGTAGTTTTGATTTGCATTTCTCTAATAATTACTGATGTTGAGCATATTTTCATGTGCCTACTGTCCATCTGTATATCTTCTTTGGAGAAATGTCTATTAAGGTCTTCTGCTCATTTTTCTATTGGGTTGTTTTGTTGTTGTTGTTGTTGACTTGTGTAAGCTGTTTATATATTTTGGAGAGTAAGCATTTGTCAATCATGTCATTTGCAAATATTTTCTCCTATTCCATAGGTTATCTTTTTTTTATGGTTTCCTTTGCTATGTAAAATCTTGTAAGTTTGATAGGTCCCATTTGTTTATTTTTGTTTTTATTTCTATTGCCTTGGAAGACTGACCTAAGAAAACATTGGTACAATTTATGTCAGAGAATGTTTTGCCTATGTTCTCTTCTAGGAATTTTATGGTGTCATGTCTTATGTTTAAGTCCTTATTGCTTCATGTATTTTGAAGCACCCTTATTAGATGTATACAAATTTGCAATTGTCATGTCTTCTTGATAGAGTTACCCCTTTATCATTGTAGAATACCTTTATTTATACCTGTTAATATTTCTTGCTCTAAAGTCTACTCTTATAATAATATAGACACACTAGCTTTTTTGGACTAGCATTTGCATGACATGTCTCTTTCTATTCTTTTATTTTTCCTACCTGTATCTTTATATTTAAAAATAGGTTTTTGTATACAACATACAGTTGGGGCTTGCTTTGTTTTTAAATATAGTATTAGAATCTTTGCCTTTTAATTGGGTGTTTAGACCTTTTACACTTAATATGACTATTTGCATGTTTGGATTTAAATCTATCATCTCCCTACCTGCTTTATATTTTATGTGTTCTTTCCTTTTTTCCTGTTTTCTGTTGGCTTGAGTATTTTTGTGTTTCCATTTTATCTCCATTATTGACTTATTATACCCCCTTGTTTTCCTTTTATACTTTTTTTATAATACACAGTTTGCAACATTATAATCTACCTTAAAGCAATACTGTACTGCTTCAAGTACAATGTCACATCATTACAACTGTACACTTCTAGTTTCTGCCTTCTGTCTTTTGTGCTATCATTATACATTTTACCCTACATGTTTTCTTTTTATATTTTTCTTCATTAAAAAATTTTTTGAATAAATTTCAAAAAATATTTATGCTTCAAATAGTCAATTCATTTCTTCAAAGTTTACTTAAAAATTATCATACAATAAAAATGACCTTTTTAACTTTAGTGTTTAATTCTGTGAATTTTAACACATGTATAGATTTGTGTAGCCATCATTGTACTTCAGTGTACAAAACGGTTCCTTCACACCAAAAACTTCATTATACTATCTCTTTATAGCCACTCCTCACCACATTGATAAACCCTCAAAACCGATGATATGCTCTCTATCACCATGGCATTATTTTTAAATTTTATTTATTTAGTTTTTGCTGTGTTGGGTCTTCATTGCTGCGTGCAGGCTTTCTCTAGTTGAGGCAAGTGGGGGCTACTCTTCATTGCGGTGCATGGGCTTCTCATTGCAGTGGCTTCTCTTGTTGCAGAGCACGGGCTCTAGGCATGCGGGCTTCAGTAGTTGTGGCACGTGGGCTCAGTAGTTGTAGCTTGCGGGCTCTAGAGAGCAGGCTCAGTAGTTGTGGCGCACGGGCTTAGTTGCTCTACGGCATGTGGGATCTCCCCAGACCAGGGCTCGAACCCATGTCCCGTGCATTGGCAGGTGGATTCTTAGCCACTGCACCACCAGAGAAGCCTGGTATTGCTTTTTAGAACATGCCATATAAATGAAATCATATAGTACTTAGTGCTATGTGACTGGGTTCTTTCATTTAATATGCTGTCTTTAAGATTCATCAGAGTTGTTGTATATATTAATGGTTGGTTCCTTTTTATTGCTGAGTGGTATTCCATTGTGTGGATGTACTGCAGTTTATTAATCCATCCTCCCATTGAAGGGCATTTGGGTTATTTCCAGCTAATGAAAATTATGAATAACGCTGGTATAAACATTCATGTACAGGTTTTAGTATGAGCATAAGTTCTCATTTCTCTAGGGAAGACTGCTGAGAAGAGTACTTGAGTATTTTTAATTTTGTTATAAATTTTCAAATTGTTTTCCACCAAAGTGTCTGTACCCTTTTGCATTCCCCCACCACCCACCAGCAATATGTGAGAGTTCCAGTTGCTCTGGGACCTCATGACAACTTGATATTGTTCCTATTTTTTAAGGCATTCTAATAGGTGTGTAGTAGAGTCTAATTGTAGTTTAACTTGTAATTTCCTTAATTGCTAATGATGTTGTATATATTTTTTTGTGCTTATTTGTCATCATTATATCTGCCTTGGGGAAGTGTATGTTGATGTCTTTTTTAAATTATTGGAGTGTAATTTCTTTACAATGTTGTTAGTTTCTCCTGTAAAATGAAGTGAATCAGCTATATGTATACCTATATCTCCTCCCTCTTGGACCTCCCTTCCTGCTGCCATCCCACACATCTAGGTCATCACAGAGCACTGAGCTGAGCTTCCTGTGCTTTATAGCATGTTCCCACTATCTATCTACTTTACACATGGTAGTGTATATATGTCAATCCTAATCTCCCAATTTGTCCCACCCTCCCTTCCCCCCTCCAATTTTCAGTTGGGTTGTTTGTTACTGTTGAGTTTTAAAGTTCTTATTGTTGAGTTTTGAAAGTTATTTATATATTATGGAGAGAAGAGTTTTTTTGAATATGTGATTTGCAAATATTCCTGTCTAGATCTCGTTTTTTTCATTCTCTTAATATTGTCTTTTACATAAGGTTTAAAATTGGATAAGGTTGAATTTACTAATGTGTTTTTGTATGGATTGCACTTTTGGTGTCAAGTCTAAGAACTCTTTGCTTAACTTCAGGTTCCAAAGATTTTCTCTTATGTTTTCTTTTTATATTTTTTCTTCATTAAAAAAAATATATTGGAGTATAGTTGATTTACAATGTTGTGCTGGTTTCAGGTGTACAACAAAGTGAATCAGTTATACATATATCCTCTTATGTCTTCTTTTTAAATTTTTATAGTTTTGCATTTTGTAGTCAGATCTATAAATAACTGCTAATTTTTGCATAAGGTGTATGTTTAGGTTAAGGCTCATTTCATTTTGCACACAGAGGGTCAGTTGTTCAAACACCATTTGTTGAAAGAATGTCCTTCCTTTTGCATCTTTGTCAAAGTCAATTTGCCATATTTATATGCATACATTTCTGGACTTTCTATTTTCCACTAATCTATGTATCTGTCCCTTCACTATCTTGATTACTGTAGCTTTAGAATATCTCTTAACATCAAGTATTATGATTCTTCCAATTTATTCTACTTTTAAAATAAAATTTGGGTCTATTTAAGTTCCTTTGCTTTTCCATATAAATTTTAGAATGAGCTAGTCTATAAAATGCTTCTAGAACTTTGACTAATATTGTATTAAATCTGTAAATCAATTTGGGGATAATTGACACATTTACTGTGTTTCATATTCTAATTCATGAACACTGTATATCTCTTCAATTATTTAGGGGTTCTTTGGTTTCATTCTATCAGTACTTTGTAATGTTTGGCACACGAATTCTATACATGTTGTTAGATTTATACCTAAGCATCTCATTCTTTAGAGATTGTTGTTGTGGTCCGTGTGCGGGTTGGAAGAATTTCCAGACACAAAGTGTTTTAGATGGGAGTGAGTTTATGGAGAACAAAGAGCAGAGTTAGTGAGGGGTGCTGCAAATACAGCCGGCCGACTTCCTGATAGACCAGGGAGAGCCGACCTCCTTTGTGGGTTGGTAGCCAACTTTTACAGCCTCAAGACAAGAAAACTCCTGCTGGCAGGATGGCATTAGGTGATCGGTCAGGATGCTACATGGTGAATATTGTACCTGATACGGAGTCAGGGGCTGTCCAGTTTTGGTCAGGAGAGCCTATGGCAATAGTTGCTATGGGGGCTCGGTTAATTCCGGAGATTTTTGTCCTGTGCTCTCAACATAGGGATCCCCATTCCCCTCTCTTTTTATTTATGGACCAAATCTTTGGCCCCTTAACACCCCACTCATGACTAACTATCTACCTATCCCTGTCTCAGGCCATAGGAACCCAGGTCACTGGGGAAAGGGGCGATGACCATTCCTAGCTTCTTCCTGCTGGACGGGGACATCATGGGGCCCTGAGTCCCAGTGCCCACTCTCTGTCAGGGTGTATTTACGGAGGGAGATGAGAGCCCTCGGAATGAAAAGGCAGCTTGTTCCAACGTAGTCCACGTGCCAACTGGCTGGTACCCTTGTTGTAGCACCATCTGGAATTGAATCTTTTGAACCTGTCGGGAGATGAACCTAGATAATGTGTTAATAATGCAGGAGCCATACAACAAAACAAAGGCTATCAGGATTAATGGTCCCAACAAGGGCAATAGCCATGTCCATATCTGGATCCCCAGAGAGGAGAGGAGGTTGGAAAGCCAGCTTGGGGCCCTGTCCTGCTGTCTCTTTTAAATCTCCTATTAATTTGATGTTTTTCTTTAGAATCTGAAGGTTGTCTTCAACCTGGCCGGAGGTATTAATATAGAAGCAGCCTGTCTCATTTAGCTGGGCACAGACACTCCCACCTCAGCTGTTATAACATTAAGGGCCCTCCTACTTTGAAAAACCCCCGCAGCCAGAGAGCCTGGGGCTGACTGCTGTTCCTCAATGGCTGCTACTGTAGCCTTCCAAGATTCCTGGACCGTGATGGTGAGATGGAGAACGCTCCTCTCTAAGAGGGGTGTGCCTGCAAACCGGAAGAGCCCTTTAAAGTCGCTATGTATTACTTCAGGCTGATCAAGAACTGGGTTATCATAAGCATGTCCCCACCAAGCAGCGGTTCATTTTTGTCTCTCCAGGACAGGTCTTAAGGCCTCCTTGAGGAAGGACCCAAGGTTGGCAATGCCTCCTGAGGAAGCTAAATCCTTTGTAGTCGTAATGGTCACCTCTGGGACCGCAGCAATAATTGTGCAGGAGCCCCTCCAAAGCGTGGGAAGATCTAGATAGACCCCGTTACCACAATGAAACGAAAATCCAGTGCACCTCAAGCATACCCCCGTTGTGGGTCCCCAGAGCCAGGCCTTGACCTTTTGGGAGTTTTCCTCTGGAAATAGACTGGGGTCCCATGGCCTGGGATTATATTGGGAAGGCCAAACTCTGTGGAAGTAGTCATCTATACATGAAGGGGAGAATCCGGGCTCTGACTGATTATGAGTGTGACCGGGGAATTGGCATAACAAATTTCTTAATATTAGCTGAATTATGTTATATGTTGGAGGAGAATCTTGTGGGGAGGTTAAACTAAGTAAGTGTCCGGTGGTCACACCAATCCCCACCTATTTAGTTCCCAGGGCCGAGCTGTTTATGGGGGTATGGTCTTCATTAATATATTTCTTAGTCACATTTTTCCTTGAATTTCCCCAACATAAAGTGAAATTACCTTCGTGTACATTATATTCATCTTCCTCTGACCAGGGATCCCATTCCAGGCTAGTCTGATTAAAACTAAGAGTGTAATTACAGAGAGTCATTTAGCCAGCCCAAAATGGGTCCCCATCCATCTAGGTTTTGGAAACAGAGCTGTGCCTTTCCTAAGAGCCTGGAAACTGTACCTACACAGACAACTAGACCTGTGCCAAAAGCGTCAGGTTCTACCTGCCTTTGGCCTCTGTACAAAAGGTAATCCAGCCCATAATATTGGCCTTATAGATTACACAACTGTTCGATGGAGGTACGGAGGGCCAATAAGTAGAGTTCCTCTAAGTTTTGAGTTCCCCTGGGGTATATCCAACAGTCGGTTTTATTAGTTAATTTTGCGACTTGATTTATGGTGTCAGCGGGTGACGGGGATATGGAGAAATGAAGGGAAAACAGCAAAGTCCAGTAACTGTAAGAAGAAATGCCACATTAGGGAAGTAAGAGACTGTGCGAATTCATTTTGTGACGATATGCAGAATAGGAGAAGGGCAAGCACAACGAGAAAAGTCAGGAGGTACAGTAGGCTTGTTACTTCTGCCAACTGTGGGAATGGTGAGTTCATGTACCCAGAGGGCCTAGGTTTAAAAGGCAATGGACCTGTTGTGGTGCATAATCTTGGAAGTCCCCTTGGAGGATTCTGTCCCACGATAATTGTAATATGTATTGTCTCTGATAATTTGGGGGCCGTAAGTGTAACTGAGATTCTTGGGAATTTATGTCTTTCAGCAATGCCCAGTAAAAATCAAGTCCAAAAGGGGAAATTGAAAGCTGGTGTATAGGGGTCAATGGAAAGAGCAGATTTAGTAGCTATCTTAAAGTGTACATCAGTATTAGAAGGAAGTGAGCTTATTGGCGTTAGATCCATGCCATCCTAGCTAGGCAGTCCCTGGAATACTAGGGAACCGCGTTGCAAGGGAGGGTGATAAGTACAAGCAGAAATGAAATGGCCCAGAAAATAACAAGGAAAATGAAAAAGTTGTAAATCAGTTTCTCAAGATCCAGAAAGCAAGGAGAAGACATCACCTGGTTGTTTTTTGAAAAGGAAGCGAAGACCTTCCAGAGTTTCGCAGCTATATGTTGAGTCCGGCAATTTTTCTACCTCCTGGGGGTTTCGTTCTTCAGGGGTAGGAGCTGCTTTCAGTCTGGATATGTGAATCCAAGGGGTGAAGCCTTGGACTTTTGCCGCCATGGGGCTGGTCAGCAGGACTTGGTGTAGCCCCGTCCAGATCCCACTTAATGGCTTCCGGTCCTTTGGGAGAGTCTTAACGTACACTCAGTTACCCGGTAGTAAGTTTTTAGATGTTTCTGTGAGGTCAGGGTCAGGTTTGGGACTATTTGGGTCCTAATATTTCAATATATTTTTTTAATGGATAATTATTGGAGTATAATTGCTTCACAATACCGTGTTAGTTTCTGTTGCACAACAAAGTGAATCAGCCATATGCATACATATGTCCCCATATCCCCTCCCTCCGCAGCCTCCCTATCCCACCCCTCTAGGTCATCACAAAGCACCAAGTCAATCTCCCTCTGCTATGCTGCTGCTTCCCACCAGCCAACTATTTTACATTCGGTAGTGTATATACGTCGATGCTACCCTCACTTTGCCCCAGCTTTGCCCTCCCACCCCATGGCATCAAGTCCATTCTCTATGTCTACCTCTTTATTCCTGCCCTGCCACTAGGTTCATCAGTACCATTATTTTTTAATTCCATATAGATGCGTTAGCATATGGTATTTGTTTTTCTCTTTCTGACTTACTTCACTCTGTATGACAGACTCTAGGTCCATCTACCTCACTACAAATAACTCAATTTTGTTTCTTTTTATGGCTGAGTTATATTCCATTGTATATATGTGCCACATCTTCTTTATCCATTCATCTGTTGATGGAAATTTAGGTTGGTTCCATGTCCTGGCTATTGTAAATAGGGCTGCAATGAACAATGTGGTGCATGTCCCTTTTTGAATTATGGATTTTTCGGGGTATATGCCCAGTAGTGGCATTGCTGGGTCATATGGTAGTTCTATTTTTAGTTTTTAGGTGTTTTTTTTTTTTTTTTTTTTTTTGTTTTGCGGTACGCGGGCCTCTCACTGCTGTGGCCTCTCCCTCCGCGGACCACAGGCTCTGGAAGCGCAGGCCCAGCGGCCATGGCCCACGGATCCAGCCGCTCTGCGGCACGTGGGATCCTCCCAGACTGGGGCACAAACCCACGTCCCCTGCATCGGCAGGCAGACTCTCAACAACTGTGCCACCAGGGAAGCCCTATTTTTAGTTTTTTAAGGAACCTCCATGCTGTTTTCCATAGTGGTTGTATCAATTTACATTCCCACCAACGTGTAGGAAGGTTCCCTTTTCACCACACCCTTTCCAGCATTTATTGTTTCTAGCTTTTTTGATAATGGCCATTCTGACCAGCGTGAGGTGATACCTCATTGTAGTTTTGATTTGCATTTCTCTAATAATTAGTGATGTTGAGCATCTTTTCATGTGCCTCTTGGCCATCTGTATGTCTTCATTGGTGAAATGTCTATTTAGCTCTTCTGCCCATTTTTTAACTGGATCATTTGGGTTTTTTTGATATTTGAGCTCCATGAGATGTTTGTGTATTTTGGAGATTAATCCTTTGTCTGTTGTTTCATTTGCAAATATTTTCTCCCATTCTGAGGGTTGTCTTTTTGTCTTGTTCATGATTTCCTTCAGTGTGCAAAAGCTTTTAAGTTTAATTAAGTCCCATTTGTTTATTTTTGTTTTTATTTCTGTTACTCTAGGAGGTGGGTCAAAAAAGATCTTGCTATGGTTTATGTCAAAGAGTGTTTTTCCTATGAAAGTTTTATAGTGTCTGGTCTTACATTTAAGGCTTTAATCCATTTGGAGTTTATTTCTGTGTATGGTGTTAGGTAGTTAATTTCATTCTTTTACATGTAGCTGTCCAGTTTTCCCAGCACCACTTATTTTTTTTTTTTTTTTTTTTTTTGCGGTACGCGGGCCTCTCACTGTTGTGGCCTCTCCTGTTGTGGAGCACAGGCTCCGGACGCGCAGGCTCAGCAGCCATGGCTCACGGGCCTAGCCACTCCGCGGCATGTGAGATCTTCCCGGCCCGGGGCATGAAC
This sequence comes from Pseudorca crassidens, assembly GCF_039906515.1. Lineage (NCBI taxonomy): Eukaryota > Metazoa > Chordata > Mammalia > Artiodactyla > Delphinidae > Pseudorca > Pseudorca crassidens. The sequence goes on along the minus strand of NC_090315.1, from coordinate 12,022,033 downwards.
CCGTGTCCCCTGCATCGGCAGGCGTACTCTCAGCCACTGCGCCACCAGGGAAGCCCTGTAGTTTTCTTTTTTTGTGATATCTTTTTCTGGTTTTGGTATCAGGGTGATGGTGGCTTTGTAGAATGAATTTGGGAGTGTTCCTCCCTCTGCAATTTCTTGGAAGAGTTTGAGTAGAATGGGTGTTAGCTCTTCTCTAAATGTTTGATAGAATTCGACTGTGAAGCCATCTGGTCCTAGATTTTTGTTTGTTGGAAGATTTTTAATTACGGTTTCAATTTCATTACTTGTGATAGGTTTGTTAATATTTTCTAATTCTTCCTGGTTCAGCCTTGGAAAATTGTACCTTTCCAAGAATTTGTCCATTTCTTCGTGGTTGTCCATTTTATTGGTATATAGTTGTTTGTAGTAGTCTCTTATAATCTTTTGTATTTCTGCAGTGTCACTTGTGATTTCTCCTTTTTCATTTCTAATTTTATTGATTTGCATCCTCTCCCTTTTTTTCTTGATGAATCTGGCTAAGGGTTTATCAATTTCATTTATCTTCTCAAAAAAACCGCTTTTAGTTTTATTGATCTTTGCTATTGTTTTCTTCTTTTCTATTTCATTTATTTCTGCTCTGATCTTCATGATTTCTTTCTTTCTACTGACTTTGAGTTTTCTTTGTTCTTCTTTCTCTAGTTGTTTTAAGTGTAGGATTAGAGTGTTTATTTGAGACTTTTCTTGTTTCTTGAGGTGAGATTGAATTGCTATAAACTTCCCTTTTAGAACTGCTTTTGCTGTGTCCCATGGGTTTTGGGTCGTTGTGTTTTCGTTGTCATTTGTTTCTATATATTTATTAAATTTCTTCTTTGATTTCTTCAGTGAACTCTTGGTTATTTAGTAGCATACTGTTTAGCCTCCATGTATTGTGTTTTCTACAGTTTATTTTATGTAATTGATTTCCAATCTCATAGCACTGTGGTTAGAAAAGATGCTTGATACAATTTCAATTTTCTTAAATTTTCCAAGACTTGATTTGTGACCCAAGATGTAACCTATCCTGGAGAATATTCCACGTGAACTTGAGAAAAAAGTGTATCCTGCCACTTTTGGGTGGAATGTTCTATAAATATCAATTAGATCTATCCGGTCTATTGTGTCATTTAAAGCTTCTGTTTCCTTATTTATTTTCTGTTTGGATGATCTGTCCATTGCTGTAAGTGGGGTTGTTAAAGTCCCCTACTATTGTGTTACTGTCGATTTCTCCTTTCGTGGTTGTTAGCATTTGCCTTATGTATTCAGGTGCTCCTATGTTAGGTGCATAAACATTTCTAATTTTTATATCTTCTTCTTGGATTGATTCTTTGGTCATTATGTAGTGTCTCTCCTTATATCTTGTAACAGTCTTTATTTTAAAGTCATTTTATGTGATATAAGTATTGCTACTCCAGCTTTCTTTTGATTTCTGTTTGCATGGAGTATTTTTTTCCATCCCTTCACTTTCAGTCTGTATGTGTCCCTAGGTCTGAAGTGGGTCTCTTGTAGACAGCATATATATGGGTCTTGTTTTTGTATCCATTCAGCCAGCCTGTGTCTTTTGGTTGGGGCATTTAATCCATTTACATTCAAGGTTATTATTGATATGTATGTTCCTATTACCATTTTCTTAATTGTTTTGGGTTTGTTTTTGTGGGTCTTTTTCTTCTTTTGTGTTTCCCACTTAGAGAGGTTTCTTTAGCGTTTGTTGTAAAGCTGGTTTTGTGGTGCTGAATTCTCTTAGCTTTTGCTTGTTGGTAAAGCTTTTGACTTCTCCATCGAATCTGAATGAGATCCTTGCTGGGTAGAGTAATCTTGGCTGTAGGTGTTTCTCTTTCATCACTTTAAGTATATCCTGCCACTCTCTTCTGGCCTGCAGAGTTTCTGCTGAAAAATCAGCTGATAACATACAAAGGAATCCCCATAAGGTTATTTTTTGTTTTTCCCTTGCTGCTTTGAATATATTTTCTTTGCATTTAATTTTTGTTAGTTTGATTAATATGTGTATTGGTGTGTTTTTCCTAGAGTTTATCCTGTATGGGACTCTGTGCTTCTTGGACTTGGATGACTATTTCCTCTCCCATGTTAGGGAAGTTTTCCACTATATCTCTTCAATAATTTTCTCAGACCCTTTTTTTTTCTTCTCTTCTTCTGAGACCCCTATAATTTGAATGTTGGTGCGTTTAGTGTTGTCCCAGAGGTCTCTGAGGTTGTCTTCAATTCTTTTCTTTATTCTGCTCCTTGGCAGTTATTTCCACCGTTTTATCTTCCAGCTCACTTATTCGTTCTTCTGCCTCAGTTATTCTGTTATTGATTCCTTCCAGTGTATTTTTCATTTCACTTATTGTGTTGTTCATCTCTGTTTGTTCTTTAGTTCTTCTAGATCTTTGTTAAACATTTCTTGTATTTTCTCAATCCGTGCTTCCATTCTATTTCTAAGATTGTGGATCATCTTTACTATCATTACTCTGAATTCTTTTTCAGGTAGATTGCCTATTTCCTCTTCATTTATTTGGTCTTGTAGGTTTTTAACTTGCTCCTTCATCTGTGACATATTTTTTTTGCTGTCTCTTTTTTTTTTTTAATGAGTGGGATTGTGTTCCTGTTTTACTGGTTGTTTGGCCTGAGGCTTCCAACACTGGAGTTTGTAGGCTATCGCGTAGAGGAGCTGGGTCTTGGTGCTGAGATGAGGACCTCTGTGAGACCTCACTCCAATGAATATTACCTGGGGTCTGAAGTTCTCTGTTAGTCCAGTGGTTTGGACTCAGAGCTCCCACCACAGGAGCTTCCACCTGACTCCGGGCTCGCAAACCAAGATCCTGCAAGCTGAGTGGGGTGGCAAAAAAAAAAAAAAGTAAAAAATAATACTAGACTAGGAAACTAACAGATATGTTAGAAAGAATGTAAAAATAAAAATATACATGAATTAACAACAAGAAGGTACATCAGTACCACAATAGTAAAGAAGAGGAGGGAAAAGAAAAAAAGGAAAAACAAAGTGGGGGGGGAGGCCTTGGCTGTGGTGGGCGGGGCCTAAGCAAAGGCAAGTTTCGGTGGTGGGCGGGGCCAATGCTCAGGACCCACAGGGCTGGGAAAGGCCCTGGGGACTGTGGGGGGTGGGGCTTAGGCTCAAGGAACAGAAGGGGCCCAGGCGTACCCCCCAAACCTGGTCTCAGAGGGCGGGGGACCTCACCTGAGAGCCCAGCAGGCTTCCTGGGCCCGAGTGGGCAGGGCAAACGCCCTCCTCTCCTCTCCTGCTCTTCCAGTCTGGGGTCTGGGAGAGCCCTTCCTTCCTGCCTCTCCTGATCTCCCCGGCCTCCCTCCTATGCCCCCACGACCAGTGCGGCTGGGGTGGGGGGAGGGGTGGGCACTTTGGAGGACAGAGAACCAGCCTGGGAGCTCAGCAGGCTCCCCATGCCTAAGTGGGCTGGGCGATCGCCCTCCGCTCTTCGCCTCCTCCTCCTGGAGGGCTCCTCCCACCTGCCTCTCCTGTCCTCCCCTTGGCCTCCTTCCTATGCCCCCAAGGACCCACATGGCCTGGAGAGGGGTCTGGAGGGCAGGGGATACGCCTGCGAACTCAGCAGGCTCCCCAGGGCCCAAGTGGGTGGGGCAAACGCCCTCCGCTCCTCTCCCGCTCTTCCCGAAGAGTCCCTCCCACCTGCTTCTCCTGATCTCCCCGGCCTCAGGGGTGCCGATCTTGTCTGGCCTTCACTTCTCCTCTCCCCTCGGCCCCCCTACATCCTACCGGTTCACTCTGGGGTTCCTCCCGTCTCCTTGGGGGTCAGAGTTCCCCACCAGTGGCCGGCAGGCGCCCTAGTTGTGGGCAGATGCTAACTCCGCGTCTTCCCACACCGCCACCTTGACTCCACCTCCCCATATATTTTTGAGAGTTAATCCTAACACTGGGAGGTGTTGAGCCAGGTAGCGAGTTTCTGGATTGACCAGGAGATCTGTGTTTAAAAAGGGCCTTCCATATAGGATTTCATATGGGCTCAGAGGGGTCTTAGATTTGGGGGTTATTTCAGGCTCTCAAGAGCGTGATGGGGAGAAGTGTAACCCATGTTTGATGGGTCTCCATAGCCAGTTTAGTTAAATACCTTTTGAGGGTTTGATTAGCTCTCTGTGCTTTTCTGGACGCGTGGGGGTGCCAGGCTGAATGGAGAAAGTATTTAATCTGTAATGCTTTGCTTCTGCCCTGAGTTAAGCTGGAAATAAAAGTGGGCCCATTATCGGATTGTAGAGACCTTGGGAGTCTGAATCTAGGTATGATATGTTCCACTAAGGCCGCGGTGACTTCTGAGGCTCTTTCTGTCTTAGTCGGGAATGCCTCTCTCCACCCTGTGAAAGTGTCTACCATAACCAAGAGATATTTGTAATCCTTGCAGGTGTGCATGTGAGTGAAATCTACCTGCCAGTCTTCCCCTGGTTGGTTCCCCCACCTTTGGACTGGCTTGAGCAGCGTTGGGGGGTCTTATGGCACCCTCTGTGTTAACCTGGTGACATACCGGGTGAGCCTGTGATGTGGACTGAAGTGCTGAGAGAATTCCTCTTCCAGAGAAGACAGTCTCGGCTAATTTAAAGAGAGATTTGGCCCCTAGGTGGGTGGCCTGGTGGAGAATGGTTTAAGACCTTCCATTGAGATGCTGCTGGTAGAAGGAGCGTATTGTCTGGGCCTTGTGACCGTCCTTCAGGAGTTAAAGTGAATCCCCGGCTCTTCCCTTCCTTTAGCTCTAGATCACAATACTGGGGTGGGGAGGCTTTAAATTTGGGGTCAAGGGAGCTTGTACGAGTCTTTGAGCGGCTTTCTTTGCTTCCCTGTCTGCTTTCTTGTTACCCTTGGTTATCTCTGAGGAGTCCCTTTGGTGTGCCTTGCAATGGATAATGGTCACTTCCTTAGGGAATTTTATTGCCTCTAGCAAGTCTAGAATGTCTGGCCCATGTTTAATTGGGGTGTTATTAACAGTCCCCTTTCTTCCCAGATGGAGGCATGAGCATGGACTACATGGAAGGCATAAGTTGAGTCTGTGTAAATATCTATTCGGAGTCCCTCTCCTAGTTTTAAGGCTCTAATTAAGGCAATGAGTTTCGCCCTTTGGGCAGAAGTGGTAGCCCCATAGAGTGGGCCCGACTCTGACATTTTCTTGACTGACAGTGGCATAGCCTGAGACCCTGTGTCCCGTCCTTCATGAAACTACTGCCGTCTGTGAACCATTCTGCATCTGGGTTGGGCAGAGGTGCATCCCAGAGATCTGCCCTAGTGCTGTCATTCTGGTCTAGTGTTTCTAGACAAGAGTGTAATAGGGTGTCAGGATTCGGGTTAGGCAGAAAGGTAGCAGGATTTAATATATTACAAGGTTTAATTGATGTCTCAGAGCTTTCCAGAAATAAAGCTTGGTATTTTTGAATTCTGTTGTCTGAAACCCAGTGGTAAGCTTTGGAGTTGAGAACACCTAGGACCTGATGTGGAGTATAAACTGTAAGGGGTTGTCCCATAGAGAGTTTGGAAGCCTCTTCTGTTAGTAATGCTGTGGCGGCCAGTGCCCTAAGACAGGGAGGCCACCCCTGGGATGTCGCATCTAATGTTTTAGATAGATACGCCACAGGGCGCTGAGATGGCCCCAGAGATGGAGTTAGCGCTCCAAGGGTTATTCCTCTCCTCTTGTGAGTGAAAAGAGAAAACGGCTTGGTTAAGTCTGGTAGGCCTAAGGCTGGGGCCATAACAAGAGCCTCCTTCATCTGTCTAAAAGCCATCTGTCCATCTCAGTGGTCCACTCAAGAGGGAGATTTTCTGGTCCTTTAAGGGCCTCATAGAGTGGCTTTGCCAACAGGCCGTAGGTGGGGATTCAGATCCAGCAAAAGCCAGCCCCACCCAGGAAGGTTCTGAGCTGTTGTTCAGTGGCTGGCGGGGCCATACTTAGGATTAGAGTCCTTGGGCGTGGAGAAATACTTCTCCTCCGCGGGGTTAATATTAACCCTAGGAAGGTAACCTGCTGGGAAGTAATCTGAGCTTCGGTTGGGGACACTTGGTATCCCCTTTCTGCTAAATGTTTAAGGACTAAAACAGTGTTGTTGTCTGAGGTTTGCCTGTTGGGGCAGGCAGCCTTCGCCTTCCAATCGTAGAGGGAAGAGGTCTTTTGCTCATGCTTGGCCAAATAGGTGGTGGCTGTCTCTGAACCCCTGGGGTAACACTGTGCATGTGAGTTGTTGGGAATGTTTAGTGTCTGGGTCACTCCATTCGAAGGCAAATAAGAATTGGGAGTCAGAATGGACTGGGCTGGCTGCAGAATAAGGCATCTTTTAGATCCAGGACTGAATACCATTGGGTCCCCCGGTGGAATGTGACTCAGGAGGATGTGACAGTTTGGGACTAGAGGGTGGATGGGGACCACAGCCTGGTTGATTGCCCTTAGATCTTGGACCAAACGGTACGTGCTATCAGATTTTTTTTTACTGTGAGAATCGGAGTATTGCGTGGGGAGTTGCAGGGAATTAAAAGGCCGTTTTTGAGAAACTTAGAAATTAGGGGCTGTGGTCCCTTTAAAGCTGCCTCTTTAAGAGGGTATTGTGGGACCCTGGGAAAGGAGTTCGGGTCTTTTAATAACTACCGGGGTGGGGGGCGGTGGTAGATTTGCCAGCAGTAGAAGTGTCCCATATTATTGGAGGTGCCTGTTGGTAAACACGGGGTGGAATATTGTCCGGAATGGATTCAATGTTTAAAGCCATAGTGGTTGCGGCGAGAGATAGGGTGGCTCTGAGTCTTGTCAGGAGGTCTCTGCCTAGCAGAGGAACGGGGCAGGCCGGAAGAACCAACAGAGAATGTGAGAGTAGGGTATTTTCAAGGGAACATGGTAGTGGAGGTGTAAATCGGCCAAGGCTAAGTTGTCCATCTATTCCTGTTAGAAGGATCGAGGAACAGCGGGTAGGACCAGAGAAGGAAGTTAGGGCTGAATAAGTGGCCCCAGTGCCAATCAGAAAGGTTATGGCAGCCCCTGCCACATCCAGGGTTACCTGGGGCTCCTCCAGTCTTACGGGAACCATAGGGGCCTCTATATTAAGCCCCGGGCACCGTCAATCGTCCGCCTCTAGGATGTCGAGACCCGGGAGACTGGCTCCCGTTCTTGGTAATCAGCGACCACCGATAATGGCAGCTGGGTCTGAACTTTGCCTGGGACATTGAGCCCCACCATACCCTTGTTACCGGGAGCCTTGGGTGCCGGCCCACTGGCTTGAGGGCGGGAGGGACAGCTCCTTCTCCAGTGGCCCATCTGCTGGCAAATAGGACAAGGGGTATTAGGCGGTGGGGCGTGACAGTTTCTGACGGTGTGCCCTGGCTGACCTCATTGGTAGCAGGTCATCGGTGGCTTTTGACCGGTAGGAAGAGCTCCCGTTGTACCCTGCCAGAGCGGGACTGGGGGAGATCAAGAGCAAAGTATTGAGCATGCTTTCTTAATTTCTCCTTCTCTCTCTGTTCCCTCCTGTTCCTGGAGGCTTCCTCCCTGTTGTTAAAAAACCTTAAAAGCCATATCACGTAGCACAGGAAATGGGGTCTGGGGGCCCTGGTCTAGTTTTTGTAGCTTTTGCCTAATGTCTGGGGTTGACTTGCTTATGAAGTGGACCGCAAGTATTGCTCTTCCTTTGTTAGTATCCAGATCTAAGTTGGTATATTTTCTCATGGCTTCTGCTAGCCGGGCCTGAAAAAGGGCTGGGTTCTCAGAAGGGTCTCGAGTGACTTCCCTAAGCTGATTGTAATTGACAGGTTTAATGACTGCTTTCCTCATGCCCTCTAGAAGGCAGGTGATCATGTAGTCTTTCCTGGTTCGTCCCCCTGCTGGTCCATTATCATTTGCCTGGTATCTCCGTCTGGGATCCGCTCTCAGGACCGCATCTGCTCCCATTGGATTTTCATTGGGATTTTCGAGCATGTGCCTCGTCTGCCCAAGCTTGGGTTGATGCCCGTATCCTGTTTTTTCTCTTCCTGAGTACAAGAAGTGGTCAGGACTACATGCATGTCTTGCCAGGTCAGGTCAAAGGCTATGGTGAGGGCCTGAAATTCCTTAATAAAGGTGGTGGGATCCTGACTGAGGGAACCTAACTTGTTTTGAATTCGGGAAATGTCAGACATGGGAGGGAACATGGACTCAAATAGTGCCCATGTCTCCATTTGCTACTTCCCTTAAGGGAAGCATATTAGAATCTAATTCCTGGCGTTGGGCAGTCCTTGATCTTGTGTGGGGAGGGGAGAGGGGGCTTTCACCCTGATAAAGGGGGTGGCTGATGGCAAGCTGTGGGTTGAGGCAGGGGCAGGGTTGATGGGGTGGGGGACAGGAAAGGTCAGGTAGAGGGTCGCCTAGGATATCTGATGGAGAGGCAGACAGAGGGGGCAGGGGGAGAAGGTGGCAACGGAAAGACACATGCGGCATGAGCCCCTCAGATCTGGATTCTGACTAAGGGCCATAAAGGTCTGGACATAAGGGACCTCTGAGTTCTTTCCTTGTTTCCAGCAAAAGAGATCATGTTGGAGGATCGTGTGCCATGAACAGGCCATTGTCCTCGGTCCCCCAGTTTATACTGGGGCCACGCTGTGTTACAAAAGAAAATGAGCCTCTTCTTTTTGAGATTTTCAGGGTCAAATGTTTTCCAGTTCCTGAGGATACAGCCGAGGGGTGAGTCTGAGGGAGGCTCCTGAGACATACCAGAACCCGTTCTTAGCCTGTATGCCATAGAAAGGGGGGGGGGTACTGAGAGTCACCGGCTGACAGACAGGCGTCCCCTTTGTCCCAGTGATCTCTCCGTGCGACGAAGGCACAAAATGGGCCGACCGTCCCAACAATCGCGTCCGACCATGAGAGGTGACCCCTGAGCGTGAGACAGGCACAAACCATGCCACTAAGGCATCGCGTGGCTCAGGCAGAGAAAGAAAGAAAAGAGACAGAGATTCCCAGGACCCACCGGGTGACTCCCTGTTTGGCGATTCCCTGAAACGTGGAAAGCACTCCTGGGATGGCTCAGAGGCAACACCGAGGCTCCTGTAAATCAATCTGGCCCGAGAAAAAGGTGAAAGTAACAGAGAAGACAGGCTGAGGAATCGGCCTTGTAGTCCTGCCGGAAAGGCGGCGGCCAAGGGGAGGGGGCTCAGTGTTCTGCTTGAACCAATACGCGCCTCACAGTGCACGGAAGTTGTCTTGCTGGGGGCAGACGCTCTAACAGCCTGGTCTGTTCCGTGACCCCCTTTCCCTTTCACGGGAGTCTTCACGCGGCAGGCGCCCTAATGGCTTTTAAGTGCCTGACCCGTGCCCGTACGATATTAATTGGCCTGGTCCTGAGCCCAAGAGAGAAAGAGGAAAGGAGAGGCCTCACCCGCTTGGGTGGCAGCTACTGGGGCGTAATGGGTTGTGAGGCCTGCAGAACACACCAGAGGGTGCCTCTCGCCTGTTCACAGAGGGTTCGAAAAAAGAAACGAGAGTGTGGAGGGGGGCCCCCTGAGCGTCCCCGTACAGGCCACCAAAATACTGTGGTCCGTGTGCGGGTTGGAAGAAGAATTTCCAGACACAAAGTGTTTTAGATGGGAGTGAGTTTATTGAGAACAAAGAGAAGAGTTAGTGAGGGGTGCTGCAAATACACCGGGCCCACTTCCTGATAGACCAGGGAGAGCCGACCCCCTTTGTGGGCTAGAAGCCAACTTTTATAGTCTCAAGACAAGGAAAACTCCTGCTGGCAGGATGGCATTAGGTGATCGGTCAGGATGCTACAAGGTGAATATTGTACCTGATACGGAGTTGGGGGCTGTCCAGTTTAGGTCAGGAGAGCCCGTGGCAACGGTTGCTATGGGGGCTTGGTTAATTCCGGAGATTTTTGTCCCGTGCCCTCGATATAGGGCTCCACACTTGTAAATGGCATTGTTTTTAAATTTTGTACATTGCTAGGGCATAGAAATATTATACATTACTAGGGTTATTAAAAATTGTACATTGGTAGGATATTGAAAAATGATTTGTGTGTGTGTGTGTACTGCCTTCATATCGAATGACCTTGATAAACTACTTAAAATTCTAGCTTTTTGTAGATTCCTCAGAATTTTCTTGGGTAGAAAATTACTTCTTCCTTTCCAATCTGTATACTTTTTTTCTTGCTTTGGTGCACTGGCTAAGACTTCTAGTACAATTTTGAATAGAAGTAGTGAGAGTGGACATCCTTGCTTTGTTTCCAGTCACATGGGGAAAGCATTCAGTCTTTATTAAGTATGATGTCACCTGCTGGTTTTTGCTAGGTGCCTTTTATCAAGTTGAGGAAGTTCTCTTCTTTCCCTAGTTTGCTGAGATGTTTTATCATTACTGGATGTTTTATTTTGTCAAACGCCTTTTCTGTGTCAATTGAAATGATATGATAGGGACTTCCCTGGTGGCGCAGTGGTTAAGAATCCGCCTGCCAATGCAAGGGACATGCGTTTGAGCCCTGGTCTGGGAAGATCCCACATGCTGCGGAGCAACTAAGCCCATGCACCACAACTATTGAGCCTGCGGTCTAGAGCCCGTGAGCTACAGCTACTGAGCCCATGTGCCACAACTACTGAAGCCCACACGCCTAGAGACCGTGCTCCGCAAACAAGAGAAGCCACCGCAATGAGAAACCAGTGCACCGCAACGAAGAGTAGCCCCTGCTTGACACAACTAGAGAAAGCCCACGTGAGCAGCAAAGACCCAATGCAGCCAAAAATAAATAAATAAGTAAATTTATTTAAAAAAAAAGATAAAATGTTTTCTTCCTGAGACCAATATTGGAAAACTTTTTCTGAAAAGGATCAGAGAGCAAACATTTTAGGCTTTGTGGGCCAAGAGGCAAAATTTCAGATATTATGTATGCACTTAAAAAACAAAATTCTTGCCCTAACACTGTTTGCCTAGGTGGACTTCCCAAGGGGTGGGCACACTTTGTTTCTAGTTGTTGGAGACATTCTTAGGATATAGAGCGTCTGGCCTGAGGAGGAGGGGCAAGACGGGCTGAGTCTTTTTTTTTTTTTTTTTTTGCCGTACGCGGGTCTCTCACTGTTGTGGCCCCTCCCGTAGCGGAGCACAGGCTCCGGATGCGCAGGCTCAGCGGCCATGGCTCACGGGCCCAGCCACTCCGCGGCATGTGGGATCTTCCCGGACCGGGGCACGAACCCGCGTCCCCTGCATCGGCAGGCGGACTCTCAACCACTGCGCCACCAGGGAAGCCCGGGCTGAGTCTTTTTGACATAAACAGTTTCACAGAAAATCAACGTCAGAGAAGGCCACTTTGTTACCATGATACATCAAGGCAAAGACAAGACCATTCTGCAATCATGTCTCAACAGGGACAATACATGATTATCCAAACAAAAATGACCAACCCTCCCCCTCTCCTGGCTGATCTGAGTGACTGCTGCTTTTTTGTTTTTTTTAACCAATAATACCTTTAGCCTTGGTCTTGTTTTCTCTCTTTCTACTGGTACATAAGATTAATTATACCCAAACATATAGTGGGTCAACCACTCAAAGGACATAATTCTATGTACATAGACCCACCCAAAGGACATAATTCTATGTCCAAATCTTTTTCTACATCTAAACTTTCTTCCCTCTTCTTGAAGAGAGAACATTATTAGCCTTTTACAGTATAATTGCATAATTGTCTGAAGTTGGATCCCTTTTTATTTTTCCTGTTCCAGTTCCTTTTTATCCACCCCACCCTTGTGAAACTTTTGAGATTTATTATTTAAAAAATCAGGTTTTTTTGGGGTGTGTGTGCCACACAGCATGCAGGATCTTAGTTCCCCAACCAGGAATCAAACCCATGTCCCCTGCAGTGGGAGCACAGAATCCTAACCATTGGACCACCAGCGAAGTCCCAAAAATCATTCAGCTGTTATTCACACACTTCAGTCAAGATAAACTGTCAAAATGATTTAAAAGAAAGAAATGTTATTAAACTGCAAATTATTACATATTTATCAAAAGAATATGATTTGGGTCTTCTTATATGAAGTGACTAAGTTAATTCATACCCAAATTAATATAGGTTCCTTTTCTGTCACCAAATTATTCTCTTAAACTCTCAGTTAACAGTCAACAGCGTTCTGCTGTTCTTGGGTGAAGGGTTCTGTAAATATCAATTAGATCAAGGTGGTTGATGTTGTCAATATCTGTCTTCACTGATTTTGTGTAGTTGTACTAACAGTTTCTGGGAGAGAGGCTAAAAATCTTTACCTCTGGTGGGTTTTCCTATTTTTTTCCCTTTAGTTTTATAAGTTTTGCTTCATGTGTTTTAAAACTTTGTGATCTGTCCCATAAACGTTTAAAAATTATGTTATTGGGACTTCCCTGGTGGTCCGGTGGTAAAGAGTTCACCTTCCAATGCAGGGGGTGCAGGTTCATTCCCTGGTCGGGAGCTAAAATCCCACATGCCTCGTGGCCAAAAAAACCAAAACATAAAACAGAAGCAATATTGTAACAAATTCAATAAAGACTTTAAAAATGGTCCACATAATTTTTTTAAGATTTTTTTTTATGTTACTGATGTACTGACCTTTTTATCACTGAAAAAACGTCCCTGTTTCAGCTCTGTAGGAGTCTTTGTAAAGAAATCTACTTTATCTAATATTAATATAACTGCTCCAGCCTTCTCATGCTTATGGGAAAAGTCATATGGACTCTTCCATCTGTGTACTTTCAACCCATCTGGCTCTTGATGGTTAAGGTACATTTCTCGAAGAGAGCATATAGTTACTTTTTAATCCATTCAACCCTTGCCTTTGTATAGTTAAGATTTAATGTAATTATTTATGTGGTTATATTTAGGGCTACTGTTTTACTATTTACGTTTTACCCTCTTGTTTTTTTGTTCCTCTGTCTTCCCCTTCCTTCTCTCTTTGGGACTAATTAAGTATCTTTTAAAATATATATATATATTTATTTATTTGTTTGTTTTTGGCTGCATTGGGTCTTCGTTGCTGAGTGCGGGCTTTCTCTAGTTGTGGAGAGTGGGGGCTACTCTTCATTGTGGTGCATGGGCTTCTCATTGCAGTGGCTTCTCTTGTTGCAGAGTATAGGCTCTAGGTGTGTGGGCTTCAGTAGTTGTGGCATGCGGGCTCAGCAGTTGTGGCTCACAGGCTCTAGAGCACAGGCTCAGTAGTTGTGGCACATGGGCTTAGTTGCTCTGCGGCATGTGGGATCTTCCCAAACCAGGGCTCGAACCCGTGTCCCCTGCATTGGCAGGCGGATTCTTAACCACTGTGCCACCAGGGAAGTCCTAATTAAGTATCTTTATGCGTTCTATTTTAATTATCTATTGGCTTTTTGGCTGTACTGCTGCATCATTTAACTAACAGTTGTTTTAGTGATTACAACGTTCTTCATAATTTTTCACAGTTAAAGTGTCATTTCATGTAAAGTGAATAATGTATATGTATTGCATCACCATACATTATATATTTTGCATCATCAGTCATATGTATATTAGTGAGTGAAGAAGAAATACAGTATATTATGTTTACATATTTACCATTTCTGTCTTTCTCCCTTACTTCCTGGAGATCCGTGTTTCCAGTGTCATTTCTGATCATACTGAAAAACTCCTTGAGCATTTATTATGGTGCAGTTCTGCTGGCAGTGAATTCTCTGTTTGCCTTTATTTGAAAATATCTTTACTTTGCCTTTATTTTGAAAGAACATTTTCTTTGAAAATAGGATTGGGTTGATTTTTTTTTTTCTTGCAACACTTTAAAGACATTGCTCCTCTTTTTTTCTGCCCTAGATTTTTTTTCTGGTGCATTTTTTTTTCAAATATCCGCTGTCATTTGAATCATTGTTTCCCTCTGCAATATCATTTTTCTTTAGCTGCTTTCATGATTTGACTTTTATCTTTGATTTTCATCAGTTTGACTACAGTTGTATATAGGTCTGTCTTTCCTATTTGGAGTACACTGAGCTTTTTAAAAAATTTATTTTATTGAAGTATAGTTGATTTACAATGTTGTATTAATTTCTGCTGTACAGCAAAGTGATTCAGTTATACATATATATTTACATTCTTTTTCATATTCTTTCCCATTATGGTTTATCATAGGATATTGAATATAGTTCCCTGTGCTATACAGTTAAGACCTTGTTGTTTATCCATTCTATATATGAGTTTGTATCTGCTAATCCCAAACTCCCAATCCATCCCTTCCCCCAAACTTTGGTAACCACAAGTCTGTCCTCTCTCTGTCTGTTTCTGTTTTGTAGGTAAGTTCATTTTACACTGAGCTTCTTGAATCTGTAAAGTTATGTCTTTCACCAAATGGGGCAAAATTTTGGTCTTTATGTTTTCAAAGTCTTTTCTGCCTCCCTCCCCTCACCCCTCTTTCTGGGACTATAAATACACACACATTGGGGCTTCCCTGGTGGTGCAGTGGTTGAGGGTCTGCCTGTCGATGCAGGGGACATGGGTTCGTGCCCTGGTCCGGGAAGATCCCACATGCCGCGGAGTAGCTGGGCCCGTGAGCCATGGCCGCTGAGCCTGCGCATCCGGAGCCTGTGCTCCGCAACGGGAGAGGCCACAACAGTGAGCGGCCCGCGTACCACAAAAACAAAAACAAAATACACACACATTATACCTTTTTATTATCCTTCAGATTTCAGAGGTTCTCTCCAATTTTTTTGCGATTTTTTTTCTCTGTGTTCTTCAGATTTGATAATTACTATTAATGTATCTTCAAGGCCACTGACAATTTTGTTTTTTTCCATTCTGCTATTTTAGTAATCTAGTGAACTTACTTCAGTTATTGTATTTTTTAAAATTAACTTATACAACCATAGATTGTATATCCATTCGCTTGTTGAAGGAACATCTTAGTTGCTTCCAGTTTTTGGCAATTATGATGAAAGTTGCTATAAATATGTGTGCAGGTTTTGAGTATACATAAGTTTTCCACCCAGTTGGGTAGGATCCTAGAAGCATGATTGCAGTCCATATGGAAAGACTCTGTCTAGCTTCATAAGAAACTGTCAAACTGTCTTTCCACATGGCTGTACCATTTTGCTTTCCCACCAGAAATGAAAAAATCATCCCTGTTGCCACCATGTTCTTAACACCGTTTGGTGTTGTCGGGGTTTTTTTTGTTTTTAAATTTAATTAATTAATTAATTTTTGGCTGTGTTGGGTCTTCATTGCTGTGTGCGGGCTTCCTCTAGTTGTGGTGAGCGGGGGCTACTCTTTGCTGCGGTGCACAGGCTTCTTACTGCTGTGGCTCCTCCTGCTGTGGAGCACAGCTTCCAGGCATGCAGGATTCAGTAGTTGTGGCTCCTGGGCTCTAGAGTGCACGCTAAGTAGTTGTGGTGCATGGGTTTAGTTGTTCCACGGCATGTGGGATCCTCCTGGACCAGGGCTTGAACCTGTGTCCCCTACCTTGGCAGGCGGATTCCTAACCACTGCGCCACCACAAAAGTCCCGTGTTGTCAGTTTTTTGATAGCCATTCTGATAGGTAGTATCTCATTTAAATGTGCAATTCCCTGATGACATGATGTAGAACGTATATTTATATGCTTATTTTCTATCTGTATATCTTCTTTGGTGAGATGTCTACTGAGATCCTTTGCCCATTTTTAAGTTGGTTTGTTTGCTCTTGTTGACTTTTAAGAGTTTTTTGTATATTTTGGACACATCCTTTATTAGATATGTTTTGTAAGAATTTTCTTAGTCTGTGGTTTGTCTTTTTTTCAATAGTGTCTTATGCAGAATGTGTTTTTAATTTTATAGAAATCTAACATTTTTTTTCTCTTTCATGGTAAGTGCTCTATCTATCTATTAATGCTCTATCTAGTAAGTAAGTGCTCTATCTATCTACAACTTATCACCCACCCCAAGGTCATCTAGATTTTCTCTTATGTTATCTTCTAGAAGTCTTACAGTTTTGCATTTTAGGTTGAAGTTTGTGATCTGTGAAGTATGTAAAGCCTGTCTCTAGATCATTTTTTTAATTTGTTTTTGCATGTGGGTGTCCAGTTGTTCCGTGTCATTTGCTGAAAAGACTCTTTGCTCCTTTGTCAAAGATCAGTTGACTAGTATTTGTTGGGGGGGGGGTCTATTTCTGGGCTCTCTATTCTGTTCCACTGATCTACTTGTATATTCTTTTGCCAGTACCACACCATCTTGATTACACCTTTATAGTAAGTCTGTACCTCTATATACAGTCAGGTCTTTTGACCTTCTTCTTTTGTTGGCTATTCTGGATCTTTTGCCTCTTCGTATACAATTTAGAATCCATTTGTCAATATTAACAAAATAACATGCTGGGATTTTGGCTGGGACTGCATTAAGTCTATAGATCACATTAGGAAAACTGACATCTTGACAGCATTGAGTCTTCCTGTCCATGAACATGGAATGTCTCTCCATTTATTTAGATATTTCTTTCATCAAGGTTTTAGTTTCCCTCATATGGATCATGTGCCTATTTTGTTAGATTTGTACCTAAATATTTCTCATTTTTGGAGCTAATGTCAGTGGTATTTTGTTTTTTATTCAAATTCCAGTTGTTCACTGCTGGTATACAGGGAAGCAGTTGAATTTTGTATATTGTATTCTATACTTGGCTATAATCACTTTGACTTGCAGGAGTTATTATTTTCTCATCAATGCTTTGGGATTTTCTACAGACTATTACATCACCTGTGAACAAAGTTCCATTTCTTTCTTCCCAAGCTTTCCTTATTTTATTACATTAGCTAGGACCTCCAGTACAATGTTGACTAGGAATGGTGTAAGTGAACATTCTTGCCTTGTCTTTGATCTTTGGGGAAGCATCCAGTTTCCCACCATTAAGTATTATGTTGCTGCAGGTTTTTTGGTAGATGTTCTTTATCAAGTTTGGAAAGTTCTATTCCTAGTTTACTGAGTTTTTGTTACAAATGTGAGTTAGGTTTTGTCAAATGCTTTTTCTGCATCTATTGATATGATCATCTGATTTTTCTTATTTAGCCTATTGGTGTGATGGATTAATTTAATGTTCAAATATTAAACCAGCCTTGTATACCTGAAATAAATCCCTCTTGATTGTGGTATAAATTCTTTTCATACATTTTTGGATTTGATTTGCTATTTTGTTGAGGATTTTTACAACTTTGTCCATGAGAGATATTTGTCTGTAGTTTTCTTCTAATATCTTTATCTGGTTTTGATATTAGGGTAATACTGGCCTCATAGAATATTCCCTCTGCTTCAATTTTCTGGAAGAAATAATACCAATTTTCTATAATTTCTTTCTTAAACGTTTGGGAATTTCACCAATGAAACTCTCTGGGCCTGGTGCATTCTTTTTTGTAATTACTCACTGGTTCAATTTCTTTAGTAGATATAGGCGTATTCAGATTATCTATTTTTTTCTTGATTGTGTCTTTCAAAGAATAGGTCCATTTCATCTAAGTTATTTTAAAGTTCACTGAAACACTTTTCTCTGTCATTTTCACTTTTGTTAGTGATCTAATAAATTTGTTAGGATATTTTTTAGTTCTAGGATTTTTTTAAAACTTTTTTTGGCTGCATTGGGTCTTCATTGCTGCGCTTGCGGTTACTCTTTGTGGTGCATGGGCTTCTCATTGGGTGGCTTCTCTTGTTGTGGAGCACAGGCTCCAGGCACGTTGGTTTCAGTAGTTGTGGCACACGGACTCAGTAGTTGTGGCGCACAGGCTTAGTTGCTCTGCAGCATGTGGGATCTTCCCAGACCAGGGCTCGAACCTGTGACCCTGCACTGGCAGGTGGATTCTTAACCACTGCACCACCAGGGAAGCCCGTAGAATTTTTATTTTTATTTTATTTATTTATTTTTGCAGTACACAGGCCTCTCACTGTTGTGGCCTCTCCTGTTGCAGAGCACAGGCTCTGGACGCGCAGGCTCAGCGGCCATGGCTCACTGGCCCAGCCGCTCCGTGGCACACGGGATCCTCCCGGACCGGGGCACAAACCCATGTCCCCTGCATCGGCAGGCGGACTCTCAACCACTGTGCCACCAGGGAAGCCCTATTTTGTTCTTTTTTGAGTTCCAATTTCTCAGTGGAGAATTCTTATCTTTTCCTTCACAGTGAGTACACATTCCTTTACTTTTTTTTTTTTTTTTTTTTTTGCGGTACGTGGGCCTCTTACTGTTGTGGCCTCTCCTGTTGTGGAGCACAGGCTCTGGACGCACAGGCTCAGCAGCCATGGCTCACGGGCCCAGCCGCTCCGTGGCGTGTGGGGTCTTCCCGGACCGGGGCATGAACCCGCGTCCCCTGCATCGGCAGGCAGACTCTCAACCACTGTGCCACCAGGGAAGCCCTCCTTTACATTTTAAGCATAGTTATAATAGCTTTTTTTTTAATAGAGTGGTTCTTTTTTTTAATTTTATTTATTTATTTTTTGGCTGTGTTGGGTCTTCGTTGTTGTATGTGGGCTTTCTAGTTGCAGCAAGTGGGGGCTACTCTTTGTTGTGGTGTGAGGGCTTCTCACTGCGGTGGCTTCTCTTGTGGAGCACAGGCTCTAGGCGCATGGGCTCAGTAGTTTTGGTGCACAGGCTCAGTAGTTGTGGCACATGGGCTTAGTTGCTCCATGGCATGTGGGATCTTCCCAGACCAGGGATCGAACCTGTGTCCCCTGCATTAGCAGGAGGATTCTTAAACACTGTGCCACCAGGTAAGTCCTTATAATAGCTTTTAAAAATCATTATCGGGCTTCCCTGGTGGCACAGTGGTTAAGCATCTGCCTGCTAATGCAGGGGACATGGGTTCGAGCCCTGGCCTGTGAAGATCCCACATGCTGCAGAGCAACTAAGCCTGTGTGCCACAACTACTGAGCCTGTGCTCTAGAGTCTGCACACCACAACTACTGAAGCCCGTGTGCCTAGAGCCCGTGCTCCGCAACAGTAGAAGCCACTGCAATGAGAAGCCTGTGCACTGCAACGAAGAGTAGCCCCCACTCGCTGCAACCACAGAAAGCCTGTGCACAGCAATGAAGACCCAACACAGCCAAAAATTAAAAAAAAAAATCATTAGCTAATTGCAACATCTGAATCATCTCAGGGCTGATTTCCATTGCTCTCTTGTCTCTTGAGAATGGGTCATGTTTTCCTGTTTCTTTCATCTGTCTAGTAACTTTGGATTATATCCTGGACATTGTCATTAATATACTGAGGAAACTGGATTCCATTATGTTCCTCCAAAGGGTACTGATTTTCTTTTTTTAAAAAGCAGTTTTATTACTCACTTAATTTAGCTGGATTCAGACTGAAAAGTGTTCTTTCCTGTGGGTGACAGCTCAAATTTCAATTCAGTTCTATTGGCTTGGTAGCTTTGTCTCCTCTGCCTTATATAGTTACAGAATCAGCCAGGCTTTTGGGAAATGCTTATACACAGAATTTGGGGCTTTCCCTCTCTGGCTTGCTTCTTCCCAAGGCTATCCTACACACCTCATCTTCCAGCAGCAGTTGTATAGGCCTTGAACTCTTTTGCGGTTTTCCAGATGGTACTGCCCAAGATACAATCCAACATTTTAGCTGCCCTAAACAGAGTTGACTGGGATGTGCTCTCAGGATAAAAGCCATATAAAAAGCAGAAAACTGACCCTGTCATTTCCTTCTTCTAAGCGTTGACCTATCTCCAGGATCTGCCCACTTTTGATCATTCACCAATGCTTTTGGATAGTGTGTTTTTATTTTTAAAATTTATTTATTTGGCTTCACTGGGTCTTTAGTTGTGGCTCGCAGGATCTTCGTTGCGGTATATAGGATCTTTTTAGGTGCTGTATGCGGAACCTTTACTTGCAGTATGCAGGATCTCTACTTGTGGTATGCAGGCTCTTAGTTGCAGCATGCAGGATCTAGTTCAAACCTGGGCCCCGTGCATTGGGAGTGTGGAGTCTTAACCACTGGATCACCAGGGAAGTCGCCGGTTTTGGATAGTTTTTAAATTAAAAAAATTTTTTTTTTAATATTTGGTGTAGAATTAATACTTTATGTGTTGCAGTTTTGGTACAGTAGGAACTTGGTCAACACATTTAAAATACAGAAATGAACAGACTGGTAGGTGACTGTATGGAAAAGGAATGGTGGGTAGTTTGATGACATGAAAATTAATGCTGGGGGGTGGGGGCTGGAATTTAGGGAGAAGAGGGAGATAATAGTTCGGAAGCGGAAATTAACAAGACACGCATCCCATGTCCACGCCTAGTCGTACAAGGAGTGTGAGAGAGAACACAGGAGACCATTTGAAAGACAGTCCTTGAGGGGGGAAGCAACTTTCTTCATTAAAATTTCAGAGTATTTATTAAGAATGCCTCACTTACAGGCAGGAATATATATATACTGTATGAATAACATATAAGTACATACTATTAATATATACTAACATAAGTAAATATAATATTTATAAATATATTAGTAAATTGACCAAGTCTCAAAGCAAGCACATCAACTACAGAGCTCTGCTGTACATTTTCTGACCCTAAATGTCTATTCTCACTAGCTCTTTCTCTTTTCATTTTATATATTTAAAATTCCTGGCATATTTCAAATATAAAGAAATATATAAGAATAAAACAAATATCCTTTTATAAGCCATCCAGCTTTTGTAAATCCACCCAGTTTCCACCATGCATTACAATCTCTCCATTCCTGTGGTCTATCTACTCAAAGGAATATAATGCAGTCATTAAAGATTAATTTCATGAAGGATGTGGAACAGTGAAAAGCACTTACTGTGTATTTCCAAGGAGGTAAATAGAATATTTTAAATATCTAAGGAATCAATGCAAATGAAATATATTAGGGAATTCTAGTTTCACCTTAATTTAATCCACTTCCCAATTTTTGTAAATCAAAAGATGGGAGGGATGGGAACCTGAAAGAGACTATAAACATAAAAAAGAATCTAACTTTATTTCAAATGAATCATATAATTGGGTTGAATGGGGATAAAAAGAACTAGGTGACATAACTTTTAAACAGAGTACTTCATCTCTACATATGATCTAAAAAGACCTGTAAAAAAAAAATTCCTGAACACAACCAGGTGTGTGTTTTGCAGTGACATTATTTAGCAACTCTAAAGCTACTTGCTGCATATTGGAGGACTGAACAAATGAGTAAGCAGATTGATGACCGGGAGCCTACTTCCAACTATTGAAGACCTACATATGGAATAGGGAAAGACCAGAAAGCAATAGTTACTTGAAGTGGAAGCTGTCAGTATTTTACACACACACATACACATGAAGGACTGCTATCCCAGTAACAAGGAGAACATACAGCCCCTAGGTCTTGGTTTCCCCAAAGGATTCAGGGCTCTGTAGAATCTGTGGTCGCAGCAGGCAATATACAAGATAAACCCAACCTTATTGTACCAGAAAACAAGAGTTCATACCGATGATAGAGAAAGAGACGTGGGGGAGAAGGCAAAGCTCTTCTAACAGTAGAAAGCCAATTGCTAAATATAGAAGGGATGATGGAGCAAGAAAGTCATCCTTTTGCAATCATGACAGTAATAACTGATTCACAGAAGAATATCCACGAATGCTAAGCCTAGTAGGTGAAGGTTATGATGAAGCAGTTATTACACAGTCTCCAAGATTTCCCCACAAATTAGTTATTAATTTCAAAGGCAAACAGCAATTTTACTGTGGAGAAATCTAGTAATTATCAGTGTATCCAAGTGATCAAAGCCACCATCACCAATGAAACAAATACATCTTTCCTGTTCTAATGCACTGAGAAGTAAGCATCATTCATGGAACACTCATGCCACAGTTAACTTGAATCTAATCATGATGAGTCAAACCCCCCATTTAGGGACACCCTACACATTAGCTTGTGTTCTTCAAAATTACCAGTTTCATGGAAGACAAAGAAAGGCTGTGGAACTGATCCAGAATTAAAGACTAACGAAACATGACAATCAAATGCAGGTTACGACACACCTTAAGAGTAGATCCTGATACAGGAAAAAAAAATGCTACCAATATATATATGGGGACAACTGTGGAATCTGAATAAACTGTAGATTAGAAAATATCATAGCAATGTATGACAGTCTTAAAATAGGTTTGCAAATTCTTTGACACTCCTCTCATGAAGTAGGGTTCATGTCCCCTCCCCTTGCTCCTGGATAGGCTTTTGTGACTGTCTCAATAGACTGACTGGCAGACTGACTGTTAACTTCCAAGGTTAGATTAGCAAAGGCCATGGTACTTCCGCTGGTTTTTCTTGGCAGACTTTTGAGCCACCACATAGTGTCCAGTTAGTATGAAGTTGTCATGCTGGAGGCCACACAGATTTGTAAAGACAAGCCAGGGCTGTCTGGGTTCTCAGTTCAGGTACTAGATAAACAGGTCTGCTTGTAATCACATTAGATACCCAAAGGATATAAAGGAATTCTATTATTCTTACATCTTTTCTGAGTGTTTAGAATGAGCTAAAACACTCTAATAAAAGCATTTCAAAAAATTAAAAATTTACTGTAATGGGGAATTCCCTGGTGGTCCAGTGGTTAGGACTCCACACTTTTACTGCCAGTGGCCCAGGTTCCATCCCTGGTCAGGGAAGTAAGATCCTGCAAGCCACGAGGTGCAGCCAAAAAAAAAAAAAAAAAAAAATACTATAATGCCCTTAGGTATCTCATATATATATATATATATATATATATATATATATATAAAAATGACATACATGTATGATATTATCGTATGTACAGCTATGATCTGGTTACTTTTAAAGGGAGGGCATCACAGTAAATTTAGATATCATTTCATAAAAAATTCTATGTCTCTGCCCACTTTCCTCAGCATATTCTGGATATCTACTAATATCGGTAACTGTGAACTTATCTTTTCTCATTTGATTCTGCATAGTATTCCACAGAATGGCTAAGCCACAAATTATTTTTGTCAGATCCAACTGATGAATGCAGAGTGTGCTATTACCAATAATGCAATGGTGAACATGCTTTACGTACATCCGTAACACAAGTTTACAGGCAATGAGATAAAGCAGTTAAGATTTAGCTGTAAGGGATTTTCATTTATTTTATTGTCCCAGTTTTACTGCTTTGGTAAAATGGATAATGGCCACTGTAAATAATTTTTCAAAAAGGTAAAGAAAAATCATCCGAACCCTCTATGCCAGAGTAAACCAGGTGGTATATTAATATCTTTCCACCTGGGACTTCCCTCCTGGCACAGTGATTGAGAATCCGCCTGCCAATGCATGGGACATGGGTTCGATCCCTGGCCTGGGAAGATCCCATATGCCACAGAGCAACTAAGCCTGTGTGCCACAGCTACTGCGCCTGTGCTCTAGAGCCTGAGAGCCACAACTACTGAACCCGCGTGCTGCAACTACTGAGCCTGCGTGCCTAGAGCCCATGCTCCGCAACAAAAGCCACCGCAATGAGAAGCCCGTGCACCGCGACAAAGAGTTGCCCCTGCTCACCACAACTAGAGAAAGCCCACACACAGCAACGAAGACCCAACACAGACAAAAAAAATAAATATATCTTTCCACCTATTAGTGCTATGCACATAATCACATCTTCAGGTACACATCCCCTTATTACTTGAATTATACCAGGAAGTCTCTAACCTAGTTTTTTCGTGGATGACGAATTTTTTCCTGTCATTATACATCTATATCATATTTTTTCATGGCTATATATTAGAATATATTTATGTAAATATTTTGCTGATACTTCCTTTTTAAAAATTTCAGTATAAACATCTTTGTGTACAATCTTCCTTACTGTTGCTATAATCTCCTAAGCAAAACCTCTAATGCTAGGATTTGCCAGGGCAGACTATTTTGATACCTATTGACCAGCAAATGTTCACTCCTACTAATAGGTGTTGAACACAGAATGCTGTGTATATGACAGTTAATCTAAACTGATAACTTTAATGAAATCTCAATCAAAATCCAAGAGGTTTTTTGTCTACCCCACCCCATTTTTAGAGGGGGAACAATGGGGGTGGAATGTGACAAAATTAATATCCTTGGTTTCTGCCAAAGCTCCTGCTTAAAGAGGTCTGGATGAAGGACCATGAATAGAAAAGGCAATGTGACCTGAGCCTGAATGGAAATAATGCAAAGAAACCGATTATTAACAATTCAAGTTTACTAAGAAACTTTTTGTTACTAGTAACTACTTTTAACACTTTCAGAGTTACAGTAAAACCCTAAGGAATTAATTAGTGTTCAAAATTTCCAATCATATAAGTTGCAGTATGTTATTAGATTAAAAAAGTCTTTCAGTCTATAAAATACAAACTAATGATGCTAAATATTACACTGCACACAATGGGTGATTCTGTACATATAACTGAAGCTGGATGGAGGGTGGCAGCCATTCATAACTATTGTGGATGGCTATTATATGACTCTGATTTCAGGAAATATTAATTGAAGTACAATCTTATTAAGGCGACTTGCAGGATTCTTCTTGAGTATGTTATGAATTTAGGATAGGAAGCCAACCAGAATTTTCAAATATTTGTCCTAATCAGAGGGATTTTCCTCCCCTTGGTTCAGTAATTGCCAGGCACCTATTAGGAACCAAGCACAGTTCTACACAGTAGAGACAGAATGGTGAAAAACAGCCCTCCCTATGTGGAGGGTACACTGCAGCTGACATCTATTGTTTGTCCATCATTATGCTTTTGTTCAAGTCCTGCCCGTAACCTTCATGTACGGTAGATGCCAATGATTCTTCCCTTGTGTCCCATCTTGAGAATCGGGGCATTCAGAGCTCTGGTATAACCACTGACCATATTTACAGAATACGTTTTCCTTCCTCTGTGAAACCTGATGTTAGTATAAAGAGTTCACCTCCCAACTGGATCGTTAAAAACACAGCATTTTACAGAACTTCTTTCCCATGAAGATTCCTTGATGTTTCCAAGTTCTGCAGGAACTTCCCACAACTACGAGCACAGACTTTCCAATAGAGATGAAGACGTGGATTAGCTGGAGGCCATGCCTCACCTTCCAATTCTACAGGTTCCCTCCAGTGTGGACCCTCTGATGGTAAACAAGATGGGACCTCTGGCTGAAGCCCTTGCAACATATATCACATATGTAAGGCCTCTCTCCCGTGTGGACCCTCTGATGGGTGTGGAAATGTGAGGCCTGGCTGAAGCCCTTACCGCACTGCTGACACGTATAGGGTTTCTCTCCCGTGTGGACCCTCTGATGAGCACTGAGCCCGGCGCTCCAGCTGAACTCTTTCCCACACTCCTCGCATTTGAATGGTTTCTCTCCAGTGTGAATTATCTGATGGACTTGGAGATTCGACCTCTGGCTGAAGGCCTTACCACATGTATCACATTTATATGGCTTCTCTCCCGTGTGGACTCTCTGATGGGCTTGAAGATGGGAGGCCTGACTGAATCGCTTCTGACACGCATCACATTTGAAGGGCTTTTCCCCCGTGTGGACACTCTGATGAGCTTGAAGGTTCGAGGCCTGACTGAAGCCCTTCCCGCACTCCTCGCACTTATAGGGTTTCTCTCCCGTGTGGACCCTCTGATGGTTGTGAAGATTCAGGCTCCAATTGAAGCGCTTCCCACACACCTCACACTTGTAGGGCTTTTCTCCAGTGTGGACTCTCTGATGGGCTTGGAAATAGGAACTCTGGCTGAAGCCCTTCCCACACACACTGCATCGAAACGGCTTCTCTCCCGTGTGAACCCTCTGGTGGCTCTGGAAGCTTGAGGCCGAACTAAAACCCTTCCCGCACTCCTCACATTTGTAGGGTTTCTCTCCCGTGTGGACGCGCTGGTGACTGTGAAGGTTGAAGCTCAGGCTGAAGCACTTGCCGCACTCCTCACATCTGTAGGGTTTCTCCTCAGTGTGGACGCGCTGGTGCGTGTGAAGATTTGAGCTACAGCTGAAGCGTTTCCCACAATCTGCACACTTGTATGGTTTCTCTCCAGTGTGGATTCTTTCGTGGGCCTGAAGGTGGGACCTCTGGGTGAAGCCCTTCCCGCACACCTCACACTTATATGGTTTCTCTCCCGTGTGGACTCTGCAGTGGATGTTGAGGTCTGTGCTACGACTGAAGCCCTTCCCGCAGCTCTCGCATCTGTAGGGCTTCTCTCCGGTGTGAATGGGCAGGTGGGCGTACAGGTGTGAGGTCTGATTAAAGCTCTTCCCGCACTCGTGGCATGAATAGGGCTTCTCCCCTGTGTGGACTCTCTGGTGAGTCTGCAGGTTTGAGCTCTGACTGAAGCCCTTCCCGCACTCGTGACACCAATAGCGTTTCTTCCCTGGGAGGACACTCTGTTGAATGGGACTAGCTGAGCTGTAACCACTGCCCTTCTCATGTATCCTGTATGTAGGGGACTTCCTGCCCAAGTGTACCTGCTGATGAAGTTCAAGGCTGGTGTGGTCACTGAATCCTTTCTCACGTTCGTTACACTGGTAGGTTTTCGGTCCAGTTTGAATGATACTGCACGGGGCCAGAGGTGATGCCTTTAAGAGATCTCTACCACACTCTCTGTTGCCGTGAGCTTTCTCTCTTTTGTACACCGTGTCATCATCGAGGTGAGGAGAGATACAACTGAAAATATTAGCACATGGAACAAATATACAGAACTTGTTTTTCACTGGAGTCAGCTTACAACTTCTCTGATAATTCTGAGTCCCATTCAGATAGAGTTTATTCCAGGAATTCTGAGCTCTCCCAGTTGGAAATTCTTGATTTTCAATAATGTTAGAATGATCCTCTAGAAGAGTCATTAAACAGCTGTCTTCCACAGAAGCCTGAATGGACACTCCTGCAGGGGAGTTATGCTGTTTGGGGGACTGAGAATTCTTTCCGTGAATACTTATCACGGAGTCCTGACTTCTGGTTAATTTGCTCACAACGTGTCTCTTGATGTACCAGCACGAAAGCTCTCCCAATGAAAGGAGTCTGACTCCTGTTTCATGAAGAGTCTCCACCTCATTGTGATTCCCGGCTCCTGAAAGGAAAACAGTAAGGAATTAAGGACGGAGAGAGTGACGGCAGCAAGATGGTGGGCTAGGAAGCTCCAAGCCTCTGCTCCTGCCACGAAAACATTATAAACAAGTAGAGAGTAGTGAAAATGACTTCATAGGAATTCTGAAAAACAAAGGTCTACAGCAACCAAGAGAACGTCCAATCAAGAAAAAGCCAAATTTGAAAAGGTAGGATATTTGGGATCAGTCCAGAGTGAGGTTGCCCATATCCCTGGCAGATCTCTTAAGGATACAGACACGGGAAAGACCAAAGGCCTGGACTGAAAAGCAGCAGCTAAAAGCCAGCCAGAGGCATGGAAGTGTAATACCAAAACATATTTGATCTACCCGAAAGAACACAGAAAAGGACAAAGAAAGAGATGAACAAAATAGATGAGACCTCCCCCAACAAAAGCAATTGCAAATATACCCGGTTTCAGTAAGTATATTATGTGGAAGTGCACGCCCCTAAAATCAAAAGGCAGAGATTGGCAGAGAATATAAAAAGCAAGGTTCAACTACATGCTGTCAACAAGGGATATGTTTTAAATACAAGTAAGCAAAAGAAAAAGGGTAGGAAAAGACGTATCATACAAATATCATGCAAAGCCTAAGAAAGCTGGAATGGCTAAACAGACAAAAAGACTTTACAAAATAGAGCACTCTTAGATACAAAGACATTTTATGACAAGGATTAGCAGATGTAACAATTACAAATGTGTATGTGTCTAATAAAGGCTCCAAAATAAATGAAACAAAAAGAGGGAACTAAAATGAGAAATGGACAAATCTACAGACTTGAAGATTTTTTACACACTTATTAGACCATTAAAAAAAATCAGCAAAGCCATACAAGATCTGAACCACTATAACCAAAACGAAACTTACAGGTCACTGCACCTAACTGCAGTACATACATTTTTTTTTCAAGTACATATAAAACATCCATCAAGATAAACCATACCCAGGGCTATAAAACAAATTTTGAAAGATTTTTGAAGACCATAGCAGAATTAAAATCAAAACCAACACGCAGAAAAGGCCTATAAGAAATCACATGGGAAATTAGAAAATATTTTGAAATAATAATGAAAGAAAATAGTATCAATTTCTGGCATGCAGTTAAACAGCACTCAGATTATTTATAGCTTTAAATATTCATATAGAAAGCAAGAAAGGCCTAAAGTCAATAACCTAAGGTTCCAATTTAAGAAGCCATAAAAAGAAGAGGAAATGAAAGGAAATAGTGAAAAGCAATTAAACAAGGGGGAAAAAAATCAAGGAAAACAAACTGAATCAAGGAAAAAAATAGAAAAGACAAAACACACCATTGTAAAGCAATTATACACCAATAAAGATGTTAAAAAAAAAAAGACAAAAACTACCAACATCAGGCATAAAAGATGGGATATTACTAAAGATCATAAAAGGCATTAGAATAAGGGGATATATTCAACAACTTAGATAAAATATGCCAATTCCCTGAAACATACAAATCTGTTACAAGAAAAGCAAAATATGTAAGTAGTTCATGAACTGAAATCATAAATAACATTCTCACAAAAGGACCAGACAACTTCACTGGTGAATTCCACTTAGCACGTAGGAAAGGAATAATACCAGTCTTACACAAACCCTTGCAGAAGGCTGAAAAGGAGAGTATACTTTCTGAGGTATTGTGTATAATAAGGCCTGTATTACCTTGATATCAAGATAGACGAAGACATTAAGTACAAAGAAAATTACAGATCAAAATCCCTACATAATGTAAGTGCAAAAATCCTAAACAAAGAGAAAATCTTGTTTTTTATAATACACAATAAAAGGGTACTATTAATAAGTGGGTTGAATCCTAGGAATGCGAGGTGGTTTTAACATGTGAAATCATCAGTGCTTCATGCTCCTTTAATAGCATAAAGCAGGAGGACAAGATGGCAGAGTAGAAGGACTTGAGCTCACCTCCTCTCATGAAAACACCAAAATCAATTACTTCTCAACAACCATTAACAAAAAAGACTGGAACCTATCAAAAAAGATATTCTACATCCAGAGACAAAGAAGAAGCCATAACAAGATGGTAGGAGGGGCACTTCTGTGATATAACCAAATCCATACCTGCCGACTGGGTGACCCACAAACTGGAAACTAATCATATCACAGAGGCTCTCCCACAGGAGAGTTCTGATCCCCATGGCAGGCTCCTCAGCCTCGGGGTCTGGCATCAAGAGGAAGAGCCCCCAGAGCATTGGGCTTTGAAGGCCAGTGGGGCTTGATTTCAGGAGCTCCACAGGACTGGGGGAAACAGAGACTCCACTCCTGGAGTGCGCACACAAGGTAGCATGTGCACTGGGACCCAGGGCAAAGCAGTGACTCCACAGGAGCCTGGGCGAGACCTACCTGTGGGTCTTGGAGGGTCTCCTGGGGAAGCAGGGGTCAGCTGTGATCCACTGCAGGGGCAAGGACACTGGTGGGGGAGCCCCCAGGGAATAGTCCTCAGCGTGAGCTCTCCTGAAGGTCACCATTTTGGCACCAAGACCTGTCCCCACCCAACAGCCTTCAGGCTCCAGTGCTGGGATGCCTCAGGCTAAACAGCCAACAGGGTGGGAACACAGCCCCACCCATCAACAGACGGGCTGCCTAAAGTCATCCTGAGCCCACAGTCACTTTTTGACATGTCCCTGTCCACCAGAAAGGCCTGCACAGCCCCTGCACCAACCCCACCCACCAGGGGGCAGAAACCAGATGCAAGAAGAAGTACAATCTGCAGCCTGTGGAATGGAGACCATAAACACAAAGTTAGACAAAATGAGATGGAAGAGAAATATGTTGCAGATGAAGGAAGAAGATAAAACTCTAGAAGAACAACTAAGTGAAGTGGAGATAGGCAATCTGCCTGAAAAAGAATTCAGAATAATGATAGTAAAGATGATCCAAGATCGTGGAAAAAGAATGGAGGCACAGACCAAGAAGATACAAGAAATTTTAAAGAACAGATGAAAAATAACTGAAATGAAAAATATACTATCAGGAATCAACAGCAGAATAATAGAGGCAGAAGAACCAATAAGTAGCTGGAAGACAGAATGGTGGAAATCACTGCTGCAGAACGGAATTAAAAAAAAAGAATGAAAAGAAATGACAGTCTGAGACCTCTGGGACAACATTAAATGCCACCAACATTTGCATTATAGGAGTCCCAGAAGTAGGAGAGAGAGACAAAGGGCCTGAGAAAATATTTGAAGAGATAAGGGACCTCCCTGGTGGTGCAGTGGTTAAGAATCTGCCTGCCAATGTAGGGGACCAGAGTCCTGGTCCGGGAAGAGCCCACATGCCGTGGAGCAACTAAGCCCATGCGCCACAACTACTGAAGCCCATGTGCCTAGAGCCCATGCTCTGCAACAAGCCACCACAATGAGAAGCCTGTACACCGCGACAAAGAGTAGCCGCTGCTCGCCACAACTAGAGAAAGCCCAGGCTCAGCAACAAAGACCCAATGCAGCCAAAAATAAATAAATTAAATAAATTTTTAAAGAGAGAAGAGCCAAAAACTTCCCTAAAATGGGAAAGGAAACACTCAAGTCCAGGAAGTGCAGAGAGTCCCATACTGGATAAACACAAGGAGGAACAAGCTGAGACACATATTAATCAAACTGACAAAAATTAAAGACAGACAAAATATTAAAAGCAACAAGGGAAAAGCAACAAATAACATACAAGGGAATTCCCATAAGGTTATCAGTTGATTTTTCAGCAGAAACTCTGCAGGCCAGAAGGGAGTGCCAGGATATATTTAAAGTGATGAAAGGAAAAAACTTACAACCAAGAATACTCTACCCAGCAAGGCTCTTGTTCAGATTCGATGGAGAAATCAAAAGCTTTACAGACAAGCAAAAGCTAAGAGAATCCAGCACCACAAAACCAGCTTTATTACAAATGCTAAAGGAACTTGTCTAGGTGAAAAAAAAAAAGCCCACAACTAGAAACAAGAAAACTACGAATGGAAAAGCTCACTAGTAAAGGCAAACACACAGTAAAGGTAGGATATCATCCACACACAAATATATCAAAACCAGCAATTGTGAAAAGAGGAGAGTACAAATGGAGAATACTGGAAAAGCATTTGAAATTAATAGACCTGCAACTTATAGCAGTCTGTGTATATATACAAGATTGTTTTATCAAAACCTCATGGTAGGGGGACCTTGAAGATGGCGGAAGAGTAAGACGCGGAGATCACCTTCCTCCCCACAGATACACCAGAAATACATCTACACGTGGAACAACTCCTACAGAACACCTACTGAAGGCTGGCAGAAGACCTCAGACCTCCCAAAAGGCAAGAAACTCCCCACGTACCTGGGTAGGGCAAAAGAAAAAAAAAAAAGAAAAATCAGAGACAAAAGAATAGGGACGGCACCTGCACCAGTGGGAGGGAGCTGTGAAGGAAGAAAAGTTTCCACACACTAGGAAGCCCCTTCGCCGGCGGAGACTGCGGAAGGCGGAGGGGGGAGCTTCGAAGCCGCGGAGGAGTGCACAGCCACAGGGGTGCGGAGGGCAAAGCGGGGAGATTCCCGCACAGAGGATCGGTGCCGACCGGCACTCACCAGCCCGAGAGGCTTGTCTGCTCACCCGCCGGGGCGGGCGGGGCTGCGAGCTGAGGCTTTGAGGCTTGGGTTTCGGTTTCGGATGGAGCGCAGGGAGAGGGTTGGCAGGGAGAGGGTTGGCGGCTTGAACATAGCCTGAAGGGGTTAGTGCACCATGGCTAGCCGGGAGGGAGTCCGGGGAAAACTCTGCACCTGCCGAAGAGGCAAGAGACTTTTCCTTCCCTCTTTGTTTCCTGGTGCGCGAGGAGAGGGGTTTAAGAGCGCTGCTTAAAGGAACCCCAGAGACGGGCGCGAGCCGCGGCTAAAGGCGCGGACCCCAGAGACGGGCGGGAGACGCTAAGGCTGCTGCTGCCGCCACCAAGGGGCCTGTGTGCGAGCACAGGTCACTCTCCACACCCCTCTTCCGCGGAGCCTGTGCAGCCCGCCACTGCCAGGTTCCCGGGATCCAGGGACAACTTCCCCGGGAGAAGAACGCACGGCGGGCCTCAGGGTGGTGCAAAGTCACGCCGGACTTTGCCGCCGCAGGCCCGCCCCGCACTCCGTGCCCCTCCCTCCCCGCCGGCCTGAGTGAGCCAGAGCCCCCGAATCAGCGGCTCCTTTAACCCTGTCCTGTCTGAGCAAAAAACAGACGCCCTCCAGCGACCTACACGCAGAGGCAGGGCCAAATCCAAAGCTGAGCCCCTGTGAGCTGTGAGAACAAAGAAGAGAAAGGGAAATCTCTCCCAGCAGCCTCAGAAGCAGCGGAATAAAGCTCCACATCAACTTGATGTACCCTGCATCTGTGGAATACATGAATAGACAACGAGTCATCCCAAACTGAGGAGGTGGGCTTCGAGAGCAAGATCTATGATTTTTTTCCCCCTTTCCTCTTTTTGTGAATGTGTATGTGTATGCTTCTGTGTGAGATCTTGTCTGTATAGTCTTGCTTCCACCATTTGTCCTAGGGTTCTATCCATGGTTTTTTTTTTAAATTTTTTTCTTAATAATCTATTTTAATTTTAATAACGTTATTATACTTTACCTTCATTCTTTCTTTCTTTCCTTCCTTCCTTCCCTCCTTTAGACAACGAATCATCCCAAATTGAGGAGGTGGTCTCTGACAGCAAGATTTATGATTTTTCCCCCTTTACCTCTTTTAGTGAGGGTGTATGTGTATGCTTCTGTGTAAGGTTTTGTCTGTATAGCTTTGCTTCCAACATTTGTCCTAAGGTTCTATCCGTCCCTTTTTTTTCTAAATAAGAATTTTTTAATTCAATAACTTTATTATACTTTATTTTTACTGTATCTTCTTTCTTTCTGTCTTTTTTCCTTCTTTCCCTCCTTCCTTTCTTCCTTCCTCCCTCCCTTTCTTTCCTTCTTGCCTTCTTTCCTTCTTTCTTTCTTCCTTCCTTCCTTCCCTCCTTTCCTTCTTTCTTTCCTCATACTTCTACTAATTCCCTCTACTTTTTCTCCCTTTTATTCTGAGCCGTGTGGATGAAAGGCTCTTGGTGCTCCAGCCAGGAGTCAGGGCTCTGCCTCTGAGGTAGGAGAGCCAACTTCAGGACACTGGTCAACAAGAGACCTCCCAGCTCCACATAATATCAAATGGCGAAAATCTCCCAGAGACCTCCATCTTAACACCAGCACCCAGCTTCACTCAACGACCAGCAAGCCACAGTGCTGGACAACCTATGCCAAACAACTAGCAAAACAGGAACACAACCCCACCCATTAGCAGAGAGGCTGCCTAAAATCATAAGGCCACAGACACCCCAAAACACACCACCAGACGTGAACCTGCCCACTAGAGAGACAAGATCCAGCCTCATCCACCACAACACAGGCACTAGTCCCCTCCACCAGGAAGCCTACACAACCCACTGAACCAACCTTAGCCACTGGAGACAGACATCAAAAACAGCGGGAACTACAAACCTGCAGTCTGCAAAAAGGAGACCCCCAAACACAGTAAGATAAGCAAAATGAGAAGACAGAAAAACACACAGCAGATGAAGGAGCAAGATAAAAATGCACCAGACCTAACAAATGAAGAGGAAATAGCCAGTCTACCTGAAAAAGAATTCAGAATAATGATAGTAAGGATGATCTGAAATCTTGGAAATAGAATGGACAAAATGCAAGAAACATTTAACAAGGACCTAGAAGAAATAAAGATGAAACAAGCAACGATGAACAACACAATAAATGAAATTAAAAGTACTCTAGATGGGATCAATAGCAGAATAACTGAGGCAGAAGAACGGATAAGTGACCTGGAAGATAAAATAGTGGAAATAACTACTGCAGAGCAGAATAAAGAAAAAAGAATGAAAAGAACTGAGGACAGTCTCAGAGACCTCTGGGACAACATTAAACGCACCAATATTCAAATTACAGGGGTTCCAGAAGAAGAAGAGAAAAAGAAAGGGACTGAGAAAATATTTGAAGAGATTATAGTTGAAAACTTCCCTAATGTGGCAAAGGAAATAGTTAATCAAGTCCAGGAAGCACAGAGAGTCCCATACAGGATAAATCCAAGGAGAAATACGCCAAGGCACATATTAATCAAACTGTCAAAAATTAAATACAAAGAAAGCATATTAAAAGCAGCAAGGGAAAAACAACAAATAACACATAAGGGAATCCCCATAAGGTTAACAGCTGATCTCCCAGCAGAAACCCTACAAGCCAGAAGGGAGTGGCAGGACATACTGAAAGTGATGAAGGAGAAAAACCTGCAGCCAAGATTACTCTACCCAGCAAGGATCTCATTCAGATTTGATGGAGAAATTAAAACCTTTACAGACAAGCAAAAGCTGAGAGAGTTCAGCACCACCAAACCAGCTTTACAACAAATGCTAAAGGATCTTCTCTAGGCAAGAAACACAAGAGAAGGAAAAGACCTATCATAACGAACCCAAAACAATTTAGAAAATGGGAATAGGAACATACATATCAATAATTACCTTAAATGTAAATGGACTAAATGCTCCCACCAAAAGACACAGATTGGCTGAATGGATACAAAAACAAGACCCATATATTTGCTGTCTACAAGAGACCCACTTCAGACCTAGAGACACATACAGACTGAAAGTAAGGGGATGGAAAAAGATATTCCATGCAAATGGAAACCAAAAGAAAGCTGGAGTAGCAATTCTCATATTAGACAAAATAGACTTTAAAATAAGGACTATTAAAAGAGACAAAGAAGGACACTACATAATGATCAAGGGATCGATCCAAGAAGAAGATATAACAATTGTAAATATTTATGCACCCAACGTAGGAGCACCTCAATACATAAGGCAAATACTAACAGCCATAAAAGGGGAAATCGACAGTAACACATTCATAGTAGGGGACTTCAACACCCCACTTTCACCCATGGACAGATCATCCTAAATGAAAATAAATAAGGAAACACAAGCTTTAAATGATACATTAAACAAGATGGACTTAATTGATATTTATAGGACACTCCATGCAAAAACAACAGAATACACATTTTTCTCAAGTGCTCATGGAACATTCTCCAGGATAGATCATATCTTGGGTCACAAATCAAGCCTTGGTAAATTTAAGAAAATTGAAATTGTATCAAGTACCTTTTCTGACCACAACGCCATGAGACTAGATATCAATTACAGGAAAAGATCTGTAAAAAATACAAACGCATGGAGGCTAAACAATACACTACTTAATAATGAAGTGATCACTGAAGAAATCAAAGAGGAAATAAAAAAATACCTAGAAACAAATGACAATGGAGACACAACGACCCCAAACCTATGGGATGCAGCAAAAGCAGTTCTAAGGGGGAAGTTTATAGCAATACAAGCCCACCTTAAGAAGCAGGAATCATCTCGAATAAACAACCTAACCTTGCACCTCAAGCAATTAGAGAAAGAAGAACAAAAAAACCCCAAAGCTAGCAGAAGGAAAGAAATCATAAAAATCAGATCAGAAATAAACGAAAAAGAAATGAAGGAAACAATAGCAAAGATCAATAAAACTAAAAGCTGGTTCTTTGAGAAGATAAACAAAATTGATAAACCCTTAGCCAGACTCATCAAGAAAAAAAGGGAGAAGACTCAAATCAATAGAATTAGAAATGAAAAAGGAGAGGTAACAACTGACACTGCAGAAATAAAAAGGATCATGAGATTACTACAAGCAACTCTATGCCAATAAAATGGACAATCTGGAAGAAATGGACAAATTCTTAGAAAAGCACAACCTGCCAAGACTGAATCAGGAAGAAATAGAAAATATGAACAGACCAATCACAAGCACTGAAATTGAAACTGTGATTAAAAATCTTCCAACAAACAAAAGCCCAGGACCAGATGGCTTCACGGGCGAATTCTATCAAACATTTAGAGAAGAGCTAACACCTATCCTTCTCAAACTCTTCCAAAATATAGCAGAGAGAGGAACACTCCCAAACTCCTTCTACGAGGCCACCATCACCTTGATACCAAAACCAGACAAGGATGTCACAAAGAAAGAAAACTACAGGCCAATATCACTGATGAACATAGATGCAAAAATCCTCAACAAAATACTAGCAAACAGAATCCAACAGCACATTAAAAGGATCATACACCATGATCAAGTGGGGTTTATTCCAGGAATGCAAGGATTCTTCAATATACGCAAATCAATCAATGTGATAAACCATATTAACAAATTGAAGGAGAAAAACCATATGATCATCTCAATAGATGCAGAGAAAGCTTTTGACAAAATTCAACACCCATTTATGATAAAAACCCTGCAGAAAGTAGGCACAGAGGGAACTTTCCTCAACATAATAAAGGCCATATATGACAAGCCCACAGCCAACATCATCCTCAATGGTGAAAAACTGAAAGCATTTCCACTAAGATCAGGAACAAGACAAGGTTGCCCACTCTCACCACTCTTATTCAACATAGTTTTGGAAGTTTTAGCCACAGCAATCAGAGAAGAAAAGGAAATAAAAGGAATCCAAATCGGAAAAGAAGAAGTAAAGCTGTCACTGTTTGCAGATGACATGATCCTATACATAGAGAATCCTAAAGAAGCTACCAGAAAACTACTAGAGCTAATCAATGAATTTGGTAAAGTAGCAGGATACAAAATTAATGCACAGAAATCTCTGGCATTCCTATATACTAATGATGAAAAATCTGAAAGTGAAATCAAGAAAACACTCCCATTTACCATTGCGACAAAAAGAATAAAATATCTAGGAATAAACCCACCTAAGGAGACAAAAGACCTGTATGCAGAAAATTATAAGACACTGATGAAAGAAATTAAAGATGATACAAATAGATGCAGAGATATACCATGTTCTTGGATTGGAAGAATCAACATTGTGAAAATGACTCTACTACCCAAAGCAATCTATAGATTCAATGCAATCCCTATCAAACTACCACTGGCATTTTTCACAGAACTAGAACAAAAAATTTCACAATTTGTATGGAAACACAAAAGACCCCGAATAGCCAAAGCAATCTTGAGAACGAAACAAGGAACTGGAGGAATCAGGCTCCCTGACTTCAGACTATACTACAAAGCTACAGTTATCAGGACGGTATGGTACTGGCACAAAAACAGAAAGATAGATCAATGGAACAGGATAGAAAGCCCAGAGATAAACCCACGCACATATGGACACCTTATCTTTGATAAAGGTGGCAGGAATGTACAGTGGAGAAAGGACAGCCTCTTCAATAAGTGGTGCTGGGAAAACTGGACAGGTACTTTTAAAAGTATGAGATTAGATCACTCCCTAACACCATACACAAAAATAAGCTCAAAATGGATTAAAGACCTAAATGTAAGGCCAGAAACTATCAAACTCTTAGAGGAAAACATAGGCAGAACA
Source organism: Pseudorca crassidens (assembly GCF_039906515.1). Taxonomy (NCBI): domain Eukaryota; kingdom Metazoa; phylum Chordata; class Mammalia; order Artiodactyla; family Delphinidae; genus Pseudorca; species Pseudorca crassidens. Next base: position 11,984,564 of record NC_090315.1, on the reverse strand, counting down.
CTCTATGACATAAATCACAGCAAGATCCTTTCTGACCCACCTCCTAGAGTAATGGAAATAAAAACAAAAATAAACAAATGGGACCTAATGAAACTTCAAAGCTTTTGCACAGCAAAGGAAACCATAAACAAGACCAAAAGACAACCCTCAGAATGGGAGAAAATATTTGCAAATGAAGCAACTGACAAAGGATTAATCTCCAAAATTTAGAAGCAGCTCATGCAGCTCAATAACAAAAAAACAAACAACCCAATCCAAAAATGGGCAGAAGACCTAAATAGACATTTCTCCAAAGAAGATATACAGACTGCCAACAAACACATGAAAGAATGCTCAACATCATTAATCATTAGAGAAATGCAAATCAAAACTACAATGAGATATCATCTCACACCAGTCAGAATGGCCATCATCAAAAAATCTAGAAACAGTAAATGCTGGAGAGGGTGTGGAGAAAAGGGAACACTCTTGCACTGCTGGTGGGAATGTGAATTGGTTCAGCCACTATGGAGAACAGTATGGAGGTTCCTTAAAAAACTACAAATAGAACTACCATATGACCCAGCAATCCCACTACTGGGCATATACCCTGAGAAAACCAAAATTCAAAAAGAGTCATGTACCAAAATGTTCATTGCAGCTCTATTTACAATAGCCCGGAGATGGAAACAACATAAATGCCCATCATCAGATGAATGGATAAAGATGATGTGGCACATATATACAATGGAATATTACTCAGCCATAAAAAGAAACGAAATTGAGCTATTTGTAATGAGGTGGATAGACCTAGAGTCTGTCATACAGAGTGAAGTGAGTCAGAAAGAAAAAGACAAATACCGTATGCTAACACATATATATGGAATTTAAGAAAAAAAAATGTCATGAAGAACCTAGGGGTAAGGCAGGAATAAAGACGCAGACCTCCTAGAGAGGTTATGGGGAAGGGTGAGCTGTGACAGGGCGAGAGAGAGTCATGGACATATACACACTAACAAACGTAGTAAGGTAGATAGCTAGTGGGAAGCAACCGCATGGCACAGAGATATTGGCTTGGTGCTTTGTGACAGCCTGGAGGGGTGGGATAGGGAGGGTGGGAGGGAGGGAGACGCAAGAGGGAAGACATATGGGAACATATGTTTATGTATGACTGATTCACTTTGTTATAAAGCAGAAACTAACACACCATTGTAAAGCAATTATACCCCAATAAAGATGTTAAAAAAAAAAACACAAAAAACCTCATGGTAACTGCAAACCAAAAATCTACAATAGATACACAAAAAAAGAAAAAGGAATCCAAACACCACAAAAGATAGTCATCAAATCACAAGAAAAGAGAACAAGAGAGGAAGGGAAGCAAAAAGACCCACGAAAACGGTCCCAAAAGAATTAACAACATGGCAGTAAGAATATACGTATCAGTAATTACCTCAAACCTAAATGGATTGAATACTCCAACCAAAACACACAGACTGGCTGAATGGATACAAAAATAAGACCTGGATATCAACGTATGTTTTCTCCAAGAGACCCAATTCACATCTAGGGACACATGAAGACTGAAAGTGAGGGGATGAAAAAAGATACTCCATGCAAATGGGAATCAAAAGAAAGCTGGAGCAGCAATACTCATATCAGCCAAAATAGACTTTAAAATAAAGACTGTTACAAGAGATAAGGAAGGGGGCTTCCCTGGTGGCGCAGTGCTTGGGAGTCCACCTGCCGATGCAGGGGACGCGGGTTCATGCCCCGGTCCAGGAGGATCCCACGTGCCACGGAGTGGCTGGGCCCGTGAGCCATGGCTGCTGGGCCTGTGCGTCCAGAGCCTGTGCTCCGCGACAGGAGGGGCTGCAGCGGTGGGAGGCCCGTGTACTGCAAAAAAAAAAAAAAAAAAAAAAAAAAAAAGGATAAGGAAGGACACTACATAATGATTCAAGGGATCAATCCAAGAAGATATAACGATTGCAAATATATATATGCACCCCACATAGAAGCACCTCAATATATAAGGCAAATGCTAACAGCCATAAAAGGAGAAATTGACAGTAACACAATAATAGTGAGGGACTTTAACACCTCACTTACATCAATGGACAGATCATCCAGCCAGAAAATCAATAGGGAAACACAGGCCTTAAATGACCCATTAGACCAGATGGACTTAACTAATATTTATAGGGCATTCCATCCCAAAGCAACAGAATACATATTCTTCTCAAGTGCACATGAAACATTCTCCGGGATAGATCACATGCTGGGCCACAAAGCAAGTCTCAGTAAATTTAAGAAAACTGAAATCATATCAAGTATCTTTTCCGACAACAATGCTATGAGATTAGAAATCAACTACAAGAAAAAAAACTATAAAAAACACAAACACATAGAGGCTAAACAGTATGTTACTAAACAACCAATGGATCACTGAACAAATCAAAGAAGAAATTAAAAAAAAAAACCTAGGGACAAATGAAAGTGAAAGCACAATGATCCAAAACCTATGGGACAAAGCAAAAGCAGTTCTACGAGGAAGTTTATAGCAATACAGTCTTACCTCAGGAAACAAGAAAAATCTCAAACAACCCAACTCTGCACCTAAAGCAACTAGAGAAAGAACAAACAAAACCCAAAGTTTGTAAAAGGAAAGAAATCATGAAGATGAGACCAGAAATAGAGACGAAGAAAACAAAAGATCAATGAAACTAAAATCTGGTTCTTTGAAAAGATAAAGTTGATAAGCCTTTAGCCCAACTCATCAAGGAAAAAAGGGAGAGGGTTCAAATCAAGAAAAATATTTACACAGAAAAAAACAGCATAAAGGAGAAACTCTTACAATTGTCTGAAAAAATGAGAATAAGCATTTGACAAATTACCATACCCACACATGATAAAAATGCACATTAAATTAGAAAGAGAAAGGAACTCAGTCCATTAAGGACACTAAAAAATCACCTCCAGTTAACACCATGCTCAGTGAGGAAAGACTGAATGCTGTCTACCTGCATTCAGGCAGAAGGAAACGAGGCATACAGATTGGAAAGGAAAGTAAAATAATGTATTTATAGAAGTTATAAATCTATATATAGAAAAATCTTTAGGAATGTACAAAAATGCTTCTAGAACACGTGAATATAGGAAGATTGCAGGCTACAAGAATTGATGTACAAAAATCAACTCTATTCCGACAAGCAAATAATTGAAAAACAGAATTAATTCCATTTATATAGCATCAAAAAACAAAACACTTCTGAAAAATTAGAGATACAATTCCTATAGGCTACATGCTATAAAAAGTGACATTGTGATTTATAATAAATGTTTCATCTTCTCCCATGGTTCCTGGCTCACAGCTCCCAAAACCCTTGGAATTTCCTGAGAGACAAGAGCAATCAGAGCATCTTTTGTTCTAATATTTAGTCTTTTATCCTCTGTTCCTGAAATGGCTTCAGAGCCCTAAGGGTGAAATGGGTGTCTTCTTATTCATGATGAGCCCTGGGATGCTGAACCTATGATTAAAGCCAACCAGATCTTCAAATTTACTCAGTTGAATTTTGTTTTTTTATCAGATTGGTGGCAGTGACAAGATCCCAAGTGGAACTTCTGAATGCATTCAGAAGAAATACAGGCACGGCGCCCTGGAGAACCATTCTGAGTTCAGTCTTTCTTGCCGTTTCTGAGGGCTGCTGGTACATGTTATAAGTGTTTCAGAAATTGTGTGATATCTCCTGCTATAAAATGTCTGTCACCTAAATTGAGGCTCACACCAAAAGGACTGCACCCTAGCATCAGGGAACTGCCCTCGCTTCTCAGGCAAAGGTAGCAGCAGTAGAATCTATAGATTGTGGGGCATGTGGATGAAGTCCTTCCTGCTTCTGCAAAGAAAGACCCCTCAATGCCAAACTTTTGCCACGCCAATGTCCTTGTCACCTGGCAACAGTCTGCTCCTGTGTCAGATAAACTGAGACAGGTAAACAATGGCTCTGGGAAAACCGAGATATATATGGCCACTTGGTTCTTCCCAGCTCCCTGGCAAGCCCCATTTTTTGGTGTTTGCATTCCTTCACCCACCACAGTGCATTTAAAAAAACCTTTTTTTTTAAGTCAAAACTCTCTGTACAGCCTGGCAACTATGGTTAATAATACTGTATTGCATATATGAAAGCTGCTAAGAGTAGATTTTAAAAGTTATCACAAGAAAAAAAATTACAACTATGTGTGGTGATGGATGTTAACTAGACTCATCGTGGTGATAGTTTTGAGACATACACAAATGTTGATTCATTATGTTGGACATCTGAAATTAATGTTATATGTTAATTACATCTCAATTTTAAAAATTAAAAAACTATCTTTGTCCCTGGAGGCGTCCTCTTTCTGGACCCTCTGAATACTTTGCAGCTGGACTTCATTCAAGTGCCACTCACTAGGGGTCATCAGTCTGGATGTTTTCCAGATAGTAAAGCCTTTCCCTGCTGCAAGACCAATGCCCTCATCGTGGCAAAGACACTATTAAAGAAGGTGTTTCCTGCTTGGGGTACACCTTCCACAATCTCCAGTGATCTAGGTACCCGCTTCACTGGGTATATCACACAGAAACCTTGTAAACTTCTTGGAATGATCACTGCCCTACTGGCTTCAATCATCAGGCAAGGTCAAGAGAACTAATGGAAAAAACCAGATTCAAGCAAAACGAGTGTTAATTATGTGGGACGACATGAACTGGGGAGGATGCTCTGATATTTTCGTTTTCCCATTTTAAGGAGACCTTGATCTCTTAAGTTATATATGACTTACAGAAATCTGGTAAATTATACCTTTGTGAGCAAAGATGAAACATCTACTTTTTCTCCTTACCTGATCCTTCCAGAATTCAGAAAGTCTCAGTGAGTACCCTTATTTTCCTGATAGTATATTTGTTCACATAAGTTCAGTAAGAATCTGTTCTCCCTGTGACAGGACACAATTGAAAAACACTGGCTGTATTACCAAGGTTTTGACTGAAATGTCATATTTGAGATACGCGTAGACTCATATATGACCACAGAGCTTCAAGGAACTGCTTGGAAAAATCGAACTGGTACCTTGCATACACAGTTCCAGGAAACCAGTCTTAAAACAGAGTTTTTAAATAATCAGGCCAAATTTAACACAAACCTTTGTGTTTTTTTTTAAAAAAAAAAAGGAGGTGGAGTAATTGTAGAGAAAAAAATTATGTTTCCACCTTTGTAGATATTAGATTCTAGTCCTGCTAATTGTCTTGGAGGTAATGTTATCTGTAAACTGGACTGGATCCTGAACGTTTTCTAGTTTCCTCAAATATCTGGCTCTGACTCACCAAACTAACACTTGCAATTTTCTCCTACCCTTCTGATTTGGAATCAGGAAGAAGGCAGCCCCCGAGCTCCGTCCGAAGGGACCTCACAAAGTGCTCCTGCCCACTAACACTGCAGGGAAACTAGAAGGTACTGAACCCCGGATGTACATCCCACGGCTAAAAAGACACCCCACCTGACACCAGGTCCTATACAGATGCTGGGGACCTCCAAATCAAGGTGACGGGCGAGAAGCAGCTGACACCAAGGTCGACTGCTTCTGCCCAAGAAGCCAGATCCAGACTCACCTAACCGTGAAACCCCTTCTTTCCTTTACTCTGGCATTGGCCTGCAGAGATTATGCCCTCATCTGCATCCCCCAGGCCACTGCTAAGGGGGTTAACCTCTGGAATTTAGAATAGATTTTTCTCCCAGCCTGAAATATAAGTTAACTGACCCCTGGCTTGAATAGGCACAGGCAACAATTCTTACAAATGAATCCATTAACAGTGCCACCTTCATGGAAGTAGTTTGTGCCCTGACAAGACTTATCTTTGTCTGTGGTGGTTATGTTTCTCCTTGGGCCTACGGATGCCTAGATGGCTGGTGCACAGCTGGGCAATGCCTCTTGGTTATCAAACCGTGCCCCTACCTGTTCTAGCAAGGACCTACCAGGAGGCTTTTCATGATTCGGGGTTTGCTTCCTTTGGTAGGGCCCTACTTCCCCGATTAGGAGCAGATATGAATGAGACTGTCATCAGAAACCACTCCTTAACTCCTGAAGAGACTCTTGAAGAGACTGTAGATTTCACTGCTAAGACGTTAGCTGCCCAGCAGAAACATGTGGACCCTCCGGCCAAGGCCACTCCTGATGACAGCCCCTGATTATCTTTTAGCTGAAGGAGGAGGTGCCTGTGCTGTGGCCAACATCACCTGTTGCACCTGGGTTAACACTTCTGAGGAAGCTGAAACTCAGGTACAGAAGTTCATTGAGGAGGCTACCTTGCTTAAGAAGATGACTCTTTTGATACTATACATAGAAAACCCTAAAGATGCTACCAGAAAACTACTAGAGTGCATCACTGAATTCGGTAAAGTTGCAGGATACAAAACTAATACACAGAAATCTCTTGCATTCCTATATATTAACAATGAAAGATCAGAAAAAGAAATTAAGGAAATAATCCAATTTACCATCACATCAAAAAGAATAAAATACCAAGGAATAAACCTACCTAAGGAGGCAAAGGACCTGTACTCTGAAAACTGTACTTAAGGCACTAATGAAAGAAATCGAAGATGACACAAACAGGTGGAAAGATATACCATGTTCTTGGATTGGAAGAATCAATATTGTCAAAATGACTGTACTACCCAAGGCAATCCACAGATTCAATGCAATCCCTATCAAGTTACCAATGGCATTTTTCAGAGAACTAGAACAGACACAAAAGACCCTGAATAGCCAAAGCAATCCTGACAAAGAAAAATGGAGGACTTCCCTGGTGTGCAGTGGTTAAGAATCTGCCTGCCAATGCAGGAGACACGGGTTCCAGCCCTGGTCCAGGAAGATCCCACATGCCACACAGCAGCATAGCCTGTAGGGCACAACTACTGAAGCCCGTGTGCCTAGAGCCCGTGCTCCACAACAAGAGAAGCCACTGCAATGGGAAGCCCACACACCGCAACGAAGAGTAGCCACTGCTCGCCACAACTAGAGAAAGCCCGCGCGCAGCAACGAAGACCCAATGCAGCCAAAAATAAATAAATAAAATAAATTAAAATCCAACAAATCTATGGTTACCAAAGGGGAAACGTGGGGGATAAGAGGGATAAAGTAGGAGCTTGGGATTAACACACACATACTACTATATATAAAATAGATAACCAACAAGGGCCTACCATATAGCACAGGGAACTCTACTCAGCATTCTCTAATAACCTATATGGGTAAAGAATCTGAAAAAGAATGAATATATGTATATGTATAACTGAATCACTTTGCTGTACACCTGAAGCTAACAACATTGTAAATCAACAATACTCCAAACAAATTTTTAAAAAAGGAGGGAAGGAGCTTCAAGATGGTGGAGGAGTAAGACGTGGAGATCACCTTCCTCCCCACAAATACATCAGAAATACATCTACATGTAGAACAACTACAGAACACCTACTGAACGCTGGCAGAAGACCTCAGACTTCCCAAAAGGGTCTTGGTGCTCTGGCCAGGTGTCAGGCCTGTGCCTCTGAGGTGGCAGAGCTGAGTTCAGGACGTTGGTCCACCAGAGACCTCCTGGCTCCATGAAATATCAAATGGCGAAAACTCTCCCAGAGATCTCCTTCTCAACACTAAGACCCAGCTCCACTCAACAACCAGCAAGCTACAGTGCTGGACATGCATGCCAAGCAACTAGCAAGACAGGAACACAACCCCACCCATTAGCAGAGAGGCTGCCTAACATCATAATAAGTTCACAGACACCCCAAAACACACCACTGGATGCGGTGCTGCCCATCGGAAAGACAAGATCCAGCCTCATCCACCAGAACACAGGAACTAGTCCTCTCCACCAGGAAGCCTACACAACCCACTGAAACAACCTTACCCACTGGGGGGAGACACCAAAAACAACGGGAACTATGAATCTTCAGCCTGCAAAAAGGAGACCCCAAACACAGTAAGTTAAGCAAAATGAGAAGACAGAGAAACACACAGCAGATGAGGGAGCAAGGTAAAAGCCCACCAGACCAAACAAATGAGGAGGAAATAGGCAGTCTATGTGAAAAAGAATTCAGAGTAACAGTAAACATGATCCAAAATCTTGGAAACAGAATGGAGAAAATACAAGAAACATTTAATAGGGACCTAGAAGAACTAAAGAGCAAACAAACAATGATGAACAACACAATAAATGAAATTTAAAATTCTCTAGAAGGAATCAATAGCAGAATAACTGAGGCAGAACAGATAAGTGACCTGGAAGATAAAATAGTGGAAATAACTACTGCAGAGCAGAATAAAGAAAAAATAATGAAAAGAATGGAGGACAGTCTTTGAGACAACATTAAACACACCAACATTCGAATTATAGAGATCCTAGAAGAAGAAGAGAAAAAGAAAGGGACTGAGAAAATATTTGAAGAGATTATAGTTGAAAACTTTCCTAATATGGGAAAGGAAATAATCAAGTCCAGGAAGTACAAAGAGTCCCATACAGGATAAATCCAAGGAGAAACATGCCCAGACACATATTAATCAAACTATCAAAAATTAAATACAAAGAAAAAGTATTAAAAACAGCAAGGGAAAAACAACAAATAACATACAAGGGAATCCCCATGAGGTTAACAGCTGATCTTTCAGCAGAAACTCTGCAAGCCAGAAGGAAGTGGCAAGACGTATTTAAAGTGATGAAAGGGGGGTGCTGGGAAGATGGTGGAAGAGTAAGACGCGGAGATCACCTTCCTCCCCACAGATACACCAGAAATACATCTACACGTGGAAAAACTCCTACAGAACACCTACTGAAGGCTGGCAGAAGACCTCAGACCTCCCAAAAGGCAAGAAACTCTCCACGTACCTGGGCAGGGCAAAAGAAAAAAAAAGAAAAAACAGAGACAAAAGAATGGGGACGGCACCTGCACCAGTGGGAGGGAGCTGTGAAGGAGGAAAGGTCTCCACACACTAGGAAGCCCCTTCGCGGGCGGAGACTGCGGGAGGCGGAGCGGGGAGCTTCGGGGCCGCGGAGGAGAGCGCAGCCACAGGGGTGCGGAGGACAAAGCGGAGAGATTCCCGCATAGAGGATCGGTGCGACCAGTACTCACCAGCCCGAGGGGCTTGTCTGCTCACCCGCAGGGGCGGGCAGGGCTGGAAGCTGAGGCTCCTCAGCGCAGGGAGAGGACTGGGGTTGGCGGCTCGAACACAGCCTGAAGGGGTTAGTGCACCACGGCTAGCCGGGAGGGAGTCCAGGGAAAAGTCTGCACCTGCTGAAGAGGCAAGAGACTTTTTCTTCCCTCTTTGTTTCCTGGTGCGCGAGGAGAGGGGTTTAAGAGTGCTGCTTAAAGGAACACCAGAGACGGGCGCGAGCCGCGGCAAAAAGCGTGAACCCCAGAGACGGGCGTGAGCCGCGGCTAAAAGCGCGGACCCCAGGGACGGGCGGGAGACGCTAAGGCTGCTGCTGCCGCCACCAAGAAGCCTGTGTGCGAGCACAGGTCACTATCCACAGCCCCCTTCCGGGGAGTCTGTGCAGCCCGCCACTGCCAGGTTCCCGGGATCCAGGGACAACTTCCCCGGGAGAACGCACAGCGGGCCTCAGCTGGTGCAACGTCACACCGGCCTCTGCCGCCGCAGGCCCGCCCCGCACGCCGTGCCCCTCCCTCCCCCCGGGCTGAGTGCGCCAGAGCCCCCGAATCAGCGGCTCCTTTAACCCTGTCCTGTCTGAGCAAAAAACAGACGCCCTCCAGTGACCTACACGCAGAGGCAGGGCCAAATCCAAAGCTGAGCCCCTGTGAGCTGTGAGAACAAAGAAGAGAAAGGGAAATCTCTCCCAGCAGCCTCAGAAGCAGCGGATTAAAGCTCCACATCAACTTGATGTGCCCTGCATCTGTGGAATACATGAATAGACAACGAGTCATCCCAAACTGAGGAGGTGGGCTTCGAGAGCAAGATCTATGATTTTTTTCCCCCTTTCCTCTTTTTGTGAATGTGTATGTGTATGCTTCTGTGTGAGATCTTATCTGTATAGCTTTGCTTCCACCATTTGTCCTAGGGTTCTATCCGGCCATTGTTGTTTTCTTATTTAAAAAATTTTTTCTTAATAATTAATTTTAATTTTAATAACTCTATTAAACTTTACCTTCTTTCTTTCCTTTCTCTCTCTTTCCTTCCTTCCCTCCTTTAGACAACGAATCATCCCAAATTGAGGAGGTGGACTTTGAGAGCAAGATTTATGATTTTTCCCCCTTTACCTCTTTTTGTGAAGGTGTATGTGTATGCTTCTGTGTAAGATTTTGTCTGTATAGCTTTGCTTCCACCATTTGTCCTAAGGTTCTATCCGTCCTTTTTTTTAATAAATAATTATTTTTTAATTCAATAACTATTATACTTTATTTTATTTTACTGTATCTTCTTTCTTTCTGTCTTTTTCCTTCCTTCCCTCCTCCCTCCCTCCCTCCTTTCTTTCCTTCTTACCTTGTTTCATTTTCTTTCTTCTTTCCTTCCTTCCTTCCTTCCCTCCTTTCTTTCTTTCTTCCTACTTCTACTAATTCTCTCTACTTTGTCTCCCTTTTATTCTGAGCCGTGTGGATGAAAGGCTCTTGCTGCTCCAGCCAGGAGTCAGGGCTCTGCCTCTGAGGTGAGAGAGCCAACTTCAGGACACTGGTCAACAACAGACCTCCCAGCTCCACATAATATCAAATGGCGAAAATCTCCTAGAGACCTCCATCTTTACACCAGCAGCCAGCTTCACTCAACGACCAGCAAGCCACAGTGCTGGACAACCTATGCCAAACAACTAGCAAGACAGGAACACAACCCCACCCATTAGCAGAGAGGCTGCCTAAAATCATAATAAGTCCACAGACACCCCAAAACACACCACCAGACGTGGACCTGCCCACCAGAAAGACAAGATCCAGCCTCATCCACCTGAACACGGGCACTAGTCCCCTCCACCAGGAAGCCTACACAACCCACTGAACCAACCTTAGCCACTGGAGACAGACATCAAAAACAACGGGAACTACAAAACTGCAGCCTGCAAAAAGGAGACCCCCAAACACAGTTAGATAAGCAAAATGAGAAGACAGAAAAACACACAGCAGATGAAGGAGCAAGATAAAAATGCACCAGACCTAACAAATGAAGAGGAAATAGCCAGTCTACCTGAAAAAGAATTCAGAATAATGATAGTAAAGATGATCCAAAATCTTGGAAATAGAATGGACAAAATGCAAGGAACATTTAACAAGGACCTAGAAGAAATAAAGATGAAACAAGCAACGATGAACAACACAATAAATGAAATTAAAAGTACTCTAGATGGGATCAATAGCAGAATAACTGAGGCAGAAGAACGGATAAGTGACCTGGAAGATAAAATAGTGGAAATAACTACTGCAGAGCAGAATAAAGAATGAAAAGAACTGAGGACAGTCTCAGAGACCTCTGGGACAACATTAAACGCACCAATATTCAAATTATAGGGGTTCCAGAAGAAGAAGGGAAAAAGAAAGGGACTGAGAAAATATTTGAAGAGATTATAGTTGAAAACTTCCCTAATATTGGGAAAGGAAATAGTTAATCAAGTCCAGGAAGCACAGAGAGTCCCATACAGGATAAATCCAAGGAGAAATACGCCAAGACACACATTAATCAAACTGTCAAAAATTAAATGCAAAGAAAGCATATTAAAAGCAGCAAGGGAAAAATAACATACAAGGGAATGCCCATAAGGTTAACAGCTGATCTCTCAGCAGAAACGCTGCAAGCCAGAAGGGAGTGGCAGGACATACTGAAAGTGATGAAGGAGAAAAACCTGCAACCAAGATTACTCTACCCAGCAAGGATCTCATTCAGATTTGATGGAGAAATTAAAACCTTTACAGACAAGCAAAAGCTGAGAGAGTTCAGCACCACCAAACCAGCTTTACAACAAATGCTAAAGGAACTTCTCTAGACAAGAAACACAAGAGAAGGAAAAGACCTATCATAACGAACCCAAAACAATTTAGAAAATGGGAATAGGAACATACATATCAATAATTACCTTAAATGTAAATGGACTAAATGCTCCCACCAAAAGACACAGATTGGCTGAATAGATACAAAAACAAGACCCTTATATATGCTGTCTACAAGAGACCCACTTCAGACCTAGAGACACATACAGACTGAAAGTAAGGGGATGGAAAAAGATATTCCATGCAAATGGAAAACAAAAGAAAGCTGGAGTAGCAATTCTCATATCAGACAAAATAGACTTTAAAATAAAGACTATTAGAAGAGACAAAGAAGGACACTACATAATGATTAAGGGATCGATCCAAGAAGAAGATATAACAATTGTAAATATTTATGCACCCAATATAGGAGCACTTCAATACATAAGGCAAAAACTAACAGCCATAAAAGGGGAAATCGACAGTAACACATTCATAGTAGGGGACTTCAACACCCCACTTTCACCCATGGACAGATCATCCAAAATGAAAATAAATAAGGAAACACAAGCTTCAAATGATACATTAAACAAGATGGACTTAATTGATATTTATAGGATATTCTATCCAAAAACAACAGAATACATTTTTCTCAAGTGCTCATGGAACATTCTCCAGGATAGATCATATCTTGGGTCACAAATCAAGCCTTGGTAAATTTAAGAAAATAGAAATTGTATCAAGTATCTTTTCCGACCACAATGCCATGAGACAAGATATCAATTACAGGAAAAGATCTGTAAAAAATACAAACACATGGAGGCTAAACAATACACTACTTAATAACAAAGTGATCACTGAAGAAATCAAAGAAGAAATAAAAAAATACCTAGAAACAAATGACAATGGAGACACAACGACCCAAAACCTATGGGATGCAAGAAAAGCAGTTCTAAGAGGGAAGTTTATAGCAATACAAGCCCACCTTAAGAAGCAGGAAACATCTCGAATAAACAACCTAACCTTGCACCTCAAGCAATTAGAGAAAGAAGAACAAAAAACCCCCAAAGTTAGCAGAAGGAAAGAAATCATAAAAATCCGATCAGAAATAAATGAAAAAGAAATGAAGGAAACAATAGCAAAGATCAATAAAACTAAAAGCTGGTTCTTTGAGAAGATAAACAAAATTGATAAACCCTTAGCCAGACTCATCAAGAAAAAAAGGGAGAAGACTCAAATCAATAGAATTAGAAATGAAAAAGGAGAGGTAACAACTGACACTGCAGAAATAAAAACGATCATGAGAGATTAGTACAAGCAACTCTATGCCAATAAAATGGACAATCTGGAAGAAATGGACAAATTCTTAGAAATGCACAACCTGCCAAGACTGAATCAGGAAGAAATAGAAAATATGAACAGACCAATCACAAGCACTGAAATTGAAACTGTGATTAAAAATCTTCCAACAAACAAAAGCCCAGGACCAGATGGCTTCACAGGCGAATTCTACCAAACATTTAGAGAAGAGCTAACACCTATCCTTCTCAAACTCTTCCAAAATATAGCAGAGAGAGGAACACTCCCAAACTCCTTCTACGAGGCCACCATCACCTTGATACCAAAACCAGACAAGGATGTCACAAAGAAAGAAAACTACAGGCCAATATCATTGATGAACATAGATGCAAAAATCCTCAACAAAATACTAGCAAACAGAATCCAACAGCACATTAAAAGGATCATACACCATGATCAAGAGGGGTTTATTCCAGGAATGCAAGGATTCTTCAATATACGCAAATCAATCAATGTGATAAACCATATTAACAAATTGAAGGAGAAAAACCATATGATCATCTCAATAGATGCAGAGAAAGCTTTTGACAAAATTCAACACCCATTTATGATAAAAACCCTGCAGAAAGTAGGCATAGAGGGAACTTTCCTCAACATAATAAAGGCCATATATGACAAGCCCACAGCCAACATCATCCTCAATGGTGAATAATTGAAAGCATTTCCACTAAGATCAGGAACAAGACAAGGTTGCCCACTCTCACCACTCTTATTCAACATAGTTTTGGAAGTTTTAGCCACAGCAATCAGAGGAGAAAAGGAAATAAAAGGAATCCAAATCGGAAAAGAAGAAGTAAAGCTGTCACTGTTTGCAGATGACATGATCCTATACATAGAGAATCCTAAAGAAGCTACCAGAAAACTACTACAGCTAATCAATGAATCTGGTAAAGTAGCAGGATACAAAATTAAGGCACAGAAATCTCTTGCATTCCTATACATTAACAAGCAAAGATCAGAAAAAGAAATTAAGGAAACACTCCCATTTACCATTGCAACAAAAAAGAATAAAATACCTAGGAATAAATCTACCTAAGGAGACAAAAGATCTGTATGCAGAAAACTATAAGACACTGATGAAAGAAATTAAAGATGATACAAACAGATGGAGAGATACACCATGTTCTTGGATTGGAGGAATCGACATTGTGAAAACGACTATACTACCCAAAGCAATCTACAGATCAATGCAATCCCTATCAAACTACTGATGGCATTTTTCACAGAACTAGAACAAAAAATTTCACAATTTGTATGGAAACACAAAAGACCCCGAAAATCCAAAGCAATCTTGAAAAAGAAAAACGGAGCTGGAGGAATCAGGCTCCCAGACCTCAGACTATACTACAAAGCTACAGTAATCAAGACAGTATGGTACTGGCACAAAAACAGAAATATAGATCAATGGAACAGGATAGAAAGCCCAGAGATAAGCCCACGCTCATATGGTTACCTTGTTTTTGATAAAGGAGGGAAGAATATACAATGGAGAAAAGACATCTTCAATAAGTGGTGCTGGGAAAACTGGACAGCTACATGTAAAAGAATGAAATTAGGGGCTTCCCTGGTAGCACAGTAGTTAGAACCTGCCTGCCAATGCAGGGGACACGGATTCGAGCCCTGGTCTGGGAAGACACCACATGCCACGGAGCAACTAAGCCCGTGCACCACAACTACTGAAGCCTGTGCACCTAGAGCCTGTGCTCTGCAACAAGAGAAGCCACCACAATGAGAAGCCTGTGCACTGCAACAAACAGTAGCCCCCACTCACTGCAACTAGAGAAAGCCCACGCACAGTAATAGAGAAAGGCCCAACAAAGCCAAAATTAAAATAAATAATTTTTAAAAACAATTAAATTAGAACACTCCCTAACACCATACACAAAAATAAACTTAAAATGGATTAAAGACCTAAATGTAAGGTCAGACACTATAAAACTCTTAGAGGAAAACATAGGCAGAACACTCTATGACATAAATCACAGCAAGATCCTTTCTGACCCACCTCTTAGAGAAATGTAAATAAAAACAAAAATAAACAAGTGGGACCTAATGAAACTTAAAAGCTTTTGCACAGCAAAGGAAACCATAAACAAGACGGAAAGACAGCCCTCAGAATGGGAGAAAATATTTGCAAGTGAAGCAACCGACAAAGGATTAATCTCCAAAATTTACAAGCAGCTCATGCAGCTCAATATCAAAAAAACAAACAACCCAATCCAAAAATGGGCAGAAGACCTAAACAGACATTTCTCCAAAGAAGATATACAGATTGCCAACAAACACATGAAAGGATGCTCAACATCACTAATCACTAGAGAAATGCGAATCAAACTACAATGAGGTATCACCTCACACCAGTCAGAATGGCCATCATCAAAAAGTCTACAAACCATAAATGCTGGAGATGGTGTGGAGGAAAGGGAACCCTCTTGCACTGTTAGTGGGAATGTGAATTGATACACCCACTACAGAGAACAGTATAGAGGTTCGTTAAAAAAAATAAAAATAGAACTACCATACGACCCAGCAATCTCACTACTGGGCATATACCCTGAGAAAACCATAATTCAAAAAGAGTCATGTACCACAATGTTCACTGCAGCTCTATTTACAGTAGCAAGGACATGGAAGCAACCCAAGTGTCCATCGACAGATGAATGGATAAAGAAGATGTGGCACATTTATACAACGGAATATTACTCAGCCATAAAAAGAAACCAAATTGAGTTATTTGTAGTGAGGTGGATGGACCCAGCGACTGTCATACAGAGTGAAGTAAGTCAGAAAGAGAAAAATAAATACCGTATGCTGACACATATATAAGGAATCTAAAAAAAAAAAAGGTTCTGAAGAACCTAGGGGCAGGACAGGAATAAAGACGCAGACGTAGAGAATGGACTTGAGGACACAGGGAAGGGGAAGGGTAAGCTGGGACAAAGTGAGAGAGTGTCATGGACTTATATATACTACCAAATGTAAAACAGACAGCTAGTGGGAAGCAGCCACATAGCACAGGGAGATCAGCTCGGTGCTTTGTGACCACCTAGAGGGGTGGGATAGGGAGGGTGGGAGGGAGATGCAAGAGGGAGGAGATATGGGGATATATGTATAGCTGTTTCACTTTGTTATAAAGCAGAAACTAACACACCACTGTAAAGCAATTACACTCCAATAAAGATGTTAAAAAATAAATAATTTTTTAAAAATTTTTGAAAAGAAAAAAAAAACTTTCAATGGCATTTCTTTGACTTACTTGATTTTGACTGGTTTGGGTCTTGGGGACCATGGTTCCAAGCATATCCAAACAGAGGGAATTATCCTGCATATAGTTATAAAAAGAAAAAAAATCACTCTGGCTCATGGGATTCTCTCAAAAGCTTTAAATGAGTGTTCACAGCTGCTGACTGCCAAGCATATGATTTCCCTAAGATGAGAACATCAGAAGAGGAAGAAGAGAGGCTTCCCTGGTGGTGCAGTGGTTAAGAATCCGCCTGCCAATGCAGGGGACACGGGTTCAAGCCCTTGTCCGGGAAGATCCCTCATGCCGCGGAGCAACTAAGCCCGTGCACCACAACTACTGAGCCTGCGCTCTAGAGCCCACGAGCCACAACTACTGAGCCCACATGCTACAGCTACTGAAGCCCACACGCCTAGAGCCTGTGCTCCACAACAAGAGAAGTCACCACAATGAAGCCTGTGCACTGCAACGAAGATCCAATGCAGCCAAAAATAATACAAATACATCTTTAAAAAAATTTACAAGGAAAAGGAAGAAGAGTGACTGACTTAAGGATTATGTATCTGGAACCCATGACCTGTGAATGTCACGGGGATTAAATAAAACCACGACCTATGGACTCCACGTCAGGGATCAACGAAGTTGCAAGAATCACAGGGCAGTAGCGGAGAATGGCATTAATGCCTTACATTTTGATGACATCTCTCAGATAAGTTGAGACTTTGATTAAAAGGGGGAAAGGTTAAGAAATAACAAGCCCCAAATGGGGTCATCTGCCCCCATGACAGCAAACCAAGACATAACTGCAGTTTCAACGCCTCTCAGGAAGGTGGCCTTTAAACAGACACTCTGAAATCTCCACATCAGCACCAGTGAGGTAACCTGCATAAGAAGACGCCTCCCTAAAAAGATGAGCTGGCCTAAATCATTTCTTTTCTTCTGCTAACAACTTCCTTCCCCCACCCCCTTTCTGCCTATAAAAAACCTTCCATTTTGTACAGCTCCTTGGGGGGTCCTTGTAATTGCTAGGTAGAATGCTGCTCTATTCAAGAACTGCTTGCAAACTATTATACGTAGGATAGATAAACAACAAGGTCCTACTGTATAGCACAGGGAACTACATTCAACATCCTGTGATAGACTATAATGAAAAAGAATGTATACATATAACTGAACCACTTTGTTGTACAGAAGAAATGAACACAACATTGTAAATCAACTCTACTTCAATAAATTTTAAAAATTAAAAAAGAATTGCTTGATAGGGCCAATTAGATTTTAAAAAGTACTATACCAACGTGAAATTTGTAGTTTTGACAAATTTACCTTGGTCAGGTAGGGGGTTAACAGTGGGCAAACCAGGTGAGGCACTTGCGGGAACTTTCTACACTATCTACGTACCATTTCTGTAACTCTCAAATTATAAATTTTCAAAAAGGGTGAATTTTACTTTATGTAAGTTGTTTCTCAGTAAGGTTGATTAAGAAGCATTTTAACTAAAAAGCATTTTGATTAGTGCACAATTATACCATTCTCCCCTAAAAGGAACCAGGAGTCCTTGGGCAGATGGCTGATTCTAAGGCTGGGTAAGAAAAATACAAGATGACAGGGAGGACTTTGTAGAGTCAGAAGGAAAGGAAACGCTCCAAAAACAAAAGGATGAGGCGAGGCACAGTGGTATAGGAGCCAACCTGAAAGAGCTCCCAATGGTCAAAGCAGGAACAATTTGACAGCAAAATAAACAATGCCATGTTGGATATAACCCAAAGTAAAAATAAATATACACGCATCCATACTGATCATAGGATAGGCATGAGGTGACTTCTTGCTGTGGACAGACACTGATGTATCTGTGGGTGATGTGACATACTCCAGCAAAAAAGGAGTGGGAGGATGCGTAAAACGGGAATGGCAGAAAGTGACGACTGTTGAGACGGTATGAATATACAGACTATGCTATACTATTTTCATTACTTTTGCATTTTAATATTTCCAAAATAAAATGTTTAAAGCCATGGAAAGGAGAAAAACCAGATCATCCAGATGGTGTGTGTATGTGGGGAAGGCAGAGAAGCAGAGAATTAACTTTTTAAATCGTCAGTTCAATTTTCAATAAAAAACATGATGATGAATGTTAAAACTGAACTCAACTGTGGGGTTACACATGGGATCCCATTAGATCATTTTTTTTTTTATCACATATGCCCCCAGGTTGGTGGTTTATTAAATGATTACCTTAATGAAGCACATACACAATTTTAGGATTAACTAACTTTCTACGTTTTATACGTTTTTGAAATTCTTCCACTTCTGTAGTAGATGCTACACTTGCAGGAAAATGGCAAACTGGCAGTTTGGGGGTCCACAAAGACGTTAACAGGTTTAAATCAGCGCCTCTACTAAGCAAACAGGCGTTAAGGCCTGACTCACCCACTTACAAGCTATATGACATTTTCAAAGGCATAAGTTTCATCCCATATAAAACAGATAATCACCCAGGTGGTCAGGACTATTGCAAGGATTAATGTATAAGGTGCTTCGTCTTTTTTTTTTTTTTGGCTGTGCTGGGCGGCCTGCAGGATCTTAGTTCCCCAACCAGGGATTGAACCTGGGCCCTCAGCAGTGAAAGTGCAGAGTCCTAACCCTGGACTGCCAGGGAACTCCCAAGGTGTTTCTTCTAACACTTATGATAAATGAGTTCAGAGTAATACCAAATTACACAAACTTACTCAGAACTGCAAAAGGTTCATTTCAGTAATTTCTTTTTTTTTTTACACAGATTCTCCTTGTCTACACAGCTGCATCTGTGACGTCAATAATTATCACATTTGAAAAGTCTACCAGAAAACTTCACCTAGGTCATGTGATTGTTTAAGTATCAGGGGAGAGGGGCAGAGAGGATAAAATAAATGGCAGAGAAGATGACTGCCTGGCTGGGAATACGGATTCCACACACAAAAAACTGTTAAAACCAGCAAATGAATTAAAAGTAGCCAAGATACAATGTCAACATACAAAAATTAGTTACATTTCTAGCCACTGTGGAAAACAGTATGGAAGTTCCTCAGAAAACTAAAAACAGAATTGCCATATGATCCAGCGATCCCACTCCTGCACACATACCCAGACAGAACTACAATTCAGAAAGATGCATGCACCCGTATGTTCACAGCAGCACTACTCACAATAGCCAAGACATGGAAACCACCTAAATGTCCATCAGCAGATGACTGGATGAAGAAGATGTGGTATATGTATACAATGGAATAGTACTCGGCCATTAAAAAGAAGGAAATAATGCCATCTGCAGTAACGTGGATGGAACTAGAGATTATCATACTAAGTAAAGTCAGAAAAAGACAAATACCATATGATATCACTTATATGTGGAATCTAAAAAATGACACAAGTGAACCTATAAAAAAAAAAATGAACCTATCTATGAAACAGAATGACAGACACAGAGAACAGATTGATGGTTGCCAAGGTGGAGGGGTGGGGAAGGGATGGAGTGGGAGGTTGGGATTGGCAGATGCAAACTATTATATATAGAATGGATAAACAGCAAGGTCCTCCTATATAGCACAGAGAACTATTGATATATTCAGTACCCTGTGGTAAACCATAATGGAAAAGAATATTTAAAAAAAAGAATGTATATACATGTATAACTGAATCACTTTGCTCTACAGCAGTAAATTAACACTGCAAATCAACTATACTTCAATTTAAAAAAATCGCATTTCTATACACAATGAACAATTTGAAAACGAAATAAAACAATTCCGTTTACAATAGCGTCATAAAGAATAAAATACTTAGGAATGAACCAAGGAGGTGAAAGGCTTGTACACTGAAAGCTACAAAACACTGGTAAAAGAAATTAAAGACATTAAAAAAATGGAGTGACATCTCATGTTCACAGACAGGGAGATCTAATATTACTTTGTCAGTGCTACCTAAAGGGATCTACAGATTCAATCCCTGTCAAAATCCCAACACACAAATAGGAAAACTCATCCTAAAGTTCATATGGAATCTCGAGGGAACCCAAATAGCCAAAACAATCCTGAAAAATTAGAAGAAAGCTGGTGGACTCACACCCTGATTTTAAAACTTATAAAGCTAACCAAAACAGTGTGGTATTGGCGTCAAGACAGACATACAAACAGACCAAGGCAACAGACCAGAGAGCCCAGAAATAAATCACTGGTTTATGGTCAAATGATTTTGGACAAGGGGGCCAAGACCATTCAATGGGGAAAGGACCATCTTTTCAACAAATGATTCTGGGAAAGCTGGATATTCACACGCAGAAGAATGAGGTTGGACCCCTCCTTACACCATATACAAAAATCAACTCAAAATGCATCAGACCTAAACATAAGAGCTAAAACTATAAACCCCCCAGAAGAAAACAGTAAAAGCTGCATGACGTTGGAGTTGGCAATGGTTTCTTAGATATGACACCAAAGGCACAGGCGACAACAAAAAAAATTGACATGTTTCACGTCATGAAAATTAAAAACTTTTGTGCATTAAAAGACCTTCTCCGGGCTTCCCTGGTGGCGCAGTGGTTGAGAGTCCACCTGCCGATGCAGGGGACACGGGTTCGTGCCCCGGTCCGGGAAGATCCCACATGCTGCAGAGCGGCTGGGCCCGTGAGCCATGGCCGCCGAGCCTGCGCGTCCGGAGCCTGTGCTCCGCAACGGGAGAGGCCACAACAGTGAGAGGCCCGCGTACCGCAAAAAAAAAAAAAAAAAAAGACGTTCTCCCTAAAGTAAAAAGGCCACACACAGAATGAGAGAAAATACTTGTAAATCATATACCTGATGAGGGATATTCAAAATACACGAAGAACTCCTAAAAACAACAAACACCCTGATTCAAAAACGAGCAAAAGACTTGCATAGACATTTCTCCAAAGAAGATAAACATGTGGCCAATAAGAATATAAAAAGATGCTAAACATCACGAATCATTAGAAAAATGCAAATCAAAAACAATGGGATACCACTTCATACCCATTAGGATGGCTACTATAAAAAACAAACAAAAAACAAGTATTGGTGAGGATGCTACAAACTGGAACCCTTCTGCATTCCTGGTGGGAATGTAAAATGCTGCAGCTACTATGGAAAGAAGTATGGCAGTGTCTCAAAAAATTAGAGAATTACCACATGATCCAGCATTTCTACCCGGGGTATATACACAAAAGAATGAAAAGCAGAGACTTAAACAGATATCTGGACACCCACGTTCACAGCAGCATTATTCACAATAACCAAAAGGTTGCGAACCCAAATGTCCATCGACAGATGAAGAAAATGTGCTATATACATACAATACGGTATTATTCAGCCTTCAAAAAGGAAATTCTGACACACCGTAACATGGACGAACTTCGGAGATACCATGCTAAGTGCAATAAGCCAGACACAAAAGGACAAATACTGTATGACAGAGACAGAAGGTAGAACAGCGGTTACTAGGGCCTGCGGGTAGGGAGAGAACAAGGCCTTGTTTAATGGGGATAGTTTCTGTTTGGGAAGATGAAAAAGTTCTGGAGATGAACAGTGTTGATGGTTCCACAACAGTGTGAATGTACTTAACACCACTGAACTGTATACTTAAAGATGATTAAGATGATAAATTTTGTTATGTTTTTCTACAATTAAAAAAATATATATATACTAGGAAGTCTGGAGGTGTCGTACTTAGACACAAATGAAGGTGATGGAGTGAAGACGGTATTTGAAAAGGGGTGGTCAACGAAGGCTGTAGGTGAGATGAACTTCCGAGCAGAGACATGAATGAACAGGAGGGAGGGGTTGGAGGTTTGTGGGGTAGCAGCCTCCCAGCCAGAGAAAAGAGATGAAAAGGTCCTCACGCAGAAGCGTAATTCTCATATTTGAGGAACCAGTGAGGCTGGCAGAGGGCAAGGCAAGGGGAAATGACAGGAGAAAAATGCAGGCTGTTAAGGCTGGGTGAACGGACACCACTACAGGGGCCCCTCAAATATGCTGGATTTTATTTTGAGTGAAATGGGGAGCCAGGGGAAGGCCTGAGGTAGAGGAGTGTGATGTGACTGAGGCTTTCAAAGGGCCTCTTTGCCTGCCGTACAGAGTAGAGACAGATTATCCAGAACAGAGGCAGGATAGTGGGACTCTGGCAGCGAGGTCCTCACCTGAATGCCCACCTCTCTGGGTCTGGACCTCCGTCATCCAAAGTTTTTCCTCTCTCTCCAACTGGGATATCATATCTGGCTTGGAGGACTGGTGCCCTGAGAAAACATTAAAGGGAAAAAAGTACTGAACAATTTTGGTTCCAATCCCATGATGGAAGGCTCCGCCCACCCCCCCAAAGTTTATTGAACATTTTTGGTCAGACCTGTTGTGAGAAATACATTCTCATTAGAAACACGTGACTACCCCCACGAATCACTGAAACAAAAGACTAAATGACCTGTGTCATCACGTCCTTTGCAGAGTCTCACTGTATTTACTGCAAGCGCTGCAGTTATTGCTACGATGTGCACCACTCTCGCTAAGGAGCTCTGACACTGCTACTTTATTCTACATTATTACAAGACTTTGTACTAAATTAATTTCATGCCCCACCAATGGATCATGACCCACCAACTTAAAAAAAATAAAATATGTAAAGCAACTATACTCCAATAAAAATTAATTTAAAAAAATTAAAAAAGGTATGAAAGTGGGGGAGAGAGGGATAAATCAGGAGATTGGGATGAAAAAAAGATATAATATGAAATAAGGAGCCAGGTGCAGCCAAGCTCAACTGTTCACTTATAGTGCAGTTACAAAAGACAAACGTTTGCCTTGCAACAAAGACTAGAAACATCTTGTCTCTATGCTCCAAAGGGACTGGAAAACTCTGGGTCTCTAAGGAGTCCCAAAGCCTGGAAGTCACGGGCAGAGGCCAGGGATGTTACTAAACATCCTATAATGCACAGGAGAGTCCCCATGACAAAGAAACCATCTGGCCCCAAAAGGCAGTAGTACCGAGGTTGGGAAACCCGGCCCATGGGGAACGATGCCAAGTCACAGGGAGGGCGCCCGTCCTCACCCACTGAGAGCAGGTTCCGGAAGTTCTCCAGCATCACCTCTCGGTACAGCTTCCTCTGGGTGGAGTCCAGCAGCCCCAGCTCTTCCTCCGTGAAGGTCACGGCCACGTCCTTGAAGGTCACCGCCTCCTACAGACACCAAACACATGTAGCCTTAATCTTACAAGCAACCGCCCCTGGGAGCAGGGCAGCACTGGGAAGGTGGAGGAGGCATGTGGGAGGCCGTTCCAGATTCTAAGCGACCTGAACCACTCTTCTTAGGACACCGTCTCCTCTTCCCCTTCCACAGTTACACCAAAGATGCTGGAGTGGTGGGGTCGGTGGAGGAAGGAACGACAAGAAAAAATCTTAAAACCTTATATACGTGCCCTTTATATAGCTGTGTCTCTAGAACTGTCACGGTTACGTTAAGGCATACACGCATTTTACAATTTCACTGAAAGTCCCAAATTTTGTAAGAAATGTTGAGTTAATTTAGTCCCCACGGTATTTACAATAACAGTGCCTATCTCCTTCTCTCACTGGGCAGTACCACTATTTTGTCAATGACTGCCAATCTAAACAGCCTTCAGTACCTCCGGGGGGGCAGGTAGGTAGTTCATTCTGTCCCAGGTACACGCTGTACCTGTCAACTGTGGCAGCATTCAGTGTCAAGGTTAAGAGCACAGGCTTTGGAGACTGACTGCCTCAGTTCACACTCTAAGGCTCTGTCCATTACCACCTTTGTGACCTTGGACAAGTCACCTAACTTCTCAATACCTCAATTTCCCCATCTGTACAAGGGCACACCATCATAGGGTACTTGATGGGATTAAATGAGAATATGCGAAGGGTTTAGGATATATCTGACACTTTTTTTTTCCCCCCACCTCGCTGCACGGCATGCGGGATCTTAGTTCCCCGACCAGGGATCGAACCTGTGCCCCATTCAGTGGAAGCGTGGAGTCTTAACCACTTGGACCTCCAGGGAGTATCACGTTAGATACTCAAAAAATGTCAGCCATCACTATTACTATTATCATCATTATTCACGGCTGCATGGTATTTCATAAAAGTGAAAAAATATACATTTAACCGTTCCAAATAATTAACAATACAATAATTTAAGATTTTAAACTTACTAATAATGCTGCAAAAAACGCATTAGCCAACTTAGCCAACTTGTCTGGTTATTTCCTTAGGCTAAGTTCCAAGAAGTGGCAACTACACTGTCAAAAAAAATATGCACCTTTGCTAGTAAAATGGCAATTCTCCCAATTAACTCTTCCTGTCACAGATCAAAAGTGTTCCTGATTCTCCATACTCTGGCCCAAATTGGACATTATCTTACTTTTTTTTTTTTTTTTTTTTGTGGTACGCGGGCCTCTCACTGTTGTGGCCTCTCCCGTTGTGGAGCACAGGCTCCAGACGCGCAGGCTCAGCGGCCATGGCTAACGGGCCCAGCCGCTCCGCGGCATGTGGGATCTTCCCGGACCGGGGCACGAACCCGTATCCCCTGCATTGGCAGGCAGACCCTCAACCACTGTGCCACCAGGGAAGCCCTATCTTACTTCTTAAATCTTGGGTAATTTGGTAAGTGATAAAAACAGCTCTTTTTAAAAATTTCCATTTATTTAACTTCATCAAAACATCTCTTTCAGTATTTTCCCCCCACATATCGCTTGTTCATTTGCCTTGCTTGTAATCCTACTGAGGTAGCTGATGCATCAGTAAGATTCCTATGAAGAATATTAAGCCTTTTCTAGCATGTACAAATTCCCACCTTCACCCCTCACTCCTGTTTCCTGTGTCTCATGCCTTAGCATATGGTGTTTTCCTTTATGACAATTAAAATTATTTCTCTAGGGAATTCCCTGGCAGGCCAGTGGTTAGGACTCGGTGCTTCCACTGCCAGGGTCCCGGGTTCAATCCCTGGCCAAGGAACTAAGATCCCACAAGCTGCTCAGCAAAAAAAAAAAAAAAAAAAAAAGTTATCTGTCTAAAGACTTAGCCCATCTCGACATTTGTTCTGACTGGAGTCCTGAGCATATGTGTATTAAACAACTAGCTGACACATCTGGCAAAGAAGAGACAGGCACTCAGAAAAGGAACTGAGGGCAGTGTTATTTTTGGAGTCCTCCAGCCACACCAGGCATACACACAACGTGGCCTCAGGGCCCCATGTGGAGCAGTCTCCTCTTCTGGGTCTCTCCACTCATCCTCATTGGACACCTGAAAGTCCTGGCTCGGGCAATGGAAACTTTAGTGTCAGCTGGGGACTGAGTGGATTTTCACAGGGATCTGAAAGTTCACAAATCTGTTTCTGTTAAATGCAGATAAGACCATCTATATCCTAACACAGCTGCTTCATGAAGTAAAGGCCTGGCAAGTCCCTGCTGCTACTAGACTTTTCAAGATCAGTGGGTACCTCTTTAACATATACTAACATGGCAGTGAACAAAACAGGTACTTAACTACAATACATACGTGGTGTAACTTAGAATTAAAGAATCTAGCTCTTGTTTGAAAACAAAATTATTTTCTTTTAGTTCAGTATCAGCTGGACTCTGCTGCATGAAACCATGCTTTAGACATTCCAGCCACAAAACATGAGGCTCCCCATGAGAAAACAATTGAGTTCCCAAACTTTTAGGAAGAAAATGGCAGAACTCTCAGAATTCCTGTTTGGGAAGAAAGGTTATATGTAGGAAAACGGTCACTGCAAACATCTTAAAATGGGAAAGTTCATAAACCACATAAATATGGACAACAGAAAAAAATACTAGGTAAACTATGGAAAATGAACTGACCTTTCAAGTTGTGGGAGCTACACAATTTTAAAAATCCAAAATGTGGGGCTTCCCTGGTGGCACAGTGGCTAAGACTCTGCCTGCCAAGGCAGGGGACACGGGTTCGAGCCCTGGTCCAGGAAGATCCCACAAGCCACGGAGCAAGTAAGCCCATGCACCACAACTACTGAGCCTGCACTCTAGAGCCCGTGAGCCACAACTACTGAGCCCGTGCGCCACAACTACTGAGTCTGCGTGCCTAGAGCCCATGCTCCACAACAAGAGAAGCCACCACAATGAGAAGCCCGCGCACCACCACGAAGAGTAGCCCCTGTTCGCCACAACTAGAGAAAGCCCGCGCGCAGCAACGAAGACCCAATGCAGCCAAAAAGCACAGTTAAATAAATTAAAAAAATAAAAATCCAAAATGGTATTGAAAACTGTGATTACAAATCAACACACGTAAACACTAATGAAAAGGAATATGAGAAAATGAAAACTGATTTGTAAACATGTTTATAACGTGGGAACTGTTTTTTTTGGGGGGGTAATGAATTTATTTTTTTAACTTTTTGTTTTATATTGGACTGTAATTGATTATGGGAACATTTTTATTTTAAAAAATTATCTATTAATTTTCACATCATTATGTGGAAATAAACAAAAAGCAAGGGGCCGCCATACAACAGTTCCTCAAGTGCCTTTGGTTCCCTTTACCCTTCCCGAGCAGGAGAAAAATGCGTCCAGTCTTTGTGAAATGAGATGTCATTTTAAGAAACAGAAAAGCAAACCTGACTTACCTGGAATTTGGTCATTTTTTTCCTCTTCCTGCTGGGGAAAGGCCGAGTTCTGGGAAGGCAAAACTGGGGAAGGGAAAGAAAGCCATCATGAGAGAGATACTGGGAACTGTGCTAGTCCACGTGGTACTTCGTGTGATCTGGAAGAGGGGCCCCTTTCTCTAGGCAAATGCAGTGACAACATAACCCAGTGAGAACAGGGGCTGGATTCCAGCTTCCCCTGGGCCTCCTCGGCCAGCTGCCTTAGTTCATGAACAGTCCATAAACAGCCCTCACCCACATGTTTCTTGTAGCTCCCAGAGTATTCCTGAGGCTGGCTGTTAGAGGAAATGAGAGGCAGACGGGAAGTACCAACAACTTAATGGGGCTGATACCGAGCAGGGCCCTGTGGGGCTCCTGGGCACAAAGCCTTTCTGTGTCCCCCATTTCTTTGACTACAGGAAATAGCCTTCATTCAGCCTCCATGACCCTGAGTTCCAATGGGCAGATTCAAGCAGCTGTTCATTAGGGAAGAGCGGGGATGCGAGACTAGGGAGAAACAAACAGTCCAGAGAAACAATAGTGCAGCCTTGGGGCAAGGTCCTGCTTCCCCACCAATGGATACACACAACAATGTCTTTGAGCTGTTTTGCAGATACTGAAACCCCCTCCAGGTGGGGGAAGTTAATGATGGTATGGTGCCCACAAGCATGTAGACCCCAGACCAGTTGGAACCTGAAGGTTGATGATGCCGACTCCCACTTACCTCACCGCCAACTCATCAGGAGAATGTCCACGAGCTGATCACGCCCTTCTTGAAAAACTACTATAAAACTTCCCACTACCCTCTCCAAGTGGGGACACAGTTTTTCGAGGCAGGAGCCCACCGTGTTCCCCTTTGCCTGGCAAAGTAATAAAGCTATCCTTTTCTACTTCACCCAAAACTCTGTCTCCGAGATTCAATTCCACACCCGTGTACAGAGAAGCTGAGCTTTTGACATCAGGGCCAAAATGCCTGGGTTCAAATTCTATTATTTCTACTTATCACTTTCTACTTACTAGTCGCATAAACCTTGAGCAAGTTATTAATCTCTCTGTGCCTCAATCCAGTCTACCTGTAAATGGGTATAATAATGCCAGAATTCCCTCCTGCAGCTTCAGACAAGTAGGTGCTCTTAAGATTCATAAAACTGCCTTTGCGAATCTGCTTTACAGAAGATGACTCTTAGGAAACACAGACTTCAGAGATGACTATGTCCCTTTACTTACCCTTACTCTCCAAAAAAAGCCTAATTCTGACTGGTGGTCTCACAGATGGTTTGTGCTGTTGTTAATGAACGTTAAATTGCCACGGGTTTTTTTCCCCTTAATAGGTGTAACTACTTGCACGTGTTATTAAGCTGAAAGAACGAAGTTTCTTCTCGCATTGCATGAAGGTAAACAATGACTAATAAAAACCTAAAACTAAGAAATCGTGTTGCATTTAAATTAACAATACGGGGTTGTTACACAATACTAAACATTTTTAACTGAAGCCTGGCTACATCGCAGGCACTGTGCAAAGCCGTGACCACGATCATTTCTCGGTCTGGGATAAACCACAGAGGACTTTTCCCAGGATCCAGCGGAAGATAACTCTCCTTCCTAAACAAGCGTCCAGAAAGAATCCAGGAATCCAAGAACAAACCCACCTCAGTGATCAGGGAAGGCACAATGGGTCTGCAGCTGGAGCTCCGACCCCATCCCAGGCTCGCAGGAGCTTCCCAACAACAGGGCGCTTAAGTATTATCACTGAATTTATGGTAACATCCAACATTTTACCGTGCACTAGGCACTGTTCTTAAGCTTTTAAAATATAATCTCACTTAATCCTCAAAAGAACATCATTGGGAAGGAACTAACCGGAGGAAACTGAGGCAGAGAGAGATTAAGCAACCCGCTCAATAATTTACCGCAAGAAACAGAGCTGGCCCGTAGTAGCGGTAGGAGGACTGGGGGAGCAGAGAGCGCGGGAGACCGTCAAACTCAATGTAGGACGCGAGCCCGCCCCCGACGCGGGAGGTTCGCCGAGGGAACGCACACCGCCGCCGCTGCCCCCTCCCGCCCTCCGCCGCTCGCCGCGGCTTCCCTGCCCCAAGAGCGAGGACCGGGTGGCCCCATGCAGAGTCCGAGAAGGCTCGGAGGGATCACAGGGACGCTGGGTTAACTCACCGCCCTAGGAGTAATCTCGGCCCCGACCTCGCCTTCCCGGAGCGGAAGTGCCTCGGGCCACACACAGTTCCCGGACTACACTTCCCAGAATCCCCAGGCGGAAGCGCCTCAGATTTCACGAACCTCCTGGACTACATTTCCCAGAATGAAGTTCGCAGAACCGCTCTTCGCACCAGCTGTCTTGGGTTTTGACTGTGGAGCGGGCTCGGATTTAGTCACTTTTGGTGGAACTGTCAGATTCCTTTTGTTTTACTCATTTCTTAAAGCTCATGAGAAAATAACGTAAGCAGATAGTTTTTTGGGTAACAATAATTGCGAATTTTTTAAAAATGCGGCCGTATAAGAGAAAAGAGAGGCTTGTATTACGAAAATAAGTTAAAACCCAACATTTTTAGCGGAGGCAAAGGGTAGACTAAAAAGTGGGAAACGTAAAAGTGACCTAGGCGGAACTGCCTAACACAGAACTTAAGGAACACTGGATTTCAAACTTGTTTCCAATGCTGACTCCCCAAATATCAGCAATAAAACCTGTTAATGAGACAAAAACATAGTTTATTGCTACCTGGTGACACCACCTCCACAGAGCTTCCGCACCTTGACAGTGTCCGCGGAGCCAGGAAGACAAGGCTGGAATTCACTGAGAATTGGAAGTGTGGTTTAAGGCGGCGTCTTTCAGTGCAAAAGACGAATGGGATTGCATGACGGTCATGATGCTGCAGTCCAGGATTGGTGGGAAGAGCAAGGATTTTTGTAGGCGAGGAACCTACAGGTGCAAACTGTTGATGTTCTTTAAAGAGATAGAAGAGTTGATGGGTGCTTGTGGAAGCTCCTTTAATGAACAATCAAGCAATTTGGGCAGGAATCTTCTGGAATAGTAAAGGCATGCTAGTAAAACTGACTAGTTATGTTAATGTACACAGTAAATTGCGGGAGGGAAGGTAGATAGGTAGGAAGTTTCAGTCTTCAGTTTCCAAGCTGTCTGTCTTGGGGGGAAGGGAGAGGTTGGAATAAAGTGTTTTGACTCCTTTGCTTCCTTTATTCAGCAAGGCACCTAAGGGCTCTTGAGAGGGTTCTGCGGAATGAGCGGTTCATTCCAATATGCTAAGAATTTGCAAAAAGGCTATACACACATCGATTAGGCTGTAAAAGCGAAATATCTTGAAC
The DNA here is from genome assembly GCF_039906515.1 of Pseudorca crassidens. Taxonomy (NCBI): domain Eukaryota; kingdom Metazoa; phylum Chordata; class Mammalia; order Artiodactyla; family Delphinidae; genus Pseudorca; species Pseudorca crassidens. Next base: position 11,953,986 of record NC_090315.1, on the reverse strand, counting down.
TTCATTTTAAAAAAACATAGTGGTTGTTATGTCAAACAAAAGCAGCTCCGTTGCAGGGAATTTAATATTGTGATGTGTGCATATATAAAATCCTGAATTGTTTTCTAATTCATTTGGCTTCAGACATTTCAGTATATATTTCTATTCTGCTCCTGATATAAATAGTGTCTGGTGAGTGAATAAGCCAAGTGAACCAGGAAACCATGGTTTTTCTCCTAGGCAGGGAATATATTTTGTAGCTTTTTATTATGAAAGTTTTCAAAAACTGACAAAGGGGGGGATGGGGATGACAGAAAGGCATTTGTGCCCAGGAGGACCCCAGAGGGTCCTGCTCAGTTTCACTCCATTGTTTATTTTTTGTGTCATTAAATAATTTCTTCTTCTAGCCTATGTGTTTCCTATCAAGTAAAATTTAAATCTAAAGGCCTAATTAGACTTTTTTTTGCAGTTCACATTTTGAAAAATATTTATTAAATGGCCTGATATGAAATGTCCTAATTTTTTAAACATCTTTATTGGAGTATAATTGCTTTGCAATGGTGTGTTCATTTCTGCTGTATTACAAAGTGAATCAGCTATACGTATACATATATCCCCATATCTCCTCCCTCTTGCGTCTCCCTCCCACTTTCCCTATCCTACCCCTCTAGGTGGACACAAAGCACAGAGCTGATCTCCCTGTGCTATGCGGCTGCTTCCCACTAGCTATCTATTTTACATTTGGTAGTGTATATAAGTCCATGCCACTCTCTCACTTCATCCCAGCTTACTGATTAGATTTAAGTTCATCTCTTTTGACAAAGAGACCACTTCATAGGTAGAACTAGAAACACCTGAACAAAGACCAAATGAAGCCAATACAAATCCCGGGCAAAACACCTTTGAATAGGAAAAAAAATAACAGCAAATATGTGAAAAACAGTGGACTTATTTTATTTTTTTGGCCACACGACTTGCAGGATCTTAGTTACTGGCAGTGAAAGTGTCCTAACCACTGGATGGCCAGGGAATTCCCTAAATTGGGACATTTTTGAAAGTGAAAACGGGTACCGTTCCTAATTACACTAAGGCAATAGATATAATCTGGCACTATTATAGACAACTGGGAGATAGGGTCACCGCACTCATGGGGATTGATATAATTCTATTTTCTAGTACCTAGATGTCTGCTGTCACCTAGATGTCCCAATAACCAAGACAGAAAACTAGCTGGAACAAAAAACACACACCTGCAGAAACTGAGCTGCAAGAGGAGAGGGATGAAACTTGAATTAAAAAAAATGATAATAGGATTATTTAAGGAAACTGAAGTTCAGCATGTATGTGTCCATAAGTGCATGGGCAAGGGCACACACACTCATCTAAGTTCCATCTCCAATTTACCAATTGAAAGTAGATGAATTTAAGGGGAGGATTACCAATGATGAGGGCAAAGATAGTAATCTCAAAGACTGAGTGAAAGAAATTTCTCAAAATACAGCACAGAAATACAATCAGCTGGAATCAATGATGGGAAGAGAGGAGATGTGAAACGTATATCCTGGAAATCTATCATGTGAGTAAAAGGAATTCTGAAAATTGGAGAAGGAAACAACAGAGGCAAGAAAATAATGAACTAGATAATGAATGAACATTTTCTTGATCTGAAGAAACAACGCTGCAGACTGATAAGGCTACCAAAGGTCATGCCTGGATTGATGAGAAAACAAAAAATTCCCATCTTGGCAGAATTCTGGAATTCTAAGATTAAAGTGAAAATCTTAGAACCCTCCAAGCAGAAAGAACAAGCTACTCATAAAAGCAAAAGAATCCATTGATATTGAACTTTTCCTCTACAAAACAGGAACACAGAAGTAAGTTGAAGCACCTTCTACTTACTAATAGCAAGCCAACAGTTCTGTACTGAAGCTAGATATCACTTACTTGTCAGGGCAAAAGGAAGGATGAGCATGAATTCAGACAGTATTGCCCCACAGGAGGAAAATACTCAAAATGAAACAGAATTGCTAAGCAGCAAATGCTGTCGCTCCTAAGAGCTATAAGCCTAAAGAGAAGGAGTAGCCTCATGACCTAGGTGGAACCAAGGTGCCCTCTGGTTCTGTGCTGGTTCCATTTATTTCCGTATCATCAGGAAGCAGCAACTCCAGAACATCGTTTTATCAACCAGGAGAGGCTGGCAAATAAGACCAGTGCAGTATCCTGCTCATCCAGCAGAGGTCGCACTCCATGAGAAGCGGGTCACTGTCCCAGCCCCCGAATCTAGGCAGTGGCGAGATTCTCCCCAGGAGGAGAGGCAGCCATAAGAACACAGCTCTGTAGCTCTAAGGCGGATGACCTCACTTGAAAGAGTGTGGGTGAGTTTACTTGATAATTTCAGAGATCCCATTTTACACAGATTTATTGCTTGAGTAAACTGACATTCACTGCAAAATCTAAAAAGTAGAAGAAACATTCCATAAAATCCTTATCAGAACAAGTCGTTGTTTATACAAGGTGTCCTTCACATGCTATCTGATGCACATATACACACGTACACATGTTCACGTTTTTGATATTAATCTGCAGACAGAACCTATTTTCCGTAAATCCGATTATATCCCGTCATGTTTGTGCCATCATTTTAACAGCTCCATGTTATTAAAAGCATATCAAAGTATATCAAATCTTACGCAAATTCTTATTGAGGAACACTCGTTATATCCACTTGTTGAAAACTTAGTGACATCATTCATGGTACTTATCTTTTCTATGCTTTAAATTTCCTAATTTAAATTTAAATTACTGTTCTAAGATTTGCAGATCGAAGAGAGATACACATTAAACATTTCAAAATATACTAACTCCTCTCTGAAATTTATACATTTTTTACAGCTACCCATAGAGAAAACTGTGTAAGAATGTCAAGCCTACACCAATAATGAAAAATTTGAAAATAAAATGACCACATGCAACAATTAAAAAAAATTTTTTTTCTTGAGGATTAGGAGGGGGAACGTTGGATAGGGAACTTGACAAAGTTAATATTCTTCAAATCCAACACAGCCCTACCTAACAAATGTTGATGGGAGAAATGCTATAGCACTCTGAATATAATCACATCAAAGCCTCAATGAAAAGATGAAGAATAAAAGAACGAATTATGAGTTTAAAGTTTACTGTGACAACTTTTGTCATTAGCAAATACTTTTGACACTTTCTAAGTGTTACAGTAAAATTCTACTTTAACACCCTAGTGGGGTCAAAAGATTTAAGTGTTATGGAGTATCCAGTTAGTGAAAGATTAACAAAAGTAATTTTTTAGCCAGGCTATACCATCACAAAAATCATAAAGGATAGCTGAATTCAGACTGTTTACAAGAGATGGAATATGAAACAGAGTCCCAAATACTAAGAACCCAATTTGAGAACTGTTTTGTAAATTAGCCAACAATAGCCCCTGTTTATTGGCCCTATGTTGTTTATTTTTTTTAATTGAAGTATAGTTGATTTACAATGTTAATTTCTGCTGTACAGCAAAGTGACTCAGTTATACATGTGTGTGTACATATATATATATCTCTTCTTTTTCATATTCTTTTCCATTATGGTTTATCACAGGATATTGAATACAGTTCCCTGTGTTATACAGTCGGACCTTGTTGTTCTATGTTATTTACGTCTTTACAGCCGCCTGGGACCATGAGCTCAAAAGCCTGCTGGTGCCAAACTGAAATCCTCATGTAATCAATTACTTTAATACAGCCCAAATGAGCACATTTTAAGTCATTTGGAGCCTGCTTATTTTGTACACTCTGCAAAATTGCATCCAACATCTGCTAGCCAGAGATTAAGACAAACCCTGGCGCTGTAACAGACCCTAAGCAGCTGCTGCCTTTCGGAGTTCTCTGACCCCAAGGCTCTGCCTTGTACTGCCGAGCGACATCACTTAGACCTGTAAGCAGCCCCCCTCCAATCCCCACCTGCCCCAGAAGTTCCCTTGCCCTCTTTCTCTTCTCAGTGGTGGTGGTGGCCACCCACTGTAGTCTCTGTAAGGTCTCATGCTCTGAGACTTCCCTTCACACATGCGATCTTATCAAAGTACCATCCCGATGAACCTGATTGGGTACCACTGCCACTTCCTGGTCATATCTTTTTCCTTGATCAGCCCCGAAATCTTCCCACTCACTGTAAGAACAAAGGCTGGGGAGAGAACAGGAGCCAATCACACACCAGTGTAAGACCAAATTAGATGATGAATTGTAGTACCATTGGTCTTCTGCATTTTGACTATCTACTTGAATTAGTTTTATTAAGACCATTGGGTTCTTCTGAATATATTTTATATGAAATTCTTCAGATGAACCTAATATAATTTTCTCCCTTTTATATACATTTTCTCTCTTTAATCATATAACAAACAAGTTCTGAGCACACCTACAAAGCACTAAGCAATGCTGTGTGGCTTCAGCAGTGAACAAAAGCTCTGCCTCATGGAGCTTACATCCTAGTGGAAATCAGTTTTGGCATGTCTATGATCACACTTTTAAGGACCTGATCATAGTCATCCTTTCTAAGGCCTCCCTCCTGAGTAATGTGTGATAAATGCCACCGTTCTGACTGATGTCCTTAGTGTACCACTTACGAGGGTTCTCTGCTGTGTGGGCTCTTAACCACTGGGATGTGTCGAGCTATGGCTGAAACACAGACTTTATTTTGTTTTGGCCACGCAGCATGCGGGATCTTAGTTCCCCGTCCAGGGACTGAACCCGTGTCCCCTGCAGTGGAAGTGCAGTCTTAACTACTGGACCGCCAGGGAAAGTCCCTGAAACACAGACTTTAATGAAAATATTTTCTCTCCTATTTGACCAAAGGATTAGATGAATTTAGACCTCACTGAGGTCTTTGACAGACACCATTTCATAGAACTGTTTCCCTCCGTGGATCCTCTGATAAAGTTCCTCCCACTCTCATCACTTCTTCAAAATTCATCCTGGATAAATGTGATGATGTACAAAATGTGACCTCCAACTGAAGCGCTGACCGCACAGCTCATAATGGTAAGGCTTCTCTGCTGTGTGAACAGTCTGATGATTCTGGAGTCACAAGAACCATCTGAAAACCATAGTGTATACACTTTCATATCTGTATGGTTTCTCTCCAGAGTGGAGACTATGATGAAGCTGAGGTCTTGAGATGTCACCGAAGCACTCAATACACATCCCCTATTTATAGTGTTTCTCTTCCATGTGTGTCCTCCAATTAATCCGTGAAGACTTTCCCACACGCCTCACAATTTGATGGTTTTCTCCCCATGCCCCCAACCCCGAGTATGGGCTCTCTGGCAGGCTTGAGGCTGTAGATTCTGACACAGTCTTTACCCTTTACTTCTCACATCTGAATGTTTTCTCTTCACTGCTGTCTCTCTGATGGACCAGAATGGCCTGACCGAAGCCCTTTCCACAGTCCTTGCAATTACAGAGTTTCTGTCCTGTGTGGAGCCTACAATGAATTTTAAGATCTTCACTGTGACTGAAGTCTTTTCCACACTCCTTACATTTGTATGGTTTCTCACCGGTAGAAAACTGAACCTGACATCGCAAACTCCAACTTCAAGCCCTGCCCCTACTCCTCACGCTTATAAGGTTTCCTTCAATTCAGTGCCTTCTGATGAACTTTAAAATATGAATTGATAGAAGCAGCTCTTTTTTAAAAAATAGGGATTCTCTCCTGTATGGACTACCAGATGGATTTCAGAATGGGAGTTTCTCCTGAAGTGCTTCCCACAGGCTCACATGTGTTTCTCTCCAGTGTGGACTCCTTGACGGGCCTGAAGACTGAAGCCCTCATCACTTACTCAGGATACACACGGTTGCTCTCCAGTGCGGATTTTATGATAGGCCTAGGAGTGTTAGAGCTGGCAGAGGCCTTACCAGATTCCTCACGTTTACAGGGTTTCTATCCCGTGGGGAATCCCCTGATGAATGTAAAGATTTGAGCTACAAATGAAGCCCTTCCTGCTTTCCTCACATTTGGACAGTTTCTCTCCCACGTGAACTTTCCAGTAAGCGTTCTGTGCGGGTGCATGACGGAAGCTCCGCCCACATACATCAGGGTTGATGGGTTTCTCCTCAGTGTGGATTCTCTAATGGCCCTGAGGATGCAAGGTGTGAACAAAGGCCCTACCGCACTCGACAGTTAATAGCGTTTCTCTCCGGTCTGGATTTTGCAGTGAACACTAAGTGCTGATCTACAGCTAAAGCCTTTCCCATATTAGTGAGCTCTGAACGAAGCCCTTACCACACCTAAAGCATTTTCCTCCCATGTGAAGCCTCCAATGAATACAATGAGCTGAGCTGTAACAGAAGCCTCTCCCGCATTTGTTACATGTGTAAAGCGTCTTTCTGAAGCAGACTCACTGATGAAGATCAAAGTTGGAGACATTACTGAAGGCTTTTGCACACGCAGGACACTGGCAGCTTTTCTTTGCTGTGTGAATTATTCTGTGCTGATCACTGGTTAATAGCTTCATTCTGGCTTTTCCATAATTACTGGAGTTATGAGATTTCTCTCTTTTGCAAACTCTCTGAATGTCATAGTGGTCTAAGATACAACCAAGCTTCCAACACACCAATCATACTTCGTGGTTCTTTTTTTTTTTTTTTTGCGGTACATGGGTCTCTCACTGTTGTGGCCTCCCCCGCCACGGAGCACAGGCTCTGGACATGCAGGCCCAGTGGCCACGGCCCACAGGCCCAGCCGCTCCGCAGCATGTGGGATCCTCCCGCACCGGGGCACGAACCCGTGTCCCCTGCATTGGCAGGTGGACCTTCAACCACTGCGCCACCAGGGAAGCCCTCATGGTTCTTTTTTCATGGGAACTTGCTGACATCTACTCTTATTATCCTGTGCTTGGGTCAGACATGTTTTCCACCAAGAATGCGAGCCTCACGAGGAGGGAAGCTGAATTTTTTACATTATTGGAACTACCCCCTTTATGGTTTAAGATATGATTTTTGTCTTCAGAAAACTGAGCCAGTGCTCCTGCCTATACTTACAGGAGGAATTGCCTCGTTTCTGGAAATGAGAACCATCTATCATAGACTTTTGACACCTGGTTAAATCACTGGCAAGTTGTTGCTAGAACTGCTAGCAGGAAAGCTCTTTGTTTCCACCTCACTTTCTTTGTTGCCTCCTATGAGGACAGAGAATTCAGAAATGTGGACAAGTGACCTGCCTTGTTCAGAGATTTCAAGATTTCGCACTTAGGACACAAAAGTAAACTTTAATAAACTCTGGGAAGGTTCAGCTTACGTTTTTCACCATGTAACATGTTCTCTGATTTACAAGGCTTCAGAAAGCAGTAAGTGGTCCACTAGGCTCCACTTGGCATTAAGTGAGACCCACTGAAGACCAAATTAGAAATCAATTGGCTGCAAAGTGACAAAAAAGACAACACTAACAAACAACTAAAAACAAACAAATGAAAAGAAAACCAACCAAAAAATTCCACCTCAATGAAGACTGAAACTTCACAAGTTTTGGCAAAAGAATTCACTCCTTATGGTAATGGAATTACAATGAGAAAAGCAGATGGAAATACCATATATTTAGAGGTTGTGCTCCTTCATGGAGAATATTTTGAGGCAGAGTTTAGAAGAGTTTGTGCTATAGAAAAGATTAAGTCACAAGGGAGAATTAAGTATTATGTGTGTCAGTTTTAGACTGAGAGAGGTTTTGGGTTTGATACATACTGATAACTTGTTGCGCTTCTTTTTTAACTGAGTTTCACTAAAGTCCTGTAGAATCTTACATAATAAATGATGTAGTTACATTAAGTGGAAATTTTAATGAAAACCAATAACATAGTCAATACTCTAGCACATTTGGGCTTATGTTATATAGTCTAAATATTAAATATTTAAAACTAGAAGTTTAAAATCTAGATATTTAAAACATGTCTGGAAATTTCTGCACAACCTAGATTTCTGGAAACCTAGTCTTATTTTTCTAGATTGATATTGACTACGAGTTGTCTCACAACTATTGTGAGTTCTTGATTACCTCCAAAATAATTTCAGGTTTAGAAATTTCTAAACTGTTTATCGTTACTATGATTCCTAAGTTTCTAAATTTAGACAGACACCTAAACGTTTGAGATTTTTTTTTCAATTTTTCATCTCACTGTTACATGACTTCAGAGGAATTGTTTTGAGAACTTTACTTCCCACCCTGTAAGAACAGTCAATTAAAAGTTGTCTCTCCTTGGGCTTCCCTGGTGGCGCAGTGGTTGAGGGTCCGCCTGCCAGTGCAGGGGATGCGGGTTCATGCCCTGGTCGGGAAAGATCCCACATGCCGTGGAGCGGCTGGGCCTGTGAGCCATGGCCGCTGAGGCTGCGCGTCCGGAGCCTGTGCTCCACAACGGGAGAGGCCACAACAGTGAGAGGCCCGCGTACCGAAAAAAGAAAAAAAAAAAAAGTTGTCTCTCCTGGGGACTTTCCCAGTGGCCCAGTGGATAAGAATCCACCTGCCAATGCAGGGGACACGGGTTCGAGCCCTGGTCCAGGAAGATCCCACATGCCGCAGAGCAACTAAGCCCGTGTGCCACAACTACTGAGCCTGCACTCTAGAGCCCGTGAGCCACAACTAATGAGCCCTTGTGCCACAACTACTGAAGCCCGCGCGCCTAGAGCCCGTGCTCCGCAACAAGAGAAGCCACTGCAAGGAGAAGCCCGTGCACCACAACGAAGAGTAGCCCCCGCTCGCCACAACTAGGGAAAGCCCATGTGCAGCAATGAAGACCCAATGCAGCCAAAAATAAATAAAATTAAATCTTTAAAAAAAAAAAGTTGTCTCTTCTGGAACAGACTGGTGGTTGCCAAGGGGGAGGGGGTTGGGGGAGGGACGGAGTGAGAGGCTGGGGTTAGCAGATGTAAGCTTTTATATACAGAATGGATAAATGAGGTCCTACTGTATAGCACAGAGAACTATATTCAATATCCTATGATAAACCATAATGGAAAAGAATATTTTAAAAAAGAATATATATATATGTACTACTGCACGGCAGTAATTAACGCAACATTGTAAATCAACTATACTTCAAAAAAAAAAGTTGTCTCTTCTGTTGTCGTGGCAGGGGCTTGATGAACAGGCTCTACATAACTCTGCTGAGCTGAATGTTTCAGAATCTGGGCCACGCTGCACAACCTACACATCTGGACATCAGGGCCCTACTCGAAATAGTTAATAAAATGTTCACAGATGGGATTAGCAGGGGATTTTTCAGACAGAGTTTAAAGTCATTTTTGCCTTAGAACATCACACTGGAAACTTATGCTAATGTCTAAGGGGCTGTGAGGCCTTGGAATGGTTGGAATAACTTGCAAGCTTGGGAGCAAAGTACCTTTATCACCCACTGCCTGGAATGCAGTGTGAAAGCAGAGAGTGGTCCTTCAGCTCTTGCTGGGATATTTCTCCCATGAGAATTAAGGGGAAAGAAAGCTGATGTGGTAACATACGTGGTTTTAAAAACCTAGCAGTAATTCAGAGCTCCATAAATTCCGGGAAAAAAAAAAAGCAAAAACCTGGAAGCTAATCTTTTACAACAGAGACAGAGTCTGGGAGAATGAAGAGAACAGGGCTCAATGCAAACTCTGAAAGCCAACTGTGAAAATGGACTTATAATGTGTCTGGAACCCTCATGTGGATGACCCCTCCCTTCCTTCAGGTTCCCCACTCAAATGTCAGCCCATCCATATAAAATTGGTTACTTTAGGGGCTTCCCTGGTGGCGCAGTGGTTGAGAGTCCGCCTGCCGATGCAGGGGACACGGGTTCGTGCCCCGGTCTGGGAAGATCCCACATGCCGCGGAGCGGCTGGGCCCGTGAGCCATGGCCGCTGAGCCTGCGCGTCCGGAGCCTGTGCTCCGCAACGGGAGAGGCCACAGCGGTGAGAGGCCCACGTACTGCAAAAAAAAAAAAAAAAAAAAAAAAAAAAATGCTTAGGCCCTGCTAAAACTAAATTAGAATCTGTCAAGGCATCTGTAATTTTGGAAAGCTCCCCAGGTGATTTCAGGATGCAGTCAGGGCTGAGAACCACTGCACTAGGGGATGAACCCAGATGATTTGTGGCCTGAGTCCTTGCTCCCAGCCCCTACACAACCTGCCTCACTAGGAGTAAGGGAACTAACTGCCCAAGGGCTCCCAGTGAGCCAGGAAGGGAGCTAAGCCCAGCATCCAGGCCTCCTGACTTCCACCTTCCCTCTTCTCTCCATTATAGATACCAGTGGAGCAATCTCTAAGAAGAAAGAGAAGCATCATGGTTTCTTAGTGCCACTGGAGGCAAATACCCAGAGTGGAAAGGCAGACCTGATTTTAGATCTACCAGATCAACTTAAAAAAAAAAAAAAATAGAGGCAATTCTTATAAGCCCCTCCCTGTGCTGAAACATTCTGAATTCAAAGGATAAAGAAATCATGTTAAGCAGATTTTTTTTTTCGGCCGTGCTGTGCAGCTTGTGGGATCTTAGTTCCCCAACCAGGGATTAAATCCAGGCCCTTGGCGGTGAAAGCGCGGAGTCCTAACCACTGGACCGCCAGGGAATTCCCAAGCAGATATTTAAAAAGTAGTCTTCAATAAGCAAGACATGGAAACAACCTAAATGTCCATCAACAGATGAACGGATAAAGAACATGTGGTACATATATATACAATGGAATATTACTCAGCCATAAAAAAGAATGAACTAATGCCATTCACAGCAACACGGATGGACTTAGAACTTAACATACTAAGTGAAGTAAGTCAGACGGAGAAAGACAAATACCATATGATATCACTTATATGTGAAATCTAATATGACACACATGAACTTATCTACAAACAGAGACAGACTCACAGACAGAGAGAACAGACTTATGGTTGCCAACGGGGAGGGATGCATTGGGAGTTTGGGATTAGCAGTGGCAAACTATTACATATAGAATGGATAAACAGTAAGGTCCTACTGTATAGCACAGGGAACTATGTTCAATATCCTGTGATCAACCATAATAGAAAAGAATATGAAAAAGAATGTATATATGTATGTATGTATAACTGAATCACTTTGCTGTACAGCAGAAACGCAACATTGTAAATCAACTATACTTCAATTAAAAAAATAAAAGAAGCCTTCGTATAGAATATTTATGTTTGTTCAAAGGTAAGATAGCATCCAAGTTTCAAAGTGAAGGGGGTGAGAGAGAAGAGGATACCTTGAAATATCTCTATGTGCTCTACATATTCCTTCTGAAAACTTCTTGCTTTTGTCATGCTTGATATTACAAAATAAAATGTCTTACATATATTTAGTTTTTGCCAGACTCCAGCACCTATATATAATCCAACCGATGATATATAGTCTCTTTTAACCCATACAGTAACCTCATGAAATATGTAATGATATTGTCTGTATTTTACATCTTTGACCCTGAGGCACAGAGAGATTAAGTAACTTGCCCAAGGTCACTGAGTAAGTGTTAGAGCTCAAAACTAGCAGGTCTGGATCCGGAGTCTGAGCCTTAAGTGCTCAGAATATTGCCCCTAATCAATCAGCTCCCCTTCTCGTTGCCAGGGTTCTGCCTAAGATGGAAATGTGGTTTTGTTCTTGCATGACATACCTCTATGGCTCCCCTGCGCCTTTAAAATAAACACACAATTCACAGAAACTTTCCAGGTCAGACCTTTTCTCTCCCTCTCACCACACGGAATTTCTGGCCTTAGTATTCCACTTGCTTTCCCACAAAAGCCTCCAGGCCTCTCCTTGGGCTGTTCCTCTTTTACCATGGCCTCTTCCTGCTCATCTAGCTTTTAGACTTTAATTATTCTCAGCTTAAACATCCTCTGCTTCAATATGTTTTCTCCTGGTTTTGACCTCATCCTCAAAAACTTCTAAGCCTACTTGACATCCTAATGAAAGCAGAATATGCTGGCCAAGAGCCCAGGCGATGGAACCAGGCTGCTGGGACTTAACTCTGGCTCTGCCATTTCCTGGCTGTGTGACCCTCAGCATAAGCCATTGTTCAAGGAACCTCTCTGTGTCTCTGTTCCCTCATCTGTGAAACAACAGGGTCTTATGAGGAATACGCAGACTGATACCTGCAAAGCATTAGAGTCTCTGCCTGTTAAGAAGTGCCCAACAGATGCTAATAATTATCATCATTATGATCAAAGTTACCATATGATACATATAGGAGCCACACATTAGTGCTGGTTTGTTTCTAAAGACATGTGTCTTAGATCATGAAAATATTAGCAATAATTATATGTCAACTTTTGAATATTCTGAAAGTTGGCAGATGCTCCAAGAAATAAAGCAGCAGTTCTCAAAGGACAGCCTGTGGACCCCTGGGGGTCCCAGAGACCCCTTCAGAGAGTCTGTAGGGTCGAAACTATTTTCCTAATAATACCAAGGCACTGGTTGTCTTTTTCGCTGTCTGTAATCACAATGATGGTGCAAAAGAATGCTGTTTAAAATCGCTAGCACCTTGGCATAAATCAAAGCAGTGACACCAAAAATGTAAGCAGTCACTGTATTCTTTTTTTTTTTTTTTTTTTTTTAAGCGGTAAGCAGGTCTCTCACTGTTGTGGCCTCTCCCGTTGCGGAGCACAGGCTCCGGACGCGCAGGCTCAGCGGCCATGGCTCACAGGCCCAGCCGCTCCGCGGCATGTGGGATCTTCCCGGACCGGGGCACGAACCTGTGTCCCCTGCATCGGCAGACGGACTCGCAACCACTGCGCCACCAGGGAAGCCCCACTGTATTCTCTATTGCTTTTCACTCACAGTAAAAACAGTGATAGTTTCACTTAAGAAAGTTCTTGATGAAACAGTAAAAGTTATTAATTTTTAAAAAAAGTTATTAATTTTACTGCATCTCAGTCCTGGGGTATACGTCCTTGTGATAGTCTACAGTAAAATTTATGCTTACTTACTGCATATGCTTACTGACAACAATGGTTGGCCCAAGAAAAGGCAGCTGTGGCCATTCTTGGAGTTACCAGGAATACTAGGCATTCCTTTCTGGAAAACATCCCTTTTCTTGAAAGAACAACTGACAAACTATGGTTGCTCAGATCTAGGTTATCTGGCAGAACTTTTGGAAATGAACAAAACAAGTCTGTTACTTCAAAGAAAATTACTGGCAGCAAAGTATTGGAATTTTGGAAAACTTGTATCACTGAGAGCTTGACAGCCTCCCAGTGCTTAAAGACTTAAGGTCTTTAGAGACAACTTTTCTGATGAGACTGGTGATGGTATTGACAAATATGATTTTTTAAAATCTTGTAAAATCAAATGTGTCAATATTTGAAATATCTGTAAAACTCGGCCATTAACATTTTCCAATTGAGCGATGCATCATTTCATAAAACATTAATGGATGAAAGACTCAAAGTACACAAAATACAAAACTGACCAAAGGGTTGTAATGTAATGTAATACAAAAAGTACTCTGATATGGTTTCAGATTCCACATAACCTTAAGAAACTATCACTTGTGGCTCTTGGGTGCAGTATCAAAGGAAAATATTATCTGTAAAGTCTATTAAAATAATCCTTTCTTTCCTAACTATAACTGTGGGAGGCTGGATTTTCTTCATCACTTTAACCAAAACAGTATCTCACAACAGATAGCACAAGAGAACATGAAAATCCAGCTGTTTTTCTTATAAAAAGTCAAGAATTAAAGAGATTTGCAAAAATGTAAAACATCATACTCTTCTCATTAAATATGTGTATGGAAATACAGTTTTCTCATAAAAGCTAGTTCTGCTATAGGTTTATTTTAAAAAACAGATTAATAAAAAATTTTAAAGTAATTTTTTTAAAGTATTACTATTCCTGAACAGTAAATACACTTTTCATAGGGCTACTCTAAATGTAATTTGTATAAAGCCCTTAGACTGGAACTTAACAACTAAGGCTTAATTACTGGCATCGCTCACAACAAAATAAATACACAACCTACCTTTTCTTCCATTTATGTGAACATCTTTTACAGAAGAAGAATGCCAAGTCCTACTCACGTGGGGCCCTGGGCCAGGAGCCAAGGGGTTACTTACCCCCTGCACTTCGGTGCAAGTCCTTCCTGTGAAGTCAGGGCTGGGGAAGGAAAGGAGGCTGTGAAATATCACCATTGCCCTAATGAACTACAGAGGACATTCCAAAGCTATTAGGAAGGTACTGCTATCAACCCATTTAACAGATGAGCACACAGAGGCACAGAGAGATTAAATAACTTGCCCAATGTTATACTGCCAGAAAGTGTCTGACAGGTGGGGGAGGCGAGTTGGGGGAGCTGAGCGCGGGAAAGACTGCAACCCGGGCCCGCGCCCAACTCCGGGACAGGAGAATCTCCCCAAACTCGAGACGACTTCGCCTAACTGAACTAAAACTGTCGTCCTTACATCTCAAATATCCGCTTTTCCCCTTAAACTCACAACCGGGTTGCTGTTGCTCGAGAGCAACTCGAGGAAGTTCCGAAGGGTGGCGGGACGCGAAACTGACAATCATTACTCGAAAAGATGGTCACAACCTCGCCCACCTGGGCCGGAAGTGCCTGCAACTACCAGGAGCCCTAGATCAACATTTCCCAGAATTCCCCATCACGGCCCTTTGGGAACGGAAGTGCCTGGGACTACACGGAGTTCCTGGACTACACTTCCCAGAACGCCCGAGGACAACATCCACAGCCCCGCCCATCGGGGCGGAAGTGCCTGCGAGTACTCGGAGCTCCTGAGACGTGTTTCCCAGAATGCCGAGGGGGAGCGCTGTCCACGGTCCTGCCTGCCTGGTGCAAAAGTGCTTGCAGTCGTTGGGAGCGCCTGGGCAACAATGACTACAGCCTCGGCTTCCTGGGCGGAAATGTGGATTACTACACTGATTACATATATTAAATTTCCCAGAGTCCTGGAGGGGGAAATATTCTACAGACATGTTGTTCTGGAGCCCAAATGTCTCCAAAAGAACCCAGAGCTCCAGTGGACTGAGTGCCACTGACATGCTTGCCTGGACAGAAGTTTCTTTTTCTAGATCTGGATCTTCTAGACCAGTTTCCAGAGTGGCTGCATGGGGGTGCTTCCTGCCATGCAGCCCTTTGGTGTTACAAATAATTGGGTTCAGTTTGGATGAATTCTGTGCCGCTGATTGAGCCCAGTTTTCCCTTTTCTTTTTCTCACTCCCCCCCTCGCCTTTCTCATATAACTATACTAATAAGCGGTTGTCAAGGAAATATGTTGTATAGGAGAGAAAAGTGAAGCTTGAAATATGGAAAGAAAATAAAAATCATCATAGAGATGATGTGTGGGTTAAAAACGGAGATCTTGAAAGAGGATTGGCCTGAACTGCACTGAACAATTTAAGGAACACAAGATCTCAGTCTTACCTTGACTGGATTGCCTTCTTTGTTCCATGTGTACCTGGATGCATCTGGAACTCTTAACGGTGTCAGCTAGGGTGGGCTGTTGATTCCGAAGTACCAAGAAATCACAAAAAGGCAAATGTTCATCAGGTCATAATGCAGAAACATTAAAAACTTCCAGCATTTCCTTGATTTTAATTTCTCACTTTAAAAGTGAATGAGGGCTTCCCTGGTGGCGCAGTGGTTGAGAGTCCGCCTACCGATGCAGGGGACACGGGTTCGTGCCCCGGTCCGGGAAGATCCCACATGCCGCGGAGCGGCTGGGCCCATGAGCCATGGCCACTGAGCCTGTGCGTCCGGAGCCTGTGCTCCGCAACGGGAGAGGCCACAGCAGTAAGAAGCCCACGTACCGCATAAAAAAAAAAAAAAAAAAAAAAGTGAATGAAAGCTGCACTGGCAGGGAACTGGAATAAACACTGCAATATTGAAAGGGGTAAATCCTATATAAAATCTTGAGAATATTTCTTTTTTGAGTTTATCTCAGATATTATATCACCTACTACCAACCTGATCTTTGCACAGTAAATCCAATAAATTAATAACATGCTTTAGTATTCCACAAGCCAGCTGAAATCAGAGAGGCCATGATTTATCCTGTGAGATATGGGCTCAAGTCCAGAAAAACTGTAGAACAACAAACACTACCACCACCAAAACCAAATCCAAACCAAAACAAACAAAAAACCCCACAAAACCCCAAACCCAGAAAGGTTGTCCTGTCTACTTTTCTCTTGCATAAGAATGAAATATTCTATTATGAAAACTTTAAAAAACACCAGTGGAGAAAAAAGTTAAATGTGCATAAACTCATCTTACAGATTCAACGTTATTGATGTGTTGCCCCATGTGCTTCATCTAACTCTTTTTTCTTTCTTTTTTATTATCGAAATAAAGTACAGATCCATGACATCTTGTCATTTCTCCCTAAAATATTTTCATATATTTCTCAAAAACATAAGGACATTTATTTGCATAACCACAATATTATCACACTGAACAAAATTAATAATACCTCCTTAATATTAATTTATTCTATCCTTATTTGAAGTCCCAAATTCTTTCAAAAGTCTTTCACACTTGGTTTTTTTGAATATCAAAACACGTCCATTCATTGCATGATTGTTGCATAAGTCTTGTGACTCTCCTGCATCTTCTTGACCTACTGAAGAAATTATATCAGTTGTCATGTAGGATTCCCATATAGTGGATCTGTCTGAGAGCTTCCTGGATCTGTCATTTAACTTTTTCCTCAATTGTTGTTTTATGTGGAGGACTCCAAAGCAATGCACACTGAGAGTAAGAGTGAAAAGGGAAGTAGACTTTCAGCCCAACTCTGAGTCATCTTTATCCCCTGAGAGTGTATTAAGGAAATCCTGGATTGCTGACGGCCTCACAGCTAACTGTTGGAAGAAAATGACATTTTCTCTGGAAGAAAGACATTACCAACCTTGGCTACAAATTATCACTATGTTAAAAACTACAACATAGGGCCTTCCCTGGTGGTCCAGTGGTTAGACTCCGTGCTTCCACTGCAGGGGGCACCAGTTTGATATCTGGTGGGGAAACTAAGATCCTGCATGCTGCATGGCAAACAAAACAAAACAAAACAACAAAACCAAAAAAACTACAACATAAATAATGGACAAAGTAAATTTTAACATCAAAAAACTATGCTGGGGGCTTCCCTGGTGGCTCAGTGGTTGAGAGTCCGCCTGCCGATGCAGGGGACACGGGTTCGTGCCCCGGTCTGGGAAGATCCCACATGCGCAGAGCGGCTGGGCCCGTGAGCCATGGCCGCTGAGCCTGTGCGTCCGGAGCCTGTGCTCTGCAACGGGAGAGGCCACAACAGTGAGAGGCCCGTGTACCGCAAAAAAAAAAAAAAAAAAAAAAAAAAAACTATGCTGGAACTACTATAGGATACATCATAGTGATAAAAGATTAAATTATCCAAGAACATAACACAAATATATATCTACACACATGTAATAAATATCCTCAAATATATTTTTTAATCTGGCAAAACTAAAGGGAGAAATACTCTCTGATTACCTAATAAAATACACACACATGCGTGCACACACACACAAACAGTAAAAAACAGTTAAGTATATGGAAAAATTAACCCAATTAGGAAATTTGATCTAATTATATGTAGAATACACATCTGCTCAGGTACATATAGAATGTTTACAAAATTTGACCATATGCTGGACCATAAAGCATAAATAGCAAATTTCAAAACACTTTAATAATATAAAGTATATTCTCTGGATAAGGTGCGATAAAGCTAGAAATCAGTAATGAAATCCTTACTAGACAATTGTAGCATGTCTGTAAATTAAGAAAATCAATCTTAACCATGAATTCTTTTTTCTTTTTAATTTTTGGCTGTGTTGGGTCTTAGTTGCTGCCCACAGGCTTTCTCTAGTTGTGGAGAGCGGGGTCTACTCTTTGTTGAGGTGGGCGGGCTTCTCATTGCAATGGCTTTTCTTGTTGTGGAGCATGGGTACTACGCACGCATGCTTCAGTAGTTGTGGCACATGGGCTCAGTAGCTGTGGCACACGGGCTTAGTTGCTCTGCAGCATATGGTATCTTCCTGGACCAGGGCTTAAACCCGTGCCCCCTGCATTGGCAGGTGGATTCTTAATCACTGCACCACCAGGGAAGTCCCTGTAGTAAGTCTTGAGATCAGACATTATGAGTTTTCCAACATTGTTCTTCATTTTTTAATATTTTTAAAGCTACTCGTTTCATTGCTTTTTGTATAGATTTTAGAAATAGTTTGTCAATTTCGGCAGTAACTCCTGCTGGGATACTGAGCGGGACTATGTTGCACTTATAGATCAACTTAGGATAAATGGCTTAACAATATTGAGTCTTCCATTCCATGGAACAGGTCACATCTCTTCGAGTAGTCTTCTAAATCTTTCATCAGTATTTCATAGTATGCAGCATAGAGATCACACACACTCACCCCCACCCCACCTACCAAAACACACACAAATTATATATTTGGGGCTACTGAACTGATACTGCTTTTTTCTTTCTTAATCTCAGTTTCCAGTAGTTTAAGACTAACATAGTGATTTTGTATATTTACTTTGTTTCCTATGACTTTGCTAAACTCACCATTTCTATTAGCTTTTCTGTTGATTCTTTGGACTTTTCTACATAGAGAATCTTGTCTTCTGCAAATAGTTTTATTTTTTCCTTTCCTATCTGTATATCTTTTCTTTTTCTCACTTCAGTGCACTGGCTATTAGCTCCTGTATGATGTTGACATGGTGGTGAGAATAGAAATCTTTGACTTGTTTCCAAACTTTGGGTGAAAAGTATTCAATCTTTCACCATTAAAAATGATGTTATCAGTATTTTGTCAACATTCTTTATCAGCTCAAGGAAGGCTCCCTTTGATTCCTAGGTGTTTCTTTTTGTCTGAAGTCATAAATGGATGTTCAATTTTGTCAAATGCTTTTCCTTCATCTTTTTCTTCTTTTTTTCTGTGGATACAGTGAATTAGGCAGTTTGATTTTCATATATTGAAACAATCTGCATTTCCAGAATCTTTCATGATGCATTATACTTTTTATAAATTGCTGAATATGATAATATTTCATTGAGGATTTTTGTGACTTTGTTCATGAAGGATATTAGTCAATAGTTTTCTGTTCTTATAATGTCACTGTTGGATTTTGTTATCAGGGTAATGCTAGCTTTGTAAAATAACTTAGAAAGGTTTCACTTCCATTTTTTTTTTTGAAGCTTTTTTTGGTAGAATTAGAATCATTTTTTCCCTTATGTTTGGCTAGAATTTGCCAGTAAAATCATCTGTCCCTAAATTGTCTTTGTTGGTTTTTAATCTGTAAATTCAACTTCTTCAGGAGATACAGGGCTATTCAGGTTGTCTACTTCATGTGTATGCATGGGTAATTTGTGTCTTTCAAGGAACTTGTACATTTTGATTAAATTGTCAAATTTATAGGCACAAAGGTGTTCCTAATATTCACGGGGACCTCAACACCTAGAAACCATGCAGTGGGTGCACACTCTGGGACGGCTGCTCCAGGTGGGAGGCAACAGGTATCACTTGCTCAATGTAGTTTAATTACTTTGGGGTCAGAGAACACTGTATAGTTTTACTTCTTTTAAACCTGGCATGGCTTGTTTTATGGCCCAGAATATGATTTATCTTGGTGAATATTCCAAATGCACTTGAAACGAATGTGTACTTGATCACTGTTGGATGAAGTGTTCTCTAAATGGCAAATAAGTTAAGTTGGGTAGAAGTGTTGTTCAAGCCTTCTCTGTCTTTATTGATGTTGTCATCTTGTTTTTATCAATTACTAACATAACTACTGAGGTCTCCAACTATACTTGTGGTTTTCTACCAGGTTTTTTTTCATGAATCTTGAAGCTCTGTTGTTAGATGCATACACATTTGGCACTGCAAGTCTTCCTGGTATATCCTTGGTAATATTCCTTGTATGAATTCTTTGTTGGTATTAATATAGCTAGTCCAGCTTTCTTTTTTTCTTTCCTTCCTCCCTCCCTCCCTCCCTTTATTGCTGTGTTGGATCTTCGTTGCTGTGCGCAGGCTTTCTCTACTTGCAGCTAGCAGGGGCTACTCTTTGTTGCGGTGTGCAGGCTTCTCATTGAGGTGGCTTCTCTTGTTGCAGAGCACAGGCTCTAGGCATGTGGGCTTCAGTAGTTGTGGCACACGGGTTTAACTGCTCTGCAGCATGTGGGATCTTCCCAGACCAGGGCTCGAATCCATGTCCCCTGCATTGGCAGGCAGATTCTTAACCACTGTACCACCAGGGAAGTCCCCTCTAGCTTTCTTTTAACTAATTTTAGCATGGCATGCCTTTTTCCATCCTAGTCTTTAAATCTACTTATCTCTTTATATTTAAAAAGGGTTTCTTGTAGAAAACATAAAGCATATAGTTGGGTCTTGCTTTTTAATCCAATCTGACAAACTCTGTTTTAAGTGGTGTGTTTAGAACATTTACATTTAATGTAATTTTTGATATCACTGGATTTGAACCTACCATCATGCTAATTGTTTCCTATTTGTGCCATATGTTATTTGTTCAATTTTCCTGTCTGCTTTTGGATTATCTTTTAGAATTCCAACTTATCTCCACTACTGGCTTATTAGTTATATGCCACTTAAATTTTTTAAATGGTTGCTCAAGGGCTTATAATATGCATCTATTATTTTTCAGTCTACTTTCTAATAAGATGATGCTCATTCACATAGTATATGACAGCTACTTCCAATTTCTCTGCCCTGTTTTGTGGTATTGTTACATTTTATTTTTATATATGCTATAAACTCACAAAACTTTGCTTCTGTTTTTGCTTTAGAAGTTGTATTTTCCAGTGATTAGAAATAAGAAAAATTATTTTACATTTTACTTCCTTTTTAACCATTTTAAAACTCCTTTATTAGATCCAAGTCTGTTTCTGGTATGATACTCTTCCAACCTATGGAAAATTCCTTTAATACTTCTTGTAGTGCAGAT
Source organism: Pseudorca crassidens (assembly GCF_039906515.1). Lineage (NCBI taxonomy): Eukaryota > Metazoa > Chordata > Mammalia > Artiodactyla > Delphinidae > Pseudorca > Pseudorca crassidens. Next base: position 11,933,025 of record NC_090315.1, on the reverse strand, counting down.
CTGCTGGCAGTATATTCTATTAACTTTTGTTCATATGAAAATGTCTTTATTTTGCATACTTTTTTGGAAGATTTTTTCATTGGGCTTGGAATTTTTGATTCACAGTATTTTGTTTCAGAATATTAAAGATGTTACTCCAATGTCTTCTGGCTTACGTTTTTTTAAATTTTTTATTTATTTATTTTTGGCTGCATTGGGTCTTCATTGCTGCATGCGGGCTTTCTCTAGTTGTGGTGAGCAGGGGCTACTCTTTGTTGTGGTGCACTGGCTTCTCATTGCACTGGCTTCTCTTGTGGAACATGGGCTCTAGGCATGCGGGCTTCAGTAGTTGTGGCTCGCAGACTCTAGAGCACAGGCTCAGTAGTTGTGGCACATGGGCTTAGTTGCTCTGAGGCATGTGGGACCTTCCCAGACCAGGGCTCGAACCCGGGTCTCCTGCATTGGCAGGTGGATTCTTAACCACTGCACCATCAGGGAAGCCCCTGGATTTTAGCCCCTGGTTTTTTTCCTTTAAGTTGGGGGGAGAAGAAATCTCTCTAGTTTTATTTATTTATTTATGGCTGTGTTGGGTCTTAGTTGCGGCACACGGGATCTTTGTTGAGGCATGTGGGATCTTTGGTTGCAGCATGTGGGCTCTTCGTTGTGGCACACAGGCTTCTCTCTAGTTGTGCTGCACGGGTTTTCTATTCTCTAGTTGTGGTGCACAGGCTCCAGGGCACATGGGCTCTGTAGTTATGGCGAGCGGGTTCCAGAGGGCATGGGCTCTGTAGTTTGCGGCATGTAGGCTCTCTGGTTGAGGCACACAAGCTCAGTAGTTGTGGTGCACAGGCTTAGTTGCCCTGCGGCACGTGGGATCTTAGTCTCCTGACTAGTTATTGAACCTGTGTCCCCTGCATGGAAGGCGGATTTTTTACCACTGGACCACCAGGGAAGTCCCTTCTGGCTTACATGGTTTTTGATGGGAAGTCTCCTCTCTTCCTCATCTCTGTTCTTTGTATGTAATGTGGCCTTTTTCTGTCAATATTTCCTGCATTGTTCATTTGCTGCTGTTTGGCAGTAATGTGCCTAGTTTTTTGGTTTTTGCATTGTTTGTTTTAAAATTCTGCTTGTGTATTCTTGAGTTCTTGGATTCGGTGAAGTCTTTTATTATTTTAAAAATATTCGCAGCCACTATCTCTTGAAATATTTTTCTTCTCATTCTCTCTCTCCTTTCACCCTGGGTTTCCAATTATACGTAAGTTTGACCACAAAAAGTTTCCCCATAGTTCTTGGATACTCTATTCTGTTTTCTTTACACTTTTTGTTTCAGGTTGGATGATTTTGATTAGCCTTTATTCAAGTTCTTTGACACTTTTTTCAGCTGTGTTTAGCCTACTTACAAGTCCTACAAAATCATCCTTTGTGATAAATTTTCTTTTCTAGCATTTCCCATTTGATTCTGTATTAATTTCCACTGAAATTCCCTAATCTGTTCATGTATATTGTCTGCCCTTTTCATGAAAGCATTTAACACATCAACCAGTCATATAAAATTCTCTGGCATTTCCAAAATATAGTCATCTCTAAGTGTGGTTTTATTGATTGGTCTGCTGTCTCTTGGCAGAGGGTTATATATTTTTTAATCTTGTAAGGTTTTACTGAATGCAAGATACCATGTATCAAACAGTAGAGACTGAAATAAATAGTATTTTCGCCTGGAACTGGGCACACCTGTTCTGCTAGGATGTTAGGGTGGGGTGTTGAATCAGTCTGGTCAGGAATTAAGTTGAAATTGGATTCTGTTGTTGCAATAGTTATCTTCAGTACACTGCTTCAAAATTTTCTAATGTTACCTTGTGCTTAGGGTGGGGGCTGGAGTGCTGGAGGATTTTCCTCAATGTTCCTTCTCCACCTTCAGCTTTTAGCTATCCCTATGCACCTGTGCCACAGAAGGATTCTCTGTCCATGTTCTTGCCTTTTCCCCAATGTAGCCTGCTATTGCTTGTCACTAGGAGAAAGCTAGCATGTTTATGGGGACCAGGAATGTTCTGTATTGTCTTGGTTTAGTCTTAGTCTTGAGCGGGGATTGGAGAGATCAGACACCTTGTGAATTTGGGGGAGCTAGGACTACGTAACACTAAAAATGAGACAAACTCTCTTCTCTAGGCTGTGAACAATAAAGCAGGTGATATTTTCATTTGTGAGCAAACTGAAGACAAGAGTCCACATAAAAGGACAGAGGTAAGAGACTAAAGCAAAATAAAGTCTCCTTGATTGACCCAGATCCAAGTCTTACCTTACCTACATCTCTTCACTTATATGAACTGAGAAACATTTTTGGTTTAAGCAATTCTGAGCTATATTTTGTTACCTACAACTAAAAGCATCCTAACTGATAAAACCACCATGAGCTCTCATGATCTTCCTTTGGAAGTGATCGTAGTAAAGAAATGCATTAGAAGCCCTGAATTTCTGATGATACTGTGAAACTTGAACTAGCACCTTGGAAGCCAGGTTAAGCCAGTGCCTTGGTCACCCCATTCACCCAACGGGCTGAAATCTGACAGAAAAACTATGGTGTACCAATTTATACTACTACTGAATTGTACTAGGAGATTTAAGGCTGCATGTGCTTTGAGACCTAAAGAAATTTTATAGAAAAGTAAAGCTGCTAACACCTAATTTATCTGTATTCTCTAGAGACTTTTTGATGCCATCTAATGAAATAGCGTGATCACATTATGAGTTCTTAACTATAAGGGACAATATCTCAGTAGTTTATTGCTTTGGTAAAATGTTAACTGTGAATTTTTAAAAATAAAGTACAAGAAAGACTAAGCCAAAATTCTGCTTGCCACAGAAAACCACTGTATACAGGACAGTGAGTAATCTTTCACAGATAATCTATTAAGCATGTATTTGAACATATATGTATACAGCCCTAAGATAACTGGATATTATGAAGGTACAATCCGCATTTTTACTAAACAAGATACATGAATCTTCTCTGTCATTTTAGATTGATTTCATACTTTCTGTAGCTCCATATTATAGGAACACAAAGATATTTATCTAAACTCTTATTAATTTCCAATTAAAAAAATTACCCTTATGTACACATCCTTTCTGTTAAAACTGCTTTACCTTAAAAAAATTACCCTTATGTACACATCCTTTCTGTTAAAACTGCTTTACCTTAAAAAAATTACCCTTATGTACACATCCTTTCTGTTAAAACTGCTTTACCTTAAAAAAGTCATATTATTCTATGATTTCCAAATGGGTACGTACACTTTACATTTTGATACATATTGCATGACTCTTCTCTAACAAACTTGTATTTTTCACTCCCTCCAACAAAATGCATTGTTCTTGAAGACAGAGACTAGCAAGTAAAAGGAAATCTTATCCTAATAATCAATACATTTGAAAAAATGTTTAGAAAAATTCAATATTTTTCCTTTCTTTACTAAAAATAGAATTACCATATGATCCACCAATCCCACTTCTGGGCATATATCTAGACAAACCTATAATTCAAAAAGATACATGCACCCCCTATATTCATAGCAGCACTATTCACAAAGCCAAGACATGGAAACAACATAAATGTCCATCAACAGGTGAATGGATAAAGAAGATGTGGCACATATATACAATGGAGTACTACTCAGCCATAGAAAAGAAGAAAATAATGCCATTTGCTGCAACATGGATGTAAGTAGAGATTATCATACTAAGTGAAGTAAGTCAGAAAGCAAAGGACAAATAACATATGATATCACTTTTATGTGGAATCTAAAATATGACACAGAAGAACCTATCTATGAAATGGAAACAGAGTCACAGACATAGAGAACAGACTGGTAGTTGCCAAGGGGAAGGGGATTGAGGGAGGGATGGAGTGGGAGGTTAGGGTTAGCAGATATAAGCTTTTATATATAGAATGGATAAGGTCCTACTGTATAGCAGAGAACTATATTCAATATCCTATGATATATCATAATGGAAAAGAATAAAAAATAGAATGTATATGTATGTATAACTGAATCATTTTGCTGTACAGCAGGAATTAACATAACATTGTAAATCAACTATACTTCAATTAAAAAAATTGATATTTTTCTTTGTGTGAGTGGAAGAAGTATGGAGATGTGAAACTTGACAAAATTAAAGTCCTCCAAACTTGTCACAGATCCTGCCTAAGGAGGTCTGAATTGGACAAAGTCTATAACGCCTAGAAATCAGTCAGATCAAAAGGATTTTGATGGAAATATGGAGACTAAAAAACCAAGTATTGTAATTTTGACATTTATTAAGAAAGTATTTGTCATTAGTAACCATTTCTGTCACTTTCCAAATATTACAGTAAAACTCTGTCCTAACACACAGGGCAGGAGTAAAAATTCAATTATGTGAAATGCAGTGTTCCATTTTTGTAAAGTTAACCAGAAACATTGTTTTAACAGTTTGTACTGTCCTTTAAAGTGCACACAGGTGTACATCTCACAGCTAAACTTGAATGGATAGTATACTGTAGAGAAAGAGACCAAATGGTAAGAAATTCAGTTCATCCCTGCTTACACAAGGGACAAAGGGAGAGAACCATTCCCAAAAGGGTTACAACCAAATTCATGTAGTTTCAGATTGTGATATTGCTGATACATTTCAAATAATATTTACTTGAAGTGCTTACATTACTTGCAGTATTCCTCCTCCAAATACATTTTTAAATGACTTTTTGGAGAAAATAAGCTTAATAAAAATTCCAAACATGATAACTTTACACACTTTTAGTCATTTAGCAAAAAGTACTGAGCACCTAATATTGAGTTATGCAGTGTCGTGGCTTTGGAGACTTCACAATGCATGAAGCCCCTTCTCTCATTAACTTTACATTCCAGTGGACGTGGATTTAGGCATGCTCATCACTGTGCTTCTGTTAAAATCCTGACTATACTCATATCTTGTTTAAGCCCTAGTGCAACAACTGCTTAAAGTAACGTGCAATGACATGTTAACGTTCTCACAAAATCCCGTATGGAACCCCTCTCGTTAGATGTCTCTGCTGTGTGGTCTCCTGACTATTGTGAATGTTGATGTTGGGCAGAAACATTACCTTTTCATGAAAGAAATTCTTTTTCTACTTTAAGAACTGGAGTGAACGGAAAATTTCAGCTCTCGTTTGAGGGCTTCAGACGCAATAGAATACCATTTTACAGAATTTCACTTTTGTATGGATTCTCTGAAGAAAGATAATCCTTACCATACTCTTCACTTTTATAGAATGTATCACCACTATGGACTCTTTGATGAATTAGAAGACCTGAGCTCCAACGGAAACCCTTACCACATGCATCGCATCTGTATGGTTTCTCTCCTGTGTGGACTCTCTGATGAGCCTGGAGGTTTGATCTCTGACTGAAGCCCTTACCACACACCTCACATTTGTATGGCTTTTCCCCAGTGTGGACTCTGTGATGGGCTTGAAGACTTGAAAACCCACTGAAACCCTTACCACACTGTTCACATTTATAGGGCCTCCCTTCTGTGTGGACCCTCTGATGCGCTTGAAGGCGTGAACTTTCACTGAAACCCTTTGTGCACACCTCACATTTGTACGGTTTCCCTCCTGTGTGGACCCTCTGATGTGCTTCAAGGCGTGAGCTCTGACTAAAGCCCTTCCCACACATCTCACATTTGTATGGCTTCACTCTGGTGTGGACTCTCTGATGACCTTGAAGATATGCTCTCTGACTGAAGCCCTTCCCACATACCTCACATATATATGGTCTCTCGCCAGTGTGGACACTCTGATGGCTTTGAAGGTACGATCTCTGACTGAAGCTCTTACCACACTCATCACATTGGTATGGCTTCTCTCCTGTGTGGACTCTCTGATGGGCCAGAAGAGTTGAGGCCTTACTGAAGCCCTTATCACATTCTCCGCACTTATAGGGTTTCTCTCCTGTGTGAACCCTCTGATGAATTTGAAGATTAAAGCTCCAACTGAATCCCTTCCCGCACTCCTCACACTTGAATGGCTTTTCTCCAGTGTGAACTCTCTGATGGCCTTGAAGGTGTGAACTCCGACTGAATCCCTTCCCACACTCCTCACACTTGTATGGTTTCTCTCCAGTGTGAACTCTCTGATGGCCTTGAAGGTATGAACTCCGACTGAATCCCTTCCCACACTCCTCACACTTGTATGGTTTCTCTCCAGTGTGAACCCTCTGATGGGCTTGAAGGTATGAACTCCGACTGAATTCCTTATCACACTCCTCACATTTAAAAGGTTTCTCTCCTGTGTGGACCCTCTGATGAACATTAAGAATTGATCTATGACTGAAGACTTTACCACATGCGTTGCATTTGTATGGCTTCTCTCCAGTGTGGACTCTCTGATGATCTTTAGGTTTTGCATTCCAATTGAAGCCGTTCCCACACTCCTTGTAAGGTTTCTCTCCAATGTGAATTTTCTGATGGCCTTGAAGATATGAATTGTGGCTGAAGCTGTTACCACATGTATAATGTTTATATGGTTGTTCCCTAGTGTGGACTATCTGAAGGTCTTGAAAATGTGAGGCCAGACTGAAGCCATTACCACACACCTCAGAATTATACGGAATCTCTTCCATGTGAACTCTGTGCTGAATGTTACAATCTGAGTTACAAATGAAACCCTTCTCACACTCCACATCTGTGTATAGTTTCTCTTCAGTTTGGATTTTCTGATGGGTTCGAAGGCAAGAATTCTGGTTAAAGGCATTCCCATTCTCCTCAAATTCATAGGGCTCCTGCTCAGTATGGACCCTAAAACTACTACTAAGGTCTAAGCTATGACTGAAGCCCTTCTCATAAATGTTGCATCTGTTGGACACCTCTCCTGTGTGAGTAAGTTCATATGTGTTATGAGAGGAACACTGATTGACATTCTCACCATATTCATATTTAAATGCCACCTCCTCTGCTTGTACTTTCTGATGGCATTGCAGATGTGAACTCTCAGAAACACAGTTATCTCCTCTACAAACACTTTGATGAGTATGAAGAACTGAACTGTAACTACAGTCCTTTCCACATGGACTGTAGGTACAGGGCTTGCCTTCTAAGTGTAACTGCTGAAGAACTTCAGAACTGGAGTCATTGTTGAAGGCTTTTTTGTACTCATTACCAGGGTAGGGCTTTTGCCCTGTCTGAATTAAGTCTTGATTAAGCAATGAAACCTTCATGACATCTTCTCCACAGTCATGGCAGCTATAGATTTTTTCTGTTCTATGTACACCCAGATTATCATTGTGATGTGAGATCCAACTGATACTTTCAGACATACAGAAATCATTTTTCATGGAAATTTTCTGACATCTACACTGATAATTACGTGACTCTGTAAGATACATTTTCCTCCAGGAATGCTGGGCTCTCCAAGGGGGAAATTCTTGACTTTTTATGTCATGGGAACCATCTCCTATATGAGTCAATACGTAGTTCTCATCTTCAGAAATCTGAATCGGTATTCCTGCCCAAACTTGGCAGGGGGAATCGCCTTGTTTTTGCAGCTGAGAAATATTCTCTTGAAAAATTTTCATCGAATCTTGACACCCAGTTAACCTGCCTGCACCTTGTTGCCAGGTCTGCCAGGTGGAAAGCTCTTTGGGGGAAAGGCAGCTTAATCCCACTTCTTGAATACTTTCCATATTATGTTGACTCTTGGTTCCTATAAGAATAAAGAGATTTTAGACGTGTACACAGTGAATGCTTTTATTCAGAGATTTCAAGATTTTGCACTTAGATGATGATATGCAACTTCAATAAACTGGAGGAAAATTCACGTTACTACCTCTGATGATACTTAGAAAATGGCTCATCTTTGGCTACACCAGGAATATAAGTAGGATCCACAGAATTCAGGCTATCTGCGTGCCTCAAAATCAGGGCTTTGCAACACAACCTGGACATCGAAGATGGTGGCCTTGTTCAAAATGCCTAGTTAAACCATACACATATTATCATGGGCTGCCTGGAGATTTCAAGAAAACAGAAGGGGATAGTCTCATATCGGAAAGAGTATAGTTTCAAGTGGATAAATGCTTTTTGCCCTGATAGTAATGGGCATGGTAACATTTTTGTTTGTTTTTAAGAAGACTGCATGTTAAATGCTGTGCAGATGAAGGTAAAAGTAGATCTTTATGCTTGAGGCATCAAACTGCCTATCTCTAATTCGCTCTTTATCTTCATGAGACTAATAAGCTCTTCTAAGTCACTGTAAGCCATTATCAGCTTTAACTCCTTTCAAAAGATATTTTGCAATTATCAAGGGCTATGGTGCAGGTCAGGATGTAAAACATGGGTGACAGAATTCAACTCCAAAGACATCAGAAAAAAATGGAGGCTGAGGGAAGCATAGGCAAGTTTTATGGCACCAGTAGGTGTCCTTTGTTATCAAACAAACAAAACTCAGCGAACACTGACTTTGGCTTGCACCATTTTGCTGGAAAATTACTTTAACGTTTAGGGAATTTGAGGCTCCAGAAGAGTTGAAGATGGGTATGTTTGGGTGGAAATGGCTTGTCCCTTAGTTATGAAAGCTCAGATTATCAGCAGGCAGCAGATCTTCATATCCTGGTGAGAAGTATACTCCCTGAGGACCGGTGGTCCAACGGGGTTGAAGTAATAACGTGCACTCTCCTAATACTTGGCAGTACGTTAATTCTCTTTCAGCATCCGGGGGGGGTGGGAAGCAGTAAAAGAGGATTCTTTTCATAACATGAACATTATCCTCAAACATAATAATTCTTTGTGTTTTTCTGTCTCTCCACACTGGGGTGGATTACCCACAAGGACAAGCACTTCGCTGTGTACACAGCATTACCCTCACTGCCTGTAACACTCCTAGTGAATAGTAGTTGCTCAATAAGCACATAATGAATAGATCACAGCTTGAGTCACTCTCACTCACAGAACTGAAAGTGCATATATGTGTTGAGTTATTTTTCACGGGAAAGGAATTGGTGATGGCAGTTTTACTGCAATGTTGAAAGGCTGTATGAGAGGTAGGGCTACACTCAGATATCACCTGTTGATGAGAAAAGCAAAGGTCACAAGAATCTTGTGGATTGTGTCTTTTTAATTTTGAAAATAAATGGTGTAGTTTTTCTTGTATAAAATCTTACCTGTAGCCCCACCCTATGCCCAATTTATAAAAAAATTAAAAATAAAAGGCCACACTGATGATTGCGTGGCAGCAGGATCTGGGGCAGTTCACCGACTGCAGGGTAACACTTTACGGCATGTCTATGAGTACTCATCTCAGTAGTACTTTAAAAAATAAAACGCCAACCAACTATACTCCAATAAAAAATTAATTTAAAAAATGCCTAGTGATGTCTTTGGTCTCTCAAAAGCAAAGCTTTCAATTACTATATTAATATTTTATAGAATAATGAAATGAAGGGACACAGTATACGAGGCATGTCAAATAAAGTAAATAGCTTTACTTTCCTTTTGGCAAATGTGTCTTTCAAGGAATTGGTCTATTTCATCTAGGCTGTCAAATTTGTGGGCATAGAGTTTGTTCATAGTATTCCTTTTTTATTCTTTTAATGCCCACAGGTTCTGTAGTCATGTTCCCTCTTTCATTTCTGATATTAGTAATTTGCATTTCTGTGATATTAGTAATTTGTGTCTCTTTTTCTTAATTACCCTAGCTAAGAAGCTTATCCATTTTAGGCATCTTTTCAAAGAACCAGCTTTTGGTTTCATTGATTTTCTCTACTGATTTCTTATTTCCAATTCTTATTCTTGTCTTCTACTTACTTTTCTTCTGCTTACAATTTGCTTTTCTTTTTCTAGTTTCCTAAGGTGGAAGCTTAGATGATTGATTTTAGACCTTTCTTCTTTTCTAATACATATATTCAATGCTATAACTTTTCCTCTAAGCAGTGCTTTTGCTGCAGCCCACAAATTTTGGTAGGTTGTGTTTTCATTTTCATGTAGTTCAAAATACCTTAAAATTTCTCTTGAGATTTCTTCTTTGACCCATGTGTTATTTGGAAGTGTATTGTTTAATCTCCATTTGAGGTTTTCCAGTTATTTGATTTATTGACTTCTAGTTTAATTCCATTGCAGTCTGAGAGCAGGCACTGCATAATTTCTATTCTTTTAAATTTGTTAAGGTGTGTTTTTCGATTCAGAATATGGTCTATCTTGGTGAATGTTCCATGTGAGCTTGAGAAGAAGAGTTCTTTCTAATCAAGTACATTAACAATGGCTACAACATCCAACTCTATGCCACAAAGCTATCACTTTAGAAGCCATTTTAACTCAGTCTACAGGGAAAAATATACTCCGTACCTTGTTTTATCGTGCTTTGCTTTATTGTGCTTCACAGGTAGAGTTTCTTACAAATTGAAGGCAACCCTATGTTGAGCAAGCCTACTGGCACTATTTTTCCAACAGAATTTGCTCATTTCATGTCTCTGTGTTACATTTTGGTAATTCTCACAATATTTCAAACTTTTTCATTATTATATTTGTCATGGTTATCTGTGATCTTTGATGTTACTACTATGACTCACTGAAGGCTCAGATGATGGTTAGCATTTTTTAGCAATAAAGTATTTTTTAGTTAAGGTATGTGAATTTTTTTTTAGCATAATGCTATTGCACACTTAGTAAACTACAGTATAGTATAAACATGACTTTTATATGCACTAGGAAACCAAAAAATTTGTGACTTGCTTTATATGCAATATTTGCTTTATTGCAGTGCTCTGGAACTGAACCTGCAATATCTCCGAGATCTGCCTGTTTGAAAACAAGAACAGGGTTATGTGGGGTGGAGACAGAAGAAGTGAAATGCAGAAAACAAAGACTATTCTAGCATAAAATGGCCAGCCTATCACAGCCTGAGATCAGATGTCACCACTGTAAATGATCAAAAAAGTAATCTAAAAATTATAAGAAAAAAGTAATTAAACATATGTATAATTTAAAAAACAGATGGGTCATATTTTATTAACATGCTATTTTACCCATATGTACTTTATGTCTGCAGTTAGTTAATGCAAATGTAGTAAGTTTTCTATTAAAAAGGAAATTCTGGCAAGGAATTGTAATGCTAGATCAACATGATTGGCATGTGTAAGACATCATAAGGTATTTATGAAAGGTTGCATTAAAACTTAAGGTTTAGTTAAGGTTAACATATAGGTTAAGTTACGACTTCAAAAACTCTTAACCCAGTGATGTTTGATATTCTAATTAAGCCATAAAGGAATTAAAATTAACAAAGGAAATAGCTAAGAACAGCTACTTGAGAACTACTGACAGGAATGTATTCAGATCTAGCTGGAACCAGCAAACTACCAAGGAAAGAGAAGAAAAAGCAAGATAATTTGCAGGAAACACCTTATTACTTGAAAGAAGGAGATTACTAAAAGTAAGTATCTCCTGGTTAATGAAGTAGATGGTTTTGCTATAATTAGAGATGACACTGGAAATGAAAAACAGGAATAATCTGCTATGGGGAAAAAAAAAAAGCCCAGAAGCCCTTGGTTTATACAGCAATGATGCTTGCCTGGCTCTACGGACCAGAAACTTCCCTTTCCATCCCTGCTGGGAGTTTCAGGTCGCATCAGTGGCAGTCAGCAGCATTAAGGTATAGTGTTGGTAAAGGATCACCTTTCAGAGCCCCTGGGGATCATGAAGCCTCATGTCAGCAACAGGTGCAGGTGGCTCTAAAAGGCTGTTGACTCTGCACCTCTGATCAAATTAATCAGGCAATTCCATGAAACAGATTTTACTTATGTGGACTGACAAGCTGATTTTATGTAAACATGGACTACAAATCATCTTTTTCACTCCAAGTAAAATTATTTTTCTTATCACTTTCCAATAGAAGACAAAATTTAATCACTGGCAGAGAAGGCTGAAAACAGATTATGGAATATTACTGGATGTATTTGGAATGAATAGCCTATAAGAGCACAAGAACACTAATGGTGGGAAACCATTAGTGAGGCTTAAGATCAATTTAATAGACTGTGACATGCAATTTTAAAAAGGACAGAAAATATCACAGTTGCACTGCATGTCAGGGTATCAGTGCACAAATGCTTGTTTCAGACTTGCAGATATGTATACACACCTAGGTCTGTACTGGGTTACATTACATACTGAAGGCCATGGCCAAAAAAGTATGAAAACCACTGGTGTAAATAGTTGAGGAAGGTATAAAGTTTGTAATGAAACAATTGTAAGGCTCAAATGCAAAGTTCTAATACGGAAACTTGGAAAAATATCAATAGGTAGGTTTGTACCTCTTAGTTTCATGCCTTTTTTTTTTTTTTTTTTTTCATGCCTACATGGACTGAAGTTTCAAAATACTGGGAACAAATTACCACTTGAGATATATTCTTTCTTTCCCTCAGGATGTATGAAACCTGAGAGTACAACTTTTTTCAGGTTATAATGGTCACCAGTTGAAAATTATACACTAGATCTTTAGGGGGATGAAGGCTTGAAAACTGTCTAAAATCTACATTAACATTTGTTTATTTAATGGCTAACGTGTACAAAATAAAGATGAAGAAATATATACTTATTTTTGAATAGGGGGTGAAAAGAAAGACAGGGGCTGGTCTTCCTAACTCTTGTTTTTCTCACCTTGAATCTTCCTTGCCTGGCCTGAAAAAAAAACTAGGAAATTTATGCAGATGATGACTTTGGGAGAGATGGATTGGTTGCGACTTGGAACATCTTGCAAGGAGATGGACAGTTAAGAAGCCATTATTGGGACTTCCCTGGTGGCTCAGTGGTTAGGGATCCGCCTGCCAATGCAGGGCACATGGTTCGAGCCCTGGTCCAGGAAGATCTCACATGTTGTGGAGCAACAAAGGCCGTGTGCCACAACTACTGAGCCTGCGCTCTAGAGCCTGTGAGCCACAACTACTGAGTCCACATGCCACTATTCCCATGTACCTAGAGCCCACTCACTGCAATGAAGAGTAGCCCGCACTCACCACAACTAAAGAAAGCCCATGCGCAGCAACGAAGACCCAATACAGCCAAAAAAAAAAGAAGCCATTATTTATTGACATCATTCTCTTTCCTAGTGGAAACTGAGATAGTTCTTCTGCTAACAGAGTGGTTGTAAGACTATCATTTTAAAAATATTTCTTTGCCCACGTCAATTAAATCAGCTCCTAGAGGCTGCAGGAAAGTCAATGGGGATGATTATGTCTCTCTTGGTTACAACTCCAAAGTTAAAGCTCAGTAAGGGGACTTCCCTGGTGGTCCAGTGGTAAAGAATCCCCCTTCCAATGCAGGGGACGTGGGTTCGATCCCAGTCAGGGACCTAAGGTCCCACATGCCATGGGGCAACTATGCCTGTGAGCCACAACTACTGAGCTCACATGAGAGAACCCGCCTCAATGAGAGAACCCGCGTGCAGTAAACTATGGAGCTGTGCTCTGGAGCCCACGCACCCTGGAGCCCGCACGCCACAACTACAGAGAAAACCCGCACACTACAACCAGAGGGAAGCCTGAGCACTGCAACGAAGAGACTGCGCCATAATGAAAATATCCCGCATGCTTCAACAAAGATCCCATGTGCCTCAACTAAGACCCGACGCAGCCAAAAAAAACAGCTCAGTAGGATGGTTTTTCTATTTGAATCTCTGAGTCACCAGGTAATTTATTCCACAGAAATAAAATCACTAGTACCCAACGACATTTGGATTGGGGTTTTTATTGCTGTACTTTCTATATTAGTAGTAAAAAAACAAGGGAGACGGCAGAGAAATGAATGCCCATCAATTAAAAAATGGGTAAATAATGCATGTTATAGCCACATATTGGATTATGTAGTGATGATTATTTTTAAAAAGAGATAATCTCAGACTGGGAGGGATTTCTTGCTCAAGGTACCATGAAGGAGAAAAATTAGTATATTAAAAATAAGAATGTACATTTTCAAAATTTTGCATTAATATAAGGTATATACATGTTAGTATATGTAAAAAATTAAATAAAAAGATATTTTAAAATATGACATTACATTCCTACTGATGCTATCAGGCAGGGGGACTGGCACACTATGGCCCTAGCCCTGTTTTTGTGTAGCTTAAGAACAAGAATAGATTTTACATTTTTTTAAATAGTGTAAGAAAAAACAAAGAAGAATATGTGACAGAGACCACATATGGCCAGCAAAGCCTAAAATATTCACTATCTGGACCTTTAGAGAAAAACTTTGCTGACCCCTGCTCTAGAGAGTATATTGCCTGTTATGACTCTGAATGTTAACTGAGATGGAAACAAAAAATTATAGAAGTGAAGTAATTTGTTTTGAAATTTTCAATTGACTTTCCTTCTCACCCAGGAGCATCCTTGGCTACACAGGTGTGCCCATGGCTTCTGACACCAGGGTCTGAGGACTCAAAAACATTACTAAAATGTTTGGACTCGCATATATGTCCAACTTGGAAGTACCACTTCAAAAAGAAAATTACAGGCCAATATCTCTGATGAACATAATGTAAAAATCCTAAACAAAATATTAGCAAACTGAATTCAACAACACATTAAAAGGGTCATACACCAAAATCAAATGGGATTTATTGTAGGGATGCAAGGATGGTTTGACATCTGCAAATCAATGTGATACACCACATTAACAAAATGAAGGATAAAAATCATTTTATCCTTCATCAAAAGCAAAAGAAACAAAAGCAAAAATAAACAAGTGGGGCTACAGTCAAACTAAGAAGCTTCTGCACAGCTAAGAAAACCAGCAATAAAACGAAAAGGCAAACTACTGAATGGGAGAAAAATATGTGCAAATCATATATTTGATAAGGGGTTATATCCAAAATATAGAAAGAACTCATACAATTCAATAGCAAAAACCAAACGATCTGATTAAAAAAATGGGCAGAAGACCAGAATAGACATTTTCCCAAAGAAGACATACAGATGGCCAACAGGTTCATAAAAAGATGCTCCACAACATTAATCATCAGGGAAATGCAAATCAAATCCACAATGAGATTATCACCTCCCACCTGTTAGGATGTCTGTTATCAAAAAGACAAGAGATAACAAATGGTGGCAAGGATGTGGAGGAGAGGGAGCCCTTGTACACTACTGGTGGGAATGGAAGTTGGTGCAGCCACTATGGAAATCAGTATGGAGGGTCCTCAAAAAATTAAAAATAGAACTATCATATGATTCAGCAATTCTACTTCTGTGTATTTATGTGAAGAAAACGAAAACAGTAACTCGAAAAGATATATGGGGCTTCCCTGGTGGCACAGTGATTAAGAATCCGCCTGCCGGGCTTCCCTGGTGGCGCAGTGGCTGAGAGTCCGCCTGCCGATGCAGGGGACATGGGTTCGTGCCCCAGTCTGGGAGGATCTCACATGCCGCGGAGCGGCTGGGCCCGTGGGCCGTGGCCGCTGGGCCTGCGCGTCTGGAGCCTGTGCTCCGCAACGGGAGAGGCCACAACAGTGAGAGGCCCGTGTACCACAAAAAAAAAAAAAAAAAAGAATCCGCCTGCCAATGCACGGGACGTGGGTTCGAGCCCTGGTCCGGGAAGATTCCACATGCCATGGAGCAACTAAGCCCGTGCGCCACAACTACTGAGCCTGTGCTCTAGAGCCCACGAGCCACAACTACTGAGCTTGCGTGCCACAACTACTGAAGCTCACGCGCCTACAGCCTGTGCTCTGCAACAAAGAGAAGCCACTGCAATGAGAAGCCCATACACCACAACGAAGAGTAACCCCCGCTCACAGCAACTAGAGAAAGCCCGTGCACGGCAACAAAGACCCAAAGCAGCGCAAAATAAATAAATTCATACAAAAAAAGAAAAAATATATGCACCCCCATGTACACTGCAGCATTATTTACAATAGTCAAGATAAGGAAACAATCTAAGTGTCCACTGATGGATGAATGGATAAAGAAAATTCAGCCATAAATAAAAATGAAATCTTGCCATTTGCAACAATACGGGTAGACCTTGAGGTATTTGAAGACAAATGCCGCTCAATCTCTCTTATATGTGGAACTTAAAGTCACCACCCCCCACCCCACAACAAACACACAAAACCAACCAAGCTCACAGATGCAGAGAACAGACTGTTGGTTGCAAGAGGCAGCGGTTGGGGAATGGGAAAAATAGGTGAACTTTTTTTTTAATTTAAGTAAATTGAATAAAATTTTTTTAAAAAACCGTAGCTAGGTCAAGAGACTGTTTAGGTGTTAGGGGATGCAACAGTGAGAAGAGAGGACAGAATGGGAAGATAAAGAGCTGGGCATCTGAATGAGGAAGTTAATGCAAGAGTGTCTCACTTGAAATTACTGCATGGGAAGGGTCAATTATAATGTTGGCATTGATCTTTTTTTTTTTTTTTTTTTTTTTTTGCATTACGTGGGCCTCTCACTGTTGCGGCCTCTCCTGTTGTGGAGCACAGGCTCCGGACGCACAGGCTCAGCGGCCATGGCTCACAGGCCTAGCCGCTCCGCGGCATGTGGGATCTTCCCGGACCGGGGCATGAACCCGTGTCCCCTGCATCGGCAGGTGGACTCTCAACCACTGCGCCACCAGGGAAGCCCGGCATTGATCATTTTTGATATTTCCTTTAGCTGACTGGCTATTCATCTTTTAGGAATAATGGCTACCTATCCATGAATACTCAAGGACACCTAAACAGAATTAGGACAGGCATTCATCAGTTGACAAACAATATTCTGGAGTATCCCTCCATCACACTGATTTATTCTATACCTATTAGCTGCCTCAAGGAGGACCGAAGACAGTGAAAGACCACACGTGCATTAACCGATTCACTCAGTCACGGCACAGAGCAAAGCAAGCCAAGTAACCTGAAGCAGAAGCAGAATTCTGACAGGTCTGATGGGCAGCAATGGGCCAGTGCAGCTGGGACAGGATGAATGAGCTAGAATATGGAAAGCTAGAGGGGGTGAGGGGACAGACACCTCAGGGCCTGACATTTTCTGACTCATGTTTCAGGAGGGGCTCTCTGGCTTCTGGGTCACTCCTGGATGGTTCTCACCTGAACACCCTTCTCTCTGGGTCTCCGTCTCCATCATCAAAAGCTCTTCTCTCTCCAGCTGGAATATAAGCTCCGGTTTGAACGGCTGATTCCCTGCAAAAAGGCGAGGACAGCAAAAGTTTTAAATTTTGACCAAGTCCCACTTGTGTGGTTTTTTTCTTTTTTTCTTTTCTGAATCATGTTTTGGGGATCATATCTAAGACCTCTTTGCCTAACCCAAGGTCATGAAGATTTTCTCCTGTGTTTCTTTCTAAAATTTACATTTTACATTATGTCTCTTATTCATTTGAGTTAATTTTTTGGTAGATGTGAGGCATGCAAATATATGCATACAGAAGTCCAAATGCTTCAGCACCATCTGTTGAAAAGATGATACTTTCTCCACTGAATGGCCTTGGCACCTGTAGTACATCTAAAATAGTCTCAGAATTGCTTATTCCATATCAAAGCAAATCCACTAAAAAGTGTTCAGGATTGCAAATCATTCTCCCATCCCCCTCCCACTGTACCTAAAACTAAGGGTATAGAGTTATACACTGTGTTCCTTAGCTACTTCCATGAATTCTTTCTTTTCTCTGTTCATTGTGGTTAAGGTATTAATTTCAAATACAATTCATTTTTCTTTTAGATTATCATCCCTTTGCCTTCTTATTTGATTTACTCTTCAGAATGTGTTGAACCAACATATTTTCAGAAGTCCAAACTAGATAAAAAGGTGTATTCAGACAAGTGTAACTCTCTCAAACATCCCTTCCACACTATTACCTTCCACCCACTTATAAGAAACTAACTTCATGATTTCCTGATTAATCCTTCCTGTGTTTCTTCTTATAAAGGTCGGCAGATATTCATATATTTACTTATTTTCCCTTCCTCCTTACACAAACTAGTATACTATTAATGCTCTTTTGCACTTTGTTATCTTTAGGGAAAATTCCTACAAGTGAACTGGGAAAAGATAACTCCATAGTTCTGTTAGATATTGTCAAATTCCTCTCCTTAGGGGTGGTATCGAGTTGCACTCCTACTTTCAATGCATGAAAGTGTTTTATTCCCCACAGCTTTGCCCCCAAAATACAGTGTTATGTTTTTGAATTTTTGCTAATCTCATGGATGAAAAACGGTGTTTCAGTATAATCTCTCTTATTTTGAATGAAACTGAATAGCTATTCATATGTATACATATTTATATCAATACGTGTGCATGTATATGTGTATGTATATGAATACACACACACACCCCTACCTCCTAGCTCTAAACCCTGAGACCAGGAAACAAAGAAACCACAGTGGCAAGGACAGTCCCCAGCATCCAGACCTTGGTGTTAAATACCATTCCCCAATAAATGAAATATATGATTCCAGAGCCGGGGCAAAGTACAGGATGAGCCTGGGACAGCATGCTATGCTCCCAAATAAGACAGTGCTCAGAAAAAGGCTGGGGGCATATTACAAGGGCAAGGAGTCAGCTTAAAGGGGTCAAATTTGGAACAACTTTAGCAAGATAATTATTACAGTAATAAATTACAAATCATTTTTATAAGAGAATTCACAAGTCCCTACAAATAATAAATAAATGGTTAAGAGAGAGGGGCTCTTGCTTTCTGTAGAATGCCAAGTGCTCACTGCTACGTGTGAAGGAAGCACGAAGTCAGAAAATCATCGTTTGGTAACTATCGTGGTAACGACTGGATACGGCAAGAATCATCAATGGATGCTAAGTCTATAGGGAAATGTTTGTGTGGTCTTAAAAAGTGTTGCCTTGTGACTGCAAGAGGAAACAAAGCAGTAATCTTACAGTGGAGAAATTGGACATCTTGACAGGGTGATGAAAATTAGCATCACTAACGAGGGACAGATGGTGTGTCTCTAGATGTGATACCCTCAAAAGGACACACCACTACCAACTGCAGAGGTCCAGCCAGAAGGGATCATCTGAATCTAATTATGAGGAAATACTAGGAATGCTCTATTAAAAATGGGGGAGGGAGTAGCAGTATTCCTTAAAAAGTCACAGTCTTAAAAGGCAAAGCAATGCTGTGAAAATGCTCCATATTAAAGGAGGCTAAAGAAACACTGAGAGCTAGACTAGACCCTAGGTTGGATCTTGCCCTGGAGAGAGAAAAATATGCTTTAAGTTATATAATTGGCTCCACTGATAAAATTAGGGTATAAATGATAGATTGGATAAAAGGACTATATCTGCACTGGGGATATGTAAGAGAATATTCCTATTTCTACCAAATATACTGTTCAGTGAAGTATTAACCTTGCCCAAAGAGAGGTCTGGCTTTTGCCCTCAGCTCTTGGGAGATGATCTCTAAGCACTGGCCATGTACTGCCTGATAAGAGTGTCTTTTTTTACCTGGAGGCCCTGGGCCGCACCAGAGAGTTTAACAATGTGATTTATGGTGGGGCCTTTAGGCCATGTGTATCAGCTTGATTTCTGGGAGTGAGGGGGCGGATGGAAACCAAAGTCAGCCACGTAGGTGCCCAACCACATCTATGTGACCAAGCCGCAATCAAAGCTCTGGACACCAAGGTTTGTGTGAGCCTCCCTGGTGGGCAACACTCCACATGTACGGTCACCCGTCACCGATGGGGAGACTGAGTGCTGTCCACGACTCCACTGGGAGAGGACAGCTGGGAGTTTGTGCTGGAAACTCCCCTGGACTCTGCCCCAGGCATCTCTTCTCTCGGCTGATTTTATCCTGTATCCTTTCCATGTAATAAAGTGTAGCTGTGAGTATAACAGCTTTTAGTGACTTCTGAGAGTTCTAGCAAACTACTGAGGCTCAGGGGATCCTCCGAGCTTGCAACTGGTGTCAGAGTAAGGGGAGCCTTGGGATTCCTGAACTCTGCATGTACACGGAAGTATTTAGAGATAATAGGGCCATGGTGTACGTAAATTACCCTCAAATCGTTCAGAAAAAAATTAGGTATATACATATGTTTTCATACATATACATAAATATTTATGGAGAGAGAAAGAACACGCACATAAATGATAAAATTTAAATGGGGTAAAATGTTACTATAGGTGAATCTAGGTGAAAGCTGTATGGGTGTTCTTGTTCTATACTTTTACTTTTGCAAATTTTCTGTAAGTCTGAAGTTATTTACAAATACATCGTTAAAGCAAAAAACAAAATACCTGTGAAAAATCACATTTATAAACAACTACAGTGGGAATTCCCTGGCGGTCCAGTGGTTAGGACTCGATGCTTTCACTGATGAAGGCCTAGGTTCAATCCCTGGTCAGGGAACTAAGATCCCGCAAGCCGTGTGGTGTGGTGCCCCCCCCACACCAAAAAAAACCAAAAACAAAAACAACTACAGTTACTGGAACCCTGAAAGACAAAGAAGCTGGAGCAACTCACTAAACTGATTTTATGACAAACCAGTGGGGCAGCACCACAAGCTGCCCATTTATAGTTCAAAGGACAGATTGTTTTCCTGGACAGAAACATCAGAAACATCTTGTCTCTGCTGCACAGGGATTATTAGGACTCCCAGGTACCCAAGCTCAAAGAATGATTTTAGGAGTCCCAGAGCTTCAAGCAACTACGCACACAAAGACACCCCAGGAGGCTGACACTGCGTCACAGAGGGCGCCCGTCCTCACCCACTGAGAGCAGGTTCCGGAAGTTCTCCAGCATCACGTCTCGGTACAGCTTCCTCTGGGCAGAGTCCAGCAGCCCCAGCTCCCCCTCGGTGAAGACCACGGCCACGTCCTTGAAGGACACTGGCTCCTACAATACCAAACACACACAGACTATGTTTATGGAAGAGGGGCAGCACTGAGAAAGTGTCAAGAATGGGAAGCTGTTCCGGATTCCCAGGGACCGAGTCAAATTTCAGTAGCTGCCTGCTGTTTGCTTTTCACACTGCCAATTCCATCCACCAGAAGGGCTGCAGGAAAAGAAATCCTTGCACTTTAAATTGCTGCCTTTTGTTAGTACTCCTATAGGTAAGTCCCTGGAACTCTGGTACATCGCGTGGGCTGCTAGAAAAACTTTAGTTCCACCAGCGTGTGATGGAGTCTGTTTTCCCTCTTTTATACGCTTACACCACTTATTTAATGTGCTGATCTTACAGGGCACGAGTCATCCTTACTGTTCGAGTATGTAGCTCCTCCTCTGTGCCCCATCTAGATGTGCAGCATTTATGGGCGCAGCCCTGGAGCCTGAATGCCTGTGTTCACCTCAGGATGCTCTGCTGTGGGACCTTGGACTTGATCCTCATCCTCTCTTCATTTGCAGGCTGATAACTGTACCTTAGGGTACTGGTAATAAAACGAGTGACTATAGGTAAAGCACTCAGGAACAGTGACTGGTACACAGTAAGTACCCAATAAATGATAACTATTATTGTGATGATGATGGAAGATGATGATGATGATGATGATGATGATGACGACGACGACGACGATTTCTGGCATCCCACTTCAGGGCTGCATAGTAATTCAAGAAATTGATGACTGAGAATATAGTGAACTGATCCAAATAATGCATGCTTAGTTTTAGATTACTTATTATAAACAATGTTGCAAAAAAAATCTTTCCATATAGACCTTAGTCCCTGGAACTCTGCTGGCTATCTCCTTAAAATAAATTACAAAAAGTAGAAATGGTAATGTTGAAGAATAACAAACTTTAAAGTTTTGAAACCATAATGGCAGATGTTTCCTCCAAAAAGATTTTTCTTAACTTATTCTGCTTCCAAGGAAGTATAAATCCCTAAACCTCTATACCCTGGCCAACAATGGACATGAATATTAAAAAGAAAAAAATCTTTGATAATCTCAGAAGTCAATTTGGGAAGTAAAAACTAGTTATCTCAAAAAATTTTCACGGAACTTCCCTGGCGGTCCAGTGGTTAAGAATCCGTGCTTCCACTGCAAGGGGCACAGGTTCGATCCCTGGTCAGGGAACTAAGATCCCACCCGGTGCGGCAAAAAAAATTTTTTTCACAAAGTTGATTAGTAATGAAGATCATTCCCTTTTCATAGGTTTGCTGGTCATCTCTATTTCTTGTTTTGTAATAACATTCATTCATTTGGGAATAGTAAGGCCTTTTCTTCCATGTATGTTATAAAGATTTTTCTTTCTACCTTGCTATTTGTCTTTTAATTTTTTGCTATAGGGAAATTTAAAATTTCTATATGAAGACCTGCTCAACAGTGTATTTGTTCTGGCTGGAGCTCTGAACATCACAACTTCAAGTCTTGGTCTCTGAATGAGAACTCTGGTTTGTTTTTTGTTTGTCTGTGTGTTTGGGGTTTTTCCTGCCCTTCTTTCCACCCAAATGGTACACCTGATACTCTTAATCCAGAAGCAAAGGCTTTGGAGTTGGCCAGATACTTGCCTACTGTAGGAACTTGAACAGGTCTTCAACTTACATGAACCTCTTATCTTCATGTTGACAGTGAAGATGATTCCAAGCCCCTCTTAGAGCAGTGAATAGCAGGACAGATGGAAAGTGCCTGTGTGTCTTATAGTATAACTAAAATTTTAAAAGTAAGTACCTGTAATGCTCTAATAAATTAATTCATGAATGGTGTGACACACAGGCACACAGACACAGACACAGATAAAGAAAGCTTTCAGGTCCTGGAAAGAAAGAATCTAGCTCTTTTTGAACAAAAACAGCTAACACTATTTTTTTCTGAGTTCAGCCTCAGTATGACCCTGTTAGACAAAACCATCCTTTAAGTAGTCTTTTTACAAAGGTACCACTTAAGAAAAATAATTTTTTTTTAAGTTTTGAGTCCCTAGAACATAAGGACAAATAGTATCAGAATTCTCTCAGAATTGCTTTTTGAGTAAAGACTAGATGTAGAGAATCTGATACTGTTGTGTAAAACTGTGAGAATCCTCATGAATTTAAAAGCTTGTGAATGACGAATAGTTAAAAAAGATGGGGGAGAGGGTATAACAGTTCATTGAAATAATATTAGATGACAAAAACTAAGAGCTATAATTTTAAGTGAAAAAAATTCAAAATTGTATCTATTATTACAAGTATAGTTATGAATGCACATGAAAAATGAGCATGGAAAACACAGGTGATTTGTAAGCAGGGTAATAATGTGTGGGCTTTCCCATTTAAAAAATTCCTATTCTCTTTCACACCATTAGTTGTGAAATACAATGATAATAAAAACTGAAAAGGGAAATTAAAAAAAATGAAACAAAAGAGCACGGCACACAAATGGTATTAAATGTCTGCTGTCATTCTTTACGCTTGGCAAGGAAGAGAAAAAAGGTGTCCACTTACTGAGAAATGAAATACCTGTTAAGTGACGGAAATAAAAATCCAACTCACCTGGAACTTGATCATCATCTCCGTTTCCTGGGGAAAGGCAGAGACCTGAAGAGGCACAAAAGGTAAAAAGAAAGAAGCCATGAGAGAGGGGGAAATGCATCTCTGTGCAAATCAGAAAAAGGTGTCCCTCCTCCCAGGCACACACACCTTCACAAGCAGGGTGTGGGCTGGGGTCCAGCTGCCACTAGGCTATCCTGGCAGGATGCCCACGAGCATGGGACAGCCTGCACCGCCATACCTGGCAGTTCTCACACACCTCGACGTTCCCCAGGTACTCATTCTGATCCTGGGAAATGTGGGAAAGGAAAGACAGTTAAGTGGGAGAGGAGAGGTACTGGTTAAAAGTGGCCTCTGGGGACAATTCGTTTTCAAAACCTCACACTGCTATGAAATTGCTGTATATTGGCACTGCTATACATTTGCTATATATTTTTAATCATGGTTAAGTTAATCAACCTCTAGGTTTCCTTTCTGCAAGCTGCAGCATTGGGATCGTAATAGTACCAACATTGTAAGACTGCTGTTAGGATTATGTGCGTTAGTAGTGGAAAACTGTTGTAACTATACCAATGTTTTCTATTATCTTGTAGCTGCAGAGAAGCAGATACCATTCTACATCATAAAACTGTCCTTGCAGATGGGGTTGAAAGAAATCTGCGTGGCAGAGATTATGGCTTTTCACTTAATAAGTTGTTGCCCTGATAAGAACATTTGTTTAGACACTGAGCCCACCCTTCTGAAAAGTTTAGTGGCTGGTGAATATTCCTCCTGAAGCGGGAGGAAGCTCAACTGGTATTGATACTTCCCTCTTCCCACATGGATATAATAAAGATTAAAGAAGCCCGTGGTGCTACTATATCTGTATAAAGCACTGGCTCACTGCTTGACCCTTGGGAGGATTTGGAGAACAGGAGTGTAATTTCTTGGGTTCTTCCTCAAGGTTATTTACTGTTCTCAATAGTTATTTACTGTTATTTATCTTATTTACTATTCCCAAGCAACTTCAAAGTCATCTGTGGAAGAAGAAGAACTCAAAAAAGGGCTAATCATGGGCTTTGTGGCCACAAACTGTCTCTGTGGAATGCTGTTCTTTTTGTTCTTTTTACAACCTTTCATATGTATTGGGTTGGCCAAAAAGTGCCTTTGGTTTCTAAGTAAAAATAAAAGACACATTTTTCATTTTCACCCAGAACTTTATTGAACAATGTATTCACCCTTTTGTTCCACTACCTTCTACCATTTTTCAGGCAACTTCATATTCCATCTTCCCAAAACTTTTTACCTTTCTGAGCAAAAAACTGTCCCAGGTGCCTTTTACAGTCTTCCAGGGAATTGGAATTTTTTCTATTAAGAGAATATTGGAAAGATCGAAATAAATGGAAATCTGAAGGTGCAATGTCTGGTGAATATGGTGGATGAATCAGAACTTCCCAGCCAAGCTGTGACAGTTTTTGCCTGGTTATCAAAGAAACATGTGGTCTTGCATTATCCTGATGGAAGATTTTGCATTTTCTGTTGACTAATTCTGGACACTTTTCGTGGAGTGCTGCTTTCAGTTGGTCTAATTGGGAGCAGGACTTGTTGGAACTAGTTGTTTGGTTTTCCGTAAGGAGCTTATAATTGAGGGCTCTCTTCCAATCCCACCATATACACAGCATCACCTTCTTTGGATGAAGACCGGCCTTTGGTGTGGTTGGTGGTGGTTTATTTCACTTGCTCCACAATCTCCTCCATTCCACATTATTGTACAGTATCCATTTTTCATTGCCTGTCACAATTTGTTTTAAAAACGGAACGTTTTCATTACCTTTAAGTAGAGAATCGCATGCAGAAATATGGTCAAGAAGGTTTTTTTCACTTAACTTACATGGAAGCCAAACATCAAAGCGATGAACATAACCAAGCTGGAGCAAGTGATTTTCAACGTTTGATTTGGATATTTTGAGTATGTCGGCGATCTCTCGCGTGGTGTAACGTTGATTGTTCTCAATTAATGTCTCGATTTGATTGCTATCAACTTCAACCAGTCTACCCAACCGGGGAGCCTCGTCTAGCAAGAAATCTCCAGCATGAAACTTCGCAAACCACTTTTGACACATTCGATCAGTCACAGCACCTTCTCCATACAGTGCAAAAATCTTTTTTCACGTTTCAGTTACGTTTTTACCTTTCTTGAAATAATAAGGCATAATATGCCAAAGATGTTGCTTTCTTTTCCTTCCATCTTCAATATTAAAATGGCTACACAAAAATTCATAAGTCTTTTTTTAAATGCACACTGATATGACAGCTGTTACATACAATCTAACAAAATTGTTTCGAATGAAGTTAAAGACAACTAAGGGCTACTAGAGCCATCGAAAGGAAAAAACCGAATGAACCTTTTGGCCAACCCAATAAGAACCATTCTTAGCTGGGGAGGAAAAGGGGATTTACAAAAATAAGCCATGGGCAGTAGTTTGCCCACCTGCATCCTTGACCCTGTTAGCTTTTAACACTCAGCTGCTCCAGGATACCTTTTAACAGGTTTGGCTGCAGCCTTATTAATTCCTAAAACTTTGCCAGTCTAATAAAAGCAGGGCTTTGGCCAAGAGCCCAGGCTACGGAATCAGGCCACCAAGCTTCAATCTTGATTCTGCCACTTACTGGCAAAGTAAACTTTTATAAGTTAATTAACCTCTTGATGCCCCTGTTTCTTCATCTGTAAAATGGAAATAAAAATAGGGTTATTATGAAGCACACATGAGTTAATGCACCAAAGCATTAGAAAGCCAGTGAGGTTCATAATAAACACCTGATAAATGTTAGCTATTATTTGTATCATCCTCATTATCACCATGAAGTATACAGAAGCCACACATTAGCCTTGGTTTCTTTCTAACTATATTTACTTTAAGTAGTAATTATCAATAGGTGTATATTACCCTTGGAATATTCTGAAAAAGCTGGTGGCTTCGGCATCCCACCAAAACTTACTGAGACAAAGGATAGGGAATAGTTATACTGTTTATTCTCCCACATGCATTTTCAGAAAATTTGAACACAATCTCACATAGCTGAAGGTTCCTATTTTCTGCTGCCTGTTGGAAAACTACACCAACCCCAAACAGATACTGAATAACTCTTTTCTGCTAATCCCTATACTTGGCAATAAACACAATGAGAAATTGACCTAGTCCCTGCTACATAGAAACCTGCAACTGAGTGGGAGAAACAGATCAGAAACAAGGAGCAGAAACTCCAGTGAACTCAGACAGGTCAACAGAAATTGCTAAAACTGAAGCTTATGCAAGTAATGTGCACTCTGTTGTACTGATAGCATGTTCTAGAAATGTCAGCAAGGTCAAGCTGGTTAATGGTATTGTTCAGGTAGGAATAATCAGTTTTGTATTCTTAATGAGTTTCAGTCTGCTTGTATTGATTACTGAGAAGAGTGCTGAAATCTCCATATTTAATTGTGGATTTCTCTATCTCTTCCTTCAGTTCTGTCAGATTTTCTTCACGTAGTTTGAAGCTCTGTTGTTTTCTGGGTACACATTTAGGATTGTTATGTCTACGTGGTGAATTGACGCTTGGTGTAATGTCCCTACTTCTCCCTGGTAATAGTCCTTGTTCTGAAGTCTATTTTGTCTGATATTAATACAGTCACTCCAGCCTTTTTTGATTGATGTTTGCATGGTACTTTTTTTTTAATCCTTTTAACATATCTATACCCTTATAGCTAAAGTGGGGCTCCTTTAGACAGCATATACTCAGTTTTTGTTCTTTATCCAATCTTAACAATCTTTTAAAATTAGCATATTTAGGTCATTAGCATTTCATGTAATTTTTAATATGGTCAGATTTAAGTCTACAATTTTATTATTTTCCCGTTTTTCCTTCTTGATTTTCTTCCTCTATGACCCTTTTTCTGCCCTCTTTTGGGTTGAATTTTTTTAGAATTAAATTCGTCTCTTTTTATCTATTAGTTTTTGGCTATTATCACCTTTTTTTTTTTTCCTCCTCTGGGGTTGCAATATACATATCTTTCACAGTGTACTTAGTGTTATTATTTTACCAATTCCCCCGTTCTTTAATTAGTTGTCATATGTATTCTCTATATACAGTGCTCTAGCCAAGAAAGCTATAAATTTTATTTTAAACAGTTGCATTTTTAAGAGGAGAAAAACAATATTTTATATTTACAAAAAAACTTACTATTTTTGTTGCTCTTTTTTCATTTCTGAAGTTCCTAGTTTCCATTTGGTATCATTTCTGTTCAACCTAAAGAACTTCCTTTCACACTCCTTTTTAGCATAGGTGTGACATTTCCCCCCCTTCTTCCTGAAGGAAATTTTCACTGGATATATAATTCTGAGTTGACGATTTGTTTAAGCACCTCAAAGATGCTGTTCCAATGTTTTCTGGCCTACATGATTTCCAATGAGAAATCTGCAGATGTATGAATCATTGTTCTACCACATATTTTCTTAAGAATTTTTATCTTTAATTTTCAGAAGTTTATGATGTATCCAGAAGTGATATTTTCTCTAACTATTATAGCATTAAACAAGAAGTGAATAACAAAAAGATATCTGGACAATCTCCAAACATTTAGAAATTAAACAGCATACTTCTAGCAACCAATGGACCAAGTCACAAAAGAAAGTAGAGCAGGGACTTCCCTGGTGGTGCAGTGGTTAAGACTCTGCGCTTCCAATGCAGGGGGCCCGGGTTTGATCCCTGGTCAGGGAACTAGATTCCACATGCATGCCACAACTAAGAGTTCACATGCCACAACTAAAGAGCCTGCATGCCGCAATTAAGGAGCTGGTGAACCACAACTCAGGAGCCCACCATCCACAACTAAGGAGCCTTCGAGCTGCAACTAAAGGAGCCTGCCTGCCACAACTAAGAAGCTTGCCTGCCACAACTAAGACCCAGAGCAACCAAAGAAAGAAAGAACGAGCATATTTTGAATGGAATGAAAATGAAGACACAACATATCAAAATGTATGAGATCCTGCCAAAGCAGATATTCTTTAAAAAAATGTATTCAATGATGTATATATTACAACAGAGGAGGAGTCTTAAATCCATTATCTAAGCTAAGAACTAGGGGAAAAAGGGCAAATAAATTAAAGCTAAAACAAACAGAAACAAAGGAAATAATAAACGTAAGACAGAAGTCAATAAGTCCAAAATAAACATAAAACATAAATCGATGTAACTGAAAACATGAAAACACTAGTCAAAATCAGCGTTGGCAAAATATGGCCAATTATGGTCCACTGCTTCTTTTTGTATAGGCTGTGTGCTAATGATGGTTTTTAACATTCTTAGAGATGGACTTTTTTAAATGGTTGGGAAAATTTTTTTAAAGAATATTAAGACACATAAAAATTACATGAAATTCAAATTTCAATGTCCATAGTGTTATTGGAACATTATCATGCTCATTTGTTTACATATTGCCTATGGCTGCTTTCATACTACAGCGGCAGAGTTGTGTAGTTACAACAGAGACCGTATGTGCCCCTCTCATTTCTTTATACTGTTGCTAAACACAGTACAAATCATAGTGACCTAGCTATAGCTCAACAGCAATTGAAGTATCACATGTGTTTTTTAAAGTATCGCATGTAATGATGTACCACAACATTTAATTTTTTTTATTACTAGCACATACTCATCATGTCAAAACAAGAAGAGAAAAATAGACTTCAAATGTTGCACTTTTAAGGCACATTGGAAGTAAAATATTTTGTGACAGAATTAGATGGCAAAGCCTTTTGCCTTTTATGCAGCAACAACATAGCTATGCTAAAAGAGTACAATATATGTGAACATTAGCAGACTAAGCATTCATCACAAATATGCTCAATTCACAGTAAAGCACTGGTCAGAAGGATTTAAAAGTTTTAATGAAACGTCTCATTGGAACAGATATTCTTCACAAAAGTAATGAAAATGAGGCTGTAACCAAAATAAGTTTTGGATATTCTGATATTCAGCTTCTATTTCTGTCCCAAGCAAATAAAGCAATTTAACAATGATGAGTTAATTAAATCATGTTTGACTGTGGCAGCCAAAGAAATGTGTCCTGAAAAAATAAACTTTTCTAAGATTATTAGACTTTGGGCAAGAATCGTTGCTCAAAGAGTTGAATACAATGGGAACACTATAGTCAATTAAAATACAAGGGAAATAATTCTGATAAACTTTATTTGGCTCTTGGCAATTCAGCATATGTCACAGATGTTGCTCGGTAACTGTTTATTGAAGGAATCATTGCCAAGTTTGAAATGACTAATCAGTAAGTCACCAGAATAGCCTGCGTGGAACAACTACAAGTGAAAATATTTTCAAAGAAGTTGAAAACATACTAATTCAGTGTAACCTGAAGTGTAATCTTCTGGACTGTGTGAAAACTGATTACAAATTTATAAAGCTGGTAAAAACGTCAGTTTGTAGTCTATGGTTCTTTATTGTATGATTCATCAGCAGGTACTTTGCAGAAAATATTTTAATATATCAGGTGCTATTGAAGCAGCAGCATCAACAGTGAACTTCCATTACTCTCATGGACTTAATCATCAAAAGTTTCATGAATTTCGTCAGAAACAGAAGCTAAATATCCTGACTTGCCTTACCACCCAGGAGTTCAATGGCTGAGCTGCAGTAAAGTTTTATTGTGATGTTTTAAATCTCGGGCTTTCTAAGTGAGAAAAGCTGCCCTCCACCACTATTATTGAATACTGAATGGCTTTGGAAATTAGCTTTAGCTGCAGACTTCATGATGTTTTTTAATGAATTCAACCTAGAAGGCAAAAATAGCACTTATACTGTAGTAAAGTCATTTCAATGACAACTAATTTTGTTTGAATCCCAAGTAGTGCCAAGCTACTTCATAAATTTCCATTGTTGTCAAAAGTTAAAACAAGGCAGATCTTCATTCCGCACAAATTTTTAGTGTGATGCAATTGCCAAAACTCAGAATTGTACACTAAAAATAATTTTACTGTATGTAGGTTAAACAATAAATGTTAAAAATTAAATGAGGCTGTTCAACAAGCACTTGTTCAATCTTAAAGTAAATAAAGATCACCTGGGGCTCCTATTAAAAGTAAGAGCCTTGGTCCCACCCCTTCAAAATTCTAAATAAATTGACATGAAACTGGACCCAAGGACCTGCCTTTATATAGAGCTCCCAGGTGATAATGCTGCTTGAAAGCAGCCAGAGAAGAACAATGCATTACCTACAGGGGTACAATGATTCGAATGAACCCAGATTTCTCATTAGGAACCATGAGGCCAGAAGGAAGTAGCACAATACACTTTTAAAGTAGTGAAAGAAAAGAACTGTCAAAGCAGAATTGTATACTAAAGATAATAGTTTAGAAAAATATTTAGGAAAGAAGATGAAATAAAGATATTCTCAGATGAACTAAGAATTCACAGGGAGCAGACTTGCTCTAAAAGGATTGGTGAAGGAAAACTTTCAAAGGAAATAAAAGAAAGAAATTTGCATCATCAGGAAGGAGGAGCAACAGAACAGTAAATACTCGGGAAAATATGATAGGTTACTCATCTCGAGTTCTTTAAAATATATTTGACCATTGGAAGCAAAAATTATAACACTATAGGGTTTTCAAGTTATATACATGCAATATATGACAACTAGAGCATAAAGGTAATGCATTAGTTTTCTCTGGCTCCTTTCTAGTTTCTTTCTTTGTCTTTCGTTTTCAGCAGTTTGATTATAATGTGCCTGGGCTTGGATTGCTATGAGTTCATCCTGTTTGGGATTTGCTCAACTTCTTAAAAGAAAACCTATAGGGCTTCCCTGGTGGCGCAGTGGTTGAGAGTCCGCCTGCTGATGCAGGGGACACGGGTTCGTGCCCCGGTCCGGGAAGATCCCACATGCCGCAGAACGGCTGGGCCCGTGAGCCACGGCCCGCAGAGCCTGCGGGTCCGGAGCCTGTGCTCCGCAACGGGAGAGGCCACAACAGTGAGAGGCCCGCGTACCGCAAAAAAAAAAAAAAAAAAAAAAAAAAAAAGAAAACCTATAAGTTACACTTAAGATACTAGAAAAGAGAAGCAAAATAAACCCAAGTCAAGCAAAAGAAAGGATATAATAAAGCTAAATACAGAAATCAATGAAACCAAAAGCAGTTGTTGTTTTTTTTACCATAACAAAAACTCTAGCAAGAGTGGCAAAAAATAAAAGAGAGACAACAAAAGTTACCAATATTAGGAATGAAAAAGTAGATATCATTACTTCTAGAAGAAAATATAAGAGAAAAATCTTCCTGACTTGGAATTAGGCAGAGATCTTAGACATGAAAGGAACAATTCATAAAAGAAAACACTGATAAATCAGACTTCATCAAAATTAAAAACTTTTGCTCTGCAAAAGACACTGTTAAGAGAATGAAAAGATAAGCTATAGGCTGAGAAAAAATATTTGCAAAGGACATATCTTGACAAAGGACTTGTATCTAGAATACATGAATAACTCTCAAACATCAACAATATGGAAAACACAACTCAATTACTCAATTTAAAACTGGGCAAAACACTTTAGTAGAGAAGATAAATAAGCTGAAAAAAGGTATATCTGCTGAACATCATTAGTCTTTAAGGAAATGTATATAAAAGTCACAATAAGATACCAACACATGCCTACCATATGGCTAAAATTAAAAAAACAAAACCAGAAAATACTAAGTGCTGACAAGGATGTGGAGCAACTGGTACTCTCATATATCATTAATGGGAATGCAAAATAGTAGATACCCTGGAGAATAATTTGGCCACTTCTTACAAAGTTAAACATACATTTTCCTTATGACCCAGCAATCCCATTCCTGGTTATGAATTCTAGAAAAATAAGCAAAGAAAACCTTGTACACAAATATTTATAGCAGCTTCTTCATAAATGCCAAAAGCTAGAAACATTCCAAATATTCTTCAATGGGTGAATGGATAAACTATGGTATATCCATAAATGTAATATTAATCAGCAATAAAAACAAAGTACTGATACACAACTAGGATGAATGTCAAAGGCATTAAGCTGGGAACAGTTCTTGGAGCTCTCTGAGATGCTGTTCCCAGGTTATAATCCTCGATTTGGCTCAAATAAAATTTTTCATTAAAAAAAACGCATTATGCTGAGTTAAAGAATCCAGCCCTAAAAGGTTACACGTGGTATAAGGCCATTTGTGTGACATTCTCAAAAAGATGAAATTATAGGGTTATAGTGGTCACCAGTGGTTACAGATGCGGTGAAGGGTGATTATAAAAGGAAAATAGGAGAATGTTTTGGTGTGATGGAACTGTTCTGTGGCTGATGAAAGTGGTGATTATACGAATCTACACCTGTGGTAAAATTAATAGAACTGTATCCCAAACAGGAAAAAAACAGTTAATTTTACTGTACGATGATTGTTTTAAAAAACCTGCTTCTCATCTGTAAAATGAGGGTAATGATAGGTTTGTTATGAAAAATAAGTATCTGTAAGTCACTGGAAACACTGCCTGGTCATAAAACACAATCTATAAATGTTAGCTGTTATCATTTCTATCAATGTATATCTCAGGAAATTTGTTTTAGATCATGAAAATAATTGCTCATAAGCATTTCAACAATCTGAAATAGATGATGGATTCTACAGCTCACCAACATTAAAGATTAAGGAACATCTCCATGGGTTATTTCTATTCTGTTTTGTTACCTAATTCCAATTTCAGGAATTCTGCACTGCAAACTCTTGATGCCGGCAGTCTGTTGAGTAGCTACTCTAACTCCAAACCCTTGCCAATCTTGTACTGTGTGCTGGGCACACAGAGAAAAATATGACATGGTCCCGGCAACAGAAGAACTTTCAGTGTATGAAAAGAGAGAGATGAGAAACAAAGAGCCCCAAGACATAGGTAAGTCAAACTGTATACGGGAAAACAAAGAGCATTGGACTTTGGAACCATCCCTCTCCAAAGTGCAATGCTCGTGTCCCCTAGCTTTCTCAAATGAGTGCCATTCTCCAAGCTGCAAAAATAAAAACCTTGGAGTAGCTGCTAACATCTCCCTTTCTTGGTCTTGGATATAAACAATGGATGATAATCAATTTTTGGCAATTATAACAATAAATCAATCACTATCATACTGACTCAATGTTGGGGACTTGCTTTAAAATTTTGAAACAAAAAAAAATTGGAGCAGGGGTGTGTTTATACAAGACTGACAAATGTTAACAAGGGTTGAATTTGGGTGATGGTTCCACAGGGGTTCATTATTTTATTCTTATTACATTTGGCTCTGTTTGTAAATTTCCACAGTAAGAACTTAAGGGGAAAATAAAACCTATGATACCTATTTTGAAAAACTTAAGTAAAAGTCCAAAAATAAATCTACAGAACAGGAAAACATTAAAATATTAATACTGTTATCGCTACATCCTGTACTACATCCTTCATAAATTTTCTTCTGTATAATATGCAATCATTATTTTCATAATAGAATATGAACTATATTATTTCAAATAAAACTCAATTAAATTGCAGATAACTGAAAAAAATCTCATCAAAAACTCAAAGCTTTCATGACCCTCTATAAAAATCCAAACATGCCTTCTCAACCTGACACTAAACACATTAAGAACTAAGGCAGCAGATCGAAACTACCTAAATTCAAAACCCAGGTAAGCCTCTTACTAGCTGTGTGACCTAGGATAAACAACTCAGGCTCTGTGTCTGTTTCCTCATCTTTAACATGGGAATAACAGTATCCCCAGTTCCCATAGGGCTCTTGTGAGGATTAAGTATGTTCATTCATATAAAGCTCCTAGATTAATGTTTAGTACTAAATGTTTAAACATTATCATTATTACTCATGCCCACGTATTCCCCCATCCCTTCCTGCATTTATTCAACAAATATCAGGGCATCTTTGTAGCAGAATTTGCCCATGAGTGATGGAAATGTCTTCTCCCCTGCGAAGAGATGACATAAAAGGAAGAAGGATGCTAAGCCCTAGTCAGGTGACTCTCTGCTGCCTGCGGCCAAAGGGTCATTCCCTCCTCACTTCAGCCTTTTGCAAGAAGTAAGGCTGGGAGAGGAAAAGAGGCTGAAAGAAATCAGAACTTCATCAGTACTCCCGCATAAATCACAGTGCACATCCCAGACAACAGCCAGAAGTGATCCTCTCCAAAATTTTTAATTAAAAAAATTAGGAGTCTGGGTTCATCCCCGATTCCTTCAGGGATCAGAGAAGGGCCAGGGACACTGTAGCAGGAGCGCTGACCCACAAAAGCTTTCAGGGACCTGAGCGCTTTTCAGGAAATTAAAAAATACTAGTAACAAGAGACCTTGTGATTTTTAACCACAAGCCAGCCTCTGTTCTAAGTCTTTTCCTGTACATTCTCATTTAACTCTCACAATAGCCCTATTAGGTAGACACTAAGGCCAACTTTAAAGAAGAGGAGACAGAGACATGAACATACTCGCCGAATATACTGTTAGGAAGCGGCAGCGCGTGCTGGTGGTCGCGAAAAAAGGGGGGGAGGCAAGTACAGAACCCAGGAGACTCCCAACCCCAGAGTCATACGGCCCTGGCCCGGGCCCCTAAACCAGGGATGCACCAACAGTCCCACGCTCCAGGAGGCTCATTCAAAGGGAGCACCAACCGCGCCCTTCGCCGCAGATGGCTTCCTTCCCCAAGGTCGAGGGCCGGGTCGCTACTGGCCCACAACAAAGCGAAGAAAGGTCAGTGTAGACGCGGGGAGAGGGGCTCGGGGGAGGGGAGGCTCACCTTTCCGAGAGGAAAGAAGGCCGCGGCCTCGCGTACCTGGGCCGGAAGTGACTCTGCCTACAGAGACCTCCTGGACTACGCTTCCCAGAATTCCCAACGGGAGCAGGGACACAGCCTCATCCTCCTGTAGCGGAAGTTATCCAACTACGGTGTTCCCGGGCTACACTTCCCAGAATTCCCAGGCACCTCGTCGCCTTCCCAGGGCGGAAGTGCTGGCTGCTATACTGAGCGTGTGGATTGTACTTCACAGCGTCCCAGAATGAATTTCATAACCCCGCCTTCCTGGAGCCGAAGTGCTTCCAAACCTAGAGCGCTCTACTACACAATTCTGTATCTCCTTAAAGGCGCCTTTTCGGAGCGTAACTATCTCTGATTCTGTGGATCTTCTGAGCTGCCATTACCGAATCTCCTGGGGGGCAGCCCTTTCCGCAAGACTGCCTTTTCTCTTTTGGGTAGACAGTATTTGGATAGTCAGTATTCTCTTTAGGATAGTCAGTATGAATCAACTCTATACTGTTAGTCGAGCTTGGTCTTTCTCTCCCTTTTTTCTTAAAAAAAATTTTTTTTAAAACGTGACCAAAACAAAGCAAACTCAACCAGAGCAAACTCTATTTACTTATCCACCTACCTATTCATAGAAACTACCCATAAGGACAGAATAGAGAAACTTGAAATATGAAAAAAGAAGAGAGAAAGGGAAGGAGGGAGTAAGGGAATAGATTATATAAAGAAAGCGATTTGTAGGCAAAAAATGCAATACTAAAAGGAAATTGTGCTGCCTGCACTGGGCACTGAATGTAAGGAATACAGGATCTCAACCTTACTTTAACTGGATTGCTTCTTTTATTCTGTATGGGTGTGAATGCATCTAGAACTCTTGACACTGCTACCTCCCATGAGCTGTTCATGCCAAGATCCACAAGAATGGACGTGAATGCCAAGAATCCACAAGAAGCAGATGCAACCACTGACCAGGACATAAAGCAGCAGCAGCAAATGTTTTCCACATTTCCTTTGCTTTAATTGCTAACTATGAAATGTGGGTCATAAGGCAAATGGAAGGAGCTGTAGTGATACAGATAAAACATTCTAATATGGGAAGGGATAAATCCTTTATGAAATCTTGAATTTTTTTCTTTTTTGAGCTTCTAATATCACATCACCTATTTTCACCCTGCTCTTGATATCATAAATACTATAAGTTGTCAGAAAACTAGCAGAAATAAAGAAAAAAAGAGAGGAGAAAGTTTAATTGCCCACTCTTCTCTTGGGGAAGAAATACAGATTATTTTCCTTGGGCTTCCCTGGTGGCTCAGTGGTTAAGAATCTGCCTGCCAATGCAGGGGACACAGGTTCGAGCCCTGGTCCGGGAAGATCCCACATGCCTGTGTGCCACAACTACTGAGCCTGCACTCTAGAGCCCACGTGCCACAACTACTAAGCCCGCGTGCCACAACTACTGAGCCCGCGTGCCTAGAGCCTGTGCTCCACAATAAGTGAAACCACCACAACGAGAAGCCTGCGGACCGCAACGAAGAGTAGCCCCCCGCTCGCCGCAACTAGAGAAAGCCCGCGCGCAGCAACGAAGACCCAACACAGCCAAAAATAAATGAATTTTTAAAAAAAGAAATGCATATTATTTTCCTTTATGCAGGTACATTAATTGTATTTGATGTTATATCACTTGACGCTCTTGTAATCTAGAACAGCTCCCCCTCCCCTTTTTTGTATGCCCTTCACCTACTGAACTAACTAGATCAGTTGTCATGTAGGATTGCTTACATTCTGCATTTGTCCGATGGCTTTTTTGACCTGGCATTTATTGCCCTGAAACTTTGATATATTCTGTGAACTGGAGGTTAAAGTTTAGATTTTTGGCAAGGATAAGGAAAATATGGTGTTGAAAATAGCTGAACAAGGTCCCATACAGTGTCCAACTGAAACCAGTTCTAATGCTGGGCAAGTACTCTCACTAAGGAGTAAAAGAAAAATGACATAACAGCCACTATGTGAAAACGCGCAGTGGTTTAAAGACGGGGATCATTTAAAGAAATTATACCACGTGACTCTTTAACAACCCCTCCCAAAAGGAAATGTCTTTTTAAAAATACTTATCTAATACGTAGCTCACGTATTAAGGAAGATCAATCTGA
The DNA here is from genome assembly GCF_039906515.1 of Pseudorca crassidens. NCBI lineage: Eukaryota > Metazoa > Chordata > Mammalia > Artiodactyla > Delphinidae > Pseudorca > Pseudorca crassidens. Next base: position 11,895,692 of record NC_090315.1, on the reverse strand, counting down.
TAAAAGGTAAGTTTGGGGGATAAAATGTCAGTGAAATTTTAAAATACACTAGACAAAATAAAGGAAATGTTTTGTATACTTACGCTTCCAGTAATAATAAAATAGGTAATTTGGGACAAACATCTGGCACATGAAAGGTGGATACATTTTTTTAAGTATTGGAAGGCATAAAAACACAAGGTAATGGAGAGTTAGTGGGCTAAAATTCAGAAAAAGTTGGGGAGTCATGTATTAGGGGCTGCTTTTCTCCTGGGGTGATGGTCTAGCCAAAGAGCCGAAAAGCCTAGAAGCTCTGTAGCACTCTTGACACCCATTTGGGGCTAGGGGAACAAAAGGTGCTGGAAATACCTATAAAATACATATCTTTTCAAGCACACATAAAATATTTACAGAAAGGGGTCATAAGGTGCGCCAAAAAGAATAACAACAAATTTCAAAATATTGAAATAAAATTAAATGCTTTCTGAATACAATGAAATTCAGCCAAAAATCAATAACAAAAAGATAATTTAAAAATTTCCATGTATGCATTTAATAAATTATCTCTTAGCTCCAAACCCAACCTTCTTTACATTGCTTTATTGGGCTGGAATGAGAGGGAAATCTGCAGCTATTCTAACTTTGCCATCTGGGTCTATGTTAGGCTCTGCCAATAGAGGGCGACGGTGACTCACATATTTGGTATCAGGATTTTAAAGTCTGTGTATCAGAATCTTCTGAAGAGGGACTTTCCTGGTGGTCCAGTGTCTAAGAATCTGCACTCCCAATGCAGGGGGCCCGGGTTCGATCCCTGGTCAGGGAACTAGATCCCGCATGCATGCCACAATTAAGAGTCCGCATGTCGCAAGACTAAAACAAACAAACAAACAAACAAAAAAAAAACCAGATCCCGCATGCTGCAACAAAGATCCCGCACGGCCTAAATAAACATTAAAAAAAAAAACCCAACAAAAACACCTAGGGACTTCCCTGGTGGCGCAGTGGTTAAGAATCCGCCTGCCAATGCAGGCGACACGGGTTCGAGCCCTTGTCCGGGAAGATTCCACATGCTCCGGAGCAACTAAGCCCATGCGCCACAACTATTGAGCCTGCGCTCTAGAGCTCGTGTGCCACAACTACTGAAGATGACGCGCCCAGAGCCCGTGCTCCGCAACAAGAGAAGCCACCGCAATGAGAAGCCCGTGCACCGCAACGAAGAGTAGCCCCCGCGCGCAGCAACGTGGCCAAAAATAAAATTAATTAATTACTTTTCAAAAAAGAAGTTAAGGCTAGACTACACTTCCCAGAACCCTCACGTCATTGCCCTCCTAAGGCGGAAGGTTGGCTACTACCCTTAGAGCCTAGATTATATTTCACGCGATTCCAGAGGAATCGGTGAAGAACTACTTGTTTAAACATGTTCACGTATTTGATAATTAATCACATTTTTCCTATGTATTTACTTGCTATAGCGATTGCTTCTTTTAAAAACTTGACTATTCATATCCTTTGCTGTATTCATATCCATATTCCTATTGAGGTTTCATTATCTTAAGATTCCTGTTAAGGACTTTAAACCATTTTCTAGCATATATGTCAATATATGTCAAATAGGTCAATATTTTCAGCCCAGTTTACTATGTCTTCTACCTTTATGTATGTTGCCTTTTTAATATAGGGAAATTAACTTTTTTCCATACAGACTTAATCATTGTTATATTTGCTTTGCTTAGAACTCTGTGCATCTATAACAAGCAACCTTTTCTGTGCTCCATTACTATTCCACACGTTTTAAAAGTATTAATTTCATTTAACTCTCACTATCCCACTAAGTACTATATAATTATACCCTGGCAACTGATTCACAGAGATTAACTCGCCCAAAGTTATAACACTAGGAAGTGGCTGTGCTGATTGCGAGTCAAGGAGAGGCTGGGGAAGCACAGAACCCAACAGACCATCAAACCAGCGATGCATCACCCCAACCTGGGACGCGCTAACCGCTGCAAACGCTAGGAGGTTCTGCCGAGAGGGAGGCGCAAATGCCTCTACCCCTTGTCCTCTGCCGACCATCGCTTCTCTTCCTCAAGGCAGAGGGCCGGGCCACTGCTGGTCCCTCGTCTAGGCTGAGGAGGTGCGGAGTAGTTGCTGGGACTCAAGTCTCCACTCCACATGGTGTATGATGGCCGCAACATCCCCTGGAGCGGAAGTTCTTGCAACTCACTTCCCTGGATCCGGAGACCACCCGAGAGGGGCCGCACCCCGCACTCCTGAAGAGGAAGTGTTGTCGATTGCACGCAGCTTCTGGACTACACTTCCCAGAATTCCCAATGGGTCTACAGCCCTGCCTGTCTGGGGTGGAACTGCTTCAGACTACAACTCCCAGAATGGTCTGCGTGGTAGTGCTTCCGCCTTCCCTCCACTATTTCTTTTGGTAAAATTCAACCTTGTATTTTTTTTTTTCCAAGAAAAAACTAAAACGTGGGAATTTAAAGGAAATATGGATATTTAGGGGTATAAAAGAGACGCATTCCACATTAAAAGAAAATTAACACATTTTAGCAGGATATGCCTATGACAAAAGACAAGGGGCTTGGTCTGTGCTGCACTGGATATCGACCTTAAGGAACTTGGAATTTCAGACTTGGTTTGACTCCATTAAATGGTCTCTTTATTTGTGCCTGTCTTCATCTACTTCTGAGTTTGCTGTCTGGTATAAACTATTTACTGCAAGATGCCAAGAATCCACAAGGAGTTTCACGCACTTTTCAGGCCGTAAAACAGAAACTGCAGTGCTGTTTCTGACAAATGAGAGGAGGTGCACTGGCAAGGAACTGGAGAAAATATTGTTTTAGGGAAAAGGTCTTTTTCCTCGAAATTTTTTGAGTTCTAACTCAGGCTTCCCTTTGACTACTCCTGTGTTGTTCTCTTTGACATCATATATTTGCTAAGAATATTTCTTTTCTATAGATCTGTTTAAACAAAGTGAGGTCATGATTATTTGAGGCTGTGGGGTAGGTAGGTTGATGTAGGAGATGGAGTCATATAACTATAACAAGTGAAACTACAGGAAGTATGTACTTACCACTTTCCTTCTGGACAGGAAATAATTTTTAAAAATGAAACTTCTAAAAATAATATGAAAGTATGGAGAATAGTAATATGAAATATCAATACTAAATACATATACCTTAAATTTAACACTTATCAACATGCCACACTGGCTTCACTTATCATTTTAAAATTTTGTTACTAAAGGATTTTAAAACAGTCTTTGACATTATCATTTCCTTCCAAATACCGTATTGCTTAAAAATAATAATATTTTACAGCTGGTTTATTCTAGTTACTATCCAAGTAGATCAATTCATTGTATTTGATTGTTATCTCAGCTGAGGCTCATTTATTCTAGAACTATATCCTACATACATACACAAGCACTGCCATTTTTTAATGTCCTTGAACTGTTGGAGAAATCAAGATGTCAAATTAGGTGTCTGAATTCTGGATTTGTCTAACGGCTTCTCATACTTTCTCCTCTAATCTTCTAGATTTCCTGTAAAGTAGAATTTTGATTTAAAGACTAGATTAGATACAGGTTGTTTTTGTTTTTGTTTTTGTTTTTGTTTTGGCAAGAATACTTCATAGAAGGGACTGAAAGTATTTGAACAGAAACATTCTGTTCAACCAAAGCCAATGCAAATCCTGGGCCAGTTTCTCTCCAACAAAGAGAAAAACAAAAAGAAATAACAGCAAATATGTAAAAAAACACACATGGCCTAAAAGAAGGAAACCACTATCACAAATCACATCACATGATCTCCTATATAACAGATTCTATCTTTGTGAGAGGAAAAAGAATATTTGGTAATCTGTTTTGAATTTTCACATATATTAAACAGGGTAAGATAAAAGCAAAGATCTTTCAGATGAGGAAAATAATTTGGGGAAAGCCTTACAACATTGAAAAGTGAAGTGTAGAGTGGTGGAGGGGGATGGTTCCCGGTGCTTCTCTGCATTCTAAAAATCTTTTCTATTAGTCACAGATCGTACTTGATCTTTTATAACTTCATTTTTTTTCCCTCCAAACAATATGTGAAAAATTTGTAGGTCTAGATCATTTTTAATGGTGTATATTATTCCATTACACGGGGATACCATAATTTGCTCAATCTTTCTTTTTTTTTTTCAAACATGACTCTTCTTTTTTCTTTTTCTTTTTTGGCCACACTGAGCAGCATGTGGGAATCTTAGTTTCCTGACTAGGGATCGAACCAGCAGCCCCTGCAGTGGAAGCGCAGAGTCTTAACCACTGGACTGCCAGGGAAATCCTTCCTCAATCTCTTATTCATGGATCTTTAGGTTCTTTGCAATTTTTATTATTGCAAAATTCTTAGAAGATGTTCCCTTCTGAAACCATCTTTTCCAACTTGTGCAATTATGTCTGAAAGATAAATTCTGAGCAGTAGGATTAGTGGATCAAAGACAATGCTCCTTATACACTTTGATACGTATATACAAAATCCTCTCCAGAAATGTTACACCTGTTTTTTTTTTCCCCACTAACTTATGTGAGGATGCTAACTTTTTTCTACTCCTTTACTGACAATGAGCTTTGTTAATCTTTCACTATTGCCCACCTGAATCGGTAAGAAAGTAATACTTCAGGGATGGTTTTATTTGCATTTGAATGGCTGTTTCAGATACAGACAATAACTAGTATGAAAATGTAATGTAAGAAAAACTAGGAATAAAATATGATCCAAATGAAGAAACCTATATAAACGAAAATACAAAAAAATACATTGTTATTGAAGATGAATAAAGATATTGTAAAGTATCTCATCCTCCCAAATCCAACTATAATCCGAAACTAAATCACTATTTTGGTAGGAACTTGACAAAATGAGCACCTTCTAAAAACCCATCATTAAACAAGACTGCTGAGAAACAGTGGTGTCTGCTTCTGACAATGAACACTTTGGCTTGGCCTTCTATAGTTGTTACCCACTTGAGTAAAATGTTAGTTTTACTTAATTTTATTAAGACTATTTGCAGGGCACCATTTTTTTTAATTGCATTTAAGATGTGAGCTGACAAACTTTTTCACTACACATTACGGAAGTTCTCTGCTGCATGGGATTTCTTATGTCCATAGATTGCACTTTCGGTAAAGTTTTATCACATGCACAGCACCTGGAACAGGTCTCTTTTATGTACAGACCAATGAATGAAGATTCTCACTAAAGAAGTCCTACCGGGCTTCCCTGGTGGCGCAGTGGTTGAGAGTCCGCCTGCCGATGCAGGGGACACGGGTTCGTGCCCCGGCCCAGGAGGATCCCACATGCCGCGGAGCGGCTGGGCCCGTGAGCCATGGCCGCTGAGCCTGCGCGTCCGGAGCCTGTTGCTCCGCAATGGGAGAGGCCACAACAGTGAGAGGCCCGCGTACCGCAAAAAAAGAAGTCCTACCTACACCACTTAAATGCCTGCACTGCCACAGAGTGCCTCAAAGATTTAAAAGTTTTAGGGACCTCCCTGCTGGTCCAGTGGGTAAGACTCCACGCTTCCAATGCAGGAGCCCGGGATCGAGCCCTGGTCAGGGAACTAGATCCTGCATGCATGTAGCAACTAAGAGTTCACATGCCGCAACTAAGAAGTCCGCATGCCGCAACTAAAGGTCCCTCATGCCACAATGAAGATCCTGCGTGCCGCAACTAAGACCTGGCACAGCCAAAATAAATAAATAAATATATTTTAAAAGTTTTGAACTCGAATTCTAATGTTGCTTCCTTATGTGGACGCCAGTGACTGTGAAATATGTTGCTATTAAATCCCTCTGTACTAGGCAGTACAGCCTAGGCAATGTTGTAACAAATAAACTGCCCAAATCCCAGTAGTGTAACACAATAAATGTTTATTTCTCACTCAAAAGAAACAAAAACAAAAAAGTCCAACACAGATAGCCACCTTCCCATCTGGAAGAAACAGCCTCCAAAACCACCATGACAGGAAAGACAAGCCTGGAGGACATGGACAGATGCTTGTAAGGGCCAGTCCTGGAAGTAGCGCATATCACTTTTGCACACACTCCATTGGTTGAAACTCAATCACATGGGCCCACCCTCAACTGCAAGGCCTGCTGGGAAATGGAGTCTTCCTATGTGCCCAGGAAATAGAACCAGTACGAATATGAATACGTATCACTATCTCTGCCACACCCTAAAAATATCACTTCTACAGAGCTTCTCCTGCGTGGAAATTCTAATGGATTTGAAAACCTGAGTATGGCCTAATTCTTACCATACTAATAACATAGCTCTCATGTCTGAGCACTATTTTGAATGTTCTTAACGGAGACTGTCTTTCTAGAGGAGACTCCAAAAACAAAAAACAAAATCACCTAAAGATTATGGCTGGACTGAAGTTCTTACTCTCCTCATCCCAATTAGAATGTCCTTCCTGGGCATACCCATTAATGGAAATTTGACCTGTAACTATTGCCACAAACAACCCATTTGTCAAGAATCACTTTCTAAAGTCAATAAATAAGTAAATAAATAAATAAAGCTTCAAAACCTAAAAAAAAAAAAAAGAATCACTTTCTTTGCCACGACAGCAGATGGCAGCTGATGAGAGCTTCAAGGAAGGTGTTGAGATCCACAGTGGTTTCCTGGAGTGCCCTTAAGAACCACATGCTTCAGTGCTGCCAGCTGACCTCACGGGTCGTCGTGTCCCTGTCCTTTGCTCCCCCCGGCCCTCCCAATGGCTGAGTAAGCCTCTGTCATCTGGAACACATAAGCGGCTTCTGTTTTCCTGATTGAACACAGACTGACTACATTTATAATGTTTCTGTTCTCTTGTGCAGTCTTGGCTGAGTACGAAGGTCTGAGCTACATACTTCCTGAGCCTTGCCAGGCTCATGACATGCATGGTCCATCTCATCCCTATGTGCTGTCTGACGGGCAAGAGGATAAGAGTTACGACCGAAGCCCTTCCCGCATTCTTTACACTTACAGGGCCTCTCTCCTGTGCGGACTCTGAGATGAACGTGAAGATCGGAGTTCCGAATGAAGCCCTTCCCACACTCATCACATGTATGCGGTTTCTCTCGGGTGTGATCTCTCTGATGTAAGTGAAAATAGGAGCTGTAACTGAAGTCCTTACCGCACACTTGGCACATGTAAGGCTCTTCTCCCGTGTGAACTCTCCGGTGAGTGTGCAGAAACGAGCTGTAGGAGAAAGCCTTCCTGCACACGTCGCATTTGTAGGGTTTCTCCCCCGTGTGGACCTCTGGTGAATGTGCAGGTGTGTGCTTTGGCTGAAGCCCTTTCCACACTTGCCACACCTATAAGGCTTCTCCCCCACGTGCAGCCTCCAGTGGACTTGGAAGACGGAGCTGGAGCCGAAGCATTTGCTGCACTTGCTGCATTTGTAGTTTCTCTCCAGTGTGGACCCTCTGATGGACAAGTCTGGAGCTCTGATCGAAGCCCTTCCCACACTCTGTGCATATTATAGGGCCTTTTCCCTGTGTGGACTCCCTGGTGGATACACAGAAGCGACCTGAATCCGAACCCCTTCCCACACGTCACACGTGTAGGGCATCTCCCCCGTGTGGACTCGGTGATGGTTGTGAAGAGACGAACTGCGCTTTGCCACATTCAATGCCTTTATAGGGTTTGTCTCCCAAGGGGCCTTTCTGATCCCTGGGAAGGTCTGAGCTCTGTTTGCAGCCCTTAGCCCACTCCTGACCCTCACAAGTTTTCTCCCCGGAGTGGGTGTTACAGTGAACAGTAAGTCCTGAGCTCTGACTAAAGTCCTTTCCACACTGGTCATATTTACAAGATTCTTCTCCTGTGTGAGCGCTGTGATGAACATGAGCATTTGCATCATCTATGAAACCCATTCTATAGTTACTACACCTGAAAGGTTGCCGCACTGCACAGACCACGTGACTGTGTTTGACTGCTGACTTCATAACCAAATGTTTCCCACAGCCGGTGTATCTGCAAGGCTCCTCTCCTTTACATTCTTGGAAATCATTACAATCACGTGAGGTCTGAAAGAAGATGCCGTCACACTGAGCACATCCATCCAATTTCTCTTCCATATGAATTCTCTTGTGTACCTTCCCTGAGAATCCTCAGGCTCAATCATGTTGGCTTTCTTCCAAGATTCTGGGGTAAGGACCTGTGCCAGGCGTCTCCGAGCTGTGATGTCTTGGTTTTCTAAATTAATGGCATTTATTACGTACCTTTCATTTTCAGACACTTCTGCCCACTCTTCACAGAGGGAAACGTCTCCTTCTAAATATTGGGGACAATCTCCTTGAAGATGCATGACATAACCCTGACTCACACTCAGTTCACTGATCCTTCGTTTCCAAATCTGCCAAAAGTAGAGCACTTCTGGTGAGAGGTAACTCAACCCTTTTTCCTGAAGGTTCGAAATGTTGTTTTTAATCCTGTCTCCTATGAGGAGAAAGAGAATTTGGCTAAGTGAACAAGGAGATCATCTATCCAAAGGCTTTGAGGAAATGAAGTAGGATGGGATGAGAAGTTGCCACTGGCTCCTAGTCATATAGGAAACAATTAGAAACCCAGTAATTCTAATCGGTGAGCTGCTAATTAAAAACCAGGTATTGCAGGGAAATCAAAAGAAATCTTGGAAGTAGCTTATAAAGGAAGAAATTCACCTCTCGGCTATAAGAGTAGTTGATAAAAAGCCTTTAATCATTTTGCTACAGAAGGCATGGGGAAGGCTCCCATATGATTCATGTAATATGCATAATAATGGAGTTCCGGACATGGTGAGAGGCACAAACGATCACAGGGACCTTCCAGGATCCTGTAAAAGGTTGCAGAAACAAGTAACAAGTCCTATCTCCTACGATGTCCCTTCCCTTACATCACTGTTATATGGGATAGAACTATCATGTATGTTTGTGTACAACCTTCACAACTGTACAGGGTGGGCCTACAGCTGCAGTGGGGATTGAAACGGGGATAACATTGTGAAATACGAGACATCCTTTTTATCTTTCCTGAGGTTCCCTGGCTTCATGAAGAGACAAAGTCCACCAAGATCCTGCCATCCAATTCCTTAACTTCTCCCCTTTGAGGTTACTGCAGAATCTCAAACAGCCATGGCTATGAGAATTGGCAGCATGAAACTGTCAATGGCCTGGCACCCAGGGAAGCAAGACTGTACTAAAGGGACATAAGAAACAGGGGTTTGAGGCAGAAGAGGATGGTCACACCCTTGGCACCCAAAAATAGGCTTCAAAATGTCACAAAAACCACGGTTAAAACCGTCTGGACACTGCTTCTGGTTCAAGGTAATTTTCTGAGTCATTTTATTGACAGTGACTCTGGTTCATAAGGTGGTGTCAGAGAAAAGGGAAACAGGTTTAAAGCAGCAGTTTTCCGCCGGTTTTGACTGTACGCATAGTAAGAAAAGCATTTACGCTGTGACCCAGTACCTACACGTAGACACATACCATAAACTAAAATAGTTTTATCAGCTGAGATTTACCTTACCAGGTGCAATGTACTCTGATAAATCCTTTTGTGTTCTAGTCCATTAATCTATTTTGCTTTTCAAAAACTGCTAGTTACGACATGGTCACTTGATTTCAGGACTCACCAATGGGGTTGCATCCTGCAGAGTTAGCCCAACGAGCCCTGTTTATAATCTATGGACACAGTGGTACTTAGTGTCACCTGGTTATTATAAGCACAGGGTCTACAGCCAGACTGGGAAGGTTCAAATCCTAGTTCCTCTGACAAGCTGGGTGGCCCTGCACAAGTTACTTACCCACTCTGTGCCTCAGTTGTTTCCTTTGTAAAAGGGGGCCAATGATAGCAACTATCTCATAAACTAAACTGAGGTAATACATATCTGTATATGGGGCTCTGAGAAATTGAAATTAGGTTAGATATTGATCAGCACGGAAGCAAATCAGCAGACACTTATATTGCACTGACCACCAACCAGATCCTAATTTGGTTCCTTTAACACTAGTTTGTCCAAAACATTGGCTTCGCTCTAGAGGCAACCAAGGGACCAAGGCCTTGGTAACGTGTGAATTTTCTCAATCTCACTCTGAGAAATATGAGGTGAGAATGAGAGCCTAAACGTGTGAGGCGGTCAGGATAGGCTGGCCAACTGCATCAGATGCCCACAGGGCAGGGGGCGCAGCGTTGACAAGGGCTCCCTCACCAACACCTTACAGGGGACCACCGGCTCACAGTTATCTGCTAAAACTCATGAACTGCAGGTTCCCACCTGCACGTGCATCTCTTAGGAGATTTCTCTCTGGTGGCCAAAGTTTCCCTTTGTGCTCCAACTGGAATATTCTATCTGGTTTGAAGCTGACCACTTGAGAAAACAGGACCAGTGGTTTGATGCTTACTTACAGGGAGGTCGCTGTCCTCACCCACAGAGACCAGGTTCCTGAAGTTCTCCAGCATCACGTCTTGGTACAGGTTTATCTGGGTGGAGTCCAATAGCGCCAGCTCTTCCTCGGTGAAGACCACAGCCACGTCCTTGAAGGTCACAGTTTCCTAAAACTTCAAGCACATGCCACATTCATCATCTGCACAAATGACCCCTGGAAGAAGAGCCACGTTGGAAGCTTTTGTGCCAGTCATTAAGTTGTGGTCTTCTTGCTCCAAACCCTCTTAGTTCCCTGACCAGGGATTGAACCCGGGGCCACGGCAGTGAAAGCACCAAGTCCTAACCACTGGACCGCCAGGGCATTCCTGCAAATTTTTTTCTATAATCTTTTTTCATTAGAGAAAGCTTTATAAAATAATATCATGTATGGAAAAAAGTACTTAAAATTCTGCATTCACTTTGACTTCTTTTCCCCCAATTTAAAGATAAGTTACAATATACACGTGTACATATAATGAGAGAGAGAGAGAGAGAGCGTGCACGCACATATTTCCATGTCCTAATATTTTCACCCACATTATCTCACTTGATAGCAGCACAGGGTCGAGACAAGAGGACGAATGAAACCACAATAATCCATTGATCCAACACCAATCCAGTGGATGGACATTGAGTCCACGCCACCATCTTTTTTTTTTTTCACTGTTATAAACAATGCTGTGATGATCATTCTTTGAACACTTGCTCTGACTTAGAATTCTTGGAGTGGGAAATACTGGAGCAGAGGTTTGCAGAACTTCTACAAGGGCTGAAATGCCCCTGCAGTTGTGTGGATATACCCATTTCTCCATATGTTAGCTAACAGTGAACACCGATCTTTCAAATCTTTGGTCATCTGCTAGGAAAAGAATCACACCTTGTTTCAATCTGCAACACTTTGATTACTAGAGGCTGATCATCTTTTCATATGATTATTGGTCATTTGTTTTTCCTCTTTTCTCCCTTCCTGAACATGAAGACTCAGGTCTTTATTCCCAGCTCCTGTTTTTAAAATAAGGATATTAAAATTTTGTTGTGCATGAAGCTTTTTTCACCCAATATGCTGTCTTTTAACTTTGTTCATGGTATAAGTTTTGGTAGCGTGTATTACGTGGAGAATACAGCAACTGGAAATGAGTAAGAAGAAATGTCCCACTGAGGAGAAAAACCTGGGCAGAAAAGGAGGATTCATTATTTGGAGTCACCTCTCTACATAATGTGGGCTCAGGGCCCTGAGATGAAACCATTATTGACAGGCCGCATGTAGAGCAAACAGGCACATTACAGAGCCCTACAGACCTGGGCTCAAATCCAGGATTCACCACTCATTTCTTCATCTCTAAAGCAGAATCATACCACCTCTCTCACACAGCTATTTTGGGCATAAATGCACTGAGTAATGTAATGTGCTCACCTAATATGTTTTTTCCCCCTCTTTTTCCTTTTACCAAGAGAGGGACGTATGTTTACTCTCTGATGCCTTACGTTGTTATTTCTGGAGAGAAAAGAGAACTCGACCCACCTGAAACTTGGTTTTGTCTTCCCCATCCTGGGAAAGGGCTGAGGCTTGAGCACGCAGAGCTGCAGGAGAAGAGAGAAGCCTTAAGAAAGGCGGGGCCTGCCCGGGCGCTCTGACTACCCACCTGGACCTCAGGAATGTCTGCCCCCTTACAGACTGGTTTCTTTTCACTGGACGCAGCTCTTCATCCACCTCACATTTCCTCTCTCCACACCCGACTTAGATTCTCCCCCACCCTTCATAAGCTCTCAACTCTTTCCTCCCGCCTTGAGGAGGAAAAAGTCTCCGTGGTCACCCCTCCTAGGTTTCTGGAGCATCAGCAGTTTTATTTTATTTATTTTTAAACCAGATTTATTTGTTTATTTTATTTATTTTTTTATTTTTTTAAAGCTGTTGGGGGTAGGAGTTTATTAATTAATCTTTTCTTTTCTTTTTTTTTTTTTTGCTGTGTTGGGTCTTCGTTTCCGTGCGAGGGCTTTCTCTAGTTGCGGCGAGCGGGGGCCACTCTTCATCGCGGTGCACGGGCCTCTCACTATCGCGGCCTCTCTTGTTGCGGAGCACAGGTTCCAGACACGCAGGCTCAGTGGTTGTGGCTCATGGGCCCAGTTGCTCGGCGGCGTGTGGGATCCTCCCAGACCAGGGCTCAAACCCGTGTCCCCTGCACTAGCAGGCAGACTCTCAACCACTGCGCCACCAGGGAAGCCCAGCAGTTTTATTTATTCTCTGATCTTCCTGAACTGGAGAAGCAGAAGATCCAGTGGTTCTTCATTCTTGAGACTGTCCAAGCTCTGATGAGGAGCTTCGGATGGATACCTGGGTTCCCAAGTACCTGCCTCCACCTCCACTCTCCAGAGCCTGCTTCTTGGTTTCCACGTTCCAGAGACCTGTGGGCTCGAGAAGGAACTTGACTTTATCTGAGTTCTTTCTTCTGGCCCCAAAGTTCACACCCTCTGGATGCCATTCATTCAGAGGATATGTACTGAACGGCTATGTGCACAGTCCCTGCTCTGGGGGAACTCACAGTCCAGAGAGCCATGAATGTCGCAGATGGCTGTACAGTCAGAGGAGTGTCTGCAGGGAGGGCCCAGCAGCAGAAATCTTGCAGTGAGACACAGGGCCTTACAGAAGGGTACAGATCCCACAAACATACAGGATCTGTGCCCTGTGAAATAAATCCTGGAGTGCAAAAGCTTCACTAACGCACCAGTCTGGGGGTTGCAAAAATAAAAACTCCACATCCCTGTCCTCAAGGATTCTAAAAACCAGGAGATGACAATGGAATGCTACTCAGCCATAAAAACAGAATGAAATAATGCCAGTTGCAGCAACATCGATGGACCTACAGATTATCATACGAAGTGAAATAAGTCAGACAGAGAAAGACAAATACCATATGATATCACTTATATGTGGAATCTAAAATACAACACAAATGAACTTATCTACGAAACAGAAACAGACTCACAGACATAGAGAACAGATTTGTGGTTACTGGTGGAGGGGGCGGGGAGGGATGGAGTGGGAGTTTGGGATTAGCAGATGCAAACTATTACATATAGAATGGATAAACAACAAGGTCATACTGTATATCACAGGACCTATATCCTGTGATAAACCATAATGAAAAAGAATATGAGGGACCTCCCTAGTGGCACAGTGGTTAAGACTCTGTGCTCCCAATGTAGGGGGCCTGGGTTCGATCCCTGGCCAGGGAACTAGATCCCACATGCATGTTGCAACTAAGAGTTCGCATGCCACAATTAAGGAGCCTGAGTGTCGCAACTAAGGAGCCCATGTGCCGCAACTAAGGAGCCCACCTGCCACAACTAAGACCCGGCACAACCAAATAAATAAATAAATAAATATTAAAAAAAGAAAACAATATGAAAAAGAGTGTATATGAATGTGTAACTGAACTGCTTTGCTGTATAGCAGGAATTAACACAACACTGTAAATCAACTATTCTTCAATAAAATAAATTTTAAAAAATAAAAATAAAAATCAGGATATGGGTGAGCAAATGTCTTCTAAATCAGAGTTTGTAACCTCTCCTGTTCCATGACCACCTTTGACAATTGGGTGATATTTATGGACTTCTGTTCAGAATAATGTTTTAAATGCATAAAATAAAACACAGGATGATTTTAAAAGCTAATTACACTTAAAGACAACCTTCAAAAATATTAAAACATCAAGTGTGTGCTTCATTATTAATTATCAAGAATGAATCAACTACTGTAATTTCAAAATAGTAATGAGCAGAAGCAATATTTTGAAACATCTACACCAACTGTATTATAAGAATATCTATGATTTATGGGACTTCCCTGGTGGCGCAGTGGTTAAGAATCTTCCTGTCAATGCAGGGGACATGGGTTTGATCCCTGGTCCAGGAATATCCCACATGCTGCGGAGCAACTAAGCCCATGCACCACAACTAAGCCTGCGCTCTAAAGTCCGTGAGCCACAACTACTGAGCCCACGTGCCACAACTACTGAAGCCCACGTGCCCAGAGCCTGTGCTCCACAACAAGAGAAGCCACTGCAATGAGAAGCCCATGCACCGCAACGAAGAGCAGCCCACATCTGCCGCAACTAGAGAAAGAGAAAGCCCATGTGTAGCCACAAAGACCCAACGCAGCCAAAAACAAATAAATTAATAATTAAAAAAGGAATATCTATGATCTACATGGATAACAGAGTCACAGGTTCTGCTAATACTATTGCGGTTTGCTGCCTACATTCATAATGGAAGGAAATGCTGATTTTCAGTTTGACCAGTATACATTTTTTCCCACTCAAGTTCATGGACCTGATGCATTACACCATGGACTCGAGTTCAAGAACTCCTTTTCTAATGAAGCCTTCTCCTGCCAGCACCAGATAGGATGAACCACTTTGGGACCCAGCCACACTATGTTTACAATGCTGGCTTAGGGCTTCCCTGGTGGCGCAGTGGTTGAGAGTCCACCTGCAGATGCAGGGGACACGGGTTCGTGCCCCGGTCCGGGATGATCCCACGTGCCGCGGAGCAGCTGGGCCCGTGGGCCGTGGCCGCTGAGCCTGCGCGTCCGGAGCCTGTGCTCCGCAACGGGAGAGGCCACAACAGTGAGAGGCCTGCACCGGAAAAAAAAAAAAAAAATGCTGGCTTAGCACCTTTCACACAGCCTGCCTTGTTAACATCTCTAAATCACTGATGGACTCCAGTCTTCTTCCTTTATTTATCTTCACTATCTTGGACAGGTGTGGCCCCTCGGATGCACTTAGCAGATCCCATCAACAGGCTGTGATGACAGCAGTTCTCGGTGACAGCATCCCTGGTTATCCCACTTAAAGCTCCCAGTCCCTCCGCCAGCACTCCCAAAGCCCTTTTCCTGCTTCGTTTTTCTCCATGAAACTTATCATCTAAACTTCCACCTGTTTTTCTTGTTTACTGTCTTTCTGCGCCCACTAGAACGTGAGCTCTCTGAGGGCTGGGATTTCAGTCTGCTCCTGGCACAACGTAGGTGCTCAATAAATATTTATTAAAAAAAGTTTTTTTTATTATTGACGTATAGTTGATTTACAATGTTGTGTTAATTTCTGCTGTATAGCAAAGTGACTCAGTTATACACATATATACATTCTTTTTTATACTCTTTTCTATTATGGTTTATCCCAGGACATTGAATATAGTTCCCTGTGCTATACAGTAGGACCTTGTTGTCCATCCATTCTATAGATAATAGTTTGCATCTACTAATCCCAAACTCCCAATCCATCCCTCCCCCACCCCTCAATAAATATTTAAATGGAGACTGGGACTTGCCTGAACTCAGCCTGCTGCTACCTGGATCCTGGGTCTGCTGATACCAGTTATAGAGCAGAATGGATTTTGTTCCCCAGCTCGTTCACTTAGTAAATTACATGCTAAGGACCATGCGGGGTGTGTCGGGACACAATGGTGATCAGGGCAGGAAAGGATTCTGCACTCAAGCTGACATTCCAGCTGGGAAGACAGCACACATTGACTGAAATTCTACCATGTGACAGCTGCGTGGGATATAAAGAAAGATACCGTCCCTGACCATGTGATGCTCACACTGCAGGGAGAAAGAGGATGACAGAAATAATTGGTGACAAAGGCAGTGCGATGAAGAGGTAACGGGAATAATAGATACTGCAAAGGTAGAAGTAACAGATGAATAAAATTATGATGAATAAGATTATGTACGGGGATGAAAAGGAGGAGAACTCAAATGTGAGTCTGGGTTGAAACTTGAGGAAAATGGGGAAATTATGATGTTTTAACCTAGACAGCAAAAGGAGGAGCCAGGTTTTGGAAGTTACAGCTCTTGTCTCTCAATATTGGGAGCTGTGCAATGGTTTGGGTTCAAATTCTGGCTCAGCCACTTGGTAGCTGTACTAACACTAGAAGAGTGACAAACCTCTGAGTCTGTTCTTTCTTCTGTTAAATGAAGATAATATTCTTTACTTGCAGAGTGGAAAGAATTAATTCTTTCTCATACACGTATACATGCCTACCTATCTGAATAAAGCTCATAGCCCAGTTCTTGGCACATAGAAAATCCTCTATAAACTATTATCATTGCTGTTATTCATTCCTCCCCAGGCACTAACCTCAGAATACAAGCATCCCTTCATTTAACAAATATACGGTCAGTGCCTAACTACATCTTGGATGCTACAACAAACACTGGGGATGCAGCAGTAAATAAGACGGGCAAGGTACTTGTTCTTATGCCTTCTGGTGGGTAAACAAATCTACAAAGGTGATCAGCGATTACAAAAAGGACAATGAAGAAAAGGAAACACATGTGACAGATTCTTGTTTACCCCCAGAATGTAAGTTCTCTCAGACAGAACATTGGAGGCAGGTTTGGGAGGGGCAACATTAAATCAGGTGGTCATGGAAGGTCTCTAAGACCTGCATGAAAATAAATCAGTTGTGTAAAGATCCGGCATGAGAAGAGTACAGGGGGAAGTGCAAGGACAAAGGCCCTGACTTCTGGTGATAACATCTCCTGGCCAAGTGACACTTGTTAGGTTTCTTAACCTTTCTAAGCCTCAGTATTCTTATCTGTAACATGGGACTAATATTATCTAACTTCTGCAGTTGCTGAGCAAATTAAATATATATTAATTTACTCAGGGACTTCCCTGGTGATCCAGTGGCTAAGACTCCGCACTCCCAATGCAGGGGGGGCCTGGGTTCGATCCCTGGTCAGGGAACTAGATCCCACATGCCACAACTAAGACCACGGTGCAGCCAAATAAATAAATAAATAATAAATAGAAAAATTAATTCACTCATTCAAATATTTATTGACAGGCTACTATATGCCACACACTGTTCCAGGGACCAGGGATACAGCAGTGAAAGCCCTCAACATAATAACTGTTATATAATAAGCACTTAATTAACGCATACCATTAGTTACTGTTATTACCTCTTTCCTACACGTAGCACATCCTTGAAACAGTGTAAGCCTGAGCGATCTACTGATCAAATGAACCACTACTAGAAGCCAAGGAGAGAACATACGAGTAAGACACCAGGAAATTCCCCAACCTTAGAAGAAACCCATTTCTGAATGAAGGGGGTAAGCCTGAGGGGCCTGAACGGGACATGTGTCAAAACCATGGGATAAACAATGAGGTCGGAAAAACAGGTCTCCATCTGGGAAGACAGCAAGCATTGACATAAAACAACAACAAGAGACCAAAGTCCTACTCACCTGGAGCTCCAGTGGCAAGAGACCTGGGATTATTCCGTCCTCTTTGATGCAGTTCTCTCTGGCAAAGAAACAGTTGGAAGAGAACAAGAAAAGAAATGAGCCATGAGATAACATGATGTTATCATAATTCCCAACACACCACAGGGAAAAATCTCTGAGCACCAGCTGGATGTAATCTACTCCTATTAATTACTTCCTTCAGGTGTCCTAGAAAGGGACCACCCTCCCTACAGGACTCAGAGAGAAGGTCCCATGCCAGTCCTGCTTTGTGCCTTGTCTACAAGCCTGCACTCACTGTAGCTCCCAGGAGACAAAAAGAATCAGGACACAGTCTCGAATTGAATTCAGAGCTGTGACTCCCACATGCTATGTGACATTTAAATTTTGGGGGGAGGGGGAAGGATTTTTTTTATTGAAGTATAGTTGATGTACAATATTATATGTTATAGGTGTACAATATAGTGATTCACAATTTTTGAAGGTTATACTCCATTTATAGTTATTATAAAATGTTGGCTATATTCCCTTTGTTGTGTAATAAATCCTTGTAGCTTATTTTATACACAACAGTTTGTACCTCTTAATCCCCTACCCCAATCTTGCCCCTCTCCCCACTGGTAACCACTAGTTTGGTCTCTATATCAGTTTGTGACATTTAGAGCGGAATTCAACCTGTGCGTACCTCAGACGCGACAAAAACCAGATGCAGCAACAATACATCAGCAAAAGAATCTTTCACAACTTGCACAGTGCTTTAAAATTCTCCAAGGAACAGATACAGAACATGAAGATTCAACTTCAGCAGCTCTTTACAGAAATGCCTTCACAGACAGAAATCTCTGAAATTAGTACAGAAGTGGGTGGGTGGCTACCATGAAAGAAGTCAAGATACCATCAATCCGCGACTGCCTGGATTGGAGTCTCCCAAACGGGACATGCCCGTCTCAGAGTCAGAGCTGCCGGCCTCAAACTGCTCCTTCCGAGCCTGAGGGGTACCAAGGGCTGCCGGCCCGGGCCCCGCCCCCCATCCCCCCACACCCCGGGATGCTCGGCGACCCGCTTCCTCAAACCCTTCCTTCGCCAAGCCGAGCTCGTTGAAATTCCCTGGTTCCGACCCTCCGCCATTCGCCGCCCTTTCCCCCTCAGATCCTTGAGATCTGGCCCCTGTGCCTAAGGCCGGAACAAAGACCTCCAAGAACACTCACGTCCCTTTCCCTACTCACCGTCGCATAAGAAACCAAAGCAGTGGTGCGCCGACAGGAAGCGGAAGTGGGCGACTAGGGAGGGCCCGGACTACACTTCCCAGAACCCTCTGCGGCGCGCTGTCTTTGAGTCCAGATGGTGATGGAAATAAGCGTCCGCCTGGAGCTTTGCCAGACGCGTGGCGGAGGGCAGGGGGCGCTCAAGATTGCAGCGCTCAGCTTTGGGGCGCCGCTACACTTTTCTTTGCTTAAAACAAAGGGAGTTAGGGACTTCCCTGGTGGTGCAGTGGTTAAGAATACGCCTGCCAATGAAGGGGACACAGGTTCAAGCCCTGCTCCCGAAAGATCCTACATGCTGCGGAACAAATAAGCGCGTGCGCCCCAACTACTGCGCCTGCGCTCTAGGGCCAGCGAGCCGCAACTATTAAGTCCGCGTGCCACAACTACTGAAGCCCACACACCTACAGCCTGTGCCCTGCAAGAAGAGAAGCCACACCAATGAGAAGCCCATGCACCACAAGGAAGAGTAGCACCCGCTCACCACAACTAGAGAAAGCCCGCACGCAGCAACGAAGACCCAATGCAGTCATAAGTAAATAACCTTATTTTTAAAAAGTTACCACTCACTACTAACACGTTCACATTGCAGGAAATCCGACAATATTCTCAAACAAATCCACAATCCCTGACAGGGGATACAAAGCATTACTGATGCTTTGGTGTAAACTATATATAATTATTATATATTTATATATATTAAGTATATAACTTACATATAAAAATCATATGTATTATATATGTATACATATTGTATTATATTACATATTTACATATATATATAAAATTCCAAAATAGTGCATGGTCAATGTTAAGAAAACACAGGAGAAAAGTAAGAGAAAAAAAAGGAAAAATGTAAGAAAAAAGGACGAAATTAAAGTCGTCTGTAATCCTAGCACCCAGAAACAATCATCATTAATATCTTGGCCCATTTACTTCCCGATCCTCTATGACAGTAAATATGTATTAAAAATATTTTTCTCCCTACAAAATTGGCATATTTTGGAACTTTTTTCTCTCACTTTATATATCATGGGTAGCTTTCCACGTTACTAAATAATGGAATCATTTAAAGTGGTTGCCTAGGATTGTTTAGTTTTAGATGTTACAGCCTTGTCCTCCAATGAAGTTATGCTTCCAGTGTTAGTGTATCAAAACTAGGGATAATAATTTTCTTGAAATTTTCCCAATTTGATAAACCAAGCACAGTGTCTCATTATGGAGATGTTGAATAGATGTTAATATATCAGTGGTGGGTGAATTGCCTATTTATGTAGCCTTTGCCCAGTTATCATAACTGATTTGAAATGTTACCATGTCAAATACTAATTATGGTTCATACTCAAATGTACGTTCTGAATGCTCTGTTTTCTTCTAGGGATTATTCCAGCTGTTTGGGTTTTAAGCTCTTTCTTTTTTTTCTGTTTTGTTTCCTCTGTAGGTTTATCCTGCTTTCATCTTATCTCCATTCCTACTGATTTTTTAATCCTCAATTGTTTTTCATTCCACCTCCCAATTTGAGTTCTATGATTCATGTATTGGTTATATTTTGCTGTTGTGATAACAAGCATTTAAGGTTATGGAAACTGCTAAAGATTTTGGCAAACTATAAAATTTAATATTCCCTGTTTAGATCGCTGCTTTCCTCTACCTTACATGAACATCCTTTAATTGTGAGTTTAAATTCCCTTATAAACCAAGATTAAATAGTAAGAGATTTTAATCTTGCTAGTGATGGTTTTAATTATTTTTTGTTTTAGTGTCTTGACATATAAAAATTTTAACTGAATGATTTCTGTGTTATTCTATGTATATATACATATATATGTGTATTTTACAATTTAATATTTTGTTTCCTCATTGCTTTTTGGTCATAGACAGTAGATCACAATCCAATCTGCTTAGCTGAATTTCCAGAGAAATTATAATAAATATATATTCCCAGCCCAACATCCTACTTTTAACTCACTTAATCACAAATCTAGGCTAGGGCACAGGAAATAGCATAATTTTAGACAGCCAGGGAAAATTTGAAATTGGCTTTTAGGAAGCTCTGGTCTACAAACTGTAAACAAGCCATATGTATTTCAATATAAGGTATCATCTCCTGAAGCTCTACCATTTTATCCATTATGTTATTGTATGAAGATGACTGAATATGTGGGTCAGTTCCTATGTGTATTTTACTTTTTCTACTGAATGCAAGAGGTGTGGTTACCCCCCAATTCTTCTCTATCACTAACCATTCATGATTATTATATTTATATAAGCATTATGGTTGGTACTTTTTTCCAGTAAACATTGATCTTTTCCTATTTAGTGCTCTTGACTTGATTTTTTTTTTTTTTTGGTTGGGGCTGCCTTTTGTTTATTTATTTAACCAGCTTTACTGAGATATAACTGACAAATAACATCGTGTAAAGTTAAGGTGTACAATGTCATGATTTGATATATGTCTACATTGTGATATATAAGGTTAGTGAACACATCCATCACCTCATATAGTTACCTTGCTTTTTTGTGGTGAGAACATTAAGATTTGCTCTCTTAGCTTATTTCAAGTATACAGTAAAGTATTGTTAACTTTAGTCACCATGCTGACCATTAGATCCCCTGAACTTATTCATCTTATAACTGAATGTTTGTGCTCTTTGGCCAATATCTTCCCATTTCCCCCACCTCCCAGCCCCTGACAACCACCAATCTACTCTTTGTTTCTATGAGTTCAACATTTTTAGACTCCCCATGTAAGTGAGATCATACAGTATTTGTTCTTCTCTGTCTTTGCATTTGCCCTAAGTAAAAAAGGTCACCTTTTAAAAGTCCTGAGTGGCTAAAAACAAATATCCGAACTCCTTGCTGAGATCCCTTACAGAGGACTTCTCGCGCCTTCTTTTTTTTTTAAAGTATTTACAAAGTTGTGTTCGTTTCTGGTATACAGCAAAGTGATTCATATATATATATATATATATATACATATTAATATATATTATATATATGTGTATTTTTTTCATACTTTTCCATTATGATTTACTATAGAATATTGAATATAGTTCCCTGTGCTATACAGTAGGACCTTGTTGTTTATCTATTTTATATATAGTAGTTTGTATTTGCTAATCCCAAACCTCTAATTTATCCTTTCCTCACCCCCTTTCCCCTTTGGTAACCATAAGTTTGTTTTCTATGTCTGTGACTCTGTTTCTGTTTTGTAAATAAGTTCATTTGTATCATTTTTTTTTTTTAGATTCCACATATAAGTGATATCATATGCTATTTGTCTTTCTCTTTCTGGGTTACTTCACTTAGTATGATAATCTCTAGGTCCATCCATGTTGCTGCAAATGGCATTATTTCATTCTTTCTTATGGCTGAGTAGTATTCCATTTTATATATATATATATATATATATATATATATATATATATACACACCCCACATCTTCTTTATCCATTCATCTGTAGATGGACATTTAGGTTGTTTCCATGTCTTGGCTATTGTAAATAGCGCTGCTATGAATATAGGGGTGTATGTATCTTTTCAAACTAGAGTTTTATCTGGATATATGCCCAGGAGTGGGACTGCTGGATCATGTGCTTGCCTTCTTGTATATACTTGGGTGCCTAGAAAAAGAACCTGATAGAGCACAGTGATTATGTGGCAGGTCCCCTTTACTACTATAGTCTAACAAATGACCACAGACTTCGTGCCTTAAAACAACTACTTTATTACGCTCATGGGTTCTCTGGGTCATGAATTGGAAAGGGCACGGCAAGGATGGCTTTCCTCTGCTCCATGATGTCTGGAGCCTCAGTTGGGAAGACCCACAGGCTGGGTGGTAACTTGACAGCTGGGGAATGGAATTACATGACTGGTAGTTGGTGGAGACGGTCAGCTGGGACCTCAGCTGGGGCTGTCAACTACAATACCTACACATGGCCTCTCCACGTGGTTTCCAAGCCTGCTTCACAGCACGGCGGCTGTGTTCCAAGTGCGAGTGCTCCAAGAGAACAAGGGGAAAGCTGCAACACTTTTTATGATTTGGCATCGAAAGTCACATATAGTGTTGCTGTCATCATCATCAAAAGCCTGTTCAGATTCAAGGGCAAAGAAGATCAATGCCCCTCCCCCAACCTCTCAGTGGGAGGAATGTTAAAGTCACAGTGTAAGAAAAGTATGGATTTTAGAGGATTTGTTGGAAAATATAATCTGCCATATGGTGCTTCCCCCGAAGTTATATTTTCTTCCCTTTCTTTTCCCATTTAGCCCACTTGGAATTTGAATACAAATGAGGATCTGTCCACATGGCAACCGTATCAATCAGCTATACTAACTCCCTATTCTCAGAAACCTCACTTTGATGCCTAGGGGACGTGGCCCTCTCCCTCCATCTTTAAAACCAACAATGGATCACTCTGGCCTGACACTTCTGCCTACCTCTTCCCTATTTACGGATACTTGTGATTATGTTGGGCCACCAGTACTCAGGGTAATCTCCTTACATTATGAGCAGCAGATTAGTAACCTTAATTCCATCTGCTATGACTTACCCAAGTAACATAGCCAGTAAGATGCCAATGAAATGTTGAAACGAATTTGTAATCAGGAATTCTTGGCTTCCAAGCTTGTGTTCTCTTCCCTAAATCCCACTGCCCCATCGCAGAAACATCGGAGTGCAGGAAAATCGGAGGTTGAAGGTTGATTCATTGACTGAATGATATCTACATCCACCCCTCACATTGAAGGATGTGGGTGGTAGAGGATTCTTAGAAAATTTCTTCCTTGCTCCTCTGGAAAAGTTACAGGATGCCTTTCTCTCTCAGTTCAAATGGTAATGATAAAGCTGTGGACCACATCACATAACTCTGAGAAGAAACCATACCTTGAAGCATTTCTTGTGGACAGCAGAGAGACGAAATCAAAGTGAACCTTGATGATATTGTTAAACCAACACACCAACCAAACAACAGCAAAAGCCACCCCAAATGTGGAATAAAACTTTCTGATGATTGTGGGTGAAAGCATTACTTACGATAGAGAAGTGGACAGTATTAACCTTGATATAGTCTCTGCAACAACTACTCTATTATGCTCATGGGTTCTCCAGCGTGACACATGATCTTTGTATCCAAAAACCATGTCAGAGGTGGATAGTATTTTCAGTGATAAAAAGTGTGATAATGACTATGTCATGGGAATAAGCATGAATTGTTCAATGTGAAATCCTCTTTGCTTTTGTTTTTTCAGATATGAAACACTGTGTGGCGTGCTCAAGTCATTAGTACACAAACGCTGAGAGACTGCTGTCTCCCCAAAATCGTGACCTTCCTGGCATTTGAAGACACTGTAGGGATGGTGCTGGCCTGCACTGCTCTTTCCTTGTCTGTACTCACAGCAGTGATTCTCGGGATCTTTGTGAAAGATCAAGAAACCTCCACTGTCAAGGTCAAAAACTGGGTACTCAGCTACCTTTGGCTCCTTTCTCATTCTCCACTTCTTCTGCTCCTTACTTTTCATTGGCCAGCCTAACATGGTAACCTGCATCCTCCAACAAATGACATTTGGAGTCGTATGTACTATGTATCTCTACTATTTGGCCCAAACAATCACTGTGGTTGGTTCTAGGCTTCAAGGCCATGGTATCGGGGAGAAGGATGAGGTGGTACTTGTTATCAGGTGCTCCTACCTCTGTCATTCCCACCTGCTCTCTGGATTAAGGGATCCTCTGTGGAATCAGGCAGGAGGGTCACACTGCCCAGCCAAGGGCTGCCAATGGCCAATGTGGTAAAGTCGGCCATTAGAAGTGTCCCTTCTGTGGGCAAAGTGTGTGACAGTAGCTGGGGGACACAGGGGATTCTCTGAGGGCTGTGGGTGAAAAGATAAGGGACATGGGGGAGGAAGCTGGTGAGTTCTGTGTGTTAGTAGGTGTTTCCTGTGGGCGATGGGCTGACTCCTGCAGAAATCTGGGGATGGTAAGAGAGTAGCATGTAGTTTGGTGAGTCAGGGCTGGGGAACCCTTCAGGGGAGAAGCCAGATGGGACTTCACTCTCTTTAGATGAAGACATGATTGAGGAGCCTGCAGCTCCCAGAGCCTCCTCCTTTTTTTTATGACCCCACAAATGGAGAGTAGTGTGCTGTGTATGTGGCAGGACGGGCGTGGGTCGGGTGGGGGGGTGGACCACGATCTCAAGACAAATGCAGTAATAAACAAACAAAAGACACAGACTTACCAAGTGTTCTGTCCTCTGTCTTCTGAATCGGGTTCCACACAGGGAGGACTCTGTAAGGACCAAGTGCAGGCGGCTCAGGCAACCCAGACTGAACGCTGCTCTCCCCTGGGAAGATCTGAGCGGAGAGAAGCCGGGGTGGGCTCAAATACCAGGGAGGAGCGCGGGGTGGGGTATGGGGGGCGGGGACGGGGGAAGGGACGGGGCTTCACACCTTCTCACGCATCTTGTACAGTTCTGGCTGCCAGACTCTTCCCAACACAAACTTCCTCTCCTAATTTGATTTAAAATTAAAAGTTTGGCACAATTTAAGGCAAGAACTTAGAACTTTCGTGAGCCAGATATATTATAAGTTAATTCCATTTAAATACTTAAAACCGTTCTAGCGCTGTGGTTCTCAGGTTGTGGTCCTGGACCAGCAATCATTGCAAACCCCCAAACTCCACCCCAGACCTACTGAATCAGAAACTCTCGGGTCGCGACCCAGAAATCTGTGTTATAAGAAGCACTCCCTCTGATTCTGATGCATGGCAAAGTTTAAGAACCACCTACGTAAAGGAAAAGTTGTGTTTGTTTTTTTTTAAGTTGAGATATGTGTTGTATAAATTAAGATTTTGTTCTTATCATCTGGGGAAATGGAAGCTAGGGAGGTGGTGGATTGATTGCATTCGGGTGATTAGGTTAGGAATTCGATGGTTCTAGATCACTAGATCATCTAATTATTTAAATTATACTAAACCGTTTAAATTATACTTGTGTAAATTGGGGGGCAATAGGAAACCAATTATAGTCTAATTTGTCCCAGATGTTTGGTAGATGGAGTACTGTTTTCCACAAGAGGAAGTAAGCCCGTATTTCAATCAGGTTCTAGCACATCTGGCTGAGTGATGTGAGGCTCTTCAACCTTGAAAAATGGAAGCCACTGTTAAAAGCAAGGGATTAAGAAAACCATACAAGAAGAAAAAAAAAAAAAAAGAAGAAAAAAAAGAAAACCATACAAGAAAAAGAACTATCAACCAGAATTCTACCTAGATATTTGGTTCCTAAACCTCCCTCGGCCATATATTTAGTGTTGCTTTAGAGTTGGTATTTGTATTCCCCCCCCCTTTATGGTTTGCCTCCCGGATAAATAATCTGCACGTTGCCTGCCCCACCTCCACTCCCATTTCATGAAATGGGCCATATTCAGTTACATATTTTTTCTTGTTTTCTTCCTAAGTTGTACCAAAGAGCAAACAAGCGTCTCATGGAAGGTGAGTTATCATTAATCCCAATCACTTTTTCCCCCTTATCTGCTCCCTTCAATGATAAACATGACCAAATACACCCGGGGCTGGGCTCCCTTATTTTTTATTTATTTAATAGATCTTTATTGGAGTATAATTGCTTCAAAAGACTGTTAGTTTCTGTTGCACAACAAAGCGAATCAGCCATATGCGTACACGTCCCCATATCCCCTCCCTCTTGAGCCTCCCTCCCATCCTCCCTATCCCACCCCTCTACATCACCGCTGGACTCCTTTATTGATGGCATATTTATGTGTCCTTATAGAGCCCGTGGCCTATCCACCAGAAGCAAGTAATGAAGAGATCAACCTCCAGGGTCAGTCAGTGAGGGGCCTAAGCTGGAATTTTAGATGCTCCTTTCATTGTGAGATTAAAATGTGTGGTTTCCAGATCTTCATCCTAGTGAAGGTGCCTTTTTCTGTATGGACCTCCATATAAGCCTGTTTTTCATATGTTATAAAATTAATGATGACCAACACTTGCCTGCAGGGCAACTGGAACTGACCAATATAATGCACCTTTATTTGAAGGCTATTAGAAGTTGAGTTTGTGCCTGTTGTGGACTGAATTCTTGTGTCCCCTAACCAAATTCGTATGTTGAAATCCTAACCCCCAATGTGATATTAGGGGATGAGGGCCTTTGGGAGGTGGTTAGGTCATGAGGGTACCTCACAAATGGGATTAGTGCCCTTATAAAAGAGGCCTCAGAGACCTCAGAGTCCTTGTGAGGAAAGAACAAGAAGATGTGCAGCTAACGAGCGGGAAGTGAGTCCTCAGACGCTGATACAGCCAGTTTAAAGTATTTTTGTTAGAGCAGTCTGAACAGAATAAGAATGCCTTTCTTCAGCACGCTTGATACTGCATCTCACGAAGGACCCATGGCTCTGTATTGACCTACCTTGGTCCAGCTGTCTATGACTAATGGTTTCTCAATGCTCAAAGTGTTCCTGCTTGGCTGGCAGGAATTCCACACAGGTTGGTGGCCCCTGTGGCATATGTAACACCACCCAAATGTCTCTTGAAGTGTTTTTTAACCTATTATTCACAAGATAGTACAAGCCCATTTCTATCTTTCTGCCTTAACATAAGCTACTCACCAAAGAGCCCTAGTTTCAAATTGCTGCTGCATCACTGATTGATCCCTAGGATGATGTGCAACCCAAGAGGCTGCTCAGCTTTTAAGGGTGTGAACTAATGCTGCTGTTTTCAATTTAACTCTTGTTTTAAACTAGTCTCCATCTTTTACTTAAACATTTTTTTTCTCATTCAGTGTCTTCTGACCAATTTGAATGTTTCATAAACACAACCCCCTCACAAACAATTTTATAGTTTCATTTAAAGCTAGAAACTTCAGTTTTCCTTGCATAAAAAAATGCAACTGGACTTTATCCAGCAGTAACAGAGAACAATACTCCAAACACAGTAGTCATCCCATCTTCCCATGTGACCATAGGAACCATGGTTGGATACTCATACAAGGTAGAGGCTACACCACCCGGGGACAGGTGTAGCCTGTGGTGACTGGTCATCCAGTTTTCTGGGGACACATCTTGGAACTGGCTGTATTGTATACAGGTCTAGATGATCAGTACTATCAGCTATATCTAATTAAAGCACCAGATTACAAAAAGAGACTCCAACTCCCTCTACCCAGTGCAACATAAATACTAAAGCAGAGAGTTTCAGTGATGGAACCCCATATAATTAGTAGAGAATAGTAATACCAGAGACTACAGATAAACAGTTTTGAGATTTCATCAGAAAACCCTCTTCTGGCTTTTCCACAGGTTTCGTTCTTTTATAACCTAATCCCCACTATTAAAATTTCAGCACATTCCACTTATGATCACAGCTACGTATTACTGCTTAAAAATAAATTATCAATTAAAGTTAATGGCATGTCCATGAACTTTTTTCAAGAGTACAGAAAAATCAGGAACTTACACCCATAGAAAGTTCCAGCACACCACAAAATATCTGGCAGGGGTAGTGTGGTCCTAGTCCCTTCAGAAAGCGAGGAAAGGTGGAGAAACATGTGGACAAACCAAATATAGAACAAGAAGAAGAGCTTCCGGTCAGAAGAATCACCAACCTGCTGGATCTGTTGTACAGTGAACCACAGGCATAGGTATCAACAGTCCAGATCTAAGCAAACACTGTCAGAGAGCAACTAGTAGAGCCTGGGCAGAAAAGCGGAACAATATTCCAAAGGAATATGTGTTTCAAGAACTTGATCCAACAGTTAAATGCCAGGAGTCCTCCCTGAAGAAGAGAGGAGGTGACCGTGAAGACTGTCATGACCTCAATAGAACACAGAAGATGTTAAAGAGTCCAGAAAGGTGCTAAAACTACTACGGAAAGGTTTATCAATCCTATTTATCAACCTATTTCCACTGAAATGCCATCCTCAGTGGATTACAAATCAGTACCACATTGGCCATAAGATAGAAGGTCCAACTTTACTGTTCCAACATGAAGATCCACTTGGCAAATGCCGAAAGTGATATTTTAAAATTTAACAATACTATTTTTACTGCAAAGCATAATAAAACAGACATTGATTTAGTTAGACCCCCAAACAAATCCAAATGAGGATTAAATTATCCTAAGCAGTAAAAACTACCCATGTCACCAACTTGTTTGTGGTTTTACAAAAGCAGCTTTTGCATATCTACTCACAATCAAAGTTACTGAATATTTGCTTGGTAATTTGACCTGGTTTATAATCCCCCCATCCTTTTTAAATGCCCAGCAGCTGAACCATCTTTTTACACGAGGAGTTTTTCACTAGAAATGGAATGGACACCACTCAGAGATCCCAGACTTGGAAGTGGAAGCAAAGATGTGAAGCCCTGGGTGAGGAAGAGAGTACACATGTTTTTGGTTATAAGAGAGGTATGATAGGTTAAGTAGGAGGCTGCATATACATATTAAAGTAAGTGAAAATGTAGAGAGTGAAGAAAATGTTGACATATGGGCTAGGCAAGGGCCTGCTATACTGGAAATCTTTTGTTTTTTCCTTTGCTGTTGCTTAGCAAATGAGTAACAATTCTATGAATGACAAACTGCCCAAACAATTAGTATGAGTGGAAGGTAGAGCCCATCTACAACTATGGACTCTCCAGGAAACACTAGGCACTGGTGGCCCTGGCATCTTAACCTTCCACACAACTCAGGTGCAGGCACAGCCTATGATCCACCAGAACCAGGCACTTGCCCAGACTTCGAATCAGAAGATATAGTTAGTTCTTTACTATATCTCAAGGAGCTTTGGGAACACTAAGGAACTCTCATGGCTCTGCAGCATGATTCAGCAATTGTTTCTGTGAAGCCCTGAACATTGTCTTTCTTGCCAGTTCTTGAAGCCACCTAGTATCTTCTGAATCAGCTGGTTAGAACTGGCTCATGTGCTTTCCAATTAAGAACCCACGCTGCTATAATTTGTAAAGAGCAATATGCAATTTACTGATGTGACTCATCAAGTCTTCTAAAGGGAAACTGAGTCCATGTGCAACCTCTTTCAGCAAACAGGAAGAATACTGATTTTTCATGATAAAGTTCTAAAGGGTAGGTAAGATTAATTGGTCTTCTCAAGTACATTAAATGAGACATACGAAATAAAGGGTATTGATTAAGTACAAAATCCAAAAGAAATTTAGAAATATAAAAGGCATATCTGAAAACAGCATCAAAAAGTCTGGATTCCCTCCCCACTCCAAGCTGAAATCTCTTTGGACCAAAAAAACACAAAAACAGGGGCTTCCCAGGTGGCGCCAGCGGTGGAGAACCCACCTGCCAATGCAGGAGACACAGGTTCAAGCCCTGGTCTGGGAAGATCCCACATGCCGCGAAGCAACTAAGCCCCTGTGCCACACTACTAAGCCTGCGCCCTAGAGCCTGTGAGCCACAACTACTGGAACCCACATGCCACAACTACTGAAGCCAACGTGCCTAGAGCCCACACTCCACAAGAGAAGCCACCACAATGAGAAGCCCGCACACTGCAACGAACAGTAGCTCCAGGGGCTTCCCTGGTGGTGCAGTGGTTGAGAGTCCGCCTACCGATGCAGGGGACACGGGTTCGTGCCCCGGTCCGGGAAGATCCCACATGCTGTGGAGCGGCTGGGCCTGTGAGCCATGGCCATTGAGCCTGCGCGTCCAGAGCCTGTGCTCCTCAACGGGAGAGGCCACAACAGTGAGAGGCCCGCGTACCGCAAAAAAAAAGAGTAGCTCCGGCTCACCACAATTAGAGAAAGTCCACGTGCAGCAACGAAAACCCAACACAGCCAAAAATAAATAAATAAATAAATTTATAAAAACAATAAAAACAAACAAACAAAAACATTAAAAGCACGTTTATCTTTGTCAGGCCCAGGAATAAGCTGAAACATCAAACCACAAAATAAGGTGGACAAAGTACAAAAGTACTGAAGACTAAGCAGGAGTGTGGGAGGAAACATGATGACTACAGTTAACGCTGCTGAATGGTACATTTTAAAGCTGCTAAGAGAGCAAATCCTAAGATTTCTCTCCACAGGAAAAAAAAACCCACTTTTTTTCTTTTTTTTCTTTTAGTATCTATATGAGATGATGGATGTTAACTCATTGTGGTAATCATTTCACAATATATACATTTTTTTGGCTGTGCTTGTGGGATCTTAATCCCTGACCAGGGATTGAACCCACGGCCCCGGCAGTGACAGTGTGGAGTCCTAACCACTGGACGGCCAGGGAAGTCCCCATTTCACAATATTTGTAAGTCAAGTCATTATGCTGTACATGTTAAACTTATGTCAATTACATCTCGATAAAACTATAAAAACGTTTTAAAAAATTAGTTCTAGGAGAGAGAGTATTCCTTAACATCCATGTATTTTAAAACGCTTTGGTCACCTTTCACTTATTTCTAATTTTACTGGAATATGGTGAAAGAAATTTGGCCTGTCAAATCTCTATACATTTTGCTATGGCAAAGTACAATTTTACTTTGTGAATGTTACACAAAAATTTTTATGCAGGGGACATATGTGGTTATATATGTGTCATACATATGTCATTAAAATCAAGTTACTGATTCCCCCTTTTAAACCTAAATTTTAGGTTCAGAGGTTTAATTATGTATTTTTAGCACACTGTCACTTTAACTTTTCATTATTGGTCGACCATTTTTTAAAAGAATACCTTTCCTACAGAGGGAAATTACTGAGCAAATAATGAAATTAACATTTTTGTTTATTTAGTGGATCTACCCTACTTCAAAACACTTGGCAACCATAATTCACCACCTAGGAACTGATGTAATACTTATGACTTAGTGCACACAGATGACTCATATTCAACCTGGCCAATAAACACACAATCACACACATACTCACTTCAAAATTCTTTGCAGTTTTATCAATTTCATTTTCAATGAAATATTTTTAACACTAAAAAGATTACTTTGAGATAAACCCCTTCCAAAATTTGAAATCTTCACAGGCTTCCTTCTTAGCCCAGTTGGCTTTAATCTCATTTGTACAATCCTGTCTCCTGTCTCCTATCTTCAAAGTAAGATTCAACATGCCCAGTGGAAATCATCCACTTGTACCTAGCACTGGTATTGGTTTTATCTACAATTTGGGGGAAAAGAAGCCTAACCATGTCCCACTACCAAATTAGCATTTTCACAGTTTTATGTCCTCCCCCAAAGGCAGTGCACGGAGAACCCCTTCTCTTCCTCTACCTGTGCATTCATGGACTGACTGAAGATTCTCCTGGGGTGGGCAGCCAGTTTTCCAGCTATCAACAACTGTTCCCCCAGAACTTCAGTCACTGTGAGGTGTGCTGCACTCTCTGGCTTAACCCTCATAAAGATGAATCCACTTAGGGTCATATCCTGGGGACAGAATTTACTAAGGGTAACCCCTATTAGATATCACTTTAGTTGTTTTTTTTTTTTTCTTTCTCCAGGGAATTTACCTCTATTCTCTGGTCTCTCAGTTCAACTCTCAGCCTATTTTTCAATAACTCTCTGGGATCAGAGGTTTCAGGTCCATGACAATCCACAGAATTAGAATTCATGATAAGGGGCAAAGGCCAGAAAGACTTGCGAACCAAATCTAAAAAACCAATGAAAAGCTACAAATATTACCTCACTAAAAGCATTCTTGTGTGCTTAATTTAGATGGCAAGCACTTAGCCAGGGCAGTACCTTCCCATTCAGAGGATTCTCACATTAGGGAACATATCCCAGAGGAAGAAAAGACAATACTACATGAGGGGAGAGAAAAAAAAAAAAAAAAAAAACCTTAAAAATAAAGCTCCTTTATACTGCTTTTGATATATGGGTTAAAAAAAGCCCATATGCCCTCCATACTGCCCATGCATTCTCAGTCCCTCTGGCTTAAATTTCCAGTTCCACATTCACAGGGAAATATTTTATTCTCAATGAGGAACATTCCTGGGAATCTAAGTCCTAAGGAGTAACCTGTTCATGCTAATCCAAATGGAACTCTCAGAACCCTGAGGGATCTTTGCTATCTGACTGTCAGGTCTTTCCTAAATGGTCAAAGAGATGGAAATGTTTGTACTATTTTGACTATTACTCATATCATTTGTTAGTATTATAAAAAAGCATACACAAAAAAAAAACAGGCATAAACCTAAAATTAAAACAGATACACCTAGAATCCCTTTAGACCCTGATCCAAACACAAATATCTTATCATGATGGTTCTAGAAATGAATGTTCTATACTCTTGCCCTGCATTTTTCAGTTCATATCATAGCCATTTCCCTAATTTTTACAAAATCTTCACATATAAGAGAAAGTGCTGTATGAAACTGATTACTAAGTAGCTGCTAGGGAAATCATGTTGGAAAATGATACACTGAAATGCCGTTTTCCAGTCTAAGTTCTAATAACTACAGCAATTTTCCTTCTCAAGAACAAGCCCAGCGGTATCAGCATTCTCATTTATCCTTTATTGGAAAAGAGGTCCACCTCACTGGCAATCACTCCACAGCATATTGCCCATTTAATGGTAATTCTCTCAAAGTCAGGTCGAAGTGCTTTCTGCAAGGAAAAGCGCCAGTAGTTATTACTTTTGTGGGAATGTGTTATAAGGGCCAAGTTTGATTTTTTAACATGGAACTGTTAAGTAAAATATGGGATAGTTTTTCTCTGTTTCTTCCCCAGAACAAATTTCCAGATACACAATAACAGAGAGCTAACTGAAAGCTTTTTCCAGACACATTGTTTTCATAGTATTTCTTTCCAATACATGTAATCCTGGAAGAATGGAAGGAGGGAAGGAGGAAATGAAGGGCTGAAGGGAGGGAGGAAGGGAAGGAGGGAGGGAGGGAGAGAAGGAGGGAAGGAGGGAGGGATATACTCTGGCTGAAAGATTTCCAAACTAGTTACATTCATAGGGTTTCTCTTCAATATGAGTTGCCTGATGCCTAATAAGTTTAGAACTATTAATGAAAGCTTTCCCACACTGATTACATGTAAAGGGTTTCTCTCCAGTATGAGTTCTTTGATGTACAATAAGTCGAGCACTCAAGCTGAATGTTTTTCCACATTGGTTACATTCATAGGGTTTCTCTCCAGTATGAGTTCTCTGATGTTGAGTAAGGCATGAACTCTGCCTGAAGGATTTCCCACACTGACTGCACTCATAGGGTTTTTCTCCAGTATGAGTTCTCTGATGTACAACAAGAACATAACTCTGGCTGAAGGACTTCCCACACTGATTACATTCATAGGGTTTTTCTCCAGTATGAGTTCTCTGATGCATAACAAGGTGAGAACTGCGGTTGAAAGATTTCCCACACTCATTACATTCGTAGGGTTTCTCTCCAGTATGAGTTCTTTGGTGTGCAACCAGTTGAGAACTCCAGCTGAAGGATTTTCCACACTGATTACATTCAAAGGGTTTTTCTCCTGTGTGACTCCTCTGATGCGCGACAAGTTTGTAACTTTGACTAAAGGACTTTCCACATTGATTGCATTCATAGGGCTTTTCTCCAGTATGAATTCTTTGATGGGCAATAAGCTTATAGCTCTGGATAAATGATTTCCCACATTGATTACATTCGTAGGGCTTCTCTCCAGTATGAGTTCTTTGATGTGCAATAAGTTTGTAGCTCTGCCTGAATGACTTTCCACACTGACTGCATTCATAAGGCTTCTCTCCAGTATGAGTTCTCTGATGCACGACAAGGACATAGCTCTGGCTAAAGGATTTCCCACACTGATTGCATCTATAAGGTTTCTCTCCAGTATGAGTTCTCTGATGGGAAACAAGGTGAGAGCTGCGGCTGAATGATTTCCCACACTCGTTACATTCATAAGGTTTCTCCCCTGTGTGAGTTCTCTGATGTGCAACAAGATGAGAGCTCCAGCTGAAGGATTTCCCACACTGATTACATTCAAAGGGTTTCTCTTCAGAATGATTTCTCATGTTTTGAGCAAGGGATGAACTCTGGGAGGTTTTATTACATTTATACTGACTCTCTTCAACAGGGATTCTCTGTTGTTCATTATGGGATATGCTGTGGTTCAAAACTTGCCCATGTTCCTTAAAATCAAAGGATTTTCCTTGTGCATGTATTTTCTCATGTAGATTTAGGGGTTTATCATGGCTAAAGTGTTGAATACTGTCACTAAATCCATAGGATTTATCTTCTGTTTGAGCTTTTGTAAACTGAAAAAAATGAATGCTCTGGGGGAGGTTTCCACATTCTTTATTTTCACAGAGTTTCTCACTATCATTAATCATCTGATGAGTGTTTACCATAGAATTATAATGCAATTTAACATGTGAAGCATGTTTATGAAAATGGTTTCTTATGGGTATCATCTGTGGTGAAAGAAGACTGTTATTTGGACCACGCTTCTCCTCAAGGTCATCACTTTTGCAGGCTCTCTCATGACTAATAGCTGTTCTGTGAGTGAATGTCACTTCCTTCAAAAGTCTTTCTTGTTTTTCCTGTTGCTTCTCCAAAAGCTCCTTACAATCCTGAACTTCGTCACATGAAGATAACCAAGGATCATCTCTTGTCAACCTTTCTATCTTCACTCTGTGGGATGGTTCATCACCAAAAATGCTCTGCTTTGATGTTGATTCTCTTCTTCCAAGTGCAGTTGCCGACTCTGGAAGGAAGCAAAATAAAACACCCTAGCCAAAAAAATGTTAGAGCTGGAATAGGGGAATAAAAGCTGACAAGAAAGTATGCAATTATACGTGGATTTGTTTTCAGCTATGGACCTATAACATGAATTGAGAAAGCAAAAGGATGGGATGAAGTAGTAAGCAGAGAACTACCATAGTCCAATAGTGTAACAAGGC
The DNA here is from genome assembly GCF_039906515.1 of Pseudorca crassidens. Taxonomy (NCBI): domain Eukaryota; kingdom Metazoa; phylum Chordata; class Mammalia; order Artiodactyla; family Delphinidae; genus Pseudorca; species Pseudorca crassidens. The sequence continues at coordinate 11,859,914 of NC_090315.1, read as the reverse complement.
ATTAATATGAAACTATTTCAATCTTAGTGTTGCTGAATAAAAAGACTTTAGATGTCAAATATCTCCATATTCCAAAATAAGATCCCCTATGCAGAATCTACAGAACTGCAAAACAATTTTGCAATCCTTAGCAAAAAAAGAGGGTCCTTTCTACCTTCTTTAGTGCTAGATATATGTTCACTGAAATAGAAATTAGTGTCTACATTTCTAGAAATTTCTGGAGGCATGAAACTTGCTAGCACAGTCTGTGTTAGTAAAACAAGGTCAAACTACTTCGTGAACCAGGAAAAAATAATGGGGGCACTGTTATCCCAGGTTCCGCCTTTGGGGCTAATATGGCCCCATGAATTCCTTTAGTTCCAAGTGAGAGAGGATGAAGATTAGCTCATAAACAGAAGCCTTGGTGGCTATTAGGCCAGGCAATATGAAGCACACTTGGAAAAAGTGGTGATGTATAAGTCCACCAGGAGTGGGAGATGGAGAAATATGCAGCATGCCCTATGGGGATTTTTCAAACAAATCTTCTATACCTGTAATGACTCCCAAATGTCTGTTTCTCACCTGGATATGCATGTTGAGAAACTCTTTTTATACTTATCCCCTTGTTCCAACTAGGAGACTGCATCTGGTTTGAAAAGCCGATAGGGAAAGACACAGGACTTTGGGTATTTGGGCTGGGGACAAAAGAAAATCACTGCAGAATTTGGTCCCAGTCCTTGGCCTTTAGGAGCCAAGAAGACTGCATAAGCTCAAACCCAAGAATCTGTACCTTTGCTACCCTACAAATTAAAACTAAATCTTCACTGGGGAATAAAAAGCACAAATGCAATCTATGTGTGGCCAAAATCATTCTGGCCTCTGAATTCCCTAGCTCTTGATCAATGGAAATGAGAAATCATTTCAATACATAGACTTCATTAAAGAGGACTGTACTCTTACCCCAAGAGACTAGGTGCCTGCGGTTCTCCAGGATCACATCTCTGTCCAGGGTCCTCCGGGCAGGGTTCAAAGTGCCTTCTTCCTCCTGAGTGAAGTCCACAGTCACTCTATGGAAGTTCACTCCTTCCTAAAACAGGACACACATTCCTGCTCAGTGGGGTATCATTTCCTTCCAATGTTCACAGAGGAAAAGTTTGACAGGTGGAAGAAAGAAAACCTGATGGCCTGGAAATTGTCCTGAGATGATCAACGTTCAAAGGATTCTAGTCAAGGGATACAGGTACCTTCTAGGTGAGCCCCTTTGGGTTTTGGATGCTGGACCTATTTATATAACCCCAAAGAAGAACACCAGCTAAGAACTGACGTAAACTGTTTTCTCTCTTGTTGACCTTAAAGAAAATGCTTATTCTGATTTTTGCATTGGTGAATATAGAATTCCTACTTAGGAATTCCCTCCAAATTCCTGAGAAACTAACAGAACAGGGTCAGCAAACTTTTTCTCTCAAAGGTCAGAGAGCAAATATTTTAGGCTTGGCAAGCCATACAGTCTCTATCTATTACAACTACTCAGCTCTGCTGCTATAGCAAGAAAGCAGCCACAGAAAATACATGAACAAATGGATGTGGCTGTATTACAATAAAACTTTATTTTCAAAAAACAGGTGACGGGCCAGATTTGGCACACAGGCTTTACTGATGCTTGAGACAGAAAATGAAATGTGGGCCTTAATGAAAGGTAGTATGTACAGGTTTAGAGCACTGGATATGGAAAAGAGACGTGGGTTTTCTTATCTATTAAGAGCCTATGTCTGAATTTTTTTTAAAAAAATATCTAATCTGATCATCTATTAATGGTGAGTTTATACTACTTCTATTTATTAGGCTTAATGATACCCAATTCATTGTGCTGTTGAGTGAATTAATTGTAATGATATATAAAAAGCCATTACCAGAGTTTACTAAAAGAAACAAAGGCTGGGAATGATTATCAGGATGATTAGGTTTGAGGAGCCTCAAAAAATAAGTGACAGCCAATGAAACCTTTATCCTCAATTCTTAAGTCTTCAGAAAACATTTCTATTTTGTCCACACTATGAGCTGCACCATAGGGCCTGTCATTACTGCCATGTAAAAGGGGTCTCTTGGACTGCCTCCTCTAAGCAGGAAAGAACCTCCTTCTAAGATTTTTGGGCAGGAATTTTGTTCCAAAAAAGTGCTGGAGGTGATCTGTCCTTACCCAAAGGCAGCAAAAACCACAGAAGTCAAATGCCACTTGCCAAGGCTTTTTAAATAAATGGGGTGTTCTTAAGCTGTGGTTCATGCATAGGACACGAAGTCCCTGAATCCCAAGAAACTCCATGCAAAATGCTGCTGTACCTTTTTCTAAGTTGTGGCCCATAAATTTCACTAAAATCTCAAAGGTTTTCACAGTTACCCCAAAATGGGATTCAGAAATATCATTTGTTATTTCTCATTATTCGTTTTGTGCCATTTCTTCAGGATTGAAGATCTTACAAGGATGAACTGAGTCAAAGAAAATAATCAGAACCACAATGTTGTTTATAGGTAATAACAATTAGGTAAATATTTTTAAGCAGCAGTTTAAAGAAACAGAACGTTCAGCCAGAAGAACCTACAAATATATGTGTTATTCTTTCAGGTCATATTTTTTTTAAGATCTTAATAAAAACATAGATCTAATACTTAAAAAAAAGAAAAGAAAAGAAATATCACTTGCAAACTGCCCCGTGTTGAACATGGATCTATACGTACTGTTTTTCAACCTCCAATACATGCTTCCTTTTAATAAACACTCCCCTTCACTGTTTAATGTAGGTCCCTTTAATATCAAACTTCTTCAAATGTTAAATAAACAATACTAGACTAGATTAGCACCCCCCACTGCACCCCAGGCTATATGTTCTCAAAGCTCCAGGAATTTCTATCATAAGACTCACGATGCTTTCTTATCACTTGCATAATGGTCATCTTTGTCACTAGGCTGTAATCCATGAGGGCAGTAACTCCAGAGCTTAGTACAGTGTTGGTGTATAGTATAGACTAATTATATATTTGGTAAATTATTTCAGTAAGTGAATCAACAGTATATCAGTAGACTCTGTAATATATCAAAATAATCCTGGTTCAAATTCTGACGGAAATCCTTTCCTCTCACCTGAATCTCACAAGGCCCATCACATACCCATTTGAAAAGGTCCTTCAGCGTGTGGATACTGGCTGTTTCTGAACTTCTATCCCTCTTATTCTATTCTTCCTCTCACCTGTCCCCTACACCCAAGTCCTCAAAATTTCTTCCCAAACCCTTCAACTGTGCCCTTGGGAACTCTTCTTCTATAATAATGAAATCCAGAATTTCCCTGGTGGCGCAGTGGTTAAGAATCCGCCTGCCAATGCAGGGGACGTGGGTTCGAGCCCTGGTCCCGGAAGATCCCACATGCTGTGGAGCAACTAAGCCCGTGCGCCACAACTACTGAGCCTGCTCTCTAGAGCCCACGAGCCACAACTACTGACCCCATGCACCACAACTACTGAAGCCCACACGCTCTAGGGCCCACGCGCTGCAACTACTGAAGCCCACACACCTAGAGCCCATGCTCCACAACAATAGAAGTCACCTCAATGAGAAGCCCGCACACCGCAACTACAGAAAGCCCGCATGCAGCAACAAAGACCCAGCACAGCAAAAAAAAAAAAAAAAAAAAAAGAAATCCTACATCTTCACCAAATATTCTCTCTACATCCCTGTGTTAATAGAAACCTACACTTCCCCCCTGAGGACTCCCTCCTCTGAAGTCCTCACAGGCTCAGGGTGGTCGTGCTCTCCCATCCCAGGGGTCTCAGCATCAGAGGGGGAGGAGGGTGTGTGTGCTCCCAGTTACCCTGAAATTCATGCCATTTACCTCACTTCTTGGAGCTTTGTTGTACCAACTTCTTGAACACCACCCATGCCCCCAACCACTGAAGATTTATAATACCCAGGATTTATCCGCTAATTCAAGAACGTGTACTGTCTCGTCTTGCGCAGTCTATAGCATCCACGTGTAGAGTTCTCTGGTAATAATATAAAAATAACTGACTTTCATGAAGCACTTACTATGTGGTATCAGGCAGTGTGCTAAGCATGTTGCATAAATTATCACTCACTTAATTCTCACAAGGCCCCTTGTGAGAAAATACCATTAGCAGCAACATTTTTCAGATGAAGAGCTAGAAGGTCGGAGAAATTAACACGTAGGCCTAAGGTTAGTGACTGGGATGCAACCTCAAGTTTCCCTAACATCACAAACTATGTTCTCAGTCATCAACTCATATGGCCAGCCCAACTCCCAGCCCCTCATTCTTAGTGTGAGACCCCAGATCTTGAAATCACCATAAAGTACTCCACCTCTCAAGTCGCACACCCAGAAGCGCTCACTCTTTCATTACGACATCAGAATTCTCCACTTTACTTGCTTAATCACTCCCTTTACTCCTCTCATTCTCTGCTGGTTTGGGGCCTTTTCTAAAATATCTACTATCACTATCCTCCAGTCTGTAGTCTTTTCCTTTCTGTTTGGCATCCTCTTTTATCTTTCCCATCTTCATTATTCAGGTGAGAGCCTGTGGATCACTCACCTTAATCTTTCTATTTGATATATTCAAAAATTCTCTTTCAAATATTACCCTGACCTATGCGGCTTCCACTGAATATACCTGGCTACAAAAACTAAACAAATCTGAATGTCAGATCTGCTCTCCATGGAAAGTAGGTTACGGAATGCCACAGGGAAAGAAAATCCACAAAAGCAACTGAATAGAGTACTATTAACAGTCACTATCGGGAATCCCTCTGTGCTCTCACTGCCGAGGCCCCGGGTTCAATCCCTGGTTGAGGAACTAAGATCCCACAAGCTGTGTGGCGCGGCCAATAAACAGATAAATAAATAAATTTTAAAAACAGTCACTATCTCAGAATGAGCTTTTCGGACTGACCAGCAACCCTATTATACCTCCTGGAGCAGCCTGTCTCTCATAATCCAAATTACTATTTTAAGTCTTCTCTACTCTAGTCAAACATCTCTCCATTCCAAGTCCCACCCACATGCTCAAAAGATAATTTCACCTGACTGTTCACAGAGAAAAACACAAGCCTTCAGATAATTCCCTCAACCTCATTTTTCTTATATGAGCCATTCTTCCTCTAATAGAGTTAATGCATTCACATATGCTCTGAATTAATTCCCCTGGCACTAATCAAGGACTCTGCTTTATTGCTTTTGTCTTCTTTTTAAAATTATTTTTAATTTTTATACAATTTTGAAACGTTAGTTTCCATTTACAGTTATTACAACATATTGGCTCTATTCCCCGCATTGTAGAATACATCCTTGAGCCTATCTTACTCCCAATACTTTGTACCTCTCACTCCTCCACCCCTCTACTGCACCCCCCTACACTGGTAACCACTAGTTTGTTCTCTGTATCTGTGAGTTCTGCTTTATAGTTTTATCTCCTCTCTCTCCTGACCGTTAACTTCTTTTCCTTCACTTACTCTTTCCTGCAACCATTTAAACCGAGCCAAATCCTTTCAAGCCTTTAGGGGATAAAAGACAACAACCCCAACCTCAGATTTCCTTGCAATTATCACTCTCTTCAATCTTTTATAGATAACCAACTTTTCGTAAAAAGTTGCCCACTCTTATCTCTATTTCCCCATTTTCTACTCACTTCCCAGTTCACTTCAATGTGGCTTCTGCCACCCACCAGCCATGCACATTTCTCGAGGTGAAGACAGAGGCCCTGTCCAACTCACCTGGGATGCAACGGCCAGTGACCCGGCATCGTCTCTCTCGACCTTGACGATAATCTCCTGAGGAAGGAGACAGTCCTGAGAAGGCAAAGCAGATGAGAAAAAGGAAAATAATCAGGGAGCTAAGCCATGGCTCAAAACTCCCACTGTGAGTTGGCTAGGATTTGACAGGCCATCTGTTTTAACACATCCCACCTACCAAACTTCTGCTCCTTCCCACTGGTAAGCTCAAGCTGAGCATGTGGAGAGAGAGAGGGGACATCTGGAGGAGCAAGAGGCATCAGAAACAGCATGATGTCTTTGTGCATCTTCCAGACCAGCCCAGCTACCAGCTGAACGGAGCTGAGTGACCCCAGACACGATGCAGAAGAAAAGAACTGTCCAGCTTAAATCCCTGCCTGAATTCCTGGATCACGGAATTGTACGGAAATAACACGTAATACAGCAAGATCAAAGAATGATAAAGACAAAGATCAACAAATTAACTTCATAAAATGTTTGGCAAAAAGTGCCACCGATAAAGGCACCACCAATAAGAATCTATGTTGTTAAGATTTCCTCCGAATCAGAAAGAAAGAAACATAGACAAAGGAAAATGCGCAGGCAACTCAACTATGAAGAAATAAAATGGCCAGTGAATATACAAAAAGATGCTCATCTCTTTCAATCAGACAAAATCACATCTCTATTTCTATGACACCTCTATACCTTAGAGACCATTAAATTCACAGCAATAATTCCAATTACAATTCAACAATTCTAGCCTTCCCACTTTCTATATTTGTACCTTCCTTCTCTGCGTCCCATTATCCTATTTATATTTACTTATCTGCTCAAACCCCTGTATGCAACCAATATCCCAACCACATGGACTGCTTCTTCGGCCTGTTGCTAATGGCTCCTGCCCTGGTGGCCCACGGGTCAAGAGCTTCATATACTCCTAGTGGAAGTTTAAGTTGATACAAGCTCCCTGGATTGGCAATATATTTCTTAAAATAACATTTTATTTTGAAATAGTTTAAGACTCACAAGAATTTACAAAAACAGAACAGAGAGTTCCTGTGTACCCTTCACCCAGTTTCTCCCAATGATACTATCACACGTAACCACAGTGCATTGTCAAAACCAGGAAACTGATATCAGTTCAACATTTTTAACTCAGGTACCGACTTTATCCAGATTTCATCCATTTTTACATATACTCTTTGCTTTTATTTTTGTTTTTTTTAATGGCAATATTTTAAAAATGTAATATCCAGTAAGTCTTCTTGATAGTATTTCCTTAGGAAATAACAGAAAGCACACTTAGGGACTTCCCTGGCAGTCCAGTGGTTAGGACCCAGCACTTTCACTGCCCTGGCACAGGTTCAATCCCGGGTCGGGGAACTAAGATCCTGCAAAACATGCGGAAGGAAGGAAGGAAGGAAGGAAGGAAGGAAGGAGGGAAGGAAGGAAGGAAAGAGAGAAAGAAAAGAAAGAGAAAGAAGGAAAGAAAGAACACTTAGATGTATGTACAAGAAATCTCATTAAAGAGTTACATTATCATAGCAAAAATGGGAGGGGAGATTAAGTGTCCATCAGTAAGTGCCTGGTTAAATAAATTATGCTTCACCCAGATAACTGAATATTATTTTGCAGCCAAGAGAAGAAAAGATAGATTTGCATGGATTGATGCATATAAAGGACAGAAGATGTCTACAATATATTGTGGAGTGAAAAAATTAAGAATCGTATATAGACCATGAATAAATTTTTATAAAATATAAACATGCCCAGAAAAGTCCAGAAGGACAGTCTCAAAAGCATTAAAAGCAGTTATATTTTGGAAAAGCAGAATTGAGGTACAGGTTCACAGTCTGTGTTTCAACATGGTATCCATTTTTAAATGACATTTCTTTTCCTTAACTCAATATTTACCAAACAGCAACAAATGTTTCCCTCTTGGAAAAATCACTCTGAAACAAGATAATTTCTTTGTGGCTTCCTGAAGTTTTTACTACTGAGTACAATGACTCATCCTGTCAAATGACATTCTGTTCAAGGACAGGCATACTTTTTTTTGGCCTCGCCACGGCCTGCAGGATCTTAGTTCCCCAGCCAGGGATTGAACCCACGCCCTCAGCAGTGAAGGTACAGTCCTAACCACTGGACTGCCAGGGAATTCCCCCGGCATACCTCATTTCATTGCACTTTACTGCACTTCACAGATACCAAGTCTATTGGTGCCATGTTCCCAACAGCATTTGCCCACTTCATGTCTATGTGTCACAGTTTGCTAATTCTCAAAATATTTCAAACTTCTGCATTATTATTATACTTGTCATGGTGATCTGTGATCAGTGATCTTTGATGTTACTATTGTAATTGTTTTGAGGTGTCACAAACTGTGTCCAAATAAGAGGGCAAATTTAACCCATAAATGTTGTGTATATTCTGACTTCTCCGCTGACCAGCCCTTCCTCCGTCTCTCTCCCTCTCCTCAGGACTCCTTATTCCCTGAGACACAACAATATTTAATTAGGCCAGTTAATAACCCTACAATGGCCTCTAAGTGGTCAAGTGAAAAGAAGAGTCGTACATACATCTCTCACTTTAAATCAAAAGCCAGAAAGGATTAAGCTTAGTGAGGAAGGCAGGTCGAAAGCTGAGACGGGCTGAAAGCTAGGCCTCTTGCGCCAAACAGTCAGCCAAGGTGTGAATGCAAAGGAAAAGTTCTTGAAGGAAATGAAAAGTGCTACTCCAGTGAACACGCGAATGACAAGAAAGAGAAACAGTTTTATTGCTGATATGGAGAAAGTGTGAGTGGTCTGGATAGAAGAGCAAACCGGCCACAACGTTCCCTTCAGCGAAAGCCTCCTCCAGAGCAAGGCCCTAACTCTCCTGAATTCTGTGAAGGCTGAGAGAGGTGAGGAAGCTGCAGAAGAGAAGTCTGAAGCCAGCAGAGGTTGGTTCCTAAGGCTTAAGGAAAGAAGCCGCCTCCATAACCTAAAGGTGCAAAGTGAAGCAGCAAGTGCTGATGGAGAAGCTGCAGCAAGTTACCCAGAAGATCTAGCTAAGAAATTCATGAAGAAGCCTACACTAAACAACAGATTTTCAATGTTTCAATGTACACAAAACAGCCTTAGGTTGGAAGAAGATGCCATCTAGGACTTTCATAGCTAGAGAGGAAAAGTCAATGCCTGGCTTCAGAGCTTCAAAGGACAGATGGACTCTCCGGTTATGGGCTAAGGCAGCTGGTGACTAAGTTAAAGCCAATGCTCATTTACCATTCTGAAAATCGTAGGGCCCTTAAGAATTATGTTAAATCTACTCTACTTGTGCTCTATAAATGGAAGAACAAAGCTTGGATGACAGCACATCTGTTTACAACATAGTTTACCAAATAGTTTAAGCCCGCTGTTGAGACCTATTGCTCAGAAGAAAAGATTCTTTTCAAAATGTTACTGCTGGGCTTCCCTGGTGGCCCAGTGGTTGAGAGTCCGCCTGCCGATGCAGGGGACACGGGTTCGTGCCCCAGTCTGGGAAGATCCCACATGCCGCGGAGCGGCTGGGCCCGTGAGCCATGGCCGCTGAGCTTGCGCGTCCAGAGCCTGTGCTCCGCAACGGGCGAGGCCACGGCAGTGAGAGGCCTGCGTACCGCAAAAAAAAAAAAAAAATTACTGCTCACCTGAGAGCTCTGATGGAGATGTACGATGAGATTAATGTTTTGATGCCTGCTAGCACAACATCCATTCTGCAGCCCATGAAGCAAGGAATCATTTCAACTGTCAAGTCTTATTATTTGAGAAATGCATTTCATAAGGTTATAGCTGCCATAGATAGTGATTCCTCTGGTGGATCTGGAGAAAGTCAGTTGAAAACATCCTGGGAAGGATTCACCATTCCAGATGCCATTAAGAACATTCGTGATTCATGGGAAGAGGTCAAAATACCAACATTAACAGGAGTTAATGTTAACAGGAGTTCCTGCTAATTAACAGGAGTTTGGATGAAGCTGATTCTAACCCTCATGGATGACTTTGAGGGGTTCAAGATTTCAGTAGAAGAAGTAACCACAGATGAAGTGAAAACAGCAAGATAACTAGAATTAGAAGTGGAGCCGGAAGATGTGACTGCATTGCTGCAGTCTCATGGAAAAACTTTAATGAATGAGGAGTTGTTTCTTATGGATGAGGAGAGGAAGTGGTTTCCTGAGTTGGAATCTACTCCCAGTGAAGATGCTGAGAATATTGCTGAAATGACAACAAAGGATTTAGAATATGACATAAACGTAGTTGATAAAGCAGCAGCGGGGTTTGAGAGAATTGACTCCAATTTTGAAGGAAGTTCTACTGTGGGTAAATGCTACTAAACAGCACTCCATGCCACAGAAATACTGTTCGAGAAAGAAAGAGTTAATGGATGAGGCAAACTTCATCGTTGTCTTATTTTAAGAAATTGCCACAGCTCCCCAAACCTTCAGCGCCCACCACCTTGATCAGTCAGCAGCCACCAGCAGTGAGGCAGGACCCTCCAGCAGCAACAAGATATGACTTGTTGAAGGCTCAGATGATGGTTAGCAATTTTTTTTAGCAATAAGTATTTTTAAATTAAGGTATGTACATTTTTTAGACATAATGCTCTGGCACACTTAAGAGACAACAGTATAGCGTGAACGTAACTTTTATACGCACAGAGAAACCAAAAAATTCACATGACTCGCTTTATTTCGATATTCACTTTACTGCGGTGGTCTAGAACCGAACCCGCAGTATCTCCAGCGTATGCCTGTGTACTTTGTTCCTTCTTAAATCTTCAAACACTGAGAAATAAGTACAGTTGACCCGTGAACAACATGGGTTTGAACTGCCCGGGTCCACTTATATGTGAATTTCTTTCAATAAGTACGAACAGTACTACCCAACCCTTGGTTGGTTGAATCCATGAATGTGTAACCACATCTGAGGATGTTGGTATACATGGAGACTCCTGGAACCAATCCCTCTCGGATATCGAGGGATGATTTTACTGTTGATTCTTGATTATAACTCAGTTATCATTCAGTCTCAATCATAAACTAAAAGGAGATAAACTACTGTACTTTTCACAGGTGTGCCAATTTCCCTCCCTTATCAACCTAGATAAAATTTCACCATTGCATTGGGAAGGGTCATGAAAAGTAGCTAGCTTAAAGTCAGAAAAGGATTTCTCCAAGCCTAAAAACACCTAATTCCTGGGCAGGTACTAAGGGTAACGCTGAGTATTTAATGAACTGGAGTTGTTGCAATGTAAAGGTGGCCCAATGTGAAAGCTTAACTGCTAATTACCTGCATTACTGTTGAGTACAAATGCCAGGATGGTTAAACTGCCTTAACATGGCTGCCTGGGCATTACAAAATAGCTCCAAAGGCCAAGGAACAAAAACATACAAATCTAACTCACAAGGCTAAAATAACAACAACAAAACTACAGATAGCCCCAAGGAGCCACAAGTTTTGACCCCAAACTGCTAACGGACTCAAATATCATGGAAACTCGGTTACTAAGAGAAATCGCATTCTTAATGTGTGACAACACCAAAGCTGTCTTTTCTTGCTACAAAAGTGGCAGACGTTGAATTCTAACAACTTAAGGGCCAGAAGTTAACTCATCCTATAATCTAAAACTATCTGGGAAATGAGAAGTTTCTCAAGAAAGGAAAACCTAGAAACACTGGACTGTATTTTAAATTATTACATAATCTTTCACGTTTTTTGTTTGTTTTTAACATTTAAGACCAGTTAAGAAACAAAGCCAAGAACGGAAAGACTTCATGTTTCTAACTCAGGAGGTGCTAGTAGAGACAAAACCCCAAAATGCTCCTTATCTGCCACAACTGCTAAAACAATTTTACTTGGGGAATACGGATGCACCTTCTCTTTAATCAAAACTGTTCTCAACATCTTTTGATTTAAAAGTTTTCACAAGGAAAACAAAAGGGAGATCACTTCTGCTCACGGTCTTCTCTGCACCAAATGTCCTTCCCTGCCACCAGCCCGTAAGTCAATTCCGCCACTTTGCTTTCATTTCTTTGCATCACACATATATTTATACCTTTTTAAAAAAATCCAACTTCCACTAGAGTGGGTTCCATAAGAGCTGAGCTCTCCTCTCTCCTATTTACCATGGTTTCATTGTGCTTCAATCAGCACAGTCATCACTCAGTGTCCTGGGGGGGGGTTCCAGGACCCCCACTGATACCAAAATCCACTGATGTTCAAGTCCCTTATATAAAAATGGCGCAGTACTTGCATATAACCAACATACATCCTCCCGTCTACTTTAAGTCATCTCTAGATTACTTATAATACCCCATTCAATGTCAGTGCTATGTAAATGCCATGCAAACGTGATGGAAAGGGTTGCCAGGCAAGCAACAAATTCAAGTTTTGTTTCTTGAAACTTTTTGGAATTAAAAAAATTTTTTTTGATCCTGGGTTGGTTGAATCTGCAGAACCCTAGGATATGGAGGACCGACTGTACTGACACATGGTAGCCACTTCACAAACGTGTGTTGACAGTAAAACAACCACACGGAATGTGCTACCTGAGCCTTCACACTGTCCTTTGGTCCCCAAAGGCACCAAGTCTTTGCTGAGTTCAAGTCCCTCCTCTGGTTAGAAGAAACCTCTGTTGGGCGCCCTTTCTTCTCAGAAAAAGCATCAGCCTCCAGAACCTACCCCCAACTTACTCTCTCAAACTAAATGCTCAAAAACCATGTTGTCGGGACTTCGCTGGCAGTCCACTGGTTAAGACTCCAACGCTCCCAATGCAGGAGGCCTGGGTTCGATCCCTGGTCAGGGAACTAGAATCCTGCATGCTGCACAGTGCGGTCAAAGAAACAAAACAAAACAACCGTGTTGTCTCAAAAGTATGTACACACATACACACACACACACACACACACACACACCCCTACACCCACCCACTCCTTCTATCCACTTCGGATTACCAACCATTTTAGGAATGTCTCCTGTATTTACATCTTAGCTCCTGCGGTTTCCTTCAGATAATACCTATCATTTGCTAGCGTGTTTAACAACACACAGAGTACTTCAACACAGACTGTCTCACACAATTATCTAAACTCTTTTGAAGGGAGTGACATGTCAATTTTACCCACACAGAAATAAATGGTAATAAAGTTTCGTAAACTCATTGAAGTCCATGGAGTTCACCAGAGATGGTCCAAACACTGATTGCCTGATGTGAACTCCTCCCCTTTCCATGGCCCCATCGCTCAAAATCTGATCATTCAAGCTCCAGAGCAAATGCCACCTCTTCCATGAAGCGTTCCCAGATAGCACAAAGTCTTGTCTCTTCTTCCCTTAGTTTCTTAGCTGTTTTTATTGGACCCTAACTGTACCAGTAAAATCATTCTCCTCGAATTAATTCCATGTCTCTATACCTGGGTCATGAATCCTAAACTGTAAAGAACTGTATATTTTTCACCTTTGTATTCTCAGTACTGACCAGGAGCACAGCGTGAGTGGTCTGAATGTGACAAGGCTAGAGATAAGCGCACGGTTTTGGATATATAACTGGAATGAAAAGCCTTTACTTCCACTTCTGTGTGCTCTGGAGCATTTTTATTTTTATTCTTTTTCACTATTTACAATTTATTTTATTCTACAACTTTACTGAGGTATACCTGACAAATAAAAATTGTACATAGTTACGAGTTTTTTCATATGGTCAGAACACTTAAGATCAACTCTCAGCAAATTTCGAGGACACAATACAATATTGTTAACTTTAGTCACCATGCTGTACATTAGATTCCCCAGGACTTACTCATCCCACGTAACTGACCCTTTGCAACATCTAACCAACATCTTCCCATTTCCCCCACTGCCTGGCAACCACCACTGTACTCTCTGCTTCTATGAGTTGGACTCTTTTAGGTTCCACACATAAGTGAGATCATGCAGTATTTGCCTTTCTGTGTCTGGCTTATTTCACTTAGTATAATGTCCTTCTGGAGCATTTTAAAAAGTCTCCCTTTTGTTCAACAATCACCTCTCCATGTAATGAAGAAACAGTTTCCTTTTTCTTTGTGTACTTTACAGAATTGGAATAGGAATTAGCCTGTTGACTTCCACGTGGAGAAGAGTTACAGGCAAGAGATAACAACCCTTCTCTCTGCGACATGAGTGGAAACATGTGTGATCCAGGGCCGAGGAAGAGAGACAAGCACAGCCCTCATGGAGTGGCCTGTCCCCTTCACAGTGAACCCTTGCCCAAATCAGTCCTAGGACTATTTGCTACTGGCTCTCCTGTAAACAGAGTTGACCAAACATACCTAACTCAGGGGGCGGGGGGTGGTTCTTGGGGGAAAAAAAGCTTCCAGTCAAATCACAGAATGATTACTGAACTCAATTCTCCAAGCTTTGTATTTGGGAAACTCCTACATCTGTGAGGAGGTTCAGGATATTAACTCTAATAGGCATGGCACTAGGAGAATTTCCCTCCTTGGTGTGTTAATTTCTCTTATGGCCCACAGGAGATGTAGGGCAGAGTTCACATTTCGGCTCAAGGGAAGTGATGTACAGGGTCCATTTGGAGGGCACAGAGTTTCTTAATTACTAATTTGAGAGGGAGTAAAAGCAACCCCTATTCAAACCAAAAGCTGAAGGTTCCCCTGCCTGATTTTCTCAGAGACCCTCCTGACCGGAGGGTCTTGCTAGTTCTCATGCACAAGAAAGTTCTCTCTCCCATCCCACACCATTACCTATGAAAATTCTCAACTTTCCTCAGATGGACAGAACAGACCCTCCAGCACGGGGTCACCAACTCATCAACAACCTGCCCGGCTCTGATGCTGAAACTGACAGGGAACAAGCGAGGCTCCGCCACCACCTTGGCCGGACCCTGAAGGCAGGCAGGGTTCAGAGTCGCCTCAAGGCCGAGTTACCTCCAGGTATGTAAGTCACTGAAACCTCTCAGGTGATGTCCCAATACAGTCTCTCCTTGAGTGTCCCTCATTCAGAGCCAAGACTTGGGCTCCCTGGTTGTCTCTCTCTGCCAGGGCTCTCCTTACCGTCTCCAGGCCCAAAGCACCCGTGCGTCTTCTGATAGCGATTAAAATGAACTAGAGGCCGTTCAGAGTTGAGAAGTGTGGAAGCCAGCCTCCAAGGTGGCCCCCGGTGACCGCCGCGCCTCCTGGTATTCACAGCCTTATGTAGTCCTTGCCCACCTGGTACCAGGGTAGGTCCGTGCGACCAACAGACTACAGAGGAAGCGATGGTGTGTCATTCTGAGATCAAATGATAAAAGACACGGTGGCTTCCATCTTGGCTGTGTGCAAGCTCCCGCTCCCCTCCCCCCCTTCCTCTCTCTCTCTCTCTCTCTCTCTCTCTCTCTCTCTCTCTCTCTCTCTCTCGTCTCTCTCAGATCATTTGCTCTGGGAGAAACCAGCTGCTGTGTTGTGAGCAGCCCCGGGGAGAGGTCTACGTGGTGTGGGACTGAGGCCTCTTGCCAACAGCCACATGAGTGAGCTTGCAAGTGGATCCCCTACCCACGCAAGCCTTCCAAAGGCAGCAGCCCCAGCCAGCAACTTACTACAGCTGCACCAGGGACCCCGAGTGCCAGAAACACCCCGATACGCTGCTCCCAGATTCCTGACCCTCAGGTACTGTGTGAGATAAAAAATGTTCGTTGCTTTAAGCTGCTAAGTTTGAGAGATGCAACCGGAGATAACTAATACAAGAAGGAAGATGTTTTTGCTTTTTCTATCTATGTAGCCTTTCTGTCTGTGAGAGCCTATCTTTCTCCCCAGCACCTCACACAGGGCCTTACATTGGTTAGTCCATCAATAAATATTTGAGGAAAGTAAAAATCATCATGAGTGGATTGCTAATTCAGTTGTATAACATAGAAGGAGATGGTGAAAGGACCATTAGGATTCCCAGAAAACACCTGAAGTTACTGGCTTAAAGTACAATACCAATGGTCACAGCAAAACTCATTTTACCTGTACTTTTGATAAAGATGTGAATGCAAACTTATGTAAATTTATATTTGCCTAACTTCTCTCTCTGAAACTCTTGTGTACGTGTACAAGGAATCATTTACATAATCAAAAACATTTATAGCAGTGCTGCCTATAACAGCAACAAACGGAACACTAAATACCCATTAACAGTAAACTCATAAAACCTGTGGCATATTTAGAAGTTGAGATCTGGGCACTAGGGGTGCACACTGGTATCAGAATGTCACTGCTCTCAGGCCCTCACAGTGGACAGAGACAGGGAATACATATGTGTATATCTGTGTGTACACACACACACACACACACACACACACACACAGAGGCACACAACATCTGTACGTATTTCTACATCTACATATACCAGGAGCCACCCCAATACCTCCAATTCCACTGATCACCACCAAGTTCATTCCAAAGTCCTGTCTTTCCACAGCTGATGGCGAGAACCCTGCCTCCCACTGACTGATAAGGACAGAGTAAAGGGACAAAGTAGATAATTAAATAGTTAATGCCACTAGGGGATTGTAACTAAAGAAAGAAGTATGGGAGACCCCTGTAAGTTAATGATCACTCAAGAAAACAGGTTTGCTTAGCCACAAAACCAAGCGGGCTCGCTTTGCAACAGAAGCATGAGACATGCCCCCAAACAATAAAACAATGGTGGCATAGACCCACATCCTGCCCAGTGAGCTCAGTAAGTTAATGATTCCTAGGACATGCTCCTCTGTGTGCACTAAAAACAAAAATATGAGGAAAAGGTGGCATTATACTAAAACCTGAGATGATTTACTATTTTCGGCACATGTACCGCCTTTTTGCTCATTTCCACTGCGCCGTGACAGACCCGGCTTGACCGTGTAGGGACAAGAAAACTCCCCTGCCCGACACGGAGGAAGAACTGATGATGGAAGCGTGAGACCTACTCAAGAATGAGGAAGAAAGTGGTCTTTTCCCCCTCCCCACTATTCCTTTGATTATAAAACTGTAGCCCACTAAATTTGGGGGGCACGGCACCCTCTTGCCTGCCCATCTGTAAGCCTCACAAGCGTCCTGTTCTAATAAATCACTCCTCATCTCTTATTTGCCTCTTGCTGAATTCTTTCTGCGCCGAGACATAAAGAACTGGAGCTCCAAGAAGCCCCCGCGAAACGCCACCTAGCGGTTTCATCATGACCCTTATTTGATCTGTTTATCTGACTGACCCCCCTGTAAGTAACTAATCTCCCATTTCCACCGCCACTGCCTCTCCTGCACAGTTCTCCTTGGCCCACCTGGGCTCTGCTGCCCCACACGGGGCCGGCCTCTGCCAAGGGGCCCTCGTCACCCTGCCTGGGCTCTGGCTCTGCAGGCCAGGTGGCCTCTTCTCAGGGACTCACTCTCGAGTCACTTGGCCTTGGACTCCGTGTGGATGCCCTCGTCTGAGATGATACTCCACGTCGAGTCACCCTCACATGCAGATGCCCTCAACCTGCTCAGCCTGTGATACGCCACACCAGGATGCACCCCACCTCCAACACGGGTGCCCGTCTCACCCGGCTCTGGCTCGGACACCCTAAGCTGGACCACCCCTTGCGTGGACACCCTCACTGCACTTGGGCTGCCCACACTGGGGCATCCCCTCTCTGGATGCTCTTCTCACCTGTGCTGACCGTGTCACCCCAAACCAGAACCTCCTCCTCCGTGTGGACACTTACCTCACCCCACTGGGTCACTGACGCCCTCACACATGGATGCCCTCATCACCCTGATGAGGCTGTGCCGCCCCACAGCAGGCAGCCCTCCCTCAACTGCAGACGCCTACCTGGCTCTGCCCCACCTAATAGCTTCAGGATTGAACTGTCCAGGAAGGGAAAGGTGAAATTCTAATTTAACATCTTTAAGAAATGAAATGTTCTCAAAGAAAATGCTTTAAATCATTAATTTCCTAACCTTAAAATGTGTTGTACAGAAGTACAAAAGTATAGATAAGTAACTAAAAACATAAAGTCACTGGGAACATAACTACAGATAATCTTTGTTAACTGATATAATGTATTTTCTATGCACACGCAAACTACATCCTTTTTTTAATCATTTCAAAATGCTACTTACTTAGCGTCGATCATAAATATCTTTTTACCCTCTCAGTGGCTGCAGTGAATCCCATTCCATGGTCTTTTACTAGAACTCATTCAACTCCCCTCTTGCACTGCGCGCCCTCAAGCATTCTTCCCAATTGCTTACTCTCAAGCAAAGCTGTGAGTCGCTGGCTAAGGGCTTTGGATACAGGATGCCAAATTCCTCCAGAACGAGTTATTTGGGTTAAGAGGGTGAGGAAATGCAGGGAGCCCCATAAAATGTAGAGTGTGTGTCAGAAGCCTGCTGCTCGGGAGGGACCAGAAGCCCCCAAAGCACTGCAAAGAGAGCTGGACAGTGTCCCAAACCCAGGGGATCATGTGGGGCATGGTGGGGACAAGCTCTGGGTCTCCCAAGGGAAGGGAAGCTCCACTCACCTGCGCGCTGGCCTTCAGGGGTCCCGGGGGCTTCTCATCCCGCTCTTCCATGCTCTCCTCCAGGCACGGGCAGGGGCCTGAGATCCCGAGCTGCAAGGGGAGAAGCCCTGAGTACAGCATCTTCGTGCAGGTCCACTGTGGCTCCCCCCTCCCTGGATTAGTCTCTGCTTCCGGGATGCAGTACCCATGGCAACTGTGCTTCTAGAGGTTCCTGCCCAGATAGATTCCTGCCTGAACAGCTGTGCTTGCACCTAGAGTCCCTCAGTTCCTCTCCCAGGCCAAGGCTCTGCAGCTCTAGCCTGCAGCTCCTCCACTGTCGGGGCCTCTGGACCACCGACCTGGAAGCCCACCACATGCCCAAGTGCGGCCTTCCGTCCATCACCAAAACCTGCAGCACGAATCAGTCCCCCTCTATCCCACTGGACCTTGGGACCCCTACAAACACCCAGCACATCAAGGACTCCCTGGTGTGCACCCACTATCCCCAACCTGAATCTGCAGCCCCAAATCGGCACCTCCTCCTAAGGCAAACAGCAGGGCTCTGGGCTTGACGGCTCAACCTCCGTGCGTGACTAATTGCATGAAGTTCATGACGTAGCCCCGCCCCTCCCAGGATCCACTGACAAGCCTGACCCTCCAGCACCTGTCGGGTGGATTGCCTCTCACTTCCTGCTCAAACAGCCAAGTGTAAGCACAGAGCTCAGCTGCACCCAGGACCCGGTCCCTCAACCATTCTAGGGTGGGCGGGCTCCTACCAGAAGAGCGCCAGTCCAGATTCTCCCCTACCCCAAATCTTCCTGGGCCCCGAATTTGTAATTCTGACCTGGCTCCTCCACCAACTTGGGTGTCCTCAGGCCTGAGTCAGAAACAAAGCCGGCACGGGACCGGGGGCTGCCCGACAATCACCAGCACCTGCCAGCCCCTCCTAGGCCCAGAATGTGGACCTCAGTTGTCTTTGTACCAACTCGATGTTTCTGGGTCGGAGACTAGAACAGCAAATCCCCCACCTCCGCACGCCATCCCTGCCCCATCTCTCCCTCTTACCCACCCCTCAGCCCCACTGGATTCTCACTCAAACAGTATAGGGTGAGTTCACAATGCAGCTGTACCCTGAACCCGCACCCAAACTGCTTCCCCCACCAACCTCCCCAGGCCCCTACTTGAGTCGCACCTGCCCAGATTCCTCCCAAACATCTTCCTGGGCACCTGCAGCTCAGGGAGATCCTGTCTCTCCACCAACCTGGGCATCATCAGGCTGTGAGTGGGGTGCCAGGGGCACAAAGACCCCAGTGCCCTCTAATACCCACCTCCAGCTCCTCCTTTCTCACCCAAGTACCTGCTCATGTGCACAGAGGGCACCTGGCACAGCCCTACCCCTCTGCAGCCCAGAATCTGCAGCTACTCCCTTCACCCACCTGGATATCCTCAGGCAGTACCAGGGTCCTAGGACTGCCCATGCGCCCATTCTGCCCAAATACCAGTGCATGTGCAGAGCGCGGCCTTGGCCCTCCCAAGTTCAGAACCCAAAGCTCCAAACTGGGGCCCTCAGGCCTCTACTCCAGCAGCCACCGCACAGGGGCCACCCATCGAGGTTCCCTCCTCCTGCTGGCATGCCCACGCACGCAGTGCAGGCTCACACCCAGAATCTGCGTCCAGGACCTGGGCCCTCGGCCAGCCCGGGGCACCGTGCAAGTTCCCGCTCCTAAGACGAGAAGCTGCACTTCCCAATCTGTTCCTCAACCTCCCTGGGCTACCTCAAGTACCCACCAGCCCCTGTGAGGGTTCTCAGGTCCCCAGCCTCACTGCCTGCTTACCGCCATTGCTTCAGAACACCCAAACAGTAACTGGAGCAGAGAACTCCAGAATCAGGCCTAGGACATGGGCACTCACCAGCCTGGGGGTTCTCAAACTCACGACAGAGCAGCCCCCATGGGAACCGGGTCCTTTTGCTTCCTCCAACCCAAATGTCAACCCCTGGGTGCCGCCTAGCATACCACCCCTTCCAGGTCCAAATCTGCAGCCCAGACTCTGTTCCTCTACCACCTGGAGCATTCTCACGCCTGCAAGCTAGGCAGCCCGAGCAAAGGTCCTGGGGACACCCGCTTCATAATCATGCTGGCAGCATCCCACTTCCTTCCCAAACAGCTGTCAATCTGATGGCAGCGGCTGCAGCTTGTCATTCCTGGGCTCCGAATCTGTACCTGCCACCCAGTGTCTTCAGCAAACTTGAATGTCCTAGGACTCTGCACTATCCAACGTGGGTCCCAAGATCACTGGTCCAAGTTCCTGCTTTCCATTCAGACATCTCCAACATGTGTAGGAAGCCCTCTGCTTAGAACCTGCCTCTAGGCTCTGGTCTCTCCGTCAACCTAGGAGTCTGCAGTCCATCAGCCAGTCTCACGGCGAGGGGCGGGGGGGCAGGGGGGGGGGTCGCTGAAGTAGCGCTACCTCTCCTAAACAAGAAACTGCAACTCCCACTTAGTCTGTCCACTACCCAGGGCGCCCCCAGGTCTGCAAAAAGAGTGGTGTCTGCTCCAGGGTCCTAGAGTCCACTACCCAGAATCTCACCTCCCATCTCGTGTTTCCTGCTCAAACACCTGCTCAAGAGTATAGGAATAATGACAGAGCCCCTCTCCTCCAAGAACCAGAATCTGCAACTGGGCACATCATCACCCAGTCGTTCTCAGTTCCTCCAGCCTTGGATGAGGGAGAAGAGGGGTTCTCAGGATCTTCCCCCACACCCGTGC
Organism: Pseudorca crassidens; assembly: GCF_039906515.1. NCBI lineage: Eukaryota > Metazoa > Chordata > Mammalia > Artiodactyla > Delphinidae > Pseudorca > Pseudorca crassidens. The sequence goes on along the minus strand of NC_090315.1, from coordinate 11,838,914 downwards.
ATATAGCCTGTCTTCCACCAACCTGGGCTTCCCCAGAGCATCCTAAGAGCAACACCCAACCAGGTACCCGCACACGTGCGCAGAGCACAGTCCCGTGATCTGCAGCTGCCCTAGTATCACCACCAACTTCTGTGACCCGAAGCTGAAGCACCGCCCACGCAGGTCCCAGATCGCCCACCCACACTCGCCATACCACCGGCCCGCCTAGACCCTGCGCATGCGCGCACGGGACACCGGCGTTGCCCCGCCCCTCACCAACCTGGGCGTCCACCGGGTCGAGGACCAGGCAGGGCCTGTCCCAGCCTCAGTGCCCAGCACGGCTCTACGGCAAGACGAGCTCGGTTAAGCAACTCTCTGCCCCGATGCTGCACACGACAGACTCGGGTTAAGCTACTTCTGTCCCCTCCCCTAGTCGGCATCCGCAGGGCCACTGGGCTTAACCTCCGAAGGGCCGAGGTGCGCGGTGACAAAAAACGTCCGCGCGCGGGACAATGGCTGCGCTTCTGGCCGAACCCGGAAGTACGTTTGGGCTCGGCGAGCCTGGACTACAATTCCCAGAAGGCTCGGCGGCGCGGGCGGGGTTCCAGCTCCTCAGGGAAGGTGGACACCCGGACGCGGCAACACAGGAAGAGAGAGTTAGGGTTGGGGTCCGGCTGGGCTCTGAGAGTGTGCGTGTCCGAGTTTTTGCGGGGCGCCGAGACGAGAAGCCAGATCGGAGGCCGAGGCCAAGACACCGATGCGTGGGGAGTGGCTGGCTTGGGAAAGGCCGGCCCTGGGCTCGGCTTGACGTCCAGGAGTGACAGTGAAAACGGGATCCGGAGGGAAACGGCGGGGACCCTCCTGGGCGCCTGCTGCCTTTGTCAAGCGCTTTGCGCCCACCATCTCCTTTGGTCCTTGTGGGCAAAGGTAGTTGCTACAAACCCGTTATACAGTCCAGGGAGCTCCTGTCAAGCCCTTCAAGAGTCTGAAATGTTTTTGTAGTCAATAATAGTAAAATAGTAAGAATCCTTTTTTTTTTTTTAAATTGAGGGTTTTTTTCCCCCTACCTGTAAGGACTTAAGGATCTGTTCCCCACCCCTCCTCTTTTCTCTTCATCTCCTGAGCGTTTTCCTGGCTCAGTTCCAGTCAGGCTGGCCTTTACACTTTCTCCAACAACTCCAGCAGGCTCCCACTTCAGGACCTTAGCCATGCTGCCTGGCAAGCTCTTCCTCTGAGGATTCCCCCACCGTCTAGTCGTTAGGCGAATGTCACCTCTTGAGGCATTTCCCCCACCAACCACTGTAAACTTGCAAACCCACTCTGCACTCCCCACGTACTCCCTCCTCCCCGCACCGTTACTTTTTCCCTAAAGGACTTTTCACTAACGTAGAATATATTTTAGGTGTTTTGTTGTTGTTGGTTTTGTTTTGTTTTTGGTCTGTTGTCTATCTGCCTTCACCACGAGACCGTGCGCTCCATAAGGGAAAGGATTTATATCTATTTTGATCACTGCTGTATCCCCAGCACCTAAGATATCTAGCACATAATAGCTGCTCAACAAATATTTTGTTTTGAATAAAGGTTCCTGGCCCCCCGTTAAACACTTTAACATCTTATCATCGCGTTAACCAGCACAATCACCCTGTGAGGAAATTGTGATGGTTCTTTCCACCCCATCAGGGAGGAGGCTAAAAACTGGAGCCCTGCTATATGAAAACAGGGTATTTTTAAGCTTTTTCATTTAACGCTGTCAAAGAACTCCTGTAGTTTTCCTCACGTGAATCTGACTTTTAACAACAAAAAATTATTGCTGTTTGAAATGTGATCTCTACCCCAAAGTTTCTTATAATTGGTTATTGTGGTTGATTTTTTAAAAACAATATTTATTTTGTATCTGGTTAACCTACTGAAATGGTACGAATTCTTACAGTATTCCATTTGATTCTCCTGGCTTCTTTAGTGAGACAGTCATCTACAGATAATACTTTCATCTCTTCCTAAACAGTATTTTAAACCAGATATTCCCTTTTACAGAAGATGAAACTGAAGCCCAATAATATTAAGTACATTACCTTTGATTGTATTGTAAGGGCAGAGCTGGTATTTGAGTTCAGGAAGTCTGACTCTGGAGTCCATGCTCTGAACTTTTACATTATTTTGCCCCTTGCCTACACATCAATATCTTTCCTCTACACAAGCAATGCTAAGTTTGCAAACAAGACAGAGAAAGGTTCACATTTATTCATAATAGAAGCAAAAAAAAAGTCTTACAAATAAATTTAGTAAGGTGTATAGAGACATTAGAAGAAACCTTCAGAACCCTACTGAGAGAGATAAAAGATGTACAGATGCCACATTACAATGGTTGTGTTGTAAAGGTGTCAAATTTTGCAGAATGATCTACAGATTCAATACAAATAGGACAAAATCATGATGGGGTGCTTTGAGTGTTAGCTCATCTTCCTTCTTTTCTGTTCACTTGTTTGTGTGTGTGTGTTTACTTCAAGATATTCAGACATTAAAGCATTAGTAATTTATAACTTAAAACTGACTTTGTATTTTGTTTGGTCTTTTTTTTTTTCTTTCAAAATGAACAAATGGTAATGTTTACTGCCAGGAGCACCCAAATCCCTGACCTAACCTGAATATTATAGGGACTTTGGAACAGCCACTACCGTGGAACAGGAACTCCTTCTACAAAGATGCCCAACTAACACAGATTTCTCTCTCAGTTGTTTGGCAATTGGCTGAGACCCAAGTTTCATACTGAGGTTCTACTGGCAAGGAGTTGGGTGAGGACTCAACATCTATTGAAGAGCAAGGAGGTTGTAAGTTCATTTGCTTTAAAGATAAAGATAAGGGAGAGGGAGACTGTGACCTGTCCTTAGGATATTCGGGAGGAAAGCTGGGAAGAAGTCTTCGGCAGGAAAAAAAAAAAAAGGACAGTCCTTTTCCTTTGCTCAATCCTCTACCTCAAACTATAAATGTTGGAGGGACCAGTGCTTACTGGTCGTCAGCCCCTACTCTTCTCTGTGTTATCTAGTCTCTTTGGGATCTGTAGGGGCAAGGGTTAACTCAGCAGGCCTGAGTTGCTCAAACCCTGCACATTCCCCCCAAAAGGCCTATTTCAAAGGACTAGTTCTTGGTCAGCTTCCGGGAACTGAGCTTTTATAACGTTCTATCAGGTAGAAGTGTATTTGCGTGCCTGTACCGGTTTGTCCAGATAGTTATACAATGTCATCTATAGTGAACACACCTGCTTTCCTTCTGGGGGTCGGGAGCTTCAGTGACTGACCCCCTGTAAAAACCGTGGACATTTACATTCAGGGTGAGCCTTCCTGGTTGGCAACACTTCACACGTGTTGTCACATATCGCGGGAATCCCCACGTGACTCCACAGAGAAAGGACCCTTGGAAGCTTATGCATGGTTTCCTCCAGACTCCACTTCATCTACACCTTTTCCCTTTGCTGATTTTACTCTCTGTCCTTTTGCTGTAATAAGCCATAACAACGAGTATGACAACTTCTAGGTCCTCTGAATCCTTTAGCAAATCATTGAGCCTGAGGGTGGTCCCGGGGACCCCCGACACAAGATCTCATCTAGCCCCATAACTTCAAATCCCAGTGACAAGCCCTGCTCTATCTAGACTTTTATGAACGTTTACCTGCTTGACTCTCCAACCGATCCTTGACATGTCAAGTCAAATTCTTGATTTCCCCTCTCTATCCCAAATTTGCTCCTCCCCCATTGTTCCTTCAGAAAGTGGTCTGCCAGCCATCCAGTTGCTCTGGCCAGAAACCTGGGGGTCATCCTTGACTCCTCTTTACCTCTAGCAAATCTCATTCTCACATCTCCATCCTTGAGTCCCTCAGGATTCTAAGCATCTCACGTCTACGCCTCCCCAGGTGCCTCATTCCCATGCTTCACCCTATGTTTTTTCTTGTCATCTCTTAATAGCTCCTTGTTCCTTATCCTCTACCACGATTTGAAAAGACACTGCTCGTCTGACCCGTGCATACATCCCATGCTCTACTCCGGCTGACTCAGACTCACACTTCTCCCTTGGTTGCTGTGTCCATCAGTAGTCTTTGCCCATGGTTGGGATGCAGCGAATACTATGGCATCCCCTGCTTCTGGGTATCAGAACTTGGCCCTCTAATTCTAGGCTGCTTTTGCCTTGTTTCCATTGCTTTTAAAGAAACATGAGTCAAAAGCTTAAGATTTGGTGGGATCTAGGGTCCAGAGCCCGAAAAACACATTGAAATAGAATGTCACCAGGTTTACAAAGAGAATGGCTGGAATATAATATGTACGCAATAAATGTCGTTGAATGTGTGATTAAGCATGGCTTCTCTAGGATTTCTGGGGAAAAGATCTCTGCTTCTGTTAGATGAAGGGGTTGACTTGGCAGTACATGTTGTGTTCTGGATTCACAAGCACCTATTACACAAAGAGAAAAGGTAAGTTCCATTTCTAGGTGGGCTTTCCTGGGCTACTTGCTGTAGGAACCCAAACTTTCTGGCATTCTCCTCCCTCATCCTTGAAAATTCTGAAGGTCTTCCTCCTTTCTCATTGTATGTCAGTCGTGCTGCCACCTCTCCATTCCTGGAATGGCGCATGCTCCCCCACTGTGGAGGACAGACTCTAAGGTGACCCCCATTATACTCACCTTCTGGTATTCATGCCCTTACGTAATCTTCCCCTTGAACGCAAGACCTGTGACTTGCATCTACCCATTGGAATACGGCAAAGGTGACAGGATGTACATGCTTACATGTATGTGATTCTGTTCTATAAGAGCATGACATGTGTCATGGCTTTGAAGAAGCAAGATGCAATGTTGTGAGCTGCCTACAGAGAGGGCTACTTGGCAAAGCACAGCCTCCAGCTGACAGCCAGTAAGAAACTGAGGCCCTCTTTATGACAGCCTGCAAGGAACTGAATGCTTCCAATAACCATATGAGCTTGGACGTGGATCCTTCCCCAGTCAAGCCTCAGATGAGACCTGAGACTTGGCCAACACCTTTATTTCAGCCTTGCAGAAGACCCATCTAAGCAGTGCCTAGACTCCTGACCCCGGAAGCTGTGATATAATAAATGTGTGTTATTTTAAGCCACTAAGTCTGTGGTAATCTGTTATACAGCAACAGATAACAAAGACATTCACTTCAGGTCCTTTTCACCTGATGCCCCTCGACTCAGAATGTTCTACTCCAGACGCTTTGCATTGTTTGCCCCTTCTCATCCCTTCAGAATCTAGCAGACACTGAGGGGGCTGACCTGACACTCTTCCCCATATCTCCTCCCTTGCCTGCTTCTATTGAAGAGACTGGGAAGGATACATCTCATTTTCTCAGCCTTCCTTGCAAGAAGAAATACCATGTGACAGCATTCTGACCCAAGGAGATACAAGAGGAAGTGCACTGGGTGAGATTTCCAGGAAGAGCTTTTGTTCTACCGATAAAAGGAAACAAATGCGACTCCTTTCCCCAGACCCTGATGAAGAGAGGGACCTAGAAGGCTATGTTTGTACCAGTTCACAGCTAATCGGAGAGCTGACAACTGTCAGCACAATCCGTCCAACGGCTGGAGTAAGTGTGCTTCTCCTCTGAAAAATGTGAACCTAGAAAACTTTAAGCAGTAGTAGAGGATGTTGTCATATATAATCTGAAGTTATAGAGGAGCAGTGACCAGGAAGCTTGCATAGGAATTAAATCTGGACCAAAGACAATGGAACAAATTCATTGATCAGCAAAAATGAGCAACCATAAGAGAGAGAAACTTCCTGATTCCAGTCCCCATGAGGCCCACAAGCAATTTCTGACATTGAGTTATCTGAGATTCCCCACTGTTCTCTCAATTAATCCACACTTTAATTAATCCGAACTACTTTCAAGGGGTTTGTCTTTCTTATTTAAAAAAACCCTAAGATATATAGACATTCACATCTTTTGAGAATGGTTCATCTGACAGGTAATGGAGCAGAATGGAATGTGATACAACAGAGTGAGATGGATTAAAGAGGAATGAACAAGAAATAGAAGGGTGGGGGTGGACTGGGAGTTTGGGATTAGCAGATGCAAACTATTATATATATGTATAACAGAATCACTTTGCTGTACACCAGAAACTAACACAACATTGTAAATCAACTATACTTCATAAGATAATTTTTTCTAAAAAGTAGAAATAGAAGGGAAGAGAGTGCAATGAAAGGAAATAGAAAACAATGAAACAGAATTGAATGGAAAGGGAAGGGATGAGGAAGGGGAAATGAAGAGATGAGAAAGAAGGAAATGAAAAGAAAATGAAGTGAACGGAAAAGAAATATACAGAATGAGAAGAAATGGAACGTGGTGGGATGAAACAAAAGCCAATCAAATGGAACTGCAAAATGGAAATAAGTAGGGTACTGACTAGAAAGGACTGGAATAGTAGGAAATAGAATGAATGGAGTGGATTAAATATGTGGCTGGAAAGAACAGGAATGAAATGGGACGGGAAGGAAAAGAATGGAAATGAAATAGAGTGATGGTATGGAAATGGAAAGTGATAGGAATAAAATAGACAGTAATGGAATGTGGAAGAAATGAATGGGGTGGGATTAAAAGGAAAAAATAGAAATGAATAAAACGTAATAGGGAGGAGTGGGAAAGAATGGAAAGGAATGAAAGAAGAAAGAGATGAACAGAACACAATGAGACAAAGCAGAGTGGAGTGGGATGGAATGCAAAGGAATGGCATTGAGTGGGGTGGGTGGGAAATGATGACAAGGAATGGAATGGGAAGAAATAAGAGGAATAAAAGAAATGAAAAGGAAATAAGAGGAATTTTATGGAAAGACATGGAGTGGGGAGGAGTGGAGTGGAATGGAATGGAAAAATAAAACTAACTGGAATGGAGAGGAAATAGCTGGAATTGAGAAGGAAATGAAGTTAAATGGATAGAAAGGAAATGGATGGAGTGAAAATAAATATAATGGAAATGTGGGATGGAGTAAAATGGAGTGGATTGGAAGGGAATGGAAGGAAATGAACCAGAAAGTGATAGGATGGAAATGGGTGGAATGGGATTGAAAAGATTTTTGAAAGGAAATCTCTTGATAGTTTATCCTACAGATTCTTTACAAGAAGGAAAAAGCAGATTAGTGGCAGCTCTCCAACTGTCCAAAGACTCAGTGTGGCATAAAAGTACCTCATATTTTGACTCTGTTTTCTTTTGGTAGAGTTGGGACCAAGGGATGCAACGCAAGCTTGGGCGATGGCTTCCTGGAGCCACGAGAATAGTCCCCATGGATTGTGGAAGGTGATTCCTTCTTGAAGTGAACAAAGAGATCAGTTAGGGACCCCAGGTACCGTTTGCCTTAGAATCACAGCAACTGGAAAGTTCCAACTTTCACCCTTCAGAGATCCAGAGACAAAGAGATTTGACCCGGTTCTTACAAAGGATCAGAAGCAGAAATAGGTTTAGGACCCAGGACCCTACCCCTGGCCCAGAACTCTTCCTTCTCACATGGCTACCTCTGCAATCTCTACTCCAAAACTTCCTTTGCACCCCATCACTTGTTAGGTCAGTGCCACTTCATTTGCAATCCAATTCCAAGCACTGGAAGTGGAAGCAGCACATATAGGAGCCAGAGTCCTAGAATCTGACCCAGCTCCCTGTGAGGCTTTGAGCCACTTTTGCCTCATTCCTGGCCCTGCAATGTTCAGTGAAGGATCTAGACAAGATGACTTCTCAGACTTGTCAAACATAACATTCTTAGACTGTATTCCCTTGCGGCTTCTTTAATAAAACCAAGCTGGGCCAACCTACCTCATAGAACTGCTCTGGAGGGTCTAGTGGCAGCATCTGGGGGAAAAGAAAGTAGTGATGAGGTCGTGGGGCTTGGGATAAAGGCCGCCCCTGGAAGTTCTTGGAAATAGCTTAGGCCTCAGAGGCAGTTACATCCCTTCTGATTCCCAGAGCGGGTCCAGGTTAGGCATTGTCATGTTGAAGAGAAAGAAGACAAGGAGAAGAGATGAAAAAGACAAGGAGAAGAGACGAAAAAGCCATAGAAGGTCTTGAGATCCCCAGAGAAAGCAGAGGAAGAGATGCAGAGAACCCAAGCTGCCACTGGGCATCCTCAAGGGCATATGCCTGAACCCCACCCAACCCCAAGATGTAGGACTGTAACAGCCCTACTGGGCTGGGAAAGGGCCCGACGGTCGGGGGAACAGAAAGGGTCCCTCTGGGGCATTACCCACCTTTTCGACTTGGATCTGGCCTTGAGTGTCGGGTACATTGGCATACATAGGCATGCACCAGTCTAGAGAAAGTGAATGCCAGCCCAGGGCTGGAGTTAGGAAGAGATAGGAGGGAAGGGGCAATTTGCCCAGGTCACTTCTATCCCCAGGAAGGATGTGGCAGAAACCTTCCTTCCTTTCTCCCCAGGACTCCCCCTCACATCTCCAGTGATCTTAACCCAGGAATGTCCTGGAAATCAAGTTCTGGGTTAGATAAGCCTGTTTGATGACACAGATGAGGACAGAAGTCTAAGACTTAGCCCCAGTTGTACCAGGGTCCTCTTTAGCCTGGGTTTATCGTATATCCTCCCTGGTCTTGGTTTTCTTCTCTGTAAAACTGAGCTGAATTGGAGAGTCTCCAGGGGACGTCCACTTCATGAGCCCAGCATATCAGAATCGTAGGCCAGACATGACAAAGATGTTTCATTTTGCCTTTGGTCAATTCCCATCCATTAGTAGAGGGTGACAGAGGCACTGTGCTGACATGGACTTTGAGACTGGTTTGGAGTATAGCAGGGAGGAGTGTTGTGATTGATTCTCTCAGTTTATAGCACTCAATTCACAAAGTTTTCTGAGAGTGGGGAAGAAAAGGATGGCAGCACGTTGCCGTATTTGTGTTATGGCTGTTGGAACCAATCTCATCCATTTTCCAGATGGGGACCCAGAGACTCTAAGAGTACAGGGCTTGCCCATGATGGCAGAGTGACTTGGGGGTAAGCTGGGGGCAGAGGCCTGGGCTCTCTGCACCAGCCTCTTCTCCAGACCTCACTGCTGCCCTGGGCATCAGCTATGGAGTCATTTACTGCGACCGGGCTCTGCAAGGTGACCCTCTTCAGAGGTGGGTGTCGTGACCTCATAGATGGGTTCCTCTGTTGTCCTCCTTGAGGGCCTGAAAACCCAAGACCCTCGTTCTTCTGTGCCTCTAGTCCTTGCCCATCTGCACAGGCTCTGCCTATATCCCACGTACATTTGGGGCAATGTGCCAAACCCTCTCAATTCCCCACGTGCCACAGATTCCGCTCAGCACCAAGGTCAGCAACACTTCTGCCAGTCAGGTCCCACACCCCCATCCCATTCCCAGGTTTACCCTCTGGCATTTCTGATGTAGAGGAAACAGCCCAGCCCTGTGGCCAGAGCAATGACAGCCAGGATCCCGATGCTAATGCCAGCGATGGCCCCTTCAGAGAGGGATGACCCGGGACCTGGGCAAGGAGAGAGAATCAGGACCTGGGCGTGACACACCCTCATCCCTGTCCCCAGCCCCATTCTCAAGTTTGTGGCTTTATCTCCACTTGATACTTTGATGAGCACTTGTTTTCCAGCCATCGGGAAGCTGAAGTTTGTGGTAGTAATAGAATCATTTCTGGAGTCAAACAGCCTAAGTTCACATCTCAGCTGTGTGACCTTGGCCATGTCATGCTACTTAACCACTCCATGTGTCCATTGGCTCTTCTGTAAAGAGAGATAATATGAAGCCTATTCTATATGGTTGCTGAAAGGATTAAATGTATATGTATTCATGTTCAGTATACGCAATGTTTAGTATGTTCAATGTAGGTGAAGTATTTAGACCTACAGTGATCAGTCAATGTTGGTGTGACGATGTTACTAACTAGGATGATGGATTAATATGGCCTTCAGGGCTTCCCTGGTGGCGCAGTGCTTGAGAGTCCGCCTGCTTATGCAGGGGACATGGGTTCGTGCCCCGGTCTGGGAAGATCCCTCATGCCGCGGAGCGGCTGGGCCTGTGAGCCATGGCCGCTGAGCCTGCGCGTCTGGAGCCTGTGCTCTGCAACGGGAGAGGCCACAACAGTGAGAGACCCACGTACCGCAAAAAAAAAAAAAAAAAAAAAAATGTTGAGGAATGAATGTTCACACAAAGATGGGCAATAAAATGTGAACTATTAATTATATCCAGGACTGGGAAAAGAGACCCTTCCAGACACTGTTAGAGAAACTAAACTGATAAAATCTTTGGGATGTCAGTATTTATTAAAATGTATAATATGTGTACCCTTTTCATCCAGAAATTCCACTTCTGAGAGTCTATTCTACAGAAAGAGTCACACATGTGGACAAAGGTATAGGTATCAGATGGTTCACTGAGGCTTTGTTCTTAATTGCAAAGGATTAGAAACAAGCTGAATGTTGACTGATAACAGAGTGATTAAATAAATGCTAGTAAATTTCTACTATGAGATATTAGAAAGTCATTACAAATAATGAGGTAAGTCTACTGATATGGAAAGATGCCCCCAAACATACTATTAATTGGAAAGAAAACTACAAATAACAACAAAAAAAACAACCACGGGATTATGTAAGCATTTTTTGAGAGCTCTAGAAAGATCGACACCAAACTAATAAGAGATATGGTGTATATCTGTTGGAATTTTTAGCTGTCTGGTACCCCTTCCTGTGTTTGGAAAAATGCCGACCATGTGGGTCTTGGGAATAGGCTGAACGTATCCTTCCCAACTGAAGCCTCAAAGTTCAGATGTTTGTTTTCCCAGCCTCCCTTGAGTTAGGAAACAGACACATGACCAGGAGTCAGGCAACCTGACCTGCCCTCCTGGGACTTTGAATTGAGAGCTAGTGACGTAAAGAAGCAGGACAAGGGGGTCCCTGGTGGTCTAGTGGTTAGGATTTTGCACTTTCACTGCCATGGCCCAGGTTCACTCCCTGGTTGGGGAACGGAGATCCCACAAGCCACGAGGTGCAGCCAAAAGAAAAAAAATATTTAGAAGCAGGAGAATTAATTCTTCACGTGGGGAGCAGAGGCACAGGCAGCAGACCGGTTCCAGCCCTGGGACATAAGCTGTGGATGCCCGTGCTGAGGGTTCCCCGGGGCTGTGCTCTTGAATGCCGACCCCCTTTATTACTGCAGCAGGCAGAGTTCTCAGTTGCAGACGACAGGGTCCACTCTAGTGAGTCCAAGCGGGGCTGGATTTATTCTGCGTTTTGAGCAGCTTCTTGACAACTGGAAAGGTTGGAGGAACTGACTCCAAGGTGGGCTTCCAGTTGAAGATCACAGGGGGCCCCAGAACCGGGTTGGCTTTGTCACAAAATAATAGTGGGGTCCAGTTTGGGGGAGATGAGCCTGGTGGAGGGATGGTTTTGATCACCCCAAAAGTGAGTATGAAAGGCAGGAGGGTGCCCAGACCCCCATCTTGTGGGCTCAGGGTAGGAACAAGGGAGGGAACCATTGGGAGACATATGACTACACTCGACTGAGACAAGAGGGCTCAGAAGCCACGTCGAGGGTCTACATTTTTTTTTTTTTTTTTTTTTTTGCAGTACGCGGGCCTCTCACTGTTGTGGCCTCTCCCGCTGCGGAGCACAGGCTCCGGACGCGCAGGCTCAGCGGCCATGGCTCACAGGCCCAGCCGCTCCGCGGCATGTGGGATCTTCCTGGACCAGGGCACGAACCCGTGTCCCCTGCATCAGCAGGCGGACTCCCAACCACTGCACCACCAGGGAAGCCCCGAGGGTCCACATTTAATAAGCACAGTCCTGGAGCTTACTCTTTTCCCCTTACTCTACACCATTTTTTTTTTACATTGTGCATGGTTTCTCCAACTTTTTAATGCTACATAGTGTTCCACTGTAAGACTATATCATAACTTATATAGTCAGGCCCCTGTGTAGGGACATTTGAGTGGTTCCCAAGCTCATACCTGTGCAAGAGTATCTGTGGAATAAATGCCCAGAAACTGAGTCAACTGGTGAATGTATTGTAGTTACAGTTAAAACTTAGAGGGCAAGGTGACCCCAGCAAACTGGAGGACTCGGGGATGGCCAGGCAGGTGTGTCCTAAACACCTCAGACTTTGTTATGCGCTGGTCTTGCCTGTCGACAAACAATGCTGTGGCCGGACTGGCCCTTGTGCTTTTTATTATGATTGCAAGATACCCTTCATCAATATCCTTCAGGAAACTTTGGGGGAAAAGTTTTATCACAGGTCCTGGAAATTACACAGCACACGTGGGGTCACACAGTGAGGTCATGGGTAGAGAAAGAGAGAGAGAGAGAGGGAACCAGCACAGGCCTGGGGTTCTGCTTTCATTGGGGTCAAGGGTGGAGGCCTAAGGTTTCATGGGTTCACTTTTTTTTTTTTAATTTTATTTTTTAATTTTTTAATTTTTTTTTAACATCTTTATTGGGGATGGGTTCACTCTTTATTGGTGAATTTAGAGCACAAGAGTGGGAACTTAAAGCATGGGAAGAGAAAAAACAAGTGGACCGAATGGTCAGTTATGGAAACCAACCAAGATCTCTAAAACAAAGGAGCCTGGGGCAGGAGGTGGGGTGGGAGTGGTGGGGTGTGGAAGTAGTCTGGGCGCTTTATCTATTGGGTTGGCCAAAACAATCTGGCCAACCCAATAGTTACGTGGCTGGTAGCGTTTTTGGTCCAGATAGCCAACTTTGAAGTGGATGCCTCAGCAATCGAAGCTTAAATCAGGCGCTTGCATGACAAAAAAGAGAGAACCCAACTGCCAGGCTTTAAGCTACAGACTCTCGCCCCTGCCTGTCTCCAGCACGCACAGCCTTGGCAGTCACCTCGCTCCACAACTTTGCATCCACCGGAACTAACTCTGACCTTCATCCCGATTTCTGCTAGTCACCACAAGGGGTTCCAGAAGCCTAGATCGCCCTTCATCTTCTACACTTTAATCCCCTTATGACTCAGCAAGTTCTACTTTCCATCCCCGACTTTCCCACCTCTCACCACAACTCCTGAAACCTTTCCACTGAGCTCCCAGAAAGTCAGGTTCTGTACCAACCAGATCACAGAAGGCAACCTCTTCTGCCTTCTCTTTGCTGCAAGGGAAACCTGCTCTCCCCCAGGGAACATCTCTTCCCCGTAGCCTTCTCTAGGGGTGGTTATTTTCTTCTCTCCCACAGCCCTCTGCCAACGAGATTAGAGGCAGGTGGGTGGCCCTTTTTCTCTTCACTGCTGCTTCCAGACCACAGAAGTCCTCATGGAAGGTTCTCTGACCTGGCATCTCAGCTCACTTATTCATCTTTAGCTGCCTGCATTCTATGATGCCTACGTATTGAGCTTTTCATTTCAGCTGTTATACTTTTCACAACGAATGCCTCTGGTTGCGTCGTCTTTATAATGTGCTCCTCTGGCTTCTCACTTCCAATCCTCTTTCATCTACCAGAGGAGATCAAGTTTATTTTCACTTCCTGTTCTGTCTGCTCCAGTTATTCTGCTGTCTGGAATAGTGGTTCATCTCCTCTTTATTATATGCCGTTAGCTCTCTTAAGTGTTGGTTTTCCTGAAATACACGTGGAATTGAGGTTCGTCTGTCTGAACTGACATCAGAATCGTGTGTGATCAGCACCTGGCCAGATCCACTTAGGAGGGAAGGAATAAAGGAAGCGAGAGAGGAGAGGAATGGACTGGGAGTTCGGGGTTATCAGATGCAAACTGTTGTATAGAGAATGGATAAACAACAAGGTCCTACTGTACAGCACAGGGAACTCTATTCAATACCCTGTGACAAACCATAATGGAAAAGAACATGAAAAAGAATATATATGTGTGTGTGTGTGTATAACTGAATCACTTTGCTCTACAGCAGAAATCAATAATACAACATTGTAAATCGACTACACTTCAATAAAATAAATTTTCAAAAAAGGAAGTGAGAGGTGTCAACAGCCTGGCTTCCGGAAGCAAAGGGCTCTGAACATATTGATTTAGGAAGCAAATTGGAAATGTTTCCAAGTACGGGCTCTGGGTTCGAATTCTGACTCACTGCTTTCCAGCTGAGTGATCTTGGGCAAGTTACTAGACCTCGCTGAGCCTCCATTTCCTCATCTGATAAATAGAGGTTACTATATACTTTTTCTTTTTTTCTTTTTTTTGGCTGCGTCAGGTCTTTCTCTAGCTGCGGCGAGCAGTGGGCTGCTCTTCATTGCAGTGCGCGGGTTTCTCATTGCGGTGGCTTCTCTTTGTTGTGGAGCACGGGCTCTAGGCGTGCGGGCTTCAGTAGTTGCGGCCCGCAGGCTCTAGAGCGCAGGCTCAGTAGTTGGGGCACACGGGCTTAGTTGCTCCACGGCATGTGGGATCTTCCCGGACCAGGGCTCGAACCAGTGTCCCCTGCATTGGCAGGCGGATTCTTAACCGCTGCACCACCGGGGAAGTCCCGATATACGTTTATCATGAGGTTGTTAAGATATTAAAATGGCTGCTCATTCTTTGTCACTCCTCCCACGAAGAGGTGGGGACCACAACCCCTCCCCTGGAATCTGGGCCAACTTGGGACTCTTTCAACCAATAGTGTAAGACAGAAGTGATGCTGCATGACTCTCCTGGTGAGGTCATAAAAGGCCACGGAGCTTCCATCTAGTTCTCTCGGTATATTGGCTTCCTGTGGCCGCTGTAACAAACTCCACGAGCACAGCGGCTTAAGGAAACATCGATGTATTATTTCACCGTTCAGGAAGTCAGACATTTACAATGGCTTGGCGGTGCTGCCTTCCTCTGCGTGCTAGGGCGGAATCCATTTCCTTCCCTTTCCCCTATTGCAGAGGCCATCTGCACTCCTTGGATTAGCTCACGGCTCCCTCCCCACATCACTCCGACCTCTGCTTCCACCATCATGCCTCCTTCTCCGACTCAGCTCCTCTGCTTCCCTCTTATGAGGACTCTTGTGGTTACACTGGGTCCATCTACATAAGCCAGGATGATCCCTCCATCTCAAGATCGTTAGCCTAATTACAACTGCAAAGTCCCTTTTGCCATGTGAAGTAACATATTCACAGGTTCAAGAGACTAAGACGTGGACATCTTTAGGGGACCATTACTCAGCTGACCACAGTTGGATAGATGTCGCCTCCCTGTGCCTCAGTTTCCTCATCCTTAAAATGGGGGTAACAACAGTGCCCACCTCTGAGGTTGTGGTGGAGATTAAATGAAATCATAAGTGATTGGAACCAGACCTGGCACCAAAAAGGGCTCAAAAGTATTAGCTATTGTCTTAGTTTAGAATCTCCCAGAACATGACCCTGAAACTTCCTAGTTAGTCTGGGAAGTGCAGTGAACAGTGGTGGGAGGTGATACAGGGAAGGGAAATTAAATAATGAAGGGTGGCCACTAAGCCAGCTGCCACTTCAGGTAACCAGAGATCAAGCCACCAGGGAGAGTCTGGGAAGTGGGACAGAGTGCACACCTGAGGGGCGAGGGCACTGTTTTTGCTCCAGTTTCCCTCAGTTGTCACCTGAGGGCTGCTCCCCCAGGGTGTTAATTTCCTGGCACTCCCAGTCTGGCCCATGGTGGCAGAGTGGCCTTCTGTGGTTCCAGAAAATAGCTCACAGGTACCAAGATGCACACTGGAAGTCCACTAGAGTGCCACGAGACATATGAGGGATACGGGCAAGGCTCTGAGAACATCTGCTGCAACTGGTGTTGTTTTTTTTAATGTTGTATTTTTAATAATATACCACATTTTGAGATAGTTTTTATGATAAGTATGTAAAGGAAAAACTTGAAATTATATTCAAACTATACCTTGTTAAATACGCTATGATCTTCAAAATTTCCTATATCAAAGTTTGTAGTTCGCATTTTTATTCAAAGGATGGCAGCATATTTAAAATTATGTAAAAATATGATTCCATGAGTCTCAGAGTAAAACATTACAGCATATACAGGTGTATAAGATTGTGGGTGATTAGATCACATTTCACTCTAAGAATTAGCTGAATCGTTAGAGAAGGCTTCCCATCAAAGATACATATAAATCAACTTTAAATCCTCTTTAAAAATAGTATTTTAAAAGAATTTTAAAAGAATACCTCACATTTGCAATGTCATTTTCCTTATGAGCTAAGCCTTCCCTTGCTTTTTAAATTCATAACATTAGCCCGTGTTATTATTATTTTTTTTTTAGCCTGTGTTATTTGAGTGTTCAATTTACACTATTGAAAGCTGTATGGAGATATATTAGATATATCTTGCATCTTAAATTTTACATTTAATTAAGTGATAAACACATGTTAAACCCCCATCGTTTTTAATATTATACCCAGCTAAACTGGATAAGAATTCATGCAAGCTGTGTGAATGATCCTGAAACCGAGTCCCCCGAAAACCGAGTCCCTCTGTCCAGTTTATAATTAACCTGTCTATCCACAACTTTATTCCTTTTCTTGTCCTGAAACTGTTCCCCATCAAGACTGAGGAGTATCAAAGAAAGGGGGGTTTTCACCAAGCAGGACCCCATGGGGCCTTCCTGGGACAGACACCCCCCCACAAATCCTCCGCCTGCCTCTTGTTTATAGAAAAGCTTTAGCCTCCTAGGCCTTCCCCAACTTTCAAGTCAGAGAAGTGAGAAAAATGCAGAAACAAAGGAAAACAGTCAAACAAGACAAAACAACAACGGTCTAGCCATTAAACAAAGTCAAGGACCGTTAGTTCCTCCTCAAGGACTATAGATAATATCCTGAGCCATATCCTTGAAGAAGCTAACTGTATGCGGACCACAAGCACAGAGATTCCAGACTAGTTGGAACCAGAAGGTTGATGACGCTGACTCCCAATTACCTCACCACCAACCGGGCAGAAGAATGTCCACAAGCTGGTCACGCACCCCACAACACTCTCCCTCACCCTGTCTTTACAACCTTTCCCTGAAAGCCACTGGAGAGTTTGGGTCTTTTGAGCATTAGCTGCCCATACTCCTTGCTTGGTGCCCTGCAATAAACACTGTACTCTCCTTCACCACAACCCAGTGCCAGGAGATTGGCTTTACGGCGAGCTGGTGAGCAGACCCAAGTTTAGTTCAGCGACAATCCTGGGGCTGTGGAAGAGAAGTGCTAAAGGCACAGCCCTCTAGCTCTTAGTGCCTGCCGAGGCTGCCTGAGCCTCCTGCTTGAGGTTTTGTGTCGTGGGTCACCCCCACCTCATCCCCTTGGCATGAGACATGAACTAGGTATCAGTGGGCAGTGGACAAAGGAGGCCACACAAGAGGGAGGCAAACCACTCCCAAGAGGCTCAGCAGGAAACTGCCCCACTAGATGGACAGCATATTCAATGCAGCAAACCACCCCCAAGAAGGGCACTCAAAGCAAGTCAGGGTTTGGGGCCCCTGAGGAGGCCCAGGCACTGCCAACACACTGCTGGCCTCAAAGGGCAGGAAATCCCAACGTGAAATCATTCAAGTGTGAAGAGGTTTTTTTATCAAGAGGTCAAAGGCTGCCTCCAAATCAAAGACAGGATGGGGCCAGGTCTCATGCACCTGAGCATCCAGGGCCCCCCACACCCTCAGAGCAGCTTCTCTCCATTTCCGTGAACTCAGACGGACCAGGTTCAAATCCCACTTCATGCCCCACAAGCTGTGTGATCTCCAGTTGCGTGACCCCTCTGACCCTCAGTATCCTCATCTTGTTCTCACACACAAGAGGGAAAATATTAACTTTCCTTCCTGTGGGAATACTGCCTGGCCAACAGCGTGGCTGTGGGTCTGTTATCATATATGTGTATATATTATGTGTGACTATAATATATAATTATATATGTTACGTATAATGTGCATTATTATTCTTAATATTAATTATCCTCTTGGGGACTTCCCCAGTGGCACAGTGGTTGAGAGTCCGCCTGCCAATGCAGGGGACATGGGTTTGAGCCTTGGTCCGGGAAGATCCCACATGCTGCGGAGCAACTAAGCCCGTGAGCCACAACTACTGAACCTGCACTCTAGAGCCCACAAGCCACAACTACTGAGCCTGCGAGCCACAACTACTGAAGCCTGTGCGCCTACAGCCCATGCTCTGCAACAAGAGAAGCCACCGCAACGAGAAGCCCATGCACCACAACGATGAGTAGCCCCCGCTTGCCGCAACTAGAGAAAGCCTACGCGCAGCAACAAAGACCCAACGCAGCCAACAAAAAATAAAGAATTAAAAAAAAAAATCCTCTCACTGACAAGCTCTCTCCACCAAGGGAAGAAAATGGCTGCAGCAGACCCCGACTTTTTCTCTGAAAGTCAGCCACCAGGGGGAGCATGACTCCCTGGTTTTAAGTCCCAGACACCACTTCTCCCTGAAGCCTGCTGGTGCCAGTCTTGGACATTCTGAGGCCTCTTCTCTAGACAGTTCGTGGAAATGGAATCAGATGTCATGTGGTCTTTCGTGTCCAACCTCTTTTGCTCAGCATCACGCATCTGAGACGCATCCAAGTTGTGTGGATCAAGAGCTCATTCCATTTTATGTAAATTGGTGCAGCCACTATGGAAAACAGTACGGAAGTTCCTCAAAACACTAAAATTACAGTTGCCATATGATCCAGCAATCCCACTCCTGGGCATATAACCAGACAAAACTATAATTCAAAAAGATACATGCACCCCTATGTTCATGGCAGCACTATTCACAATAGCCAAGATGTGGAAGCAAACTAAATGTCCATCAGCAGATGAATGGATAAAGAAGATGTGGTACATATATATAATGGAATACTACTCAGCCATAAAAAAAAATGAAATAATGCCATTTGCAGCAACAGGGCTGGATCTAGGGATTATCATACTAAGTGAAGTAAGCCAGACAAAGATAAATGTCATATGATATCACTTATATGTGGAATGTAAAATATGGCACAAATGAACTTATTTATGAAACAGAAACAGACTCACAGACATAGAGAACAGACTTGTGGTTGCCAAGGGTGGGGGGGGTGCGGGAGGGAAGAATTCGGAGTTTGGGGTTAGTGGATGCAAACTATTATATACAGAATGGATAAACAACAAGGTCCTACTGTATAGCACAGGGAACTATATTCAATATCCTATAATAAACCATAATGGAAAAGAATATGAAAAAGAATATATATATATATATATATATAACTGAATCACTTTGCTCTATAGCAGAAATTAACACAACAATGTAAATCAACTATACTTCAATAAAATAATTTTTTTTAAAAAAAGAGCTCATCCTGTTTTATTGCCAAGTGGTCTTCCACTGTATGGATGGTCCGCAATTTGTTTCCCTGTTCTTCTGGTGATGGACATTTGGATTATTTCCAGTTGGGGCTGTTGTGAATAATGCATGAACATACAGGTAGTGCTCTGGACACATATGCCCAAGTCTTCGTGTGGAGGCTCTACCTCAGCTCTGAACTGCATTTATGCTATTTGGGGAATGGCCCCCTCAGTGATTGAACTTGGTGGGGCCACTGGAGCCTAGACATTTCTGCCCAGTGCAGGACCTCTCCAAGGGGCCGTCATGGCTCCAGAGCTCCTCCCTGGGTGGCTGGTACTGTCAGGTCAGCACATGGTCCGTGTCCCCCTCTCCTCTCCTGTCGCAGGTGTGCCTTTCCAGCAAACCTCTTGTACCACTAACTTGGTCTCGGTGACTGCTTGCCAGGGAACCCAGCCTGAGACACACTTGAAAAGTGCTCGGAAGGGTACCTGGCACACTGCTCATCATTGTGATTATCGTGCAGAGGAAGTCACACGCATTCCGGTGCTGGATGCCGGGGTTCAGCTCCAACCCACAAAAGCCACCGCTGAGGGGAGAACAGCAGTGCCAGTGTCTGCCCCACCTGGGCCCACCCATGGAGAGCTTTCTAGGAGCCTCCATGGCTCAGCCCAAAAGAGGGAGAGGGTGAGGAAGGAGGGGGTCAGAATCCCAAGCAGAGAAAATAGAGGAGAATTTCCCACCCTCTTTGTTCTGCCCTCAGCTTCCCAGCCTGAAGCCGCCTTCACTGGAGGAAGCAAGAATCTCTGTAACATTCTGAGTTTTCATGATGAAATGGTGCTGCATATTTTTATTACTGAACCGAGACAGCTCTTGGGACAAAAAGTGGCTTCAGGATCTCTTATAACTGAAGAGGATCTGAAACATATGCATCCTGTCTGATGCAGTTGTTTCCAAATGGCATGGGAGAATTGGCCCACATAGCGATCTACGTGGACGGGGAAGGAAAAACACAGATATGAGGTCGGCTTGTGCCCCTGGAATCCTGATACCTCCACTTGGGAGACGTGGTGGTTCCACCATGGTGATTCCCTGCCCCTCCCTGAAGACTCTAGGACAAAAACCATTAGGTGGGGCATCCAGTAGGCAGGGGTTGAGGGGGAGCTCTCTGCACCAGAGCAGGGAGTCAGAGCCTGTCCAGGGTGAAGCGGACGTCTACACATGGGGGCAGGGAGCAGGCATGGGAGAAGGTGACACATAACACTAAGAGGGTCCATCAAGTAAGCAAATGAATTCATGATAACAGGAGCTGGGTATCTCAGTGTCAGAGTGGGGAGGCCCAAAAACAGGAAGCGAGAAAGCTAGCATGGCACTGTGGCAGTGGGTTGGAATTGAAGGCATCAGTGTGTACCTGAGGTTTTCCCCAGGTAGTCAGAGATACAGGCAGACATAAATGTGTGTGTGCACTAAATGGTACCGAGCACGCAGATTTTGGCTTCTAAGTACCATTAACCACTAACAGGAAGCAGGGCTCTTTGAAGATAGGGCTCATTCTGAGGACAGGGCAGCAAAAGTTCAAGGTGAGCCAGGCACATCTTGTTGTGCCAGAAAGTAAAGACATGCACAAGGAAGGATGGGGCCATGTTGACAGGATACAGAAGCCACCTGACATCCGATGGCCAAAAAAGGGATAATTGGGGCATCAAAATAAATAATGATGACATGTTTGTTTTCTATGGCTGAGGTAACCAAGCACCACAGAGTGGCTCAAACAACAGAAATGGATTGTCTCACAGTCCTGGAGTCCAAGATCAAGGTGTCGGCAGGGTTGGTTCCTTCTGAGGTCTGTGAGGGAGCGTCGTCTGTCCCCCTGCCTCTCTCTCGGCTTCTGGTGGTCTGCAAGCAAACTTCGTTTTCCTTGGCTTGCAGAAGCCTCACCCCGATCTCCACTTTCATTTTCACATGGCAGTCTCCCCATGAATCTGTGACTCAATCTCCCCTTTTTATAAGGACACCAATCATTTTGGAGTAGGGACCCACCCTACTTCAGTATGACCTCATCTTAAATAATTACATCTGCGATGACCCTATTTCCAAATAAGGTCACATTCTGAGGCCCTAGGGAGTTAGGACTTCAATAGATTTTGAATTTTGAGGGGGACACAACTCAACCCACGATACACAATAACATTATAATGCAATGAATAGGAAGCCACATGTCCATACTGACATATCAATACTGATTTATATAAATTAATTCATTCACAAAGTAAATGTATGATAAGGAACATGATATTTACATAGTCTCAAAGTACCTCCCCACTAGTTAGCTATTCATTACAAAGGGGGAAAGAAGAACGTTTAAAGAGGCCCCATCTCCAAATACAGTCACATGGGGGTTAAGGACTTCAACCTATGAATTTCAGGGGCAGGGGACAAGATTCGGTCCATAACAACTGCCCTGCCCCGAGGAGGGGAACTCAGGGGATGTTGTACAGTGATTCTCAGAAGTCCCCAGCAGTGACCTGCTCATCAATACCCCCAGGGTTGCCTCCTTCTCCTCCCACTTCCCCACCCATTACGGGTGCTTCCTGGGATCGTGCAACCAACCGAACCACACATCCTTGAATCCTGGTCACCGGAGCTGCTTCTGGGGACCCTGAACTCACCCGGTGCCCCTACCTCCAGCCTTGGACCAGATGCCCAGCCTGGCGGTAGGGGAGTGGGGCGGCCAGATACCAGCGTCCCTTGGGGCAGGGGCGAGCACATCTCATGCAACTTCAGTATCCCAGTCTGGACACCAGACTTTCGCTGGCTGACAAGAGTCTCTTTCCCAGGGAATCTGGGACCAGGACCAAGAGATTCTGGCTCAGCCTCTTAAAGGACGTGAAAACGGGAGCGGGAGGCAGCCTCCTTTCTCTATGCTGGGCACTGAGAGGCAGGGGAAGCAGAGTTCCAGGAGAGGAGAAGAAAGATGGACAGAGACACATAGAGGTGAGGTAGTGTGGGGCTTGGATGAGGCTGTGAGGCTGTCCACTTCTGCTTCCTTTCTCTTCTGAGACCTGGCTGTGTCCTAGGATACGCTCCTTCCTGTTTTAAGGTGTCCTGGGTTAGTGCCCCAGTTACTATTGCTGCAAAACAAAGTACCCCAACGTCAAGCAGCTTGAAACAACCACGTTATTCTCTCTCTCAACTTCTATGGGTCAGGAATGCAGGAAGGGTTCCAACTTCTATGGGTCAGGAATGCAGGAAGGGCTCCGTGGAGTGGTCCTAGCTTGGGACCCCTCAGGCAGGTGCACTCAGCCATGCCACTCCTACAAGCAGTGAGACAATTCCTTCTTATTTAAGCCACTACATTCGGGGATAATTTGTTTACACAGCAATTGATAATGAATACACCTAGAAAGTGGCAGAGCTGAGGCTCGGACTGAGATCCGAGTCTAAGATTGGTGTTTTCCGCCTTAGAAAATATCGAAGCTCAAAGCCCGGGCAGGGCTGGGAAGACTTTTGGGGGATTGCAGGTGGTGACGATTGGGGAAGGGGGCAGATGTAATGATCTCCTGAAAGGGAAGGCTGGAAATTTTGTGAATGAACCCTGAAACAAGACAGACACACACACACAAGGGTATAGAAGGTGGTCTGACTCCTGCCTGTTTCTTTGGGAAAGCTTTTTGGTTTGAGTTTTAGTGTAGTATGTGTTTGTTTCTTTGTGATTCCAGCCAACTTTTAATGAGGAAAAATGTCAAGCCTACTCACAGGTGAGAGCAGTACAATGAACATCTATATCTCTTTACGTAGATTCCACAAATCATTAACATTCTGCCACATCCGTTTTAACACACTCCAAACTTTTTCTCGTGCATTTAGAGGACAAATATGCAGGACCTAAAGAGACAGCTCAAATTCTCACAAAGCTGACACCCACGTAAGCACGAGCTAGAGCCTGCCAGGGACAGAGGCTGCCCTTGTGCCTCACTCCAACTCACCACCTCCACCCTCCTCCCCAAACGCACACCACATCATTGGGGCAGGTGTGAAAGAAGATGGTCCATCTTCTGGGGAGGGTTAAAGATTCCTAGGAAAATCAGCAGAAAGCTCTCCAGGCCTCTCTCCGAGCTGAAAATGCAGACAGGCACCACAGTTCGCCACTCAGTTTGAAGCGATTTCCCAGCCCTGAAGTTCACCCCGGGCACGAACCTCCTCCGGGAAAGGGCGGAAGCAGGTACCTACAGCTGGCTCCAGGGGGCGCCTGGGAGACTCTGGACTCAGGCAGCTCTGCAAGGCCCAGCAAGAGTTCCTGGCCTTCCTCTTCCTCCCACAGGAATCTAGCTGCTCCCCCAGCTTCCCTCTGCAAGCGACCAGAGGACGCACTTCCGCACGGATGCTGGCTTTGTCAATGCGGGGCATCGGGGAGCAGATGTGAACAAGCAGATCTTGGCCCGGAGGGAAAATCGGAGCTCACCCAAATGGAGTCTGGGCTGACCGATGGGTTTGTGAGCACAGGTGGGACATTTTAAAATGTAGATGTTATTTTTATTCAGACATGGTGAGATCAAGAGGTCAGGAGACGACTGCCACTAGAAAGATAGTTTATGACTCACAGGTCCCAAGATGCGGGGGATGATCCAAGCATGAAGGGTCCCATGAGAGAACAGTGAGGTTGGTCTCAGGCCTGGGTGGGGAGGGGGGTAAGTGGGCGAGAGCCTTTATTGTGGTTTTTACAGGAAGGAACGGTTGGGGGTGTGGGGTGGGGGAGCAGGGTTAAGCACGTTTAAAATTGGCTAGTTTGAATCATTTCAGTGGGCCCTGGGGCGTAAGGGGCTGTCCCTAGTCGATTGATGCCTGGGCCTCGGGCAATTAGGATAGGGAGATAGTGGCCCAAAACTGGAAAGTCCCAGAAAAAGAGAGTAGCTGGGGTAGTGAGCTCTGGCTTCGTTAGTTTGCATGTGAAAGACCCGCTGGCAGGCAAGTCATTTGCTACGTCTAGGAATCAGCCAACCCTGTAGGCCGTCCAGGGTCAGCAAGGCCTCAGGTGCATCATAATACAGAGAACTTTTAAATGCAGTTAAAACAATCCACGAGCCAAGAAACCTGCTAAGCACTTTCTCCGCGTTAGCTCTTTTAGCCCTCACAGCAAAATATAAGGCATGATCAAATTTATCTGAGGGACTTCCCTGTTGTTCTGGTGGTAAATCAGCCTTCCAATGCAGAGGACGAGGCTTCCATCCCTGGTCGGGAAACTAAGAGCCCCCCATGCCTCAGGGCAAGTAAGCCCGCATGCCACAACTACTGAGCTCACACGCCTCAGCTAGAGCCCACGTGCCACAACTAGAGAAGAGAAAACCCGCACGCCACAACTAGAGAAGCCCATGCGCCACACCTAGAGAAGAGAAAACCCGCACGCCACAACTAGAGAAGCCCATGCGCCACACCTAGAGAAGCCCATGCACCACAACGAAGACCCCGCACACCGCAACTAAGACCCGATGCAGCCAAAATTAAATAAATAAATAAATCCTTTAAAAAAATTTATCTTATAAAGACACTGGGAACATTTCCTGCAGTTTGACAACTCAGATTTAATTCATGCTGCAGCAAAGGAGTTCGAATCCCCATGGGCTGTCTCCCCCAACAGGAGACCCAGTGTTATATGAGATGTGGGGAAGGGGTAGCGTGTAGGTGAAATTTAAATGACACGGGGCTTTTTTTGTTTGTTTTGCCTCGCCCCAGTCTTGTGGGATCTTAGTTCCCTGACCAGAGATTGAACGCACGCCCTCAGCAGTGAAAGCACAGAGTCCTAACCACTGGACCACCACGGAATTCCTGACAGGGTGTTGACTGACACAGAGAAAAACAGGCCTGTGAGCAAGAGGGTTAATAAGACCCGGGCTGTGAAGAGAACTCAGGGCCCCGTTGCCTTGGAAGCTACTAAATTAGGCTAAATATGTAATACTGAGTCTGGAAATCCCTTATCTGAAGCTCTGAACCTGGGTTGGGAATGGAGGCTGTGTCTGCAGATCAGAGCTATTTAGATCCCCCAGGCAAGCGTGGGATGTCCCATTCTCATTAATTTGATTTCAAATACTCAAGTCTCTGACAACTGATTTTAGAGAATGATGCTTCTCCGCCTTTTGTCCTTGGAAGTTAATTAACAAAAGCAATTTTACAGATTCACAGACAAGTACTATTCAACACCCATTTCACAGATGAGGAAACTGAGGCTCAGCAGTATCAGTCACTTGCTCTGAGTCATGATTGAATCAGCAGCACACCACACCTATTTGGCTCCAGAGCCTGGGGTCTAATACTTCCTAGACTGTAGTGGGGGGACTCAGAGGGGGGCACTCAGAATCCCCTCCCTCCCCCACCGCAAGGCTTCTAATCCATCCAAGTGGAAGGTGTTAGGCATAAATTTCTTAAATGAGCCTTGAGCGTGTGTCAAAGTCGATTTCTCGCCAACGGGGCCAGCCAGCAGATAGCGTGAGCCTGGTGGCCAGCAGGGCAGCCCGGCACCGTCTTGTTTATTTCCCGAGGATGTCAAAGCGCCACATTCTCGGCAGTGGTAGTGTTAGATTTGGGAGGACATCTTTAGGCAGGAGACATTCATCAGAAATAATAAGCAACTTCTGAGAAACAAACCAATCAATTAGCGCCCAGGCACCAACAGTCCATCTCCAGCAGGGTCAGGTGGGGGTCTGTCAGGCAAAGGGGCTCCGCTAGCAGTGATCTCTACATTTCTCTAGTGGGCAGAGATACGGAACACACAGTGGGCTTCGGTCTCAGTGTGGGGACAAACTGTTTTCTTTCTCAGAAACGAGTGAGGGTGGGATGGTGTTTTGTTTGGGGCAAATTGTGCTTCGAGCCTGAGATGGTCTTTACCAATATTTTATCTAACACAGGCTCACTGTGGGAATTATAATAATTTCACAAGGCAGTAGCATATAGGATAACGTCTCTTAAGAAGCCCATAAAGAAAGAACCTTCCCCAAATCAGTGACAGATGAACTACACTATTGTTCCAGGCAAGGGGAGATGAAGGAAATAAAGTCCAAATTTAGTTAAGCTGTACCTTTATACAAGGTGGTTCTCGGGAGAGGCGACTTAACCACGAGCTGAGGTCCAGCTACCCACCAGTGAAAACGGGTCCCTCACTGCTAGAGCACGTTGCTAGGGAACAAAGGAGGCGCTGGCAGGCAGGACCATCTTCCTCCAGGCTGCTGATGGCTTTTTGCCCCTGTGGGGAAAAGAGTTGCCTTTACCATGGCAGGAGCTAATGCCCCAAGGTCTTCAGAGAGCTATTTCTTTCTTTTTTTAAACTTTTTATTGGAATATAGTTGATTTACAATGTTGGGTTAGTTTCAGGTGTACAGCAAAGTGAATCAGTTATACATATACGTATAACCACACTTTTTTCTTTTTCTTGATTCTTTGCCCATATAGGCCATTACAGAGTATTGAGTAGAGTTTCCTGTGCTATACAGCAGGTTCTTATTAGTTATCTATTTTATATAGAGTAGTGTGTATAGGTCAATCCCAATCTCCCAATTTATCCCTCCCCCCACCCTTATCCCCTGGTAACCATAAGTTTGTTTTCTACATCCGTGACTCGACTTCCATTTTGTAAATTAAGTTCATTTGTGCCCTCTTTTTTTTTTTTTTTTTAAGATTCCACAGAGAGCTATTTAGATCAGCAAAGGGTAACTTTGCCCAGACTGGACACTCCTGTATGGTCCTCACTGACAAGCCCCCCAGCGGGGTCCTCGAGCAGCTGAGCTACTGAGGGCTTAATAGCAACCACAGATGCAGATGATGACATCCTGACACACGATTTCACTTTTACATCAAAACCGTAACTTCATTCCTGAAAACAACTTCACTCTTAAAAAACAACTTCATTTTTGTCATAAACAAATGGATCTGAAATCGTATCAAACTGCTACACGGCAGACAGACTGGCTGGGCCCCAGGAATCTAGCAGTTCACTGTCGAGCACTGCATCCATCTGGCGCTTTACGCTTGGGTCTAGCAGCTGCCGGGGAATTTACCTAAAACCGGCACCCAGCAGATGGTTTCCTCGAGATCCAGCCAGGATCTCGCGTGGTTTACCTACAATGCGCCCCCTCCTGAAAGTGGTTTTTCATTCTTTCGTTTTTGTTTTCCTAAGTACTTTAAAGGCTTTTTCAAAAAACAATGTGATACTGAATTCATGGCACTGTCCCAACATCCATTTTCTGATTTTTGACAAGGTGCTATTGTTATACAAAATAAGAGCATCGGTGGAAGGCTGGGTGTGATACGATAAAAACTAAACATTTGGGCTTCCCTGGTGGCGCGGTGGTGGAGAGGCCGCCTGCCGATGCGGAGGACGCGGGTTCGTGCCCCGGTCCGGGAAGATCCCACATGCCGCGGAGCGGCTGGGCCAGTGAGCCATGGCCGCTGAGCCTGCGCGTCCGGAGCCTGTGCTCCGCAACGGGAGAGGCCACAACAGTGAGAGGCCCGCGTACCGCAAAACAAACAAAAAAAAACCTAAACATTTGGTCTTTGACCCCAGTTCCTGACACACAGCTCCTAAAACCCTTGGAATCTCCAAAGTGAGAGTGTCTTTTGTGTGCTGAGGTGGATGGTCACCGGGAGCCCCTAGATAGCTTCAGGATTGGGGCTGGTCACCAGAAAGGCCAAGGCGTGATTAGAGGATTGGAACTTTCAGCCTCATACCACCCTGGACCACTGGGGAGGAGAGAGGGACTGGAGGCTGAATTAATCACCAAGGGCCAATGATGTAATCAATCATGCCTGTGTAATGAAACTTCCATAAAAACCGTAAACGGCAGGGTTCAGAGCGCTTCCGGGTTGGGGAAGACATCAAGGTTCTAGGAGGATGGTGATCCCGGAGAGGGTGTGGAAGTTCTACACACACACACACACACACACACACCCATACCTAGCCTTGTGCATCTATTTGGCTGTTCCTGAGTTGCATCCTTTATAATAAGCCAGAGGGACTTCCCTGGCTGTCCAGGTTAAGCCTCTGAGCTTCCACTGCAGGGGGCGCGAGTTCAATCCCTGGTCGGGGAACTAAGATCCTGCATGCCACGCGGCGTCACCAAAAAAAAAAAAAAGAATAAAGCACAAAATGCAAGTTAAGTGGTTCCCTGAGTTTTGTAAGCTGTTCTGGCGAATGATTGAACCTGAAAGGGAGGGCGGTTGTAGAAACCCCCAACTCTGTAGCCAAGTCCAACAGAAGTTCCGGTAACTTGGGGACCCAATGATCGCTACCGGCCTCTGAAGTGAGGGCCGACTTGTAGGACTGAGCCCTTAACCTGTGGCGTCTGACACTGACTCTGGGTAGCTAGTGTCAAACTGAACTGCAGGACACACGGGTTGGTGTTAGAGAATCAGAGACGCTATAAGAAAAGCAAACCACACATCTGGTATTAGTGCTGTGAGTAAAAACACCACAGTAAGTGAAGGGCGTGTCCAGGAACTCTCGCTCCTATTTCTGCAAATTCTTTTGAGTCAAACTATTTCAAAATGGAAAGTTATCGTTAAAAAACAATGTGAAAAAAAAAACAATGTGAAGGGCACTTGGATTTAATTCTGTATTTACAGTAAACTTTTTTCAAATTTGCAGCCTCTTGCAAAGGACTGGATTATTTCACACACCTGTGCCTCATTTATCGCCCTTGGTAAGCCTTTGTGGACTTATGAAGCAATTCCCCTAAGCACCTTTCCTTTCTAAAACAAAATTTAAATTTAGCTTTCATTGCCCATTAAATGTAATGTGAAATTTTATAACACTCTGACAGATGCAAATACATGGCAGAGGGGTTGAATTTAAGGTGAGCTGGGCATTCGGAGAAGTCACCAGACTTAGAAGCGGAAGTTCGGGACCCAGAAGCCTGCCTCCTTTGGATGTGTGGAGGTGTTGTCTGTAGACCAGCTCAACCTAAACCTGGACAGTGCAAGTGAACATGTATTGAGTGCTTACTGTGTGCCTAGAACTTTATTGGATTAACTCAACCCTCACATTAACCCTAGGAAGAAGGTATTAGTAATTTTATACAATCACACAGCCAACACGTGGCAGCACTGAAAGTTGAACCCTGGCCATCCAGCACGAGGTCTTCACCGTCCTGCTACAAAAGCAGGACATGGCACAGGCCTGCTTCACAGGAGGTGGTCACAGTGTGTGGCCCCTTCAGAATCCATCATCAGCCTTCACCGTGAGCAAAGCTGACTCAGGGAGTTCCTGTGTCCCTGTGTTTGCCCTGGGGTCCCCGGACAGGAAGTTGCATGCGAGAGGTCTGCCTGCATAGTATTCTCAGATCCAGCCTTGCGAGGTTCTGAGGAGGCAGGGCTAGGTGGAGAGATAAGCTGATCTACTGACAGATGGAAGGTGAGGCCTCGGTCCACTCTGAGACCCCACAGGGAGCTCTGAGATTGGGCTGGCCCAAAGGGAGACGAAAAGGTTATTGTGGGTTGACTTGTGTTCCCACAAAGACGTTGAAGATCCAGATTCCCAGGACCTGTGAATGGGACCTTATTTGGTAATAGGGTCTTCGCGTTCATCAAGCTGAGATGAGGTCATTAGGGTGGGCCCTCATCCAATAGGACTGTGTCCTTATAACAGGGGAAATTTAGACAGAGACAGACACCCAAAGAGGGAAGATGAAGTGAAAACACAGGGAGATCGCCATCTACAGGGCAGGGAACTCCTGAGGCTCCCAGACGCTGGGAGAGGTGCCTAGAACGGCTCCTCCCTCCCAGCCCTCAGAAGGAACCGACCCTGCCAACACACTGACTTCAGACCTCTAGACGCCAGAACTAGGAGCATATAAATGTCTGTTGCTTAAGCCGCCCAGCTGGCGGTACTTCATTACGGCAGCCCCAGGAAATTAATACGAGGGGTGGCTTTGGCGTCCCTGTACCGACCTGTGGATGCTGACCACCTGGGAGGGGCACGAGCTTGGGCGAGGCAGTTCCCTTCGGAGGGGTGATTCCTAGGGAGGCAGGGAGCAGGAGGCCTCGGCAGCTGGCATCTCTGGCAGCTGGGATGGTGTGCCAGCCCTGAAAGAGTGGCTCTGGGGAAAGCAGCGTAGCACCCACTACACAGGCACAAAAGTTGAGTGGAAAGTATGTGTGGTTGTGTTCTTGTCAAAGGTGAACCTCTAACACCCAGACTCATTTCTTTGGGCCCACATTGGTCCCACTTCCCCACTGACACACTGGCACATCTGAGGCTATGAAGATGGCTAAGATCTAACCCCACCCTCAGGACTCTCAAAGGCTGGTGGGTCCATGGTAAGAAAACTTGCCACCCAGAACACGCTCGTGAGAGCTGGGACAGGCATGAAAACAGAGGACGTGGCATCAGAGCGGATGCTCCAACCCACCTGGGGCGGAAGCCAAGCTTCGAGGTAGAAGTCACATCCAGGGGAGACCTGAAGGATGGTCGTGAACGGGGCCCAGGGGCAGGAAAGAACAGAGCACATTTGAGAAAATGCCAGCAGCTCAGTCTGTCTGCTGCGTGTGCCAGGACCGTATAGGATCTCAGGAGCCATGTGGGGACAGGTGGACCTGATTCTGACTCAGCGGCAAAGGTGAAGCCACTGAAGGGTTTCAAGCAGAACAGCACAAGTTCTGTTTCGGCAGTGATGGAACTCATGGAGATCCAGCTGACGCTGTCCCTCAGATAAGGCTCCACCCGCTCTGACAGGGACACTTCCCCCCTCAGCTCCCTCCACCAGGATGCCTCTCCCTCCCATTCTCCACCCCCGACCCCCTCCTGCCACCAGAAATTCAGCTGACACTTCATGGCTGAATAGTGAATGAATGGATGGATGGATGAACGAATGAATGAAAGATTGAAGACCCACCTTTCTTCAATCCGCCCCACCAAGGACTCCCAGAGCACTGTTTCCCCTCCCTTGTGGCCTGGAGAGCAATGGGAAGGCAGCTTTATAGTTTGCTTTTTTACAGCGTGAAAATATGCTTTAATGAGAGTATTAACAAAACAATGTGGAACACAGAGGGGAGGGTGCAACTAGGTGCCTGGGAGCGCTTTTAGGAGAGGTGGCTGGAGCTGGGTGGTGATGGGAGAGGCGGCATCACCAGGAAAAGAGAGAGCGGACTGTCTTTGGGGAAGGCAAGGAAGATTTGGGTGGGGTTTCAGACCGCTCAGAAGAACTGGGATGCCAGTAGGCCTATCTTACAGCTACCAACTGAGCAGCTACTGTGTGCCAGGCACCGTGCTAGGTGCTGGGGCTGCAGCCATGAACAAAGTCTCTGCCCTTAGGGAGGTGACATGGCGGGGAGGGAGGCAACCAATGAACATTGCAAATAAGTAAATGATAGGGTAGGTGAGTCGGTGATCACTGCTGTGGAGAAAAGAAAGCAGAGAAGGGAGATGAGAAGTGCTGGGAGCTTGGGAGGGGGCGCCCTCCAGGGAGGAGATGCTGGAGCAGGAGCCCAGTGGAGGTGAGAGGAGGAGGTGCATGCAGATCTGGGGGAGGAGCATCCAGATGGAGGGAGGAGCCCAGGCAGAGGACAGGGGTCCACCCGGAGTTGGAGCGTGGCAGGGCACGGTGAAGGAACAAACAGCTAGGAGAGGGGGCAGCCGGGGGATAATGAGTGGGGCGGCGGGGCAGGGAGAGTGGGAGATGAGGGCAGAGAGCTAACAGTGAGCAGTGGGGTGAATATGTGGGTGAGGGGAGGACTCTGGCTTTTACTCTGCTTGAGACAGAGTAGAGCAAAGACACAATTTCTGTTTTAATGGAATCCCTGTGGCTACATGTGGGGGAAAGATGGCAGGGAGACCAGGGAGACAGCGATGACCCAGACCACAGGGGACAGGGCTCAGACCACAGTATTCCTCGTTTCTTGAAACTGGAATGACCCAGGGGTCCATCAACAGGGGAGTGGATAAAACAGATGATGGGAAATCTGTACAACGGACTACTACGCAGCCACGAACAGGAATAAGCTGTTGATAACCCAATAACATGGATAAATCTCAAAATAGTTAGGCTGAGTTAAAAAAGCCAGGTGGAAACAGAGTACCCAGTATGTGATTCCATTTACCTAAAAGATGAGAAAATGTAAACTAACCTATAGTGACAGAAAGCTGACCAGTGGATGCCTGGGGAAGAGGGCGGTGCACGGGGAAAGCAATGGGAGATTCGGGAGATATTCTGGAGGCAGAGTTAACAGGATTTGATGACCGACTGGATGGGCGTGTGTGATACAGGAGCTGGGGATGACTGCAAGGTGTGGGAGGGCTGAGGGTAACCACGGAGGTGCTGGGGGCAGGGCAGAGTGGAGGTGACAACGTCGAGTTCCCACACGGGGCTTGAGGGGCCAGTGGGTCTGTACATGGCAACTTGCAGGAGACAGCTGAATGGATTGTTCTGGATCTCAGCAAGGAGGTGGGCAAGAGAAGGATTTTCGGGAAACATGGAGCAGGGGGCAATGGTGTGTGCTAGTAAACTAGTTCTCTGAAAAGAAGAGTAAAAGCCCTGATTTGTCCTGCTGGTCAATTTCCATGGTGTGTATGTTCCCACCATGGCCAATTTCAAGCTACTAATGGCTGAACAAGGAGCTGGCATTCCTGAATATTTAACAGCTCAACGAAGCTGGTGGGAGCAGGCTCCAGCAGCCAGTGGAAGGGGTGGAGGCAATAACAAGCCTGATAATTAACATCTGGCAAACATTAACTCTTGTCCCAACTGCATCGCATCCTGTCTCGTTCAATCCTTACAATGCACTCTGTGGAGACACAGGGAGGGGCTTTACTCAACGCCCCAGCCACCAACCAGCAAGTGGAAAGACTGGGATACGAACCCAGCAGACAGATGCGATGTTGCATACGTGTTTTGTTTTGTTTTGTTGAGTATAGTTGATTTACAATGTTGTGTTAGTTTCTGCTGTACAGCAAAGTGAACCAGTTATACGTATTCATACATCCACACTAGTTTAGATTCTTTTCCCATATATATCATTACAGAGTAGAGTTCCCTGTGCTATACAGTAGGCCCTTATTAGTTACCTATTTTATATATAGTAGTGTGCATATATCAATGCCAATCTCCCAATTTATCCCTCCCCCCTTCCCCTTTGGTAACCATAAGTTTGTTTTTTACATCTGTGACTCTATTTGTTTTGTAAATAAGTTCATTTGTACCCTTTTTTTAGATTCCACATATAAACGATATCCTACGATATTTGTCTTTCTCTGACTTACTTCACTCAGTATGACAATCTCTAGGTCCATCCATGTTGCTGCAAATGGCATTATTTCGTTATTTTTTATGGCTGAGTACTATTCCATTGTATGTATGTACCACATCTTCTTTATCCATTCCTTTGTTGATGGACATTTAGGTTGCTTCCATGTCCTGGCTATTGTAAATAGTGCTGCAATGAACATTGGGGTGCATGTATCTTTTCGAATTAGAGTTTTTGTCTTTTACAGTCCAGGAGTGGGATTGCTGGATCATAGGTAGCTCTATTTTTAAGGAACCTTCATACTGTTCTCCATAATGGTTGTACTAATTTACATTCCCACCAACAGTGCAAGAGGGTTCCCTTTTCTCCACACCCTCTCCAGTATTTGCTGTTTGTAGATTTTCTGATGATGCCCATTCTGACTGGTGTGAGGTGATACCTCACTGTGGTTTTGATTTGCGTTTCTCTAATGATTAGTGATGTTGAGCAGCTTTTCATGTGCCTCTTGGCCACCTTCTTTGGAGAAATGTCTATTTAGGTCTTCTGCCCATTTTTTGATTGGGTTGTTTTCTCGATATTGAGCTGCATGAGCTGTTTGTATATTTTGGAAATTAATCCCTTGTCAGTCGATTCGTTTGCAAATATTTTCTCCCATTCTGTGAGTTGTCTTTTCGTTTTGTTTATGGTTTCCTTTGCTGTGCAAAAGCTTTTAAGCTTAATTAATCCCATTTATTTTTGTTTTTATTTTCATTACTCTAGGAGGTGGATCCAAAAAGATCTTGTTGCGATTTATGTCAGAGAGTGTTCTATGTCTTCTTCTAAGAGTCTTATAGTACCCGACCTTACATTTAGATCTTTAATCCATTGAGTTTATTTTTGTGTATGGTGTTAGGCTGCGTAAGTGTTGATACTTTCATTGCTGTGCCCCAGAAGCTTCCCACACTGAGCCATTCACCGCCCAGCAGGCACTGGCCTTGGACTGTTATTCCTAACAACCCTCCAAGGTAGATTCTATTATTATTCCCATTTTAGATAGGGAAGCTGTGGGTAGAATGAACAATAGCTTGCCCGATGGCTCACAGCTGGCTTGTGGTGAAAGCAGGACTGGTACCCAGGAAGGCTGGCTCCGAAGCTATGCCCTCAACCTCTGGGCTATGTCACCCACAGGCTTCGTCCTCTACCCTTAATTCAACTCAGATCATTGAATCTTACTGAGAAGCTGAGCTCAGGAGTTTCAGGAGTAAGCAATTTTAACATGCTTTTATTCCAGTCCGTATTACATTTCCTCCCATTGTTCAATCTGTCTAGCAACCCCAGATTTCAGTGGCTTCGTGATTGTTCCAGTTGGCACAATCAGGACAAAGGACATCAGTAAAAAGGAACAGGGGTGGGGGGGTGGGAAGACAGATACTGGAGGTGGAAGTGGGCGTGACTTGGGAGGCTGCGATGTGGGGAAGCTCAGACCCTCCCAGTGGTCTGAGCCTTCAAGTCAGCACCCCTCCAGCACACCACTGGCCCTGCTGAAATGAGGGGCTGCATCTGTGCCCACTTGGGATTCACAACCGGGGGAGCTTGAGAGACTCTGTCTCCCTCTGGGCAGCCAAAAATGCAAGAGAGCTTACGGCTATGAGCAGCTATGTTCTTGCCTCCATTGAGAAAGCCAGGCTGTAAGAAGAGAGAAGAATGAATCCACGGTATGGAGAGAGGCAGACATGAAAGAGAGAGAGAAAAAAATCCCTGCAGGGGTTTGAGCCTGTTTCTGGGTGTCCTACCTTGGAGTTCCCTTACAACAAATTTCCCTTTTTCCTTAAACTACTTCCAGTTGGGTTCCTGCCATGTGGACCCAAAAGAATTTCAAGAGATACACCTGCCATGACAGGATGTACCCTGAATTTCTCCTCCATGAGAGAGTATTTTGTCAAGACTAGGTTCAGCTGCAAGTAACAGAAAAACCTAAAGTCATATGATATAAACAAGTTGGACGTTTAATTAACTTTTACATACACAGAGTCTGGAGGTAGGGCATGCAGGGCTAATGTGGCAGCTTCATAATCATAAGGACCCAGCCTCCTTTCATATTATTGCTCTGTCATCTTCAGTATATGACTTGTGATCCAAGATGGCTGCTGGAGCTCCAGCCATGACATCCACATTCCAGTCAGTAATACAAAGGAAAAAAGGCTTAGAAACATTCTCTTTAAGGCCAATCCCTAGAAGTCCCACACAACACTTCTATACTTGTATCTACTGGCCAAAACGTAGGGGAACATAGTGTAATTTTTGCTGTTCTAATGTATCCATTTAAAAATCAAGGCTTGTATTACTAAGGAAGAAAGGGTCGTGGATATCAGGGGAATCTCTTCCAAAATCTTATCCTTCCACAGAGATGGAAGGCATCCTGCATCTTCAGTCCAAGGCCTTCTAAACTGAGGAATTTCCTGACAGGCCTTCGGAGAACTGATTCCACCAAAAAGAAACTATCAACAGTGGGCCAGTGGATGTAGCTCACCGGGGGCAGGTGGTGGCCCGGGAAGCAGGCACAAGGCCAAGGGGCTGTTGATCTCCTGTTAGAACCCAGCTCCGTCCTTTCTTATCAAAAGAGGAAACCATCCCTGCTCCACCCAGGGCAAGGTCCCTGCCTGACAAGATGGGAGCTGACACTAATCGATAATCCAGTCTTCCCATGAGGCAACCACAGCGAGTGCTTACCTGTGACTCTCAAGAGCTGTAAATGGGGTAGGGCCTTGGTCTCCTGCAACCCCCAGAGATAGAAGACCCAGCCCCCCCACCACTGTCTGGACA
Source organism: Pseudorca crassidens (assembly GCF_039906515.1). Classification (NCBI taxonomy): domain Eukaryota; kingdom Metazoa; phylum Chordata; class Mammalia; order Artiodactyla; family Delphinidae; genus Pseudorca; species Pseudorca crassidens. The sequence goes on along the minus strand of NC_090315.1, from coordinate 11,802,685 downwards.
AGCACCCATCCTACCACTGTCATTCAAAATACACACCTCTACCACCAGGAGGAACCATTCACAAGGAGTACATCCAACGGAATTATGCAAGGCAGTGGCACCCTGGTCCACCCTGGGGTGGGAAGAGGGGGTAGAAGAACTAGATTGAGGGGGTATATTCCCCGCACCCCCCCCCCCCGTATCAGCTTCCAGAGAACAGCATGGTAAGGCGGAGCGGATGGAGTGGAAAGTAACAGTTCCTGTTACAGCCCAAATGACAGGGTCATAACCAAGCAACAGGAAGAACATGGTAGCAAGTGGATGATGGGCTGGAGCTGGGGGGATAGGCAGACCAGCTGGAGGGGTCTCAGAGCCTCCGGGAGAAGAGCAGAGGGTGCCCTGACCCAGACAGCACATCCTGAACTATCAGAACTAACTAGTCCCTTGGCCATATTTGTTAGGGTTCTGACCAGCTCTCTGGGGAGGAGGAATTGTGGGCTGAGAGAAGAAACCACTAGGCATCCTTTGGATACTTGGAGAAAATGGGAAGGGTGTTTCAGACACAGGGAACAGCAGGGGCAAAGACATGGGTGTAGCCTTCTCACGGGTATCCTCAAACCACAAGGCAGGTACATGGCTGGGAGAGTTACCGTTTGGAAGCACAGGCTTCATCCCATCACCCATCCCTGTCTTTCTCACACTCAGCAGTTGAAGACGTCAGCATCATATTTAGGAGACCATAAATTTATAGGATTGTGGGTTTATAGATTAAAAGCCCCAAGCTCAGAGCAAGACTTCTCAACCTTGTTCACCCATCAGAAACACTGGAGAAGACTTTCAAATACTGATGAGTGTATAAGAGAGCTGTGGTACATCCACACAATGGAATATGGTTGCCCCTTGAACAACGTGGGGATTAGGAGCACGGACCCCCTGTGCAGTCGAAAATCCACGTATAAGTTTCGGCTCCCCAAAAACTTAACTACTAATAGCCTACCACTGACCAGAAGCCTTACTGATAACACAGACAGTTGATAAACACATATTCTATATGTTATATGTATTATATTAATATACTGCATTCTTACAATAAACTAAGCTAGAGAAAATATTAAGAAAATCATAAGGTAGAGAAAATACGTTTACAATACTGTACTATATTTATCGATACCACTGTTTACAAGATGAACCATCTGTCAGTACCTCTATCGATACAGTATACAAAACACTGTTGATGTTAGACGTTTTACTGACACAACATCAAAAACGAAAAGATAATGTGAAAAAAGGCATTCATATTTACTTACAGGCATAACAAATCATGCATTGATAAGGAAGCAGCAGCAATAGGATTGCTTTATGGTAGCCTAGCTTAACTGATACTGTTGCTTCCTGGTAGCCAAGTCAATAAATTTTAACGGCATACAAATATTACAGTCATATTCATAATACAGTACTGGAAACATTGACACATTTTTTAAAAAAATCACTTACTTGACACACAGTTTCCCAATTATGAGGGGGAGGGAGGGACGGAGGGAGGAGGGCATACTGTAACGTAATTCTTCGAAAGTCATAAAAACAGTACAAAAACACATTAATTTTATAATATATAAAATATATTTGTATATTAAATATATAAATATGTTCACCTTATGCCTATGTAAACAAGTCAAAACAAGTCTTGCACAGGATGTTCTACACATATATTCTTGTATATTTATTGAAAAACATCTGCATATAAGTGGACCCATGCAGTTCAAACCCATGTTATTCAAGGGTCAACTGTACTCAGCAATAAAAAGGAATGAAATACTGGGACAGGCAACCACATAGTTGAATTTCAAAAACATTATGCCGAGTGAAATGACTGCTCAGAAGGTACTCGATTCCACTGATAAGAAATGCTAAGACAAATCTAACCTTTTTTCTGGAAAAAAAAAAAAGGCCAATCAGTGGTTGCCTGAGGTAGAGGGATTAACTGCAAAAGGGGCACAAAGGAATCTTTGGGGTCACGAAAATGTTCTGTATCTTGACTGTAGTGGTGGTTACATGGGTTAAATATATCAAAATTTACATTTAAAAAAATTACTTAATTTTGGCTGCATTGGGTCTTCATTGGTGCGCGTGGGCTTTTCTCTGGTTGGGGCGAGCAGGGGCTACTCTTCGTTGCGGTGCGCGGGCTTCTTATTGCGGTGGCTTCTCTTGTTGCGGAGCACGGGCTCTAGGCGCAAGGCTTCAGTAGTTGTGGCACATGGGCTCAGTAGTTGTGGCTTGCGGGCTCTAGAGCGCGGGCTCAGAAGTTGTGGTGCACGGGCTTAGCTGCTCTGTGGCATGTGGGATCTTCCCGGACCAGGGCTCAAACCCGTGTCTCCTGCATTGGCAGGCGGGTTGTTTATTTATTTTTAAAAATAAATTTATTTATTTATTTATTTTTGGCTGTGTTGGGTGGGTCTTCGTTGCTGAGCGTGGGCTTTCTCTAGTTGTGGTGAACGGGGGCTACTCTTCATTGTGGTGCGCAGGCTTCTTTTTCATTTTCGTGGCCTCTCTTGTTGCAGAGCACAGGTTCTAGGCGTGCAGGCTTCAGTAGTTGTGGCTTGCGGGCTCTAGAGCTCAGGCTCAGTAGTTGTGGCGCACGGGCTTAGTTGCTCCACGGCACGTGGGATGTTCCCGGGCCAGGGCTCAAACCCCTGTCCCCTGCATTGGCAGGTGGATTCCCAACCACTGAGCCACCAGAGAAGCCATACACTTTTTTAAAAATTGAGGTATACCTGATTTACAATGTTGTGTTAGTTTCAGGTGTACAGCAAAGTGATTCAGATATATATAGATATACATATATGTATATGTATATCTATATATTATTTTTCAGATTCTTTTCCCTTATAGATCATTACAAGATATTGAGTAGAGGTCCCTATGCTATATAGCAAGTCCTTGTTGGTTATCTATTTTATATATAGTAATGTGTATATGTTAATCTCAAACTTCTAATTTAACCCTGCCCCCACAAAGTTACACTTTAAATAGGTGCTTTTTTTTTTTTTTTTTTTTTGTGGTACGCGGGCCTCTCACTGTTGTGGCCTCTCCCGTTGCGGAGCACGGGCTCCGGACGCGCAGGCTCAGCGGCCATGGCTCACGGGCCCAGCCGCTCCGCGGCATGTGGGATCTTCCCGGACAGGGGCACGAACCCGTGTCCCCTGCATCGGCAGGCAGACTCTCAACCACTGCGCCACCAGGGAAGCCCCAAATAGGTGCATCTTAATGGATGTAAATTATACCTCAATAGAGTAGATTTTTTAAAGTAAATCGATGTTCTGGTCCACCTTTAGAGATTAGGTTGACCTGGGGTGCAGCCTGGGCACTGGAGTTCTGATAAGCTCCCCAAATGATTCCAAAGTGTCTGGGAGCAGTGGTCCTCCAGGTGTGCCCCGCAGATGTGCATCGGAAACACAGGGAGTTGGTTAATGCAGATCCCTGGCTTCCACCCCTGGAGGTTCTGATGCTGTACATCTGGGGTGGGGCTGGGATCCTCATTTTAACAATGTTAACAAGCTCCCCAGGTGATTCTCCAATGCTCTAGAGTTCTCTAGAACTTGAGAGCAATTGGTTTAGAATGTGCTGTGGGTTGGGCCCCACTCCCAGGGAAAACCAGGGGTTGAGAAGAAAGTTGAGCTGGGCCCTGCTGTGTGTCCTTGAGCTAGACTCCAAACCTCTCTGATCCTGCTTTATGGTGCATACTTCAGAACCCAGAGCTGTCCACTACCAGCAGTCCACATGTGGCTAGTGGTCTGCTTTGAGATGCGCTATAAGTGTAAAATACACACTGGATTTGCAAGACTTTGCATGAAGAAAAGAATGTAAAGCATCTCATTAGTAATTTATTATATTGCATACATGTTGAAATGACAACATTCTGGATATATTGGGTTAAATAAAATATACTATTAAAATTAATTTTACCTGCTTCTTTTTGCTTTTTTTTTAACACCTAAATTCATTTAACCATGGAACCATTTCTTTTTATCAAAGAGGAATTTGTTTTCTGTGGAATTCTACTCAAAGGCAAGGGATAAATGTATACTTTTAGTTCTAAAATTTTATGATTCTTTAATTCATAAATTTCTCAAGAAAGGTTTCAGAGAAATATTTTTTTATGGATGAGGGCTTCCTCATCCTTTTTCATAAACAAGTTACCCTCTTTCTGAAAACGTGCTGCCATGACAAGATTCAACAATGCACCATCTCTAAGACTGTCAGCCTCTGTTGACTGCTGGAGTCTGCACAGATTTTCAAAGTCCCCCACGATCTGTCCCTACCACGCTCATCCACAATTAGCAGGTATCACTCTCACACAAACCATCTATTCAAAAATCTGGTCTCCTGGGCTTCCCTGGTGGCACAGTGGTTGAGAGTCTGCCTGCCGATGCAGGGGACACAGGTTCGTGCCCCGGTCCGGGAAGATCCCACATGCCGCAGAGCGGCTGGGCCCGTGAGCCATGGCTGCTGAGCCTGCGCGTCCGGAGCCTGTGCTCCGCAACGGGAGAGGCCACAACAGTGAGAGGCCCGCGTACCGAAAAAAAAATAAAATAAAAAAAAATCTGGTCTCCTTACTGTCATCTTGACTTTCATGTCTGTACTTTTGTCTTTTATTTTTAATTGACCTGGTATATCTTTCCCCAAAACTTCAAAGTTTGGTGCATGCCCCATCCTCCACAAATTTTCCCTGGCAGTTCTAGTCTATATTGATCTATCTCTTTACAAACTCCATTGTTCACACGTTAGAATCCGTGTGGAGCTTCTGCCCCAGATGCACAAACCCAGACCCACCCCTGTGAGATACTGACTTAGTGGCTCCGGTATGGAGCCCTGGTACCTGTATGTTCACAAAGCTCTGCTGACGATTCTGATAACACACAGGAGTGAAGAGTACCTCCCTGCCATAGAGCGTGCAGTGCTGTACCAATCAAACATGTGTTCAGCGCTGACATAGAGCGTGCAGTGCTGTACCAATCAATTAAACGCGTGTTCAGCGCTGACATAGAGTGTGCAGTGCTGTACCAATCAATTAAACGCGTGTTCAGCGCTGACATAGAGTGTGCAGTGCTGTACCAATCAATTAAACGCGTGTTCAGTGCTGCCTACGGGCCATTGCTTGGGGATACACAGAACACAGCAGCATCCTTGCACTCAGACAGCACAGAGTGTAGCTGCAGAGTTCCCTCAACTAAACGTGATGGGCACTATGAAGGAGGTATGAGTCCAGTGCTTTGGGAGCACAGAGAGTGGTGAACGGTTACCAAAGAGACCATGGAGGAAGCTGAGGTGGCCCCAGAAGAAGAGTTGGATATTGCAGTAACACATGTGGACCTAGAGATGATCATACTAAGTGAAGTAAGGCAGAAAGAGAAATACCATATGACATCACTTATATGTGGAATCTAAAATACCACACAAATGAACTGATCTACAAAACAGAAACAGACTCACAGACACAGAGAACAGACTTGTGGTTGCCGAGGGGCAGGGGGCTGGGGGAGCGAAGTATCAGGAGTTTGGGATTAGCAGATGCAAACGATTATGTATAGAATGGATAAACGACAAGGTCCTACTGTAGAGCACAGGGAACTACATTCAATATCCTGTGATCAACCCTAATGGAAAAGAATATGAAAAAGAATGTATATATGTATAACTGCATCACTTTGCTGTAGAGCAGAAATGAACACAGCATTGTAAATCAGCTATACTTCAAGAAAATAATTTTTTTAAAAAAAGAGTTGGATTTTTACCAACTCTCAAATAATTGGGTTATTTTAGATGGAACCATATATGGAGTATACGCCTCCAGATGCTCTGGCACAGAGTATATGGAGGGAATGGTAGGGAGTCAGAATGGAAATGTTGGTAGAGGTCAGAATATGAAGGACTTCAAATACCATGCTAAGAATGTCACTGTTTTCCTCTGGACAATAGAAAATAATTTAAGGAAGAAGCATCCAACTTTGTTGTTGTTACTGTTTTCTAGCATTGATTCACATGATAGAAATCTCTATGAGTATGGTGCCCATTCACTTTTTTTTTTTTTTTTTTTTTGCGGTACGCGGGCCTCTCACTGTTGTGGCCTCTCCCGTTGCGGAGCACAGGCTCCGGACGCGCAGGCTCAGCGGCCATGGCTCACGGGCCCAGCCACTCCGCGGCACGTGGGATCTTCCCGGACCGGGGCACGAACCCGTGTTCCCTGCATCGGCAGGCAGACTCTCAACCACTGCGCCACCAGGGAAGCCCCACCATTCACTTTTATTAATGTGTCAAGACAACCGATTTTTTGTAAGAAACACTAAATCAGCAACTCTCTAAATGTATAAGAATACCATATTCTCACCTAGTTTTTCTTTAGCTGATAATTCATAATACCCAAGTTTCAAGTTATAATTTTCCATGGTTCTATAGCTTATATTAAATACATCTAGTTTCAGTTACAATTAGTGATAAATTCAAATCCACCAGAATGACGACAACCTGAAACCAATTTTACGTAGGTAGTGGCAAACAGGTGAAAATAATTATCCTGTCTTTCTGCCTTTTTTTTTTTTTTTTTTGTGGTACGCGGGCCTCTCACCGCCGTGGCCTACTCTCCCGTTGCGGAGCACAGGCTCCGGACCCGCAGGCCCAGCGGCCATGGCCCACGGGCCCAGCCGCTCCGCGGCACGTGGGATCCCCCGGGACCGGGGCATGAACCCATGTCCCCTGCATCGGCAGGCGGACTCCCAACCACTGCGCCACCAGGGAAGCCCTCTGCTTTTTTTTTAATGAAACGCCTAGAAATCAAAATACATCTGTGGCTTGCATTACATTTCCATTGTTCAGTGCTGCTTCAGACTGTAATGATACCCACTCCCCAAGGACTGGTACAAGGCTCAGTTCAGCTTAACGTTACACGTAAAAGAGATTGGTTTTAAACCATTGGGGGAAGTTTGATAAACTGTAGTAAAAATAAAAATAGTAAAAGGTAGCATTTAAACTGAGGCCAAGCACATGTACTTAGATACTGCTTCGTTGAATCCTATGAACCCACCTGGTGTCCCTGTGAAGGAGTGTATCTATTGCTGTGTAACAAATTACTCCAAAAATTCATGGCTTAAAAACAACAACAACAGTTATTAAGCGCACAGTTTCTGTGCGCCAGGAATTTGGGAGCGGCTTACCTGGGTAGTTCTGGCTCAGAGTCTCTCGTGAGGTTTCGGTCAAGATGAGGGCCGAAGCTGCAGTGAACTAAAGGTTAGAAGATCCGCTTTCTAGATGGCTCATTCCCATGGCTGTTGGCTGGAAGCCTCAGGTCCCCGCCAGGTGGACCTCTCTAGAGCGCTGCTTTTAAGTGTGAGGAAACGCAGAGAGAAGAGCCTGAGGCTGGAACTGGGGGAAGGGAGGGCTGTAAACTGGGCTTGGAGAGGAGGATGCTCTTCTCAAATGTAGCAGGTGTGGGAGACTGGTGGAGGTTGGTGGGGTACCTCCCCGCAGCATCCATTCCTCCCTGTGTTCCTTGCTGGAAGAACCCCAGAGCTGAAAAACGACCACCTTCCTCCCTGCCCTCGGCGGTGAATTAAGGACAGGAGCTCGCCAGAAAAGACAAGTCCTGATTGGTCAAAAGCTGAGCCAATCATGATGCTCCTACTCCCAGCAACAGACATGTGACCTGGTTCTGGCCAATACCAAATGAGAGGATGTCTCCTGGGGGCCGGTGGGAAAGATTTTATTGTCTCTTAAAGAGAACTAGCAACAGGTGATCTTTTATCCTGCCTTTGGAAGCTGTTGTTGGCCCATGTGGTATCCATCTTGGACTGTGAAGGGATTCTGCCTCAGAGTTCGACCTGCTGAGGGCGGGGAAGGGAGATGCAGAGCCTGGGTCTTTGGTGTTATCACCGAGCCACTGTGTTAACCAACCTAGAACTGCCCTCGTTGGAATTCCTGCTACATAGGATATCATTTTGAGTTGGGTTATCCATTTTTTGCAACCAAAAGCATCTAAACAGATACTTTGGAGGCGGATTTTCTCACCTGGGCATAGTCCTGGCTCAATTAACCATGAGATGGGGTGAGGAGCGGCAAGAAGGAATGTCTATTAAAAGGTTTTAAAATGTGAGATGAACATTAAGGGGAAGGGCCCCACCCACGACCCAAGTAAGACTTGAAGACTGGAATTGTCACCATTGTGGACTTCTTAGGTTTGCAAGAAGACAAGAGATTTTTCAAATGCAACTCTCTGAGAAGTGAGGTGATTGTGCTTTTTTTCCCAAGATTTGGGATAGCGGAATGTCACCATTAACATCCAAATGGGTTACAGCTCAAAGTGACAGGTTATTGAGTCCAAAAGACTGGCCTGGGTTCACAGCCATCCTGGAACGGCTCAAACTAAAATTTTTACTTTTCTCTCCTACTTCGTTTCTTCATTTTGATGGATGCAAAACGTTGCATGCCTTGTGTTCTATTTGTTAATGATCATATTATTCCCATTTCCTTTTACATTGTAAGTTTTGACCATATTGAAGCTGTTTCTTTGTTCTCTTAACACTAAAAGAAAAGCCGGGGGGGCGGGGTGGGGGGAGGATTGCAAGACTGCCTTGAAACTCTAGGTTGTTCTAACTGGTAACAAAAATCTCAGCAACAAGAAGGAGAAAATATTCCCTCTTCTGCAGCTTATGGAAAGCAGAGACTTTTTGCCTCGTGAAATTCTCCTTGTAAATGTATTTCGAATAAAGGAGTCTTATAAGAAACCCAGACTTCAAAAATTGATGTTTGCTGCATCCTTTGAAAGTCCTCATTAACCTGCTGTATTAGTTTGCTAGGGCTGCCTTAATAAACTACTACAGGCTAGGTGGCGTAAACTACCAGAACTCATTGTTCTGGTAGTCCAAAGTCAAGGTGTTAGCAGAGTTGGCTTCTCCTGAGGCCTCTCTTTTTGGCTTGCAGACAGGTGACATCTTGCTGTGTCCTCAGATGACCTTTTCCCTGTGTGCACTCGCATCCCTGGTGTCTTTTCCTCTTCTTATGAGATCACTGGGCCTATTGGATTAGGGCTCCACCCTTATAACCTCATTAAGCTTAATTACCTCTTTAAAGAACTGCCTCCAATACAGTTACTTGGGGGTTTAGGACTTCAACGTATGAGTTTGGGGTGATACAATTTAGTTGCTAATACCTCCCAAATCTGGACTGGTTGTCTTAATAATAATCTGTTGCCCCTGGTAATAATATCTACATTGATACTCCCTTTTCCTGAAAAGTGCAAAGACCAGTTTTCATTGTCACTTCTCTCTTTCTCCACCCTCATGGAGCTAAAAAGAACACCCATAACTCTGCTAGGTCCTTTTATTTAAACAAATAGTGTTGTGTCATTTAAATTAATGTTTTACCTCCTATTGCTATATGGCTGTGACTGAAAACAGCAAGGTAAGAAAAATTGCTTTCACTTAGGAGATGCTATTTCACTTGTGTTTTATATATATTGGGAGGATAGATCTGGTGCTGTGACATTCTTGTGCATATTATTTGACTTAAGATTGGATTAATTTAAATTGGCTGAAAGGGACAGACCCATGCCAGAGAAAGACAGCTGGGTGCCCTCTGATGGAAAAGGTAAAGGAAGCTGACTCTATCAGACCCCACAACCGCAGAACTGAAACTGCAGAACTGACCCACCGCGGGAGCTGCTGCCTCCACCATCACAGAAAGGTGGGGAATCAAAAAGCTGTTACTACAGGCATACAGATGTTACATGTTCAGTTCCAGACCATTGTAATAAAGGGAATATCACACTAAAGCAAGTCACAGGAATTTCTTGGTTTCCCAGTGCATATAGAAGTTATGTTTACACTATACTGGAGTCTATTAAGTGTGCAATAGCATTATGTCTAAAAAAAATGCACACACCTTAATTTAAAAATACATTATTGCTAAAAAGTGCTAACCATCATCTGAGCCTTCAGCCAGTTGTAGTAGCAACATCAAAGATCACCGATCACAGATCTCCATAACAAATATAATAACGAGAAAGTTTGAGATATTGTGAGAATTACCAAAATGTGACACAAGAGACACGAAGTGTGCAAATGCCGTTGGAAAATGACACCAATAGACTTGCTCAACACAGGGTTGTCAACCTTCAATTTGTGAAAAACGTATTATCTATGAAGCGCAATAAAACGAGTAGGCCTGTACTGGAATTGTCAGCTCCAGAACCACATCACATTTGCTGGATTCACAGAGATGAGAGCCTCTCAAAACGCACAAAGCCAGTCACTTGTGGTACCTCAGGAAAAAAAGAGCAGCCCGTCCGTGACTGTGCTTGCCAAAATTCATGGCGGAAGCATCATAAGCAGAACCTCCATTTCACTTTCACTTTCCAAATCTCATGCAAGTATGTCAGATTGACAGAAATATGGCTTCAAGGGGAGTGAGGAAGTGTAGTTTTAGCTGTGGTACTGGAAGGCACGTCAGAAGGGGGAAGGCTCCCATGGTGAGCAAACGGATCCACAACCCAAAACCCCTGGGACATTTTCTCTTCAGCTTCCTACATCCACGGGGAAATCCACTTCTGGCCTTTCCCCTGCGTAGGTAGGGCCTGCTTTGCAGAAGAAGGTCCAGATGACGTCTGGTTTCTTCGCACGTATTTTTCTACCAGCAACCGGGTGGAGATTTAAGATCTCAGTGAATATCACCCCTTGTCCTCGCCTGCAGGCAGAAACAATTGAGAGAGAGAAAGAGATGCAGGAGTAAGCAAGAGAGAGGATAACATGATGGATTTATTACCTAAACGATAAGCAATAGCAGGGAACATGGCCGAGTCCGGTGACCCAATGGGTTTGCCATCACCTCCCCCTCCTTTCTGCTGCCCCCCAAACTGAACAGCTTAAAATTTAGCTGCGTGTGACAGATTCAAAATAACGATAGCTTAAATTACACAGAGATGTATTTCTCTCTCCTGCAACAGCCCAAGCTGGTGGGCAGCTCTGCTCTGTGAAGGTGCCAAGGAGCCTGGGCTCCTCCATCTTGTTGCACTTGTCCCCTTGGCCCAGGATGCCAACGCACTATGTCCCCACTCTAGCCAGAAGAAAGGGAAAACGAGAAAGGGAGGCCCTCTTACTTTAAGGGCATGACCTAAAAACTGCACCTCTGCTCACATCTCATTGGCCAGAATCTGGTCACATGGCCACACTTGCTGCAAGGGAAGCTGGGAAATGTAGTCCTTATTCCAAGCAATTAAGGGTCCAGCTAAAATTTCTTTAACTGATATGAAAGAGGAGGCTCATAGGTCAGCTGTGGGGGCACCACTAGTTTCTCTTCCTTATAAACTTACCTCCGATAGGCTCTTTATCACCTGGCAGGAGGCAACAGACCAAAATATACAGATCCAGAAACAGAGAGGGACACAGAACAGGACCAAAAACAGAGCCACGCAAGCTTAGTTTCCTCTCCCAGACTCATCAGTCTCATAATAACAGGAAGGTGGGGACAAAAGCCGGGAGCCTTACTCTAACTCCACCTTTCTAACTGGTGTGCTGTTGGCTTTTCAGGTGAGACAAGTCTGTGTTGTATGGGACAGTCCCACCTATTACTGCAGGATCTTTACCCCAATAAATGTCAGTACTGTTTCACCCTCAGGCGTGTGACGACCAAAATGTAAGCAGATATTTCCAAAACCCCTGGAAGGGGCTGTGGATGCCTCTGACAGATGACAGGACATCCTTCCATGGAAATGAGAAACATGCGGGATAAGGCTTTCCCCACTCAAACTTAGCCCCTGGTGGGACAGGGAGTTCTTTTGGGTCTCAAGCTGCTTTTTTTACAATTCTGTCCAGAACTGCCCAGCATTGGCTATTTGTCATGTTATTAATAAAATGATGCTTTACTGCTCCCCTCCAACACACCATCACACACACACATACTCACACACACACGGAGCAGGAGAAATAAACGGTGCTACAAGGACTCAAGGAGCCAAGCAAACAGGATCTGACCTTGTGCCTCATTGTCCTGAGGATGGGAGGAAGGAAGCGAGGCTGGCTTGGGGTGAATGTGACTTACGTCTGTGTGACCTTGAACAATTTATTCAACCTCATCCATGTGTCTCTGTTTTCACAGATGAAAAGATGAAAACAATAATAAGGCTGTTAGAAGGCCCAAGTGACTTTATTTTTTTAAATTTTATTGGAGTATAGTTGATTTACAATGTGTTAGTTTCCCAAATGACTTTATTTCTTTTAATATTTATTTCTTTGTTTATTATTTATTTTTGGCTGCGTCGGGTCTTATTTGCGGCACACAGGATCTTTCCTTGCGACACACAGGGCTCTCTAGTTGTGGTACACAGGTTTAGTTGCCCCATGGCATGTGGGGTCTTAGTTCCCCGACCAGGGATTGAACCCTAGTCCCCTGCATTGGAAGGCAGATTCTTAGCCACTGGACCATCAGGGAAGTCCCCGCAGATGACTTTAAAAGATTGTTGTGTATAATGTTTAAGATCACAGACTCCAGAATCTGGCAGCTGGATCTACCCAGCCATCCACCAGCTGTGTAGCCTTGGGTAAGACACTTACCCTCTCTGTGCCTCTGTTTCCTCCTTTGTAATAGGAAAATGGCAGCACACCCCTCAGAGGGCTGTTGAAAGGATGAATGAACTAATATTTGTAAAGTGTTTAGAGCAGTGCCCCACTCAGAGTTGAGTTCTCTGTAAACGTTAGCAATTGTCATGCCACGATTATTTCCTCCAAGTGGGACTCGTGTATTTTTTAAATTAAACTCTCGACTTTATTCTAATTTCACCAATATTTCCACTAACATCCTTCTACTGTTTCAGGATGCACTCAAGACACCATATCACATGTCATTTTCATGACTCCTGAATCTCCTTTGTGACAGTTTCTTAGTCTTACCTTGTTTTTCACGGCTGTCATAGTTTTGAGGAATACTGGTCAGATATTTTGTAGCATGTCCCTCAATTTGGGTTTGTCTGAGTTTTTCTCAGACTGGAGTTATGGGTTTGTTGGGGCGGAGGCGGGGCAAGAAATACCATAGAGGTGAAGTACCCTTCTTATCACATCATATTAGGAGCTACATAGTACTCACATGACATCACTAGTGATGGTAGACTAAGCTATTTTTTTTTTGGTTTTTTTTTGTGGTACGCGGGCCTCTCACTGTTGTGGCCTCTCCCGTTGCGGAGCACAGGCTCCGGACGCGCAGGCTCAGCGGCCATGGCTCACGGGCACAGCCGCTCCGCGGCACGTGGGATCTTCCCGGACCGGGGCACGAACCCGTGTCCCCTGCATCGGCAGGCGGACTCTCAACCACTGCGCCACCAGGGAAGCCCTAGACTAAACTATTTGACGCTAATGAAAGAGAAGTGACTTATTAGATATTCCATCTGCCATTTGCATTCTTTCTTCCTACTTAAGCAGTCAATCCCTTCCCCAAGTTAACTATGGACTTGATGATGGTTTGTTTGATTTCTACATAATTTAGCTATTTCTTGGAATATAAGCAAGGGTTTATTTTAGACTGTAAAGGCAAGCTACGTACATGACTGTTCCTGGCCTTCTTCTGTTTTTTAAAAAACAATTTAAAAAAATTTAATTGTGATTTAAAAAAACCCTCATGATACAAAATTTACCATCTTAACCATTTTTGAGGTACAGTTCAGTAGTGTTAAGTATCTTCACATGGTTATGCAACAAACGGGCTCGTGTTCTTTTTGTGACACACACACGAAAAATTTACACAGTTATGTGGACACGTTTTATTTTGATCATTATGTTTTTATTTTCATCTGCATTAATGTAATTGGCATATAAGTATAAAATTTTGTGAATGTTACTGTTTAAAAACTGAGTTGAGGGCTTCCCTGGTGGCGCAGTGGTTGAGAGTCCGCCTGCCGATGCAGGGGACACGGGTTCGTGTCCCGGTCCGGGAAGATCCCACGTGCCGCGGAGCGGCTGGGCCAGTGAGCCATGGCCGCTGAGCCTGCGCGTCCGGAGCCTGTTGCTCCGCAACGGGAGAGGCCGCAACAGTGAGAGGCCCGCGTACCGCAAAAAAAAAAAAAAAAAAACAAGCTTCAGGTGCTGTTACCCGGATAAAAGAGAGTGAGTACTGGTGGAGCAGAAACCACAGGGTCCTCATCCAAAAATGGTTATTAATCATGTTGCAAATACTTGTTTATTACCCATCAGTGGTCCCCTGGCCTGGCTAGTTGGTCCAGCAGAGGCCTTCAGAAAAATCATAGAAGAGGCAGTATGGCTAATATTAATACAGACATAACCACGTCACTTGATAATGACTACTTTTAGAGACTCACGGGGGAGACTTTGCCCCAGGGTGAGGTAGAACCTGGACATGTCTGGGAGAGAAAAGCATGAACTTCTGAGTCAGATCTGAATTCAAATTCCAACACTCTCATTGTACTCACTCACTCCCTCATTTTTTCATGCATTTGCTAAAGGAAATTAATTGGGCACTCATGATGTGCCGGGTACCGTTCTAGACCCTGAGAAAACCGTCATGAGCCAAACAAAATCCCTACCCTCCCGGATCTGACATTCTAGCTAGGGAGGTGGATGTGGGGGATAAGAGACAAATAATAAACAAGCGGACAAAGAAATAAGTCATTTCAGATAGCAGTAAATATTGAAAAGAAAAGAAAGCAGTGTGTCTTGCTAGCAAGAAGCTAGGGGCCTGATTTGCAGTAGGTATTAGGGAAGGCCTTTGTGGAGAGTTGATATTTGATTTGAGACGGGAATAATGAGATGCAGTCAGCCATGAGATGATCTGTGAAAGTCTCCAAGAGGGAGTAGCAGTGCTAAGGCCCTGAGGTGACCCGCTCCAAGAACTGACAAAAGTCATTGTGAATAGCTCTGTGACATTAGGTGAATTACTTAGCCTCTGTGCACTGCTGGAAAATGAGGATGCTCATACCAACCCCTCAAGGTTACAATGAGGATTCAGACAACAGCTGTAAGACGCAATAGCTAGGGCCTGTGCACAACAGGTGTTCAGTAAATATTAGCTAGCATTTGGACAATATTATTATTAACTTAAGAAGGAAAGAATGGGCCTGGACGGTAAAAAGGATGAGAGAAAGAAGCTTTTGTGTCTTATCCTTCCAGAATCCAAAATTCAGGATACAGTATGAGCAAGGCTCTGAGAAGGGGCTTCTGATCATGACTCCAGGACATCCTAGATACCAATATTAATAATAATTAGCATTATCGTAATAGCTACGGCCATTCATTGGGCATCTACGATATTCCAGACACTCTGCTGGGCCCCTGATGTCCGTGGGCCCCTCTGCCCCTGGGGTAGGCACTGTTATTAACACCCCCATTTTACAGAGGCTCGGAGCCAATAGTCACCAAGTCTGGAGCAAAGCCAGGAGGCCAGCATGAGGCCCAGACACCGCCTACCTGATGACCTTTGGCCGGTCGTTGCCTCTGATGTGGGGTTACAGGGGCAGGACACTTCTGCCCCACTCTCCATCTTCACCATTCCCCCGGCCTGGAGGGGCTGGGAGGAGGAGGCAGAGAGGAGAGCCCCTTCTCCAGGGACCCCGCCCCAGCCTGCTCCCCACCCACACTGCCACCAACCCAGTGCTAGAGAAGAGTGCACACCTGGCGGTGACTTCCCAGCCCACAGCTGGAGCCCGAGACCTGGGGAGGCGGAGGTTGGGCCGGGAATGGGCGGGGCCAGTGCGGGGGCGGGGCCAAGGCTGCGTACTTGACTGTGCGCTCTAGGGGACCCCACTCCCGACAGGGCGACTTCCCCTGAGCCACCGCAGGACGGAAAACGGTATGAGGTGTCCTCTCGGCGCCGCCGGCTCCGGCCACAGCCCCGCCTGGAGAAGGATGCTTCTAACAGGTGCGTGAGAGACAGGGGCTGCACCCACGGGTTGGAGACAAAGAGGGGATATCCCCGGGGAGAGCCTTTATTCAAATCAGAGACGCCCCCACTCTGAGCTCTGACTCTGGTCAGTTTAAAGCCCTTGCAGCACGGGTGCCCGACGCACAGGAGCTCTTGAAATCCCCAAGAGGCCGTGCAATTGATCCCTTCTACAAAGGAGGAAAGTGAGGCTCAAATAGGGGTGGGGTCATTCGCTCAAGAGCACGTGACTGACAAAGGCAAAATCAGAATTCAGGACCCCATCCCAGTCCCTTTCCACCAGAGCACCGTGCCTCACCCTAGCTGTTCACATCTAATAATAATTTTAAAATAATAAGAACAACAATAATAAAATAACCATCATAATATAAAGAGGTCATTGTGACTGAGTACTTCTACATGTCAGCCTGTTCTAAGTGGCTTTCTTATAGTAACATTTAATTCTTAACCCCATGAGGCAAGAGCTATCTGATCCCCATTTCATAGAGTGAAACTTAGACACAGAGAGGTTATGGGTCCTCCCCAGGCCACACAGACTGAAAGTAACAGAAGGAGGACTCGAACCCAGATGGTCTGGCCACCAAGACCACACTTTCCAGAGACCACACACATCTGCCTCTCAGAGAATAAATGAATTGCCTGTTTTTCCAGGTCTTAAAAAGTCCAGTTCTGTGTCATTTCAAAACCCCACCCACAGTTTAAGGCTTCACCTCCTCTCCAGCTCTGGCGTGGGTCAGACTGCAGCGGAGACATGGTGGCAAGCGGTGGGCCTCGTTCCTATTTCTCTCTGTGGGTCCTTTCTCCCCACACAGAGCTGAGGCCTGTGCCCACCCCACCCCCAAAGGCCATGCGCAGGGGAGAGGAAAGCAAGGAAGGGGCAGGAAAGTTTCAACTTGGCTGCTGTAGTTGTAAGGTGGGGACATGGCCTTCTGTGTGGCTGAGGCATGATGGTTAGATCTTTCTGGGTGGGGAATCCACCCAGCAGGTCGTCTCCCATGGGGCTCTTTGCCAGGACAGCCTCCAGCCGGCTCCCTTCAGAGGCATCCACACTGGCTCAAGGAAAACTCGTGAACATCTTTGTTATCCCACCAAACGCTGGAGGCGTGGGCCATTTCCACCCAGCCCACTCCCCCTCCATCCCTCACCTGGAGACTTTGAGGTCTAAGTTCCCACAGACTCCGGAGCACACATCTCCAGCTCTCCAAGAGGTTTTCTTGGGGCCTCCCTGACTTGGCAGGAGGTGGAGGAAAGCCCCCAGCCCCAGGGGGCACCCCCAGTTCATCCTCAGCTCTCCCCCAGGAAGCCTCACTCTGTGCCATCCCCTCCTCTCCATGAGCTCTCGGCCTCCCTTCCCAAGGCCTGGCGGTGGCAGAGCAGCTGGTGCAGGCGGAACTGGTGACGGGTAACCCCTGTTAGCTAGACCTTAGTTGGGAATGGGGAGCTCTTAGCATCTGTTAGTTTATTCTCAGCCTCTGGAACCTCTGGGGAGATCTTGAGACAATGGGAGAGTCAAGTGTGACATTGTGGTGTATTTATATTTATACTTATATTTATACATAGTGATTCAGGGAGTGTCCTGGGCTCAAACGGGGAAAAATTGAATAGAGACTTTTTCTCATTTGATGGAAGATTAGAGATGAAATAAAATAGCCACGCTCCTGGCAAGTAAGAGTTCTGGAACCATCTCTACGGTTCCAGCTCTGAAATTCCATATATATATATTTTACAGGTATTATATATAAGGTATTATTATGGTATATATTGTATATATAGTATAGTATTTATAGGTATATATATGGTATTATTATAGTATATTTATATATATATATTTTATAGGTATTATATATATATTATTATAGTATATAAATCTTATATATAAGGTATATATGATATTTAGGTATTATATGTATTTAATACCTAAGTTGGACTGTCCTGAGCCCTGAAAATTCATAATCTCATTGAATCTCAGGCACTCAGTTGGTTACCATCAACCACCCTCCTTGATGAGTGGGAAAACTGAGGCTCAGGGCCCTGAAGAAAGAGCAGCCGAGTCAGGGTTATGAACCCAGGTCCAGCGGCCTCGGAGTCTATGAATGAAACCATGATTTTACATCAGCTGGAGTAAGGATTGCTAAGATGTGGGGTTTTCTTCTTCAGATGCCTTGAGGACACTCCCTGAATCACCAGGCACCTGCAGCGGTGTCAGAGTCAGAACTTGATAACAGAACACGGACTGCGTGACCTGGGATCTTCCCCTTCCATCATGTATTCAACAAACACCCCTAATGCCTACTCAGGGCCCAGCCTGTGCTGGGGACACAGCTGGGGACACAGCAGCCCTGCCCTCCTGGGGCTCACAGTCCAGAGAGAAGACAGACCCGTCCCCAGACAGTGATGACCCAGAATGGGTGGGGCAGGAATGGGTTGGGGGAGGGAGACCCAGAGGAAAGGGCTCAGGTCTGAAGCTAGGAAGGTGGTGGTCAGGGGAGGACCTTTCAAAGCCGTCAAAATCGAAATAGGACCTCGGAAAGATATGACGTCAGCTATGCAAATTGCATCCCTGTGCTCTTTGTTTCATAAAACCGTAAGACAACAAATTTTTCTATCAAGATAGAAAAGCAAAACCTTGAGCAGCTTCTTGGGTATAACACTTTATTCCTGTCACTTTGACAAGAGCTTCCATTGCCCCATCAAGTCAATTAAGGTCCCTGCCCAAACACTGTATAATAGTATCTATTACCAAGCGCACCTGAGGGTCAGGGAAGATTTCAGAAGGCGGGATGCCTGAGCCAAAACTTGAATCACAGCTTGATAAAGAGTTGGTGCGGAACAGCATTCTAGGTAGGGAGAACAGCACAGGCAGGGGCCTGGAGGCTAGAGCAACTGCACGGCGTTCAGTCGGACTGATGCAGAGGATGAGGGAAGAGTGGAAAACGGAGCGCAGAGATGTAGCAAGAGTGACAGGTGAAGGAGTCTGCACTATGTCCTGAGGGCACTGGGGAGCCATGGAAGGTTTATGAGCAGGGGGAGTAGAAAGGTCACACCAGCTGCCGACTCAGAGAGAAAAATCAGTGGAGGTGGGAGGTGGGCAGTGAGCCTGCCAGAAGACCCTGTGGTGAGATGACTCCTAACTCTCCACTTATGACCTTGGCTCTGAGACTCATGCTTGCTGTGCCTCAGTTTCCCTGCCTGGAAAACAGTGCCAACTTCTGAGTTGTTGAGAGGGACCACACACACACACACACACCCCCTCCCTGGGCACATCACGTTTGTACCTGACGATGCCGCCTGCCCTGGAAGATGTTCTCTCTGGCCACGGCTTCTCCTTCATTTACCCAGAAGAGACCTGAGGTTTCACATTTGTTCTGTAAGTGGGTATTTCTGATCCTTAAAATGTAACAATTTATCATGTGTTTTTTATCTTAAAAGGCACATTTACGGTACTTGCAAGTGTGGAGGCAAGAATGACAATAATGATGAAAATTATAATGAATGTCCAGCATTGATCTGGCAGTCACTTTGTTAGTGCATTAGTCTAAGCACTTTCCAAGCACTAGATCGGGGCTTCTGAACATCGGCACTACTGACATTTTGGACCCGATGATGCCTTGTTGTGCGGGCCCGTCCTGTGCACTGCAGGATGTTTAGCCGTATCCGTGGCCTCTACCCACCAGATGCCAACAGCACACCCTCCCAAGTCGTGACAACCAAAAAGATTTCCAGACATTGTCAGTGTCCCCTGGCAGGGGGGTGGACTGGGGTGGGGGGGATCATCCCCACTGAAAATCTTTAGAGACATTATTATTCTCATTTTATAGATAAGGAAACTGAGGCTCAGAGAGGTTAACTAACTTTCCCAAAGTCACCAGAGCTAGTAAGTTCTGGGACGTGCGTGCCGGCAATCCAGTTCTGGAGCCTGCCATCTGGGGTGTGTGTGCATTTGTGTGTGCAAAACAATTAAGAGCCTAGTTTATACTCTCTTATTTATTCAGATTTTACTTAATTTTTGAATGGGTTATACATTCCCATGGTTCAAGTCGCAATGATGTATAAGAAGGCCTTGAGTGAAGTCTCTGTCCTTCCCCACCCACCCAGTTCCCCATGTACCTTCCCTCGCCCCCACCTCCCACATACAGATAACCACTATATTTTTTTTTTTTTGCAGTACGCGGGCCTCTCACTGGTGTGGCCTCTCCCGTTGCGGAGCACAGGCTCCGGACGCGCAGGCTCAGTGGCCATGGCTCACGGGCCCAGCTGCTCCGCGGCATCTAGCATCTTCCCGGACCGGGGCACGAACCCGCGTCCTCCGCATCGGCAGGCGGACTCTCAACCACTGCGCCACCAGGGAAGCCCAATACTTTTCTTATCGATACCTAGGAGCTCTATATATGGTAGTGAAATGGGCTCTTCATCTGTGATATCAGTTGCAGATTATTTTTCGTAGTATGTCATTGTCCTTTTGACTTTGTGGGTTGTTTTTTTGTTAACTTTGCAAAAGTTTCTTTTTATTATTATGTCAAAATTTTCAGCCTTTTATGACTGGCGTTCATGTTCTTACTGCAATAGTCATCATTCTAGTGAGAGGCAGAAGAATGGGGTGGGCAAGTGCATAGGGTCCGGAGCCAGACTCCAAGGGTTTGCCTCCATGCTCTATGCAATATGGAAAATTAGGGGAAATGAGAGAAACAGGGATGGGGGATACACTGGACAGTATCGTTTAGTGGCTACGAATTTCAGCTGCCTGGGCATGGATCACAACTCAAATGTTTATCACTTATGAAATTCTGAAAGAACATCTTAAATTCTCTGAACCTCCATTTCCTCATCTCTGATAGGGGTATAATAGCTGTGTCAGTCAGAGGCGAGGCAAGACACAGATGGTCCACTCAAAAGGAGTAATGAGGAGAGTTTAATAGGGGGACTAGGCAGGGTATAGGTAAACTGACATGGGATTCTGCAGCACCCAGGGGCTAGCAACAGCAGGAAGCTACCACCTCCCCTGGGCTAGAAGCTGTAAAAGGAACAGCAGCCCCCAAACCCCAAAAGAGTGGTGTATGGACAGGGTCACCCAATAGGATCTCTAATAGAGGGACCTATTGAACCAGTGCTGACGTAGCAGGGAGGGAGCTGTGGGACCAGTTACCTCAAGGTCACTCCCTTCAGCCCTCCTGTCTTCCACCAATGCTCCCATTGGCAGAAGCCAACCAGAAACAAAAGGCGAGGGATCCCCAGAGATGCAGCTCAGGGAAGTCAGCCTTTTGGGGAGCAGAGCAGAGCAAGATGGAGGGCGAATCTGCGTGACATCCAGCATAATAAGTGCCTTGTGGGGCCGAAGTAGGAATAAGTAAGATAATATATGTTCAACATTTTAGACAGTGTCTGGCTTGTAGGAGGTTCTTAAGGAATGCTCCTTTTTACTTCTTTATTATTATTATTATTATCACCGTCGTCGTCATCAACTCTGATGGCCCTCATTCTCACCAGCACAGGAAGGGTTACTTGCTGGGACACCATCTTGCCTTTGATCCCATGGCTTCCTGCTCTCTCTTCTCCCTCCCACCCCCTCCAAGGCAGCCTGCTGGTATTCTTCACCTGCTCTGCCTCCTCGGAGCTGCCCTCTTCTGGGTCTCTGGACCCCTCGACCGAAGGAGCCGATGCCCACCTGCCAGTCCCCAGAAGCCTCGATGGGGTTCTGTCTACTTCTTGGTTCCGAGGGCACGAGGCCCAGCCAGAAGCCATGATCTTCTCCCCTGAGGGCCTCCCAGGGCCCGGCCACACTGGCCGGGAGACGCTGGATACCCAAGGCAGCCTGGTCGTCAGAAATGTGACAACTCAAGATGCAGGCAGCTACACCGTGGTGCTGGAAAGCAGCAGGGGACGCAGGAGTGTGATGGCGCAGATACAGGTCCATGGTGAGCGGGGCCCCATGGCGGGAGGCACCCGGTTCTCAGTCAGCAGTGCCCATCGGGACCCATTCTGTCACCAATCCTCCCTAACAAACCACCCCAGAACTTAAAATAGCAACTGTATTTTCAGCTCAGGATTCTGCTGAACAGTTCTTTTGGTCTCAGCTAATTTTAGTCGGGCTCCCTTACGTTTCTGCAGCCAGTTGGGGGAAGGGATTGCGTAGGCACTGGTCCAGGATGGCCTCCTTCCCATGTCTGGCAGTGGCCTGGCTGGCAGCTGGCATAGTGGGGGTAATTGGGCCACGAGGCTTCTCATCCTGCAGCAGGATAGCCTAGGCTTGTTCACTCAGCAAAGGATGAGAAACAAGAGCAGAAGCTTCAAGGCCTCCCGAGGCCCCGGCTCAGAACGCGCATGCCATCGCTTCTGCCACGTTTTTATTGGCCAAAGCGAGTCACATGACCAGCTTTGCTCCAACAGGAGGGAAATAGGCTCCACCTCTTGGTGAGAAAAGTTGCAAAGTCTCCTGGCTATTTCTTTGTCATCTATCACACTTTCCAACAGATATTCATTAAATATTTGTTCATTATCACTTGGGGAAGGCCAAGGGTCTCTGGTGGTAGCCTTCAGAACTCACCTCTGGTTTTTCTGTTTGCTTTTTCGGGGTTTTTTTGCAGGACGCGGGCCTCTCCCGTTGCGGAGCACAGGCTCCGGACGCGCAGGCTCAGCGGCCATGGCTCACGGGCCCGGCCGCTCCGCGGCACGTGGGATCCTCCCGGACCGGGGCACGAACCCGCGTCCCCTGCGTCGGCAGGCGGACTCTCAACCCCTGCGCCACCAGGGAAGCCCTCACCTCTGTTCTTATGAGCTATTCAGCTCTGGACTTGCACTTTCACACCTGAACCAGAAAAAACAAGCCCTGAGGTTAACCAGAGCCATTGTCCTTAGAAGGTAGTTTAGAGACGTATTAATCTACTAGGGCTGCCGCTCCAAAATACCACATGCTGGGAGGCTTAAGAAACAGAAATCTATTTCTCTCAGCTCTGGAGGCTGCAAGTCCAAGATCAAGGTGTGGGCGGGGGTGGTTTCCTCTGAGGCCCCTCTCCTTGGCTTGCAGATGGCTGCCTTCTCACTGTGTCCTCACATGACCTTCCTTCTTTGTGTGCACCCCTGGTGTCTCCCTGTGTGTCCTAGTCTCTCTTCTTATAAGGACATCAGTCCGATTGTATTAGGGCCCACCCTCACCGCCCCATTAAAGGCCCTATCACCAAACACAGTCCCATTCTGAGGTACTGGGCGTTAGCACTTCATATGAATTTGGAGTGGTGGGGGCGGGGAGGGTGGGAGCACAGTTCAGTCCTATAATAGTTAGGGTTCAGATTCTGGTGTGCTAATAAAGACCCAAAACAACAGTGTCTTAAATAAGATAGAAATTTATCTCTCTCACGTAGTTGTCTGGCATGAACAGTGTAGGGATGATGCGGTGGCTTCAGGGTGGCGGGACCCAGGCTCCTTCTAATTGTTCTGTCCTCACCAGGTTCTATCCTGCCTGGGGGACCCAAGAGAGCTCCCATCACGTTTGCATTCCAGCCAACATAACAGGAGAGGAGAAGGGGAGGGAGGATGCCTTCCTCTTATGGCCCAACACAGAGGTTGCTCACATCCCATTGTCTGGGAACTAGTCACATGGTCATACTTAGCTATAAGAGAAGCTGAAAACGTAGGCTTTATCCTGGGCAACCATATACCTAGATAAAATGTAGGATTCTGTGACTAAAGGAAGAAGGGCAGAAAAGATGGAGGGAGATGCCAAAGGCAGGGATATCTGAGCTGGGACCTGAAGCCTGGGTGGGAGCGTGCCAGGGGAAGAGTTGGGGAAAGTGCTCGTGCAGAGAGACCAGCCGGCGTAAGCACGGGAAGCATGAGTGAGTGGCTCCAATTTACTGAGCCCTCCCTATGGACCAAACGCTGGGGGATTCCACAACAGCACGAGAAACAAGATGCTCTAAGCGCCATGCCCCTTGCACAAGTGGGGAGACTGAGGCTTGGAGAGGTGACATCCACAGCCTGTGGTCACGTCGAAGCAAAGGGCCAAGCTAGGATTCGCACCCCTCTCTGTGATCCAGGAGCTCATCTCCTTCCACGCTGCCTCTCTAGCCCTGCGACATCTCTCAGGTACAAGCAAAGGTGGAGAGAGGCGGCTAGGAACCCCGCTTCTGCACCGGGATTTTTTTTTTACCTCCACCAGGACATGTAAGGGCTGCTGAGGTCCATCAGTCTACATATCTGTGATTTGAAGGCCAGGTCTTCTAAAAGCCCACCTCCACACCTGTGCCTGTGCCGTTCTCTGCCTGGTGCTTGTGCAGGCTCTGAAACCGGAACCGCCTGCATTCAAATCCCTGCTCCTTCGCTTACTAGCCACGTGCCTTTGCAAAGTGACTTCCCATTTG
Source organism: Pseudorca crassidens (assembly GCF_039906515.1). Classification (NCBI taxonomy): domain Eukaryota; kingdom Metazoa; phylum Chordata; class Mammalia; order Artiodactyla; family Delphinidae; genus Pseudorca; species Pseudorca crassidens. The sequence goes on along the minus strand of NC_090315.1, from coordinate 11,778,425 downwards.
TGTGTTTCAGCGTCCTCCTCTGTAAATGGAGTCACTGTAGACCCTCCCTCGTAGGAGTGCTGTGAACAACAAATGAGCTGTTCGCGCCAAGCGCCTAGAACAGTGCCTGGCACAGAGTAAGCAAACGTTCGCCATGAGTTTTTCAGGGGACTTGACCTCTTTGAGCTTTCGTTTTCCCATTAAAAGGGGGCTAACAATAAGACCTACCTCATAGCGTTGTTGTGAGGATTAAATGAGTAAATCCAGTGGCTTCTGAGCTTTTAAAATCATGACCCACAGTAAGAACTGCATTTCATATCATGACCCAGTATGTCCGTATATCCACACACCACCAGTCACTGAAAGACACGTGTCGTAAAGTAACAATTATTGCTATGAGTAATGCATTCTGATATTTTCTATTATATTTCATTTCATGTTTTAAATGCTGGTTACACCCTACTAAATGACTTCACCCAAGCATGGGTCTCATTCGCAATATAACAAGCCAGTAAGATAACAAGCTATCGTCAACATGTGTTTAGAATGGTGCTTGGCTCATAGTAAGAGCCCAGTCTAGGTGGCTGTTACATATTGATTCTTGTTTCCACATCTGGTGGGCTCTTTCTCCTCCTGCAAGGCTTAGCTCAGGCACCACCTCCTCCAGGAAGCCTTCTGTGAGCTCTCTGGTTGGACTGAAGTTTTTTTCCCTTTTCATGTTGCACGGAAGTTGGAAATCATCTCCGTGTGGTGGTCCCCAGCACTCACCACGACATCAGATTCAAATCCCAGCTATGCCTCTCTCTCTGACCATGAGGCCTGGCCCTAAGCACCCCCAGACCTCAGAGTCCTTCACCTAAGAAAAAAAAGAAAAAAAAAAAACACAAAAAGAGAACTATGGCGAGGATTATATATGTGCTCTGTAAGGAGCCCTCCCAGCAGCCAGTGGCTGAGGCCCCAAGCCTCGGAGGTCCCCTTGACCCCTCACTCTCTCCCACCCGCATCCAATCCATCGGCAAGTCCTATGGGCTCTGCCTGCATGATCCAGAACCCAACAGCTCCTCCTAGCTCCTTGGCTTTTATCCTGGCCCAGCTGAGGGCAGGGGAGCTGGGGTATTTACATGCCAGCCCGCGTCAGTCGCTGTGGAAGGCTGCCCCGCTGTGTGCCCACCCTCCAGCACTCTGGCCTGTTGCCTCCATGGTCAGAGCAGGCTCTGGCAGCTAGCAAAAGCCCTGAAGCAACAGATACAGTGTTGGCAGTTGAAAGGGCTGAGGGTGAGGGTATCAACAGCTCTGCTACATCCAGCGTCTGGGCACAGACCAGGCGCTCCAAACACATTCGCTGGTGAATGAATGAGTGGATGAATGAATGAATGAATGCCTCTGTGGTGAACAGAAGACGGGCTCAGCCTCTCTGAGTGGTCTCCACCCATGTGATCTTGCTCCCTGTTTGCACAGCCAACTCTGATGGGGTGCTGCCGCTGACATTCCCGGGGAATACACAAGGTATCCTCCGGAGTGAACTCAACTACTCAGTGATCCTGCAGTGTGTGGCTTCCATCGAACCTGAACCTGTGCTATGACGGACCTTCAATGGGCATCCTCGTGGGATCGGGGAGAGGCTGATTATCCAGAGGTTGTCCTTGGAGGACCTGGGCACCTACGTACGCTTGGCCGAGGATAGCCAGGGAATGTATGTCTCCCAGCCTGTGACTATCACGCTGCCACGTAAGTACCCCACCCTCACCCCGGACCCTGTACCCTTGCTGGTCAGTGGCCGGGTTTCCTGATTCCACTGAGCCACATTCTATGCTCAGCCCCCTCTGATACCCTTTATAGCCAAGATGGTATCTCATTCTTTCATCCTCCTGGCAGAGTGGGGATTACTAGCCCATTTTACAGATGAGAGGCTGCAGGCCAAAGACATAAACTCTAATGAAAGCTCAGGGCAGGATCTGGAGCCAGCTGCCTGGGTCCCGGCTCCAACCACCTGCTGGCTGTGTGAATCTGGGAAGGCTCTTCGCCTCTGAGTCTCAGCACATGCCGGAGAAAAAATTAAGGTGATAATATAATGAGTGGTTCCAAGCCTGGGTTTTGGAATTTGAATTTTGGCTCCACCACTTCCTGGCTGTGTGATTTTGGACCAGTGCCTTGACTTCTCTGTGCCTCAGTTTCCTCATCTATAAAATTGGGAAAATAATAGTGCCCACCCCAAAGTGTGGCTGTGAGCATTCGATGAGATAAGCCGGTGAACAGCTTAAAATAAGAGTGCCTAGCACTCTGCACCACTAGTGAGTGATCAATAAACATGAACTAGTATCATTGTCATGATTAGTATTATCCATATTATTATCAATTTTGTGCCTGTCACGGAGGCTCAGGAGGCAGTAACAAGAACAGTCAGTTAACTGGGATTAGAAAAGGGGTTTGGGAGCCCGTCAAAATGGGGTTCAATTCCTGTCCCTGTGCCTTCCTGGCCGGGTGACTTAGGACAAGTGACGTCCCTTCTCTGAGCCTCAGTTTCCTCCTGTGTATAATCAGAGTGATCGTGTAGACCTCCGCCAGATTGCTATAAGGAACTGAAATGGTGTATGTGTGAGGCTAGCAGAACACCAGTTAGCAGGTGCTTTAAGAATAGCAGCAGTTACCGTGCACATTATTTTTAGTATTTCTGTTCGTGGAGTGAGCTGGAAAGAGACAGAGAAGCTGCCAGTGGAGAAGCAGGGAGGCATGTAGGCCGCGGGGATCACATGAGCAAAGGTCCAGAGCATGGAAAGGGCAGGGATAATGGAAAGCCTGGCTTGGCTACGTTCCTGAGACCTGTCTCTCTCCCCAGCCAGGGTTCAGTGGGAGCTTCAGGATTTGGTTCTGAGGTGATTTCCTGGGAGAAAAAAAGGGTAAAAAATGTAAATCTTGGAGCACCTGTTGACCCTGACACATTCATTGAGAATGACAATACTTCCAAGACCCCGTTTCCTCACTCATCAACTGTTCAGGAAATGTATATTGAGCACCTATTGTGACTGGCCCATGCTGGGCAGTGCTGAGGGCATCTGGTGACAGAGACAGTCCTGGCCCTGCCCTCACAGGACTCCCAGTCCAGTAAGGGACAGACCTGTCCACAAACAGTAATGACCAGAGTGGGCAGGGCTGGGGTGGGGGAGCTCAGAGGGCTGTGAGACCCAAGGAGGTGCCTAACCCAGCAAGGGGATCAGGGCGGGCTTCCTGGAAGAGGGGGCATCTGAGCTGATACTAGGATACATAGGAATTGTCCAGGCCAAGGGAGAGAAAATGGCACAAATGGCATTCCAGGGGCATAGACAAAGGCCTGGAAGTAGGAGAGAGAGGGGAGTGAGCTTAGAAAATTGAGTAGACTCCAACCGGGCTTGGTTATAAAGGTAGGGGGTGGAGAGAGATGAGACTGGCCAGGTGGCAGGGCCTTGAAGGCCAAGGCAAAGTCCTGGGGAGCCACGGCAAGGTTCTGAGCAGGGGAGGAATAGGGTCAAGTGTGAACTTTAAAAAGACCTCTCTGGCTTCTGTATGGTGGGAAGATGGGTCGGGGAGGGACTGGGACAGGAGAGCGGGGATGAAGCTGGGGTGGAGACCCGGAGGACGGGGAGGAGGTGGAATGGTGGGAGTGGGGGGTAGGGAGGGAGGATGTCTCCTCCAGTCTCTCCCCTTCTTGGTTCCCAGAAGCCGTCGTGGATCCCACAGACCCTGTGCCCATCAAGCCGAACCCTACCCTCTCCCTGTCAGGAAGCTCTGCCTTTGCCCTCATTGCGGCCGCACCTGTGGTACTGGTTGGAAGCGCGGTCTTCACCATAATCTGGAAGCTAAGGTACCTGCCTTCCCTCCTTCCCATCCAGTCGGCCCCCACAAGGCGCAGAGCTCATTCCGCAGCAAGACCGAAGCCAAACCAACTGCCTCATCCCAAAGAGCTTAAAGCTCATTCGGAGACGATGCCATTGACCCCTGATGTGCCCATCCAACTCGTCAGTTCCCAAAGCGGCCCCAGGGGAGCAAAGAGACAGGAGAGGTTCTGGAGGTGTGTCTTTGCCACAATGAGGGCAAAGGCAGAGCTTCTTCATCCCTTCGTTTTTGTCGAAGAGGAAACTAAGGCTGAGAGAGAACTGTGCCCCAGACCGCACAGTTGAAGAAGGATTCGAACCCAGAATACTGCCTCACTCAGTTCTAGCCCCTAACCTACACTGCCTCTGTTCCGACATTAACGATACAAGCCTTCGCAGCTGACATACTAAGGAAGAGAAATCTGAATGCTGAAATGGTTTGGAAAGGCGCTGTGGACCAGCTGGGAGGGACTGGGGCCAGGTCTCCTGTCCACGAGTGCCGTGTGGAACCTTCTAGGGGTCGGGGAGGGCCAGGCTGCTGCTGAAGCAGCCACATCGTCTTCGTCCCTGTGGCTCTCATTTCCTGGGCCCTCAGTAAGTGCCAGGAGCCCTCACGTCACGGCTCTCAGGATGGGTGCTGTTCTTGTCCTCATTTCCCACGAGTAGAACTAAATCTCAGAGAAATCCATCAACTTTCCCAAAGGACATGCCGCTGACAAAGAGCTGACCCTGAATCAAACCCAGGTCTAACTCCAAAGTCATGTGCTTAGAGGGGAAAGGTGAGAAATAGGGCTGGTGTGAAAAATCCTCACCCAGACCCCCTGGAATCCCTCCCTCCGTGAGCGGCAGGAGGGGTCACTTCCTGTCCTCCCCGCCATCTTGGCCAATACCTATTATGGCAGACCAATGCTGACATCATCCAGAAGGAACCAGCCTTGTCCAATCAGCTGTGACCTTGGAGATGAGGTCATGAGGACAAGCATGGCTTGCCCCAGTGGAGAGGGGCAATCTTCAGGAAAGAGGGGTCTGGGCTGGGAGGCACCCTACACACACGTCTACGATACCCATCAAGGGCCAAGAGAGACCCCCGTGGTTTACAGTGAAGGCCATGGACCCTGAAGCCAGGTCCCTTAGGTTCATCCCAGCTCTGCCATATGCTAGCCTGTGGGACGACTTTGGGTGACTCGTTTAACTGCTCTGTGGCCCATCAGTAAAACAAGGATAACGGTAACATAATACCTGCCTCAAAGGGTAGGTGTGTGGATTACGGGAGATGGTGGGAGTAAAGAACTCTAAACAATGCCTAGCACGTGGGGAGCCTTCAATGACTGTCAGCCACATGTATTATTATTATTGTTTTTGTTATTATTAATATTTATCTCTCTCTCTTCACTGTAGGTGTGGCTGACAAAGAAGAAATGGCTGAACCGCTTTGGGTTTTTTTTTTTCAGTTTAAATAAATTGAATAAAAATTTAAAAAACAAATAAATGAATCTAGACAAAAGGAGCTATTACAAGCAGATCTTAATCATGCATTTTTATGTGGTACTCAGAAATACTAACAGCTATTTTACAATGTCCAGTTTCAAAAGATAAATTTTGTGCGGGGCTTCCCTGGTGGCACAGTGGTTGAGAGTCCACCTGCCGATGCAGGGGACACGGGTTCGTGCCCTGGTCCGGGAAGATCCCACATGCCGCGGAGCGGCTAGGCCTGTGAGCCATGGCTGCTGAGCCTGCGCGTCTGGAGCCTGTGCTCCACAATGGGAGAGGCCACAACAGTGAGAGGCCCACATAACACACACACACACACACACACACACACACAAAAGATAAATTTTGTGGAACACATGTGTACATTTCTGTCCAGTATATAATTAGTAGTGGAACTTCACAGTTATAGAATATGTATATCTTCAGCTTTTATCACTGCTCCCAAATTGTTTTCCAGTCAAATTCATTGTATTTTCATACAATGGGTTCCACAGTGAAATACTACATAGTAATGGAACAAATTTAGATAAATCACAAAAACATGAAATCTCGTAAACACAGCTACAGGAGAGGGCAGAAGTTATACTACCATTTTTAATAATATAAGCATTACCAGGAACTCACTAGCGGTCCAGTGGTTAGTACTCTGTGCTCTCACTGCTGAGGGCCCAGGTTGGATCCCTGGTTGGGGAACTAAGATCACACAAGCTGCATGGCATGGCCAAAAATAAAACAAAAAAAACCCCTACTCTTTGCTATTAGAAGACAGGATATGTGGGGTGGCAAAGAAAAAACAAAGGAGTACAAATGAGCATCTGAAGTGTGGGCACCTATCAGTCCAACAGGTGATACCAAGAAGGAGTGTGGGGAGGGGAGAATCCTGGGGCTGGGGACAAGATGAAGGCCCTGGCAGCTCCATTTGAGACATCCTCCCTCCAGGTTTTCTGGTCATTTTTCTGTGGGATGTTCTCATCTTGTTGAGAGCCCCAGGGACTGCTTTTGTCTCCTCTTGCCAGCTGCCAACACTCCATCTCCCCATCTCACCAAATCCCTTGGAGCACATAAACAATCAGTCCAGATTTCTTAAAACTCTTGTGCTGCAACCAAAAGAAACTCACTGAAGTAGCTCAAGAAAAAGACACAGGGAAGATTTAATATACGGGTCCAGGAAGAGTTCCAGGAATCCAAGGGTGTATCAGTCAGCACTTGCTGTGTAACAAACTACCTGCCAAAACTTAGTGGCTTGAAACAACAGTGATTTATTTAGCATACAATTCTATGGGTTATCAACGTGGGTTGGGCACAGCTGGGCAGCTCTTCTGGTCTCTGCTGGGCTCACTTATCCATCTACGGTTGGTTGGCAGGTTACCTAGGGGCTGTCTGGACTAGGATAGCCTCAGCTGTGGTAACTAGCCATGTAACTGACTCTTCCATGTCATCTCTCATTCTCTAGCAAGCAGACACAAGCATGCTCATGACAGAGGCAGGACTCCAAGAGTGAGGGCAGAAGATGCAATGCCTCTTAGGGCCAAGGTTAAGAACTGGCAAATTATCACTTCTGTCCCATTCTATTGCCCAAAGCAAGTCACACGACCAGCTCAGATTCAATAGGTGGGGAAATGACCTCACTTTTTGATGGGAGGGGAAGAATCTGTGGCCGTTCTTGCAATCTACCACAAATGGCAGGACACCATGGTCAGAAAGCAGGAAAGCTACTGGGACCAGGGTAGTTGCTTGCTGCCTCTCCCAGCCTCCCACCCCTCAGCCCTTGTAATCCTCTTCTCCAGGAACATGGAATTCACAGTTCTCTGTCTCGCTCTGTAGATGGGCCGTCGATGTTTCTCCATCCATGTGGAGAAAGGCACCATCCCATAGCTTGCAAATCCACAACACCCCTGTTCAAAGAAACTGCCCAACTTAGCCAGCATCCCTTTGCCTTATCTCTGACACCTCTGGAAAAGGTATCTGATTACCTTACTTTGGGACAGTTGTCAACCTTGGTCCCAGCACTGTGGCTGCAGTGTGGAGCAGAGGTGTTTTGTACAATCAGAGGTCCAGGGGATCATCCCCATTTGTGAGGGCTCAGTGCTCAGTAAAAAGTGGGGAGGTTTTGCCTTGTAAGCTGGGCAGACACCCCAAAATATTCTTCTACACATGCAGCTTATTTTTGCTCCTTTTCAAAGAGAAAAAACCTTCCAAATGCAGAGAAGTGGGGGAAAGTGGTCTCAACCCCCAGAAATCCATGGTACATTTGTAAATGAGATCAAACACTTTCTTTCACTGGAGAATCCTGACAGGTGGCAGGCAGAGGGTACTCACTGACCCTACGCAAGTCACTTACCCGCTCTGAGACTCACCTGCTTGAAACGAGTATGAACGAAACTCATGTGCAGATATGGCTAACATTTGAGGAACATTCAGTGCTTCTGCGACACACTACCATGTCAACATAAAGGCACCTACAATATCATTACGATTAGCAATAATAGTAGCAGACCTGAGTTCAAATCTTGTCTGTTGAGGGCTGTCCACGTGCCAGCCACTACACTAGATTCCTTATGTGATTCATATGTTGTATCATCCTCACTGCACCCACTGAGGAAAGGAGAACTACCCCCACTTTACAGACAAAGAAGGTGAGTCTCAGAGAGGCTAAGTGACTTGCCTCAGGGTCATACCATGGTGGGGCTGGCCTCCAAGCCAGGCTCCCTGGCTCTGAAATCCCTGTTTCCAGTCATTCCACTGCCCCGTTGCTCCCTCCCTAGAGCTGGAGCCCCATTCCCATTCTCTCACGGGCCCCCTCACGTCCTATGTCAGGGAGGTGTCTTTGTGCTCATGTACATAAGATAAAAATGAGGCACAGAGAGGGCAAGTGACTTGCCCAAGGTCACACAGCCACATTTGATGCCAACTCAAGTCTGCCCAATTCCAAGGCCTGTGCCTTAGACCAGCGCTGTCCAAGAGAACTCTCTATGGTGATGGAAATGTCTATATCTGCAATGTCCACTACAATATTATTCAACAAAAGTGGCTATTGAGCCCTTGAAATGGAGATAGTGTAACTGAGGAACTGAATTTTTATTTTCTTTACTTTTAATCAATTTTAATTTTAATTTATATACCCACCTGTGGCTAGTGGCTATTATACCGGACAGTGCAACTCAAACTCCTAATTGTTAAAAAAAAAATAACAAATCCCCCAGCATCTATATGTGTACATTACTGACTCTGTGGTAGTTCTGGGGTCCTTGCCCTGGTCTATCCAAGGGTCCAGATTTGCTCAGAAGCCCCTTATATGGAACCAGCTCCTTTCCCATCTGAGGCATCCTGCCCTACCACCTCCCTCCTCCCACTTCCCTCCACTGTAAAGGAGAAGTTAGTCATTTCCTGCCTGGGTGGTGACGGAGGGAGCTGGTTCCTGCGGCTTCTAGTCTATCTGGGTCTCAGAGATGACACTGTAGCCACCACTTGGCCACCAGCTAGAGTCCAGCTGTCCTCTGGTCAAGGCTGCAGCAATTCCCCTTGCCCTTTGGAATAGCTGAGAATCATTATGATGTCCCTCCCCCACTAAAAATAAACTGTGCACATTTTCTCAAAGAGATCTCCTGACCACCCCTGTTATAAATTCAGTCCCCTGGTTGAATTTGCCCATAGCACTGTTCTGCTTTCTAGTACTTAGCACGTTGTGTCATTAAATATTTATTGGTGTGATTATTTAACATTTATCTCATCTATCAGACTGTCAGCTCCGTGGTAGCCAGACCTGTATCTGTTACACAGTATGTGCTCAGTGAGTGTTTGTTGAATGAATGAGTGAATGAATGAGAGGCTAAAACCACACCACTAGGAAAACTCAAAGGCTCAGAAATGAAAGCATCGATTTGAGTCCCAAACACTCCCCCACGCCGGAGTTTAACAGGAATAACCTGACTCACACACCTCTCATTCTCTCTGTGTGTCAGAAAAGCAGGGTCGGGCATCCTGAGGCCCCTTCCCTAACCCGACATGGAGGGTAAATGATCATCTGGCTGCAGCAGAATAGCCCAATCTCGTTGGCAACTACGGTAAAGATTACCCTCAGAGACCCACACTCTCCTCCCTCCATAATAACGGAATCCTCAATTTTAACTGGGCACACGATGTCCAAGGGGAAAGGAAAACTACATTAGCAGTAAACTGTGAGAAGTGTTATGTGTGACGTGCAGAACATGTCCTTAAGGTGAGGGAGCATCCTCTCCTATTGGCAGGAATGGGAATGTGATGGCTGGAACCCAGCAGACATATTGGATCACGAGGCGACCGTCTCATGTGGAGGAGGACAGGTGGCAAGTGAGGGGTGTGCTGAACCCAGCGTGTGCCAGCTCACGAGAGCTCATGTGTACACCTCTTCCTAACTCCACAGTCAATGATGACACATTGGTAGCCTGAAATCAATTGTGGTGGTGGTGTTTACACCGAGGAAATTGGAAAATACTACAAATTGGATTTTTCTTTTTTCAGAGAGCTGAGTTACCAACACGCCACTGAAAAATGGATGCCTGGAGATTCTGTGAAGCCATCCAGCCAGCCCTGTCTTAAATACCTCTGGAATTCCTATTACATGAAAGAAGAAACAAACGTCTATTTGCTGAAGCCGTTCTTGTTTTAGTTCCATTGTTCCTTACAACCCAGTTGACTCCTAATGGATATATCTAACCCTGAAATTTAAACCATAAAGTCAAAAATTTAAATGCCACTTGGCAAAACAAAGGTTGAATGGCCAGGAGGGAGCCTGTGACCACATACAGTCTTGAATGAATTGGGCCACAGTGAAAGCGTGAGTAACAAGGAAAATAATATGCCAACATCCCACAGTGGGGGCAGGGGGGTAGGGATGCAGCTATCGGAAACATGAAAGAACTGAGAATCCCACAGCTGTTCTCATTATTCTGTGACTATGTAGACATCACATGTTTTGTATCCAGATAAAAGAAAAACTGGAACTTTCCTTCTCTGCGCAGGCATTCTCTCCCTCCCAGGCAGCCGTATCTGCCATGATGTGCTCACTGACCACAGGCAGAAGCAGAGAAGGAAGAATAGTCCTGACGTGGGGTAGAAGGAGAGGGCGGAGAGAAAGCTGAACTGTCTTCAGATTAGGGGAGACTCAGGGAGGAGAGGACGCTGATGAGACAAGATGATCTCCAAGATGTGTCCCAAACTCAAAGCGCATCCTCTCAACCTGGCCCTCTCCCAGGTCTTCCCCCATCTTAATGGAATATAAGCTTGGTAGGGACCCAAAATCACAGAGGCTTAAACAAGATAGAAGTTGGTTTCTCTCTTATGTAACAGTCCCAGCGGAAGCAGTCCAGGAATGGTACAGAGGTTGTGCTTGGTGAGGTCATCTAGGGAGCCAGGCTCCTTTACCCTGTGGTCTTGCCATCCTTAGAGCGTTACACGGTCAAGATGGTGCACCACCAAGTCCCCATTCCAGCCAGCAGGGAGTGGCAATGATGGAGACAATCTCACTGCCTTCCTCTGAAGGCGTGACCCAGAAGTTTCTCACATCACGTCTGCTCACATTCCAGCAGTCAGAACTTGGGTCATGTGACCCCGCGAGGCCCTGCCTGCTTTATTACCTGCTCACATCTCTAGTCTCGCCTTGCTCCATGCTCCCCCTCTCCAGCTGCACTGACTTTAGTCAGGGTTGGCTAACTGCTGTACAAAATAGCTCCAAAATGTCAGTGGTTTGGCCCAGTTAAAGTGTATTACTCACTCACGCCGTAGGCCAGTGCAGGCCACCGGGGAGACTCCTCCCCGTGCAGTCGTTCAAGGACCCACGCTCCTTCTAGCCTGTGTCTTGGCCCTGCTCTGCGTCATGTGACCACAGTAATACGAGAGCTTCTGAGCTTCTGAGTTCCTAGAAATAAGAGGAAATGAGTTTAGGGAACAGCTAGCCAGTCTCCCTCACTCTTTGGTACTTAATGCAGTTCTCTCCTGCCCCAGGTCATTTGCACATGCTGTTTCCTCTGCCTGGAATACTTTACTCTCCTCTCCTTACCCAGTTAATTCCTAGTCTTTTAAAAATCCCAACTCAGTCACCACCTGCCTGGATTTCACCCCCCACCCTAGCTGCACACACCCAGGAAACCTCTCCTCAATAGTCATCAAAAGTTGCCGATGTAGGGACTTCCCTGGTGGCCCAGTGGTTAAGACTCTGCCCTTCCACTGCAGGGGGTGCAGGCTTGATCCCTGGTCAGGGAACTAAGATCCCGCATGCCATGTGGTGCGGCCAAAAAAAAAAAAATTGCCAATTTATAAGTATTTGGGTGATATTTTGACAGTATGTCTCCCCAATCAAGATTGAGTCCCAAAGGGCAGGAACTGTATCTCCCTTTGCTCAGTATCTTATCCTCTGAACCTACAATAATGCCAGTCCATGATGGGCACTCACTAAACACTTGCTAAATGAATAAATGAATGAATAGAAGAAAGAAAGTTAAATACTTTTTGAGCCCCAAAAGTTCTGCGGCGTCGAGTAAAGCACTAACCTAGCTCTCTTCTGTCCTCATGGGGTGAGCCAAGGCCTCCAGGATCTAAGGCAAGGTGAATAAACAAAGCCAGGTGCACAAGGGATTTCTAGCTGTAACCTCTGGCCGTAATTTCTCTCCCCAACTCTTACTTTTCACATCCATTTTGCCAGTGGTAACAAAAACATTTCCTCTCAACTACCATTTTTGATAGACTGGCAGTGGGTCCTCAATGATCGGTATTAAGAATTCTGGGAAACTACCCATTCTCCCCAGGAAAAAGTGCCTGTATAGATTTTTTTTTTTTTTTTGCGGTACGCGGGCCTCTTACTGTTGTGGCCTCTCCTGTTGCGGAGAACAGGCTCCGGACGCGCAGGCTCAGCGGCCATGGTTCACGGGCCCAGCCGCTCCGCGGCATGTGGGATCTTCCCGGACCGGGGCACGAACCCGCGTCCCCTGCATCAGCAGGCGGACTCTCAACCACTGCGCCACCAGGGCAGCCCCTGTATAGATTACTGATTGCTGGCATGCTCCCCAGGAAGGAGTACCTGCATCAATTGTTGATGTGTGCTGAGAACTTGGACAAGAGGGTGGTGTCAGCACCCCCATATTTGCTTCCCCGGCTCATCAGCCAGGTGTCACGATCTCTCTACTCCCTGCTAGGGATCTAAAGAATTTTAGGCCTGCTCAAAGTATACTGTGCTTCAGAGGTACAGCAAGATTCCTAGGCTATTTTAACATTGAATGAATGCCTCGTTCATTCATTCAAAAAATATGTATTGAGCAACTTCTACGTGGCAGGCTCATGCTAGATGCCGGCAGCACTGCCAAGAACAAGACAGACTTGGTCTCTGCCTTCACAGTTTACAGATTTCATCTCCAAAATCCAGCCCATTCCTCGCCCACGTCCTCAGCCCTCCACACCCCTTCCCACCCACCCACAGCATAGTCAAAAGCAGTTTCCTCTTTCAAACATACTCAAAGGCTCTTCCTCAAGCTCTCTCAGGCTCACTCTATCTATCTCTATCTTCATATCGCTCTCTTATAAACACACACACACACACACACACACACACACACACACACACAAGCTAATGAGTAAGTTTTCTCTAAATTCCAGTATTTACAGAAAACATAATGGTATATACTAGAGCAGGAAAGAGGAATAAAGGACATATAACAATCAGAGATCAAACAATCACTAAAGTCATTCATTCATTCGTTCAACACGCCTTCCTCCAGCAACTGGTCTGTGTGGAGTCCTGTGCTGGGCAGTACTGGGGACCCAGAGGGGACCATCACAGCCACACCCCTGCCCTCCCAGGGTTCACAGTGCAGTGGGGGGAGACAGAATCATCCCCAGATAGTGACAACCCGGAGTAGTCAGGGCTGGGACATGGGAGCCCTGAGAAGGCTTCTGGTCCAGACTGGGGGTCCAAGAGGTCATTCTGTGGGAGGGGTCAGCTGTACTGGAGAAAACATTAAGATAATTAACAACAAGAACAGCCATATATGAAGGTGATATTTATCAGACATTGTACTAAAGGGCTTTAATGCATCATTTCCATTTATTTCCCCAAACTCTGGAAAGTAGATGCTATTATTAGCTCCATTTTACAGATGAGCAAGTCGAACTGTCACTGCCTAGCTGTGAGTTGCACAGCCCTGGGTTCTGCCTCCGTGGAACGTACAGCCCAGTGGGTGACAGATGTATCCCTAAAGTGACAACTCAGAGTGGGCAGGCCTGGGACAGCAGAGCTCAGTGGGCTCGGGGAGACTTGAGGAGGGATTGCCCAGGCTGGGGAGTGTGGGAAGGCTTCCTGGAAGAGGGGATGGCTCACCTGTGACCTGAAGTGGGAGCCATTAGCTAGTGAAGAACAGAGGGAAAGTGTTCTGGCCTGAAGGTGAGCAAACATTGTTTGTTTAGAAGGATTACAAGGGTTTCCGGCTGGCTGACGTTTAAAGGGGGAGAGGAAGAGACTTCCGTCAGGGGCCAGGTCATGCAGGAACTAGTAAACCAGGCTCTAGAACCTGGACTCTGCCTCACAGGGTGTGGCTCTGATGAGTCATCAGTGGGTAGAAGTAGGCTGGGAGGGGGCAGGCAGCTCTCATTTCCTTCCATGGGCAGTGAGAGAACTGCTGAACTGGAAGGGGAGAATGGAGGGGAACAACCACTGAGAGGCACCAGTACATCCCAAATGGATGTGAGGCTCGGGGGGCTGGTGGGAGGTGAGAGGGGGGACGTGCCTGCTCTGGTAGCTCTTGGGGGAGGACCGGAAGGTGGTTGTTATTTGGGGGTTTCTTTGCCGGCTTTTTCCTGCCTAGCCTCAGAGTATAGAAGATGGAAGTTCTGCCCTCTCCAACCCCACCACCCCATCCCCTGTCCCACACCGCAAAGAGGGCAGGACAACAGGGCTTGTCATAGCTGTTTTCCACGTGAGGAACATGAGATTCTTCTGTCACGAGGTCCTCGCCCTGCATAAAACTCGATGACTCTCTGCTGCCCATGGCAGTCGTTCCTAACCAGGGTGCACGGCGAGGTAATACAGGGTGGTCTCCCAAGCCCCGGGACGCCAGTAATAACAGCTACCATTTGTCGAGAGCAAAATAAATAACCTTTGTAGCCACAGAACTTATTTCTAAGTAACCTATTTAACCATCACCACAGGTTTTTATGATCCCCTATTTTCCAGATGAGAAAAAGGAGGCAAGAGAATCAATATAGGTTGCTTAGCATCACCAGCTATTAGTCGGTGAAGATGGAATTGGAACCAAGGGAGTCACACTCAGGAGCCCCAACCCCTACCCCACTGTCCCCAGCCTCCATCTCTGTCCCCCCTCCCCCCCCACCGCTGCCTTTCTCCCCGCCCCATTCTGCCTCCTGCCCACCCTCCCTCCCTCCCTCCCTCCCTCCCTCTCTTTCCCTTCCCACCCTCCCAGCCAGCCTCCAGGTTCCTACATCAAATCCTTTGGGGCAAAACTTCACATCTGAAATTTTATTTTTTATTTTTGGCTGTATTGGGTCTTCGTTGCTGAGCGCAGGCTTTCTCTAGTTGTGGCAAGCGGGGTCTACTCTTCGTTGTGGTGCACGGGCTTCTCACCGCGGTGGCTTCTCTTGCAGAGCATGGGCTTCCGTAGTTGCGGCACGCAGGCCCTAGAGCGCAGGCTCAGTAGCTGTGTCGCCCGGGCTTAGCTGCTCCGCGGCACGTGGGATCCTCCCAGCCCAGGGATCGAACCCACGTCCCCTGCATTGGCAGGCAGATTCTTAACCACTGCGCCACCAGGGAAGTCCCCACATCTGAAATTTTAAAAGCTTCAGTTCACTACCGTGTGCATCCATGGGTAGGAAACACTGGCTGGCAAGAGTAGGGGATGACAATTTGTCAACATCCTCCAAAACCACAAGTGCACATGCCCTCTGACCCAGCAAATCAGCTTCTAGGAACCTATGGAACTGATACAGTCACACGCATGGGAAATGGCGTGGACACAGTTACTCCAGGCAGGATGTTTGCAAATGAAAAGAGTTGGAAACACCTGAAAGGCCCATCCACTGAGGACAGGTTCAAAGTTTATGGCGTGTTCATGCAATGGAACGCTGTACAGCTGTGAATGAATGAACAAATAAACCAATGAATGAATAAATGAATGAGGCAGCTTGCTATGTCCTTGTGTAGAAAGACATAAAAGCAGGTAAAAAGCTGGAGGAGGCAGGACAATGCTACTATTTATTTTTTTTCTATGTGGGAGGGAAGACTAAAGAAATATATTCATATTTGCTTGATTATACAAGCTTCCAGGTGATTCTTTTGGGTGCGGAAATTAATCACAGTTTCAATTTCATTATTTGTGATTGGTCTGTTCATATTTTCTGCTTCTTCCTGGTTCAGTCTTGGAAGGTTATACCTTTCTAAGAATTTGTCCATTTCTTCCAGGTTGTCCATTTTATTGGCATAGAGTTGCTTGTAGTAGTCTCTTAGGATGCTTTGTGTTTCTGCAGTGTCTGTTGTAACTTCTTCTCTTTCATTTCTAATTTTAATGATTTGAGTCCTCTCCTTCTTTTTCTTGATGAGTCTGGCTAATGGTTTATCAATTTTGTTTATCTTCTCAAAGAACCAGCTTTTAGTTTTATTGATCTTTGCTATTGTTTTCTTTGTTTCTATTTCATTTATTTCTGCTCTGATCTTTATGATTTCTTTCCTTCCCTGGGTCTCTACCTTCAAATTACATTCAAATCCAACCGCTTCGTCTCACCTCCCCTTCCACCACCCAGCAATGATCCTCCATCACCTCTCACCTGGACCATTGCAGTCACTTCCCCACTGGCTTCAACCTGTCACCCACTACAGCCTGTTCCCCACAGGGCAGCCAGAGGGATCCTGTTAAAACACAAGTCTGGGGACTTCCCTGGTGGCGCAGTGGTTAAGAATCTGCCTGCCAGTGCAGGGGACGCGGGTTCCAGCCCAGTCCGGGAAGATACAACACAAGTGTGATCAAATCAGTTCAAAACCCTCCAAGGTCTTCCCACCTCCATAAAATATCAACATCTTACCATGGCCCACTAAGTCTCATAACATCTGACTTCTTCCTACCTCTCTGAACTGTTCCTCATACTTCCCATTACTCTTCCTACTCCAGCCACACCAGCCCCTTTGTCAAGTCAGCAAGCAGGTTTGTGCCTCAGGGCCTTTGCACTTGCTTCTTCCTGTGTCTGAAATACTTTATCCCCAGGAAATCATGGAGCTGACTTCATTTGGGTTTCAACACCCCATCTCAGAGATGATTTTTCTATCAGTCAGCTTTCACTGGATTTTGCTGCAATAACAAACAACCCCTAAATCTTGATGATTTGCTCATCAATTTCTCACTCATGTTACACATTGACAGCAGGTCAGCTGTGGCTCTTCTTCACACATATTCTTTGTCCTGGGACCATGGCTGAAGGAGCAGCCCCATCTGGGACAGGCAGTTATGGGAACCAAAGAAGAAGAACAATGGATGAGCCAGGCCATAACTTTAAAACATCTGCTCAGAACTGGCTTGTGTTGTCCCCTCCAAATGCAAGTCAATTGGTGACACCTAGTTCACAGGCTTGTACCAGCTGAAAGAAACACTAAAGCTGTGAGGGTTTTTTGGTTTGTTTGTTTGTTTCTGCCTTGGGAAGGAGGGACATGCAGGGGAAGCTGGAGGGAGTAGAGTCAAAAGTGTTGGGCAGCCACAAAGGAGGAATATTGGAGAAATTCTTCCTTGTCTCCTTACCGTGTCTTATTTTCCTTCATAGCTTTTATCATCCCCTGGTATACAGAGTACCTGTCTACTTTTTTATTATCTTTCTCTTCCCAACTCCCATCCAGCATGGTACCTCCAGGAAGACAGGAACTTTGTCTCTTGCTCACTACTGTATCTTCAGCACTTAGGACAGGGCCGAGCACATAGTAGCTGCTCAATAAATATGTATTCATTGAATGAATACGAAGAGCAAAGGGCCATGGTGGCGGAGCCCAGGGAGCTGTGGGAACCAGAGGAGGGTGGTTTCAGTGAGACCCCAGACCACCCCTCAGGGCTCAGAGGTGGAAAGGAGCCAGCAGAGGGGCTGTCAGGGGAACCAGACACCTCCTTAACTCAACCCACCCATTCCAGCTGGCACCCATCTCCCTCCGTCACGTCCTCACCCAGCCTCACCCAGACCTGCAGCAAGACTTTTTATTTAATTCAGCAATTTTGACAGCCTGGGCCTTTTGGCCTTCCCAAGTATTTATTGACTCAAGGGGTTTTTCCCCAGGAATACCAGTCACCAAAGGCCCTCCCCCTCCTACTGACACTCACCACATCTTATCCCTGAGAACCTCCCTTTTCTTGTCCCCCTCTTTGAGTTCATCCCTAACCTTCACCGCATCCCTGACCCTCAGCCCCGCCCCCAATTTTGAGCTTCAGTAACGGAGGCTGTATCATCTGCATTGCGTGGGATTGTTCAGGACCAAGGCTCTAATGATTTGATTTCAGACAGAGGCCCCACTCCTGTCACCGAGAAGTCAGATGTCCAGTGGGGAAGAGGCAGAATATGGGGTGAGGTGGGCCCCAAATCTGAAGTCCAAACATTGGCAGGGGTGAAAGAGGGAAGCCTCTGACCATCCAGAGTCAGAGAGGAGGCTGCTGCAACCACAGTAAGCGTGGCTGGGAGCCCTGGGAGGAGGGGGAACCCCAGAGGTGACATCACGGTCCAGGGGAGAAGCATAGCAGTGGCCACAATTTCCCAATTTGGAAATAACTCAGAGGCCCAGAACAAGAGTGCCAGAAAATACAGAGATTTCCCAGAGACCAGCTCCCACATTTCCATTCAGAAGTTCACCTACATACATGCAGAGTGAGAGACACCATGCATCAGAGCCACCCACCCACAGCTGTGTGCCAGGAGTGGGCTCTGGGGCCAAGTCAGAGAGGGCAGCAGGGAACAGAGCCCTCCAAACTGGCCAAAGTCCAAAGGGGGAATTTTCTAGAAAGATATGGGGATGTCACAGAACAAGGGTCAGAGCTGCTAGTGGGCCAAGTGGGGATCATGACTGGGATGAACAGGGCTGGGGACCAGCAAGTCTCCCAAGCTCTGTATCAGCATAGGGCTCTCTGGGTCTCTCTGTCGCCTCTCGATTCTCTCCCGTCTCACTATCTGTCTTGTGTCTCTATCTTTGTGTCTTTTCTCTTTCTCTCTCCCCATCTCCCAGGGGCCATCTCTGAGTGTGTTTATCTCCATTCCTCTCTCATTCCTCTGTCTCTGTCTTGGTGTCTCTCATCTCTCTCTCTTCTATATGTTGCTCCCTAACCATCATCACCTCTAGACATGATGCTGGTCTGTGTATCGGTCTGTTAATGGTCTGTTTCCCTCCGACAGAAGGTGGGCTTCGTGAAGGCAGGGATTTTTGTCTGTTTTATTTTCTGTTGCATCCCCTGTGCCTGGAATGCTGCCTGGTTCAATATCTATGGAATGAAAAATGAATGAGCCGTCATTCTCACCAGCACTATTATTTGACGATAACTGTAAAGCAACAGTTGTTGTCATTGTGATAGCTGTTTATTGAGTACAAACGATATACCAGGAATTGGGCTAAGCAGTTAAGTCTTACAAACCCTCCCGTGAGGTGAGTGCTGTTATCCTGTTCATTTTTCAGATGAGAAAACTGAGGCCTCAGGAGGAGAAGCAACTTGCCCAACAAGAACCCAGGGGATTTAAGCTTTTGAGCTTAGGAACTCAGGATCTGTCCTGATTATAGACTCGAATCTCTGCTCTGTCCCTCGCCAATCTTGAACTTTAGAAAGTCGCTGAACCTCTCTGCGGGCCTCAGTTTCCTCGCCTGTCACATGGGGATCCTTATATCGAAGCTTCCTCGAATCAGAACCCACCTCCTAGTGATGTTGCCCTAGTGACAAGTGTCAGCGCAGGCGCGGAGGGAGGGGCAGTACCGGAGCCTCGGCGGGAGCCCCGGGAGCGGGCGGGGACCCGGGAGCCCAGTTCTACTTCTTCTCTACTTCTTCCCCGCTGCAAGTCTGAGGAGGGAAGGGGTAGAACTTCCCCCTTCCCTCCCCTAGGCTTCGGCGGCTGAGTGACGCCAGGATTCCTGGCCAGGACCTGCGGCGGCCGCGCGACTGGCAGGGCGAGCGGAGGAGGCGGCGGCGCGCCCAGCATGGCCCAAGCCGCTTCCTTAGCTTGGCCGCCGCTGCTGCTGCTGTCCCTGCTGTCGCTGTCCCGGGCGCCCTCGGGAGCCGGTGAGTGACCCCACGCGGTCGAGCGGCCCCTGCTCCCCCTCTCCCTCCCCACCCGCCTGGGCCCGGCCCCCTGGGCTCCCCAAGGCAGAGCGTACCGCCCTTCGCTTTGTGCTCCCCTCCGCCCCAGGGATGGAGAAACGCCGGGCCGGGGCGGACTCTCCTGACGGCTTCCTGGAAAGCCACCGGACCTTGGGAGATTTCTGAAGGGCAGGGCGGGCCAGCCTCCGGGGGAAAAAATAAGATGGAAGGCGACTCACGCACGCCCGGGCACCACACCTCTTGACCCAGCTCGCTACAAGCGGACCCTTCTCCCCAGCCCCCAATAACCCGCTGACAATGACAGAGGATGCTTGATGCGGGGGGAGGGAGCAGCGGCACATAACCCCGTTGCCGTTGGACCCCACATGTCTGACTCTAAGGACACGGCCGTTCCTTCATGCATGCATTCATCTCACACACGTTTATTATAGAGTTCCTACTATGGGCAGCCTTCCAAGTTACTGGGGAGACAGCACTGATGTCAGACTGCGGTGGGCTCAAAATAGCTTTCGGCGTTTAATACATGTGTGAGCTCAGGAAAGTGACCTAAGCTCTCTGTTTCCATAAAATGTGTGTTGGGGACGGGGCAGGGGGTGGAATTCTACCTGCCTAGTAAAACCGTGTCTTGGGAAGATGCTGAGCTAGGTCAGATGCACTGGAGAAGAACAATAATGATAACGATAATTCAGGTGAACAGTAACAACACTGAATGCAGGCTTGGGGAAACCAGAGTCTGGCCATGTCCCCAAAGGTCTCAAGCCAGGCTCTGCCCCTCACTTGCTGGTTAGCTTAGGCAAGTAGCTTGAACCTGCAAGGCTCTCGTGCCCCCTCTGACCAATGGGGATGAAACTACTGGTGCTCCCAGTGTGGATCTCATGGGCCCTTGGAGAGGGTTGGAGGAGGCCTCACCTAAGGGAGCAGCCCAGTGCCTGCCACACAGTGGAGCTCGGGCCTAGCTATTACTCAGTACAAAGCCAGAGAAAGGCCACTTCATCCAGTTTCATCCTCATAGCGGTCTTGCCATCAAGAGAAGGAGAAGGAGACTCACTTGCCCAGAGCGGTCTTGCCTCATGGAGGGAGAAAAACCAAAGAAAAGAGGTGAGCCACATCAGGATGTCATTGCTAGAGCCAGGATTTTGGACCCAGGGCATGGAGGATGCAGACAGAGGCAGAGTGGAAGGCTTTCTGGAAGGGTGACATGTCATTCTCAGAGAGACAATTTGCTGAAAGCCTGGGTGTTTTCTTTTCACCCATGAAGCCTACGTCGGCAGCTCATAAACAAGGGGGTTCCCAGGAGACTCATCAGAGAAGGAGACTCACTTGCCCAGAGCTGCACAGCGTGTCCACGGTGGACCCGGCATTCGAAGCCAGACTAGCATGCTCACCGCTCCACAATCCCCTCGTGTCCAGACCGTGCCCTCCCTCAACACAGCACACTCCAAGCACCCCAGTCCACTACCTCCCAGCCTCCTCTTCCTCATAACAATAATTATAATATTCCCCTGTATAGGGTGCTTGGCATATCTAATCCCTTTACATAAATTTCCTCATTTAGTCCTCCCAACACCCTCTTAAGCTATAACCACCCCCATTTTACAGATGAGGAGACTGAGGCTCAGAGGAGTGAAACCAGCAGCACAGAGGCCACAGCTAGTGAGTAGCAGGACTGAGAGTCAAAGCACGTGACTCCTTCTCACCTTGTTCTTATCCTTATTATTATTAATAAGGACGCACAGCATTGTGTTTCTTGATATCGATCAAAGCCAACACATATTGAGGACCTACTGTGTGCAGGGGGCCCTGGGCAGAAAGATTTTCATCTGGAGCCTGGTGGATGAGAGATCAGGGGTCTTAATTGTAGATGGCCCAGGTTCAAATCCACCTCTGCCACTTGTGCTCTGTGTGACCTGGAGCACAAGACTCTGTGCCTTGCTTTCCCTCTAGAGTGGGGCTGACGGTAGTGCTTACCTCAAGGAGCTGTTTAAGGCCTGAATGCTGGGAGATGTGTAAAGTGCTCAGAACAGCCCCGATCTTTGTAAGCAACCCATGAATGTTAACTGTTCTTAGTCCCATTTTACAAACTAGGGAAAAGGATCAGAGAGATTAAGGAAACTGCCGGAAGCCTCACAGCAGAGATCTGAGGGGATCCAAAATGCTGGGGCTATGATCACCTCCCTTCTTGTGCTAGGATCCCCTACAAACATTTTCCCAACCTGAGTCCGCACAGAGTAAGAGCAGTAATACTTTATTTCATGTACTCTAAGACCTAGAGTTTCTTCCCCTTTCCACACCTCTAAATCCAGGATGCTCTAACCACTGAGGACGGGTCGTGCTGTAAATGACATCTTAAATTTGATGACTCGGGGTGATGAAAAAGTTTGTGGTGGTTGCACAACATCGTGAATGTACTTCCTGCCACTGAACTGTACTTTAAAATGGTTTAAGTGGCAATTTTAATTTTTTAACCACAATATTGACCACAATTTTAAAAAGTGATAATGCTGAGATAGAGGAAATACGGTACTAACAGCCCGACTGAACGGGAGCGACCAGGTTGCAGACCCAGTCCAGCCGCCCTACCCTCATCCCTGGATCCGGACTGACCCTCCCCACCTCCCTCCTCCTCCCCACACACACTCCCAACTAAGGGGCTCCAAGACCCAGGTGAGCGACCTCCCAGGCGCCTCTCCCCATCCAGGTCAGGGACACCCGGGTGTGACTCGCCCCGTGTTTCCCCGCAGGGACCGAGACAATCGGAGTGCTGGCCCCAGCCCAGGTGCGCGGCTTCCTGGGCGACACCACAGAGCTGCCGTGCAAACTGCAGCCGCTGGGGCACAACGTGACGGTGACGCAGGTGACCTGGACTCGGCAGAAGCTGGCGGAGGCCTCCCGCAGCGTGGCGGTCTTCCACCCCACCCAGGGCCCCAGCTTCCCGGAGCCCGGCCGGTTGGAGTTCGTGGCCGCCAGGCCAGGCGAGGAGCTGCGAGACGCATCGCTGGCCGTGCGGGGGTTGCGCGCCGAAGATGAAGGCAATTACACCTGCCAGTTCGCCACGTTCCCCAACGGCGACAGGAGCGCCCGAACCTGGCTCCGGGTGCTCGGTGAGCCGGTTGGAGGGGGGCCGAAAGGGAGGGGTGTGGGGCGGGGTAGGGAGGTAAGCAAAGAGAGGGAAGGGCCCAGGAGGGAGGGAGAGTCCCTCCCAATTAGAGATTCCGTGGGGACAAAAGAAGGAGGTCGGGCAATGGTGGGGCAGGGATGCAGAAGGGGAGATTAGAGAGGGGAGGGGCTGGAGGACCAAAAGAGAGTACTAGAGATGCTGGGAAGTAAGATCTTGGAGACTGAGGGCCGAGGGGATGGAGGGGATGGAGGGGATGGAGGGGATGGGGTGCTGGGGAGCGGGAAGGGGGGGAGTGGCTGGTGCAAGAAAGGGGTGGGGACAGGAAGGGCCCTGGAAAGCGGAAAAGCCGCTACCAGCTTGGGAACCTCCTTTCCTCATCTGTAAAATAGGCTTAGTAAAAACAGTGCCTTCAGAAAGCTGTCCTGAGGGTCCCGGGAGTTTATCCAGGTGAACTGCTTAGAGCAGAGGCCTCTGTGAGCTGGTGATAGGGGGTCAGTTATTGTTACTTCCTTTGGTGAGGAAGGGAGAGCTGAAATAGACAGACTGGGAGGAGGGGATTCTGATACCCAGTGGGGCGGGGTGGCGGGGCGGGGGACATCCTTGGCATTGTCATGGAACCATGTGTTCTTTTTTTTTTTTTTTTTTTTTGCGGTACGCAGGCCTCTCACTGCTGTGGCCTCTCCCGCTGTGGAGCACGGGCTCCGGATGTGCAGGCTCTGTGGCCATGGCTCACGGGCCCAGCCGCTCCGCGGCATGTGGGGTCCTCCGGAACCGGGTCATGAACCCGTGTTCCCCGCATCGGCAGGCGCCACCAGGGAAGCCCCCCATGTGTTCATTTTTATGAGCACCAGGGAAAACATGACAGGCCCTCCTCTTGACAGCTGAGTACAAAGTCTCTGTGCCTCATTTCCTCATCTGTGAAATGGAGATCCGCTATGAGGTTGAATAAGAGCTGACGTCTCTTTTCTGCTTATGTGCCAGGAACTGTCCCAGGCCTTGCATGAATGACTCAGGAAAGATTAAGTGCTTGGAACAGTGCCTGGCACACAGTACCCAACCAAAGGCAACTGTCGTCATTTCAGAAAACTTGGGACTTCAGGTCTTATGATTTAGGATGAGGGTAAAACAGAACCAATGAGTCAAAGAGAAATCTTCAGTAACAAGAACACAGGTACTGAGGCGAAAGGAACCAAGTGAAACCCCAGGTCTTGGAATCACCAGGATGATTAAGAAATGGTCAAGGTAGGGGCTTCCCTGGTGGCGCAGTGGTTGAGAGTCCGCCTGCCGATACAGGGGACACAGGTTCGTGCCCCGGTCCGGGAAGATCCCACATGCCGCGGAGCGGCTGGGCCCGTGAGCCATGGCCGCTGAGCCTGCGTGTCCGGAGCCTGTGCTCCGCAACGGGAGAGGCCACAGCATTGAGAGGCCCACGTACCACAAAAAAAAAAAAAAAAAAGAAATGGTCAAGGTAGTTTTGGAGTCAGACAGACCTTGTGGGGAGGTCCAGCTCTGTCGCTGACACCTGTGTAACCTTGAGCCAGTCACTTTCCCTCTGAACCTCCAGGGCACGGCTCATCCCTCCCTCTCCTCCATGAAGCCCTCCGTAAACCCGCCCCCCAGATTCAGGCACCCCTTCTGGGCTCCCCCATCCCAGCCTTGCCCACTCTGAGTCCTCACTGCCTCGGGACGTCTGTCTTCACCTTGGAAAGTCCACCCCATGAAGGCAGGGGTGGGGTTGTCTCGGTCGTTGCTGGGTCCTCAACACTGCCCATCACAGAGCCAGGCAATGTGTCCAATTACCAATAATAATAACATATATTGAGCACTTACTACACGCCAAGTACCATTTTAAGAGCTTTACCTGCAAATTCTCATCACCAGCGATCCTCTCATTACACCCAGTTGACAGACAAGGAAACTGAGGCATGGACTTGCCCAAGGCCACCCTACTGCTCAGGGGCAGAGCTGGGATTTGAACCTGGCCGCATCCTGTCCCCTCAATGAGCCGCCCTCCTCTGCTGCTGAGATGTTTGTTGAATGACTGCAGGTGAGGAGTGACCCGTCCCTTTTGCTTCTTCCCCCCAGCCCAGCCTCAGAACAAGGCTGAGACCCGGGAGGTCCCGCGCAGCCAGCTCAGCCTGGAGCCTGTGCCCGTGGCCCACTGCATCTCCACGGGGGGTCGCCCACCCGCCCGCATCTCCTGGTCCCCGCCCCTCGACAAGATGGCCAATACAAGCCAGGTGCCAGGGCCCCTGCCCGGCACTGTCACCGTCATCAGTCTCTTAACCTTAATACCTTCCAGCCATGTGGATGGCAAGAATGTCACTTGCAGAGTGGAGCACGAGAGCTTCGAGGAGCGGGTGGTACTGCCCATGACCCTCAGCGTGCCCTGTGAGTGGACCCAAGTGTGAGCAATGACAGGAGGGTCTGCGGGCTGTCTCTACCCTCCCCCACCGTTGTCTACACTGACCCCCCACCCCACCCAGGCCACTTCCAACCTCACCCCCATCATCCTCACTGGCTTCCCTGATTACTGCCTCCCCCCGTCCGCACATCGCCTACACCGGCCCCCCCGGGCCGTACACGGCACTGTCCTTCATTGTCTATACCAGCTTCTTCTTTCTTTTCCTTTGGCTGCGCCGCGGGGCCTGCGGGATCTTAGTTCCCCGACCAGGGATTGAACCCGTGCCCCCTACAGTGGAAGCACAGAGTCCTAACCACTGGGCTGCCAGGGAAGGCTTATACCAGCTTCTTAGGCCACAGTCCACACTGCTCCCCGATTGTCTACCCTGGCCACTGCCTACACGGACGCCCCATGTGGGCTCCTCTGAGGCCAGTCTACACACAGCGCCTACACCTGCTTCCCTGGGCAACTGGCCACACTGACCTTGTGCACACTGCTACACCAATTCCCCACCATCTACACCAACTCCCTTGTCCGTTTCTACCCTGCCTTACCAACCATCTACACTGGCTCCTCTGGGCCCCAGACAGCGCTGCCCTCACTGTCTACACCAGTCATGTAGGCCACCAGCTGTGGGGAGTTGGCACTGTTCCCTGTGTTGTCTAGAGAGGTGCCCGTGACCACTGCTGCACTGGAAGCCTGCGTTTTCTACACGGGTTCTCCCAGGCACTCTCACACCGACCCACAACATTGTCTACAATGGATCCCCTGGAGAGAGGTCTACACTGGCTCCAGTGTAGTCTATACTTCTCTCTAGCCCACTGTTGTCTACACTGGCTCGTCTATGGGCTGTGTCCTCCCATCACTGTCTATACCGAATACTCCCTCCCCAGTAGGTGCTGTACTGATTCCCTCAGCACCCCCCCCCCACCTCACACACACACAAACACCCTATCTCATTGGCCTTCCCTCGGGGGACTTTGAAAATCTCCCCTGTCGATCACATTTGAGTTGGATAAGCAGCAGGCTGAAACAGGGTCCTCCAGGATTCTTTCCTGCAGGACTTATCAGAGCCTTGAATATACTCCTGTGTATTATGAGCGCCAAGGAGGCCTCTTCTCACAGGACAGCCCAGGCATACCAGGATCTGGCTTTACCCAGGAAAACCAGTAGAGAGAAGCAGGTCCTGAGAAGCCCTCTCTGTGCCCCACCTCCTGGCACCCTGCTGAGGACTCCCAGACTTCTGTTCTCGGAGCCGGGGGGTAGAACCCATCTCCCCAGACCCCTCGGAGGCCTCTCCACCTTGAGCTGTTCCCCAAAACCCACCAAGGCCCTTTTCCTGTTGTGACATGAATCCCAACTATCTTTAGGCCCCTCCGAAAGCTCTCTGTCTCTGAGCCTGTGTATCTGTTTCCCCCAGACCCCCCCGAGGTCTCCATATCCGGCTATGATGGCAACTGGTACATCGGCCGTAGTGAGGCCTCCCTGCACTGTGACGTCCGCAGCAAACCAGAGCCCACAGGCTACGACTGGAACACGTGAGTTCCTGGGTCAGAGGGAGAAGGGGCTGGGAACCCAGCTCCCTGGGTCCTGAGAGATGAGGGGTTTGGGGACCTCGACTCCTGGGTCTGAGGGAGGAAGGTGTAGGCAGGAAAGTAAAAAGAGAACAAGCAGTTAACTGGCGGCCCCCAGGAAAATGTCTGGCTTGCATGTGCAGAGTTTATGAGGTGCTTTAGTCCAGGTGTGCTGACACACCTGCTCTTCACGGCATGCCTGCTGTACTTAGCTTGAAGCCACGTGATCCCCACACTCCAGGCACAGTCTGCACTATGGCCAGGCCTGGATTAAAGATTAGCTCGGCCGCAGGAGCTGCCATCATCTGCCCGGGCACACAGCCGTGGGGCACAGAGGTGAGCCTCCCATCGGCGTCTCACTCCCAACCTCTGGGCTGTGCCACCTCCCCAGCCGTCACGTGTTACCTGCCCAGTCACCGCTCACAGAGCAAATACTGTCCGCCCCCACCCCGTTCTCTTGACTGACGGGCAGAGCAATGAGAAAATTTCCTCAAATTCATACCGAGGCCGGGGTTACAAGTGGGGGAAGATAAAGGCAAAGGGGTAAATTGTTTTATGTAATTTTTTAAACTTATTTATTTGCTTGCTCCAGGTCGTAGTTGCGGTACACGGGCTCCTTAGTTGCGGCATGCGAACTCTTAGTTGCGGCATGTGGGATCCAGTTCCCCAACCACGGATCGAAACCCCCTGCACTGGGAGTGCAGAGTCTTATCCAATGCACCACCAAGGAAGTCCCATGTCTTATGTAATTTTTATTGGGCCTTTTTTTCTTATTTCAAAAATAACTTAGCATTGTAGAAACTTTAGACAATACGGTTATGAGTAAAAAGGAGAAAATAGCATCTGTAGTCATGTACCCAGTCACCTCCAGAACACCTCCACTGTTACCCTTTGTTATATATCCTTCCCGTCTTTTTTTCCAATATTTCTAAACAAAAACTGTGCTGTATGTACAATTTAAAATTTTTCCTCGGGTTTCCCTGGTGGCGCAGTGGTTGAGAGTCCGCCTGCCGATGCAGGGGACACGGGTTCGTGCCCGGGTCCGGGAAGATCCCACATGCCGCGGAGCGGCTGGGCCCGTGAGCCATGGCCGCTGAGCCTGCGCGTCCGGAGCCTGTGCTCCGCAACGGGAGAGGCCACAAAAGTGAGAGGGCCGCGTACCGCAAAAAAAAAAAAAAAAAAAAAAAAATTTCCTCAATCTCATGAACACCTCTCCATGTCAAGACACATAGATCTATTTTCCCCCAACACTTTATGAGGAAATTTTTCACACATACAGAAAAGTTGTAAGAATTTTCCAGTGAACACTCAAAACCCCACCACGTGGACTCTCCCTCTGATATTTTCATGTACTTCTTTATCACATTCCTGCCCATCAGTCCATTTCTGTCTCCATCTAGCCAACAGTCCTTATCTTCTATGCATTTCAAAATACCCACAGCCCCCTTCTTCATGGTGCTCAGATTCCATCATAGACGAGCCCTTCAATGATTTAACCAATCCCAAATGGGGACACGGAGGTGCTCTCCTGTTTTCGACTATGCAAATGCCATGGTGGTGAGCATGCCCGTCTGTCCATCTCTGTGGGCAGCCACAGTCGTGTCTCAACGGTTGGCCAGAGGAACTGCCGGGCGAAGGTTTTCAATTGGTATTGATGGCTGGCCCTTAACCTTCCTGCCCCAAAGCGCCATGATTCAGGCTCACGAGCCACACAGCCGGGTTTCCGTGCCAGCTCTGCAGCCCAAATCCATGCCTGCGTCTCCTCCATCCATTCAACCAGTGTTTCTTGACTGCTCACTGTGTGCCAGATGCTGCTGACCCACAAACCTTGGTAAATAAAAGAGACCAAATTCCCTCCCCTCTCAGAGCTCCCATTCCGATGGCGGAGAGAAACAATTCAACAAGGTAACATGGGAATTCCCTGGTGGTCTAGTGGTTTGGATTCTGCGCTTTCACTGCAGGGGCCCAGGGTTCAATCCCTGGTCGGGGGACTAAGATCCCACAAGCCTCAGGGCGTGGCCAAAATAAAATATATTTTTTTAATTTTAAAAAGTGAACAAGATAACGTTGTCAAGAACAGAGTGTGTCAGGTGGTGATAAATGCCATGGAAAAGATAAAGCAGAGGAGGAGGGTGAGAAGGGGGTCACTGCAGTTGAAAGAGGGTGGCCAAGGAAGGCGTTACAAAGGTGACGTCTGAACAGAGGCCTGAAGGAGGTGAGGGTGGGCGGTATGGGTACCGATGGGAAGGGCATTCCAGGCATAGGGAACAGCATATGCGAAGACCCTGAGGTGGGAACATAACTGGAGTGTTCGAGGATCAACAAATAGGCTACCATGTATATAGAGGCGAGAGCAAAGGGGTCAGTGGCATCAGGGCGCCAGCTTGTGTGGGACCTGTGCCCGTGCTAAGGAATTTTCCTTTACTGGAGGGCTCTGGACAGAGGAGGGACTTGGGCTGACTTAGTTCTTTTTTTACATATATAATTTTTTTTATTTTATTTATTTTTGGCTGCATTGGGTCTCCGTTGGTGCGCGCGGGCTTTCTCTAGTTGCGGCGAGCGGGGGCTGCTCTTAGTTGCGGTGCTCGGGCTTCTTTGAACCCGTGTCCCTTGCACTGGCAGGCAGATTCTTAACCACTGCGCCACCAGGGAAGTCCCCGAGCTGACTTAGTTCTAACAAGGTCTCTCAGATGCTGAGTGCGGGACAGAGCGGGGTGGGAGTGGGGGTGGAAATAGGGAGCCCAGTGAGAAGGTTCCCCCAGGAGTAGGGGGAACAGACCAGGGTGGTGGCCGTGGTCCTTTGCTCTCACCTCTATATCCACAGTGGTCTCCTTGTAGATCCTCAAACACTACAGTTATGCTCTCACCTCAGGGTCTTCACATATGCTGTTCCCTATGCCTGGAATGCTCTTCCCATCGGTACCCACACGGCTCACCCTCACCTCATTCGGGCCTCTGCTCAGGCCCTGAGGAGTCGTCAGACTCAGGCTAGATTCTGAAGGTGGGGCAGACAGGATCTGCCAATTGGCTGGATGGGAGTGTGAGAGGCAGAGCTGGGAGAACTCCAGGCTTGCTCTCAACTTGTACTGTAGATGGCGTGAGGGTTTCTGTATTCCCGGCATACAGTGAGTGCCCCATCACCTGTTATTCTAGGCCTCCAACTGAGGCCACTTCCTCACCCATCTGTCTCTCCTAGGATCATGGGACCCCTGCCACCCTCTGTTGTGGCCCAGGGCGCCCAGCTCCTGATCCATACCGTGGACGAGTCCATCAACACGACTTTCATCTGCCTTGTCACCAACGCCCTAGGGACTGGCCAGGCAGAAGTGACCGTCCTGGTCACAGGTAAGAAGCCCCCTGGGTGGGGAGAACAGAAAGATCAAAAGAGGAAATCGCGGTAGGATTCCCTCTGAAGGAGGAGTTTAGAGGTGGTCCCTGGTTAAACGAGTCCCTCAGCCACAAGAATGCTCTCTAGCTCCCATCCTTCCCCTAAGCCCCCTCACGGAAGGTTCAACAGGATCAGCTTTACCCTCTGTTAACTCAACATCTGTACCATTGGAACCACTGTATAGCCACCTGGACACAGCCCCTCTGCAAACCCAGGCTGGGGTAGTTGCGTGATGCCTTTTCCCAATGGACTCAGGAAGGCCTTTCCAAGTGTATTAGACAGAACTCTATCATTTGCAGTTGATAGAAGCACAACTCAAAATAGTCCAAGCAAAAATGGGACGTTATTGGAATGACACCTTCAGGTATGGTTAGATCCAGGTGCTCCAACTATGTAACCCAGGAACTTTTCTTGACCTCTCTTGTCTCTGCTTTTCTCTATGCTGGCTTTATTCCCTGGCAGCCTTTCCCCTCAGGAAGGTAAGATGGTCCTCAGCAGCTACAGGCTCACAGCCCACCAGTTTAGAAATCCCAAGGGAAAGAATACACCACTTTCAATAATCTAGCCAAAATCCCAGGGCTGGCTCTCATTGGCTCAACTTAAGTCACAGAACACCCCCACCCCCATGAACCAATCACAGTAGCCAGGGAGAATGGAATGCTCTGATTGGCCAGGCCCAGGTCAAAGTCCCATCCTAGGAACCAGAGGGTGGGGTCAAGTCCACCTAAACCATATAGACTGAGGGAAGCAGAGTGGTAGCTTCCTTAAAAAACGAAGGGTAATATTTTGGGGGCAGGTAAAAAGCCCAAAGTCTCTCATCTTAAATCTCTCCTTCCTTCTCTTCCTGCAGGACTTCCCAGGGAGCCATCACATTCGGGTTTGTCCTCTGAGATCATTATCATCCTGACTTTCACTACCATCCTGGTTGGTCTACTCCTGCTGGGGCTCCTGATTTATTTCCGGAAATCCAGAAACTCCCGTGAGTCCCCTTTTTTTGCAACATCCCCTGCCTGTCTGCCATAAATGAACATCACCACAGCTAACATAATTGAGCACCTACTATGTGCCAGGCTCTGCACTAAGCCTTCCACGTGGCAGCCTCTCACTGAATCCTCACCCCAATACCATGAGGTTCTCTCATTTGACAGACGAGGACACTGAGACCAGGCAGTTTGATTCATTGCATCAGTGATTCATTTTACACAGTGGGAGCAGCGCCTGTAGATCCTCAAAGGCCACAGTAAGGATTTGGCTTTTAATCCAGGTGACGCAGGAGCTCCTGCCGGATGGATGGAGGGTGGAATAACATTTAACCCCCACCCCAGCTTTCTTCCCTCTGTCTTGCTCACGACTGGCTCCCTCCCTGCTCTCACGGAAAGGAGCGGGGTGGCAGGAACTGGTGCCCCATCCCGAGCTCTAAAAGGATCTGATGTTCTCTCACCTCAACGGCTTTGCAAGCCTGTTCTGCTGCCTGGAGCAGCATCCGCACAGCTCCCTCTGCCAAAGCCCTGCAGCTAATTCTGTAATCAAAAGAGCTACATTTTGCTGAGCACTTTCTCCATGCCAGGCACTTTCTGCGCACAACCCCCTTGAATGCTCACAACCACCCTGCAAAGAGAGTCCCGCTATAAGCCCATTTTACAGATGAGGAAATGTTTGCTCAGAGAGGTGATGTCACCTGCCAGCTGGCACACAGCTGGAAAGTCAAGAGTAGAAGGCAGTTCTGTTGGCTACAAAGCTTTGTTCCTTCAACCACTAAACAAAATGGCCTCCTCACATCCCAGCGGGAGGCCCCCTCCTCCAGGAAGCCCTCCCTGATCTTTCCCGAAATGAGCCAAGCACCTGCTCTGGGCTCCCCCACCCCAGCCTTGCCCACTCAGGGACATCACTGTGTGGGGACTTGTCTGTCTCTCCAGTGGACTGGGAGCCCCAGGAGGGCAGAGCTAGAAGTGTCATGGCCATGGCTATGTCCTCAGCACCACCTACCACAGGGTCGGGCACAAAAGAGGCATTTGAGTAAGTGTTTGCTGAACGCATGACGTCCAGAGCCAGATTACCTGTATCTAAGCCCACACTCTACCGCTTCATTGCGTCACCATGGGCAAATGCCTTACTCTCTATGACTCAGTTTCCTCCTCTGTGAAATGGGACTGACTGTACCTTATAATATAGGTACAGTACTTAGTGCAGCATTTGGCACCCTGTAAGCCACACACTGGGTGTATATATAAGCTATGATTATTATCACTATTACTAATACGCCTATTGTTATTACCATAGGCACCATGAGAAGAGGGATTTTTGTCTATTTTGCTCACCACATCCATATCCCCAGCACCTAGAATGCACCTGGCACAAAGTAGACATTTTCTATTTGCTGAATAAATCCCTGTTTGATGGTTGAGGAAACTGAGGCACAGAGAGGTTAAGTCAATTACCCATGGTCACACAGCTGCTAAAGGACAGAGCTGGGATTTGAACCCTTCCATCTGGTTCCAGAGCCTGCGCTCAGTAAATATTTATGTATACTTAATAACTGAATGAATAACTAGATGAAGCCTATACCCCAGTTGTGTTTTATACACGTAGAAACCATTCGGGGAAGCGATTCCCCCACATCAGTAGCAGAGCCAGGACTTAGAGTTCAGGGGGCCTGGTCACCCACACGTGCCTTCCTCCCATACCTTCCAGCATTGTCATTCACTTCTGACCACTTCTCCTCCTGTCTCCTCAGGTTGGAACCTGCGCAGCTCGTCTGCTAATGGGGTAGGTGTGGTAATGGAGCTGAGAAGGGTATGGGGGAATTCTGCATGAACCACAGATTAATCACTGTGGGCTTTCCCAAGGAGGGGCCAGGCCTCTCTGGGCACCTGCAGCACTTAACCAAAAGTCAGCACGGCCTCAGGAGTCAGGTCCTGGATCTTTTCTTCAAAGGCCTCGAGCATCAGTTCCCAAACCCTTCCTGCTGGGCAGAATCCCCGTAAGGTTTCCTGAAACGCAGGTTCCAGGAACTCCCTGGCGGTCCAGTGGTTAGGACTCCGTGACCTCATTGCCGAGGGCCCGGGTTCAATCCCTGGTCTGGGAACTAAGATCCCACAGGCCACACGGTATGGCTGGCACGCATGCCTGCATGAATAAATACATACATACATACATACACACATACTGCAGGTTCCTGGGCTCCACCCGCTGAGAGTGGTCTGGTGGGTCTGTGCTGGCACCTGGGGACCTGAATTTTCATAGGCACCCCGTCCCTCCCCTCCCTACTCATGACCACACCTGGAGAAGTGCTGCCCTGGCTTCCAGGGGCGGGGAGAGGCGCAGGCCTGCAGCTCTTTGCATGCTGGGCTTCAGCGGGAAGCATTGTTTTGGAAGGGCCTGAGGCTAAAGGTTGTGTATTCCCCCTTCCAGAATGTCATCTATTCAGCTGTTGGCTGTAATGCCAGCTCTCCCCAGGATCCACCGACAGAGGGCACGAGGTGACAGCATCGGGACTGAACAGAGAGAGTCCTCACTGGAGCTGGTGAGGAAGTGGGCCTCGCAGCTGGACACCCACCCCACCTCCATGGATGACGTCTCCCTCCAAAGACACCGGCCACCCTTCCCGTGCCAGACCTCAAGAGTGTCCCCTCTGCCTCACAACACAGTTCAGGGGTCCTCAAGACCAACCCTCAGGTTGAGTGACTCCGTGTAAGGAGTCACAGAACTCAGGAATGCTGTTTACACACGGTTACGGTTTACTACACTGCAAGTGTGACAGAGAGTTCAAACTGTCTGTTGGAGAAAATACCTTAGAGAGATAGAGACCTTGGGGCAGAATGCAGTGCATGAGCCACTCTGCAAGAGAAATTGAGAAGGGTTGGGGCTTCTCTCTAGGCAGATGGGAGAAGGCAGAACAGAGAAGGACGGGAAAGAGATGCGACCCAGCAGCATGGGAGTGGTAAGGGGGTGACAAGGCCAGTGGGGCTCCACAGCGTCAGGGACACAAAGGGAGACTGGTTGCCTTGCTGCCACATAAACCCCTTGTCCGTCCCTAGCCCCCAAACACCTCATTAAAGTTTATTTATTACACCTCAAGTGGCTGTGTGCGAGGGGACCTTTTGTGGGAACTGAGGAGGGACAGAGTTTTGCATGGACCGTCACCATGTGAGACAGAACCAAAGGCGTGGAGGGAAGACCTTGGATCAAGAGGGCCCCAAGGACACGAATCCCCAGGGTTCTCAGACACCAGGGGGAGAGCATGTCTTACTTCTCTCTCTCTCTCTCTTTTTTCAATTCTTTTAACTACAAAATACAGGCATACCTCGGAGATATCGCGGGGTCAGTTCCGGACTATCGCGATAAAGCAAGTCACGTGGATTTTTTGGTTTCCCAGTGCATATAAAAGTCATGATGGGAATTCCCTGACGGTCTAGCGGTTAGGATTCAGCGCTTTCACTGCCATGGCCCGGGTTCAATGCCTGGTCAGGCAACTGAGATCCCACAAGCCATGCGGCACAGCTAAACAGAAAAAAAAAAAAGTTATGTTTACACTACACTGTAGTCTATTAAGTGTGCAATAGCATCATGTCTAAAAACAATGTACACACCTCAGTTTTAAAATGCTTTATGGCTAAAAAATGCTAACCACCATCTGAGCCTTCAATAAGTCGTAATCTTTTTGCAACTAACACCAAAGATCATTTTTGTCATCTCTATGCTACCCCAACTTTTAAAAATTAATAACGTAATATACCCAAAAACCATTGAACTGTGCCCTTTAGACAGGGGAATTGTATTACCACAAACTTGGTGGCTTGAAAAAACACGAAATTATCTGTTTACAGTTCTGGAGGCCACAATTCTGAAGCGAGTCTCAGGGGGCTGAGATCAAGGTGTCGGCAGGGCTGGTTCCTTCTGGAGGCTCCAGGGGAGAGGCCCTTTCCTTGCCTTTCCAGCTTCTAAAGGCGGCCGGCCTTCCCTGGCTTACGGCCCTGCATCACATCACTATTTCTCTCGCTGCTACATCATCACATTGCCCTCTTCCTTCTTTGACCTTCCTGCCTCCCTCTTTCCCCTATGAGGACCCTTGTGATGACATTTAGGGCCCACCTGGACAATTCAAGATTAACTCCCCATCTCAAGGTCCCTAATTTAATCACATCAGCAAAGTCCCTTTTGCCATGTAAGGGGACATATTCACAGGTTCCAGGGATTAGGACCTGGATATCTCTGGGGACTCATTATTCTATCTGCCACTTCTACCCTGGGCCCCTGCTCCATCTCAGATAACCGTGGCACTACTTCCTGGTAAGTGTATTGATGCACAAACATATACATATATATTCTCTTCCCCACAATAGGTAACATCTCATACACACTGCTCTGACCTTGCTTTTATTACTGAAGTTTTCTGGAAATTCAGAGAGAGCATCTTCAGCCTTTCTATAGCCACACGGCCCTCCTCCACAGGGCAATGTCCAGGAGTTTTTCAACCAGGCCCCTATGGATGGATATTTGTGTTGGTTCCACCCTTTTACTATTAGTACCATGTTGCAGTGCATGACCTTGCATGTGTATTGGGACACACCCTGGAGGTGGAATTGCTGGATCAAAGAGCAGAGCCCCTGTCGTTGTGACAGACACTGACAAATGGTCCCCCATAGAAGTCATGGGTCTCTGTTCCTACCAGTGATGGATATGACAGAGTGTCTTGGGGGGAAGATGTGTGGATTTCACAGAGCCAAGAGTCAAGAGTGGACCCAGAATTTTGGTATAGATGTTGTGTAAACTTCACATTAGACTGAGAAAACCACACTTATCCACAGTGGAGAATGGGGAGGAGAGGGTCTGATGAAGATCGTGGAGAGGCTTAGAGAGCCCCAAACCCTCCCCATCCCCGGCTGCTCCTGCACAGAGTAAGTGGAGCGGGGGCTCAAACCAAACCAATACCATCCTGCTTTGAGTTACTGCGAGATCCCCAGAAACCTCGGGACTGCAGATTTCTCAGGGTGAGAATGCCTGCGCTACTGAAATCTAACTTATTAAAAAAATGATGAGGACTTCCCTGGTGGCGCAGTGGTTAAGAATCCGCCTGCCAGTGCAGGGGACACGGGTTCGAGCCCCGGTCCGGGAAGATCCCACATGCCGCGGAGCAACTAAGCCCATGCGCCACAGCTACTGAGCCTGCGCTCTAGGGCCCGCGAGACACAACGACTGAGCCCGCACGCCTAGAGCCCGTGCTCCGCAACAAGAGAAGCCACCGCAACGAGAAGCCCGCGCACCGCAACGAAGAGTAGCCCCGGCTCACCGCAATTAGAGAAAAGCCCATGCACAGCAACAAAGACCCAATGCAGCCAAAAATAAAATAAATAAAAATTCATTTAAAAAAATGATGAAATGACCCAGAAATTCCACTCCTAGGCAGATACCCCAAAGAACTGAAAACAGGTACTTAAATACATATGTGTACACGAACGCTCATGGCAGCACTGTTCACAATAGCTAATCGTGGAGACAACAAAAATGTCCATCAAGAGATGAATGGATCAACAAAATCTGGTCTATCCATGCAATAGAATATTATCCAGCCATGAAACGGAATGGAGTACTGATCCACACCACAAACTTGGAAACATGATGCTAAATGAAAGAAGCCAGGCACACATGGTTACGTCGTGCATGACTCCGTTTATATGAAATAGCCAATATAGGCAAATCCATAGAGACAAAGAGATATGGGAACATATGTATATGTATAACTGATTCACTTTGTTATAAAGCAGAAACTAACACACCATTGTAAAGCAATTATACTCCAATAAAGATGTTAAAAAAGAAAAAAGAATGTATATATATGCATATATATGTATATACATATATATAATCACCTTACTGTACAACAGAAACTGACACAACATTGTAAATCAACTATATTTCAATTAAAAAAAAAATCCATAGAGACGGAAAAGACATTAGTGTTTGCCAGGGCCTGGGACAATGGGGAGTGACTGCTTAATGGGTTCAAAGTTTCCTTTAGCACGGTAAAGATGTTCTGGAAACAGCGGCGATGATTGCACAACATCGTGAACGTACTAAATGTCGCTGAATTGTACACTTTAAAACGGTAAATTGTATGTGGGTTTTATCACAATAAAAAAAAATTTTTAATTTTGATAGAAACATTTTTTTCATTTCCCAGCGCTTGCTGGCAGAATTTTTAGGAACCAATTAAATTCACGAAGGATAGGTGAATCGTGAAAGAAAAAAATAATATTCTAACTGTTAACGAAAAAAACTACTTAATGATACCAGTTAAAGCAAAAGGCAGACTTTACTCAAGGGGAAGGCGTCATCGCCATAGGGGTAGAGAGCGTCTGCCATAGGGAAAACTCCAAATACAGCATGTGCACGTGGGGACTTATAGCCAAGGAGCAGGCTGAGTCAGTGCATGGAAAACAACAGAGCAGGACCCTGCGGGGCTCCTAGACACGGGAGCCTTTCTGTGCCCCCCTGTTTCTTGATTACAGGAAATCGGCTTCATTCAGCCTCCATGACCTTCCCTGAGTTCCAACGGCAGGTTCAAACAGTTGCTGATTAGGCAAGGGAGGGGATGCAGAGACGAGGGAGGAACAGTCAAAAGAAACAATAGTGCAGCCTTGGGGCAACGTCCTGGTTCCCCCTCAAGGGATACACAT
The DNA here is from genome assembly GCF_039906515.1 of Pseudorca crassidens. Lineage (NCBI taxonomy): Eukaryota > Metazoa > Chordata > Mammalia > Artiodactyla > Delphinidae > Pseudorca > Pseudorca crassidens. Next base: position 11,740,644 of record NC_090315.1, on the reverse strand, counting down.
AACAAGATCTTTGAGCTGTTTTGCAGATACTGAAGCCCCCACCAGGTGGGAGAAGTTAATGGTATGCTGCCCACAAGCACGGAGACTCCAGACTGGCTGGAACCAGAAGGTTGATGATGCCGACTCCCAATTACCTCACCACCAAACAATCAGAAGAATGGCGGTGAACTGACCACGCCCTCTTTGAACCACACTTTAAAACTCCTCACAGCCCCCTCCAGGTTGGGACACACAGTTTTGAGGGCATGAGCCCACCATGGCCCCCTTTGCCTGGCAAAGCAATAAAGCTATTCTTTTCTACTTCACCCAAAACTCTGTCTCCAAGATTTACTTCAGTGTCAGGGGACAGAGGCTGGATTCAGCTTCAGTAGCCTTAAGGGTAAGAAGGATTCTGGCTACACTGACCTAACGGGATTCCTCCTGGATGAGATGTCACCTGAGCGTGGGGGGGGGGGAACCCAAACAGATATCAAAGGTGATCAGATATCAAGGGTGGGCAGTTCCAGTTAAACTAACTTAGAAGGATTCTTGCTAAAACTGGACAAGGCAGAGATGAACACAGAAGTCAAAAGTCAACCCTAGTTGGAAAAAAGTTCAGGAGAGCCTGAGCAGAGTTCAGTCAACGAGAGAACCTTTGTCAGTATTTGAAAATGCAACAGTGTGGATGCTTCAGGTGCCAATAGCAGAGAGCGCCCTTCCTCCCCCCGCCGCGGACTCCCCAGGCTGGGATTAAAAGCAAACAACTGGATTGTCTAGTTGGACTCCAAGTACTACATGTAGGGATCAGCTCTGCTTCTCTGCTGTTTACTCTGTTTTCCTCCACAAATTGGTTGTCATGCTCAAGCTGGTGCCAAGGTGGCTGCTGCATTCCAGACATCGCAGCCAAACACCTAGCTGGAGAAGAAGCCCACCCCATTCTGGGGGAGCTTCCACAGGAGCCTCCCCTCAGCTCTGATTGGCCAGCACTACCCACCGCTCAACCAATCCCTGGCCAGAAGAATGGGGGAGGCTTGGACCAACCAGGATCTACTTGCTGGGGCTGGGGAGAAACCAGGATGAAGGCTGCAGGACACAGGATGGAATTAACACGTGGTATTAACAGTGGCTCTTTCTGGGCAGTTGGAAGATGGCTGAATTTTACTCTCTTCCTTTTGAGTTCATTCTGTCTAAATTTTCTATAATAAACTTTGACTTTTAGTTATTTTAAGAGGAATCAAAATCATTATGTGAGAGGGAGGTGGGAAGGAAGGAGGGAGGGAGAGAGGAGAGAGAGAGAGAGAGAGAGAAGCTTCAGGAACTGAAAAATCTAGAATAACTGGCTTTGCTTTATGCCCTGCCTCTCGATGCTCACAGAACCTTTGCTCCTGAGGTTTAACAGTGAAAATTCATCAGAATCCCTTTGGCCCCTAAACTCCACTTCTGCTGCACACCAAACTCCTACCAGAATAAGGCCGGTTTGGTCAATCTGGTTGCGGCCCAAGACTGCGACGGCAACACTTGGAAATAACGGCAGGGTTTGCAACGACCCGTCTGAGGCAGACAGACGGGAAATCTCGAACCTGCAGCAAAGAGGACTGAGGGTAGATCCTGGAAGGATTCTGACCCCAGGAACACCACCTCAAAACCTTCCAGGGACTTCCCTGGTGGCGCAGTGGTTAAGAATCCGCCTGCCAGTGCAGGGGACACGGGTTCGAGCCCTGGTCCGGGAATATCCCACATGCTGCGGAGCAACTAAGCCCGTGTGCCACAACTACTGAGCCTGCACTCTAGAGCCCGCGAGCCACAAGTACTGAGCCTGCGCTCTAGAGCCCGCAAGCCACAACTACTGAAGCCCACGTGCCTAGCGCCCGTGCTCCTTAACAAGAGAAGCCACCCCAATGAGAAGCCCGCGCACCTCAATGAAGAGTAGCCCCCGTTTGCCACAACTAGAGAAAGCCCGCTCACAGCAACGAAGACCCAACGCGGCCAAAAAATAAATAAATGTTTAAAAAAAGAAAAAAAATTTTAATTGCTTATAAAGGGTAGCACGTCTTAGAAAAGATACAAGTCAACTTGTTTACAAAACAGAAACAGACTCACAGACACAGAAAACAAACTATGGTTACCAAAGGGGAAAGGCAGGGGGAGGGATAAATTAGGAGTATAGGATACACCCCACTATACATAAAACAGATAAACATCAAGGATTTACTGCATAGCACAAGGAACTATATTCAATATCTTGTAATAACCTATAAAAGAATCTGAAGCCATACACCTGAAAGTAACCCAATATTGTAAATCAATTACAGTTAAATTTTTTTAAAACTATAAAAAATAAATTAAAAAAAAAAAAAGAAAAGGTAAGGCGGCTCACGGGACCTCCACGAGGCTGGGGACCAGGAACAAGGTATAAATGACCTGGTGGAACTGTTCCTGCCAGTAACCATTGTCCACAACATCAGCCTTGGCCCCAGAACCCCTGCCTGAGGGGCCCTGGAAGGCTGCATTCATTCATGCATCCATTCAACAAACATCTATTGAGCACCTACTGTGTGCCAGGCACGGAGTTTAGAGACGGAAAGTACAAAGATCACTGCCCTTGTGGAGTTTATATGTTGGTGGACGTGCCGGCTCTGTCCTCACCATCAAAGGCTCTGTGTGGCGCCTGCATCTCTGGTTTCTGCATCCAAGCCTCGCACGGTTGCATCTGATCAGGGAGCCTGGGTCACATGGCAGTGCCAGCAGAAGAGGAGCCTAAGAAAGCAAGTCTCTGGCAGGACTCCTGAGGCGGATGATTCGCAGAAACATAACAAAAGGCACAGGACGTGTAGCTACTACAGCGGTCCCCAGTTTACAGATGACAACACCAAGGGGCTCAGAGAGGGCATGTCAGTTGCCCAAGGTCACACAGCCCGTCAGCAGCAGAAACTGGGCTCAAAAGCACAGAGGGGGGCTTCCCTGGTGGCGCAGTGGTTGGGAGTCCGCCTGCCGATGCAGGGGACGCGGGTTCGTGCCCTGGTCCGGGAGGATCCCACGTGCCGCGGAGCGGCTGGGCCCGTGAGCCATGGCCGCTGGGCCTGCGCGTCCGGAGCCTGTGCTCCGCAGCGGGAGAGGCCACAGCAGTGAGAGGCCCGCGTACCGTAAAAAAAAAAAAAAAAAAAAAAAGCACAGAGGGGAGTCACAGTCATTTACAGCTGGCGTCTGCTGTTCCATAAATCTAGTCATGAGGATTTGGGGTCTTCGACCAACCCCTGCACAGGCTCCTCAAAGCCTATGGGCCTTCTGACACCCGTGGCTGTTAACTGCAGAGACTGACTCCCCCAACTGACCATGTGCACAGCGTTTCTCACACATTTATCCTCTGTGCCCTCCCAGCCATGGCGTGATGATCCCCATTATACAGATGGGAAAAGTGAGACACAGTTTAAGTAACTTGTCCAGGTCACCCATGCAGGGAGCAGCAGATGCAGGGCTGGAACCCAGGCTGGTTGGCTCCAGAGTCCACACTCTTACCTAGGACTTGGTTCTGCCTCAGCGTTAACAGCCACCATCAAAAACTAACTATATGGGGGCTTCCCTGGTGGCGCAGTGGTTGGGAGTCCGCCTGCCAGTGCAGGGGACACAGGTTCGTGCCCCGGTCTGGGAAGATCGCACATGCCGCGGAGCGGCTGGGCCCGTGAGCCATGGCCGCTGAGCCTGCGCGTCCGGAGCCTGTGCTCCGCAACGGGAGAGGCCACAACAGTGAGAGGCCCACGTACCGCAAAAAAAAAAAAAAAAACTAACTATATGATGCCAAGGGTTTAGTATCAATACTTACCAGCAATGCTGTTACTGAATTAGACGCAAGGCCCGCCCTTGGGGCCCTAGCTGAACCGACGCCTCCCGTGGCTCCGTCGGGGAGCTCTTTCCCGCTCAGGCTCAGGTCCTAGCTGCCAATAATAAAACTGAATTTGGTGCAAGCAAGACAGGCTTGAGAGTGTTTAGAGAATGGAGAAGGGGAGCTTCTGCGCTAACAGCACCTTCTCCCCGCAGGGAGCAAAGTAAGAGGATTTTAAGGGTTAGGAAGCGGACAGATCATCCGGGCTCTAGGAAAGGGGCGGAGCTTTTAGGGCAGCCGTGGGCATGCGTAGTCTCCACGCTCCTTTCCGCACAGTCACGCACGCTCCTTTCCACGCAGCTCGAATTGTGCCTAGCAAAGTACAAATGCCCTCTTTGCGCAGAGATCTTAGCGTGGAAGGAAGCAGATGTAACTCCGGGACACCTCCAGGTCTCATCTGCAGAGGCATATTCCTGTGGTCAAGTCAGAGCCCGTTCGGGGCGGGTGACCCATTGTGTATCTCTTAAAGCACAGCTGCACAGCATCTCTGTCAAATACCAGGTGCTCTTGAAACAAACACAGAGATAAATCGAGGCAAGGAAAGCCGGCCATCTTGGATCTAGCCAGTTCAGTCTGGTTTTCTCTTGGGCATTTGTGGCATCCTATTGGTAAAACACAACTAGCCTGTATGGCTAAAAAACAAAACAAAAAAACAGTTTCTGCAACTGGGACCTCGGCTGCATAGCATGGGTGACAATACGAGCTTTAGTCAAATGGCCAAACCTCTCAGAGCCTCTATTTTTATATCTGTAAAAGAGGGGCAATGACAGCACCACCCACAACAGGATCCTTTGGAGGACTGGCCTGGCAAATCCATGGAATGCTGCTGCCTTTGAAGCTGTGGTAATAAACAAAGAACAACCGAAGGAGAAAAGCAAAGGCTGTTACTTCAGAGCTTGCTATAGCAAGGGAGTCCGGCAGCATCACTTGCATTTGGCAGAGACTCAAAGGCAGGCAGAGAGGTGTGAAAGCTTTATAATGGAAAACAGGAAAGGCTACGAGTGTGCCCTTGCTGGAGGCCGTTGGCACAGAAAAGCAGAAGGCGGGCTTGTTAGAAGCAGGACGTCCCAGGTGACTGATTAGGCTTTCTCTGGCTGGTCCTAAATTAGAAGAAGGGACAAAAATTAGGGAGGCTGTTAGTTGTTGATCAAGCCCTGGCCATTCGGAGCTGATTGTTACAGAAGTGATTGTTTAGCTTCCTGCATTGTCACTAGAGATAGTAATCTGGCTTCCTGTGAGTCCGAATTAAAGCAAGCTGGCTTCCTGGGCTGTTTTTAAGAGGGTTGGTTTCCTAGGTTGCTTCACCTCGTGAGTCAGAATTCTATTTTTATAGATGGTCTGACAATTTTCAGTCTGTATACTGGTCTCTCAAAGCACTTTTTAGATGTGATGGTACCTAATCAAAGATCAACATGGGGGACTTCCCTGGTGGTCCAGTGGTTGAGAATCCATCTTGCAATGCAGGGGACGCTGGTGTGATCCCTGATCGGGGAACTAAGATCCCACATGCCACAGGGCAACTAAGCCTACGTGCCACAACTACTGAGCCCCCACACTCTGGAGCCTGCATGCCACAACTAGAAAGAAGCCCACGCACCACAACGAAGATCCCACGTGCAGCAACTGAGACCTGACGCAGCCAATAAATAAATATTTTTTAAAAAAGAGAGAGATCAGCATGGATAAATCTGCTCCACGGAAGACCATATGATTCTTTGTTAGTAGAACTGAAAATAGATGGTCCCAGAGACCAGTAAAGGGAAAAGCCAAAAGAAAATTTTCAGTCCTGGAAGAAGAAACAGAATGCAGGGCTCTGTTCCAGTTACTTCTTGCTGTGGAACAAACTCAGTGGTATAAAACAACAACCATTTTATTATGTTCACGATTTCTGGGATCAGGAAAACAGACAGCTTCGTGATATCAAGCCTCAGATGAAAAGATTCAAAAGGCTGAGCTTGGCTCAAATGCTGGAGGCTAGAATCACCCAGAGATGTCTTTACTCACTCACTGTCAGCTGGGAGCTCAGCTGGGGCTATCAACTAGATCATCATCACACGTCCTTGCCAATGTGAATGCTTGGGCTTCCTCACAGCATGGTGGCCAGGTTCTGGGTTCATGGAGGGAAAGCATGTGGAGAGCAAGTGTTCCAAAAGACCAAGGCAGAAACTCTATGGCTTATTCTGACCTAGCCTTGGAAGTCACACGCTGTCACCTACACTGCATTCTTTTGATTACAAGTGAACCACTAAGGTTGGCCCAGATTCAAGGGAGGGGGATTAGACCTTCTGCTGGGTAGGAAAATGGCAAAATCCTATCACAGGAGAGCATTCGGTTGTAATCAACTTTGGAAAATACAGTGACTCACAGGCTCCCTCTTTACAAGTTCACGGTCTATGATAAAAAGCAGAAAATATAACAAGCTGCAAAAATCACGTGAATCAGGCAAGGTTTCTGCTGCAGCAACTGCTTCTGGCTGATTTAAGCAGAAAAGGAACAAATTAAAGGATCCTGAGCTGTTCAAAGAGTCTCCAGGATGGCAGGGAACCAGGCTTGGCAGGTGTTGCATGTTGAATTATGTCCCCTCAAAAAGAGATGCTGAGTCCTAACCCCCAGTACTTCAGAATGGGACCTTATTTGGAAATAGCGTCTTTACCAAGGTAGTTAAGTTAAAATGAGGTCACTAGGGTGGGCCCTAATACAATATGACTGGTGTCCCTATCAAATGGGGAAATTTGGAGACAGAATTTTGTATGTGAAATTGCCCCGGGTTGGAACATCACAGCAATATCGCATCTTGTTTGGTCAATACAGTGCTTTAAGGCATGTTCTAATGAGCTGTGCAAAAGGAGGCTGCAGAGGAGGCTGGAAAATGTCTTTATCTTGGGCAGGCTTCTGCCCAGCTAAAGTTCAGGATTCTTTCCAAGGAACAAGGAGACATGGATAGTGCCTTCATGGTACCAAATGACTCCAGTCTCCATGTTCACAGCTCCTCAAGAGAAAGCAAGGCCAGGCTGTGTCTGCTGATTCAGGGAGCCTCCTTGGTTGCTTCCAGAACAAGGGATCTCTTGTTCCATAACTCTGAACCACCGTCCTTCACGTCACTCTGATTGGACCAATCTGAACCAATCCCTAAAGCCAAAGGAATGCGGCACTCTGATTGGTTTAGGTCTGGATGGCTGCCCATCCCTGATCCAATCACGGTGACGAGGGGTGGGACTATACAATGGGACTAGCTAATGAGAAGCCCACCCAGAGCTGGGAGTGGCCTCAATCCCGCCTAAACCCCTGGAGGCCTCCCACTGGCGGAGCAGTGGCCGGCGCTGGGGAGACACCCACATGTCCACTCTACCAACATTAATCAACTAATCACATAATTAAGTTAGTAAGCTATGAAGAAGTGTATCAGGAGTCTCCTTGGCCTGGGGTTGTTAGAGAAGGCTTCCAGAAGGAGCTGGGAACAGAAAAATGAGGCAGAGCAATAGCATGGGGACGAGAGCATGCCAGGCAGGGAGCCGTGGGCGATGAGGCTGGGTGGTTATATGGGGCAGCAGGGGACAGAGCAAGCAGATTCGGGGAGAAGGGGCTCCGGATGTTGCAAGAAGCCTGGGCAATGGGGAAAGGGGGCGGAAAGGGACTGGGAGGCTCCCTGCATCCACAGACACAGCCTCCGCCTTGCCCCTCCTCCTGAGTCACTCACAGAAGCCACTGAATTTCCACTTGCTCCTGTGGGCATTCAATAAAGCAGAAGGTGCAGAAGTTGCTGGCACAGTGTCTGGAAGAGGGACAGCCTTCTACCCTCTGCCCAGATGCAGCCTCTCTTGGCCTTGCTTTGCACCTCTGCAAAATGGGCCTAATTTAGCCACCTCCCTGGGCTGCGGAGACAGCTATCAAGTATGCCCAAGTATCAGACAGTCTGCATATAGGCTCTCCCCTTCCTCCTGATGACAAGATTAAATTTCAAAATGGGCTTTGGACACTTTGAACAGGAAAACTTTTAGGGAGATGGGTGACATAGGCAAAGGTCGACTTAAAATATTTATTAATGTGATTACACTATTTTATATATATATAGAGAGAGAGAGAGAGAGTGTAGTCCATTTAGAAATAAGTCTTCACTACTCACACAGAGCCTGAAATAGCTCATTCCCACCATTCAAGGGCTCTCAGGACACAGGCACCTCTTTCAAAATCCGCCTGCAGCGGTCATTAGGCTCTCCCCCATGGTGTGACAAGATAGCTCCCAGTGGCTCCAGGCTTATATTCCACCAGCTCAGCCACCCCAGAGGAAAATAGTACCTTGTTCCTGATAGTTCCAACAAAAGCCCCAGGGCTGCCTCTCATTGTCTTAACTTAAATCACGTGTTCTTACATGAACCAATCACCATGGCCAAGTGTTAGAATGCTCTGATGGGCCAAACTTGGGCTATTTGTGTAGCCTTGGAGCCAGAGACAGACCCAGCTCCGCATGATCAAATGGATTGAGAGTGGGGAGGGGTTCCCCAAGGGAAAACCGGACTTAATTGCTAAAGAATGGGAGTGGATGGTGGGCAGGCAAAGGCATCAGATGGTACCTACCTTTGGGGGAGGGGGGTAGGCGGGAAGGAAAGGGGGAGGGGGCCTGTTTCCCCAGGGGACAGTCTATTCATGAAAAATTCCTTCCTCATGAGATCAGTCTCTTCAGGACTTTGTCTCCTGACCTTGATTCTGAGCTGGTTGCAGGTAAAATGTCTAATTTCACTGCCACTCGGTAATCCCCAGAAAATGAAAGCAGCAATCTTGTCTCCTCCCTCAACTCTTCCTTGTGTGTTAGTTTCTTGACCTTCATGATTCCATTTGTCTTTCTCCAAATACATTCTAATTTGGGGGGGGCGGGGGGAGACAGACAGCTTTCACCTCCCAGCCCAATTCCCATCAGTAAATCGACACATATATGTTGAGGGCCCACTATGGGCCAGGCACTGCTCTAGGCACTAGAGAGTTTGGTGGGAGAGGAGGTGGGGGTCACACCTAAGTTCAGTGGGAAAGGATGCTGTGATTGATTAACAATGTCTGCCACAGTCATATCAAAGGTAGTGGAGGCACATAAGCCATCCCTGCTAGACATCTTCCTTAGCTCAGGTGATTCAAAAAGAGGTGATGGGACAGAGTTGGCCCACAGGCCACAGTTTGCCATAGTCTCTAGAGCAAACTAAGACTTAGAGACTGCAAAATGGCATAGAACTGGGCTGTGAATGGCAAAAAGTTCCCACGATAGGAAGCCTACCTGAATATCTTGTAATCTCCAGAACCAAAACTAGACACCACGTATCCTGACCCTCTGACCAGCTTTCTTTCCAACAGAGCCAATGATTCTCTATAAGTCTGAAATATTTCCAAATAAAAAATTTTTTAATTTTGATGGTTTTTTAAAGTTATAATATTTTTAGAGATTTTTTCTTTTTTATTTATTTATTTTTGGCTGTGCTGGGTCTTCATAGCTGCGCACGGGCTTTCTTTAGTTGCATTGAGCGGGGGCTACTCTTCGTTGCGGTGAGTGGGCTTCTCATTGTGGTGTCTTCTCTTGTTGTGGAGCACGGGCTCTAGGCACGAGGGCTTCAGTAGTTGTAGCATGTGGGCTCAGTAGTTGTGGCTCGCGCAGGCTCTAGAGCACAGGCTCTAGAGCACAGGCTCAGTAGTTGTGGTGCATGGGCTTAGCTGCTCCACGGCATGTGGGATCTTCCTGGACCAGGGCTTGAACCTGTGTCCCCTGCATTGGCAGGTGGGTTCTTAACCACTGCGCCACCAGGGAAGCCCTAAAGATTTTTTTAATTGATGTGGACCATTTTTAAAGTCTTTTATTGAATTTGTTACAATATTGCTTCTGTTTTGTTTTTTGGTCTTTTGGGGCACAAGGCATGTGGGATCTTAGCTCCCTGACCAGGGATCAAACCCTCATTCCCTGCATTGGAAGGTGAAGTCTTAACCACTGGATCACCAGGGAAGTCCCTAAAGTTATGATATTTTTAAAGGCTTTGAATCACATGGTGAAAAGAATTCCTTTTTCTACTCTTTTTGCATGATTCTGATAGTGGCAAATGAAAGTCTCGATCAGATTCTAGTCGGCCTTTAATGCCTTTCTAATACTTGCTAACTTTTACAAAGAGAAAATCAGCGAACATATAGAGCTACAAGTCTAAACCACTGTTTCACTTTATTTTCCCACTTTCAACTTACCTTGGGCTGTACAGTTTTTTTGTTTTGTTTTTTGCGGTATGCAGGCCTCTCACTGCTGTGGCCTCTCCCATTGTGGAGCACAGGCTCCAGACGCGCAGGCTCAGCGGCCATGGTTCACGGGCCCAGCCGCTCCACGGCATATGGGATCTTCCCGGACCGGGACACGAACCCGTGTCCCCTGCATCAGCAGGCAGACTCTCAACCACTGCGCCACCAGGGAAGCCCTGTACAGTTTTCTTTTCATTCACAATGTAACAGCTTCCGCCTGGTCTCTCTGCTTCCACTCCTACCCTCATGGTCTGTTTCCCATTCCGCAGCCGGAGAGATCCTGTTAAAATCAGGCAACCCTCGCTTCCAAGGTGGCAATACTTTCAAGAGTAAGCTCTCTGAGCCTGACTGCATGCCTTCTAGCTCACTCGGTACCAGCTTTGTTATACAATAAATTGTGTCCCCCCAAATTCATGTTGAAGCCCTAACCCCCAATGTGACTCTATTTGGAGGTAGGGCCTTTAAAGAGGTGATTAAATTTAAATGAGGTCATAGGGTGGGAACCTAATCCAGTATGACTAGTGGCCTTATAAGAAGAGGAGGAGGGAACTCCCTGGTGGTCCAGTGGTTAGGACTCAGTGCTATCACTACAGGGGGCCTGGGTTCGATCTCTGGTCGGGGAACTATAATCCCACAAGCCACGTGGTGCAGCCGAAAAAATAAATAAATATAAAAATTAAAAAATAAAAATACCATTAGAAGAAAAAAGAAGAGGACAAGGAGACACTAGGGATGCATATGCGTGGAGAAAAAAGCAGGTGACGTCATAACGAGGAGGCAGTCCTTTGCAAGCCGAGGAGAGAGACCTCAGGAGAAACCAAGCCTGCTAACACCCTGAGTTTAGACTTTCAGTCTCCAGAACTGTGAGAAAATAACTGTTGTTTAAGCCGTCAAGTCTGTGGTGTTTTGTCATGGCCACTCTAGCGGACTAATATAGGATCTTACTACAGCCTAGGAAATGGCTACCCTTCCTTCTTCCTTCACCACGACAAAACCAGATTTAAATATAATGATAACAGCTACAGTGAAGAGGGCCTGGCCTTTATACCTGTCCATGTCTGAATTTCTTAAGTTCTCCGAATAGCCTTGGGAAGCGGGACTATTATATTCCCATTTTGCAGATGGAGAAATCGAGATTCAGAGAGGTGAAGTGACTGCCTCAAGATCACACACCAAGTATAGGAAACACCAGTGTTGCAGTCAGGATGAGCTGGGTTATGCTGCAGTGACAGGCAACCCCACACTCTCCATGGCTTAGAACATCAAAAGGCTCTTTCCCTGCTCATGCTACGTGTTCATGTCAGGTAGGCAGGCGTGACAAGGGTCAGGAGAGCTCTGTGTCACATCTCCTCATTCAGGAACCAGGCTGACAGAAGGACTGTCCCTACTATGCAGGGAACGGGAGGGAACCTGGCAAAGCATGCACTGGTTTTTAAAGGCTTCCACCCAGAAGTGACACTCCTACTCGCAGTTCATTGGCCAAAGAAAGTCACATGGCACAATCTAAGGTCAAGAGGGCTGGGCAGGTGCAATTCAACCACGTTTCCAAAATAGGGAGAACCAAAATTTGTATGAACAGCCCAGTCAATACACCATCAGGATTCACACCAGAGCCCACACTCAACCACTATGCTTTCCTGAGAGAAATTTCCAGGCAGGCCTGCCCTCCCCCATCTATTCCTTCAATGGCCCATTCATTCATTCAGCAAGTGCTGGACCAGAGTGGTGAGGTTGGCTGGGGAAGAAGTGCACAGAGCTGAAAGGTATTTAGAATGAAACATTGATAGAATTTTGTCCTGGATTAGATGTGTGGGATGAGGGAGAAGGGTGTTGTCAATAATGTGTTCCTGGGGCTTCCCTGGTGGCGCAGTGGTTGAGAGTCCGCCTGCCGATGCAGGGGATGCGGGTTCGTGCCCCGGTCCGGGAGGGTCCCGCATGCCGCGGAGCGGCTGGGCCCGTGAGCCACGGCTGCTGAGCCTGCGCGTCCGGAGCCTGTGCTCCGCGGCGGGAGAGGCCACGGCAGTGAGAGGCCCGTGTACCGCAAAAAAAAATAATAAAATAAAATAATGTGTTCCTTCATCAATTCAATATTTATTGACCACCTGCTGTGTGCAGCTGTTTTAGGCTCTGAGGAGATAGCCATGAACAACACACACAGAGATCCCTACCCCCGGAGATCTGACAACAAACAGCATCGAATGTAACGTCCAGCTATGAGGAAGAATGCAACAGGTGCTGAGGAAGCTGGGGTACTAGAGCAGAGGAACCCCCAGGTGCCTGGTTTGCCAGTGAGGGGTAGGAGACAGTGGTGGCGTTCAAACTGCAAGAGGACCCGGTTTGCAAGAAATGAAGACATACGTCCACACAAAAACTTGTCCACAGATGTTCATAGGAGCATTATTCATAATAGCTGAAAATTGAAAACAACCCAACTGTCCATCAGCAGATGAATGGATAAGCAAAAGTGGTCTGTCCATACTGTGAAATATTACTCAGCCATTAAAAGGAATGAGACACTGATCCGTGCTACAACGTGGATGAACCTCGAGAATATTACGCTAAGTGAAAGAAGCCAGACACAGAAAACCACGTAGTGTATGATTCCACTCATGTGAAATGTCCAAAATACGCAAATCCATTGAAACAGAAAGCCAGTTAATGTTTGCCAGGGCCTGGGAGGGAGGGGGCATGGGGAGTGACTGCTAACGGGGACAAGGTTTCTTTTGGGGGTGATGGAAACGTTCTAAGATTGTGGTGGTGGTCGCACAACCCTAGGAACATACTAAAAACATTGAGCTGTGCACCTGAAATGGGTGAATTGTATGGTATGTGAATTACATCTCGATAACACTGTTCAAAAAAAAAGGAAAGAAAGAAAAGGGAAGGGTTTGGGAGGACAGTCTTGAATTCAGTTCAGTGTGTCAGCAGGGGAAGGCACCTGGAGACCCGGGATGTAGGACTGGGGACAGTGAACGTGAGTGCACCCTGCAGTATGGTCGCCCAGGAAATGTCTTCTTTTGTCACTGGTTGGGTTTGGGCTTTGCTGGATCGGTCCTGGTTGCCAGACTTGTAGGCAAGACACAACTCAAGGCGGAGCCAGCAGGGGGCAGCAGAGAGCCACGCAGACCCACGGACCAGGGCCTGGCCGCGTGGTGTCCTGCATTCACCTGCCTCCAGCCTCTGCCCCTTTCTTTACCCTTCGGGGCTCCCAGAGAGTCCACACAGCTGCCCAGGCCCCGAAACATGGGCGCATCCCTCCCTCGGTCTCACTGGGGCAGGCACTGGACCCTGCCCCCTAGTCGCCTCAGCTGGACGTTCCCCCCTCCTCTCTACAGCCCAGCCCTGGGCCAGGCTGCCGTTTTTTCTCCCTTTGCCTCCCCAGCCTCCTACCTGGTCTCCTGCCCTCTCCAATCCTCCCAACACAAGACAGCCCAAGGGATCTTTCTAAAGCCCAAACCCGACGCTGCCCCTCTCTGCTCAGAACCATCCGTGGCTCCCCAGTGCCCTTAAAGTCCAGGCTCCTCACCACAGCTTTCAACTGATTGCCAGGTCTGGCTCCTGGGGGGCCTCTCAGCCTTACCTCTCAGACCCCTGTCCCTCACCTCCACCCTGTGGACTGTGATCTGAGGGACTGAACTTCTTCGAGAATCTCGCATATTCCCTTCCATGCCCGGAGCCACATCACTTCACTCTACCTGCCCCAGGTCCGTATTCATCCTCCAGTCTCAGCTCAGATGCCTCTTCCTCCAGGAAGTCCTCCCTCACTCCAAGCTGGGTCAGATCCCCACCTCTGAGTTTATATCCACCCCAGTCCTGCCCACTCTGGGTCGTCACTGTCTGGAGATGGGCTTATCTCCCCACTGGACTGTGAGCCCCCAGAGGGGGCTGCCTCAGTCACCCAATGGGTCCCAGTACCACCCAGCACAGGGCAGGGGCTCCAGGAATGCGTGTGGAATAAGTGAACATGTGTGGATTCTCATTACCTATATCCTTCCCTTCCTGTGCCCAGCATCTCCATTCATTCATTGGCAAATGTTTATTGAGCAACTACTATACACCAAGCTCTGTCAAATGAACTCAACTAGGCACCAGACCAGCCCCCACTCTCAGGGAGCTCAGAGTCTAGTGGGGGAGGCAATATGGAAGCCAGTGTAATAATAATTAATAATAAGCATTTCTTGAGCATTTACCAAACGTCATGCACTGTGTTAAGTGCTTTACTTATTTATTTTATCCGCAAAACAGTTTCATAAGGCAAGTACCATGATTATCCCTATTTTACAGATGCAGAAACTGAGGCTAAGAAAGGTCAGATAAGGGACTTCCCTGGCAGTCCAGTGCTAAGGACTCTGCGCTTCTACCACTGGGGTCACGGGTTCGATCCCTGGTCCAGGAATTAAGGTCCCACATGCCACACACAGCCGGGGAGAAAAAAAAAAAAAGAGGTCAGGTCACACAGGCTGTCAAGGGACAAACTGGGAATGGAAGCAAAGTCTTGCTAGCATCCAAGCTTTATCCTGTGCACGTTTCCAGTCTGAAAGGAAGAGGGACCAAGATGTAACCCACACCCACTAAAATTTAGTTGGGATCTGTGTGGCCAAGCAAAGGTCACCAAGGACAGGGCAATGCTTAACCCAAAGGAGGTATCGCTGATGGTGGGTTCAGTGTTTGGCCCAATTAGGAAGAGACCAATGTCCTTGGCTGGGACTGGGAGCTCCCAGGCTCCTTGACTCTCTCCACCCCATCTCTACCCACCAGGGGTCACTGCCCACCACTACCTACTTCCCGTGAGTCCATCGGCACGTCTAGATTCTCAGGGCTGTGGCTCCTTGTTTTACAAACGAGGAAGTGGCTGCGTGGGGAAGGAAGTGGACTGGGCCATGACCAAGAGTGATTATGATTCATGGGGAAAACCCTTCTCTCCCAAATTCAACCCCTTTGTGTGCAAAAGTACATTGCACTCTGAAAGAGTCTGCCGGGGTCACATGGTGTGGGTAGCTTGGCTTCAGAGGTGTAAACACCCCCTCACCACCCTTCACACCTTTGATGAGAGTGCAGGCTTGTCTCTGTATCTGGGGGAGTGGGCTGTGTTGAGACCGAGGTATTTTTATCTGCTGGACACACTGGGGCTCCATGGAGGATTTCGCTTGAGGAAAGCGTTCCACGGATGAAGCAAACATTTCAAAATATTGCACCATTTTTGGATCTCGGCACCAGGAAACCCTTGGGGGTAATGAAAGGGTTCTAAAACTAGATTTGGGGAATGGCTGTGCAAGGTGAATATTATGGGATGAAAAGTATGCCTCAGTGAAGCTGGTAAAGAGATTATGACATTTAGGAGATGATTGGAAATTTGGTCACTGACTGGGTATTGAAGATACTAAGGAATTGCTCATTGTTGATTTTGTTTTCACATTTTAGGCAAAATAATGACACTGTGAGGGTTGGTTTTTGTTTTGTTTTGTTTCTTGTGAGTCCTTATCTTTTAGAGATACAGGCTGAAGTATCTCTGAATAAAAGGATACCATGGCTGGAATTTGCTTTCAAATAAATGAGAAAGGATCATGGGTAGGGGAGAGGAAATAAGATGGGCTCAAGCTGGGTGATGGATGTGGGGAGGGACATTGCTCTGCCCTTGATGACTGTGTAAACTGTGGAAGTTTTCCAGAATAAAATATGGCTTTTAAATTGCTTTTAACCATAACTCTAAACCCAAGTCCAACCCATCCCATACTCTTGATGGGAAAAATGAGGCCCCGAGAGGAAGGATACCTAGCCAGGTCACCCCTCGCAGGTCCTTCTGGCCCTTTGGGGGTCCCCAGAGAACCGTGGCACTCTCTCTGCTCCCCTCCACCTCCCTAATTCTGCCCTTCACTTCCTGCCCTCAATCACCTTCCTGAAAAGCCCAGCCCCTCACATGTACCAACCTGTCCCCCTGCAGCCCCTCACCCCACACTTAGACCCTTCCCTTCTGTCCCTCATTGGCTCTCAGACCACAAGCTGGACCTTACCATCACCTGACTCATCTATAATGGGCCACCTCGTGGCATCCAAAGCGCCCTGTTCTGGGTTCCCTGCTCCTTCTATAACCAGCTCCTCCCACTGCCCCCTCCCTCGCTCAGCTCCAGCCACACCCACCTCTTGCCATCCTCACACTCACCCAAGACCTTCCTTCCTCAGGGCCTTTGCACTTGCCGAGACTTCTGCCAAAAACACTCTTCCCCCAGATCGGTCACATTCCCCCTCGGTCACCTCCTTCAGGTCTCAGCTCAAACATCACCTCCTCAGAAAGGCCCTCCCTGACCCCTCCCTACGAAAAGAGCAATCCCTGCCCCTCCCAACCCTCTTGCCCTATTTCATATTTTTATAGCGCTTATCTCCACCTGACATGATACACTTTATCAGTTTCCTGATTATGGCCCATCTCCCTCCAATAGGATTTAGCCCCACAAGGAAAGGGTTGTTGCCTGTCTGCCCAACACAGCGTGGCAGATAGTCCGTGTTCAATAAATATTTGTTAAACGATTGAATGACTTGGAAAAACCCAGGTGAATGAGGTGAGAATGGGGACAAGGAGTGGGGGAAGGGACGGGTATCCAGCCAAAAGGAACAGCCCGTGCGAAGGTCTGAGGCTTGCCCCTCCAATCCACTGTTCCCTCTGGGACAGTAGCCTGGGTGTTCTTTCGAGGGTGAGGAATTAAGGGGACATAACAGCCTCCCCAGGACCAAGGCCAGACCTTGCCAGGCCGGCACAGGAAGCCACACCCTGAAGTCAGATCCATGAGTAAATATTACATCTCCCTCAGCCTCGCTCTGAAGAGATAAGGGGAACAGAAAAGGGGGGTCCAGAAACCCGCTTCAGCTTCGCCCAGGAGGACAGGACAAAGGTCCTGCCACGGGAGCCCAGGCCATCTTACAAATATTAAGTCAGTAGTGGGTGGGGTCTCAGCAGGGAGACAGAATGAGGAGGTCCCAGGTCACCTCCCACTCCCTAGGGCATTAATGATGTGGCTGGTGAGAAGAGAGAGCCGGGGTTGGGGGAGAGAGCTGACAAAACAAGGTCAGAGAAACTTGTCCCCAGCTGCGGAGGAGATAACGACTTACCCACTCTAACCTCCTGAAGCTAAGGCCTGAGCCTCAGTTTCCTTGTCTGCAAAATGGGTTCTCAGGGAGGGAGGGTGATGCTGGCTAACAGGGAAAGCCAACAATGTCAACATGGATAATGAATCATTAGTAAGATATACCAACCATCTGGCCACTTCTCTTCTCTTTGGTCCACCACCTCCTGCTTGGTCCCGGGCCATGCAGTAGATACGATGTGAGCCACATATATACTTTAAGATGTCCTAGTGTCACATGGAGAAAAGTAAAAAGAAACAGGTGAAATGAATTTATTTGACCCAACCTAGGCAAAATGTTATCATTTCAACATGGACTCAATATAAAAAGTGAACAATCTATTTTGCATTCTTTGTGTGTGTGTGTGTCTGCAATAAATCTTCAATATTTGGTGGGGTTTTTTTTTTCACCTTCAGAATCTTTTTTTTCCAGTTTTATTAAGAAAAGTTGACATAGGGAGTTCCCTGGCGGTCCAGTGGTTAGGACTCCTTGCTCTCGCTGCGGAGGGCCTGGTTTCAATCCCTGGTCGGGGAACTAAGATCCCAGAAGCCACACAGCACGGCCAAAAGGAAAAAAGAAAGAAAAAATGGACACATATCACTGTATAAGTTTAAAGTGTACAGCATGATGATTCGATTTACATATATTATGAAATGATTATCACAATAGGCTTAGTTAAATCTATCATCTCCTATAGATACAATAAGAAGAGAAAAAATTTTTAATCTGTAGATGTTATGAGATGAAGTTTTAATACCTCCACCTCTCCTCTCATCCTCTCCCCAAAATTTTATCATACTTTTAATTATATCAATAATTAGCGTTTGCACCAGTATAACAACGTAAATATTGTTCGCTGCAGAACCTATTAGGATACTGTGATTACGTGTCCTTTCTCTTCTTTCAGTTGAAGTGAGATGGACCTACAACACTATGTTAGCTCCAGGTGCACAACACAGTGATCCAATACTCCTATACATTACAAAATATTCACCACTTTGGTATGTACTTTTCACTCACAGCTCATCTAAACTCGGATAGGCTAATGGTAGTGGCTACCATACTGGACAGCACGGCTAGACTATTGCAGTCACCCCACTCCCTCCCAGCATCTGCCCTCACCTCCCACAGTCTGTTCCCCACACTCAGCCAGAAGATCCTACTGACACCTAAGTCAGCTCCTATCCTTCTTCTGCTCACATCCCTCCCAGGGCTCCCATCTCAGAGTAAAAGCCAAAGTCCTCCTGCAGCCGACAGTGCCCTGCAGGATCCGCCCCTGTTCCCTCTCTGCCCTCGCTCACTCTGCTCCAGCCACACCAGCCTCACACTCACCAAAACACTCCTGCCTCAGGGCCTTTGCACTTGCTGTTCCCTTCGCCTGGAATTCTTTTCCCCCAGATTCAGCACAGCTCCCCCATTGAGTCTCTACTCCAGTGTCGCCTCCTAAAACATCTTCTCTCGGCCCTACATGAAACAGTGTCCTAGACACCTCCATCCCCTCCCCTGCTTTCTTCTTCTCCATAGCATTATCTCCACTGATATAGTATACCTGTTTGTGTTTATTTGTCAGTTGAGTATCTCCCCAAACAAAAGGTCAGTGCTATGGGGCAGGGATTTTTGTCTGTCCTATTTGTGGCTATAACCCAGCGCCTAGCACAGTGCCCGGCACCTGGTAGATGCTCAGTAAACGTTTGTTCAAAGGTGAATGAACAATGGCCCCCACGTACCCGGTGCCCACTTTGGGGCAGGCACAGCATTGAGCCTTCCACGCGCCTGCTGTCTCTCACTCTCAGAGGAATCCCAGGGAGGTCAGTGTCAGGATCACCCACCACCCACCTCCCAGACAGGCAATGGCCCCTGCCCAGGGTAGCCAGGTTTACTTTCTGCCCGCTGGGCCTGGCACATAGTAGGTGTTCAAGAAACTGCAGGGCTCAATTGGACCAAATATCTGGGCTCGTGTCCGGGAGCACCTGAGGAAGGGCTGGGGCGGCGAAGGCTGGGAGCAGATCAGGAAGGGCAAGGACAGCAGAGGAGGGTCAGTGTGATGCTGTGGGTGGTAATGGAGCCATGGCGGAGTCTGGACAAAAGCCGGGATCTGCCCCCAAGTCTCTAATAGCCGCAACTCTTCTCGCTCCTCAGCCAGACGGCAAATCACCAGAAATCTGGACCTCCCTGGAGACTCCTCTCTCTGTGCCACCTACCCCTGGTGTCCAGTTCCACAAACACTCTCTCAGCCTCTGCTCTGTATCCAATCCTGTGCTGGGCAGTGCTGGGGACACGGTGGTGACCACAACAGCCCTGGTCTTGCCCTCCCACGACTCATAGTCCATTTGAAGAAACAGACCAACCCCCTGGCAGTAAGGACCTGGGGTGGTCAGGGCTGGGACTGGGGATGAGGGGTGCACCTAACCCAGTATGAGAGTCAAAGGAGGGCTTCCTGGAGGAGGAGGAGTTGTTGAATAGGCAATGGAATAGAGCAGAGGGAAGCAGGGGTGTGCTGGGTAGAGAGAGCGCCAGTGAGGCAGAATAACTGGAGCAGAGAGTTCCCAGAAGGAAGGGATGTTCCGTGAGGCTGGTCAAGCAGGCAGGGGCCAGGCCATGCAGGGGCCAGGCCATGCAGGGCCACGGTGAGGAGCTGGGCTTTCTCCTGAGGGCACTGGGGAGCCATAGCAGGTTCTGGGCACCACGAGGGGGCCAAACCAGGGCCAGAGACCAGGGAGGAGTTGGGGAGGGGGAGCCAGACAAGGTGGGCGGAAGACCTGGACCAGGGCAGGGGCCATGGGGAGGGAGACAAAGGCACACAGGGCATTTAAGAGGCAGGCGAGATAGGGCGTGGTACGCGGTGGGCAGAGGGGGATTGGGCTTCAGGGACAAGGCCCAGCCTCTCGGTCCCAGTGATGGTGGATGTTGACGCCAATCCCTGATAAGAGGACGGGAGGAGGAGCGGGTCTGGGGGAAGATGTTGTCGAGGTCAGTTTGGGACAGGGTGAGGGAGAGGTGCCCAGGGACATCGAGGGAGGGGGGAGGCATCCTGAATGACACTTAGGACGAGGTCCCGGGCTCAGGGGAGAGGGCTGGGCCAGGACAGAGAAGGGTGAGGTGAGGTCACAGGAGGGGTGGAGGCAGCAGGAGGCGCCAGGTCACCCACAAGTCACCTGGCCGCACCCACCCCTCTCACCTCACACTACCCCCGCGTCAGAGCCCCTCCCTGCCAGGGCAGCTCAGGACGAGGTGCTGGAGGAGCAAACCAGGACAGGTGAGCCACAGGTATGGCCCACTGCCCAGAAGCAGGATGCTCGGGCCTTGGAGAAACCAGGACCCAGAAGCTATTAAGATACCGATAATAGCACGTTTGTCAAGAATGCTCTTCCCCCAGATCCCTCCATGGCCTCTGCCCAGCATCATCTTCCCAGAGACATCCTCCCTGACCCCCCCCACTCTGCCCCGACTCCAAAATCACCAGCCCCCTTCCTGGCTTTTTTTTTCTTTCTTTTTCTTTTTTGGCCGTACTGAGTGGCCTGCGGGATCTTAGTTCCCCGACCAGGGATTGAACCCGGGCCCCTGCATTGGGGGCACGGAGTCTTAACCACTGGACCGCCAGGGAAGTCCCTTCCTGGCTTTATTTCCCCCCCCCCCCGAAGCACTTACCTCCATCCAATGTGAAATAGACTTTGTTTATTTGTTTACCCTGCGAATGTCAGCCCCGCGAGGGCAGGGTTCACCTACCAGCCTCTAGGACGGTGCCTGGCAGACAATCTAGGCTCACTAAATATTTGTAGGATAAATGAATGAGTGATTTCTTGAGGCTTGCTCAGGGCCAGGCATCGTGCTAAGTATTTCACACTTCATTTTTCACAACAGTCCATGAGGAGTGTACGATCATGACTCCCATTTTACAGATGAGGAAACTGAGGCCCAGTGGGCTCCATAACTCGCCCGGGGTCATGGAAGCTAGGAACAGTGGAACTAGGTCCAGTAACGTCAACCACACCTCACGTTTGGGACCCGACTCTGCCTGGTGCTGGCTAACTTCCTGACATGTAGCATCTGCTCTCAACAGCCCCGAGTAGGGGCCACACCACCCCTCTTTTTCAGAGCAGTCAATGGAGACTCAGGAAAGGGCTGCTCCAGCCCCACTTCCAGTAAGTGCAGAGCCAAGGTCAAAACGGGACTCTCTCTAGCCCCGAAGTCTCCACATACACCCATTTGACATCTAGAAAGAACAAGGCCTCAGGAGGAGAAGAGAGAGAATGTGGATTTCTCAGCCCCACGCAGGAGGCCAAGAAGCAGAGCCCCAAAGGAAGCGTGCAGCCACCAGCCTTCCCTTCTCTGTGGCTTTGGAAATAGAGCCACGCGGGCCTCCCCCGCCTGCCGGAACTTGGGTAAGTCAGAGCCCTTACCTGGTGCCTCAGTTTCCCCATCTGCCAGTGGGGCTTCTGACAGTGCTCACATCACAGGGCAGCCACTGAGATGACACCTAAAGGTCACCCACAGCTTTGGGGCTGGGAAAACGGCAGTCACAACAGATGGGTTTTATCCCTTGGTGACCCCCAAGTTCACCAGGGAGACCAGGGACTGGGCCGTGGGTTAAGAACTGCCTTAAAATCTTCCCCTGCCCCTCCTTCCTCCTCCCTGATGACCTGGTTCTTCTCCTGGTACCAAACCTGGGCCCTCGGCACAAAGAAGTTTAGGCAGCGCCCCAGGAGGCCTGGCCAGGTCGTGGCCCCTGGCCCGTGCCTGCCACACCTGCTCTGGTACCCAAACGGGGCCCCAGATCCTCGGTGACTCGATCCCTCCAAATTCAGGTGATCTCCCCCGGCTCCAAATCACCGAACCCTCCCACGTCCAGCGCCAGACGGAGCCAAACCCCAACCAGGAAGGGTCTCGGAGCGTCGGGCCGCCAACGCCGCTGTCTCCAAGAGCTGGGTTTGGGGTGAAAGATGGTGCTGACCAGATGCAGCTGGCTCCTCCTCAGTGGTGAGCG
Source organism: Pseudorca crassidens (assembly GCF_039906515.1). Lineage (NCBI taxonomy): Eukaryota > Metazoa > Chordata > Mammalia > Artiodactyla > Delphinidae > Pseudorca > Pseudorca crassidens. The sequence continues at coordinate 11,718,421 of NC_090315.1, read as the reverse complement.
AGAATGGCGCCCCCAGAACCTCAGCCCCCACGGCCTCGGGGAAGGGAGGGGATCCCCGGCCTGGGGAGGGAAGGCGTCAGCTGGAAGTCCAGCGCGTCGGGAGGACAGCTCTGCTTCCCACAGGCACAATTTGCTCCACTAAGAGACACCAGTGTGGGGCAGGCCGGGGACCGTCACCCAGAGAGGTCTTCAGGGTGGACTTTGGAGATTTCTAAGAGCCGGGTGTACGCTAGGGCAAGGGAGCCACTGCTATGCCTTCATTCACGTGGCAAGCTCTTACTGAGCTCTGGAAGCCTTAACTAGAGCAAGTTGTAACCAGCCACTCTGCCCCTCCCTCAGGCTATGGTTTGGGCAATTGCCTTCCTCCTCTCAGCCTCAGTTTCCTCATCTATGAAATGGGCCTAACTCCTGGGGTCGTTTGAAGGTCATTCCAAGCAGCGTTTACTAGTGCTTGCTGGGTGCTGTTCTAAATGCTTTCCACGTATTCATAACCACCCTATGAAGAAGGCCCACCCATGACCCCCCACTCCATAGACCAGAAGCCTGAGGCTCAGAGAGGTCAAGGCACCGGTCGGGGTCACACAGCCAGAAAGTGGCAGGGCTGAGTGCTAGACGCAGAGGCCTCGCTCACAGTCAGCCTTTATCAGCACGGAAAGTACCAGAAACGAAGCCAAGCATGTAAGCACTTCTTACGTGAGAACCAGCTCGGCTTCTCAATCCAGGCAACCACACACAATTCAAACCCAGGCAGCCCCGACCAGCTAGTCAGGTTTGGGGCTTATCTGTTGGGTTGAGAACAGAAGGGGTGGAGTGTATTAATCACGGCCCTACTTTCTGCCTCTGGAGAGGCAGAGGAAGGGCGCTGGACCGGGAGTCGGGGCCCAGGGGCTACACGAGGCAGCCTGATCTCGTAAGTGGAGGCCTAGTGACTCTCACAGCGGTGGGGGGCGGGGGGGGGGAACCCTCTGGGTGGTACCCAAGGTCCTGCAGGCTGAGAGTGTGCTATGAGCTTGCTATGAGCAAAGCCTTAAGCTAGATCTTTAGCACAGCCCATCAAATCCAATCCTCAGATCATAGCCCCCTCACCAGGACTGAGACTCCACACCTGGCTGACAGTTACTGAGCACTTACTTGTGGTAGGAACACATGTGCCAGGAGCCACGTCTCCTCCTCCATCAAACGTGGGGAGCGATCAAGTCCACCTCATCCCACCCCTCTGGCTCCTTTTCCTCAGCCGCTTTCCTGAGCGCGGGGGCCGAGATCTCTATCACCTCCGAGCCTGCCCAGCCAGCCGAGGGCGACAACGTCACACTGGCTGTCCAAGGGCTTTCAGGGGAGCTGCTTGCCTACAACTGGTATGCGGGGCCCACGCTCAGTCTGTCTTACCTGGTGGCCAGCTACATCGTAAGCACAGGCGATGAGACCCCTGGCCCGGCCCACACGGGGCGGGAGGCTGTGCGCCCCGACGGCAGCCTGATCATCCAGGGCGCCCTGCCCGGGCACTCGGGCACCTACATCCTGCAGACTCTCAACAGGCAATTTCAGACGGAGGTGGGCTACGGACACTTGCAGGTCTATGGTGAGACACCCCCCAGAGCCCCCTTTTCCCCAGCTGGGCTTTCCCATCTCCTTCCCAATCCTTCTTTTAAAAACAACAACAACAACAAAAAAGAAATTCTAAAAAATATTAAAACCATCACAAAAAAAAAAACTGACCTAAAATAACATTAAAATGCTCACCTCCTCCCAGATGGCTTCTGGGATTAAACCTGCCTCTCATCCTGTTCTTTGCCCCTCTGGCTGGGGGTTCAGGGGCACCACCGGGATCCAGCCATGCCCCCTGCCTGGGGAGGGGGAGGCCCTGGAAGCAGGCAGTGCCCGGCCCCCTCCCCCTCTGTCTGTTGCCCCACAGAGATCCTGGCCCAGCCTGTGGTCATGACCAACAGCACGGCGTTGGTGGAGCGCCGGGACACCATGCGCCTGGTATGCAGCAGCCCCAGCCCCGCCGAGGTCCGCTGGTTCTTCAACGGCGACACCCTGCCCATCGCTGTCCGCCTCGGCCTGTCCCCTGATGGCCGGGTGCTGACCCGGCACGGCATCCGCAGGGAGGAGGCCGGAGCCTACCAGTGTGAGGTCTGGAACCCGGTCAGTGTCAGCCGCAGCGAGCCCATCAACCTGACCGTGTACTGTGAGTCCTCCTGGCCCAGCCCCTGCAGAGATACCCAGTGCCCCAACCTCATAGATGGGGAAACTGAGGCCAGGAGAGAGTGCCCAAGGGCATGCAGTGAGTCAGTAGGCCAGCTGGGGTTAGAAACCAGGGATTCCCCATAAAATGCACTTGACCCATCGCCTAAGGACGAAAGACCACCTTTGAAATTGAATAATCCTTCCCTTTGAATCAATACCTCCAGGACTGGTGGGTTTTGAAAGGGAGGGGGGACGGCGTGAGTGGTAGAACGGGAGGGGAAATAAAATTAAAAACATAACCAAAGCATGGAGTCATTCCCAGGGGCAGCAGATATGCAGTGTACCATCCAGAGAAAGGAAGTCACTCAGGTACACGAGGGCCGGCAATGTAGAGAAACTTAGAACCTAGAATCCTACACCCAGGGCATTCTGGATTTAAGAAGCACTGGATTCTAGACTCTGAGAATCCTAGAAACTCTAGAAGCAGAGAGTCTTAGAATCTTAGAATCTAATTCTAAAACCTTAGAGCCACCCAACCCTAGAATCTTAGAAACATAGATTTCTAGAATCTTAGAATCCTAGAACATAGAAACATCTGCTCTTGGAACACTAGAATTCTAGACTCTTAGAATGGCTTATCAGAAACCATTTAGACTTTTTTTTTTTTTTAACGGAACCATAGATTTCAAAAATATCTTGAAATGTTGTCTGGCCCAACACCCTCTTTTTACAGAAGAGAAAACTGAGATTCCCCTGAGAGGGAAGGTGATGGTCAAGATCTCAGAGCGAGTTAGAGATCCATGTGGGATTCGAAAAGGCCAGAGCTCTTTTTCCCCTCCAGATATTCCCAGGGGCCCATCCTGGTGGAAAGAAAGCCAGGGGGGTGCCCACCTCGACCACCCTCTCCCTCCACTGCCCCATTTCTCTCCCTCCCCCCCCTCACAGTTGGCCCAGAACGCGTGGCCATCCTCCAGGATTCCACCGCCCGCACGGGCTGCACCATCAAAGTCGACTTCAACACATCCTTCACGCTGTGGTGCGTGTCCCAGTCCTGCCCGGAGCCTGAGTACATGTGGGCCTTCAACGGGCGGGCCTTAAAGAACGGCCAAGACCACCTCAACATCAGTAGCATGACGGCAGCCCAGGAGGGCACGTACACGTGTATCGCTAAGAACCCCAAGACCCTGCTTTCTGGATCTGCCTCAGTGGTGGTCAAACTGTCTGGTGAGTCGTCCCCAGCCTGACCAACCCCCCCCCCATGGAGGCCCAGTTGGACTCAAGCTTTGGCTGCTCTACACGCCATTAGGCTACCATTTGCCCAAGAGATGATTGGAGAGCGAGAGATTCTCAACCCATGCGTTGGCCAAGTGACAAAGTGGCATATCAGGTGGACCCTCTTCATCCAGGTGACAAAAAGAGGAAGTCTGTGCCTTGTCACCCAGAAAACAACTGACGAATCAGGCTCTCTTCCTTGAGGGTTGGCAAAGGGAGAAATGGGCCGCATGTCCCAAACCGTGCAGCTGCAGAGTGGGAAAACATTCGGATGTCCCTTCCTATGGGTGCCCGTGTTCTAAATTCAGTCTGTCACAGCTGCTCCAGGCTGGACCCACTCCCTGCCAAACAGACAGCTGAACCTCAGCGCATCCAACTAGATAACCCAGTTATCTGGCCCAGATGCCGGTGTGCGCCTGCGCACACACGCATACACGCATACGCTCCTGGAAAATCACAGCCAGTCGTCGGCAAATGGAAAAACACAGCGAGAGAGGCGCTGTCTCGCCTCTGTCCTTAAACAACCTGGTGGTGGGGGTAGTGCAGACACAGCTGGTTTTCTCAGAGATATCAGGATCCTCAGGGGACGTTTTATTATCCCCTGGGGATGGTGGCTTTGAACATTAGGGCCTCATTCATTCCGCCTTGGTTCCTTCCCAAGCGGCCACCATCTCCCAGGGACAGCAGGAACGGTCCTTCCCTCCCTCCTCCCTCCCTCTTACTAACAGGCTGGGCCTCATCCAAAGGGTGGATACTCTTCCACCCAAAGCAGAAATGGCATTCCCAGAGGTAAGTGTACCTCCTGCCCCACCCTACTGGGGCTTTGGCAGCTGGTCTTGGCAGGAGACAGGGGGGTGGACCAGATGACCTCAGGCGCTGTCCAGAGCCCTGTCTGTGCAGGTCAAGATGGGGGGTGTCCGAGGTGTGCAGGTATGTGCAGGGAGTGGGTAGAGTGCCCTCAACGGCCTCCTAAACTGTCAGCACCCCTGCGGCAGGTGCCAGGGGAGAGACAGAGGAAAGGGAGACGCCACCCTTCTTCCACCTGGGGCAGACTGATCTGATGGAGGAGACATGGTCTCTGCCCTTGCAGAGATGGCCTTGAAACAGGGAAGCGTAGCCTCCCTATTCAAGAGCTGCCAGTTAGGGAGAAGCAGCAATGCCTCATGCTCCATTCTAGCAGTGACGAAGGAGACACGACAGCCACCCTCAGTGAGCTTCCAATCAGGTGGAGGAGACACCGGAGACACTTGAGGAGATCTTGTAATCTGATGGGGGAGACATGGTCTTGAGGAGACATGGCTTTTCTTTTTTTTTTTTTTTTGAGAATTCCTAGTCTGATGGGGGAGACACAGTTCCCACCTTTGGGGTACTCCCGATCTGATGGGGGAGTACAAGCCCCCCACTTTCTAGGAATTTCCAGTCTGATGGGACAGACACGCCCCCATTCAAGTTCTGGGGTCCCCAGCCTGATTGGAAAGACCCAGTCTGATGATAATCTGGAATTTCCAATCTGATGGAGGAGACATGGCCTCCCACCCTCTGGAATCTTTCAATCTGATGGGGAACTATAGTCCCCCTATTCTGAGGTCTCTTGAGCTGACGGAAGAGACAACACCCGGAGTACACAGCTCCCAGCTATCCGATGGGGGAGACACGGCCCCCATATTCTGAGAATTTCCAATCTGATGGAGGAGACATGACTCAACCCTCTAGGGTCTTCCAGTTTCATGGGAGAGATATTCCCCCAAAGGCCGGAAATTCCTAGTCTAATGGGGGAAGAGACAGCCCCCATTGGGGTTTCTCAATCGGACGGGTGAAGACAGCTCCCTGGCAGGCAGGCATTGCTGAGACACAAAATCCACCTCCATACCACACAAGTCACCCCCTTCCTCTGTCTCCCTCCCGCCAACCCGCATGGGGAGTGCCAGCCGGGGGATGCATAGGTGAGCTGGTTGGGGGGTGGGCGGCGGACGCTCTGCCCCACCAAGGCCCGGGTGACCCAGCCCCCCTCGCTCTCTCCCCAGCGGCCGTGGTCGCCATGACAATCGTGCCGGTGCCGACCAGGCCGATGGAGGGCCAGGACGTGACGCTGACCGTACACGGCTACCCCAAGGATCTGCTGGTCTATGCCTGGTACCGTGGGCCTGCCTCTGAGCCCAATCGGCTGCTCAGCCAGCTGCCGTCGGGGAACTGGATCGCAGGCCCCGCGCACACAGGCCGGGAGGTGGGCTTCGCCAACTGCTCGCTGCTGGTGCAGAAGCTGAACCTCACCGACGCCGGCCGCTACACACTCAAGACCGTCACGCTGCAGGGCAAGACTGAGATGCTGGAAGTGGAGCTGCAGGTGGCCCGTGAGTGTGGGGGAGGGGACGGGGAGAGGGGGGCCTCTTTTCATAAAGGACTCCCAGAAGAGGGGCTCCGCTTCCTCCATCTGACTTGGGACTCCCCCAATGGAGCTCTTGCCTCTTCTATCAAACTGATGACCTGGACCAGGGGTAGATAGGCTTCCTCCATCAGACTGGGGACACTAAACGGGGCTTCCATGCCTTCTCTCTTCTGTAAGAGGCACACCAGACCAAAGGTTTTAAAATACCGTGTGTAGTCTGAGGGTAAGGCATCCTTTTTCCTGGACCATAAAACCCAGGAGATACTGCCTCTACCACCATACTGGAGGAATAGGCTAATGATGGTCGTTTACCTCTCCCATCAGACTAGAGGTATAGAGGGCGGAACATGCCTCCCTCTTCAAACTGTCATCCTAGACAACGGGGATCATGTTTCATGCTTTGCGTTACAGTAAGAGTGAGAACAGAATTCCTACCCTCAGAAGGTAAATTAATCTCTCAAACTGAAATAGGGACGATCTCCTCCATCAGGATGGAGATTTCTAGGTGGTGGGAATTGTGTTCCCTCTTCAGACTGGAAATTCCCTGTGTTCAGGAACAATGTCTCCTCCATCAGACTGGGAGCTCCCAAAAGTCAGGAACAATGTCTCCTCCATCAGACTGGGAGCTCCCAGATGTTGGGGACCGTGTCTCCCCATCAGACTGGGGGCTCCCAAAAGTCAGGAACAATGTCTCCTCCATCAGACTGGGAGCTCCCAGATGTTGGGGACCGTGTCTCCCCATCAGACTGGGGGCTCCCAAAAGTCAGGAACAATGTCTCCCCCATCAGACTGGGAGCTCCCAGATGCTGGGGACCGTGTCTCCCCATCAGACTGGGGGCTCCCAAAAGTCAGGAACAATGTCTCCTCCATCAGACTGGGAGCTCCCAGATGTTGGGGACCGTGTCTCCCCATCAGACTGGGGGCTCCCAAAAGTCAGGAACAATGTCTCCCCCATCAGACTGGGAGCTCCCAGATGTTGGGGACCGTGTCTCCCCATCAGACTGGGAGCTCCCAAAAGTCAGGAACAATGTCTCCTCCATCAGACTGGGAGCTCCCAGATGCTGGGGACCGTGTCTCCCCATCAGACTGGGAGCTCCCAAAAGTCAGGAACAATGTCTCCCCCATCAGACTGGGAGCTCCCAGATGCTGGGGACCGTGTCTCCCCATCAGACTGGGAGCTCCCAAAAGTCAGGAACAATGTCTCCTCCATCAGACTGGGAGCTCCCAGATGCTGGGGACCGTGTCTCCCCATCAGACTGGGAGCTCCCAAAAGTCAGGAACAATGTCTCCCCCATCAGACTGGAGCTCCCAGATGCTGGGGACCGTGTCTCCTCCATCAGACTGGGAGATCCCAGATGTTGGGAACCGTGTCTTCCTATCAGACTGAGCATCCCCAGAGGTCTGAGATGTCATGTCCCTGGAGCCTTGCCTCTCCCATCAGACCAGGAAGTCTCAGAAGCCATGTCCCTGAGTTAAAGACAGTGACCCCCCCTCCCTCAGACTTGAAGCTTCCAGGATCAGGGACCCAATCACTGACAGACACCCTAGCACCCTCCCCATTCACTCATCAAACTCTAGTTTCCTGGGTCAGCGTTGGGGGGAGAAGGCTGGTCAATGACAGCAGGCCACCCCCGATGAAGCCTCGGAATTCCTTTTCACTCTGTCTCTCTTCTCACAGTCAACCTCCCTTCCTCGCACAAGGACCAACGCCACCTTCCTGAACCTGAACCTGGCACAGGCTGAGCATGGGGCGGGTGGGGCCGCTGGGAGGCCAGGGTTGGGCAGGGGAGCAGAAGGAATGGGGGCACTGGGGACCTGGTCCCCTACCTCCCTGACGACCTCCTCCACCCCTGTGCCCCATCCTCCCCCACAGCCCTGGAGTAGCACCATGGCCCTGGAGACCTCCAGAGAGACCAGCTCTTCGTGCCACCCTCCTTGTTTCCTCCCCCTGAGTGGAGGACCACTTGCTTCCAGCAAGGATGCAGGACCATGGTTCACGGTTCTCCTGCTTCCACCCTAGAGTTAGAGCCAACAGGGCCCTACTCCTTCACTGAGCTGTCGGAGAGCCACAGAGGCTATAAACATCCTGGTTAACACACGCCTGTGTCAGCCTCTCCTTCCACCACTCCCAGCTCTGCCATTCCTGGTCATCACACTCGCTTCTTTTCCCACCCAGGATGCTTCTCAGTCTGGCTGCATGCATGCACAGGGGTGCCCAAAGCTCAGGGCTCCCAGCCCCTACTGCTTGATGTCAGGGCCTTAGGCCCTTCCCACATCTCCCCAGGTTATATCTGAGAGTCCTGCTTCCCAGTGGCCCAAAGAGTGCCCCTCCTGTGGCACCCAACAGCTGCCCTGTTTGAACACGGCCCTCCCCTACACTGCGCCTCACTCCATAACCCAGGGACTGATTTGTGCACAGGACAAAGAATGACCAAATTTCTCAAGAAGAGTTCCAGCATCTTCTGGCCCTCATCCATTTAACCAAAGATGCCCTTTTGTGTCCTCCATTGTCCTGGGATTCCCCCACCCCCACGCCATGTATCTCAAACATCACTTGCACAGTCCTAAAAATATCTCCCTCCTCCTCTAAACACACAAAAAAGCCCCTATGAATAAATGAATGCAAATGGGGAAGGGGTGGGGTTGAGGGGTGGAGAGCAGGGGAGTGGGAACCAGAAGGGGTGTGTCTTCTAACTCCTCTCACTAGTAGGGTATGAGCCGCAAGCCTAACCCAGCCAGGATCACCTACTATGGGGAGACTCTTGGTGTTAGTCAGAAGTGGTAATAGCAGACTCCAGGCTTGGGGTAGAAAGAGAGATTTGGGCAAGGATGGAAAGGCCTAGTAGAGAGATTTCCCAGAAACTTTCAAGACAGATCCTTTCTGGGGATGGCCATGTTGAGCTGAGATGGTGAGTGGTGAAAGGTACCCAGAATGAGGGTTATAAAATCTGGGTTAGAATCCTGCATTTGCTATGGATTCACTAGACTCTCAATTTGTCCATCAGCAAAAATTTGTGGACTTAGGATAGACTAGAGTTTTCCAAACCATTTTATTACCCTCAGAGCCCTTTCTTCAAATGCGAACTTACATGGTAGGTCAATATATTATTTAAAATAGCAATGCAATAAAAGTAGATATCAATTCAAAAGCTACAGTCCTCCCTCTCACCTAATTTCTACACATTTTTGAAAAATATCCTTAAATTTAAATAATACTTGGATTACAGAGGCAATTAAAATGCAAAATACCAACCAGAATCAATGGCCAGTGAAAACATTATATAGATAGATAGAGAGAGAGAGAGAGAGAGAGAGAGAAAGAAACTGTGGGATATGGCCAAAGCTGCACTTGGAGGGGGAATGATAGCCTTAAATGCTTAAAGGCATTGAGAGTACTAAAAGGAAAAGATTTTGAAATTGAGCAAAATAAGGTTGCCACTCAAGAAACTAGAAAAAGTCCATGAAATAAACCAAAGTAAAAAGGTAAGGAAGTAAGAAAAGTAAAAGCAGAAATGGATGAAGTATAAAATAAAACATAGAGTTAGTCAATAAAGCCTAGAGCTGGTTCTTTGAAAATACCAATGAAATAGACAAACTTTTTGCAAGTATGACAAGAGACAGAGGAGACTAATATATAAAATAAAAGAGAAACTGTTCTGATTGAAGTAGAGCAGGTTAGATGCTCAATAAATATATATATTGAGGGAAGAGAATAGTTCCCCAACAGCCACTTGCCTCTCCTCTTTCATGATGGCAGGCACTGCCTCCCATAAAAGAAGCTGAAAGTGTCAGGTACTCACTTTCCCCAACTGCTTTGCAGCTGTTGGTCGCCATGTGACCAATTCTGGCCAACGAAGGAAGGAGAGAGCTAAAAGTTCTGTCCACTGACTCTGCCCCACCTGAGTGGGCACTAAGGGAGCTCCATGGAGTTTGAAAGTTATTAGCTAAATCAGTGTTCTCCAATATGAGGTTTCCAGGCAATGGCACAGCTAGGAAGTGAGGATAGATTTAAGCCCATACTCAACTCCAACAACAGGAACAGCCCCAAAATGGGAAATAGCGTCCATATTCTCCCCACCCCTCCATATTCACAAAAGAGTCAGTAACATATATATCAGTTAGAATTTTTCTTCGGTGGCTCGTAGGAGAGACTGGAAATAACACAAAAAACAAAGAGAGAGGACATTAATATATAAGATAAAAGAGAAACTGGTACATGTAAGAGTAGCTTACATGGATAGAAGATTATTTCTCTCTCACATAAAAGGTAATCGTAAGCAGATTGTCCACAGTGTCATTAGGGACACAGCTCGTTCTGTCTTTCTGCTCTATCATTCTTAGCTTGGAGCTTCTATTCTCTTGATCACCTCATGGTCCAAGATGGCTGCTGGAGTCACAGCTGCCTCATCCATGTTCCACGCAGGAAGCAGAAAGAGGGGGACAAAGGGTAAAAGAAGCCCCATGCCCCATTATGGACTGTACCCCTTTTAAGGAACTTTCCCCACCCTACAACTTCCACTTACATCTGATTGACCAGTTCTTAGTCATGTGGCCACCCTAGCTGCAAGGGAGGCTGGGACATGTAGTCTTTTCCCTGGGTATATTGCTGCTCCAAAGAACTTCAGCGTCCTGCTCTCAAGGAAGACAGGAAGGATGGATCCCAGGTGGGCAGCTGGTAGGCTCTGCCACGACACACCTTGGAACTCCTCCCTTCCAAGCTGAACAAAATCGCCTTGCTCACCTAAGCCCAAAGCGAAAGAGCCCCAGGCACAGTAACCAGGATTTGGGAAAGACTGGGGTTGTGTTCCAGCAGGGCTGGCTTTGTGCAAGGCAGAATGAGGCCAGCGGGAGGGGCCAAAGGAGGGGAGGGGGTAGCAGCTCAGTTTTCTAGGTCAAGCCAGATCCCATTTCCTCAGGGTGTGGAGGCTCAAATGTCCCCAGGACCAAGTCTCCTGTCCCACTAGGCCTCTCTGGGCTTCTGAACTGAATCCTCCAGGCAGTCCAATCCCCCTCTTTGATTTGGTCCCTTTGTATCTCTATCTCAGTGAATTCCTACAAGAACCCTCATGAGTATCACTGGCAGTTCCTCCATTTTACAGGTGAGGAAACTGAGGCCCAGAGAGCCAAAACCTCACTCCATGTTCCATAATTCCCACAGCTGCTGGGAGGAGGCTAGCTGAAGAGTCCCCATCACTCCTCAGCAGGGCCGGCCAGGCAGGGGTGCAGGCTCAGAGCCCAGATGGAGCTGAGGTGGCCACCTGAGCTGAGGGACTCCAGGCAATGTGGCTTTTCCTCACTTGTAAAACAGAGATAGTAATAGTACCCACCTCCTAGGACTGTTGAAAAAATTAAATGAGTCAATACGAGGAGAGAATCTAGTTACATAAATGCTTGATAAATGCTTTTTAACTCACTCAGGTGTTAGGTTTGGGCAACAGGCTGATGGAAAAGCCAATTATAACCCTTTTTCTATAATACCTTCTTCCTGGGGGACTTAATTAACCCTACGGCACAGGTTTCCCTCATTTTATGGAATACAGGCTGGAAATACAATTTATGGGAAATTGTAATCACCTGAAAACGGCTTCCAAGAAAAATAATACCCACGTATAAGCTTTTAGAATCCTGATGCTGAACATTTTTTTAATTTAAAAGTAAAAAATAATGAGGAATTTCCTGGTGGTCCAGTGGTTAGGACTCGGCGCTTTCACTGCCTGGGGTGGGGTTCCATCCCCGATCAGGGAATTAAGATCCTGAAAGCCACGCGGTGCCGCCAAAAAAAAAGAATCCCGCCGCTGATCCTCACGGTGCCGGTGCCGGAGGAAACGCGGCCTGAGCACAGATTCCCTGACTTGCTTCTCACAGCCTCCCTTTGAACTGGGGCCCCATTTCCCCAGTCTCCTAGCTGTTTATTAAAAATACACCTCCCAGGTCTCTGCCTGGGCCCAGGGACTCTGTGTCTCCAGGGAAGGGACCTGGAAACTGGATGTTTTAAATAAACAGCCTGGGTGATTTTTGTCAGCTGGCAAGTTGGGGGACCCAGATGCGGGGACGGTTGGACAAAAAAAGGAAAGTGAGGCACAAAGAGAGGGAGGCAACTTACCCAAAGTCACTCAGCCGGGAAGGGGCAGGGCCAGGGTTTGGCCCAGGATCACTCAACAGGTTTTCAGACTGAAGGCTGAGACTGGGACCGTCTTCTGCCCCAAGGGGCTCATAGCGGCTCCCCGTGTCCCTCCCCCACAAAGCCCAGAGGGGGCTTGGGGTCCTCTTGGGCCCTCAGACTCCACTAGCCATGGGTGGGAGCCAGGCCAGACCTCCAGAGCCGTCTATGCCTCTCTCCCCCCATCCCTCCCCCTCACCCAAGGTGCCTTTTCTCAAGTAATCTTTCTGCAATGGGGAGGGCAGGGGTGGGGTTTAGGGTTGACCTTGAGGCCAAAACACACAATGGCCCAGTCAGTCTCTGGAGCCCCGCCAGGGAGAGGAAGGAAGCCTGCCCTGTTTTTCTCCCCTGGGCTGGAATGTTGATTCAGGATGGAGAGAGAGAGGGAGGAGGGTGAGAAAGAGGAAGGAGGGATGAGGATAGAATAGGAAGGAGGAGGTGAGGGAGGAGGAGGATGGTGAGAAGAAGGAAGAGGAGGAGGGAAGAGGGGGTACCTGGCACCAGGGTGCCAAGGCTGGACTTTGGGAACCAAGCAGGGAGTCTGGTCAACTCCAGCCCAGCCTGACACACACTGCAGAGTCCAGAGAGATCATCCCAGCCCCTCGAGGTTGCACAGGACCAGGGCAGCCAAAGAGCCTCACCCGTTCCACTAACCACAGGCAGAAGCTCCCTGAGTTCCCACAGTGGCCTTCAGAAGCAGGTGTCAGGTGCCCCCAGAGGTAAGGTCACCTTTCTGGAATCACCTCCCCTGTGGATCACAGTCCTTCCCCTCCTTCTCTCCTTTCCTCTCACTCCACTCTGGCCACACTGGCCTCCTGGCTACTGTTTGAAGAAACCACACAACTCCTGCCTCAGGGCCTTTGCACTGGCCTTTCCCTCTGCCAGGAATGTTCTCACTGTGGATGCCTGAATCACTCCATTAAGGTCTATGCTCAACCCCCCCAACACCCAACGTTGTCTAGCTCTGTTCTTCAGATCATTTATGACACACACATGTTCCACTTCATATTATATATTTCTTTTCTTTTCTTTTCTTTTTTTTTTTTTTGGCCATGCACATGGCTTGTGGGATCTCAGTTCCCTGACCAGGGATTGAACCCAGACCTCTACAGTGAAAGTGCCGAATCCTAACCATTAGACCATCAGGGAACTGCATATTGTATATTTCTTTCTTCACTTGTTCATTATCTGTCTTTTCCACCAGACTATGAGCTCCATGAGGCAGGAATTTTCCTTCTTTTGTCTATCGCCTTAAGTCAGTGCTTGGCACACAATATGTGTTCAATAAATAGCAGTAATAACGATAAGGAGACTTGCCCTACCAGACAACAAAACACACTGTAGAGCTATTATTGTATCAGCTATCTACTACTGCGTAACAAATTACCCCAACACTCAGCACCTTTATTATCTCAAGGTTTCTGTGAGTCAAGAATCCGAGAGTGGCTTGGCTGGATAGTTTGTTTTTGTTTTTGGCCATGCCTTGTGGCATGTGGGATCTTAGTTCCCCAACGAGGGATCAAACTCATGCCCCCTGCAGCACAGAGTCTTAACCACTGGACTGCCAGGGAAGTCCCTTGGCTGGATAGTTCTTACTCAAGGTCTCTGGTGAGGGTACAGTTAAGAGGTTGGCAGGGTTACAGTCATCTGAAGGCTTGGCTGGGACTGGAGGATCTGCTTCCTGGCTCGTTCACATGGCTGTTGGCAGGAGGCCTCAGTTCCTTGCCACATAGACCTCTCCATAGAAGTCTCATGACAAGGCAGCTGAATTCTCCCAGAGTGAGTTGTCCCATGGGTGAACAAGGAGGAAGCCACAGTGCCTTCATGACTTGGTCTCAGAAGCCACACACCATCACCTCCACCATATTCTACCGACTAGAAGCAAGTCACTACATCCAGCCACATTCAAGAGGAGGGGGATTCGTCTCCACCTTTCGACGGAACATTTTTAAACCACCATAGTCGTAATACGTAAAGCAGTGTGGAATGAGGAAAAAAAACAATGGAGAGACAATACACGCTGAAGGGTATCTGAGTCAGCTCAGGCTGCAGTAACAAACTACCACAGACAGGGTGGCTTAAATAACAAACATTTATTTCTCACAGTTCAAGAGGCTGGGAAGTCCAAGATCAAGGTGCCAGCAGGGTAGGTTTTAGTGTGAGTCCTCTTCTTGTGTCTTGCAGGTGGGTCCATCTCACCATGTGCTCTCATGTCCTCTTCGTGGGCTCATGGGGACAGAGAGAGGGCAAGCTCTCTGGGGTCTCCTCTTATAAGGACGCGAATCCTATCAGCTCAGGACCCCATCCTTAATTACTTCCTTGTAGGCTCCACTCCCAAGTACACGCACATTGGGGGTTAGGGCTTCCACATATGAATTTGGGAGGGGACACAAACATTCAGTTCATGATAAGGAGTGACAAAAGGGCAGAATCACTGTCTGCACCCCCCACTTCCAAGAACAGTGCCAGGCAAACACTTGGTACTCAATAAATACTTGATAAGTATAATAGACGGATGAATGGATGAATCTGACCAATATCTGTTGAGTGCATACCCTCAGCAGGTCCCGTGCAAGGTCACGGGAGCACGTACTGACCAAGACAGGTGGGATCCTGGCCTCACACAGAGTTCATAACCCAGAGCGGGGGACAGGTGTTAAAAGGTCATTACAAAGGGTCAGGATGCTCTGATGGAAAAGGGTGGATTCTGAGAGAGAAACACCAGACCCTGTAATTCAGGTGGAGACTCCAAAGCAGCCTCCTGGGATGATATTTAAAGTGTGTATCAGTTTCCTGCGGCTGCTGTAGCAAATTGTCACAGACTTGGTGACGTAAAACAGCAGAAATGTATCCTCTTACAGTTCTCGGGGTCTGAAGTCCGAAAGGAGTCTTACAGGGCTCACATCAAGGTGTCCACAGGGCTGGATCCTTCTGGAACCTCCAGGGAAAAATCCGTTCCTTGCCTCTTCCAGCTTCTAGTGGCTGCCAGCATTCCTCAGCTGTGGCTGCATCATTCCCACCTCCGCTCTTCTTGTCACATCACCATCTCTTCTGTAGTCGAGTCTCTCTCTCCCTCCTTCTTAAAAGACACTTGTGATGACATTGAGGGCCCACCCAGATAATGCAGGATAATCTCTCCATCCACCCGGTCCCTTTCGTCATCTATTTGTAGGTAACATTTGCAGGTTCCAGGGATTCAGACCTGGATCTCTTTGGGGGGCATTATTCAACCTATCACAAGGTGAGACCTGAAAGGTCAGAGGAGCCGGGTGGAAAGTTGGCAGGGAAAGCATTTCAAACCAAGTGCACAGGATGGGCAAAGGCCAGGAGGCAGGAACGCTGAGTCAAGCCAGTGTGGCAGGAGTGGAGTAAATGTGGGAAGAGTGGAGGAGGTGAGGGCAGAGGGGAACAGGGATTGTGCAGGGCCTTGCAGGCCGCGGTGAGGACCTTGGCCGTCACCTCGAGTGAGGTGGGAGCCCCAGGAGGGCTCCGAGCAGAGGCTGGATGGGCTCTGACTCAGGTCCTAATAGGATCCCTCTGGCCGCCTCTTGGAAGAGGCTGTTGCAAGCAGACAAGGGCAGGGAACCCAGTGAGGAGGCAACAGCAGTGGTGACAGTAGGTGATGGCAGCTGGACCAGGGTGGTGGCCGTGGGGGTGGGGATAGACTTTGCAGGTGGAACCAGATGCATTCGCAGACGGGCTGCACTTGGTGGGAGGGAAAAGAGGAGTTGAAGGGATCTCTAAGCTTTTCCCTGAGCAGACAAACGATGGGGCTGCCGTGCGTGAGACTGGAAGGCTGCAGGCAGAGTGGGATGGAGAGGCAGAGAGGTTGGAATGAAGACGTGAGACATTTCAGAGGCCAGTGATGAGGCAGACGGCCTGGACCCCGAGGCATACAGGCTCCGGGAGGGAAGTTGGCACAAGTTGTGGACTGTGGTTTTCACCCACCTCCCGGGGCCCCTTATCCTCTCCCCCAACTTCCCCTCACACCCGGGTGGAGCCGGCTTTGTTTGTTTCCCTCCCATCATCCGTTCTATGATGGGGAAGGCTGGTTTTCCCCTAACCCAGCAGACACCTCTTCCCTCTGCCCGTCCCTAACCCTCCTGCCTTGGGAAGCCCCGCGCTGGCCTCCTAAACTGTCCCAGCAGGATGGGGCCCCTGCCACCCATTCATCCAGCCAGATGGGCCCCAAAAGGGGAAGTGGGTCACCCACGGTCACCCGGCACGCGGTCAGCTCGGGACCCAGGGTCTCGTCTTCTCCATGTCCCACCACAGCCCTGGGAGGCTGGGGAAGGAACCGACCATTCTTTTCACATTTCTCACGAGAAAACTGGGGCTCCAGGAGAGGCCCACGCTCACCCGAGACTCTCCACGAATGGGGAAGTCGGGATTGAAACCCAGGTCCTGACCGAAGGATGCCTCTGTTGTAAGCTCCGAGGAGAAGGTAATGGGTGAAAAGAACCCAGTCCCGTCCTCCCAGGACCCGGTAGGGGAGACAGACCTGTCACAGACAGTGACAACCCAGCATTGGTCAGGGATGAGATGAGGGAGCCCAGGAGTCTGGGTTGGGGGATGCCTGACCCAGCCGGGGGGTCAGGGAGGACCTCCTGGAGGAGGGGATGGCTCACTGAGACCTAGAGGATGAAAGGGAGGTGATAAATGCAAATGTTCCAGGCAGACGGAACAGCATATGCAAAGGCCCAGGATTAAGAGGGAACCTGGGGGGCTTCCCTGGTGGCACAGTGGTTAAGAATCCGCCTGCCAATGCAGGGGACATGGGTTCGAGCCCTGGTCCAGGAAGATCCTACATGCCACGGAGCATCTAAGCCCGTGCACCACAACTACTGAGCCTGTGCTCTAGAGCCCGCGTGCCACAACTACTGAGCCCATGTGCCACAACTACTGAAGCCCGCGTGCCTAGAGCCCGTGCTCCGCAACAAGAGAAGCCACTGCAATGAGAAGCCCATGCACCGCAATGAAGAGTAGCCCCCGCTCGCCGCAACTAGAGAAAGCCTGTGCACAGAAACGAAGACCCAACACAGCCAAAAATAAATAAATATAAAAATAAAATAAATTTAAAAAAAAAAAAGAGGGAACCCGGGGACTTCTAAGTCTGACCTTGTCCCTCCTCTGATTAAACTCTCCTATGGCTGCTCTGGCAAACTCTTTAGCCTGGCATTCATTCATTCATTCACTCACTCATTCAAACAAACATTTCCTGGAGTTTGTAGCTAGTGTCAAGCCCTTTGGGGACATAGCCCTCCCCATGGGACTGTGACCCTGACTCGGGGTGTCAGGGAGGGGCTCCTGGAGGAGGAGGATAAGAGATGCTGGGAAAGAGGCAGGGAAGGGTGTTCCAGGCAGAGGGAACAGCCTGTGTGAAGGCCTGAAGGTGAGTTCTGAGCAGGACATGCTCCCAAAACTACTCACGTTCAGCTGAAGCACAGAGTGCTTTGGGAGAGGCTAGAGAGGCCAGCCTCGCAGCCCTTGTGTGGGCTTCCCTCCAAGGCACTGGGGAGCCACGGAAAATTTGTGAGCAGAAGAGAGACAGAAATAAACTTATGTCAGAAAGACACTGCCCCCCAGCCACCTGGAGGATGAACACGATGAAGTCTCAGAATCACAGACGGGTTTCTTTTTTCCGGGGGTGTGGAGGAGGTCTGAAGGAGGGGGTCCTGACCTTCCGGGGGCCCTCCTCCAGCTCTGAATGGGAGGCCTGGTCTGAAGCAACCACTAGGTGGCGCCAGGATCCCACCAGCCAGGTCTGAGCTCACACAGGGGGGTCAGGCCCAGAGCCCAGCAGAACTGCCTCTGGGTCCAAGAAGCAAATTCCACATGTCCTTTGCCTCTGTGTCCCTTGGTCCTGCCCCCTCCAGAGCTGGGGCTTGCTAATGGTGGCATTTCAAGCATTCAGGTGCTGCCTGGAACCCAGGGACTCGGGAAAGGGCTGGCTGAGCTGCAGCAGACATCCTTTATCTCTCCTCACGTTGGAAGCTCAGACTGGAGCCTCTTGTTTCCCACTTCGGGGTCATGGAGGACTGGGGGGATTCTTACCGCCCCCATCAGACTGGGGCTACCTGTCTCCTCCCTCGGATTAGAAACTCATCATCTCACACATCAGAATGGGTCCTCCTTACCTTCCCCCAACAGACGGGAAAACCAGACTAGACACCTGTTCTCCACCCAGGGAAATGGGGCTTATCTTCTCTATCTTATTTGGGAAATCCTGTCTCTCTCATCAGACTTGATGGGGGTGCTTTATCGTCCCCAGCAAGCTGGAGCTCCTTGTCGTCACCATCAGACTTGGGAAACTGGCTCCCAGTTAGACCAGAGGGGAAGATTCTTCTGTTGTTGCAGGTCCTTCTTCCGTCCATCGAAGGAGCCATGCCCATTTTACTGAGAGGTAAACTGAGGCACAGAGCAGCAAGACAGCACAGCCCGGTCGAGCTGCAGACGCTCGCCTTCCCCCTTTGCTCCCTTCTCCGCACCTACCCTTTGCCCTCCCTCTGCGCCCTGGGTAACTCCCCTGGCACTGAGAGTAGGGGAATTTTGCCCACAGGCCCTTGCACCGCTTGCCCGCCTTTTATTGGCGCGGGCAGGCGGCTGGGGATAAAGTCCAGAGCTGGGCTTGGGGCTCAGGCTACGGAGGGGGGGAGAGGTGGCGGCTTAACCCCGCCAGAGGACGCCCCTGGAGGGCAGCAGGGTGGGTGGGGGATGGGCAGGGCCTCATCCTGGTCTCGTGGAAGGAAAGAGTGTGGGTTCAATTCTCCCCACCCTTTCCCAACTGTGTGGCCTTGGACTGGGAACTTTGCAGCCTCTCCAAGCCTGTTTCCCCAGCTGTGAAAAGGGGATGCTTCTGTGGGTGTTGTGAAGACTCTCTGAGTTCGTACATGAGAAACCCTTGGGACAGTGGCATGGTGACCCCGGAAGCCAGCATGGACCCCACCATCTGCCTTCCCCAGGAGGTTGCCTCCTAAATCTCTGGAATTGATCCTCTTCACTCCTCCTTCACACACCCTCCCAACCCAAGCCACCTGCTGTCTTGAGGCACAGCCAGTCCCCCTGCACAGCCAGAGGGGTCTTTCTGAAACTCAGTCCTTGGGCATTCCCTTTGGTCTAGTGGTTAGCGCTCCACGCTTCCACTGCAGGGGGCACAGATTCAATCCCGGGTCAGGAAACTGAGATCCCACAAGCCACTCGAAGTCTGGCAAAAAAAAAACCATACAACCAAACAAAATTCAACCCTGACCCCTGCTTAGAACCTGCTATGGCTCCCCAGTACTCTCGAGAGAAAGCCCAAGGGCTGCACCTCAGCTCCAGGCCTCCTGGGCACTGTGTGGCCTGACCACTGCTTGTCTCCACCCTCCTTTCTATTTTTCTGAAAGATCCTGGTGTTCTCCTCTTTCAAGCACTTCCCCAGCTGCTTTAGGTCTCAGCTGAAACATCAAGGCCCCAAGGATGTCTTCCCCGATCTCCACAAACCAGGCCTGGTCCTCTCATTCCTCCCTCTCCTGGTTCCCTGTACCTCTCCACACAGCCCCTATCACAGGTAGAAATAAGATGTATTGGGGTGTCCACCTTCAAAGTTGCCTCTGAATTCATTCACTTCTCCCCATCACCACTGCCTGCATCCTGGCCCAGCCACCATCACATCGCCTATGGCCTGGACCATTGCAGTCTTCTCCGCACTGGGCTCCCTGCCTCTGTCCTTGCCCCCCGCCCCCATGCAGCCAGAGGGACCCTGTTAAATCCTCAGTCAGATCACGTCCATCCCCTGCTCAGGACCCTCCCATGGCTCCCAGGTCCCTCTGAGTAAAAGCCAAAGTCCCTGTAGTGAATCACAAGACCCAAATGATCTGTTCAACCCTCCCTCCTGCCCTCATCTCCCCAATCTCACTTCCACTCTCCCCTCTGCTCACTGAACTCCAGCCACACTGGCCTCAGTCAGCACAATCCACCTCAGGGCCTTTGCACTTTCTGTTCCCTCAGCCTGGCACGTTCTTCCCCCAGATGCCCATATGGCTCCTTCTCTCCCCTCCCAAATGTCACTCCTTACATGGGCCTCTGGATTTAAAAAACACTTCAAACCACTGCCCATCTCTCCCCCGCCAACCCAGTCCCTTGACAGCTTTTCTTCTCCACAGCAAATACTTGACATTGTTTATATTTTCCTTGTCGTACTGACGATCTGTCTTGAGAACTAGACTCTGACTCCCCAATCACCAGACCTTATTTGTTCACCGCTAGAACAAGGCCTGAAATACCTGTTGGTGGAATAAATGGATTGCGTGCATCTATTTTGAACCTGTAAGACATTCACAAGTTTCCAAATCCAAAAAGCACAAAATGGTAGTGACCCCTGCCCCTAACATGACCCCTGCCCCTCCCCCCCGTGTTGTTCCCACCTCCCAGTTTCTTGTGTTTTATCCCAGAGGTAGTCTACGCACGGACAAGAAAATATGTAGACCTATGTCCTCCCCCTCCCCTCTTTCCACAAACGGCACACACTCTTATCCTGTTCTGCACTTTCCTCCTAGCAATACATCAAGGGGAGCACACCACATCAGTCCAGAATCGCTTCCTCATTCTTTTTTTCTTTTTAAGCAACTGCATGCGTGGTGACCAAGGGGGAAAGAGCTTTTGTTGCAATCATTGTTTTCCAGGAGCGGTGTGGCTTGGTGGCCAAGCCCTCAGATCCGTCTCAGAGCCGGACTCACATCGTGGTTCTGCAATCAGATCTCTCACGCCCTGCTGCTGGGCATGCAAACCAGAGTAGCCACTTTGGAAGACAGTTTGCCAATCTCCCCAGAGGTTAAGTATACACTTCTCATGTGACCCAGCAATTTCATTCCTGGGTACTTACCCAAGAGAAATAAAAACCTCTGGACACACAAAAAAAAAACCTGTATGTGCATGTTTCTAGCAGCTCTTTTCAGAATCAGCCAACAGCTGGAAACAGCCCAGAGGCTCTTCAGCTGGTAGATGGAGAAGCAAACTGTGATCTATCCACACATGGCAATAAAATGCAACACGCTTCTGATATGCCAACCTGAGTGAATCGCAGATGCATTAAACTGAGCCAAAGAAGGGAGACTCAGAAGTCGCTATTATTTCATTTACAAGACATTCTGAAAAAGGCCACTCGATAGTGACAGAGAGCAGATCTATGGTTGTGAGGGTGGGGTGGGGGAAGGATGTGACCACAGAGGGCCAGCAGGAGGGGATTTGGGGGGTGATGGAAACCATCTGCATTTTGATTCCGGCGGTGACTACTGCATGCGTGTCACAAAGCTTATAGAACAGTAGAGAGAAAAGAGTGAATTTTACTGTATGCGAATTCTTTCATGAGTTTTTCTAAAAGGGTACATAAGGTATGATCCCATTTATATGACATTCTGGAAAAGCAAAACTATAGGAATAAAAAAACAGACCAGTGGCTGCCAGGGTTTGGGGATGAAGGGAGGATTTGACTGCCAAGGGGAATAGGGGTAGTTTTGGGGCGATGGAATTCTCCTATATCTTGCTTGTGATGCGATAATACGACTATCAACTTTTATCAGAACCCGTCCTTGGTACACACTTAAAATGAGTGCATTCTATTGTATCTCTTGTATTGTAAATTACACCTCAATAAAGTTTGTTTTTTTTGTTTATTTATTTATTTAGTTAGTTTTTGGCTGCATTGGGTCTTCGTTGCTGCGCACGGGCTTTCTCTAGTTGCATTGAGCGGGGGCTACTCTTTGTTGTGGTGTGCTGGCTTCTCATCGCAGTGGCTTCTCTTGTTGTGGAGCACGGTCTCTAGGCATGCGGGCTTCAGTAGTTGTGGCACGTGGGCTCAGTAGTTGTGGCTCGCAGGCTCTAGAGCACAGGCTCAGTAGTTGTGGCGCACGGGCTTAGTTGCTCCGTGGCATGTGGGAATCTTCCCGGACCAGGGCTCGAACCCGTGTCCCCTGCACTGGCAGGCGGATTCTTAACCACTGCGCCACCAGGGAAGTCCCCTCAATAAGGTTTTAAAAATCCTATCTCCCACTGCCCTTCCCTGACTGTGGGACCTTAGGCAAAGCCCCTAACCTCTCTGTGCCTCCGGTGAAGGAGGAGGGATTCGGGGAGGAGGTGGGTGCTGAGGTCTCCGGTCTCACCGTGGGTACACAGGTACACAAGCACACGCAAGAAATGTTTACAAACAAAACAGAAGGGCTTTATAAGGCTTTAGGGTGAAACTGGGGGCAGACAGCTGAGCCGCTGACAATGGCTCCTGTGTCTCAGGAGGGCAGGTCCTGGGCTGAGCACTGTCAGGCCTTACCTGAGTCCCTTTGAACCACTGGGCACTCCTTGTTGACCTAGAAAAGCGAGGAGAGCCATCCCTGGGTCCCAGAGGGATGGCATCAGGGGTGCACAATTAAGAGCATTGTAAGAAAGTCTTTTTCAATAGTCAGATGGAGCTGACAGATCAGGTCCCTTCAGTCTCAGCTGTTCGGGAAAGAGTTTGGGTATGTACAGCCCCTTGCCTGCCCTCACAGTCTCACACGTAGGGGAGATTGATCTGCCCCGAGACACTGACATCCCGGAATGGCTGGGACTTCGGCTGTGGAATCCAGAGGGGGGCACGACCCAACCTATGGAGAGAAATCAGGGAGGGCTTCCTGGAGGACAGCCTGCCAGAGCTGAGCCCTGATATGTTGATTGAACATCTGCTGTGTGCCCTGGTTTGGATCTCAGTGCGAGAGATGGATTTTTGAGGCTGAAGTGAAAGGGGCGTGTGTGGGCAGGAGGGTGAGGGGAAAGGCCGCTGCTGAAAGCTGGGGTGTGGGTGAGGGCAGAGCAGTGGGAGATAAGGCAGGAGGGAGGTGGTGCCTGGTTCAGGGCCTCTGGGGCAGGAGCCTGGACTTTCTCCCACTCACGCCCCAGGCAGGAATAGCTCTCTCAAAATCCATCCATGTGTGCAGGGAGGACGAGGCGGGAAGAGGCCAGAAGGGTGAGTGGAAGCGATGGGAATCAGGTGGCTGTCAGAGCCACATGGAGAAGCAGGTACAAGTAGGATGAGAAGGCAGAGGCCTTGTCTTTTAGGTCCCACCTGAGACCCTTCCGAGAGCTAGGAGGCCTCTGCCAATGGAGCTTCCTCGTTTCTAAAGCATGAAAGCAGTGAGTCTCACGTTTGTCAAAGATGCTTTTTTTTTTTTTTTTTTTTTTTTGCGGTACACGGGCCTCTCACTGCTGCGGCCCCTCCCATTGCAGAGCACAGGCTCTGGACATGCAGGCTCAGCGGCCATGGCTCACGGGCCCAGCCGCTCCGCGGCACGTGGGATCCTCCCGGACCGGGGCACGAACCCGTGTCCCCTGCATCGGCAGGCGGACTCTCAACCACTGCACCACCAGGGAAGCCCCAAAGATGCTTTTTGATCATTCTTTAGTTCCTAAGACTCTCTGCCCTGATCATTCTTCATGACTTAAATCCTGTTCGTCTTTGCTCCTAAAGTTCCACCGTGGCAAGTATCTTGGATCCTTGGAGTCTCAGATTCATTCATTCAGTAAATATTTATTGAGCCTCTATCCTGTGTGAGGTGACAAACACAGAAAAGAACAAAATGGATGAAATTCCTGCCTCAGGGGAAACCACACTTCCCCAGCGTTCACTATGCACTTTCATCCTGTCCCCAACCTTATGAGTTAAAGACATGAGCAATCCCCGTTACTCAAAGGAGGAAACTGAGGCACAGGATTCTGGAATGCCTTGTTCCTAAAAGTCTGGGACTCTAGAATTCTTCGCCCCTAAGATTCTAAGGTCCCAGAGCTGTTGTTGTTTTTTTAAATTGAAGTATAGTTGATTTCCAATGTTGTGCTAATTTCTTCCATACAGCAAAGTGATTCAGTTATACACATTTATATATATTCTTTTCCAGATTGTTTTCCATTATGGTTTATCTAAGGAGCTGTGTGCTTGGATTCAAGTGGACAGTGGACTCAACCTCATTAAGGAGTGAGGAATTGCAAATTATACCCACTATGAGATTCACACACAGGCACGAATACCGGGATGACTCGTATTTTCAAAGTCTGGCCAGATCCAGTGCTGACAAGGATGTGGGGCAAGGAGAACTCACAGCAGACACTGGAGATGGGAGTGAAACTTGGTGCAAAACTGTCTGACTGTATCTTCCACAGCTGGACATCTGCACACCCTATGCCCCAACAATTCCACTCTTGGATTCTGGGGGAAAATGCGTGTACTCATGGGTGCCAGGAGACGCACATTGTCGAAAGAGGCAGAATCTGGAGACCACTCATAGACCCATCAACAGGACAATGGATTCACAAACTGTGGTTTTCCATGCAAGAGAGAGATACACTGTCATGGAAATGAAGGCAATCCAACAGACGTAAGAATATGAGTGAACGTCACAGACATAATAAGATTGAGTACGAGAAGCCAGACCTAAGGTTCAAAACTGTGGGGATGGGGGGAAGGGGTGGGATAAATCAGGAGTTTGGGATTAACGTATACACACTGCTATATATAAAATAGATAACCAGCAAGGACCTACTGTATAGCACAGGGAACTATACTCAATATTTTGTAATAACCAATAAGGGAAAAGAATCTGAAAAAGAATATATATATATATATATCTGAATCACTTTGCTGTACACCTGAAACTAACACAACATTGTAAATCAACTCTACTCCAATATAAAATAAAATAAAATAAAAATAAATAAAATAAAAATTTTTTTTTAATTAAAAAATATTTAAATAATAAAAAAATAAAGAAAAGAAATACAGTTGACGTTTGTAAACCGACCTAATATTCTAAGACTTGCTGAATTATTATGGTGGCTTTTCCTAGATATGGGATTTTCTATGTACACAACCATGTCTTATGTGAATAAAGACAGTTTCAGTCCTGCAAAATAAATAAATAAATGAATTCAAAACTGTAGTGGTCAAGTGTGTATTCACAGGTAGTAAAAGGAAAGCAATAAAAGCATAAAAGAATGAGTTACCTTGGGCTTCCCCGGGGCGCAGTGGTTAAGAATCCGCCTGCCAATGCAGGGGATACAGGTTCGAGCCCTGGTCCGGGAAGATCCCACGTGCGGCAGAGCAACAAAGCACGTGTGCCACAACTACTGAGCCCGCAAGCCACAACTACTGAAGTCCGTGCACCTAGAGCCAGCCCATGCTCCGCAACAAGGGAAGCCACCACAGTGAGAAGCCCACGCACTGCAGTGAAGAGTAGCCCCTGCTCGCCACAACTAGAGGAAACCTGAGAGCCTCAACAAAGACCCAACGCAGCCAAAAATAAATAAGTAAAATTTTAAAAATCTAAAAAAAAAAAAGAATGAGTTACCTTGAGAGGAGGGAGAGGCAAGTGAGCTCTGAAGAGGCTTCTGAGGAAATGGCAGAACCATTTCTGAGCCTAACCGTTCACAAAATGGAACATTCTATGTCATGCAATTCTCCACATTATGGTCCATCATTTTAAAATATATATTCTTTTTCATCCCACGATTCCACACCTCTCCGTTCCTCAGATGACTTGGTTCTCCAGGGGGCAAAATTCCTGAGGCTGGGGCAGGAGGGTGCGGTGAGAAGCCATAGAAGAGAATTTGGGATCTGAAACACACGATACAATTTGATTTTCCCAGAAGCGAGCGAATGTCCTGTGACCGTGTGACCACAGGAGGCCAAAGTGACAAGTTCAGAGGTGGGTAATGTCCAAAGGAGATGCCACAAGCCAACCCTCACTCCCACCTCCCACAGTAAGCCTGACAGTAAGAGGTCTCGTGTACCCCAGCTGTCACCAGCCAGCCCAGAGCCGGGGCTCCAGGGGACCAGCCCCAGTCTTTCAGATGTAGAAACCGAGCCTGCCCAGGGTTGAGCAGCTGGGAGGCTTCAGTGCAGTGATTTGCTCGCTCCCAGCCTGCGACCTGATTCCATGGGGCAGGAGGGGTTGTGGAGACACGCCCGCCCCATCCTCACTCTTGTGGGAAAGCGCTACAGGGCAGGGGTGGCCCAGACTGGGACAGCGGTTGGGGCCAGGGAAGGTGAGTCCACCGGGGCCCCTGCTCAAATGAGGAAGGGCCTGGCGTGACCTGCTTTTCCAGGAGCCTGGGGAACTTTCGCATCTGTGTTTTTACGCTGTGGTGGCTGCAGGGGAGGTTGTGGCCTCGGGCTGGGGAGGCACCGATTTCCAGGGAAAAGGCCAGCTTTTCAGGGAAGGTGCTGTCCCTTCCTCAGAGATGGGCTCTGTGCTCTGCCCTGGGAAGGTGGGCTTGGGAAGGAGGGGGTTCATCCAGGGAGGGTCATCTATCTCAGGGAGTGGCTGGGCTGATGGGTGACGCAGACACCAGCTTCCTCCTGGGTAATTCATAGCTTGCCCTTCAATACCGGGGACGAGACGGAATCTCATTAAGTGCTCCTAGTAAGATGGCCGATTCAAGCTACACCACTCAGTGAGCTAATCTGATGGAAGAGGCAGGACCCAGAGGGCCAGACCAGGCTCAGAGGGTAAAGCACTTGGCAAGGGCCACAGGGCTGGAAACGGGCAGAGTGGAAGGTAGACCCAGAGTCGATTCGTCTCACTCCTTACAGATGAGGATGACGGAGACAACAGTGCTGAAGGCGCTATTGCTAACTCACTGGATCCTCTAGGCCATCATGTTATCATCGCCATGACTCAGAGGGGGAAACTGAGGCCAAGAGAGATCAGACGCCACTCCAAAGCCACTCAGGCTGAGCTGATACTCACACTCAGGTTGTCTGACTCCAAAACCGATTGTCGTGGATGGGGTCCCCCAGACAGCAGATACTTACAATTAGGAAGGCAAAATGTGTATGAGAAAAGGGGGTGGGGGAAGCAAAATTGGGGAGGGGGAACATCAGGCCATGATGCCAGCCCCAGGGGGAGCCCCTGAAGCAAAGACTGCCCATGAGAGGAATCCCACAGTGGGTGGAAATGGCCAGACCCTCCGACCCTGCCTGGCTCTGTTAATGGCCAGAGGTTGCCCAGTAGACCGTGTCCCCAGTTGGCAAGCTGAGGCAGACCAAGCTGAAGGAGGCAACTGTTAGCCAACTGCACACCTGGCAGCTGGGCCACAAGTCCTTTCTTAAAAGAAGATCCAAGCAGCGCGCCTCTGTGGCAGCCCTCCCATACCCTATATTAATAACAGCAATTGTTTGAAAATAACAGCTTCCATTTACTGACAACTTACTCCACGCCAGCCTGTGCCAACGTGTGTTCATTCATTTGACCCTCACGACCATCCTGTGAGATGTGTGCTGGTTTTACCCCATTTTATAGATGAGGAAACTGAGGCTCAGAGAGGGTAAGTCACTTGCCGAGAGTCACACAGCTGCTAAGTGGCAGAGCTGGGGTTTGAACCCACACAATTAAAGCATGAGCCCCATTTACAGATGAGGACACTGAGGCTCAGCATTATACCTCCTGACTGTCCACCATCAGCTCACTGGGACCCCTCTGCCCTACACCTGACCTTCCCAGAACCTGACCACCCCCCCTACCCCCGCCCAGGGCAGATGCTGATATCCACAAACCTCTCCCACCACATCGCCCCTGTCTGATCAAGGCAGTGAATGCCGGGGAGGGTGTCCAGTCTCAAAGCCCGCCTGGAGAGGATGTTGCAATCCTCTGACTCAGCAAAGTGCGTGCAGACCCAGCAAGAGGGAGAAAAGGGAAGATTAAGTCTTGGCCCAAGCCCCAGATGGGCTGATCCCGCCTAGTGCCAGGGATTCCAGTAGCCTCCAAGGCCCCAGGGTGGGGAGGAACCAGGAGGTGCAGGGCATGCTCCAGGAAGCTGGCCTGCACTCACCCCTGGGGGTGGGGTGGAGCCTCGGAGAACAGAGCTGCCTGCCAACCCGGGGTGGACTTGCAGCCCAGAGCCCAGACGGGAGGCTGTGTGACCTTGGGCAAGTCCCTTCCCATCCTGATCACCATCTCTGTTTTCCTCTGTCTGCAAAATTCACTTGCTCTCCCCAAGCCTCTCTTAAAGCTAACTTGATTCCTTCCTGCTGCAATATGACCTTCTCTCCACTGGCTCAACCCTCCCTGGCCTGCAGAAGAGCACTGTAGGGAGAGTGTAGACCCCAGGGCCCGTGACCTTGCCTCTCCTGTGCCTGAGTTTCCCCATCTAAACCATTTCTTCCCAGGAAGTGTCTAGAATTAGAGCCGAGAGGGAAGGCCTGCGGTCTCTGGGACCCCTCCCAGGTAAGTGGTGCAGGAACCAGGATGCTGGGGTCACAGAGACCTGGTTTAAAGACATGACTCCCCCTGTCTCTCACATTTCCCTAGACAGTGACTTCACTCCTTTGTGCCTGTTTCTTTCTCTGTAAAATAGGGATTTTCGTTGACTTTTCCTCACAAGGTGTCAAGAGAATGAAGTGGGTCAGTTCCTAGTGGGAGCTCAGCTAGACTGAATATGTCCATCTTGTCTCATCTCTGGGTGGAAAACGGTGACAAGAAAGACCTGGCCTGGTGGGTGAAGGCAGGCAACGTGGAGACGAGAACAGATATCATTCATTCATTCAGCCATTCATTCTGCACACCTGGTCTCAATCTGCTCAGCAGTCCTGAGAGGCAGAAGCTGTTATCATCCCCAACCATAAAGTCACGACAAAGGCACAGAGAGGGAAAGCTACCTATCCAAGGTCACACAGCCAGCACATGGCAGAGCCAGGGCTCCAACCCATGTCTCTAAGCCCAGCATGTTGAATCCTAATTTCCTCAATGAAATGGGTCCTGCCGTTGAAAATCTGGGTTAACTGATAATAATAATAATCATTGTTATTATTCCTATGCCAAGTTATAACAGGAAGAATGACAATCGCCGTTACGCTGTATTGAGCACTTCATAATTCAGGACCTACAGAATGGAAGCGTATTTTCTTGGTTTAGTCTGTTTTATAAATGAGGAAGCTGGGAGTCCGTAAGGTTAGATAACTGCTGCAAGTGACAAAGCTAATGAAAGCCCGAGACAGGACTTATACCCAGGTCTCAGTCAGAAGCAAAGAGGAGAAGGCCCAGGAATGAAGCCAAGAGGAACTTAGGGTCTGCCCAGCCCAATCTTCTCCTCTTAGGAGGAACTGAGCTCTCCCCCACCCCGACCCCACCAAGAGCAAGGAAGCTGTCCCAGGATTGCAGCCTTCTAGCTAGGACTTCATTTCCCTCTTGGGACCTTGAACAGGTATAATCGTGGCCCTTCCTCCCCCAGGGACGTCTGGGGAAGGACAAGGGGAGAAGAAGCAGTAGGAGGCAGGAGATCTGAACAGGTACAAAGGGTGGCCTGTGTGAGGGAAAGTGGTTAGACACCAGGCAGGACTTCCGGGCCTTCTCTGGGAAGTTTCTGGGACTCATCCAGGGGCCGCCCCTACCGGTGGGGGACCTCCAGAGCTCAAGGCCCAGAGAGGGGAGACCCTGGTCCTTCCCACTGAGGGCACAGGGGGCAAGGGGAGAAAGGAGGGGGGAGCCATCCTGGTTCCTCATCCTCCGTTCCCGACACTGGAGGGAGGCAGCTGTGGGAGCTGGGACTTTCCTGAGCAGCAGAAGATTCTGGGAAATCAGAGACAGCTGCGGGGCGGTGCTGACTCCAGGCCTCCCTTCTCCTCCCCCCGCCACCCTCAGACCCTCTTCAAACCTCCTCTTCCCTCAGAGCTTTCATCCTCCAACCGCCGCCCCCACTCTCTCCTCTTCCCTCAGAGCCACCGTCCTCACTTGGTCCTTCTCAGACCTTCTCCTTCTCCCTCAGACCCTCACCTCCTCCCTCAGACTCTTTTATCCCTCCTCCATCCTCAGACTCAGAACCCCCAGCGCCCTCTCTCTCAGCCCCTCCAAGCCCCTGTGGGCCGAGCGCAGACACCCCCTTCCCCCTATCTGGGCCCACAGCCATTTCTCCACCGGCCGCAAGGGAGCCCGGGAGTGGGAGGGCCTTGGGCAGCCGTCCAGCACCACTTCCTAGGGCCATCACCTTGACGAGCCCCGCTGCTCCGAGGCTCAGCTGCCCTCTGTACAGCAGGGCAGTGCTCTACATCCCAGCCCTCCCCTGTGTTTGAGAGTCCCGGGAGGTGAGGGCTGGGTAGGCGGGGACCCCAGACTTACCACCCTAATTCCCTCACCTTTTCCCTTGTAGCCACAACTCTGCGGGCAGGGGGTGACATCAGTCCCATTTTCCAGAAGAACAAACTGAGTCTCAAGAGAAATGACCTGTCTCAGGTCCACTGTCAACAAGGGGTGGAAGTGGGACTTGAACCCAGGTCTTGCCCCCAGATGCTCTCCCATTACAGGCGGCCGAGGGGGAGATCCAAAGAGGCAGAAAGGAGAGAAGGGGGAAAAGGGTGAGGCTTCTGTCAGCCCACAGCTGCTCCTCACATCCCGGTTAACGATCCACTGGGGTGGGGCCCCAGTCTCGGGCAAAGTCCCTTCCTGAGAACCGGGGGCCCACACCCATTTTCAGGGTCCCAGGAAGGGGAGACGAGGCGCAGCCAGAGATCGGGAGACAAAAATATGGGACGGGGCTGGAGACAGAGAGAGGGAGGCCAGGGATGAAGAGGCAAAGACATGAGGAGACACACAGAACCAGGGAGACCCTGCGAGCCGCCTGGACAGACCCGAGGTGCAGCACCCATTCCCTCGCCCCCTTAGGTCCCCAAAGCCTTCCGCTCCGCCTCCGGTAACTCCGTGACCGGCACTCAACCCCAGCGACGGCCCCGCCTCCAGGGAAATCCGGGAAAGCCCCGCACGACTGGGGCCCCTCCCCGGGGCGGGGAGAAGGGAGGCCGGGGAGGGGACACGGGAGAAGCCCGCCTCTGCCCTTCCCTCCCCCCGCTTACACCACCCCGCCCAGCCACCCGCAGCTCCTGCCTGCCTCTGAGTCATGCCCCCAACCAGCCTGGCCTGTTCCCCACCCACCAACCCCGCCCGGGATGGGAGCGGGACGTGGGGCAGAAGGGGAGCCAGACGGCCCCCGTCTCCTGGGCCCGGGCTTTGGTCGCTGTGACTCTGGTCTTGCGGCCCTGCGGCTCTTGCTATGTCCCCGTCTCCCTCCTCCTTAGTCTCTCACGACCTCCATGCCCCTTTCGCCACGTCTCTTTCTTTCTCTGTGCATCGAGGATTCCCGGAGCACCCACCCCGTGCCCAGCGGCTCCGGCTGGGTGCAGGGACCCCGCCGGGAAGAAACACGTTCACTGTTTCCTTGCGCACTCCCCACCGAACACCACCCCCAACGAAGTTCAGACCCAAAGCTGAGGAGGCACAGGAGGAGGCAGAGATGGGGGCAGGGCAGGCTGAGGGATAGTGCCTGGGCGCCTGCGGAGCGTAGTCCCTACCCCGGGTGCATCTTTTCGCTCCCACAAAGGAGGAAACGGCTCACAGAAGGGAAGCGCCTGGTCAAGGTCACCCAGCGAGGAAGTAGGAGTAGGGAATCGAACCCGCGTCTTAGCGACCCCAGGGCCTCAGGGAATTACCTCCCTGGAGGAGAGGCTGACAGCAGACAGCACTCGAGTGACAGAGAGATGGTGAGGGAAGCAAAGAGACGATAGAGACAGAGACACTGAGAACAGAGACACAGAGATAGAGAGACATCTATCCAGACCCGAAAGCCAGACTGAGAGATACAGAGGCCTATAGCGAGAAAGACAAAAAAGCGGAGACGGAGCCTGACGCCCGCAGCCGCAGGGGTGGGGACCCCGCAACCCGCGACCCCGCCTTCTTCCCACCCACCCCCCGCCCCACGCCAAGACCCGGCCGCTCCGGGCGCCGCGGGGCTGGGAGGGGGCGGGCGCGGGGCGCGGCGCGGGCGGGGCGCTCTGCAGGCTGCACCGCGGGACGGCGGGAGCGGCGGCGGGTCCAGGAAACCCCTGGGGCGGACGGGTGGCCCCGGGGGGGCCGGGGGCGGGGAGGCAGGCTGTCGGCACCGCCCGGGCCGACAAAAGTCCCTTCAGTTCAGCCGGCAGCAGGGGAAGTCCCGGCGCTCGGCGCAGCCACCCTCCCGTGCCGCCAACCCAGCCGCACTCCGGCCGCCCGCTCGGCCGCCGTCCCCGGCGGCCCCATGCCCCGATGCCCCGCGGGGACCATGGACGAGGGGCCTGTGGACCTGCGTACCCGGCCCAAGGCCTCCGGACCCCCAGGCGCCGCGCTGCCGCTCCGCAAGCGCCCTCTGCGTGCGCCCTCCCCGGAGCCCGCCGCCCCCCGCGGCGCTGCGGGCCCCATCTTCCCCCCGGATCCCCTCCGCGGTGGCTTAGACACGCCAGCGGTGCCTGCGCCCCCCCACGGCCTGGCCCGGCCAGAAGCAATTTACTACCAGGGTGAGTGGCTTCCGCGAGTCATGGCCGGGTGGGGGCCAGGCAGTGCAGAGGGTCACTACCGGAGCCAGGGGCAGAGCTCCGACGTAATATACGGGGCCTCGGGCAGCTGAGGGACAGAAGCCAAGGTCCCAAGGGCACAGATATGGGATTCCTGGGGAGCTGGGCGCACAGCCTGAGGTCCCAGGGGTGCAGGTATGGGAGCTTCAGGGAGCAGTGCCTTGGGACACAGGTATCGGGGCTGTAGGAAGGCTGGGTGTCAGGGGGCCCTGAGGGATAGAGCCCAGGGTCCGAGTGCCACATATAGGGAGCTAGGAGACAGTGCCCAGCAGTACAGAAATGGGTTCTCAGGGAATCAAGCCCCAGGAACACAGAATTATAAACTCTTCAGAACCTAGATATCTAGGGTTATAAGGAAACAGCACTTGGACCCAAGAAACTGGGGTTTTGGCATCCCGAACTATATGTGGGGTCAAAGGAAGTCAGGGGCACAGAGACTGGGGTTCTAAGGAGACAGATATTAAGGATCCCCGGACGTCAAAGTCTCGGGAACCAAGATATCGGGAGACGATGGGAATTAGGAGAACAGCGTTGGAGTTCTGAGCACCCCAATATCTGGGATCACAAGGACCCAAGGAGACCGATCCAGATACCAGGGGTCCTTAAGGAGCCAGCAGGCCAGAGATCTGCGGTTCTGAGCACCCAGTTCTGTGTGCCTGCAAGTGACCAGTGTCTTCGCTGGGGTCACAAGGTCAGGTGGCCTTAGGGGGCTTGGGCTCAGTCTAAGAATTGGGGGCAGGACTGGGGAGTTCTGGGACTCAAGGATTTAGAGCCAGGAAGAAGGATTCAGGGGTCTCTGGGCAGAAGGCCTCAGGGTGTCAAGGCCTGGTATTGGACATGCAAGGACCAGGAAACTTGGGGGTTCAGGAATGGGAACCCCCAAGGACCAGGAGATGACAGAGAAGGCCAAAACCCATTTTCCGGATCCTGTCTTCATCCCTGACCTCCAGGATGGGGTGGCCCCTCCCACAGCTGTGCCCACCTCACGATCTCGGAGTGACCCTCAGAGCTGCAGAGACCCCATGCCTAGTGCCTCCAGACCTTTGCCCAGTTTCTGTACCTTCCACCCCCTCAGAGTACAGCTTCAAGCTGTGCATCAGGAGGCCGGTCACAGCCTTCTCCTTTTTTCCTATTCCCCCGATGAGAACCTGGGCCTCAGTTTTCCCCATCTGTGTGATGGGTGGATATGGATTCGCCTGCTACCATGGTCCCTTCCAACACTTTGATCTGAACATGTTTCTGGCAGCACTCCCTCTCCCCAAACTCCGTACACATTCACCCCACACCCTACATCCAGTGCTTCATCCATCCTTACATCCCTCAGCCACAAATTCACTCAGCAAACAGGCCCTGAGGTCCCCCTGCTGAGTGATGATGGGGGTTCAGTCCTTAAGGGACACTCTGCCTAGTGGGAGATGGGGCATCAGACACAAGTAAAGATGTGACAGTGACAGTGTCCAGGGCTGGGGCGGGGGGTGGGCTGGGGGAAGCTGCGGGAGCCCAGAGGAGGGATGCGGTAGAGGAGTTTGTCTTGCACCTTGAGGACTCAGTAGGAGATGCAAAAGGGACCTGGGAAAAAGGGCAGGTGACACGCAGTAGCGAAGGCCGGGAGGTGGGGGGTGGGTTGAGGATCTGTAGGCTTGGTCTCACGCATGTCCTTTCTCTGCCCAGGACCTTTACTGTCCCTGTACCCCACCCCAACAATGGGCTCCCCCTTTCCTCTGCTGAACCTGCCTACACCCCTGTACCCCATGATGTGCTCCATGGAACACCCCCTGTCAGCTGACATCGCCATGGCCACCCATGCGGACGAGGACGGAGACACGTGAGTGACAGTCCCCCATTCATGGAGGGCAGTAGGGAGTGGGGAGACCAACCTTCCACCCACCTCACCCACCCACCACAGCACAGGGGCACTCAGCGTGGGCTTTCAAGTTACCTGCACCTGAGTTAGAACCCTGTCTCCACCGCTGTGTGACTCTGAGCAAGCCCCTTTCCCTCTCTGGACCTCAGTTTCCTCTTCTGAAAAATTGGGCACCCTGAGAGCACTTACCTCCCAGGACTGTTTTTGGAGCAGTGGGCTTCAACTGTTTTATCAAAATCCCAAAATGAGGAAGACATCTCACTGACCAATTTATTCTACGAACTATACATGTTAAACTCCTAGCACTGAGCCTCGCAGATTGCCTGTTCCATATGTATTAATTACTGGTATTATTATCGTTATT
Source organism: Pseudorca crassidens (assembly GCF_039906515.1). NCBI lineage: Eukaryota > Metazoa > Chordata > Mammalia > Artiodactyla > Delphinidae > Pseudorca > Pseudorca crassidens. Next base: position 11,683,817 of record NC_090315.1, on the reverse strand, counting down.
GCTTTTTACTAAACCCAGCACACACACGCACATATAAACTTGAAATAAAAATTGCACAGAACAAAACAACACTCACCCTTACGACTTGGGATCTACTTGGGGATTTTCTATTCTAGTCTTATGTCATGGTTTCCTGGTCATAGCCCACTAAATTAACTTGACGACTCCTTAAGTTGACTTCCCAAATCTCATGGTTTTATCATCTGCCGTTTGAGGGGCCATGCTTCTGAGCAGCATGAAGCTGCTGAGAAATCCTGCACGGGAGGGCCTAGCACACAGTAAGCACTCGATATACTTGACCGCCATGGTTATTGTTATTCTATCGACCTCGGTTTGAATCTCAGCCGGCCACTTTCTCACCCCTCTCTACCTCAGTTTCCCCCTGTAAAAACAGGAAGCATAAGATGAGGGTCTCTGTGAGGCAGAAATGAAATGATTTCTATAAAGCGATTGTCTGGGAATGGGGTTTGGGGACTGGAAACCACAGGTGGAGATGGGATGGACAAGCCTATTTCTACAAGGAAAGGGGGGGGCCTCCACCACTGGCTCCTGGGTGTTCACATCCTCGAGCCTCAGTTTCCCTATTTGGAAATCCGGGCTCATAATCACAACTAGGATTCAGTGCAGTGATGTACGTACATACAGTGCATAGAACGGAGGGGGGTGCACACGGTAGGTGCTCAGTACATGGGAGCGGCTTTTGGTTGGTTGAACAGAGCTCCCAGGGTTGTCGTGGACTTATCCTTGTGAACCCAAGCAGGAGGAAGTGCCTGAGATATACATATACAGGGCTCGGTAAAGCTAGTTCCCGCCCACTCTGGGTACGTCTGGGGTCATCAGTGAAATAGATTTAATTTGTATCCGTCCCCAGGGGTGATTTGTTTGCAACCTGTGAAAGCAGGGTGCAGAGGCGACCTGGCACACCAGTCTCCAGCCCCACACCCCAGCCGCCCTCCCCGCCCTCCCCGCTCTCCCCCAAAGCAAACACTTCTGCCTCAGCTGCCTGTTGGGGGAAATCCCTTCCCGCAGAACCTGACCGCAGCCCAGCTGCTCTGCCTCCCCCACGTCAGCACCCGTCACTCACTCACAGCCTCCCCCTCCTGGCGCTCCCTCTAACCTTAACCCCTTCCGCTGGGGCCGAGACTTTACCGGAATGGGCAGCAGGCACAGGCCAGGCGGGGGCGCGGGAGGGGGGACACGCTAGGTCTGGGTCCCCGGAACGGCAAAGCTATGGTTGGGAGGCTGAACTTCTAGGGATTCAAGGGAGTAAGATCTCAGGGCATTCGGACAACCTCCCCACCCCCCACCCCCACCCCCCGCCACCAAGAAGTCAGGAGGCACTGGGGAGATGGAAGTCTGGGTCTCCAAGAGAGGGGGGAACGCGTTCTGAGTCCCAGAGAGCAGAGGTTGGGGGACTGCCTTCCGTGACCCCTGAGCGGGTAAGGAGCAGCGGGCAGGGCAGCTTGGGGATCTAGAACTCGGAGGGAAGGGGAAAGTTCGTATCCGCAATGAGTTAGGGCACCGTATTCCCGGGTCCCAAGAGATCTTGGGGATGGATGCCAAGATGTGGGGGTTAGGGAGCCAGCTGGAGTCGGAGCCCTGGAGGGTGGAGTTCCAGAGGGGTCCTCTGGCTGGAGAAGTTGGGGCCCTTACCCCCAGGGTAACTAGATCGCTTTGGATTAGGCTCCCCTCTCCGCCCTATTCGAGGATGGAAGTTGGGGTGTCCGGGTGGCCGGGGTAGATCCCCGACGGGACAGGCTTCCCTCCCCCGGGAGCAGGAAGCGGAGCCCCGCCCAGCAGACCTGTTACTGGAAGTCCGAGGGCTGGGCCGCCCCTCCCGTCCCCACTTCCTCCAGCCCCGCCCCACCCCCTGTGGCCCGCGCGTTTATGGGAACTCAGGCCTGGACGGTTTCTCTGAAATAATTTTCTCCCTCTGCCCTCACTTAACCCCTCCCGCCCCGAAGGGACCCAGGCCGGGCGTCCTGGGAGATGCAGGGAGGGGAGGGAGCCCTTCCCAAGGGGGCCCTGGCCCAACTCCGACCCCTCCCCCAAGATTTCTTTTTAAATTTGGCTTTCTCGGCCCAGGATCCAGGTTCAGCGTTACACCTGCATAATCTCCTACTGGGAGATGGGCGTTCTTGTAGGCTATACTTTACGGAGGAGAAACCCGAGGCTGTAAAGGGCCGCCTAGGCGCACAGCTAGAGAGACTTGTAACGCAATTTGCAGCGCCGGCCTACTCAGCCCCGGCAGAGCCTCCAGGGCTGCAGGATTTCTCTGCCTCCAGTACCTAGGGAGCTGGATTCTAGCTGCAGATTCCACAATTGGGAGAACCGCGGTTCACCTCTCTTAGCCACACTCTGGTTCGTCAGCAAGCAGGGGTGGGTGAGAAAGAAGTTGCTCTAGAAAATGGCCTTTAAAGAAAGGTTGTAGGGACTGTGTACCTCCAGTCAGCCTTGTGCCCTAAGCGCTAGTGTCCCCCACCCCATACAGTGGTCCCAGATTGCTCTCAGCTCTAAATGGCTCTTCCAGGTTCGGGGCCCTGGGAAGGGGCAGGAAGTTTATTGGAAAGTGTTATCCAGATCAGCGCCTACAGAGATGGAGGAAGCAGGACTGCGCACAGGGAGAATTTGAGCTGCTACGTAGTTTCATCAGGGCCTCAGTTATCCCACAGGGAATGTTGCAGCTGGAGTGGCCTTCAGAGTTGGGGCCAGAAGCCCAGGACTTCGACACCCACACAGACCAGTCACTGGATGCCATTGGGTGGCATCTACCCACCTCACCCCCATGACCTGGGCAAGCAGCTCTTTTCAGCGGAGGGTAATTCCCAGAGAGAGCTGAGAGCTGACAACCTTCCCAGAAGCTGAGGGAATGAGTCCTTCAGTCCAGAAGTGGTGTGTGTGGGGGGGACCTGGGTTGCGCAGTCCAGCTTCCCAAACAGTGACTAGTTTGTCCCACCTCCCTTCTGGGCAAAATACATACTCTTGGGATGGAGGCTGACCGTGATCTCCAGTCACCACTGATGGAGACCTTGATGGTGGTATCGAGTTCATCCCCACCCATTCCACAGATGAGAAAACTGTGGCCTTGAGTGGGGTGGGAATGTGGTTACCAGCTTCAAGGATGGCCAGGGATCATTGAGAGGGACTCATCTATTCAGAGCGTGTTTGTGGAGCACCTGCTCAGCGCCAGCCGCTGTCCTAGGCACTGGGCAGTGATGGAAGCACACCAAACGCTCTACCCTGGTGGAGTTGACATTCTATTGGGGGAGATTCAGACAGGAAACAAGTAAAGTGTACCACATCAGGTGATGAACTGGAGGAAAATAAAGCCGGGGGTGGGGGAGGGAGCCGCTGCTGTACCATTTTCGCAGAGGCCCAAATGAGGGGAGCTAGTCCCGCAGGTATGGGGGGAAGACTCTTCCCAGCAGAGGGAACAGCCAGTGCAAAGGCCTAGGAGGCAAGCATGCTTGGTATGTTTGAGGAACACCAAGGAGGCTAGTGGCCAGAGTGGGCTGAGGAGAGTGGACAGAGATGATATCAAAAGGAACTGAAGAGCAGGAAACAAGATCACACAGGGCCTGTGGGCCACGGTGAGGACTTTACTCTGAGGATTCTGTGCAGAAAAGGGGCATGACCTGACTTAGGGTCTAAAAGGGTCCCTCTAGCTGCTATGTGAGGGACAGACAGTAGAGCAGGATGGAAGCAGGGAGGCCAGCGAGGAGGGGACAGTCCAGGAGGGGAGATGGTGGTGCCTGACAGGATGGAGGGAGTGGGGGTGGGGAGCAGTGGTTGGATTCTAGAGACACTTCTGAAGTATCCTAGGCATTTTGGAGTTAGCACTGCTGAGAGTATGGGCTGAGAGGTGACCAGCCTCTAACGCCTGTGATCCTCCACCCCCAGGCCACTCCACATTGCGGTGGTGCAGGGCAATCTACCAGCTGTGCATCGGCTAGTCAACCTCTTCCAGCATGGCGGCCGGGAGCTGGATATCTACAACAACCTCCGGCAGGTGCGGCTGGGGGCCTGGGGACCTGGATCTAATGGGAGAGGGGTCTGGGAACCCGGACTCCTGTTTCCTACGGGAAGAAAAGCTGGGGGCCCTGACTCTTGAATCTGAGGGACGAGGTGCTCCAGATTTCTGGTTACTGCCTAAGACTACAGCTGGGGGTCAGGACTCAGGAATTCTGAGGAAGGCAGGACTGGGACGCAGGGCAGGGAACGGGTCCCTCACAGTCTCTGTTCCCCAGACACCGCTACACCTGGCTGTGATCACCACTTTGCCGTCTGTGGTCCGGCTCCTGGTGATGGCCGGTGCCAGCCCCATGGCACTGGACCGCCACGGCCAGACGGCAGCGCACCTAGCTTGCGAGCACCGCAGCCCGGCCTGCCTGCGGGCCCTGCTGGACAGCGCGGCCGGGGGCACCATGGACCTGGAGGCCCGCAATTACGACGGTGAGCATCTACCCGGGCGCGGGGTGGGGCAGTCCGGCAGGACCTGGAGTCCTGAGGCTGCAAAGCCCCAGGCCCAGGTTTAACTGAGCCTCCCTCTCCTTCAGGGCTCACCGCCCTGCACGTGGCCGTGAACACCGAGTGCCAAGAAGCGGTGCTGCTCTTGCTGGAGCACGGCGCGGACATCGACGCGGTGGTGAGCGCGATTGGGCCGGGGGAGGGGCCAAGAGGAGCAGGGGGGCGGGGGCAACGGGGCGGGGCTTGGGTGGGAGAGAGCTCGAATGGGTGGGGTGGGGCTTGAAGAATCTAAGGGGATTGAGATGCTGGACCCAGCGGTTAGGATGCGGGCCGCCGGCTGTTTGGGCAGTGCTAGGAGACGCTTAAAACCTTCCCGCCCTGCCGCAGGACATTAAGAGCGGCCGCTCCCCACTCATCCACGCCGTGGAAAACAACAGCCTTAGCATGGTGCAGCTGCTGCTACAGGTGGGTAAGGCCCCTGCCCGTGGCCTCTCGCCCACCCTTTCCTCTGACACCACCCGGCTGTCGCCCCATCCCTGCCACCGACGCCGCCTTCCAGTTCTGGCTCTTGCTCTTGCTGCGCTTCCAGCCCCGACCTTTCCTTCTAGGCCTCGTTCTGTCAACCCTAGGACTTCACCCCTCCAGGCTACGAACTAATCCCGGGTCTTCTCCCATCTCTCCTCCGGCCCCAAAACGTCCCAGGCCCCAACCACCTAGAGTCTTGCTGACCCTGCCTTCCGGCTTTGGCCCTGTCCCCGCGCTGTCCTTCCTCCCCGACTCCGTCCAGGATCAGGCCCAGACTCTGGACCCTTCCCTTCTCTGACTCCGCCCCTGCTTTGGCCGGGGCTGCCGAGTCCAGCTCTGGTTGATTCGGCGCCGCCCCTCCAATCCCGCTCTGTCCCGCCTTTGTTTCCAACTTCTACCCTTCTATCACCCAACCCCGATCTGGCCCCGCCCCAGGTTGTGATTCCCACCCTCACGCCCGGCCCCGCCCCTCACTGTAGCCCCGCCCCCTGGGTTCCGCCCCCCCACGGGGACTTCGCGGTGGTCCTGACCCGCGCCTCCTCGCCCGCAGCACGGCGCCAACGTGAACGCGCAAATGTACTCGGGCAGCTCGGCGCTGCACTCGGCGTCAGGCCGCGGGCTCCTCCCGCTCGTGCGCACGCTGGTCCGCAGCGGCGCAGACAGCGGCCTCAAGAACTGCCACAACGACACGCCGCTCATGGTGGCGCGCAGCCGCCGGGTGAGTGAGTGTGCGCGCTGGTGGCGGCGGGGGTTACAGGGGTTTCAGGGGTGTCTGTGCCCGAGCGCCGGTCCTCGCGGATGTGACAGGTGAGTGGGCACGTGCGTGCAGGGGATGCGGCGGTGGGCGTGTGCGCGTCTGTGCCAGGGCGTGGAGGCGAGCCGGTGAGCCTGAGGGCGTGGGTGTGAGTTCTAGACAAAGGAGTGACTGAGGCACAAAGAAAGGAAGTGACTTGTCCCCCTGCACGTACTGAGAAAGAGGCGGTGCTCCCTGAGCTAGGAGACCCCGTGAGCCAGGAGAGATGGAGAGAAGCAGGGCTGTGTGGGCAGGGGTGGCCTGCTGATGACCCCACCCCCGCATCGCCCCGCAGGTCATCGACATCCTGAGAGGGAAGGCCACACGGGCTGCTCCTGCATGCCAGCCAGAGCCCTCCCCTGACCGGAGTGCCACCACCTCCCCTGAGAGCAGCAGCCGCCTCAGCTCCAATGGTGAGAAACCGGCTCCCAACTTCCAGCAGCCCAGCTCCGCCCTCCCTCAGAACCCAGGAGTGGGGGTCCCCAGCCCCCTTCCCCCTGGATCCAGCCTCTCGCTCTCCTCACCCCTCCTCTCTCTTCTCTTCCCACAGGTCTTCTGTCAGCATCACCACCCTCCTCGCCCTCCCAGTCTCCCCCCAAGGACCCCCCTGGATTCCCCATGGTTCCCCCCAATTTTTTCCTTCCTGCCTCATCTCCACCGACCTTCCTGCCCTATGCCGGGGTCCTCCGAGCCCCTGGCCGGCCGGTGCCCCCCTCCCCAGCTCCAGGAGGTAGCTGAGAGGGATGGGGGGGCAGATCTCGGACTCATGAGGAGGGACCTCGCTGCCCTATGGGGTCGGCCCTCCTGGAAACTGTGAAGATCTCACTCTGCCCCCCCCCAATCTTCTGGACCAGGATTTGCACAGAGGCACATATATTTACCCATAACCGCCCCCCTCTTCTCAGCATGGATATGCCCCCATCTCGTCCCCACCCCCAGCCCGGGACTCTTACCCTATTATTCTCAGGCACCGGTCTCCCATCTGGAACTTCACCCAATCATTCATTTCCTTCTCCTCTCCCAGAGCTGGTGGAACCAAGGAACAGCCCTCCCCTCTGGCCTTTACCCAGTTCAGTAAGGAGGGAGAGATGGGCTGTAGCCAGGCACTGATATCAATGTAAATTATTAGGCTTTTTGGTTGAATTTCTTTTGTAATAAACTATTTTTGTACCATATCCCTGGCTTTGCTAGGCCTCTTTCATGAGGAGGTCTGGAGGAAGTGTGTTTGTGTGTGTGCCCACCTGGGTGCTGTATCCAGCTGACTCTGTGTGAGTCTCAGGCTGACAGTGACATGTGTGGGCGACTCTAGGACTTACGGTGTGTTGTAAATGCTCTGTCATTGTGTCACTGTGCCATTGTTTCTGGGGACGACGTGAAGTGTGACATCTTTCCAGAGGACCCTGTTGGATTCCATAGTGCCTGTGTGTGTGTGTGTGTGCTTCTGAAGGATTCTGCGGTTTGTGGGTCCCTGTGTACCACAGCTGGTTCCCCCCAATTGTGTACCTGTGGTAAGCTGTTGATGCCAGTTGCCTCTGGGTCTCCGTGCGTGTAGCATTTGTGAGTGTTCCTAACCTTGAGACCTGCGGTCATTGTGTGATTGTTTCTATGTGACTGCCTCGCTTGGTGTGTCACATTTTGATTCAGTGGCTCCAGGGCCCCCCTGACATACATATATATTTTTGACCGTCTGGACGCGTCTCTTACGTATCAGTCAGGGTTTGCATTCATTTCCCGTTACCACAGTAACAAAGCACCACAGATTCAGCAGCTTAAAACAGCACAGATTCATCCGCTTGTAGTTCTGGAGGTCAGAAGTCCAAAATCAACTTGACTGGACCAAAGTCAAAGTGTCAGCAGAGCTGGTTCCTCCTGGAAGCTCTAGAGGAGAATCTGGTCCCTCGCACTATCCAGCTCCCAGAGGCCGCCTGCATTCCTTAGCTCATGGCCCCTTCCTTGTATCACAGCACCTTCTTGCTTCTATCCGTACATCTACTCTGATCTCCCGTTTCCCTCTTAGGAGGACGCTGTGATTCCCCCAGGTGCCCACAGATAATCCAGGATAACCTCCCCCATCTCAAGACCCTTAACTTCCTCACAGCTGCCAAATCCCTTTTGCCATATGAAGTAACATTCACAGAGTTCCAGGGGTTAGGATGTAAATATCATCGGAGTCTCTATTCGATCAGAGAAGCAACATCACTAAGCGGTGGGTATATGGATAAGTGATTTGTTACAGGGATTTGCCCGTTGGGAAGGGAAGATGGATGTACAATGGGGGGGCAAGGACACGCTGGACCCCCCAAGAAAGGGCTGGACCCCATGTCAGCCCCCAGTGCCTCCAGCCTTGGAGAAAGGGGTGTCCTTTGGGAGAAGCTGGCAACCTTGGTCCCATTCTATTGGTCTTCTTGAGTGACCATGTGTTTGTGTTTCCGAGTGATGCTGAGTGTGGGTTTTTCAGTCTGGCGGGCCCTCCTTGGGCCTCTGGGTCTTTGTATGTCTTGGTGATTGTGAACATTTCTGCTGCGGTGACTCCACAACATGCTGTATCTGTGGGGCCCACTGCCTTAACGTCTTCCTAGGAGACACTGTTGCGTCTAGGCTAGGGGTGTGTGCGTGTGTGTACACACACGCACACACATCCATGTACACGCACTTCTGGGGCAGCTCTGACTGGGTAGCCCAATTTTTTTTTTCTGTACGCGGGCCTCTCACCGCTGTGGCCTCTCCCGTTGTGGAGCACAGGCTCCGGACGCGCAGACTCAGCGGCCAGGGCTCACGGGCCCAGCCGCTCCGCGGCATGTGGGATCTTCCCGGACCAGGGCACGAACCCGCGTCCCCTGCATCGGCAGGCGGACTCTCAACCACTGAGCCACCAGGGAAGCCATGTGCCAGTGCTTTTGATGCTGCCTCTGGGCTATGGTGTCCCTAGAGCTGCCTGATTTGGAAGACATGTTGGTTTCCTAGGGCTGCTGTAACAAATGACCACAAACTAGATGGCTCAAAATGAATTTATTCTCTCACAGTTCTGGAAGCCAGAAGTTCAAAATGAAGGTGTCGGCAGGGCCACACTCCCTCCAAAGGCTCTAGGGGAGGATCCTAGGTGGCTGCTGGCATTCCTTGGCTTGTGGCTGCATCTCTCCAATCGCTGCCTCCATCTTCACATGGCTTCCTCTGCTGTGTGTCTGTGTCTTCTCTTCTGGCTCTCATAAGGACAATTGTCACTGGGTTTAGCCCTAAACCCACCCAGGTAATCCAGGATGATCTCATCTTGAGATCCTAACCTTAAGTGCATCTGCAAAGACCCTTTTTCCAAATAAGGTCACATTTAAAGGTTTTGGGGGGTAAGGATGGGGACATATCTTTGTGGGAGGCCACCGCTCAACCCACTACAGAGGGTGACTGTTGGGCCCTGCAAGCAGCTGTGTGTGAGAACTTCCCACGTGATAATCCCACCACATGAGCAAGGTCATGTGCAGTGACTGTCTCTCCAGCAGACCATGAGCCCTGGGAGGACAGTTTCCTCCTGCTGCCCTACCCACAGCAGCCAGCACACTGCCTGGCACGGAGCAGACCCCTGAGAAGTGATGGTGGAATGAGTGAGCCTCACCCACTCCCCATTGCATTATGGTGTCTGTGATTCTTTGTGGCTGTGTCTGGTCCCCTGTCACACTGTGTGACCAGTTTGGGAGCAAATATTAGCAGCCATGTATTGACCATGATGGTACCCATATTCCAGATGAGAAAACTGAGACTCAGAGAGAGCAAGTTGCCCATCCAAGGCCAGGTCTCCTGCCTCCTAGACCCACGCTCATAGTCGCTGGGCCCTCTTGACTCACAGGAAGGTTGTATGTGGTTGTGCCTATTATTCTGTGTGTGCACACGCATGTGTGTGTGGAAAGGCTGCAAGATTACAGGTGGTGTGTCGTTGAGAGCACGGGCCCCGGAGTTAGAACTGAGTTCGAGTCCAGCCCTTCCATTCCCTAGCCATGTGACCTTGATCAGGCGACTTCAGGCCCCGAGCCTCCGTTTCCGCATCTGTAAAATGCGAATAATGCCCACGTCTGAGGGCTGATGGGTTGATGAGGATTTGATGAGAGTGTAGGTGCCAGCCCCATCACCAGCCTGGAGTGTGTGTCAAGATCTCCTTGTATCTGTGGGTCCAGACTGTAGGTGATGTGCCTCTTTGTGTGTGAGAAACTATCCCCCGGTTCAGAAGCTGAACCCGGCCCTGACCTTGGTAACTTACTTCTCTAAAACAAAGGATCTGGCCTCTCCACACATGGAAACCCCCTCTCAGCTTCCTGACCTTGGGACTGGGCACGTGTCCTTCCACACCCGGCCCCCTTCCCCTGAAGAAAGACTCGAAGGAGAGGGGAGAAGGGCTATATAGAGGGTCTCCAGTCCCCCCCCCAGCCCTCCCAGAATTAAACACCCCCCTTAACCACCACCACCAAGAACTGTTCTCATCTGTGAAAGTCCTTGCATTCTAGAGCCAGAAGTCATACTTTCAATGCATTGCTCCAGAGGCCCAGCCTCTGTTGCAAAGTTTCACTTGTTATCACCACCCTGAGTAAACCCAGATGCTCAGTCAGAGAATATCTCTTTGAAGCGCTTGCATGAAATCTGCCAAATCTTAAATGTGGGTGCTGTCCCCCCCAAAATGCTTTTAAAAGCATAAGAACTAAACAGAACACATCCGCTGGTTCGGTGTGTGAGCAGACCCTCAAGTCAGCCACACCTCCATTTTACAGAAAGGGAAACTGAGGCCCAGAAAGGGGAGACACTGACCTGGTGGGTCGGTGAGTCCGGGATTCCATAATTCACCTTCACCAAGCAAAGGAATTCATCACCAAGAATGGGATGACAAACATCGTGTACCTTCTGATACCATGCACTGAGAAGGACACAGCATCACTTTTATAATATTCCTGCCACCAGAATCTGATCACAAGGAAATGTCAGACAAACCCAAATCTAGACACCTTACCAAAGAGCTAAGAAGTGGCCTGTGATTTATCGAAAACGTCAACTTCATGAAACACAAAGATAGGCTGAGCGGTTGTACCAGACTGAAGGACAGTATAAAGACATCAAAACTAAATGCAGGACTTCCCTGGTGGCTCAGTGGCTAAGAATCTGCCTGCCAGTGCAGGGAACACGGGTTTGAGCCCTGGTCCGGGAAGATCCCACATGCCACGGAGCAACTAAGCCCGTGCGCCACAACTACTGAGCCTGCGCTCTAGAGCCCGAGAGCCACAACTGCTGAAGCCCACGCGCCTAGAGCCCGTGCTCTGCAACAAGAGAAGCTACCACAAAGAGAAGCCCGCGCTCAGCAATGAAGACCCAACGTAGCCAAAAATAAATAAACTACCAAAAAAAAAAAAAACCTAAATGCAACACATGATCTCAGATTGGATCCTGGACTGGAAAAAATGGTTTGCTATGAGGATAATTTGGGGACAACTGGTGATTTGAATATAGGCTGCAGTGTTACATGCTAGTATTGTATCACTGTTAACAGTCCTGCTTCTGATAACCGTACTGTGACTGTGTAAGAGAATGTTCTTGCACGTGGAGATACACATCGGAGTGTTTAGGAGCAAAGAGGTAAAATGTCTGAAACTTAACTCAAATGGTTCGAGGGAGGGGGAGAGCAAATAATAAAGCAAATTGACAAATTGTTAACGATTGATGAGGCTGGGTAAAGGGTATACAAGAAACCTTTGTCCTATTCTTGCAACTTTTCTATAAGTTTAAAATGTTTTCAAAAAAGAAAAGAACGCTTGCAAATTGCAAGTCATTGTTTTAAGGCTCTGTGTTTCTAAGAGGATTTAAGTCTGTGCATGCATCTGTGCTCAGAGCTTGCGGAGTTGGGAGTGTGAATTTGCTGCCTCAGGCTCTGCTTTGGGGTATGACACAGGCTTTAGGGTGTGTTAAGGTCTCGGGGTGTGGCCAGGGTCTTGGGGGTGTGGGCAAAGTTTCAGAGGCGTGGCCTGGATGAAGGACAGGCCATATCCTGGGGTGTGGTCAGAACCTTGGGGCGTGGCCAGATTCTCAAAGGTGTGCCCAGGGTCTGCGGGCAGGGCCTGAGAAACTCAGTTCCCAAGGGAGGAGGTAAATCTGTGCTTAGTGCGCCCTCTTGTGGCTACCCTGGGGTCCGGCCTCCACTTTGTATAAACAGTTTTATTAAATATAATGTATATAGCCTACAATTCAACTATTTAAAGTGTACAATTCAGTGGTTTTGGTGAATTCAGAGAGTTGTGAAATCATCACCACAATCAATTTTAAAACATTTCTTCATCCCCAAAAGAAACCCCCTGCCCGTTAGTAGTCACTCCCTATTTCCCCCTAACCCCCTTCCTTCAGCCCTAGGCAATCCCTAATATTCTTCCTGTCTCTATAGGTTTGCCTATTCTGGACATTTTATATAAATTGAGTCGTACAATATGTGGTCTTTTGTGACTGGCATCTTTTACTTTAGCATAAAGCTTTTGAGGTTCATCCACGTTGTAGCCTGTATCAATATTTCACTCCTTTTAATGGCCAAATAATATTCCATTATATGGGAATACTGCGTTTAATTTACCCATTTATCCATTGTCATTTGACGGGCATTTAAGTGGTTTCCACAAATCTTTGTGTGGATATATGTTTTTAGTTCTCTGTGATATATATACATAGGCATGGAATTCCAGGATCATACAATGACTCTATGTTTAACATTTTGAGGAACTACCAAACCGTTTTCCAAAGCAGCTGCACCATTTTACATCCCCACCAGCACTGTCTGAGAGTTCCAGTTTCTCCACAGCCTCTCCAATACTTATTATTGTCTGTCCTTTTGATTATAGCCTTCCTGGCAGGTGTGAAGTGGGATGTCCTTGTGGTTTGGATTTTCATTTCCCTGATAATGTTTTTCAGTATCTTTTCTTATCATCCACTGATTTTTTAAAATAAATTTCTTTATTTTATTTACTTATTTTTGGCTGTGTTGGGTCTTCTTTGCTGCGGGCGGGCTTTCTCTAGTTGCAGCGAGCGCGGGCTACTCTTCTTTGCGGTGCGCGGGCTTCTCATTGCGGTGGCTTCTCTTCTTGCAGAGCATGGGCTCTGGAGCGCAGGCTCAGTAGTTGTGGCGCACGGGCTTAGTTGCTCCGCGGCATGTGGGATCTTCCCGGACCAGGGCTCGAACCCATGTCCCCTGCATTGGCAGGCGGATTCTTAACCACTGCGCCTCCAGGGAAGCCCTCATCCACTGCTTTTGTATCCACTTTGCAACTATATGAACTCTTAACCAGTTTGCCGTATTTGGCACAGTTTTTTTAATTAAAGCGTTAACGATATCGTAGTCCCATTGTATCCTCAGAGTCCATCTTTTTCCTTCGACATGTCCTGCATTTAATGCTCAACATTACCACTCATGGTTTCATACTATTATCACATACGATGCATCCCCCAATAATATAGAGCATTGGTTTTGCAGGTTTTCTTTTCTTTTCTTTATTTTTTGGCCATGCTGTGCAGCTTGTGGGAGCTTAGTTCCCTGACCAGGGATTGAACCTGGGTCCTCGGCAGTGAGCGCATGGAGTCCTAACCCCTGGACCGCTAGGGAATTCCCTTTGCAGGTTTCCTTACCTGGTATAAACAACATTGTGTTGTACTAATCCTTCTGCACTTGCTTTTTTTTTTTTTTTTTTTAACTTATTGTATTAATTTCCTGTTGCTGCTGTAACAAAGGACCACAAACTCAGCGGCTTAAAACAACAAATTTGGGCTTCTCTGGTGGGGCAGTGGTTGGGAGTCCGGCTACCGATGCAGGGGACACAGGTTTGTGCCCAGGACCAGGAAGATCCCACATGCCGCGGAGCGGCTGGTCCCGTGAGCCATGGCCGCTGAGCCTGTGCGTCCGGAGCCTGTGCTCTGCAGCGGGAGAGACCACAGCAGTGAAAGGCCCGCGTACCGCCAAAACAACAACAACAACAAATTTATTCTTTCAAAATTCTGGGGACTAGGAGCCCCAAACCAATGTGCTGGCAGGGCTCTGCTCTCTCTGAAGGCTCTAGGGGAGGGTACTTCCTTGCCGCTTCCTAGCTTCTGGTGTTTCCCAGCAATCCTTGGCTTATACATGCATCACTCCAATCTCTGCCTCTGTCGTCCCATGGCTTTCTCCCTGTGGGTGTACCTGTGTCTGTGTCCAAATTTCCAGTCGTATTGGATTTAGGGACCACCCTAATTCAGTATGACCTCATCTTAACTCGGTTACACCTACAAAAACGCTATTTCTGGGCTTCCCTGGTGGCGCAGTTGTTAAGAATCCTCCTGCCAACGTAGGGGACACGGGTTCGAGCCCTGGTCGGGGAAGATCCCACATGCTGCGGAGCAACAAATCCCGTACGCCACAGCTACTGAGCCTGCGCTCTAGAGCTCCCGAGCCACAACTGCTGAGCCCGCGTGCCACAACTACTGAAGCCCGCGCGCCTAGAGCCGGTGCTCCGCAACAAACAAAAGCCACCACAATGAGAAGCCGGTGCTCCGCAACAAGAGAAGCCACAGCAGTGAAAAGCCTACGCACTTCAAGGAAGAGTAGCTCCGCTTGCCACACCTAGAGAAAGCCTGCTCACAGCAACGAAGACCCAACACAGCCAAAAATAAATGAATAAGATAAATTAATTTAAAAAAAAATTTTTTAAAAACTATTTCCAAGTAAGGTCACATTCATAGGTTCCAGTGGACACAAATGGGGGAGGGGTACTGTTCAACACAGTACACTCATCATTACGTTTTTACGAGTCAGGTTGTTGGAATGTGTGTCCAGTTCATTCACTTGAACTGCTCTGTGGGAGTCCTTTGTGAACGGATACCACAATGCATTCATTGCTTCTGATGATGGACACTTGCCCTGTTTCCAGTTTTCTCCATTTCCGACAAGGCTGCAATTAACATCCCTGAACACGTCTCTTGGAGTTTCTTAGGGCAGTATTTTACAACCTGCCCGACAAGATCCATTAGTGGGTTGTGAAATCAATTTCGTGGGTTGCAAACACAATTTTCCCTTTGATGAAATTCAATTAAATTGAATAGAAGATACGAGAGCGCATGCACAGAGTCGGGGTAAGGATTGCCCTGTGAAACTTGTTTGTTTCAGGTGTATAACGTCCCAGTGTGAGCAAAAGCGTTTACAAGCCAGGGCTCTGAAGGAGGTAGCTGGCAATGGCCTTGCCCTGCCAAGGCTTTGACGGATCCTGTCAAGTTATTCTCCGACCTAATTTGTCCGTTTACACTTCCATCAGCTCCTGGTCAACACTTGGTATCATCAAAACTTTGAATTTTTGCCAGGCCAGTGGGTTTTCATCCTGTTTCGCGGAGGTGGAAACTGAGGCTCAGAGGATGCAGGAAGGCAAGGAGCTGGGAGGCAGACCCCTCCATCCCGACGGCAAAGCCCGGGTCTTCGCTTAGTCTGAGACGTAAATTCGAAGATTCCACAAGTTAAGGATTCTCGGGTTCTGAGAGATGGGGGATGGGGGCTGAGGAGGAGGGTGGGGTGCAATGGGAGCCTCATCTCTCATCCCTCTCCCCCTGCTACCTCAAAGAGTTTTTGAGAATTCAGTGAGAAAATGTAAAGCCTGACGCGCAAGGACCGACAGAGAGTGAATGTTTAATAAATGTTAGCTATTACTATTATTCTCTGATTGGAAATTCTCTAGGTACGTGCATATTTGTAATCAGAACTTGGCCAGTCTCCTGGCCGGGGCGTGGCCAGGACGCCCAGGGGCGTGGCCTGGATGCCTTGGGGGCGGAGGGACGGTCCGGCCCACAACGCCCCCCGCGCCGTGGCCGCCCAACGCACAGCCCTGGCTGGGGAGATGCTACAGGTGGCGCGGGTTGGGGAGAGAACCACGTCTCTCCAGCCCTGCGCTGAGCAGCCGCGCCTGGGCCTCAGCATTCATGAACCCCATCTTCCCGCCTCATCCCCTGAGGACCCAGAAGCCCCCACCTCCTTTGGAAATCTGGGTGTCTCAACTCCAGCCCGATTTTTCGCAGGCCCCTGCTGTGGGGACCCAGGAATTATGTCACCAAATTCCTGCTCCCTCAGACACCCTTCTCCCAACTCCTGCTCTTAGGGGACCCACGGGTCTGGGCACGCTGTGTTCCTTCTCAGGGACAGAGGGATCACAATATTTCCCTAACATTTCCTCCTAGAAAGTTCAGCTCTCTGACCTTTAATCCCATGCCACGACCCATGACCCAAACTTTGAGCCACGACCCAGGAAAGCCACGTTCCAACCCCATCCCCTTCAGGGTCTGGGTAGCTAAATTCCCAGCCCCACTTTCGCCCCCAACAAAAGTCCTAGGTTTCCCCCAACCCCTCCTCCACTGCTATCTTGGGACCCAGTCCTCAGCCCTTCCCAGAAGGGGCCCAGGCATCTACCTGCGATTCCCACCCATTCAGGAAGTCCTATCGCCACGGACCAAAGCCACCCCATCCGGCTTTTCTTTGGGGATCAGACGTTTGAACCCCATCTCTAAGGAACCCAGTTGCCAGAGTCCCCAGCCCCCGCCCCCTTTGGACACACAGGTACCTGCAGTCCCCTCCCGGGTTCTCCAGGGCCCGCCCTCACCTGGCCCGCCTCGTCCCGCCCCCACCTCGGGCTGGGCGGGGCCGCGCCTCTCCCAGCCACTCGCTCACCTCCTCCGGCATCGGAGGGACTCATGGCTGCGGCGGCCCCGCGGGGACGGCAGTGGAGAGAATCCAAAGCGTTCGGTCGGGCGGTGAGGCTGCTGCAGCGCCTGGAAGAGCAATGCGGGGACCCCCGGCTCGCCTCGAGTCCCCCCTCGCTGCGGGACCTGCTGCCCCGCACCGCGCAGCTGCTGCGCGAGGTGGCGCACGCCCGGCGGGCGGGCGGCGGAGACGGCCCCGAGGGTCCCGGTGGTGCGAAGGACTTTCTCGTGGTCTATCTCGCTAACCTGGAGGCCAAGAGCAGGCAGGTGGCGGCACTGCTGCCACCCCGGGGCCGGAAGACTACCAACGACGAGCTCTTCCGGGAGGGCTCCAGACTCAGGTGAGCCCTTGCGCCAGGACAAAGGTGAGCTCGCGAGTGGGTCCCAGGTCATGCTCCCAGCTCCCTCCTCCCTCGGACCCAGGGGTCCCGGTCCCAAGCCCTTCTCCCTGAAGGAACATGGAAAACGGGGCCACCCAGGCTTTTCCTTCCTGGGGCACCCGGGCACCGAGCTCCGCATTTCCCCCTCTTTCTTGGCTAAGAAGCGGGCTGCTCTCCCAGAGGATTTAGACACACATCCTGGAATGTGGAGACCCCAGGGAGCTTCCTGCGTGAGGATCGCTAGACAAAGTACTCTTTAAGCCCCCGTCACCGCCCCCGCCTGGGGGACTCCCAGAGCCTCTTTAGTTCCTGAGGAAGAGCTAGCTCAGGACCTGGTGCCTGTCTGCAGGTTGGCCGCTCCACTGCTGAATTCTGGGGAAAGGGCTGCTGAGTGACAGGGGCAGAGGTTTGAGGCCTAGAGCCCAGAACAAGGTTTGGAACAGCGGTTCTCAATCCCAACAGGCCCCCACGCCCCTTTTTTGGAGCACATATTTTGTAGTGTTTCTTTAAATCCGTCCTGAAATGAAATACATAGGGTAAATAACCTACCTATTCATAATTCTTTAAAAAAAACCCACTCTAATGCCCAAAATGTATTATAAGGAGGAGATAAAAGGAATGTTCTTCATAATAAAATTATCTATATTTCAAATGAAAGTGCCAAGGCGTAGTTACAATTATTCTGGAAGGTAGAATTGACGAGTCAGACACTTGCCCTTGGAGGGAAAAATCACTGTTGCTGAATTAAACAGACTTCCCTGGATACATAGGCTAGTGAATTTCTGGAAAATTCAAAATCAATTTGCAAAGTGCAAAAAATGCTTATGTAGGGAATACCCTGGCGGTCCAGTGGTTAGGACTCCATGCTTTCACTGCCAAGAGGGCAGGTTCAATCCCTGGTCTGAGAACTAAGATCCCACAAGCTGCGGGGCGTGGCCATAAAAAAATGCTTATGTGAAACTGAACTGGGTTCTAAGCTCAGATCATTAGAAACGGATTTTCCACCTTCACAGATGTCTGATGGGACATTGGAAGATTGAGTGGGGTGTGGGTACATCTAACTGGAGGGGATTGTCCCCACAATCCAGCCTCAAGTAAATTTCTAGAAGCTCCTTAGAATGATGGTATAACTCCACTGAGAACCACTGTTCTAGATGCAGTAGGTTCTAGAAACTAGGAAGCTCAGGGGCTCAGTGAGTATCTCAGTGGATTTTCTAGAGTTGAGGGTCCTGGCAACTCTTTGACGGAGATTCTAGACCAGGACTTTCCACTAAAATCTAATACAAGCCACATATGTAGTTTTTCATTTTCTAGTAGACATATTACAAAGAGTTTTTTTAGACAGGTGAAATAAATTTTAGTAACATTTTCTTTAACTCACTATATCCAATATATCTCAACTTATGATCACTATAAGGTGATGATTAATGAGATCGTTCACATTCTTTTTTTTTTTTTTCCTTTTGCGCTAAGTTTCTGAAATGTAGTGTGTATTTCACATTTAGAGTACATTTCAACTTGGACCAGTCACATGTGAATAGTGACTATATTACAGACTCTGGGAAGGGAGGGTGCTTAGAAACTGTCAAGGGTGGTCCTATAAAAGGCATCAGGGGTACTTCCCTGGTGGTACAGTGGTTAAGAATCCACCTTCCAATGCAGGGGACACGGGTTTGATCCCTGGTCGGGGGACTAGGAATCCCACATGCCATGTTGCAACTAAGCCCACGTGCTCTGGAGCTCGCGCGCCACAGCTAGAGAGAAGCCTGCGTGCTGCAATGAAGATCCCGTGTGCCACAACCAAGACCCGATGCAGCCAAAAAAAAAAAGGCATCAGGAATCCTACAGACCTGGAGGTTATTAATATAAAATAATAAGAACAGTAATAGTAATTTACATGCCCTGAGTGCCGACTGTATACTAGGTTGTGCTTGGCATTTTAGGTGCTCGTAAGATGGGTAAGAATCCTCATCGCTCCCCCTGTGAAGCAGAGGCTGTACTTACCCAGTATTTATGCCCATTTCACAGTTGAGGAAACTGAGGCTTAGCAGGGGAGGGAAAAAGGAACGTGCCAAAAATCACACAACTAAGTGTCAGAGCTCCCCTCTACTGCTCGCCACGTCCTGAACGGCCCCTCAGGGAGGCAGCCAGCAGGAGGAAGCACAGGGGTCCACCACCCAGTGCTGCTAAAAACAACAGGGAGTCTCCGAACTCAGGCCGCCCTCAATGGCCCCAGCCCTAGTGGTCCCCACGTCCAGCTAGGCAAGGCTTCAGGCAGAGGCTGGGATTTATTTGCCGGAGGATGCCTTGGATATTAGGTGGTACCTCCCTTTCCTTCACAGACGGGGACACTGAGGTTCTGAGTGGGGAGGCATCAGCACTGCAACAGGCGGTCTTGGAATCTACTTTTATCCTGCACTGACACCCTAGACAGATTCTGGGGGCCTCACCCCTGTGGGTGTTCTGGCCAGAGGGTGGAGGTGTCAGTGGGGGCCCCAAGGTCAAGTCCAGGTCCTCAGAGCCCAACCTCGCAGGCGACAGCTGGCCAAGCTGACCCTCATCTTCAGCCACATGTGCGCGGAGCTGGGCGCACTCTTCCCTGGGGGCAAATACTGTGGACACACGTACCAGCTCACCAAGGTCCCGGCCCACACTTTCTGGAGAGACCATTGCGGAGCCCGGTGAGTGAGCACCCGCCCCTGGGACCCCATCCTGCCCCCGCCCACGGACCCAGGTGTCCAGGCCCACTGCCCCTCCTCCCTCAGACTCAGGAGCCCAGGCCCCCGGCCCCTCTCCCCTCAGACCCAGGATCCAGGCCCCCGGCCCCTCCCCCCTCAGACCTAGGATCCAGGCCCCTGGCCCCTCCCCCCTCAGACCCAGGATCCAGGCCCCCGCCCCCTCCCCCCTCAGACCCAGGATCCAGGCCCCTGGCCCCTCCCCCCTCAGACCCAGGCCCCAGGCCCCTCGTTGCCTCCTTCCCAGAAGTGCTCCCATTCTAGCCTCCCAGAGGCTCTGCCTACAGCCCCCTCCCCCCACGCCCTTACACCTAGGTGTGTGCTGCCCTGGGCTGAGTTTGAGCTGCTTCTGTGCCTCTGCCACCCCGTGGAGCCTGGCTGCACCACCCTGGCCTTGCGCTCCACTATTGACCTCACCTGCAGCGGCCATGTGTCCATGTTCGAGTTTGACATCTTCACCAGGCTCTTCCAGGTCAGGCAAGGCCAGTGCCTGAAGCCCAGACGCTTGGGTCCTGGGGGAGGAGGGGCTGGGGGCCGGATTCCTGGGTTCTGGAGAAGGAAGGGTCTGGAATCTTCTGTGTCAAATATATTCCTGAGGGAGTATCTTTGGGAGTGAGGGAGGTGTCTGGGTTCTTGGACTCTGGTAGGCACTAGGGGTGTGGGCTGCTTCCTCAGCAGACACTCCCTGACCCAAGCACTGCCCCACCTTAGCCATGGCCAACACTCCTCAAGAACTGGCAACTCCTGGCCGTCAACCACCCAGGCTACATGGCCTTCCTCACTTACGATGAGGTCCGAGCACGTCTGCAGACCTACAGAGACAAGCCAGGCAGGTAAAAGGGCCAGGACTCGAGGAGAAGGCTGCCG
Source organism: Pseudorca crassidens (assembly GCF_039906515.1). NCBI lineage: Eukaryota > Metazoa > Chordata > Mammalia > Artiodactyla > Delphinidae > Pseudorca > Pseudorca crassidens. The sequence continues at coordinate 11,663,331 of NC_090315.1, read as the reverse complement.
AGGGTGCAGGGGTCTGGGTCCTAGGCTGGGGTGTCTGGATGGCCTAGACATCCTGCAGAAAGTAAGAACCGAAGGGCCGCAGTACATGGGACCCCAGAGAGTCGAGAACTCAGAGGTAGGATGCTGAGTGTCCCCTACAACCTAGATTCTCCCAGGACCACCTAGACCTGCCCACGATCCAGCAGCTAAAGGGACAATACCTGGTCTGGCAAGGGGGCCTGAAGACCCCGCCCCAGGATAAGATTTGTTTCTGATAGGTTAGAGCCCATGCAGTACCATCTGTTAAATATTTTAAATATGACCTCCCACCTTCTGGGAAACCAGACACCTGAGTCCTTAAAGTATTTCAGGCCAGGAGTTCTGAGCTGTGGGATCCCTCTAGAGGGCTAAACATTGAGGGACTGAGCTCCCTGGAAGTTAAGGGACTCGGATGTCAGATTCGCAGGGCTGAGGTGCAGGACCCCCAAGATGGTATATATTAGCACTCTTCCAGTTGTACTTCAAACTGGTGTAAAGGGAAAGAAAAAGAAATGAATTAATGCCCATAATTGAAAAGACCAGGTTTGGGTTTCAGGCACAGCTGGATCCAGGTGCTCAAGTGCTATTGTCAGAAATCAGTTCCTGTTCTCCCCCTGCTTTCCTCTTTGCTAGCCTCATTCTCAACCACAGTCTTTCCTCATGGTGGCAAATGGTTTCTAGAAGCCCCAGCTTTACACCCTACCAGCTTATCAACCCTATAGAAATGGAGTGCCTTACTCCTAATACTTCCAGCAAAAGTCTCAAGGCTGACTCCCATCACTCTGGCCGGGGTCCTGAAAAGGACTGGTTGGCCAAGCCAGAATCAGCTTTGTCTAAACCCCAGTGAAGGTGGAGGAGGAGCCAAGCAGGTGAACACAGCAGACATTCGCTATAGTGGCAGCCAAGGATCTATCTAGCACCTCACTGCCTAGAAGTTTATAAGGGAGCAAGGACTTAGAGACCTGGATCCCCGACAGGGTGAAGGGCCGGCGAGTTCTAGAAAGGACAGCAGTGACCACTCCCTCACCCCATCCCTTCCTACCTCTTCCTCCAGCTACGTCTTCCGGCCCAGCTGCACTCGCCCGGGGCAGTGGGCCATCGGATTCGTGAGCTCAGATGGCAACATCCTGCAGACCATCCCTGTCAACAAACCTCTGTTCCAGGCACTCCTGGAAGGACAAAAGGAAGGCTTGTGAGTCACCATCCTAGCAGGCGGAAGGTGTCAACAGAATGCACTTGGAAAGGTCATGCATGTAGAGCGCTGCCCAAGATCGCCACGCTTGAGGGCACAGGGTTCACGGAGTAGACAACATAAACTTGCAGTACTACAGTGTGCCAGCAGGTGGCAGACAAGGGTCCAGAGGAAAGGGCACCTTTTCTAGTTCCCACAAAGCTGCCCTGTTGGGCTAGCAGCAGCTCTCTGAGGAGTGTGTGGGAGTTGAGCACAACCCCAGTGGTCCCCTTCCTTGGACTTGCACTCAAGGGCTTTTGTTTCTAGATATCCATATTCTAGTCTAGAATTTAGACTGTTAGAGCAGAAGGAGAACTGGGCAAAAAGCTAGACTGGGGTTTTCGATCTGTAATCTTGGCTGCCCCAGGGCCCCTCTTTCGGAATCTGCCTTGGGTAGGATGGGAGGGGAAAGATTGGTAGGTGAGGTTCCCAAGTCTCACCCTGGACATTTAACCAGAGACTCCTTAGCTAGCGGTCGTATCTATATGATACACTATGAGACAGATGGTGGATAGATACACGGATGATGATAGACAGATAGATAAATAGATAGGTAGGTAGGTAGAGAGAGAGAGAGAGAAAGAAAGAATGGATGGATACATACATTAGATAGGTAGGTAGTTAGGTAGCTAGGTAGATGGATGGACGGACGGACGGACGGACAGACAGATAGATATGCAGTTGATTCTCATTATTTCTCATTATTTGTGGTAGTTCTGTTCTACAAAATCGCAGCCAACACTGAATTAGTGAATCCTGAGCCGTTGCTCCTGGGGGAAATGAAGCTGTAGGTTCCTGCAAGATTCTGGTCACATTTTTGTCAACCAGTCACTACATAATAACCTCTATGTGTATTTCTGTTTAAAGACACCTAATTTAATACATTGATATATCATCGATACGTTCACATTGAACTCACGGCCCGCAGCACAGTAACTCACCTGAACAAAGCTCATCTCCCACACGTATTTTCTCCATAATGTACATCACGGCCTTCCTGTGCTTAGGACATGAGACAGCACTTCAGCACTCTGCTTGGGGGGGCCTTTAAGCCAGCCAAGTCACCGAGAAAAAGCATTAAAACGCGGAAAATGGGGCACCAAATAGACTGTAAAAAGGACACGTTTACAGTATGAGAACTGAAAGGAAAAGGCCAAATGCTGCTTTGTTCATCCTCAGCTGGGAGCGGGCCTGGTCATGAATGACTGTGAAAATGCCGCAGGGAGTATTGATTTTGAGGTTCCGTATACATTTTAGCAAGTAGGCAAGCCTGCAAATTACAGAGTCTGCGAGTAATGAACATCCATTGTGTGTGTGTGTGTGTGTGTGTGTGTGTGTGTGTGTGTGTGTGTACACGTATATCTATGTATACACATACCCACACATATACTATCATCTCTATCTGATAACTGAGGACACTGTGGCACGGAGAGACAGAGACACTTGTCCAGGTCACACATTAGCTTCTGAGCTAATGAACTGGGATTTGAAGCCAGGCAGCCAGGCTCAGAACTCGTGCCTGACGAATAAAGTACCAAGTTCCAGGTCAGATTTCGGTGGAGGATTCCCAGAGTTAAAATAAGTGTGAATACCATCCATCTGGTTTAACCCCCCTACCCTATGTATACACACACACACACACACACACAATTTTAGAGACGGGAAAATCAAGAGAGGGGGGGCAGGCGACCCCAAGCTCTTTCTACCACACAGCAAGGCAGTTTTCTGGGTCTCACATTGATCCTAGCAGTTCCCCTCTCACTGGGTACTTATGTGTGGGGGCAAGTCCTGCTTGTTTCTGAGCACTGTCTTACTTAATCCTCACCACCCATCTTTGCCTTAGGCACAATTATGTCCATTTCACAGAAGAGAAAACTGAAGCCAGAGAGGTAGAGTTGCCCAGCTCAGGTCACACGGTGTGTTTGTGGGAAGCCGCACCAGGGCCCAGGCCGGGGTGCCTGCACTGCTCTACCTGGCTGGCCAGGCAGAGCCACCGGCCTTGGGGAACCTGCGGCCCCGAGTTGATCTGGGGCTGCAGTTATGACCTGGACGGGAGACCCAGGGTGTGCAGAGCCTTCTTGTGGGCTGACCTGGAGCCAGGCTCTCAGACCTGGCCCACAACCCTGGTTCTGCATCCCTCCAGGCCTCACCCTGTGGCCTCGGGTGTTGCCTGTCCCACGCTGAGCCCCGGTCACCCTCTGTGAAGTGAGAATAGTGTAGACGGACTAGGGGGGTCCTTCCAGCCCTGTGGGCCGAAGACTCTAGGATCTGGTCACTCCCGCAATCTGTGACTAAGATGCTATTACGCTGGGACCTGAAGACTGTAGGACGGGTAAAGTTCTGGGAGGCCTGGGCCTGAGGTTTGATGTTTCCTGGTTCTCATGCATCTGGAGTTTCCAGAGCTGGAGTCACTTAGTCTGTCCTTCTATGGGGGTCTGAGGGGACACAGCCCTTCCTGAGGAGTCTGAGGGGACACAGCCCTACCCTGGGGGCCTGAGAGGACACAGCTTGCCCTAGAAAATCCCAATTTCAGGAGAAGGGAGGGAAAATATCCCCAGGCCAGCTATGTATTGGGGGCAGATGTTCCAGGGCGGGGTGAGGGGTGCTGGAGGGCCCCTCGGTACCCCCTCTTCCCTTCCCCCAGCTACCTCTACCCAGATGGGAAGAACCACAACCCGGACCTGACCGAACTCTGCCAGATGAAACCCCATCAGCGTGTCCACGTGTCGGAGGTGAGGCGCAAGCCCGGCCTCCCTCCCCGGCTCACCGCCCACCGCCTCCATCCACTGCACCATGGCTCAGGGATCCCCTCCCATGAGTCAGGCCCTGGACTCCCAGAGGGCTTGGGGTTTTGTACTGGCTTGGAGGCCGCGTGAGCTGGGGTACATCACTTGGCCTCTCTGAGCCTGTCTGTTCCTCCTCTGGAAAACACAGCTCCCCCTGCCTCTTCCCCGGGGCTTTTCATGGGAATAAAACCAGGAAATGATACCGCTGAGATCATCAGAGCAGCTAATGCACTTTGCGCACTCACTAGAGGCAGCCCCTGTGTCAGCTTTTAGTCTTCCAGCCATCCCATGGGTGAGAGGAGACGTGACAAACAAAATTTTGAGTATGAGCATATCCCGTGCAATATTCGGGACACACTTAGACCTCAAAATGTATTCATTGTTTATCTGAAAATCAAGTTTAACAGGGCATCCTGTATGTTTATTGGCTGAATCTGGCAGCCCTGAGCGTAGACCACCCCCAGAGAATAAGTCCCATAACAAAAGCACACGTAGGAGGCATTGGGACACACGGCCTTGAACTTAGGGGAGGCTTCAGGGCCGGTGCAGAGGTTTGGGACTTATTTCCTGGGGCCCGACTTGCATCTCCATGGCTGATATCACCACTCAGTCGTCGTCATCCCCATCTCGCCTGCCAGGAGCAGCTGCAGCTGTACTGGGCCATGGACTCCACGTTTGAGCTCTGCAAGATCTGTGCCGAGAGCAACAAGGACGTGAAGGTGGAGCCGTGCGGGCACCTGCTCTGTAGCCGCTGCCTGGCTACCTGGCAGGTGGGTCCGACCCTGCCCTGCCTTCCCGTCCGGTCCCCACCTCCCTATAGTGAAAGCCCCTATCGCCCACACGCCTCGTCGATCACATGCGGAAACTGAGGCCCAGGGAGAGGAAAACTTGCTCCATTTATGCCTCTGTCTCACCCTGCATCTGTCACCTCTGCTTCTCCTTCTCCAGTTACATTATTAGTGGAAGATGCTACATGGGCCCTGGTGTGGGAGGGGCGTGTCTGTGGGACTGACCACAGTAAATATGGCCAAGGCATTCCTAGCCCGTAGCATTCCCTCTCTGGGTGATCTGGGGCCAGTGGCTTAACCTCTCTGAGCCTTAGCTGCCTTCTCAGGGGAAGGGGGCTGGTGGTAGTGACCTCCCAAGGGAGGATCCAGGCCTCTGGGTAAAGGGAACCCCTATGGAGTATGGGTGCCCGATACTAAGTTTTCCATTGTGATGTAAGTGTTAGACCTTAAGCTTCTGATTGCGGAGCTTATCATAACAAAGACATCCATCTCCCTGACACAGAGACTAACAAAACAACTAGATAAGGAACTAGCCACCCCGACTCTTGAAGTTTCCCTCCGGAAAGCCCTAAGTAACGGAGCATTGGAGTGGTCCTGCTTCTCTCTTCCCATACCCTGATTCTTGCTCTTCTGCTTTAAATTTGCCAACAAATAATGAACCCCAGAAACCCTAGGCACCCCATTTGGCCCCTAATAAAAGCAGAGCTCCAGGTCCGCCTCCCTCCCTTCCCTCTACCTGCAACCTCCCGTACCCTCCAGGACCTGTGAGTAATAAATCTTGTTCTTCAAAGTCCCCTGATGGTTGATACTGAGATGCGCCCTGCAGTCATAGTAAAAACTGAAGGGCGGGCTTCCCTGGTGGCGCAGTGGTTGAGAGTCCGCCTGCCGATGCAGGGGACACGGGTTCGTGCCCCGGTCCGGGAGGATCCCACACGCCGTGGAGCGGCTGGGCCCGTGAGCCACGGCCGCTGAGCCTGTGCGTCCGGAGCCTGTGCTCCACAACGGGAGAGGCCACAACAGTGAGAGGCCCGCGTACCACATAAAAAAAGAACCAAAGGGCTAGCCCAGCCATAACACTGGCCCCAGTGGTGGCGGCAGGGGGGTGTCTGTGGGACTCCCCACAGTGAATACATATGGCCCAGCTGAGTGTCTCAGGCATTCCTAGCCCATAGCATCACTACCGTGCGGCTGAGACCTACACAGCACCGCGGCTCTCTCGGGCTCTGGTCCAGCCCCTCCTTTCTGCCCTGCATGTCTCTCCATTTTTCTCTCTTCATAATTCCTCCTCTCTGTCTCCACCTCCCTCCCTCTGTCTGTCCTCCCCACATCACTCTGTTGGGGATAAAGGCCCCTGTAGTCCCAGGGGACCTGGTGGGGAACAGGGAGACCCTGATCCTTTCCCTCCCCACTCCCCCAGCACTCAGACAGCCAGACCTGCCCCTTCTGCCGCTGCAAGATCAAGGGCCAAGCGGCTGTGATTATCCATGAGCTCAAAGCCAGCGCCACTGCTGAGGACTCAGAGGACAGCAATGACAACGGAGGGGAGCTGCAGCAGGTAGGTAGGGCCAGGCGGGAGCTGGAGCTGGAATCCCCAGGGTCTGAGGGAGGAGGGGGCTGGTGGCAGGATTCGGGGGTCCCAGGGGCATGGACTTTTGCATCCCTTAGGGTCTGGGGCTATGGCTTTCTCTAGTATAACCCTCTTGAGGGTAGAACTTTGTCTCATTCTCCATTCCACCTCCAAAGCCTAGAAAGTGCCTGAATGGTGGGCCTCCAGGCAGGGGGACATGTAGGTGCGAAGAAAATGGTAGCTCATAACCCCCTCGCCACCCTCTGTCTCCCTTAGGTGACCCCCTCACCTCCTCCCCTGCCCCCTCGGCTGGATCTGCCCCCAGCGAGTCCGAGAAGCAAATACCAGTTGAAGGTGGTGAGTCAGGCACTGGTCTGAGGTGGGCAACTTGGGTCCCATTCATCCCTGGGGTCCTCAGTCTGACCAGGTGCTCAGGGGTACGGGCCAGGCACTTGCTCTCTGCACCCATTTACGAGGTGGCATCTGGCATCCACACCTCTATGGCTTCTTCTCTTCTCTCCCTTATTCATCCCCCCTCGGTGGCTTTCTGGCTCTCCTTCCAGCATCCCAGGTGTGCCCTACCCCAGGGCCTTTGCACGAGCTGTTCTCTCCGCCTGTATCTCTTTTCCGCAGGCTCACTTTCTCATCTCATCCTCTCAGGGAGGCCTTCACTGACCACCCTATTGAAAACAGCGCCCCTGTCCCTCCAAGCCCCTGCCCAGCTGCATTCTCTCAGTCCTTTGCACTGGCTGGCAGAGTGTATGGTCTATTGTTTTCTGTCACCGTTAGCAGGTTGTCACCTTCCTGAAGGTTAGGACTTTGCCTTATTCTCTGTTATATGAATCGTGCCCGACACATAGTAGGTGCTCAATAAATAGGTGTTGAATGAATCAATGGGATGAGTCTTCCCAACAACCCTGTGAAGTCAAAAATGTTCCTCTCCTCATTTTCCAGAAGAAAAAAGCTCAGAGAGGTGACTGCACCTGCCCAAACACACAGCCTGAAAGAGGAGAAACCTTAAAAACCCCCCAAATCATCTGCTTATTTTCTAAGTGAGCCCTGGCCTTGCTTTTTTTCCTTCCCCCCACCCCCCTGGCTTCCGAGCCCCTGGCTTCCTGCGGTGCAGGGGGCGGGGAGGTAGAGAGAGGTCTCTGTTAACATCTCAGGCTGAGTACACACCAGATCCAATCAATACTGGGCAGTCTTCAAACAAACAGCTCAGGAAGTCTGGGAACATTATTCGACCACAGCAAACAAGAGAGCCAGCTGGGAAGGGGGGCAGGGGCGGTGACACCAGCCAGGGAAGCTAAAAACAGATCGCAACCTGCAGCCAAAAACAAATGGAAACATTCAGAGGCACTCAGCCTCTGAGGACAATGAAGGGGGACAGAGGATGACAGGCATCTCTGGCCAGAGGGTCACACCTATGCCGAGGCTGTGCCCTCCGCCTGGCAGACCTTTTCCTCTTTCCCAAACCCGGCCTGATTCAAATTCCAGTCAACTCCTCTTCCGTCATTTTTCAAAATGAGGCAGAAGAGAGCCTCGGGTGTGCTACTTCCCAGCAAGGTGACTGTCATAATGAGAATAGCTAACACGCGTGTGTAACTCCTGCTATCTTTAGTTGCCACGACAACCTGGTAAGGTAGATGCTATTATGATCCCTATTATACAGAGGGGTACACCGAGGCTCCAAGATCTGAAGGTCACCCGGCTCAAAGGCGAGAGAGGCAGGCAGGACTGGAACCCAGGCCCCTGGCTCCAGACTCCAGAATTCATCCTTAATTTCCTCGTCTGTGAAATGGGCGTGATGCCAGTCCCTGCCATGAGGGGATTCGTCCATTCATCACTGGATGAACCCCCCAGCTAGACATGCTCCCTCACAGTGCCGTTCTCCAGCAGAGAAATCCCCCTCTAGGGGTTGACACCGTCATTCAAAGGGACCCAGGCACCTCGCTGTGGCCACGGGGGACCTCTCCCATCCTCAGTGTCTCCATGTGGAGAATAAGGACAAGCGTGGCATGGGCCCCGGGAGTTGTGATGAAATCGGCAAGATTGGGCATTTGTAACCTGAATCAGATCCCCTCCCTCACCTCTTAGAAGCCCCCAAGACCCCAGGACTCCAAGAATTAAAGCCAACATCCTCTCCATCAGCCCATAAGGCCTGGGGATCTGACCCCCTCCCCACCTCTCTGACCTCCTACCACCCCTTCAACTCCTTTCCAGCAACAATGGACCCCCTGCTGTTCTTCTAACAAGCCAGCAAGCCCACCACCCACTGCAGCGCTTCTGCCCACATCCTTCTTGCACTGAGGCTTCTGTTCAATTTTCCCCTCCTCCAGGAGGCCTTCCCCAGCCACCCTCATGTCTGATCAGCCCCCACTCTCCCCCTCCACTATTTCAGTTCTCTGAAGGACACCTAACACTCTGGGATATTTCCTTGTTCGTGCACTGATGACTCACGTTAAGCCTCTTGCTTAGTAGACTGTTGGCTGCATGAGGACAGAGACTTTAGTCTATCTGGTTCCTGGCTGACTCTTCAGAGCCCAGAACAGTGCCGGACACACTGGGAAATTTGTGGGAGGAATGAATGAATGAATGAATGAATGGGTGGATGGATGGATGGACAGACGGACAGATGGATGGATGGGGGGATAGAAGGGGGAATGGATGGGTAGATGGATGGATGGATGGTCGAATGGTTGGTCAGATGGGTGGACGAATGGGTGGATGGATGGATGGATGGATGAATGGATGGATAGACAAACAAAAGTTTGTTCTAAGCAAGCCAGAGGTGTTAGGGGGGAAAAAACAGCATGGACTAGGGCAAGACCCTGCCATACTGCCCACCCCCCCCACCCCCCATCCCCGCCATCACTGGGTTATCCCTGTCTAGGCCTGACAGCTGCAGCTCATCTGCGAAATTTCTTAATCTCCTCCCCTCCAGGCGCCTCTGGCGCTCCCCAGACTTCGAGCCCCTCTAACCTTGCCAAGATTTTGGACTGAGGCCTCAGCCTCATTGGAAATCACCTCCAGCCCCCAGGCCAGGGAGGGCACCAGAGGGTAAGTGGAGAGGGCGGCTGGGGTCCAGGACTCCTGGGTCTGAGGGAGGAGGAGGTGGGGGAGGAAGGGAAACACTGGTCCTAGGAAATTGACATCCCCCCTTAAATTCTCCCTATTGCAGAAACTCCTAAAGGGAAAGTCTCCCCTCCATCTGCCCCTGAGGGACCCACGAAGGCCTGGATGCCAGGTGAGGGCCCCGCATCGTCCAGGTTCCCTCCCTCAGCCTGGCCCTGCCTGCCCCACCCAACCTGGATGTGATACTACCTAACCCACCGCTCTTTCCACCTCACAGGGCACCCAGATGTGCTGCGAAAGGGAGTCCCAGGGGCTGGAAGGGGTTTGGGAAGCGGAAATAAACTGCCAAGCCGGGTCTGTCCTCTGGTTTGTGGAGAAGGAGCGTAGGGGCCACCAGGGGGCAGCTTGGTGTCGGGAACGGCAGTCCCTGGGGTCTGAGCCCCACATGCTTAACCCTAGTGTCTGGGGTTCCAAGAGCTGAGAGTGGGAGACCCAGCTCCTCCGGATCCAGGAGTCTAGACTCCCAGACCCCTCCCCTCTCAGACCCAGGAGTCCTGCCCTCAGGGCTTAGGAGTCCAGAGTCCCAAGTTCTCAGAGAATCAGACATTCAACTCCCTTTCCCCAGCATGGAAAAAAAAATTCCTGGACCCAAACCCAGTTATCCAAGGCAAAAAGACCCCACATTTCCTTGAGAGTTATTTATACACCCAGTCTTCCCACAATCCATCCTCATCCCTCTCTCTTTCCTCCATGCCTCTTGGGAAACTTCTTCCAGAGGAGCAGTGGAAGTGTCTCCCGAAGGGACCCAAGCATCTCTCTGCCTAAGTTTAAACAATCTGGCATCCCCTGAGCCCCTGCCCAGTGCCCAGTCCCAGGCCGGGCAATGCTGGGCATGTGACAGTAATCGCTGCCCTCCTGGGGCTCACAGTCTGGTGGGGGAGACAGAACTGTCTCCAGGCCGTGGTGACACAGAGTGGGCAAAGCTGGGACGAGGGCAGCCCAGGGGGCTGCAGGAGCCTGGAGCAGACGGCTGACCCAGCCTGGGAGGTCAGGGAGGGCTTCCAGGAGGAGGGAACGTCTAAGCTGAGTCTGAAAAGATGAGAAAAAGGTATTTCAGTGTAAACAGAGCATGGACGCATGCGTCATGGATTTAGTTCCAAGCAACAGAAACCTCTGGGGCAGGGAGGGAATTGATTGAGAGGACTCGGGATCGCTCAGATTCCCAGGAGTGATTAGAGAGCCAGGATTGGAAAGTGATCAAGAACACGACGAACAGCTGGCCTCCACCCAGAGCCCAGCCACGATCACACCACAGAACCCGTCTGATGAGGATACGCTGGTGCCCCAGTGACCACTGGACCTTGGTCATCTCTCTGCCTCTGCTGCCCCAGAAACAGGCTGTGTCTGCTAGCTGTTAACGTGGAACAAATCACACTGAAACTCATTGGTGAACAACAGTAATCATGGTTGCAATGGGCCAGGACTGGGGGAAGGGCTCAGGATTTGGGGGGAGGTCTGGCTCAGGGTGCGATCAAGCGGCGCTGGCAGCGGGGCAGCTGGGGGCTGGACAGGCATCCCTTAGCAGTCTCAGACCTCTCTCCATGCTCGCTAGTTTGCACTTCCCCACAGCATGGCTGCCTCAGGTAGTCAGACTGCTTATATGGTGGCTGAAGCCTTCACAGAAAGTATTCCAGTGAAGCAGGCAGACGCCACGTGGCTTTTTCTACCCAACCTTGGAAGTCATGGAGCGTCGCTTCGTGCCGCATTCTAATGGTTACATGCGAGTCACAAAACTGCACAGATTTAAGAGGAGGGGACGCAGACCCCCATCTCTCAGTGGAAAGAGTGTCAAGATCAGGTTGGACACAAGTGTGTGGGGGGCGTCCCTGGTGGCGCAGAGGTTGGGAATCCGCCTGCCAATGCAGGGGACACGGGTTCGAGCCCTGGTCCGGGAAGATCCCACATGCCGCGGAGCCACTAAGCCCGTGCACCACAACTACTGAGCCTGAGCTCTAGAGCCCGCGAGCCACAGCTACTGAGCCTGCGTGCCACAACTACTGAAGCCCGCGTGCCTAGAGCCCGTGCTCCGCGACAAAGAGAAGCCACAGCAGTGAGAAGCCCGCTCCCCGCAGCTAGAGAAAAGCCCGCGCGCAGCAACAAAGACCCAACACGGCCAAAACTAAAAATAATTAATTAATTAAAAAAAAAAAAAGAGCGTGTGGGATGAGAGCTATTGTCACAGCCATCTTTGGAAAGTAGAGTCTGCCCCAGCTGCCACAGCAGTAATAGATTAGCCAGGCTTTGTTTATTTGGCATTGCTAGCACATGATTCCAAAGTAATAGCGGGATTCGCCAAACTTAGGTCACCTGAGCTACAACGGAGGCAAACGGAGGAAAGAAACATTTGTCCTTACTGGTTTCAACAGAGGGTAACAGGCTTTCGGATGGCAGGGATTCTTTTCAATGTGGGAAGGGGATGCACATGCTAGTCAACCCTCCCTCCAAAAAGCCCATGACCATCCACCCCTTTGAACACTCAACATCAGTATGTATCCTTTGCTCTACACTTACATTCTCTTCCCCCAAAAGTTCTCTTTTTTTTAAATTTTTTTAAATTTTTGGCTGAGTTGGCTCCTCGTTCTGCACGCGGGCTTTCTCTAGTTGCGGTGAGCGGGGGCCACTCTTCGTTGCAGTGCGTGGGCTTCTCACTGTGGTGGCTTCTCTTTGTTGCGGAGCACGGGCTCTAGGCTCGCGGGCTTCAGTAGTTGTGGCTCGCGGGCTCTAGAGCACAAGCTCGGTAGTTGTGGCGCACGGGCTTAGTTGCTCTGCGGCATGTGGGATCTTCCTGGACCAGGGCTCGAACCCGCGAATCATCACTATCCTTTCTTTCTTTCTTTCTTTCTTTTTTTTGACAACGCTGCATGGCTTGTGGGATCTTAGTTCCCCAACCAAGGATTGAACCTGGGCCCTCAGCAGTGAAACCTCGGAGTCCTAACCACTGGACCACCAGAGAATTCCTTCATTTCATATTTTTGATGCTTTAACAAACCCGGAAACTTTCTGGGACCCAGAACCTTCCTGGGAACAAGATATGTATATTTTTATCAACACAAACTTTCAGTAGTTACATTTTCCAGTGCAAGTCTGGAATCATTGGGGAATAGACATTGCCCCTCCAAATTAAAATGTGTAAGTATCTACACATGGGACAGCATGGATGGAATTGGAAAATTCATTGATTCCACAAATACTTTCTCAGCTTCTTCTCATGCCGAGCACTGTTCTAGGCACTGGAGATATAGTGGGGAACCAAAAAAAGTTCCTGTTCTCTTGGAGCTTCTGTGCAAGACAACAAAAAATAAATATGTGGTGGTGATAAGTGCTACAAAGGAAAAATGTAGTGAGAGAAAGGGCTGGGATAGCAGGAGTTGCTAAATGAGATAGGATGGTCAAGGGAAGCTTTGTGATAAGGTGATAGAGTAGAGATTTGAAGCAAGTCAGGGAGGGAGCTATGGCAGGAAAGAATGTCCCAGGAGAGGAAAGAGCAAGTGCAAAGGCCCTGAGGCTGGAACACACCTGGCGTTGGAAGAACAGCATGGAAGCAAAGAGACCACTGTGGCAGGAACAGAGCTAGCGAGGGGGAAGAGAGGGGCAGACGGGGTCACGGAAGTAGAGGACCAGATCTAGGACCCTGTGCGCCACGGAGAGGACTTCAGCGTTTACTCAGAGTGACAGGAGCCGTGGAAGGGTGCTGAGCAGAAGAGCGACAGCAGCTCACTCGCATTTTAATGGGATCCCTCCGGCTGTTTTGTGGAAATAAATTGTAGGGGACAAAGGCAGATGATATTTCAGTACCAGTTTCTGCAAGTCTGTGAGGAACCGTGCTGGTATTTATGACTTCCCTCCTTCGTCCACACTCCGTAGAATCCTCACCTAGAATCTCAGCTGCTCGGACTCTTGAGGAAGGTGGAAGGCAGGGTGCTGATGAGAGGGCGCCTAGCGTCCTAAGCAGTAGGTACATGAGCCAGGGCCAGAGCAACAGGGGAGTGGGTGCCTGGGGTCACTGTGCGTAAGCTTGTCCCAGGGAGCACTTTTGTCTACGCGCGAGTTGTTTCCACGTGCGTCCTGCGATGATCTAGTGCGGGTGGGGTTTGCACATGAGCCTGTGTGCTTCTGCGTTTGAGCCTTGCAAGCCTTCCCTGAGTGCCTGCTCCGAGTCTGGCCTTTGCAGGGCGGTGTTGGGGACACAACAGTGACCGAAACAGCCCTGGCCCTCCCCTAACCGGCTCCCGGTCCAGTGGGGGAGACAGACTTGTCCCCAGACAGAGATGACCCAGAGTGTGCAGGGCTGGGGTGGGGGAGCCCAGAGGAGGCGCCTGACTCAGCCTAGGGGAGCAGAGAGGGCTTCCTGGAGGAGGGGACGGTGCGGCTAATACTAAAAGGTCACCTCTCCCAATATAACAATTGCTCTCCTGTATGGACAAGGTAGCCGTGACCAGCCTAACCAATAACTCAGAGGCTGACCTGTAACCTAAGACTTCCCTGGTGTCTGACCGGTGACCACCCCACCCCCAGCTGATCAGAGGCCCGGGGAACCTCTCCCAGCATGACCAGCTGCCCCCTATTCTGACCAGTGTTGAGGGCTAGCTTCTCCCAGGTAACCAGTGAAATCTCACCCCCATCCCCCAGCCAGCATCTAGGGACTTTGTCCCAGTCAGGCCTGGTTTGTGAGGAGCTGTGCACAGTCTGATCTGTGATCCCAAGTCTGACCTGTGACCCTTCCTTCTGACCCATGGCAGGGGCTCATCCCTTCCCTCAGGTGCCCTGGCCTCCTCCCCTCCCCCACTCACCTGCTACTGCCAGCCGGATTCTCTTCCCCTCCCCCCAAAGTTGGGAGGGAGTGAAGGGAAGAGAGAGGAAGGGGGGGTGGCATTCCTGGGATTCCCTGGATGGGGGGAAGAGAGGGAGGGCCCTACGGAGGAGAGCGGAGGAAAGTGCACCCCACGGCCCCAGTATCTATCACAGAGGCCTGGGCAGACCTGGGATTTGAAGACCATTCGTTACAAGAGATTGAACTGGTGGGTTCCAGGCCACTGGTCAGACAGGAAAGCAGCCTGGCGCACTGGCCACTGGGGAGGCTTCACGGGGCATACTGGGAGAAGCCGTTCTAGGCCTCTGGTCAGGCTGGGGATTGCTGGTTGGACTGGGGAGGCCAGTGCAGGCCACTCGTTGGACCGGGACCAGCTGTTTTAAAACGATGAGGCGAGTCCAGGCCACCGGCCATGGTGAGAACGAGTCCCCCGGTCAGATTGAGGGGGAGAGAGAGGGTCCGCGGTTGTCCATTGAGGTCCCCGCTCGGGACACCGGCTGGACGGGTCGGTCAGGGCACCCGCCGCGGGCGCTGGGCAACCTGAGCCTGACACCCCGCGGGCTGGGGGCGGAGGGAGCCCCGCTCCCGGCTGAGCGCTGGGAGGTCGTCTCCGGGCAGTGGGAGGTCCTGGCCCCGCGCCCGGGTTTGGGAGGGACGAGGGGGGGGCCGGGCGGGGCGGGGCGGGGCTACCTGGGGCGGGGCCTCCTCTCTCCAGCCCTGCGGCCGCCGAGCCCCAGCCCGGGCTCAGTTGTTTCCTCCTCTGCCGCCGCGCCCGCCGCCGCCACCCGCCAACTTGAACATGGAGCCCCCGGACGCCCGGGCCGGGGCGCGCAGGGGCCCGCGGCTGCTGGTGCTCGCGCTTCTGCTGGGGGCGCACCGAGGTATGGCTCGGGCTGAGAGCAGGGCGCGACTCAGGGGCGGCCCCTGGGGGACCCCGGGAAGGGAAGAGGGAAGGGGCTTTTACCAACCCAGGAAGCCTAACCTGGGGACCCCAGGGAGGAGGGATATGGGAGCATGGGGTGCCCCTCCCAGTGAGAGACATGGGGACAGCCAGGCAGAGGGGCTGGGGATCCACTGCAGTGGATTAGAGGCGACCTGAGAAGCCGCGGGACCCAAGAGCGCGGGCTCTCCTCTCCCTCCCCTACTCAGACCCTGGGATCTGCCCCCAGAGGTCCAGGCTTTCAGTGGCTGGAGCTTACCCCGGCACAGAAGAGACCAAAACAGATCTACCCGCTCAAAAGTTGTCAAGTTTTGAGAGGATCAGGGAAGCTGTGTCTAGAAACCAACAAGTTACGTGCATTTGAGGGATCTCCCCCATGTAGCTTCAGAGCCCAGACTCAAAAGGACCAGCCTGCCCCGCCTCCACCTCCATGGGAAAGGGCTGGGGCACCAGCCCTGACAGCGGAACCAAGTGTTTCCAAGTGACAGTGCCCCCTTCCCGGAGGCCCCAGATAATAAAATCCACACACCTGCACGGTGGTGGGAGGAAGGGAGGAGGCCCTGAGGCACTGGCAGCAGAGGGACAGAGAGATGAGAGAACTGGGGTAGAAAGAGATCTCTTCGTCCGCCCTTGCTGTCTGCCGCTCAGACCCAGCCTAGGGTACCAGCGTGGTCCCACCTCCCTCCCAGAGGGCAGGCCTGAGCCACAGGTGGGTGCCTGGGAATCCAGGCCCCTGGCACAAGCATGGCAAGTAGTGGGTCCCCAGGGGCAGAGCTGGGCCAGGCTGGGCGGGGAAGGGACCGGAGGTTCTAAGAATTGAGAGCTCAGGCCAGGATGCCAGCCCAGAGAGTGAAAGAGCCTGCTTTCCCGATGCAAGCAGCTCTATCTGCCAGGATCCTGGGACAGGAGTGCCGGCCCTCAGCTCCCTTCTCCCTTGGGACCCAGGATCCGGGCCCTCAACTCTGTACTGTTCTGAGGTGACACACTGCTCTCTCAAAGAGTCAGAGGGGCCAAGGAGCGGGCAGGGGGCTCGGGCAGGTCTGAGCCAGCCTGTCCCTCCCACATTCCTGAAACCTGCCCAGCCCTGTCCCCCTCACCGCGCCCACACACCCACCCTGCCTCAGCTCCGGCCCAGCCCCAGCCCCAGCCTCCCACTCCTGAGGGAAAGGGCCAGGGACAGGGCCGGGCCACATGGAGACTGAGAGAGACGCAGAGACCGGGAAACTAAGAGATGGAGACCCAGGGGGAGTGACACACCTGCAGAGGCGGCGACTAAGATGAGAGAGAGATGGTTATCCCACAGCACTGTGCCAGGCCCTATGCAAAGTGCTGGAGGCAAAGGAATGAGCCCACCCAGCCCTGCGCTTGAGGGGCATTTGATCTAGTGAGAAAAGCAAAGACAGACATGATTTGAGCCCAAGAGGATTGAATGGAGGCCACCGGGGCGCTGGGTGGCCCAGGGGAGGAGCGCTTAGTTCTGCAGGTGAAGGGCGGGATGGAGAGAAATGCTGATGGAATCTGAAGCTCAGAGGCGCAGAGATGACAGATGAAGGGAGAGAGGAGCTGGGTCCTGGGGGAGGGGCCAGGGGCCTGGACTCCTGGGTCCTGGGGAAGGAGGGGCGGGGGGCCTGGACTCCTGGGTCCTGGGGGAGGAGGGGCTGGGGGTCTGGATCCTGGGTCTGGGGGAGGAGGGGCCGGGGGCCTGCATCCTGGGTCTGAGGGGGGAGGGATTGGGGGGCCTGGATCCTGGGTCTGGGGGAGGAGGGGTTGGGGGCCTGGGTCTGGGGGAGGAGGGGTTGGGGGCCTGGATCCTGGGTCTAGGGGAGGAGGGGCTGGGGCTGAGGGAGGAAGGGTTGGGGGCCTGGATCCTGGGTCTGGGGGAGGAGGGGCCGGGGGCCTGGATCCTGGGTCTGAGGGAGGAGGGGTTGGGGGCCTGGATCCTGGGTCTAGGGGAGGAGGGGCTGGGGCTGAGGGAGGAAGGGTTGGGGGCCTGGATCCTGGGTCTGGGGGAGGAGGGGCTGGGGGTCTGGATCCTGGGTCTGGGGGAGGAGGGGCCGGGGGCCTGGATCTTGGGTCTGAGGGGTGGAGGGGTTGGGGGCCTGGATCTTGGGTCTGAGGGGGGAGGGGCCGGGGGTCTGGATCCTGGGTCTGGGGGAGGAAGGGCTGGGGCTGAGGAAGGAAGGGTTGGGGGCCTGGACTCCTGGGTCTGAGGGCGGAGGTGCTGGGGGCCTGGACTCCTGGGTCCTGGGGGAGGAGGGGCTGTGTCTGGAAGACTACCTACTGGTGGTGGTGGGAGAGAGCTCAGTCACCCTCCCGCAGGTGCCAAGGCTGAGGTGCGCCTGTCTGTGCCCCCTCTGGTGGAGGTGATGAGGGGGGAGCCTGTCACTCTGGACTGCACCCCTTTGGGGGCCCATGACCATTTCATGCTGGAATGGTTCCTGGTGAGTGCTGCTGGCTGGGGGCCAGGGGATGCCAGAGGGGAGCCTGAGAGTCGGGGCGCAGTGGGGCTGCAGACGTTCATTCCCTCTTCAGAGCCCAAAGGCCCCTAGACGCTCCACCCAGCTGCCTTTCCATTTTGCAGGTGGGGACGTGGAGGTGCAGCAAGGGGGAGGCCCTCTCCAGGGTCCCCTGGTGTCCAGGCACAGCCGAGGCTAGAATGAGGACGTACCCCTCAGAGCGCTGGCTCTTGAGAGAGGACATGTAGAGGCAGACACCCAGAAAGCAAGAGCCTGGGGGGTGGGACCAAAGAGAAAAAGGAAAGAGAGGGGAGAGGGAGACAGGTGGGAACAGAGGGAGATGGAGAAAGAGGGAGCCAGAGAGAGGAAAATGTGACAACAGACAGGGAGCAGGGGTGGGAGGGGTGGAGAGAGGGACAGAGGGACCAGAGAGAGAGAGAGAGAACGTGAGGCAAAGAGATCCACAGAGCAGCAGAAAGAAAGGGACATCGAGGCGGGAGGGCCGGGCTGACCGGGCAGCCCCCAGCTGAGGCGCTCCTCCGCCCACAGGCCGACCGCGCTGGGGTCCGCCACCGCCTGGCCTCAGCCGAGCGGCAGGGCACTGAGCTCCAGGACAAGGTGCACGACTCCCAGGGCCGCAGCCCACCATACCAGCTGGACTCCCGGGGCCGTCTGGTGCTGGCCGAGGCCCAGGTGGGCGACGAGCGGGACTACGTGTGCTTGGTGAGCGCGGGGGCCGCGGGCACCGCCGAGGCCACCGCGAGGCTCAGTGTGTTCGGTGAGTGTCAGGGCCCCCCCCCCACTTGCTGCCCTGGGTAGGGGCAGGCCGGTGAGAACCCCGGGAAGGGGCTCCTCACATGACATCTCTCCCGTAGCGAAACCAGAGGCCACCGAGGTCTCCCCCAACAGAGGGACACTGTCTGTGATGGAGGATTTCGCCCAGGAGGTACCTCGGGCCACACCTTGATTCTAGGGTTCTGGGGGCGGAGAGGGCTGGGGACCTGGTCTCCAGCATCCTAAGGGCAGGAGGGGCTGGAGGCTTGGGCTTCCTAGTCTGAGGAATAGGGTGCTGGAAGCTGGACTCCTGCATCTGGCTGGGGAGAAACCCTAAGGGAGGGGGACCCAGACTTCAGGGTCCTGGCTCCGAGCCCATTGCGGGCCTGTGTCTGCCCCAGATAGCCACCTGCAACAGTCGCAATGGGAACCCGGCCCCGCAGATCACGTGGTACCGGAACGGGCAGCGCCTGGAGGTGCCCATGGAGGTGAACTCCGGTGAGCGCGCGGGAGCCCAGCTAGACTCCCTGGGGGCTGCGGCGGAACGGGGCCGGGCTGGCTGACCCCCTCGTCCCTCCCTCTCTCCCAGAGGGCTATATGACCAGCCGCACAGTCCGGGAGGCCTCGGGCCTGCTGTCTCTCACCAGCACCCTCTACCTGCGGCTCCACAAGGCCGACCGGGACGCCAGCTTCCACTGCTCCGTGCACTACCGCCTGCCCACGGGCCGGCACGGCCGCCTGGACAGCCCTTCCTTCCACCTCACGCTGCACTGTGAGTCCGTGCCGGCCTCTGACCGCCCTGACCTTGGACTCTACACCTCACTGTGGCCTGACCCTCCAGGCAGACCCATGAACCGCCACTGCCCTCTGACCTTCCACTCCCTTAGCTCGTGGTGTAGTTCGTACTGGCTTCTGGCCTTTGACCTCTGAGCTCAAATGGTAGCACGAGCCCCACCCTGACTTCTGACGCCCCCCATAGCACCCTGAACCCCACGGAGTTTCATGACTAAACGTTGTGCCCCATCCTTTCACACCACATTGGATCCCCTGAATCTCACATTGACCTGTCACTCACACCGACCTCTGACCCTTGACCTGTTCTCTCAGCCTATCTCAACCTCTGACCTCGGGTCCCTGATCTCAGAATAAGTGCGAACCTGAGCCTTGAAAGATAGAACCTCAAAAAAAAAAAAAAGAAAGAAAGAAAGATAGAACCTCTAACCTTTCACTGACCTCTCTCCCTTAATCCAGCCCTACCTTTTACAGTTGACCCTTTTCATGAGTCTGCCCTTTCCCTTAGATCCCACGGAGCACGTGCAGTTCTGGTTGGGCAGCCCGGCCACTACTGCAGGCTGGGTTCGCGAGGGTGACTCTGTCCAGCTGTTCTGCCGGGGGGATGGCAGCCCCAACCCGGAGTACACGTTTTTCCGTCTTCAGGTAACTCACCCCATCATGCCCTTGGAACCGCCAACCTCTGACCTCTGCAACATACTCACCTGCACCAACTTCTGACCTTTCACGCGGGTGGTGCCTGGCTTAGCAGGGCACCTGTCCGGTGACCCAGGAGCTATCAGGACCTCTGACCTCTGATCTGAGAGAGTCCTGACTCACCGTGATGCCTGACTTGGATGACCCCTGACCTAGCATGACCCTGCCAGCCTAAGGCATCTCCTGAACCAGGTTCCTCATTCCTGGTCCCCCAGGACAAGCAGGAGGATGTGCTAAAAACAAATCTCGAGGGGAACTTGACCCTGGAAGGGGTGCAGCGGAGCCAGAGCGGGACCTACGGCTGTAGGGTGGAAGACTACGACGCTGCTGAGGACGCAGAGCTCTCCAAAACCCTGGAGCTACACGTGGCCTGTGAGAGCCCCGGGAAGGCGGGAGGGGGTACCTGGCACCAGCCGCCTCCTCACCCTCACCCCTCCGCGGCCTGCCTCCAGCCCTTTCTGTGGTCCCTGCCCTGGTCCAGATGCCCCAGGCCCCTCCAGTCTCCCACACAAGGCAGCCAGAGAGCCCTTTCCAAAGCATAAACACCTGACCTTCCCCTTCTTGGAACCTGCCATGGCTCCCCAGTGCTCTCGGGAGAAAATCCACATGCCTCACCATGGCCTTCGAGGCCCACCTGGCTGGCCTCACCTTCGGCGGACCCTTCTTCCGGCCAAGGCATTCACCCCATCACACCACAAGCTCCTCTCCTCTTTCCTACGATAACTCCCCATCCTCTCTACCATCCATTCCGGATCAATCTCATGGGTCCCAGTCTTCTAAGAAGCCTTCTCTGTCCACCTGCACCCAAGCCCTGTGTGAAGGCTCTGTCCCTCCTCCACGCTCCTCCCACCTCCCTTCCTGGGGCTAGACCCAGTGCCAGATGTTAGGGACAGCTCTGTGAATAAGACAGCCCAGTCCCTGCCACCACAGAGCTCCAGGTCCGGTAGGGGAGACAGATGGTAAACACTGAACAAGACACTTTGAGTAGCAATCCTGCGTCTACAGAGACTAACACAGAGGAATGGGATAAGGAATTGCCCGGCGAGAGGGGATTATTTTAGATCGGGGGTGTTGAAGGCTGCGTCCCTAGGAAGCAGATTCTGACTACAGGCAGGAAACTTACGGGGAGCGCCTTGGGATCCACACCTATTGGGGGGTGGGGAGGGGAAGGAAGCAGGATTGGGCAGGGGGGGAAGTTGGGCTTCAGTCTAAGGAAGACCTCGGTCGGTCCCGCAGGGCACTTGGAGGCTGGGATATCCCCAGTTGGGGCGTGGGGGCCGGGCCTTTATACTGCCCACGTCAACCCATTATTGGATGTGGGCTGCCTGGGGGAGGAGGAGACATGACCTTGAACGAGGGGCTCTCTGAGGCTCAGGCAGTTTCCAGAGCCGGCTGACAGCTGAGGGCTGACAGCTGACACCCTTCTCAACAGCTGGGGGAACAAATCCTTCAGTGCCGAAGGGGAAGCCTGAGTGTCCACAACAGAGGGTCAGAGAGGCCTCTCTGAGAAGGGGGAATTTGAGTAGGAAACCAAAGAATGGAATCAGAAATACAAAGAGCCAGAAAAAGAGCATTCCAAGCCAAGGAAACAGCACATGCAAAGGCCCTGAGGCAGGACCCAACTTGGCATATACTGTAGAACAACAGGGAGAGAATAGGGTAGCTGGAGCTCCTGGGATAAGGGGGGAGGGTGGGAGATGAGGTTGAAGCAGTGGGCAGGGTCGACCAGGCAGAGTTTTTTGGCTTCATCAAGGAATGTGGCCTTGATGCCCACGGTACTGGGGAACCACCGCAGGATTTTAAGCAGAGGCAAGGGCTGACCAGTGTGTGTTTTGAAAAGATCCCCCGGCTGCTCAGCAGAGGATGGACCAGAGAGGATAAGAGTCTTGCCCAGTAGGGAGACCAGTGAGGAGGTGACTGCAGCCATGAAGGCAGTTGGACCCTGGGGTCAGAGATGGAAAGAAGGGAGAAGATCCATTTGTGGGGCGCGGCGCAGAGCAGAGAAATATTTGCTAAAAGGATGGGTAGTACAGAGGAGACGGCCAGGGTGTGGGTGGTAAGTCAAAGAAGGAGCGCCTCACACCTCCAAGGTTATCCATTAACCTTGGGCCCAGACATCAGCTCTGGAGGCAAGTGGCCGAGGTGGGCATGTATTTTGGAGTTAGATTCCTAGATCTGGGCTCCAGGGCCTGGCTGGGAGAGTGGAGAGTTCATGGCGCTGGGGAGAACTTGGCGTTCTCTGCTGACGATTGTCCGTTCACGTCTGCACCCCCAACAGCCCTGGAGAGTCCCTAGCCGAGTGGGTGAGGGTCCGGGGAAGGTGACAGTCTGTACCCCCCCCTCCAGACCTGGACCCCCTGGAGCTCAGCACTGGGGAGGAGCTTTCCTTACCCCTGGGCAACAGCACAGCCGTGAACTGCTCCGTGCGAGGCCTGCCCACCCCAGCCCTACGCTGGACCAAGGTGAGAGGGAAAGACATCCCCCCAGCACAAGACCCCCCCGCTCCCATCGACCCCTCCCTTCTCTCACGGCCAGCCTGACCTTTTCTTTCTCTCCCCACCCAGGACTCGGTACCCCTGGGGGACAGCCCCACGCTCTCCCTCCGCTCCGTCACCTTCGATTCCGCCGGCACCTACACGTGTGAGGCCTCCTTGCCCACGGTCCCTGTCCTTAGTCACACCCGAAGCTTCGAGTTGCTGGTCCAAGGTTTGGGGGCGGCAGAACAGGGGTCGTGTGGGAGAGTGGGGGGCCAGGACCAAGCAAGACAGGGTCCACAGCTGGTCCTTCTCTCTCTCCTCGTTCTCTCTCCCTCTGTCCCCTTCCCCGGGGTGCCTCCCGCTCACCTCCTTCCCACCCCACCACCCGCAGGCCCACCGGAGTTAAGGGCAGAGGAGACTCAGCCCAAGGCAGAGGGCGGCTGGAGGGAAGGAAGTGAAGTCAGGCTGACCTGCTACGCACGCGGCTACCCAGAGCCCAAACTCAGCTGGAGCCAGTTGGGCGGCAGCGTAAGGGACCCTCCTCTGCATCCCGAACCCTCTGGCACCCTCCCCAAGTCCCTGCCCCCCAACGGTCCAAGCACTGTGTGTCACCCACCCCACGCCCCTTCGCCGACCACTTCCTCTTCACCTGTGCCCTCACCCGAGCCCTTGGCCCCGTGGGCCCAGGCCTGACACGAGCCTCCACAGCTAGCAGAGCCAGCCCCCGGAGGCCAGGGCTGGGTGAGCAGCTCCCTGACCCTGAAGGTGACCAGTGCCTTGAGCCGAGATGGCGTCTCCTGTGAGGCCTCCAACCCCTACGGGAGCGACCGGCACGTCTTCCACTTCGGCACTGGTGAGTGACCGCAGTGGGGGGACAGGAGCCGGGTGCGGGGCAGACAGCGGTGCTGGCTGACCGCCTCCCCCTCCGTCCTGCCCCGCAGTGGCCCCCCAGACCTCCCAGGCTGGAGTTGCGGTCATGGCCGTGGCCGTCAGCGTGGGCCTACTGCTCTTCATCGTGGCCGCCTTCTACTGCATGAGACGCAAGGGGCAACCCGGCTGCTGCCGGCGGGGGGAGAAGGGATCTCCGTGAGTGGTGTGCCACCTTGAAATTGACCTCTCGAACCCAGCTCTGACCTCACCCCCAACCTCTACCCCAAACCAACCACATCCCCAACTCCAGCTCCGTCGCCAGTAAGGTGCCGTCCCATCTCCAACCTCAGAGCTGATGCATGACCATGCCCTCCCCCATCCTCATCCCCAGCTACAGCCCCACCCAACCCATAAGCACCTCCCGACCCCCCCAAGCCCACCTTAACCCCAGTCCCATCCCCCGTCTCATCCCCACCTCTGATCCCAACCCCAACCCATAACTATGCCCAAACCCACCCCAACCCCAGTTTAACCCCATCTGTACCCCAGCCTCCTCTGCCGCGACTCCAACCCCAAACCCAGCCCATAACCGTCACCAAACCCGTCCCCGTCTAACCTCCATGTCTCCATCCTCAGCCCTGACACATAAACATCCCCATCTCCAACCCCAATCCTGACCATGCCCCTAACCTCACCCCACACTCCAGCTTCCTGTCCATCCCCAGCCCCTCCCCCAGCCGCATCCTCAACTCCAGCCCGTACCCAGCACCAAAGGCAGCTTCAGCCACATGCCCATCCCCAAGGGCCCCCTGCAAACCCCATCCCATTCCCATTCCTAGCTCCGAACCCATCCCCATCTGACCTCATCTCCAAGCGCAGCCACATGGCCGCCCTCGGCTCCAGTCCACAGCCATCCCCACACCCATCCTCCAAACCGACCCCAGCAACATCACCAGCTCCAACTCCAACAGCATCTTCGACCGTGGCCTCAGCCTATACCCAACCCCAGTGCCTCCTACCCCATCCCGACCGTTCCCACCCGTCCCCAAGTCCATCCCCATCCAACACACGCCGTGCCCAGCTCTTTCCCTGGCCGTGACCACCTCCAACATGCTGCCTCCTCCCACTAGGCCACCTGGGGAACCTGAGCTGAGCCACTCGGGGTCAGAGCGGCCGGAGCAGACGGGCCTTCTCGTGGGGGGTGCCTCTGGAGGAGCCAGGCATGGGAGCAGGGGCTTTGGAGATGAGGTGGGTGAGGGCCTGGGCACCCTGGTGAGAGGGGAGTGCCGGGGGTGGCACAGCCTCTATGAGCCCAGGCTGACCCCTCCATCTTCTCCCCAGTGCTGAGCCCGAGGACCTCCCAGAGGCAGTCACTGAACCCGACCTGGAGTTGCGGGCACCAGAAAACCAGCCCTGCCCACGCCTCCGCCTGCCCCCGCCTTCCCGGCCTCCGCTCATCCCTCTCGGGCCCTCCCTTCCTTCCTCTGTAGGCTGGGCAGGGACCACAGCAGCCCTACCGCTGCTGGGAGGGAGGAGACCTTCCTCCAGGGAGTATGACTCTCCCAGGCCCCAGAATAGCTCCTGGACCCAAGCCCAAGGCCTGGCCTGGGACGAGACTCGAGGGTCGGCTGGCCGGGGCTATTTTTACCTCCTGTCTCCACTGCTGGTCCCCCCACCTGACGTCCTGCTGCAGAGTCTGACACTGGATCCCCACCTCACCCCCCACCCCTGCCCTCGCCCCCTCATCTGTGGACACTGGAGTCTGGAATAAATGCTGTCTCTCACGTGGACACCATCCTGTGGCCAGAGCCTCCTCCGGGGGATGAAAGGGGAAAGAGGCGCAGGTGATGTTCCCCTCCCCCCTGGCCCTCCCGCCCCCTTGCTGCACCTCGGGAGAATCTGATGTCACGGAGAAAGAAATGAGAGAGAGAGAGAGAAAGAGGCGACTCAGCTGGATGCGGGTGGAGGAGAGAGGTGCTGGGGGTCCAGAGGGAGGTGAGCCTGGCCCCTGAGGACCAGTGCCTGTTTGCGGGGTGGGGTGCCGCCCCCTTAAGTAAAAGTTCCCAGTCTCTCTTGCCAGAGACCCAGGGGAATTGAAGTTTCCAGAGGAAAAGCTCTCTCTGAGCCGTAGAGTGGGTGGAATTAGGGATTTAGCTGTCTACTCTGAGGGTGGCCTGGTGCCAGCAGTTGAGGACTCCCTGGGGGAGGAGGGGTGACTTGGAGGAACCCCAGTGAAGGGGCCTGGGGCAGAGAGAAGAGAGGGTAGAAACGGCAAGGCCAGCTAGAGAGACTTACTGAGGCAGAGGAAGAGGGATTTGAAAGGAGGATAGAGAGGCTTAAGGGGAGGTAGAGGGATGGACTGGGGCGGCTCAGAGAAGAGGGAGAGCCATTGAGTCAGACAGAGATTTGGGGAGAGAGGCAAAGACAGACTAATACAGGCATACCTTGGACCTATTTCCAGTGCAGTTCCAGACCACGGCAATAAAGCAAATATCACAATAAAGCGTGTCACATGAATTGTTTGGTTTTCCAGTACATGTAAGTTATGTTTGCATTATACTGTAGTCTAGTAAGTGTGCAATAGCGTTATGCCAAAAAAAACAATGTGCGACTTCCCTGGTGGCGCAGTGGCTAAGAGTCCGCCTGCCAATGCAGGGGACACGGGTTCAAGCCCTGGTCAGGGGCGATCCCACATGCCGCGGAGCAACTAAGCCCGTGCGCCACAACTACTGAGCCTGCGCTCTAGAGCCCGCGAGCCACAACTACTGAAGCCCACGCACCTAGAGCCCGTGCTCCACAACAAGAGAAGCGACCGCAATGAGAAGCCCACGCACCACAACGAAGAGTAGCCCCCGCTCGCCGCAACTAGAGAAAGCCCGTGCACAGCAACGAAGACCCAATGCACCCAAAATAAATAAATAAATTTATTTTAAAAACCAAAAAAACAATGTACATACCTTAACTAAAAAACACATTCTTGTTAAAAACACTAATCATCATCTGAGCCTTCAGTGAGTCCCAGCAGTCACATCAAAGATCACTGATCACAGATCACCATAACAAACAGAATAACAATGAGGAAGTTTGAAATATTGCAAGAATTATCAGCAGAGACAGGAAGCGAGCCAAGGCTGTTGGGAAAATGGCGCCAACAGACTCCCTCGACACAGGGTCGCCACGAACGTGCAGTTTGTGAAAAATGCAGTATCTGGGAAGCGCAATAAAGCAAAATGCCATAAAGAGAGGTAGACCTGTAGAGACAAAGACAGAAACACAAAACTGGGATTCAGAGAGAGCCTTCCAGTTAGAAAGGAAGAGAAAAAATGTTTGAAAGGAACAGCTCCGAAGCAGGAGGAGGGGGCTGGGGAGGGCGGGGGCGGACGGACATGTGTGACTTTGGGCAAGTGACTTCACCTCCCTGAGTCCATCAAATGGAGATAAATCACACTTGGGCCATGGATGGCCACTGTGAGAAGTGAGAGCAGCCATCCCTGTGCAATGCATGCTGGGAGGTCTCTGCAGGTGACCCCACCCCCTGTCATCAGTTTACTCAGCCACGAAGTGGACCAGGTGGGATCTGTGGCCGTGCGAAGTTGGAGCCACGTGAAGTTGATGCTATGGGAGCCTCCTTGTAGGCAACTGAGCAGACGCCCAGAGGCCCCAGAGCAGAAGAGCTCACAGTGGCCGAATAAAGGTGCTCAAATCCCGTGGTTTATTGAATCAGATGAAAACAATCGTGAGAAGCAAGCGAGTTGGGGCGCAAGCCATCAAAGGGCCCCCTACCTGACCTCTGGTGTCCATATGGCTCTCTTGTCCTTTCACTGTGGTGTGGTCTCCATGCCCAGAGTCGAGGGGGAGCCAGGAGGCTCTGCACCCAGAAGACGCCAGGGCCACATGGGGGCAAATGCACTCGGCCACACCTGCAGCTGGAGGAATATGTGCTTGGTGGCCATGGCTTTTACCTGCATGACATACGTGGGCACAGGACTCACCAAGCAGAGCGAGAGTCACCAGCGAGAAATACCTTAAGGACTCTCAGATACTTGGGGCTTACTCGATCTTTCCATCCTTCCCCTCTACGTTCAGCTCACTTTTTTAATCCAAGTATAGTTGATTTACAATGTTGTGTTAGTTTCTGCTGTACAGCAAAGTGATTCAGTTATACATATATATACATTCTGTTTCATATTCTTTTCCACTATGGTTTATCACAGGATATTGAATAGAGTTCCCTTGGACCTTGTTGTTTATCCATTCTATATGTAATAGTTTGCGTCTGCTAATCCCAAACTCCCAATCCATCCCTCCCTCCCCAGCTGAATATTCTTTTTTAAAAAAAATACAGCAGGGCTTCCCTTGTGGCGCAGTGGTTAAGAATCCACCTGCCAATGTGGGGGACACAGGTTCGAACGATGGTCCGGGAAGATCCCACATGCCGTGGAGCAACTAAGCCCGTGCGCCACAACTACTGAGCCCGTGTGCTGCAACTACTGAAGCCCGTGTGCCCAGAGCCCGTGATCCGCAACAAGAGAAGCCACCACAATGAGAAGCCCGTGCACCGCAACGAAGAGTAGCCCCCCCACCCCGCTCACTGCAACTAGAGAAAGCCCTCGTGTAGAAATGAAGACCCAATGCAGCCAAAAATAAATAAATAAAATAAAAATACAGCAGACACACATAAAAATCATAGGGTGGTTGGGAGAATTTGATAACTGTGGAAAGTGTTTGGTACAAAGCCTTGCACAGAGCATGTGTTCATTACTATTATTGTTATTATTATTATCATATCATCATTAATGGAAAATGGAGGGACAGAAAGAAAAGCAAGGAAGGGACCAGGTGGAGAGAGGTACCACTCTAAGGACAGATATTGGTGAAGGGGGATTTGGGGAGCTGGAGAGGGAGTGAACAGATGGCTGGGGGAGGGGAGAAAGGGGACCCCAGGGAGGAAGGGGTGCTCTGCCCAGCACCTGGTCCCCGAGTTAATGAAGGGAGGGTCCTGGCCTGTCTCCCAGTAGGGCATATATTTGCATAAGGTCCCTTATCTGCATGGCATCCCAGGCAATTTGCATACAGATGGTATCCTGTGCCCTCCTCAGTCTGACCCCTCCTCCCACCTTGGCCACGGGTCTGGTGGAAGGGGAGAGGGGGAGGAATGAACCACCAGGATCTGGGGCTCCAGGAAGTGAAGGCAAGTTTGGAGTGGACTCCCCTTGCTCCTCAACTTTCTGTGGCTCCCTATTGCTTTCAGGACCTGCTAAGGTGTTGCCCCTCACACACCCACTGCTCTCTCTCTCACACCTTGTGCCTTTGTGACTTTACTATTCCTCCCACCTGGAACGTCCTTCCTCGTTTTCTCCAGCTGTAACAAGGCTTGCCTGTCCTTCAAAGCCAGGACATCTTGAAGAATTCTGACAAGTTTTCACTCCCTGTTCCTTGCCCTTGGAACTTTACTGGAATTTGTGCCACCTCTGGACTCGTGCAGATTTTATTAGTAAAGATATGCTTCGTTGCAAGTGACAAAAAACTGAAGCCAGAAAGTTGTGTAAGTGAAAAGGGAAAATTATTCACTCATATAACCAGGAAGATCAAAGGCAAAGGCTGACTACCTTCAGGCATAGCTGAATCCAGGGGCTCAAATAGTCTCATCAGAAAACTGTCTTTTTCTTTTTTTTTATAAGGGAGGTTTATCCTTTTTTTTTTTTTTAATTTATTTTTGGCTGCATTGGGTCTTCATTGCTGCAAACAGAGGCTACTCTTCGTGGCGGTGCGCAGGCTTCTCATTGCCATGGCTTCTCTTGTTGCGGAGCACGGGATCTAGGCACGTGGGCTTCAGTAGCTGTGGCACACGGGCTTGGTTGCTCCACGGCATGTGGGATCTTCCCGGAACAGAGCTCAAACCCGTGTCCCCTCCATTGGTAGGTGGATTCTTAACCACTGCGCCCCCAGGGAAACCCAGAAAGCTGTCGTTTTCCATTTCTCAGCTCTGCTGTCCTCCATGCACGGACAGGGTCTTTTGCCTCTGGAGGCATCTATAGTACCAGATTTCTACCCTACAAGTTTAGCAACCCCCATCAAAAGAGGGTGTCCCTTTCCTATTAGTTCAAGCAGAAGTCTCAGGGCTAATTCTTATTGGTCAGGAATGGGCCCCACCCCCATCACTGAACCAATCCCTGTGGCCAGGGGATCGAATGCTCTGATTGGCCAGGACTGGCCAGGCTCACTCTGAACCAGAAGGGCTTAGTATGGAAGAGGTTACTGGGCGGGTAAAATACTTGGCATCAACTCCCCAGCTCCATCAGGAAGACTTTGGCCCTGTGCCCCTACCTCCTGGTGGTTATGGCTCTTCAGTGAACTGTCACCTCTGAGACTCCTTGACACTGGAAATTAACTCCCCAGGTATGAGACCCACCCAGTCATTTGTCAACAAACACACAGGCAGTGCTCAACCTTATCCATGTGACCGGGGGCATGAAACTCTAGCCTACCACCCTCCTGGGCTCACCCCAGCTCACAAAGAATAGCCAGGAGACAGCTGAGCACGCTCCTTGACAGACCCGGAGAAGAATGGGTGCTAAGGGGGGCTTCCTGGAAGAAGTCTCCCTGGGGACTGGTTATTTTATTCAAGGGAGAAATGGGGGAAGGGAGAGAATTTTACAAAGCAAGTTAGTAGCAAAGATGGCACTAACCCAAGAGATCCTGTCCTTAGTCTGGCCCCAGATGGGGAGAAGACAGAGAGTTCTAGAGAGAATTTATTATGTACCTACAGTAGTTCTCCCTTATTTGTGGAGGGTATGTTCCAAGACCCCCAGTGGAAACATAGATTGTACTGAACCCTACATATACAATGTTTTTTCCTATACATACATCCCTGTGACAAACTTTAATTTATAAATGAGGCACAGTAAGAGAATATCTGAATTGCCAGCATCTTTTTTTTTTTTTTGGCCACGCCCTGTGGCATGAGAAATCTTATTTCCCCCACCAGGGGGCGAACCCGTGCCCCCTGCAGTGGAAGCATGGAGTCTTAACCACTGGACCGCCAGGGAAGTCCCCAGCATTGCTATTCTTGTGCTTTGGGGCCATTATTAAGTAAAATAGGGTTACTTGGACATAAGCACCGCGATACCGCCGCAGTCGATCTGATAGATCTGATAACAGAGACGGCTACTAAGTGACTCACAGGCAGGTAGTGTATAAGTGAGGATATGCTGGACAAAGGGATGATTTACGACTAGGGCTCGAGACTTCATCACGCTACTCAGAATGATTTAAAACCAACGAAGTGGGCTTCCCTGGTAGCGCAGTGGTTAAGAATCCGCCTGCCAGTGCAGGGGACACAGGTTCGAGCCCTGGTCCGGGAAGGTCCCACATGCCACGGAGCATCTAAGCCTGTGCGCCACAACTACTGGAAGCACCACAATGAAGAGTAGCACCCGCTCGCCGCAACTAGAGAAGGCCCGCCTGCAGCAACAAAGACCCAACGCAGCCAAAAAAAAAAAAAAAAAAAATTAAATTAAAAAAAAAAGATGAAGTTTTATTTCTGGAATTTTCCATTTGATATTTTCAGACTGTTGTTGACTGTGGGGTAACTGAAAACGCAGATAAGAGGGGACTACTGTATTTGTCCAGCTGGCCTCACACCAGCCTAGTGTCGAGTCTGAGAAACACATTATGGGGAGCTCCCAGTCTGCTACTTCCTTGCTGGGTAGCGTGGGGCAAATGATCACTCTGTGTTCTGTGTACTTTTCAGTGAAATGGGGATCATAAGTGTCCCCTTCACGGGATTCTTGTGCGGAATTAACTGACAAGTAGCAAACCCTTTGACTTTGGGTCCAGTCACTTCAGCTCTCTTTGTGCCTCAGTTTCCTCATCACACAGGGTGCTGTGGGGGTTATTTGAGATAATACTTGTAGCGCACTTGGATCAGTGCCTGGCACATAGTAAGTGCTAAATACATTTATTAATAGCATTTTTACCAAGACATGAATGCCAGTCAGTAAGAGTCTCCACCATGTAAGATCTTGCCCTTTTGAAGGGAAAAACTCAGGTGCGTGGCAGGTGGGAAGAGAGGACAAGTCTATGGGGGTCCTCCTGGTAGGGCAAGAAGCTCCCAAGCATCTGCCCCCAGCTGATCAGCTCCTTTTCAGAGGAACTGGAACGGAGGGATTTCAGGCGCTCGGTGGCATCCCCTCCCTCGGCCTCCTGTTTCCCGCCCTCGTCCCTACACGCTGGACGGCCTCACCAGCTCCCCCGGGCAGTCCAAGGAATGTGAAGAGGTAGGTGGGGGTGGGGAGGAGCGGGAGCCGCCGGGGAGAGACAAAGGGGCCGAGTCAGAGCCAGAGACACAAAGACGCGAGGAGGCTGGGAAGATAGAAGTGGGACAAGGACACGGGGAGGGACCAGCGGAGTCTGGAGGCCCGATTCTAGCCCAGCCCCGCAGGGCCAGCGGAGCGCCAGGGGTGGTCTGTGCTGCCCCCTGGCGGAAGGCTGCGGTAAGGAGACGGTGCGGACCAGATGCAGGAGAGGACTGGGGAATGCAGGGAGCGAGAGAGAGGTCAAGAGAGACGCAGAGAGAAACAAGAGATACCGAAAGAGACACAGAAACCCACAGAGAGACAGAGGGACAGAGAAAGACAGAGATAGAAACATACAGAGAGACACAGACGCAGAGAGAGACACAGATGCAGGGAGCGAGAGAGACAGAAACACAGAGAACAAAGTCAAAGGGATGGAAAGAGACAAGGAACCAAGTGACACAGAAACAGTGATAGAAAAAGACACCAGGAAGAAAGAGACCAGAAACACTAAGAGACACGGAAACGTGAAGACTGAAAGACCCAGAGATAAACACAGGGACGGAAAAAGAGGCAAAGATAGACACAAAAACAGAGACACTAAAAGAGACAGAGAGAAATCTAAAAAGAAACGACTCCCAGAGTCGCAGGCAGAGATTGAAAAAGATGAAGATAGGCTGAGAGGCGTACAGACCGGAGAGACAGTGGCCCCGGGGAGAGAACTGGGGAAGTCTCGAGGCGGGGAAGGGGGTGGGGGTGGGCTCTCAGCGTGGGGGCGGGGCTCCAGAGGGGCGAACCTATGAGAATCCACGTGCCTCACGCGGGTGTGACGAGACGGCCAGGACTAATACTGAAGGGGGCGGGGTTAGGACTTCGGGCGGGACCGAGGCCAGGGTATACTTAGCTCCTGGGAAGGGGTGGGGCAGACTACCTGGAGAACGAATGGGAGAGGCCGTGTTGGGGGGCGGGGCTTCACGGAGGCGGGACGTTCGGAAGCCCCTAAGCGTACCCCGTTAGACAGGGGGCGGGGCGCGAGGACAACCTCTGGTGTAAAGGGGCGTGGCTAGAACACTAAGGGGCGGGGTTTGAACGCTAAGAGAAGGCAAAGATAGAATTCTGGGACAGGGGGGCGGTGACCAAAGAAACCTGGGAGGGGCGGACAGAGAATCCTGAGGAGCAGCGGGTGTAGGTAGAATCCTACGACAGGGAGGGAGAGGAATGCTGGGGGGCGGGGCGGGAGTGGAATCCCAGGAGGGGGCGGGGTCAGACCAGCATGAGGGGGCGTGGCCCGAGCCTGAGAGCGGCTCGGTGCCCGGGGGAAGAAGGGGGTGGGTCCTGTGACGTCAGCGAGTCCGAAGCCAGAAAGAAGCCGGGGGCCGGGGGCGCTGAGCCGGGAGAACCGGACCGCGAGAGCAGAGACGGGAGAGCAGAGCGCGGCGGGAGCCAGCCGGGAGCCGAAGCCACTCAGGCACCTGCGCGTCTGCCCAACCGATCGGCGCACGCAGAGTGGCCTGCAGGTCCCCGCCCGGGCCCAGTCCCTCCCCGGGCCCCCCATGGCCCGGGACGCAGCCCTCCCGCCGTCGAAATTGTCGCCGCTGAAGCTGCCTCTACTGCCATTGCTGCTGCTACTGCTCCGGGAAACCGGTGAGAGACCGCAGGCGCCTCCCCGCCGCGCGCGAACCCATCCCCTTCCCTACCCCCAGCAGGAGGGTGGCGATGATGAGGCGAGACCACCCCCCTTTCCTTCACCCAGAGTTGGGAGTCTGAGGCCCGGGGAGAATTGAGGGCAGGGAGCCAGATGCCGAGGTCCTCGAGAGGGGCGGGGAGCTCGGACTTTGGGTCCCTTAGAGGGCCAAGAGTGATAATTCGGGCGACCTGGGGAAGGGCCTGCGAGCTCCAACCCCGAGCCCGAGAGTGCTAAAGGCTCTGACTCCCGGGCCCCAGAAAAATTAGGGGCTGAGGGCTCTATCTCTTGGGTCCCAGGAAGAATGAAGGCTAGGGGCTCTGTCTACTGGGGTCCTGGTAGAATTGGGGTCAGGAAGGGCTCAAACTTGTGGGTTCCAGACTGTGAGCACGGGGCTCTGTCTCCTGGGTCCCAGACAGAATTGGGGGGAGGGGAGGGCAAAAGGCCCTGTCTCCTGGGCTCCAGATTTAATTGTGGGCATTGGAATGTCTCCTGAGATTCAGACATAAATGTGGGCAGAAACCCTGACTCTTGGGTTATAGATATAATTAAGGGCCGGAGGCCCTGTCTGGAAGCTGGAGGCTCGGTCGGCTGTGTCCCAGGTAGATTAAGGAGGCCGAGTCCCGCCGGCTGGGACACTTCCCTTTCCTTGAGAGCCGTCGGCGGGGCATCCCTGGGGAAGTTTTCCGGGTTTCACTTTCGCCGAGCCAGGGCAAGGCGGGGGCGGGCGCTCTCCTGGCTCCCGGTCCCGGACTCCCGGTTTCGGGACCTTATCTTTCCTCTAGTCGCGCCTTTGTCCTAGGAGCCGCAGCGGGAGGTGGACGCGAAGAGATGCCGCCCTAATCCGCTGTCTCTCCCTCTGCTCGGCCCACCCCCCGCCTCCCGTTTCCCCCACCTCCCGTAGGGGAGGGGTGCAGCCCCGGGAGAGGGAGGGGATGGGAGGAAGCAGGTGAAGGAGGCTCTGGCCCCGCCCCTTTGCAGGTGACCCGGCTGTTTATTCCCAGCTAGAAATTCAGGATACTGGAGTTTCCCAAAGGTTTGCCAGAAACTACGGAGGGAGCTTGCGGGACCCCTGGTCTTTTTTTCCCAGCATGTGTCTGAATTGTCTCCCAGCTTTGACCCAGAACTTTGTACTGACTCTTCCATCGCCTGCCTCTCCCTCTGTGTCAGAAATAGGGAGATAAAGTCAGAACCTGCCACCTCTGTGAGAATGCTCAGAATCCACCCGTCCTTGGGCCAGACATTGACTTGGTGCGTGATCTCATGGAAGGCTCTTGATCACCCTGGGAGACAGGTCCAGTTCCTGTTCCCATTTTGCAGATGAGGAAACAGAGGCTTAGAAAGGGCAAGCCACTTTCCCAGGGTCCACAGCCAGTCTGCAGACTTCAGAGCCTTTCTTGCCTCTGCCCCGCCTGGTGGGCTTCAGAAAGTGTTTCTGAGCCTCCATTTCCTCCTTTGGAAAACTGAGATAATTCCTTCCCTGCGGGGCCATTGGAGGAATCTAGAGGTCCCACTGGTCCCCGGGGGGGGGGGGGGGGAAGCTCTTAGCACCTGAGGAGGAGGTCTTCCCCTTTCCTGACCCTCCATCCTTGTGCCTTTTCTCTCTGCTCTCCCTCCCCTCCTTCCCTCACTTTCTCTCCCCACTTCCTCTCTCCATTTCTCACCCTCTCCCTCTGCTCCTCTGGCTCTCTAATCTCTCTCCAAGCTCTTTCTCTCCTCCTTTCTTGCCCTCTCTCTCCCCTTTCCATCCATCTCTGTTTCCCTGTCCCTGGCTCCTCTGCCTTCCCCCTCCTTGGCCTCCACGGAATGAGGGTGCACCACCTGGGCTTCCTGCTGTGGCTGCCCTCCCCAGTCCTCCCAGCTTTCACTGCTCATCCATGTCAGCCAGGCAGCCCCACGGTAGCGGAGGGGGATGGGACGACAGGGGACTGCCCGCCTGCTGTCTCTTCTTGTTAAGGAAGGGGGACTGGACAGGGGAGAAGTAAGGGTGGGTCTGCTCACACCCTAGGGGGAGGAGAGGGGAGAGAGGGATACAGGGAGAGGCTGGAGATAAAGGGATGGGGACAGAAGCCAATAGAGGGAGGGCATCAGAAACAAATTTAGGGATGGGGTCAGAGACACATACAGGAATGGAACCGAGAGATGGGGGAATGAAATGCAGCCACAGGGATGCGGCAGTGTGGGAGTGGGAGCGGGGGGTAAGGGAGCTGGAAGGACATCTGGATAAAGGAAGGAACAGCATAAAGAGAGAGACAGACGTTTGGTGACAGGCAGGGGGCCCAAAAGACCCCAGCCAGTCAGTGACGGCGATGCCATGACCCAAGGAGGTCGGGGCACAGGCGACCCTCAAGGCCAGCAGTGTGGGGGGGCCACGGGGAGTGGTGGACACGGAAGGGACAGGGAGTTGGGCACTCTGGCCAGCTCCCCCGCCTCCGCCAGGGATGCTGTTACATTTTTAATGTCCCGGTGATGCTGAGAAATGGAGCAGGAGGGGGAGGAGAAGAGGGGACCCAGTAAGATGGCCCAGCAAAGAGAAAGTGTGTCACAGGTGTGGAGAGACATGCAGAGATGGGGAGACCCAGGAGGCAGAGAGAGCTGAGGGTCAGGGACACCGAGAAACGGCGGCCCTGAGACATGGAGACCAGAAACCTGAAGAGATTAGGGACCCCACGAATCGGTGCAGGGAGCCAGATTCCACAGACTAGGAGACCCAGACCTCAGATGTTGGAGATACAGAAGAAAAAGAAGATGAGAACAGCTAGGATTTTTTTGGCCTGGTGAAAGTGATCTGAAATTGATTGTGGTAATGGAGGCACAAATCTATGAATTTACTAAAAGCCATTGAGCTGGACACTTTATTTTTATTTATTTATTTATTTATTTTTGGCTGCATTGGGTCTTCATTGATGCATGCGGGCTTTCTCTAGTTGTGGTGAGCGGGGGCTGCTCTTTGTTGAGGTGCACGGGCTTCTCATTGTGGTGGCTTCTCTTGTTGCGGAGCACAGGCTCTAGGCACACGGGCTTCAGTAGCTGTGGCACTCGGACTCAGTAGTTGTGGCTTGCGGGCTCTAGAGCACAGGCTCAGTAGTTGTGGTGCCTGGGCTTAGTTGCTCCGCGGCATGTGAGATCTTCCCGGACCAGGGCTCGAACCCGTGTCCTCAGCATTGGCAGGCAGATT
The DNA here is from genome assembly GCF_039906515.1 of Pseudorca crassidens. Classification (NCBI taxonomy): domain Eukaryota; kingdom Metazoa; phylum Chordata; class Mammalia; order Artiodactyla; family Delphinidae; genus Pseudorca; species Pseudorca crassidens. Next base: position 11,626,832 of record NC_090315.1, on the reverse strand, counting down.
CTTAACCACTGTGCCACCAGGGAAGTCCCAAGCTGGTCACTTTAAAAGGGGGAATCGTATGGTATGGGAATTGTATCCCAATAAAGCAGTTAGAGAGAAAGACAGACAGACAGACACACACAGAGAGCAGAGACCAGGGACTCCTGGGAGACACAGCGGGGGGCAGACTCGGAACCCTAAGAATCAGAGACAGAGACACAAGAGATCAAAGAGACAGGACCTGCAGGAGGAGGAGGCCAGAGTCTCAGAGACAGAGATGTTTTGGTGTAAACTCTACGCTGGGCAGATCGGTGGGAGTGGGGTTCTGTCTGAGGGGCTTGACCAGGAAGAGATTCACCCCCAGAAGTATCAGACCCCACAGGGGAGACCTTCAGGGGGGTCACGCCCCTGCAGAAAGGCAGGGAAACCTCAGACCAGGGAGGGAAGGGGTCCCCCGAGGTGAGTGATGACCACGATCAGAGAGGTGGGCTGGGGGAGGGAGGTGCCAAAATGCAGGGCCAGACAGACAGCCCCATATCCCGGCTACCGCTGCGCACGCCCTCCTCAGACCGGCTCCTGGATGTCTGCTGTGAGGGTGGGCACTGTGATTAATGCAGTCAATTAGTTGGCAAGGTAGCTGAGGCAGCAGCTGAGGCCAGCGCTCCAAGCACGCCGGCCTTCAAGGACCTGCTGGAGTCTGCTGCACCCCATGGTGAGAGGGCAGGTCATGATGTGTTATTGGTCTGGAGGGCGTGAGACAAGCCTGGAGGAGCCAGCCAGGAAGGGACCCAGGAGTCCGGGCCCCCAGCCCCTTCCTCTCTGCCTTGATTTCCCTTCCCCAGATCTCAGGGTCTCAGGCTATAAGTCTCTGCACACCCCCAGATGTTTCCCCTGGGCTCACACAATGCCCTGGGCAGCCCCGACTCTGCCACCATAGGAAGCCTGCATCCCACGGCCCAGGCAGAGGAAGCGTGTCTGGGGACCCAGCTGACACCTCATGAAGCTGTCACCAGCCTGGCTGGCCAAGGGAAGCTGAGGGAGGGCGATGTTCCCATGGCCACACTCTCCCCTGCTGTGGTGCTGGTCACGTCCTGGCCAAGGTCAGGGCACAATCACCTGCCCAGCAGCGTGCTGGACACTAGGGTCCGAACTCCAGGCCAGCCTTCCTCCTGGCATCATTTCTCCTGCTTCTGCCTGAAACGCAAAACATCTGGGCATCAGCCCACACTAACCCCGTCCCCCTCACCCCCACAGCCAGTCAGCTTCTGTGTCCCAACCATTCCAACTTCTGAATGTGTTTCCAATCTGGTTCATCCTCCATCCCCACAACCCTGACCCCTGAAGCCCGACCCACTCCATTCTGAGGGATTTTTCTAAAGCACAAACCAAACCCTGTCCCTCCACCTGCCTATAACTCTCTGTGGCTCCCCAGTGCCCCCAAGAAAAAGCCCAAACTCTAACTCAGCCTCAGCCTGTATGACCTAGTGCACTGCTGATTCCCCGTCTTCACCTTTATCAAGCTCTTACAGTGTGCCAGGCACTGTTCTAGGCTCTGGGGATACAGCAGTGACCAAGACAGACGAAGATCCCTGCCCCTGGCACTGATGTTCTAGTGGGGAAGAGACATCAGCTGCTATGAGGAAATCGAAGCAGGGTCAATGGAGTTCCTGTTCTCATCATTAAGGTGGTCAGGGAACGCCCCAGAGCAAAGATCCGAAGGGAGGGAGGGAAAGGGAAGTGTTCCAGGATGAGAGAAAAGCAAGTGCAAAGGCCCGGAGGTGGGACTTGCCTGGCATGTCTGAGGAACAGCGAGGAGGATGGTGTGGCTGGAGCAGGGTGAACCAAGGGGAGAGGGTGAGAGATGAGGTCAGAAAGAGGATGAGCACAGGTCACGCAGGGCCTTGTGGGCTGCTGTAAAGACTTGAGCTTTTCTCTGAGTGAGGAGAGAGCCACAGCAGGGACCTGATCTGCTGTAGCTTCTCTGGCTGTGTGTGGGAACAGACTTCAGGGGCAACGGCAACCCTCCCTGGGGGGATGACCCAGGGGAGAGATGCCACTGGCTTAGACCAGGATACAGGCAATGCAGGGATCAGACCTGGTCCGCTTTGCAGATATATTTTGAAGATGGAGCCGACAGGATTTCCTGATGGATTGCATGGGTGGCGTGGAGTGGGGGGCGATGGTGAGAGAAAGAGAGGAGTCAGGGATGACTCCAAAGCTTCCATCCTGAACCTTTTACTGAAGTGGAAATACCTAATAAATGGGCCATTAACCCCACAGGGGCTGAACCATCCTATTCATTCATTCAGAATGAGACACTTAGAATAGGGATTGTAGAGCCATGGGATTTTTTTTTTTTTTTTTTGGCTGCACCGGGTCTTTTTTGCAGCATGTGGGATCTTAGTTTTGGGGCATGCATTGCAGGATCTAGTTCCCCAACCAGAGATCGAACCCCAGCCCCCTGCATTGGCGCTGAGTCTTACCCACTGGACCACCAGGGAAGTCCAAGCCATGGGATTTTAGAACCTCATTCATTCTGCAAATATTAAGCATCTACTAGAAGCCAGTCTCTGTTGCAGATACTGAGGGTGAGCAAAGCCAGGCAAAGAATTCCTGCTCTCAGAGAGCCAAGAAGGTCATGAAACTCTGCTGTGTGAGATGGAGAGAAAGTGAGGTGCAGGGTGAGGGAACGAGGGCCAGCTAGTTGGAGAGAGGAGGGCTGTGTGGCCATCGGGGACAGAGTACTGGTGATGAAAGCACTTGCTGAGAACCTTGCCCCACAAGAAGCTAAACGTGGGTTTTTTAAATTTAATTTTTATTTATTTATTTATTTTCGGCTGCGCCACTTGGCTTGCCAACCAGGGACTGAACCTGCGCCCTCCGCAGTGAAAGCACAGAGTCCTAGCCACTGGACCGCCAGGGAATTCCTAAAAGTGGGTGTTTTTTTTTAATCCTCTGAAGCAGCCAGGGCCACTCTAGATGCAGGAGGGCAGCCTCCCTCAGAAGAGCGGACTGAACCCAGGTCACAGCAGTGAAAGTGCCGAGTCCTAACCACTGGACCGCCAGAGAACTCCCCAGAAGAAGACAGGTATCTTGCAGCCACAGTGACTTCCTTAGGACAGGAAATCTGAGTCCCAGAAGGGACCCAGCGACCCAAAGAGGGCTGTGGGGCTCTGTGGGCTATACTTGGCTTCCCTTGGCAAGGGTCTCCTCCTCCAGGAAGCTCTCCTGCCTCTCCCCTCGGCTGGGTCAGGCCCCTGCTCTAGGTTCTCCCCCTCCCCCCCAGCCCCACCCCTTCAGTTTTTCCAGCGAAGTGCTTGGTGATCACTGTCTGTACAATGTCTGTCTCCCCTCCTGAATGTAAGCTCCTAGAGGACAAGCAAGTGATTTGTCCTGACACATCTGTGGTACCTGCCCCCAGAACAGAGTTTGATATTTATTCAACAGGTTTTTTTTTCTTAACAGTATTGATTGAGCACCTACTATAACCAGGCCCTGGTGTAGGCTCTGGGGATACAGTAGGAAACAAGACAGGCAAATCCCTGTCCTCAGGGGCTGACCCTCTAGCACCCAGGGCCTGCGGGTTGAGTCACTGTTTTTTGCCCACTGGTTGGCATAGTCTGGGAAAGAATAACTGGTGGGAAGGTTCCTACCATTCATGCCCTTGAAGTTCTAAATCTTCGCTTTAGGGACTTCCCTGGTGGTGCAGTGGTTAAGAATCCGCCTGCCAATGCAGGGGACACAGGTTCAAGCCCTGGTCCGGGAAGATCTCACATGCCGCGGAGCAACTAAGCCCGTGCGCCACAACTACTGAGCCCATGTGCTGCAACTACTGAAGCCCGCGCGCCTAGAGCCAGTGCTCCGCAACAAGAGAAGCCACCGCAATGAGAAGCCTATGCACCGCAACGAAGAGTAGCCTCCTCTCGCCACAACTAGAGAAAGCCCGTGCGCAGCAACAAAGACCCAATGCAGCCAAAAATAAATATAAAATAAGCTTAATAAATAAATAAATAAATAAAATCTTCACTTTAGCCAAGTCCTTCTCCAAGTGAAGAACCCTTAATGGCTCCCACTTACCTCAAGAAGAAAACTTAAGCTCTTGGCCCTGCCCTACTTTGCTTCTGCAGCTCACACTGGCCTGGGTTTTTCCCTGACGGAGTGCCCTTCCCTCCTCACCCAGCTAGAAAGGGGCATAGCCTTTGGGAACCCTTGTCCCATACTCAGTGCCTTTGGGGGCCATGTGGGTTCCTGGCACCTTGAGGGAAGGGGGTGGCCCTTCCTCAGCTCCACCTAACTGTTGCCACCAGAGCCTCATATCCTGATTTTTGTCTGGATTCGACCTTTAATCTCCAGACCCTTCTGTGGTGCTAATTCACTTCTGGAACAATGTTATGTGGGCCAAAAGTAACTATGTGGGAGAGCCGGATTTGGCCTGCAGCGGATGGCTGGCCGCCTCTGCTCGACTCCCCCGCCCTGCCAGCCCTTTGAGGATCTTACAGGAGAAAATCGTTGTAACGGAATTGTCACAAGGGACCCTGCAGGGCTGCTTAAACATCCCCATTTCACAGATGGAGGAAATTAGGCTCGAGACAAGGTCCCCACCTGGAAAGGGACAGAGCCAGCTGGAAGCCCCCAGCCAGGTGCTCCGGGGGCCCACACATGACACTCTGCAGTTTGGTCCCGCCGCAGAGGAGGAGCCCATCTTCCAAGGTGGCACCCTTGGGTTTGAGTTGCAAGATATACGTGGGGCTTCCACGAGATGACGTCTGTGTCACACAATGGCCTTCACTGATAACTTGTTTTGAGAAGTGCTTGGGACGGGTCCTGCCCAAGGGGCTGCCTTCTGCTGGGGACCCTCTCACTAGGGGCCCCTGTTAATTTTCCCTGGGTTCCTGTGTGAGGCCAGCGGTGGCACACGCTCCTCCCCTCACATCTGGAGACAGCTGGGCATGGGCCTTGCCTTGAGGCTGGGTGTCGAGGGCTACTTGTAATTACACTTACCTGGCTATGTTTATTTACCAAGCACTGATCTTGTGTTTCCGGTGACCCTGTGTGCCAAGTACTCTACAAACATCCTTTAATCCTTAAACGGCAATCCCTAGGAGATGGGCACCATTATTACCCTCCTTTTACAGCCGAGGAAACTGAGGCACAGAGAGGTTAAATGACTTGCCCAGTGTCACACAGTCAGTAAGTTGCCGAGCCAGGATTCAAACCCAGGCACTCTGCCCTCAGTCACCATGCTGTACTGCCTTACACAGCAGAGAAACATTCATCTTTATTCTGGTTTTTATTTTTTTTATTATTTATTTTTGGCTGCGCTGGGTCTTCGTTGCTGTGTGCGGGCTTTTTCTAGTTGCTGTGCGTGGGCTTCTCATTGCGCTGGCTTCTCTTGTTGCGGAGCACGGGCTCCAGGTGCACGGGCTTCAGTAGTTGTGGCTCACGGGCTCCAGAGCGCAGGTTGAGCAGTTGTGGCGCACGGGCTTAGTTGCTCCGTGGCATGTGGGATCTTCCCGGACCAGGGCTCGAACCCGTGTCCCCTGCGTCGGCAGACGGATTCCCAACCACTGCACCACCAAGGAAGCCCCAGATTTTTTTTTTTGGTCACGCCGCGTGGCATGCGGGATCTTAGTTCCCTGACCAGGAATCGAACCCGTACCCCCTGCAGTGGAGGCGCAGAGTCTTAACCACTGGACCACCAGGGAAGTCCCCTTTATTCCAGTTTTTATTAACAATCAGAAAACAAAAGATAAGCTGGGAAATAAAAGCCATACGTTCAGACAAAAACTGGTACGCAAATGCTCACAGCAGCTTTATTCATAATTGCCAAAAGGTGAAAACAACTCAAATGTCCATGAACTGATGAACGGATAAACACAATGTGGTCAATGCATACAATGGAATATTACTGAGCCATAAAAAGGAACAAGGCACTGACCCACGTTACAGCGTGGGTGCACCTTGAAGACATGCCAAGTGAAAGAAACCAGACACAAAGGCCACATGTTGTATGATTTGATTTATGCAAAATGTCCACAAGAAGAGAATCTACAGAGACAGAAAATAGACTAGTGATTGCTAGGGGATGGGAGGAGGGGGAAGGGGAGGGACTGTTTAATGGGTACAGGGATTTCTTTGGGGGATTTTAAAAATGTCCTAAACTTGATTTTGGCGATGGTTGCACAACTCTTGTGAATATATGAAAAGCCATTGAATCGTACTTTATTTATTTATTAGTCTAACTTTAAAAAAAATATACATAAGATATAGACATTTATTTATTTACATACTTATTTTGGTTGTGCCAGGTCTTAGCTGCGGCACGCGGACTTAGTTGCAGCATGTGAACTCTTAGTTGCGGCATGCGTGCGGGATCTAGTTCCCTGACCAGGGATCAAACCCAGGCCCCCTGCATTAGGAGCACGGAGTCTTACCCACTGGACCACTAGGGAAGTCCCTGAATTGTACATTTTTTCTTTTCTTTCCTTTTTTTTTTTTTTTTAGCGGTACGCGGGCCTCTCACTGTTGTGGCCTCTCCCGTTGCGGAGCACAGGCTCCGGACGCGCAGGCTCAGCGGCCATGGCTCACGGACCCAGCCGCTCCGCGGCATGTGGGATCTTCCCGGACCGGGGCATGAACCCGTGTCCCCTGCATCGGCAGGCGGACTCTCAACCACTGCGCCACCAGGGAAGCCCTGAATTGTACATTTTTAATGGGAGAGTGGGAATTATATCTCAGCAAGGCTGTTTTCAAAAAAATAGGCACAGCAACTACTGAGCCCGCGTGCTGCAACTACTGAAGCCCCGCGCGCCTAGAGCCCGTGCTCTGCAACAAGAGAAGCCGCAGCAATGAGAAGCCCGCATGCATCAGTGAAGACCCAACGCAGCCAAAAAATAAATAAAAATTAAAAAAAAAAAAAAGGCACAGAGGGCTGTAGGTTTTATAGAAAGGTGAGAGAAAGTATTATTCCTAGGTAGGAAAAAAAATGAAAACTGTCCTCACACTTTGAATTTTTTTTTAATTTCTTTTGGGATAGATTCAGGTTTTTGTTATTTTTGGAGGATTCTTTTTTCCCTCCAAACATTTGATAATGAAAAGTTTCGAACACACAAGTGTAAGTTGGAAGAATGACCCAGCAGCCTCCCTCATCCTCTGCCCCTAGACTTGACAAAGGGTCACATTTTGCCACGTTTGACTTCGTGACTTTATCGTTTTTGTTGTTGTTGTTTATCATCTCCTTCTCCTTCTCCTTCTCCTTCTTCTCCGCGCAGCTTGTGGGATCTTAGTTCCCAGACTAGGGACTGAACCCAGGCCCTCGGCAGTGAGATCGCAGAGTCCTAACCACTGGACCGCCAGGGAAGTCCCATCCGCCATTTATCTTCTAAGAAAAAGGAATACTACATAAAATAGATAACCAGCAAGGACCTATTGTATAGCACAGGGAACTATACTCAATATTTTGTAAAACCTATAAAGGAAAAGAATCTGAAAAAGAATATACAATACACATATATGTATTGACAGATATATATAAACTGAATCACTGTGCTGTACACCTGAAACTAACACATTGTAAATCAACTATACTTCAATAAAATAAAAATAAAATAGGGAATTCCCTGGCGGTCCAGTGGTTAGGACTCCAGGCTTTCACTGCCATGGCCTGGGTTCAGTCCCTGGTGGGGGAAATAAGATACCGCAAGCTGCGCGGCACGGCATAAAATTAAATTAAATTAAATTTAAAAAAATTTTTTTAACTTTAAAGGAATACTACATAACCACAATTTAATCATCACACCTAAGATCATGAATGGTAATTCCATAATCATATGTCATCTAGCCTGGACACAAATGTCCCTAGTTTTCCTCAAACTCTTTCTGGCTGGCCTTTTGGGAATTGGGATTTCATAAAGATCCCTGCATTGCATTGCGGGTCTGCATTTCAGGGGGCGGCCCCTCAGTGATGGCCCGGCCTGGCCCGGAGGTGTCTGGGTCCTTCACTGACCCGACCTCTCTCTCTCGTCTCTCCGCAGGAGCCCAGGATGTGCGAGTTCGGGCTGCAGCCGAGGTGCGGGGCCAGCTGGGGGACACCGTAGAGTTGCCGTGCCACCTGCTGCCCCCAGCGCCTGAAATCCGAGTGTCACAGGTGACGTGGCTGCGCCTGGACGCGCCTGAGGGTAACCAGAACGTGGCTATCTTCCACCCCCAGTATGGTCCCAGCTTCCCCAGCCCGAAGCCTGGCAAGGAGCGGCTGTCCTTCGTCAATGCCGGGCAGAGCACCGGGGCCGGGCAAGGCACAGAGCTGGAGGTGCGGGACGCCACACTGGCCCTCCGGGGGCTGACGGTGGAGGACGAGGGCAACTACACCTGCGAGTTTGCCACCTTCCCCCGGGGCACCAGTCGGGGAGTGACCTGGCTCAGAGTCATAGGTGAGCAGGGTGGGGGGCAGGGCTGCAACGAAGTGGGAGGGTCGGGGATGCAATGCACGAGAGCCCCTCAGCGGTCTGTTTCTCCTCTTTAGCTGTGATATCGACCTTGTCCGTGATCTTCAGCCAATGGGCAGCTGAAGCACCTACTGTTTGCCACACGCTGTTCTGCAAGTTGGAGAGACAGCCGGCAACATGTGTTCAGCAAATTGAGTACCTACTCTGTGCCAGGCACTATGCTAGGCTCTAGGGATAAAGCAGTGAGGAAGACAGCACTCCCTGCCCTCCTGGAGCTTATACTCCAAACAAAGGAGTAGATAACATCCATAAGAAAAATAAGAGTGAGTCAGGTGGTTATAGGTGCTTCAGAAGTTGGAAGGGAGCAGGTTACAATTGTAAGCGAGGGTGGTCTGGTGCTAACCCATAACCCAAACTAGGAGGTGAAGGAGCCCTGCAGGTCTAGGAAGAGGGTTTCAGGCAGTGGGAATAGCAAGTGCAAAGGCCCTGAGGCAGGGCACACCCGGGGAAGAGCAGGGAAGTCAGTGTGGCTGGAGATGCATGAATGGAGGAAAGTAGAAGGAGACAAGGTCAAGGAGGTGATGGGGGAGCACAGATCACAGCCTCACGGACCACGTGAAGATTTTGGCTTTTGCCTTGAGAGAACAAGAGCTACAGGAAATTCTGAACAGAAGAGGGATGCGATCTGGCTTGGGTTTTCACAGGCTCCTTCTGGCTATGTGGTTGGTGAGGGTGGAGGCTGGGAGACCACTAAGGAGGTGACGGCATATGTCCAGGTGGGAGATGATGGCATCTAGACCAAGATGGAGGCAGTGGGGGTGATGAGAAGAGATTGGATTATGGAAATATTTTAGAGGTAAAGCCAGAGAACAATCAATTTGGCAAACAAAGGAAACACCAGGATGTTGCAATACTCAGAGTGAGGGCCCCAGTGGACTCATTTAGATAGAATGGTCAGCAAAAGCCTCTTCGTCGAGTCCCAAAGTGTGAGCAGGAGCCACCCCCAGGGACTCGTCCACGGGCAGAGGAATGAAGGCATAAGCAGAGGGAACAGCCTACGCACATGCTGGGACATGAGAGCCAGCTTGGCATGTCCTAGAGAGGAGGCTGGTGGGGTTGGTGGCAAGGGCTTGAGTGACCCTCAACAAGGCAAGAAAACAGACAGGGTCATGACGATTGCATGGGCCTCGTAGACAGAGGCCAGGTGGCTCGACTTCATCTGAATTTTTTTTTTTTTTTTTCTGCTACGCCGCTCAGCTTCCAGGATCTTAGTTCCCCGACCAGGGACTGAACCCCCACCTTCGGCAGTGAAAGCTTGGAGTCCTAACCACTGGACCACCAGGGAATCCCCTTTATCTGAAATATTATTTGGAGCCATCAGAGGGTTTCAAATCATAAGAACATCCTGACAAGGCTTTTGAAATTGCTTAAAAAAAAATGACTGGCTGCTGTGTGTGGGCCATCAGAAGGGTAGACGAAGGTAGAGGGAAGCAAGGAGACCAGGTGAGAGGAGGCATTGGCTTGGAAGGGGGAAGAAGCAGGAGGGGAGGGGAGGGGAATAAAAAGAGAAGTGGAAATAATCACATTTTTAAGAGACAGAAGGTGCTTGTTCGTGAATTAAGGGAGGAGGAGAATCAAGAACTCCCAGCCCTCTGGTCCAGCAGGAAGGTGACCCGCACAACCACTTAGCGAAATGGGGAAGACTTAGGGAAGGCGTCTTTTTGAAGATGCTATTTCTTGCTAAATCTAGGCAATCCCCTGGGATCCCATCGTCCCCCGGCAACTCCACAGAAGCCACGTCACTCTGGACACTTAAGTCCCCCCCTCTCAGCCCCAGAGAGTTGGGGAAGTGTACTGTGTACTGTCCCTCAGTACACACTTCCCTTCCCAAGGTGCCCCAAAACCACAGTTGTTTCACAAAAAGCACAGCTGTTCTCCCCGCTCATCCGTCACAAAGGTCTCTCTTCTGCAATCATTTGTTCTATTCAAGAGATGCATAGAGAGCGCCTACCATGCACCAGGTGCCTACAAAGGTGCAGAACAGAACAGTGAAGCCTCTGCTTTCTTGGGGAGTCAGATGTCAGGGAAGTTTCCTTGAGGAAGTGAGGCTGGGATCTGGAGGAGGAGGAAGAACAAGACAAGGAGAAGGGAGGCCAGAGCACTCCAGGCAGTGCAAGTCGCTAAGACCCTGCAGTGGGTGGGAGCAGGGATGGGGTGGGTGTGCCTGGAGCTGTCATAGGACTGATGGGAGGGTGATCAGGGAGGATGTGAGCAGGCCCATCAGACTTTGGCGGTCAGGAGAGAATGCAGGAAGGATAGGAAAGGAGAGGAAGGCAGTACCACGTTGAGAAGCTCAGGACATATCCAGGTGGAGAGATCCAGGAGGCAGCTAGAGATGCTTCCTGGATCTCTCCACCTGGTGGAGAACTCAGGTGTCTGGTTATGGGCACACATTAGTAACTGTGGGTTGTCATTATTATTCCTCGTGGAGGTTTACCCTGCCTCATATTTTTCCATGTTTTCCAGGAGGATGAGTGAAAAGGGCAAAAAATTTCCAGCTTTGGGAAGCTCCATTGCCTTTATCCCACTTCTGGCACCACAATCTAATGGTGATTAAAGGAAAAGAAGTTGGAGGGCTTTTCAGCTGGACCTTTGAACCTCATTATTCTGCTTTGGCTTTCCTTTTAAAATCTCGGCCTCTTCCAGACTTGTGGACATTGTCTGTTTTTCTAGCAGAGCAGAACAGAAAATATAATGGCTAATACTTAGGTAGCACAGTGAGTGTCCAGTACCGTCCAAAGTGCTTTACATATCAATTTATTTAATCTGTACAACAATCCTACGTGGTGGGTACTATGATTATCCCCACTTTACAAAACAGGAAGCTGAGGTACAGAGTTGGGAAATGACTTGCCCAAAGCCATGCAGCAGCAAAGCAGCAAAGCTGGGAATTGAACCCAGGCAGTTGGGGCTTAACTGCTCAGCTCCACTGCTGCTGAGGTGTTTGTTGAATGACTCTAGGTGTGGAGTGACCCACGCTGCCCTCTGTTCCTCTCCCCAGCCCAGCCCCAGAACCATGCCGAAACACAAGAAGTCACACTCAGTCTGGATCCTGTACCCGTGGCCCGCTGTGTCTCCACGGGCGGCCGGCCACCTGCCCGAGTCTCCTGGCTCTCACCCTTGGATGGGGAGGCCAGAGAGAGCCAGGTGTCAGGACCCCTGCCTGGTACAGTCACCGTCACCAGCCGCTTCACCTTGGTACCCTTGGGCCAAGCAGATGGTGTCAAGATCACCTGCAAAGTGGAGCACGAGAGCTTTGAGGAGCCAGTTCTGCTGCCTGTGACCCTCTCTGTGCGCTGTGAGTGCATCAGGATATGACCACACCCCCAATACAGTCTACACCGGCTTCTCTAAGGCACCGTATACATTATCCCTGAGTGTTGTCTACATTGGCATTCTGGGTCAGATTCTGCACTGCCTTCCTGCCCATTGTCTACACTGGCTCCCCGGGACAACATCTGCACACTGTCCCCTCATTGTCTATACTGGCTTCACGAGGCTCTCACCTTGCTGCCACAGTCAATGGTAAATCAGAACGGGTTTGCAAGGGTCGGTATTATACATTTCTTCCCGATTCCACATCCAGTGAAGTCTTACCGGTAGCTTCAATCAGCCGTGTGGAGTATTTACACCAAGGAAATTGGCAAACACCTCAAATCAGGGCTATTCTATTTTTTTTTCCCCTCCCTTTTCAGAGAGCCAGTTTACCAGCACACAACTGCACCCGGCAATCTTCTGGCTCTCGTGGACCCCAGTTGACACTGCTCCCTCACTGTCTATATCCACTACTCTGTCTACACTACCCAACCCAATATTGTCTACATACACACCCCCATTCATACTGTCTAAATTGGTTCCCTGGACACTGTCTATACTGACTCTCCTACTTCTGCCCCCCAGTGTAATCACATTGGCCCCTCTGGACCCTATCAACAAAATATGTGTTTTGTTGTTGTTGTTTTTTGGCCACTCTGTGGATTAAACCCGGGACCACGGCAGTGAAAGAGCCGTGTCCTAACCACTGGACCGCCAAGGAATTCCCCGCTGTACGCTGTCAATATCAACCCCTTCTGACATGTTCTGCGCTAGCTCTTCCCCAAACTGCTTACACCGACACTGCCTGATATTACCCAGAGAGGCTCCCCTTGGCACTCTTCCCACAGACCCTGCCAAACAGTTACTTTAGCAGCTTTTCCAGCTGCTGTCCAGTCACACCCCATACCCCAACTCAGCATTTTCTATACTAGTTCCCCAGACAATGCCTTCAGTTAAACTAACTCCCTTACCCACTCTGGGCATGTCAGAAATGACACACGTTATCTAGAGTGGCTGCCTCGGGCGCTGCCTGCGACGAACAGTAACTTCCTCAAAATGACCCTCAGCCGTGTCCCTGGACAGTGTCTATACAGCCCGGATTGATTTGCCCCAGGCATTTTCCATGGGTCCACCTCCTGCCAGCCCATTTCTTTAGGATTCTTATCTATCTGCTCACCTATCACCCCCTTTGGGATTCTCCCTGTCACTGAGCCAGTCCCCCCATTTCCTCCAGACCCCCCTGAGGTCTCCATATCTGGCTATGATGACAACTGGTATGTCGGCCGTAGTGAGGCCTCCCTGAACTGTGACGTCCGCAGCAAACCAGAGCCCACAGGCTACGACTGGAGCACGTGAGTCCTGTTTGGACCCAGACTCCTGGGTCTGAGGGGGGAGGGGCCGGGGGCCTGGACTCTGGGTCTGAGGGGGGAGGGGCCGCGGTCTGGATCCTGGGTCTGAGGGGGGAGGGGCCGGGGGCCTGGATCCTGGGTCTGAGGGGGGAGGGGCCGGGGGCCTGGATCCTGGGTCTGAGGGGGGAGGGGCCAGGGTCTGGATCCTGAGTCTGAGGGAGGAGGGGCCAGGGGTCTGGATCCTGGGGCTGAGGGAGGAGGGGCCGGGGGTCTGGATCCTGGGGCTGAGGGAGGAGGGGCTGGGGGCCTGTATCCTGGGTCTGAGGGGGGAGGGGCCGCGGTCTGGATCCTGGGTCTGAGGGAGGAGGGGCTGGGGGCCCGGACTACTGTGCTGTGAGAGAGGAGCTCCAGCGGCCTGAAACCGTGATTCCTCCAGAAAGAGGGACTCGCAGTTTGGGGTGTTAAGGAGTAAGTTTCAGGTCCGTAGAGCTTGGCTCCTGAGGGCTGTGTGACCTGTACTCCCCGTGGACCATGCTGTCCTTCTCATGTGACCCCCAAACCCCCCAGGACTTCAGGCGTCTTCCCAGCCTCAGCAGTAGCCCAGGGCCCCAAGCTGATCGTCCACTCGGTGGACCGGCTCTTCAACACCACCTTCATCTGCACCGTCACCAACGCCGTGGGCACGGGCCACGCCGAGCAGGTGGTCCTAGTTCGAGGTAAGCGGGGCTTGGGGATGGTGTGTACGACTGGGTCTGCTCCCCAAGTGTTCCTCCCTTCTGGGTCCTGGGGCTGCACTGGAGGAGGCTGCGCCGCCGACTTGGGGAGAATTCAGACCCGCCTCAATGATGGGAGGGGGACGGTGTGGCTTGCCCCCAGGTGGGATCTGGATTGGGGTGACAGGGTAGGTGCTGACAGAGGAGTTAGGACGTTGAGACCTGAGCTGGGGTCTTCCTAGAAAGTAGAGGCCTGGGAAGGGCCTTCAGGGAGAGTTCCAGGGACATTGGCCTGGCCTCCAGCCAGTGAGACACGCCCACAGAATTGCACAACTAACAGTCATGTGAGGGCAGCTAGACAAACACTGGGGAACAATGGACTTCTTACAGTGAGGGCTGGTCAGTATGACCCAGAAACCTGTTTGAGTGTGTGTTGGGATGTTTGTGTTTCTAGAGGTGGTATTTTGGGTTTCTTTTGCTTTGCTTTGGTTTTTGGATTTTTTTGGCCTACCACTTGGCTTGCGGGATCTTAGTTCCCCGACCAGGGATCGAACCCACGGCAATGAAAGTGTGGAGTCCTAACCACTGGACTGCCAGGGAATTCCCTGGAGGTGGTATTTTGGAAATGGTGGCTGATGTGTCTATGGGTCAATAGTTCTCTGAGTCTCCACAATGGGAACTCAAAAACACAGATAGGACCCAAGACTTAGCTGGAGAGGAAATAAATAAAGCCAAAAATAAAGCCCAGGTTCGGGCTGATGGAAGTGGGGTCGCCATCACAACTGTAGCCCAGGAGGCTTAGAGGGAGGCAGGGGGCCTCAGTGGGTGGGAGGAGGGCCCCCTCAGAAACACAACCAAAGACAAACTCACAGGCATGGGTGTGAAGACAGACACACCCACACCTGGAGACAGACGGAAGCAGGCCCCTTACTGAGATGATCAACACACACACACGCACACGCACACCCGGAAAGACACCCAAGTGAAAACGGATCCCTCTTGAGGAATTCAGACACTCGCCGGGGAGATATGACGTAGCTACTGAGAAATAGTGTCACAGACCACACACCCAGAAAGACTGTTGGCCCACCTTCAGCGCATCTGACACGGTCAGGTGCACAAACACACACACCTGGAGGCAGACACCATCACGCAAACATGCTAGAAGCCAAAAGAACCGCGGACAGCAACAATTCCACGCGCGGAAACATCGGCGCTCACACACAGATGCTGAGAAGGTAACTCGAAGACGTTCTCAAGTGCACACCCTCGGAAACTCCAAAAACCCCATTGTGGAGATTCTCTTTCAACAAACCGTCATCTGACAAGTATTTGCTGAGTCTTCCTGTTGGCCAGGCAGTCTCCTCTATGTGGGGAATACAATGGTGACCCAGTCTCAGTCCCTGCCCTCAAAGGAACAGCTGGAGGAGGGTCAGCTCCACCCACCCAGCGAGGTGCCCAACTGGAAATACACCCCCTGAACCTTTATCCCAGAAACTCACCAGAGAAACTGGTCTCCCCACCCGCACTGGGTCACTAGGCACCTCTGTGGGGTGGAGCCTGCAGAACACAGGCGGGATCACACTTGAGGGCCATCGGAGGAAGACAGAGCCACGAAAGCATGGACATGCCCCCGAAACACCCAGAAACCCCAGGGATATCCACCACTGGAAACCCCAAAGCGAACACGCTGGGTTCAGAGTTCAGCCTCGAGTGATATTCACCAAGTGAAACACACATACTCAGAGCCCCATCGGGAACCTGGGCAGTTGCGGGCTGCGGGTAATGCACAGAGAATCACACCCCCAGAGACTCTCCCAGTGGTACCCACAGACCCGCAGACAGTCAAAAGCTTCATGGCAAAGACGTGCACCTACGGATGGACGCCAACAAACATGGGGACACCCTCTGAGCACCCTAGAAATCATCACGGGCAGTGAGTGTGCCAACAGGTGGCCTTGCCCGGAGAGGAGATTCACTCACAGCTCTTGACAGGGTCACGTCAGAGGGTCTCAGAGACGCCTCACGTCCCCACGCGCACTCAGAACCGCATACGCTCGCACGCTCGGTTTGGGGTTCGCGCCAGCGAAAACATGAGAACACAGGCAAGGCCACAGGCTAGACATTGCTTCAGAGAATTTCTGACCCACAGACAGGTACACGCTCACCCACCATCTCCAAATCATCATCCCCAGTAACACAGACACACGTTCCGACACGTGCGAAAACTGGGCTCCAGACTTCACTGAAAGCAATCTTTCCCATCTCCAGGGTACAGGTACAGGAATACATTCCCCCTAAAAAGCTTCACAAAATACTACTTACCCTTCACACTTGAGGTAAACTTTTTCTGTTCTATTTTGTTTTACTGCTGCTTGTGAGGCACCAGACTGATCTGCAGCCCGCTAGGTCGTGACCCCCCCTTTTTGGAAAGCATCCAGAAACAGATGCCTGGGTCCCAGCCCCTCTAGTGTGCAGAGGCGCAGGGAGGGGAGGGTCAGGTGTAAGTGGACCCTCCCCATCCCGTCCCCCCCCCCCCCCCGCCCCGGTCTCTCCCAGTCACACCCTGCATGCAGGGGTGGGGGAAGCGGGGGATCTGATAAGATGCCAGTTGCATCCATGTCTATCCCTGTTGTGGGGCCTGGACGCCCCCTCCCTCATCCTCACTCCTCCCCGCTTAGGGCTCCCTGACTTCCTTCTCCGCCCAACCCCACCCCCCATCCTCCCCCAGACCCCTCCCCTCCCACAAGCTCAGGCCCTGCTGGGAGAGGAAACCGGGAATGGGGGCTTCAGGAGCCCCATTCGCCACACTGGGGACACGTGCTCCCAGCCACTCCCGCTCCCGGTGTGTGTGGGGGGGAGGAATTACCAGGAGGCCCCTGGCCCTTCTCAATCCCCTTTCTCTCAAGTGCAAAGAGCTTTGGAATCAGACAGCCTCACACAAATCTAGGCTGCCTCTTCCTGGTTGGATCAGCCCCAAGATTCTGTGACGCTGACCTCAGAGTTTCTGGGAGGGGGTCTCAAACTCGGATGCCTACAGGGTCCTGGCGAGTGACCGGGGTGGCCAGGTGTGGAACTCTGTCCCCTTCGGAGTCACCAGCCTGACTCATCCACAGCCCATCTCACCAGGTGGAGGAGATGAAAGTTTAGTGTTGCCAGAAATGATTTTTTTTTTTTTTATTTTTTGGCCACGTCTTATGGCATGCAGGATCTTAGTTCCCCCACCGGGGATTGAAGCCATGCCCTCTACAGTGGAAGCGCAGTCTCTTAACCACTGGACCGCCAGGGTAGTCCCTGGGATCTGATTTTCTTTTTCCCCCTAAAAGAAATCTGGAATTTGCAGTGAAATGGCCTAGTGCTTTAAATGTTAGCTGGCAAGTTTAATTTTGGTTGTTGGTTGGTTGGTTGGTTGGTTTTCTATTTTGTTAGCAAGTTTAATTTGGGGAAAACGCTGTGCAGGTGTAAAGAGATCCATCTGGAGGCCACCCACTGGCAACGCCTCCGCATACAAAGTGCCCAGCCTGTAGTGAAGAGGGAACGGGCTCTCCCTTCCCCCCACCTTCTTCTGCCCAAGTTGAGTAACCTCCCTAGTTCCCGTCACTGCCCTGCTGTGTCCTGGGTCCCCCCTCCCCACTCCCAGATGTATCCTCTTGACCTCGTGTCTCCCTTTCTCTCTCACCCCTTCTTCTCTCTCCTCAGACACCTCCCGGGCCTCGCCCCGAGACGTGGGTCCAGTGGTGTGGGGGGCTGGTGGGGGCGTACTGCTGCTCTTGCTGCTTCTGGCTGGGGGACCCTTGGCTTTCATCGTGCTGAGGGTGAAGAGAAGGCGGAAGAGCCCAGGAGGAGGACCCGGCGGCAGAGGAGGGTCCTACGATCCGAAAACTCAGGTGTTTGGGAATGGGGGTCCCGTCTTCTGGACGCCAAGTGCCCCTGGTCCCCTGAGGCCAGAGGGTAAGGACGAGGAGGACGAAGAGGACGAAGAGGCAGAGAAAGGCCTCATGTTGCCTCCGCCCCCGGCACTCGAGGACGACATGGAGTCCCAGCTGGACGGCTCCCTCATCTCCCGGCGGGCAGTTTATGTGTGACCCCAAGACAGGCAGACAGCCAAGGGTCCCATACTGGTTGAACTTGTTTGTCCGGAAGACACTGGAGTTCAAAGCTACCTCCCGCTTCCTTTCCTGGGATGTGGAGGGAGGTGGAATGTCACACACTGGACTTCTGTCTCCAGGGCTGCATGGGGCAGGGGAGCCCCCCACCCCGGGGAGCTCGGGAATGGGGAACCACAGAGCACCCTCCCCCCCAGAGACTCGATTTGGGCTCCAGCCTGCTCTGGCCCCATGACACTCAGGAGTTAATAAACACCTTGGAGGAAAACATTGGGGGTGTCTTGTAATACATCGGACCCCCTCCTTGGGGGGTGGGACAGGGACTGCTAGGTCCCAGGGGGTGGGCCCTGGAGACTGGGAGCCTGGTGGAGGCTAGACTTGGTGAGGCTGGGGTTGGGGGCCGGCGGGGGTGGGCTCTGGTCACTTGGGTCCTTGAAGGACACATTGGATGCCCGAGACACCTAAAGCCAGTGGGACTGGGAACTGGGCTTGGACTCGGGAGTTCCAGGACAGAGGCTGCCTCCCTGGGTGGAGGGGCCAAACTGGCGGGAGAACTGAGCTCCCCGGGAGAGCGGGGCTGGGATCCTGGACTTGTGGGCCCTTGAAGGTGGGGAGGTGCTGTGATCTGATCCTCTGAGGGCAGCTCAGACCCGACCTCCCAGAGCTTGCTGAGGATACTGGGAGGGAGGACCGCCCCTTCATTCTCGGGGGCCCTGAGGGGATGGGGCAGGGGGGGTTGCTGAGGAACCAGGAAAGTCCCGCCTCTGGAAGAACAAGGCAGTGGCCTTTCCTACCTCCTTTGTGTTCCCTTGTCCCCAGGCTGTGCCCAAGGGGATTTTCGGTGATTCAGAGGGAGGGGCTGCAGCTCTGCATCCTTCTCACTCCCCGCCACCATTAGAAAATCTCCCAAACCCGGGCAGGGAACTGCGGTGGAGGCATGACGGGGGGCAGGGTTACCTCTGCTCTCCTGAGCCCCGTGACCACCTTGGTAAAACACCAGTGGGCTTCATCTCTGCTCCTGAGGCTGTCATGGGATTCAGTAAGGCTGCGCCCGAATGCCCAGCGTGGGGCTGAGCACGCAGGAGGGGCTTGGTGAGCCCGTTTTTCCACCTGCATTGCCTTCCACTCACGGTGCGGGGACACTGCGGTGACTCGGGCAGAGCTTGCCTTGCCCTCCCGGATATGCAGTCGACAACAGGAATAGCAGCAATTTTAGGGTGAGCGTGTGTAGACTGAGCAGCAGTTACTCTGATATTCCCCCGCGCTCTGAAGCCCTCCAGAGGATGCCAGGCTGTGTAACAGGAAGTTGTGGAAATCGGAGAGTCCAGGGATCCAGGCAGCGTTCCTACCGGCAGCTTTCTCTCTGCATCTGTGAAGTGGGGTGGATGGAAGGGGGAAGCCTGTGGTTGGGGCTTTGGCACACATGTTATTTCCCCTAGTTGTTTATTGTCTGTACCACCCTGTCCAGGGCCGCCCCCCCCACCTCCTCCCACAATGGGAGGGTAGTGCCAGGAGGGCAGGGGCGGGAATTTGGCTGTTCTGGCAGACAGTAGGTCCCTAAGTGTCCCTGCCGGGCCCCACCTTACATGTCTAGAAAAACACCAACTGTGTGCCAGACCCCACCCCTTGGAGCGCGCAGTGTGGACATTGGCAAGTAAACAGGTAATTGCTCCGAAAACGATTCAGGAAGTGGGAAGTGTTACAAAGGAGAGGCCCAGGGGGTCACGGGCTTCTCTCCACCCCTTTTCCTGTTAGGTTAGAGGAGCTATGATTCTCTGCCTAGGATGACTCCATTCTATGTAATGAAGGAGGGGGTCTGATCCCAAATCCAGAATCACGCTCCGCCCCCCAACTTTTTTGCCTTTTCTCTCCATTCCCCATCACCTCTCTTCCCTTAGCTCCACACTCTCGCGTCATCATTCTGCTCTGGCCATATGGCCTCCTTGCTGTCTTTAAAAACAACTTGAAAAACTGCGCCTGGTGGCGCAGTGGTTGAGAGTCCGCCTGCCGATGCAGGGGACACGGGTTCGTGCCCCGGTCCGGGAAGATCCCACATGCCACGGAGCGGCTGGGCCCGTGAGCCATGGCCGCTGAGCCTGCGCGTCCGGAGCCTGTGATCCGCAACGGGAGATGCCACAACAGTGAGGCCCGCGTACCGCAAAAAAAAAAACAACAAAACAAACAAAAAAAAACCTTGAGGCTTCCTCCCCAGGACCTTTGCGCTGGCTGCTCGCTCTGCCTGGAATGCTCTCATATTCTCATGGTTCACCCCCTACAGCTCCTTCAGATCTTTGCTCAAATGTCATCTCACAGTAAGGCTCTCTCTGACTGCCCTTGAGGACCCCTGCTCTGTCACTTATCACCTACCCTACTACACACTATTATCCTCTATCACTTACTATCACCTGGCATATTAGCTATTGTGTATATTTCTCTACTGGTGTCCTCCCTGCCCAACAAAACATGAGTCCAAGGTGACTAGGACTTTTGTATGTTTTGTTCACTCTATCACACAACAAATGATCATTAAGGATTAAGTGAATAAAAAGAATGTCCTCTGCCCTTGGGAAAAGAGGTAGACAGGTGGGTGGTGACTTGGGAGGTGGGGCTGGGAATAAGGCACTGTGGCTTCCGCCTGGAGACTCCCTCACACTGTCCCTCTTCTTGCAGAGACACCCAACACAGCAGGCGCAGGGGCCACAGGTGGCATCATCGGGGGCATCATTGCTGCCATCATCGCGACTGCTGTGGCCGCCACAGGCATCCTCATCTGCCGACAGCAGCGGAAGGAGCAGAGGCTGCAGGGGGCAGAGGAGGTGGAGGAGTGAGTGATGGGCCCTAAGAAGTGGATGAGGGAGGGGTCCCAGAACTGGGCGCACAGAGTTGGGGAGGAGGCCGGGAGAAAGTCATCAGCAATGGCTGAGTGACCCAAAATAACCATGACTTAAATGGGGTGGAGAGGAGAGTTTATTTCTGTCTCCTAGAAATCATGTCTATGACAGTTCTGCTCTGTGACATCATCAGAGCCCAGGCTCCTGCTATCTTTTTGCTCCACCTTCCCTAGTGCATGACCTTCATTCACATTCCAAGATAGCTCCCCTCTCTTTTATTGTTGTCTATGTACATGACAACCAGACATGGCCATCCTGGCCTCAATGACCCCATTCCTTTCAGTGGGAAAGGGAAATGGAAATGGAAATAGAAGGCAGTCAGCAGCCCTGTAAGGGAACCCATCACTTCCTCTAATTTCCCATTTCCCAGGGGCCTAGTCACATGGCTGCCTCAGCTGCAAAGGAAGCTGGGAAACGTAGTCTTTATTCTCGTGGCCACGTACCCAGCCAAAATCTCTATTACTATGAGAAAAGGGGAGCCTAGATATTGGGGGAAACTAGCCCCACTTCTCTGTGTAGAACACTTATGTGACAGGCTTGATGAGATGTATGTTATGTACGTGATCTCAGTGAAGCCTCCTATCCATTCATTCATTCGTTCGTTCAATAGGTATTCAGAAAGTACCCGCTTGGGGCAAGACCCTGAAAGCTAGGAACACAATGAGACAAACACTTAAAAGATGTCCAAAAAAATAAAATAAATTTAAAAAATAAATAAAAGACGTCCGCACACAAAAACATATCATATCATGGAAACCTGATTTTCAAATGGAGCTAAGGGTACCCATTTTCTCAAAGAGGAAACAGGTTCAGAGAGCTGAAATCACTTGCTGAAATTCATCCAGCAAGACAGCATTTTGGGGGCAAAATGGTTCTGAAATAATATGACCCAGTGTGTGTGAGGGGGAACACTTGTTAAAAATGCACCTTCCTGGGCTTACACCAAACCTATTGAATCAGAACTTTTACAAGAAGGGCTTGGCATCTGTATTTATAACAAACTCCCTACGATGCACAAGAAAGTTTGTGAACCACTGTCTTAATCATCTAGTCAATGCAAACCAACAACTTGCTGTTGATCTCTTTTTCTAAGCCCATGAGACCCAGTGGTGTCTGAGATGGCCCTGGCCCTGGTCTCCCAGGGTTCACAGTCTCAAGGAGACAGACCTGTTCCCAGACAGTGGCAGTCCATCATGGCCAGGGATGGGCTAGGGAAGCTGAGGGAGCTGGGAGAGGCTAGAAGGGGCACCTGACTCAGCCTGAAAGATGAGGGAGGGCTTCCTGGAGGCAGGGACATCTGAGATGGGGATTGAAGGCATAGTAAGCCTCCATCATTATTATATATATAGGATGCTCTGGTCTGAGGGTGTGTAGAATGAGGGAATTTAACAGAGTTTGGGGGGCAGGAAAGCATTTCATTCATTTTTTTCATTCCCTCTTCTAGATATTTCCTGATATTCCTCATAGTGTGTTCTGGGAACGCCATGTTGACAACACAGATCTCATTTTTTTCCCCTCACTTTGCTCACAGTGGGGTACAGTCGTTGAATGAGATCAGAAATAATATTTCAAATACAAACTCAGTAAGTGCCCTGTGAGGGACGTATAGGTAGATATGATCATATAACAGGAGTTCCAGATCCTCCTGGAGAGTCAGGAGGGCTTCCTGGAAGAAGAGAAATTCATGGGATGAGTAGGAGTAAGCTGGGTAAGGGGAGGTGGATGATGGAAAGAGAGATCAGACAGAGGAAAGAACTGTGCAGTGGCCCTGGGGTAGAGGGCTTCTCAGGGCTTAGCCTTCACCTGACCTACCTCCTACCCCACAGCCTAGAGGGGCCTCCCTCATACAAGCCGCCGACTCCAGAGGCAAAGCTGGAGGAGCCGGACATGGTGAGCACTTCCCCTGGAGCCCAGGCTGCCCCCACATCCCCACACCACTTTTGCCACTGAGGCCAGGGCTGGGAGCGGGGACTGGTGGGGAGAGGCTGTCTGGGAGGGGGGGTGGTCCTGACCTGTCCCTCTCTCTCGCATCACAGCCCTCCCAGCTCTTCACCCTGGGGGCCTCGGAGCACAACCCGCTCAAGACCCCCTACTTTGATGCTAGTGTCTCGTGCGCTGAGCAGGTAGGAGCTCGGGAGAGGACAAGGGTGAGTTTGGGATCTGAGTTTAAGGGCCTCCTTACATAAGAGGTCAAGGACTAACGGTTACAACTCAAGTTCAGAGCTGTATCTCTAGTTAGACCTTAGAGCTCTGAGATACATTTAGGATTCAGTGGGTGAGGTCTTGGTTGTAGAAGTCCAAGGACATGGGGTGAGAGTTTAAAGTCATCCCATCAAAGAAGACTGGTTGAGTATCTCCATTTGCCAGACACTGTACCTGGAGCTGGGACAAGACAGACAGTCACTCCCCTCAGTGGCCTCCTGGAGATCAGAGGTTGGATGTTGAGTTTGAGACAAGTCAGTTTTCAAGGGGCTATTTAGAGCTTAAGTTTAGGTCAAGATTGAAGTCAAAGACTCATGGGGAAAGACTTGGGGTCAGTGATCAAAAGAAAAGGAGAGGCTCAAGATTAACAGGGTAGAGTCCATGCTCTGGGCTTTGAGTTAGGGACCAGCTGTATGATTGTCCCAGTTCAATATCAACCCAGGTGACAAGGGGTGACATAGGGTGAGGTCAGGTCTGGTTGGCATGGGGAGATGGTGGTCAGGATTTGAGGGTCAAGGAGCAGAGTGGGATTCTGTGTCATGTTCAAGAGGTGACCTTGGGTTCATTCCCTCCCGATCCCCAGGAAATGCCTCGATACCATGAGCTTCCCACCTTGGAAGAACAGTCAGGGCCCCTGCTCCTGGGGGCCACGAACCTGGGGTCCCCCATGCTGGTGCCTCCAGGGATGCCTGCTCTGGAGACGGTTTCCCTGGATCTAGAGGACGAGGAGGAGGAGGAAGACTATCTGGACAAGATCAACCCCATCTACGATTCCCTGTCCTACTCCAGCCCCTCTGAGTCCTACCAGGGCAAAGGCTTTGTCATGTCCCGGGCCATGTATGTGTAAGCCGCCATGGTCCTGGCCTCTCATCTCTCATTTTTTGATCCCTCAACTTTCTGCCAGGGATCTAGGGCCCCCTGATCTCTCGCTTGGCCACTGTCAGTTAACACACATGCATCTCATCTGTGTCTTCTATCTTGGTGGCTCCACTGTGACCTCTAATCCATGATCTCTGACTCAGAGAAATGGGCCATGACGATGGAAAACTGATAACCTTATCTTAGAAGGGGCTGGAGAAGGTAGGTTTCTTCACAACCTCTTACCCAAGGGGTCCTCAGACTGTGACCTTAGATTATACCTCTCATGTCCCACCATCTCCAGACTCCCCCCAAATCCCAAAGAAGACCCCAGACCTCTGATTGAACCTCAGGCAGTCACTCCTAACAGCTCTGCTTGGGTGGGTGTTGGGGGCATCCTGTTGCTCAGACCTGAGCCCTCCAGGTGGCAGAGCCCCACTCGCCCAGTCCCCACCCTGTCCCCAGTGGTGGGAGGGAGGGGATTTCCCCAGCCCAAAGCAGAACTTCCCCATCTCCTCCCTCCTGCAGGCAGGAGTCTCAGGGTACAGACCCTTCCCTGAGCTCCCACTACCCCAATTCCTGTGTACAGAGAATTATGCCCCAGCTCAGGGCTACATGGGGTGAGCTTCATGCAGAGTGGACCTTGCTGACCCCAGCCTTCTGAGAATTTGCTGTTAACTTTGAAGACTACTGAGTTCTCTTACTCCTGCCCAGTGGGGTTGGACCCACCCGCCTGGGTGGGGGGTGGGGAATGGATCACCTGGATCAGGGGTAGGGGATGTGATATTGTTTTGTAATACAGCATTTCCTACAAAATGAGTTTGTACTTTGACCAGGTCTCAACTCGTGTTTACTGTGGGCTGTGAACGGGATGGGGGTGGAACATAATGGGTAATGAATAGGGGGGTCCAGGGCTTGAGGGAATCAGTAGACTAGAAGTCAAGATGGGTTACAGACATTAAGAAAAGAGCCAAAGATGTGAAAAAGATAATTGAGGGGATAATGAGCAAAAATGCATAGCCAAAAACAGTGATGGGTAATGGAAGGAGTGGGGAGGAGTCCAGGGCATTTTTATTAACGAAAAGGAATCTGCAACAGCAGTCTAATGGGTAATGGACCGAAATAAACGAAACAAAGTAGAAAGAGCAGTAATTAAGTACGAGGGGCTCGGGCGTAATGAATAAATGGCAATAAGAATAGGCCAAAGGCAAATTATGAATAATGTTGTAATAGGAGCTCAGGGCGTGATGGGTAATAGGTCTGAAAGAATGAGCCAGGGGCAGAGGGATGAATAATGGAGAAATAGGGGCCGCAGGCATGATGGGCAATGGACCCAAAACCTTATGGTCAATTAAGAATTAGCTAAAAGAATTAGGGAAATGAACGGGCATAAATGGGCTAAAGGTAGTACAGGCAACCAAGCTGAAATGAATGGAGCAGAAGGCATGCTGGGTAATGGGACAGGAATGAATGGGCCAAAGATGGAAGACGCAGTGACCGGGGCAAGGGTTGGGGGGAGAGATCCCGAAGGCATGATGGGTAACGAAAGGGGTGGGTCTACGGCAACTGTCCCGTTAAATAGGTAAGGGGCATTGTGGGTAACAAGAAGCAGGACAGCGTTCACATAACGCGTTAGAAATCTCCCGTGGCACTGTGGGAAGGGCTAGCACTTCCGGCGTTCGGTGTACGACTCCGGACTAGGGGGCCTCCCCTCTGCCGCGGTGCCTGGTGGGACGCGAGGCCTGACCTTGCTGCCTAGCAGCCTCTGCCGCGCAACCCACCTTTATCCGTGTCGCTTGACCCTGGCACATTAGCCAATGAACACAAAACGTTGATTACGTCACCAGGGTCCGACCCCTGTACATGCTGGAGCCAATCAGGATGCTTCAAGGGCAAAGGCCGACCAATTATCATGGCAACTTCGCTGAGGGGCGGAGTCGAAAGAGGGGCGCCTTCTGGAATGGGGCTGAGGCGATTCGCCAGCGGGCGTTGCAAAGTGTGCAGCACAGACCAATGGCGGGCGAGCACCGGAACCCGCGGCATCTAGAGCCAATCGGTGTGGGCTCCCCAAGCCAATGGGAAGGGGGGGAGGTGTGCTTTGACCTGTCTGCGAGTGGGAACCAACAGAAAAGGACGTTCCAAAGAGGTGGGTGGGACTTTCATCCATGACTCCAATAGTAAGGCCAGACACTGAAGCTGGTGGGCGGACACCAGGGCCCGGTAAACCAATGGGCTAGGCGGGGCGGGGCGACGGTGGTGGCGGCGGCGGCGGCGGCGGCAGCGGGTTCGGTTGCGCGTGGCGCACGGGGTGGGAGCGGAGCACACCGGGGGGAGACGCTGCCGCGCGTAAAAACGGGGCTCCGTGCAGAGGGGTGTTCGGTGGCGCTGGGCCTGGAGCCTGCGGGCCTTGACCTCTGCCCTCTGACCTTTCCCTTTGCAGGCGACCATGGGGAACGTGTTGGCTGCTAGCTCGCCGCCCGCAGGGCCGCCGCCGCCGCCTGCGCCTCCCCTCGTGGGACTGCCACCGCCTCCGCCCTCTCCTCCGGGCTTCACGCTGCCGCCGATCGGGGGCGGCCTGGGTGCTGGAGCTGGCGCAGGTCGAGGTTCCGAACGGACGCCGGGGACTGCGGCCGCCAGCGCTGGAGGGACCGGGGATGATAGGGCCTGCGGCTGCCTGCCCAACCCGGGCACGTTCGAGGAGTGCCACCGGAAGTGCAAGGGTGAGGGGCTAGGGGCCCGGCGGGCTTGTGATGGCCCGGATATCGGGGGAAGGAGGAGCACACTGAGGACCTTGGGAATTGGCACGGACCGTTGGAATCATTTAACAGAGCGTTAGGAGTTGACATTGGGATCGAATGGTGGCACATTGAGCTTGGGGCTTAGAACGATGGGATCAAATGGTGGAACCTCAGGATAGAATGCCAGAGCAGTAGAGAAAGCCTTAGGGACCTCAGGAGCCCCAGGAATCAGCCAACCCAGACTCTTGTGATTGGGAGGGAAACTGTGGCCCAAGGTCACAGTGTCAGCAAAGGGCCAGTGGAGGTGGGACCCAAAGCTTCTGGATTCTGGCTTGGAGTAATTGTGATAACAAAAGTGGTGGCAGCAGCTTACTGAGCACCGTCCTGGCATTCAGTATGTGTTAACTCATTAAATCCTTGCAATATTTCTACGTGGTGAGCATCTTCAACTTACAGATGATAAGTTTGACATAGATAAGGTAACTTGCCTAAGGTCACACAGGTAGTAGGTGGTGGCCCTGGAATTTGGATGCAGGCAAAGGCCTTGGTCCTGGGCCCATCCACTAGGCTATTTACTGGTTGGGATCCCTGGAGAAGGGAAAGCGGGGACGGTACGGAAGGAAGGGATGAGAAGTGTGTGTGTGTGTGTGTTGGAGTGTGACAGCACTTCTCTCTCCTTTAGAGCTGTTTCCTATTCAGATGGAAGGTGTCAAGCTCACAGTCAACAAAGGGTTGAGTAATCATTTCCAGGTGAGCCTTCCTGGTCCCATTATCTTCCAGAGGTCATCCCGACCATCCCCCTGCATCTGCACGTACAACCCTTTTACTCCTCCCTAAAGGTCTGGGCTCCTTGGTACTTGGAAAGACTCAGAAACTCAGTGCCGGGCTGATCACACAATAGCGGCCAGTGGTAGGGTTTAGGGACCCAGAATCCAGAGATACACCATCCCCCCTCAGCCAGCATCCAGGCAGGAATGAAGTACCAGGTGTGTAGCCCCAGCCCCAGCCCCAGCACATCCCTTCTCTGAGTCTCTAATCCAGTCAGGCCACACCTCCCAGTCTTCATCCCCTGTCCAGCCTAGAGATGCCCTGATGGGGAAGCCAGATTGGCAAGTATCTCCCATCCCAGGCAGGAGAGGAGCTGTCCTGGGAGTGGGCTCGACTGGGTTCCTTAAGGGGTGGCCCACAGACTCGTCACCACAGCCCTCCCTCTTAATCCCAGGTGAACCACACAGTAGCCCTCAGCACAATCGGGGAGTCCAACTACCACTTCGGGGTCACGTACGTGGGGACAAAGCAGCTGAGTCCAACAGAGGTGAGGTTCCTTTTGCCATTCATTTACTGTATCTTCTAACAATGCAGCCAGTCAGGCGAAGAAGGCCTTGTCAGTAGGAGGCCAGGACTGCTGAGAGTGTTGGGAGGTGGAGAATGTCTCTCCAAGGTGCATCGGAACCTGGGTCATCCCTTCATCCTGACGCCCACGTCTCTGCCCAGCCCTGTGCTGGTTGAGTCTGGGGACACCAAGGTCACCAGACAGTGATGACCCAGAGTGGGCAGGGTTGAGCTGTAGATCTTGCAGGGCTTTGAAGGCCAAGCTAGGCATTTGAACTTTCGCTAGGGGGCGCAGGAGAGCCACAGAAAGATTTAAGTGAGGGAGACGTGATCAGATGAATGCTTTGGAGGTAGATAGCATTTCTCAGGCTGTCTGCCAAGGCTAGGTTAGGGGAGTGAAGGCAAAACTGGAGACCCGGAAGGAGGCTTGGGCAGGACACAAGAGTTGCGGGACTAAATTAGGTCTTTGATTATATTAGTGATTTCCATGCAATAAATTCATTTATTCAACAAACCTTCATTGTAACTCCTATTCTGTGCCCAGCCCTGTGCTGGGTGGTGCTGGGGACATAGCAGTGACTGAAACAGCCATGGGGCTCACAGCCTACTGGAGAAAGGGAGCAGCCTGTCCTCAGAGAGTAACAGTCCAGGGAGAGTGGGACTGAAATGGGGGAACCCAAAGGTTGTGTGAGCCCAGAGGGGAGCCTAACTCAGCCAAGGTGGTCTTGGAGGGCTTCCTGGAGGAGAGAACCTCATTCTGAGGCTTTCTAATCCTAGGCTTCTCACCGAGGCCCATCACGCATATACTTCTATGATGTTAGACCTCTAACCCTGCCCTCTGCCCCACAGGCCTTCCCCGTGCTGGTGGGTGACATGGACAATAGTGGCAGCCTCAATGCTCAGATCATTCACCAGCTGGGCCCCGGCCTCAGGTCCAAGATGGCCATCCAGGTGAGTGGGGGTCGAGTCGGCTGCTCCCCCAGCCACCCTGAGCACCAGGCTGCCCTTGGCATTGAATCCAAGAACCCAACGCACAGTGAGGCCAAACAGACCAAAGCATCAGAGTTTGGTGCAGAGAAAGGTTTATCGTAAGGACCAAGCGAGGGATACAGGTGGCTTGTGCTCTGAAGACCCAAACTCCCCCATAGTTTACACAGAAGAGTTTTTAAAGACAAATTCGGGGCGGGGGGGGAGGGCTGCAGGACGTTTGACTTTGTTCTGGTTGGTTGATGGTGAGGTAACAGGGTGGAATGCCAGGAATCTTTTGCTCCACCTGAAGTTACCATCCTCCACCTGGGTGGGGGGCCTTTTATATCCCTGAGAAAGAGCTAGGATTCCACCTTATCGAGGCACTATTGTTTGACTATTATTTGATTGCTTTTCCTTTGTTTCTGCTTTCCCTTCCTTCCCTGATTAGAAAAGGTTTGGATTTGCCCTAGGGGAAGGTCTAGGAGACTGAAGCCTTTTCTCTACAAACAAGAAATGGGGGTTGAGTATGGGGACTAAAGGCTTTTTGTACCTGGGAGGGCCCCATGGGGTCCTCCTCGCTTTCACCCTCACACTTGCCCCTCCCCTCCACAGACCCAGCAGTCAAAGTTTGTGAACTGGCAGGTGGACGGGGAGTACCGGGGTTCCGACTTCACGGCGGCTGTCACCCTGGGGAACCCAGACGTCCTGGTGGGTTCAGGTAAGAGGCACGGGGCTTGGCGGGGGTGGGGTGGGGGGATCAAACCCCAGTCCCAGCTTTGCCAGCAAATCCATTTCTTTCGCTGGCCCTCTTCTACCATCCAAGAAACAGTCACGGGCAGGTGTGACTTCAGAACACAGAACATCAAGCCCGTAGCATTGTTGGGGAGAAAGCAGGTTCAAGTCCCAGCTCTGCCACTGGCTTAACTGCGATTGTGGGAGCTTCCATCACCCTCGTGGGCTTCAGTTTCCTCATTTGTAAAATTGGGTTGCCTCACAGGGTTGTTGAGTGGGTCATGTGTGGAGAGCTTCGAATGGGGTCAGGCATGTGATGGGTCCCAAGGAAATGAGCTGTTCTTGTTACTACTCGTGGGGCTCTGGGGTTGCTCGCGGGCAGGCAGAGTCTACGTGCAGCTGAGGGGAGGCAAGTAAGTCTGAGATGGAGTTGGAGGAGGAACATTGCTGTTTAGGTTGGCTGGGGGCAGGCACCAGCTGACTAATGTCTGGACTTCTGATCTCTTCAGTTTGCTTCCCCCTTTTTTATTTTTGTCTCTGAGTGTCTGCTTTTGATTTCTCTATATTCGTTGAGTGAGTTTATCAATCACGTACTCTATGTTTTCCGCGTCCAGAGGATACGGTGGTGAACAAAGGAAAATTAGGTCTGTCCTCTGGGAGCTTCCATTCTAGTGACATAAGTAAAGCAGATGGGTGATGGAGCTGTGTGGGAAAATTACGGCCTCGGGAGGGGTGGGCAGCATCTTGAGAGAAGGCCTCGTTACATAGGTGATAACTGAAAATGAAGACTGAAGGATGTGAGGGAAGGTGCCAAGCAAATATATGGGAAAAGAGCTTTTCAGCCGGAAGGAACAGCAAGTGCAAAGGCCCTGAGGTAGGACCCTTCACTGGAACATCAAGGAGGACTGGGGCTATAATGAATGAGGAAGGAGGGCAAGTGGTAGAAGAAGTCAGAGGCTAACAGGGCCAAGTCACTTAAGGCTTTGTAGAGCGTTGGCCTTTACTCAGATTGAGTCTGGGGCCACTGGAGAGGGATAGGATCTGACTTAGCTTCTAACAGGACCACTTGTGTTGACATGTGGAGAACAGACTACAAGGGGTTCCAGCCTGGTGGCAGCAGAGGGGGGGAGAAGTAGTCCGGGATCTGGATGTACTTTGAAGGTGGAACGATGGGATTTGCTGCTGGGTTGGGTGTGGGAGATAGAGGGAGGTCCGAGATGAGAGGTCAGCCTTTTTTGTCTTGAGCAACTAGAAGGGTGGAGGTGGTGATTCCGGATTCTTGTGTCTGCTGTTGGCTCTGTCAGGAAGAGCAGGCTCTTGGGCAGTGCGTGCTGAGCAAAGGTGTGTGAAGGTGGGAAGCCAGGATACCTGTATGCCCAGCACCTGGAGCGCTGCTGGGAACAGAGTAGGCGCTCAGAAAATACTGAGCAAAGGAGTGAGCGGTGGTCACAGCAGGTCCTGTTTTTCACCTCCTGCCTTTCATCAGGTCCTAAGCATACTGTGCGTACCCGGTCCTTCATTCAGTCCCTCGAGGCACTAGGGATGGAGCAGTGAGCAAATGGTTCGTGGAATCCTCTCAACAGCCTTGTGGGGTAGCACTGCCGTCATCCCCGTCTGATTGAGGCCCAGAGAGGGCAAGTAACTTCCCAAGGAGACACAGCAAGGCTGCCTCCAGAGTCCATGCTCCTCTCTAGGGCACAGGGCCCCCTGTCCCCTCAAACACTCACCGGCATCAGCCTTTCGTGTTCCTCAACACTGGCCTCTAGGTCCCTCCTCCCTGGAGCCCAAGCCAGTGACACTCTCGTCTCTTAGTTCCTACAGGTGTCCCTTCCTCCCTTCAGGGACTGATCAAAACTTCTGGTCCCAGGTCAGTGCTGAGCACATGAGTAACTGACCACTGACAGCTGGGCGCTCCATCCGCTCTGAGCCTCAGTTTCCTCATCCATCTCATGGGCACAATTGCAGGGAGGTCACCTTGCTGAAGGAGTCAGTGGGAGAAGCTGTCAGCCCCAAGTGCGGGGCCTGACATGCCTAGTTAGGGTTCGCTCTGGGTTGGATCTCCATGCCACCCCACATGGGCAGGCGGATCAGGGTTCTCACAGATGAGGAGAGCAAGGCCCAGGGTGAAATCAGTCCCCCAGGATCACAGCTAGGAAGCAGAGGAGCTGGAGTTTGAATCACGGCCTAGGCCTAACTGAGGAGCCACTGGTCGTACGTGGTCCCCAGCCGTGGCCTCGGCCCCTCGTCTGGAGCCTCTGCTTCATTCTGAGCACCTAGCATGTGCCCACCTTGGGCGGGGCGTTGCTGGGACACACACACGTGCGCGCACACGTACACACACAGCCCTTCCCTGTCCTCACCGGGCTCTTAGGCCGGTGGGGGAGACATTTGCCTCTAAACAAACAATCACACGGTGACTGCATTACTGTTGGGAGAAATCCTACGCTGGGAAGGTCCAGGTTGCCGTGAGAGCTTATAACGGAGGTCCCATCTCTCCTGGAGTGACAGGGGCAGTGTCTAGACCGAGGCAGGGGAAGAGGAGGGCACCGCTCCCAGAAGAGGGCTCTGCATGGACAGAGCCCCAAGGAGCGCGGTGAGGGGAGGGTGGGAAGCCGTTCTTTTGGGCCGAGGTGAAGAACCACCTTCCCTTCGGTGCTTGCCTCCCCGCCGCAGCATCTGCCCTGGGTGCCTGCCCTTCCTGCCCAAGGTGACTTTCCGCAGGGATCCAGATGTGGCCCCAGCCCTGCAGGTTTCGGGAAACCATGCTCCTTTCCCAGGTCTGCGCTCTGCCCCTTGCCCAAGGCCTCTTCTTTGCTCACAGACCTCTGACTCACTTTCTTTCCTTCTCATGGGGTTTTGAACTCAACAGGTTCTTCATGGCCACTCCAGACATTGCAGAATGGCCCCTGGTTGAGAGCCACTGGCTTTCACAAAGCCCCTGCCTTGGGGAGCTCCCGGGGGAGCTGGGTGTGGACACAAGTGGGAGGAAAAAACAGAGCAACTTAAGGAGAGAGATGCAGGAAGGGCTGGGATGTTCAAGAAAAAGGCCTGTGTGGAGATAAGCGCTGCACAGTGAGTTGTGAAGCTCTCGGAGGAAGCCTGTTTCAAAGCTGGGGACGAGCCACGTGGGGCCTTGCACCTGTGCCCTGAGGAGCTGGGGTCTCCTTGGCACTGGGGAGCCATAGCGGGTTCTGGAGCGGGGAAGGGGGAGCAGAGCCAGGTGTGTGCTTTAACAAGATCCCTGTCTGCTGCATGCGAAGCTGCTTGGAGTGTGTGAGACTGGGGCAAGAGACCAGGGAGAGGGGTGGGGCTTGGGGAGCAGAGGGCGAGGCAGGCCCGGGAGATGGGGCGTGGGAGAGAAGTTCAGGGCCCGCGAGGCACTCAGTTCCAATCGTGGCCAGAGACTCTTGAGTTAAGTCCCCTTGTGATCTCTGGATGGTCACTTTTCCCTCTGTGGGCCTGAGGTCCCTCTTCTACTGAAGGAGTGGCTGCTCCTGGCCAGAGGTGTGCTGGTAATGGCTTAATAGCCGCCTCAAGGGGTAGGGGCCAGGAGGTGGATCTGTGTCGTCTACTCATGGGGAGAAGCCAGCTCCAGCCCGCCCTGACCACAGCCTCCCCCAGGGCACCTCCAGAGCCCTGGCCAGCAGCCCTCAGCCTTGCTCAGCCCCCGTGGTGGCAACCCTCACCCAGGTGTGCCCGAAGATATGAGCAGCCTGATCCTGTCGTCCCGTCCTGCCCTGCTCTCAGAGCCGGTCCCTAGTCTGTGCCTCTGATCTCTGTCTGGGAAGCGTCTTCCCGTCTCCGGTTCACACCTCGTGCTCCTGTCCCCGAGGCTTCGTCCCACTCCCACCCCCGGCTCTGGGCTTTCCCTGTCCCTACCTTCCCTTCTGCTCTGGTCTCCCTCATTCTGGCTGGGGGTCCAACTCTAAGCTTATGTCGCCTGTCCTCACCTGCTCTGTCTTGTCAGGTTGGGAATCTTCAGTTCCTCCACCCCTCTCCATTTCTTTTCTTTTTTTCTTTCTTTTTTTTTTAATATTTATTTGGGTGCTTTGGGTCTTCGTGGTGGTGCACGGGACCTTTCGTTGCGGCACGCAGGATTCTCTCTAGTTGCGGCTTGTGGCGCGCGGGCTCCAGAGTGCACGGGCTTAGTTGCCCCGCAGCATGTGGGATGTTAGTTCCCTGACCAAGGATCAAACTGGCATCCTCTGCATTGGAAGGCAGATTCTTAAGCACTGGACCACCAGGGAAGTCCCCATCTGTCTGTTTCTGATTGTTTCCCTGTCTCTACAGAGATGTCTCTTGTTTTCTTTTTCTCTGTCACCACTCCTTCTGCAACCTCCAATCACTCTCTCTTCCTCCCTGGTTTTTCCTCTCCACAGAGATTACATCTGTGGCGTCTCCTCTCCTGGGCTTTCAAAGATAGACGCGAATGAGTCCTTAGGCTCAAGGAATTCAGCCCAGTGGTGGAGTCATGGGTTAACAGACACTCAGGCGGCCTCAGTCAGAGCCATCCCTCCTGCCGAGGGACAGAGGTAGCAGGGCCCGTCCTCCTGACTGCCGGGTGCTGGCTGTGTGCCAGGCACTCCCTGTGCACCGCACCTGCATCCAGCCCTCTACTTCTTCTCACAACCTCATGGGGTGTCCCGTTCACAGCAAAGCGAGGCCAGTGGCCCGCGGTTACTCTACCAGCAAGTGGTAAGGCTGGGATTTGAACCCAGGCTGTCTGGCCCCCCGAGGTGTGCTCTTACCAGCCCTATCCTTCCTATTGCTCGTGGCGGCATAGTGTCTCAGAGCCTGGGCTCAGGGCTTGGGGAGGCCTGGATTCTGCCCCTGATGCATCGTGTGACCATGTGGAAGTGACTTACCCCCTCAGCCTCTGTGGCTTCCTCTGTAAA
This sequence comes from Pseudorca crassidens, assembly GCF_039906515.1. NCBI lineage: Eukaryota > Metazoa > Chordata > Mammalia > Artiodactyla > Delphinidae > Pseudorca > Pseudorca crassidens. The sequence continues at coordinate 11,592,249 of NC_090315.1, read as the reverse complement.
TGGAGACAAATCAACGCAGAGCAGATGAGGTCCCAGGGGGCCTGGGAGGCTGACCTCAGAGCCCTGCGAACTGCTTGAGCAAGGAGCCCGAGTTGGGGCTTCCCCGCTGGCGCAGTGGTTAAGAATCCGCCTGCCAATGCAGGGGACATGGGTTCGATCCCTGGTTCGGGAAGATCCCACATGCCGCGGAGCAACTAAGGCCGTGCACCACAACTACTGAGCCTGCGCTCTAGAGCCCGCAGGGCTTCCTGCGCTCTAGAGCCCGTGCATGGAAGCCCATGCACTGCAACGAAGAGTAGCCCCCGCTTGCTACAACTAGAGAAAGCCTGCGTGCAGCAACAAAGACCCAATGCAGCCAAAAATAAATAAATCAGTTAATTAATTAATTAATTTTAAAAAAGAGCCCGAGTGGGAGGCCTGAGGGAGCGGGAGTCCAGCTGGGCAGAAACTAACCACCGAGCCCAGAAGTAATACCTTCCCATCTCACCTGCAGGAATCCTCGTGGCCCACTACCTCCAGAGCATCACGCCGTGTCTGGCCCTGGGCGGAGAGCTGGTCTACCACCGGCGGCCTGGGGAGGAGGGCACTGTTATGTCACTAGCTGGGAAATACACATGTGAGCCTGGGGACCCTGGACTCCTGGGTCTGAGGGAGGAGGAGCCTGGGGCCCTGGACTCCTGGCTCTGAGGGAGATGGGGGAAAACCTGGGTTCCCAGATGCCGAGCCCCCTTGGTAACCTGCCCCACCCCCCACCCTGCTCTCTTACAGTGAACAACTGGTTGGCGACAGTCACGTTGGGTCAGGCGGGCATGCATGCAACATACTACCACAAAGCCAGTGACCAGGTGAGCTGGTCCAGGGACTGGCTGCGCGGCACACGTGCTGGGTGTGGGGTGCCCGGGGCTGGCATGCCTGAGAGTTCAGCCTGGGAGGCTGACCCGTGTGTGTCGCCCTGGCCCCCCCAGCTGCAGGTGGGCGTGGAGTTCGAGGCCAGCACCAGGATGCAGGACACAAGTGTCTCCTTCGGGTACCAGCTGGATCTGCCCAAGGCCAACCTCCTCTTCAAAGGTACAGGCCTCCATTTCCCTGTGTGGGAAACAGGCAAGAGGTGGCTCTGAGTGGGTATACCGGCCGGGGAGATGGTAGAGGGCAGTGTGCCGGGCCCCCAGGTTGCCCAGGAACACTAGTTGAGAGGGTGGATGGGTGCCTGGGCCCTGAGCTTTGCACCTACCACCCCCCGAGTGGCCCTCTCCCAGTCTGCGCACACGGCCCTCGCTTTTCTTTTTCTCATGAGTGGAAGGCGACTTGGAGCACAGCCGGCCGACCCCACAGTCTCACGTTAGGGAGGCTGCCCAGTCACAGCCAGATCCGGAACCTTCCCCGAGGCCGACCGACTCTAGTCTTAAGTTTCCTCTTGGGCCTCAGTGGCTCTCAGGTTTGGGGTGTGTGGAGAGAGCCCTGGAAGGGCCGCTTCAGTGGGCCTGGGTCAGGGTTTCCGAAGGCAGCCAGGAGGGCCAGGGATTGGGTTTGGGGGTTTTTATTGTTGTCGGGTTTTGTTTTTTTTTGCTTCTGAAGCCCGCCTTCCCTGCCCACCTCTCGAGCCCTTGCTCTGCAGGCAGGCGGGGTCAGAGGCTGGGTTTGGGTTCAGTGAGTTCTCAGGCTCCACCCTGTGGGGACCGCACCAGGTGCTTGCACACCTGTCAGGTCCTGGGGCACAGGCCCTGGAGGAGATTTCAGTCTTTCTCACTTTTTTTAAAAAAACTTTTATTGGAGTATAGTTGATTTACAATGTTGTGTTTCTGCTGTACAGCAAAGTCAATCAGCCATATGTATATATATCTCCACTTTTAGACTTTTTTCCCATATAGGCCATTACAGAGGATTGAGTAGAGTTAGAAATTTCAGTCTTTCCTTCAGCAGATGCTCAGCACCTGCTCTGTGCCCGGCCTTGTGCCGAGGATGCTGGGGACACAGCAGTGACCAGGCCCCTTCTCCCACCTCCACCCCCCAAGCCCCGGGGCTCACAGTGGGAGGGACAGACCCATCCCCAGAGAGCAGCGACCTGGTGTGGACAGGACTGGGATGACGGGGCCCATGGGGTGGCGGAGGGCTTCCCGGAGGGAAGGGGTCACTGAGCTCAGAGCTGAAGTACTTGGAGGGCGTGAAGAGGTTTCAGGTGGCGGGGACAGCACGGTCCGTGGTCTGGCCGGTGGTATCTGAGGTGGGCCGGAGGGCAGCTCGCGGGGATGGGGCGAGAAGCCAGCGCAAGGCTCTAAGCTTGGTTGTTCACCCATAGGTTCCGTGGACAGCAACTGGATCGTGGGCGCCACGCTGGAGAAGAAGCTCCCACCCCTGCCCCTGACGCTGGCCCTCGGGGCCTTCCTGAATCACCGGAAGAACAAGTTCCAGTGCGGCTTTGGCCTCACCATCGGCTGAGCCCCTCCTGGCCCCGGCCTTCCACGCCCTTCCTCCTTCAGATCCCACCTCCCCCTCCCCCTGCCACGGAGGGGAGACCTGAGCCCCCCTCCCCCTCCCTTCCCTCCTCCTCGGGGGTCAGGGGGGCAGCGGAAAGGAGGGGACCCATCACCCCCGCAGCTGGCGGGGGGCTCCTGGAACCACAGGCACGTCAGGATTCGGAGTACCAGGGGCGGCGTGCCCGGTGGGCCTGGGGTCCAGGAAGGGATTCTGGAATCTAGGGGCGCCCGGGATTCTGAGCACCAGGGGCAGAGGTGGCCAGACAACCTCAGGGAGGTGTTGGGGTGTCCCCGTGCCCCAGAGGGCCCTAGGCCTAGCCCCCAGGGGGCAGCAAGAAGAGGCGCTTCCCCATCCCCAGTCACTCCACCCTGCCCGCTTTCCCATCCACCCTTCGGTATAAATCATGTTTATAAGTTATGGAAGAACTGGGACATTTTACAAAAAAAAAAAAAAACCTACAAAAAATATACATGGAAAAAAAAAGAAATGGCAGGCGTCTGTTTTCCTCCACGTGTCTGTGGTCCATTTGGCCTGACCTCCCACAGTGACTAGCAGGGGCCAAGGGAATCGAGCGGAGTCCCTGGCCAGAGCCCAGACCAGAGAGGGGAGGGGCCTGGCCGAGGATCACACAGCCTCCCTGTGACCTTCCCTACAGGGGCATCACAGGCCTTCCCTCGCATGGTCTTGTGGTCTTGGCCTGGCCAGCATGGCTGCAGAGGACTTTGTCCCTGTGAACTGAAGCAACAGGGGTGAGGCTGTCTCTGGGTGCAGGGGTGGGGGTGGCGAGCTGGGACTCCGGGGTCTTTCCAGGTTCCCCGGGGTCTTTCCAGGTTCCCAAAGGGGCAGGGCACGAAGGGGTGTGAGGACTTTCTGATAGGAAGGTCAGAGCTTCCGAGAAGCTTCAGGAAGCATTCAAGCACCGGATGGAGAGAGTTCAGAGTCGGTCACTCCTGCTCCAGGCAGACCCACATCCTGAGCCCTCGCCAGACAGAGGAGCCGAAACCCCGCCTCTCACACTGGGGAGGGAGGCTGCCGACCTGACCCGTGATGAGCTGTCAGGGCCCAGAGACCACCCCACCGGCTCCATGCCAGCGCCAGCTGAGCCCCAAACAACAGGCCTGGGCCTGGCTGGCACTGGGGCTCCCTTCCTGGGATCAGGCATCCAGCCTCCCCTGACCCCATGGCATCCAATGTTCCCACCCCTCAAAGGACCAGGAGTGAATCCCAGCTCCTCCAGTTCATCCAGTGTGGCTTTACCATCCACCTCAATCCTGAATCTTGTCTCAGTTGTCTCCCATCTGTGTAACAGCTGGCGTTCATGTCACAGAGGTGCTAAGGAGGGAGGGGACAGTAAGGGCCCACTGTGGCGCATCACAGAAGTTAACTCCAACTCAGGGCCTGCTGTTTGCGAGGAACTGCTCAGTACTTCCTACATATAGTAGCCTGTTGCTTCGCCGAACGACGGTGTTAGGTGCAACTGTTTTCCCGGTTTTGTGGACCAAGAAACTGGATGTTCAGAGAGGCTAGGTCATTTGCTCAAGGTCACACAGATGGCAACCGGCAGAGCCTGGATTCAGGCCCGGACAGTTCGGTTCCGGAGTCCACAGTCCTAACCAGGCAACACAACACGAATGCTTCAAGCCCTGTGGAAGTTACAACACGCACCGATTCCTGGAATCCACGATGCTTGTGTTGGGGAGAAATGCTGGATTTCCAAGTCACAAATGGGGAAGGGGACTCAGAGAGGCATTCACCCGTGCCCCAGGTCACAGCCCAAGAGGGAGCTAGGCTTAAAACCCAGGTTTCACTCTCAAAGCCTGGGCTGTTACCAGATGCCTTACACTGTCCCTAGAACTCCCATGCCATTTCTGTCTGGGCCTCCAGCTCCTCTCTCCCCCAACCCAGAAATCCCAGACCGCAGCCCCGCTTCTTCCTCGGACCCAGGATTTTGGGCCCCCAGCCCTTTCCTCAAATTCTATTCATCCATCCGCTGGAAAAGAGAGGAACAGGGAATGGGTGTTCCGGGCAGCCGCCTGCTTCCCCTTCCATGCCCAGCACCCTGCCCCCAACTCACCCACCCACCAGAATGGAGGAAGGCGCCTGAGTTACTGGGTGAGATGTCATCTCTTTTCACGGAGGCTGGGAGTGGGAGCTGCTAGCCTCCAAGCCCCACCCCCCTCCGCCTCCCTGCTGTGTGTGGAGGGGGAGGAGAGCCCACCTCGTGACCTGACAGGGGCTGGCCCAGCTTGCCCCAGATCTGGAGGAGTGGGCGGGGCAGGGGGAGCCCTATAACTGGACGAACCTGGGATCCCTGACTCCTACTCAGCCCCGGAGGAAGCGAAGGACACCATTCCCCAGGAACGGGTGAGAAGCAGAGCTGGGGGCGCAAAGTCCAGCTCAGGGCTTCTGTGGGGGATGGGCTGGGGGTGCACGGGGTGGGGGGAGGAGGAGGTGGCGGTCCTACGCCCGGGCCAGGACAGAAGCAGGAGCAGGGGATGAGGCCAGAGGCAGGGGACTGGACCTAGAAGAAGGGGGGGCAGCAGGGGCATCCCGTCTGGGCTGGAAGGTGGGGTCAGGGGAGCAGCTGGACCTGTAGGAAAACCAGACGAGCCATAGCAAGAGCCCACCAATTGTCACTGTCGTTTATTGAGCACCTACTGAGTGCCCCCATCATCCTAAGATCTCCGTTCGTGGGAGGCGCAGGGGTGGCGGCGACCAGGGGTGTCGGCAGGGTAGCTAGAGCGTCGGTTGAAGGACTTTTGAATGAGGATTAAATTAGCGAATATGTGGAAGATACCGTTTAGATGTGAAGTTGGAGCTTAGAATGTGAAGGTACGATGAGGAATGCGAGGTTGGAACTTAGAAAGTCCAGTTGGGGCTCACAGGGAACTCCGGGGTGGAGGGGAGGGTGGGGTGAGTGGAATTTGAACCCTGGGAGAGAGGGATAGAATTTTTGGCAGGGACCGCCTGAGGATGGGGAGATAGGAGAAGACAATGGGAATTAAATAGACAATGAAGGGGCCGGGCCGCTTCGTAACTATTTGTGATTGGATTAGCTATGGGGTGCAAGGCTTTGAGGGCCGAGACCTGATGGGGCGGGGCTCTGAGTGGGAGGAGTCCCCACTGCTGTTGAGTGACAATGTCTCCCTCCCCCAGGTTGGCCAATCGCAAGCCAGAAAATGAAGGTTCTGTGGGTCGCCTTGGTGATCACGCTCCTGGCAGGTATGGGGATGGGGTTTGCTTAGGTTCCTTGCCCCTCCCCCTCCCATCCTCAGCCGTACCCCTTGCCCTCTTCCCGTCCCTGGGTCCCCTCTTTTGCTGGTCTATCTCCCCAGGTCTGAGGTCTCTCCGACATTCATTCGTTCTGAGCAGCTGTTTTATTCGCTCTGAGCCTCAGCTTCCCCATCCTTAAAATGAGAGTTGTAACAGTTTCTAATCCTTTGCTGTCGGGCAGGTAGTGAGCAGTAGTTAAGCGTCAGCTGTGATTAGTTTTATTCTCCATCACCCCAGCATGGCGGTGCATGGAACACACAATCAATGCTTGCCAAGTGATTAAAACAAGCTGCGTGTCCCTCCACCTCCTCCCTGCCCACCAGTGCTCTGATGAAGCCCACCAGCCTTTGTGGAGCACCCACTCTGTACCAGGTACTGTGTGCCTGGAGGGGACAGAGGAGGACATTGACTGCTGTGAACTTGCTCCGTGCAGGATGCCAGGCGGAAGTGGAGCCCGAGCCGGAGCCCGAGGTGCAGCTGGGGCGGGAGTGGCCCCGGTGGCAGGGCAGCCAGCCCTGGGAGCAGGCGCTGGGCCGCTTCTGGGATTACCTGCGCTGGGTGCAGACATTGTCTGACCAGGTGCAGGAGGAACTGCTCAGCACCCAGGTCATTCAGGAACTGACGTGAGTGCCCCTGCCCTGGCCCCTGACCCTCCTGGTGGGCAGTGCGTTCCAGACCCTCAGCTTCCAGTGGTCTGGGTTTCTTTCTGTCCCCATCACCAACTCTTGGTGGTCTGGATCTCTCTTCACTTCTTGCTTTCCCTTTTTAGCTCCTGGCTTTACCTCTCTCTGATTCTGTTTTTCGACCCTTCCTGTCTCTGGCATGTTCCTCTCTGTCTCTCGCTCCATCACTCTAGCTCAGGATCCCTGTTCCGCTCTCTTCACGCCCATGCTCCCTCCTTCTCGCCCCTTAGGGTGCTGATGGACGAGACCATGAAGGAGGTAAAGGCCTATAGGGAGGAGCTGGAGGGGCAGCTGGGCCCCATAGCCCAGGAGACGCAGGCCCGTGTGTCCAAGGAGCTGCAGGCAGCGCAGGCCCGGCTGGCCTCTGACATGGAGGACGTGCGCAGTCGCGTGGCGCAGTACCGCAGCGAGGTGCAGGCCATGATGGGCCAGACCACCGACGAGCTGCGTGACCGCCTGGCCTCCCACCTGCGCAAGCTGCGCAAACGGCTGCTCCGCGACGCCGAGGACCTGCAGAAGCGCCTGGCCGTGTACCGCGCGGGGGCGCTCGAGGGCTCAGAGCGCAGCGTGAGCGCCATCCGCGAGCGCCTTGGGCCCCTGGTGGAGCAGGGCCGAGTGCGGGCCGCCACCGTGGGAACCCTGGCCAGCCAGACGCTGAGGGAGCGCGCCGAGGCCTGGCACCAGAAACTGCGCGGGCGGATGGAGGAGATGGGCACCCAGGCCCGGGACCACCTGGAGGAGATGCGCGAGCAGCTGGAGGAGGTGCGCGCCAAGGTGGAGGAGCAGGGCAGCCAGATGCGCCTGCAAGCGGAGGCCTTCCAGGCCCGCCTCAAGAGCTGGTTCGAGCCTCTGGTGGAAGACATGCAGCGCCAGTGGGCTGGGCTGGTGGAGAAAGTGCAGTTGGCTATGGCCACCAGCCCCACCTCTGCGCCCATCGAGAATAACTGAGTGCCCGCGCATCCCCCTGGGAGGCCCCGCTCCTGTGCTGGCCCCACGTCCCCCCAGCCTACAGGAGGCCCTGTCCCTGCCCCAGCTCCCGGTGGGCCCTAGCTTAATAAAGTTTCATCAAGCTTCACGGCAGCTGCTGGGCGTCCGTGTGTGATTTCTCACAGCTCAAGCCTCAGTTTCTCGTTCCTTCCCCACACCGGCCGTGCAGCGCTCCGTCCTGCCCCCTCTGCCTGTGTGTGTCTGTTTCTTTGTCTCTTCGAAGTCTGTCTTTGCTTCCTTCTGCCCCTTTCTGAGTCTCCTTTTTTCTTCCATCTCTGCTCACTCTCTTCCCTGCCTCTCTTACCCTTCTGTCTCTGAGATGTGGTTCTGGAACCAATCCACCGGTGGGTTAAACCCTACAGTCGCCCCTGACTACTGTGGGCAAAAAAGCAACGCCTCTGAGGGATTTCCCTGGCGGTCCAGTGGTTAAGGGGATGCGGGTTCGATCCCTGGTCGGGGAACTAAGATCCCACATGCCCGTGGGGCAACTGAGCCCCATGGTCCACAGTGGGATCTCCCACGTGCGGCAACGAAGACCAGCCCAAAATAAAATGAATTCATTAATATTTTAAAAATTAAAAAGCAACCTTTGTGAGCCTCCAGGGGCCCAGCTTCACAATACCTGCTTCATAGCCTGTGACTCAAAAGACCTAAGATCGCTGTCATTAATTGTGAGCCATTTTCACTTTTTTTTTTCCCCCTCTCTCATTCTCCCTCCTGTCTAATCTAATTCGGCTTTCTTCCCTCTCCTGGGCTTTGTCTCCATCCCGCTGTCCCAGAGAGGCTTCGTTTTTCCAGCTTCCTCTTTTCCTCCACCTCTGTCTTTTCTCTCTCCCTCCTCCAGTTTCTCTTGCCCCTGGTCCTGCTTATTTCTTTTTTCCCTTCTTCATCCGGGTTTGTCCTCGCCACCATTTTGTTGCATTTGTCTTTCTCCCCTCATTCTTGTTCCTTCTCTCCTCCGGCTGGTTGGTTAGCCTCTGGTCTACCCTGACGAGCCTACCGGGTGCTGGGTTCAGGCTGCCGGGTTCGGGCTGCCGAGAGAGGCACACTCTGCGAGGGTCTGCAGCAGGCCCCTTGGCGTTTAGGGCTGGACAGTCCATTTGGAAATTGACACACAGAGAAGCGTGGCTGGAGCCTGGAGATGCCGGGCGCTCTCCCCTCTCACGTCCTCAGTTCTCCGAGGAGCAGAACAAGGTTCCCATCACAGGGACGGGCCAGGACTTGTATCTCCCAGGCCGACTTCTGCCTGCTTTGGCTCCAACACACTCTGCACTCCGAGCTTCGCCCAAGCTGCCTCGCTTGCCCTTGTGGAATCAGCCCCCCCCCCCCCTCGCCCCCACCAGATGATTCACCCTTGGGGCCGAGGAAGGAGGGGAGGTTATCTGTGGGCTCAGAGGCAGGGGGCCTAGTCCCACCCAAGTTTCTGCTGACTCACTGTGCCCAGGACCTGGGGCCAAGTCCCCTGAACCTGTTTCCCAGATGTCAGTGAGGGCGGGGGCGTCAGCCATATCGCCCACTTGAAGATCTGAATCTTGAATTCGGTATGAAGCCGGCTAAGCGGAGAGGGTGTCCCGCCTCACTGCAGCAGCCCCCCACCCCGGTTAGTTTTGTGAAAGGAGGCTGGAACGGGGTGCTGTGGGGTGGAGGCTGACCCCAGCAGGGATCCAGAGAGACAATCTGAAGTCCAGGAAGGGGAGGGAGAAGATGACGGACAAAGAAGGGGAGGACACTTAGAGCCTCTCACTGAGCCGTTGAATGTTCTTGGCTACCCCCCAGTTGCCCCATCTGTAAACAGAAACTCCTACAGCTGACATGAGGATGAGACTGGCAAACTGAAGTTGGCGTTCTGGTCTCGTGGGGTGGGGTGAGGAGGAGAGGAGACATTTGGGGGATGTGTGGGGAACGCTGGGGGCTCACAGAGGAAGCAGATGTCTGGGAAGGCTGCTGAGGGGCCAACAGGGATTGGCAGCATGGAGCTGGCCGGAGGGCTGTTGCAATCCCGCCAGGGTGGTGTCTGTGCTTCCCTTTCACAACCATCCCCCTCACCCCAAGGCTGATACGTGCGTGTGGGGACACGAGGCCAGCCAACCTGGAGTCTGGGGCCAGGGCCACCCTCCCCCAGCGGCTAGGGTTCATTAGCAGTCAAAGGCAGCTGGGATGGGACTTCCCTGGTGGTGCAGTGGTTAACTAATCCGCCTGCCAATGCAGGGGACACGGGTTCGAGCCCTGGTCCGGGAAGATCCCACATGCTGCAGAGCAACTAAACCCGTGCACCACAACTACTGAGCCTGCGTGCCACAACTACTGAGCTTGCACTCTAGAGCCCGCGAGCCACAACTACGGAAGCCCGCGCGCCTAGAGCCAGTGCTCCACAACAAGAGAAGCCACCGCAATGAGAATCCCGCGCACCACAACGAAGAGTAGCCCCTGCTCACCACAGCTAGAGAAAGCCTGTGTGCAGCAACGAAGACCCGATGCAGCCAAAAAAAAAAGGCAGCTGGTAGGAAGGGGGACGGCAGCCCTGAGGGATTGATGTGGTGGAAGGAAAGGGCGGTGGTGCTTGGTGTGCGGAGCGGCCAGAGAGGGTGCACAAGAGCAGATGGGGCGTTTACAGGGGCCCTGGAGGCTTGGACAGTGGGGAAGCAGAGAGAAGGGAGTTTCTGGTGGAGTGGTTGGAGGGGCACACATCGGGAGCCTGGCAGCTGAGATTTTGCACTTTTGACAGGTTGAAAAGACCTCTCAGGCTTCCCTTGTGGCTCAGTGGTAAAGAATACGCCTGCCAGTGCAGGGGCCATGGGTTCGAGCCCTGGTCCGGGAAGATCCCACATGCTGCGGAGCAACTAAGCCCGTGAGCCACAGCTACTGAGCCTGCGCTCTATAGCCCATGAGCCACAACTACTGAGCCCACACGCCACAACTACTGAAGTCCATGTGCCTAGAGCCCGTGCCCCACAAGAGAAGTCACCGCAGTGAGAAGCCCACACACTGCAACGAAGAGTAGACCCCACTCGCTGCAACTAGAGAAAGCCCACGCACAGCAACAAAGACCCAAGGCAGCCAAAAATAAAAAATAATAATAATTTTAAAAAAAGACCTCTGTCCAAAAGGGAGATTGGGGGAATAGAGACCCCAGAGAGCATCCAGGGAGGTTTGGGAGTCTCCCAGAGGCAGAAAGGTGGGGGAATAGAAGAGCTAGTATGAGAGTGACGTTGGAGGTGGCATGGGGTGGGCAGGAGTGTGGAGGCAGATTGTGTGACCCCAGATTCCCCTGAGCTGAAGAGGCCTGCTAAGAAGGGGGAGGGGACGGTAGAGGTGGCCTGGGGACACAGTGTGAATCGGGTTAGGGAGTTATTGAGGGTTACCGAGAGACACCCACTGAGGCTGGGAGAAAGTTATGAAGACCCATAAGGGAAGAGGCCACAGGGAGAGGGGGAAGGCTGTCCCCTGAGTGGGGAAGGGACTCTGGCAGCTGGGGGTCCCCAACAGTCAGGGAAAGTTGGAGGTGCAGGTGCTGAAGAGCAAGACGCTTTGGGCCTAAGGCTTCAGCCCTGTGCCCCACCTGGTCCCCACCACCACGAGGGAGGGGTGAAGGAAGAGAGGTGGGTGGGCACAGGGAGGCACGTGGCCAGGTGAGGCTTAGGGTGAGGGAGATTAACTTGACCACCCCCCCTACCACCACCCCCCCCCCGCCTCAAAAAGATCCCGGGCCAGGCCACCCAAGCCGGCCTCAGTGCCCAGGAAGGAACATTCGGAGTGCCTCTCTGGCCCCACCCCACCACAAGGCTCATTCTGTCCCTCCTGGTCGTGACGGTGGCTCTCTTTGTGGTTTTGGGAGGTGAAAGTGGGATGGGACACTGAGAGTTTGAGATTTGGAAGAGTGAAGCGGTCATGGGCCTGGGGCACAGGCTTAGATGACCCTTGGGAACTCTGGGGCCCCTTCTGTGCCCTGGTTCCCATGTCATCCCCCAATTGCCCCCATCTCTACCCGCCCAGCTGGGTTTCAGAGTTCTCTAAAGGCTAGTCCAGTGGGTGGCAATCTGCCCAGGGGAGCCCTAGCAACCGATGACGTCCTCAGCCTTGCTCCTCCGGGATTGGCTGGCTTGCTTTTACAGCCTTGAAAGGGCGGGGGACCAGTCCAGTGCTGAGAGCAAGGCAATTCTCAGCATCTTGATCCTGATCTGGGGGTTCTGGTACCCCTCGCCGCATTCTAACACCATGACCCCCAGAAACACATTCAAGGATCTCCTTTCCCATCCCTGGAATCTCATCCTAAAGGGCTTCCATTTTGAAAATTTTTGCACACTTGACCCTCTTCTGGGCACTCCTGGCCCCAGCCCAGGAGGCCCCAGGCCGCATCAGATTCCTTTCCATCATCAGAGGAGTAACGTGGTTGAGTCAAGTCGTGAAGACAACGCAGCGAGTTGCGTTGAGATATTTAACGCAACGAAATTGAGATATTCAAAAAACAAAACAAACAACAACAAATTGAGACTCACATACCATAATTGTCACCCTTTGAAGGTGTACAATTCAATGATTGTTGGTATATTTGCAAAGTTTGCAACCATCACCACTATCTAATTCCAGAACATTTCATCACCCAGAAAGGAAACCCCACACCCTTTAACCCTCACTCCCATCCCCTTCTCCCCAAGGCAGGGCAAACACTAATCAGCTTTCTGTCTCTATAGATTTCCCAATTCTGAACATTACATATGAATGGAATCATATAAGATGTGGTCTTGGGGCTTCCCTGGTGGCGCAGTGGTTAAGAATCCGCCTGCCAGTGCAGGGGACACAGGTTCGATCCCTGGTCCGGGAAGATCCCACATGCCGTGGAGCAACTAAGCACGTGTGCCACAACTACTGAGGCTGCACGCCACAACTACTGAAGCCCACGCACTTAAAACCCATGCTCCACAACAACAGAAGCCACAGCAATGAGAAGCCCACGCACTGCAACGAAGAGTAGCCCCCGCTCACCGCAACTAGAGAAAGCCTGCGTGCAGCAAAGAAGACCCAACACAGCCAAAAACAAATAAATAATTTTTTTAAAACATTAGGTGAAACAAGTATGCTAAATCAGAAACAAAACAAAACCTAAACTAAATGTGGCAGTTTCACAAAACCCGTCTGAGGCAGATACTGTCACTGCTCCTACTTTACAAAGGAAGAAACTGAGGCACAGAAGGCTAAAGTCACTTGTCAGACATCCCAAAGCCCAAAGTGATTAGAGACGGGATTTGAACCCAGGTGGGGATCCTGGGGCCACATCCTGACTGATTTCCTCCCCTGCCGAATCACCCTGCCTATCATATGGGCTACAGCTATGCACACACACCTGGCCCCAGGCCCCACTGGCATTACATCCAGCATATTAAAATGCACCCACGTCCCTTATTATATATAATTCCTATGAGGAGTCACACTGCTGTTGGCTAGTTAGTATGTGGGTATATTCTGTAGCAATTTCATTTAAAAAAATACTAACTTTTGGACTTCCCCGAAGGTTCAGTGGTTAAGGCTGGACCTTCCACCGCAGGGGGAGCGGGTTCAATCCCTGGTCGGGGAACTATAAGATCCCGCATGCCAAGCGGTGCAGCCAAAAAAAAAAAAAAAAAAGTTCAAAATTACTAACTTTTAACTTGGTCAATTTTTTTTTTTTCACCTTGGAACCAATCAAATGATTTCCCAAGCATTTTCCTAAATTCCAAAACATCGCTCAGGTTAAAGACTGGAAAGACACACAGGGGGGCTTCCCTGGTGGCACAGTGGTTAAGAATCCGCCTGCTAATGCAGGGGACACGGGTTCGAGCCCTGGTCTGGGAAGATCCCACGTGCCGTGGAGCAACTAAGCCCGCGAGCCACAACTACTGAGCCCGTGCGCCCCAACTACTGAAGCTTGCGTGCCTAGAGCCCATGCTCCGCAACAAGAGAAGCCACCGCAATGAGAGGCCCGCGCACCACAACGAAGAGTAGACCCGCTTGCCGCAACTAGAGAAAGCCCGGGCACAGCAACAAAGACCCAACACAGCCCAAAATAAATAAAATAAATAAATTTATTTAAAAAACAAGGGGCTTCCCTGGTGGCGCAGTGGTTGAGAGTCCGCCTGCCGATGCAGGGGACACGGGTTCGTGCCCCGGTCCGGGAAGATCCCACATGCCGTGGAGCAACTAAGCCCATGCGGCACAACTACTGAGCCTGTGCTCTAGAGCCCGTGCTCTGCAACAAGAGAAGCCACTGCAGTGAGAAGCCCACACACCACAATGAAGAGTAGCCCCCCATCGCTGCAACTAGAGAAAGCCTGCGCACAGCAACCGAGACCCAACGCAGCCATAAATAAATAAATTAATTAATTGATATTTAAAAAAAGGAATCACCTTTGGAGTTTTTAAAATTAAAAAAAAAACTGCTGTGTGTTATATGAAAGTTATTATGAGAGTAAATCCTAAGAGTTCTCATCACAAAAAATCTTTTTGTATTTCTTTAATTTTGTATCTATATGAAATGATGGATGTTTAATAAACTTGTGATAATCATTTCATGATGTATGTAAGTCAAATCCTTATGGTGTACACCTAAAACTTATACAGTGCTGTATGTCAATTTTAACTCCATAAAATTGGAAGAGAAAAAAAGTTAAACAGAGTTACCACATGACCCAGCAATTGCATTCCTAGGTCTCTATCCAAAAGAACTGCAAACACGTTCACAGCAAAAACTTGTACACAACTCTTCATAGCACTATTATTCATAATAGCCAAAAAGTGGAAAATAGCCAAAAAATACCCATCAAATGATGAATGAATAAATAAATCTATACAGTGTTTGTATATCCACCGTATATCTGTATAGGTACAGATACAGTGTATACAGTGGAATATTATTCAGCCATAAAAAGGAACAAAGCACTGGGAATTCCCTTGTGGTCCAGTGGTTAGGACTCTGAGCTCTCACAGCCGAGGGCCCAGGTTTGATCCCTGGTCTGGGAACTAAAATCCCATAAGCCTTGCGGCGAGGCCAAAAAAAAAAGAGAGAAAAAAAAGAAAGGGGGATCAGAGCACTGACACACGCTACAACAAGGATGAACCATGAAAACTTCATGCTTAGTGAAAGAAGCCAGTCACAAAAGACCACTTTTTAAAAAAAATTTTATTTAATTTTTATTTTTGGCTGCATTGGGTCTTCGTTGCTGTGTACTGGCTTTCTCTGGTTGTGTCGAGCAGGGGCTACTCTTCATTGTGGTGCACGGGCTTCTCATTGCAGTGGCTTCTCTTGTTGTGGAGCACGGGCTCTAAGAGCACGAGCTTCAGTAGTTGTAGCATGCGGGGTCAGTAGTTGCGGCACACGGGCTTATTTGCTCCGCGGCATGTGGGATCTTCCCGGGCCAGGGCTCGAACCCGTGTCCCCTGCATTGGCAGGTGGATTCTTAACCACTGCGCCACCAGGGAAGCCCCAAGACCACATGTTATATGACTCTATTCATATGTAATGTCCAGAACTGGGTAATCTATAGAGACAGAAAGCTGATTAGTGGTTGCCCTGCCTTGGGGAGAAGCGGGTGGGAGTGAGGGTTAAAGGGTGTGGGGTTCCCTCTTGGGGTGATGAAATGTTCTGGAATTAGATAGTGGTGATGGTTGCAAACTTTGCAAATATACCAACAATCATTGAATTGTACACCTTCAAAGGGTGACAATTATGGTATGTGAACATCTCAATTTTTTGTTGTTGTTGTTTGGGTTTTTTTGAATATCTCAATTTTTAAAAAATGAATGGAGATCTTCCAGACAAAGGCAGAAAGAAGAGATCAATGAGGGGACAGAGCAACCTCTCTTCCACCCCACCCCCCCCCACCCCCGACTTCCCTGCCACAACCCAGAGCAGCCAGGGAGGTGAGTGGTGAGGGATGCTGGAAGGGAGGTGGCTGCAGGGATTCAGGGGAGAGGGGATGGGGTCCAGACTGAAGCAGGGACCCTGGCGTGGAGAGAGTGATTCGGGAGTCTGGTGGTGGGACTGACGATCTTGTGGACACAGAGGTGCAGGCTCAGAGATGCTACCTGTCCCCAGACACCCATGCTGGGGTCTCAAGGCCCACCGCTCCCAACCCCCAGTCCCTCCTTGTGACCTCTCTGCCCCCACCTCCCAACTGCTGTTGTTTTTGAGCTGCCTCTGAGGTCCACCCCGAACGACCTTCAGCCCATTCCTGCCCTGGATAACAGATGGGCAAACACTGCAAGCAGCAAACAGCTCATGCTGACCTTGGAGCCAGGGCAGGGTCAGAGACCTTTTCCCCCTCCCCCGGGCCCACCCAACCCTGGCCCTGCTTCAACCTCTTTCTTGCCCTCTAGAATTGGGGTGGGGAGGTGAGGGCAGAGGTCGTTTCTGGCTTAGCTAGCCAGAAACGGCTAGCGAAGTATGAAAGGGCTGGGTTCAGATTCACCACTTGGTGGCTGGGGAGCCCCACCCCCACTGTCTCAGTTTCCTTATACGTAAAATGAGAATGAAAAAGATGCCCACTTCATAAGGTCTGACGTTAATTCAGTGAATTCGTGCGCTGAAGCCTTGCGGTGGCATCTGCTGTGTAGTGAGCGCGCGGGAAACACAAGCTTAATGAATAGCGGCTGGCGTTGGCAGCACGGCTCTGCTGCACGTCTCCTGTTGCTCGAGGCACTTTAGGTAAACGACCTGCTTTACTCTCCTGTGTAGGAACGTGACTCTGGTTCCTGGACGGAGAAACAGGCCCAGAGACATCAAGCAACATACACCAGGTCACACAGCAGGAAGGAGGTGGAGCCGGACTGTGAACCCAACACCATGCTGCTTCTCCTAACACCATGCAAAGTGGGTGTTTCCTTTTTCTTTTGTTATTATGGTAAAATACATAACATCAAGTTTACCATTTTAACCACTTTTAGGTGTACGGTTCAGTGGCATTGACTACATTCACAATCTTGTGCAACCATTACCACTATCCGTTTCCAGAATGTTTTCAGCATCCCAAACAGAAACTCCAGGAGATTTTATTTTGCTGATTAGTGTCATTGAGGAACTCCAGGGAGCATTCGTTGAGCAACTACTGTGTGCTAGAGCCCACGCTGGGGCCATTGGAATGGACAGCATTCTTCTGGAAGCCTCTGGATTTGTCCTGTACAATCATCCAGGTTGTGGCCAAAGTGGGGTTGTCAGATTCACCACATAAAAATATGGGACGTGGGACTTCCCTGGTAGTCTAGTGGTTAAGCATCCGCCTTCCGATGCAGAGGATGAGGGTTCGATCCCTGGTCGGGGAACTAAGATCCCACGTGCTGCAGGGCAACTAAAAGCCCGCGCGCCGCCATGAAAGATCCCGCGTGCCGCAACTAAAACCCAAGGCAGCCAAAAATAAATAAATAAATATTGAAAAAATATATAGAATGCCTAGTTAGATTTGAATTTCAGATACACAACAAATAAATAAGAGTATAATTCCCAAAGATTGCATGGGACATACTCAGACTAAAAACAGATTCATGGGACTTCCCTGGCGGTCCAGTGGTTAGGACTCTGTGCTTCCACTGCAGGGGGCACAGGTTCAATCCCTGGTCTGGGAAGATCCCACATGCTGCGGAGCAACGAAACCCGTGTGCCACAACTACTGAGCCCGAGTGCCACAACTACTGAAGCCTGCGCACCTAGAGCCCGTGCTCCGCAACAAGAGAAGCGACCGCAATGAGAAGCCCACGAACCACAACGAAGAGTAGCCCCTGCTCGCCGCAACTAGAGAAAGACTGCGTCAGCAACGAAAACCCAATGCAGCCAAAAAAAAAAAAAAAAGAATTTCCCTTGTTCTCACATCATTTAATTAACGTCCTAAAGTATGGACTGTGAGCCCATTTTACGGAGGAGGGAACTGAGGCCCAAAAGAGGGGCTGTCACACGAGGTGGAGCCAGAATTTGAACCCAGTTCAGCACAGGAGGCTAATCCTCCCCTGTCAGTTTAGGGTGGTGGGAGGATAGGAAGGAGAAAGGAAGAAGGCCAGCAGGGGCGGGCATGGCCTCGGATCATCACCGTCACCTGGGCCCCTCTCTATCTGAAGTCCTTGCCAAGGGGCGTGGGGAGGCGGCCAGGGGAGGGCTCTGCTCAGCGCAGCCTCCCCCTCCCCCAGCTCAGAGAGCTGAGCACAGAAGGACAGAGGGACAGAGGCCCCCAGAAATGTTGTTCCCTGGATGCAGGTCCCGGGCCCTGTCCTCCCTCTGCTTCTGTGTCCTGGTCCTGGCCTGTGTCGTGGGTGAGGAGGAGTGGGTGGGCGGGTGTGGGGACCCCGATGCAGCATGGGGTGTGAGTGTGACCGGCTGTGAGGCGTGCAGATGCACGTGTGTGTCTGGGGGTGTGTGTCACGGGCGGCCATGAGTGAACAGTGTACACGGGTTGGTACAGATGACAGTGATCGTGGATATGCATTTGTGCGTGTGTCAGCAGACGAGTATGCAGTCATGGTAAACATGTTAAGTCTGTGAACATGCATTTGTATGCTTGTGCGCACATGTGTGTCTTTAGGGGGTATTTATGCAAAAGATTTGACAGTCTGGGCATGTGGAAGGGTATCTGTGTGTACTGGTGTGTGAGTATGTCTGGGTTCTGCACATGTATTTAAATTGTGTGTATATATATATATATGCAGTGCATCCGATGTGCAGGAAACCGGTGCAAGTGCCTTCTACATGTTAACCCCTAACTCTCACGATAACCCTATAAGCTAGGACCTGTCATTATCCCATTCTACAGAAGAGGAAACTGAGTCTTGAAGAGGTTAAGTCATTGGCCAAGGGCACACCACAGGTCACATGGGTGCCTCTGTACACATGTGTACCCGTGTACCCGTGTGATGGCTGGTCTCTGTAGGTGAGGCTTTGCCCAGGTGCATGGGTGCTGGACAGACAGGTGTGTGTGATTCCTGGCAGAACCCCTGGCCCACCAGCCTGACATATGGCCTTGCCAACCTCCATCCCCGGGGACATCCTTCACTGCCTGCGGAGGTTGTTCAAAACGTGCGGGAGTCACAGGAGAACGGAGGGGGCGGCAAGATCAGGAAGTGAGGGAGGCATCAGGAGCGGGGCAGGGGGCAGAGAGGCGGCGTTACAGACTGAGGGAGGAAACCCCAGGCAGACGCAGGGGTGACGGGGCTCCCGGGCACAGATGGTGAAAGGAGATGACCGCTGGCTGAAGGGGGGCGAGGGGCAAGAGGGACATAGAAGGCGATGAGAGGACCGGCAAGGGGCCACCAGGAGCCACGGTGACGGTGAGCATGGAGGGAAAAGGAGATGGAAGGGTTCTGGGGTCCCAGCCGTCCCAAGTTGCCCTCTGATCCCATCTAGCATGTCAGCAAGAAGGGCCTGGGGGAACCTCGAGCCCCCCGCCAGAGCCGGCCAGTAGTTCCTGGAGCCTGGTTCCGGGCAAGGTGAAGGAGTGGATGGAGTCGCTCGTGACCAGGACAAGAGAGAGTTGGCAGTGGTTCTGGTGCGTGTGCACAGAACGGGGCTGGGGGCCTGAGTCTGAGGGAGGAGGGGCAGGGCCGGAACTCGTGGGTTCCCAGGGAGCAGGACAGGGCGGGGGCAGGGCTGTGACCCCTGGGTCCCAGATGGGTAGAGGGTAAGAGGTGAGAGCAGGGACTCCTGGGTCAGAGGGAGGAAGGGGTCAACGGGGCAGAAGTCTCGGGGGGTAGCTGGGCTCTCCACTGTGATGTCCACAGGGGCCCCAGGGCCTTCCAGGGCTTTGTGCAGACCTTCTATGATGACCACCTGGGGGACCTGGGTTCCCACACCCAGGCCTGGCTCCACAGCTCCAAGGACAGCCTCCTGAACAAGGCCTACAACCTGTGTCCCCAGCTGCTCTGCAGGGACAGCTACTGGGATTAAAGTGTTCACAGCCTCTGCAATAAAGAAGTTCTCCTCTGTCCCTGTCCCAGTCCCTCCCGGATGCTGCCAGAGATAACCCCACCCCATCTGCCCCCCGGAGGTTAAGGAGTAGAGGAAGTGACAACACGAAGTGACACACGTGGCAGGGGAGCGACAGTGGGGGCGGGGGAAGGAGTGGGGGCCGGTGGGGGGGGAATGACCCTGCTCCCCCAGTGCTGAGACCCAACACTGCAGGCTTGTGGGCGGCGCAGAAGACCTCAGGCTTCTCAGTTTGGGGTGGAGGGTGAAGGCTGGAGACCAGGCAGGGTTAACAAGCCCCCCCAGCGGCCCCTCCTTCAGCGCTCTGCGTTCACCTCGCACGGGATGGAGACCCCAGGCCTCATGCCTGGCGGGCACCCAGAGCCCCCATCGCCTCCACACTCCCCACCCGGCCTGTCTCTCTCAGCGGTGACTCTTCAGAGTGGAGGCTTCCTGTGGCTTGACCTCAGGGATGTCACTGCCCTCTCTGCCCGCAGCCTCCCCCCCACCCCCCACAAGCAGTTCTGTTGGCCAGGACTTTGGCCTAGGCGTTGAGGTTGGGGTGGTGGCTGTGAAGGGGTGGACCTCAAGCGCTATAAAGCCTTTCTCTGCCTGATTGGAGCTGGTGAGGACAGCCTGCCAGAGTCCGGTAAGAGAGGGACATGGCGGGTGGGGGACTGCAGGAGGTGACCAAGATTGTTAGAGCAGAAACTGCGAGAGTCAAGATATTAGATTCCAGTGATAGAATCGTGGAATTTAGAGTATTCCCTGCCAGTCCAGCAGTGAGGACTCGGGGCTTTCAGTTCTGCGGCCGCGTTTCAATTCCTGGTCGGGGAGCTAAGATCCTGCAAGAGCACAGGGCTGCCAAAAAAAAAAAAATTAAGATGTTACAATCAGCCATCGGGAGTAGCATCAGAGAATGTTAGGAAGTGAGGCCCAGGTCAAGCAAGTCAAGCCATTAGGGGTTTGACTCAGGTGGGGGGGAGGGGGAGAGGGGGTCCCAGGCTGGTATCCCTGAGCGCTGGGGACCCTAGGATTAGACACCTCCAGTGGCCCTGTCCCACACCCTCCTCAGCATTCCAGGTCTCCTGACACCATGGGCACCCGATACTTCCTGGCTCTGTTTCTCATCCTCCTGGTGTTGGGATTCGGTGAGTGTGGTCAGTAGGAGAGGAGGGGTTATGAGGGGAGGGATAAGCCCCAAGCATCTTCCCAGCCCAATTCTTGTCTGGCCCTGCCCCTGCCCATTCCTCTCCTTCCCCGCTTCATTCTCCCCCTGCTGCAGGCCCCTCAGCTCCCCTAACTCACTCTCCTCCTGCAGAGGTCCAGGGCGACCCTGTACCCCAGCAAGAGGAGACTGCCAGCCCTGCCATGCTCACCAAGGTGCAGGAATCACTCTTAGGTTACTGGGATCTAGCCAAGGAAGCTGCCCAGAAGCTGTACAAGAAGACATACTTGCCCGCCATGGATGAGAAAATCAGGTATCAACGGCCTCCCACCCCCACCCCAGGAACAGGGACTCCCAGCCCCCAGCCCCTTCTCCCTCAGACTCAGGAGTCCAGGTTCAAACCTGGACCTGGTATCTCAAGGCCCAGAGATCTCAGCTCCCAGCCCCCAGTCCCAGTAGAACCTGGGATTCTGAGATGCCAGCCCTGTCCTACTTAGGGATCCAGGAGTTTGGGTTCTAGCCACGTTTTCCCACAGGACACGTGATTCTGGGCCCCAGCCCCTCCTCCCTCAGACCCAGGAGTCCCAGCCCCCAGCCCCTCCTCCTCAGCCCTTCTGTCCTTTCTCCCCAGGGACATATACAGCAAAAGCACGGCAGCTGTGACCACCTATGCAGGGATTTTTACTGACCAGGTCATTTCTCTGCTGAAGGGAGAACATTAACAGCTGGGTCCCCAATCTCGGGGGGAGTCCAGAACCCAGCAACCCCTTGGGTCCCCTGATCTATACCCCATCCCACTTCCTAGCAACTCTCAGCGTCCTGCTCCCAACTCTAGCCTGACTTCTTATCAATAATAAAAAAAAAAAGCCAAGTTTATTCTTCTGGATATGGTTGCTTTTCTGAGACCTCAAGGTCAAGATGGAGGATCTGATGCTGTCCAGCCAACATTTATTGAGTGTCTATTCTATGTATATCGCCCTAACCTGGTCAATGGGAATAAAGAGGTGAATAATAATAATGAGTAATCATAACAACAATAATTGGAGACTGCCTTTCACCAAGGTCTGGCTTTCTCTTCTTTTTTTTTTTTTGGCCACACTATGTGGCATGCGTGGTCATTCCCTGACCAGGGATCGAACCCATGCCCCCTGAAGTGGAAGCACAGAGTCTTAACCACTGGACCACCAGGGAACTCCTGGCTTTCTCATTTATAAAATGATAAATGGATATAGCTAATCTGCAGTGGACTCTGGCCATGTCCGGGTCCTGGGCTGACACTTTGAATGTGCCATCGCAGTGAGGTGTCCAGTGGCCCTGTGGCAGAGGGGAGAGCGGTGCCCATGAGTCATTGCTGAGCGTGGCAAGGCAGCGCCCAGGTTGGCTGAGACCCGAGAGGACAGAACTGTAAACGCTGTGCTCTGTGCCACTTCCTATACATTTGTCCCACGTGTATTTATTGAGACAAAACCAGGTGCTGGAGACACAGCAGGGAAAAGACCTGCCCTCACGTGGCCCCCGCAAAAACGTACTGATTGGGTCCTGACCCAGTTTCACACGTTTTTTGTTTGTTTTAATTTATTTTTGCCCGCGTTGGGTCTTCGTTGTGCGTAGGCTTTCTCTAGTTGTGGTGAGCAGGGGCTACTCTTCACTGCGGAGCACAGGCTCTAGGTGTGCGGGCTTCAGTAGTTGTGGCTCGTGGGCTCTAGAGCGCAGGCTCAGCAGGTGTGGCGCACGGGCTTAGCTGCTCCGCAGCATGTGGGATCTTCCTGGACCAGGGCTTGAACCCGTGTCCCCTGCATTGGCGGGCGGATTCCCAACCACTGCGTCACCAGGGAAGTCCATCACATGGTTTTATTGATTACCGTTTTGTGGTATGCTTTTTAGCTGTTCTCTTCTTATTAGCAATAGTAATAACACTTCCTGAGCTCCTACTCAGGGCCAGGAGCTCTGATCCATCCTGAGCCACACATAGAGAGGCTGAGGGGGTGGAAGGCAGAGGATGAACAAGAGGACCCATGGATAAGATAACTTGAGACAGCAATGCGGGCCATGAAGAAAAGGAGAGGAAGTGAGTTCAAGGTCTGGGGGTGGCCACCTTGGGTTGGGGCACAGGGAGAGCCCTCTAGAGGACCCAGCTGGGCTGGTCACAGGGCATGCGTCACAATGCAGTGTGGTAAGGACTACTGTTGATGGCAAGGAGGGGGAGGGGAGTACTCACTTGGCTCCCAGGTCTGAGCAGATGGAAGAGGGTATCTGGGCAGTGGGGGATTACAGGCCAAAAGCACAGGGTGCAAATAAGAGCAGAGGCCCTGCAGTCTGAGAAAGGACAGTGCTGGGGCACATGGTTAGATGGGCTAAGAGCCTGGACTCCTGCATCTGGAGGGAGTAGAGAGTGGTCCTGGGCCGCCAAGTCCTATGGGTGGGGCTATTGGCCTCTGAGGATGCGGGGCCTCTATTCTCCTAACAGACTTGGCATTAACTTCCAGCCAGCCTTTTCAGTACTCTTGGGGCAGTTTTCCCAGGTTCTGGGGCTGGGCAGCTGTGAATCTAGCAGAAAACAGGGGCCTTGGGGAAGGGTTGTGAGAAATGCCCCCAAGTCCCCAGGGCCTGGGAAGAGCTGAGGTTGCCAAGCCCAATGGGTGATGGGGAGGGGGGAACCCTGGAGGAACAATCCCTGCTCTGTCCACTTGTTTCCCACAGACTCAAGCCAAACCAAACCACTGCCCAGGCCAGTTCTGCTTCCAACCAATCCTGGTGTACCTCCCAGACTCCGCCTTCCTTTCTCAGGCTCCCAACCCCAGTCCCACTCCCTTCAGGACCCCAGGAGTCCAGGCCCCAAGACTCCTCCTCCCCCAGAACTCAGGACCTCCAATCCATTCTCCTCAGGACCCAGAAGTTCAGGTCCCCAGCCCCCTTAGAACCTGAAATCCCAGCCTCTGGTTGGTGTTGGGCGTCCCCTAGTGGAGCACAGTGTGGGTCTGGCCTGTGATTCACTTAACAGTTAGTAGGAATGGAAGAATTTACTTGGTCACTCAGCAGACATAGGGGAGGGCTTTACAAGGGCCCCATCTGAGGTCACAGTCTAGCTAAGAGCCTCTAGTGTTCCAACAGATCAGGACTCTGCGGTATATGAGACAGGATGTTAGGGGACCTAGAGCTGAGAGCAGAGATGGGGTAACAATGAAACCGGAGAAGATGAGCTTCAAAGCCCCTCACCTGCCTGGGCTTTCTGTGGTTCTCTATGTATATGTGTACGTGTAATTTTGTACTTTTAAAAAAGAAGCCCACAAAAATCTCAATCTGCCCATCTTCTGGGGGACTTCATCAGTATGTTCATTTCATCCCTAGACTTGAAGACTGGGTCTACAATTTCACAGAATCGTTATTACTGTCATTGTTGTCTGTAAGAGAAGGGAACCGGGCAAGTTTTCTTTTAAAAAAAAATTAATTAATTAACTAATTAATTAATTTGGCTGCGTTGGGTCTTCGTTGCTGTGCGAGGGCTTTCTTCGTTGGGGTGGGTGGGCTTCTCACTGCGGTGGCTTCTCTTGCTGCAGAGCACCAGCTCTAGGTGCGGGGCTTCAGGAGTATGGAGTTCGCGGGCTCTAGAGCACAGGCTCAGTAGTTGCGGCACGCGGGCTTAGTTGCTCCGCAGCACTTGGGATCTTCCTGGACCAGGGCTTGAACCTGTGTCCCCTGCATTCGTAGGCGGATTCTTAACCACTGCGCCACCAGCGTAGTCCCGAGAAGTTCTCCAAGGTTTCTTCTTGTCCTTGTGTTGGTTCACAGAGGTAATTCATTCATCTTCCCCACTCAAAGTTTCATCCTTTCACTCGGCAATCATGCCCTGGGACAGTGCTGGAGACACACCCATCTCTGTCAGTGATGACACAAAGTGGGCAGGGAGGGGGTGGGGAGTCCAGAGATCTAGGAGGACTGGGAGGCGGTGCCCCGCCCAGTCTGGGGGCCAGGGAGGAGGGATAATACTATTGAGCTGAGACCGCGAGGAAAGTGGAGGATTATCAATAGACAGTAAAATGATAAATAAATAATTAAAATATCTCTATGCAAAGCCTGCTCTCCTTTTCAGATAATATGTAAAGTTCATAATAAAAGTGCGTGATACTGATCACTTAGCCCCACACGGAGAACCCGGGCCAGGTGTTTTATATTCTTGATTTCACTGGGTCTTCCCAATAACCCGACGGGGCAAAGGCGGAGAGGAATAGCGGGTACCATTATAATGCCTAGCTTATAAAAGAGGAAGAAAATGAAGCCCAAAGAGATAGGTCACTTGTCCGGGATCATTTAGTCGGTCAGTAGCACAACCAGGGTCTGAACCCAGGTCAGACTTCCACCCAATTCATTGGTGAAGGTTTAAAAGCCGCTGAGTCTTCTGTCCTCTCTGGGCCTCCATAATTCCTTCTCCGGGCCAAGGGTCTTTCAACACGTGTCCAAGCCCGGAGCTGTAGGAAGATAGCTAATGAAAAAGTACGGAGTTCTTAGAGCCCTTGAAGCCGAGGCCATAGCCGCGAGGTTTACTAGAAAGCGGACCGCTGAGGGAACGCGCATGCGCATTAAACTAGGCGGCCCGAAAGCTTAGGGAGGGGCTGACAAGGTCCGATTTGGAAGTGTGGTGGCGTGCGAACACTGAAGTAGTAACTAAATGCACAGAACTATAACCTAGGGAGACTTGTCGGAGGAAAGGGCTGTGTTACGAAGACGGGTCTGAAAGCGAAGCCACCGACCAAAGATCCTGCCCTCCGAGTCTTGGGTGCGGAGGCCAGGAAGGTTCCTTTAACGCAGGAGGGGCGTGGTTCAAGTGGAGCGTCTCTAAGAGTTACGGTGGCCGGGAAAGCTCAAGAACTTGGAACTTAAAGAATAGGCGGGGCAAAGTGGACAGGATGACCCAGGAGGCTCGTATAACTGGAAGAAGCGGGTTATTCGTGGGGGCAGAAAGAACGCAGGCTGTGGGAAGCGTACATGTTGGCCAAGAAAGCCCTGGGAGTTCGGGGCATGCAGTGTGTCTACTACGCGAAAACAAACAGGCTGCGACGCGACGGAGAGTACGGTGGCCTGCTTGGTCTTTTCATAGACTTTAGCGGTTCCTGAGAGGCGTGGCTGAGGCGCTCTTGCGGGTTACGGTGGCCGGCAGGTCGGGGAAAGCGTGAAATCTCGCGCGATCGCGCTGGAGCCGTCGGGGACGGGGCGGGGCTGGCGGCGGGGGCGGGGACCCGGAGCGGGAAGATGGCGGCCGCGCAGGAGGCGGACGGGGCCGGCAGCGCCGTAGTGGCGGCCGGGGGAGGCAGCTCCGGTCAGGTACGGAGGCCGAGAGGGGCCTGAGGGGCTCTTCCCCACCCGGGGGGCCTCCCACGGGGCGTGTCCTGCCTCTTTTCACAGAATCCTGTGCACTGGGGGCTCCTTGCCCATAGGGACCTTGAATACCGGGCCCAGGTGGGGCCGGGCAGCCCGGGAGGCTGGACAGTGTAGGGAGCGGGGCCCTGTTGCGCGCCGGGTCCCCTGCATGCTCGCGCCGGGCGGCTACCAGGCTCGTTGCTCGAGCTGAGGACACAGTGGCGCGGAGGGGCGCAGACTTGTACCCAAGCGCCCTGGGTTCTCGACTCCGTGATTCCAGGCTGCAGGACAGTTCCTAGAATGGGCTGACGTTCACGGGGTGCTCTAGCTGTGGGCAATGATTGATTGATTGGGAGTTTTCTAACTCTGGGGAAGTCAGGTAATCATCGTGGATAAGGGCACGCGCTGTGGAGGCTGACAGACCCATTTTATAGTCAGGAATCCAAGGAACAGACAGAGGCGCCTACAGAAGGTCACCCAGGTTAGCTCTGGGATCCATTCCCTGTAGAACTTACCAGCCATTGCTGAAGCAAGGTGGTCGGGACTGAGATGGGTTTATTTTCAGCATAAACTAGTCCTGTGCCGGAATAAGTCCTGGTACTGATGACTTCTGACCCATTGCCACTTGAACTAAACTGAGGCTGCAGAACATACTAGTTCAGGCAGCCACCCTTCAGACGCTTAGGGAATCGATGGAGTGACAGGGAGGTGCTGTCGACCCACCCACTGGGATGTCACTGACACGTGGGAGGCAGCACAGGGGAGAAGAGTGCAGGTTGGGAGGGGAAAACGAAACTGAAGCTGACACTCTGTGACCTTGGAAAGTTCCTTTTCCCCTTCATTTCTCCAGTGGTAAATGGAGGGATTGGATAGGAGGGCCAGCCCTGTGATGGGCCATGAAGATAGCTCCAGCCATGTCCCTTCATCAGTGGAGTGAGAGAGAAGACTGGTGTGTAAACAAAGTATTATAATCCTGGATGACAAGGATGGTGACAAAAAGTCTGTGTTAGAAACTGAGGGAGCCCAGAGGAGGAGCAAATAATATCACCTGGGGAGGACACTAGTGTGAGATTTGTGTGACAGAGCCAGCATCCCTGGTCTGGATCTTTTCAGCATCTTCAGCCAGGGCCTGGCCCTGGGGGCAGCCCTAGGAAATGTTCGTCTCAATCTTTAGGGGCTTCCCAGTCTCGCTGAAAGAAGGTCTTTTCCCCCTCTGCGTTTCTGTTGATTATTGGGTGGGGGGTGATCGGAGAGACTAGGGCTCAGGGTGCCCCGATTGCCCTGAGCTTACAGAGGACCCCTCCCCCACAAGATCTCCTCTTGTCCCACTTCTGCTGAAAATCTTTCAAGACTTACTCCTTTGCTTTCAGGATTAAGTACAAATTCTTTGGTAGATCAAGGCTTTGCATGATCTGCCCTTTTTCCTCAGACTGGGCTAGGATTTCTCAGCCTCAGCACTATTGACATTTGGGGGTGGATAATTCTTCGTGGTAGGGGCCGCCTTGTGCATTGTAGGATGTTTAGCAGCACCGCTGGCCACGCTAGATATCAGTAGCACACACATCTCCTTCCCCAGTTGTGACAACTAAAAATGTCTCCAGATGTTGCTAAATGTCCCCTGGGGGGCAGAATTTTCCCTGCTTGAGTCACTGGACAAGAGGAGCGTCAGCCACCGTGAAGCTCTTTTATTTCCAGGAGTGTGCCTTGCGCTCTCTCTGCACCTCGTAGCCTTTGCACATGTTTCTCTTTACTTGCCTGATCCTTATTAGTCCTGTGCATCTCAGGTGTTCTCTCCCCTAGGAAGCCTCTCTGACCCTCTCAGACTGGGTCAGGGCTCCGACAGTCCCTGGGCTCCTCTGTCCCAGCCCTGCCCACTCTGGGTTGTCACTGTCTGTCTCCTCCAGTGGACTGGGAGCCCCTGGAGGGTAGAGCAGGAACTGTCTTGGTCACCACTGTGTGCCCAGCGCTTCCCAGCTCAGGACCAGGCACAGAGCAAGCCCTCAGCGTTAGTGGAATGAATGGGTCTTGAGGCAGAGGCTGGGCTGAGGTGGAATTCCCATGGTGGATCCAGGCAGTCAGGGAGGATGCCCTGACTTCCTCCCAGCCCCGGCCCAGTCTCGTGGCCTCAGCTGCTTCCTGGGCCCCTTAGTGGGTGTTCTGGGGATTGTGTGTGAGAGTGGGCTCATGGGTGCAAGAGCAGGAACTACTTCTTAGTCACTGCAGTGTCCGCAGCCACCGCTGTCCTCTCCTGGCTCATGCGCAGACCCTCAGCAATCTGCTGCCCCAGCCAGCCTGCTCCTCCTTCAGGCAGGGACTCAGACACCAGGCCCACAGCTCTGGTAATCATTGCTTCAGCTAACGTGGGTTGAGTCCCCACTACATGCTAGTCCCCATGCTGATGCTATGGCTATGAACAAAACAGAGGCCCTGCCCTCTTGGAGCCCATGTATTTGTTGAGGGCTGGGAGTGGGGTGGGGTTGGGGACAGGGACAGTGAACAAGGTAAATAAGAAAAGTATACAGCAGTTCGGATGGTGCTAAGTGCCATGGGCAGAACTAAAGGTGGGGAGGAGCATAGGAAGAGAGGGGTGGGGAGGAGGTTGCCATTTAAATACAGTGGTCTGGGAAGGGCTTTCTGAGGAGGTGACATTTGAACAAAGACCTAAAGGAGATGAGGGAGGGAGTCACACATATGGTGGGGGAAAGCCTTTCAGGTAAAGAGAACAGCCAGTGCAAAGGCCCTGAGGTGGAACAGGTGTGATGAGGGAGCAGCAGGGAGGCTGATGTGGCTGCAACTGGTGACCGAGGGGAGAGGGGTGAGAGCAGATGGGCACAGAGGATCATGCCAGGCCTCAGAGGCCATGGTGACAACTTTGCCTGTACTCTGAGGGAAGTGGAGCCACAGGAGAGTTACCTTTTTATTGAAGTGTAACTTAGATGCCGTAACATTCACCTGTTGTCAGTGTAGAGTTCAGTGGCTTTCAGCACATTTATGCAGTTGTGCAGTACAGTCACCACCACCGTGTGGTCTGAGAACACTCCCATCCCTGCAAAACACTCCCTTGTTCCCTTTTGCGCTTTCTCTGCCCCCAGCAGTGTCCCTTTTTATTGCTCAGTAGTATTCCATTGTGCAGATCCATCACCGGTCATTCATCGAAAGACTTTTGGGTTGTTTCTGGCTTTACAAGTAACACTGCTGTGAACATTTGCGTATAAGCTTTTGTGTGGACGCCGAGTTCTCGTTTCTCGGAGGCAGAGACCTCGGAGTGGGATTGCTGGTTCGGATGGCAGGGGCACATTTAGCTTTTTAAGTAGCTGCGTATTTTTCAAAGCAGCAGCTCCACTTCTCCCGCCAGCAGTGTACAGCTCTTTCAGTTTCTCCACGTCCTCGCCAGCACTTGTGATTGTCCATCTTTTTGATTACGGGCATCCTAGTGAAGTGGCACCTTTGCATCTGGCTTTCCTTTGCATTTCCCTGGGAGGGTTTCCAGCCAGCTTGTCCACCATTGCAGGTAAGAGAACAGACCTGGGAGCCAGCCAGACGTGGGTTCAAATCCTCGCCCGGCCTCAAGCTTCCTTTTCTTGATCCAGAATCAGCTCAGACCTGCTGCAAACCCTTGCTTGCCCCCCCCCCCCACCCAGTGCTCCCATGAGCGAGGCCAGCCCTGAACAAGGGGGCCCTGTGCCTATTCGACCTCGGCCAAACCTTTGCCCACACCTCTTCTCTCCCTTAGACACCCTTCACCCAAATGTCAAAGACAGCTCCTCGGGAGGCCTCCCTAACCACCCGGTCACCCCCTCTGCTTGTTTCCCCTGGAACACTTTCCTGTTTACCTTTGTTAATTATCCTGTTTACTGTTCTGCCGGCACCTTTCCCTCTAGACCCTGAGCTCTGGGAGGGCAGAGACCCCAGAGCTGTGTGGCTACCACTGACCCTGCTGCCCAGCACGGGCCTGGCGCACAGTAGGTACTCGGGAGTTACTTTTATCGACACACAGAGGAAATCTGTTCTACCCTAAACGTACTGGTATGATCACAGCCTGGCCCTTGGGTCAGAGAGCTGAAGAGCCAGAGAGGGAAGTGACACACCCAAGCTCTCACAGCCAGGGACCATGGGACCGGTCCACAGCCCAGGTCTGTCAGACCCCAGAGCCCCACCTTTTACCGCAGTGCTCTTCTGCACTTGGGAGACGAAAGGGAAGAGCTCTTGCTGGTGAAGGGGACAGGAAGTGACAAGTGACGCCTTTAACAGATGCTGGCCTCAGCTTCGTGGCAGCCTCATCTGGCTTTGGGAGCCTCTGTCCCTACTCTTGGGGGCATTTGAAGCCGACAGAAGATGTTGCAGAGGAGCGGGCTTGAGGCAGGAGTCGGGGGACTGGGGAGGCCCAGGAATGGGTGGATTGGTGGCCTGAGTGTTCAGGGCAAGCCCTTCAGAGAGCATTTGTTGATTCCCCGGGTGTTTATTGAGCCCCTGCTCTCTGCCAGCCCTGGGCTGGGCAATGCTCCCACCTAACAGCCATCATGACAGTCCTGGGTCCTGTCTCTCTTTTTTTTTTGGCGGTACGCCGGCCTCTCACCGTTGTGGCCTCTCCCGTTGTGGAGCACAGGCTCCAGACGCGCAGGCTCAGCGGCCATGGCTCACGGGCCCAGTCGTTCCGCGGCATGTGGAATCTTCCCGGATCAGGGCACGAACCCGTGTCTCCTGCATCGGCAGGCGGACTCTCAACCACTGCGCCACCAGGGAAGCCCTGGTCCTGTCTCTTAAAAGCTGGAGGGTGAGGGGACAACTGGCGGGAGTTGTCACTTCTGAGCTTCTGTTTCTGAATGAAGATTGTTTCTTTGGGAAGTCCTGCCTGACTCCCTGGCCTGCCCACACTCCTGTCATCGTGCTGCCATCATCCTTCCTGAGTGACCCAGACAAGTGGCTTAGGCTCCCTGAGCCCCCGTTTGCTCGGCTGCCAAATGGCGGTGTTCCTAGTTCTGGCCTCACGGGGTGGTCTGTGCTGTGTACATCTCACACACCTCTGTGTGGCTCACAATC
Organism: Pseudorca crassidens; assembly: GCF_039906515.1. Taxonomy (NCBI): domain Eukaryota; kingdom Metazoa; phylum Chordata; class Mammalia; order Artiodactyla; family Delphinidae; genus Pseudorca; species Pseudorca crassidens. The sequence continues at coordinate 11,561,354 of NC_090315.1, read as the reverse complement.
TGATTGTGTTTTTCTGTGTCTGTCTCACCTGCTAGATCCAGAGCCCCTGGAGGGATGGGCCCCCCACAGGGCTGGCCACAGAGGAGGCGTCAAGAATTGTTTGCCCACGGAAGGACCTTTCAGATAAACCCAAGCCTTGCAGAATCTGACACCTGCCGCCTAACCCCTTCTACGGTGTCCCCAGTAGCCATCTCCTTGCATCCTGGGCTCCAGCCCCAGGGTGCATTGGCCCATCCTCGGAGTCAGACTGTCTCTCTCACCTTCTTGTCTGCACCTGCTGCTTCCCTCATTGCCTCCTCTGCACCAGCCAACTGGTTATGATTTAGGGCTCAGCTCTGATGTCTCCTCCTCCAGGACCCCTCCCTGACCCCCAGGATGGGCCAGGCGCCCTCCCTGTGGTCAGCCCTTACTGGGCCTCGGCACATGGTGGTGCCTACAACAGCCTTGGCGCCTCAGGATGCATCCTCCCTCCTCACCCTGGCCTCTGTCCCTGCAGGTGACTAGCAATGGCAGCATCGGGAGGGACCCGCCGGCGGAGACCCAGCCCCAGAACCCACCACCCCAGCCAGCACCCAATGCCTGGCAGGTCATCAAAGGCGTGCTGTTCAGGTGAGCAGATGTAGCTTTGGTTCTGTTCATTGAAAAAAGTTCAAGTAAGAAAAGCATAAAGAGGAAGGGAGGGAATTCTCTGGCAGTCCAGTGGTTAGGACTCCGTGCTTCAACTGCAGGGGGCACGGGTTCGATCCCTAGTCGGGGAACTAAGATCCCGCAAGCCATGTGGCACAGCCAAACAAACAAACAAATTTGTTTTAAAAAGAGGAAAGGAAAGAATCACTGAGGATTACCATCATTACTGTACTGCTGGAGACCTTTTTACTTTCTCATAATTCTGGGGGCTGGAAGTCTGAGATTAAGGTGTCAGGGTGTCTGGTTTCCTCTGAGGCCTCTCTCCTTGGCCTGTAGCTGGCCGTCTTCCTGTCTTCACATGGTCTTTCTTCTGTGTTGTCTGTGTCCTAATCGCCCCTTCCTATATGGGCAGCAGTCATACTGGATTAGGGCCCACCCTAAGTAATGGCCTCACTTAGCCTTAGTCACCTCTTTAAAGGCCCTATCTGCACATGCAGCCACTGAGATACTGAGGGTTAGAAGTGCAGCACGTGAATTTGGAGCGGGGCGGGACACAATTCAGCCACAACATCTGCATTACATAAAATTTAGCATTTTAACTATCTTTACGTGCACCACTCAGTGGCATTAAGTATACTGACATTGTTGTGCAACCATCAGACCATCTATCTCCAGAACTTCTTCATCTTCCCCAAACTGAAACTCTGTACCCGTTAAACACTAACTCCTCGATTCTCCCTCCTACCCCCGGCCCCCGGCCACCGCCATTCTCCCTTCCATTTCTGTGAATTTGACTGCTCTGGGTCCCTCCTGTAAGTGAAGTCATACAGGCTGTGCCTTTGAGAGTGGCTGGTGCAGATCCTTTTACACGCGGATGCGTGTGACCGTTCCCAGGTACCGGGAGCACAGGGCCTGCCTTCTGGAAGCCTGGCCTCTGAGTGAGGCCCTGGGGAGCTGCTGGGAGGGCGCAGGGGGATCTATCTGGGACTGGGTTTCTTCATCCGTGGAGCCCCTCCTTTCTCTTCACCGTGCCACTCCCTCCCCTCCCCCCGCCTCCGTCTCCAATAAGGACTTAGGATTTTCTTATATATCAGTTTCTTCTTTTCATGCTTCAAGCAGCTAGGAATAAAGATTACTTTTATCCCTCCCTTCATTGTTGCATGAGAGGCAGCCTATGTTACACAGTTCTACACCTTGATCTTTTTTTTCATTAACACTATATGTTAGAAATCTTTCCACATCAGTACATAAGGGAGCTTCCTTCAGATAGACGTTTTGAATACAGCCACAGTGCAGGCTAATTTCCTTCCTTAGGGCCAGGCGCCACCAAGAATCCGCCCCGGTGGGTGCTGGAAGACCGTCTCCATCTGGAGTTCGTAGATGGGATTCAGGGTTTGTTTTCAGGGGCCTGTGAGCTCCTGAAGCATCAAGCAGATTGCGTGAGAATGGCCTGTTTTGAGAGTAGAGGGTAGAGCCCGTGGTTTTCAGCACTTCCTCCAACTAAACCAGTGGTTACCTGGAGTGGAGGGCGGGGTGGGAGGGAGAGTTGTCATATGTCTTTTCATACACTTAAAATTTCCCCGTGAATGTAGAATGCCTACTTGGGGTGGGAGGGAGGATATGAGCATTAGGTGAGGGCCAGCCCTGGTGTCCTAGGGCGGGGCTTCCTGGTCTGGGATGCGGGGATGGAGGGCCCACGGTGAGCAGATGTTCTTCAGGGAACTGGGGATCTGGAATCCTACAGAAAGTCCAGTCCAGTCTGCTCCTGGAGACCCAGGAGCCCGGAGTGCGTGGGCCCCCTGCAGGCCACACGCTAAGCCGGGGCACAGCTGCCTGTGGGTGTCTTTGCTCACACTCTTCCTTGGCATATTTACTAAAATGGGAGCCTCCCTTGGAAATGGAGGGGTCCCCAGGAATGGCCAGTTCCAGACCTTCCCCAGCCGTGCGCATCAGGGACCTTCTGGGGTGGTGGGAGGCAGCAGATAGCTCAGCTGGACCATGGCCCCTGAGACCCCGGACCCCAGGGCTCCATGGCTTGTCCAGGCAGAGGCAAGTCCCTGCGCCTGATGCTGCCCTTTGGCGAGGTTTGGGGCTCAGCAGAGAGGCACCCACTCACGCTAGAATTCTCTTGTAGTGTTTTTCCATTCTGAAGTTTTTGGTATGCCTTTTTCCTATGATGAAAATAACAATAATAGCTAACACTTCTAAAACACTTACTGTATGTACCAGGCTCCATTCTAGATGATGTATTATATCGTGTGTGTGTACATATCAATGCATTTAATGCTTGTAGACAAGCCTACGAGGTAAGAAGTGTTGTTATCCCTTTTTTTTTTTCATTTATTTTTGGCTGCTTTGGTTCTTTGTTGCTGTGCGTGGCTTTCTCTAGTTGCGGCGAGCAGGCACTACTCTTCGTTGTGGTGCATGGGCTTCTCATGGCGGTGGCTTCTCTTGTTGCGGAGTGCAGGCTCCAGGCGCACGGGCTTCAGTAGTTGTGGCACATGGGCTCAGTAGTTGTGACTCACGGACTCTAGAGCGCGGGCTCAGTAGTTATGGCACACGGGCTTAGTTGCTCTGCGGCATGTGAGATCTTCCCGGACCAGGGCTTGAACCCGTGTGCCCTGCATTGGCAGGCGGATTCTTAACCACTGTGGCACCAGGGAAGCCCTGTTATCCCTATTTTAACTGTTGAGGAAATGGAGGCCTAGAGAGGTTAAGAGTCTTGCCTAAGGTCACCCAGTCGGGAAGTAGGAGAGCTGGGCCTCAGATCCAGATATTGCAACTTAGAGGCTGAGCACTTAACCTCTCTGCTATACAGTTGATCCTTGAACAACATGGGGATGGGGGGGGCCGACCCTGTGTATCCACGTATCACTTACAGTTGGACCTCTGTACTAGCGATTCCTCCATATCTGTGTTTCCACATCCACGGATTCAACCATCCATGGATCGTGTAGTACTGTAGTATTTACTGTTGAAAAAGATTCGTATAAGTGGTCCCACGCACTTCAAACCTTTGTTGTTCAAGGGTCAACTGTATTGCTTTTCACACCAGCAATCAATAAGTACTTGTCTCATCTAATAATTATAGAGCTGCATGTATCTGAGAGACCCGAATTAACACGATAGACGTTTCCCTGTCTCTCATGTACTATCCTGGGCCTAGGCAGACCAGGATTCTGCGGGCTTCTGCATCCCAGATTGCTTCCTGCCCTTTGTTCCACCATTGCTAGGTTTTGCCCTTTATCCTCATGGCCTAATACAGTTGCTGAGGATAAGACCATCACGTCCACATTCCAGGAGGGAAGAAGAAATAAAGGAGGGATGCTCTTTCTATTGAAGACACTTCCCCAAAGTCCAGTAAACACACTGTTTTTACATTTTATTGGCCAGAACTTCACCATGTGTCCACACCTGGCTGTAAGGCTGGATTTTGTCGTCTTTATTCCAGGTAGCCAAGGGGTCCAGTTAAAATTTAGGAGTCTTCTTTCTGAGGGAAAAGGGAAAGATGAATATTGGGAAACAACTAGCAGTCTGCTACAGTTTCATTGTGGGGCTTTTATTTTGTTCATTAAAAAATTCAAAAAGAAAAGCATAAAGAAGAAAATCAAAAATCACCTGAAAGTAACCATTATTCATCATTCCTGTATTGGTGGCGGTCCTTTCCCATGTTGATTCACGTGCATGCTGTTTTCATTGTGCAGAGTTTTTTTTAAGACAGTATTGTGTTTTGAGGCATTTTGGGTTTTTTTGCTTACCCCAGGCCTTCCCTATTCCCCCAAACCAAGGGAATCCATTTTAAAGTCTGATGTGTATTTTATACCTTTCTCTACTTTTATGTTGACGTACAGGTGCATTACAAATTGTTGGGTTTTTTTTTTTTTATTGTGGCAAAATACGTATAACAAAATCTACCCTTTTAACCATTTTTAAGTGTATAATTCTGTGGCATTAAGTACATCCACGTTATTGTGCAGCCATCACTGCCATCCATCTCCAGAACTTTTTCATCTTCCTCAACTGAAACTGTCCCCATTAAATACTAACTCCCACTTCTCTTTCCCCCAGCCCAGGTTTTTGTTTTTGTTTTCGTTTTCACATAGTATATTATACAGAAATGGATGGCTACTCTGTACACTTTCCTTCATCTTGCTTTTCTCTTTAAACAGTGTATCCTGTAAATATCTCTACTTCATTTACAACACAAAGACTGTGTATTATGTCTATTCAGTTTTGTAAATTGAGAAAATGACTCTGAGTATATTTGTTTTAACTGTCATTTTGTTTCTATTTTGATTTCTTTCTATCATGTTATTCAGAGTGGATACTTCTGAAGCTCTCTCTCAATATACATTTTGAGGGTTTTATAACATTCTGAAACCTCCAGTGCTTCTGAGCATCTCAAATTTTGGGTTCTTTTCTTTTCTGTCTTTTTTTAAATTTTTATTGGAAAATGGTTGTTTACAGTGTTGTGTTAGCTTCCACTGCACACCAGAATGAATCAGCCGTACACGTACAGCTATCCCCTCCCCTTTGGATTTCCCTCCCATTTAGGTTACCACAGTGCCATTAGGTAGACTGGTTTTGGTTTCTGCTGCTTCTCACTCATAGTGTCTTGTTTCCTTGTGCGCCTGGCTTATCTGTGGCTGTGTGTTGATCATCATACTTGGAAAATTATTTATAGGAATCATTCCAGGCCTAGGATGAACCTGTTTTCCTACAGAGAGGACTTGCTTTGCCTCTGCTGGCTGCCTGGAGCATTGTCATTCGGGCTCTCCTTGGTACCAGGTTCAAGGCTCTGGCTGTGCCCACCTGGCGTGCGACTCTGAGGAGGACTAGGCCACACCTGCTTCCCCGTGTCCTTGGCAGGGAGCCCTGTGGAGTCTCAGCTTCTCATAGAGTAGGTCTCTGGTTACCCTGTGTGGGCCCTGGGCTGGCGTTTTTGTTCACCCATCAAAACACCTAGCAGATGTCCTCAAACACCAAAAAGAAGCTTCCAAAAAAAAGGAAAACTATATTCAATATCTCATAATAACATATAATTGAAAATAATCTGAAAAAGAATATATATACACATTATATCATATATTATCAATTATATATATATAAATATGTGTATATATAACTGAATCACGTTGCTGTTTACTTTTTTTTTTCAAATTAATTAACTTTTTGGGCTGCGTTGGGTCTTCGTTGCTGCGCGCGGGCTTTCTGTAGTTGCAGCGAACAGGGGCTACTCTTCGTTGTGGTGCGCAGGCTTCTCGTTGTGGTGGCTTCTCTTGTTGCAGAGCATGGGCTCTAGGCACATGGGCTTCAGTAGTTGTGGCACGAGGGCTTAGTTGTGGCTCGCGGGCTGTAGAGTGCAGGCTCAGTAGTTGTGGCGCACCGGCTTAGTTGCTCCGCGGCATGTGGGATCTTCCCGGACCAGGGATCGAATCCGTGTCCCCTGCATTAGCAGGTGGATTCTTTTTTTTTTTGTGGTACGCGGGCGTCTCACTGCTGTGACCCCTCCTGCCACGGAGCACAGGCTCTGGACGCACACGCTCAGTGGCCATGGCTCACGGGCCCAGCCGCTCTGCGGCATGTGGGATCCCCCCAGTCCGGGGCACGAACCCGTGTCCCCCGCATCGGCAGGTGGACTCCCAACCACTGCGCCACCAGGGAAGCCCAGCAGGTGGAGTCTTAACCACTGCGCCACCAGGGAGCCCTGTAAACATCTACTCTTAAAAGCATTGAAGAATGGACAAGACCGCAGACTTACCAGGCAAAAACTGAAAGGAAGATGGGAACCCAAGAAGTAAAGAAGGACTTCCCTGGTGGCGCAGTGGTTAAAGATCCACCTGCCGGTGCAGGGGTTCGAGCCCTGGTCTGGGAAGATCCCACATGCCGTGGAGCAGCTAAGCCCGTGCGCCACAACTACTGAAGCCCGGGTACCTAGAACCCATGCTAGGCAACAAGAGAAGCCACCACAATGAGAAACCCACACACTGCAATGAAGAGTGGCCCCCGCTTGCTGCAACTAGAGAAAGCCCACGCAGAGCAACGAAGACCCAACCCAGCCAAAAATAAATAAATTAAATTAAATAATTAATTAATTTAAAAACGAATATATGTTTACATATTTATATATAAACTTGATTAAAATATATAAGAAAATAGAAGAACACATAGAATATGTTGCTATATCGTGATATATAATTGTAAATGTAAAACTGGTGTTAGTATATTCTTAGTATATTAATTTTTATCAAGCTTTTCCAAGTTGTTTCCAACAGGAAAGTTGGTCTGAATAACCTAGCCCAGTGTTACTAAAAATAGGGACTCACCCATTACTTACTGTTTGCTTCTGCAGTTTTCAATTGATTTGAAGTTCTGAAATGTTGCTCTGCCTGATGTCTGTGTCTCTAAAATGCTGGGATTCCAGGTTCTAGGGTTCTCACACTTTGGGATTCCAGGGGACTGGGACGTTAGGTTTCCTAGTTCGGAGGTTTCGAGGGTCGAAGCCCCTGCAGCCCTGTGGCCGCCAGACTCCAGGGAGTCAGTGCCAGGCATCTGGGGTCTATCCCCGGGCATGGCCTTTGGGGGCATCTTGTCTTCTCAGCAGCCCTACAACTGCCTTCTCAGGGACCCTCCCTACTCGATCAGCCCCCGGGTCAGGCCGCAGCAGGTGCTGAGTCAGAAGGTCAAGCAGATCCACGTTGGAAAGAAAAGGCATGGAGACTCACCGCCTGCCCTGCTTGCCTCCTCAGGATCTTCATCATCTGGGCCATCAGCAGCTGGTTCCGCCGCGGGCCGGCCCCTCAGGACCAGGCAGGCCCCGGAGGAGCCCCACGCGTCGCCAGCCGCAACCTGTTCCCCAAAGACACTTTAATGGTAACCACTGGCTGGGAGGCCAGACCCGGGAGAGGAGGCGGGGAAGGTGTGGGGGAGTGGCATGGGCTGCTGGGACAGACGCGATCCCTGGTCACTGTCAGGTCTGTGAACGGGTCAAGGATTGAGAGACTCCAGCTGCGTCTTCAGCCCATGAAATCTGAGTCACTCAGGTGACACTTACAAGGAGCAAGTAACTCTTTTGGGTTTGTGGTGGTGGTCTTTCTGCGTGGAAGGACTTTGTTCAGGAGCACCTGCAACAGGTGTTCTAACCTCAGTAATCTCGGCTTCTCCCACCTCTGCGGTTCTCTGCAGCTCTGGGATGCCTGATTTCGTGGAATTCTGGCCAGCAAGGCGACCACCACTCGGCTGTTCTTTATCAGTGGGCCTTCTGGGCTCTGGACAAGGATGGCCACGGGGACTTGGGAAAGGAGGGAGTTCTGAGGCCAGCTCCCCAGTGCCCCTCGGTTCTCAGTAGCCGGCTGACACTCCTGCACATCTTGACTGTGCTTTATCCATAAGCCTGTGGCGCTCTGACCAAGAAGCCCATGAGAGGCTGAGAGGGGAGATGATTGAGGGAGGTCCGGATCCTTTCTAACCCCAAATTCTAATTGGCAGGCTGGACATTGTTTAATTGTTTTTTGCTCTCAGACCAGGACAGACGTGGTGGGGGTATGAGGAAAGAGAAAGTTTATTCTGCTAGCTGCTGCTCTTCTCTCCACTAACCTCCCCCCCCCCCCCCCGCAAATTGTTCATATTAGTGGGCCATTGCTGCCACGGCTCTTCATCTGCTCTTTATCTGTCAGCCTTCAGAGGGTCCTATAAGCAGCCCTAACGAAGCTCCCCCCACTTCCCCTCCCAACAGAACCTGCACGTGTACATCTCAGAGCACGAGCACTTTACAGACTTTAATGCCACATCAGCGCTCTTCTGGGAGCAGCATGACCTTGTGTATGGCGACTGGACGAGTGGCGAGAACTCAGATGGCTGCTACGAGCACTTTGCTGAGCTCGACATTCCACAGGTGGGGACAGCTTCTGGTTTCTGGCCCCAAGGCTGCTCGGCTAGCACTAAGGGCATTTCCTTGAACCAGCTCCCAGTCCTGCAATCGGGAGTCCAGGTTCCAAGCCTGGCTCTACTCTCAGTTCACATGCTTTGTGACCACAGGCAGGTCCCTGAGGTCTCTGGGCCTTGTCTTCCCCACCTCTCCATTTGGATGGAGTTGGAATTGGCGTAGGATCCTCCCAGCTACTTTCAGGGTTGTGTAAATCTGTGGTATAAACCAGTGAAAGATTAGTAATCATCCCTGGGGGTGGCCGGTCAGCCAGCCTGGTTTGAAAATAATAGTTAATGTTGATTGAGTGCTTCCTACGTACAGGGCACCAGCTGGGCTGACTGGTGGAAACCTCCCAGCAACCCTAGGAAGTGGGAACTGTTATTTCCATTTGACTGATGAGGAAACTGAGGTACAGAGAAGCCCCACCCAAGGTCACACAGCGAGTGTTAACTGAACTGAACTCAGGCTATCTGGCTCTGGACTCTGGCAGCCCCAGTTCAAATCCTGCCTCCTCCAGGGAGCTCTCCCTGACACTCGCTCAGCCAGCACCCTCTCTGGGCTCCCCAGCGCAAGCCGTGCCGGCTCTGGGGGGTTGTCACTACCTGAATATGGATCTGTTTTCCCCATGGGACCATCTTGGTCACAGCTCTGTCCCCAGCTCTGCCCAGCAGAGGACTGGGTGCAGAATCAGTGGCTGCTGAATAATCGATGAGTTTGATGAACCTGTGAATGTTGGCCTCTCTTTGGGGCTGCTCTCTCATTCCTTTCTCCCCGTCAAGTCTTCTCCTCGGCCTCCTGGGGAGGAGGGAGCATCTCTGCTCTGTCTGGCTCTGTCTGGGTCTCTTTGGGTAGCTGGAAGCAGTGGGTGGATGCGTTCTTTCTGAGGCAGACAGGATAGCCTGTGCTGAGAGGTGGCTCCCGCTGAGACTTCACGTCCAGCCCCCAGACCCCAACCCCAGATCCGAGGAAGACGGAGGGGCAGTAAGCCAGGCAGTGAGAGAAGCTTCCAAGGACTTGCTGCTAACCCTTCTTCCCAGCTCTGTGATGGGAGAGTGTCTAAGTTGTACTTGACTTTAATTTATGGAGGCGACTGAGCAGCCACACAGGCCAAGGCCATTGGAAGGAGAATTTACTACTTACATTTCCCAAGAGGAGGGGGCCCACCACACTACGCAGGGCCACGTGGGGAAGCACCAGGTTTGGACAGGAGCAGAAGGGGCATGGGGAGGCCTAGGCCGAAGCCTTTATCGAGGTTTCCGCAGGAAAGGCAGGGCAGGTGGGGAAACACCTTAGGACTGACCTGCTTGCCAGTCCCTAAGGGGGTGGCTGGGGTGTGGACTTGGGTTTGTTGGTTTGCATTTTAAAGTTATATTCAAAGTTAGGCGAGTTGTTTATTATTTCCAGGAATCAGCTAGACCTGGGAGGGGCGGTCTCTTCCCTGCCAGATGTGAAAACAGCATGAAATATAAAAACATGGTTGACACAGAGGTGGATTTAAAAGGCAGGGACGTGAGGACACAGCGTGGCCAGGTGAATCCCAGCTTACCACGAAGGTCAGACAGGCTGCAGTGCGGCCTCGGCCACCCACCCTGCACCTCAGGCAGGTGGCCACCCCACTTCAGTTTCCTCATCTGGGTGGGTGTGGCAGGGGGGTGAGAATAGTAGGTGAAAGACCCGGGCAGAGAGGTAGGACACAGACGGTGAGAGGCAGGGCCACGGGAGAGCCCACAGACTGGGTTTGGACCCACTTACTCGCTGCATGTAGCCTCTCTGTGTGAGCCCCAGTCACCACATCTGGAAAATGGGATAATAACATGCCCCAGTGCCCAAGGTTTACGTGAGTTATACGGACGTGACTCACTGGATCGGGCAGTTACCATTTGAAGTGCCAGAGTGGTATCTGGCCTTCGTTGTTCTACCGTTTAATGAATTAAGGCTGCTGACGTTTGTTGAGCTCCTATTCGGTGCTTGAGTAACCGTGCTCAGCGCTCTCAGATAATCTTTACGGCCCTGCTGTGCCCTCAGTGCTGATGATCTGCGTCCTGCAGGTGGGCCCTGAGGCTCAGCGAGGCGAAGCCTGAGGCCACACAGCCATTGTGGGCTAGAGCCTGGTTTTGAATTTGAGCCTAACTCCAGTGTCTGGCCCCTAACCACTTAACTACACTGCCCACCCTGAACACTCAGTAACGGGGATGAGGAAGCCGTGGGGGGCGGGCGTCGTGAGGGGCCTCACTGTTCCTTGTCCCCGTCGGACCGCCTTGCAGAGCGTCCAGCAGAACGGCTCCATCTATATCCACGTCTACTTCACCAAAAGCGGCTTCCACCCAGACCCCCGGCAGAAGGCGCTGTATCGCCGGCTCGCCACGGTCCACATGTCTCGGAGTAAGTCCCTCTCCATCTTGGGGCCCCCGTGGTGCCGCGGGCCTGGACTCCCAGGTCCACGAGGGCAGGCAAGAACCCTGTGCTCAGGGAGGCTGGGGTTGGTGGCCGGGCTCGAACCCCACGTACCCTGCATGCCTCTGGACACCCGTGGGCAGGCAGGAGAGGAATCGGCTTAGAAAGAGCAGGTGGAGAAAGGGACTTCGGAGAAGAGGAAGGGCGAGGCCGGCGTGTGCACAGTACCGGGCCTGGCAGAGCAGACACTCCAGAATGGCCCATGAGAGAACGATGGCTGATTAAACGAGCAGAGGGAGACTGCAGGCCCTTTGCCATTAGTTGCATCCGGCGTGCTCTCTGTGATTGCATCTGTGTCGGCCGCTCCTGGAATGGGTGCTGCACAGTGACCGCCCTGGGGGCTCCTGTGGGGCCGTGCGAGGCTCCCAGGCTGCAGGTTTGAACGCGTCCTGCATGGCTGCGCTGTGAGCCTCCGCCCCCGCACGCACACCTCTGAGTAGGGCCTCCCTTGACGAGGCAAGCTGGTGAGGGCCACGTCACCGGACAGGCCCCGTTCTCACCTCGCTGGCCACCCTCCTGGTGCCCCCCCTGAGAATCCTGATTGGGTGAGCAAACCGCAGGACTGCCAGTGACCCCAAGAAGCCCTGGGTCAGAACTGTGGCCATTTGGGACTTCTGACACGACCTCATTTTGAAACAGATTCTCTCTGCCCAGGGCATCTTCTTTAAAAAAAATGTTTTTTAATCTCTTGTTATAAGTACATGGTTTAAAATTCAAGTAATTTAACCAGACAGCGACACTCATGTGTCTCCTGCTCTCCCCCTCTTGTGTTCCCCCAGTTTCCACTCCCCACAGGCAACTGCTTTAGCTGTTTCTGCTACTTAATCTCCAAGGCTCCCAATAATAAGATGATAATGCAATTTCTTGGTTTTTCAGATTTGACATTATCTCTTGACTTCCTTCTCTGGAAGAGGAAATCTCAACTCAGGAACATAATTTGATTAGATTCATATTCAGCACTCAAATGGTTTTGAGTCTGTGCCTCTTCTTCCCATCTGAACCATACAGTGTGTGTAGTTTATTTTTCCTTTCCTGTCCAACATCTCCTTTTCTATGAGGTTAATAATTGTTGGCATTTTTTTGCCTGCCCTTCGTGTCTTTTGTTCTTGAGTCCACTGTCTCCTGATCGGCAGCTGTGGGACTCTCTCGCTGCACTTCAGTTTCAGCAGATCTAGAGAACAGACAGCCCCCCACACCCCCTCCCAAAAGCCCCCCATTCCCTTCGTGTGAATTTTGCGTGCTCCACCTCACTTCGATTCTGCTGCGCCTGTGGACTTGGTTAAGATCCCTGTGGCTGTTTTGTGTGGCGCAGAGACAGATGTGCTTTAATTTGCATGGGTTAGGTCTTTCCCTACCTCTTCTGGTACAAAAATAACGCAAAGGATGAGAACTGTTTTGTGGCCTTCTACACTGGATGAAGCAAAACTCTAGTGACTGTATTTCAGTACCCAAAGCTGATTTGGAAAAGTCCCCCAGGTGTGCTAAGCGCTGTTCTGAGCAAGTACGTCTGCGGACTGTGCTCTGTAGGGCGTTCCGCCCGGCTGGCTGGCTGGCTGGCTTCCGTGGAGTGCATCTGCGAAGATGTGGGCAGAGGCAGGCTGAGGGGTGTGGCCTGCAGGGGCCATCCCCACGGAGGTGTCCCCGAAAGTCTGGGTTACATGTGCCTGACGCGTCAGAGGTTGCTTTGAACGTGACCCAGGTGGGCGGCCGCTCGCTTGCGTCCCAGTTACACCGACCAGCCTCGCTCAATGCCAGCATCTTCTGTGGTTTTGTCTCTGGTGAATGTGATCCGTGTCACTGTGTGGTGAGGTCGTGTTCATGGTCAGCGTGACAGATGTTGGTGTGGTCTGCAAAATAGAATCTGCAGCCTGTGGACCTGGGAAACCACCAGGATCCCCCAGGCTTGCCTCACACCTGGGCCCGCTTAGGGCAGGGGCTTGAAGGGACACGGAGCTGGCCACCGGCCCACTCCAGGGCATAGAGCAAGAGTGTGGGATCGGAAGAGCCCCCTCCTCCCTTCCCCAAAGGGCCAGTGATCAGCACCCTAGCACAGTACTGTCCCAGAGGGATACAGTGCCCGCCGCAGAAGGCATTGTAAGTTTTCTAAGTGGCCACGTTAAAAAGAAAAAAAAAAAGGCCATGAAATGAACGTTAGTAATTTATTGAGGTCAACGTGTTGTCATTTCAACATGTAATCAGTATAAAAAAATTAATGAGGTACTTTCACTCTTCTTTTTCCTGCACTAAGTTTCAAATTCCAGTGTGTGTTTTGCACTCACAGCACATTTCAGTTTCAACGAGCCACATTGTCAGTGCTCAGGGTATAGTTTAACTCCAAGAAAAGGGGGCTTCTTCCTCCCTACGGAAGCCAGGTCCATCTCATATCATAACCCCATCTGGATGCCACCAAGTTGCAGAATGTTCTCCACCTGAGCCAGAGCCTCTCGCCTCTGGGGCTGGCCGGGCACGGTCCCTCCCTGCCCTGGACAGCCTCTCATGGGTGTGGAAGACAGCAGCGGAGCATGTCCCCGGGGAATTTATTCTCCAGGATGCCTACCCTTGGGTGTTTACTGCTTTCCCCTGACGTGGGAGCAAGGTCTCAAATGCGTTAATTGTGATAGAAGTGATGGGATGATGTTCATGGAAACCGTAAGAGCAGCTGGCCCCCGGGCTGAAATCCTGAGTCAATTCCCAGAAGTGGTTTTGAACTTGAGCTCATCCATAGACTCCAGAAGCCCCTGGTTCTGAGCGGGTGGGAGGGATCTGGGCCCTGTGGCGTGCGTCAGTGTGACATGCAGGGGTGCTCTGCCGGCTGGGCTCTGTAGAGCAGAGAGCCACTTCGCAGTGGTCCTGCCCAGAAGAGGCGAGGCTTTAATCCCCATTCTCCAGAGGGGGGACTGAGGCCCGGGGAGGTGATGTAGCTCACCAGCGTCCCTCAGTTCATGGGAGACAGAGCCAGGATGTGACCCCAGGGCCCCCGCTCTTGGCCAGCTCCCTCTTCCATTTCCCCATCTCCCTAGCACCTGGGGGCAGGATGGAGAAGTCACAGGAGGGACAGGCCATGTGTTGTCCCAGCATAAGGGGGAGCTGAAGAGTTACCCAGACCCGGATGGAGGCGGGGAGATGGAGCATGAACAAGCACGAGCCCTGTCGTCCTGGCATGTCTTGGCAGGGTTTGGGGCAGCGTGGCAGGGAGCCCGTGTCTGACCTGGCCTCAGCAAGAGGAAGTGAGGTCCACTCCTGCCCGGGGATTCACAGCCCCAAAATATTTCTCGCGTTGGCGGCTCTGGGCCTTCTCCGGCCCTGTCTCGGCCCACCTGTTTATATTTATCAATGCTGCTGTTCGTCACTGGGGGGTGATACTGCAGGGCCAAAACGGGCCCGGCCCCACCTGGGGTTTGCAGACTGGTTGAGGGGGCAGACAGCAAACAAGTAAACCAGTGGGCAGGTGAACCAGTGGGTCGTGATGAACTGTGGTGAAGGAAACAGAAATGGCGAGGAACCCACCCGGGCTCCAGGAGCCGCCCTCAGTGGAGTGGGCGGAAGGGACATTTAACCAGGGGCTGGAAGGGGGAGAAGGAGCCAACCAGGAAGATCCCAGCCATGCTGGATCCCTGCCGGGGAGGCGCAGCAGCACGTCTGCAGGCCCAAGGTCGGCGCATTTGAGGAGGAAGGAGTGGGGTGCGCAAGGATGAGAGGTGGCGAGGGCTGAGGTTGGTGGGGCCGTGGTGAGCACGTCAGGGGCCCTGCCCGGGGCAGCGGGAGCTGTCTAGGATTCTGAGGCAGTGGGATGACTCGATCAGTTACTTGGATCTTAGGGGCAAGAGTGGCCACTGGGAGGCCAGTGAGGAGGTGACTGCGGTCATCCAGGAGGGGGCGCCGTGGCCGGCCTGGGGTGGGGCTCTGGAGGTGGGAGGCAGTGCTCGTATCTGAGGCATGTGTCGGAGGGGCCGTTCACCCGGGGTGGGCTGATGGAACAGATGCAGCAAATCCTGGAGGAGGAGACTCCTGGTGCAATTTGGTAGATGCCGGTGTCACTGTAAAGATGGGGAACCTGGGACTGGGGTGAGATTTGAGAAGGCAGTGCAGGCTTTCTGGTTGCCGTCGTCGGTTGGTGGGTGGAAGAGTGGGAGCCGGGAACCGGGTGGGCAGAGGCCTGGGGCCTGGGGCCTGCGAGTGCCAGCAGGTCTCACATCCACCCCCTTTCCCTGCCTCCTCGCCCTCAGTGATCAACAAATACAAGCGCCGGCGGTTTCAGAAAACCAAGAACCTGTTGACGGGAGAGACGGAAGCTGACCCAGAAATGATCAAGGTAAACACGAGCAGAGCCGTCGAGTTCTGGGGGTGCCGTCCGGCCCGTTCCCAGCCCAGCAGCCGGACCACAGGGGTTGTCTTCTGACACCACCACTGAGCCACTGGCAGCCGGGGGCTTTCGCCTTTCTGAGCCTCAGTTTCCCTCCCTGGAAACTGGGTTAGAACGTAGAGCTAGCTCTCAGGGAGTGGGGGCGTTGCCGGCGAGGTTACAGCTGACCTCCAGCAGTGGCAGGGCGGGTGCTCTGTGCGCCGTACACGCACCCACCTGGAAGCCTCGCGCCAGCCCTGTTGGGTGAGTCCCGTCACAAGGAGACTTACACGAAGTATCACAGCCAGGAAGTGGCAGGGCTGGGATTCACACCCAAGCAGCCGGACCCCAGAGCCCGGGCTCGGCCCGGCACAGATGAGGTACCTGCTAACGTTGGCTCTAGAAGGAATACTCCCGGTTAATCCGGGGACGTTAACCCGCGGTGGCACCAAGAGTCTTCCTCTCTCCACGAGGTGGTTCCAGGCGGGAGGGCGGCCCCTGAGTACGGAGGCTGCACGCAGGTCCCACACTGTGCGGTCGTGAGGCTGTACTTTGCAGCCTGGTGCGCCGTGCCATCCATATGGGCAGGCCTGGGTTTTCTGCTCCGTGAGGTGGCTGGGGGCAGCCAGGGCAGCGGGGTCTAGAGGCTGGTGCGGGGACTGGCCAGGGTGAGCCCTCGGCCAGCGGTCGCTGTGGTGGTTGCTCTTCTGCTGTCGCGACTGTCACGGGAGTCCTCAGGAGGAAGCGAGCAGGTGCCTCTGAGACCCACCACCCCCTGTCTCCCCTCAGAGGGCTGAGGATTACGGGCCTGTGGAGGTGATCTCCCACTGGCACCCCAACATCACCATCAACATTGTGGACGACCACACGCCGTGGGTGAAGGGCAGCGTGCCTCCTCCCCTGGACCAGTGTGAGCCCCCGGCCACCCTCTTGGGCTCCTGACCAGGCCATTTTCTTGTCTCCTGGCCCCACCCCCAGCCCGAGATCTCTGACTAGGTCTCCACCCTCCCAAGCTTCCTGCCCTGCCCCTCTAGACACTCCCCTTTCTCTTCCTCCCACACCCCCTGGTGACCCCAGCCCTGACCACCTTGTGTCCAAACTGGTCTCATCTAGCCATGAGCTTTTTTCGGAAAAGGTGCATCCGTTGCCAGCCTTGGAAATTGGGGCAGCATCACTTAGGAACCCAGGTTTTTGACTTATTTTACTGAAGCCTGACGAGTGGAGAGCCTCGGGGCAGCCACAGTCTGGAGCTGAGCTGCAGCTGTCCCCTTCAGCCAGGGCCTACCCAGCCCTCCCTAGCCTGCCCTCTCCCTGACTCCTTGGCACAGCCCAGAAATGTTCCCTGTGCCCCAGTCTCTGTCCCAGGGGCCCCACTGGATCCCTGCAAACATCCGAATTTGACACCTTTGTCCTCGGAGGCTGAGGGGTCTCCCCACCCCCGTGGGTGCCTGTGGCCTCTGGTCCAGGCTGAGCGGTAACCCCTGCCCCGTGTGCCTGCAGATGTGAAGTTTGATGCCGTGAGCGGTGACTACTACCCCATCATCTACTTCAACGACTACTGGAACCTGCAGAAGGACTACTACCCCATCAACGAGAGTCTGGCCAGCCTGCCCCTCCGCGTCTCCTTCTGCCCGCTCTCGCTCTGGCGCTGGCAGCTCTACGCTGCCCAGAGCACCAAGTCGCCCTGGAACTTCCTGGGCGACGAGCTGTACGAGCAGTCAGATGAGGAGCAGGACTCGGTGAAGGTGGGGGGGGGGTGGCGGGAGGCTCCCAGCCCCTTCCTGGCGGCAGGAGGGGAAGGGGAAGTGGGCCAGGCCGATGGCCTGGGGGCTGCGAGCGGATGCTCCCCTGCCCACAGTTTCACAACCTCCCAGCCGCCCTCCCTGCAGTGGGCAGGAAACGCACTCGGCCCTCTGGCTCTGGCTGACTCTGGGGGTCCTGCCTCTGAGGCTTCCACGGTCCTCCTTTTTTTTTTTTTTTACATTTATTTACTTATTTTTGGCTGCGTTGGGTCTTCACTGCTGCTCACGGGCTTTTTCTAGTTGCAGTGAGTGGGCGCTACTCTTTGTTGCGGTGCGCGGGCTTCTCATTGTAGTGGCTTCTCTTGTTGCGGAGCACAGGCTCACTAGTTGTGGCTCACGGGCTCTAGAGCGCAGGCTCAGTAGCTGTGGCTCAGGGGCTTATTTGCTCCGCGGTACGTGGGATCTTCCCAGACCAGGGCTCGAACCCGTGTGCCCTGCATTGGCAGGCGGATTCTTAACCACTGCGCCACCAGGGAAGTCCCCATGGTCCTCCTTGTCACGGCTTTTCTGTTTGCAAGGCCTGGCCCTCAGGGTCTGGATCTACCCCTCCCTGCTTCTTCGGCCCCATGTTGTGCCTCCCTGACTTTGGGCTCTGACTCCATGTGTCTGCTCCCTCTCACTGTGTCCTTGAATATTCTTCTCTGCCTGTGTCTGTCTTGTTGAGCCTGGTCTGTGCTTGCCCGGGGCTGTCTTTGGTGTTGGGTTTCTGTCCCTGGCTCTGACAGTCCCTTCATCTCTCTCAGTTATTTCTCTGCCTACCCCCATCACTGTCTCCCCATCTCTCCTCTGTCTCCATCTTTCTCCCTCCCTCTCCGTGCATCCCTCGCCCACCTCTCTGTGCGCATCTACCCATCTCTGACCTGCTCTCCTCCCGGCCAGCACCACACCCCGCTGGGAAGCCCTGGGGTCAGGTCTGGGGAATATCAGGAGGTTCTTCCGGGGCCCAGAGCAAGGAGAGATGGGTCGGCTGATGAGGGCACGGCAGCGCTCACAGCATCTCCCCCACCCCCACCCCAGGTTGCCCTCCTAGAGACCAACCCCTACCTGCTGGCGCTCACCATCATCGTGTCCATTGTCCACAGTGTCTTTGAGTTCCTGGCCTTCAAGAACGGTAAGGGTGGGACCCTGGGCCCCGTGAGAGGCCGTGGGGGACTGGGGACAAGGGGGTGTGTGGTGGGAGGATAGGGCCTGCTCCCTCCCTCTTCCTCTTGGGCCCTCCCCCTACCTGGGGCCTGTCAGCCCCACTCCAGAGGCCTGGTGAGCAGCCGCCAACTCCCAGCCCAGAAACTCCCATCTACCGGGCGTGGCGCTGGGGGAGGGGCTGGGCCTGGCGTTCTGGCAAAGGCCAGGACAGCCGCCAGGAAGCAGGGCCGGGGAACTCCAAGGCGGGGAGCAGGGAAGCCCCAGAGCTGCTTCTGCCGCCCTGCCCGGCAGGCCACCTGTTGGGGAAGACCCCTCGGGTTGAGTGGACAGGGCCCACCTGAGTGGGAAAGTGACAGCCCTGTCCCAGAGGGCCCCGCGGTTCCAAAGGCCAGCAGTGGTGATGGCCAGCGTTTGAGGGGGACCGGCCACATGCCAGGCACGGTTGGAACGCCCTCCAGTGAGCGCATTGAGCCCTGCAGCCACAGCCCCGTGAGGAAGCGTCGTTACCCCCACTATCATAGCAAGGACCCGGAGGCTTGGGGAGGTTGGTTACCTGCCCACAGTCACACAGCTCCCAAGTGGCAAGGCCAGGATTTAGATCCAGGCAGCCTTCTCCGTACTCCAGGCCCTGCTGGCCACTTCTTCCTTGTCCTAGAGAACCCTGGTCTGAAGGAGGCCTGCTGCTCTGCAGCTTCTGGAGGTGGCAGTAGTAATGGGTATTATTATTATCATCATCATTCTTATTAAGAGGACATTGCCATGATTGAGTTACCTTCTGGAAAATTATGACATCAAAACCAAACAGTAAGTGGTGCTCACCCCAGTAGGGAGGCATGTGTTAGCCGTGGTGCGTGGAGCCCTGGCTGTGCCAGGTGGGCGCATGCTTGCAAACGCTCTTGCTGACTGCAAGCTGGGTCCCTAGGGTCCCTTTTTCCCTAATGACAGATGAAGGCACAGAGGGGGTCGTTACTTGCTCAGGGTCACAGAGCAAGGGCATGGGCCCTGGGCGAGCCCGGCCTTACACCCCGTGCTTGCTGCCTCTCTGGTCTGAGGCAGAACTCGGATCCACCCACCCCCACCAGAACCCTGTCTTCAGACGCATTCTTCCCAGTTAGGATTGGGGGGGCTCCTGTGAGTATCCCCTTCATATCTCCTCAGGGTCTGATGGTTTGAAGGGAGAGATGTAAGCCTACCGGGTGTGCTGGAGCTCTGGAATCAGAGTCAGAGCCGGAGGGGTGGCCAGCACCCGGGTCTCGCCCCTGTGTGACCTCGGGCATGGCTTCTCGCCTGGAAGACGGGCATCGTGCTGGGTCGGCCTGCTGTGGCGGCAGGTGTTGGACACACAGCCCAGGCAGAGTCCAGCGGTGCCGTTTTCCTCGTCTGGCCGATGGGAAGACCAGGGCTGGGAGAGGGGCTGAGCTGGGCCCTGTGGGGGGTGGCGGGGGCCCGGGAGAGTAGTACTGGAAGAAGCTCTGGTTGGAGAGCAGAGCCCATGGCCCCCTGTGCATGTCCTGAGCGTGTCTGTGGGCCGGTCCCCTTTTTTTTTTTTTTTTTTTTTGGCCACATCTCGCGGCATGCGGGATCTTAGTGCCCTGACCAGGGATTAAACCCACGCCCACTGCAGTGAAAGCGCGGAGTCTTAACCACTGGACCGCCAGGGAATGTGGGCTGGTTCCTTCACAGGTTCGGGGTGGTGGGCTGGAAGAGGTGGTCTTGAAGTGCATGTCCCAGACCTTCCCACCCAGCGGAGGCGCCACGGTGCCACGGCGGACAGCTCAGGTCTGTTGTCACACAGACCCGGCTTCCATGCAGATTCCGCCGGGTCAGGCTGTGTGGCCTTAGGGATGTGGCACATGGCAGCAGTCTTCGCCACCGTCACTGCCAGGCAAGGGACCGACCGCACCCTGGGGGGCAGGGTGTGTCCAGTGTGAGGCTGCAGAGATCCTGCCTGCCTGGGGCTCCGGCTGGCGCCTGTGGAGCAGACTCTCACCGCAAGGGGGAGTAGTGTGCACCCTCCTCCCGTGGCATACCCAGCGCCGCCCCGGGGGTGTGAGGAGGACGGAGGACGGGGCTTGAGGGAGCTGCGGGAGGGACTCGGGGGCTCCTCACCCTCCTGGCTTCCTCCCCAACTCCTGTGCACAGATATCCAGTTCTGGAACAGCCGGCAGTCCCTGGAGGGCCTGTCCGTGCGCTCCGTCTTCTTTGGCGTCTTCCAGTCTTTCGTGGTCCTCCTCTATATCCTGGACAATGAGACCAACTTCGTGGTCCAGGTCAGCGTCTTCATCGGGGTCCTTATCGACCTCTGGAAGATCACCAAGGTCATGGATGTCCGGGTAAGGCCAGGCTGCCATGCTGTTTCAGAAGCTGCCAGGGTTTGGGAGCAGGGTCGTGTGGCCCAGCCAGACCCTGGAGCTGGCCCCTAGGGGATTCCCAATGCCTGCCACACTCCCAAGACCAAGGGGATTTTCGCACCAGGGGATTTTTCGGGTCACACGTGGGGCAGGGGAACTGGGAACGGTGGGGAAGGGCAGGAGCTGGAACTGGCTTGGGGGACAGGAGCCAGCGTGGCAGCTGACTGCAATCTCCCTCCCTGTCCGCAGCTGGACCGGGAGCACAAGGTGGCAGGACTCTTCCCCCGCCCAACCTTCAAAGACAAGTCAACATACGTTGAGTCTTCGACCAAAGTGTATGACGATGTGAGTGTCCCCCACAGTGGGCCTCAGGGAGGGTCTGCAGGTACCCACACGCTCCTGGGGACCCAGGACATGGCTAGGATGTCTGCCTGTCGGCTGAAAGCCCCATGCTTCATGGCTTGCATCATACCCTCTAGTGTCCCCTGGCTGCCACATATACTTCCTGGCCGAGTCCAGAGTTCCCAGGGCCACCTGGAAATTCCCCCGGGCTGGCCTGCCAGACCAGGTGTGGGTGTGTGAGGGTGGGGAGCAGGGGTGCCAGGTGGGGCCCAAGGAGCTGGGTCCCAGCCCCACCTTGTGCCCCACAGATGGCGTTCCGGTACCTGTCTTGGATCCTCTTCCCACTCCTGGGCTGCTATGCCGTCTACAGCCTCCTGTACCTGGAGCACAAGGGCTGGTACTCCTGGGTGCTCAGCATGCTCTATGGCTTCCTGCTGACCTTCGGTGAGCAGGCCCTCACCATACGCGGCCCCCGCAGTCAGGGCAGGCGTCCAGCAGCAGTCCTCAGCCGCGTGCTGGGCCGTGCTGGGCCTCGGCAGTGAGCGAGTCAGCCTGGCCCCGCCCTCCCGGCACTTGGGGTCCAGTGCGGGAGACAGACCTGTCTCCAGACAGGGACACTTCAGGGGGAGCAGGGATGGCACGTGGACAGCCTCAGAGAGGTGCCCGGTCCGGTGTTGGGAGTCAGGGAGGGCTTCCGGGAAGCCTTGGACAGTGCATTTCAGTCCTCGTCCTCAGGGGAACGGACAGAGTAAACAGACAAGTGAGTTACAGCCTGTGATGAGTGCTCTGAAGGGGCCAGGGTGAGAGGGCCATGGAGGCTGGTCAGGTGTCCCTGACCTCCATCATCACCTCTCCGAGGAGATGATACGTAAACTGAGGCCTGAAAGGTGCCAAGGAAGGAGCTGTGCAGAGATCTGTCAGAAGGCAGAGCAAGTCCGAAGGCCCTGAGGTAGGATGTGCCTGGGGTGTTGGAAGCAGCACGGGGGCCAGTGTGGCTGGGACAGAGTGAGTGAAGGGACAGAGGCCAGAAATGCAGTCAAAGAGGTGGAGGGTCAGGACGCCCCTTCCTCTGCTCATGGATGCCCCTTCCTCACCGCGCAGGCTTCATCACCATGACACCCCAACTCTTCATCAACTACAAGCTCAAGTCTGTGGCCCACCTGCCCTGGCGCATGCTCACCTACAAGGCCCTCAACACCTTCATTGATGACCTGTTCGCCTTTGTCATCAAGATGCCTGTTATGTACCGGATCGGCTGCCTGCGGGACGGTGAGGCCCGGTGGGCAGGTGGGTGGGCTGGCCGGCAGGCTCCCACCAGAGCTGGGCACGGGCAGGGCCCTGGTCTGAGGGAGGCGCGCCGGCCTCAGCCTGGGGGCTCAGCCCACTCTTCGCAGGACCCCCTGCCCCGAGTCTGACAGTGAGCCGGTGGGCCCTGCCCCTTCCCCTCACGCTGCCCCCTCGCCCCACCCCCAGATGTGGTCTTCTTCATCTACCTCTACCAACGGTGGATCTACCGCGTCGACCCCACGCGGGTGAACGAGTTTGGCATGAGTGGCGAGGCCCCGACAGCAGCAGGGGCCCTCCCGCCGGCCCCCGCCCCCGCCACGACCACCGCCGCCGCCAGGGAGGAGGCCTCCACACCCCCGCCCACCAGGCCCACCCAGGGGGCCAGCTCTGACAGCGAGCCCCAGGAAGCCCCTCCAAAGCCAGCAGAGGACAAAAAAAGGGATTAGCCGCTCCTGGTGACCCCCACCCCCCCGGCCCCCTCGCCTCCCCTCCTGGTCGCCGCTTCCCTGGACAGATCGGGCTGGGGCCCGGTGTGTGGTGTGGGGGCCAGGGCGCGTCGTTTGTGGAGGCACCATCTGTCTGTCCCTCTGTGTTTCCAGCCATCTCGCCCCGCCAGCCCAACACCATCAGGAATCATGGTGAAGCTGACATGGCACTGCCGAGGGGGTGGGCCAGGCGGGGCAGGGGCCGGGCCCCTCTTTGGGACACCCACGGCCGTCCATCATCTTGTCCCTCGATCCCCCACCACTCCCTCCTCCCAGACCGCCGCCCTTTAACACAGTCTGGATTTAATAAATTCATATGGGTGTTTAACTTAAACTCAACAGAGCCCCCCGCCTTGTGCCTTCCTTCCCCTGCCACCTTGGAGAGCAGGTGGGGGTGTCTCTCCTGAGTCTGGCAGGGAGACGGAGACCTGCAGGACGCGGGACATGCTAAACTGGGGACAGTGACCCTCTGGGCCAGGCCCTTTCTCCTCCTCCTCCCTCTCCCAGGAGCCCCCTGAGGGGGCTTCGTAACCGTCCCCATTTCACAGATTGGGAAGCTGCTCGCCACGACCTCACCGCACCAGTGTTCTTAACCACGAGACCCGCCGAGGCGCGGAGCCTCGCCTGTGCCACTGATTATCTCCTGGCCTCACACAGCCCGGCAGGGCAGGAGCGTCTACCCACCACTGATGCCGTCCCATTAGCCTGCCTTGTTCAGCAATCCTGGGACCTTGGCTGCCTGACCTTGCTTCTCTGGGCTTATGAGCTCGTCTCCAGGGGACCCTGGGAGTGAATCCTGGCTCAGAGTGGTGCCCAGCTGTAGCAGTCATAGCTTTTGGGGTGTCATCAGCACCCTCAGGGCTGCCTGTGCCAAGGACCCAGCCAGACTCTTAGTATGTGGCGCGTATGCCTTCCCAGCAAGCTGGGTTCCAGAACTGTTCACCCACTTTATGGATGAGGAGACTGAGGCCCCTGGGTGACCCTGCACTCTGAGGGGTTGGGACCCCACATTCCCAGGTTTTTTTTGGGGGGTGGGTGTTCTCATCAACACTTCTGGGAGAGGAGGCCCGGGGCTGGGAACCAAGCCAAGTTCCCCTGGGCTCCACCACCACAGTGCCCTGCAGAGCCAGGCAGGGAATCCACGAGGTCCCAGGAGAGTTGTGTGCAGACACCTATGTACACACACACTCTGCAGGCTCCATCGCTGAGTCAGCCACAGATGTGCTCTACTCCCTCCCCTGCTGAGCTCATAGAACCAAGCCGGGTGTCGGCTTTCAGGCCACCTAAACTCACTGGCCTACCCCCTGCCCAAATCCTCATCCCACAGTCTTTGGCAGGGCCTGTCAGCTGTACCCCACAATTGCTTGGCATTCTCACCTCTTCACTTGCACTGAGACCACCCGGTCCTGGCTCCTCCTCATAGGCTGGGATCCTAGCTCAGCCTCCTCCCTGGTCCCCTGCTCCTCCCATTCACTTTTCATCCAGCCCGGGCCACGTGTGGGATCTTAGTTCCTGGACCAGGAACTAAGTGGAAGTTAGTGCTTCCTGCAGTGGAAGCATGGAGTCTTTTTTTTTTTTTTTTTTTTTTTTACCATCTTAACCATTTTTTAAAAATTTATTTTTGGCTGATTTGGGTCTTTGTTGCTGCGCGCGGGCCTTCTCTAGTTGCGGCGAGCTTCGTTGCAGTGTGCTGGCTTCTCAGTGTGGTGGCTTCCCTTGTTGCGGAACATGGGCTATAGGCGCACAGGCTTCAGTAGCTGTGGCGCACGGGCTTAGTTGCTCCGCGGCATGTGGGATCTTCCTGGACCAGGGATGGAACCCATGTCCCCTGCATTGGCAGGAGGATTCTTAACCACTGACCAACCAGGGAAGTCCCCAGCAGCTAGAACTTTCTGAAGCACAAACTTGACCCTGCCCGTTCTTTGTTCAGAACCTACCATGGCTCCCCAGTACCCTTGGGAGAAGAGCCCAGGCTGCTAACTGTGGTGAACGATACCTTGGGGGGAGGGGACTTACTAACTCCTACAGCCTCATCTCCCTTGCTCTAACTAGCTGTGACTGCTTACCTCCTGGCACCCTTCCCTAAACTGAGACACCTCCAGGCACGCAACTCTTCACCTTGCCCTATGCATCCTCCAGTTTGTAGCTCCATGGCTCCTCGTCCAGGAAACCCTTCCTGACCACCTCCTCTGGGACACTGCCCCCCACCCACCAGCTCCCTGGGTTCCCACATCCCAGCCCTGCCTGCTGTGGGTCATCACTACCTGGAGACAGGTCTTTCTCCACTGGACTGAGCCCTGTGAGGACAGAGCCAGAGCTGTCTTGGTCACTGCTGTGTCCACAGCACAAGAGGAGTCGCTCTGGGATCATTTGCTGAGTGCATGTTTGCATAATCCTGACTTTCACAGACACAGGCACACAGCCAGAAGTGTGGACCTTGATGAGGTCTGCATTAAGACATCGGTGGAGAGACTGACATACAGTCAGTCAACAAATGTTTCCTGAGCCCCTCCCCTGGACATTGCTTTGAGCTGGGGGTTCTGTGTACACAGCAGGGATCAAGACAGCCCCAGGCCTGCCCTCATGGGGCTCAGACCCCCACAGAAATCCTGAACGCTGAGGATTTCTGATGTGTCCTTTCAGCCGTTGACCCAACAAACAGTTGTGAGGCCTGACATTTCAAGGGGCAGAGGGGAATCAGGTAGGCTCCTACTCCTACACGTAGGAGCCACTATTCAACAGTTATATCATGAGCCAAGCTCTAGTCTAAGTGCTGCGTGTGGTTCGCTTCCTTAAATTTAATATTACCCATCTCCACTACTTCCCCAGCTGTCCCTCCACTCCAGCCTCCTTGCGATTTGTTCCTTCAACATTGCCATGCATGTTCCCACCTCAGGGCCTTTGCACTTGCTCTTCCCTGTGCCTTGAACACTCTTCCCTAGATATCCACGTGGATCCTTCACTGTCTCAGCTGTCTGCTCAGATGTCACCTTAGACCCTCCCTAAACTTCCTAACCCAAATATCACCCTTCAAACTCAAACCATGTATCCTGCTTTAATCGTCTGTAAGACTGCCATCACCATCAGACATATATTTGCTTATCTCTTTTCCATCTGTCTCCCCCACTTGGATTTCAGTTCCATGATGGCAGGGGCTTTTGTCTATTGTGTTGTGTGCTGTGTCTCCAGCTTTTGGAGCAGTGCCTGGTACTGTTACCCTATGTGCAATGACTCTAAGTCAAATGTTCACAAGAGCAGATGAGAAAACTGAAACCCAGAGAAATTAAGCAATGTGTCCGAAGTCTCACAAAGTAATGTGACATAAAGTGCTAGAACAGCGCCTAGCATATGAAAGAGGTCTATACGTGTCAACTATTATTAGTATTTAATCCTCACAACCATCCTATTACACCCATTTTACAGATGAGGAAACAGAGGCTTACAGAGATGAAGTCAGTTTCCTGAGGCCTCCTAGTAAGTGACAGACCTAGGATTTGAACTTAGGCAGGCTGATTCTGAACCTTCAAATCATAGCGTTTCTGGCAATGCCCTTGTCATATGCAGACTACAGCCTGCAGGCCCAAACCAGCATTTTCCAGTTTTTCTGTAATTTTTAGATGTTTTAAGTGGTTGGAGAAAATCTCAAGAAGAATATTTTGTTTCACATAAAAGTTATACAAAAGGCAAATTTCAGTGTCCATAAAATAACGTTTTATTGGAGCACAGTCATGCTCGTTGTTTCTGTATGGTGTTTGGCAGATTTTGTGCTATGGCAGAGTTGAGTTTTGAAACTGTCTGGCCCTTAAAGCCTAAAGCAGAGCATATTTTCTATCTGGCCCTTTGCAGAAAAAGTCTGCTCCATATTTTGCATTATAGCAGTAGTTCTCCAGCTTGGGCTTGCATCATATCACCTGAAGGGCTGGGCCACAACCTTGAGAACTGTTGTAGACTAGTCTGCCTCCTACGAGCAGGTGCCAGGGCTGGCTTGGTGAGCGCTGTGCCTGAGTACCCAGTGCAGGCCCTGGCACACAGCAGGTGCTCAATAAATGTATGTCGACTGAATCAGTGAGTCCATGTAGGCCATGAAGAGTAGGAATGGAACACTCCAACTTTTCACAGGGAGACAGAGGACATCAAACCTTGGCTCTGTGGTCTGAGGGTGCCCGGCATCCAAGCTGGGACCTAATGTCATCCCATCTTTCTTAGGAATAGGCCTAGAAATGTGATCTAACCAAATGGCTGCCCCTCTTTGAGCCTCAGTCTCCTCCTCTCTGCAGTAATTCCAATTCTATCACCTTCCTCTGATGCTGGTGCAAGGTGTGAGGTATCTGTGAGGCCCCCAGGTAAGCCCAGGGGTCAGGCACTCAGCTCAATATGTATCCTGGGGGCTACACTGTTACCATTCCTGGACTAAGTTACTGAGCCTTTGAGCTGAAAGTGCTACGGGCTATTAGGAAACTTGGAGGAGCTGTGGGGAGGAAAAAAACATCCATCCATTCACTTAGTAAAAACTTATTGGGCACCTACTGTTTTTCAAGCGCCGTTCTGGGTGCTGGGGATACAGCAAGGAACAAAACAGACAAGTCCTACAGCTGACATCCTAGCTTTAAACTTTTACGTAGGATCACTCCTGATTTACTCAGGTTAAGGAACTGAGCTGTAGAAGACCATGGAGGTTTCGAAAAGATTATCATCGGCAGCTGTGGAGCTCTGGTAACCTCCTGATCCCAAAGCTTCCCTTCGAGACAGAGAAACAACAGGTCAAGTCCGGTTGGCAGACCTGGGGTGGGCAGGCCTCAGTCTTCTTACTTGCTCCATGGGTAGGTTGTGAGTGGCCCCAAGCAGGACTCAGTGGTCTCCACCAGAGCAATGGGCATCGTCGCGGGCCGGGCCCCTCCTGTGCCCCGGCCTCCTCTTCCCGGCCGACCCCGCCCCCGAGGCCACGTGACGCGTGGGGGTTTTCCCGTTTCCCTGGCGTGACGTAACGACAGGGTGCAGGCCAATGAGCGCGCAGGCCGGCGGCGCCGGGGAATTCCGCCGCCCCGCCCCCGCCCGCCGCCCGCCCGGCCCGGCCCGGCGCCCCCCGCAACCCGGGCGCCGCGCGTCCAGCCCGGCCTGCGGCCCCAGCCCCTGCGTCGCTCTCCCGACCCGCGATCGTCCGCCAGACCGTGCCACCTGGCCGCTCGGCCTGCCCGCGTGTGTGTGTTTTGGTCTGGGCTGGCCTCCGGGCCGTCAGTCCCCACTGGTTGGGCCATGCCGAGTCGCCGCGTCGCCAGATCGTCCGCTGCGCCGGAGCTGGGGGCCTTGGGTAAGAGGGGCCGGGGTTCAAGAGAGGAGTCTGGGGCGGGACTGGAGATGCGGGAGGCCTGGGGCCCTGGAGTGGTCTAGGGGTTCCTACAGGAGTCTTAGGGGTTTTGCGGGGAGAGTGTGACGGTACCGGGGACACTATATCAAAGGGAAGGAAGGAGGCAGAGGATGGTGACCGGGTCCGGTCCAAGGTAAGAGAGAGACGTCCCACTAGAGAGTGAGAAGGGGGCGGGGCCTGACCCTGAGGCAAAGAAGGGGGCGGGGCCCGACTACGAGAGGGGAGGGGCAGAGCCTGACTCGGAGAAGGAGGAGCGGGAGCTGCTCCGGAGGGACTGGGCGTGGCCAGACACAGAGAGGGAGAAAAAGGAGAAGCCTGGCCCACAGAAGGGGGCGGGGCCTGACCAAGAGTGCGAGAAGAGGGCGGGACCTAAACTCAAAGAAGCAAGGTCTCACCTACTCAGAGTAAGGGGCGGGGCTTAAGGGAGATACGGGAGCGGGGCCGTACTCGGAGAGGGAGAAGAGGCGGGCCCGACTCTGGCAAAGAGAAGGGGGAGGGCCTGCTCTGAAAAAAAGAGGGCGGGGTCTGACTCAGAGAAGAAAGAGGAGGTGGGGCTTGCCTTTGGAGAGATGTGGCAGGGTCTGAGGGAGAAGGGGACGGGCCTGACACTGGAAAAGTGAAGAGGGAGGGTCTGACACTGAAATAAGGAAGAGGGTGGGGGCTTTCCTAACTGAGGCTGAGAAGAGCTCCTCCAGGCCCTTCTCAGCCTTCTTAAGGGAGAGAAGGAGCAGGGCCTGAGTGTGATGAAGGGTGGGGTGACTGACAGAAACTAGGGAACCTGTCCATGAGTTAAGGAAGGAAGGCCGGACCATGCGGGCTAGAAGGGTGAGGGGCATGCTCCAAAGGGGCGGGGCCAGGAGAGGAACGGGGTGGGGCTTGGGAGATTCTCTGGTTCTCCCGCCGTATTACTATCACCTCCTGAGACATGCCTCCATCCCTGCAGGGGCCGCGGACCTCTCCTCGCTCTCGCTCGCCGTTTCCAGGACCACGGGTGAGCAGCCCTCCACAGTTCCTGCCCATCTGCACGCTCAGGATGGGGCAGGAGGAATCCTATGGAGGTGGCGTTGTGTACGCCTCTGTCTGGGGGTTTTGCGGAGGTCTACCTCAGCTTTCCTCAGCCTGTATCCCTCCCTGCCCGTTGAGATGGGGTCCCCAGATGCCCCTACCTCCCGGGTGATAGGGAGCTGGGGAAGTAAAACTAACCACCTATTCACTCTCTAAGAGAGTCCTCTTTAGAGATTCACTATGGTAGTGCAGAGCGTAATAATTACATACTGGTGCCACCACCCCTTCACTGTAAGTCACTTCCCTTCTCTGGGCCTCAGTCTTCCTCATCTGTAGGATGGGCATAATATCAATGCCTCAGAGGGACCGAGAGGATTCAATGAGCTGATACAGCTAAACAGTATCAGTATTAAAGCAATAACAGTATTAAAGCAGTGTCTGGCACGCAGTTAAGGGTCACCCAGAGAACTGTTAAAACAGAGTTTTGGGCCCCACCTCCAGAGTTTCTGATTCAGTAGCTCCAGGATGGGCTCTAAGAGTTTGCATTTCTAGCAACTTCCCCAGAGGTGTTGAGAACCACTAGTCTCTAAGGCCCCTCATCCTGTGCCATCCAAAATTCAGTGCTGCCCAAGGAAATGCAGAAGCAAGGCCAAAGGATGACATCATCTCTCATAAATGTGCTGGAATTTGGAGGGCAGGGATTGAGTCCTGCCACCAGGAAAACTCAGTGGCCCCAGTGGGCTGGGTCTGAACCTCTCTCTAGAGGTAAAATCTTGGGATGGACCCCAGAAGTGCTGGCGTGGCTGAGGAGGAGGCCCTGCGGGTTCTCTAAGAGGTTTGTGAGTTTGGGAGATAGTGAAAGGTGGGAGATGGCATTGGGAACAGGTACTGCCAAGCACTGGTTCTGGGCAAGAGCAAGGTTGAGACTTTTCTGACCCAAGACCTAGATCTTTGGTTTCTTTCAATTGAGAGTAATTTCTGACGTTATCCGTTCAGCAGATATTTATTGAGTTCCAATTGCATACCTGGCCCTGTGCTGAGCAGTGCTGAGCACTCAGCAGTGACCAAGACAGCCCTGGCTCTGCCCTCACAGGGTTCCCTACCTAGATGTGGAAGCAGATATGTACACAATGAATTAAATGTAGGATTATAAAATGTGATATAAAGGCCCTAAACAAATCTTGGGATCAGTGACACCTAAATAGCATGGTGGGGATGGGAGAACGACTGAGATAGACTGGGAGGGAAATTTTCCCTCATTTTGATGGGCCAAACACATACTGGGCCCTGGGTATACAGTGGGGATGGGGCAGGTGTGTTTCCTACTCTCTGGTGTTCACAGTCTACAGGAGACAGATATGAATCACTCTAATATAAGGCCATGTCAAATCCTAGCCAGTGCCATGAAAATGATAAAACCAAGGCACCTAACTGTGAGTGACTGGAGTGGGGGTTCTGGGGGCTATCTTGGATAAAGTAGTCAGGGAAGACCCATCTAGGAGGTGACATTTGACCAGGGACCTGAAAGGGGAGGAGGAGGCATGCAAAGGTCGGAAGGAAGAGCATTCTGGTAGAGACCAGCCTGTGCAAAGGCCCTGAGGCATGAAAGACAGCTGCTCAAGTGTGGCCCATCCTGGCTGGCCCTGAATGGTGGCAAGTTTGTGTGGGAGTTTGGGAGGGGGGCAGGTTGTTAGTTGAGCTGAGCCCTGAATAAAGAGAAGTCCCTAACATTTCCTGGATGAAAGAGGATTTTAGATAATAATAATAATGGCTAAGTTTTATTGAGGGCCTGAAGTGTCGGACCCTGTGCTAAGCAATTTCCCAGTGTGCTTCTAAATCCTCATGTTAATGCCTGAGATATAGCAGACCTTTTTATAGAGAAGGAGGCTCAGAGAGGTTAGGCAACTTTCCCAAGGCAACACAGCCAGAAGTGACAGCCGGGATTCAAACTAACATCTGTGTGACTCCACACCCCGTGCTCTGAAACCATGTCTTCCAACCTCCCCATTTTATAGACAGACAATCTGAGGCCTAGAGAGGGGAAGCAATTTACCCACATCCATAAAATAATGTCTCCCAACACCTTACCCAACAGCAGCATTTATGTATCGTCTACTATTATGGCAGTACTAAGTGCTTCCCGTATATTAAAGAGCCCAACCAGACAAGCATTATTATTGTGTCCATTTTATAGAGGAAGAAACCAAGGCACAAAAAGAGTTTAAGTAATGGGCTCAAGGCCACATGGTTAGCAAGGAACAGAGCCAGGATTTGAACTGAGGCAGTACAAAGCTTCAGCCACAGCTGCCCGGGCCTCAGTTTCCCCTCACAGCCTGGGAGCTCCTTGAGGGCTCAAAGTCTAACTCATCTTTGGATCCCCAGGTCATCCAGCACGAATGCCTGAGAAGGTGTTTCCAAGTTGAAGTGACTTGAAGTTGGCCCTGCCAGTGATCTGTAGCGTGTCCCTTCCTCTCTCCCAGCCTCAGTGTCCCCATCTACCAAGTGGGGATGTCCTCCCCACCCTGGTGACTTCACAGATCACATGAGATAAGCGGGGCGGGAAGACTGCTTTCCAGGGAGCAAAGGTCTGGCTCTGGGAGCCACTCCCCGAGAGTGGAGGAGGAGGACAGGTCTGGCAGCAGGGCAGGCTGGCAACGATTCAGTGGCCAGCGGCCAACGCAGGCAACCCTGGATGGGGCATCTGGCCCCGGTCTGCCCTCCCTTGCTGTGTGACCCCACAGGCTTGCTTGCTCCCTCTGGACTCCCCTTGTTCTGTCTGTGGAATCATGGGAGGTTGGTTTCCATCCTTCACGGTCCCTTCCAGGCTGAGCTTTCCTGAGGAGGTGATAAGGGGCTTCCCCAGCATTGCTGTCATTCCCCCCTCAGGAAGTAGGGGCAAATCCCGGATACCGGCTGGGTACCGCTGGGGACTGGCATGGGACGCAGAGGGAGGTGGTTGCCTAGAAGCGAAGGATCAGCCTTCCTGGATCTTCAGACACCAGGAAGTGATCTCCCAGGGTCTAGGGTGGGCTTTAGGGAGGGCTCCACCCCCACATTTTGTTTAGAGTCTTGGGCATCCATTTTTTCCCCTGGTGATGAGACCCTTGGCTTTTCCTTAGATTCTCAACACTGCTTCATAATCCCCGATCTAAAGGTTTTTAGGGGGAGGCATTTGAGGGTAGCCTGACCCTGGGACCCCAACGTTGGTCGCTGAAGGGAGGGTAGGCCAGGAGGGAGAGATGGGGGTTAGGGCTTAATATCCCAGGGAGTCAGAGCCCAGGATTTCCCAGGATGGAGGAAGGGGGAAGGGCTCCGGGAGGGGATGGGGTTGGGGAATCTGTCTTAAAAGATGAAAGTCTTGACCACTTGCTGGACCTCACCTTTCTCTTTCTCTTCCTTCCACAGATGAATTGGGTGAGTATCACAGGGCAGTTCTGGGGGGAGGCTGGGGAGTCCAAGTGCTCACAGAGAGGGACCTTGGCCTTCCTTGTTGGAGGAGGTCACAGTATGACTTCTGGGACTGCTGGGGGATTTTAACAAAGTCATGTGCTCCCAGGGTACTTAGCAATGCTTGACACTTAGTGAAGATTCAGCATAGGCCAGCCGTCCTTAGTATTAGTTACTGTTGCTACAACTATTGTTCATTCCTTCGATGAGTTGTCTTGAGCACCTGCTGCACGCCAGGCGCCGTTCTAGGCACCGGGAATTCAGCCACGAACCAAAGTCCCTGCTCTCTTGGAACTGATACTCTAGTGGCAGAGACAGGAGGAAAAGGAATAAAGAACAAAATAACGTTAGACTGGGCTAAGGAAGTAAACAGCAAGGGGCCTGGGGAAAACACACTAGATTGGGCCTTTCTGAAGAGGTAGGCTGAGACCGGAAGGATGAGAAGGAGCCAGCATGGGTTGAATGGGGGGAAGCGTGGAACAGGCAGATGGAGGAGCCAGTCCAATGCCCTGAAGAGGGAGGGCCGGGCTTGGTGGGTGCAAGTGACAGAAAAGAGGCCAGAGCATGATGACAGGGGGCAGCGGGAGGCAAGAAGCCCAGGACAGAGGGGGCCCGTCCACAGAAGGCTCTGTGGCCAAGGTCGGGGGTGTGGGTTTTGTCTTTGTCCTGTTTTCCTGAGATGAGTGGAGTTTGGGGAGAGTTTTATATGGGGAAGGTGTTGACTTTGACTCTTAGGGAGATGGGAGCCACTGGAGGCTTCTGTTCAGAAGCGGACAGGGTCTGACATCAGATCCCTCTGGCTGTGTTTGGCAGATAGACTGGAAGAGGCGAGGTGGGGAACAGGAGTAGTGGTTCAGATGGAGAATGACGGAGGGTGGCCCAGGGAGGGAGCAGTGGGCGTGGGGACAGGTGGTGGGAACGTAAATGTATATTCGAGGTAGAGGCAGAAGTTCATGGATTGGACATAGCAGATGTGTGATCGTAAGCAGCTGATAAAGATGTGCGTCCTTACAGCTTGAGCACCGCGGATGGTGGTGCTGCCTTCTGAGATGGGAACGGCTTGGGCAGAGCACCTGTTATTCTCGTTGTTATTAAATGGGGCCAGATGGAGGCAGG
This sequence comes from Pseudorca crassidens, assembly GCF_039906515.1. Classification (NCBI taxonomy): domain Eukaryota; kingdom Metazoa; phylum Chordata; class Mammalia; order Artiodactyla; family Delphinidae; genus Pseudorca; species Pseudorca crassidens. Next base: position 11,527,661 of record NC_090315.1, on the reverse strand, counting down.
GGTACCTGTGACTTGGTTCTACCTTGATCCAGGTGAGAGGTGATGGAGGCATGGGTTCAGGAGCTGTTTCGGAGGCGGGTGGACAGGAGGGTGCAGGAGAAGGAGAAACCAGGCCGACCCCTGGGGTTTTGGGCTTCAAGAAACTGGGGGACGCTATGCGTCTGTTTCCAAGAAGGAGGGCAGGGGCTTTTCTGTGTTCGGAGCTGACGCCCCTGCCCTTGGCCCACAAGAAATATGTCTTGAAGAAATGAACGGACGGGAAAAGGCGAGAGCAGCACAAGTCTGGGGGTAAAAAAAGCCTTTTCTTTGACAATCAGCGTCATCCCTAGGTTTTGCTTCTCCCGCAGAGATCATCGACGAGTACATCAAGGAGAATGGCTTCGGCCTGGAGGGGGCGCAGCCGGGCCCGGGCGAGGGGCTGCCGCGCCTGGTGTCTCGCGGGGCGGCCTCCCTGAGCACCGTCACCCTGGGCGCCGCGGCGCCCCCGCCCCCGGCCACGCCGCCGCCCTGGGGCTGCCCTCTGGGCCGGCTGGTGCCCCCGGCTCCGGGCCCCGGGCCGCGGCCGCACCTGATCATCACCGAGCAGCCCAAGCAGCGCGGCATGCGCTTCCGCTACGAGTGCGAGGGCCGCTCGGCCGGCAGCATCCTCGGGGAGAGCAGCACAGAGGCCAGCAAGACGCTGCCCGCCATCGAGGTGGGCACCAGGGGCGGTGGGACTCGCGTGTCCCCGCCCCGGAGATCCATATGCATGTATTTAATTATTCATGTATTTTATGGTGGTTATTATTATTGCTGTTGCTATTGTTGGAGCGGATGATACCACTGTCACTTGGCCTTAAATTTAAAGGGCATTCAAAGAAAGGCCTTCTTCCCGGCAATTTGACAGTGTTGGTCAAAATTATCATTGGTAGCCTCCTGGTTCACCAGTGAGGCCTTAAGAATCAGAGTATCTGGATTCGAATCCAGGTACTGCCTTAGGCAGGTTACTCGGTCCCTCTGTGCCTCCTCCTCTACAAAATGGGATAATACGGACTTCCCTGGCGGTCCAGTGGTTGGGACTCCACACTTACACTGCTGGGGACCCGGGTTCGATCCCTGGTTGGGGAACTAGGATCCTGCAGGCCCTGTGGCGTGGCCCCCCAAAAAATTAAAAAACTGAATAATAATAATAACCAAGCACCTGGGGTTGCTGGGAGGAGTAAATGAGTTACTTATACACGCCAAGTACCTCCAACATGGTGAGTGCTCGAATGAGAGAGCTTCTAGTATTACTAGTATAGTTATTATTATCATTATTACTCTTAGGCCGGGCCATTCCACTTCTAGGAACTTATCATGTAGATATGCCTGCATCTGGGTGAAAGAGGGACGTACAAGTTTCTCCCTTGCAGCCTTGTTTGTATAGAGAAGAATTGGAAGTTTCCGTGTTAATCATCAGGGGACTGGTGAAATAATCGATAATCTACCGATTGCAATCCTATGCAGCAGGGACAAATGTATCTGTGTAAGTGTGCAGATAAATATAAATACATACAGTTAATACAGAAAAAATTTTAAATGAAGCCATCCCTGAGGTACTGATGTGGAAGTATCCATCTCCATGATATATTAATTTTGTTTAAATTGAGGTGCAGAATTTTGTGGGTATTATACAGTTGACCCTTGAACAACATGGGTTTGAACTGGGCGGGTCCGCTTAAACGGGGATTTTTGGGCCTCTCACTGTTGTGGCCTCTCCCGTTGCGGAGCACAGGCTCTGGACGCGCATACTCAGTGGCCATGGCTCACGGGCCCAGCCGCTCCGCGGCATGTGGGATCTTCGCGGACCGGGACACGAACCCGCGTCCCCTACATCGGCAGGCGGACTCTCAACCACTGCGCCACCAGGGAAGCCCAAACGGGGATTTTTTTCAACAGTAAATACGATCCCCAGTTGTTGGAATCCCCCCAGGCGGAACCGCAGAAACACGGATACTGAGGACCAGCTATAAGTTATAGGTGGATTTCCCACTGCAGGCAGGGTCGATGCCCCAGCGCTCCCTCCCCCACTCCCCACATTGTTCAAGGTAAACTGTACTACCGTGTGTGTCAAAAAGAGGGGAAAATAAGATTTTCAATTGGTATTTGGTAGTATTTGCGTACAGAAACTCTGGAAAGGAAAACAAATACAGGTGAATTCTTTTTTGGAGGCAGTGCTGAATGGATAAGGTGCAGACAAGATTTTCAACTATACCCATCTTTATTTTATTTTATTTTTTATTTTATTTTTGGCTGTGTTGGGTCTTCCTTGCTGTGCGGGCTTTCTCTAGTTGCAGTGAGCGGGGGCTGCTCTTCATTGCAGTGCATGGGCTTCTCGTTGCGGTGGCTTCTCTTGTTGCGAGCCCAGGCTCCAGTAGTTGTGGCGCTGGGGCTTAGGTGCTCCGCGGCATGTGGGATCTTCCTGGACCAGGGCTTGAACCCGTGTCCCCTGCATTGGCAGGCGGATTCTTAACCACTGTGCCACCAGGGAAGCCCTTTATTTTGTTTTAAAATTTTGAATCATATGACGTGGATCAAAACGTTCAAAAATATGAAGAGTCATGTTAAATTAACATAATTTAAATTAAATTAAAATGAACAAAAGTCCCCCATTCCTGCCTCCAGGTTCCCCCCGCCACCCAGGGGTAACCATTGTTATCAATATCTCATGGAGCCTTTCAGGAGTATTTTATGATTAATGATTATACAGGCAAATATATATATACGTATATACTATCCCCCTTTTTTACATAAAGGGGAGCGCGCGTGCGCGTTTGTATATAAAATGTGTGGGTTTTCTGTTTTTTGGGTTTTTTTGGCTGTGCCACGCAGCTTGCGGGATCTATTTCCCCAACCAGGGATCGAACCCAGGCCAGTGGAAACATGGAGTCCTAACCACTGGACCACCAGATTCCCTTCCAGAAGTTATTTGAGTGACACACATGAAGGAAATAATAGATGAACTGAGTCGTTCTCTACAGCCCTGCTTGTAATAGCGGGAAACAGGAAACAACCAAAATGTCCACCAATAGGAGACTTGCACAATATAGTATCCTATGTCCACACGGTGGGATGAGATGGTAAAGAGAATAAGGCAGCTTCAGTCATGCTGATGTGAGCTCAGCTCCAAGATATATTCTTAAGTTAAAAAAAACACATTTTAGGACTTCCCTGACGGTCCAGTGGTTAAGACTCTACGCTTCCACTGCAGGGGACACGGGTTTGATTCCAGGTGGGGGAACTAAGATCCTGCAAGCTGTGTGGCATGGCCAAAAAATAAAAGTTAAAAAAAAAACAACAACTTCTGGAAGTGGGATTGCCCGTCAAAGATAATTTGACGGCTGTTGCCGAATTGCCCTGCCCGGGGGGTTGCATGCATGACTGTCTCTCCCAGTGATTTCTGAGAGGCCTGGTTCCTGTGCCTTTCCAATACGGAGACTTCATGTGTTTCTGGATCTTTGCCCAAGTGTCCGTGGACCCTGAATTATGTCCTCACCATCCCACCAGCCCTGGATCCCGGGCTCATCTGCTCCCTGACCTCCAGCTTCCTCCCTGGTGACCAGCTCTCAGTCTCCTCCAGATTTCCCCATACAAGACCGCCAGAGGGGTGCTGTTAAATTACACATCTGCTCCTCTCCCCTGTTCAGAATCCTCCTTTGGCTCCCTAGCACCCTCAGGAGGAAACCCAAGATCCTCCCTGAGCCTCTAAGACCTTTCATGGTCTGGCTTCTCCTGCCCATTCCCATCCAGCCCTCCTCACTCACCACCATCCAGCCACCAGCCCTTTGCCTGTGCCATTCCCCCTGCCTGGAGTGCTTTCCACCTGCAGCCTGGTCACCTCCTATTCACCCGTGAGGCCTCAGCCCACCTCAGGGACGCCATCCCTGACCCCGGCCCCAGGTCCCAGCTCCCTCGTGTGAGATCTGTTTCCCTCTCCTCTTCCTCAGTGGGATTTGTACTCAGAGCTTTACTTGGGGGATTAGCAGAGCAACCCTGTCCTACCCCAACAAGTTTGGATTTTAGGGTCGGAAAGACTTGGGCTTTGGTCCTGATGCTGCCATTTACCAGCTGTAAATGTAGGGCAAGTCCAGTGCTTCCCTTGGCCTCAGTTTCCTCATCTGTAAAATGGGGATGAAGCTCCTGCCCCCACAGGACACTGTGAGGAAACCAGGGAGATGGCCCAGCACTGGTGTGCAGGACCCCTTACTCAGACAGGTGGTTGTAGTTGTTGTTATTGGATTTGGCTCCAGGCGTTGTGGCCAGAAGTAGCGTGTTAGCGGGACATTCTGGTGAAAAGAACGGTTTACTTTGAAACGTATATTCCATCACTGGCTTTTCAGGAATGGGCAAGTGTGGTACGTTAAGGGGAATTTTGTAGCCCCTCATTTATCTTTAAGCATTTTGTCTGTTTTTCCAATTTGATAAGGGATATTTTTTCAACTTTATGTCTCAACTTTTTTGGAAAAATTTTAAACCTATGCAAAGTAGACAAGGATAGCACGATGAACACCCACATCCTTTTGCCACATTTGCTTTATGCCTCTCTCTTGGTTTATTTTTTTGGCCATGCCGCGAGGCTTTTGGGATCCTAGTTCCTGGACCAGGGAATGAACCCGGGCCCTCGGCAGTGAAAACACAGAGTCCTAACCACTGGTCCGCCAGGGAATTCCCAATGCCTCTCTCTTTTTTTTTCTTTTTTTAAAAATAAATTTATTTATTTTATTTACTTTAGTTTTGGCTGTGTTGGGTCTTCGTTGCTGCACGCCGGCTTTCTCTAGCTGCGGTGAGCGGGGGCTACTCTTTGTTGTGGTGTGTGGGCTTCTCATGGCGGTGGCTTCTCTTGTTGTGGAGCACAGGCTCTAGGTGCATGGGCTACAGTAGTTGTGGCTCACGAGCTTAGTTGCTTTGCGGCATGTGGGATCTTCCTGGACCAGGGCTTGAACCCATGTCCCCTGCATTGGCAGGCAGATTCTTAACCACTGCGCCACCAGAGAAGCCTGCCTCTCTTTATATAGACATTTACGGAGGAAGATTTGAAAGTGAGTCAGAGACATGACACTTCACTCAAAATGTTTCAGCCTGTATCTCTCAAGAGCCATGACTTTTTTCTACAATGTAGGACCTTGTCTAATCACAATGCTGTTATCACATTCTAGAAACGTAATATTCATGCAAGAATATTATCTAAGATTAAGTCCATAGTCTAATGATCCCAGCTGACCCCAGATATCCTTTATACCTCTTTCTTTTCTTGTCTGCTTGTTTAAAATCCAGTCCAGGATCACGTGCTGCCTTTAGTTGTCAGGTGTTGCTATGGTCTGAATGTTTGTGTCCCCCACCCTCCAATTCATATATTGAAACCCTAACCCGGAAGATGATGGGGAAGGTCCCTTCCACCATGTGAGGTCACAGTGACACAGTCTGCACCCAAAAGAGGCCCTCACCAGAACCCAATCGTGCTGTCGCCCTGATCTTGGGCTTCCAGCCTCCAGAACTGTCAAGAAATAAATTTCTGTTGCGTGTACGCCACCCAGTTCATGGTATCTTGTCACAGCAGCCCAAACAGAGGAAGACAGGTGTCTTTGGTATCTTTTGACTTGGGTTCATTCCTCAGTCTGTCTTTGCATTTCAGCACAGGGACATTTATGGAGGACAGGAAAGGCGTTTTGTAGAATGTCCCACATTCCGGATTTATTGGCTGTTTCCAGATTAGATCAGGTTATTCATTTTGGTGGGAATACCCCAGCGGTGATGCTGTGGGCCTCTAAGAGTCTCACATCGTGGCCATGGGGTGGTAGTTTAATATCTGATGCTGAGTCGGAGCCCGTGGTGAAGGTGGTGTATTAGTCAGCTCGGGCTGCCATAACAAAGTACCACAGACTGCGTGCCTTGAACCACAGGAAGTTACTGTCTCACAGTTCTGGAGGCTGGAAGTCCAAAACCGAGCTATTGGCAGGGCTGGTTTCCTCTGAGGCCTCTCTCCTGGGCTTGCAGACGGCTGCCTTCTCGCTGTGTCCTCACTTGGTCTTTCCTCTGTGTCAGCACTGGTGTGTGTCCAGTGTCAGCAGTGTCAGCACACTCTTTGTGTGTCCAAATTACCTCTTCTTATAAGGCCATGAGGAGACTGGATTAGGACCCACCCTAAGGCCTCATTAATTTACTCACCTCTTTAAAGGCTCTATCTCCAAATACAGTCACATTCTGAGGTACTGGGAGCTAGAGCTACAACATATGAATTTTGGGGGCGTGCAGTTTAGTCCATAACAGGGAGTGACCACCATTGAAAAGGTATAGCTTTCCCTTTGTAATTAGTACATTACCTGTGGGGTGATATTTTGAAGCTGTGTTTTCCCCAACTTTTTATTTCTAAGTCTTTCCAGGCAGTTATTCTAGCTTTGTGTTGGTTTTGATTTCAAAGAGTTAGAACAGTAAATGTCCAACAATAGGGGGTGACCTGACTCCGAATTTCGATTTAGTATTTTCATCCCCATCTTTTAGAGGAGGAAACTGAGGCTCAGAGAGTGTAAGTTACTTGCACAAGGGTACACAGCAAATTCATTGTAGTAATTACTGCCATTTACTAAGTGCTCTTGTGTGCCAGGTACTTAGTACCCATTTTACAGATAAGGATGGTAAGACCAGAGAGGTTTATCACCAGGTAGAGCCTGGTTTGGTACCAGTTCCGACTGACTTCAAGGCCTAACGTCTATCCACAATCTCGCATGACATCTCAAAGATGAAAAGCTTTCGTGACTTCTCTGGCGGTCCAGTGGTTAAGACTCCGAGCTTCCCCTGCAGGAACCGCGGGTTCTATTCTTGGTCAGGGAGCTAAGATCCCACATGCCGCATGGTGCAGCCAAAAAAAAAAAGGAATGAAAAGCTTTCAGCCTTGCAGAAATCTTGCTTTTCAGAATCTCCTAATGTTACATCAGGGAGCTGGTTAAACTAATGGTTTTAACCTATCTGACTCAATGAAATTTGTCTACTCAATATAAATTGTCTACTCATAATCATCCCTGAAATCCATAATGCCCCAACTTCAGTATGAAGGAGAAATAAAATTATACAGCCTATACAAGCACATTTACTTCAGTATGTAAATGCTTAGGCACAGCCTCAGGGAAATGGAAACAAAGTAGCAGTTGCTTTGGATTTCATTAATACCGCAGCATGAATGCAGCCCGACCCAGCGTGGGGACTTGGCGACTTAAATGCCACACGTCCAGCGTGGCCATAGGTGACAGGATTTTCCAAAATGGTGAACAATTGGGAATTCCCTGGCAGTCCAGCGGCGCAGCAAAAAAAAAAGGCCATCAAAGTGGTGAACAATTCTCAGTTCAAATGAAACCAGTCTTCTCTCAATTAACATGGTGATTGCAGTCCTTGAAAATTCAGTGTGTTTGAAAGTTATGGGAAAAAATACTGTACATGTAAAATGGAAGGAGGTTCTGGGTTCTGACCATTTAAAACAGGTTTGTCACTGATGTGAATGTTGGCGGGACATTCAGAGGTCTTGCAGGACTTGTGTGGGACTGTCCTGGTATTGCAGGCTGTGTAGCATCTGTGGCCCTGTACTGCCTGCTGTGGGTCCCGATCCCAGTGTCAACCAGAATTGTCCTCAGTATCCCAAACGCCCCCTAGAGGGCAGTACTCCCTCACTGAGACGCGCCTGTTCATTGTATTTTATAGGCACCGGCTTTACACATTCGGAGCAGGCTTTTGTGGTTCTTTCATGCCAGTTAGGGCCCTGTGAGTGACCCAGGAAAGCCAAGCGGCCACGTGGGTCTGGGCCCTGTCTCAAGGGGCTAGTTTCTATCTGCTGCCCCACGTGGCTGCTGAGTAGAAGTCCTGCCCCAGTTGCCATAACTTCCCTTTTAAAAAAGAGAATCTGGAAATCTGGAATAACGTGATGTCTCATACTTTTAAAATGTAAGCTCCAAATTTTCCCCAACTTTTTAAAAACATTATTTTATTGAAGTATAGTTGATTTACAATGTTGTGTTAATCTCTGCTGTACAGCAAAGTGATTCAGTTATACATATATATATAAATATATATATATATATATATATTCTGTTTCATGTTCTTCTCCATTGTGATTTATCACAGGGTATTGAATAGAGTTCTCTGATATACAGTAGGACCTTGTTGTTTATCCATCCTATATATGAGATTGCATCTGCTGACCCCAGACTCCAAGTCCTTCCCTCCCCCACCCTGCCCCAACTTTTTATTCTGAAAAAAAAAATCCTTTAAATCTTTTTTTTCTAGGTTTTTTGTTTGTTTGTTTCATTGAGGTATAACTGATATACAAACAAGGCATGTATTTAATGTACACATTTTGATGAGTTTAGATGAAAAAAATTTTAATCTTCAGAAAAATTAAGAGTACCATAAACACCTGTGTACCCTTCACCTATACGTACCAGTTGACATTTGGCCCTATTCGCTATATCTGTCACTCTCTCTCCATACACACAAACACACACATACACGCGTGCACAGCGCTCACACACACACAAATACACATTGTGTTTTTTGCGGACCCATTTGCAGATAAGTTGTAAATATCATGTTATTTCACCTCTACATACTTCAATGGGCATCTCCTAAAAATAAGCTCCTGCATGTCTAGGACACTCATTACCATCCCTAGGAAAATTAATAATATTCCATAATATCATCTAATATACAGTCCATACTTAAATTTCCCAATTGTCCCCCAAATGTGTGTTTTATAATTGTTCCCCCCCAATCCAGGATCCAGTCAAGGATCCTATGTTGCATTTGGTTATCATGTCTCTGTAGCCTCTCTCCTCTTCTTTTTTTGAAATTGAGTTATATTTAATCAAATCTTAAGTGCATAGCTCTAGGAATTTTGACAAATATATATATATACACACACACACTGTGTAACTACCAGCCAGGTCAAAATACATTTTTTGTTCTCTTTTAACCCAAAATATGACACCCGTATTTTTATTGTCTTTCATGTCTGACCAGATGACCACAGTTTGGGCTTTTCTGATGTTTCCTCCTGATTAGATTCCGGTGATGCACTTCTGAAGGGGCTGTCATAGAAGTGACGTGTCCTTCCCAGTCCATCCCATCAGGGGATGCCTGTGTTACTTTGGCCCCGTAGTGGCGACACTGACCTTGATCATATGGTTAAGGTGGTGTCTACCTGGTCTCTCCACAATTAGTATGTTATCTGTGGGCTGTGCTTGGAGACCTTGTGTGCATGCAATGTTTTTAAAGTCAAGTGGCGAAAGAAGGCACATCTGTGGGGCAGCTCTCATGTTATGAGGCCCCCAGGTTGGAAGCCTTCGGTTTAGGATCCTGGAGGGGTCTTCAGCAAACATTCCTCCATCGTCGGGGAGAGGGGAGGGGCGGGGAGCTACCAAAGGAGGCTTGGATGGGTGCAGGTGTTTGCAAAGGGACCCCAAGAGCACCTGTCTTCCTGCAGCTCCGGGATTGTGGAGGGCTGCGGGAGGTGGAGGTTACCGCGTGCCTGGTGTGGAAGGACTGGCCTCACCGCGTTCACCCTCACAGCCTCGTGGGGAAAGACTGCACGGACGGTGTCTGCAGGGTGCGGCTCCGGCCTCATGTCAGCCCCCGGCACAGGTACCTGAGCCCTGACCCCTCACCCTTGGTCACGGAGATTTTGAGGGGCTGAGGATCACCCCGGAAAACCTTAGGAGCAGAGGCAGCTTAGCCAGACTCTCCCCACTGCATTTCCTAGATGGGGAAACTGAGGCCTGGGGGCCGTGGAGGGTCTTACCTAGGCCTGGAACCCTGCCGCACACGCATTCACACGCATTATATTTATCCCCATTTTGTAGAGGAGGAAACTGAGGCTCAGAGAGGCGAAGGAGCCCAGATAGCCAATGGCAGAGCTGGAATTTGACTGCAGACCTGACTTAGCTGCAAGTCCCATTCTTTCTTTCGCTTTATAATTTATATGCTTTTAATTTAAAAATTTAAAGGTTCAGAAAGGGTGTGCAGTGAAAAATAAATTTCCTTCCATCTTTGGTCCTCTGGCCACCAGTGCCCCTCTCTGGAGGCAGCTAAAGATATGCTAGGCATTTATCTTTTTTTCCTTCCCTTATGAATGGTAGCAGACATTTGCACCTTGTTTTTATGTTCCAGTACATCTTAGAGCTAATTCCCGTCAGTACAGTTAGCGCTGTCCTGTCCTTTTTATTGACTGCATAGTATTCCAGTGTATGGCTGCACACAATTAATTAAGTCCCTATGAATGGGCACCCACGATGGTTCCAATCTCTTGTTGCTCTATCACTGACTGTGCTTCAGTGAGCAGCTCCACATAGGTACTCTTTCTTCTGCAGGATGAATTACTAAAAATGAAATTGCTGGCCCCAAGTCTGTGCATTTATACTTTTAGTGATTTATAGACTTAGTGAAAATGTCAGCGCCATGAAAGCAGGGATTTTATCTCTTTTGTTCCCTGCTGTATCCCCCAGTGCCTAGCACAGTCCCTGGCACACAGTAGGTGCTCAAGAAATATTGGTAGAATGAATGAATACTGCCATGTTGTCCTCCAATATGTGATTGCTGGGGCAATTTACAGTCCCGCCAGCAATGGGTGAGAGTGCCTGATTCTCCACAATATCACCGGCAGAGGGTATTGTCAGATGTTTTGATCTCTGCTGTTTTGATGAGTTTTTTAAAAAATTGGCATCACATTGCTGTTTAATTTGCAGTTTTCTTATTATAAATGAGGTCAACAGGTGCTTTCCTGGGGTAAAGATAAGTTCTCTCAAGAATTCTCCACACCCCTGAAAGGTTTGAACCCCAGTCCCTTCCCAATGCTGGGACCCCTGGGCCTGGGGTCTCCAGCCTCTGAGACTGTGAGCCCTGAGACAGCATCTACCAGAGCCGTCCTGTGGGTTAGGGCTACACCTGCCCCCTCAGGATTACCCCCCTTCCCCCTTCCCCCCGACTCAGCTTTAACAACCTGGGCATCCAGTGTGTGAGGAAGAAGGAGATCGAGGCGGCCATTGAGCGGAAGATTCAGCTGGGCATCGACCCCTACAATGGTGAGTCCCCAGGCCTAGCCTCAGCATCCTGTCCTCTCAGACCCCTCGCCCCCTCTGCCACCCCTGTCCCCTCGCCTTCTCCAGTATCCGCCATCACCACAGCCCCACCCCTTCCCTGTCCCCCATCCCCCACCAGGGTCTCCACCCCCCACACTCAGCCTTCCCATATCTCTCCTGCAGCTGGGTCCCTGAAGAACCATCAGGAGGTGGACATGAATGTCGTGAGGATTTGCTTCCAGGCCTCATACAGGGACCAGCAAGGACAGATGCGCCGGATGGACCCTGTGCTCTCTGAGCCCGTCTACGACAAGAGTGAGTCGAGGGTGCTGTTCCATTAGGGTTGTCTTTGGCTGCAGGTACCAGAAAGCCCCACATACAATGGCATGAACAAACAGGGAGTTCTTTTTTTTTTCTCAGTTATTAAGGCTGTTCCTGTTGGTTCAGCTGCTCAGCTATATCAGGGTGCTGGTTCAGCAGCTCTGTGATTCTCTTGGGCTTTCCCTCATGGTCAGGAACTGGCTGCCACAGCTCCAGACATCATGTCTGTGTTCAAGGCATGATGGGCAGTGACACCCTGTGTGGTGTGCAGGCTGTACACTGCCCAATTCTAAGGGTCAGCATTTACTAGGTAGCCTCTGGGAATGGGGCTTTCTGGTGTTACAGAATGCACAACCAGGACAACTGTACTAGGTAGCCCTTGAGAAGAGGCAGCATGAGTAATAATCTCTCTCTCTTTCATAGAGAAAATAATATATTCCTCAGAATCACCCTGGTAGACATCTCCTTATGTCTCATTGGACAGAACTTGGTCCCACGGCCACCCTTAGTTGCAAGAGAATCTGAGAAAGCAAGTATCTAGGTTTTTCATCCTCTGTAGAGAGGTACAGGTATGGAAGAGGAGATTGGGAATGGCTGTTAGATTTTAGCCAGCCTGCAGTGACTGCCACAAGCATCAAAATGGGCAGGGATATTAACTCAATCAGGACTTTTATGGGTGCAGGGGATAGAATCCCAACTCAAATAAGGAAAAAAAGAAGAATTTGTTCCATTAACTAAAAATATCCAGAGGTAGCACAGTGCTTCAGGTCTGGCTGCATCCAGGTTCTCAGTGATGTCATTAGGGATCTCTTTCCATCTCTCAGCCATGCTTCCTTTATGTTAGAGTCACTCTTGGCAGGACCCTCCCATGCAGGGGCAAAATAACTGTACGCAGCTCTAGTCTTGCATCCTACCAGCATGACACTTCTCCCCTGCTCCCAAAGAGAGATTCTCTTACTCAGCATTTTTGCTCCAAGTCCCAGGGCTGTCTCTCATTGGCCTAGTTTTAGTCATGTCCTCCTCTCTGACTAATCAGCTGTAGCCAGAAGGAGGCGATGCTGTGATTGGCCAGGTCTAGGGCACACGATCACTGCTGAGCTGGGAGTGGGCTCCGCCCTACCCAATCCCCATGACTGAGGTGGGGGTGGTTCCTTAAAGGAAAACTGGGGGGGCTGTTAACAAAAGAAGGGCCAGGACTGCTAGACTGGCAAAACAACATGTGTCCACTACAAGTTTCAGGCCATTAGCCCTCATCTAAGACTCATCCCTGACTCCTGACCCACCAACCCCTCCCTGAGGTCTGAGGGTCTCCCTTTTGGGCAGACACTCACCAGACATCAGCACGGAGGACTCATGATCGTCCATTAACCCCTCCTGCCTGGGCATCTTCTTTTTCCACCTGGACCACAGGTTCCAGAAGGATCAGGCACCCTGGCTTCTCCATTTCCCACCTCTCCACACCCCAGGGTGGGCACCCATGGGGTACCTGGTAAGGGTTTGATGACTGAATTCTCGTTTTTTTCTGTGTGCCCCTTCCTCTCCTCTTTCCCAGAGTCCACAAACACGTCAGAGCTGCGGATTTGCCGAATCAACAAGGAGAGCGGGCCGTGCACGGGCGGCGAGGAGCTCTACCTGCTGTGTGACAAGGTGCAGAAAGGTGAGGGGCCTGGGGCAGCGAGTGGGCGGAGTGGGGTCTGCTGGCTTGCAGGGGCAGCTGGGGAGCCCGGAGGATGAGAGGGTGAAGAAGAGCCAGTTAACCAGGGGAGCCGAGTGGAAGGGTCCAGAGCTTTGGTTTTGGAGGCAGACAGAAATAGCCCATTGATTCATTCACTCACTGAGTTACTCGCTCACCTGCTCACTCATTCATGAACAAAGAAGGAGGCACAAACAAACAGTGCTGGCCTGCGCTGGGTACCTGGCAGGCCTTGCCATCATGAGTTCCGGGGGGACTCTGGTATTAAAATCGTGGAGGTGCATAAATAAGTGCTTTATGACAGTTGGATCAGGGCTACGAATGGAGAAAATGGACGATGTTTCCCCATCTGTTCAAATGTCAAAACCCTTTTTCAAATAGGGTTTTTGGGTTTTTTTGTTGGTTTTTAAAAAAATTTTTTGGCCCGCGGCCCCTGCATTGAAAGGGCGGAGTCTTAACCACTGGACCAATTAAAAATAGGATTTTTTTAAAAAGAGAAAACAACCCAGGATTGCCTGGGGGGGGGAGCTTTCTCTTTTTTCTTTTTTTAATATTTATTTATTTATTTGGCTGCGCTGGGTCTTAGTTGCAGCACGTGGGATCTTCGTTGCTGCATGCGGGATCTTTTTTTTTTTTTTTAATTCCACATTTATTTATTTAAATTTTATTTATTTTTGGCTGCCTTGGGTCTTCGTTGCTGCGCGTGAGCTTTCTCTAGTTGTGGTGAGCGGGGGCTACTCTTCATTGCGGTGACCACGGGCTTCTCATTGCGGTGACTTCTCTTGTTGTAGAGCACGGGCTCTAGGCACGCAGGCTTCCGTAGTTGCAGCACGTGGGCTCAGTAGTTGTGGCTCGCGGGCTCTAGAGCGCAGGCTCAGTAGTTGTGGTGCACGGGCTTAGTTGTTCCGTGGCATGTGGGATCTTCCCAGACCAGGGATTGAACCCCAGGCCCCCTGCATTGGGAGCATGGAGTCTTAGCCACTAGACCACCAGGGAAGTCCCTCTCTTTCATTATATTCTTTTTCATTATATATCTTTTCTCTATCGTTTGTATCTTCTATCATGTGACTCTATTATAAATAACATCACCACCAACAGAAGAGCAAACATTTGCCTTGCTCTTTTTTTTTTTTTTTTTTTGCGGTACGCGGGCCTCTCACTGTCATGGCCTCTCCCGTTGCGGAGCACAGGCTCCGGACGCGCAGGCTCAGCGGCCATGGCTCACGGGCCCAGCCACTCTGCGGCATGTGGGATCTTCCTGGACCGGGGCACGAACCCGTGTTCCCTGCATCGGCAGGCGGACTCTCAACCACTGCGCCACCAGGGAAACCCTATCTTGCTCGTATTTTATTTTAATTTTTAAAAATAAATTTATTTTATTTATTTATTTATTTTTGGCTGTGTTGGGTCTTCGTTGCTGCGCGCGGGCTTTCTCTAGTTGTGGCAGGTGGGGGCTACTCTTCGTTGCAGTGCGTGGGCTTCTCATTGCGGTGGCTTCTCTCATTGTGGAGCACGGGCTCTAGGCGCGCGGGCTTCAGTAGTTGCAGCACGTGGGCTCAGTAGTTGTGTCTCGCGGGCTCTAGAGTGCAGACTCAGTAGTTACGGCACACGGGCTTAGTTGCTCCGCGGCATGCGGGATCTTCCCGGACCAGGGCTCGAACCCGTGTCCTCTGCGTTGGCAGGCAGATCCTCAACCACGGTGCCACCAGGGAAGCCTATCTTGCTCTTATTAAGTGCCAAACTCTGTCCTAAGCACTTTGTATGCGTCATTTATTCAATCATCTAATTGCCTAACAGTTCTATGAGGTAGATTCTCTTATTCCCCGTTTACAGATGAGGAAACCGAGGCACAGAAAGATTAAGTAACTTGCTCAAGGTCACAGAGGTAGTCAGGTAGAGACAGGATTTGAATCCAGGTGGTCTGTGCTTCTGGGAGGAAAAATAAAGAAAGGGAGTTGAAAAAAAATCAGGAAGGTGGTGAAAAAGTAGTATCTGGAGATAGATAATGCTGAGGAAGGGGATAGAGAGAGATGGCTGGAGGTGTTGTGGGGCACAGTTTGACTTAGTGGGGCCAGGGAGGACCGCTCTCAGGAGGTGACACTGGAGCCACGAAGAATCTGTGTGGCCATGAGAGGAAGAGTGTTCCAGCAGAGGGAACAGCAAGTGCAAAGGTCCTGTGGTAGGAGCAGGCCTAGTTGTTGGAGGAACAGTGAGGCCAATGGGGCAGGAGGGCAGTGAGAGGGGAGGAGGGGAGGAGAACATGCTACAGCCTCAGGAATCCGCCCACAATCCTTTCTCAGGTTGTATGGTTATATAGTTAACGTCTATCTCCATCCCCACCCTCCCGCCACTGGGTTGTCTGGGCAGGACCTGGGAGCATCCTGGTGAGCAGCTGTGTCCCCAGAACCACCCAGTCTAGGGCCAAGCACACATGAGGTTCTCAGGGAAAAAAAAACCAAAAACCTTTTTTTTTTTTTTTTCCTGATTCTCTCTCTCTCTCTCTCTTTTATTTTTCTTTTTTTCTGCAAGGTTTACTCTTAAAACAAAACATTTTAACCATTTTGAAGTGTATACTTCATTGACATTTAGTACATTCCCAAGGTTGTGCCACCACCACTCTCTAGTTCCAGAACATTTTCATCACCCCAGAAAGAAACCCAGTACTCTTTAGGCAGTGACTCCCTATTCCCCTCTCTTCCAGCCTCTGGCATCCACCAATCTATTTTCTGTCTCTATGGATTTACGTATTTTGGACATTTTATATAATAGAATCATACAATATGTGGCCTTTTACGTCTGGATTCTTTTACTTAGCGTAATGTTATGAAGGTTCATCCATGCTGTAGCAGGTATCAGTGCTTTGTTCCTTTTTATGGCTAATATTCCATATATGGATATATCCCATTTGGTTTATCCATTCATCAGTTAATGGGCATTTGGGTTATTTTCACCTCTTGGTTATTATGAATAGCGTTGTATTCGACATTCGTGTATAAGTTTTTGTTTGAACACCTGTCTTCAGTTCTTTTGGATATGTACCCAGGAGTTGAAGGTTCTTATAAGATTTTGAATGAACGAGCAAATGGTTATTGGGTGGCTCCTCTGTGCTGGGTTCTGTGCTAGGCAGTGCTGGGACACAGCAGTGACAGAGAAAGCCCCAGCCTCTGCCCTCACACGGCTCTCAGTTCAGAGGGAGGTAGGGAAAGAAAGACAGATTACAAATGTGAGTAATGCTGAGAGGGAAGAAGACAAAGTGCTGAGATTGAACAACGGGAAGTCCAGACATGGTCCGGGCATCTGGGAAGGCTTCCCAGAGGAGGTGATATTTGAGCTCAAATCTGAGGAATGACAAGGAGGCTGTTAGGAGTCTGGGAATTGGGGTCAGGGCAGGGAAACTGTTCCTGCCCTGGGTGAATGATTTGAGGTACATGTGAGTCCTGTTCCGTTACTCACTCACTGACTGATCTCGGGCAGGTGACTTCACCACCCTGAGCCTGTTTCCTCATCCCTAAAATGAGCTGGTGTTAGGATGAGATGGGATCCCACGTACCTAAAAACTACACTACAGAGAGTTAGCATTTACTGAGGATTTCCTGAGTGCCAGACCTGGAGTTAGTATTTTGCATAATACTAATAAAAACTATCATACTTAACATGGACTGAGCACCTATTATGTTAAGCCCTCTTCTAAGTCCTTTTCTTGGAGTGACTCATTTAATCCTCCTAACAACTCTTGTGAGGTGAGTACTATGACTTTCCCTCTTGAAGGTGAAGAAACTAGGCCCAGAGATATCAGTAACTTCCTCAAGCTGTAGCAGCTGGTGGTGAAGAGCTCTAGCCTGCCTGGATCCCCATCTTGGCTCCACCACTTGCTGACTCTGTGACCTTGGACAAGTGACTTAACCTCCCTGTGCCTTTGCTTTCCCCTCAATATAATGGACTTCCTAAAGGTAGTTTTTTCATAGGATTTTTATGTGTCTTAGAGGCAAACCATGTCTGTCCAACACATATAAAGCCTTAGTATATGGAGTTAGTGTGATGAGAGGCAATGCAATAAGACAAGAAAAAGAAATAGTAGGCAGAGTAGCATACTGAATCCCGACTATTCTGCTACCAGCTGTATGACCTTGGGTTAGTCTCTTAAACCCTCCAAGCCTCGGTTTCCCCATCTATGAAGTGGGTGTCTAGAAAAGAGTTAACATAGCAGGTCTGAGACTGTTAGTGTTTGGAAGCCCAGCTTACAAGGTTGACCCTTGGCTGGCTTTTGGGAACTTTGAGAGGGCTCCTACCATTCCCTGACTGTTAAGAGTGGCTCACTGTACCTAAACCGTACAAACAATATGGTTTGTGCAGATCATTTGCTTTCCTTCTGGGAGTCTGGAATTTTGATATGTGCCAGTTAGAGGGAGCCTACTTGACCAACTCCCAGTAAAAACCCTGGGCAGTAAGTCTCTAATGTGCTTCCCTGGTAGAAGCATTTCATGTGTGTTGCCACTGGGGGCAGCAGTGTGCGGTGTGCATGTTCTGTGTGAGTCCCCTGGGGAGAACTCTTGGAAGTTGGCACCTGGTTTCCTCTGGACTTCGCTCCAGGCACCTTTCCTCTTAACTGCGCGTGCATATGTCTTTTTCCTGTAATAAATCATAGCCATGAGTACAACTATATGCTGAGTCCTGTGAGTCCCGTTAGTGAATCACTGAATCTGATGGTGGTCTTGGGGGCCCCTGATAAGGTGGAAATATTAAATCTACCTGCCTTTTGGATTGTTAAAGGATTAGATGAGTGTGTGTGTGTGTGTGTGTGTGTGTGTGTGTGTGCGCGCGCGCGTGTGTGTGTATATGTCAGTGACTGGCACATGGTAGGTGCTCAACAGAAAGTTAGTTGCCACTATGATTAGTTTTATTATGACTAGTTTTATTCTTAGAAATATTGGTGTTGATTTTGGGGGAGGCTGAGTGAGTTGGGTCTCTGGTGGACCAGTGTCCTGGCTCAGCTGACACCCCCACTTTCCTGCCAGAGGATATATCGGTGGTTTTCAGCAGAGCCTCCTGGGAAGGCCGGGCTGACTTCTCCCAGGCTGACGTGCACCGCCAGATTGCCATTGTGTTCAAGACACCACCCTACGAGGACCTGGAGATTGTTGAACCTGTGACAGTGAATGTCTTCCTGCAGCGGCTTACTGATGGGGTCTGCAGTGAGCCTCTGCCCTTCACATACCTGCCTCGGGACCATGGTAACCAAGGCCACCCAGGGTGACCCACCGCCCCAGAGACTAGGTCTTTGGTCTTGCTTGTGGTGACCCAAAGGGGAAAGGGGAAGTGGCAGAAGTAGAATGCAGGCTCAGAGTTGCACAGACTGGGGTTCAAATCCTGGTCTGCTGCTTACTGGCTGTGAGATCTTGGCTTCTCCTAGCCTCAGACTCCTCCTGTGCAAAATGGAAATAATAATAGTACCCATTTTATGACATTTTGGGACTGTTTAATCATTCCTCCCCTCAGCACGCCTGCTCGTGCCTGGCCCTCGCTGGGTAGTGCTGGGAACGTAGCGGTGACTGAGACAGCTCCAGCCCTACCCTATGAGGCTCATAGTCTTATGGGGAGAGGGGGCACAGATCCATTCCCATACAGTGACAACCAGAGTGGGCAGGGCTGGGATTGGAATTGCTTACAGAACTTGGATTGCCCAGAGTGGGGCACCTGACCCAGCCTTAGGGTTCAGGGAGAGCTTCCTAAAGGAGGGGATGGCTGACCTGAGAATGGGAGGATGACTAAGCAATTCTCCAGGGAAGTGGTAAGAGTTGAGGAAGAGTGTTTTAAGCAGTGGGAACAGCAAGTGCAAAGGCCCTGAGGCAGCATAGTGCCTGGGACATTCCAGTGTAGCTAGAAGTGGATTTGGGTTTTATTCTGATTAAGATGTGGACATCTATATGCATTGTTTGGGCAAAAACCAGAACAGCATAACAACTTCCCAAATGGTCTCTGTAATTAATTCTTAATTAATTCTTATTTTTAATGGATTATTTTGTATGCCTCTGGTATCTCCTAAACAGACAGCTACGGTGTGGACAAGAAGCGGAAACGGGGGCTGCCCGATGTCCTTGGGGAGCTGAATAGCTCTGGTGTGTTCACTCTGCCCCTTTTCACATCCCTCTCCAGGTTACTGGGAGGGGATGACTGACCCCACTGCCCTGGCCCACCCCAGGTTGGGGAGGAGGGGCTGTTGGGATCCAGGGGTCCTCATCTCTGTCTTCCCTCAGACCCCCATGGCATCGAAAGCAAACGGCGGAGGAAAAAGCCGGTCTTTCTGGATCACTTCCTGCCCAGCCACAGCTCAGGTGGGTCCTGGCTCAGTGCAAGCCCCTGCCCGCAAGGTGGGCTGAGGGTGAGCTGCATCCCTGCTTTTCTGGCCTTTTCAGGTCCCCCAGGAGCTCCTACTAGGGCAGTGCCTTACCACTTAGCCAGCAACATAAAGTGGAAAGAATAGTGGTTCTGGACACGGTCTGGAGGCTCTGATCTCCGCTGGGCCATTTACCTGCTGTGTGACCTTCATCAAGTTGCTCTACCTCTCAGATCCTCAGGGCTCCTCTGAAAAGTCTCACCACATACCTACCTCATTGACCTTTTAAAATTTAATGTACTTATTTTTACAGACACTATATAATCACATAACTGCTTTGTGTGTGCTTACTCACTTAATCTGGGTAATCACCCTGGGGGGGGTGGGTGCTGTCATCTCCCCCCACGCCCCACCACCATTTTACTGGTGAAGAACTTGAGGCCCAAAGAGGCGATGTCTCTTGCCCAAGGTCACACAGCCAGTCTGAGGTGGGGTGGGGAGCTGCACCTGGGTATAGGTTTAGATTAGTGATGACATGTGAAACCAGTAGTAGGGAGTAGACGGTGGATAAATGGGGGTGGTGTCAGAGCCAGCCAGCCTTGAATTCAGCCACCCTCTGGCCTCTTCTACCGCGGCCTTCGTCTCAACTCACATGCCAGCCTCCAGTTCCCATGAATTCTAACCCTGTCTGGCTGCCATCCAAAGCCCCCCCACTCGCTGACCACTAGCTCTAAGAATGCTGTCCCCAATACCCCAGCTACCCCACGGCGCCCAGCTCCCAGCCAGCTGCCAACCACTCAGAGTCTGCTGAGCCTGGACCACTCCAGCCAGTCCCACCTTGAAGGTTTCAGTTATCACCTGTTGTCCCCGCAACCCACTGTAACCAATGCCCAACAGCTCTGCCCCTAGAAACCCCCAATCCTAGTCTATTTCATCAACCTTCGATTCCCAGTCCCCAAAGCCTCTGCTTATCAGCCACCTGGCATTCATCCACTTGTTCTATCACCCCGATTTCCCAGTGTCTAAAGTTCCCCTCTCTCATCCTTGTGGCAAAGCTGCCCTGGCACTAGAGTGTGGTGGTTAGGAGCATGGCCTCTGGAATCAGACTGGGTTTGAATTTGAGGACACAGTTTAGCCACTGTATGACCTCTTTGGGCCTCAGTTTACTTAACTTGCAGATGGAGACCCTCCCTCTTAGGGTTCCTTCCAGAATTTAGTGAGATCACATCACACAGTTATTTAGCACAGTGGCTGACATAGAGTTGGTGCCCAGGAGATGTTAGGAACTTGCCAGAAAGCAGGAATGCCACCTGCATTTGTTTAACTGCATTTGATCATGTTTAACTGGATTCATAGCAAAACCCCAAATAACGCTTCAATAGGATAGAACATTATTTCCCCTCTCACATAAACACAGTCCAGAGGTAGGTGGTCCATGGGTGGTTTGGTGGCTGCATGATCATCAGAGACCCAAGCTCCTGCCATGTTCAGCTCATAGTTTCCACCTCATGGTCCAAGGTGGCTGTTGCAGCTGCAGCCATCACGCCCAGATTTCAGCCAGCAGCACTTAGTCACATCAAGCTACAAGGGAGGCTGGGAAATAAGAGTTCCAGCAGCGCAGCGTCTCTTTCTGAGACAAGTGTAGTCAGCCTTTGCTGGTGAGGTTTGTCTTGTCTCAAAAAGAGAGACTCTCCCACAGTGACACTTACCATTTTACTATACAATTTTGGGGCTTGTGACTTCTCCCTTGGGTCTCCCATGGTGTGGATGTTTCACTTATCGGGTTGTCTTTATTTTGCTGGGGGGGGGGGGCTTTGGAGCCTCCTCTTCTTCCTCATTCTTGGGGAAAACTCCCTAGCACTACAGGAACATGGTTTCTACCCTGCTTCTGCAACTCACCTGTGGACTGCAAGTTATTTTGCCTGTTTGCTTATTAAATGAGAATGATCCTAGTTTTAGTTTTTTGAGGAACCTCCAAACTGCTTTCCACAGTGGCTGTACCAATTTACACTTCCACCAACAGTGTAGGAGGGTTCCCTTTTCTCTACATCCTTGCCAACATTTGTTATTCGTGTCTTTTTGATGATAGCCATCCTGACAGGTATGAGGTGCTATCTCATTGTGGTTTTAATTTGCATTTCTCTAATGATTAATGATGTTGAGCATCTTTTCATGTGCCTTTTGGCCAACTGTAATGTCTTCTTTGGAAAAATGTCTGTTCAGGTCTTCTGCCCATTTTTTTAATTTTAATTTTTGATGTTGAGTTGTATGAACTGTTTATATTTTGGATATTAACCCCTTATCAGTCATATCATTTGCAAACACCATATGACCCAGTAATTCCACTCCAGGTATATATTTTTAAAAAAATGAAAAAAAAAAAAGAGAACACTAATTTGAAAAGATACATGCACCCCAGTGTTCATAGAAGCATTATTTACATTAGCCAAGAAATGGAAACAACTTAAGTGTCCATCAATAAATAAATGGATAAAGATGTGGTACATATACACAATGAAATACTACTCAGCCATAAAAAAAAAAAAGAAAATTTGCCACTTGCAGCAACATGGATGGACTTGGAGGACATAAGCTTAGTGACAGAGAAAGACAAGTACTGTATGATACCACTTACATGTGGAATCTTAAAAAAGAAAAAAGCTAGTGAGTATAACAAAAAAGAAACAGACTCACAGATACAAAGAACAAACTAGTTGGTTACCGTAGGGAGAGGAAAGGGAGGAGGGACAAGATAGGGGCAGGGGATTAAGAGGTACAAACTACTATGTATAAAATGAATAAGCTATAAGGACATATTGTACAGCACAGGGAATATAGCCAATATTTTATAATAACTATAAGTGGAGTATAACCTTAAAAAATCGTGAATTACTATGTTGTACACCTGGAACATATAATTCTGTACATCAACAAAATTATTGTAACAAAAAATTACAAAAAAATTGTAATTATTTTGTAATTACAAATGTTTTGTATTTTGTAACTTTAATTTGTAATTTAAAAAATTATTGTAACAACAACAAAAGAAGGGAGATAGAGGACGGTGATAGTCCCTACTCAGAGTTTCTTGGCATCATAAGAGGCCACGCCGATAAAGCATTTAGCAACAGAGGGGGCATTCGAGTTAGGGCCTGGCCAGAGGTCGACCCTAAAAGCCCACCATACTTTCTTCTTTCTTCTCATCCCTGCAGGCCTGTTCCTCCCGCCATCAGCGCTGTTGCCAGACACAGACTTCTTCCCGGGCACCGTATCCCTCCCAGGCCTGGAGCCCCCCTGCGAGCCGGAC
Source organism: Pseudorca crassidens (assembly GCF_039906515.1). Lineage (NCBI taxonomy): Eukaryota > Metazoa > Chordata > Mammalia > Artiodactyla > Delphinidae > Pseudorca > Pseudorca crassidens. Next base: position 11,504,931 of record NC_090315.1, on the reverse strand, counting down.
CTCCTGGACGACGGCTTTGCCTACGACCCCGCTGCCCCCACGCTTTTCACCATGCTGGACATGCTGCCCCCAGCGCCACCACTCACCAGCGCTGTCGCGGGCAATGGGGGTGCAGGGGCCGCGGTCGGGGAGCCCCCCGGCACTGAGCCGCTGACGCTGGACTCGTACCAGTCCCCGGGCCCCGGGGACGGAGGCACTGCCAGCCTCGTGGGCAGCAACATGTTCCCCAATCAGTACCGCGAGGCGGGCTTTGGGGGCAGCCTCCTGTCCCCGGGGCCTGAGGCCACGTAGCCCCCGCGGCGCTGGAGGAGAGGCGCTGGGTGGGGAGGGAGGTGGAAGGGGCCGTGCGAACCCAACCAGGATATCCAGCGCCCCCCATACCCTTGGGCGGCCCTTGGTCAGTCTTCCGACGTTCTCATCCTTCTGAATCGGACATCTTCAGCGCTGGCGAGAAACTCCGTAGCATCGGTTTCCCCTGAGCCCATTTTACAAGTGAGAAAACTGAGTCTGGAGAGGAAAAGGGGCTTGCTTGGCTCTCAAGCGCTCGCTTGTTAAAGCTGCTGCCTCAGCCCTCACAAGCGGGGGCACCTTCTCCAGGCGGATTCTGTTGTGTACATATGGGAGGAGGGTGCAGATCCCCCGCCCTCCGTCCCCAGGCTTGAAGGTGGGGGGTAGGTTGTTTGTTCTGAGTCTTCCCAATAAAGATGAGATTTTGAGCCTTGGGGGTCTCTTCTCTTCTCCGCTTGAGAAACACCCGCGGCCCTTACGTACAAAGTCTCCAGGATCTCCTGACACACCGCTTATCTCCTTCAAGCCCCGCCCCTCCCTCCTCGCCCGAATATAGGCCCCGCCCCTCGCGTGAGCGGAAGCACCGTCCGCGAGGCTCCGCCCCTCCCCCTTCACTCAGCCTCCCACTTCCGCTTCCGGTGCGGGCCGCGCGCGAGCGCAGCAGTGGGAGGCGGCGGCGAGCTGCCGAGTGCAGGCTGCTGGCCGTGACCTCCTGGCTTCGGGCGGACGTCAGCCCAGCTTCGTCCTTGCCTCGACCCCTCCCCGGTCTGTTGTGAGCCTTCGCTCGGCCCCGGCCTCGAGGGCCGACCGCTCCGCACCCCCTCGGCCTGCCGGGCCTGAGGCCGCGCCCTGACCCCGCCGTCGGGCCGAACTCGCCGCGTCGGACCCCGCCGCTTGCCACAGGTCCCTTCCTCTTGTCAAAAAAACTTAACCCGAACCCTCAGGCCCAGACCCGGTGTTCGGCCCTGTCCAAACCTTCGGGCTCTGCCTCTGTCCTCCAGCCTCGCCCCGAAGCTCAACCCACCCCGTCCTGTCTGCCCGTTCCGCTTCCCTCAGTCTCTACCCTACCCTCCCGCCCCCAATTTAGATTCCGTCTTTAGACTTAAGCCGCGCTCTGGTCTCCTTAACAGCACTCTCCCATGCTCCCCCTCCTCCCCCAAGGGTCGACGTCTTCCGTCCACGCCCTTCACCTGCCCTCGACCCCTACCGCCAAGCCACTACTCTGTTCCCATAAAATCTTTCTCCTCTTCGTCCACTTGCCTTCATCTCCGGACCCCTGCTACCCATAGGCACACCCACAGATGCCCCCTGGTGGGAGCCCTTTCAGCTCTTTCCCCTCCCTTGAGCTCCAGCCCCAGCTGCTCCAGGTCTGTTTCCAGACCTTGCTTCCAACACTCGCTCCTTCCATTCCCGAACCTTTCATCCTTGATTCTGGCTCCTCGAACACAGGATACCCCTTTCCCAGGGATGCTCACTCCAGAATCACCCGAGGGGGCGGTTTCAGAATGCCCAGGGTACTGGATCAGAGTTGCCTGGGATACACCTGAGCATCTGGAGCTGGGTTCCATAGCCTCACTTCCCCTCCCTGAAGCTGCTCTTCAGGATCAACTCTGTCACCAACTTGTTAGATGACATAGAGTCTGTCTATATGGTTTTTAAAGCCCGTCTGACACCCGTCTCCTTATCCCTCAGGTTGAGGCCCCAGGCTTGGCCTCACCACGATGTGGCACGAGGCTCGGAAGCATGAGCGGAAGCTTCGAGGTATGATGGTCGACTACAAAAAGAGGGCAGAGCGGCGGCGGGAGTACTATGAAAAGATCGTGAGTAACCTTTAATCTGGGCTGGGAGCTCTGCTGGAGGGTGGGGCCCGGTCCTCCTGGTACGATTTGGGCTTGGAAATGCGCTAATGTTAGAGCCCAGTTTCCTCCAGAGAATGTCCATTTTTTGAGCATAATCATTGGTAAAAACTTGAGGCATTCTGTTTATTGTAGTATACTGCGCTGTTTGGTGTGGACTCAGTACAGAGCTGGGGTCAGTAGGAAGGAGGAAAGTCTTTGTAACACTCAGAGCAGTCCAGACATAAGATTGGCCACCTCCGAATGGTGTCTATCCTGCTTATTGCTGTATTCACAGTGCCCAGAAGAGCTCAGCATTCTTGAGGTTGAATTTGGCACCCCGAAGGAGTGCCGTCATCATTCACTAAGTCAAGTCTGACCATTTCCCTCCCCTGTTTGATGCTTCAGTTGCTTTTGGAGAGAAGAGTGCACTGCATCTTGTGATCTAAAAGGCCCTTGTGGTCTGGCCTCTCAGCTTTATCCTTAGGTAGCTCCATTGGCCTTTTTTCCGTCTCTGCCACCACAGGGATTGAACCTGTAATGCATCCTCTCACCTATTTAACTGTTACTTGCTCTTGAGACCCCAGCTTGAAATGGCATTTGCGTACTAGGTTCAGTTCTCCTGTTAGATGGTATTTGTTATAGACGTTTTCATTTACCATCGCATCACTGCCTCAGCCTCCTCCCTTGTCTCCTGGCCTCCAGTCCTGCCGCCTCTAATCCACCCTCCAGGGTGGAGGGGCCAGAGAGGTCTTTCTAAAGCACAAAGCTGACCCTGTCCCTCCCTTGCTCAGAACTTCTCTGTGACTCCCTAGTGCCGGGCTCCTCAACCCAGCGTTTAAGACCCTACATGTTCTGCCTTTTACCACCCCCTCCAGACTCTTGTCACTCTGCTTTCTGCCTTGTTCCTTTGCTCACGCCATCTGGCGTCCTCAATATCTAGGCTACTTTTTCTAACAAAAAAAAAAGATGTATAAAGAGTTACCATTTTACTTCCCCAAATTATATAGCCCTCTCCAGCCACAGGGCCTTTGCATGAGCTTTTCCTATTACTCGATTAACTGCTGCTCATCTGTCAGATCTCAATCCTCAGGGGAGTCTTTCCTCATCCTCCATACTCAGCCGTCATAGCTCCCTGTCGTTCCCCTTTGCGGAATTTAGCACACATATCCAGCTCTGTAGCATTGGAGACTAGGTGTATTTGGGTCATGTTTGCATTCCAAGCTTGAGCCCAACGTGGTTTAAAAGAACAGATGAATAAAGCATAGCAGTTACCATTTTAATTGGTCCTTCGCAGGCACCAGGCTCTGAAAAGAGCTTTAGATGCGTGATTTCTTTGAATCCCCACAGTCACCCATGAGACAGAGGCTGCTGTTACCCTAGGAGAGGAATCTTTGAGAGCGCCTCAGTTGCCTTCTGTCACCCGGGAGGGAACCACTGGGCTGTAGAGAGAGCCCCTCTCCAGTGGTGTCAGAATAACTATAACATGACCACAAGGGCAGGGGTTGGGTCTATGTTGCTTATTGGTGAGGCCCCAGCAGTGGACCAAGAACACAGTCAGTGCTCAGGAGTGAATAGCTGCCATTTGTTAAGGGTTCGTGGTGTGCCAGGCCCTGTGCCTGCTACTTTGGCACATTCTTTCTAGTCCTTTCAGCAGGCCTGAGAGATTGGTATTGATCCCTGTGTTAAAGGTGATGCTGATAACAATGGCTAATTCTGTTGAGCATTTATGTGTTATCCACTGTGCTGAGCACTTGATGCGTCTCCACTTCATCAAATTGTCACCCCCAGCCTGGGAGGTGGTTTGCTTTTTATTGATTCCATTTCACAGATGAGCAAACTGAGGCTCAGAGAGTCATGGCCTAGATCATATAGCAAGAGGGCAGAGCTGGCATTCTAACCCAGACTCTCTGACCCTGGACCTCTCTTAGCTCTTCACCTGGGCTTTCTACTGCAGAAATAGAAGTTCAGAAAGGTGCAGCAGCTTGTTCAAGGTGACACGGCCGGGAGGCAAAATACCAAACCATACCAGGTCCTTAAGAGTTTGGAGTCACAGGGCTCTGGGTTCCAATTCCAGCTATTCCACTTACATACCATGTGGCCCGGGCAAGTGACTGTATCCCTGAGCCTGGTTTCCTCTTCTGCATGTGAAATGATGTATCCTATAAAATCACGTTTGGCTGTGAATAACGGAGACCTAAAGCATCAATGGCTTAGACAAGATAGAAGTTTATTTCCTTTTCACATAAAAGCGCAGAGGTGGCCGTTTCTGCTCAGGGACCGTTTTGTTGTTCAGCCATGCATGGCTTCTCTTCCCAGTGTTGTCTTAAGGTCTAAGAGGGCTGCTCAAGCTCTAGCCATCATGTGTTCATTACATCCAGCGGGGAAGAAGAAGGGAGGGAAAAGAGGCCAGGGGGCTCATGCCAGTTAAGAAAGTCTCCAGATGTTTGCACATGGTATGTCCACTCATATCCCCCTGGCCGGCAAGTAACCCCATGGTCACAAACAGCTGTCAGGAAGGTTAAGAGGCGTAGACTGTATCCTGGGTGGCCTAGTGCCAGTTAGGAGTCTTATTACTATCGAGGAAGGGGCAATGGATGTTGGTTGCCAACTCATGGTCTGCCACAAATGGTGGGGACAAGGACACCTCTCTCCCGGGCTGTTGGAGTGTAGTGAGATTGGGCACAGAGACCACTGAGGGCAGGCCTGCCCAGGGTAACTTGCTCAGTAAATGCCGGCTCTTGTTGGTTCTGAGGTTGTTGTTATTACCAAGTAGAGCTGGACTAGCATCCAGGTTGATGGATGGTGTGGAGGAAAAAAGGCTGGAATTGGGCCACTTAGAAGGCCTGGGACTCCGTGCTCTTGTTCTTGTAGCTGGGGAGCTCCCTGAGCTTTGTTTTCCCCCTTGGGACAGTGGTGATGACAGGGTGACAGGGAAGAGCTTCAAGAATACAACAGTGTCTGTGGGGTGCTTTGTGGTGCAGGCCTGTACAAGCAACCATTGTCCCCGTACGAGAACGTGATGAGCATTCAGATCACGGCCACCAAGCTGTGGATGATAGCTGCTTTGAGGAGGGGATGGGGCTGTCACACGGGTCTCTCATCTTGCTCTTGGGCCTAGGGAGGCGGCTGAGGCGAGCACTGAGGAAGCTGAGGTCAGCTGTGATGGGCCGGGCAGGTGTGTCTAGGCAGCCGGTTTCTCTGCTCATCTGTCCATGGTGCCTGCTCTCTCTCCCTAGCTGACCCTAGTTCTGTCATTTCTCCTGTCCTTGTCAGCTTTCTTCTGATCAGCGGTTTGGATAAAGAAACAATTCCCTGTTGATGTGAAAGTGGGAAATAAAACATCTCAGCTCCGGCATCTCCTTCTCCAGGAGGGCCCAGGCTAAATGATGCATCACCTGGCTCCCCTATCCCAGCACTGCCCACTCTAGGTCGTCACTGTGGGGGATGGGTCTGTCCCCCACACTGGACTGTGAGCCCTGAGGGCCAGGCTGGCTGTCTCAGTCAGTGCCATGGCCCTAGCACAACGCCTGCACCTGGCGTCGGTGCCTGCTTAACAGTTGACTCCATGAACTCCTGTGACCCCCTCTGATCCTGGAGATGTAACGATCCGTTGGTTAAGAATAGATTTTGGGTCTTGAAGAAATATTTGTACCTGTTCGTTGGAGTATGATTCACCATAGCCAAGATGTAGAAACAACCTAAATGTCCATCAGCTGATGAATGGGTAAAGAAAAGTGGTCCATACATACAGTGGAATATTATTCAGCCTCAGAAAGAAAGGAAATCTTGTCACATGCTACTGCGTGGAGGCACCTTGAGGACATTATGTCTAGTGAAATGAGCCAGTCACAAAAAGACAAACACTGCAAAATTCCATGTGTATGAGGTCTTAGAAGCAGTAGAAACAGAACAGAACCTTAGAAACAGAAAATGGTTGTTGCCAGGAGCTGCGGGAGGGGAAAAGGGGAGTAGTTGTTCATTGGGTATAGAGTTTCGGTTTTGTAAGCTGGAAAAGTTCTAGAGATCCGGTGCAGAGCAAGGTGCATATAATTAACGCTATTGTACCTTTCACTTAAAAAAAAAAAGAGTGGATTTTGGAGTCAGGACCATTTAGGCTCAGATCCTAGTTTTGTTTATGGCTGGTGTGATCAGGAGCAAGTGAGCCTCCCCACTCTGAGCTCCAGTTTCCTCATGGGACATGGGGGTAAGAGTAGCACCTTTCTCCCAAGACTGAGACGTTTGAGATGTACATAAAGCACTTAGTTCAGCACCTGGCTTTTATTTTTATTATTATTATTTTAATATTTATTTATTTGGCTGCACCGGCTCTTTAGTTGTGGCACACGGGATCTTAGTTGTGGCATGCATGCAGGATCTAGTTCCCCGACCAGGGATCAAACCTGGGCCCCCTGCATTGGGAGCATGGAATCCCAACCACTGGACCACCAGGAAAGTCCCCAACTCCTGGCTTTGAGTACGGTTCCTTGACTTTTCCAGACGCTCCCAACAGAGCCCGTCCATGGACCCAGGTTTTTACTCCCCGCCCAATGCTATTTTCCTTGTTGTGGTGCTGGCACTGCCAGTGGCTTCACGCTACAGGCCGAAGTCCATCCTGCACACAGTGTCCCACGTGAGTCTTGGCTGTGGGAGCTGGGCATTTGGCCTGGCGCAGCCTCAGAACACGAGGGGCTCTTGGCCTTAGACCTGGCTGGGGCGGTCACGGGCCGAGGGCGCTGTGTGGCCCAAGGTGAGGGACTGAGGGAGGCAGGGGAGGTGCGGGATGAGGAGTTGGATTCCAGCAGCGCCACCCCGCTGGACTCCCTGGGCTCGGGTGTACCCCACCCTCAGCGTCTTCACATGTGAGAGGAGAGGGAGAGCGGCCTGGCGCCTAGTGAGCGCAGGACAGGTGGTAGCCCCGTAGCAGCTGTGGTCACTGGGGAGCGTCCTTCTCAGCTCCTGCTCGCCTGGCGGTTGGGGCGGGAGGTGGAGGCAGAGCGGGAAGTGCAGGCGCTCCAGAGCTTGATGCTGACGGTTTTCTCCTGCAGGGGCTCGGCCTCCTCGTCTGTCGGTGAGGGTTTGTTCTCTTTCCTTCCGTCAGTGTTCCTGAGCGCCTGCCGTGGGCCGGTCCCTGCTCTAGGCGCTGGGGATACAACAGTGAGCAAGACAGGTCCTGCGTCGTGGAAGCTGCGGTCTAGTGTGGGAGACAGGTGACCTGTGAGTGGCGGTGCTCCGAAGCAGACGGTGCGGTTAAGGAGCTAGAGTCAGGCGGGTTGCGGGGGAGCTGTTAGGCAGAGCTGACAAGGAAGGCGGCTAGAAGGAGATGGGGAATGTGTGCTGTGGTCTGGAGGCCAGCCGCCTGGAGCAGAGGCGGGGCAGAGAAGTCAGAGAGGGCCAAGCTGGAGCGGAGCGGCGAGGCTCTGAGCAGGCGGACGTGGCCTAATAGGTTTTAGCAGAACCCCTCGGCTGCCTCGCGGAAAATGGGCTGCAGAGGGCAAGGGTGGTAGCAGGGAGCAGGGAGGAGGCCAGGAGGCCGCAGAGTGGTTGGGGAAGGTGGCAGTGCTGCGGGGGAGGGGGGAGGCGGGATGGGAAGTGGTTGGGCTCTGGGGCGGTGGTGCTGGGAGCTTGGCCAGGGTTTAGTGGGGAGCACCAGCAGCCCGGCTCGTGGCTCCTGTGGGTTCCTCTGACGTGGCAGGGGCTGTAGCTCGCCAGGGCCCGGCTCTCGGGAAGCTCAGTGGTGGGAGCTGCTGCGGCTAGATTTTATCCTTTCCTGACGCAGTTCTGGTGACTTGGAATCGTGACTCCCCACAGGAGGCCTCAGGCCTGAGGCGATAAGTGAGTGTAAGGTGTAACATCAGGTGGTGGGAGCGACTCAGGGGCCATTCTCCATCTAGGTACCTTTGTTCTTTAAAACAGCTTTATTGAGATATAATTCACATACTGTACAATTCAGTGGTTTTCAGTATATTCACAGGGTTGTGCAAGCATTTCCACAATGTAATTTTAGAAAATTTTCATAAGCCCCAAAAGAAGCCCCATACCCATTAGCAGTCGGTTCCCCGCGCCCCGCAGCTCTGGGCAGCCACCAGTCTACGTTCTGTCTCTGGATTCGCCTGTTGTGCACATTTCACATAAATGGAATCATACAATGTGTGGCCTTTTGTGACTGACTTGTTTCGCTTAGTGTAATGTTTTCAGGGCTCATCCGTGTGGTAGTGTAGATCAGTACTCCATTCCTTTTTACTTCCAAACAATATTGCATTGTCTGGATATGCCATGTTTTGTTTATCTGTCTTGCGTTGATGGACATTTGGGTTGTTTCCAGGGTTTGGCTATTGTGCATAGTGCTGCTGTGAACTTTTGTGTACAAGTATTTGAGTCTCTGTTTTTAGTTTTTTCAGGTATATACCTAGGAGTGGAATTGCCGGGTGTCATACGGCAGTTCTTTGTCTAACCTTTTGAAGAACCTTGTTTCTGCATACTCTTGTCAATATTACTTGCTATCATCTGTCCTTTCAACTTTAGCCATCTTAGTGTGAGGTGGTGTCTTGTAGTTCTGATTGCTGTGTCTCTGGTGAATAGTGACATTGATTGTCCTTTCATGAGCTTATGCAGTCCTGGTGTCTTAGAGGCTGGTCCTGGCCAAAGTGCTCACACCTGCCTCTGAATGAGTGGCCTTGGGGTGGGGGTGGGGTGAAGAGTTGGGGGAAGTATTTTAGGGAGGTGGGTCTTGGTACTGGCTGTGTAGAAGGTGGGGCCAGAGCTCAGAGCCTCTTGCTACCACCTCGAGAGGAAACCCTTCCCCTGTCTCCAGGGGTTAGGTGGCCCCCGTTAGTGCTGCCAGCCTTGTGTAGGTTCTTTTACCTCTGAAGTAGGGCCTCTTGGCGTCAGAGGTGAGCCTGCTGCTAACTTGGTTGTGTGGGAGTGGCAGGGTTTGGGACTCCGTTGGGTGGTGACCTCCATCTTGTCCTTCCCTGCAGAAGAAGGACCCAGCCCAGTTCCTGCAGGTGCATGGTCGAGCTTGCAAGGTGCACCTGGACTCTGCAGTTGCCCTGGCCGCCGAGAGCCCCGTTAACATGTAAGACTGGGTCTGGGGGTAGGGTAGTGTCTGTGACTGAGGGTTGGAGGGCCAAAGGGACCTGGGGTAGGACACAGACCTTCGGAGTCTGAGAGAGGGAAGCTTTGGCCTGCATGGGAAGGTGAAGGTCACTAGCTAAGGCTGTACGGCAGCGGTTGGGATAAAGGCCCCGTGGTGTAGTGGTTGGAGGAGGACTTAGAGGAGAATGAGTGGGGCCGGGGCCAGAGGCCCAGATGCAGCAGAGAGTAGGTTGCCAGAGGGGGTGTTTTGGGGTGACTGGGCTTATAAAGGTGGCTCCTAGGACGTGGTTCGAGTTCTCCACTCTTGCTTGGTTCTGAAAAACAGGTCCCCAGTTTCCCCAGGGCCCTATTCTTGTCAGGAGCCTGAATGTAGGTTTGGTGGGGGGGTTGGTGGCATAAGGGACTGCGTGGTGGGGGGTGAGGGTGGGGCTGGCATGGGGATCAGAGGGCTTGGGGGCCAGACTCCCAAGCGTGAGGTGGCAGGGAGCAGGTACTTTGTGTCCTGGGCAATGGGGACCCTAGGCTCCTTGCTCCCCTGCTCCCCACTTCAGGATGCCCTGGCAGGGGGACACCAACAACATGATTGACCGCTTCGATGTCCGTGCCCACCTGGACCACATCCCTGACTACACCCCACCTCTGCTCACCACCATGTAAGCTGCCTCCCCCAGGGGTTGCCAGGCAGGGAGTCCTACCCAGCAGCACCTCTTCTTTCCTGAGCCCTGGCCTGCCTGTCACCATCCTGGGAAGGAAGGAGGTGTGCACGTGGGGAGGCCCCCCCGCCCGTCAGACTGAGCCAGGCCCCTCATCCCCCTTCCTGCTGGCTTGGGATGGGGGTCTACCCTCTCCCTGTGGTCTCAAGACCTTGGCCTCCCCCAAAGCTCCCCAGAACAGGAGTCGGACGAGCGGAAATGTAACTACGAGCGCTACCGAGGCCTGGTACAGAACGACTTTGCTGGCAGTAAGTGACCTGGGGCGGCAGGGGAGTGGGGTTTTTTGGCGGGAGGGGCGGAGGGTGTCCCTGGAGACTGGAAGACCTCGACAAGGTTGGCAAGAAAAGTTATCCCAGGCCTTTCTACTAAGGGGCCTTGGGTTTTGGTCCCAGCTCTGTCATGGACCCGCTCTGTTCGCATCCCTTTCTCTCTTGGGGCCCTCTGTCTCTGGAATTGGTACAGGAGATGTCTGGTGAACTAGATGGTCCTACCACATCCCATGCCCTCTAACTCTGTGGCGTTTTTTCCTAAAAAATTGGTGAAAATAGCAAGAATACATTATTTTCCTCTGTGTATTTCCCCCGCCTGCATGGGTCAGAATGTTAGCTCTGGAAAGGAAATTTCTCCTTGTTTTAAATGAATATTTAGACAGTTTGGCAGTTTGCCAAGCGTTCATATATGTCCAGTGTTCTTTTCCCAAGCCATCACCGTTAACACTTCACAAATGAGAAAACAGGTTTAGAGACTTTTCCCCTCTCTGGGCTTGTGGCGGTTCAGACCCTGACAAACTTAGAGTTTTTTGTCTCTGTTACCTCAGTACATCTGCATAACCTCCCAGCAAGGTAGGGATGATGCCCCCATTTTACAGATGAGGATATCGAGGCTCAGTGGTTGGGTGGGGGGACACCATGTCCAAGGAGTTGGGGTTCTCACCCTGCCCTTAACCACTGCTGCCTCCTGCTGGACAGCTCTGAACTTCAGCTCGCCTCCTGAGAAGGACTTTGAGATACCCCCACACACACTCCCAGGATCTCCCTGTGAAATTAAGGGCCACACACTTGTCCCTTAGCCTGGCCAGTGTCGGTCTCCTCCTGGGGAAGGGTGATAAAGGTGAATTCTGTCCCTTGGGGTGGTTGTGAGGGCTCGGTGAGGAGTGCATAAGGCCCCGCACCGCGCCTGGCAGTCAGCCCTCCCAGTGGGTTCACTGTCCCCATATTTGTTTCTAAAATAGGTGTTTTAGCATCTCTAAAATCAGAGATTATCAAATTTCGGCAATCACTGAGGCCTTAGAATCAGGGGGAATGCGTCATCATTGATGCCGTTGTTGTTTTTGCCTTCCCCCCCAGGCTACATAGATTCTTGGTGATGGAGCCAGGGTTTCCCTCAGTTCTGACTCTATTCATTCGTTCATTCCCGCAGTTCCTGAGCACCTGTGGTGCGTCAGGCACTCTTCTGGGAGCAGGGGTCTAGTGGGGGAGCTGTGTAATCACGAAAGCAGGTGGTAGTCACAGCTAAGGCGCCGTCACGACAGATGTGTGCTGTCTTAGGCTGGCTCAGGGAAGGGTGGGCAAGATTTCCCCAGTGAGGAGAGGCCGCTGGACTCCGGGCCAGGAGGACAGCCCTGTGGGGGAAGGGGGCGGGTGGCCTTGGGGGACAGGGAGGGCTGGCTGGCTGGCTGGAGCTCACGTGAGGCAGGTCAGCGGGGCTTTGTGGACCTACCAGCAGAACCGCGGAGGCTGCGGGGAGGGCTGTACCGTGGCCCGCCTGGGCCCGCCCGGCCCACGCACCTCGCTTTACAGATAGAAGAACTGAGGCCCACCAAGGCAAGGCCAGGGTCCCACTGGGATTCGGGCATGTCTCACTGCAGGAAGACCCGGGGAGGCCCCAGTACATTGCTGAGCTCCTTGAGTTGCGTGTTGTGGATGAACGAGAGCCCAGATTAACCGCGCTTAATTTAAACTGGCCCACAGAGGCACAGAGTGGAGGGGCCCGTGGGGTCCAGGTGACTGACGTCCAGTGCTCAGGATAGCTTTGTCGTTCTGAAGGGTCCAGCTGAAGACCTTCCTAACAGTGGTAACAGTAGCAGCGCCAAAATACAACGCGCTCGTTCTGCCAGTGATCCCATTTTACAGAAAAGGAAACTGAGGCACAGAGTGGCTCATTTCCTTGATCAGGGTTGCATGGCGAGTCAGTGGTGTCACCAGGGCCCTCCTGCAGGTGCTGTGTCCTCAACACACACGGTGTGATTATCTGGGAATCCGTGACTCTGACCCTGGCTGTGCTTGGGTCACACCTGTCCTCCTACCCCCCCCGTTCTTGTGTCCCCCCTGAATTCCCAGTGTCCCCAGCATCCCCTGACCCACGTGCCTCTTGCCTTGCCCCAGTCTCAGAGGAGCAGTGCCTGTACCAGATCTACATTGACGAGTTGTACGGAGGCCTCCAGAGACCCAGTGAGGATGAGAAGAAGAAGTGAGCCGGGGTCTGGGGCACCGTGGGCTTGAGGGAGGCAGGCAGACTGTGAGCCCCACAGGGCACAGCCTCGTCCATCCTGTCCACCTTGGGCTCCCCAGAGCCGGGGCTGGTGGTTGGCACAGGGTAGGCGCTCGATTGATCAATGTTTAGAGGAGGAAGCAGCAGCTGGACAGGAAGGGTCTGCTGACAAACCTCTACACTGCGTTTGCAACCCATGGGATGGTAGGAGGTGAGTTAGGGCAGGGAGTTAGAGCAGGCCCCGGGCTGGACAGGCCTGGGTTTGAAACCTGCCGGTGAGGACTTCCCTCTGAGCCTTGGCGGGCTCCCCTGTGAGGGGGCTGGCGGCAGTGCCCCCTGCCTGGACTTTCCAGGGCTGCAGGAGACGGAGCTTGTGAAGTGTTTGTCCTCTGCTGCCGTGAAGTAAGCTTGTGGTCAGCAGCGGCTGATGTCGCTCTGGAGAGGGACCTCTCCAGGCTGTGTCCCTTGAGGAATGGCCCCCCTTCGCCAGGACAGCCGCTGCTCCACTTGTTCCCCAGCGGTCCTGGAGCCCTGCCTCCTTACCACCTGCTGCTGCGCAGCTCCCCCACTGCGATCCTAGTGCTTGCTGCTTCCCTCCCTCTGAAGAGTTCTCACGGTGTGGCGGGAGCTTCCTGATGACTCTCATCCTTATCCCTGACACCCCCCCACCCCCACCCCCCCGTTCAGGACGAGGCTGGCGCTGGGACAGCGTCAGGGAGTGTTGACTGAATTCAGCAGCAGGCGTGCACTAGGCCCCTACGCCGCTCTGGACCAAGCTGGGCCGTGCTGTTACCCAGGATAACGCGGGCCTGCCCTTGCAGGACTCACAGTCTGGGGCCGGGGGAGACAGATCCAGTAGCAGTGGGGCTGGGGATCTGACGATGGGGCTGGACCCCGCCTGAGGGAGGACTTTCTGGAGGATGGTGCATTGGAGCTGGAGGAGGAGGGAAGAGCCGGTGGGAGGTGGCCACAGAGGGTTCTAGGCTGAGGGCGAGCGTGAGTGAGGGTCTGCAGGCAAGGGTGCCGAGCTGCCCTGGAACTTGGGAGGGCGGCGTGCGGTGTGCGGGCCCTCGAGGCTTGGCCTGGGCTGCATCCTGCCCATAGTCTGCGCCCCCGCCCCGCACCTCCCTGGCTCATGGCTCCCCTGTCCCAGGCTGGCGGAGAAGAAGGCTTCCATTGGCTACACCTATGAGGACAGCACGGTGGCTGAGGTGGAGAAGGTGGCAGAGAAGCCGGAGGAGGAGGAGTCACCGGCCGAGGAGGAGAGCAACTCGGACGAAGATGAGGTCATCCCCGACATCGGTGGGGTCCCCTCTCTGCCCTCCCCCCCCACAGTCCCTGGGCGTTGTTTTCGTGTCTCGTCCCGCCCCCTCTGTGGGGTGCCCCCGTGCTTAGGAGCCCCGCCTGTCCCGCCCCTGCTCCAGGGCGCTGCTGTCCTCCCTTCTCACTCGTGTCCTCCTGGTCCAGCCTCCCTTTCTGTGTCTCTCTCCTTCCTCGTTTCTAGGATTCTGCCTCTATGATATTGTCCCCACCTAGGTTCTGAGTCTGTCCTCCTTGCTTGTGTCAGCCTCTCTGTCTCTCCCTCCCCTTCTCTTTCTCTCTCTTCTGGAAAACAAGTGTTCCTCCAGTTATAGAGCCTCATCCCCCATGCTGCCACCCACCTCCACCTAAATGCCTGTCTTCCCTCCACCTCTCACCCTTTCTCACTCAGCCCACCCACTGTTTATTCAGACTTACTCAGACATATGTGAAGTGTCCGTCCCCCTTCCACTGAGTCATCCAGCATCTGGCTTCTGAATGCCTGTGACCCGAACCCCCTGCCTCCCGCCCACCTAGATCTTCAGCCGCCCTCTGTCCGTCCCCCGTTCACTCCCCCGTTTACTTCCTCCACATCACACACCCCTCCCGGCCCCCACCCACCGTTTGTTGTGCTTGCCTCTGGCCAAGCCCTGCGCCAGCCTGGGGATGCCAAGATGAGCTGACTCGTTCCCTCCCTGCAGAGGCCTGCGGTCTGGTGGGCACCCCCGCCCCCAACTCCCGGGGCACTGCCCCTTCTCCCCTTCTCGCTCGGCTTTGGTCCCTGACAGCCTTTCTTTTGGTGTAGACGTGGAGGTGGACGTGGACGAACTGAACCAGGAGCAGGTGGCAGATCTCAACAAACAAGCCACGACCTATGGCATGGCCGATGGCGACTTCGTCAGGTGAGGCCGGCGGGCTGACGCCTCTCCACGTCCTGTGGACCTGGCATATGTTGTTACCCCTCTTCCCGAGCAGTTGTGTGCCTGGCCCTGCGCCAGGGCATCACACACAGAGGCTCCTGAGCTCGTGGGGTGGGTACTTGTGACTGGCTTTAGCCTTGTCGAAGCGGAGGCTGCCCCCAGCTGTGTGACCTGAGGCCACCGGACTCCTGGAAACTCCCGGGTTCCTGGGCCTGGTGGACAGCGCCCTCCAGTGGAGAGGCTTCGCTCCCCGGATCATTCACTCGCAGTTGCTGGTTGAACCTCTGCCCTGTGCCATACCTGTGTGGGTCACATAGACCGGTCCCATCTGACAGGGTAGAGCTGGAGTCTGAACACAGCGTCCTCTGCCCAGAACCCTCCATGACTCCCACCTCCCTCAGGCGCAGTCAGCCTCCTCACCACGGCCGCAGAGTCTCACCTGTCTGGTCTTCTGCCCACATACTGCACCCCTGCCGGCCTCCATGGCCTCTTTACCCCTTCGGTGCCTGAGGCCCCACCTGACCTCGGGGCCGCTCAGTGTGCCGTTGGCTCTGTCGGCACCTGCTCAGCTCACTGTCCCAGGTTTCTCATCAGCTGTCACTT
This sequence comes from Pseudorca crassidens, assembly GCF_039906515.1. NCBI lineage: Eukaryota > Metazoa > Chordata > Mammalia > Artiodactyla > Delphinidae > Pseudorca > Pseudorca crassidens. The sequence continues at coordinate 11,489,685 of NC_090315.1, read as the reverse complement.
TTCTCTGGGTGGCTTCCCCAACCTCCCTGTTGAAGGCTGCAGCAGCCTCTACCAGTTCCCTGGACTTCCTTCCCTCTTCTGAGATTTACTTTCCCATCGAGGCTTTCACCGTCTAACATACCATGTTATGTGACCTTGGCCATTGTGTCTCTTCTCCCCAGAATGGTAGCCCAAGGGGGTGGGGATTTTTGTTTGTTTTCAGTAATCCCTAATACCTGAAATAGCACCTGGCATGCAGTGGGTGCTCAATAATAGCGCAAAATGAATGCGAGACCCCCAGGATGGCTTGGGGTTTCTCACTTCCTGCAGTGACACTGCCTGTGGCCTGGCCCCTCCTCCATCGTGCCCCTCGTGCCCCTCTGTAGGATGCTCCGGAAAGACAAGGAGGAGGCAGAGGCCATCAAACATGCCAAGGCCCTTGAGGAGGAGAAGGCCATGTACTCGGTGAGGGCTGGGCCGGGGTGGTAGGGCAGGTGTGTGCCTCATGGACGGCACACCCTCACCAGCCTCGTACCCACCCTGCTCCAGGGCCGTCGCTCCCGGCGCCAGCGGAGGGAGTTCCGGGAGAAGCGGCTAAGGGGCCGCAAGATCAGCCCACCCAGGTAGGACGGGTTCTGCCCCATGCCCCCACCCTGCCAGCACCAGTCTTTCAGGGCTCTGGGGGAGGAGCCGGGGCTCAGGAAGACCTTGGGGGCAAGCTCGCCACTTGCAGGCAATTCCCTCCTAGTAGGGCAGTGAGTAGGGAAAGTTTGGAGTAGGCGTGGCTGTGAGGGGCGTGTGGACACCTGCCCTGCCAGCCATTCCCCTCACCCTGCTGGACTCGGGACGCTTGCCGTGCTCCCTGAGAGCCAGTGGCGAGGTGGCATGGGGTGGCTGGAAGGGTTGAGAGCAGAGTCAAGGGGCACGGGCCTGGCCCTGGACTCTGACCTGGTTCTGCTGCTTGGCCGCTTCCTCACGGTCAGAGTTTGGGCAGGTGACTTTCTCTCTTGAGCTGCAGTTTCCTTTTTGGAAAAGGGGCACCATCACCTCCCAGGAGAGGGGCTATGCCAGTGCCCACAGCGAGGTCTCGGGCAGGTTTGGATGCGGCAGTCTGATGTGGAAAGCCCAGCCTGGGGCTCCAGGCAAACCCATGCTCTTTGACACATCTCGTGTGTTTAATGGGAGTCATTGAGGGTTGCTGTGAAGCTTAAGGGACCTGTTGTGGGTTCAGGGTTTGATGTGCGGTCTGGAAAATATTCCTTAAAGAATTGTAGAGATGCAGGTCAGTGTAGTGCATAAAAGCTTGGACTCAGGGCCACATGGCCTGGGTTGGAATCCTGGCTCTTTTCGTTTATGAGCTGTGTGGCCCTGGGCAAGTGACTTCACCTCTCTGGGCCTGTTTCTCCTCAGCTGTGAAGTGTGAAGAATCACAGTACCCACGTCAGAGAGTTGTTAGGAAGAGCGATTGAGTTCACTGAGTAAAGCACTTGGTGCCTGGCGCATAGTGTGCCTCTAAGACGTGTTAGCTCTTCTAGTTTCAACATCATCATCAGTAGGAAGCCAGGACCCAGTAGAGCCAGGGACTTGGAGTGGGAGGAGTGTCGCTTCTAGTCTAGGGTCCGGAGGCCAGCCAGGTCGGAGGCTGCTGAAGTCCTTGTTGCTCAGGGTCAGGGTGGGTCTGGCACATTGTGGGTCAGGGCTGAGGTTCAGGCTTCGGACAGATGTGAGGTGAGTAGGAGGAGGGATCAGGGCCCGTAACCTGGCCAGCAGCCCCCTCATCACTGTGCCCAGCGTGTGGCCTTGGGCGCCCAGGTTGGGGGTTGGCCTTACTTCTGTGCACACTAATCCCAAACCCCCCCACCTGTCCCATCCCGTTCTTCTCTTCATAGCTACGCCCGCCGAGACAGCCCCACCTATGACCCCTATAAGCGGTGAGTTCGCAAGGCCCAGCAGTCCTCCTCATGGAGGGCAGGGGTGGTGAGGAGGGCCAGGGGGCCCACCCTGTAGGCTGCCCTGAGATCACAGACTGGAGAATGTGTTCTGGGAGTCTGAATCATTCTTTGTTTCCTAGAGTGTTAGCCTGCTTTCCTGATTTCTTTTTCCTTTAAACGTGAACCTTAAAAATTTGTTCTCATTTAGCTGTAACGTAGTCTTGTGTGGAAAATGACCAGACGTGGCAGGAAGGCAAGACTTAGAAGTCAAGTCCCTTTAATCTGAACTCCCGGAAATAAGCAGTGAGAAATAACAGGCACAGAAGGGCCTGGTTGCATACGCGTGTGTCTCCTGGTTGTGGGAGTGGTTGGGACAGAGGCTTTGACAGACCTCGGTCTGACCCCAGTTCCCTTTGCAGAATGGTGTGGGAGGGCCCCCTCGGGGCTCCTGGGAGGATAGGTGAGATGAGGCAGGTGCACCTTTTGATGAAAAGTCTGGCACAGTAAGTGCTCAATCCGTGGGCGCCATTAGGGATAAGGTATACTTTTTTTTCACAAAAATGGAATTAAATCACAGTTAATGCTTTAGAACTTGCTTTCCACCTGACCTGACATCTATGTTGAGGAAATCTTTTCCTGTTACATTACAGATGTGCTCATCCCTTTTTAATAGTACAGTTTGCTGTTCCTCCTTTTCCTGGTTGTTCTGAGAAGGTTTCCGTGGTCAGGAATCCGATCCTTGCACAGCTGGTGTCTTTCTGCCCATTGGCTCTGCTCGTTGCGCCGGTGGCTGCCGTTGCTCGGGGCTCTGCTGTTCTGATTTCTGTTGCTCTGTGGTGGCTTCTGTTAGCCAGTGGGCAGGCTCCAGGAGCCTGGCGTTCGAGCCCCCTGCTTCCTGCTCTGTAGGTCGCCCTCGGAATCCAGCTCCGAATCCCGCTCCCGCTCCCGCTCCCCGACCCCAGGCCGAGAGGAGAAGATCACGTTCATCACCAGTTTTGGGGGCAGCGATGAGGAGGCAGCCGCAGCCGCAGCTGCAGCAGCTGCGTCAGGGGCCGCCACAGGGAAGCCTCCCGCGCCCCCCCAGCCAGGCGGCCCCGCACCGGGACGTAATGCCAGCGCCCGGTCGGTAACGCTCACGCTGCCTGCCCTACACCCCGGCCGCCGTGGGGGGGACTCGGGACGGCGGTGGGCCACGGCCCGGGCCGGCGCTGACCCGCCCTCCGTGCCCCACCTGCAGCCGCCGCTCCTCCACCACCTCCTCCTCCTCTTCCGCCTCGAGGACCTCCAGTTCCCGCTCCCGTTCCAGCTCCAGCTCCCGCTCCCGCCGCGGCGGGGGCTCCTACCGCTCTGGCCGCCACGCACGCTCCCGTTCCCGGTCCTGGTCACGCTCCCGCTCCCGCTCTCGGCGCTACTCGAGATCCCGCAGCCGTGGCCGGCGGCACTCAGGTGGGGGCTCTCGAGATGGACACCGCTACTCCCGTTCGCCTGCCCGGCGTGGCGGTTACGGGCCCCGGCGCAGAAGCAGGTGCGTGGGGCTGGGTTGTGGGGACTGGGCTGGGCGTGGGCCCCGTTTCAGCGAGACCAGGCTCTGGGAGGGGAGACCTGGGATTGGTGCAGGGGGGAATGTGCTCACTCCAGGTGTGGTGCCGGGGCTGGAGCACAGCCTCCCTTCTCAGGGATGCAGTGGGGAGGGAGACTGAGCTGTGCTTGTCACGGGAAGTCCCCAGGTGTTTGCAGCTGGCGACCCTTAGGACTGGGGCACTCCGTGGGCAGGGGCCGGAGAGTCAAGGCAGCCCTTTGAGAGAAGGCGGGGCGTGAGACAAGCGCTGCACATGGGACAGGAGGAAAGTGACCTAGGGACGGGAGCATCCCTCCGGTCCTATTCCCGGAGGGGACCTGGTGGATGAGAGCATGGACTGCGGAGCCCCTGGCTGGGTATGGATTCTGGCCCTGCTAGTGAACTCTTGGGGCCTGTTTCTGCATCTGTAAAAAGAGATACAGTCACGGTGTCCCCTTTATTGGGTCGTGAAGTTGTGACAAGTGAATTCTATGTAAGTGTTTAGTACAGGGCCTGGCACTCGGTGAGTGCTTTTATTGTCATCAGCATCATTACCCGTGTTATTGTTGTGTGGATCTCAACATCAGCTACCTACAAGGTCTAGCAGGTAAAATAGAGGGGCCGCGTGGGCCCCGGTGAACCGGGAGCATACGTCCCATCTGCTGGGCTCGTTGGCCACTCAGTGGCAGGCATGGTGTTGCTCAGTCTTCTGGTTTTTCAAGAGAAGTTGGGTTGGATTTTTAAAGGACAGCTCTTGTTTTCTCAATATTGCCAACAAATTTGAATTTTGTAAAAACCCAGGACAGTCCCACCAGAATCAGTGTGTGGCGTTGGTTTGGCTTCTGGGTCGTTCCCTGGAGCCTGACACAGGGCAGTGTCAGGAGAAAGACTGGGGTCGGAGGGGGACCCTGGTCACATCTCTGAGGCCAGCCTGAGGGTCCTGAGCAGAGAGAGGGTGGGGCTTGCACGTCCCCAGACTGGATCCTGTGGGTCTGTGCTGCAGTCTTGCACGGGGGCGGGGGGGTCATCCCCACTAGTGGCGAGACCCTGGACCTGGCAAGGTGAGGAGGCCGTGAGCATACAAGGGGGGGCCGCCAGCCAAGTTCTGCCCCCCCAGAAGTCACCTCTCAGAGAAGTGGGTGAATGGGTGTCTAGTGAGAAGTGAAGAGCCGTCTTAGGGCCGGTGTATCTAGAGGGCGGTCTCTGTTTAGAGACTGAGGGAGGCCAGGGAGGATTTCTGAGGAAAGTAGCGGGAGAGGAGTGGAGACACAAGGACCCCAGGGCCTCGGAGGAGGCTCGTAGATTCAGTGCCTGGGTGGGGCATTGCGCACCTGGGGTCCCTGGAGCCTCACGGCCTCTCTCCTGCCTCACCGCACCCCCAGGAGCCGCTCCCGCTCAGGGGACCGGTACAGGCGGGGCGGCCGGGGGCCCCGGCACCACAGCAGTAGCCGCAGCCGCAGCAGCTGGTCCCTCAGCCCGTCCCGAAGTCGCAGCCTGACTCGCAGCCGCAGCCCCAGCCAGAGCCGCAGCCCCAGCCAGAGCCGCAGCCGCAGCCGCAGCCGCAGCCGCAGTCACTCGCCGTCGCCCCCAAGGGAGAAGCTGGGCAGGCCGGCAGCGTCCCCTGCTGTGGGCGAGAAGCTGAAAAAGTGAGTGGGGCAGGGCTGGGGGAAGGGGATTGTGAGCTCGGGTGAGCAGGTGACTCCACTGTGCTCTTTTTGAAGGAACTTGGTCCTGTCCTGGGAGGTCTGAGGGGGCCACAGCTCTGCCCTTAGGGGCTCTGAGGAGTCACGCCCTTGCCTTGGGTCGGGGGTCAGAGGGGGACATGGCCCTGTCCTGCAGGGTCCGGGAGGGACCTGGTTTCTCCCTGGGGGGTGTTAGGGGCCCATGACCTTGGCTGTCTGCTCTGAGGGCAGTGCTGAGGGCGCGTGAGGTCGAAGGTGGCAGCTGGTTTTCTTTCCTCCCAGGACCGAACCTGCCGCTGGTAAAGAGACAGGAGCTGCCAAAGTCAGTAAGAATTTGGAACTCGCCCGTGTAATTCCCGCCAGCAGCAGTGCCCGAGAGCTGGGCCCGGTGGGCCTGCAGGGGGGCCCGGGTGGGCCGGGAGATCCAGCCCCGGGGATTGAGATCTGTGCCTCCCTTCCCTCCTCAACTGTCCACTGGGGCTCCCAGACCCTCGTGGCCAGTCTCCACAGCCTGCCCGTCCTCCACACATGCCCCCGCAAGTCCCAGGCTCTTGGATGAGGTGGGTTGTGGAAGCTCCGGGACACCCACCCGGTCTCCTGCCTCTTCTCCCCCTCCCCAGCCCAAGCTGACGCCACAGGAGAAGCTGAAGCTGAGGATGCAGAAGGCACTGAACAGGCAGTGTATGTCCCGCCACCTGCCCCTCCAGGGCTCCCCTGCCCCTCCTCCTCCTGGCCTGGCCGTGGGGAGGCCCTGCCCTTTGCCAGATAGGAGGCCCTTTGGGGAGGAGTGGGTGTGCACCTGCCCCGCGGCCACGTTTAGGGCCTTGGCAGTCTGGTTGGCCTCTCTGAGCTCAGCTTCCACATCTTGGGGGCGGGGCTTGAGGGCACCCCTCATCACTGTGTCTCTCCCTCCCCACAGTCAAGGCGGATAAGAAGGCGGCTCAGGAGAAGATGATCCAGCAGGAGCATGAGCGCCAGGTACGGGTTGGGGTGAGGGCATAGGGCTCACACAGGGTGCCGGCCCGGCCCCGCCCTCGCTGCCATCCTGCCATCCTGCCATCTCTGCCGTAGGAGCGGGAAGACGAGCTTCGAGCCATGGCCCGCAAGATCCGTATGAAGTAAGACCCCTTCCCTCCTACCTGCCTCTGGGTTGCCCTGTGTTCCCCACCACCTGCTCCGATCCAGAGCCCTGGCCGATCCCTCTGGGTGGATGAAAATAATCAAAGCCCTCGCCTGGCCTTCATGTTGTCCCCCAGTCTCCTTCCCATCCCCAGCTTACTTCGGCCACTGTGACCTCCTCCCAGCTCCGCCAGCCTCCAGCTTGGGTTACCTTTCCTGCTGTTCCCAAGATACCCACCCACTTCCCTCCCTTGCTGAACTCAGGGGTCCTTCCTGACCATCCTTTGTGGAGTAGCACCCCAAAACACGACATCCTCCAGCCCCACTCTGCTTTTCTTCATAGCACTAATCTGCACCTGGCATCCCAGTGTGCACTGTCTGTGTCCTTCACTCATTCTTGTTCGTGTCGCCATTAAGAAGTCGGGTGTGGCTGCTGGGTTCCTGCTGTGTGCTTTGCCCCTAGAACACTGGTGTTCGATAAACGTTTGCCGAACAGAACGGCTGAATGCAAGCCAGCCCCGCGCTGGGAGCCAGGGCCTCTCCCCTCTCCCATTCTGCTCCAGTTCTCACCTTGACTCTTCCCCTGCAGAGCTGAGTGGCTCAGAGCCTGGGTCAGGCAGGCTCAGGGTTCATTCCCAGCTCCGCCTCTCTGACTGTGTGGCCCTGGGGTGGGCACTGGCCCAGAGTCTGAACAGACCTTGGTGCCAACTGCACAGGGTAACTCAGGGGTTAGTGTCCGTAAAGCCTCAGCCCACCCAGTACCCATGGGCAGAACTGGAGGCCGTAGCGCTTGGTGTTAGCAAAGAGGAGAGTTGGTCAGTCGCAGGGTCGGGTCACCTGTTGTTTCTGGTTCTACCCTGCGCTTGCTGTGGGTCCTTGGACAAGCACTTTAAGCTCTCTACGCCAGGACTCACTGTATGAGATAGATGTGATAAGGCAGCCACCTCCATGGGGTTCTCCCGTTAAGGCACCTGGTGTGTGGTTCCTGGCACGTGGGGAGGCTTGATGGTTGGAGCTGCTGCTGTTAGTTGTTCATTACAGGCACATCATGTGCTGGGCTTCCAGGGCTGCCATGTGCTCCCATCGGGGGTGGAGGAGCAGAGTGCCTAGGGACTCAGCGTTGTAGTCAGTCGGACCTGGGTTCTGATCCTGCCTCTGCTACCCACCAGCTGTGCGCCTTCCGCCTGTCTGAGCCTTCGGCCTATAGATAAGCCTAAGTTTGCTTATCTACCGAATGCGGATGGAATAGTTGTCCCAGCTCTTAGGCTGGTGGAGAGGATTCCATGAGATCAGAGCCAGGCACGAAGGCACCCAGTAAATGTAGCCCTTGGGGTTGCAAATCCTGGTCCTTCTGACAAAGACCAGTTAAGCACTTAGCATGTAAGTCCCTTTGTTCTGAGGCTGTGCCCTGAGTGTGACAGGAAATTATCGAACTCTCCAGCCCTTCAGCAAGCCTTTCATCGCCAGGCAGACTGGGATTCAGATGCTGGCTCTGCCAGCCAGTAAGTATCCCCTCTCCGAGTTCAGTGCCCTCATTTCCAAGTGAGGAGAGGAGCAGGACATGCCCCCTTGGCTTATTCTTCCACCTGGACTAGGTTGTCGGCAGCACCTGCCCTGACAGGGACCCAGCCAGCCATCGAGTTCAGTTCAGTGTTATCGCCAGCCGAATGCCCACCCCTTCCCCTGGTTTGCCTCCCCTTCCCCGTGCAGGGAACGGGAACGCCGAGAGAAGGAGAGAGAAGAATGGGAACGCCAGTACAGCCGGCAGAGCCGCTCGCCCTCCCCTCGTTACAGTGAGTGTCCGCGTGGTCGCTTGGTCTGGAGAGCCGGGCTGGAGGCTCTGTGGCATTAAAAAAAAAAGAAGAGATGTCAAACTGGGTTACAAAAAAAACATGGTAGGGCTTCCCTGGTGGCGCAGTGGTTGAGAGTCTGCCTGCCGATGTAGGGGACACGGGTTCGTGCCCCGGTCCGGGAAGATCCCACATGCCGCGGAGTGGCTGGGCCCTTGAGCCATGGCCGCTGAGCCTGCGCGTCTGGAGCCTGTGCTCCGCAACGGGAGAGACTACAACAGTGAGAGGCCCGCATACCGCAAAAAAACCCCAAAAAACAAAAACAAAAAAACCATGGTACATTTTTTTCCACATCAGCCTTCTATAAATTAAAACTTTTAAGTCACACACACAACACACGGTGATTGCTTTAGTCACAAGGGACTTACAGGAATTGGAAGAAAAGCTCATTCTTAGCGCGTGGGTGTGGGCCAAGGGGCACAGGTAGCGTCCAGCAGCGGACACGCTGGAAGCGCCGGCGCTGCCTTAGCTGGAGACACTGGAAGCCCAGCCCTGGAGCCCACTCCTGGTCCTGGGCACTTACTTTGTTTTCACCCATCCTTTCTTTCCAGGTCGAGAATACAGCTCTTCCCGAAGGTAATAAGCAGGCTGGCCCAGCTCCCTGGGAAATCACAGTTGCCCTTTGGAACGAGGTCCCAGCCCTGATTGCTCCATCCCGACGCAGCCCCCTCCAATCCCCTCCAGTCATAGGGCCTGGCCTCACCCCTCGGGAACATCCCTCTCTGCAGCTGAATTCCCCATCACTGAAGCCCCAGTGGTCCCAAGCATGTCAGTGTATGTGTGCACGTGCCTACACAGCAGGGCTCCCTGCTTGCTGCCCAGCCCTCACGGGGCCTCTCTCTCCCCTCTCTCTCTCCAGGCGCTCAAGGTCCAGATCCCGAAGCCCCCATTACCGACATTAGGCAGAAGCTTGGTGGGGCAGAGGGATGAGGGGGTGGGGCGAGGGCTCAAGCTGTGATGCTGCTGGTTTTATCTCTAATGGAATAAAATCACACATTATTTAATTCTCTTCACCTGGCCTCCGTGTCGTCCGTGTGGTTGGTGCAGGGCTCCCAAACCCCAGTGCCCGCCAGACAAGGCCAGCTGAGGAAGGAGCTTGGTGGGTTCAGCTGTGGCCCAGGTGGAGGTCCCACCCACGTCTGGGCATTGGACCGGAGGCTCCTTGGTAATCAGAACTCCTGCCACTCTCAGTGAGGGCAGGGGTGCGACGCGGTGGGAACGATGGGCCAGGAATCTGCCCAGGGGCCTGTGGTGACAGGTCCAGGCCTCTCCCAGCTCTTGCCTCGGCCCCTGCCCTGGCCTCACCCCACACCCACGTTGGGAACCGGGAGCACAGCTTTCAGTGCCAGTCCTGCTGTGCCCCAGGCACTGGGTGCTGGCCTTTCCCCTCACCCCTTCGTTCCAAACCGGTCTGTCCAGCTGTCCACCCCAAGGAGTGAAGCCTCCCACCCCACCTCAGACACCCCAAGAAAGCCAGAGTCCAAACGCGTGTGTAACTGTGGGGAGGGAGGATTTACTTGCAGGGGAAGGACAGGGAGGTCACAGAAGCGGTTCACGGCGGTGCGGGGGACCGCAGGGGGCATTCCCGCGGCTCAGGCATCCCCAACCACGTCGGGGTGCTTCTGCCGCAGATGCTTGTCCAGGGTGGCCCGCAGGCCGAAGGGCACGCAGCAGTGGGGGCACTTGAAGCGGGGCCCGCCAGGCCCCAGGCCGTGCATGCGGCGGTGGCGGTTGAGTTTGCTGCTCTGGGCGCAGGCGTAGGAGCAGAGCTCGCAGGCGTAGGGCCGCTCGCCCGTGTGCGAGCGCCGGTGCACCGTCAGGTTGCTGCTGTTGGTGAAATGCTTCCCGCAGAACTCGCAGCTGCCCCCGGGCCCGGGGCCCCGGCTCTTGCCCGCTGGCTTCAGCGTCTTCTTGGGTGACGTCTTCTGGTTCTTCTCGGGGTCAGTTCTCTGCTCCTTGGTGTCAGCTCCCCAGCCGTCCACGCCGGGGCCCACCTGGGCCCCACCGCCAGGAGCCCCAGGTTCCTGGACCCCCGCCGTGGCGGCTGCTCCGGCCCCCTCTCCGCCGCTGCACTGGAGGATGCTGGCCGGGGCGGCGGCATGGGCAGCCGGCTCCGGAGGGGCGGTGGAGGCCTGCTCCCGACTGGCATCGGCCACGCAGGGGCTCTGGGGCTGTAGCTGCTGCCGATGGGTCTTCTTGTGGCGGTTGAGCTTGCTGCTCTGGGCGCAGGCATAGGGACACTGGTCACAGGCGTAGGGCCGCTCGCCAGTGTGCGAGCGCATGTGCACCTTCAGGTTGCTGAAGGAGCTGAGGGTCTTCTTGCACACGGGGCAGGTGGGGCTCCGTCGGGTGGAACCCAGCCGGGGGCCCTTGGCCTCGGCTTCTGGCCCCGCCACCGCCGACACGGCAGCAGCCACCTCGGCCAGGCCCAGCAGCGGGGCCTCTGGGGCCTCGGGTTCCGTCTGGTAGATGGACAGTCCGTGGTCCCACTGGGCGTGGCGCAGCAGTTTCCAGGCTCCTGTGAACTGTCGGCCGCAGCGGAGGCAGCTCAAGGCCTTCAGGTCCTCGCGTTCTGCAGAGAAGAGAAGGGCCAGGGGTTAGTGTGTCAGGCAAGTCAGAGCAGTTGCTGTTCACAGCTGCCGGCTGGACACCTGCTGGGGGAGAGGCTCTATTCCAGGAGCTGAGAGGCAGCAGTAAGAGGCGAGACTCCCTGCCCTCAGGAAGCTGGTGTTCAGAGAGGTGAGTGGACAGACAAGAAGCAAGGAAAATCCGTGCAGTGGATGATAAGTACTTGGGGATTTTCTTTGTGTTTGAAAAATCTTCAAGAAAAACTTAAAAGTTAGAGCAGAGGGCTTCCCAGGTGGCGCAGTGGTTGCGAGTTCGCCTGCCAATGCAGGGGACACGGGTTCGTGCCCTGGTCCGGGAAGATCCCACATGCCGCAGAGCGGCTGCGCCTGTGAGCCATGGCCGCTGAGCGTGCACGTCCGGAGCCTGTGCTCCACAACGGGAGAGACCACAACAGTGAGAGGCCCGCGTACCGCAAAAAAAAAAAGAAAAAAACAAGTTAGAGCAGAGTGATGGATGGGGGGGTGTTATTTTATTACTGGGGTTAGGAAGGCCTTGCTGAGCAGGTGATCCAGTTCAGTGCGCTAGGCACCTGCCACCTGGCACGCTCAGCTCCCTCTCACAACTTTCCTTCGAGGCAGGAAATAAGACCTCCGTTTTCCAGATGGGAAAACTGAGGCAAAGAGACCTTTCCCCAAGGTCACACAGCTAGGAATGGGTGGAGCTGGGGTTTCAATCCAGAAATCCAGGGGGTGGGAGATAGAGGTTTTCAAGAAAAAAGATTGGTTTAATAATCAAAACAGCTCTTGATAACTGAGTGGGTTTCTGTGCCAGGCCCCAGGCTCCTGGGTCCCACGCATGATCCCCTTTTCCTGCCTTACAGAAGAGGGAGCCAAGGTCTAAACGGGGAGAAGGCTTAGCAGCCACCTAGAGAGGTAGAGGTGTGGACGGTGAGCTAGGTTCCCCTCCCTCTTTATGGAACCCAAATTGAGAGTCCTCCAAATCAAGACACTCCAGGTACTGTCAGTAAGGTACTGCCAGATCTATTTGCCTTTATGTCTTGGATGGGGGTGGCTTTCCTGATGCAACACCAGGGTCAAGAGCATGGGTGGGGTTGGAGAGGGCCAGCCTGGCCTGACTTCCAGCTGGCTCTCCTGCTCCCTAGCTGTGTGACCTTGGGCAAGAAATACCCCTCTCGGAGCCTCAGTTTCCTCATTTGCTAGAATATGGGGATCTAGGGGTCTTCTCCCTTTAGACTTGCTGTGAGCTCAGAGCCAGCTGAGAGCTGGGATCCATCAGGCCCTCAGTAAGCATTAGCTGAGGTGTCCACAATTCTCCCAAGTCCAAGCACCTAAGAGTGTAATGTTCTAATGATCCCATCACAGCCCCTCCTTTGCCCACCAGGCCCTAACTCTACAGCTGAGCCAATCATAATTCCTCCTCCCCCCCTCCCACCACAGGACCCTCTCCCTGGCCCGGCCCTGAATATAATTCCATTTCTCACAAATCCCCAGGAGCACATGGCCCAGAGACTGGCAATCTAGAGCTGTGGATGAGCCCCATCATCAACGCTGACCAAAAGCTCAGCTCGCCAAGAGTCTAGTACCAAGTTAAGAGTTTTAATTCCTACCCGAGGGGAGGAACCCAGGTATCCAGACACCCAGGACCTGGCTCAAAACAGGGCCTTCCCAGCATGCAAGGCTGGGAGATTCCATCAGGGAGGGAAACCAGAAGTCCCTTCCCTGGCTCTGAGCAAATGCCCAGCACCTCAATCAGAAGTGATAAAGAGGGGGAGGGGGTGACAACACCCCCCGGTCCAGCTGGCCTCAGCTCCCCTCCCCCAGGCCGCTGCCCTCCCCAGAGGTGCCCCCTGCTGCCACACTGGTCCAGCCACCTGGCCAGTTATTTCTGGCCAAGGGGAAGGAGAAGTGAAACCAGATTGGGGGTGTGTGTATGGCAAATCCCCAGACCAGTCTTCTGGGGCTGGCCACACCCTGTGGGTGGCCCTGCTTCCCTGCCCAGCCCCCATCCTCACCCACCCCCCTCACCACCACTAGTCTCAGCCCTAGGACAGGGCAGGCTCTGGCCACGCCTAGGCTGCACCCAGTGGGGAGCCAGAAAGGGGAAGTAGTGCTCACTGCCCCGCCTGTCCAGGTCAGCCCCTTCTCCCACAGGAAGCTGGGCCCTTGAACTTGAGACCAGGGACTGCATTCCGGCTTTACTCACCTGAGCTCTGGCAGGGGCTGGGGCCTCTGAAGAGCTGACAGCCCAGCTTCTTGTGGTCCATGAAAGCAGTGATGGCCTCCAACGGGAAAGTCTGCAGGCAGCGGCCGCAGGTCAACAGATCTGGGTGTTTGTCGGTCCACGGCTGGCGGTCTGCAGGGAGGAAGCGGGTGGTGAGCGTGGGGTGGGGCCAGGATGGGGCCTGGGGGTTCCGAGGGAGAGGGGAAACCCGAAGGTCAAAAGGGGGGCTGGAGGCCAGGACCTGGCGAGGAAAATAAGGCAGGGGGGTTAGTGCGGGTGGGGGGATGCGGGGGGCGGTGCCCCGAGAAGGAGGTCCCACGAGAGAGAGAGAGAGAAAGAGAAAGGAGAGGAGAGAGGGGAGAGAGGGGAGGGAGGCGGGCGGGCCCGGGGCAGGGGCAGGGGGCGCTCACCGGGAAGGTGCGGGGTCAGCGGCGTCCACGGCGCCCACTGGTTGCGCAGGCCCAGGGCGTGGAAGAGGCCGCCAGCGGGCACGGGGCCGGGGGAGTGGCGGGGTTCGCCCTCGAACCGCCCCGGCGCGGGCATTTCCTTCGGGTTGAAGGGCCCTAGCCGCCGGGCCTGTAGGGGCCGCGGGTCCGGCTCGAGCTTCACATCGATGAAGAGGTCCGGCATCTCCATCTCGTCGTCTGAGTTGGCGGCGGGAGCGGGCTCTCTTCGGCGAGGCATGCAGCCGGCCTTGCGGCGGGACATGGGTCACGGGCAGGCGGACTGGCGGGCGGAGGACTCGAGAGCCGTGCGCGCTCACACCGAGGCGCCCAGGTGAGTGACTGCGGCGACCCGCGGCGAACTCTTACACGTGCTGGCCCGGCCCGTGGCTCCGCCCACCGAGGCGGGGCCTGACGCGAGAGGACTGCCCCACCCTCAGCCAAACTTAATCTGGACCATGCCCCCTGCGTTTCTCTAAGTGATCAAATCTTAACCATAACGAGTTCACACAACCACGCATAGAAACAGCTATTCCTGATCCCGTTTTCGGGCTGGTGGAAACTGAGGCACAAGGTGCCCACACACACCCCCAAGCGAGAAAGTGGTAGGGGCCACGTTTCTACCTGGGCGCCTGGTAGTAATCTGGTCTGTTCCACTAAACGCATTACAATAAAAGTTCCCTTGGGCAAACACTGATTGAGCGTCTACTATGCACCGGGTTCTGGACCAAGTACTGGGGATGCAGCAGGGTACAAAACACGATAACCCTGGCCTCATGCAGTCTATTCGTTCAGGGAGACAGGACTCTCAACAAGATAACTATGTAAAATACAGAGTGCCTTCCGTGACACCTGTCATGGAGCAAAAAAAAAAAAAATCCAGGAAGGATTATAAAGGGACAGGATTACTGGGGTGACGGGTGGGCCTCAATTTTCTCCCCATGCCGGGCCTGCGTATTCTAGGAGTTCTGTAGTGATTAAGTTCTGTATTGATTGAGTTCTGTGAGAAAACGAGGTCAGCTTCAAGGGCGTCTTTTGACCACTTTAAAGTCTTTGGCTTTTCTGAGATGGAAGCCCTGGGAAGGTTTTGAGCAGAGGAGGGTCGTGATCATATACATTGACTCTGCTCTTAGACCTGAGATCGTCTTTAAAACCAAATAGCCAACCGTCTTGCCTCCCTCGGATGGGGCCTCCTCGAACTTCCCTCCTCAAGGCTGCTCTCTCTGATCACTGTTTGAAGTGGTATCAACACCCTGCCCCACCCTTCAACCCTGCAAGTTTTCTTTTCTTCCTGGCACCAACCACATCAGCTCTACAACTGTTTGTTTACTGTCCTCTCACCCCTTCCCCCAACACAAGCCCCCTGAGGTCAGGGCCAGGGTCAGTCCACCCCTGCCGTGTCCCCAAGCCCAGCACTGAGGGAATTTCACATGCTAATCTCCACTGCAGGCCTGAGGGTTCCTCATATTGTTATTCAGGTCTCAGCTCAATTGTCCTCCTGAGAGCAGAGGACCTCCCTGACCACAGGATCTAAAGGAGCCCCACCCTGCTGAAGGCCTTACAATTTACACTCCATGACCTCCATCTGTCCCCAGTTCCCTCCTGGGCCTCAGGTTTCCCATCTGTTACCTAAGGTGGCTTCCTCAGTGCCACCTCCCCTGACCACCCAACCTCCCCCAACCCTGCCACCCATTACCCCATTGCCCTTATTTTATTCCTTTTACATCCTTGTCAAGCCCTGAAGGATCTTGTCGACGTATTTGTTCATGTAATAACCTGTGGTGTCCCTCTCAGCCTCCCTAGAATGTAGGTTCTGAGATGGCAGGAGCGGAGTCTGTCTTGTTCACAAATAGAGCCCCTAATCGTTCATAGTTCAGTTAACAAATTGTGTACTGAGCTCCCGCTATGTGCATTCTTTCAATAGATATTTGCAGAGGGTCTGCGTACCAGGCACCGGGTCTTGGGGGTCCCCCGGGAAGCCAAGGCCCACAAGGCCCTGCCTTACTGAAACCGTGTGGAAGAAGTGAATTCTGAGCCCACAGCAGCGCGTTTCCACCTCAGGCCATACATTTTGCCTTTCAGGACCTCAGTTTCCCCCTGTGTAAGATGGGGCTGCGGGGAGGGCTGCAGGAATGACCGCCTCTGGTCTCTCCCAGCTGCTGCTCTCCAAGGCTTTTTGCCTGGTGCGTGGCTGCTGAGAGCATGATCAAGTAGGGAAGGTGGGGTCCGGACTGGAGGTGAGGGGTAGGAGTGTGCACGTGTAGGGGGATGGGGGTGCCAAGTCCAATCTGCACTTAACTCAGACGGGAGGCGCCTCAATTTCTTCTTCTGTAAAATGGGTATCCTGGACGTCCCCACCTCGCAGACTGGTGGATCAGCTCTAAGCGCTGGGCCAAGCCGCTGGCAGGGTGGCGCCCGGGTCTGTGCTGGCTTCCGAGCCCGCGAGCCCGCCCGAGACCACGTGGGGCGTTGGCGGCGCGGGCGGAACCCAGGCTCGGCGGCTCGCGGCCCGCCCGGGCCTCTGCAGCTGGGGCGCCGGCGGAAGTGGGGGCTCCAGCCGCTGCAGACCTCGGTGAGTGCGGGATTGTTGCTGGTGGGTTGCGAGCACTTTCCCGTTCCCCGGCACCGGCCCGGGACGCCCACCCGCGTGCAAGACCGGGAGTGGCGGCCAGAGTCAAGTCCGCGCCTGCAACGCCGGCTGCTGGGACGTTCTGGTCCCCGAACGCCTGCACCCGGGACTCTGGTTCCGAACGCAGCAGCGCACACACTCCCGCGCCCGGGGTGGAGGTGGGGGCGGAATGCACCCCCTCGGGAAAACAATAACGACGACGATATTATAACAGTAATAACGGCTGCAGTCTTGAGACTCCCGCCTTTCCCGGAGTGGAATCGCTCGCCTAATCTGAGCCGGGAGGTGGGAAGAACGTCTAGCCCAGGGCGGAGTGGGGAGTGGACGCCTGAGGGCCGGGAGGACCTACTTAGTGTAAGAAAAGGAGAGAGATGCGTGGCCAGAGCGGAATTGAAAGGAAACTGACCGGCCCAGTGGGCGGAGGTTGAGGGTGTGGGATTCTGCATTTGGGGTCCCGATCCTCACGGTGTGTGTGTGAGTTTATGTGTGTGTGTGGCCCATTTAACTAATTTGCATCCAGACAGGGCCCACCCATGAGGTGGGTGTAGGCTGGTCAGTATCTCGGTTAAGCTGGTAACTCAGCTGGTTCTCCACCTGGCAACTGAAGGGTTAGTTTGTCCACGGAACACATCGTTCCCATTTTCTAGAAAGTGAGTACTGAGGCCCCAGGGATGGAAGTCTGTGAATCTCCTGGCCCTGCCATTGACCAAAGCGATGGGCACTTTAGTTTTTCTAGTGGGAAAGGGGTTTGGACATTTTTTCCTGAAACCTGGGCAGGAAATCCTTGGCTTGGAGACTGACAGGATAAAGGACTCTCAGGCTTGGTCACCAGGGAGAATGGATAATACCTGCTTTTGCTGTCTTGGACACACCCTATGTGACCTTTCTCAAACCAGTTTCTTATCAGGTCACACCTTGACTCCCAAACCTCCAAGGACTCCCCTATGCTGGCTGAAAAAAACTGCCCTGCTCCCAGGGCAGGGGTGATGGCCCTGACTGTTATCAGACCAGCCTGGATTTGCTCCCTTTTCCTGCCAATCGCAAGCCTGCACCCAGTCAATGATTTGGCATCGTCCAGCTTCAGTTTCCTCTTCGGGAAAATGGGGCTCGTGCAGGTATGACCAAATCTTTTTTTTTTCCTCCCTAATGGAGAAAACATGACTAACATGTTTAATTAGTCATGTAATTAAACACGTTTAATCCAAAGAACATAATTCTTTGGCCACTTGCATAATTCCCATCGGTCCTTCATTAAGTACTAGCCCTAGAGAGGAGAGTGTTTCTCCTAAAATACTTAAGTGTTAACCTAGGTTGGGAGAGAAAGCCCTGGGAGCTGATGACCCTTGACTAAACTGGGAATGCAGTGGTCAGATACATTAGAAAATGTATATATCCCTTAATCTCATTCACAGCCAGTAATTGTGAGATAATGAAAATGTACCAATCCCATTAATTCCATTCACTGTGGTCTTGCCCATCAGGCAAAAACCAGGGAGTCTTCCCCGGCTTTGCTCAGTCCATTAGCAAATAGTGAGGGCTCTCAACCCTCAAAAGATAGCCTAATCCAATCACTTCTCCTCACCCCACCCCCCACCCCCAACCCCCCAACCCCCATCCCAGACACCTGTCATCTTCCACACCACCCACTGCAGTGGCTTCCTCACCAGGCTGTCTGCTTCTCCCTTTGCTCTCACAGTCCATTCTTCCTTGCAGCAGGCAGAGGGATCCCGTGATTACCACCAGTCAGACCCTGCCCCTCCTCTGCTCAGAACCAGCCCCTGGCGAGACCCCAGTCCTCAAGCCCCTGCACATTCTGCCCTTGCCCCAGCCCCCTGCATACTGGCCTCCTTGCTGTGCCTCAGTCTCCCTTCCATGGGCTTTGCATTTGCTGCTCCCTCGAACTGCAATGCTTTCCCCCCAGATCTCCACATGGCTGAATTCCTCATTTCATTCTGGTCTTTGCTCCAAAGTAACCTTATCAGAGAGATCTTTCCTGAGCCCCTTCCTGAAAACCACCTCTTATCCCCCAGGCAGGGCCAGGTGTCTGCTCTGGGCTCCTGAGGCCCCCGGGCTCCTTCATTCCAGCCCTGCCCACTCTGGGTTGTCATTGTGTGGAGACCTAGTGTGTGTCATCCACTGGACTGTGAGCCCAGGAGGGCAGGGCTGGGCTCTTTCACTCCCAGCTGTGTCTCTAGCACCACCCAGCATGGGCCAGGCACAGAGCAGGCACTCAGATAACAGGGGGAGTGAATCCTTCCACAAAGGTTTACTGAGTCCCCCCTGGTTGCCAGGCCCTAATTAGGGCTGGGGATGGAGCTGTGACGTAATCAGATATATCCCTTCTCTCGAAGGCTTATGTCCTGTGGCAGAACAGACAGCGCACAGGCAAACAAGTAAATGCATATTGTCAGGAGGTGATAGTGCTATGGGAAAAAAAAGATACTACAGGGTGAAAGGGCTATTATTTTCCTCCCTGTAAAGATGATGTTTGAGCAGCGAGCTGAATGAAGTAAGGGAGGAAGGTGAGTCATGTATCTGGAAATATATATATGTCTCCCAAATGGAAGAGGGTTCCAGGCAGTAAGAACAGCACATGCAAAGGCCCTGAGGCAGGAAT
Organism: Pseudorca crassidens; assembly: GCF_039906515.1. Lineage (NCBI taxonomy): Eukaryota > Metazoa > Chordata > Mammalia > Artiodactyla > Delphinidae > Pseudorca > Pseudorca crassidens. The sequence continues at coordinate 11,471,068 of NC_090315.1, read as the reverse complement.
GTGCTTGGCATTTTCAGGGACTGACACTGGTGACCAAAGGGTAGAAGGGTAGGAGATGAGGTCAGAGAGGTGATAGAGCCTTGTAGCCATCGTGAGGACTTTTGCTTTTGCGCTGGGTGGGATAGGAGCTATGGGAGGCCTCTGAGCAGCGGAGGGGTGTGATCAGACTTAGTTCTGACGGGAAGATCCCTCTGACAGCCATGTGGGGAAGAGACTGGGGTGAAGGTGGAGGCCAGGAGCCCAGTGGAGAGGCTACTGAAATAGTCCAGGTGGGAGGTGATGGTGGCTAGACCGAGGAAGGGTCAGAGTAGGGATGGTGAGAAGTTCCCAGATGCTGGATGCATTTTTGAGGGTGGAGCTGACAAACTTGACTGAAGGACTGGGTGTGGGTGGGAGAGAAAGTGAGGAGCCCAGGATACTGCAGATGTCCTTTGCCTGTGTGATCGGCAACCTCCCCCTGAAAGATCTTCCCGACAGCCCTAGGAGGTCTTTTTTTAACGTTTCATTTCACGGATGAGGAACCGGATCAGGGAGCCTGCTCCTAGAGTTGCAGGGATCTGCCCAGACCCCTTGTAGTGAATCTGGGAGGGCTGGGACCCACCCGCTCTCCCCCAGACCACACCCTCATCCCCTATGCCAGGTGGTGAGCTGTGGCCTGCCGCACGTTCTCATATGGCTCAAGAGCTGAGAGTGGGTTTTGCATTTTTAAGTGGTTGAAAAACTAACAAAATCTTTTGTGGCGCATGAAAGTATATAAAATGCGGTATCAGTGTCCCAAGAAGTAAGGTTTGATTGGAGCACCGCCACGTTTCCACGTGCTGCTGTATTGTCTGGCCACTCTCCTACCCTGGCAGGGTTGAGTAGTTGTGGCAGAGACAGAGACAGGCCCTTGAAGCCTAAAATATTTACCATTGCGCCCTTGACAAAGGAGATTTGCTGACCTTTGCTATATGTTCTGCTAATAAGATTTGGGCCAGCAGCGGGGGTGTCCTATCAGGAGGACTTGGAAAGATCCAGGTGAGGGACAGAAAGAGGTTTGGGGAGTGCGTGACAGTAAGGCTAGGAGAGGGAGTTCAGATTCCTGAGGGAGGATCTAACATTTTTTAAGGGACGTGGAAGCATTCCGATATGTCCCTTCCTTTTTAAAAACTAGAATTTCAAAATTCTTTTGAAAAGGTTATACAGATTCAAAATGGATCCAAATTCAAACAGAATTTAAAAGGTAAAGAAAGGTAGACAGCTAAAAGTCTCCACCCCGGGCCCTGCATGGGCTGAATGACCCATGTGCGTTTGCAGTTTTTTTGTTTGGTTGGTTGGTTTTAGGCCGTGCCACACGTCTTGTGGGATCTTTGTTCCCCAACCAGGGATCAAGCCCAGGCCTCCAGCAGTGGAAGTGCCGAGTCCTAACCACTGGACTTCCAGGGAGGTCCCTGTTTGCAGTTTTCATGGAGACTGTCAAACTGCCCCTCTTTGAGTGTCCGTGAGGCTGTGAATATGTTCATGTGTTCAGTAGTCATTGTTACCCACCGTCCATCTGTTTGTCTGCATCTGAACCAGAGATGATTTTTTTTTTTTGTCCCCCAGAGGACATTTGGCAATAGATGGAGATATTCTTTTTAAAAAAATGGCTTTATTGGGTTGTAATTCTCCTACCGAAGTATTCACCAGTGGAGACATTTTTGGTTGTCGCAGCTTGGGGTAAGGGTGGGGGACGTTCCTGCCTCTAGCGTGTAGAGGCCAGGGATGCTGCCCAAACCCTACACCTATGCACAGGACAGCACCTTACAACGAGACCAAGAATAGTCCAGGCCCAACTGTCAATAGTGCCGAAGTTGAGAAGCCCTGGTCCTTTGCTCTGCAGGATCCTTTCTTGCAAGGAGCTGACAGTTGAGCTGCAGAGACAGGAAGAGCCTCACAAGAAAAAGGACAATCCCAATCACCCCTGTACGGTGAGTGGCCCTGGGATGGGACGCTGGGTGCCTGATGCGTGTCAGTCACTTCAGTTAATCACTTTAGAGAAGAGGGGACGGAGCCACAGGGAGGGGAGGGGTGCAGCTGCCTGAAACTTAGGTCCTTCTCTCTCTCTCCTCCTCACAAAGCCTGCATCTCCCTGCATGCAGTCAACAGCAGTGCAGTGGCCGGGGAGGGTGAATTAAGAGTTTGGGATTAACATATAACCACACTACTATATGTAAAACAGATAACAAGGACCTACTGTATAGCACAGGGAACTCTACTCAATATTCTGTAATAACCTATAAGAGAAAAGAATCTGAAAAAGAATATATATATATACACATATATATGTGTAACTGAATCGGTTTGCTGTACACCCGAAACTAACACAACATTGTAAACCAACTATGCTTCAATAAAAATAACCCCCCCCAAAACAAAAAAAACCCCACCCCAAACCAACAACAACAAAAACCCCCAAAAAAACCCCAAACACCTCAGTGCAGTGGCATGTAATATGTTCCAGGCCATTGCTTAACCTGCACGTTTGTTAGGTCATTTAGTCCCCGTGACGACCCTGTCAGGTTGGTCCTCTTATCACCTCCATTTTATAGATGGGGAAACTGAGGCACAGACCGTTTAAGCAACTTACCCTAGGTCACACAGCAATACTGATTCTAATACAGTCGGTATTCAACTGTAACTTTCATGGAGAACCTAGTACATAATAGGCCCCGTCCGGCATGAGCCTGTTGAATCCTGATAACAAGGCGAGGTGGCCAGCCATTGGTGCAATTCCTCCACACAATGGAAGAGGAAACTGTCTCTTGCTTGAGGTCACCCAGATAAGCAGGCCTGGGAGCTCACTCTCCACTCCATTCATTCCAGCAGAAACAGTATTTAAGGAGCCTGGTCCCTGAGCCACTTAGTGTTCAGGAGCTGGGGGCACAGCAGTGCGAAGAAAGCAAGGTCACTGCCTGTGGGGAGGCAGCCGTCTCGCAGGGAGAAAGACCAAAGCAGAAAAATAAATAGACAACGTCACGTGCAGGAGTGGTGTGTGCGACAAAGGATGAGGAAGCCCGTTTGGACGGAGGGGGCTGAGGGGTAGATCTTGAAGGCAGGGTGGTCAGGGAAGGGGAGGGGAGGTACTGTCAGAGGGAACCGCAAGTACCAGGGCCCACCAAGGGGTCGCGCCAGGCATGCCTGAGGCCCAGCGAGGAGGCCAGTGTGGCCGGGTGGAGAGGGTAAGCGCCGCGCTCGGCGAGGGTGCTGGCTGGATCTGGAGCATTCAGGGCCTTGAGGGCTGTGGTGAGGACTTTGGCTTTGACTCTGAGCAAGACAGAAGCCAGGGGGAGGGCTCCGAGCAGAGGCGGGATGTGATCTGACTCAGGTGTTAACAGGATCCCTCTGGCCATGTGTGCGGACAAACTGGCAGGGGGTGAAGGTGGAACTGGGAGTCCAGTGAGGAGCTGACTTCAGTAGTCCAGGCAAGAAGTGACGGTGGCTGGACCGAGATGTTGGCAGTGGACAGAGTGAGAACTATTAGGTTGTGAATACATATACACATTTTTTTTTTAAATTAAAAAAATATATTTTCCCCCGAGTGTTTCTTTTCTTTTTTTTTTTTTGGCTGCCTCAGTTCCCCGACCAGGGATTGAACCCCGGCCACTGTAGTGAAACTGCCCGATCCTAACCACTAGACCAGGGAACTCACCCCCCCCAGCCCCCACCCAAGTATTTCTTTCTTTGTCTTTTATGGTTTTGATATTTTCGAACAACAGGATAATTTTTTTTTTTTTGTAGAACGCCCCTCAATTTGAGTTGCCTCGTGATTAGATGCAGGTCATCCGTTTTTGGCAGGAATACCACAGAAGTGGCGCCCTGCCCTCAGTGTATCGCATCAGGATGCACACGGTGTTTGTTTGTCCTATTGCTGCACATGTTGGCTTTCGTGCCTAAGTTAGGCTGGTGTCCACCAGGTTTCTCCACCATAAAGTTACTCTTTAGTCTTGACAAGGACTATCTTGTGAGGAGGTACTTTAAGGCTTTGTAGATATCCTGGACCTTCTGAAACGTTCACTGACAAGTTTTAGCATCCACTGACAATTTTAGCTGCCGTCGTATGATGCGGATTTTTCCCTCCTCCCCCTTTATGTATCTCTTCATTTATCTATTTACAGTAAGTATGGACTCAAGGATTTGGCCCTTTCAAGCTGACTCCTGTGTGACTGGGAATTTGTTTGGAAGATCGCATTTCATGATGGATTGGATGGGCTGTGTGTGAGAGAAGAGAGGAGGCCAGGACTCGTTCTTTCAGCAAATATATTTATTGCCAGGGACTGGGGATAAAGCTGTGATCAAAGCAGTGCAAAGGCCCTGCTCTCGTGGACCTCATGAATGGTGGTGCCAGTTCCTGGGAAGAGGGGGACTGGGTGAGGGGTGGCACAGATTTTAGGAGGGGGACTCAGGAATTGGGTCTTGGTCAGGTTAAGTGGAGGTGGGGTAGACAGCGCTCTGCTCCCAGGCCTCTGGGCTCCCTCTTCCTGTAGCCCCACACTCCCCATAATGGCTCCCTGCTCTTCTTCTTCACCCAACAGCCAGGATAATGCAGACTCCACTGACCACTACTGTGCCCGTGCTCCGGCTCCCCCGGGGCCCTGATGGCTTGAGCCGAGGCTTTGCCCCCGACGGACGCAGAGCCCTCCTGAAACCGGTGGTTCCTGAAATCCCGGAGTCTCAAGAATCTCGGGAATCCCAGGAACAGCGGGCCCGAGCCGCCCTTCGGGAGCGCTACCTCCGCAGCCTGCTGGCCATGGTGGGGCGCCAGGTGAGCTTCACGTTGCACGAGGGTGTGCATGTGACCGCCCACTTCGGAGCCACTGACCTGGACGTGGCCAACTTCTACGTGTCGCAGCTGCAGACTCCGATAGGCGTGCAGGCTGAGGCGCTGCTCCGGTGTAGTGACATTATCTCATACACCTTCAAACCGTAAAGATGTGATCGTGTTCATCTTTCTTCCTTGGGCGTAGCCACAGCCTCCCAGGCCTCCATATTCTCCTGAGCTTGGACCTCTGGGCCCCAGAGAGTTCGGAACACCCTTGGAATTTTGAGCCAAGCTTCAAGCAACTCTGGCTTCTTGGGACAGTAAAATTCTGCGGCCCCAGGAGTTCTAGATCCTCTTGAAAGGAAGGCTGTACCTCACAGAACTCTAAACTGTACAGATACATGGGCCTCATGCCCATTCCTGAAGATTCCGGGTGGAGAAAGGGAATAAAGGAAGGCAAATTGTCTAGTGGGAAATTGTCTGTTGAAGAGGCTGCAAAGTTCAGCCGTCCTGGAAATACTCCCCTCCTGCCAAAGTACCAGTTATCCCAGGAAAATTTGCCTCCTTTTTTTTTTTTTTTTTTTTTAATGTACCCTATAGGGATTGAGCCAGACTTAGGGAGTAGCGGGGTGGCTATCCACGGGCTGAATCCCATGGAGCTGGGCCAGGAAGGGGACACGTCAAGGGAGTGGGAGGAACTCCGATAAAGGTGTGGTGATTGGACCTCCCGCTAGTCTCTGGGAACGCTGGAGCGACCTGGATGCCAGACTTGGGAGATTTAGACTTGATTTCTTTTTCGGGTGGTCTAGGATGTCCATAATGAGTTGCGCGGCTCGCATTGGGTCACATGGTCACGCGCAAGGGCTCCTCCTATTGCCTGGCCTCTGGGTGGGTAGAGTCGCTTCCCCGCCCATACGGGGACTGGTTGGGACCTGTCTAACCCTGTGTGGCGGCACCACTGGGAAAAGGCAGAGGATTAAGGGTTAGGGTGAAACTTTGCCCTTTCTCCATTTCACCCCAGCTGTGTAGCGTGGCCGTCCGTATCACTCGCTTTACTTAGCCCCATTACTAGTAGTCTTTCAGCAGATTTGTTTTTATTTATTTATTTGGCCGCCGCGGGCGGCATGCGGGATCTTAGATTCCGGGCCAGGGATCAAACCCTTGCCCCCTGCAGTGGAAGCGCCGAGTCCTAACCACTGGATCGCCAGGGAATTCCCTCAGCAGATTCCCTTTTTTTTTTTTTTTTTTGCTGTACGCGGGCCTCTCACTGTTGTGGCCTCTCCCGTTGCGGAGCACAGGCTCCGGACGCGCAGGCTCAGCGGCCATGGCTCACGGGCCCAGCCGCTCCGCGGCATGTGGGATCTTCCCGGACCGGGGCACGAACCCTCGTCCCCTGCATCGGCAGGCGGACTCTCAACCACTGCGCCACCAGGGAAGCCCAGATTTACTTTTAAAAAGTAATTTCTGCCCCCTCTGTAGTCCCATCTATTTAAGAAGGTAAGTGAAGATTCCATTAAATATGGATGAGATTTGCTTTGTTCCTCCTCAGTCGTCAAAGCGCGGTGGCCAGTGAAGTTGAATGAAGCATGTGGAGAGCCTCAGCTCCCATATGTCCATTCACAGAGCTACCTTTGGCGACTCCTGGGCCTAGCTTCGAGTTGCCTAAGCAACGATGTCGCCTGCTCCTCCCCACGTATCCTTTTTTGGTTTTAGCTCCTCCTTCCCCGAGTTGCCTGTTGGGCTGGGATAGCGTGGAGAAAGTGCGGATGCGAATATTAAGCGACTGAATCGAGCCCTTGTGGGGGTGTGGCTTGAGTTCGTGCTAGTTCGCTACTGGCTCCGTGATCTACCTGGTCCATCGCCCGGTATTTTGGTTGGCAGATTGATCCCTTGCTTTTGGCATTTCTTCCTTCGTTCAGTTTTTTAAACAACTTAAATCAGGGCTATAATATTCCTTATGGGCTCCTATTTCAATTTTTAAATTTAAATTGTATTTTATACAACGCTATCCAAATACAGAGGGTTATTGATGAAGCTGCAGTCTGCAAATGGAAGGCTAGAGACTAACCAGCAAGTGGGGACTGGCTTCGTCTGCAGGCAGATGGTCCCTCTGTCCGCATCCATCACCTGTACTCATATATTCAACACAGCTTCTGTCGCCTTCCCTTTCAAGTTCTCCATCTCTTTACTTCTGTCCTTACCAGTTGGCCTAGCCCCACCAAGCAGATATTTTTATTTCTATCAACTCCATTCCCTTCTCCGTGCCTGAGCTCGTGACGAATATCTGAGAGCCTAAACATTAGTTATCTAGATTAAAGCGGGGAGGCGCGGTGGGGGCGGCTCAGGTTCGCGCTTGCGCGCTGCTCTGGGAGACGGCGTCCACCTCGCCCCGCCCCTCATATTCTGCAGTTCCGGCTCTGCAGATTCACTGCTCACGTTTCTTTTTCTTGTGGCTCTTTCTGCCTTTTGTTTGCCCCCTTTAACAAAGCACGAGACAACTCTACCTGCAAATAACTTAAATTGATTTTCTGCTTTTCTGGGTACTCGGCGGGCTCACCGGCCCTTAACGAAAGTGCGGCTGCGAACGAGCAGGCGCGCACGGGGCTCGGGGGAGGCGCGCTCGAGCTCCCGGCGGCGACGACTACGACGACCAGGAGAGCGGACGGAGGCGGCGCCTGAAGCAGTGGTTGAGCCCATGCCCCGGGACGGCGGGAGGGCCCGGAGAGACAAGTCCGGGGCCCGGGGCATGTCCCCAGGGCCCCCGTGAGGAGGTGGCGGCGGCGATGGAGGTCCCGCCGCAGGAGGCGCCGCCCGAGCCGGGCGCGGACGGCGAAGCCGAGGAGGCCCCCGCCGAGGCCCCGTCTCCCAGCCCCGCATCGCCCCCGGCCGACGGGCGCCTCAAGGCTGCGGCCAAGCGCGTTACATTCCCGTCCGACGAAGATATCGTGTCCGGAGCTGTGGAACCCAAAGACCCGTGGAGACACGGTAGCTACGGCTGGAGCGTGGAGGCGGGCTGGTGGGGGACCTGGGAGTCAGTGCAGACCCCAGCACAGAGGTGGAGCTCAATAAGTTGCACCTAATGATTTAAGGAGACAGTCGTCAGTTTAGAGCTGGAGAGTGTTAGAGAGGAGGTGGCTGTTGGGTTGGGAAGGTGAAAAGTAGCTGGTTTATGCTACTCCCCCCCTCACCCCCCCCAAGGGACGCTGAAGGTGATCTGTTTAGGAATTGAAACGGTGAGCAATCAAAGAAAGTTTGGTGGCTGGGGAGATTAGGAGGGCGGTAGCCTTTGAGTTTATAGTTTCCCCAGAGAAGGATAGAGCGGTCAGGGGAGGAAGAGTGGGTCAACATTGGCGCTGAAAGGGCAGTTGGAGGAGTTTGATGGGCCCATGGGGACAGAAAGGTTAAGTTGCTGTTCTGCAAGCCTCGGGGCAAGGGATGGTCATGTGGTTCACTTCCTTGGGTGAAAGAAGGAAGAGGAATAAACCTGGATTATGGCTCTAGACCAGTCAGTAGATCCTGGGGCTGGGAAAAGGGAGTCAAAGTAAACAAACTTGCCAGAAAAGTAGCAGAGTTGGTGGTCAGTTTGGGGGTGGGTAAGATAGAGGAGATATTCAGTCTTGGCCTTAAGAAAAGTCACTGCGTGCCTCCTTTTCCTCTCCCCCCAAAAAAAGGGAAGCACAGCACTGTCAGTCACTCAGGAGCAGAGGAACTTTGGAGCCTGGCTCTAGGAGGGTGTTTTTTTTTTTCTCTTTCCCCTGAGGAAGCATTGGGGAATTGGAGTTGCCAGTCAGTTGAAGGTGAGAGCATTGAAGAACTTTGGTGGCTTGAGGTGTGGGGAGAGAGAGCAAGTCCATGGGCTGTACGTCCTCTGGAGAAGGTCGGCTCAGTGTTGAAACTGAAAGGGCAGTTGGAAGAGTGTGTTTTATCCATAGGGCTGGGAAGGTGGAAAGTTGCTTCAGGGGTGGATTGGCAGTGTTGAGTCCTGGCCAGGTCTGGCAGTCTTGCTGGGATGGAGCCCGCAAAGAGAGGGATCAGCCTGGCCCCGGCTCTACAGAAGTTGGTCTGTTGGCCCTGGGGAGAGAGGAGGAACTGTTGCTAGTCTGTGGGCAGTGGAGAAATTGGTGGCTTTGATGTGAGCGTGGGAGACGTGGGAACTGGAAGCTGAACACACGGGGAACCACCATAAATGCCATCTTGGCCATTAATTGTTAAAGAGACGGTGGTTAATTTAAAATTCTTGGCCTTGGGAGCCAGCCCAGTCCCTGCGCTCTTGGCCCCAGGAATAGGCGGGCACTTTTGGGTTGGAGGGCTTGGGGGACTGGGGCTGAGGAAGGGAAGAGTTGGAATGGGCCTCAGCTACAGCATGATATCCAGTCCAGGAAGCGGGAAAGACCTGGAGAGGCAGAGCAGGATGGTGATGAGACGGTGCTCCAGTTCAATCCTGACTCCCATGTACCCGAAGCATAACCTCAGGCTGGGTACCTCACTCCTCGGAGCCTCCGTTTCCCATCTGTAAGTGGGCGAGAAAACTACGTCACAGGGTTTCAGAGAGGACTGACTAAGATTGTGTGTGCAAAGTGATTGTCCAGGGTGAGCCTTCATAAAGTCGCAGGTATTGTTGGTCATTTTAGGGGAGATGTTAGGTGCTACTGGTCATTTTAGGGGCCAGCCTAGAGGAGTTGGTTCACGGAGCTGGGACCTGGATGTTTCCGCTTCACAGGCTTCCAGGAGAGGGCCAGAACGGTGGTCCATTTGTGGGCTCAGGGCAAGGGGAAGGGAAGGTGTTCCGTTTGTGGACGTTAGCGTAGCTGGAGATTCTGGAGCGGGGAGGGGTTGGGAGTGGGGGAAAGTTTCTGGTCTGCAGGTTCCCAGAAGGGGAACAGCTGTTTGTTACCAGCTGTTGGGCTTTGGGGAAGCCATTTTTCCTCTCTAAGCCTCCTGTTTCTTTCTCTGCAAATGGAGGTGCTAATTTCTACTGTGGAGTAGTCGTGAGGATTAAATAAGACAGTCCTTGTAAGTTCCTGCCACATAAATAAGAGCTGCTGTTATCCAGGCAGATTCAGTCCGGTTTTGTTTTTGTTGTTGTTGTTTTTTCTCTTGTGGGCAGTTGTGGAGATGCAGTGAAGGAGTTTGGGGGGGGGAACCCCCGGGGGGGGAGGGAAGAATGTCGAGAAAGAGGGTCAGTTGGCGTCTGGCTGGGAGGGGTTGAGAGGATGAGGATGGTCGCTGACTGGTCTGCCCCCCGGTAAGGGGTGGAGGTGGTGGTAGCGCACGGGCTGGGGGAGTCTCTCATGCCTGGAAGTTTAGGGAGGGGCGGCAAGGACGGGTGTGGACTCACACTCTGGAGGAGTCGGTGGGTCTGAGGTGGAGAGGTGATGACATGGAGAAATGGATCGATATTTTCGGCTGGGAGAGTTGGTCCGTCTGGGCCGGGGAGAGGAGTTGCCACTGACCTGACAGTTGGGGGATCTTGGGCCCCAGGCAGAGGAGGGGTTGTTGGTGAAGTTGGTGAGTTTGGATGGTGGGATTTGGCGGGCCTGGCAGTGCCTGAGGAGGACAGTGGAGGGGTGGGCTGGCCTGGGAGTGAGGGAGGTGGAGGCTCGCCCCCCAAGCCGTGGCAAGTCGGGCCAAGGGACTGCCTAGTTGAGAGAGCCAAGGATCTTGGCTGGGGGCTTCAGGGAGGAGCCGGCGAGACTTGCAGGAGGGGCAGGAGATCTGTTGGAGTTGGTCTGTAAACTGTGGGAAAGCACAGGGGGTGTCATTTGAGCTGTGGCCCTAGTGGGAAGCGTGAGGAAGGAGTCATTCTGGGGCCTGCTGTGGTGACACGACCCCAAGGCCAAGGGTGAGGGAGGAGTTGGCGGATCTGAGTTGCAAGAGAGGTCCTTCAGAAGCTGTTCTCCATCGCAGAGTTGGAGAAGTTGCCTGGGCCAGGAGGTGCAGGAGCTGGGAGCTGGGAGCTGGGAGCAAGCAGCCACTAGAGGAATTGGGGGCCCCAGCACAGGGCGCCCTTTCAGCAGGGCCTTGCCCTGGGAGGAGAGCTCAGCTAGGCCCTGACACAGCCTCTGACTGGGGTGGAGGAGGGCTGGGACTGAGACTAGGTGGTGGCCCAGCTGGGTGGGAGCCTCTGGAGGTGTCTGCCTAAGGCAAGAGCCCCATCAGGCCCTGTCAGAGGTCACGTGTTGGGGGATTCCTGGAGACCAGACATCTGAAGGAGGGAGATGGTGCAGGAGGGTCTCAGGCCTACAGAGGGTCAACCCGGCCCAGCACTCAGAAGGGCCTTCCCTGGCTCCCATGTCACATGGTGTCCCCGCCTGCCCCCAGTGCCAGGGGCCTGCTTATTTTCTCATTGCACTAAAGGCCATCTCCTGTTACCATGCACGTTTATTTCGTTTCGGTGGTCTCTTTCCCCCGCTGGAATCGGGGAATAGACACTGTCTGTCCTCGTTTCTACCCAGCCCCTCGAAAGACACAACAGTTATCGTGGTTGAATGAACGCCAGGGGCGTGTGTGCAGCCGTTTTGGAAGGGGTGAGGCCAGGCCATCCTTGGGGCCCCTCTAGCCGGGGTGCGCCTCCAGGCCAGCCCTGGCCGCAGCATATGCTGCGGCCCTAGCAAGGCACTTATTCTTGCTGAGCTTGTCTGTCTCCTCATCTGTGAAATTGTGATCCCTGCCCTGCTGACCACCCAGGATATCTGAATGGAGGGCATGGACCTGGTGGGGAAGGCAGGGTCTCTGTGGCAAGCCGGTTGCGAGTGGAAGGGACGTGAAGCTGGGGAGGAGGCTGCCTCAGTACTGCCAGGCTGGGCACAGGGTGCGCTCCACTCTCCCTGTGGGGGGTGGAAGTGGATGCCGGTGGAGGAGGGGCTGGCCTGGTGCACGCCCCCGCCCCCCAGTCCCGTGGCGGCAGGCCCTGCGTTCCCAGCTCCTCTGAGGACCAGGGCCGGTTGTGTACCAGGAACTCTTCAGACCAAACTGAAAGAATGACCTGAGGCTCAGCTGTCTCCCCAGTCCCAGCTGAACGCCGTGTGGGGAGGAGACATGGGGTTTGCGAGGCAGGCATCGGGAGAGCACATGACACCGGCTGCGGTCTCTGAGGCTGTCTCCCCTCCCTCCAGTCCGGCCCATGACTCATTCCCTGCTCCCTGACCTCCAGCCTGCGGAGTCTGTCCTGGAGTGGGGGTAGGGGAGTTGTGCCCACCAGGAAGTTCCTCATGTGAAGTGGAGGTGTCTGCAAGGTGCAGGGGGCCGGAACGTGCCCACCTCTAGCTGCCCAAGCTTTGAGGCTGGGGTGGGGAGGGGGGAGGGGTGGTGGGGACAGTGGCCACGATTTTTTTTTTTTAACGTTTTTATTGGAGTATAACACACAATTTATTGGTGTGTTAGTTTCTGCTTTATAACAAAGTGAAACAGCTATATGTACACAGGCCATGATGTTCTTAAACGACGATCAGAGAGGATGGAAATAAATGCCTTACTGTTTGTTCTCATTGAAACCCGTGCTGCAAATTTAGTCCTTGAAACTGGTTGGACTGGTGAGAAGGTACCTGTCAGTGGTGGGAAGAGGCTCTCTTACTAGTTAATGGCTCGTTTTAGCCTAAGTGGTGGGTGGTCTTGCTGGGGCGGAGGGAGTGGGGTCTTGGGGGGCGGCTTTGATGCTTTCGCCCAGATTTCCATGTGGGCCCAACCTCACCTCCTACTGCTGGTGTTGGCACGTAGACTCTGCCGTGTGATTTTGGGCAATTGTTCTCTCTGCCTGTGATTTTTCTCTCTATAAAATACAGCTGACATTAGTACCTCCTCACAGGGCGGTGAGGATTAAGTGAGATAACAGCGTCAACAGCAAGCACTCGGTGGGTGTCCCCCTCGTTATTCCGGTCGTTGCCAGCCTCCCCGCCCCGCCTCCCCCCCCCCCCCCCCCCCGCGCCCTCAGTGCATTACTGTCTCCCCTAGCGTCTCCCTCGTCAGAACCCTGCTGTCTGTCCGTCAGAGGCCTACTCCTCCGAGACGAGTGCCCCGACGTCCCTGACAGGGATGATCCTGCCCGTTACAAGCTGGGTGACTCTGGGCAAGTTGCCCGGTCTCTCTGAGCTGAAACTCAATCAGCCTGTCTCGGCCCTCCCCCAGCCTGAGAGGCAGCAAGGGCACCAAGAGTCGAGCTCAAAGCATTACCTGCAGCCTCTCAGCCGCTGGCCGTGACTGTCGACAAATTACGGCTGCCCCCTGAGCCCCTCCCCTCTGTAGAATGGCCCGGCTCCCCGGCCCTCTGCCCCGTGGGGACCCGACTGTGTGGACGGGCCTGTGTGGGGAGCGCCTGCTTCGCCAGGCTGGGCCCTCTGCGCCCTGGGGCTCAGGTGGGCCACCCTCCTTCCTACACCCGCTGCACTTTCTCATCATGTTTCCCTCTTCAAGGGCGAAGACCACGAGAGTCACCTCTGTGACCTCTGCCTGGCGCCCAGGAGGGCTCGGGGCACCAGCCGGGGTGATGAGTGGCAGGAGAGTGAGGCTTTCCGTCGGATCTCATGTGCCGCCGTGGCATTTGGGAGAAAGCTTCTGGGAGGACTTGACTGGCCTGTGCCCGGACGGGGCTCTCCCTCAGCGCCCCGAGGAGGAGCTCTCGGGCCCCGTGGGGTCCCCTCACCGCGGGCGCTCGGCACACGGTCATCCGGGGGGTCGTCTGCGGTGTGAGCGCATGTTACTGGGAGCCAGGCGTCTCCTGTCTCTCACAGGCGTTTGGCTGCAAAAGTATTAAGAAGCATGGAGCCAGGCGCTCCGGGCTGAACTGGCCGTGACTGAGGCAGCTTCTGGGAATGGAGGCCAGGAATCTGTGTTTCTAGAAAGCTCCCCTGACGGCCAGGTTTGGCTGTCCTTCTGCTGAGGGCCCTTGATTCAGCTCAGCCACTCAGCACTCAGTCCCAGGGCTGCCTTCCAGACCTCAGTTCGGGGGTTGGCCGGGATTGGCCTCATGGACTTGTTTTAGAGCGAATTGAAGTGTCGGACTTGCGGGAACTGCAGAAATGTGATTTGGGCGGGCAGCCTGCTGCGGTGGAGCATAGAGGGGCCCAGGCCGAAGTCCCTGCTCTCCGGGTGACCCTAGCAGTCACCGCTCACTGCTCCCACGTGCCCATTGCTGGGTTGAGTCTGTATCTCTGTTACACCTCCCAGCTGCCCGGGAGGTAGGTGCTATTCTTTCCGGTTTGTAGATGAGGAAATAGAAGCACAGAGAGGCGAGGTCACTTGCCTGAGGTCGTCACAAAGCCAGGCAGCGGGGACCTGGGATTCAAACCCAGGCAGTCTGGCTGCGGGGCCTGCGCTCTTTGTCCCTGTGTCCCGGCTGTGTGAGCTTCGGCAGGTTGCTGCGTCCAGTTCTGCATGCCGTATAGTTTCTTCATCCTGAACCCATGACCGTTTGTAAGACGGAGATGACGATTCCAGCCTCGCCGGGTAGTGGAGGGATGAGAAGCAGACTGAGTGAAGGGCCCAGCTGGCTGGCACTCAGGAGGGGCTCGCCGTCGTTCTTGGACAGCTTCGGAGGCCTGGGAGGTTCACGCAGCTTCCCTGTCCTCCCCATCGGGTCCTTATCCTGACCCTGGGCCCAAGTTCCTCGCGTGCTACACAGTGTCGGTACATGGTAGGCGCTCAGTACCTCCCGGCCGAATGCGTGAGCAGCCTCTCGTTTAGTGAATGCGAGTGTTAGGGGTCTGGGAAGAAGACAGGCCCGGCCCCGCCTCCATGGAGGTCACAGTTGAGTGAGGGAGACCCACAGTAAACAGTTCTAATCCAACCGGGGTGCCCAGGACGCTGACTGGGAAGAGCTGAGGGCTGACGGGCAGGGCAAAGGTGGCTTCCTGGAGGAAGGGCCATCTCAGGCCTGAAATCACTGGAGTTAGCCCCTTGAGGAGCAGTGGAAGTATGTGCGAAGGGTTGGAGGCAGAGAGAGCCAGTGAGGAGCATCTGGGAAGAGAAAAAAGCTGACCTTACTGGAGTCGGAAGTCTGGAGTTGGCGGCAGGAGGGTCGCAGGTGAGACTGGAGAAGGCTGGGGGGGACCACCCAGGTGGGGCTTTGTAGGCTGTGTTAGCCTGAGGGTGGCGGGGAGCCAGCAGGTGGGGCATGCCTACTGTTTTTAACAGAACCTTCTGGGAGTGTGGCGTGAAGAGGATGAGACCGAGGCTGGGGACCAGGGAGGTAGCCGTGGGCCACGAGCCTGTAGGCTCTTGGCTCCATGTGGCCCTGCACTGGCCAGTAGCTGACTTTTTTTTTTTTTAATAGATTTAATTAATTAATTAATTTATTTATTTTTGGCTGCATTGGGTCTTTGTTGCTGCGCGCGGGCTTTCTCTAGTTGCGGCGAGCGGGGACTACTTTTAGTTGCGGTGCGCGGGCTTCTCATTGCGGTGGTTTCTCTTGTTGCGGAGCACAGGCTCTAAGTGCGCGGGCTTCAGTAGTTGTGGGTCGTGGGCTCTAGAGCGCAGGCTCAGTAGTTGTGGCACGCGGGCTTCATTGCTCCGCGGCATGTGGGGTCTTCCCGGACCGGGGCTCGAACCTGTGTCCTCTGCATTGGCAGGTGGATTCTTAACCACGGCGCCACCAGGGAAGCCCCTAGTAGCTGACATTTGACTTCTTCATTTATTCACCAGATTTATCTGAACCTCCCCCTCCCCCAGAAGGTTTTGCCATTGCAGTGTTCTCCCTAACACTTCCAAGGTGACAGTTTCCCCCATCCGTTCTCTCCTTGGGTCTCTGAGCTCCAGCCCCCCCGCCCCCCGTTAGTTCCTCCTGCCCTTGGGTGAGGTGGTGGGCAGTGGCCGCTGTGCACTTGGGTGCTCACACTACCTCCCCCGTGTGACCTCAGCAGCTGGCTTCACCTGTAGAATCCCCTTAGGGCCCCCACTTCCCGGATCCAGAAAGCTCTAAAATCTGCCCCAGGCCCTGCTGGGGGTCTTACGTAATATTTCAGTAGTAGGTATCCTATCACCTTTCTGAAAGCCAGGAAATTCTGAATTCTAGAATATGTGGTCCTAGAGTTTCCAGTAGGAGACCGTGGAGCCGGCAGTGGACCCCGTTCCCGTATCTGTGAAGCGGTGGTAACAGGAGAGGCAGCCTGGGGCTCGGGCTTTGGAGCGTGCTGGTGCCAGTCCAGCTCTGCCCTGAGGTGGTCGCCCAGCTTCTCTGCCTCAGGATCCCCATTTGTATGGGGATTGAGGATTCGATTATTCGGAACTTGGGAAGCGACTGGCCCAGTAACCAGCTACTGCGGGCACTCAGTAAGGGCTTGTTAGAGTTGAATGGGGTCGTGTCCCTCGTGAGCCTGCCCGGACTCCCTCCTCTCTGAGAGCAGGCTGACCGTCCCGTGACCCTGGGCTGGATGGGATAGGCGAGCACTCTGCCTGCTGTGAATGCAGCTGCAGGAATTCAGGCACGTCCCCAAACCTCCCTGTGTCACAATTTGCTCATTCGTGAAGCTATTTTGGCAGACGAGGAGTCTATTTCAAAGGTTTCTGGCTCTCTGGGAGGAGCCAGGCCCGGGGCCTTCGCAGCCAGGAGCACACTCCAACTCCAGCAGATCTGGTGAGAATGCCCTGGGTCCTGGACGTCACCGCTTCCCGGCTGCCACCGTCACTGCCCACCCTGGCCCCGGTGCTGCTCGTGTTAGGGCAGCCCCCTCTTCGGGGGGCTTTGCAGGCTAGAGCTGCAACAGGAGGCTGGGGTCTGGCGTTTTCAGTTGGTGTGGGAGAGATGGAGGGGGTCCCGTGTTCCAGAAAGGCGGTTCCGAGGCCAGGTGGCCACAGGAGTGATTGACAGCCATCATGCTTTGGTTGTCTCCCCCCCTGTCGGGAAGGCAGTTCCACGAAGGCAGAGCCCATCTTGCTTTGGCTTCCCTCTGGGTCCCCAGAACTTCTCGTGGTGCCTGGCGCTCCGCAGGCCCTCATGTGGATGGATCGGCGGTGGATGGAGGTACACAGTGGGCACTCTGTAAAGTTATTCTCACCCCCTGCCTTACTTTCTGCAACTGCTGTGGAGCCGTTGCCTCAGGGTGGGGGTGGCAGCTTGGAAGTGTCTGCTGGCAGCCGTTCGGCTCATGTCACTTGCCTGACACCCTCTCCCTTTCAGCGGAAGCCTGGGGTGGGAGCCCTGTGGTCTGATTCTGCGGAGGCCTTGTTGGATCCCAGCTGGGATGTCCTCCCCAGTCGGGTGGGCGGGCCCCTCTTGGAACCCGTTGGGGTCTGACTCGTGTGCCACCTTCACGCCCACCCCTCCGTCTCTCCACAGCCTTAGTCTCCTGCCAGCTGCCATCAGCAGTGTAGTGGGAGAGCCGCTCGTGTTCTGGGCAGCCCTCCCCTTTGTGCAAAGCAAAGCACCTTCCCAGCTGAACTCACTGGGTTCCTCAGAGCAACAGGGCTGGTGGGAGGGAGGAAGGGTGGGACTGCCGGAAGATGAAAGCAAACGCCAGGGAAGTGACCCTGCGGAGGGTCATGCTTTGGGATGGTGATGACGATGGTGGTGATCTAAGCTCTTCACAGCAGCCAGAAGGGAAAGCTGAGGCTCACGGGTGCCAAGGCCACACAGATAGTAAGGGAAGGAGCCGTGTTTGAACCAGAAGGCACAGGGCTCATCCTCTGCTCTCGAAAAGCCTCCAAGGGCTCCTTCGTCACCACAGGGTAGAGGCCACGCCCCTGAGCCTGGTGGGGGCCCTTCCCAAGCTGGTGTCTGTCCTCCTCGGTCCTGACCCAAGATCCTGGTTCCCTGTGCTCAGCCTTCCTGCACTGGCGCGCAGGTCGTCCCCACACAGAGTGCTGCTCTGCTCTTCCAGGTTCCCGTGACACCTCCTCACGCTGTTGTTATTTGTTTGGGTCCATCTCCCCTCACTGGACTCAGCAGCGCCGTGAGGGATGACATCTTATCCATCTGGCTCCCTGGAGGAGGCAAACCACCGAATACACCCAGGCACCACAGGGACTCTGAGCAAAGTGGGTCTGCCAACGAGTGCCCCAGGCCAGCGCCTCGGGGCCCGAAAGAGAGCAGGGGCCGAGGAAGATGTTCACTGGGTCATTTGTTCATGCTTCCATGCATTCATTCATTCATTCATTCCTTGCCTCCACCTCGCTCTGCTGTGAGCCAGGTGGAGGAGTCCTGACTGCTCTCCCTGCCCTCTCATGCCCCTTCTCCATTCCCGAAAAAGCGGACCTTGTTACTCCCCAGCTTCCAGTCACACTAATGGCCCACTTCCCCCCCACCGCCTTTCACACCCCATGCAGAATCCCTAAAACAGCTTAGGAGGCCGGTCCCCGCCGCCGTCGCTGACCACGACTGGGCTCTCCCTTCCCCATGTCCTCTCTGGGTTCAAGTGCCGTGGCTTCTTTTCAGTTCCTACATGCGAGGAGCTCCCCACATCGTGTCCTGGAAGGCCTGCCTTGCTGTCACAGCTCTAGCTTGTCCTTCAGGTACCAGCAAACCCTTCTTTCCTGGCGCACTAAATAGATTCCCGCCAGGAGGTGTCAGCGATCTGTTTGTCTGCAGGCCTGCGGATGTTCTCTCTTGCCCGCTTGACTGTAAGCATCGTGAAGGCAGGGGTGGGTTGGGTTCGGTGCCACTGTATCCCCTGGTGCCCACAGCACGTGGCACTGAGCCTGGCCCCGAGCAGGAGCTTGTATGGTAGGTGGAGAAGGAAGCGCAGTGGGATGCTGGGCCTCAGGTAGTAGATGGGCCCCGCCCTCACGTAGCCCAGGGCCAGAAAAGGAAGTCTGAAGAGAGGAGGAGGGCACCGAGCGCCCCTGCCGGGTCTGCCAGACCCCCAAGCTAGCCAGCCCAGTGGAGTGCGGGAGTGCAGGTCTGGGGTTGCAGACCCACTTCTGCTGTGGACTTGCTGTGGGTGGTAGGCCACGGCACTGCCCTTTCTGTGCAGCAAGGTGGTGTCTGAGGTCTTTTCCCACTGTGTGTGTTTCCCTGTCTCTGTCCATAGGTCGTCCCCACCGTTTAGGGAACTGAGTGCCAGGACCTCCTCCTCGTCATGGGGGGTTGGGGTGGGGCAAGAGAGCCCAGGTTTTGGTAACTTGGTGTGCCTTTCTACCTTTGTGGCGGGTGACCTGATCCCCTGCCCCACCAGCAACAAGGTGTGTCACAGGAGGAGGTGGAGGATGTCAGTGGTGTCCAGCCTCCGGCCCCCCAGCTCAGGCCTCCATCCTCTCCTTTTCCCCCATCTCCCTCCTTGTCCTGTGAATCCCCTTTGTTCCCTGGGATCTTTGCTTCCTGACCCAGCTCTCCCTACTTTGATCACAGTGACTAGAAAGTGCTGCATTCCTCGGGGGGTGGGGCTCGGGGGTCTTCTTCCTGCTGGGCCTGGGCTCGGCCCTCGGGGTCTGAGCTTCCCTAGGCTTCCCTGCCCTATCTCTGTCTTCCCACTGGACTTTGAGCCCCAGGAGGGCGGGGCTGGGCTGTCTTGGCCACTGCTGTGTCCCCAGTGCAGCTCCAGGCGCAGAGCAGGTGCTCAGTGAGCATTGTTCCATTAGGATAGAGTTGGGGTGTGGGTACTGGCAGAGCCCAGAGACAGAGCCCTCTGTGGAGCCCTGCTTAGAGCTCCCACTCCTGACAGCAACCTGACCCTGTCTGGTCCTGGGGGAAGAGCTCCCAGGCCGGTGAGCGCAGTGGGGGAGGCAGGGCCACCTGGCTTACTGTGCCGCCACCAGCTGTTGGGTCGAAACGCCTGTGCTCACTGACCACCCAGCTGTGAGAATCCCGGGCTGGCACAGGCCCCTTCCCTGTTCCCAGCATCCCGGTTATCAGGTGTGGAGGGATAACCTCCTTGTTTTCTAAGTGAGACAGCAGGCTGGAGAGGGCTGGCCTGGCATTCAGGATGGCTTCTCTGTAGCTTTGAGGGGTGGAGTGACACATCCTAGGGGTGGGCAAGTGAAGAGACCTGCCTCGTTGTGAACCTGGGTTCCCCGCCCCGACTTGCTGTGTGGCGTTATTATTAATAGGAAGTCTATGGGCTCTGGGGAAATGAAGATTCTCTCTCCAGCCCACTGGGCAGCAGAGTGAGCTTGTGCTGCGCGTGGCTCAGTTTTCTCCTCGCCCCCTTCCTGGAGCTGGTGAGGGGAGCTGGGGGAGAAGGGCATGCAGTCACCCTGGAAGCTCATACTACTTTGCTTCTTTTCTGACTTTAAAAGTAAGGTATGTTCACTGTAAAAGAGAAAAAAAAAAAGAAAGAGATGGAAAGTCTAAAGGAGAAAATGAAAATCACTTCTTAATCTTACCATCTGGAATTTTTTAAAAAGCTCTATTGAGATGTAATTCACGTACATTTCACCAGTGTAAAGGGAACAGTTCAGTTTTTCACAGAATTGTACATCTGTCATCACAGTCAATTTTAGAACATTTTCATTGCCCCCCCCCCCCCGAAGAAACCCTGTACCCGGCAACGCCAGCGCCCCTCCCCCACCCCCTCAGGCCACCGCTGATTGGCTTTCTGTCTCGTTAGCTTCTGGACATTTCCTATAAATGCAGTCATGCAATACGTGGACTCTCGTGTCTGTCTTCTTTCCCTGAGCTTAGTGTTTACAGAGTTCACCCACGTTGTGCATGTGTCTGTAGTTCATTCCTTGTTCCTGCTGAAGAACGTTCTGTCGTATGGATATACCGCTCTCTTCATCCGTCGATGTCCATTTGGGTTGTTTCCACTTTCTGGCTGTCATGAACAATGCTGCTGTGGGTATCCACGTTCAGGTTTTTGCGTGGCCGCACACTTTCATGTTTCTAGGAGTGAAACTGCTCGGGCATCTGGTGACTCTAACCATTTGAGCAACTGCCCCACTGATCGTGCCCCTCCGTTGAATGAGGGTTCCGCTCCCTCCACGCCACGTCCTTGTCGTTAGCCACCCCAGAGGGTATGAAGTGGTGTCTCATCGTGGTTTGGATCTGCATTTCCCTGACAGCCGATGATGTGGAGCATCTTTTCACGCGCTTCTTGGGCCCTTGTATATCTCCTTGAGGGAAATGTCTATTCAGATCCTTTGCCCGTTTTAAAATTGGATCATTTGTCTTCTGGTTGAGCTGTGAGAGTTCTATATATATTCTAGATGCAAGACTGTTATCGGAAACGACACGCACCACATGTGCATGAATGTCGTCAGCGTGAAATGCCAGAGCACTTCCTTCCCATCTCTTTTCTTTGGCTCCATACACTGCCACAGATGCATAAAAATAAAACTGGCTGGAGCCTGTGCATACGGTTGAATGTCCTGCATTTTTGCTTCATTTTCCATTTTTTACGAAGCATGGTTACAATCCATTGTCATCATCAGGCCGTTGCCATTTGTTCCAGCCATTTCCGCGTTGCTGAGCATTTAGGTCCTTTCCAGTTTTCAGCTGCATGAATAATGCAGTGACGTTCAGCCTTGTCCATAAATCTTTCTGTTCCTCACGGGCAGCTTTCTCGGAAGAAATTCTTAGAAGGTGGTTTTACCAGGTCAGAGGGTAGGAACCTTTGAAGTCTCATATACTGTCTGTGCCCACACAGGACTGGAAGCCTTGAGGGACTTGGTTGTATCTCTTGATTTTTTTTTTTTTTTGTGGAAAGAATGAATAAATGAATAATACTTGCATTTGGGTGTCTTGATGCCAAGGTGGTATTTTGTTTTAATGAGCATTCCTTTTTTAAAATTAATTAATCAGTTAATTAGATTTTGGCTGCATTGGGTCTTCGTTGCGGTGCGCAGGCTTCTCATCGTGGTGACTTCTCTTGTTGCGGAGCACGGGCTCTAGGTGCACCAGCTTCAGTAGTTGTGGCGCATGGGCTTAGTTGCTCTGCGGCATGTGGGATCTTCCCGGACCGGGGCACGAACCTGTCCCCTGCATCGGCAGGCGGACTCCCAACCACTGCGCCACCAGGGAAGCCCTGGCAGGTGGATTTTAACCACTGAGCCACCAGGGAAGCCTTTAATGAGCATTCCTTAACTAGTAGTTAACCTGTTTATCGTTACCATGTTAGTTACATACTTCCCAGAGTTGCTTCCTCATGCCCTGTGCCCATTTTTGTTTTGGGACTTTTTGTAAGCATTCTATGTCTATTTCAGATATTGAGTGTTTGGAATTTCATTATGCAGATAGATTTTTCCTCATTTATCATTTGCCTTCTGGAAAGGTGGAGGCGGGGGAGCCTCCTTAGAAAGAATCACTTTCCCCTTTGCTCTTTCACTGGCTCTCCAGCGCAGAGGAGGGGGAAGCAGCCCGGGCCCTGGGGGCAGTGCAGTGGCGGCCAGGCCCAGGCGAAGGGACGGCAGGTTCCGGAGAGGTTCTCCTGTAAACACAACTGCAGCCACTGTTTGCTGAGCACCGGGCCGAGCAATCCGGTGCAGCTGGTGGGGCCCCTCATTTTGTGACTTGGTACCATCAGTCACTTGCTGAGGTCACGCTTCTTCGCGGAAGGTGGCAGAGGCCAGGGCGGCCCGGGCCCTGGGCACATCCAGTCTGCCTCCGCTGCAGCCTTCATGAGTCCCCGGGAACCTATACCCCAGCTCCTCCAGCACGCACGTGCCAGGCCTCTGCGCTGGCTCTTGCCTCTGCCTGGGAGACTCTCCACGACTTTTGTGCATCTGCTGACTGTCTTGTGCCTGCCTCCTCCAGTGTAAGCAACTTGGAGGGGACGTTCTAGCGCTGTGGTCACTGCCGCAGCCCTGGCATCTAGAACAGCGCCTGGCACAGAACAGGCACTCGAAAAATATAGGAAGGAAGGAATGGGTTTCTGACTCTTACTGGTCTTTTAGGTCTCAGCCTAAATGTTCCTCTCTCTTACAGGTCTTGCCCAATGACTCCCTCCAACCTAAATGATCATCACCTCTGCCCTGTAAGAGTGTTTTCTTTCTTATAATTTGTCATTTTTATCTGTGTGATTATTTGCCTTCCTAGTAATTACTGCCCAAGGGCAGGGACGCAGATCTGTTTTGCTCTCTGTTGTCTGCCCAGCCCAGATCGTTAGGTAAAGAATGATACGTCCTTTAGTTCCCAGACAGACCTCGTGAGGGTAAGTGGTGTTACCTTTCGTAGAGGAGGAAAGTCAGGTTGGGCAATGAGAAGTTCCAGGCACCCAGTGTCCATCCCTGGAGCCTTTGCTGGACCAGTAAACAGCTCACAGTTACTTGATTTTAAAATTCCAAACTCAAACTCCCCAGTGCCTCCGAGTCCAGCTGGCCATCTGGCGCTTCTGCCCGGAAGCCTGAGGTGGGCAGCCTGAAATAGCCCAGCTGGTTCTGGCAGGGCTGGTTGTTCCCTGACGGGCACTGGCTTTCTCAGAGGTCCCCTTCCCCGAGCTTGGCCTGTCGAGCTTGGTACCTAGGACTTCAGTGGGTAGCAGTGATGGGAAGCAGGGAGCCCCTGAGTGTCTTGCAGACCCTTTTCAAGCACCTCGATACCCCCAGCCCCATGCTGGGTCCCTTGCCTGTTTGCCTTATTTGACCCTGACAGCGACCTTCAGTTCCCCAGAGGCGCCTCAGTTCTCTTTCCTCTGAGACTTTGCACGTGCTGTTCCCTCCGCTGCAACACTCTTCTCCCTCCTCCTGCTTTTTTTTTTTTGGCCATGCCAGGTAGCTTGCGGGATCTTAGTTCCCCAACCAGGGATCGAACCCATGCCCCCTGCACTGGAAGCACGGCGTCCTAACCATTGGACCGCCAGGGAAGTCCCTCCCTCTCTCTGCTTTTAAAATTATTGTTATTAAATTCTTTTCTTGGCATATGAACTGCATATGTAACATACGCGTAAGTTCAAGCGTAGTATAATGAACACCTCTGAGCCTCCCAATTTACGGCTGAGAGCATTGCCATTGACTCACCTCTATCTCTGGGTGGGCGGGTGGAGCACAGAGCCCTGTGACTACTACGACGCATACTGTGAATGTCATGCCTCTTTTTTTTTTTAAGTTTTATCACCTATGCGTGTATGCTGAAAAATAAGGTGTTTGGTTTAGCTTGTTTTTGAGTGTTATAAAAATGGCATTGTGTCGTGAGTGGACTCCTGGGGCTTGCCTTTCCTCTCAAAGTTAGTGTCCCAGTTCCATCCATGTAGATGCTCTAGAGTTTTCCATTGTGCGACTGTGTCTTAGATTGCCCGTTGTGCCGTTGGTGGACCTTTGGGCTGTTTCTGGCTTTCAGTATTACAAACCGGTACAGCTGTGAACTTTCGTGTACACGTCACCTGGGGTGCGAGCAAGAATTTCGCCAGAGTACAGACCTTGGAGTGGAATTGCTGGTTGTAGTTGGAGCTGTGCAGCGTTACGTGATCGTGCCCAGCCCTCTCAATTGGATATTCCCTCCTTTACTTGGCTGACTCCTACTCATTCTCCCTGGGTCTCCTTACCCGCTTTCCTTCCTTCAGCAGATGCCCGTGGAGCACCTGCCCTGTGCCAGGTGCAGCTGTGTTCCAGGGTGCAATGATGAATGAGACTCACAGACCCTGTGCTCACATGACCAGCATTGTCAGGTAGCCTCTCCTCCAGGAAGCCCTCCCTGACCCCCGGACCAGGTTAGGTGCTCTTGTGGGCTCTCCTACCCTAGCCCTGCCCCCTCGGGGTCATCACTGTCTGGGAATGGGTCTGTCTCCCCCACTGGACTGGGAGCCCCTTGTAGACAGGGATCAGAGCTGCTTTGGATACCGTTTTCACAGTATCACCGCCTGGGGTGGGGCGCAGAGCAGCGGTGAAGGATCTGTTTAGTTACTGCTGAGACACTGACCCTTGAGGCAGGTGGGATTAAGAGAGAGAAATGGAGTCCAGTATCCAGTACTTGTTGGAGTTAGACTCAGGCCCCAGGCCCATGTGGTCCAAAGTCCAGCACCTCCGCAGATGGCTGAGCACGCAAGATGCCTGGGACCCGTGCTTGGCCCCGTGGCAGAAGGAGGGACCGTGGCCTCTGCCCTCGGCAGCTGAGAGACAAGCCACTGCCCCAGCTGCTCCCTCCTCGGGCAGTGGGGAGGGCTGGGCAGCAGTGCCTCGCTGAGGAGCGGGAGGCCTGCCCAACCCTCTGGGACTTGGAGCTGGTGTGGGTGTTCTTTTTTTTTTTTTTGCGGTACGTGGGCCTCTCACCGTTGTGGCCTCTCCCGTTGCGGAGCACAGGCTCCGGACGCGCAGGCTCAGCGGCCATGGCTCACGGGCCCAGCCGCTCCGCGGCATGTGGGATCCTCCCGGACCGGGGCACGAACCCGTGTCCCCCGCATCGGCAGGCGGACTCTCAACCACTGCGCCACCAGGGAAGCCCGTGGGTGTTCTTTTGAAGAGGGCAGGACTGGGAGGTGTGCGAAGCCTTGCAAAAGGTGGACGAGGCAGGAGCCGAGGAGTCCCGGAGGAGCAGTCGGGGCTGCGAGGGGCGTCTCGGGCCTGTAGGTCTGTACCAGCTGGGACGGTGGTGGCTGCTGTGCTCAGAGCGCCCGCTGTGTACCGGGCGCAGCGCTGAGTGCTCTCCGTGCGCCAGCTGGTCCTGTGCGCACCCCGTCCCACGGGATAGGTGGTATTGTCGCCCCACTTCACAGATGAGGGGGGACCGTGAGTCGCAGAGGGTGGAGTCCAGCTCTCCCGGCTCGTCCCCCAGGAGTCTGCTGCCTTCAACCCTGTGCGGCGCAGTGGCAGCAAGCGGGTGCCTGGAGCGCTAGGCTGAGAGCTTTCCCTCCCGCTCCTGATTCTTCTCGGCCCCCTGCAGGGTGGGGAGCAGCACCGCCCGCTGCAGGCGGGATGACTAAGGAGCAGCGCTGCGTGGCCCCGCGCCACACCTGAGAGGCCCGGCCAGGCTGCTCCCTGGAGGCCTTTTCTCCTGCTGCTCTTGTTGGTCCTCATTTGTCCCCAAGGCTTCACTTCTGCGCCCTTGGGTGCCCAGCCCTGGGTAAATATTTGTCTTCGGGCAAGCAAGAGTGGTGCGACCAGGAGGCAGGGGACAGGTGGAGGCAGCTGGTTTGTAGCCAGATGCTTGGGGAAGCTCCGGGTGGAGCTGAGCACTTTGTTTGCCCTGTTCTCATCCTGCGTCCGCTCTCGGCGGTGCTGCCGAGGCGTCCGGCTGTGCGCCGCTGCTGATGGTGACTGCAGGTTAACTACGCACCAGCCTTATGCCAGACACTTCACACGAGTGATCTCAGTGACTGCTTCCAGAAGCCTGTGTGTGTGTGTGTGTGTGTGTGTGTCTGTGTCTGTGTCTGTTTCATTGGCACCATTTTCCAGAAGAGGAGACTCGACCGTAAAGAGATTAGGGCCTTCTCCTGTAGCGGTTAGGATCTGTTTAAGTTGTCAAGGCCAGAATCATCTACTTGGGGCCATGTGAGGTAAATGAGAGTGTTCACTGGAAGGGCACAGGGGCCTCTGCCAGTTCCCGGGCCCGGGGGAGGAGGTGGGTGCCTGAAAGCCGACGGGAACCAGAACTGCTTCCAGCTCTTTGGGCCACAGGCACTGCTGATGTGTTCCTCTTTCTGTCTGCTCACGAGCCAATAGTTTGGCCGTCCTGGTGGTCAGGACAGGACTGCCCAGTCCAAGTCCCTGGCGCAGGAGGCGCATGCAGGCTGAGCAAAGATCCCATATCCTTCCTGTCAAATGGGGCCTGAGAGGGCCAGGCTCACCCTCGTGGGGGCTTGGGGACAGCTCTCAGAGAAGGGGGCCTGGGCTCCACAGGCACCGCCGAACGCACAGTCTGCCTCCAGAGGCCACGCCCTCCGGCATCGGCCACACTGTTCTGTGTTGAGAAGGCAGGTTCGTGCCACGAGGCAGAAAGTCACCAGTGTCCTCAGATGTACACGTCTCTTTGGGAAGCTCCTTCCAGCTGGAGGCTCATGGAGGCCTCAGCGGACCTCCCGAGACACACACACACAGACACACACACACAGACACACACACACAGACACAGACACACACAGACACACACACACAGACACACACACACACACACACACACACACACACAGAAGAAAGCCCTCAGTCAGAGGCACAGTCTTGGACACTTGTGTTGGGTGGGTGTCGTTAGGCTCCACCCACCCAGGGTTGGACGTGTTTCCTTGGTGGTTCACGTGTCAGCCAGTGTTGAGCTCTGTGCCTGGACCTGTGCCGGGGATGCAGCAGGGCCAAGGGAAACGTGGCCCCTCCTCATGGGCTCGCGGTCCAGAAGGGGAGTCGAGAGAGACAAATCAGCCAGGCTGCCAACACAACCCACACAAGGGGGTGGGAGGACACGAGCCCAGGGCCGGGACAGAGAAGAACGTGGTGGGGCCGGTGGGCCAGCACGTGGCTTAGGTAAGAACATCAAACACCTCGGACTGTCCCACCCCCTCTCCGAACCTGATGAGTTGGACTCCAGACCCAGGCCTGTCTGCGCTCGTCTCTGTCCGGGCTGTTTGTCCTTGGCAAGTCCTCCACCTCCCTGGGCCTCGGTTGGTTTCCTCTTCTGGAAAGGGTGGGGGAGGGATATCGTACCCCAAACAGTGGCTGTGGACGGAAAGGTGGTCAGGTTTGGTTAAGAGCAGACTGTGGAGCCAGACTGCTTAGACCTGAATCCCAGCTCCTCCCTCGCTGGCTCTGTGGCCTTGGGCAGGCTCCTTAACTTCTCCTGCTTCAGGTGTATTTTTCACATGGGGAGTAAATCCTACCTCATTGGGTTGTTAAAAGCAGTAAGTGGGGACTTCCCTGGTGGCGCAGTGGTTAAGAATCCGCCTGCCAATGCAGGGAACACGGGTTCGAGCCCTGCTCCAGGAAGATCCCACATGCCGCGGAGCAACTAAGCCCGTGCGCCACAACTACTGAGCCTGCGCTCTAGAGCCCGCGAGCCACAACTGCTGAGCCTGCGTGCCACAACTACTGAAGCCCGCGTGCCTAGAGCCCGTGGTGCTCCGCAGCGAGAGAAACCACCGCAGTGAGAAGCCGCGCACCACAACAAAGAGTAGCCCCCGCTCGCCGCAACTAGAGAAAGTCCATGCAGAGCGACAAAGACCCAACGCAGCCAAAAAAAAAAGTAAATTAAATTAAAATAAAATAAATTTTAAAAAAAAGCAGTAAGTGAAGTAATACACTAGCAAAGTGCTATGTGTTTGCAGTTGTTAGTAGTAACACTTTAGAACTAAAAGTTACCCGTCACACAGCTGGCTCTTGGGTCCTTAGTGCGCCCTGTGCAACTGGGGACCCAGGGATTGAGGCCTTGACTCCCCCCCTCACCCTCGAGCACTGTTGGCTTTATCAGACTCCTGCTGAGTGTGAGGCTCCCTGGTGGGCCCGGGTAAGGCACATGTGACTTGGAAAGCTGCAGGCACCTCCTGACTGCACGTGTTTCTGTAACAGGATCTTCAGCTGGGCCAGGCAGCTTGGAGGGTCCAGATGGAGGTGTGAGGGTGCAGGCCGGTGGAGTAGGCAGGTCCTCCCTCTTCCTGGCTGGGGGTGTAAGCCCAGCCCGACCCCTGCAGCTGGCCATCCTGCAGTGCGTGGTGGTGGTACCGGCTCCCCGAGTCGTGATGCCTCCCTCCCAGGAGGAGGCAGGGAAGACCACTCTTGTCACCCCGGAAGCTGTGGGCATCACGGCCCCTTAGCAGGCCCAGGGCCTGAGAGGAAAGGACTGGCCATCTCAGCCTCTCCGGAGGGGCCTCCTGTCCAGGGCACAGTGTGGTTTCCTGCCTCTGTCACGTGGTTCTCTGGGGAGAAGGGAAGGGAGGCTTTGTTCGGTTCACAGAGCAAGTCATCTCATTCATTCACTGCAGGGATGTCCCTAGACTCAGGGAGCCCTTGGTCTAGGACGGAGAGTGAGCAAGCAGACAGGTACAGATCGGGTGTGTCCCATGAGGACTCAGAGGGAGGTAGTGGAGAATAGTGGGTGTGGGGGAATGCTGCTTTAGAAAGGGGCCGGAGATCCTATGCTAGTAAACTCACTCTTTGCCTGTTAAAAAAAAAAGGCGGGGGGCCAGAGAAGGCTTCTCAGAGGAGGTGACCTCTGAGCTGAGACCCGAATAACAGGTTAGGGAGAGCTGGGGGAGGGGGAGCTCTCTGACCCGCGGACCTAGAGGCAGGAGCAAACAAGGTTAGGGCTGGGGGGGCAGTGACGGGGAGGATGGGGTGAGCCCGTTGCAGGGCTGAGTCAGGGGGCCTCATCCTGGGGCAGGTATTGGCCGTTTCAGTCCCAGTGCAGGGACAGACAATGGAGACAAAAAGGGCCAGAGCCCAGCCTGTTCCTTGCCACGGTCACCATGAGCTCCTTACGTGCCCGCCTGTCTGAAGGGCAGGCACTGCGAGGTGGTGGGTTTCCCTTCCCTGGGGGATCTGCCTGGAGTGTCCCTGTGCATCCTCACCGGGTTCTATGCGCAGCCCGCCCTGGCGTGTGTTTCTGAAGGTGCAAACCCAAACACACCACCTGGGGATCACCTCAGCCCCCCTCAGCTCTGGCAGGGACAGGCAGAGGGGCTGCCCAGGCAAAGGCCCAGCCTCGTAGACCAGGCTGGTTGGAGTGAGGCGGGTGGCAGCCCCCTTCCCTTCCAGAGGAGCTAGTCCTAGAGTGGCCCCTGGCATTGGTGTGGCTCCGGGACAGATCGAGCTTGACATCACCATTGGCAACGTCGTCTCTGCTGGGTGGGCATGCGCTGCTGGGAAAGTTACTGCTTCCACCCTCAACGTGCTCTGCGCTCCCTCGGACCCTCTGAGTTGCTGCAGGGCTGGTGGGCGTGGGGGAAGCCTCAGTGATTCGTCATTCGGAAGAATAACTCATGACCGGCGTCCCTTCACTCTTCCTGAGGAGTCACAGGCGGAGGTTCTTCCGAACAGGCCGAGCTGCTAGAAATCCCCACTGGCTGCTCCCCTCCCCTCCGTCTGGGCCCGTCACTGCCCTCATTCTGTGTCCAGCCCTCCTGGCACCCAGCCGCTGTCCCCCAGAGCACCCTAAGGGAACAGGTGGTGTACGATCTCAGCCGGGTCCTAGGGGAGTCCCCAGCCTGGCAGTGGGCTGGGAAGCCAAGCCTGAGGGGTTGTAACTGCTGTGGACGGGGGCATCCAAGGACGCTTCTTGCTGGCGGGTGGGTAGCCGTGGAGCTGACTTTGGCCAACTCTGAAGGCCGTAGTGGCCCAGCAGTGAAAGAGGAGGGCCCGTGGAGTGCGGGGCCTGCGTGGTCACTCACGTGTCGCCACCTCTCTGAACCTCCTTTTCTTTGCCTTAGGTTGGAGGACTGTGAGGCTTCAGCTAGGGCACATGAAGGGGCTGCCCGAGGTGACAGCATAGTAAATGTCACTGTCAGTGGGCTCCCTGCAGAGCTCAGGGATGCCACCATCAGCAGGCTTGCGCTGGAGCCCTTGGTCCCCCTCCCTCCCCCTCATTGTGTGCCTCAAATTCCCCGACAGCCCTCCATCTAGCTGTCCTGTCCCTGGCCTGGGTGTGTGTTCCTTCCTTTCTCCAGGCCATATTCCCTGAGTACCTGCTGGGCCAGGCCCTCGGGAGCCACCCAGGGTGACCGCCACCACTGGACGCCAGGCCCGGCTTTGTAATTAAGGTTGTCGTGAAAGGCTGGCCTTGGCCTAACGCAAGCTTCCAGCCCCAGGCGTGAACCAGACTTTCCTCCCATCCCAAATGCTGCCTCTGGGCCCCGTGTGGACCACCAGCTCTGAGCGGCCGCTCCCCGCACCGCCCTTTAACTTTATTACGGAGATTTCCAGACATATGCAACAGTAGGGGCATAATGACCCAGGTGAACCCACTTCCCAGCTTCAGTAATGACCAGTATGTGACCGATCTTTATCCTCCGTGCTGCCCCACCCCCATTATTTTGCAGCAGACATCCTAGATATTGATCATCTCACCTGTACATTTTTCTGAGTTGCTTCTGAAGCTGTGGGGACGCTCCGCCCCAAGCCAGCTACCTCTGTTCCTCTGCTGTCATCTCCCCCCGGGCCAGGATGAGGCCGTGCTCTCTTGTGGCCCTGCACACGGTGGGTGGCTGTATGTGGTGCTCGGGGACAAGCACAGCCTCCCCCCGCCGAAGGAGGCCCCCACCCCGGGACGTGGCTTTGGGGGCCACCAGGAAGCCCAGTGGAGCGACTGGGAGCCTTCCTGCTCTGATTCCTGTGGCTTCGCTTGCTGCTCCATCTCTGTGTTAGTCTGCGTGCTAACAGCAAGCGCTGGTTTTTGTTTTCTTCCTTTATTTCCTAAAAGGTGGCGTTCACCAGCACAGTGTTCTGCACTGTGCTTCTTATTTTTGTCTGCGTCGGGTCTTAGTTGCGGCGCGTGGGCTCCTTGTTGTGGTGCGTGGGCTTCTCTAGTTGTGGCGTGTGGGCTCAGTAGTTGTGGCGCGCGGGCTTAGTTGCCCCGTGGCACGTGGGATCTTAGTTCCCCGGCCAGGGATTGAACCGGCGTCCCCTGCATTGCAAGACAGGTTCTTAACCACTGGACCACCAGCGAAGTCCCTGCACTGTGCTTTTTCACTTGATGTGTCTTAGATGTTGTTCCCTGTTGGCTCAGAGGGAGCTGCCTCATTCTTTGCGGCCGCAGAGAGTTCCTGTGCACGGGTGGACCAGCGTGTATTGACTGCTCCCCTGCTGATAGGTACTGGTGCCAGTTCAGGTCTCTGTTTGCAAACAGTGCTGCCATGAGTAACCTTATAGGTATATAAGTTTGCACCTTTGCAAGGGTATCTGTAGGATGATTCTCCAGGAGTGGCGTGGCTGGAGCAAAGGGTACATGCATTTGTATTTTGGAGTTTTGACTGGTGTAGCCAAATTGCTTTCAAAAGGGGTCGCACCGGTTGCTGGGGACTCAGCTGCCTGTCCTTCTGACTTCAAGGACCCACCGCCTGCCCCAGCCTCTGCCTTCATTTGCTCTGTCAGCAAATGGTCAGCACCTGCTGTGCACCCAGTGTGTGCCCTTCTGGGGTTGCTTCAGTGAACGAAAGCAGTGACATCCTTGCCCTCCTTGCAACATAAGCACACACAGATCCTAAAGCTTTCTGTTGGTCGTGAGTAGTGCCGCACGGAATGAAGCCGGGTACAGGGATGGACAAGGACACACACAGAGTGAGGCCGGGTACAGGGATGGACAAGGACACACACAGAGTGAGGCCGGGTACAGGGATGGACAAGGACACACACAGAGTGAGGCCGGGTACAGGGATGGACAAGGACAAAGGGGGCTGTTTTCTGTGGGGTGGTAGGGGAAGGCCTCCGAGGAGGCAGTGTTGGAGCAGAGACCTGCAGGCAGGGAGGGAGAGGAGACCATGAGGATATAAGGTAGAAGAGTGCTCTGAGCAGAGGCGCAGCAGGTGCAAAGGCCCTGAGGCCTTATATCCAGGTGGCTCTGTCACTGATGAAGATCGGGTGGGGACCTTGACTACTGTAGCCCCTGAGCCGGGTCTGCCCTCGCACCTCTAGGAAGACACCCCCAGTCCATGCTCAGCGGCTGAGGCCTCCATGGGTGGCCTCCCCCAGCCTCCTTGCCAACCCCCTCCTCTCACATACCCTGGACCCTCCCAGTCCTGCAGCTCACCACCCAGACGCACAGTGCAGTCTCTGCTTCTGTACTTTGTCCACAAAGCTCCCTCTGCCCAGGATGCCTTTCCCCCTTTGCTGTCTCACTCTTCAAGACCTTCTCTGGGAGACGTTTCCAGATGCTCTCTTCCCAGCAGATCCCAGCTGGCCTGTCCTCCATGCCTCCGTGATCCCTCCTCACTCCCTCTCACGGCTGGTGATGCTGCGTTGCGAATGCTTCTGGGTTTGTCTCCTTGTCCACACGGGGGCTCTGGGATAGGGCCAGCATGTGGGGGAATTGGTGGCTGCTTACTAGGGGACTTTGGGGGAGGGGAGAAGGCTGTCCCACACCTGCACTTCTCACCTGAAGCCACCGGTACCTGTGGATGTCCTGTGGAGACCCGGTCTCAGCAGGTGCTGTGGGGAAACCCCGGAGGGCGTCCCTGCTCAGGGCAGGACTGGCTCTCCAGGCCCCAGAAACCACAAAGAGAAAGACGGATCCCTCTGGCAACCTCCCTGTCCTTCTGTTAGAGAAGGCTGCGTTTCTGCCGCCCACCAGACCCCTGTGTCCAGCCTGAAGCTGAGGGGCCTGAGGACCGCAGGGCACCAGCGTCAGACGGGAACAGTCCTGGCTTTGACACCCCACCCCTTCCCAGCTGCATGACCCTAGGAGGCCAGTTAGCATCCCCAGAGGTGTCCTCCTCTGTGCATTGATAGGTAGTGCGCTCGGGGTATCTCTGCTCTGCGGGACTCTGATGAGGATTAAAGATCCAGCCACAGGGTGCCCGGCAGGATGCCTGGTAGGGAATCGGGGTGCAATAACGAGCATCTTGCACCTTTCTATACCGGGAGCGCTCTGAATTTGAGAGCCTGCCTCACAGAATGAGTAGTGTCTGGCCGGGTCTGGGCCTTGGCGTCCCTCTCGCCTTTCTCCGGGCCTCCTTGGTCTTCTGCACGTGGAGCAGGCCCCCACGCCCACCCCCCGCCCTGCAAGGTCAAGAGGGCTCAGTGTACCTTTGAGGCCTGGGACACTGGCCGGATGAGAGCTCCTCCATCTGTCCGTCACTCCTTCGCCCTATCCTGGTGCCCTCTCTGTGCCTGGCCCTGGTCGGGGCAATGCTGGGGACACGCATGGACCACAACCCCGGGGCTCCCAGTCCAGTGGGGGGAGACAGACTGGTCCCTTAGACAGTGACAGTTCAGTGTGGGCAGGGCTGAGGTGGGGGAGCCCAGAGGAGGGGTCATGGAGGGCTCCCTAGAGAAGGGGACCCTTGAGCCGAGGGTTGAAGTCAGAGTGTGATGCGTAGGAGGAGGGAGGGAATGAGGTGTGATGAAGCACTGGGCCTGCACTGGGAGGAAAGGGAAGAGGGGGGTGAGGCTAGAGCACAGTGCCCGGTGTGGGGGGGGGAGGGTCCCGTTCATGGACAAGGCTCCTAGCTCAGTCCGGAGCCCTCACAGCGCCCTTCGAGGGCCTCCCTGGGTCGTCTGCATGCCCCCCTCCGCAGATGAGAAGCCCTGAAGGGCAGGGCACCCGGTCAGAGCCTCCCTGTCCTCCTAGTGCCAGCGCAGAGCTTGGCATGCAGTCGGCCTCGGGCGATATTTACTGATGAATAGCAAGACGGTATCTAAGTTGGCATCCTGGATTAGAAGCCTAACTCCAAGGGGCTGAAGCCGAAAGGGGGAATTTATTGGCTTATGGATCTGAGGAGCCTTGAATAGTTTCACTTCAGGCCTCGCTGGATCCAGGGTCTCAGACAACGTGGTCCGTCGGGACTCTGTCTCTCTTCACCTCTGAGGTCACCTTTCCAGTGAGTCGGCTTTGTTCTCGGGAGGTTCTCTCGTCTTGGTGGCTGCCAGGGTGGCTGCCAGCAGCTCCAGAAGTGGGAGGCGACCTCAGCGACCCCTGCGGGCAGAGAGCTCTTATTTCCGGATAGTTCCAGCACAGGCCCTGGGAGGGGCTGTGGCTGGCCCTACACGGGTCAGCCACTGTGACAGGGGCTTTGGGAGGACAGTGGGGAGTGGAGGTAACATGGACGTCCCCCCCTGGGGTCCTGGGATGGCGTCACGAGGGAGGTGGTGGGACCAGTGCCCGTCTACCCAGGGAAGCAGGAGGCGAAGCGGGCCGGTTGGTGCTTTCACAGGCCAGGGCAGCCTCACCACAGGGGCAGGTGTGCGCCTGACGCGCCGTCTCCCTGGGGGACTGCTGGGGGTGTAGGCTTTAGCTCCCAGCTTCCACGTGCCTTTTCAGCACTGGCCTGGTCCCCTCTGAAGGTGTGAACCCAAGCGGCCTGGGTAGGGCAGGACTGTGTTCCACAGACAAGAGCCTGGGGAGTCCTGCAGGAAAGAGCCTGGAGAGCCGGGGTCCTGGGGTCCACATGGGCCTGGTCACCCACTTGCCACGAGACTCTCAGTTTCCACTGTCAGGTGGGGTGACGGCGATGGTGCCCTTCCCTCTTGGGGAAGGAAGGGCGTGACAGAGCCTCCCAGGGTAGGCTCTGCTGATGCAGTGGCCAGGCCCTGGGGAGTGAAGGCCACCTGCGGTTAGCTAATGGAGGGGGTTAGAACCCAGGCCTGGCTCTGGGCTGCCCAGCAGCTTCTGCCTCGCTCGTCACCTCTGGTGTGCCCAGTCCTGGCGGCCTCCCTGTTAGGGGACCCAGTGGGCTCCCCCTCCCCAACCCTGCTCTCCTACAGATTCAGTCCTCCCTAGACCTCACGTAGTTCCTGGCGCTGCTCTGCACCAGCCCCGGTGGCCCCTGTCTCAGGCTGAGAGCAAAGTCCTTCCTGAGGCCGTGTCCCCGTCGCCTCCCGCCTCCGCCTCCTGCCACGCTGGCCTCCTGGTGCCCGGGATCCTGCCAAGCCTGTTCCCACCCTGTCACACTTCCCCTCCCAGGGGCCACTGCCACCGCTGTATTTGTATCTGTCTCATGCGTGTCTCCAACTAGCTGTTGAAGCCCCAGCAGTGAGAGTTGGCCCCCTACCCCCTTGTCCCCACTCCGTCCCCACCCCCCACTGTTGCTTCCTGGTTTTTGACTCCCACTTGAATGAGTACCAGCTCCAGGCTGGCAGGGGTGGCCTGAGTCATCGCCCCCTGGTGCCCAACCTGTCCTTGCATCTTGTGGGTGCCTTTGCACCTGTGTGCAAAGGAGAGACAGACTTTTCTGCCTGTCACCTGATGCCTGGCCTCAGGTTTCTGTCTGTCCCTTTGTGAGGGCAGGTGGGAGGGGGAGCAGTCTCCGCTTGCCCCACAGCCTCTTCCTGGGAGACCGGTACCCGCTGCACACAGCAGCGTCCCTCCCCAGGGCTCAAACCTTCGTCTTGGCCCCGGCCCCTGCCTCCCGCTCAGGCCTGTCAAGGTAATGTGAGAATGAAGCCGTGTTCCAGTTACAGAGCAAGACAGGTCTGGGTGTGCGTTCCAGTACTGCCGCTCCTGGCTCCGTGGCCTTGGACAGACGGCTTGCCCTCTCTGCACTTGCTTCCCTCTATTACGAAATGGAGACAGAGCTGCTAGTTTCATAGGATCGCGCAGCTGGCTGAATGAAACTGTGCGTAGGAAGTGCTCAGAGTGGTGTCTTAACACCGAGTAAGTGCCTGATACCTGGGAGTGGTGACCACGGCCACCACCATCGTCATCTTTTTCTCAAGCTCTGTCTCCTGTTGAGTCAGGCCCCGCACTGGGTAGCTACTTGGCGGTGCCCTCACGTCCCTTATCTCCTGAGACCCTACAGATGTCCCTTTCAGAGAGGGAAAGAGGTTGTTGAGAATGTTTATCACGGTCTCACCAGGACAAGGATTGGAATGCAGGTCCTCTTATTCAAAGCCGTGACCTTGGCACATCTCATCCCGTGCTCTCAGCCCGTGCTCTCAACCGTGCTATGAGATGCCCCGTCTCCAGTGGGCAGCGTGAGATGCTGCCCGGGGAGGGCCTTCCCAAAGTCGAGCTCGCAGAGCACGGGAGGGAGGAGCCAGGATCCAAGCCCCCTGACTTCGGGCTGGAGTGGGGCCCTCACCACTTTGCAGCCCCGCCCTCTGGAACCTGGCCCCAGAGCTCCGACTCGGGCCTCCCAGCCCGGCCCAACCCTAGTGTCCAGCCAGCACACCGCATGGGCGGCCCTCCTCCTCCCCAGCTCACCGCCCGCACGCTGAATCCTCAGGGTAGACCGGGCACACATGCATGTCTGTGGGTGCCGAGCTGCAGCCTGGAGGGCCGGGCCCCATGCTTTGGAGCCACTGCGGCCTGGGAGAGCGGCCCGTTGACTCGCCGCAGCCTGTGTGGTTCGCTTAAGGCCGGACAAGTCGAGGGCGGATGACCTGAGGTAGAGGTCTTGATGATTTCGTCACAACATCACAAATGAGCAAGTGTGTGGCGGCCAGGGCTGAGCCAGCCGGCCTGGGCCAGCCCTGCCGGCTTGTACAGTGCTTGGGTGGCGCCTGGCGCGGCGGAAGCGCTGTCTCGATGCTCCACGTTATTTCTCCGAACCACCTGTACTGCCGTTCCCTTACCATTTTTTTTTTAATTGGTTCATTTAAAAAATTTGAATATGTTTCATCTCATTCATTTCCAAGTGATGGTTTTGATGTGATAGTTTTTTCTTCTTAGTATATGAATGAAACACACACATACGTAATGATTACTGCGAGGTTCTTCCCGACCCACCTGACACTCACGTGTGCCCACTGGTGACGGGCCAGGCCTGGGGACGTGCTCGTGATGCTGTTGGGGAAATCGAGGCAGGGTTGGGGTGCCTGCAGGCTGCCGAGCCCACGCCACAGTGCACCAACTGAACCCCCGCTTCTGTTCCTTTAGTGTCTTTCCCCAGTGCTGTCCCCACCTTGAACATGTGTCTCAGCATCAGAGGAAAGTGACAAGATGCACTTGTCATTCTTGTCTCCAGTTGCCCTGGGCCTTGGACCCCCATGTCTCTGAGTATGTCCATCTTTCCTACCCCCTGCTCTCAGCTTCCCCTGCTGTACATGAGTGGGCAGATGCAGCCTCCCCGAACCCTGGCTGTGACCTTGTGTGAGGCTGTGCCTGCATCCAAACCCCATGGGCGCCTGGCTGAAGGGGTGGCTGGATGGTACCTGTGGCTGGTATGGAGGTGGCAAGGTCAGAGACCCTGGGCCTTGAACTCACCAGGAGGCTCGTCAGAACAAAGACCGACCCACCTTGCAGGACCCCAGGGGACTTCAGGAGCTGAAAGTCCTAGGCGGTCAGGGAGGGCTTCCTGGAGGAAGGGATGTCAGAGCTGAACACCTAAAGGACCAGCTGCAGTTTGAGAGATCGCTTAGGGCTCTTATTCCCTGTAGACTGTCTAGGACAGCGGTCCCCAACCTTTTTGGCACCAGCGACTGGTTTCGTGGAAGACACTTTTTCCACGGACCGGAGGTGGAGCGGGTGGGGGTTATGGTGCAGGCGGTAATGCGGGTGATGGGGAGCAGCAGATGAAGCTCACTCGCTGGCCCGCTGCTCACCTCCTGCTATGCGGCCCGGTTCCTAAACAGGCCGTGGAACGGTAGCGTTCCGTGGCCCGGGAGTTGGGGACCCCTGGTCTAGGACACCGAGAACTGCTAGTGACGACCCCATGTGTACCCAGTACCCTACTTCATCCCCATCTGACATGAGCAGGCCAACCCCACCTTGGCCTGGGGGCCTTTACTGAAGGGAGTGTGTCTCTTTGGCCATCTGATAAAACCTGTGTGCCCTTTCTTGGAGTGATGATTTTTAAAGGCAAAAAGTAGGATTACAAAGGATATCAGTTAAAATACAGTTTATTAAATATTTAAAAAATCGTGATCTAGTAATTATGCTATTCCTTGTTGACACCTGAAATAACAGGATGTAGCAGCAGCTCGAATGACTTCCAAAGTAGTGATGAGCATTCAGAATCTACAAAAACTGTTACGTGATGTGAAAACACCTGCCATTTCTATTGAGGACAGAGTCCCAGGGTCTGCTAAACAATATTTCTTTTTTCTCTCTTTTTTGTGCTGTGTTAGTAAGAAGGAAATGCTGAATTTCATTTCAGTTCAGTTAGTGCAAATAAAAAGGCAGTTTTTCCCCACTCAAGTTCATGGACCCCCTGGGGGTCAGTGGCCCCTGCTTGGCTGGACTCCCTGAGGCAGCTGCAGGCCAGCTCCTGTTCCCCCGCCCGCCCCCAAGAGCTGGGAGCCACCAGGCACACGATTGCACGTCAGAGAGCTCCCTTGCTAGGCCTGCGGGGGGGCAGCTGACACTGGGGAAGGCTGCTGATCACCTATAGCTTCACCCAGGCTCCACCCCGCCTGCTTCCACCCAAGGAGGAAGAGAGGGGCAGAGGACCGGGC
Source organism: Pseudorca crassidens (assembly GCF_039906515.1). Lineage (NCBI taxonomy): Eukaryota > Metazoa > Chordata > Mammalia > Artiodactyla > Delphinidae > Pseudorca > Pseudorca crassidens. The sequence goes on along the minus strand of NC_090315.1, from coordinate 11,432,529 downwards.
CTGCCCTCTGGGAAGCCTGGGGCCTCTGTCGGCTTCTTTCTTCCAGGAGCCCCACCCAACACAGTGGAGAGAGTTCTAGAGCAAATATTTGACTCTGCCTTTTACCAGCTGCCTGACCCCAGGGAGGCAGCTTTCCTTCCCTGGAAGACAGGGTGCTGCTTGATGAGGTCGGGGCATACGGCCCCCGGCCAGAGCAGTGGCCGGAGGGAGCATCCTCTCAGAGATGCTTGCCCAGAAGCTCAGCAGGGGCTCCCGCTGGCCCATCTGCTGCTCGGCTGGCCCTGAGAGCTTTCTGCTCCCAGGCCTGACCCTGTCCCTCCCCTGCTCAGAGCCTTTCCTTCCTGCCCTCCTGGTTGCCCCAGCACAAAATCCAAGCTCTTATAGCCAAAAACTGAAACGAATACAGGTATCTTTTCACCTGGCGAATGGATAAACAAAATGCATACATCTGACAGTTACTACGTAGCACTACAAAGGGACCGAAACTCAAAACTGTTATGTTCCAGAAAGAAGCTGGCCACCAGAGGTCACATACTGTTTACCACCATTTTTGTGAAATGTCCAAAAAAGGCAAATCTGTGCAGACAAAGGCCAGCCTTACTTTCCACGCGGTGACAGGCCCTGAGCTTCCCGAGGACAGGGCTGTGCAGTTGTTGGGTTTGGGCTGCATCCCCTTGTTCATTTTGGGAGCCACTGCCTGTAACCATGGGGCACCAGGGCCGTGTCAGGGACTCTGACGGCTGCCATATCCCTGGGACAGGAAGCCCCGTCCTGAGTACCGTCCAGGAATATCTCACTGTTGAGGGAGCGGGGAGTCTGAGAAGCCACGTGGCATCTCAGTTAAGAGCTGAGTTCCGGCTCCACCGCTTAGCAGCTGTGTGGCCTTGGGCAAGGTGTTTCACTTTTCTGAGCTCCACTTCCTTATAAGGTCGAAGTGTGGATTCATTCTCTCATTCAAAAACAAACCCGCACAGATCAAAACACCTGCTCTGGGCCTGGCGCTGTGCTGGATGGTGTTGGGGACACAGTGGTGACCAAGACAGCCCCAGCCCTGCCCTTCTGGGACTCGCAGTCTAGAGGGGGAGACAGCTGACAAGTAGAAAAATGGCATGATAGTAGTTGTGTAATGTTCACGTGAAGGTGTTTGGGGAGCCTTGGGGAGTTGGGGAGGGTGGCGCTGGCTTGGTTTGGGGCCATCCGGGGACACCTCCCCAGAGCAGCAGTCACAGCGAGGCACCTCAAGGCAGGACTGAGCTCAGTGGGTTGCTGGAAGGAAGGTTTATCGTGGAGGGGGAGGGGGAGGGGGGATGGCACAGGCCAGTGGGCGGGAGTGGGGGAAGTCACAGGCCTGGGTCCTCTCTGCCTGCAGCCCAGAACGTGACCGTGGATGAGGTCCTCGGTGCCTACAAGCAGGCCTGCCAGAAGCTAAGCTGCAGGCAGATCCCCAAGCTCCTCAGGCAGCTCCAGGTAATGCCGCGTGCGGGGGGCGTGGCGGGTACCCTCCCCCCGCCCCCCAGCCCCCTCCGGGCAAGAGAGGGTGTACAGAGCACTCCCCCCGCCCCGAGCCTGGTCGGCCAGCCAGGGGACTGTAAAAGTAATCGGGCTCTTCCTGAATGTTTAAGCAGTACAGAATTATGTGAAGTAGGAAGTTACTTGTCAAGAATCTTCCACTCCCCAAAGCAATTCTCTTCCCCAGGGGAAAAGCCACGTATACCAAATTTAAAAGTCTGAATGACAAAAGTAATGTATATTCTCTGACTTGAAAAAAAAGTTAAAATACTACAGATACAAAAAGCAAAACCTGTTTCTCACTTCTTGCCCACGTCCCATGCCCCAGGAGTCCCCGCTGGTGACAGCTCGGGGTTTTCGTCCCCTGGACTTTCTGTGCCTTTATAAATAGAGAACGAGTCACTATCTAGAGGTACACAGACGCGAGGGCAGGTTCCGTTTTTATATGACGAGGGTGTTGCTGTACGCCTGGCCTGCTCGCCCCCAGCCGTCTCTCACAGGTGCCTTTCCTGCCACCTGTCCAGCCTGGTCGTGCTGGTAAAGCACTGCCTCAGTGCCTTCCCTCTGGATGGCTCATTCCAGAATGTTCCAAGGTTGCTTGTTTCAGAGCCCCGGCTGCCCCACTCTCAGGGAGGTCCAGCCTGGCGCCTGCAGGTGTCCTCCTGCCTTAACCACCATCCACTCTGCTTTCCCAGGAGTTCACGGACCTCGGGCACCGTATCGACTGTCTGGACCTGAAAGGTGTGTGTCTGGACGGGGCCGGGGCCCCTTGGGTAGCGAGCAGGGAGGTGTGGGCGCCCTTCCTGAGGTGAGGCAGGTGCTGCGAGCCGTGGGGAGGGGCAAAGGACCTTTCCTCCCCCGCTTGGCCCGGAGCCCGTGTCTCCACCCAGCCCCTCAACCCACACGCAAGTGTACACGCACAAGGGCACTCGTAGATGTGCACGCACACGGCGCTCTGTATCGTCCCAGGTGAGAAGCTCGACTACAAGACCTGCGAGGCCCTGGAAGAGGTCTTCAAGAGGCTGCAGTTCAAGGTCGTGGATCTGGAGCAGACGAACCTGGACGAAGATGTGAGCAGCCTGCCACTGCCCATAGCCACTCCCTGAGCTCCCTGCCTCTTAGAGGTTTGGGGGGAGGGCATGGCAGGAGGAGGGAACCCCCTTGGACCAAGGCTGGGCGGGACCTCTTGAGGGACAAGACTGGGGAGATGTCCACTGTGGCCAGAGTGAGCGGGGGATGTTGGACTGTGTGTGAGGCCCAGAGAAGGGTCTCACAGACCCACCCCAAAGGCAGGGGTTTGTAAGCAAGGGAGAGACTTGGGGAGCCAAGCCGGAGGGGAGGTGTATGACCACCAGGAAGGAGCCTTTCCAGGAACGCGTGCCCCCCCGCCCGCTGAGAATCACAGTGCCTGCAGGGGAGAGAGTTTAAGAAACATTCTGAAAGCAGCCCCCGTGTTTATGCCCAGGTGTCCTCACCTCCCCAGGTCCGGAGGCCACCAGGAGCCCGGGGGGAGGGCTCCTGGAGACCTGAGGCCCAGGGACGGCAGAGGCCTGTCCTGGTCACGCAGCACATCACTTAGACCGCTCTGGGGAGCGAGTAAGAGGAAGCAGACCGGCTGCAGCAGGACAGGGGAAGGGTTGGTTGCCGGAACCCAGAGGTGCCAGAGCAGCACCAGGGCTCTCCCGCCCCCAGTCGCTCAGCCCCTGCCTCCTGGCTTCCCCGGGCAGCCGCACCCTGAGGCTGAGCCCCGCTGTCTCTGCCCAGGGTGCCTCAGCCCTCTTCGACATGATCGAGTACTACGAGTCGGCCACCCACCTCAACATCTCCTTCAACAAGCACATCGGCACCCGGGGCTGGCAGGCCGCCGCCCACATGATGCGCAAGGTGGGTGCCCCCTACCCATTCCCTCTCCAGGGCCCCCAACCTGTAGGGCCTGGGTCCACGAGCCGTCAGAGGGTGCTGGGCCCCAGCCTGCAGGCCAGTGAGGAGGCAGTGCCAAGAGGCACCCTGCTGCAGGCCCGCCCCGGCCCCTTCTCCCCCTTCAGGCGTTTCCCCTCCTCCTCCACTTGCCTGTAACGTGTCCCTTGGAGGCGGCTGTGGTCACCATTCCCGTTTCACTCACATACGGGGCGTCTCTGCCACACACGAGTCAGCGAGCTCAGCTGTCACCAGCACTGCCTCGCTCACCCCCGTGGCCCCAGGCTGGCCTTCCCTCACCAGCCAGTGTCCCCAGCCACAAAACCAGGTGGCCCTGCTGCTCCCGGGGATACTGGGACGTAGGGCGGGAGGTCCCCCAGAGCGGGGAGGGCCGGGGCCAGCCTGACCCAGCCCCACACCTGCCACGCAGACAAGCTGCCTGCAGTACCTGGACGCCCGCAACACGCCCCTGCTGGACCACGCGGCGCCCTTCGTGGCGCGTGCCCTGCGCATCCGCAGCAGCCTGGCGGTGCTACACCTGGAGAATGCCAGCCTGTCAGGGCGGCCCCTCATGCTGCTCGGTGAGCCCCAGGGCGGTGTGCTGGTGGGCTCGGGCTGTTGGCCGGGTCCCCTGGGCCTGGCCAGTCACAGTACCCTCCCCTTCTCCCCCAGCCACGGCCCTGAAGATGAACATGACTCTGCGGGAGCTGTACCTGGCCGACAACAAGCTCAATGGCCTGCAGGACTCGGCCCAGTTGGGCAACCTGCTCAAGTTCAACTGCTCCCTGCAGATCCTGGACCTCCGTAACAACCACGTACTGGACTCAGGTGTGTGCGAGGGCCGCGCGCCCCCACCCAGCCCCAGTCGCCCAGCACCCACTGTGTGCCCAGCCGGGTGCTTGTGGTACGAGAAGCACAGTAGTGGCCGAGATAGTCCCAGCCCTGCCCTCGTGGTGACGCCTCAGACTGGGCTGGGCTGTGGGAGCCCAGGGCAGGTGTCTGACCCAGTCTGGGGATCAGAGAAGAATCCTGGAGGAGGGAACAGCTCAGCGCTTCCTTCAGGATGAGGTGGGGTATTGAGCAGATAATTGAAATAATTCAATCTGGGGAAAGTGCCCTGGAGGAAACAAGGATGTTGGGATAAAGGGTCAACTGAAAGCTGTTTAAGGTGTGCAGGAAGGGGCCTCTGGGCGGTAATGAGGAGGCTGGGGTGGAACCAGCCGTTTTAAAAGCCTAGGCAGAGAATCCAGGCAGAGGGAGTAGCAAGTGCAAAGGCCCTGAGGTGGGAAAGAGCTTAGATATTAGATATCTGGGTGGGGGGAAGAGCCCTGGTGAGCCAGGAGGTGAGTGAGAAGCGAAGAGGGAGTAGTCAGCAAGGCCTTGCCAGCAGGAGGAATTTGATTTCGTCCCTGTTCACCGTCGAGCAGAGTCCCCTGGCGTCAGTGTGAAGACAGGGTTGCGGGAGAGGGTGCAGAGTGGGACAGTGAGGCCAGTGCCCTCCTCCAGGGCAGCTGGGCCTGGACACTACGTGTACTGAGCACCTCCCACGCGCGGGGCCTGTCGGCTCGGGGTTCACAGCCGTGAGTGCGGCAGGGGTCTCTGCCCTCAGGAGAGACAAAGCCAAGATATCTTAATGGACTGCTGAGTCTGTCGGATGGTGAAATGTGCTCTGGAGAAAAATAAAGCAGTGATGGCGGGCTGAGCTGTCTGCTGAGGTTAGGCTGACCGGGATTGTCCCGTGAGAGGGGGAGATTTGAGCAGAGATCTGAAACAGATGGTGGAGGCCTTCATCAGGGTGTCCAGAGGAGGAACGTTCCCGTTCCAGGAGTTGGGGAGCTGTGTGTGCCGGGCCCAAGGCAGGGCGGGCAGTAGCAGGAGGTGTCAGGGCCAGAGCCTGTGGGGCCGGGCAGGCTGGGGCAGGGGCTTCTGAGCGCTGGTGGGGTGGCTCCCGGGCCAGTGTCCCCCGGGGAGATTCCCCGGCCACAGACAGGACTTGCCCACGGGCCTCCCCAGGTCTGGCCTACATCTGCGAGGGCCTCAAGGAGCAGAGGAAGGGGCTGGCGACCCTGGTGCTGTGGAACAACCAGCTCACGCACACGGGCATGGCCTTCCTGGGCATGACGCTGGTGAGTCGGCCAGAGAGGGGAGGGGGGCAGCGCGGTCCGGCCCAGCACCTGTCCCACCCCCGGCTCTCGCCATCTTCCGGCTGTCGCGGCTCCCCGTCCTGCTCGTCCTGCCAGTTCAGGAACCTGCTGTCTTCCCCCAGCCCTGTTTGGTCTTTGCTTCAGCTTCTGCACCCTCTTTCCCTTGAGGAGAGTAGCCCTTCTTTCATTGTCTCTCTGCGTCCAGCACCATAGCCTGGTACAACGCTTTGTACGAGGTGAAAATGTTTTGCATAGAAAGTTAGCATTTCTGGAAGCCATCAGGAAGTCTTAAATCTTTCCGTTATGTGGTACTTAAAGCCAGCCCACAGGGTACAGAGACTCAGACCCAGGTTGAGAATTACCCACGGTCAGGCCTGTGCCCAGAGTCCTTGGGCTGCTGGCGAGGGCAGAGGCTGGGCCCGGGCTGTGGGGACAGGGGCCTGGCTGGACGCTCGCAGGGCTGCCGAGTGGACGGGGCAGCTGGCTCTTGGGAGACTTCTGCGTACACGAGGGATTTGGCCCGAAGCGGGAACGTGCCGGTGTTCGGACTGGGGCGCCCTGCCGAGGAGAGAGCGTGTGCGTTTGCCTCGTTCCTGACTGGCCTCCTGAGCCTTTCCTGGCTCTCGTGCGCTGCTCCCTCCAGCCGCACACACACAGCCTGGAGACGCTGAACCTGGGCCACAACCCCATTGGGAACGAGGGCGTGCGGAACCTCAAGAACGGCCTCATCGGCAACCGCAGCGTGCTGCGCCTCGGCCTGGCCTCCACCAAGCTCACGTGCGAGGGTAGGGCGCGGGGCCGGGCGCGGGAGGCGGGGTGGCCAGGCCGGGGGGCGGCCAGCCGGGTGTGGGCCCGTGGCCAGCCCCTGCGGTCCCCCTCCCAGGCGCGGTGGCGGTGGCGGAGTTCATCGCCGAGAGCCCCCGCCTCCTGAGACTGGACCTTCGGGAGAACGAGATCAAGACGGGCGGGCTCATGGCACTGTCGTTGGCCCTCAAGGTGAACCACTCTCTGCTGCGCCTGGACCTTGACCGCGAACCCAAGAAGGAGGCGGTGAGTGCGCTCTTCCCTGCGGGCGGGTGGGGGGCTGGCTGGCCTGGGGGCGGTCCCAGGACCCACTGGGGGCGGGCCACCCAGAGCCCGAGCCAGGCCCGCTCTGCCCACAGGTGAAGAGCTTCATTGAGACACAGAAGGCGCTGCTCGCTGAGATCCAGAACGGCTGCAGGCGCAACTTCGCGCTGGCGCGGGAGGAGCAGGGGCAGTGCCTGCAGCCGTCGGCCTCCATGGCCGAGATCGCTGTCTCTGAGCCCCAGCCAGACGCCGGCGCGCCCGCGGAGGAGCCTGCCACCGAGGCGCAGGAGAACGGGGGCCCCGGCCCCGGCGCCGGGCCGGACTCGGACTCAGACTCAGACTCCGAGGGGGAGGATGGGGACAGGGCTGAGGCCCCCTGCCCCGCCCTGGTGCCCCCCACGGACTCCCTGGGCCCTGGGGGCAGGAGCCCCCCAGGCTGCCCCTCCTCCCCCACCGAGCAGCGCATTTCCGTGTCCAGCCCGGGCCGGGGCCACAAAGTGTTCGTGGTGACCCGGGTGGAGAGTCCACCCGAGAGGGCAGAGCCTCCTGTGCCACCCGCCTCTCCTTCCCCACCTGCCCCTCCTCGTCCTCCATCCCCACCTGCCGTATCCTTCCTGCCCACCTCACCTGCCCGGACGCCAGCTGAGGCCGTCAGCACTCGGGACCCAGGGTCGTCTGAGCCTCAGCCGGAGCCGCCCCAGTCAGGGCCACCGCTGCCCAACGGCCTGAAGCCCGAGTTCGCTCTCGCACTGCCCCCGGAGCCGCCCCCAGGGCCCGAGGCCAAGGTGGGCAGCTGTGGCCTGGAACACGGTGAGAGGACCTCTGGGGCCAGGTGACTGGGGCCCCTGTGTGCTGTGTGTGACCCTGGCCGAGCACCTGCTTGTTGGTGTGCCTCGGTTTCCCCCTCTTTAAAGTGGCCCTTGAAGGGGCAGGGACAAGTGGGGCTTGGTCCTCAGTCCCCGCCTTACTTCCCTCGGATCCCGGGGAGCTCCTTGGGGGCGGGGCACGCAAGTTCTGTTGACTCTGTCTGATGGTCTCATTGGTACCTAGGCCTGTGCTCCCCTGCGGCTCTAGCTGAGGCAGGGCTGGTACCCCCCAGCCCACCCGCCTGACTGGGGGCCGCCCACCCTTCTTCTCGTGCAGAGCTGAGCTGCTCCAAGAACGAGAAGGAGCTCGAGGACCTGCTTCTGGAGGCCAGTCAGGAATCTGGGCAGGAGACACTGTGACACCTGAGGTGCGGTGAGGGCCTGGGGCCCCGGGAGCTGGGGAGCCAGTGACGGAGCGCCTGGCTCTGACAGGCGCCCCCCTGCGATCTCTTCTCCCTAAGTTCCCTTCTTCCGGTCCGTCTTTGAAGAGCTGAGGCCAGAGCCATGAGAATCTGCTCACCCTCACCCCCAGCCTTCCTGAGGCCTGGGACCCCAGGGGGTGGGGGGCCTTCCTGGGGACCCCTGCCCCCCACAGCAACACTACACGGGGTGCAGGAGCTGCAGGGAGTGGCCCCCCCCCCCCCCGCCCTGACTTAAGCACTTCTATTTATGTGTCTGACACTCGAAGACTGGGCTGGGGGTGGATGGGAGGAGGACGCGGGGGAGGAGTGGATACCGGCCACAGGGCCGGGCACCTTTCCCCAGGGCTCCATGTGGCCAGGCTTGCCCCCGGTAGAGGTCAGGAGTCCTAGGTGGTGGCGGGATGATCCCCTGGTGGCCCCGGGCACAGGACCAGGCAGGAGGCATGGCTTGGGAGGGGCGGTGAGTGATGGTGGTGGTTGGAATTTGTAGAGCAGCCCCAGGCGGGGTGAGGGCCTGGGCTGGGGTGGGTGGGGGAGATCAGAGGATCAGAGCTTTCTTTTTCTTAAGTGCAATAAATCTATCAGGGAGCTGGGGTGGGGAGCAGCCAGGGCTTGGAGACCCTGCTGTCCGGGCCACTCGAGGCTGTGCCCTGAGACGCACTACAGCCCAGGGTGGGGGAGGCGCGGGTGTGGGGTGGGGGGCGGTGGGGGGGAGGGCTGCTCCTGTCGGTGCAGGTCTGCTCACACCTTTTCTAATAAACCAGAGCTGGGTTCCCCACTGGCCTGCTCTCTGCTTGTGCTGATGCTGGGCTCCCCCTGCGGGGGTTCTGGCACAGAGACGGGGAGGGCAGGGGCCAGGTGGGTCGTGGCCGCGGAACATCTGCTGGGGCGTGTGAGGATGGGCCCCACAGGAGAGGCGGGACAGGCAGGCCCCTTCTTGGCGCGCGCACCCACACTCCTGTGTCTGACACAGCTGGCCATCCCATGTATGATCCCACTTCCACTTCCCTCTCTTCAGAGGAAACAGCCCCCAAATACCTTCCAGCTTCAGGTCCAGCTTCTCAGGGTGGTGGACCTGGCACGCGGGTCCAGAGGTCATTTCTCTGCCCGGTCGCCTGTGGTCCAAGGAGGACAGACACCAGCCTGTCGCCGGCAGCCCTAGATGTTCAGGCAGGAGGGCACTCTGCCCCGGAGCCTGGCCGGTCGCCTGCAGGCGCCGAGGTGCGCCCAGGGGGCTCTTGGGCATTTCTGGGAAATCTGAGTTTCATCCTTCAGAAAAGGCGAGAACCACTTACGGGGAAGGCCTTTGTGCCCACTCCTCCCCTGCATGGGAGGCCGGCCCGGGGTGGGTGGAGACACGGTGGAAAGGTTATGAGAATCACAGCGTTGCCGATTGGGAGCCCGTTTGGTTCTAGCACAAACCCCGGAATCTTCTACCGCAGCTACCTGGGTGTCTGGGATGAACACCTTTCCTGTTTAGGCCACTTTCTGTTCGCTCTTCAGTCACCGACAGCTCCGGTGTCCTGACCGCTCCTTAAGGCAGCCACATCTGGGGCTCCCTCTCATCTGGGTGAGGGGCTGGGGGAAGCCACCCACGTCAGCCAGTGGCACCCGCCCCGCTGGCAGCCAGGGAGACACCCGCACAGTGTCATCCTCCGGCTGGCGCAGCTGTGCCCGGGTGTGAGGTGGGTGTGGAATGAGCCCCTCCAGGGTGCCCTGCCTCCTGCCCAAGTCTTCTTGGGGAGACTGGGGAGTGCGAGGTTTGCTTCAAGATGCTGAGAAACCGCAGTCCTTTGCCAGGTTGGGGTCTGTCAGTACAGTCCCCTAAGAATCTCGGTAGGCCTTTGGTCGCATCTAGCCATTGCTCAGGAATCGACCCAGGTGGGGGCTTTTGGCCCTTATGGCGGTGTTGGTTGCTTGCCCATCCCCTTTGCTCTCTGCCTCCACCTGCAGGCCAGGTGATCAACAGATGGCTGAAGGGAGGGGCGGGGAGGGTGCCTCCCCATCCTGTGGTGCCTGGGAGGGCCTGGGGTCCTGTTCCCAGCCTTGTCCCCGCCCTTCACTCTAGCTTGTGGTGAGGAATTCGGCCTTTTCCACTGTTCGTTCAGGGTTGAATTGTGCCCACCTCCCCACCCACCAAAGATATGTGAAGTCCTAATCCTCAGTACTGCAGGATGGGACTTTTCTTTGGAAATAGTGTCTTTATCGAGGTAATCAAGTTAAAAATGAGGTTATAGAGTACCCCAATCCAGTATGAAAAGGGGGAATTTGGAGACAGTGACAGAACAGATATGCTCAAAGGAAAGACGTGAGAACACAGAAGACCTTGGGAGGATGGAGGGCTTATGATGCAACCCCAAGTCAAGGACGCCAAAGACGCCAGCAAAGCACCGGAAGCTGGAAGAGGCAAGAAAGGGTTCCCTTATGGGTTTCCGCGGGCGTGTGGCCCTGACAACTCCTTGATTTTGGACTTCTGACTTCCAGAGCTGTGAGAAAATAAATTTCTGTTGTTCCAAGCTGCCCAGTTTGTGGAACTTTGTTACAGCAGCCCCAGGAGACTAATAGACCAATTCTGCAATGCTCTGATTTTCCGACCTTTTAGGGGTCTTGGATCATGGAGTTAGATCCCTTCGGCCGAGTATTTTCTTACCTTTGCCTTCAGCCATCCAGGTATCGCCCAAGCTAGACGCTGTACCACATCTTAGATCTCGATGCCCTAACATGGGAGATGTTTGTTTTCCTGCATGTGGGTGTTCTGGGTGACAGGCACCTTCTCTCCACGAAGTGACTCCTGAAGCCAGGCCCCCGCGCCCTCTGGTGGCTCTGCCATCCCCTAGGGCCTCAGGAGACCCTGCATCCAGCAGGCAGGTGGGGGAGGAGAGTGGAGACGGCAAACCTGCCTCTTAACTCGTTGCTTCAGTGGGAAACGGACACACGTCACTTCCACTCCCTTCTAGGTGCAAGTCCCCAGAAAAAGCCCCACACTGTAGGGGCCCATGAATGCCGGGGGACAGGGAGCCATCTTTGTTTCTTTGTCTCCCAAAGCTCTAGCTTTGGCAGGCACACGGTCAGAGTCTAAGATAAATCGGGCACCAGTCTGACCACTGCTCGGCATCATGTAACGGCGCACAGCCTCCTCCTGGGGCCCGGGGGTGTCCTCAGTCCTGCTCCTGACCGCCAGCCAAATCTAAGGGTTAGTCCTGCCTCCCCAACAGCCCAACACTGCTGGGGCCAGTTTGTTTCCAGCCTGGACTCTGGGTGGTAAGAAACAGAAGCCCAAGTCAAGTTGGCTGAGGGAGCTGTGGGAAGCGATGTACGTTGTCTCCAGTAGCACGTCTACAGAGACGTCGGTCTAACAGCGTCATGAGGACCCGTGCATCTCTGTGGTGGCTTCATTCTTGGGCAGGCTCTCCCTCTGCTGTTGGAAAACATCTCTCAGCACGCCCAGGATGGTGCCGCTAGCTCAGCCATGCCAGGACTGCCAGGGCTTCATATGCTCCTCAACTTCCCTGTCCTCATCGAGGGGCTCCTTGGGTGGCCCTGGAGTGACCCGTAAGGCAGGTACCCCCTGGACAATCACTCGTCTGGTGGAGGCGGCGCTGCCGGCCCCAGCTGACTGGGGTGCTGTCGAGGCCTAATTAACCCATTATGCCAGGGGAGGAGCCACCCCGAGTGCAGTAGCCTGCTGAGGTCACTGGGGACACCACCCTCAGAAATGCCAGCTCCTGCCCCGCCCACAGAGGGGCAAGCTCGGATGTGGGGACAAGGGCCTGGATCCCCTGAGGCCTGGGTGCGCTCCACTGAGTCAGCTGGGCGCACCCCTCTGTCCTTCATCTCCCCTGACTCCGCAGCCTCGCCCGCTTCCCCCACAGCCACTCCCGCGTCTGGGATGCCAGGGAGCGGGCTGCCAGCTGAGGCTGCCCGACTCCCTGGGGATGAAGTGGGCTTGGCAGAACAGGGCAGGTCTGGTGGCCAGTCCTCACTGAGCTGGGAAGACTGGGGCATGAAGACCAATCTGGGGTTTTTACATCTTCATTTATTGCACTTGAACCCCGAGTTCCTCATGGGTCCTTCTGCCCGGGCTCTCAGATGCTGTCACTGATACACTGCCCCACTCCTGGTGGCTACTGCCAACAGTTCTCTCTGGCTCACAGATTCACCTGGGGAATGTGGCCACCACAGGCCTCATTCCGGACACTGGACCCTGGGACTTGGACCCAGTTAGGCCCCCTACACCCTCATCTGGGCAGAAGGAAGTGTTGCCCTCTGCTGCGCCCAAGGTCTTCCATTCAAGGCCCACCTGGGCTAGACTGACCCCAAGTGAAGGGCACTCAGGCCATGGGTCTGGACTTGCCCCCGTCCTGGGGTTGGTGGGCTTCGCAGACACGCGCAGGCGCCCCGGGGGCGTGGTTGGCTCCGCTGGCGGCGTGCGGGTCTTTGCGGGCAGGGGACTCGGGCGGGCGGGGCGTCTTGAGCGTGCTGACGGCCCGGATGAGGCCCATGCGGTGGCGTATGGAGTGGTCCAGGTTAACCGTACAGCGCAAGAGGCTCTGCGCCTCGGCCACGGTGAAGGGGAAGTCAGCGCCCAGGAAGCGCCGGAAAAGCTCGGGGTCGCCGTCCAGGTCGAGCACCTTCTGCAGCGTCGCGGTCAGGGTGTGCAGCTCGAGGCTGTGGTCGCAGAACACGTCCCAGAGGGGCGCGTAGGCTTCGGGCGCGCTCCCTGCCTGCTGCTGGTCCTCCAGGCACTGCAGGGCCCAGCTGAGACGGCACGGCCACTGGTTGGCGAGCACGACCCAAGCCACGGCCTGGCGCGGCGAGAGGCCCTCAAAGTCCCCCTGCTGCCGTTGCAGCAGGCGCACGGTGATGGGCACGGTGTTGACGATGCGCCGCATGGACACCACGTTGTCGGGCACGTAATCGATGAGGCAGTCGTACTCGTCGTGCAGGCAACAGAGCGCCTCCTGGATGATGCGCGCCGCCTTTACTTCCAGGAGGCTTTGCGCGCTCTCGGCCCGGGCCGGCCCCTCCATCTCCAGGAGAGGCGCGACGTCTCCGCCCCCCGCCCCCGCCTCGCCCCCGGCCCCCGCCCCGCCCCCGGTCCCGCCCCGCGACCTCACGTTGAGCGTCATCTCGCGATAGAGCAGGTCGTCGCGGCTTCGCACCGCATCGTGCAGGAACTGCAGTTTGGTGCGGCGGCCCATGATGGGCACGGAGAAGGGTAGCGTGACGGTGCGGTTGAGGAAGAGGTAACCGTTGTCGGCTGTGCCCTTCATGGAGCCGGCGCTCTCGAGGCACGCGGCCAGGATGCTGGGGTCCACCACCAGGATGAAGATGAAGGGCGCGTGGCTGTCGGACAGCAGCGTGTTGATGGCATTGAGCACGCCCACCACGCGCTCCGGGTAGCACGTGTCCAGCCCTGTGATCTCGAGCACGACGCGCAGCCGGCGCCGCTGGTAGATCTCCAGGAAGCACAGGAAGTCGGTGAGCAGCCCCACCTCCTTCTTCACCTCGCACATGAATCCCAGATGGCTGCTGAACCTCTCCTGCGACACCAGCCGCTCAATTCTCTTGCGCTGGCTCACGAACAAGTGCTTGCCCAGCGAGAACAAGGCCATGAGCAGCCCGGAGCTCGAAAGCGTGGTGGCCGCGCCGCCGAATGCCCGGAACATGTTGCCGTGGCCCAGTACGTGGGAGCTCATCGACAGGTAGAGCAGGCTCATGCCCAGGCTGAACGCCGCCAGCAGCCCCAGCATTGCCAGGCACACTCGGCTCCGGCAGTGCCACTCGCGATGGCGGTAGTCCAGCCTCGTGGCCGCCTTCCTGCCCAGCACCGAGTACAAGCTGAAGGGCAGTGCGCCGTATTGCTGGCGGATGCCCTCGCACAGCGTGGCCACCAGGCCGGCCCACAGCTTGTCACTGCCTGCGTACTGCCAGGCGCTGAAACGGATGAAGAGGAATTTGACGTTCTTGCGCCGCAGATGCAACTCGGTGATGATGGGCTGCAGGAACACCAGGTACCACAGCAGCTTCGAGAAGCCCCAGCCCCGTACGGGCCTCAGCTGCCACTGCACGTGCCGCAGCTCCTCGGCCTCCCTCTGGGTCGCCTCCTGCTGCATCAGCGCTGCCGGGACCGAGGGCGCAGAGGAAGGTGTGAGCGTCTAGACCCGGCTTAGGCCAGGCCAGGGCCTGGATGTTAGACGGGGAGCCAGGGCCCGTCTCCAAGTGCTGGGCAGGTGCAGAAGTGCAGAAGGAGAGGCCTGGAGCCAGGCTTGAACAGGAAAGGGTCTGAGGGGGAATTGGGGGGGTAGGGGAGGGCAGAAGTAGAGCCCCCAGAGGAGAGAGGACCGGTGGGGGCAGGGAGGGCTCTAAGAAATGAAAGAATGCATGCCAGGTGCTGAGGAAGAGAAATGCTGGGCAGCAAGTGTACACCCTTGGTCCAGTTTTCCTGGCTTACTGCCTCTCCTCCAGCTCTCAGCTCAGTTATCACCTCTTCCAGGAAGCCTTCCCTGATCCCCAAGCTGGGTCAGGTGACCCTGGGCTCCCCCACTGCAGTCCTGCCCTCTCTGGGTCATCCCTGTCTGGGGACAGCTCTGTCTCTCAAGCTGGTCTGTGAGCCCAGGAAGGGCAGGGCCCTGGTTGTTTGGGCCACCCTGTGTCCCTTGGGTGCTGAGGAAGTGCTGGGAGGAATGTCTGGAGGATGGATCATGAGAGACTGGGGACATGATCTGCCTGCTGTGAGGGTAGTGAGTGAGCCAGTGGGAATGAGTCGGAGTCAGCGCAGAATAGAAGCTCTGTTTCCTTTTACCTTAGAGCTGAATCTTTTCTCCTTCCAGGACCTTGTTTGTTGCTCTGTGACAACACAGGAGCAGGACATGAGCTTGTTCGATAGGTGCTCACCAGGGCTGGGCACACGGAGGTGAGTCACCTCCGGCTTCTCTGGCCATGATTGGGGCTGGGGTCTGAGCTCCAGCAGCGTTTGAACCAGGCTAAGTTTCAGCTCATGTCTTCAATTAACATTATCTGTCAGGGGTCTTGTGGGCGCCAGGCCCTCGGCCAGGGCTGAGGAGAGGAGATAGGTCCGAGGAGCACAGAGGTCTGGAGGGACTTGGCAGGAGCCAAGCGAGGAACCTGGGCTTTCTCCCTAGGGTGCGGGGAGCCGTGGAAGGCTTTTGAGCAGGGGAAGGACAGGGCTAGATGTGTATTTTAGAAAGACTCCTTGCAGTGGATTTGGGGGGGGAGGGGGGCAAAGGCATAGGAAGGGACCTGGTTAATGCTGGTTTATGGGCGTCTGGCGGACTGGCCTCAGGGGTGAGCAGGTCTTAGGGAAGCCTGGGGCTGGGCAGGGACCAAATGTTCCGTTTCCCTTAATCCTCACCCATGATCTTGTCCAGCATCATGTGCAGGCGGCAGCCAAAGGGGGCGTAGAAACCCACGGTCACAGGGACAGGCACGTGGCAGAGAGTCTTGGCCAGGCAGCTGCAGTAGACGTCATCCTCTGTCAGGATATCTGAGGCCCGGGGGTGGGGAAACTGAGTCAATGACGCTGTCCAGGCACCACCCTGCTCCCCGTCTACCCTCCGGAGTGCTCGCCCTCAGCCCCTCCCGGCACCGGCACCCCTCCTCCCTGACTCCCAGCCATGACTCAGGTCAAACCCTCCGACAGAGGGTTTCTGCGGCCGCAGGCAGCCCCCTCCTTCAGGACCAGATGTGCCCTTCTGGGCCCCGGATCCACCAGGCAAAGGCCAGGAGGCCAGACCCACCCGGCCCTGGCCCAGAGGTGTGTGGGAACTTGGCTGCCCTGGCCCCAGGTCACCGGGATCATGGTTCCCCTGGGAAAATCCCACAGGCTTTTCTTGAGACTCCCGGGCCCTAAGATACCGCTGTACACGCTCAAAAGTTCCGCCGAGTCCGTTCCTTTCTGCTCTGCTAGCCTGACTCGAGCGTGGGCAGGCTCCTCGGCTGCCTGTCCACCCCTGTGCCCACAAGTCACTAGTTCCGCCCTGAGCCCCAGGCAGACGCGTCCTCTGGTCCTGGCCCCGCCACCCTTCCCCGCATGACCCAGGCAGAGCGATGCCTCTGGGAGGCACCTTGGACCTGTAGTCAGGGCACCAGAAAGGTAGGGCTCAGTTGGCGGCAGGGCAGGGGAGGAGGCCAGGCCAGCCTCACGGTGTGTGGTGGGGATGACACGCCCACTTTCATAGAGGCCTGGTGGGCTGCAGCATCCATCCCTCGCTGGGGGCCAGCGCTGGGCCTGGAGGCACAGCTGGGAGGGCAGGAGGCAGACTCGGGCCAAGGTCAGCTGAGGTGGCAGCTGGGGAGGACCTGAGCCTGCTCTGCCTGGTCAGTGGCTGACCTCACCTCGCCGAGCCTCTACCAACCTGTGTGTGAAATGGGCATCGAGGCCCCGAGGCTATAGCGACGGGGTTGTGCCTGACCTGGAGCCGAGTCCCCACTCAGCTGTGCTCTGCTTTCAAACCCGACCTGGAGACTGCCACCTCCCTGGTCAGGTTGCCGGCACCCCTCGCCGGGACTCCTGCTTTCCGCCCTTCCTCCCACAGTCAACTCTCAGGTCACATCCCAAGTCAGCTCTGGGCCCTTGTGGCTCCCACCTCCCCAGGGGGAGAAGGCTGAGCCCTCACCACGTCCGCGAGGCCACCTTCCACCCTCTCGGAGCCCGTCTGACCCTCGTCTTCACCTCCCCTGATCCAGCCGCGTGTCCCTCCGTGTTGCCCCGTGAACAGGCCACCTCAGAGTCTGTACTTGCTGATCCTGTTGCTATTTACTCGAGAGAACTGCCCCATCTTTGCTTAAATGCAGACTTGACGGGGCCTCGCCAGATGCCCTTGTTTAATTTGCAAACCCCGTTTCCTCTCCCTGCTTTATTCTTCCCCCCCAACGTGGTTGTCACCCGGCGACACACTTTTGAACTTCCCTGTTTATCTTTTTTCCTGTACCCGCCTCCCGCCACCGCCTATAGAACGTGAGCTCCACGAGGGCAGAGGTCTCTGTCTGCCCTGCTTCCTGTGACACCCCCAGAACAGAGCCTGGCGCCCCTGTAGGCGACCAGTACCTGGTCACAGAGTGAATGAATGAATGAATGAGTGGGTGGGTGGGTGGATCCCTCCCATGGCTGTGTTGCTCTCTCCGTCCCTCGGGCCACTCCCTACCTCTTGCTGCAGCTGCACTCCCCAACACCAGAGCAAGCTGGTGTTCATCCCCCACTGCCCCAAGTCAGGAGGGCTGGGGAGAGAGGAAGCAGAGCAAGGGTGTCACAAGCTGGGGCCCGGGCCCCTGGCC
The DNA here is from genome assembly GCF_039906515.1 of Pseudorca crassidens. Classification (NCBI taxonomy): domain Eukaryota; kingdom Metazoa; phylum Chordata; class Mammalia; order Artiodactyla; family Delphinidae; genus Pseudorca; species Pseudorca crassidens. The sequence goes on along the minus strand of NC_090315.1, from coordinate 11,415,306 downwards.
CGCCCGGGATGGAGGCAGCATAGACGGGCCTGGCCTGGAAGCCTTGGATCCCAACGGGTGAAGGAGCAGCGGCTGCCCAGAGGCCCAGTGTCAGGGACGAGCGCCCTCCCAGACAGGAACCAGAGTGAGGGCTGAGGAGGGCAGGCCCCAGGCCTAGGTGGGAGGCGAAGTGGCAGGGACAGAGCCCCAGCAAGGGAAGGCTGGGTGAGCTCTGGACCTGTAGGAGGTGAAGGAGCTACGGTTTACGGTGTCAGGCAGATGCCAGGTGTCTGTGGGCCTCCTGGGCTCCAGGAGGGCGTTGGCTGCAGAGGGCAGGGCTGGGCCGCTGCTGGCTGTGGTGCGTGCCGCAGCGGGTGAGGGGGTGCGTGTGGGGGCCGGCTGGGGGGTGCTGGCTAGTTGCATGGGGGCGGTAGTGGTTGCAGGCGGCCCCTTCTGGGTGCCGTGAGCGGGGCAGAGCCGCTGCCACGGGGGGCTGGGAAGTGCGGGCTGGGATCGCCGCTGCAGAACAGGGGGCTGGAGGCCCCGGCGACAGCCATCGCTACCCCATGGTGGCCTAGCATGCCTGGGGGGTGGCGACAGGGCCTGTAGGCTTGAGGTGCCGCTGGGTCATGGTACTACTGGTGACAGCATCCTGGAAGGAAGGAAGTGGGGGGTGACTGGGCCTGAGGGGCACTGGCAGGAACCAGGTCAGGTCTTCAGGAGGAGGCTGGGGCTCGTCACTCAGCTGAGGCCCAGGAGAAGTCAGAAGACGAGGAGGGGCTGTGGGCCGAGGCGGGGCCATGCCCTGCGCTCTCCCACGGCTGGGGCAGGGGGTGGGGGGTGGGAAGAGGTTCAGGGGCCTGGGCTTCAGCTATGTGAGGAGCTAGAGGGGGGATGATGCCCCCAGAGCTTCTGCTACCCCAAGTTCTTCGGTCCCTGGGGTGTCCCCAAGTCGGGGAGCGGGCGGAGAGGACTCCACTGGGAGCTGGCCTGGCTGGTCCACAGGAGGCCAGAGTGACGAGACGTGACTGTGGAGGGGGACAGGGTGGGGACTAGGAAGGGGGCTGCCCTGGGAGGCCCCGAGGAGGCTGGATCAGCCCTGACGGGAGTAGCTGCCCCCTCCTCGCCCGGAGCAACAGCGACTGCGGTCACCATGGGCGGCTGGACCCCCTCCTCGTTCATACGCACTCAGTGTGGGCTGCGGGCTTGCCCTCCGACCCCTCCCGCCCACCGCACTGCTCCCCCCAGGTTGTGGGGCAGTCCCCACAGGCCTGGCGATTTGGGGAGGGAATTCTGTCCACGCTAGGGGCAGGGGCAGGCCAGATGGGCCCCCACTGCTGGCATCCCCAGCCCAGGCTCCCACCTCCGGCCTCCCAGGGCCTACGGTCCCCACGGCCCCCTGTGCAGATGCCTCCATGGTGAGTGCCGGTGGCTTTTCCCTCCGGGGGCCTGAAGTTCTGCTTGGCCATCCGCTCAGCAGCCCCCCACTCACAGGTCTCTCTTGCGATCAGGGCCGCCCAGACTGAACCCCTACCTTTTTGGTGCCCCAATTCCCTGTCCGAGCAGTAGCGCTTGGTGGGCGTCCGGGGGGGCAGGGCACCCTTGGCGAAGTGGATGGTGTAGTGCTGGTTCATGGTGGCGGGGGGCCTGCTGGGGGTGGGGACGAGAGGCGGGCTCAGTACCCAGCCCCCTCGGGCGCCAGCAGCGAGAACCCACCCACCGGACGGCCCCGAGACCTGCGATAGATGAGACCTCATCCCGGATGTTGGGGTCCTGGGCTACCCAGGTGGCATGGGGGTGCTCTTCAGAGTAACAGGGAGAGGTCAGGATGGGGGGACGGGACAGCCAGGCGCGCGAGGATGAGAACGCTTGGGGGGTAATTTGGGGTGGGTGAGATTTCCAAGGCCTGGGTGTTCGGGAGCTGCTGGGAGTTTCCAAGAGGCTGGGACAGTGCGGGTGCTGAGCCGACGTGGGCTGGGAGCCAGGGGCTGGCTGAGTAAGATCGGGGGGAGCTGGGTACTGGGCGGGTGCGCTGTGGGCAGTGGAGGCCGGCACCCTCTGAAGGGACTTGAAACCAGTGCGGTGAGAGGCGGGGAGCAGTGAGCCACCGGGCAGGCGAGCGGCTGAAATGTCAGGGCTGAGACATTTGGGACCTAATGAGGGGTTGGAGGGAGGGGCCTCTAGGGGAGCAGATGAAGTCGGCGTGGTCCAGTCTGGGGAGAGGCTGAGCAAACTGGGGATGAGGCGGGGGGCACTGGGTTTAAAATGTGAGGAGCGGAAGCGAGGGAAGGAGGCTGTTGAGAGGCAGGCACGGGAGAACCCGAGGGGCAGAGGAAACGGGTGAGAGCTGGAGTTGGTGAGGGTTGGGGGCCTGGCGCGTGGCCCCTGCCCACCTCATCCCCCCGGCCTGGGGTCCCCCATACCTGATGGCAGCCTCGCAGCCCCAGCTCCCTGCCCCGCCGCTGCCGCCAGCCGAGCCGCTGTGCCAGCCCCACCGTCTGGCAGCATCAGCGCAGGCCAGACTGGTGAGAGGCCCGGGAGCTGGGAGCCAGGAGCCCAGTGGCCCGACCGGTTTGCCCACCTTGTCCCCGCCCCTTCCCAGCAAGCCTGCCCAGTCCCTGTCCCGTGCGCTCAGCTCTCAAGGACTGGGGGCTGCAGCCGCCCCCCCACCCCACCGCAGTACCCCAGTAAGGGATGGAGATGGCAGGCCACGCTGCTGCCCAGGGCGGGGCCCGCCGGAGGGTCTGCCGGTCTGGGCACTTACGCTGTGGGAGGGAGGGAAGCTAGGATATGGATTTGGAGTCCAGGCCCAGAGAAGATGCACCCCAGGTTCAGGTGCCAGCTCCTCCAGGGCCCAGCCGTGTGAGCTCGGGCGGGTGACTTCAGCTCTCTGAGCCCCGGCTTCCTCGTGGCTGAGCAGGCCGGCGTCCGTGCCTGCCTCTCGTGGTTGTCAGGAGGAGTCCCGAGCCCAGAGCCCGGTGCTCAGCAACGGTGGCGCCAGCTGGCCCATTTGCCAGCTGCTCCAGATGCTTCACATAAAATGACGACGACACGCGCGTTCCAGGCTCGCCAGGAGCCGTGCTCAGCGTACATGCTTCTCTTTTTTTGACTCCAACACGCGGATTGCGGGATCTTAGTTCCGCAACCAGGGATTAAACCCAGCCTCAGCAGCGAACGGGCGGAGTCCTAACCACTGGACCTCCAGGGAAGTCCCAACATGCTTTTTTATCTTCAGTAACCTCTTTCCTCGTTGCCACGCTCCAGTGGGGCGGGGGTGATGCCCCCTTAACAGGTGAGGAAACGGAGGCCTGGACTGGGGAGTCCCTTGCCCCGGGTCTTAGGGAGGCAGAGCCAGGCTTTGCAGGCAGTGGTTTGTGCTGGGTAGGTGGAGGTGCCTTGTGGACATTCTTCGAGAGGTGAGAGCGGGGTTGGGGGTGGGGATGGCTGGGCAGGAGTTGCCTTAGACACAGCGTGTGTGGGGGGCCCCTCTGCTCTCCAGGGTCCTGTCTCCCTGTGGCTGCTGCTGGCGTGATGGGTCGAACAGAGGTTCGTTCCCCCGGGAGATGGGGGAGGCAACCACAGAGCTGTGCCCAGTGACCAGACACTGCCCCCTGTAGCCCAGCTGTGCCGCTTCCCTCGCCTGGGCTACTGCTCTCTCCCCTCACCAGGCTTTCAAGCAACTTCCTCCTCCCTGTCCTCTGCCACTTTAGGACTCTGCCCCCCTCCCAGCACCCCTGCCCCATCAGGGAGGCCAGGCTGATGTGTCTGAGTGGGGGTGTGGTGAGTTTGGGGGGGATCCTCCAGGACAGCCCGGAGTTCTTGAGGGCAGGGCTGGGCCGATCCCCCGCCTGTCCGTGCGCACAGTTTAGCTGAGTGACTGCGATTCATTTGGGAAACATCTGCAGGCTCTGTGCTGGACAGTGCCAGCACCCGGCTGAGGGACCCAGAGGGACCCACAGGGAAGCGCGGCGGAACATAAACAAGTAAACACGGCGGCAGGGCAGGACAAGGCAGTCTAGGAGCCCCCCCACCCCCCCAGGGCTGCAGGTGCCGGGCGAGTGAGCAACTGCTCCGAGGGATGTGGTGGGCAGCTGAGGCTGGTGGCTGCTGGACACCGGAGAGGGAGCAGGAGTTTGGGGAGTGGGCCAGGCAGGGAATGGCATGTGCAAATGCACGGAGGCAGGCCAGGGACCCGCGGTGCTCAGCTGTGTGCGCTGGGGAGGGGCCGGATGGGGTGTCTGCAGAGGAGCCCCACCCACTGAGGAGACCCCTCCTCCTCCCGTCTGGGTCTGTCGCAGCCTCGGCGTGCAGATCTGAGGTGGGGGTACTTACCCACATCAGGCAGCAAGTGGCAGAGCCTGGCAGAGTCCAGACAGGTGATGCCCTCGGATGCTATGAATGTAAACATTGGAGGTGGCGGCAGGGGGTGGGGTGCAGGCATGGAGGCCGAGCTGCCCAGGGACTGGTCAGCCTGGCCATTGTTCTTTTCTTGGTATGACTCGCATCCGCCAGGCACATGAACTGTGTGTGTGTGTGTGTGTGTGTGTGTGTGTGTGTGTGTGTGTGTGTGTGTGTGTGTGTGTGTGTGTGTGTGTGTGTGTGTGTGTGTGTGTGTGTGTGTGTGTGTGTGTGTGTGTTTTGGGGGAGCCGAGGGTGTCTAGCCCACCTCACCTGCATCCATCCTTGGTCCTGGCAGCCCCAGCCCAGCCCACCCCTGCCAGCACCCTGGGGGCCCTTGGCCCTGCTCCTAGGGAGAGGTCCGTCCTGTGGGCCCCGCTGGGAGGAGAGCGGCCCCAGACTTGACGCTGGCAAGGGTGCCAGCGCCAGGGGCCACCCTCCCCTGCCAGGTGTGCAGGGCAGGAGGCGGCAAGCTGCAGGGCTGAGGCCGAGGAGGAGGGGGCCCAGGAGAGGAGGAAATGTGGGCTGGGGAGCCACACAGGGTAGCCTGCTTCTCCCCCAGGACCTGCGACACAAACAGTCCCTTTGCAGATGACCCTGCCCCCAGCACCCTGCGTGACCCCCACCTTCCACTTGGAATCTGGTCCCACGTACAGAACCTTTATTGAGCACCTGCCATGTGGAGGGACGTGTCCGATGTGGGCTCCCTCCACACCAGCCCCGACTGGGGCGGGGTCCACCTTGCCCCCGGGACACCCCCACCTCCCTATGACCCCCATTTGTTGAGGCCCTGAAGCGGTGGGGGGACCCCGTCTCCCCAGCACCAGCCACCACCACGGGCAGCAGCTGGGTCCCCGGGATGGGGTGGCGCCTGGGGCTCCCTCAGGATCTCTGGATTACCACCTGGAACTTACCTGGAAGAGAAGGGCTGGCTTTAGCCTGAGGCTGGGACCGGAGGGGAGAGGCAGCATCCCCGTAGCTCAGAGATATTCATCCCTGCCCTGCGCCAACAGCCTGGGTGGCCTCAGCTGGGCCTCAAGTTTCCTCACCGGTCTAGGGTAGAGATGCTTCCTGCCCACCTGGCCTGCATCCCACGGCTGCGTGGGTGACTGGGGGCATGAAGGCCAAGCATGTCGGTTGCTGGGGAAGGGGCTGGCACGGGCTTCTGGGGCATGTATTGCTCAGATCCTCCCAGGTCCCCGGTGATGAGTGGGCCTGGGGACTGGCAGAGGGGAAGACACCTGGAGGGAAGGGGACTAGAGGGTTGGCTGCAGGCTGCCCCCAGGTAAGGGTGGGGCCTCGGCCTGTCTGATGGAGGGCACTGTGGGCCAGCGGGGACCCGGGGGTCAGGAGGACAGCCCATCACACCGGCTGCAAGTTCCATGGGGCCTGGCTGCCTGTGGAGCCCCTCAGCACAGCACCAACCCGGGTGACTTCCATTATGTCCACCTGGGTTCCCGCACCGGGAAGAGTGTTCGAAACCACTAGACCAGGTCATCGTCAAGGGTTGTCTCCTCCAGGCTGGCATGCCCCAGGGGAAGCAGGCTGCGGGGGACATCCAGGGGCAGGGGCGTGGATGCGCTGTACCAGCTGTGTGGCCTGGGCATGTGACTTAAACTCTCTGGGCCCAAGACTCCCCATCTGTGAAATGGGGCTGGGGTGGCCCGGCCCCACCTCCTCGGCCCCCCTGGAGCAGGGGGACCCCTGCCTCACTCGGACGGGAGCCCCCCACCAACTCACAGGCGGGCAGGGCTGCCACGGAGGCGGTGACCAGGCTCTTGATGCCCAGGGTGCTGAGGGTGCCCCGTAGGAGGCCGCAGGTGAAGGCCAGGAACTGGGGGCGGGGGACACAGGTCACTGTGGGCAGAGGGGGAAGGCCAACACCCAGGACCAGAGGGGCCACGCTGGGCCCCTCCCTCTCCCGGGGTCCTGGGCTCGGGGAGGGGCCTGCCTGGGGCTGGAGTCCCAGCACCGCCCCCGTACCTTGGGCGCTTCCTCCAGGTACTGCAGACCCGAGGCCATCCGGATGAGAAGGGGGAAGCTGTGGTCCTGCAGGACGTAGGTCCCCTGGGGACAGAGGAGGGGCCCATGGGGGCTGGGGTGGCACCTGTACCTTTGTTAGCGAGGAGGGGAAGCAAGGACCCAGGGCCCAGCCCCGCTGGGCTGAGGTCTGGAAGGACCCTTCCCTCAAAACCGTGGTGGTCGGTCACGGGCCGTCCTTCAGAGCTGCACGAGGACCCACAGGCCTTCGGCCCCGGGCCTGGTGTCCTGCCCCGCTGGGTGCGTGACCTTCCAGGGTGGTGGTGAGAAGCTGCAGCCCAGGCCCGTGGAGCGGCCCGCCGGGCCCCGGCACAGCACGGGCTCCTAATGGGAACTAGGACCAGGTCCGGACAAGAAGCATCAGGCCGAGGCGAGGTGCCGCCGGCCGCAAGGGGCCTTCTGCCGGCTCTGGGGCCCATCCTGGGAGGCCTGCGGGGAGGCTGGAAACGGCTGCCACGCCCCGCTTCCCCTGGAGGATGACACAGAGGCCCCGAGGGGGCCCGTGCCTGCCTCCCAGCTTGGGCAGGTCCCCGTGGCCGGGCTGGGCCTGCTGCAACCGCCCCGCGCGGGGGAGTCCCCTCCCCGGCTCTTTTGGGCGCTGGGCGTGGCCACACACCTGATGATTGGTGCGGAGGCTGTCCATCTGCTTTTGAAACACGGCCGCCCACACGTCTTTGCATAGGAACTTGAGGGCGTCCAGCTCCTCCCTGAAGGCTAGCGTCTCCCGGGGCAGCCTGGGGTGGGGCCCAGGCCAGGGGAGGGGGAAGCCCCGAGATGAGGAAGAGGGAGGAGACCAGGCTGGGTTCCTGTGTGGAGCAAGGTACCCTCCCCGCCCGGCTGTGCCCAGGAAGGGACCCCACCTCAGCTCCTGCCCACCTCTCACCTCTCGCCCAGGGCCTGGCCCACGCGGAAGCCCATGCCCTCCAGGACCGACAGGCTCATCTTCTGTCCCTAAAAGGCCAGGGAAGAGAGGCGCAGGGGCCCTCGGTCACCTGAGGGAGCCGGGAGCCGCTGGGTGTGAGGGCTGCGAGGGGACTTGCCCGTCCCTGCCCGTGCAGGGCAAGGAGGCCCAGAGGGGAGGGCCTTGCTGCACAGGCTGGCAGGACAGCCCGGCTTTGCCCCTTCACCTCCTCACATGCCTCCAGAAACCCCATCAGCCCTCAGGACCCGCTCCCCTTCATTCCAGGAAAAACGGGGGTTTTCCCCAGGCTCAGCTTCACCCTGCCGGTCAAGTCTTTCCTGATAACACCCATCACTTCTTATATGCGCTTTCAGTGTCTGTCCTTACAACACCCTGTGGAGTAGCACTCCCGTTACCCCAGAAACTCAAGGCGACCTGCCCTGGGGCTCATGTGGCGAGTAAGGGGGCCACAAGGCATGGGCCCTGGCCTCTGGCTAGCAGGGGGTGTGAAAAGTCAGCTGTGATCATTAGGCCTTAACATATTAGCTGAGAATCCTGGGAGGGACGCACAGGGGCACAGGGGAGGGAAGTGTTCCCTCGGTGCCCGGTGAAGGCGGTGGTGGCAAAGCGGCCTTCTGGAGGGCAGGCCAGGGTCTCACGGTGGAGGGGCTGAGGGACAGGGGTGGCAGGAGGGCTGCACCTGGTATCTGTCCAGGTGCCCAGGAGTGTGGGCGGCGAGGCTGGAGGAGAGCTGACCTGTGTGTGTTTTTGATCTGTGTGACCTGGAGAGAGCTGAGCAGGCGAGGGAGGCTGGCCCAGACTGGGGGCGTCAGAAATACCAGGACGGCTTGTGGTGACCAACACGGGGCCGGGCACACCGGAGGAGGTGCGTTAGAAACAGATGCTGAACGAGCAAAGTGAGGAACTGGGACTCAAGCACACACTGTGCCGGGTGCCCTGTACAGACTCCCTTGTTTAATTTTAACAACCCCGTAAGGTAGGTTGTATTTCACACCTGGAGACCAGGCACAGAGGGGTTAGGTCACACCTCCCAGAGGCCCCCTCAGCCACGGGGCTGTCCTTCGGACCTGAGCAGGTCTGGCTCCTGCCGGTAGGTGGCAGATGGGTGGGCGGCCGGGGCAACACCCCCAGCTGTCCCTGCGCCAGGGAAGTGGCAAGGGCTGAGGCCCGCTGGGGGGACGCGCCAGGCGTAGGGAGGTCGGAGCAGAGGCGGCCTGCGTGCCGGCCCTCTGTTCTGCTGGGCTACGTGATATGCAGGCCCTGTCCCGCTATTCTGTGCTCTTCCCGCGAGAACCAGGCCTGGGGAAGGACACAGCTTCCTGCTGGTGGCACTGGCGTGCGCTCTCTGGTTTCTTCCAGCACAGCAGGGCCAGCCTTGCGGGGAGGGCTTGTAGACTCAGGATGTGCGGGATCTCAGCTTGGGGCATGAGAGGCAGAGAGGGGGACATGTGCCTGGTGGCTGGTTCCGGGGTCCGGGGCCAGATCAGCCCCTGACCCCTACCAGCTGCCCCGTGCCTCAGTTTCCTCACGTGTAAAATGAGGACCTTTCCAGGGTGTGGGTAAGTGCAAGCCAAGCGCTCTGAGTCAGGCTCAGGAAGCGCTACTGTCATTGTCATCTGCAGCCTCTGCACCTGTCAACCTGCATGACGAGCTGATGGGGAAAGGGAAGGAGAGACCCGTTAAGGAGGGGCTCTGTTCTGTGGGCTGGTGGATCTCAGCACCTGGATCACTGCCACCCTGCGTCACCTCCCTCCTAGAGGCGAGCTACCCGAGGGGGCCTGGCTGGGCTCCACTCTAAGTGCATCTGTGTCCCGAGGGACAGGGAAGACCCCAGGACTCCCCTGTTCATCCCACAGACATTTCCTGACTGGCCTCCGGGAGCTCGCCTAGCAAGCCTAGTGGGGATGACGGGCACCCAGGGGATGACAAGCTGGTGAGAGGGCGGAGGGTGGTGTGACCGGCACACTCACAAGGGTGGTGTGACCGGCAGCTCACTCTACAGCAGCTGTTGCTGTTGGCTCCATGGTCCCCAGCCCTTGAAAGGGGCCAGTTAAATATCTGCTGCACTGCAGAGACTGGGGGTGGTGGGGAGGGGGGAATAATGCGAGCAGGGAGGAGGAGAGGCGGTGGGGAGGGAAGGGCGGAGGATGAGCGGGTGACTCGGGAGAGAGGGCGGAGTAGGAGGGTGGCAGAACCCCACCTGCTCTCTGGCAGCCGCCTCCCAGGACTCAGCAGTGTTCAAGCCCCAATCCCTACCAAAGCTCTCCAGACACTAGGGGTTCGTCATTCCTGAGGAGGGAGGGCAAGGCGGGACACTCCCATCCCATTGGAAGCCTCTGGAGCCCAGCCCAGAGCCAGTGCGTTTCTGGGCTCCCCACGCCTGCCTCCGCCGAGTTGACACAACAGCCCATGGAGAGGAACCGAGATAATGGGAGAGACAGGGGGGACCCCTCAGAGAAGGCTTATCAGTGTGGCACGAGGGGCATCCACGAAGCAGCACGGGCACTTGGAGGAAGGGACAATCGGACAAGGGAACGTTCTTAGAAATGAAATGGTAGCCAGAAGAAACGTTTGTTCATGAGGGAGCTGAAAAAGAGACAAATCCGGAAGGTAGGTAAAACCTCACAGATGGTTAAGAAAAATGGGAACCACGAGGTAGGAAAAAAATGAGAGAAAAGTTGACATGCGGAAAGAGACCTAGGGAGTCTAGGATTCCTCTGACTGCGAGAGATGGAACAGTGCTGGAGAAGAAATAATGAAAGGAGCCTAAGAGGAACATGTGCTCTGCTAAAGGCAGATTCAAGCGTCCAGACCGAAAAGGGCCGCAGAACTCCGAGTAGGATGAATGGAAAACAAGTAAACCAAACTGCCTCCCCCCTGGTCCCGTCCTGGACTGAAACTCGATGGAGCTGGGTGGGGGGCTGTATGCCTGGCCTGCCTGGCCCCTTAGTTATTAGTTATTTGTGAGGTTCGAGCCCCACCCACGGAGCCACTCTGTGCTGGCCCAGGGCAGGGCGTCCCAGGAAGGAGCAGCACTGGTTCCTGCCTTAAGAAAAGCACAGGGAGGGCTTCCCTGGTGGCGCAATGGTTCGGAATCCACCTGCCAATGCAGGGGACGCGGGTTCGAGCCCTGGTCCCGGAAGATCCCACATGCCGCGGAGCAACTAAGCCCGTGTGCCACAGCTACTGAGCCTGTGCTCTAGAGCCCGTGAGCCACAACTACTGAGCCCACGTGCCACAACTACTGAGCCCATGTGCCACAACTACTGAAGCCCGCACACCTAGAGCCCGTGCTCTGCAACAAGAGAAGCCACCGCAATGAGAAGCCTGCGCACTGCAATGAAGAGTAGCCCCCGCTCGCCGCAACTAGAGAACGCCCGTGTGCAGCAACGAAGACCCAACGCAGCCAAAAATAAATAAGTTTGTATATATTTTTTAAAAAAGCACAGGGAGAAGGGATGACTTCCGGCTTCCCCCAGGTGAATGGCCCCAGAAGACCCAAAAGAACTATGCTGCGTGACCAGGTGAGTGACAGGGTGAGAGCACACCTCCCACCCCGTCGCCCTGTCCTCATGCACCCAGGTGGTGCCCAGACAGCCCCAAATCCCACCTTCTCCCCTGACACTCTGAGCTCACCCAGCCCCCCTCCACCTGCCTTCCGTCTGCTCCTCACCGCTGCTCGGGCTCCTGCAGCAGCACCCTTCCCCACCCAACCTCCATCCAGTCTCATCCACGTGGCCAGGGAGGACTTCCGGAGAAGTAAATCTGAGCCTGGCACACCTCAGTGTAAACCTTCTATGGCCCCCACCGCCCTCAGGACAGAGCCCCAGTTCCCGCACGGAGACCCCACTGCTGGCTCTGTGGCCTCGGATGCACTGCGCCCCCTCCAGGGCTCTGCCCCCTGCTGTCCACTGTGCCAGGAACTGGTTGGTTTTCCAGGCTCTTGCGTGAGGACAGGACTGTATCTGATGGCTGCTACACCCACCACAGGCCCTCCTGAGAGAAGGGGCTGGCCTGGGCACTCACTGGGCCTCGGTGGACCAGGGCCTGCCCAGCAGGGCCGTTCCCGGGCCAGCGGCCAGTGGATGACAGCTCATTACACACACAGAGGGGTTCACTCCTTTGCCCACATATCTTCAAAGTTCCTGAGGTGGACAAACCACAGCCTCTTCCTCCGACTCCTGGAACTTTTCCCTCTGATAACAAAGGCCCTTCGACCTCCCAGTTCCTCCGGCCAGTCTTCCATTCAACCCGTAACCGTTCAGGAGAATCCATTCAACAGCCACAAATAACCAGGCAGGACATGGAGATCAAAAAGCCCTAAACAATGACTGTGGCTCCTGGACGCCTGTGCTGCGGGGACAGAGATGAACCAGCCACCATCGCTTTCCTCAAAGGGCTCTGGGGCAGGTGGGCGGGGCAGGCCTAATGCCACAGACAAGCTCCGGCACGGATGCCCGAGTCCTGATTTTGCCTTTGATCCTGGCTGTGCAGCGTCGGAGAAGCCCTCCTTCTCTGGTGCCTCAGTCCCTCCCCTGTAAAATGGGATGATGACGTCAACCTCAGAGTGCTGTTCTGAGGACTGAATCAGATAAAATCCTGTGCTGGAGACACGATAAGTACCCAAGAAACAGAAGGTCTGCGTGGCGTTCAGACAGGACACTTGCCGGACCAAAGAGAGGAGCAGAGAGGGGAGGGGCCGGGAGCAAAAGAGAAAAGACTGCGTGAAAACAGCGCAGCTGCCCACGATGTGCTAAGAAACGGGGCTCCCCAGCTTGAAAGAATGTGGGGAGATGGTAGTCCTTCCCCTGGCTGCACACAGGAACCACCCAGAAGCTCTGAGGCCTGACGCCCGGGCCACCTTCTGGCCCAGCTCCACCGGAATCTCTAGTGTGGGACCCCAGCATCAGAACTGCAGAGGCAGCTGGGCAGAGAGCCACGCCCAACGGTCACAGGCGCGTTCGTGCTCTAAAAGCCCTGTGCTGAGCAAAGCTGAGTAACCGCCTGTCCCCCCTACTTGCTTGGCCACAGGAACCCATTAAAATCCTCCCAGAGTGTCAGAGAAGACACTAAGACAGGAGAGAGTTTATAGCACAGGCTTTGGAAGTGGGAGGCCCAGTTACATTCCTGACTCTGCCACTTGACAGTGAAGACTCCATCTATAAAAGCCTCTGTTTCCTCATCTACAAAGTGGGGAGGATCGTGCTGACCTTTGTGGGTTGTTAGGTGGATCAAATGAAATCAGGAATGTGAAGCCCACCAGGGCACACGATAGGTGCTATTATTGGCCACGATACTAAGTGAATGCCAGTCCCCGCCCACACCCTCCATGGCACAGGGGCTGCACTCACTTCAACAAATCCATGCTGAGGACCTACTATGGGGTGATCAACACAGACCCGGTCCCCATCCACACCACACAGCAGGCAGCCTGGCAGAGGAGAGGCTGTGAATCGAAGGATCATATGGGTACATAATTCAGATACATACTTATTGTGATGCAAGGATACCCCACTTCCACTGGGGGCTCAGGGAGGGCTTCCCCGAGGAGGGGACATTTGAGCCAAGATCTGAAGGATTAATAGGTGTCAAGGCAGTGACGATGTGACAGGTGAAATGAGCTGGAAGATGAGGGAGGACGCTGGTACAGGGCAGAGAGGAGGGAAGCCAGACTAAAGCAGGGAGGGGCCAGATGGGAACCATATTTGGACAGCACAACAGGAAGGGCCTGGCTGATGGCTGGAGGTGAGGGAGGAAAGGCAGATGTCAGGGACTCCTGGGTTTCTGGTTTGAAAGCCAGGATGGATGGGGTGCTGAGACACTGCAGCCCCCTCCCCAAAACACAGGTCAGTGCACACTCCCTCTCCCACGCGCTAACGTTCTCATAGCATTTTCCCAAGGTACAATATATACTCATTTATCTGATTTGCCCGCCTACCCCACTATAACGTAAGCTCCAGGAGGGCAAGGGTTTTGGCATGGTTCGCTGAATAATCCCCAGAGCCTACAGTAAGGCTTGGCACCTTGCAGGTTTTAGTGACAGTCTGTTGAATGAATGAACTTGAAAAAACTATGTTGAGATGATAACAAGCAACACCTTTGTCCTTCTGAATTGGGAAGAAAACATAGACCAATAAAAATGTCTTGCATATTGACGATGATGATCATAGAAAGAATAATAATGAAAAAAGTGAGCACAAGGGCTTCCCTGGTGGCGCAGTGGTTGAGAGTCCGCCTGCTGATGCAGGGGACGCGGGTTCGTGCCCCGGTCCGGGAAGATCCCACATGCCGCGGAGCGGCTGGGCCCGTGAGCCATGGCCACTGAGCCTGCGCGTCCGGAGCCTGTGCTCTGCAATGGGAGAGGCCACAGCAGTGAGAGGCCCGCTTACCGAAAAAAAAAAAAAAAAAGTGAGCACAGCCCCACTTAAGCACCTACTCTCTCCGTCACCCTTTCTTCTTGGTAACAGACTTTAAAACAAGAGCTCCGTGTTTTGAGGGCTGATTAGGTGCTAGACATCGTACTAAGTGCTTTGAAGTCTGAGCATTTATTTTTCATAAGGGCCAACTTCCAAGATGCCAAGCACGCTCCTTCCGCAGGGCTTCGCAGAAGGCTTCCCCCTTCCTGGAATGCTCTTCCCCCCACTTATCCCCGGGGCTTGCTTCCTCCCTTCTCTTCCTCAAAAGGCTTTCCTCCACCATCCAGCACTCCACCTCTCTTCTTCCCCCACTCGGCTGAAGTTGTCTTTATAAAACTTCTCACTAGCTGGTGGCACATTCTATGTTTATTTATTGTTTGTTTTGACTCCCCTACTAAAACGTAAGCTTCACGAGGACAGGGAAACAGTGCCCTGAATACAGCAGGCGCTCAGTAAGTTTGCTGAATGAATAAATGTCTCGCTCGGAGTCTTAGGTGCTGTTACGATCTCATTTTACAAGGGAGGAAACTGAGGCACACAGAGGTCGAATCACTGGCTCTCGCACCCTGTATGAGTGATGCAGGCGGGATTCAACCCAGGCTCAATATACGACTTCTCAATATATACCCAGTAATCGTAATTACTGTAATTGCTACCCGCTTACTCTGTGCCAGGCTTTGAGCTAAGAGCCTGACCCCGAACTGTCTCGCTCAGTTCTAGCTGCGACCCTCGAGGCCGGCACTGCTGCAACCCCTCTTTGCAGAGGCGGAAGCTGGCGCCTGAGGTCGCCCAGCGAGGCAGGGGCGGGGCGGAGGTCCGACGCGGGCCGCTGCCGCGCCCTCTGCTCCTCCCGGGGCCTCGACCCGGCCTTCCCGCCGCGGCCCGTGCCTCCTTCCCCCCGGGGCCCGGCGCTCACCCCGGGGCCGGGGTCCGGATCTTGCGCCCACAGCTCCGCTACCATTTCCGTGTGCAGAAACTCGAACAGTGCCGCGTCAGCCATGCGCCGACCTTCCCTGCGTAACAACCGTCCAGCGCCTCGTGTCCTCATTGGCCCGGCTGGGCAAGCTCCGCCTCCTGCACCTAAGCGCGAGCCCGCCCACTCTCGCTTCCATTGGTGTTTCGGGCTAGCCCCGCCTTTCTTTTCTGGGCTCTTGTGGTGCGCGCCCGAACTTGGGAGACTAGGGGGAGGGCCTGCTTTGTCTATATTGGCTGCACGTGACAAGCATCTCCGCCCTTCCCTCTGCTTCTTCCCCGTTTCCGGGTCCTCGAGCATTTCCATTGGCCGAGTCGCTTGTTACACGTGACTTCTCGTCATTTAGAGTCCCCGTCTGTCTACACGCCTCGCAGCACAACGCGGAAGCGCCGGCCCAACAGCTTTCCTATTGGCCGTGCCCATATTCACGTGGCTCTTCACACACACCCCTCAAAGCTGGTCCTGAGGGCTTGCTTCCTGGTTGGCAGGCGAGCGGCCCAGGTGATTGGCCGCCAACACCCGCCCAACCTGCTCCCCTATTGGTTGGGGCTGCCGCCTTCTCCTTTCTCGGTAAAGACTCCGCACTTCGGCTAGGTAGCGGATCCCGCAGGCTGGGCGCTCCGGTGACTCGGTACGGTCTTCGGTGATAGCGCTCCCTACCCCGCCCTTAGTGCACCCTTCCCAGAGTCCAGTTGGGCTGTTACCCTTTCTGTGACCCAGGCACTTGTACCTGAACGGCTCAGGAGCCCGTGTGCTTCCGAATCTGACACAGGCTTGGAGGAGGGTGTGGCCTCTGCTAGGAGGCAAAATCGGAAAGAGCTTAGTTTGGGACTCCGGGTACTCGTGCCTCAGCCTTGATCGAGCTGGTGGTCCTCAGTTTTCCCATCAGTACACTGAGGAGGCTGGGGTCTAGTAGCCCCCATCATCATCATCATCATCAGGGATGATGATGCAGAAAAGGAAACTGAGGCCCAGGCAGGGGAAGCAGATGGCCCCAGATTGCTAAGGTAGTCAGTGGAGGGGCTGAGAATCCAGAACTTGCGCCTTTTAACCACGGCAGGGCGCCCGCCTCTCATATCATCCCTTCGCGCGTCTTCTCCCTAGCTCGCGCCATGGCGTCCCAGAGTCGTCGGCGGAGGCCGCTGCGGAGGCCTGAGACGGTGGTGCCGGGGGAGGCGGCCGAGACGGACTCGGAGCTCTCTGTGTCCTCGTCGGAGGAGGAGGAGCTGTACCTGGTCTTCTCGGGCCCGACGCGCGGCCGCCCCACGGGACTGCGGGTGGTCGGGGAGGCCGCGGAGACCGACTCGGACTCGGAGCCGGAGCCGAAGGCCGCGCCGAGGGATCTGCCTCCGCTCGTGGTGCAGCGGGAGACTGCCGGGGAGGCCTGGGGAGAGGAGGAGGCCCCGGCGCCCGCCCCCGCGCGTTCGCTGCTGCAGCTCCGGCTGGCTGAGAGCCAGGCGCGGCTGGACCACGACGTAGCGGCCGCGGTGAGCGGCGTGTACCGCCGCGCGGGCCGTGATGTGGCCGCCCTGGCCGGTAGGCTGGCGGCTGCCCAGGCGGCGGGATTGGCGGCGGCCCACAGCGTGCGCCTGGCGCGGGGGGACCTCTGCGCGCTGGCCGAGCGCCTGGACATCGTGGCCGGCTGCCGCCTGCTGCCCGACATCCGCGGCGTGCCGGGCACCGAGCCCGAACAAGACCCGGGACCGCGGGCCTATCTGTGACCCACTCTCCCGCCTGACTGAGCCCTGGGGGTAGGCCTTGCGGCCTCTGGGACCTGGCTCTGTGCCGTGTTTAGCCACCCACCCATCTTACTGTCACCCTCAGAGATAACCCCGCCCCCTGGATAATGCTCTGTGTTGGGGGGGGAGGGAGGGGGGAGGATGGGGGGTTAATGCTGTGCAGCCCTGCCAGGCCCTAGCATCTGGTTCCTCCCCCTGGCCCTGGCGCTTGCTCCCTGGTTCAGAGCTTGTGTGTGTCTGAAGCTTGGCTCAAACTCCTGGGTAACTAGCCACTCCTTAATCTGTCTCCATTTTAGCGGTACACAGAGCCTCACCTCTCCTTTCTGTCTGCCTTCCTCAGTTTGGTTTATGTTCACAGGGGCTGGTCCTGCTTCTAGCGCAGATTCCCTGATGTCTCCGGCCCTAGTCCCAGTTCTGGAATTCTGCCCTCTAATCTGGACCCTTTTTCTGCTCCTCAGGCTTGGCTCTGATTCCATCTCCTCCTAGTCCTTGCCCTTCCGCCTCCTGGCTCCTTCTCCTTGGGCTTAGCTCCACCCCCTTGGCCTGATCTTGTTTCCTGGGTCCAGCTGTACCCTTAGGTTTGGTTCTGCTTCTTTTTGCTTCTCCCATCCTGTTTAACTACGTACTTAATTATGGGCTCCAGGGACCCCCTATGGTTTTCTTCATCAGGCCCAAGATGAGACCCCCTCTTGACCCGAGGAGGTCCCCCTCCCAGCTCTCCAGGCCCAAGTTGGTGTGTCCTTCCCACCCTCCAGGCCAAGATCGCGCCTTCTGCCCAAGTTCCAGGTACAGGATGGGCCTCCTCCTGACTTCAGGCTGCGAGTGCCGCCAGCAGGCACTTAGGGCCCAATACAGACTCGCCCTGGAAATTTGGGCACAATATGACGCCACTTTGCCGATAAGGACCACATGTATTTTATTTTGTTTGGTCACCATGTCGTTCCCTGGATGCTAAAAGGGCTTGGCTGTCTGGCTTGTCTCAGGGCCTGGGATTAGCTCCTTCTTTCTGCTCCTCACCTGGTCCCTCTTCTCCCAGCCCCAGTCCCTCAGTCCCATTCACATTTATTCCCCTCCACCGCTCTTACCGCAACCTGACCTGAGATCTGGGCCCCCAGGATGGAGAAGTGGGGAAGAACGCTCTATGGCAGACTCATTAAAACTCAAGACATTTATTGATATGGTCCATTCCTCTTATCTCGCCATCTAAGCTGGGGGCGGGTAGGTTGGTGATTTTGCCGAGAATGTGGGTCCCGCGAAAGGGACCCTTCACGCCTGGCCTATTGCAGGTGAGCCTGGACCCTTCGCGCCTGGCCTATTGCAGGAGAGCCTGGGCCCTTCACGCCTGGCCTATTGCAGGAGAGCCTGTGGCCGGGAAATCAGGGCCCCTAGTTGTTGCCCTGGTTCTGCACTTATTTGCATTTTGTTAATTCACCATACATTTGTTGAGCTCCTGTTCCTTGCCTGTCCTTAGCTGGGCACTGGTGGTGCCCACAGGCTGGGCCCTTGCAGAGCGCACAGTCCCCCGGGGGAGACAGCCATTGAAATATTCTTGCAAATAAGTGGATAGTTTTCATAATTGTAATTTATACTTCAACTGTAATTCTTCTGGCATTGTGATTAGTGCCGTAAAGAAATATAGGAGCTTTGTGAGGGCGTAACTGAGGTCTGTCTGACCTTGTTTGGGGGGAGGTCAGATGGCTTCCCTGAGGAAGTGATGAGTGAGTTTGAGCCAAGCCCTGAAGGTGTAAAAAAGGTGAAACAGGTCTGGTAGAAAAGAGTTGCAATCAGTGCGAATAGCATATGCAAAGGCCCTGAGGCAGAAGGGGGCAGAGCCTATTTAACAAAAGAGGGTGATATCTTCTATTCTCCATCTTGAGTGGAGAGAGCAGGGGAGATGGGCGTGGTGAGGGTGGTGAGTGCTGTGCTAGCAGGGGCCAGACGGAGCTGAGCTTTTAAACCAGGTAAAGATTCTCGATCTTTATTGAACAGCCAGTAAACAGAGAATGATGCCATCTGATGAATGTGTTTTGTGAAGGAGACTCTGAGACTGGTGCTTCTGCAGTGTGGTTGCCTCTGATAAATACCCAGAAATACTGGTTTAAAGAATCAAACTTCCTTTTAAAGGTACAGCTGAGCTCAGAGAGAACATGAGAAATCTCCTGGGCCCAAGTTAATTTCTGCTGCACAGCAAAGGGGATTTAGTTCTACTCACGTATGTGTGTATATATATATATATATATATATATATATATATATATATATACAGTCTCTTTCATATTCTTCTCCATTATGGTTTGTCACAGGCTATTGAATATAGTTCCCTGTGCTATCCAGTAGGACCTTGTTGCTTATACATTCTGTATATGATAGTTTGCAACTGCTAATCCCAAACTCCCAGTCCTTCCTTCCCCTCCCCCTTGGCAACCACAAGTCTGTTCTCTATGTCTGTGAGTCTATTTCTGTTTTGTAAATAAGTTCATTTGTGTCATATTTTAGATTCCACATATAAGTGATATATGATTTTGTCTTTCTCTGAGTTACTTCACTTAGTATGATAGTCTCTAGGTCCATCCATGTTGCTGCACATGGCATTATTTCATTCTTTTTTATGGCTGGGTAGTATTCCATCGTGTATATATACCACATCTTCTTTATCCATTCATCTGTCGATGGACATTTAGGTTGTTTCCACGTCTTGGCTATTGTAAATAGTGCTGCTATGAACATAGGGGTGCATGTATCTTTTCGAATTATAGTTTTGTCTGAATATATGGCCAGGAATGGGATTGCTGGATCGTATAAAGCCTTGGATTTTAACAGGTGCTGGACCTTGGGCCAAGCACTTATTAGAGAAGCAGAGGCTCTGGCATGAAACTTAGTCCCTTGAAGGGCTATATCTTGAATGAAAGAATGTGGTAGAAAAAAATCTGATTGATACCATTGAGGCATACCTAGGAAACTTGTCCATTTTGGCTTAGGCTCTGGGTGGAGGGAATTTTTCCTCAGGGAATTCATAACCACAGGCTTTTCTTCAGGCCTGATTGGGGTTTGGGTATACCCTTACGGAGCAGTTCAGGAAACCCCAAGCATTGAAATAAACTGAAAGTCGGCTCTGGCCAAAGCCAGGGAAAACACCCTCAACCAGCCTCATGCAGAATTACAGCAGACTAATACAGACCAAACCTAAGTTCATAGTTGAAAACTGCAGAGCGCAACTTCCCTGGTGGTGCAGTGGTTAAGAATCTGCCTGCCAATGCAAGGGACACTGGTCTGAGCCCTGGTCCAGAAAGATCCCACATGCTGCGGAGCAACTAAGCCCATGTGCCACAACCACTGAGCCTGCTCTCTAGAGCTTGCGAGCCACAACTCCTGAGCCCATGCGCCGCAACTACTGAAGCCTGTGCGCTCTAGGGCCCGCGTGCCGCAACTACTAAGCCCGCGTGTTGCAACTACTGAAGCCCACGTGCCTAGAGCCTGGGCCCAGCAACAAGAGAAGCCACTGCAATGAGAAGCCCGTGCATGGCAATGAAGTGTTGCCCCCGCTTGCCACAACTAGAGAAAGCCCACATGAGGCAACAAAGACCCAACACAGCCAAAATTAAATTAATTAATTAATTTTAAAAAAAGAAAACTGCAAAACATACCAGATGATAAAGTGATGAACCAGTATGGGCTGCTGGTTCCCTTCCCCAAATTTAACCTTGGAGAAACTGGAAAAAAGAAAGAAATCCGGATCCGAGGAATAACAAAATGTTGAGAAGTCCTCAGGGACAAAGAGGTGATCTGACATAGTATTCTGCTGCTTCTTTCTTTGTAACAAATGACCAAAAATTTAGTGGCTTGCAACAGTTGTTTCATTATGCCCACAGATTCTGTGGATCAGGAATTCCAGCAAGGCTCAGCTGGAAGATTCTTTGGTTCCTTGTAGCAATGACTGAGGTCACTCAGGTATTCAGCTGGCAAGTGGGTTGGCACAGAGGGTCCCAGTGACTTCACTCAGGTGGCTGGACTACTAGGACTCAGAGATTAGGATTGCTGACTGGAGTGTCTGTATGTGGCCTTGAGCTTCCTTCAAACATGGCAGCCCCAAAGTAATCAGATTCTTTACATGGCAGCTCAGCACTCCAAATATATTTCAGTAGACAAAGCAGAAGCCCTTGGGTGTCATGCATGATCAGTTCTGCTGTGTTCTATCAGTTATTAGCAAGTCACTAAGTCCAGCCAAGATTCAAAGGAGGGGGTGGAGGGGAAGGAGACATAGACCTTGGATGAATAAGAGTATCAGAATTTGTGGATCTATTTTGAAACCACTACAGTTAGATGGGGCAGTGGGTTGTGGACGAGTCGTTGACTTTTTCGGTCCCTCTCTTTCAGTGTTGCCTTGGGTAAATGATTGCCTGAGACATGAGAGCATCAGCCACTCACACCCTCTGGAGAGGGTGAGGTCACATCAGGGTGCTCCAGATTCCTATTTTATTTAATGGGTTATAACATTGCTCTCTATTTTGATGCTCAAATTGTGTCCAGTTTGGCCAGCAGGACCCCTTTCGAGCTGGCTTCTGTGTCCTATTGACATTTCTTCACCATTCTCTGAATACTTTCTTGCTCTCCGGCACAGAATGATCTAGGCACATCTTGTTTTTTTTCTCTGCCTCAGCCTTGAAACCATCCACCTCTGCAAGGGTCCCTGGTTTCTTTTAGTGGGAAATGGTGTTTAGAAGCCAAGATGTGGGTGCTGGGTGTGCTCATTGCTAATGAGGTGTTGCTACTCCCAGGCCCTCTCAATGCACAGGCCTAGAAGAAAAACACAAACAGGGCAAAAAACAATAACTGTCTAATCCCTACACCATACACACATTTTAAAATAGACTTTATTTTTAGAGTAGTTCACAGCAAAAGTGAGTAGAAAGTACGGAGAAGTCCCACATGCCCCCAGCCCTAACCCTCACAGCCTCCCCCGCTATTAATATCCCACACATCTATTGTATATTTGTTACAACGGATCAACCTACATCAACATCATTACTACCCAAAGTCTGTAGATTATACTAGAGTTCACTCTTGTGCATTCTTTAGGTTTGGACAAATGTATAAATGACACGTATCTACCAGTAGAGTGTCTATACAGAATAGTTCCCCCGCCCTAAAAATCCTCTGCGCTCTGCCTGTTCATCCCTCCCTTCCCCCAGCCCCTGGCAGCCAATGATTTTTTTAATGTCTCTGCAATTTTGCCTTTTCCAGAATATCCTATAGTTGGAATCAAACAGTGTGTAGCCTTTTCAGGTTGGCTTCTTTTGCTTAGCAATATGCATTTACGTTTCCTCCATATCTTTTCACGGCTTAATAGCTCATAACTTTATAGCACTGAATAATAACCCATTGTCTGGAGGTACCGCAGTTTATTTATCCATTCACCTGCTGAAGGGCATCTTGGCTGCGTCCAAGTTTGGGCCATTATGAATTTAAAGCTGCTCTAAACATTTGTGTGCAGGTTTTTGTGTCGATATACGTTTTCAGCTCCTTTGGATAAATACCAAGAAGCATGATCGTTGGCACACGCTTTTTATCTTTCTATTCCAATCCAACATCGCTGGTTTGTTCTCGTTTTCTCTAAGAGGGACTTTTCGAGGGCAAAATCCTACAGATTTTGAAAGAACGGAAGACGATGCAACAGCAAGAATGCTTGGAAAGATGAAAAGCACCCAGATGAGTGAAAAGATCTTAGCAGTCCTGAGAAAAATAACCCAGAAGAGAACAACAGCTGAGAACCAACTTTAAGCAGCAAAATTCCCTCAAATTTGAGGAGTCGTCTGAAACAGCTACAGTGTACGTGGGAAGGGAGTTGATTGCAAGTCTGTTTAAGAAGCAGCCAGATATCCCTGTTAGCCTCTCCTAACTGCAGATGAGGCAACCACACCTCCTGTGTTCTGTGAAGAGCCTAGGGATTCATCCTGGGCGTGGGGGGTGGAGCCGGCTGGAGGGGAAATAAGAGGATATGTGGCCTGGAGTGGGGTATGGGGGAGCTCAGTCCATTCTGAAAACAAGCAGACTGAGAGAATGAATGTACACTCTTTCTCTACCTGACGTAAAACAGAAAAACTAAGATATAGACACGGAAGCTTCCTATTAGAGTTGGCCGATGCCCTGCCTTGAGCTGGGCCAATTTACACACCTCCCCCCGCCAAACTCCCCGTGGAAGTGCCCACTTCCTTCCAATGGCAAATAGCGTCAGCAACGGATTTTATCTTTGCCAATCTCATAGGTGAAAAATGGTACTCAGGGTAGTTTTAAATGGCAGGAAATGAAATTAAAACCGTAGTGAGACAGGCATTTCATGCCTATCAGATTGGCAACATTTTTGAAGTCTAACAATACTGATTGTTGGCGTGGAGGTGAAACAACAGAATATTTACACCCTGTGGGTGAGAACGGACATTGACATGACCGCCTGGGGAGACAGCTTAACCGATAGCTGACGACGTTCCCACTGCACACCCCAGTGCATGCTCTTTGTGAACAGAAACACTGGTAACTAAGTGCCCATTAACAGGAGAATGAAGTTGTAAGTTTTGGTATATTGATAGAGTGGAAAGCTATATACAGCAATGAAACTGAATTAACTAAAGATATAAGTATAAACATGGATGAATCCCCCCAACATAACATCAGCAGACCACAGCAAGCTGCAGAAGAATACATTCAGGATGTTATCCTTCATCTAAAGTTAAAAAATAAGCAAATGGGGCTTCCCTGGTGGCGCAGCGGTTGAGAGTCCGCCTGCCGATGCAGGGGACGCGGGTTCGTGCCCCGGTCCGGGAAGATCCCACATGCCGCGGAGCGGCTGCGCCCGTGAGCCATGGCCGCTGAGCCTGCGCGTCCGGAGCCTGTGCTCCGCAATGGGAGAGGCCACAACGGTGAGAGGCCCGTGTACCGCAAAAAAACCCAAAAAAACAAATGACTGGTATGGATCGCTGGGTTTGTAAGCACCTGCCCTATAAGTTTAAAGGAATGTGGGAGCAATAAAAGATGCCCCAATTGCGATATTGGTTGCTTCTGGTGGGCAAGGAGAAGGCTGTTATCCAGGAGGAGTAATTAGCAGGTTCCACCTAAATTAATGACATTTTGCCCTTGAACTGGATGGTCAAGACAGGGATGTTCATTGTTCCTTGTAACATTAGCACGTTGTAAATATTTCAAAAGGCAAATGAGAAATGAGGGTAGGTGTCCCAGGCAGAGGGAACAGCAGGGATGAAGGTCCTGAGGCAGGAGGCTGGGATGCTGAGAGCAAAGAGCCGAGTGCACAGGGAGTGAGATGTGACGAAACAGCCAGCAGGGGCCAGACCAGGCCGGGGCCCCCTTAAGAACTGTGTTCCTTTCTCCTGAGAACAACAAGGAATCATGGAAAGAATTTAAGCATGTAAGTTACACGATCAGATTTGCACTTTGAAATGATTGTATCAGCTACTGGATGAAAAGCAGAGGGAAGCTGGAGTGGGAGCCCGTAAGCCCAGTCAGGAGTGGTGACAAATTGAAATTATAATAGAGTGACCCCAGTTCAGGTGTTCAAAAACGGAGTCAAGCGGCCTTTGAGCGTCTGGTCTCAGACACCTCTCTGCACCACTGAGAACTTGAACTTTCTTTGAACCGTGCGGGATCCGGGGACACCACCAGCTGTAGTCAGAACAATAACCTGCCGGCTGCAGCCTTTTCCTCTCAAGTTCTCTCCTTGTAACTGTGCAACCATTTCGGACCCCAACCAATTCTTACTTAACAAGCACCCTTACTGCTTGCCAGCTCCAATTATAATTCTTGAGAAACAACTCATGTAACTAACTGTAACTTTGCAAGTTTGCTCTTATAAGTCTCCCCTATTTTGTAATCCAGCGGAGAGCAATTCAAGTGCTTCTTGAATCTGTGTCTCCTGGGCTGCAGTCCAAACAAACCCCCAATAAACATCTTTTTATTTCAATCAGGTCTTTGTTTCTGAAATTTTGACTAACAGTAGGTTGGTGTAAGGACCCAGGTGAGGCACAATGGTGGCTTAGATCACCTTCCGAACCTGCAAGTACAGGGCTCTGGAGACAAGTGGTTGGAGTCAAGAACTGTCTAGGAGGTGAAATCAATAGCCCTGCTTAAGGGGGATGGAGGGGAGGAGGAGGTCAAGGGTGACTCCTAGCTCTCTGGCTTGAGCCCCTGAATGGATGGGGATATAGAAAATATGGTTTCCTATTGTCACCGTATCAAATTACTACAAATTTAGTGGCTTAAAACAACATAGAGGGCTTCCCTGGTGGCGCAGTGGTTGGGAGTCAGCCTGCCAATTCAGGGGACACGGGTTCGAGCCCTGGTCCAGGAAGATCCCACACGCCGCAGAGCAGCTAAGCCCGTGCGCCACAACTACTGAGCCTGTGCTCTAGGGCTCGCGAGCCACAACTACTGAGCCCACGAGCCACGACTACTGAAGCCCACGTGCCTAGAGCCCGTGCTGTGCAACAAGAGAAGCCACCACAACGGGAAGCCCGCGCACCACAACGAAGAGTAGCCCCCGCTCGTTGCAACTAGAGAAAGCCCGTGCGCAGCAACGAAGACCCAACGCAGCCAAAACTAAATAAAATTTACAAAAAAGCTTTCAAACAAAAAACAACATAGATTTGGGGACTTCCCTGGTGGTCCAGTGGGTAAGACTCCGTGCTCCCAAAGCAGGGGGCCAGGGTTTGATCCCTGGTCCGGGAACTAGACCCACGCGCATGCCGCAACTAAGACCCGCCGCGGCCAAAATAAATAAATAATTAAATAAAGTTTTAACGACCCGATGTAGATTTATTATCTTACAGTCCAGGAGGTCAGAAGTCCTAAAATCAGTGCATCAAAAGGACTGCATTCCTCCTGGGGCTCTAGGGGAGAATCCATCTCCTTGCCTTTTCCAGCTTCAGGGGGCTGCCTGCTTTCCGTGGCTCATGGCCACTTCCTCCACCTTCAAAGAAACACAGCATCTTCAGATCTCTCTCTCTGCTGAGGTTGTCACATTGTCCTCTCTCTTCTGTCAAATCTCCCTTTGCCTCCCTCCTATAAGGATACTTGTGATTATATTTTGAGCCCATCTGGATAATCAGGATAATCCCCACCCCAAGATCCTTAATTTAATCACAGCTTCAAAAGTCCCTTTGCCATGGAAGGTAGCTCTCACAGGTTCCAGGGCTCAAGACCTGGAGATCACTGGAGGGCGTTATTCAGCCTACCATACCTGCCTGAACCAAGGAGCTCAGTCAAGGGCGCAAGCCATGCTGGGGGGTGGTGAGTGCCCTGTCCTTGTCAGAAGGCCTCAGGGCATCTGAACTGGCCCCAGATCTCTGCTTGCTTTTGCTCTAGCAAAGTCCTTCCCCTGTTCTAGCCTGAGGGAAGAATGAGGGCCGGCTGAGTCCAATTAATGAGGGCTGGCTGAGTCCAATTCACTTCCTGCTTCATGAGGTGGTGGAGCTCAGTGGTGAAAAGTGTGGCCTCTAGAGCTAGCCTGCCTGGATTCGTGTCTGAGCTTTGCCACCTCTGAGCTGTGTGACTTTGGAAAATTGCTGAATTTCCCTGTGCATTTCCTTATGAGTATTATGGACTGACTTGTGTCTTCTCAAAATTCATGTATCGAAACCCTAATCCCCAGTACCTCAGAACGTGACCGTATTTGGAGATAGAGCTTTTAAAGAGGTGATTAGGTTAAATGAGGCCATCAGGGTGGGTCCTCATCCAATCCAGCTGATGTCCACTAAGAAGAGGAAATTTGGACACAGAACAAGGAGAAACACCAGGCACATGCAGAGGAGAGACCATGTGAGGTCACCTTGAGAAGGTGGCTGTCTGCAAGCCAGGAAGAGAGGCCTCAGAGGAAACCAAACCTGCTCACACCTTGATCTTGGACTTCCAGCCTCTGGAATTGTGAGAAAACAAATTTCTCATGCCTAAGCAACCCAGTTGGTAGAATTTTGTTATGGCAGCCCTAGCAAACTAATACATCTATTAAGTCAGGATAAGACCATTATCCATCTTCCTAGGGTTGTTATAAATGTGTCAGGTCCTGAGCTAACAGACAGGGCTGTCATTTACTGTGTTCAATGTGCTAGATGTTGGGAAAACAGCAGTGAATAAGGAAGACTGTTGGGATCGTCTGTTGCTACACAACATAGCACCCCGAAACTTAGTGGCTTAAGACAACAGCACTCACTTGTGAGCTGTCCTGGGTTTACTGGGCTCAGTTGGGTGGTTCTGCGCCATGTGGTGACAGCTGGGGCTGCAGTCATCTGGATGCTTAACTAGACTTTATTTATTGATTTTATTTTTGGCTGAGTTGGGTCTTTGTTGCTGCGCGCGGGCTTTCTCTAGTTGCGGCGAGCGGGAGCTACTCTTCGTTGCGGAGCACGGGCTCTAGGCGCACAGGCTTCAGTGGTTGTGGCACGCGGGCTCAGTAGTTGTGGCTCACAGGCTCTGGAGCGCAGGCTCAGTAGTTGTGGTGCACGGGCTTAGTTGTTCCGCGGCATACGGGATCTTCCTGGACCAGGGCTCAAACCAGTGTCCCCTGCATTGGCAGGCGGATTCTTAACCACTGTGCCACCAGGGAATTCCCTTAACTAGCCTTTAAATGTCCAAAATGGCTCACTCACATGGTTCTTGGCTGGAAGCTCAGCTGGGGCCCACTTCAGTCTCCTCCTTGGGGCTCCTCCAGGTGGCACCTGGGTTTCAGGTTTCCAAGTGTGTGGAAAGCAGACGATGCAGGTATTTTAAGGCCAGCCTCGGAAATTACAGTCATTTCCATCTCGTGCTAGTGGTCAGAGCAAGCGTCACGGCCAAGGCCAGATTCTAATGGGAAGGCCTCCACAGGGGCTGAGTCCCAGGGAAGTGTTCATGGATGGCTTTCCGTGGAAAGTGGCTGCCACACCAATAAAGATCGTTGCCTCACATCACATTCTAGCTCAGGGCTTTTTGATTGAAAGTTGGGCTGGGAGTTCCCTGGTGGTCTAGTGGTTAGGATTTGGTGCTTTCGCTGCTAAAAAAAAAAAAAAAAAAAAGTCGGGCTGCCAGGGATGCTCCTGGTATCCCGTGGAAGCAGGCAGAGTTCTGGGAGCTTTTCTCAAGTGCCCCACAACTTAATATTTTCCTCTCCCACTCCTCATTCTAGAAGGTGCCTTTTTAGGTGAAGGAAATTAGCGCTTATTTCATGAGGCAGTCTTTTTCTTAACCTTTTTTTTGGGGAAATTATTATGGGAAAATTGCAAAAATTGGACTGAGATACCCATATAACCCTTTACTCAGCTTCCCCTAATATTAGCATCTCACATAACTAAAGTCCAACTATCAAAAGCAGGAAATTAACATTGGTACAAAACCAGTAACTCAATGACAGACCTTATTTGAATTTTAGCAGTTTTCCCTTTAATGTCCTTTTTTCTGTTCCAGAAACCAATCCAGGATCCAACACTGCATGTAGTGGTTCTTCCTCCTGAGTGTCCCCCAATCCTTATCTTCCATGGCCTTGGCACTTTTTTTTTTTTTTTGCTGTGGACCATTTTTAAAGTCTTGATTGAATTTGTTACAAGATCGCTTCTGTTTTATGTTTTGGTTTTTTGGCCCCGAGGCATGTGGGATCTTAGCTCCCCGACCAGGGATTGAACCCGCACCCCCTGCATTGGAAGGTGGAGTCTTAACCACTGGACCACCAGGGAAGTCCCAACCTTGGCACCTTTAAAGGATATCGATCAGTTATTTTGTAGAACATCCCTCAGTTTGGGTTTGTCCGAGGTTCCTTCCTGATTATATTGACAATGTGCATTTTTGTCAAGAATACCCCAAAAGTGATGTTTTGCTCCTTGGTGTGTTATATTGAGGGTGCATGATGTAGCTGTGTCTTATTATAGGTGATATTAACCTTGATTACTTGGTTAAGGTGGCGTCTGCTGGGTTTCTTCAGTGTGAGATTACTGTTTTTCCGTTGTAATTGACAAATGTCTTGGGGGGAGATACTTTGAGACTATGCAAATGTCCTGTTTCTCCTCGAACTTTTGCCCACTAATTTTAGCATCCATCAGTAAGTAGATCTTGCCTGCAACAATTTGATCAGGCAGTCTTTTAAATCTCTCTCTCTTTTTTTTTTTGGTGGCGTAAATTATGTGTGTGTTGGGGAGGTCGGGGAATCTGACGCTACTGTAGGGGAGGAGGGACTTCCTTCTACCCTCTTCCAGTTCAGTGGCCGGGTCTGTGAACTAAACTGACAACGGGCAGATTAACAAGAGAAAAGTCATACAGATTTATTAATTTTCAATTTTATGTGCACAGGGGTATCATACAAAAAAAAATAGTGAGTCCCCCCCCCCCCCAAACAGTGAAATCTGAGAGTTTACATACCATCTTAACAGGGGAAAGGGAAGGGAAGAGAGGTCACATATGGGAGAGAAAGTGATGTTTACAGAAGATAAATGGGCCCTTAGGAGAAAAGATGGGAGAAATGAGAGTCTGTGTCAATGTTTGTCTAGATTTTGTGCCAAATAAAATGGCTGAGACTCATTTAATTGATGGAGAGTGTTCATCTTCTTCCTTTCTTTCTTTTTTAGTTTTTGGCCGCGCCGTGCCGCATGCGGGATCTTAGTTTCCCGACCAGAGATCAAACCCGCTGCCCCTGCAGTGGAAGCGCGGAGGCTTAACCACTGGACCACCAGGGAAGTCCCCTATCTTTACTCTCTCTCTTTTTTTAAAATGTTTATTATTATTATTTTGGCTGCGTCAGATCTTTAGTTGTGGCACGCGGAATCTTCATTGCTGCATGTGGGATCTTTTGCGGCGCGCGGGCTTCTCTCTAGTTGTGGCGCACAGGCTCTGTAGTTTGCGGCACGCGGGGCTCTCTAGTTGAGGTATGCCGGCTCAGTAGTTGTGGCACGTGGGCTTAGATGCCCCGCAGCATGTGGGATTTTAGTTCCCCCACCAGGGATCAAACCCCTGCCCCCTGCAATGGAAGCATGGAGTCTTAACCATTGGGCCGCCAGGGAAGTCCCCTATCTTCTCTTTTAAAAGGTATAAACTAGACACTGTTTGTCCTATCGGATTCACATAAAGGCAGCATTTTCTGCCAATGATTGCACAAGCTCCTCCTTGCTTGCAGTCAGTGTACCCAGGGTGGGACAATTTGGGGATACAACAGAGGCTAAACTATTACCTTCTGATTGGAGCACTTGCAATGTCCGCATATGCTATCGAACTCCTGTTCTATGACCACGGAAGATTCGGGATCGCCTTTTCCAACTTTTCCCCAAAGTTGGAAATAAGACTCTCACCACTGAAACTATCCCGGCCATACACAAGTGGATTTTCTATGTCTTCTCGTCTTTGTGAACGAAGGAGCACACGTCTGTAATTTGCTGGCATTTAAGGTGGACAGCCTGGCGATGGAGGGAACCCGGTATCCGAGTCACACTGTCCTGACCACTTAGTTAGGAAGATACCTTATCACCACAGGAGAGAAAAAGGTCAGTGTGGTTCACCAACAGGGTCAGAGTAAAACCTACAGTTCCCTAGGATCGGGGAGGTTCACAACCTTTGTCCTTTGGGCATATCACCACCTGGACACCTCCATTCTCCACGTGCTTCTGTCCACTTGCAAGAGTGTTGCCAGACCAGGTTCATCTGCCCAACACACAGCAAGCCAAACACGGAGGTGCCGCGGTTTGCAGCACAGAAGGGGTTATTCTCCTCCCAAGGCAGCCAAGCGAGCAGGTGGGGAGAGCAGATCTCAAATCCGCCTGCCCAAAGGCGAGGGGCTCGGGATATTGATGGGCCAAAGAAGCAGGGTGGTCTTAGGCGGGGGAAAGGGGATGGGAGGGAGGGAGAAGGTGAGGTAATCGGTGTTCTGCGCAGGCGTATCTAAGCTACATTCTTCTTCATGGGATGCGAGAGCAAATTTGGGAGAATTTGGGGCTGTGATGTCAGAAGGTCACCCATCCAACAGCAAGTCTGTTCTGTGCAGACTCCCATCAGCCATGTTGCTTGCATCTGGTTTCAGCCAGTTTTGTTGTATTACAAGCAGAGGGGTTTATAACAAGCTATTCCCTTAGCTACTGCTCTGTTAGACAAGCTCTAGACTTTCTGTGAGTCACCAGTTTCTGTTGTGGGTTTTTAAACCCTAGGCTTCGTGGTTTGAAGAGCAGGACAGGTTGCAGAATATCTGATCGGGGAGGCCAGCGGTCCAGCTTTGGCAACTGTAAGCCTTGGCTTTGTCACCTGAGCAAGTGAGTCCAGATTTGGGGTTTCCCCATAGATAACTGGTGGTGTCAGGCAGCCTGATCATGGGAACAGCTGGGCTCCTCCAGGTCGTTCATGGGTGGCCTGTGAACCAACAGAAACTTTTGGTGATCTCACAGTTTTTGTCACTAGCGTTAGTGCTAGAAACACTTATGCCCTCTGTGAGTGGTTTGAGGACGTTGCCTCTAGAATCAAACCACAGGGTTTGGTCGCCGTATTACCTTTAAAGGTCACCTCTGGTCTAGCATCATGCCTGTTCACACAGCAAAGGGACAAGTTCCTTTCCAATGATTTTTTAAAAAATTTTTATTTATTTTTGGCTGCATTGGGTTTTCATTGCTGCGCGCGGGCTTTTCTCTAGTTGCAGCGAGCAGCGGCTATTCTCTGTTGTGGTGCGTGGGCTTCTCATTGCGGTGGCTTCTCTTGTTACAGAGCATGGGCTCTAGGCATGTGGGCTTCAGTAGTTGTGGCACACAGACTCAGCAGTTGTGGCTTGCGGGCTCTAGAGTGCAGGCTCAGTAGTTGCGGCACACTTAGTTGGGCTTAGTTGCTCCGCGGCATGTGGGATCTTCCCGGACCAGGGATCGAACCCGCGTCCCCTGCATTGGCAGGTGAATTCTCAACCACCGCACCAGCAGGGAAGTCCCTCTTCCAATGTTTTTACCCGAGCAAGAGATAGACCTTGAGCTGCCATAGAGGGATTTCCGAGCCCAATGAACTCACCAGAGAGGGAGATGGAGTTGGGGTGTTTTGGGGTCATGGATACCATATCCTTTCGTTCATCCATCTTCCGTAGTTAGTTCATCAGGTGATCATATTGGCAGAATGAAAACTGGGTCAGGTTCCTTTTCTCGACTAGATTTTTTTTTTTTTTTTTTTTGGCCACGCTGCACGGCATGCAGAATCTTAGTTCCCTGACCAGGATCCAACCCATGCCCCCTGCAGTGGAAGCACAAAGTCTTAACCACTGGTCCACCAGGAAAGTCCCTCTTGACTAGATTATGACATAACCAGCAATCAGACTGATTCATTAACATGGCCATGATTTGGAAGATGGGTGCAGGGGGCTGCTAGTTTGTCCTTGACCTACGGAAAAAGCAGTCGGAGTGGATAGGAGTAAGATACAGTTTGAAAGAGAGCCATGACGCATGAACAGAGACAGAATAGGACCGATGGAGGCAAGCCACTTCCCATCAGCCTTTCAACAAATGGGAGAAAAGGAGAAACTTTCGTTTAAATTGTCAAAGGAGTTTTGTTTTGTTTTCCTGCTGTCCTGGGAGGGGGTGTTCAAAGGAAGAGGAAAGAAAAACCAAAAAAGTGAAGATGAAGTTCTTGATCTGTGATCTTGGGAAGGAGCTGTCTCCTTCTGGGCATCGTCAGCTGCAGGAGCCGGGGAACTGGCTCCGGAACTTTTTCGTTGGAGGTCATCACCTGTAGGGATGGGCTTGCGAGTGTCCTGGGAGTGCTGACCTGGGTCTAGTTTGGCACGTTTCCTGGGAATCCAGCAGGATCTCTCTTTTATTGTGATGGCAGTGCAGGTGGTCAGCAATACTCGCGAGATCCTTCCCAGCGAGGTGATAGCAGTGCTTTCTTCCAAAACCTTGACATACACTGGATCTCCTGGTCAGAAGGAGGACAAGGCATGTTGATCGGTGGCCGCCTGTCAACAACATGCTCCAAGAACACAGGTAGACCTCTTTTATTGCACTTTGCTCTACTGCACTTCACAGGTGCTGCATTTTTACAAACTGAAGGTTTGTGGCAACCCTGCGTGGAGCAGGTCTGTTGGCGCCATTTTTCCAACAGTATTTGCTCGCTTCGTGTCTCTGGGTCAGTAATTCTTGCAATGTTTCAAACTTTTTCATTAATGGTCTATTTGCTATGATGATCTGTGCTCAGCGATCCTTGATGTCACTATTGTAATTATTTTTGGGGTGCCAGGAGCAGCACCCGTCTGTAAGACGGCGAACTTAATTGATAAATACTGTGTGTGTTCTGACTGCTTCACCGACCGGCCCTTCCTCTGTCTTTCTCCCTCTCCTCGGGCCTCCCTGTTCCCTGAGACACAACAATATCGAAATTAGGCCAATTACTAACCCTACAGGAACCTCTAAGTGTTCAAATGAAAGGAAGAGTCACGTGTCTCTCACTTAACATCAGAAGCTAGAGGGGACTTCCCTGGCGGCCCAGTGGTTAGAACTCCGCACTTGCACTGCAACGGGCAGGGGTTCAATCCCTGGTCGGGGAACTAAGATCCCAGAAGCCACGTGGTGAGGCCAAAAAAAAAAAAAAAAAAGGAAAAAAGAGCTAGAAAGGATTAAGCATAATGGAGGCATGTTGAAAGCCAAGATAGGCCGAAAGCTTGGCCTCTCTTGCCGACCAGTTTAGCCAAGTTGCGATCGCCAAGGAAAAGTTCTTGAAGGAAATGAAAAGTCCTACTCCAGTGAACACGCGAATGCTAAGAAAGCCAAACAGCCTTATTGCTGAGACGGAGAAAGTGTGAGTGGTCTGGATAGAAGAGCAAACCGGCCACAACGTTCCCTTCAGCCAAAGCCTCCTCCAGAGCAAGGCCCTAACTCTCTTGAATTCTGTGAAGGCTGAGAGAGGTGAGGAAGCTGCAGAAGAGAAGTCTGAAGCCAGCAGAGGTTGGTTCCTGAGGTTTAAGGAAAGAAGCGCCTCCGTAACCTAAAGATGCAAAGTGAAGCAGCAAGTGCTGATGGAGAAGCTGCAGCAAGTTACCCAGAAGATCTAGCTAAGAAACTCATGAAGGAGGCTACACTAAACAACAGATTTTCAACGTACATACAGTTCATAAAGCTATAGCTGCCATAGATAGTGATTCCTCTGATAGATCTGGGCAAAGTACATTTTTTAATATATAGTTTAATTTATTTTTGGCTGAGTTGGGTCTTTGTCGCTGCACGCAGGCTTTCTCTAGTTGTGGTGAGCGGGGGCTAGTCTCCGTTGCGGTGCCCGGGCATCTCACTGCGGTGGCTTCTCTTGTTGTGGAGCACGGGCTCTAGGCGCGCGAGCTTCAGTAGTTGCAGCACACGGGCTCAGTAGTTGAGGCACGCGGGCTCTAGAGCGCAGGCTCAGTAGTTGTGGTGCACGGGCTTAGTTGCTCCGCGGCATGTGGGATCTTCCCAGACCAGGGATTGAACCCATGTCCCCTGCATTGGGAGGCAGATTCTTAACCACTGTGCCACCAGGGAGGTCCCAGAAAAGTAAATTTTGAAACCTTCTGGAAAGGACTCACCATTCTAGACGGTTGAGGAGGATGTTACAAGGTATGACATTTTAGGGAGCATCCCAGAGTTTGTGCAAAGCAAGCAGCTTGTTTCTGCTGTAAATTTATTTATGTATTTATTTCCACCGTTCCTTAGTCTGATTCCAGTCACAGAGGAATACCAAACTGAGGGATAATCTCAGTTCTTCACTTCTTTTCCACCATCATAGCATCAGCACATCTAGTTGGATAACCTCCAGCCCCTCCAGTAAACATGCAATCAGCAAACAGCAGAAATAGCTCGAAGCCGGAGGTCAATGTATGGAACGTGTGTGGGACAGTGCAAGGGTCACTGTGGACCTTGGAGGATTTCCTGAGATAAGCTGTTCTCCAGAGACCTGCTGAGAGTCCCGAACGGCACATCAGGAAATACTTTGCTTAGAAATTTTATGGATGCCGGCGCGGAACCCATTGTCCTTTAGTTGCTTTGTTGCCGCCCGTCTGCACTCAGGTTCCACCTAACGGGAGATAAGGCAGCCAGCAGGTCAAATCATAGCTCAATAAAAAAAGAAAAAGAAAGGGGGGGGGGGCCACTGGAAGTCCATTTGGCCCAATGTATAATCCGCTAGTGAATGTTTGGTTCATTTTTTAAAACTTGAGGTGTAATTGACTTTTTTCTTTCTGGCTGCATCTCGGCCTGTGGGATCTTAGTTCCCCAACCAGGGATCGAACCCGGGCCCCCTGCAGGGGAAGCGCGGAGTCTTAACCGCTGGACCGCCAGGGAAGTCCCGACATACAACATTATATTAGTTTCGCGTACACAACATAGTGATTCGATATTTGTATACATTGTGAAATGATCACAGTAAGTCTAGTTAACATTCGTCACCATACATAGTTAAAAAAACAATTTTTTTTCCTTGTGATAAAGAGTTGTAAGATCTACTCTCTCAGCCGTTTTCAAATATGCGATGCGGTATTATGAACTACAGGCACCATGCCCTACGTTACATCCTCAGGACATACCGTCTGGCACCCTTTTGTAGCCGTTTGTCTTTTTCAGTTTGTGGGGCACTTACCTGACTAACTGATAATATCGGTCGGGGATAAAGGCAGGTTTAGACATTGGGTGGAGAAGGGGTGCGGGGGGTGGGGCGTTTAGCACACTTATGGCCTCTGTTCATCCCTGGAGATGGAGTGTCAGTCTCCACGGTGTGGGCTCCACGGAGGACAGCAGTGATTTTAGCAGGGAGGTCAATTAGACCGTAATAGGGCAGCAGTGATATCCCCGTTGGCAGTCGGGGTACCAGCAGAGGTTAATAAGAATCCGTGGGGTTTCCACATGCGCCAGCAGCGCAGCAGACTCCAAAAGCGTATCTGGAGTCGGCGTATGCACTGCCTGTTTGCAAGCTCTAGGAAGAGCTATGAGCTGGGCTGCTTGGGCTGACTTTACAGTGGGCGAAGCATATACCTCCAGCATTTCATGTGGGGAAATTCGGGCACGACTGGTGATCAGGTATCCCCGGGAATTTCATCTACAGGAGCCATCGCAAAATAGAAGTCCGGGTTGTCTGAGGGGGTGTCTAAGAGGTGCTCTCATGGCTTTGAGACCGTTTCTCTAGCTGCAGGGCAATCGGGTGGATGGCGTGGGGCTCTCCATCACCAGGGAGGGACAGTAGCGCAAACGGGTTTAAAGTGTTACAGCGATGGAAGAGGATGGTGGGGTGGGTTCCTAGGGCCAACTGTGTAGACAGGGGCCGTGTCATAGGAACAGCAGCGGGAGCAGAGGGGACTGGGGCGCCCCGTGTGAGGGTGGTGGCTCAGGGGGCCGTGCCAGATGCCACAGGGTCTAACTGACCTGGGAAATACGCTACGGGACTTATCTGAGAAGCCAAAAGTTGTCCTAAAATACCTACAGCAATTCCACCATCTTCATAGCAATAGAGGTGAAAAGCTTTGTCAGAATGAGGTCAGCCAAGAGCTGGGGGTGTAGACAATGACCATTTTAAAGTTTCAGGGGACCGATGTCCACTGCAGCACTATTTACAATAGCCGAGATATGGAAGCAACCTAAATGTCCATCAGCAGAGGAATAGATAAAGAAGATGTGGTATATATATATGCAATGGAATATTACTCAGCCATAAAAAAGAACGAAATAATGCCATTTGCAGCAACATGGGTGGATCTAGAGATTGTCACACTGAGTGAAGTAAGTCAGACAGAGAAAGACAAATATATGATATCACTTATATGTGGAATCTAAAAAAATAATACAAATGAACTTACATACAAAAGAGAGATAGACCCACAGACATAGAAAACAAACTTATGGTTACCAAAGGGAAAGGGGGGGGATAAATTAGGAGTTTAGAAATTAACATAAACACACTAGTATGTATAAAATAGACAGCCAACAAAGACCTATGGTACAGCACAGGGATTCTGTAATAACCTATAAGGGAAAAGAATCTGAAAAAGAATAGATATGTAAGTATATGTATAACTGAATCACTCTTCTGTACACTTGAAACTAACACAACATTGTAAATCAGCTATGCTTCAGTTACAAGCAAACAGTTTCAGAGGAGGTTCATGCTTCCGAGGGCCAGGACGTGGGCTCCAGGTAGCATCTGGAAGGAGGGCAAGTAAAGCTTGAACAAGGGCAGCAAAAATAGGAATCCGTTGGCGGCAGTAGCCAGGTGTGTCAGGGATTTACACGGCTGCTTTTTTGATTCGGGGAGAGGGATGGACAGAAGGGATTTAAGGCGTTTTGGGGTGAGTTTTGTGAGTCCCCTGCAATAACTCCTGTCCTGAGTAGGTGGCAGTGGTTAGCAGCCACTGAAACGTAGATCTGAAAGCTTTCTGGTCTTGTCTAGTGAGTGCCCTAAGGAGAACGAGAGGGTCTGTCTGGTCACCATGCTCGTCTAGTTACAGAGTAAGAGACCACCCATGTCTTGAGCAAGGATGGGGCCCGGGGTAACGGCTACAAAGCGAAGTCAACTGTGAGGGCTTGGGAAGATAATAGAGGAAGACACCCAACATCCCTGAGGTACATGAGTCCATGTTAATCGTCTCCCTTGAAACGTAATTGCAGAGAGAAATTGTGAGTGAGGAGTCAACAGCGGGGGAAAGAAAGCTGAGCAGAGGTCAATCCCTGTAAACCAGGCTGCGGCAGCGGGGGCTGATGTGAGGATAGCGGCTGGATTAGGGACTCGGGTGGAGAGGGGTGGCAAGAGTTTACGGATTTACCCCCTTGTACAAATACTAAAATAAATAAAAAAATTTAAACATCTTTATTGGAGTATAATTGCTTTACAATGCTGTGTTAGTTTCTGCTTTATAACAAAGTGAAAAAATACGGAACACTTCACAAATCTGTGTGTCATCCTTGTGCAGGGGCCATGCTAATCTCTGTATCGTTCCAATTTTAGTATATGTGCTGCCGAAGTGAGCATATAAATTTTTTAAAAAAGAAATCCAATTCCCGATCCTCTATCTTTTTAAAAAATATTCATTTATTTATTTAGGCTGTGCTGGGTTTTAGTTGCAGCATACGGGATCTTTAGTTACGGCATGCCGGCTTCTTAGTTGTGGCATGCATGCAGGATCTAGTTCCCCAGCCAGCGATCGAACCCGGGACCCTTGCATTGGGAGCATGGAGTCTCACCCACTGGACCACCAGAGAAGTCCCCTGATCCCCTATCTTAAGTTAAATGTTGGGTGCTGGGGTGTGACTGAGGATAGACTGACCTTGTCCTTGATGGGGAATTGCCCCCAGAAGGGGGAGAACGGACCCTCTGAGGGCTCGGTGTTCTGGGATGATTGCTTTTTGTTGTTGGTTTTTTGGCTGTGTTAGGTCTTCGTTGCTGTGTGCGGGCTTTCTCTAGTTGAGGCGAGTGGGAGCTACTCTTCGTTGTGGTGTGCGGGCTTCTCATTGCGGTGGCTTCTCTTGTTGCGGACCGTGGGCTCTAGGCGTGCGGGCTTCAGTAGTTGTGGCACGCGGGTTCGGTAGTTGTGGCTCGCAGGCTGTAGAGCACAGTCTCAGTAGTTGTGGCACATGGGCTTAGTTGCTCCGCAGCATGTGGGATCTTCCTGGACCAGGGCTCGAACCCGTGTCCCCTGCGTTGGCAGGCAGATTCTTAACCCCTGAGCCAGGGTTAGTCCCAGGGAAGTCCCCTGGATGATTGCTTTTTAAGCTTTCCTTTATTTGAAGTTCAGGACAACTGCTTTCCCAATGCCTGGCTTTTTACACAATGTGCAGTTGTCTTGGGACAAAGGCAAGGACTGTTGATTTTAATTGCTTTTTCCTCCTGCTCTCCTGAAGGCTATTTTGCAGTCTCTGTAATAACATTGAGAGATTGTCCATCCCAACTGCACGATTTTGGATTTGCCTCTTTATATCAGGGAGAAGATTTCCAACTAAAACAGAAATCAAAAGATTTCTGTGTCCTGGGGCTTTTGGGTTTGGTGCAGTGTGTCTTTGAAAAGTCTGCGTAACACCTTCCACAGAGATCTGGGGATGTTCGTCTTCTTTCTGAGCGCACAATTCAACCTGGAACCAGTTCACCTTTGGAGGAAAGGCCTTCAGCATCGTTCCTATCAGCCTCTACCTGCATCATTTCCTGGTCATTTGCAGGAGGGCCTGGGAAGGATCGGCCACCAGTTTCCCCGGTGTGGGGAGTTTTCTCCGGGAGGTCTTGGCGTATAGCTATAGTATAATCACAGGTGGAAAGAACGCCCCTTACAAGCTGCCCCTGTGAGCAGGGTTATAAATGCCCACTAATCTTTCTAGCTCCTCTCACCATTTGGCAGGATCTTCTGAAAGTGAGAGTAAAGGGGCTTTGTAGTTTAAAAGATCTGCTGGTGTCCAGGGCATGTGAACTCTTTGTGTTGGGGGTCCAGGATACATTCACCAAGCCCTTTGCCTGGGAAAGCCTGAAGCGGTTGGGTTTTGATTATAGAGCCCTGGGAAGTACTCCTGATGGCCAGGGATGGCAAGACAGATCCTGCAGCCTCTGCCAGGTTTTCTTCCTCAGCATCAGTATTTACATAAATAACCTACATCCCCCAGGACTGGAGGATCCTGCCAGAGTGCCTTCTGGAATTCTCGCAGGGAAAGGGAACTTAATGCTCGCAGCTGGGTGTTTGAGAGATTTTTCTGGGGAGGTTGGAGGAGTTTTAGGAATTAAAGGAATTTGCTGAGGAGGTGAGATTAGATTCGGGGAGGGGGATTTGGGGCAGGGACCCAGAGATCCAAAGATCTTCTGGAGGGTCAGCGACAGGGAGTTGGTTATAAAGGGGCATATAGGAGGGTGGAAAAGGGGAATTTATGGGGGCTGTGGATTTTCATTTTTGTTCTAAGTCTGATTTCTGTTTTTTACTCTTGTTAAAGGAGTCCCTAAGGTTAGCCAGAATGCTCTTTTGTGTCCCTCTATCAATTTGATCTTGGTAACAATAGGACACTTATATAGGATGAGAGGTCTCTAAAATCTTTTTTTTTTTTTTTTTTGGCTGCTTCGGGTCTTAGTTGCAGCACGTGGGCTCTTTGTTGCACGCGGGCTTCTCTCTAGTTGTGGCCTGCGGGTTTTCTCTTCTCTAGTTGTGGCGCATGGGCTCCAGGGCACGCATGGGCTCTGTAGTTTGCGGCACGCTGGCTCTCTCATTGAGGCGTGCAGGCTCAGTAGTTGTGGTACCCGGCCTAAGTTGCCCTGGGGCATGTAGGATCTTAGTTCCCCGACCAAGGATCGAACCCACGTCCCCTGCATTGGAAGGCAGATTCTTTACCACAGGACCACCAGGGAAGTTCCCTCTAAAATCTTTTAGAAATGTAAATGTTTTTCCAAATCAAAGGATCCCTTATCTCACCATTGATGGGTAGGATCTTCAAAGGTGTATCCCTTCTTATAGTGACTCAATCCAATAAGCCTTTTTATGGCAAGACCCAGAGGTAATTTTCCTGGCTTAGAATAAATGTTCACCATGGATCCAAGAGGCATCACCCAAACTGGTTGCAGAAGACATACCTCCCATGATCCAAAAGACCACTCCCAAAGATAGCCCTTAAGGAGGCAAAGATCCTTATTGCCATGGGTGGTAAAAAATATTTATGAAAACTCATGTCTCCAGTCTCCCACAGAAATGAGACACTTCCAGTCACAGACCTGGTAATCTATGACTACAAGCAGACAAGACTGGGATGGGATTTTCCCACCACGACAAGGCAACAAGGTTAGAGCAGCACAGCCCCTGATGCGCTCGGACTCCTAATTAAAACGAACTCCCCTGAGAGCTGGCACCATCAGAGAAAGAAAATACTGCTTGTCACTTCGCATCTGGGGTTCCTACACCCTGCTGGCCGGACACTTGATGGAAGCCACGCCCCCCAGCCGGGCAAACCAGAGAGCGTGTTCTCACTGGTTACAAAGCCAAGCTCTCGGGACACCAGAGGAGATGAAAGGAGAGTTTCATCTGGTTTGGTTTTTTTTATGGGTGACCCACAGCAAAGTTTGTCTAGATAGATGCCAGTCTGGGAACTGTAAACTCACCAGGCTGTGAGGCCAGCTCAAACCCCAGGCTTGCAGGACCTTTACCTGTCTTCTACCTTATGATTCTCCTAATGACAGTCAACACAAGAGACAACCATCATCAAAAAGTCTACAAATAATAAGTGCTGGAGAGGGTGTGGAGAAGAGGGAACCCTCCTGTACTGTTGGTGGGAACGTAAATTGGTGTGGCCACTATGGAGAACGGTATGGAGTTTCCTCAAAAAAACCATAGAGCTACTATATGATCCAGCAGTCCCACTCCTGGGCATATATCCAGAGAAACTCTAATTTGAAAAGACACATGCACCCCAGTGTTCATAGCAGCACTATTTACAATAGCCAAGACATGGAAGCCACCTAAGTGTCCATCGACAGATGAATGGATAAAGAAGATGTGGTACATATATACAATGGAATATTACTCAGCCATAAAAAAGGAATGCCATTTGCAGCAACATGGATGGACCTAGAGATTATCATACTAAGCGAAGTACATCAGAAAGAGAAAGACAAGTACCATGTGATATCACTTATATGTGGAATCTAAGAAAATGATACAAATGAACTTATTTACAAAACAGAAACAGACTTATAGACATGAAAACAGACTTATGGTTACCAAAGGGGAAATGGCGGGGGAGGGATAAATTAGGAGTTTGGGATTAACAAATACAAA
Organism: Pseudorca crassidens; assembly: GCF_039906515.1. Taxonomy (NCBI): domain Eukaryota; kingdom Metazoa; phylum Chordata; class Mammalia; order Artiodactyla; family Delphinidae; genus Pseudorca; species Pseudorca crassidens. The sequence goes on along the minus strand of NC_090315.1, from coordinate 11,374,115 downwards.
TTACTATATATAAAATAGATAAACAACAAGGACCTACTTTTAGCACAAGGAATTACATTCAATATCTTGTAATAACCTCTAACAAAAAAGAATCTGGAAAAAAAAAATATATATATATACACATACACATACAGGCAAAGGAACACAATGACCATCAAAACAGGGAAAGGATGAATTAAAACCCAGAGTACTCAAGACAAAAAACACAGGAATCACTATACACCCCCAAAACTAGTTCATATTAATGTTTTCTCCAGCTAAGATAAGTTTAGAAGGGAGAAATACCATAGGGACCTGTACTGCTGGGTTTGATCAGACCCCACGCAGAGAAAAGAAGTCTTACCTTTTGCTGCCTCCAGAGTGGACAGAATGTTCCAGCCAATGAGATCTCATCCCCGTTGCTGGAAATCATAGGGGAGGGAAGACTTGCCTTCTGCTCTCCTGGGTCTCCAATGGCTGGGTCTGCGAACTAAACTGATGACAGGCAGATTAACAGGAGAAAAGGCAGACAAACTTATTAATTTTTAAGAACTGAAGTATAGTTGGTTTATAGTGCTTCAGGTGTACAGCAAAGTGATTCAGTTGATATATATATATGTATTCTTTTTCAGATTCTTTTCCATTATGGTTTATTACAAGTTATTGAATATAGTTCCCTGTGTTATATATAATAGTAGGTCCTTGTTGTTTATCTATTTTATATATAAAAGTGTGTATCCGTAAATCCCAAATTATCCCTCCCCAAATATATTAATTTCACGTGCATGGTTGTATCAGAAAAGAAGAGTACCCCTCAAAAGCAGTGAGAGTTGAAAGCTTATATACCATCTTCATGGGGAAAGGGAGGGGGAGAGAGACCACTTATGGGAGAGCAAATGATTTTTATGGAAGATAAACGGGCCTTAAGGAGAACAGATAGGCAATTTGATAGTTTGTGACAATATCTGTCTGGGTTGTGCTGTCGACTTCTGGTCTGCTCTCCTAGGGAAGCAATTTCTGACAAGTGAGTTCTTTTTTTTTTTTTAAGGATCGATTTTTAGGTAGATAAGGGGAGTTCAGAGAAAGCTTCTCCTACATTTATTGATTCTCAAATGTCTTCAGCTCAAAATAATCTTTATGCCAGCACCCACTCTCCAAGCACTGTGCTTTTTCTCCCCTAAAGCAGAGGAATCACTATTTACCCAGATAAACAAAAGTTGAAGGAGTTCATTACCACTAGACCTGCCCTGCAAGAAACATTAAAGGGGGTCCTTCAGGTTGAAATGAAAATAAGTTAAACAGTAACTCGAAGCCATATGAAGATATAAAGTCCTCCCATAAAGGTAATACACTGGCAAATATAAAAGCCAGTATTATTTTAATCTAGAATTGTAACTCCACTTTTTAAAAATTATTATTATTATTGTTTTTGTCCACGCCACTCAGCTTGCAGGATCTTAGTTCCCTGACCAGGGATTGAACCCGGGCTATGGCAGTGAAAGCCCTAACCACTGGACCACCAGGGAGTTCCCCACTTTTAATTTTCTATAGAATTTAAAAGACAAATGCATATATTAATTACTTAATTACTTATAGATTATAAATTATTAATGTAATGCAATAACAGTAACAGAAAGAAGAAAAAAACACATGATTATCTCAACTGAGGCAGAAAAAGCCTCAATTTTGACAAAATTCAAAATTTTTCGTGATGAAAATATCCAACAAACTAGGAATAGAAGGAAATTACCTTAACATAATCAGGCCTTTTATGAAAAGCCCACAGTTGACATCATACTCAATGGTGAAAGACCAAAAGCTTTTCCTCTAAGATCAGGAACAAGACAAAAATGCCAGCTTTACCACTTCTATTTAACGAAGTACTGGAAGTCCTAGACAGAACAATTAGGCAAGAAAGTGTAGTGGAAGGTATCCAAATTGGAAAAGAAGAAGAAAAATTAACTGGGTTTGCAGACAACATGATCTTATACGTAGAAAACTCTAAAGATTCCACAAAAAACTTGTTAAAACAATAAATGAATTCATAAAGTTACAGATTCAAAACAGACACACACAGATCAGTTGTTTTCTATACACTAAGAATTAACAAACCAAAAAAGAAATTAAGAAAACATTCCATCTACAATAGCATCAAAAATAATTTTAAAATAGGAATAAACATAACCAAGGAGGCAGAAAAACTTGTACACTGAAAACCATAAAACATCGCTGAAAGAAATTAAAGAAGACACAGATAAATAAAAGGAAAGCCTGTTTTCATGGATTGGAAGTCTTAACATTGTTAAGATATCAATCAGTATTACCCAAAGTGATCTACAGATTCAACGCAATCTCTATCAAAATCCCAGCAGAGTTGTTGTTGTTGTTGTTTTTTTTATGGTACATGGACCTCTCACTGTTGTGGCCTCTCCCGTTGTGGAGCACAGGCTCCGGACGTGCAGGCTCAGCGGCCATGGCTCATGGGCCCAGCCACTCCACGGCATGTGGGATCTTCACGGACCGGGGCACGAACCCGTGTCCCCTGCATCGGCAGGCGGACTCTCAACCACTGCACCACCAGGGAAGCCCCCCAGCAGAGTCTTTTTTGCAGAACATACATCCTAAAATTCGTATAGAATCTTTTTTTTTCATATAGAATCTTAACGGACCCTGAATAGGCAAAGCGATCTTGAAAAAGAACAAAGCTGGAGGACTCACAATTTCTAATTTCAAGACTTGACACAAAGCTACAGTAATCAAAACAATGTGGTACTGGCATATGAACAGACAGATAGGTCAATGGAATAGAATAAGAGAGCCTAGAAATAAGCCCTCACATATATGGTCAATTATTTTCAACAGGGGTGCCAAGAACATTCAAGGAGAAAAGAATGGTCTTTTCAGCAAAGGTACTGGGAATAATGGATATTCGTATGCAAAAAAAACCCCCAAAGTTGGTCCCTTACCTTACACCATACACAAAACTTAAAACAAATCAAAGACCTAATGTAAGAGCTAAAACTATACAACTCTTAAAAGAAATCATTGTGATGATGGGAGAAAAATCAAAGTTAAAAAAAAAACTATTAGTAGAAAATAAGGGGAGAATCTTCAAGACATTGGGTTTTGCAAGGATTTCACAGATATGACATCAAAAGTGCAGGTGACAACAATAAAAATAGATAAATTGGACTTCGTTAAAATTCAGAATTTTGTGTATCATTCATATGACACTGTCAACAAGTGAAAAGGTGACCCACAGAATAGAAGAAAATATTCACAAATTATATATAAAACAGGGAATTCATATCTAGACTATATAAAGAACACCCACAACTAAACAACAACAAAACAAATAACCCAATTCAAATATGGGTAAAAGACTTGAATAGACATGTCTCCAAAGAAGATATGCAAATGACCAATAAACCCATAAAAGTATGCTTATTAAGGAAATGCAAATCAAGAGCACAATGGATACCACTTCACTCCTATTAGAATAATTATTTTAAAAAACTGAAAATAACAAGAATTAGCAAGGATGTGGAGAAATTGCAATTGTGCATTACTGATCAGAATGTAAGTAGGATGGTCACTGTGGAGAACAGTATGGAGTTTTCTCAAAAAGTTAAATATAGAATTACTGTATGATCCAGAAATTCTACTTCTAGGTATATACCCCAAAGAATCAAAAGAAGGGAATCAAACATATACTTGCACACGAACATTCATAGTAGCATTAGTCACAATAGCCAAGAGGTGGAAGCAACCCAAATGTCCATCAACAGATGAATGAATAAACAAAATGTGGTATATACGTACAATGGAATAATATTCAGCCTGAAAAGGGATCAAAATTCTGATACATGCTGCAACATGCACAAACGTTGAAAACATTATGCTAAGTGAAATAAAACCAGACACTAGAAGACAAATACGTATGATTTATCTTATGTACGGCATCTAGAATACACAGATTCATCAAGACAGAAAGTAGAATAGAGGTTACATGGACCTGGGGATAGGGAATGATTGTTTAATGGGTACAGAGCTTCTATTTGGGATGTTAAATAAAAATTCAGTTGAGTAAATTTAAAAATCAATTTGGGAGGGCGCCTGCTGGACGCTGGTGAGGGATCCCAGTCCCCAAGGAAACAGGAAGAACCCCCAAGCGAACCGGTAGGACGTGGGGGGACTGAGGAGGGAGGAGAAGTGGAGACTGGACAGGACCAGCCCCCCTGAGGTGTGGCTGAGAGGGGGGAGGGGTTCCCACGCCTGGAGGGACCCTCCGGGGCTTAGATCAGGGGCGAGCAGGCCCAGCGTTTCCTCTGCCCAGTCGGCCAAGGAAGTCTGCCCAGCTCTCTGGCTGGGTCCTATGCCCTCAGAGGTCCCCTCTGGGCTGGGTTGGCCCTGGGGCATAGTAGGGAGGCCAGGAGAGAACAGGAGAGGCAGGCGGGAGGGGCCCTCCTGGATGGGAGGAGCCGGAGAGGAGCAGAGGGCATTTGCCCTGCCCACTCGAGCCCAGGAAGCCTGCTGGGCCCCCAGCTGGGGTCCACCACCCTCTGAGACCAGAGGCGGGAGGCACAGCTGGACTCCTTCTGTTCTGTTGAGATTAAGCCCCACCCCCCACCCCCCCAGAGCCTTTTCCAGCCCTATGTGTCCTAAGTATAGGCCCCAGCCACGGCCCAAACCTCGCCCATCCTTAGGCCCTGCCCTCCACAGCCAAGGCCTTTTTCCACTTTTTTTTCTCTTTTTTCTCCTCCTCTTTTTTACTACTGTGGTTCTGTTTTACCTTCTGGTTGTTGTTTCATCTATATTATTATTATTATTTTTTTCTAACATATCTGTTAGTTTCCTAGTCTAATTTTATTTTTATTTTATTTATTTATTTTTGGCTGCATTGGGTCTTTGTTGCTGTGTGTGGGCTCTCTCTAGTTGCAGCGAGTGGGGGCCCCTCTTCATTGTGGTGCTTGGGCTTCTCATTGCGGTGGCTTATCTTGTTGCAGAGCACAGGCTCTAGGCTCACAGGCTCAGTAGTTGTGGCGCACGGGCTTAGTTGCTCCATGGCATGTGGGATCTTCCCAGACCAGGGCTCGAACCCGTGTCCCCTGCATTGGCAGGCAGATTCTTAACGACTGCGCCACCAGTGAAGCCCTAATTTTATTTTTCACTTTATTATTGTTCTCTCTTTTTTTTTTTTTGCTGCCCTGTGTGGCTTGTAGGATCTTGGTTCACGAGCTGGGGGGTCAGACTGAAGCTCCTGCGGTGGGAGCTCCGAGTCCGAACCACTGGACTAACGAGACCCCAGGGAATATTCATCTGAGTGAGGTCTCCCAGAGCTCCTCATCTCAGCACCAAGACCCAACTCTCCCCAACAGCCTACAAACTCCAGAGTTGGAAGCCTCAGGCCAAACGACCAGTAAGACAGGAACACATTCCCACTCATTAAAAAAAAAAAAAAAAAATGAGATGGCAAGAAAATATATCACAGATGAAGGAGCAAGGTAAAAACCCACAAGACCAAATACATGAAGAGGAAATAGGCAATCTACCCGAAAATAATTCAGAGTAATGATAGTAAAGATGATCCAGAATCTCAGAAATAGAATGGAGGCACGGATTGAGAAAATACAAGAAATGTTTAACAAAGATCTAGAAGAACTAAAGAACAAACAAACAGATGAACAACACAATAACTGAAATGAAAAATACACTAGAAGGAATCAATAACAGAATAACGGAGGCAGAAGAACGAATAAGTGAGCTGGAAGACAAAATGGTTGAAATAAGTGCCGAGGAGCAGAATAAAGAAAAAAGAATGAAAAGAATTGAAGACAACCTCAGAGACCTCTGGGACACACTAAACACACCAACATTCGAATTATAGGGGTCTCAGAAGAAGAGAAGAAAAAGAAAGGGTCTGAGAAAATATTTGAAGAGATTATAGTGGAAAACTTCCCTAACATGGGAAAGGTAATAGTCACCCAAGTCCAGGAAGCACAGAGAGTCCCATACAGGATAAACCCAAGGAGAAACATGCCGAGACACATAATAACCAAATTGGCAAAAATTAAAGACAAAGAAAAATTACTGAAAGCAGCAAGGGAAAAATGACAAATAGAATACGAGGGAACTCCCATAAGGTTAACGGCTGATTTCTCAGCAGAAACTCTACAATCCAGAAGGGAGTGGCATGATATACTTAACATGATGAAAGGGAAGAACGTACAACCAAGATTACTCTACCCGGCAAGGATCTCATTCAGATTCGATGGAGAAATCAAAAGCTTTACAGACAAGCAAAAGCTAAGAGAATTCAGCACCACCAAACCAGCTCTACAACAAATGCTAAAGGAACTTCTCTAAGTAGGAAACACAAGAGAAGAAAAGGACCTACAAAAACAAACCCAAAACAATTAAGAAAATGGTCATAGGAACATACATATCGATAATTACCTTAAACGTGAATGGATTAAATGCTCCAACCAGAAGACACAGGCTTGCTGAATGGATACAAAAACAAGATCCATATATATGCTGTCTCCAAGAGTCCCACTTCAGACCTAGAGACACATACAGACTGAAAGTGAAGGGAAGGAAAAAGATATTCCATGCAAATGGAAATCAAAAGAAAGCTGGAGTAGCAATACTCATATCAGATAAAATAGACTTTAAAATAAAGACTGTTGGGCTTCCCTGGTGGCGCAATGGCTGAGAGTCCGCCTGCCAATGCAGAGGACACGGGTTCGTGCCCCGGTCCGGGAAGATCCCACATGCCACGGAGTGGCTAGGCCCGTGAGCCATGGCCGCTGAGCCTGCGCGTCCAGAGCCTGTGCTCTGCAAGGGGAGAGGCCACAGCTGTGAGAGGCCTGCTTACCACAAAAAAAAAAAAAAAAGAAAGAAAAAGACTGTTACAAGAGATAAGGAAGGACACTACGTAATGATCAAGGGATCAATCCAAGAAGAAGATATAACAATTATAAATGTTTATGCACCCAACATAGGAGCACCTCAATACATAAGGCAAATGCTAACAACCATGAAAGGGGAAATTGACAGTAACACAATAATAGTAGGGGACTTTAACACCCCACTTACACCAATGGACAGATCATCCAAACAGAAAATAAATAAGGAGACACAAGCTTTAAAAGACACAATAGACCAGATAGATTTAATTGATATTTAGAGAACATTCCACCTAAAAGTGGCAGAATACACTTTCTTCTCAAGTGCACATGGAACATTCTCCAGGATAGATCACATCTTGGGTCACAAATCAAGCCTTGGAAAATTTAAGAAAATTGAAATCTTATCAAGCATCTTTTCTGACCACAATGCTATGAGATTGGAACACAATTACAGAAAAAAAAAACTGTAAAAACCACAAATACATGGAGGCTAAACAGTGTGCTATTAGATAACCAAGAGGGGGCTTCCCTGGTGGCACAGTGGTTAAGAATCCACCTGCCAATGCAGGGGACATGGGTTCGAGCCCTGGTCCGGGAAGATCCCACATGCCACGGAGCAACTAAGCCCATGCGCCACAACTACTGAGCCTGCGCTCTAGAGCCTGCGAGCCACAACTACTGAAGCCCGCATGCCTAGAGCCCGTGCTCCGCAACAAGAGAAGCTACTGCAATGAGAAGCCCTCACACTGCAGCAAAGAGTAGCCCCCACTCACCTCAACTAAAGAAAGCCTGCGTGCAGCAACGAAGACCCAAGGCAACCAAAAATAAATAAATACAAATTTTAAAAATAATAATAATAAATTAAATATATAAATAACCAAGAGATCACTGAAGAAATCAAAGAAGAAATTTAAAAAATACATGGAAACAAATGACAATGAAATACAATGACCCAAAACCTATGGGACACAGCAAAAGTAGTTATAAGAGGGAAGTTTATAGCAATTCAATCTCACCTCAAGAAACAAGAAAAATCTCAAATAAACAATCTAACCCTACACCTAAAGCAACAAGAGAAAGAAGAACAAAGAAAACCCAAAGTCAGTAGAAGGGAAGAAACCATAAAGATCAGAGAAGAAATAAATGAAATAGAAATGAAGAAAACAATAGCAAAGATCAATAAAACTAAAAGCTGGTTCTTTGAGAAGATAAACAAAATTGATAAACCCTTAACCAGACTCATCAAGAAAAAAAGGGAGAGGACACAAATCAATAAAATTAGAAATGAAAAAGGAGGAATCACAATTGACACCGCAGAAATACAAAGGATTTTAAGAGACTACTACAAACAACTATATGCCAATAAAATGGACAACCACGAAGAAATGGACAAATTCTTGGAAAGGTACAATGTTCCAAGATTGAACCAGGAAGAATTAGAAAATATAAACAGACCTATCACAAGTAATGAAATTGAAACTGTAATTAAAAATCTTCCAACAAACAGAAGTCCAGGACCAGATGGCTTCACAGGTGAATTCTATCAAACATTTAGAGAAGAGCTAACACAGATCCTTTTTAAAATCTTCCAAAAAATGTCAAAGGGAGGAACACTCCCAAATTCATTCTACAAAGCCACCATCACCCTGATATCGAAACCAGAAAAATATATCAGAAAAAAGAAAATTATAGACCAATATCACTGATGAACATAGATGCAAAAATCCTGAACAAAATACTAGCAAACAGAATCCAACAACATGTTAAAAGGATCATACACCATGATCAAGTGGGATTTATCCCAGGGATGCAAGGATTCTTCAATATATGCAAGTCAATCAATGTGATACACCACATTAACAAATTAAGGAATAAAAACCATATGATCATCTCAATAGATGCAGAAAAAGCTTTTGCCAAAATTCAACACCGATTTATGATTAAAAAAAAACTCTCCAGAAAATGGACATAGAGGGAACCAACCTCAACATAATAAAGGCCATATATGACAAACCCACAGCAAACATCATACTCAATGGTGAAAAACTTAAAGCATTTCCACTAAGATCAGGAACAAGACAAGGATGTCCACTCTTGCCACTCTTATTCAACATAGTTTTGGAAGCCCTAGCCATAGCAATCAGAGAAGAAAAAGAAATAAAAGGAATACAAATTGGAAAGAAGAAGTAAAACTGTCACTGTGTGCAGATGACATGATACTATACGTAGAAAATCCTAAAGATGCCACCAGAAAACTACTAGACCTAATCAATGAATTTGGTAAGGTTGCAGGATACAAAATTAATGCACAGACATCTCTGGCATTCCTATACACTAAAAATCAGAAAGAGAAATTAAGGAAACAATCCCATTTACCATCGCAACAAAAAGAATAAAATACCTAGGAATTAATCTACCTAAGGAGGTGAAAGACTTGTACTCAGAAAACGATAAAACACTGATGAAAGAAATCAAAGATGACATAAACAGATGGAGAAATATACCATGTTCTTTGATTGGAAGAATCAATATTGTGAAAATGAGTATACTACCCAAAGCAATCTACAGATTCAATGCAATTCCTATCCAACTACCAATGGCATTCTTCACAGAATTAGAAAGAAAATTTTACAATTCGTATGGAAACACAAAAGGCCCTGAATATCCAAAGAATTCCTGAGAAAGAAAAATGGAGCTGGAGGAATAAGGCTCCCTGACTTCAAGCTATACTACAAAGCTACAGTAATCAAGACAGTATGGTACTGGCACAAAAACAGAAATATAGATCAATGATACAGGATAGAAAGCCCAGAGATAAACCCACACACATATGGTCACCTAATTTACAACAAAGGAGGCAGGAACATACAGTGGACAAAATACAGCCTCTTCAATAAGTGGTGCTGGGAAAACTGGACAGCTACATGTAAAAGAATGAAATTAGAACACTACCTAACACCATACACAAAAATAAGCTCCAGATGGATTTTAAAGACCTAAATGTATGACATTTTGAGCTTTGGGATGTATACCCAAGGCTCAGTAACTTCTAGTTTTAAATCAGTGTCAGTGGTCAGGGGCACTTGTTAAGGTCCCTTCCAATGGGGTTTGAGAGATGTTTTCCTCTGATGACGTTTCTAGAATACCCAATCACCAGGCTCCAGTCTATGACCAAGAAGATCCTTTGAACTGGCATCTGGGAAAACTTGTTTAACCTGTTGGTGATAGGCTTTAGCATAAAACATGGAAGATTTTCAGTAGCTGGTTATACTAACATGGGATAACAAGGGATGAGCAGAAAGTTTGTGTACTGATGGACATTGGTCTACCATTGACTGTCTCATGTGGAGTGAGTTTATGTTTTCCAAAGGGGGAACTGCAGAACAGTGAGCAAGTCTAGAGGCAAAGAAAACCAGAGTTTCAGCAAGTTTAGAGATTTTAAGTTTGAGGATCCCATTAGTTCCTTCAACCTTGCTTGATGGTGGAGAATGATGGGGACAGTGGTAATTCCAAGAGGTTTCCAAGTCTTTCATTAAGGCTTGTATGATTTTCCCAGTGAAGTGGTTGCCTCGATTACTGAGATTGTGGAAGGTGTACCCCAAGTGGGAAACACATTTTCTAACAGTTTCTTTGCCACTATGAGGGCATCAGCCTTGCCTCAGGGAATGGCTTCAACCCATGGAAAAAACATACATACAGTAACAAGAACATATTGATGACCCCTCCTAGGTGATAACTGAATGAAATCCAGTTGCAGATGTTCAAAGGGTCCAGAGGGAGGAGTTTGTGGCCTCTGGTGGGAAAATTAGTTTTTCCAGGATTACAGATCTGTCAGGTCAAACATTGATGGTTAACTATTTTCAGAGTGTTATCAAAGTTTCTCACCAAAGTTTATGTACAATTTGAGTCCTCTTAAATGCACCATGATGGGTGAAGGGATAACAAAACTGAAAAATGGGGTTTGCCAGAGAGACAGGAAGAACCAAGTGGCCATCTTGATTTTCCCATAGTCTCGACTGTTTATTGAGTTTACAGACTACCACAAACTTTACAGATTATGCTGCTGCCGCCTTCGTGTGAAAGTCAGCCCGGGCATTTCCCTGATACTCAGGTTTAGTCTCGTAATGTGAACCTCAGTGTGGAGGACAGCAATTTCGGAGGGTAAAAGAACGGCACTAAGAACTTTGTTTACCTGTTTGTTGCTCATGCTTGATTGGGTCCCAGTGGATGTAAGAAAACCCCTTTCGTTTCCATAACATCCCAAATTCATTCATGACCTCAGATGCATACCGGCTATCAGTATAACTATTAACAAATTGTCCTTTCAATAACTGGCATGCTCTGGTAAGGGAACGGAGCTCTGCTTGTTGGACTGATTTAGCCTGTGGGAGATTTCCCCTCTCAACTAGTTCATATTAGTTAAGAACAGCATGACCAGCTGATAATTCCCTTTCTCATTTTTACAACATGATTCATCATCAAAAAAAAATTACATAAGAATTAGTCCAAAGTGTCTCATAAATCAGGGCACAGTGTGATGCAATGGGACATTATTACCTTGCAGTCATGAGGCTCACCTTCGTCAGGCAGGGGCAGTAATGTAGCAGGATCAAGAATGTCACAAGGTTTCGGATGTGAGTGAGGTAGTGAGAGAAGAAGGATCTCATAGGAGGCTAGTCTGGTAACTGAGAAATGTTGGATCAGTTCAGAATTAAGAAGACTTTGAACAGTGTATGGAGTTTGTAAATAAATGTCATCACCAAAATATGCTGAGCCTTCTACAAAGTTTTCAGCTGCAGCTATGTTACTGAACCGAGTTCATTTGCCTGAGGTGCAGCAAGCCAAATGCTGAGAAACCAAGGTTTGCAGCAGAGAAAGTTTATCCATGAGGCAACCAAGCAAGGAGACTGGAGAACAGATCCTAAATCTGCCTCCCCAGAAGTGAAGGGCCTGAGATATTTATGAGATAAAGAAGAAGGGTGGTCTTAGGCATGGGGTAAGGTGATTGGAGGTAGGGAAAATGTGAGTAATCGGTGTTCTGTGCAGATATATCTGGGTTACATGTTTCTTTGTGGGGTGCATGTTCAAAAAAGGAGGCACTTAGCAGGATCTGAGAGTGGAGTTTTTGACCCTCTGATGTCAAAAACTCAGATACCTGCATAGGCCCAGTTTTAGGGTCAGTGGTCCCAACCAGTCTTAGCTGGCTTGAACTGGACAAGACCAGACTCCAAGTTCCTGGAAAACAATTTAAGCCCCCATTTCTATAGCAACCCCTACATCAGTAGTGTTATCTATAGGGGTGGTTAAGGAGTCAAAAAATCATTAAAGAGCACTTGGTCACTGAGGACAGGTTACAAGCAGAGGTGTTTTTTTCTTATTTGTTTGTTTGCTTGTTTTTACAAGCCCTCCCTTAGCTGTTGTTCTGTAAGACAAGCTCAAGAATTTCCGCTACTCACCAGCCTCTGTTAACCCTATGGGACATGGTTTCAGTCTCCCCTATCTTTTGATCATCCCTCAACCTTGAGGACAGAGGGACAGTGACTGCTCTGGCTACTTCCTGCTGATAAGGCGTGTAGGACTAATAAGGGGTTTGAGGAATGAAGCTGTTACGCATTTGATCGCAAATACTCACAAATTCCAAGATGAGAACAAGACTTTGGGCTTAAGGATACAAGACAAACATCAAGAACAGAGTTAGGACAAGAAGGAATATAAATCCTAGCAAGCACAAAATAATAATGCCCAGGTAAGCAATCCCTCCAACATAGACCTTATTCCCGACAGAATCCATGAGAAGATATTTCTAAGAGATTAAATCCAGGTTCTTGTGATGACACTTGTGGGAGCCAAGTTGTCTAATTTTGTCTAAGAAGGTCTTTTACTTCAGTGTGGTATTAAAATATACGTAACAGGAGCTATTGGCCACTACATATACTCCTCCTTTTTCTGCTAAAATGTAACCCAAAGCAATCTTATTGTCTAGTACTATTCTGGCTAATGCATCTAGGGCCTTTGGCTGGCAGGTTTTGGCTTGAGCTGTCTTGTTTGCTACTATTCCTAATGTAAGAGAAAGACTTTATAGTTACAAGAGGAGACCTTGCAGTTGGCAGCTCCAAGCAGATATTGTTTTGATGGTCTCCTTGAAGCTCATGAAGTTCGGAAAACTCAAGTTCTCGGTAATACAGAAATGTGTCTGAAAATGCGTCCACAATGACCACCCAGCTCTATTTTGCATGCCTGAACCACAATTACTCTATTTTTACTTTTAAATGCATTCTTTCCCTTTATGGTGAAAGCAGATGTACAAGGTATGTTTGATAGGCCACAAAACAGGGTGGTCGTAAGCATGGGGAAAGGAGATTGGAAGAAGGGAAAAAGATGAGGTAATTGGCATTCTGCACAGTTGTATCTGAGTTACATGCTTCTTCATGAGATGCATGTTCAAAAATGGAGGTGGTTAGTACAATCTGAGGGTGGAGTCTTTGGCTCTCTGTTGTCAAATTGTCATTCATCAGAGAGCTGCACAGGCCCAGTTTTAGGGTCGGTGGTTCCAACCAGTCTTAGCTGGCTCAGACTGGACAAGAGCAGACTCCAGGTTCCTGGAAAACAACTTAAGCCCCTGTTACTATAGTGACCCATATGTCAGAGGTGTTACCTATAGGGGTGATTAAGTCATCAAAAAAATAAGGCAAACTTGGTCAGTGAAGGCAAGTTAACAAGCAGAGGTTTGTTTGTTTGTTTTAAAATATTTATTTATTTAGGCTGTCCCAGGTCTTATATGCAGCACACGGGATATTCGTTGCAGCATGGAGGATTTTTAGTTGCGGCACGTGGACCTCTTAGTTGCGGCATGCAGACTTCTTAGTTGTGGCATGTGGACTCTTAGTTGTGGCATGCGTGCGGGATCTAGTTCCCCGGCCAGGGATCAAACCTGGGCCTCCTGCATTGGGAGAGTGGAGTCTTACCCACTGGACCACAAGGGAAGTCCCTGTTTGTTTTTTTAAACAAGCTGTTTCCTTAGCTGCTGTTCTGTAAGACAAGTTCACGAATTTCTGTTAGTCACCAATTTCTGTTAACCCCCTGGGGCACAGTTTTAGTTATAGCCTTATAGCTGGGGTAGGCACAAGCCACTGAATCCACTTGTGAGCTATTAATAGGCAGTAGGCCTGCACTTTTTAAAATTATTATTAATAACAGGCCCGTACTTGTTACCATGGTCTGTGCGAGCCTTCCCGGGACTGGCTTATCTCTTTCAAGCACAAATAAGGTGAAAGGGTTTGAATCGTTAGGTAGCCCTAGGGCAGACGGTGAAAAGACCTGCCCCTGTTTATCTTCCCACCAAAGGGAATCAGGGACTCTTTACTTTAGTTAAGTTTATAGAGTGGGGAAGCCAACAGAGAAAAATGAGGGTCTGCAGTAGCCAGCCAGGCCTAGAAATTCGCGAAGATGTTGCCTATTTGTGGGTCAAGGAAATTCTTGGGTTAGCTTAATCTGTTTGGGGGATAATTGTATTCCTTCAGTACTTCAGTTATGACCTAGGTAATGAACAGTGTCTAGAGATAGTTGTTATCTTTCATTAGAGACTTTGTGTCTCTTTTCAGCTAACTGTTGTAGCAAATAAATAGAATCGTTTATGGACGCCTCTTGGAGAACTGAGCACAGCAAGAGTTCATCTACATATGGTAAAAGAGTTGATTTCCTGGGGAACTGGAGGGTGCTTAGATCTTGGTGGAGCACTTGAGAGAAATAAGAAGGGGCCTCTGTGGACCCTTGAGATGTGAGTGTCCAAGTATATTGTTGATTGTTCAAAGTAAAGGCAAATAGATATTGGCAAACAGATTAGCGCAGGGATGCTAAAAAAAATAAGCTAAACAAAGGTCTACAGCAGTGAACCACTTTGAGTCTGGTGAAATTAGTGACAAAAGAGCGTGTGTGTTTGGAACAACTGGGAAATGGGGGATAACGATCTTGTAAACAGCTTCCCACCCATTAGGTTTTTTTGTGTTAAACGGGGCTCGTACAGGAAATGACTAACCCCTGGTTGATTAGATCTTGATTGTTGGTGTGAGACCTGTATAGATTCAGGCTTTAATGAATATTGAGGCAATTTAGGAAGAGGTTTAACCACATATTTTACAGAATTTTTACAGTTCTGTGCTTTTTGTTCTCCCAGTGTCAGGACTAGAAGTACCCATAGATTTAGGGGGCACCTCTGTTACACTAGAGGATTTTTGTTGTAATTCTTCCTCATCTATATCAAGGACAGATTATAACAGACACGAAAGATCACGTTCAAGCCATAGCCTGCAAAAGGCCCTAGATTCACTAGCCAGAACAGTACTAGACAATAAGATTTTTTTAGATTATATTTTAGCAGAAAAAAGAGGAGTATATGTAGTGGCCAATAGGTCCTGTTACGTATATTTTAATACCACATCGAAGTAAAAAACCTTCTTAGACAAAATTAGACAACTTGGCTCCCACAGGTGTCATCACAAGAACATGGATTCAATCCCTCAGGAAGGACCTTCTCATGGATCCCGTAGGGAATAAGGTCTGTATGGGAGGGATTTTGCTTAAACTCGGTATTATTGTTCTGCGCTCGCTAGGATTTATATTCCGTCTTGTCCTAACTCTGTTCTTGCTGTTTGTCTTGCATCCTTAAGCCCAAAGCCTTGTCCTCATCTTGGGATTTGTGCGTACTTGCAATCAAATGCACACCAGTTTCATTTCTCAAACCCTTGGTGGGCCTGCGCCCGTTATCAGCAGGAAGTAGCCAGCATGGTCTCGGCCCCTCTTTCCTCAAGATTGAGGAATGATCAAAAGATAGGGGAGGGGACTTCCCTGGTGGCGCAGTGGTTAAGACTCCGTGCTCCCAATGCAGGGGGGCCCGGGTTGGATCCCTGGTCAGGGAACTAGATCCCACATGCATGCCACCACTAAGAGTTTGCATGCCACAACTAAGGAGCCCACGAGCCACAACTAAGGAGCCTGCCTGCCGCAACTAAGACCCAGCACAACCAAATAAATACATAAATTGTTTTTAAAAAGATAGGGGAGACTGAAACCGTGCTCCACAGGGTTAATAGAGGCTGGCGACTAACAGAAATTCTTGAGCTTGTTTTACAGAACACGAGATAAATGAACTTGCTTAAAACCCTCTGCTTGTAAAACGCCTTCACTAAGTAAGCTGGCTTTAGTTATTTTTTTCTTTTCTTTTTTCCTCTCCTTAATTGGAAGCTTCATGTACCCTAGGTAATGTATCACAAGACTCCTTAACCACCCCTATAGATAACACCTCTGATATAGGGGATGCTATAATAATGGGGGCTTAAGTTGTTTTTTAGGTAACTGGAGTCAGCTCTTGTCCAGTTCAAGCCAGCTAAGACTGGTTGGGACCACCGACCCTAAAACTAGGCCTGCACAGGTGTCTGATGAATGACAATTTGACATCAGAGAGCCAAAGCCTCCACCCTCAGATTATGCTAAGCACCTCTATTTTTGAACACGCATCCCATGAAGAAGCATGTAACCCAGATACGCCTATGCAAAGCACTGATTACCTCATCTCTTCCCTACCTACAACCACCTTCCCCCAAACCTAAGACCTTTTTAATCTCCTAAATATCTCAAGCCCCTCACCTTTGGGTAGGCGGATTTGAGATTCATTCTCCCATCTCCCCATTTGTCTGCCTTGTGAATGAACTGTTGCTCTGCTGCAAACCTTGACGTATCAACGTTTGGCTTGCTGCATGTAGGGCAAACGACACTGGCTTAGTAACAAGACCAGTGGCCTCCCATCCTATTTTCTGTCTTTTTATTAGCCTGCTAATCTCAGGAAATAATCTGTTTACGAATAGGGCAGCAAGAGCAGATTGAGTGACCTCATCTACTGAATGGAATCCAGAATGCCATCAGAAGAGGGCTTCCAAACGGGCTTTAAAATCTGCCACGGATTCCTCTTTCTTTGTTTGCATATTTGAATAATAGACCAATCAATGTAGGCAGGGAACACCCTAGGCTCAGTTGCCACATTGGGAGATTTTTCTGGTCTATCAGAGGATCGTGTTAGAGACCGAGGATCTTAACATGTGTTTTGGGGTTTTTTTGGCCGCACTCCTGTGGCCTGTGGGATCTTAGTTCCCTGACCAGGGATCTAACCCGCACTCCCTGGATAGGGGGCATGGAGTCTTGACCACTGGACAGCCAGGGAAGTCCCGAGACTGAGGATCTTGAATATCAACCTCAGGATGATGCCATTCTGCTTCCCACGTCTGTTTTTGGGCTTCACCAGGTCCTCCCAACACATACACAAGTTGGTAAAGATCTGGCAACCCAGGATTCTAAACGTTTCAACAAAACCTTTGGGGATTAGAAAATTCTTTAACTATGGCTCCTTAGTCTTTTTTTTTAAATAAAAAAAATATTTATTTATTTTTTTGACCGCATTGGGTCTTAGTTGCAGCACACAGGATCTTCGTTGCGGCATGCGGGATCTTTTGTGGTGGCGTGTGGGCTCTTTGTTGCAGCATGTGGGCTCCAGAGTTCGTGGAGGCTGTAGTTGCCGCACATGGGCTCTCCAGCTGTGGCTCGCGGGCTTAGTTGCCCCACGGCAGATGGGAGCTTAGTCCCCCACCAGGGATTGAACCCATGTCCCCTGTATTGGAAGGCGGATTCTTAAGCACTGGACCACCAGGGAAGTCCCTTGGTTTAGTCTTTGACCAAGGAGTGAAAGCTGTCTGAGGAGGATCCCCTGCAACCTCGGGCCTTTTTATTTCAAAAGGTAACTATTTAATAGTCTCCAGAGTAGAAAGGCTGTCCAGACAGGGAATGAGTAAACTGTGAACGCGAAGGCAAAGAAGGATAGAGGGGAGCAGAGTCCTGTCAGTCCTGTCATCTGTTGTCTTAGGTACCTCTGTTGTCTTTCACTTTTCATCAGCCTTCGGTAACAAGTCCTTTAATGAAGCTATTTTGGAATCTTGAAGCCTTTGGGAAGTTCACTTCAACCAATTGAAATAGGCATCCCGTTCTCTTCATTGAATTCATGAACCCTTACTTTCAAGTGCAGTTCTTAAGTGAAGGATCTCGTCTAACTGGAACATTCCCTCGTTGTAACTCTGGATTGTTTTCAGTCAGATTTGCCTATTTTTATAGATATCTCTAGCTTCCGGGACCATAGTTTTTAGACATAAAATAAGCAAGTGTGCTGGAAGGTGGGGCGTTTAACTCGTTAGAACTTAAGGATCCCATTAGCTAAGGCTTTGGGTTTCTCAGAGCCGAATCAACACCTAAAAGGGATGCGCCCCTGGATTGGGGATTGTATTGCATCTTACAGTGTAGCTTATTGCATGGACATTTTCTTGAGATTGGTAGGTGACCTACTGTCCATCTAACCCATTCCTTGACCAACGTATCCTAACACGATGTCTTTGGGTTTGGTGGTGAGCACTCTAACAGGTCTTAAGTGCTCGATCCACACCCACCGATTTTTGTGGCTTTTTGACCTCTGAGGTCCCAGTCAGCAGCAACTCTCACTGATACAAAACAAGACAAACAAACACATGCCCTTTCATATATTGGCAATAGCCCAGAGATGTTACCGCATCCTGGCCAAGGAAAGGTCCCGGGCATACCATGAGCAACTCCCAACATGGAACTGGGGACTGGGGAAAGGATTGAACCAGCAGACCCCAAGGAATGGGAACTGCAGGCATCTTCCAGACAAATGGGAAACTCTAGCTGTCACCAGCAGTTCCCGACATGGAACTAGTGATTCCAGACAAATGGGAAACTAACTGGAAAGCCAAGTGGATCAGGAGCTTGACGCAAACAGAACAGAACTCAGGACCGAGAGAAGCTCACCCGAGGCCCTCGGAAATGCTGAGAAAGACAGTGAGCTCAGAGGATTCACGGGGTGCTACACCTGTGTTTCTTGCTGTCCCCAAAGCCGTCGGAAGTCTCCTTTGGTCCCGCTGCTGCCACCAAATCTGTTAAATAACGAGAATTCAACTGATTAAATTTAAAGATCAAATTGGCTTTATTCAATGATTCATGAATCGGGCTGTGTCCCATCTAGCAATAGAAAGGAGCTCCACTGAGCTGTAGAAAAGAAAAGGTTGTTAAAGGCAGAAAGAGGGTGGAAAAAAGGACCTTCTTAGCGAAGAATTCATTGTTTGAATTCATCCTCCGAAGGGGATGGAAGGGCTTATTGGATGAGTTACCTCACTAGTGCTGACCAGGCGATTCTAGGTTGAATGGTTAAAGGTTACATTCCGGTGGGGTTGAAACTACAATTAGGTCTGTTATTGAATCTCGTTTTGCTGACCTGGGGGTCAGCACAACTGACTCCATTTGGGACCTGTTGTCTTCTTTGTATCAGGGTTGATGAAATATTTCTAGAAAGGGATAGTGGTGACAGTTGCACAATATTGTGACTATACCTAATGTCGCTGAATTATATATACACTTTAAAAGGGTTAAAATTGTAAAATTTATGTTACGTATATTTTACCACAATCATTTATTAAATAATAATAATTTAATCATATAATAATAACTCTAATTTTAATTATTATTATTAAATAACATCCATAATAAATAATAATTATAGTTTATTATTATTAAATGATAAATACTAAGAACAAGTGAAAAAACATATAGAACTTGCAAAAGAGGAACGAGGAGGAAGGTCACGTAAAGCCGCTGTAAGGGCTTTGGCTTCTCCACTGCCCAAGCAGATAACCTGTAGGTCAGGTTCTTCAGACAGACTGTGCACTGACAAAACCCTCTAGCGACGGATCGCTATTATCAGTTCTGGCCCCCAGCAGCATCTAGGTTGAGTTCAGTGACCCAAACGGTGGTCATCTGTGGGCACCCTTTGCCCAGCTCTGTGGGCTGAGGGGAGACTGGACGTACACCTGCTCTGCAGGGATTCAGGACAGACATTAAGCCCAACTGTGGCCCAATTAGATAGGGGCGGTGCTAGGACCGATGGGCGAGACTACTGGTTAAAATAAACCCCCCCAATGGGCGTGGCTAGAGTGAGGGGCGGGGCGGAATTCTTGACTAGCAGTGTGGGCGGGGCTAAGGCGGAGTAGTCAGGCCAGGCTTGAAATAGCTGCTCCCAAAGAAAGCCTCGTTGGCCCTAGGTTGGATGACTTGTTAGCTGGGGCTGTGATGGAGTCGGATTGGGATGTGCTGAGAGTGCGGGGAGGGTTACCGCCACGTGCCTGCTGCTGTGGGCGACTTGGGGGGCGAGCTACACAGTCTATGTTTACCTGCTGCCCAGGCACGCCGGGGCAAGCCCTGGCTCCGGGCGCACAGAGCCTGGGCAGGTGAGGAAGGAGGGCTCCGAGCCAGGCAGGTAGGGGTGGGGACAGCAAGAACGAAGACAGATGACAGGTGAGGGTCCCTAATCAGGGCAGAGGCCAGGGACTCCTGGAAGAAAGACAGGTGAAGGCTGGAGCAACTAGGGCAAGGGAGGCATGGAATGCATGAAATTCTCGAACCAGTAGGGGTTGGGCTTCAGTGAAGGAGGGTCCCAGAAAAGGTGCAAAAAGGGACAAGAGGGACAGTGGAGGGGATGATAGGGGGTTGGATCTGGGGGTGCTTCCCTCCTGCCCTCTTTCTAGTGGTGACAGGAGCCACCAACGGCATCAGCAAGGCTTATGCACGTGAGGTGAGCCAGGGCTTGGCGTGTGTGGTGGGAGAGCTTCTCCTGTCTGTTTGTCTGTTGTCAGCTAACCCTATTAGACTGAGAATTGTGTGCTTTATCTGGTTCCCTCAGACGTCCTCTCCTCCAGGAAGCCTTCCCTCTGCTCTCCAGGGTGGGGGTGGGTGTTTACACTGGGCTTCTACAGACCCTTGATGTTCTCCCATCATTGCCCTGATTTATTCATTCAAAACATATTTATATACCCCCTCCACGTGCCAGGCATCTTCTAGGTGCCAGGGGTACAGCAGTGAACAAAATAGATGTAAAAAAATCAAAAGACCTTGCCATCATGAAGCTTATGTTGAAGTGAGGGGAGACCGGTGTAAACAAGATAAACAAATGAAGCGTATAGTGTATCAAATGGTTGTAAGAGTTAAGGAGAAAAATAAATGAAGAAAGAGAACAGGGAGCCCTGGGGATGTGCACGTTCCAATTTTTATATAGGATAATTAGAAGTGTCACTGAGAAGGCAGCACTGAGCAAAGAACAGAAGGAGGTGAGGGAGGGAGTCTTGTGAATAACTGGGAGAAGGAATTTCCAGGGAGAAGAAACTGCCAGTGCAAAGGCCCTGAGGTAGGAAGCATTGCTTGTTGGAGAAGCAGGAATGGGGCCACTGTGATTGTATCAGAATGAAAGGGAGAGGGGAACAGTAGGAGACGAGGGCAAAGATGCAATTTCAGGGCAGATCATGGGGAATCTGGTAGGTTATGGTGGAGACTTTAACATTTACTGAGTGACATGGGTTCTGAAGAGGGATGCGATACTATAGGAGGGTGAGGATGGAAGCAGGGAGATCAGCTAAAAAGCTCTTGCAAAGTCCAAGCAAGAGATCTTGATGACTTACACCAGGATGACAGCATAGAGGCATAAGAAGTACTTGGATTTTGGATTGATTTTGAAGGTAGTGCTGACAAGATTTATTAAAAAGATTGGATGTGGAGTATGACTCCAAACTTCTGACCCTGTAACCCGAAACCTTGCTAAACTCAGCTCTTCATTCTTGTAGTCTTTTTGTGGATTTCTTGGGATTTTCTATGTAGACAGTCATGTCATCTGTGTAAGAGACAATTTTATTTCTGACTTTCCAATCTGTATACCTTTTATTTCTTTTTCTTGCTTTATTGTACTGCCCAGGAAATTAAATAGGATGTTCAGAGGAGTGGTAAGCGTGAACGTCATCGTCCCTTGTTCCTGATCTTAGGGGAAAAGCATTCAGTTTTCAACCATTAAATATAATGTTAGCCGTAGGTTTTTAAAATGTACGTATGTGTGTATGTATTTATGTAAGCTTTATAAGGTTAAGGACGTTCCTTTCTATACCTAGGTTGCTGAGAGTTTTTATCATGGATGGAGGTTGACTTTTGTTAAGTAACTTTTCTGTGATTGTTGAGGTGATCATATGGTTTTTCTTCTTTACTCTGTTTATAGAGTACATTACATCAATTGATCTTTCAAATGTTGAACCAACCCTGCATTCCTGCACTAAGCCCCACTTGGTGATTATTGATTATCCTTTTTCTATATTGCTGGATTTGATTTACTAATATTTTGTTGAGAATTTTTGTGTCTAAGTTTATGAGAGATATTAGTTTATAGTTTTCTTTTCTTGTAATATCTTTGTTTGGTTTTTGGTATTAGGGTAATGCTGGCCTCCTAAAATAAATTACTATAAAATTTTTGACCAGAATACGTCAAAAAATGCAGCTGCTGTTACTGAGATGGAGTTGAACTGAGGGGAGGACCAAGTTTGGGGGAAACAGGAGGGAGTCTCGTTTTGGACATTCCAAGTTTGAGATACCAATTAGGTATCCAAGTTGAGAAGTTCCAGAATTTGGAAATGCCATTCTGGAGTTCAGAGGGGAGGTTGGGGTGGAGATATAAGTGGAAGCATCATCAACATAACGATCTCATTTAAAGTCATGAGACTAGATGAGGCGCCTGTGGTAGTGGGTGTTGATGGAGAAGGGGAGCACAGTCTGAATCACCCCAGAGTGCTCCCTGGAGCACCCAAAGTTAAGAGGTACAGAAGATGAGAAGGCACAAGAACTGAGAATGGGGGGGAAACCAGGGTTGGAAGAGAGGTCTTGGAAGCCACGGAAAAGAATGTTTCCAGGAGGAGGGGGTGCTGAATGTGTCAGTTGCTGTTGGGAGGTGCTGAGAATACAGCACTGGGTTTACCATCATGGAAGTTATCGGTGACCAGAGTGGTTTGGGTGGCGTGGCGGGGGTGGGAGACCGATTGGATTGGGTACCAGAGGGTATGGTAAGAGAGCCAGGATAAACAATCCTCTCTTAGAATGCTGAGTCAACTGCGGTGGTGTGATGAGAAATGGGCCAATGCCTGAACAGAGAAAATGAGAGAGATTCTGGTAGGATTTCCTGCTGATGGGAATCATCCAGAAGAGGGAGGGGTTTTGATGAAGGGGGAAGATGGGGGAAAGCTGGAGTGATGGCCTTGAGTGGACAAGGAGGGAGGGGAGGCTAGTGCATGAATAGAAAGGCAACCCTGGTGGAAAGGGAGAGAACTTGCGTCTGGATGCACGTCAGCCGGTAGTGATGGCCACTCTGAGTCATTGCCATCTGGGGACCGGTCTGTCCCAGCACTGCCCTGTGAGCCCCAAGAGGGCAGGGCTGTGGCTGTGCTGGTCAGCCCCACCTAGCACAAGCCCAGGCACGAGCAGATTCTGGACAAATGTTTGTTGAATGAATAAATGCCCTTCACAGCATCAACCTCTCAGACGCTGGAGCTGTTGAGATGTTTGTGCCCAGCCCCCCCTCCAAAGCTGATGGATGCTCAGTCCCACATAACATGTCACCCTCAGACAGGCAGGTTGAGAGGGTCAGATATGAAGCCAAACTCCACAGATACTGGCTGACCTTGTTTCAAGCAGAAGGGTATTCAAGGCAAAAGGAGCAGCATGTGCAAAGGCCCAGAGGCAGGAAAATTCAGGTGGCGATCTTGGGACTAGATGAACTATCTGCTGTGCCTGGATTCCCATAGAGGGCCACCGGCAGGAGAGACAGCTGAAGACTCAGGCCGGAGCCAGGCCACTTGAGGCCACGGTGAGGAGTGTAGTTTTATCTCAGAGACACTGGGGAGTCAAGGCAGGTTCTGAGTAGGGGAAGGCAGGAACGGGTTTGTATTTCAGAGAGAACCCTCTGGCTGCTGAGTGAGACTGGGTCTATCTTGGGCATGCTTTGTCCCCAGCACCGCCCAGCAAAGAGCAAGGGCTCAATAGACACATTTTGAATAAATGCATGAAGGAAGGAAGGTATAAAAATTATTGGATTCTTATGTCACTGAGAATAAAAGCCAGAGTCTTTACTGGGGCATTCGAGGCTCCATGATCTGGGCTCCTGTACAACCGGCCACTTCATTCAGTGCACACTGGACTGTATGGCGTCCTCGAAGCTGCCAGCCGTTGTGCAAGGGCCTTTGCACTTGGTGTTCTGTCTGGAATAGTCTTTCCCCAGGATGCATGCTCCAGGAGGGCAGACTTTCGTATTTCTCTTTTGTTCACCTCTGCATCCACAGTGCCGATAACACTGTAGCACCCTGTCAGCAAGCAGTAAATATTTGTGGCTTTCGTGAATAAATAAATGAATGCATCCCCTGCAGCTCGCCGGGAGAGGTCTGAACATCGTCCTCATCAGTCGAGACCTGAGCAAGTTGGAGCACGAGGCAAAGGCGATAGGTGAGGAGGGGAAGAGGGGAGCGGGTTAAGTTCTGGATCAAGGGCTGGGGCTAGACGGGGGCGTGGCTGGGGGCGTGGCTGGGGCGTGATCCCGGACGAGGTCTGTAGGTGGCCGAGGCGCTTGCGGGGAGCTAGCTATCTATGCATCTGGGGCCATCATATAGGGGCTGGGGCTGAACAGGGACGGGGGCAGAGGTCGGACCAGATTCCAGCTAAGGGCCTGGCTCCCACTGCCCTTCCCAGAGAGGCTTCATGGCAAAAGCACACGAGTCATCCAGGTGGATTTCACCGGAGGCTTGGAGATCTACGAGGCCATTGCGGCAGGACTGAAGGACCTGGAGATCGGAGTACTGAGTACGTCCCTGTGCCTGTTGGGAGGAGCGCTGCCCTCAACTGCCCCCGTGCTCACCCTAACCCGGAACTCTCTGTGGTCGCCCTCCCTTTTTCCCCTACCCCGTCTCCCAGGGACCGTTGGAGTGAAACAAACAATTTGTCCCCTCTCACTCAGTAAATAGTGTGGGCAAGCAATACGTACCTGGCTTGAGGAAACTGCTCGACTGTGAGGACTTCGCCAAGTGAGTAAAACCGAGTACTAGTCCGCGGGTGCCTCCGCCTCACACGGCTCCCTCTGTTGGAAAACCCGGCGCAGCACACTAGCTTTGTTCATTGTTTTGAGAGCCACAAATCTACGATGTCTAGGGCGTGAAGGAGGCCTCTCCTTCCGTGGGGCGCCCTTCTGCGGTGCCCAACGGGGACCACTGTTCAGGTTGAGTCTGCTAACTTTAAGGGGAAATGAGCCACGTGGGAAAGTTAGTGCCTCAGTTTCATATCTATAAAATGGGAATCCATATTTTTGCTGACCTCGCAGGGCTGATATGACAATGGGATAAAATGATGCACCTAAGCCTAAGTTGTGTGCTCCATGAATGTGGGCCATTATTATTAGACATAGACAGAATAGGAGATCAGGACGGCTTTTAGATTTTACATATTATTATTTCAAAAGTAATGCGTAGGGCTTCCCTGGTGGCGCAGTGGTTCAGAGTCCGCCTGCCGATGCAGGGGACACGGGTTCGTGCCCCGGTCCGGGAAGATCCCACATGCTGTGGAGCGGCTGGGCCTGTGAGCCATGGCCGCTGAGCCTGCGCATCCGGAGCCTGTGCTCCGCAACGGGAGAGGCCACTACAGTGAGAGGCCCGCGTACCGCCAAAAAAAAAAAAGTAATGCATAGGCCCATTTTAGAAAATGTGAAGAGAGGCAGTCTGTGTATTCTGCCTCCGGTGTTAGAGGAAGTTGTGGTTTAAGACTAACCCTGCAAATGAGAACGATTAGGAGAGCTGGATAAAATATTTTTAAAATAACTGTTTGGGGGCTTCCCTGGTGGCGCAGTGGTTGAGAGTCCGCCTGCCGATGCAGGGGACACGGGTTCGTGCCCCGGTCCGGGAAGATCCCACATGCCGTGGAGCGGCTGGGCCCGTGAGCCATGGCCGCTGAGCCTGCGCGTCCAGAGCCTGTGCTCCGCAACGGGAGAGGCCACAACAGTGAGAAGCCCCCGTGCCGCAAAAAAAAAAAAAAAAAGTAAAAATAACTGTTTGAAGGCATCAAACTACTAAGGCAATGAGGAATTGTCGCACCAAGATTTGAGAGAAGAAAGAATCCAAGAGGGGGGAATCTGACATTTGAAGCAACATTTCCCTTCAAAGTGGATGAGCGTTTAAGAGGCAAAGCAGAGCTTTCAACATAGTGTGCGAGCTGCAACAAATAATGTAGTGCAAAGCTTTGGAAAATATCCCAGGCTTTAGGCTGGGATCCTGAAAACTATAATCCAGGAGTTAGGGTAAAGTAGGTTTCATAGGAACTGAAGCCAGGTTTTAAATGATTTCGATTCCCGTCGGGATTAAGTTGATCTTATATTTTAGCGCCCCCTAGTTTAGCTGCCGGGGAGAAGCAAAACCAAACCAAACCATTTTTAGAGAAAAACGATGTAGTCCAGGGACTCGAATTAGCAATACGATTTTTTAAATATTAAATATCCAGCACTCAACAAAATACAACCAGGAATATTAGAAGAAAAATCGTGATTGAAAGCAAGAGAAATAATAGATAATGTAATGAGGTCCACATGTAACCAAGATAATGGAAATAGCATAGATTTTTTTTTAAAGAATTGTAACATATGTAACATAAAACTTGCCATTTTAACCATTTTAAAGTGTGCAACTCAGTGGCATTAAATACATTCACAGTGTTGTAAAGCTGTCACCACTATCTGTTTCCAGAACTTTTTCATCATCCCAAACAGGAGCTCTGGTCCTGTTAAGCAGTATCCCGACATTCTTCCCTATTCCCCACCCCTGGTAGCATCTATCTCTCCTTTCTGTCTCCGTGAGCTTGCTAATTCTAGATACCTCATACAAGTGAAATCATAGAATAGTTTTCCTTTTGTGTCTGGCTTATAGCGTAATGTTTTCAATTTCATCCATGTTGTTAGCAAGTATCAGAACGTCATTCTTTTTATTTTCTTTATTTTGAAGTTATGGCAAATATACATAACTTAAATTTGGTTATTTTTAACTATATTGAAGTGTACAGTTCAGGGGTATTATGTACATTCAGATTGTTGTGAAACACCACCACCAGCCACCTCCAGGATTTTTTCAACTCTTTACCTATTAAACAGTAACGCCCACCCCCCCATTCCTTCCTACCCACAGGTCCTGGAAACCACCATTCTACTTTCCGTCTCTATGAATTTGGCTATTCTAGGTGCCTCATGTAAGTGGAATCATACAATATGTGTCCTTTTGTGCCTGGTTTATTTCATTTAGCATAATATTTTCAGGGTTCATCCATGTTGTAGCATGTGTCCCAATTTTCTTCCTTTTTAAGGCTGAATAATATTCCATCATATGTGTATACCACATTTTGTTTACCTCTTCATCTGTTGATAGACACTTGGGTTGTTTCCACCTTTTGGCTGCTGTGAATAATGCTGCTATGAACTGTTGGTGTACAAATATCTGTTTGGGTGCCTGCTTTTAATTCTTTTGGGCATATACCCAGAAGTGGAAATGATGATGCAAGATTGGTCTGGCTAATCTCAGGGTCCCTTGAGATTCCATATCAATTTTGGGCTGGGTTTTTCTATTTCTGCAAAAATGCTGTTAGGATTTTGATAGTGATTGCACTGACTCTATAGATCACTTTGGGTAGTACTGCCATCTTAGCAATATTAAGTCTTCCAACCCATGTATATGGGATGTCTTTCCAATTTGTATCTCTTCTCTAGTATCTTTCAGTAATGTTTTATAGTTTTCAGTATATGTCTTTCTTCCTTGGTTAAGTTAATTCCTAAGTGTATTTATTCTTTTATTCTTTTTGATGCTATTGCAAATGGAATTGTTTTCATACTTCACTTTTGGGTTGTTCATTGTTCATGTAGAGAAATGCAACTGAGTTTTTGGTGTTGATTTTGTATCCCACTTCTTTGTGAGTTTGCTTATCAGTTTTCACTTCTTTTGTGGAATCTTTAAGATTTTCTACATGTAAGATCATATCATCTGCAAACAGAGATAATTTTACTTCTTCCTTTTCAGTTTGAGTACCTTTGACTTCTTTTCTTGCTTAGTTGCTCTGGCTAGAACTTCCAGTACTGTGTTGAATAGAAATGGCAAAAGCAAGAAGTGCTTTCAGTATTTCACCATTGAGTGTGATGTTAGCTGTGGGCTTTTTATATTATTATATGTATTATTTTATGTGCATTATTCATATCTTTATTATGTTGAGATAGTTTCCTTCCATTCCTAGTTTATTGAATGTTTTAATCATGAAACGTGTTGAATTTTGCCAAATACTTTTCTGCATCAATTGAGGTGATCACGTGATTTTTTTCTTTATTCTGTTAATGTGTGGTGTTACATTAGTCAAGTTTTGTATCTCAAACCATCCTTGCATTCTAGGAACAAATCCCACTTGGTCATGGTGTATAATCCTTTTAATATGCTGTTGAATTCAATTTGCTAGCATTTTGTTGAGGATTTTTGTGTCAATGTTCATGAGGGACGCTGGTTTGTAGATTTCCCTTCTTGTAATGTCTTTCACTTTGGTATCAGGGCAATGCTGGCTTCATAGAATAAGTTAAGAAGTGTTCTCTCCTCTTCAATGTTTTGGAAGAGTTTGAGAAGAATTGGCATTAGTTCTTCTTTAAATGTTTGGTAGAATTCATCAGCAAAGTCATCTGTCCAGGAATTTTCTTTCTGGGGAAATTTTTGATTATTAGTCCAATCTCCTTGCTAGTTATGGGTCTATTCAGATTTTCTATTTCTTCCTGATTGAGTCATAGTAGGTTTTGTGTTTCTAGGAACTTATCTATTTCATCTAGATTATCCAATTTATAGGTGTACAGTTGTTCATAGTACTCTCTTATAATCCTTTTTATTTCTGTGGAATCAGTAGTAATGTCCCACTTTCATTTCTGATTTTAGTAATTTCAGTATTTTTTTTCTTAGCCAATCTAGATAAATGTAAATTTGGTATGTTGTGTTTTAATTTCTATTTTCATTTGTCTCAAAGTATTTTTAAGTTTCCTTTGTGATTTCTTCTTTGACCCATTGGTGTTTGAGTTGTAGAAGCTCTTTATATATTATGGTTATTAATCCCTTATCAAATGAATGATTTGTAAATTTTCTGCCAATTTGCAAGTTGCCTTTTCACTCTGTTGATAGTATCTCTTTTGTGTGTGTGTGGTACGCGAGCTTCTCACTGCTGTGGCCTCTCCCGTTGTGGAGCACAGGCTCCGGACGCGCAGGCTCAGCGGCCACGGCTCACGGGCCCAGCCGCTCTGCGGCACGTGGGATCTTCCCGGACCGGGGCACGAACCCGTGTCCCCTGCATCGGCAGGCGGGCCCTCAACCACTGCGCCACCAGGGAAGCCCGATAGTATCTTTTAATGTGCAAAAGGTTTTAATTCTGATGAAGTACAGTTTATCTATTTTTCTTTTGCTGCTTGTGCTTTTAGTATCATCCGAGAAATCATTGCCGAACCCAATGTCATAAAGCTTTTCCTCTGTTTTCTTTCAAGAGTTTTGTAATTTTAGCTCTTACGTTTAGGACTTTGATCCATTTAGAGTTTTTTGTATATGGTGTTTTGCTTCACATATTTTGGGGCTCTGTTGTTAGGTCTGTATATCTTTATAATTGTTATATCTTCTTGCTGCATTGAACTTTTTTTTTAGCCTTTTTTAATAAAATTAATTTGTTTATTTTATTTATTTATTTCTGGCTGCATTGGGTTTTCATTGCTGCGCGCAGGCTTTCTCTAGTTGCCGTGAGCAGGGGCTACTCTTCGTCGCAGTGTGTGGGCTTCTCACTGCGGTGGCTTCTCTTGTTGCAGAGCACGGGGTCTAGGCGCACAGGCTTCAGCAGTTGTGGCTCACGGGCTCTAGAGCGCAGGCTCAGTAGTTGTGGCGCACGGGCTTAGTTGCTCCACGGGATCTTACCAGACCAGGGCTCCAATCCATGTCCCCTGCATTGGCAGGTGGATTCTTCACCACTGCACCACCAGGGAAGCCCTGCCCTGAACTTTTAAGAAATAAACCTCATTCTTATTAGGGTGCTGCAGATTAAAACCAGAGTGAGCTACAACTACACAGCCACTGAAATGGTTAACGCTAAAAATATTGTCAGTGCCAAGTGTTGTTGGGGATGTGGAGCAACTGGAATTCTTCCTTTTTTTTTTTTGGAATTTAAATCTTTTTTAATTTAATTTTTATTTTATACTGGGGTGTAGTTGATTTACAATATTGTGTTAGTTTCAGGTGTACAGCAAAGTGGTTCAGCTATACATATACATATATTCATTCTTTTTCAGAATATTTTCCCATTTAGGTTATTACAGAATATTTAGTAGAGTTCCCTGTGCTATACAGTAGGACCTTGTTGTTTATCTATTTTATATGTAGTAATGTGTATATGTTAATCCCAGCCTCCTAATTTATCCTTCCCCCCTTCCTTTCCCTTTTGGTAACCATAAGCTTGTTTTCAAAGTCTGCAAGTCTGTTTCTGGTTCATAAATAAGTTCATTTGTATCATCTTTTTAGATTCCACATATAAGTGATATCATATGATATTTGTTTTTCTCTGTCTGACTTATTTCACTTAGTATGATAATCTCTAGGTCCATCCATGTTGCTGCAAATGGCATTATTTCATTCTTTTTTATGGTTGAGTGGTATTCCACTGTATACATGTACCACATCTTCTTTATCCATTCCTCTGTCAATGGACATTTAGGTTGTTTCCATGTCTTGGCTATCGTGAAGAGTGCTGCTATGAACATTGGGGTGCGTGTATCTTTTCGAATTGTGGTTTTCTCTGGATATATGCCCAGGAGTGGGTTGATTAGAGAAATAAAGCATACCGCCTTCATACGATGCAAAATTATAGCAGTGAACATGAATGAACTTCTGCTACACATAACACGGAAGAATCTTATAAACATAGTGTTTAGCAGACAAAGCCAGAGATAAAAGGATACATACTCAATGATTCCACTTAAATGAAGTTCAGAACTGAACAAAACTCTTCTAGAGTGTGTTAGAGGTCAAGACGGTGGTTAACTGGGGAAGAGGCAAGCGTAATGACTGCAGGAGATGAAGAATCTGGGAAACTGTCAATACTTTCTTTATGTGGGTAGAGGCTAAAGATTTGTGTTCATTTTTCACACTAAAGATTTATGCACTTTGGTATGTGTATGGTATACATTTATAAAAATCTTTACTGATCAAAAAATCCAAAGAGAGAAGTTTATGAAATGAAAGTGAAAATTTCCCTTCTCCCTCCAATCCTAGCCCCCCAAAGTGACCCCCGATTTAAAATGTGGTAGTTTTATTTCTCTGTGCATAGAGAAGTATGTACCTGGATCTTTTATCCAGATGGCGGCAGCCTATTGTTCTGCACTTTACCTTTCACAGGTAGGCATGTATCTTGGGGATTATTCTAATCAGAATAATTAGCTGACCCATTCTTTTTACCTGGTGCGCAGTGATCCATCCATTGGCTACCCTGTGTTTATTTAGTCATCTCAGTATCGATGGGCATTCAGGGTGTTTCCTAGTATATGTGACTACAAATTGTGTTGCGATGAATATCTTTGGACATATGCAGTTCCCACATGTGTGAGTATCTTAGAAAGGAATAAATTTCCAGAGCGGAGTTGATGTGTCAAAGTTTATGTGCATTTTAAATTCTAGTAGAAGCTACGTTTTAAAAATGTGTTCCAGGGGCTCCCCTGGTGGCGCAGTGGTTGAGAGTCTGCCTGCCGATGCAGGGGACGCGGCTTCGTGCCCCCGTCCGGGAGGATCCCACATGCCGCGAAGCGGCTGGGCCCGTGAGCCATGGCCGCTGAGCCTGCGCGTCCGGAGCCTGTGCTCCGCAACGGGAGAGGCCACAACAGTGAGAGGCCGGCGTACCACAAAAAAAATGTGTTCCATATTAAAAGAAAAGTAAACTAGAAAATATCAGAGTTGTGGCAGGGCTGGTGAAGGGAAGAACTGATTGGTTCCATTTTCTTCCCCCAGAAATTCTTGGATGTTATAAACTGCAACATGATGTCTGTGGTCCAGATGAGTCGGGGCTGGGAGGGACTGGGTCCAAGGTCAGCGAGCTCTGACCACTCTCGGTGGTCCCCAGCGTCCCCCAGAACTGGGCCTGGCATAGAGGAAGTGCTAGAGGAATACTCCCTGAGGGAAGGTAGGGGGATAGGAGTGAACTTGAGGAGGGGCAGGAGTCTGGGCAGGTGAAAGCAGTGGAAAGGGAAAGACAGGGTCCTCTCCATTCCTCCTGCAGATGACTAGGATCGTCCTGCCCCAAATGGTCACCAGGTAAGGCGCAGTCTCTTTGTCTTTCACTCGGGATCTTCCCTCATCCAACCTCCGGGCTTTTTCCATTCCCCAGCTGTCCCATCCACATTTCCAGTTCTTCCCTGTCTCTCTGATCTTTCTCAAATTAGGACAGCGACTAAGGGGTGGAGGAGGGGAAATCACTGGGACTCTCTGTTCCCTGGCAATGACTACCTTCCAAATGATGCTTCCTCCTCCAGGGGCAAAGGTATCCTCATCAACATATCTTCAGTAACTGACAGCCACCAAGGTACCCAGACCCACAGATCAGGCCAGGGCTGGCTGCCATGCTGGCATTCCTGCAGTAGCCCTTAATTCCGGCACTGAAGGTTATGGTGGGAAAGGCTTGCCTGCATGTGTGTGATGTGCCACCTGAGTCTGAGGCTAATAATAGTTCAGACAGACATCTGGGGCACAGTCCAGTGGACAAGCCAGGTTTTTCGTTCGTTTTTTAAGAGAAACAGAGGCTAGGGGTCAAGAGAACCCATGAGGTGGGAGAAAGGGAATTCAGAGACTGGCCCGGCTGGAACGGAGAGTGAGTGTATGGGAACAGAGGGAGGGCTTAGAGCAAGGAAGCTTTCAGGCGTTACGGTGAGAACTTGGGCCGTGAGGGAGGGGCCCCTCCTGGCGGTAGAGTGTTCTAGGATCAGGGACGGCGCTGGGGCAAGGGCGGGCTGGAGGAGTTTGCACGGGGAAAGCTCTTGGCCCTGGGACCCTCCCTCCCTCTCCTTCTCCGCAGGCTTTTGTGCGAAGTTTCTCCGTGGCAGTGGGCGCAGAGTACCACTCCGAGGGGGTCACTGTGCAGGTGCCTGACTCCGCGGGGACTTAGCTCAAAAGGGACAGCAGTGGCAGCTGAGAAGGGGAGGGCTCTGAGGGGGGGAGGAGCTTAGAGACAGCTGAAGGTCTTAGGAGCAGGGGCGGGGTGGGGATGGGGTCGGGGGGTGCGTCTGAGAGAGGACCGAGACTCAGACTCGGAAGAGCTTCAGTGGATGTAAATCAACTATACTTCAATAAAATAGAACGGAAGGAGGGAAGGGAGGAAGGAAGGAAGGAAGGAAGGAAGGAAGGACCTTAAAAAAAAAAGAATAAGATGAGCTACCTTGGAGCCACGATCGGAAGCGGTGGGTTCTCGAGGGGGCGTGGCCTCGAAGGCGTGGCCGGGGCGTGTCTGGGGCGTGGTCGGCAAGAGAAGTGGGACTCAGGGATTCTCGGAGGGGGCCTGGGAGCTTAGGCTTAGGGGGAGGGGAGTTCTTTTTCTTGACCCCCTTCCTGCCTGCAAACAGTAAGCCCCTTTTTGGTTGAAACAAATCCCTTGAAAAGCGGGCTGCTCGTGGTGAGTCCCGAGGACTTCGCTTGGCAGGCGTTGGACACACTTGGCCTCACCTCCCAAACCCCTGAGTGCCTCCTCCACGCTGTGCAGGTGCTTTCCTGGGGCAATCCTAGGCAGAGAGCTGGATGCGACAGTCCCTGGCCCGGGTCCACTAGCCCTCAGAAAGGGGGAGACGTCCAGAGAAGAGGCGGGCCCCCACCCCGGGCTGGGGAGCCAGGAGAGGAGATGGGGGACTCAAGAATGGGGGGGTGTCTTGATCCTTGGTACCTCTCCTTCCCAGGGTTTCCTGCTGACCATCTTCCTGCCCAGTTGGTTTTTTCTCAGTCGCTGGGGATTAAAGCTTTTATCTCTGTTGGTGAGCTGGAATAGGGCACGGTTTCTTCGTCACAGAACTTGACTGAAGGCCTTGAAGAGGCGTGGCCACATGTCCGTCGTTCCCCACCCCCACCCCCGCCGCCTCCAGAATCCTAGGCCAGGGCTGTAGTTAGCAAAGAATTCCCACACATCGAGACAGATGGACAAGCAGACCAATGGAACGTAGTTGGACCCCCGAACACCCAGAAATTTACTAACAACTGCAGCATCTCAAATCTCTGGCAGAAAGATGGAGTTTTTAATATGTGGCGCTGAGACTACATAGACATTTGGAGAAAAACAAGCAAACAGATATATACATACATAGATACGTACATATATAGACTGTAGCGATGATGGCTGCACAACTTTGTGAAATACTAAAACCCACTAAATTGTACACATTAAAAGGGTTAATTTTATGGTATGTGAATTAAATCTCAATTTAAAAATCTCAATAAAAATATTTTTAAAATAGAGACTCCCTGTGTGTGTGTGTGTGTGTGTGTGTGTGTGTGTGTCTGTGTGTATACATATATGTATAAAATTGGATCCAGTCCTCACACCATGTACCGGCATAAACTGCAGATGAATCAGAAATCCCTAAATCCCTGTGTAAAAATAGAAACACAACAACTAGAAGAATCCACGAATGAATTTCTTTCCATCTTGGGAGTGGAAGAATCTTTCTTATTAATACTGAAAATTAAAAGCAGCAAAAAAAGCCAAAACCAAACAAAAAACCACTAACAAATATTGAACTGTAGTTAATGATATGCAGGCTGAATTATTTAGGAAAAGTGCACTGATGTCAGCAACTTACTTTGAAATGCATTTAAAAGTTAGAGTCAGTAGAAATATGGTTAGACAAGTATGGTAAAATGTTAGTAGAATCTAAGCGGTAAACACATGTACACCTCTTTCAACTTTCCTGTATATTTGAAGTTTTTCATAATAAAATGCTGGGAGAGGGACTTCCCTCGTAGTTCAGCGGTAAAGAATCCGCCTTCCGATACAGGGGACGCCGGTTCGATCCCTGGTCGGGGAACTAGGATCCCACATACCGTGGGGCAATTGAGCCCGCGTGCTGCAAACTACTAGCCCTGGAGCCTGCGCCCAGCAACTAGAGAGAAGCCCGCACGCCACAACGAAGAGCCCCTCGTGCTGCAACGGAAATATCCCGCATACCTCAGCGAAGATCCTACATGCCACAACTAGGACCCGACACAGGCAAAAAATTAAAAAATAAAAATAATAAAATAAAAATGTCTTTTAAAAATGCTGGGGAAAATCCAGGAGCAATAAAATTAAATTTATAAATAAAACGTCTTAAGCAGATTTAGAAATTACTTAAGAAAAGATGATACGCTTCTTATTATCACATTTCCGGAGAAGGACGGCTCGGGCCCTGGAGAATAAACGGACTTTTTTGCGGAGAAACGCGGATGCAGACCATCGAAGAGACATCATAAAGCGGCCCTGATTTTGAGCTTTGGCGCGGGTGGTTGTGGGTAGCGCGCCCAAGAAGGAGGATGAACGAGGAGCGTCCCCGCGCGCCGAAGGGGCGATGCTGGTCGCCGCGACCCTGGCAGGAGCTGCAGGCCCTGTGCTAGGAGCTGAACGTGGACGAGGGGAGCGCAGCCTAAGCCCTGGAAGACTTCACAACTGTCCAGGGCAACTACAGCCTAGAGGGAGAAGTAAGTTATACACTGGTTGGCTTGTTCATTATATCTTGCCTGCCTCAAAAGCATTATTCCCACGGTTGGAAAGGGTATCATGGAAGGAAATTGTGTTTCACTTACCAGAATACTACCTTCAGCTAAATTAAGTTTAATACAGTTTTTTAGTAAAATGAAGAAGTGGATGGACCTGTCTAGAATTTTGTGAACGTATGGAAAGGCTAGAAAGAAATTTTGAGGGGTCTGCTGTAATTTTCAAAAACGTTGAGCCAGTTTTTTTTTATATATTTATTTTATTTATTTATTTTGGCTGCGTTGGGTCTTCGTTGCTGCGCGGGGGCCTTCTCTAGTTGCAGCGAGCAGGAGCTACTCTTCGTTGTGGTGCTCAGGCTTCTCATTGCGGTGGCTTCTCTTGCTGTGGAGCACGGGCTCTAGGTGCGCGGGCTTCAGTGGTTGTGGCACTCGGGCTCAGTAGTTGTGGCTCGCGGGCTCTAGAGAGCAGGCTCAGTAGTTGTGGCACACAGATTTAGTTGCTCCACGGCACGTGGGATCTTCCCGGACCAGGGCTTGAACCCGTGTCCCCTGCATTGGCAGGCAGATTCTTAACCACTGCGCCACCAGGGAAGCCCTCTTTAACCCTCTTTAATCTGCATCCATTCCTCATCCTTTCTTTGTGCTGTGCGACATTAACATTTTTGAAGCAGAAATATTTTGAAGTTGAAAAACACAATAAGTTTTATGGAAGAGAGATTGATTAGAGGAATAAGATCTTATGCAGTTGAGGCAGTGTCGAGAAGGTCCAGAAAGGGGAGTTAGGGGATCAGTGGAAAATACCAGTCAGCCTTCTGGAAGCAGTAGTGCAGGTGGACAAGTCAGAGCTTTCAGGAAAATCTGGGAAGTTGTATATCCAGCTGCTAGAGTGGTATCGCGAAGGACAGCTGGTGAGGAAGTCTGTGGAAGGCATCTGGTCGTGGGCCTGGGGTCACTGTTGGTCAGCAGGGCAGAAAGTTGAGATGAGCAGAGTTTGGGGGAAACAAGGTCCCTGTGCTTTTTCATCTCTCTTTCTCTACACTGAACGGGAGAGTAAGAGCAAGCTGGAACCCACTGGCACATCTGTGTGGGTAGAACAATGACCATATGTGGGTAGAACAATGAGCAGGCTTCACTTCTTCCTTTATATTTTCATGCAATTTGCTCTTTCAGCCAACTCTAACCTAGTACCATACAGGGAAGAGGGAGTCTAAGAAAGATGGGTCCCCCTTAGCCCAGCTGACACAGTACAAAACCACCACAAAAGTGCGCCTTGTTTTCTCTATTTCAAAAGAGTTTTTCTGAGATTGGTACTCCTCCCTTAATTGTCTGGAAGATTTCACCAGTAAGACCATCTGGGCCGGGGCTTCCCTGGTGGTACAGTGGTTAAGAATCCGCCTGCCAGTGCAGAGGACATGGGTTTGAGCCCTGGTCCAGGAAGATCCCACATGCCATGGAACAACTAAGCCCGTGCGCCACAACTGCTGAGTCTGTGCTCTAGAGCCCGCGAGCCACAACTACTGAGCTCGTGTGCCACAACTACTGAAGCCTGCATGCCTAGAGCCCGTGCTCTGCAACAAGAAAAGCCACTGCAATGAGAAGCCCGCGCACCGCAACAAAGAATAGCCCCCCCTGCCACAACTAGAGAAAGCCTGCGTGAAGCAGCGAAGACCCAATGCACCAAAAAATAAATAAATTAAATAAATTAATTTAAAAAAAAACCATCTGGGCCTGGATTTTTGTGGTTAAAGTTTTAAATTGTGGGTTAAATTTCTTTGATAGATATAGGACTATTCAGATTTTCTATTTCTTCTTGGGTCAGTTGTGGTAAGTTTTATTTTTCAAATAATTTTTCCACTTCATCAAAATGTTCAAATGTATTGATATGAACTGGTTCATAATATCCTCTTATTACCCTTTTCATGCTTGTAGGATCTATAGTGATGTCTCATTTTGAGTCCTGATATTGGTAATTTTTCTCTTTTGTTTTTCTTCATTGGTCTTGATAGGGATTTATTGATTATATTGAGCTTTCAAATAGACAGCCTTTGGCTTGTTGACTTTTATATTGTATATTTGTTTTCTATTTTGTTGATTTCTGCTCTTATCTATATTATTTTATTTTCTACTTTGTTTTAAATTTGTTTTTCTTTCTCTACCTTCTTAGATCTTTGATTTTTAAATTTTACTTTTCTGATATATACATTAAAGCTATACGTTTCCCTCTAAACATAATGCTTACAGTATCCATAAATTTTGCTATGTTACGTTTTTACTGTCATTCAGTTAAAAATGAGTCCTTATTCCCATTTTAATTTCTTCTTTGACTCATGGGTTATTCAGAAATATGTTGCTTAATTTCCAAACAGAGATATTCTAGTTATCTAACTACTGTAGTGCTCTAATTTAATTCAAAAGGGATTGGAGAGCCCAGAATATAGTCTATTTTGTGATGCCCTTCTTTATTACTGATAACTTTCCTTGCTTTGAAGTCTTTTGTTCAAAAGCACAGCAACGAAGACCCAACGCAGCCAAAAATAAAAAAATAAAAATAAATAAATAAAATAAAATAAAAATAAATAAATAAAATAAAATAAAAAATAAATAAAATAAATAGGTGTGAATTTTGTTGCGGGAAGTCCTTATTTCTCTTCCTTTTTTTTTTTTTTTTTTTGCGGTATGCGGGCCTCTCACTGTTGTGGCCTCTCCCGTTGCGGAGCACAGGCTCCGGACGCGCAGGCTCAGCGGCCATGGCTCACGGGCCCAGCCGCTCCGCGGCATGTGGGATCTTTCCGGACCGGGGCACGAACCCTCGTCCCCTGCATCGGCAGGCGGACTCTCAACCACTGCGCCACCAGGGAAGCCCCCTGCCTTGTAATTTTTTCTTGATAGCCAGACATGATGTGCTGGGTAAAAGGAACTAAATAGACCTTAAGCAATGTGGTGGTGAGGTGTAGGTCGGGTTGGCAGGGGAAGAATTCTACAATCCTATGATTGGTCTCAGTCTTTTGGTGAGTTTATGCCTCTAGACTATGAACTTCACAAGTGTTTTTAATTTTTTTCTCCCTCTTAAGTGGGAGAGTATGACTAGTGTGGGCTGGAGTTGGGTATTCCCCTTCCCCAGGTGAGTTAGGCTCTGATAATACCCCAGCAGGTTAGGATCTGGTTAATTAGTTCTCCCTGGGGCAGGCCTTGTTAGGAAGGACAGAGAGCTCTGATGAATTTTAAAATGGTCCTTTTTCCCCTCTGCCTAAAGCACAAGGGGATTTGTCTCTAGTATTTACTGTGGGAACCAGCTTGAGCTCCTGGAGGTAAATCTCACAAAATTGTGGGGGGCCCTCCTGTGACTGGGTACCCCTGGAGTTTTTTTTTTTTTAATTAATTAATTTATTTATTTTTGCGGTACGCGGGCCTCTTTCACTGTGTGGCCTCTCCCGTTGCGGAGCACAGGCTCCGGACGCGCAGGCTCAGCGGCCATGGCTCACGGGCCCAGCCGCTCCGCAGCATGTGGGATCTTCCCGGACCGGAGCACGAACCCGCGTCCCCTGCATCAGCAGGCGGACTCTCCACCACTGTGCCACCAGGGAAGCCCCTATTTATTTTATTTATTTTTATTTTTGGCTGCGTTGGGTCTTCGTTGCTGTGCTTGGGCTTTCTCTAGTTGCGGCGAGTGAGGGCTACTCTTTGTTGTGGTGCGCGGGCTTCTTACTGCGGTGGCTTCTCGTTGCAGAACACGGGCTCTAGGCAATCAGGCTTCAGTAGTTGTGGCTCGCGGGCTCTAGAGCACAGGCTCAGTAGTTGTGGCACACGGGCTTAGTTGCTCCGCGGCATGTGGGATCTTCCTGGACCAGGGCTTGAACCCATGTCTCCTGCACTGGCAGGCAGATTCTTAACCACTGTGCCACCAGGGAATCCCCCCCCCCTTCCTGGTGTTTTTAACTCTCAGAGTTGTCCACACTGAGCCTCCAGATTCATCAATTACAGCTCTGGTTTTCCTACCCTGGCACTGGTTCCCGCAGCAGTTTCTGCCTATGAGTCTCTGCTCTGGTAAGTTTTTATTCTCTGTATTCACCTGTCGGGTCTCTCCAATCTTGGGGGCAGTGGTTTGCCCTGTGTCCTCACCTCTCTTAAGGATCCTAGAAGTGGTGATTTTTCAGTCTGTTCAGCTTTTTCCTTGTTAAGATGGAGTGGTGACTTCCAAGCTCCTTGCATGTGAAGCTGGAAAACAGAAGCTACCTAAAGGGCCATATATGCTTGAAAAGAATGTACATTCTGCAGTAGCTGGATGTAGTGTTCTATATGCGTCAGTTAGTTCAAGCTGATTAATTGCGTTATTCTTTATGACAGAGTTTGTGCTTGTTCTGTCAGTTACTGCATGAAGCATGTTAAAATGTTCAGCTATGATTGTGGATTTGTCTCCCTCTCCTTTTAGTTCTGTTAACTTTCGCTTTATGATTTTGTAGATATTAGGTGCATGCAAGTTTAGGATTGTTACATGTTCCTAAAAACCCATTTAAAACTATGAAATGTCCCTCTTCAACTCTTGGGATACTTCTATCTAAAGTCTACTTTGTCTGATATTAATATGGCCGCACCGGCTTGCTTTCTTTGGGTTAGTATTAGCATTGTATCTATTCTCCCTTTATTTTACTCTAAATCCATCTGTGATTTTATATTTAAAGTGTATTTCTAATAAAGAGTACTTAGTAGGATCTCCTTTTCTCTCAAGTCTGACAATATTTTCCTTTAATTGGAGTGTTTATTTTCATTTACATTTAATATATTTGGTGATATAGTTGTGTTTAAGATTACTGTGTTAGTTATCTGTTGCTGTGTAACAAATCACCCCCAAATTTACTGGCTTAAAACAACAGCAGTCATTGATTATCTCTCAGTTTCTGTGGGTTAAGAATTCATGAGTGGCTCGTCTGTATGATAGTTAAAAATTTTCTACATCCTTGCCAACACTTGTTTTTTTGTTGTTTTTTAAATTTATTTTTTAAATTTATTTTTATTTATTTTTGGCTATGTTGGGTGTTCGTTGCTGCACGCGGGCTTTCTCTAGTTGCGGCGAGCGGGGGCTACTCTTCGTTGCAGTGCGCAGGCTTCTCATTGCGGTGGCTTCTCTTGTTGTGGAGCACAGGCTCTAGGCGCGCGGGCTTCAGTAGTTGTGGCGTGTGGGCTCAGTAGTTGTGGCTCGCGGGCTCTAGAGCGCAGGCTCAGTAGTTGTGGCGCACTGGCTGAGTTGCTCCGCGGCACGTGGGATCTTCTCGGACCAGGGCTCGAACCTGTGTCCCCTGCATTGGCAGGCGGATTCTTAACCACTGCGCCACCAGGGAAGCCCTGCCAACACTGGGTATTATCTGTCTTTTTTATTGTTGCCATCCTAATGGGTTGAAGTGGTATCTCACTGTGGTTTTGATTTGCATTTTCCTAATGACTGATGATCCTGAGTATCTTTTCACGGGCTTATTGGACACTTTGCCCATTTTAAAATGGGGTCGTCTTTTTATTATTGTTTTGAAAGAGTTAATTACGTATTCTAGATACAAGCCCTTTATCAGATCTATGATTTGCAAATATTTTCTTTCATTCTGTGAGTTGTCTTTTCACTTTCAATTTTAAAGAAGTCTAACTTACCTATTTTTCCTTTTGTTCACCTTGCTTTTAAAAGGTTGTTACCACTGGTATAGACTTCTCGGTTAACAGTTTGTTTTCTTTCAGTGCTTTAAACATGTCATTCTCTTGTTTTTTGGCATCTGTTATGGGTTGAATTGAGTCGCCCAAAAAAAGACGCGTGGACATCCTCATCCCTAGAATGCAACCTTATTTGGAAATAGTGTGTTGCCAATGTAATTAGTTAAGGTGGGGTCATAATGGGAAAAGGTGGACCTCTGATCCAGTATGACTGGTGTCCTTATAAGAAGATGGCCATGCAAAGACAGAGACAGAGGGAGAGTGCCGTGTGAAAAGGAAGGCAGAGATGGGAGTTCTGCAGCTGCAAGCCAAGGAGTGTCCAGGGCTGTCAGAAGCTAGAAAGGAAGGATTGCCCTAGAGAGCAGGACGCTGCTGACACTTTGATTTTGGACTTCTAGCCTTCAGAATGATGAGACAATACATTCTTGTTTTAAACCACCTAATTTGTGGTACTTACGGCAACCCTAGAAAAGTAATACAGCTACATAGTTTCTATTGAATAGTCAGACACACTCAGAAATTGATGTCTTTTTAAAAAATGTATTGAAGCATAGTTGATTAACAATGTTGTGTTAGTTACGCTGTACAGCAAAGTGATTCCGTTTTATACGTATATATTCTTTTTCGTATGATTTTCCATATGGTTTATCACAGGATATTGAATATAGTTCCCTGTGCTTTACAGTAGGACCTTGTAGTTTATCCATTCTATATATAATAGTTTGCATCTGCTAATCCCCAACTCCCAATCCATCCCTTCCCCCACCCCTTGGCAACCACAGTTCTGTTCCGTATGTCTGTGAGTCTGTTTCTGTTCTGTAGATAAGTTCATCTGTGTCATATTTTAGATTCCACATATAAGTGATATATGGCATTTGTCTTTCTCTTTCTGACTGACTTTACTTAGTATGATCATCTCTAGGTCCATCCATGTTGCTGCAAAATTTCATTCTTTTTATGGCTGAGTAGTATTCCATTTTATATGTATCTAATACCACATCTTTATCCATTCATCCATTGATGGCCGCTTAGGTTGTTTCCGTATCTTGGCAATCGTGACTAATGCTACTGTGAACATTGGGGTGCATGTATCTTTTCAAATTAGTGCTTTTAGTGGTTTTTTTTGGATATATACCCAGGAGTGGAATTGCTGGGTCACATGGTAGTTCTGTTTTTAGTTTTTGGAGGCAACTGCATACTGTTTTCCACAGTGGCTGCATCAGTTTACATTCCCACCAGCAGTGTATGAGGGTTCCCTTCAAAAAAGCTTCTTTAGAAATTGCTTCTGCGTTCATGTTCTCTCTTGTCTCCTTATGCTACTCCAGTTATACCCATAACAGATCATTTAACAGTGACCCACATGTCTCACGCACCTCCTTTGTTTTTGACTTCCGTTCTTTTGTCTTGGAGCTTCATTATGAATAATTCCTGTTGACCTGTCTTCAAGTTTACTGTTCTTTCCTTCTGTTAGCAGTAGTCTGCTGTTAAATCCATCAAATGAGTTCTTTTAAAATTAACATTATAGAAGTATAATACACGTATGATAAAAATGCTCACACTACCCTTGTTTGGTTCACTGAGTTCTGCAAAATATCTGCGCTTCCATAATCACCATACAAATCAAGGTACAGAGTGTTTTTATTATCCTCCTTCCAGCCAATCTTCCTTAACTCCTCCAGGCACTCAGAACTCTGATTTAGGTTATGATTGATTAGCTTTGCCTATGCTAGAGTTTATATAAATGAAATAACATCACGTGTACACTTTTAGGGCTGGCGTCTTTCTTTCAGCATAATGGTTTTGGATTGACCCATGATGTTGCATGGATATGTCATGTTCCTTTCTATTGGGTGGTATTCCTTTGTATGAATATACTGCAGTTTGTTTCTGTTCACCTATTAATGAACATTTGAGTTATTTCCAATTTTTTGATTTTATGAACAAAGCTTCTATGAACATTTGTGTAAAGTCTTTTTAAAGATATATATTTATATTTCTTTTGGACAAATACCCAGGAGAATTCTGGATCTTAGGGTAAATGTATATTCAACTTGACAAGAAACTCCCAGTCTGTTTTACAAAGTGTGGGTACTATTTTAGACTCCCTTCGATACTGTGTGAGAGTTCTGTGAGTTCAATACTATGAGAGCTGTAGCTGCTCCGTACTTTTCCAGTGTTTGGTATTGTCAGTCTTTTAAAATTTTAGCCTTTCTAGAAGATGTGTAGTGATATCTCTTTGTGGCATTAATTTGAATTTCCCTGGTAATCGTAGATGTTGAATATCTTTATATGTTTGTTGGCCATTAATACATCTTATTTTGAGAAGTATTCAAGTCTTTTGCCCATTTTAAAGTTGGATTTTAAAAAATCTTTTCATTATTAAGTTGTAAAGACACTTTATATATTCTGAATTCAACTAATTTGGTAGAAAACATAATTACACATATTTTCTCCCAGGTTCTGGCTTACAGTTTCCTTTTCTTAACTTTGTCTTCTGAAGGACAGAAGTTTTCAATTTTGACGTAGTCCCATTTATCTTTTTTTTTTCCTTTTATGGTTAGTGCTTTTAGTGTCTTGTCTAAAAACCTTGGTCTCCGCCAAGTTCGTGAAGATTTTCTCCATTTTTTTCTAGAAGTTTTATAGTTTTAGCATTTATATTTAGGTCTATGATTCATTTGAGGTAATTTTTGTGTGCATTGTGAGTTAGCTTCAGTTTTGTTCATGCAAATGTCCAGTTGTTTCAGCACCGTTTATTGAAAAGACTATCTTT
Source organism: Pseudorca crassidens (assembly GCF_039906515.1). NCBI lineage: Eukaryota > Metazoa > Chordata > Mammalia > Artiodactyla > Delphinidae > Pseudorca > Pseudorca crassidens. The sequence continues at coordinate 11,330,058 of NC_090315.1, read as the reverse complement.
TCCTCTCCTTGAATTACACTACATATTTATAGAAAATCAACTTTGGGTCTATATTTGCACCTCTATTCTGTTTGTATGATACATTTCCTTACACCAGTACCACACTGTCTTGATTACTGTAGCTTTAAAAAACATTTTATTGAAGTATAGTTGATTTACAATGTTATAAATATATATTCTTGGGCTTACCTGGTGGCGCAGTGGTTAAGAATCCGCCTGCCAATGCAGGGGACCCAGGTTCGAGCCCTGGTCTGGGAAGATCACACATGCCGCGAAGCAACTAAGCCCGTGTGCCACAACTACTGAGCCCTCGTGCTGCAACTGCTGAAGCCCACGCGCCTAGAGCCCGTGCTCCACAGCAAGAGAAGCCACCGCGATGAGAAGCCCGCGCACCGCAACTAAGAGTAGCCCCCGCTCGCCGCAACTAGAGAAAGCCCACGCACAGCAACGAAGACCCAACGCAACCAAAAATAAATAAATAAATATTTTTAAAAAAAGTCATGCCAAAAACTGAAGAAAACGTTTGCAACACATATATTTAATGAAAACCTTGTCTCCAGAATATATGAAGAACTCAATAATTAATTAAAAGACAAAACACCACAACAAAAAACAGGCAGAAGCCTTGGACACTTAACAAAAGAAGATATATGAATAGCCAGTAGGCTTGTGAAAAGGTGCTCAATATTTTTAAACATTATGAAAATTCAAATTAAAACCACAATGAAATGCCACTACACACCTGCTAGAATAGTTAAAATTTTAAAAGACTCTCAATATCAAGTGTTGACAAGTACAAAGAATAACACCTTCCTGGTACTACACGGGAAATAGCCCAAACGTCCATCCATAATAGAATGGATAGATAAATTCTGACAAGTTACTACTATGAAATCCCACAGAGTAAGGAGAATGAGCAAAGTACTACCTTCACAACAAAGCGGTTGAATCTCTCAAATGCAATGCTGAGTGAAAGAAGATAGAAACCAGAGTCGCTGGAATGTATGATTCCAACGATATAAAGTTCATAAACCGGCAAAAGTAATCGATGGTGTTGGAACCAGGATAGTGGTTACCTTTGGGGGGCAGAAGTGGTTGGAAGAGGGTTTAAGGGGGAAAGGTCTATGCCTTGACCCATTTTGGTTACATAGATTCACTCTGGAAATTCATTGAGCTTTGCACTAATGATCAGTGTGCCTTTCTGTAAAATCCAAAGAGGATAGTTTTATAAATCGGAAAGTGGTAGCCTTTCTTCCTCCAATCCTATTCCCCAGAGGCAGCCATGGATACAAATTGGGTAGTGTCTTTATCCAGTTAAAAATATATTTACTGAGCTGTCTCCACTGTCCCTCACTTTGCATTTTTCACGTAACAGTGTATCTTGGAGGATGTGGCATATCAGAACTGTGAAGAGCTGCCTCCAATCTTTTATCAGTTACGTTGTATTCCATTGCGGGGAGACCCAGTATAAGCAGTCAGCTGTTGAGTGTTTTCCATATTAGCCACTTTGAGCAGTGTAGCAGTGTCCATTTGGCACCTGTGTGAGTATTGCAAAGGGATGCATTCTTAGAAGTGGGGTTTCTGAGTTCAAGGGTATGAGCATTTTAAATTTCCCTTTGAAAACCGCTCCATGTATAACAAAGTGCTTTAGGCGAGACTATAAGAAAATGTGGGAGAGCTAGTGATACCATTTTCCGCCTCAGGGCCTCTGGGATATTGTGAACTGCAAGATGATATCTGTGTTCCAGGTGAAGGTTGAATCTCAGAGCAGATGCTTCTTCCTCCAGGAAGCCCTCCCTGATTCCCAGACAGGGTCAGAGAATTCTTGGGCTTCCCCAGCTGCCTGAGCTCCCCACGTCTAGCCCTGACCACTCTGGATGATAGATGTGTCTCCCCACACACACCCCCGACTTGTCAGTTCCATAAGAGCAGGGCCAAAGCTGTTGAAGTCACCACAGTGTCCCCAGCACCACCCTGCACAAAGTTGGGCACAGAGGATGAACTCGGATGGATGGATGGATGGAATTTATAGGACTAGAGAGAGTGGAGACTCAGAGCGGACAGGACTCAGCTCCCAGGGGCTCAGAGAGGGGAGTAGAGACTTGAGGATTGGGAGGGGGGCTTCCAGAAGGGGACAGGGTCTCAAGGAGAGAGATAGAGACTCAGAGAAGGGTGGCATCTCAGGGATAGGCATGGGAACTCAGGTGACTGGGGCTTAGAGAGAGGAGTTAAAGCTGGCGAGGACCACGGATGCTCCGATAGGGGGTGCAAGTTGCAGAAGGCCTGGGAGCTGAGGCTCCAAGGCAGGGTGCGGGCTTGCTAAGTTCCCTCCTTTGTCCTCCTCCTTTTGCAGACAGCGAGACCCAGGCTTGTCTCCTCAAGCTTGACACCTGCTCAGATCTGCAGGGCTGGGGAGGGGCCCAGGGGCTTTACTGGGTCAGCACTGGACGCTGTTGATCTCTCCCCTACACCTCAGGGGCGTCTTCCACACTGTTCATCAGAGAGGCATTGGGCTGAAAAGGAGGGTCCCCACCCTCTCTGGGCAGGGACAGAGGGGAGGGGGCGGGAAGCCCCAGGGCAGTGTGGATCCTGACCCCTGGTGCCTCTCCTTGCCCAGAATTTCCCGCCCAGGTGACTTTTTGGTCCTGGCTGCAATTTCACGTTTAGGTGGAGTTGAATTATCCTGATCCCAGTTGACTCAAGCCCAGTTCGAGGAGAGGGCATGGCCGCCTGGAGGCTCCCTGCCTCCCTTTATCTCATCTGGACCGTGGCCATGGGTAGTCGCCTCCCCATCTGGCTTCATCTTTCTCCCCAGTGATGGGGCCGCTTAGCCGCTTCCTGGTTGTGTGACCAGGGTGACCGTCAGAGCCTTGGGGACCTCATCAGTGCACCAGGGAAAATAACACCATCCACCTCACGAGGGTTGACGGGGATAGGACCAGGCAGTGAGGCACAGGGTACAGTGAGTTAGGAGCACGCTTGTCCTGGCACACAGCGGGGCTGGCAGACAGTGGCCAAGAGCTCTTGGAGTCTATCTGATTGGGGTTCAGATTCCAGCCACTGCCTCTAACATACTGTCCTAACCTTCTGAGCCTGCTTCCTGCCTGACAGAAACAGTCCCTTCTCCCAGGGCCAGGGGGATGGTGCCGCGAGATGTTCTGCATCTCAGACACACTCAGGGAACCCCTTGCACAGAACAGGTACCCAGTAAACAGTTGCCGCCCTGCCCCAGTCCCACAGCCAGAAATCACCTCCGTCTGAATCCAAACAGTGAGTGTTTCACAAGCGCTCTCTCTGGGTTAGGATCTGAGCCAAACGCCTCACACACAGCCTCCTCGCTGAGCGCTCCCAGCCCGCTCGCTTGGCAGCGGGGCTGTTGTCAGAGCCTGGGGTGAGCAGGAGGGGCCCCGCCCCTGGCACTCGTTGGATGGTGACTTTAGCTGCACTCCTGCCCCCATCTGGGCCTCTGTCTCCAAATCTGCAGGTTTGTTGAGCGAATCCTCGGGAGCATCAACTGTCAGGAGTCTCTCCCCCATTTTACAAACATGGAAACTGAGGGAGTTGCCTGGTGGCCTAGTGGTTAGGACTCCAGGCTCTCACTGCCGTGGCCTTGGTTCAGTCCCTGGTTGGGGAACGGAGATCCCGCAAGCCGTGCAGCGAGGCCAAAAAAGAAAAAAGAAAAAAAAGTGGAAACTGAGGCTCAGGGTAAGGTCAGAGCTTCTCAGGGGACCAAGAAAATGTTTGTAATCTAGAAAAAAAGTGGAGCACAACGTTCATAACCAAAAAGTAAAAAACGCCTAAATGTCCGTCAGCGGATACACGGGTAAGTAAAATGTGGTGCGTCCAGACAGTGGAATGTTATCTGCCGATAAAAAGAAATGATGTACTGACACGTGCTGCAACATGATGAACCTTGAAAATAGTATGCAGAGTGAAGGAAGACAGACCCAAAAGATCACTTATTTATTCACAATAGGCAAGATACAGAAACAACCCAAATGTCCAGCAGCAGATGAATGGATAAAGAAAATGGTGTATAGCCCATACGGCAGAATATTATGCAGCCTTTACAAAGAGGGAAATCCTCCCGTTTGTGACAATATGATTGAACCTGGAAGCCATTACGTGAAGTGAAATAAGCCTGTCACAAAAGGACAAATTCTGCCTGATGCCACTCACGTGAGGTATTCAAAATACTCAGACTCTGGGGGTGGGGGAGGGATGGATTGGGAGTTTGGGGTTCGCAGGTACAAACTACTATATAAAACAGATAAACAGCAAGGTCCTCCCGTAGAGCACAGGGAACTCTAGTCAATATCCTGTGATCAACCGTAATGGAAAAGAATATGAAAAAGAATGTATATGTTTTGCTGTGCAGCAGAAATGAACACAACATTGTAAATCAACTATATACGTCAATAAAAAATAATAAAAAATTAAAATACTCAGATTCGTCAAAGTAGAGAACAGATGGGATGGGATGGGGAAGTCCAAAGATCTGCTGTACAACATTGGGCCAGTAGTTAGCACTCCTGTATTGTGCACTTAGAAATGTGTTAAGAGGGTAGATCTTATGTTGTGCTCTTAACACACACACACACACACACACACACACACACACACAGACACACACACACAAGACCACGTATTCTGTGATCCCATTTATACGAAATGTCCAGAACAGGCAAATCTACGGAGAGAAAAAGTAGGCCAGTGGTCACCAGGGCCTGAGAGGCATAGAGGGGTTGGGTTGATGGTTAAGGGGTGCAGGGTTTCTTCGCGGGGGTGCTGAAAAGTTTCTAAAATTGACTGCAGGGGTGATTGCACTGAATTGTGCACTTCAAATGGATGAATTGTCTGCTGTGTAAATTATATTTCAATACAGGCATTTTTAAGCGGGGCATCCAAATCTGAAAAGAACCCGGCCAAACCAAGGTGAATACATCTTTAATTAAATACGTACAAATGTTCATTCCTCAACTCCTCTCTTGTATATCAGTGACATTGAAAGTGTCATTTTAGGACGTCAAGTGAGGTGCCTATATCCTCTGGGCATCTCACTTTGTCTTGGGCAAAGAGAGGTTAAGCAGTTCCTCAGAGAGGGACGGGAACCACAGCCCAGAGAGGGTCAGCTTCCTATCCGGCGTCACACAGCCCTGGGGCTCCAAGAGTCCCGAGTCCCCACCTTCAAACGTGAGTTCAAATGTGCGTGAGGGTTCCAACCGCAGCTTCCACGCTGACCCCTGGCTGCCTCCTCCTTCCGACTTCGCAGGAAAAAAAAAAAAGCCATGCCATGTGCGTGAGGTTTCCAACCGCAGCTTCCACACTGACCCCTGGCTGCCTCCTCCTTCCGACTTCGCAGTAAAAAAAAAAAAGCCACGCCAGGAAGCATCCATCACAGGCTGTCCAGCTGGGGGGAGGGGCAGGGGTCAGCGAGGAGGCGACCTCAAGGGCTCCATGGGGACCAGGATCCGGCAGGGCTGGGGGTGAGAGGCTGGAATTTCTCCCACCCTGACATTTTCCTGCGTCAACCCAGGAGGGCGCCCTGGATGCCGCCAGCCCTGCCCCCAACCTCCTTCCTCTCTGGATACAGTTTCCCGGCTAAGGATGAGGGGGGCGGGGGGGGGGCTTGCCAAGGTGGAACCACTAGGCCCAGGAAAGAAGGCACTTTGGGGTTGACAAAATGAGGGACGCTGGCTCAGAGAGGCCAAGGGCCTGCTGTGGAGTCACGCAGCCTCGGGAACTTGGTGTAAACAGGGCGGCGCAGCTGCCCCTGCATTGCAGGGCCTGCCTCAGCCACCGCTGCCCTGCCCAAGAGTTGGACCCTAGCCCGGCCTTGGGCGTGTGAGAAGCCCTTGGCCCTGGTCCCTGCCCCGGGTCCTTCCTCCCCCCCACACACTGGGGACTCAGCCCTTCCTTGTGTTAAATAGAAACCTCTTTATTCTAAGTATCGTACGTTCCTTAATACATTGGATTGAGGCCAGACCTTGAGGTGAGGGGAAAGGGGGGGCCTGGGATATTTCTGTAGAGCCTTCCAAAACACCACCCACCACTCACGGGGCTGGGGAGGTGGTGCTGGGAACGGGCTTCATGGCCTCGGGAAAGTCCTTGCTCCTTCGGGCCACTTTCCCTTCTGTACAGGGAGTTTGCGGGTAGGTGAGGAGACCTCTAGTGATCTTTCCAGCCCAGGGGTCTGTGGCCCCAGACAGGGAGTCAGGAGGATGGTCTGTCAGCAGCAGAGATGGGGGGCACTGAGGTGGAGCCGGGAGAGTCTCAGTGTTGGGCCCGGGGCCGTGATGGAGATGGAGATGGAGGCCGAGGCCAGGGCAGGCAGGCCAGCCGGGAGAGGGAGAGGCGGCCCAGGAAGAGAGGGAGGCTGAGGCAGAAAGGCGGCCGGGGCACGGGGATGTCTGCAAAGAAGGCACGGTCCCGGGGGGGCGACAAGGTTCCCCCCTCAGAGAGTTCCAAGTCCCGGGCCACCGCCAGGATCTCGTGGCGGGCGACGGTGTGGTGCAGGCCACGGATGTCCAGGAGGGCTGCCACGTGCTTCCGCCTGGGGGTAGAGGAGGGGACAGGTGCACGGGGTCCTCCAGATACACTCCCAGCCCACCTGTGGGCCCCACCCGGCCGTCTGTTCCAGAACCTGCCTTAGCTCTGGAGCCCCTTTGCTCCCTCTGGATTCCCCCTCCATACCAGTCCCCCCGAGATCCCGCCCTCCCACCAGCACCCCTAGATCCCCCCCTTCATACCAGCCCCCCTCCAGAGCTTCCCTTCCAAACACTTCCAAATCCTCCTACTCACAGTGGATTCCAGAACTGTCACCTCCCAACCCAGCACAAGGATATTCCTTCTTGCCGCATCTCAGCTCCTGGTTAAAATAACCTTCCATCTTCACCCCCAACTTGGCTCAGACAGCTCCTGAATTTCCATTCCGGTACCCTTGCACCTGTTTAAGCTCTGGACTCTATAGCAACCCTTAACCTCATTTTCACTTTCATCTCAAACAGCCCCACGGCATCACTCAAATCCAGCCCGGAAGTGCTCACCCACAGCCGTACCCTAACCCTCACCTCACCCCAACGCCAGGTCTGGAGTCTTCACCACTGCTGTTCCAGAGCCCTCATCCAAATTCAGCCTTGGAACACTCACTTCACCTCTAACCCCTTCCTGGAATTGTTCTCAACTAAAATTCTCCCCCAGAACTTAAAATTCACCTTGGGGACCCTCACTCCAACCAGAAACTTTGTGCTCAAAGCTGGCTCTGTTCCACAACCCTCGCCCCTAAATCCAACACAATGGAAACGTCCCTTCACCCCAATCTCAGCTCCAGATCCCGGATCCAAAACTCAACTCCAGAACCACCATCATATTTCAACTCAAGATCTTGCACCCAACGTTCATTTCCAGAACTTTCATCTCAAACAGAGTTCTGGGGTCTTCACCACCCCCTTCAATCCAGCTCAGTCTCTTCACCCTCCTGCATCCCAAGTTTGGAATCCCCACAGCTCCAAAACACTCATCCAAAATGGGGCTCAAGAACCTTCCAGCTCAACAGAGATGCAAAACACAGCCCCCAAACTCAGCTTTGGAACCCCTCCTCCCAGCCCAGCTTGAGACCTTTCGAACTCGGCTGCATATCCAAGTTCAGATTCAAGTTCAGAAACCCCAACCCAGCAGGAATGCCGGGACCCTGGCCCCCATGCGACTCCAGGGCTCTGTGCTTTCCCAAGGACATAAGCCCCACACCTGAGAAGCAGAACCGCCCATCCTGAATCAGTTCTAGAATCCTCACCTTCAGCCCCACGTCCTCAACTTCAACCCAGCTGATGCCTCACTCCTGGGTCCTGGGGGATTGTCTCTCTGCATACAGAATGTCTGCCCGACTAGCATCGCAGGACTGCCGCCACCTTATGCAGGTGGCAGTGTTGTGTGGTGGTCAGGTGTACCAGCTTCAGAGCCTGCTGCCTGGGCTCAAGTCCCCACTTCGCTGCCGGCTAGCTGTGACACTGGGGTCAGCTACTTAATTTCCACCTGCCTCGGACGGTGCTAGGCACTCAGAACAGTGCTGCCTTTGACGTGCAAAGATTTTCTCAAATAGCTTATCCTCTAAAATAACTCTTACATGCCGCAGCCTTGCGGCCAAAAAATAAAATAAAATGCTCAAATACTGCCTACAATAAATAAATAAACAAATAAAGTAATAGAATGGGTAGGTAAGATGCTTTCTGAGGTCTGACATAAGAACTCAATAAGCAAGAATTGGTATTGGTACTGCTGTCACCACGGATGATGATTAATCAGCCCCCAATAATCCTATGAAAAGAGTATTATTGTCCCCATGGATCAGAAGAGGAAACTGGGGCTCAGAGAGGATCACAGAGAAAGGAAATGGTCCATCAGGATCTGAACGGCGCCTGCCACTGTCCCAGTGCGTGTGCGCCCGTGTGCCCGTGCGTGTCCCCGTGTCCCCCGCGGCTCCCCAGCTGGGCCGGCCCTTCCTGCCGCCGGGCGGCCCCGCGCCCCCCTGCCCTGGGCTTCCTGTGACTGCTTGTTTGTTTGCGAGCCCTGGTGGCGGCGGCGGCGGCAGCGACGGCGGCGGCGGCAAGAGAAGGAGGGAAATCGTATTAATAATGCCCTGGTTCCAGCAGGAAACGGCCGTCAGACACGCTCGCCGCCTCCCTCCCTCGCCCAAGGGGCAGGAAACGCAGGGACGGATGCCAAGGCTCTCCGGGAGACCTCGGCCTGGCGGCCGCGCGGGCAAAAAGGAACCAAGCCGGCGTGGGGGTGGGGATCTCACCTGATGTCTGGGTAGTCCCGCACCAGCATCCCCACCTCCATCTGGATGCTGGGCGTGTCTTCCAGATGCAGAACTTCGGCCAAACGGGGCACCACGGCGTCCAGCCACGAGGCCTGGGATTCCTGCATGGGAAGACCCCGGGCTCACACTCAACACCCACCCCCTCGAAACCACAGCCTCCCAAGGCCTCGCCTCGCCTGGCAGTTTTCTCGTCCGTAAAACCGGGCAGAGGGCAGACTGCAGTCAGAGGTTATCTGGAACCTTTGGAAATTTGAAGAAAAATCCATAATTTAACCTACTCCCAGTTTTGCAGCAAATTTGGGGCTCGGGGACACCCCTCAAAACCTATTCTAAATTTGCAAAATGTTACCGTTGGGGGAAACTTTATAAGGTATGCCAGCGATCTCTCTGCATTCTTTCTTATAACTGCATGTGACTCCACAGTTATCTCCCCCAAAATTAAAAAGAAAATTCCAAGGACTCTAGGTTAGAAACTCCTGGAATAGCGGCTGAGTGAGACCCTTCCCGTCCAGCTCATTACAACTGGGTACAAATAAGATTTGCTGGCGTTTAAATGCTTGGATTTGAGAACGCTACGGTTCTGAGTTTCTCTTGCATTTAGCGACTGTCTGTGCTCATAATAATGGCTAATGTTTAGGTCCTAAGCCCTTTTAATGGGACTTATCTAATCCCCACAACAAGGCATAGGGGCCATTTTTCTCTTCATTTGTGCCCAGAGCGCTCTCTCTTTCAGTTAGAAAGGCAATTTTGACCCTCAGAGGGCGAAGATCAGAGTGTTACTATTGGCTGCAAATTGGGTGAGGGTCTTATTCTAAGCCCCCGCCCCCGGCTCTCGAGTCTGGGGATTCCCGGAAGCCAAAGTTTTCCGTAGTTTCGGAGCCCCCCGCCCCCGAGGCCGCACTGACCAGCTGTCGGAACAGCCTCTGCAGCTGCGCCGCGTCCTCCCGGAGCCTGCCGGCCACGCGGCTGCGGGTCCGCGCGGAGCCGCAGCGCAGGCGACCGCGGAACAGGGGCCGCACGTACTCGACCAGCGCCCGCCGGTGCAGCTCGGCCACCAGCTCCTGGGGACCCGGGAAGACGCGAGGGGGTGTGAGCCGCCGGTGACCCCCCTCCCCGCTTCCCACCCGCCCGCTCCCGCTCCGGACACCCAACGGGAACCCCTGCCCACCCTCAGCCGCCGGCGGCCCTCCCGGCTCCCAGTGGGTGACCCCTGTCCTGCTCCTCCTAATCAGCTCGCGGACCCTCCCCCACCGGCCCCCAGAGGGTGCCCCATCCCAGCCCTCTCCAATTTCTCCGGAGCTCCACCATCCAGAGGCCCCAACCCCGCCAGCATGCCGCGCTACACCCCGGTATCCGCAGGCACCCTCCGCGCAGACCACAGGTAGAGCGCCACCTATCTCGCCCTGAGAGAGCTTCTCCCCACCTAGAAGGGGTCTCTCCCCTCTGAGCGCTCTAGCTCTGCTCTCCCACCCTCCCCCCACCGGCCCCGGGTCCCCCCCTGCGCCCCTCCCCCGCACAAGCAGATGCACCTGGTAAGGCTCATCTTGCATCCTGCGCAGTGCCAGGGCCTTAGCGCCCAGCGTGCCCACGATGCCATCCAGGGCCTCCGAGCTGCTCAGCCACTTCCTGCGCATCAGCTTGCTGAAGTGTGGCTGGGTGGGACAGAGTGGGCAGAGGGTCACAGTTCGCCTCCCTTCCGCCCTCTTTCTTCATAGATCAATCCAACATTTGTTCCCAAAACGCTGCTCCGAGCTGAACCAGGGCTGCGCAGTGCTGGGGACACAGCAGTGCGGAGACAGTCCAGCCCTGACCTCCTGGGGCTCTCAGTCCAGCCCTGACCTCCTGGAGCTCTCCTCCAGAAGAGGAGACAGACCCGTTCCCCAGACAGTGACCATTCAGAGTGGCCACGGCTGGAAAGAGGGAGCCCAGGGGTTTAGGAAGCCCAGCCTGAGTCAGCATAGAGAGTCAAGGAGGGCTTCCTGGAGGAGGGGGCACCAGAGCTGAGGCCAGGAAGATGGTCACTGTTAGCCAAGTGAGCGGTGGGAGAGGGAGTGGCTCAATCCGAGGGGAAAGCCAGTGTGAAGAAGGTTCAGATTTCAGATGGGCTTGCGTGTCAGAGGACCGGAAAGAAGGTCAGTGTGGCTGGCAAGACCATCTGTATAATTCACGGGCCCAATGCAAAAATGAAAATGGGAGACCCTTTGTTCAAAACGTATTAAGAACTTCAAGACAGAGAGAGCAGAACTTTAAACCAAGCTAGGACCCTTCTAATCAGGGGGATGCGGGGGTGGGGGGCCTATATGACTGCCCAGTGAAGAGATGGGGCTGGTCAGGTGAACCGAGCAGGGCACACAGGCCTCCTGGGCTTGGGAGGAGCCTCAGATCTCTCTTGAGGGCACTGGGGATCCACGGCAGGTTCTAAGCAGAGGAGGGAGAGGGTCAGCTTTGTGCTTCACCGAGATGGCTGGGAGGGGGCAAGACTGAGGCAGAAATGGGGGGTCTGGAAGGAGGGGAAGGGGTGAGAAGGGATGAGGAGGGGGAAAGGAGAATGCAGGTGGTAGATTCATAGGATGTAGTAAGTGGCCACCGGTGGAGGGAGGGGAGGGAGGCATCTGGGTCCTGGAGGTGGGATGGGCAGTGGGTCTGTCCCTCAGATGGAGGCTGGGAGCATGAGGTGCCCGGACACCTCTGGGGTTGGTGTCCATGGGGGTCTGAAGCAGATTCCTATCCCACTCAGCCCAGCACCCCCTTCCTGCTTTCTCATCCCATAGTAGCCCAATTTTCTGAACCTCCAAAATTGAGGCCTGTGGGCTTTTGTTGGAAAGCAGGTGTGAATCAACTGAGCTGACGCTCTTGGTACCGCACTCAGCTCAGGACGTGTGCTGTTGCTATAAACTCTGTACGTTTATGAAGTTCCCTAACGGCCAGTACCCGAGGGCCAGGACCCAAGCTAAGTACTTTATGGCCACAAGCCCTTTGCTTCCTCACAGCCATCTGAGAAGCCTGGAATTCCTGGGTCCATTTTCCAGATGAGCAAACATAGACCCCTAAGAGGAAAGCCATTTGCCTAAGTCCCCCTACCTGGAAACCGTACAGCCAGGCCTGGAACAAAGACTGTACCCCCTTCCCCCCAACACTCACTTTCATTCCCATGCTTGTCCATTTAGTCATTCAACAAACACTCTCTGAACCCTGCCTGTGGCCCAGCCCTGGGTGGATCACGGGGGATACATTAGAGAACGCTTGGGGACACAACACAAAAGGAGATAAACAAAACTCCAAGTGCTGGATAATTATAAGCACTTGGGGGCCTCTGAATTCTGATCTGATATTTGACGATATTAAGGAATGATCGTTCCATCTGTTAGGAAGGAAAATGGCATTGCGGTTACATTTGTTTACAAAGGCTGGGTTCCTTATCTTTCGGAGATACAGGCTAAAGTGCTGATGGATGACGACAGGATGCCAAAGATGTGCTTGAAAAGAATCCAGTGGGCAGGGGAGGTGGGGGGAGAGGTGGAGTTGATACTTGCTGGAGCTGGTCCACAAGAGGTCATTCTGTCATTCTGCCTACTTTTGTGTATGTTTGAAATTTTCCATAATAGAAAAGTTATTTTAGAAACATTCCAACAAATCCTTGCCCTTGAGAAGCTGACATTCCAATGGGAGGAGACAGATTGGAAAAAAAAAAAAAAAAAAGCAAAGGATATAGCATGGCAGGTGGTGATAAGTGCTTTGGAGACAAATAGAGTGGCGGGGGGGGGGCATGTGGGAATCTCAGGGGCTTCTATTTTAAACAGGGCAGTCAGGGGAGGTCCTTCTAAGAAGGTGACATTTGAGTCAAAACTTGAAAGAGGTGAGAGAGGGAGCTTTGTGGCTATTGAGGGAAGAGTAGTCCAGGCAGAGGGAACAGGTGCAGAGGTACTGAGGTTGGAATGTGTCTGACACGTTAAGGAGAAGTGAGGGGCAAGGAGGAAAGTGGGAGGGGATGAGGTCAGAGAGGGAAAGGGCAGACCATGTGGGCCTCGGGGGCCACAGGGAGGACTTTGGCTTTTGCCCTAAGTGAGCTGGGAGCCATGGAGGGTTCTAAGCAGAGGTGGGACACAACCCGACGTACAATGTGGATTGAGCACGAATCACAACCAGGGACATGCACACCTCTCAGTTCCATTCCCGGGTGCTCCCACCAGCTCCTCACCCCGCTCTCACCCACCTCTGAACCTAGTCCCCTCTGGGCATGTGCAGGACCCCAGGGATGAGTGAATGAGGCCCTAGGCTAGGCAGGGATTTGGAGGACCTCAGTGAGGAGGGGTTCCACCCAGTCCCCTAGGCCCCTTCATGCTGATCGCTCTCTATCCTCCCCCTGACCATATCCTCCCACCTCTTCCTTCCTGCGCCCCCCCGTCCCCCTAAACGGCCCAGACATGGCCATCACCCCCCCACCCCCTCTGCTTCCCGAACACTGAGTCATGGGCTGAAAGGAACTGCAGGATGGGGTGGGGGCACTCCCCTGTCCTGGCCCCGGCCCCACCCAGCGCACTGCCTCTCTCACCTGCAGCTCCTGGAACAGCAGGTCGGTCAGGATGCGGTGGCAGAGTCGGGTCACTCGGTCCAGAGCGCTGGCTGCAGCTTCCCGGGCCGGCTCACTCTCAGGGGGTCCCACCCGGGCCAGGCGCTCCGCCAGAGCCCTGTGGGGATCAGTGGAACCAAAAGTCAAGGAGCCTCAACATCTCAGCCCAACTGCCTGGACCTCTCTCCCATGAGACGGACCCTATTTTGTGGGGCACAGGGGCGACAGGTCAGATGGGGAGCTGGGGGAAGTCAGGGGCTCTGGGGGGGCCTGGGGGCTGAGAAATATCAGGGGATGTCTGGAGGGTTGGGGGTTGGGGGGCTCTGTGGAATGGCTGGGAGTCTGGGGGATGGAGTGAGGAGGAAGGGGTCTATTTCTCTCGCTACTTTCTGGGTGAGAGTGGGGATGCTTCCATCCTAAAAGTCTGTGCTTCTAAAGGGCTGTAATTCTAAAATTCGACCCTTCTCATTTTCTGTCATTGTAACAGTTGATGACCCTCTCCATCACTGAAAGGAGAATAAATTGGTTTAGAGGGCAACTGGGCACTTTCTGCCCACATCCCAGCAGATCCCCTTCTGAGAATGTATCCCTGGTCCCCACACTTGTGGGAGTTGACAGATGTGCCAGGTTTTTCTCTACAAAAGAGTGGAGGCAACTGTCCATCCACTGGGGACAGATGAAATGAATGACGGCACGTCCAAGCGGTGGAAGACAGTTCAGCTATAAAGATATAAAAGAAGCTGGTGGGAACTCTTCAGGCACTAACAGAAAGATTTCCAAGGTGTTAAGTGGAAAAGGACAGAGTGTGTTCAATATTCTACCATTTGTATTTTTTTAAAGGAAAAGTAATAGATTTACTTGTATATTATGAAATATGCATATGCATGGCTATCTATGCATATGCATGAAGTGTGTCTATGCATATATACACTTATTTACACATATTTACTGGTAAATGTATCAAATACCCCTGGAAAGATATGTGAGGCATTAGCGATAACTGGAGGGAAGGAGTGGGGGAGGGAGGCTTTTCACTGCGTGCCTTATTGTATCTTGAATGCATTCCTAATTTTAAAAATTCAAGTAAAAATAAGTTAATAAAAAAGTAAAGTAATATAACTGAATCGCTTTGCTGTACAGCAGAAATCAACACAACATGCTAAATCAACTATACGAGGAAAGTATTATAAGAAAAAAATGTTTAAAAAAATGTAATCCCTGGAGTCTGGCTTCTAGGTTCCTGTAATTCTAACACTCCCAGGTTCTGATTACTCTATAATTCTAGTGCTCTGTGATGCTATGGTTCTTTCTAGGACTTCCAGGTTTTATGCTTCTAAGGTCCCCTGGATATGCCTCTCAGGGCTAGCTCTGCGATCCCCACTCAGGATCCAGGCACCCCAGTTCAGCTTGTCACCCAGGACTGGCCTTCTCGCCCACACACTGTGGGTGCTCTCACCTCAGGGGGGGCCCACAATTGACCAGGGAGATGGTCCTGCTGATATAGGTGTCGGGTAGCAGCTCCCGGACTCCTGGGTTCTCATGGAATCGTTCCACGCGCTGCTGGAAGCTGGTGAGAGGAGAAAGGGAGGACGGTAGACCGATGGAGCAGCGCTGGATAAGGGTCCCTGGCTGGGCACTCAGCCCAGCAAAGCCTGTGATCCCCACAGAGGCGCCCCTGCCCATCCTGACTGGAGTCACTTTCAGCTCTCCTCTCTCTGCTGGCTCCCGGGTCCAGATGCCCCACCGCCACCCCAGCCCTGCGCCCTTCCCCCCAGCCCTCCATACCTCTGCAGGAATTCTGCCAGCCCCCCCAAGCAGCAGTGGGCCATCCGCTCCCCAAACTCCTGGCTGATGCGGGGCGCTCGCTCTGTGTGCTCTTCCAGCAGCTGCGTGGTCCAGGGGGATGAGAAGTGATGAGGAGGCGAGGTCCCACTTTCCCACTGGTCACCATCCAGCTGATTGTCCTTCCTCTTCCCCGCCCCCTACCTCACACACATCCTGTGCCAGGTTGCTGGACCGGTCCTCCGCACCTGCCCAGTGCCCCGCGTCCTCCTGCAGCACTCGAAGCAGGGCTGCCCGTGTCTGAGCCTGGAGTGGGGAAGTGGGGGCAGAGGCAGGAGTCAGAGTCCCTGGGAGCCTCTCCCTCCCTTTCTCACACCACGATTCCCCCCTCTTCCCTGCCTGCCCCTTAGACCCCCTGCAGCTCTGGATTCTACCTATGAGCTCATCAAGGTAACGCTGGGGAGAGAGCCTGGACCAGAAAACTTCCCCAGCCCCTTCCATTCCTAAGTCTACAATTTGGCATTTGATACTGAGTCGGTGGTTTTAAGCCTCCTCCATCTAATAGCCACAGGGTTTAAGGGCTTATCCTCTCATAATCTGATGATTCTAAGACTCTGCTCTCAGGTCTGCAAGACAATTCTTTCACGACTTCCAAATTCTGTGATTCAAGAATTCCAAGTGTCTAGGATTCTAAGGTTTACACATCTCTTGATTCTCTGGTCCTGTTGTCTTCAATTCAGTGAGTCTGAGAACGTAGACTTGTTCGGTCCTGAGATTCAAAGCTCTCAAGTTGCAAAGATACTGATTTCTGTGGCTGGGGCAGGACTGGCTTTTAGACCAGAAACACTCCTGTGGCTGGGATGGCTGTTTACAGCTTGGACCATCCTGCTCAGCGGTGCCTGTGCCCGGCCAGCTATTAACCATGTTTGCTGTCAGCCCTGCTTATATGCAGAGATGCTTTGATGCCCTCCTTCTGTGAGTCTTTGAGTCTGCGAGCTGAGGTTCTGTGACTGACTCTCTCTGGCTGTAAGATTTGAAGTGTCTGAATGTATTGAACCTTTACTGAGTGTCTCCACGCCCGGCCGACTGCTTTAGATACACTGAACATAAGACAGAAGTGATCAGTATGGGCTTACATTTCTATGTCTGTTGGACGGAACTCGGAAGTCCACAAAGGGCAAGGGGAGATGGAGATAGCGAAAGGGGGCGGAGAGAGGCCCCCAAGCTCAGTGTGACCCCCCCTCCCTCTGCAGAGCGCCTCCGGCTCCCTGATCAGCAAAGCCAAGTTCCAGGTACCTTAACGTCTGTGACACATTCATCCTCCAAGCCACGAACGGTGCCAGGGGACAGAAGGGGCTCCAGCTCCCCATTTTCCAGGGCGACCATGTCCACCAGACCTAGGACCTCTCTGGGGGTAAGAAACAGGGGGGGGGTCTGTGAGAGGTGGGGCTGGGCAGCTGAACCCCTCCCCACCTCCATCCCTTCACAGCCTGTGTGTTTGTGACCTGGGCCTCTCCCTTCCTCTCTCGGGGCCAGCTTTGCTCATCCCTCAAAGGAAGTCTCTGGAATTGTTGCTCCCCTGGCTCCAGTTCCCTGAGTCAGCTCCCTGATGGATGGTGTCCGGGCAAGACTCGTAGGGGTCAAGTCCAGGCTCTGTGACCTGGCACGCAAGATCTCACCCGCCAGAGCTTCACCAGACAGAAGCTCCCTTCCACCTCCACCCCTAGTCCCTACGTCGTCACCTAGCCTTGGAGTCCTCGCCACTCCAGCCCTCACTCCCAGCCTCTACCCTCTTGCATGCCCAGGCCTGTGCCGTGCCAGCACTGTCCCCACACCTCCCCACCACCCCTGCACACACCAGGCCTTTGCTCATGGCATCGTCTCAGTCAGAATCCCCATCTCCCTGCAAATCAGACTTAACTCATGTCTCACCATTCCAGGCTCTCTATTCCGCCTCCATCTCTCATGGATGGCATGTGAGTGTCATGAACATATATTCCCAAATGGGATCTGGACAGGTCAGTGTTGCTAACTGTTGCCTTCCCATTCTTCTGGTGACAGCATCTTGATTTCGATGAGGGGCCATCCACTCCCTCACCCTCCAATGTGTGGTTTGGGTGTGGCTAACTCCCTTTTCCCTGGAGCCTGTAGGGACCCAGTCATAGCTGATCACCGTACCCCATCCCCCAGCCACAAGAATGGAAATGTTTTAAGATCCAAAGGCTGGATGGTTATAGGATTCTAGGACTGGGAGGGTCAATGGTACTCAGGTTCTAGATGCTAAGATTATAGAGCTCAAGGGACCAAAAGTGCTACCATCCTAAAACTGGAAGGACCGACAAGTGTCAGAGTTCTAGGATCCAAAGGGGGGATGAAGCTAAGATTTAGGATTCGAAGGCTCGTTGGCGCCAACGTTCTAGGGTTGAAATTGTCATCAGTTCTAAAGTTCTAAGATTGGAAGAGTCATCGGCGCTTGTGCCCTAGGGTCTAAGGTGAAAGCAGTGTAAGGGTTCTAGAATTCCAAGGGTCAACAGTGCCAAGATTTTAGGATGAGAAGGGTCATTGGTGTTAAGTTTCTAGGACTGGAAGGGTGGGCAGTGCTAAGATTCTAAGAGTGTACTGTTGATGATTCTAAAGGTTCTTGGACTGGAAGGGTCAACAATGCTAAGATTCTAGGACCGGAAGGATGGCGGGTGGCAAGGTTCTAGATC
Organism: Pseudorca crassidens; assembly: GCF_039906515.1. NCBI lineage: Eukaryota > Metazoa > Chordata > Mammalia > Artiodactyla > Delphinidae > Pseudorca > Pseudorca crassidens. Next base: position 11,312,177 of record NC_090315.1, on the reverse strand, counting down.
AGAAGGATCCCTGTTGCTGAGGTTCTAGCGCGGGAAGCGTGGAGAGCGCTAAGATTCTCGGGTTGTAAATGTCACCAGTGCTGAGCCTGGAAGGGTCAACGATATTAAGGTTCTAGGAATGAAGGTCCAGGAGGGTCCTTAGGTTCTGAAGGGGCCGGGGCTGGAGGGAGTGGGGGAAAGCGAGGGTTCTACTCTACCTTGGGGCAGCCGATCCCTAGGCCCCCGCTCACCTGGGGTACACCTGGTTATGCCAGTGCAGCAGCGCGTAGCGGTCGGCCAGCGGCAGCCTCCGGCGGGCGGCGGCCCCGATCCACTCGGCCAGCGCGCCGTGGTAGCCGCGCAGGTAGACGCCAAAGGCGCCCAGGCCGGCGGGGTAGGAGGGCGCCAGGCGGCCCCGCACCACGCCCATATCCTCCAGCAGCCGCCCCCGCAGCGCCTCCAGCTGCCCGGCCAGGCCCCCGGGCGCCCCTGGCGCCGCAGCCTCCAGGCGCTCCCGGGCCGCACGCGCCACCGCCTCCGCCCAGCGGGCGCGCAGCTTGCGGGCCGCCTCGGGTCCCCGGCGCCCGTCCGCCGCCTCCTCCTGCACCAGCACCTGACCCAGCTGCGCCACGGCGCCCGGCCCGGCGCCTGCGCCCGGCCCGGGGCCCGCCAGCGTCTCGCGCACCAGCGCCCACAGCTCGCGCTGCAGGGCCTCGTACAGCAGAGCCACGTCCCGGGCCCGGCGGCCCCCGCCCGCGCCCTCGGCCTTGGGCGGCCCGGGCGCGCCGCCCCCCGACGACGCCAGCTCTTCGGCCTCCAGCTCCAAGATGTGCTCGTCGGCCCGTGCGAGCTCGCGCTGCTGAATCAAGCTCAGGATCTCCAGCACTGTGGGCGCAAAGCGGGAGCTCAGGGGCCGCCGGGCGGACGGCGGGGAGAAGGCGAGGGGAAGAGGGTCGGGGGAGGGGAGAGGTGGGGGGCAGAGAGGGATGTGGGGGCATCTCAGGAGAAGGGGAAGAGAGAAGGCTGTCAGGTGAGGGGCCTAGGAGAAGGGAGGGGGCGGAGAGGGAGGAGGGGGCAAGGGGGAGGGGACAGGAGGCGGTCAGGGAAGGGAGGAGGGGGTTTGGCGATGGGAGAAGGCGTCTGGATATAAGGAGGTCAAAGATGAAAGGGTGTCTGATTCGGAAGAGGGTAAGATGAGAGGACGAGTCAGAGGAAGTGGGGTTAAGGGAATGAGGGAGAAGGAAAGGCTTAGGGCTTGGGGTAAGGGGTCAGGGCTACGAAGAGAGTATCAGGGCGTAGGTGAGGCTGTGGGGAGGAGTTAGGGGAGTTGAGGGCGGATGGGATAGAAAAAGGGCATCAGGGTCAAAAAAAAGGCATCAGAGGAAGTGGGGCGGCCAAGGGAGGACAGTCGGAGCCAGGGAAGGGGGAGAGGGATGGAGAGAGCCAGTGGACTGGGGGGCAGGGTGGGGGCATGGAGGTGGGAAGAGGGTATGAAGACCAGAGATGGGTCTTTCGGGGGTGGGGACAACTATGGGGGTGACCTGGCTCTCCGATGATTTCACACTCCCCCAGGAGAGGGGAATCATGGGCTCGGGAGGCCTCTGAGTGAACGCAGAGGGTCCCAGTGGCCCAGGGTTACCCCCAACACCTCCAGCCCCCTCCACTTCCTCCCTGGCAGAGAAACTATTTCCTGGCCAGTGCTATTTCTGCCCATCCGTTTCCAGAAGGCGGGGGCTTGAGTCACTCCCTTCTCACCTCCCTGTGGTGCCCTCCCAGTCCCTAGGGAGCAGGGGCTGAAATCGCTTCTGGCGCAGGATGTGGGGGGCATCAGGCATCAGGTTGAAGGAAGGGCTCTCCAGTGACGCGGCAGCGAGGGCTGTCCATGGGGGGAGGGTAGGAGTGGGGATGGGGGTGGAGGGATAGAGGCAGGGTGGGGGACAGGGTTGAAGGAAGGTGGGGATTGGGCAGGGCTGGGGCTGGAGAAGCGGATGGGGATGAAGGTGGAGGCTAGGATGAGGGAGTTTAGGGTTAGGGTGAGGTTGGGGCTGAAATCGGAAGAGGGGGATGGGAAAGGAATTGAGAATGTCATCTGGAGTCTGGGGTAGGGATGGGCTTGGAGATGAGTTTAGGTGAAAGTTGAGGATGGAAAGAAGGTAGAGATGGAGGCGAGTTTGAAGAAGTCTGGACGTGAGTTGGGGTTGGGAGGAATGCAGACAGTTGAAGTTGGAGGTTGGAAATGGGGGGGTTAGGATTGAGACTAGGGATGGGTGTGGAGATGGGGTTAAGAGGTTGAGTTTGGAGTTAAGGTTGAAAATGGGGGCTGGGAGTGCGACTAGGACTGAATGAGGAAGTTGGGGAGGTGAATGGGGTTGAAGGGGGATGCTGAGATGGACCTGGGGTTCGGGGGTGGGAGTGAGACTGAAGAGGGGAAAGGGTTGAAGTTGCACGCAGGGATGGGATTGAGGATGGGGTGAGAGTAGAGGAATGAGCTATGGCATGCGACTGGACCAGTTGGCGCTTGTCACGGTGTTGGGCATAGCAGTGAGGTTAAAGATGGCATTTGGGGCTTCCCTGGTGGCGCAGTGGTTGCGAGTCCGCCTGCCGATGCAGGGGACACGGGTTCGTGCCCCGGTCCGGGAAGATCCCACATGCCGCGGAGCGGCTGGGCCCGTGAGCCATGGCCACTGAGCCTGCGCGTCCGGAGCCTGTGCTCCGCAACAGGAGAGGCCACAGCAGTGAGAGGTCCGCGTACCGCAAAAAAAAAAAAAAAAAAAAAGATGGCATTTGGCGAAAGGGATGGATTGGGAATAAGCATGCGATGTGCCTCAGGTGGCAATGGCTGATGGGGTTGGAATAAGTACAGCTGGAAATCAAAAAGGCATTGAGGAAGACAGTGGGGTTTGGGTTAGTATTGGGGTTGAGGATACAACAGGGGTGGTGTTATGAGTGGAAGTGTGTTTGTCCCCCACCCCAAGAAGAAGAGATATGTGAAGTCCTAACCCCCAGTACCTCAGAATGGGATCTTATTTGGAAATAGGTAATTTAGAGGTAAGCAAGTTAAAATGAGGTCCTAGGGTGGGCCCTGATCCATTATGACTGGTGTCCTTATAAGAAGGGAAACTTGGACACCAAGATAGACATGCACAGAGGAGAAGATGATGTGAAGACAGAGAGAAGGCCATGTGTGGACGGAAGGTGGGGGGGATGCAGTTACAAGGCAAGGAACGCCACAGATTGCCAGCAAAGCACCGGAAGCTGGAAGAGGCAGCTTTGAAAGGAGACGGGATTGAGGTTGAATTTGAGGATAGTAACGGAGAGAGGGTTGAAACCGGGGACAGGGAGGGGACTGGAGGAGATGAGACCGAAGTTGGTCATTTGGTGGTTGTTGGACAAGGGGATGAGGTTGAAGGCAGATGGAGAGAGGGACAGATCGGGCTGGGGGTGGAGACGGGGCTGAAGCTGGAGCTTGGTGATGGAGGTTAGGACCGCAGCAGGGACGGGCTGGCCATGTCCGTGGAGGTGGGCAGATGGAAGCTGGAGATGTGAATGGAGATGGGGTCACGGGTGGAGACACTGTGATTCTCCCAGGTCTGGGCCAGGACTCCCGACTCACCTGACAGCGGCTCCTTTATCTTTGGGGGCTCCGGGACCTTGGGCGGGGGCTCGGGAGCCGCCTCGCCTGCGGGCACCACCCTCTCAGCCAGTGACGCCCGCCGGGGCTTGGGCCCACGCCCCAGTCTCAGGAAGGCCAGTCTCCGGGCAGCCTCCCCAGCCGCCTCCTCGTCGCCCTGGGCTCGGGTCCCCTGAAGCCTGGCCAGGAGGCCAAAGTCTGCTGAGCTCCTACGGATCCCCGGTGTCAGCACACGGCCCAGGAAAGAGCGAGGCTGCCCGTCCCCAGGGCTGCCCGCCCGCCGGCCAGGGGTTCTGCCCAGCCGGAAGGGGGCCAGGCCTGCCAGCTTCTCCAGGGTGGCACGGCGGCGACATGATGTTCCGTTGGGCAGGGCCTCCAGTTCCCCAGCCTCCTCTTCTTCCAGCCCTGAAGCTTCCTCAAAGGGGTTCCGAGAGGACCTCAGGGGCAGTGTCCCCGCCCGGGACATCTTAGAGTCTGCCAGCCCTAGACTCTTCAGGATGGGCATTTTGACAGGCGGGGACCTGGGGAAAAAATAATGGGCCATCGGTGGTGTTGATGACAATGCCTTTGTGTACCCAGCACTTTGGGGCATGTGTGCCAAGCACTGGTCTGAGCACTTACTTACCCCTTGAGTCTGCACAATCTCATGAAGAGAGGAACTATGCCCATTTTGCAGATGAGGAAACTGAGGCTCAGAAGAGCACAAGTGTTTGCCTAAGGTCCCATAGTGATTCGGGTTTCAAACCCAGGCCTGTCAGATTCCAGACCCAGTGTTCTCTCCCCTGAGCATCGGCGTCCAGACCCTTCCCTTCCCTTACTCCTGCCCAGGGGTGTTCATCATCTTTTTTGTTGTTGTTGTTGTTCTTTTTTTTTGTTTGTTTGTTCATCATCTTAGTGCACCCTTCTACTCCATGAGGAAAAGGCTCGGAGAGCAGAAGGGTCTTTCCCACGGTGGCACAGCCAGCGAAGGGCAGAGACTGCATGGGGACCCAGGCCCCACCCCACCGTCTACCCAGGTGTCCTGTTCACACAGTTGGGCACCTGCTTCGTCTCCCCTGTCCAGGCAGTACCCCTGTCTCCTCTACCCTACCCCATTCATTCCTTCAACAAACATTTTACTGGGAAATGTCCAGAATACACAAATCCGTAGAGACAGAGAGAAGATTAGTTGTTTCCAGTGACTGGGAGAGGGGGACTGGGCTGTGACCACCGAACTGGTACAGCGTTTCCTTTTAGAGGGATGAAGACGTTCTAGAATTAGTGGCGATGGTTGACAACCTTGTGAATGTACTAGATGCCACTGAATTGTACACTTTAAAACGGTTAGTATGGTAAATTTTATGTAGATTTGACCACACACATCCCCATACACACACACACACACACACACACACACACACACTCGTGCACACACACACACAAACTGATTAGGTATTTACATGGGCCCAGCCCTGAGCAGGCCCTGAGGACACAGCAGTGGCCAAGGCAGACCCAGTCCCTGCCCTCATGGAGCTCGAAGCTTCCCGAGTCCTGCCCATTCCGTCTCCTAGATCCGTCTCCTACCTCTTCGTGGCCCCTGCCCCAGTCCAAGCCCCCTCCTGCTTCCCTGCTGCAGCCTCCCCCCTGATCTCCAGCCTCTAGTTCTCCAGTCTACCTTGGAGGACCTTGTTACGGCTCAGACCTGCCCCTCCCCCTTCTCTTAACCCTCCATGGCTCCCCAGTGCCCTCGAGATGAAATTCAGGCCCCCCTGCTTGCCTGCTGTACACCTCATCAGCACTACCGCACCTTCTCCTCCTCCTTACCTCAGGCTCCTCTGGGTTCCAGCACTGTTTATACGTGGAGGCCTGTTCTCCATGTTCCATTCACACTTCAGGACCCAGCCCCAGTGTTGCCTCTTCCCAGATGCCCAGGCTGAGTCAGGTGCACCCCCCTCGAAACTCCCACTCTGGGTCATCACTGTCTGGGGATGGGTCTGTGTCCCCCACTGGGCTGTGAGCCCCAAGAGGACAGGGGCGGGGCTGTCTGTGTCCCCAGCTCCCAGGGCAGGCACTCTGGGAATGAGTGGGTGCTAAACAGGAAGGAGACAAGGACTTCATTCCTTGTGGGAGAGGAGGAATGATAAGTCAAAACGGAGAGCTCAGCAAGGAGCAGGCCGCGCAGGGCCTTGAAAACCGTTAAGGAGGGGCTTGGACTTTCTCCTGAGGGCGCTGGGAGCCACAGAAGGGCGCTTTTGAGAATGATGAAAGGTTCCAAATGTTCAGAAAAGTATAGAAAATAAATTTAATAAACACCCCTGTGCTTACGATCCTATTAGCTGCATCCAATGCAAGCATTTTCTCTTTTGGGTTCATTTGTTTTTCTTTTAAGAATCAAGCATTGCAGGAATTCCCTGGCGGTCCAGTAGTTAGGACTCTGCACTTTCACTGCCAAGGGTGCGGGTTCAATCCCTGGTCTGGGAACTAAGAGTCAAGCATTGCAAATGCACTGAAGCCCCCCAAGCCCCTCCCTGATCCCGCCCACTCTAGCCCTCTCCCACGGAAAGCCGTCCAAGCGGACTTTGACCCTGTGCCTGCCTACCCAGACTGGTATCCAGAAATAATGTATTGTTTTACGTGGTTTCGAACTCTCCATAAATACTGTCATACTACGTGTATCCCCTGCCTCTTGCCTTTTTTTTTTTTTTTTTTTTTTGCGGTACACGGGCCTCTCACTGCTGTGGCCTCTCCCGTTGCGGAGCACAGGCTCCGGACGCGCAGGCTCAGCGGCCATGGCTCACGGGCCCAGCCGCTCCGCGGCATGTGGGATCTTTCCGGACCGGGGCACGAACCCGCGTCCCCTGCATCGGCAGGTGGACTCTCAACCACTGCGCCACCAGGGAAGCCCCTGCATCTTGCTTTTTTCCCCTCACATTTTACATGTGAGGTTTTCCATGCCTGTCTCTGTGGCACTAGTCAAGTGCTGCACGCTATTCCACCGTATGACTGTGACCGCTCCGTGTTAAGGGTGTTCGCACATCCTCCCATGGCTGGACACATAGGTTGTTTTGAACCGGGACAGGTTCTGAGCAGGTTAGGGACAGGGTCAAGATGGGGCAGTGGGTGTAGGAGTGCACGGGGGGCCTGGGAGGAAGGCTGCTGCTGCAGGGGTCCTGAGTTAGCTGAGCCATGTGCAAGAGCATCTCCTTTCCTGGTGGGGACGCCCCTTCTTTCCTCCCTGACCTCACCCTCTACACCTTAGCCATTGTTTCTCAAGCCTCCTGTTTCTAGAAACACTGTCCCAGCCTCTCTCCAGTCTCCATGGTCCCCGATCCCCCAGGGAGGCAGTCACCATGGCAACCCTTGCCTGGAACCCCCATGGCTGTGGGCAATCGATACCAGCCCCCCTCCCCATACACACACTATTCACACACTGATTTCTCCGTCTTTCATCTTCCAAACTGGCCTCCACATGCCTAATCCCCAGAATGGCTCCATCATCCCCCCCGAAAAAAATCCACCTCCCCCTCAAAACAAGGGCCTCCAATTTCCCTCCAGTTGAAGTCAACGTTACCCAAACTGGATTTTTTTTCACCCATGCTAGATTTGACATTCCCACGCTGGCTCCCATATCCACCCCTCAACTGGATCCCCCTCGAACCATTTCCAACATCCTCAGACCTGGCTGCAACATTTTCCCAAAACTGGCCCCGACGTCTTTCCCCTTCCTGGCTCCAACACCTACCTCTGCAAACTGACATCCTGCCCCCTCCAGCCCCCTCGTCTGCCTCCCAGTGCCCGGCCCCTGACTCACTTCCGAGGCATCCCTCAAGCCCCCAGCCTCCCAGCTGCTGCAGGATGTCTTGGCCACCAGAGCTTCCCTCTCTGGGCTCCTCCTTCTCTTCCTCACTGCCAGCCTTTCCCCAAAGTCCCAAACCCTCTGCCGGCCAGCCGACCTGTTTGTAGAAGTCATCACCTCCAGGCCTGTGTCTGTATCGGGCAACTGCCCTTACAAATTGTGTCCAGTACAGCCGCAATCCAGACCTTGCCGCCAAACAATTCTGTCACCAGCCCAGCCTGTTTCAGGCTCATCCACACCTTCATTCCCAACCTCATCCCATCTGCATCCCAACCCTTGTTCCAGCTCCATCTCCAAGACCCCACCTCATCCCTCTCTGGCCTCAGCCTTCCCACCTGAACTCAGAGCTTCCGACCCAATGACATCTTGTCTCTCCTCTCCCTTGGCGGTTCCAAGCTCTCCGTGACTCCCTGGCAACCTAGATCGTCAGAGTCCCCAAAGTCTTCCCTGCACCCTCCCCTGCTCCCCCATCTCCTCCCGCCACCCTCTTGCTGGTTGGCACCCTCTCGAGGTCAGGTCCTAGAGTTTCTCTTTGCCCCCAGCCTCTCCTGGCTTCAGGGCACACGTTCTCCCAAATTCTGGTCCAGCCCCCAGTTCAGAGCGCCCCAGGGGCGTGTGAATCCTGCCCCCTCCTCCCACAGACTCACCTCCTTGTCAGTGTCCCTCTGTCCCTGCTGCTGTCCTGTCCTGAGACTGCTTTAGCCAGGACTGCTGAGAGCTTGGATCTGAGGAGGGGGGGGGTTAGAGGAGGTCAATTTCCTGTCAGGAAACCCCTCCCTCTCTGGGGCCAGGGGCGGGAAGGACTTGTTATCTGTCTGCCCTATTCGGCCAGGCTGTGGTTGGGCTGGGAAGAAGGACAAGGCCGCAGTCAGGTTCCCACCCTCAGCCCCCAACCCCAGGCCGGAACTGGCACCCCCTCACACCCCCTGCCTGCTCTTCACACCTCCCAAGGTGACAACACCATCCTGGGTACCCCTGGAGACACCCCATGCTGGATGTGAGCCCGAAACTCTCTCTTGTGTTCCCTGCTCTGGGGTAAAGACATGAAGGAAGGTTCTGCTGGGCCCAAGGGCTGGGATTGGAGCCCTAAGGGGGTGACCCTGGGCATGACTTTGGAATTGTGGTTCTCTCTGCCTAAAAGCCCCTGTCGCCAGGTCTCCATACGCCCCCCCACCCCCACCCCCGTTATCATCCAGGTCTCAGCTCCAGAGTCCTTTCCTCAAAGGAGACATTCCCTGACCAGCAATAGTACTTCTGCCAGCCCTGTACTCTCTCTCCCCAGGGGACATTGCTCTGATTTGCGAGTTTATAGCACCTTCTACAATCTGAAATGATCAAATTCCTCTGTCTCCCTGGTAGATTTTCTAACTGTCCCAATGGAATATAAATTCAAAGCAGATTTTGCTTACCTTGTTCATCTGCTATCCCTAGATGCGTGCCTGGCACGTAGTAGGTGCTCAGTAAAGATCTGTGAACTGATTGCACCAATGGGGATAGATCAGAGCTAAGGATTGAAAGTTGGGGATAGAGATGGCAGGTCTATTGGGACTGGGAATGGGTTGCAGGTTGGATGGGGTGAGATGCAGGATTAGGGTGACTTTTAAGGCTGTGTTTTAGGTTTAGGTGGCCCTTTGGGGGCTCAGGCATAGCATCCCAGGTGTTTGGCCTGAGAGAATGATCACTTGCCTCAGCAAAACTGGGGTTGGGATGAGGTAGGGTTGACATTGGGGTCAGGGGCTGGGCTCAGGGATCACTGCTTTCCCCCAGCCCCAGCGAGGGCTCTGTAGACATTAGGTTGGGATAAGTGGATCAGGGGTTAAGATTCCAAGGTCTGAAGGCTTCAGTTCAAGGATTGGATTTGCCAGGCAATGGGCCCTGGGAAAGGGGCTGGTTTGCTGGCCTAGAGGGGAGGGGGAGAAACAGTTTATGTCCTCCCCAAATCAGTGTGGACCTGTGGTAATCGGAAGGCGGCCCGAGCTGGAACCAAAGTGGCCTGTTATGGGCCGTGGCCACTGTTGGATCTCTCCCTCTTTTTTTAACTTAATTTTTTTAGTGAGATAGAATTCACATGCCATAGAATTCACCCTGTTAAAGTGTGTAAGTCAGTGGTTTTTAGTACATTCACAAGGTTGTGACAACCATCACCAGTATCTAATTCCAGAACACGGTCACCAAAAAGAAATCCTTGTAACCCATTAGCAGTCCTTGGCAGCCCTGAATCTACTTTCTGTCGCTAAGGATTTCCCTATAAACGGAATCATACAATAAGCGGTCTTTTGTATGCTTCTTTTGTTAAGCATGATTTTTTAAGGCTCATCCATGTCATAGCCTCCCCTCTTTAAGCCTCAGTCTCCCTATCTGGGAAATAGGGTGGGGATGATACTGGGAACTGGGGAGCCAGTGTGCATCCCGCTGTGTGGTGGGCAAACGTGTATAGGAAGGTGATCTTCTGCCCCCGTGTGGTGTGTCGGAGAACTGCAGCTCTCAGCGCTAGAGCTGGGATGGGATTGGGCTGATTCAGCTCCCTATCCCCAAGACCCCACCCCTCATCCCGCAGAACCCTTGAGATCCCAGAGCTTCTAGAATAATATCCTGAACTCCTCCCTCTCTGCCTTCCACCCTCCCTGAGACTCCTCGGGCTCCATTTGCTGAATAATAATATCACCCATTTAAGAAATTCTAATCTGTTCCCACGTGAAGCACTTTACTTACATAGTCTCATTAATTTGTTGCAGACAAACTTTGCTGCTATTACCATCCAGGGATAGAGGACCGTAGTGGTTAAGAGCCCAAGTTCTGGACTTTGGCGAAACTTGTGTTCAAATCTCAGCCCTGCTGCTCAGCAGCTGTGTGACCTTCAGCATGCTGTTTTTCCTCTGGAAGTGGGGGTGGTAAGGATGGTCCAATCTCATGGTGTGGCAGAAAGGATAAAGTGCTCAGAGCCTGGACAGAGGAAGCCTCTTGAGTCGATGTAGCTGATAGTATCAACCAGTGATATACTGGTAAATGTGTAACAACCAGCTCTCTGGGGAATGAGGGTGGAAAGCCTTGCTTTGTAGCACTTGCCAATTTCCATGGTGTAAATATTCCACCATGGCTAATTTCAAGCTACCAGGGTGACATCACTGAAAGCGTTTCGGGAGGAAGAGATGTGCAGTCACCCCTTACATAGCAGTTTCACTATGTGAATACAATAGATGTAAATAACCTCAGGATCACACATAGGAGTAAAAAGTAAAATAATGAGGACGCGATGAGTATTTATTATCTTTGTTTTAAATATAATTTATTTAATTGTATGTTTGCATACTTTAATTTTTAATAATGGCTGTTTAAAAACCAGTTCCAAAATCTCGGAGACTTCAAAACTCAGCTTGCTTGAGCTGGCTCCAGCACACTGCTGTTACTGTCACACCCATTTTTTAGAAAGGGAAACTGAGGCTCAGGAAGATGTTCAAACAGACAGGGGCAGGGCATAGGTCCCATGCAAGGGCTGTGTGATTCCCAGGCCAGGACAATGCCCCTCTTTCTTTCATCCCACCCTGATCTAGAGGGAATGCGTGGTTCCCAGGGCACTGTGTGATGTCAGCAACGTCCTTGACCTCTCTGGTCTCAGTTTGCCCATCAGGAGAATACCTGCACTGAGTTCCTTTGCACCTACTTCAGCCCCGCTACGAAAGCAACATGCACATCCTCCCCCTCACTTTATAGACTGTGAAACTGAGGCCCAGAATGAGACCTGGGACCCCAGCTGGGGCGCAGAAGAGACGAGACTGCAACCTACCCTGAGTCACAGAGCTGGACAGAGTGAGACCTGGGACCCCAGCTGGGGTGCAGAAGAGACGAGACTGCAACCTGCCCTGAGTCAGAGCTGGACAGAGTGAGACCAGGGACCCCAGCTGGGGCGCAGAAGAGACGAGACTGCAGCCTGCCCTGAGTCACAGAGCTGGACAGAGTGAGACCTGGGACCCCAGCTGGAGTGCAGAAGAGACGAGACTGCAGCCTACAACCTTGGGGTCTGGAGTTTTCTGGGAGGTGGGAGGCAGCATTGCTAGATAGGTAGGTCACCCTTCCTCAGTGGCTCCGCCCATACACCATCCCCCCAGCATCCTTAGCCCTCGGTCCCCAGAGCTTCCTGGACTGGGGAGAGGGGGGCTGGGAGGGAGAATGTGGACAGCGCTGCCTGCGTGGTTCTTGCCTCTGAGGGCTTCTCTGTCAGTCCTGTCTCCATTCTCTTCACGGGTCTCTGCATCTCTGTCTCTCCCTCTGTCTCCGTGCGTGGGTCTGTCAGTCCCTGTCGCTCTCTGTGTCTCTGTTTCTCTCACTCTGTCTCTTTGTATGTGTCTCTCTTTCTACGTTTCTCCCTCTTTCTGCCTTTCTCTGTCTTTTGGTCTCTCCGTCCTTTGGCTGTCTTTTCACCTCTTTGTGTCTCTGTTTCTCCCCACCTCTGTCTATCTCTGTGTCTCTTTGTCTCTCTCTTTTTGAGCTTCTCTATCTCTGCGTCTCTCAGTATCTTTCTCTGCGTCGCTGGCGCTGTGCCTTGGCGTTTCTCTCTCTTCTCTTCCGGTGAGTCTCTACTCTGGTGAGAACACGCTCCCCCTCAACGCGCCCAGACCTGCCTCTGCCCTCAGAGCCCCCCGCCGGCCCCGGCCTGCGCCTTTAAGTGCCGGCAGCAGGGGGCGGGGTCTTGACGGCCCCGCCCTGCCCGCCCCTCCCCCTGACGTCCCTTCCTCCCCGGCCCCTCCACCGCCTCCCTCCGCCGCCGCCCGGGCCGGCTCCGCGCCCCCTCCCCGGCCCCCGCCCGCCCGCCTGCCCGCCGCCCCCATGGCGCCCCGGGCCCCCGCTGTGCGGGGCCACTAGGACCCTCGGCATCCCCTTCCCTGCCCCGCCCTGCCCCCTCTCCCACGGCGCGAACCCGGGTGTCCACGGCGCCCAGCTTTTGAGCTCGCGTCCCCAGGCCGGCGGGGGGGGAGGGGAAGAGAGGGGACCCCGGGACCCCCGCCCCCCCCACCGACCCGGCCGCTCAGTCCCCCGAGACCCGGAGAAAATGTCTTCGCGGACGGCTCTGGCCCCGGGCAACGATCGGAACTCGGACACGGTGAGTGGGGCCCGGCCCCTTGGGGAGCCCCGGCTGGGTCCGGCCGCCGGACCCCTCGCCCTGCTGTGTCCCTCGCCGCGCGAGCCCCTACCCTCATTTCCCCGGCCCGGCCTGGCTCGCCACCCACCGACCCCCGCCCGGACTTCCAGGCCTCTCGACCCTCCCCCACTCCTCAGCCCAGCCCGACCCCTGGGGGCGCCCCTCTCGCGGGACCCCTGTCTTGTCCCTCTGCAGACCGCTTCCGCTCGGGTCTCTTCCCTCCAGGAAGCCCCCTCCCCTGCCTTGCAGGAGCCCCTCCCTTCTCCAGCGGGTTCTTAAGCCCCTTCCCCTCCAGGCCTCCCGCATCCGACAACTGGCCCCCTCCCGGATTTGCCGGGCTCTTGACCCTAAGGCCCAGCCCGGCCCTCTCCCAGGAAGGCCTGGCCCAGTCCTGCCTCTGCCTCTGGCCTTCCCCGTCTGGATCTGGGTGCCGGGCTCCCCAGGATCCCCCGTCCTCTCATTCCCAGCTTTCCGGCCCTCCGGGATCCTCCCGGCTCCTGTGGGCACCCCCTCACAGGAAGCCGGTTCCACCTTTCCTGGGCCGAGGGTCCTTTCTACCTTGTTCAAGGTCTCTCCACTTCCAGGCCTGGTCCCCATCTTCCAAGCAGCCCTGTCCCTGGATTCCCAGCATCTCCAGTCTCCCCAGATCCCTCCAGACCCTCTCTGGTCTCTTCCTCTCCCAGGAAGCCTTGGCCTCCAACTTCCAGGCCCCCAGCTCAGTCTCGGATTTCTAGGCCCTGAACCAGTCTGACTCCAGGCCTCATCCTCCCTGTATCAACTTCTCCACTTCAGGCAAGCCCCCTCCCCAAGCCCCCAACCCCTTGACCCCACTCCTAGGCCAGGCCCCTCCTCACAGGATACTACCTCATCCCTTAGATCTCCAGGCCCCCATCCCTTCCGCTGCCCCAGGGCCTCCCCCTTCCTTGCCAGGAGTCTGGCCTCCCAGGGAAACCCCCTCCCCAGCTTCAGAGTCCTTCCTCAGCTCACAAGGCCTGGCCCCAGATCCTTCTTCCAGAAAACTCCTGGACTTGCAGCCTCTGGTCTTGCCCTGGCTCTAAGCCCTCTTCTCTTGGGGTCTGTCCGCTGGGAGCTTTCTCCCCAAGTTCCTCGGCCTCTTGACCCCCACAAGGCTCATTTACTCCTTGGATCTGCCCCTTGCCCGGGAAGCCCCTTACTCAGGATTTCAGGCCCCTGGACTTCTCTCTGGTTCCGAGTGCTCCTAGAAACCCCTTTCTTAGACTTCTAGGAGTTTCCTCAAGACCCAGGCCCCTGGCTCAGGTATCCTTGTCTCCTGACTTCCATTGTCCCATGGCTTGGACCCTTCCCACTATTCCCAGACCCCCCTGTTCCTACACCACAGCCAGGAACAATCCCAGAGAGACGACCCCCACCCTGCCGCCGATTTCCCTGATTTCTGGTTACTCTCACTGCTTCAAAAGACCCTCCCACCAACCAATGCCAGACTCCTCCCCAGCTGGAGTCTTCGTCCCTTTCCAGGCCTTCTGCCAGGTCCCTGCCAGTCCTCAGCCACCCTCACCCCAGATCCCCACCAGAGATTTGCCTCTGTCCCTTCCTCTGGTAGGACCCTGCCTCCTAGAGATCCCCCATCACCACCACCACTGCCGTCACGACCCGTCATGCTGCAGGCCAGACTCTGATTTGGAGTCTTCGATGAGAAACCCACCTCTCCCCCACCCCAGCCCAGTCACTCCAGAAAGTGACAAGGAGCCCACAGGCCTGGGTTCCTGTGCTGCTTCTGCCAGCCACTTTGCACTGTGACCTCAGGCAACTGGCTCTCGCCTTCTGAGCCTGCCTCCTGCCCCGCAAAATGGGGTGATGGCTTGAGTCCCTCAGAGGGTTAGTCGAGATGATAGGGGCAAAGCCCGACCCGTAGGATGCACTCCACACATGTCCGCTGCTCTTGTGAGTGTGGATATGATCCTCAACCCAGGGCTGTCATTGGTTGTTATGGGAGCTTGCAGACCCACTCCCTGCTCGGAGCCTCAGTTTCTTCACCTCTAAATGGGGTTGATGGTAGCACCTCCCTGTTAGAGATGTTATAAGGAGCCAAAAAGATTATGTGAGCGAGACGTACAGGGCCAGGCCTATTGTAGCTGCTATTATTATTATTGTTGTTGTTATGACTTTGATTTTTCAGAGAAGTGTAAGTTCAAATCTAGTTTCTGTCCGTCCCTAGCTGTGTGACCTCAGGCAGGTTACCTCACCTCTCTGAGCCTCAGTTTCCTCATCCGTAAAACAGGGCTTGTAGGAGCACTTCCTCCTCCTCTTGTTGTTCAGATTTGTGCATCATGGGGACTTCGGGAAGGCTAATTCTCCCCTCTCCTCCCAGCTCCAGTCTGTAAGACCTGCTTGTCAGTCCTGGCAGAGGGTCACCTCTCTCCGTCTGGAATCTGAGGTCGTAGCCCCCTCCTCTGCCACCTGGTTACCATGATGACAGCCATGTGGGGTCATGCTCCCCCACCCCAGGTTCCAGGCCCCCCACCGCCCAGCCTCTCTGGAGGTTCCCTAGCAACAGACCCGGTGTTGGGGCACCAGCCGGCGGGAGGGAGCCAGGCCAGCTGGTGGTGCCGGCCAATTTTAGCTCCCGCCCCCGGCCCCTGAGGGCCTTGTCACCCACTGCCCCAGCTGCCCCTTGCAGGGGTCCCTCAGCCGCGCTGCCTTCAGTGGGGTGCCAGCCCAGCCCCAGCTGGCTCCCCTCGTACCACCTGCTGGGGATTCTTCTCCAAGCCCTTATCTGGGTGAGAATCAGAGGTCTTATCTGCTGGGATCTCCAACTCCCTTCCTGCCCTCCCCGGGAAGGAGGCCTGGGGGTGTGAGCAGCCCAGTGGGGGATGTGGGAAAGAGCTGGGGGCTCAGGAGTCAGCAGACCTGGGTTCGAATCCTAGGTACTCTGCTCCTCCTGTTCTGCGACCTTGGGCAAGGTACTTAACCCTGCCCTCGGCCTTAGGGTCCCCACGTGGAGCGTGCGGGTCATAACTGCACCCACCATGGAAGTCAGGTGAAGGTGTGGTAGCAGCAGGCATGTGGTTAGGGCTCCAGCAGTGGCGGCTGGCTTTCTGCCCCTTGCGGGGAGCATTACCTTTCTGCTTCTTAGGAATGAACTGTGTGACCTTGACAAGGCACTGTCTCGCTGCAAGCCTCAGTTTCACCTCTGGAGTGTGGGGATACAGGTGCAGCCCTCATTGGGCTACTGTAGGAATTAAATGCAGATGAGGGCTTTAATGCCCAGGATTTGGCCAATAGTAAAGCCTACTTAACAAAAATGACAGGAGTGTGAGACAGTGTGGCACGGCAGCGGTGAAGACGTCAACTCTGGGGTAAACTGTCTGGGTTCAGGTCCCATCTCTGAGCCTCAGTTTCCCTACCTATAAAATGGGAATGATGGTGCCTTAATGGCCAGTGCTCATTAAATGGTGAGCCTCATCACTGTTAAGTGGCCCGGCAGATCCCTGCAAGGAGCAGCCCGGGTCCTCCTCTTCGTTGCCTACCTGGCCTCTGTCTTCCTCAGCTCCCTGTGTCCTCCTGTGTCCCACCCCCAGCCTTGGGAAGGGCGCAGGGACAGCCCAGGGTCTGAGCAGAGCCGTCTTGGCCAGGGCCTCTGTCACACACACCTTGGGCCCCAGCGCTAAAAGGGAGGCACAGTCCCTGGGGCTCACAATCAGGACAGGAGAGCCAGGAGCAGGCAGGTGACCTGCGGGGGAGAGAGGCCCAGGAGGGACGGGATGGCAGGAACGCCACGTCGGGGACAGCTCGTGGCGTATGTAGCGTGGGAGTCAGCGGGTGAGGGCGGCGATGGAGCAGCAGGGCGGTGCCGCCCCACGCCCACCCCAGCGAGGAAGCAACAAAGTTTCCCACAGAAGGAAGGTTAACAATGCGGGGCTACAGTGTCAGGGCGAAATGAAAGACGGTTGGTGACAGTGTTTGGAGTAGAATTTGGGGCAATAAGGATCAAAAGAAAGCATTGCAGGCAGTTAACTGGAAGTCAGGTGTTGGAATAGGGCTTGCCATAGAATTGGGGGCTAGATGGGGACAGTGAGGGATAAAAGGGGATGTTGGGAGCAGTGAGGGTTGGGCTAGAGGGTTGAGTCCAGACTGAGTTGGCGCTGATTGGGGTTGAGGGCTGCAGCATTAGAATACAGTATCTTGGAGCTGATGGAGGTTCTAGTAATTAGAAAAGGAAGTTGGGGGAGTGGGTAGACTCATTGCAGGGAGGGGTGAAGAAGATACCTGATACCTGGGGTCCCAGGTGCTGCAGAGTTGGGGGAGCCCCAGCATCTTTGTTCTTGGAGGTGTCTTTTCACAGAGAAATATGGGGGACCTTCTCTCTGGCGTGGGTTTGAAAAGCGCCACGAGGGGACCAGTGGCCATGGCTGGAGTTAACCGCCCCAGCACACAGGTGGATTGGATGGGCGCTGCCCACCTCTCATGCTCCGTCTCCCCCGCCCAGCATGGCACCCTGGGCATTGGCCGCTCCTCGGACAAGGGACCGTCCTGGTCCAGCCGCTCCCTGGGTGCCCGCTGCCGGAACTCCATCGCCTCCTGTCCCGAAGAGCAGCCCCATGTAGGCAACTACCGCCTGCTGAGGACCATTGGGAAGGGCAACTTTGCCAAAGTCAAGCTGGCCCGGCACATCCTTACCGGCCGGGAGGTGAGTGAGGGGAGAGGGCAGGGCTCGGGGCAGAATCCTGCAGCCCTGGCCCTTGGTGGGAGGTAGGGAGAGGTCGGGCTTGGCCCTCACTTTGCTTTGTGACTACATGTAAACCTCTCACTCTCACAATAGAACATCTCACATTTTCCCAGAACAACTCAAGTAGGAAAAGGGAGCCAATTTCAGGCATCCCTGAAATTGTTGGGTTGTCTCAGATCACAGGCAAGCCATGTGTAGTGTTTCTAAGAAGTCATATGGTTTTTGTATCTAAACCTGGGCCACCTCCCTGTTTTAATGGTGGACTTTGGTCCCACCAAACCTTCCAGTGATCTGGATTGAGAACACAAGAGGTTTATTCATGTCTACACAGTCTCACTCTCCCCACTTCGCCTTCCAGGATGGGTATATGTACTGAGTATGGCAACATTATTGCAGAAAGGGAGAGGACGCATCTAACTCACACTTAATGGGAAAAAAAAGACGGTGGGTGGGTTTATGACCCCTCTGCACCTCTTTCAATTTTAGAGAAAGTAACTGGAGCAATTCATCCTGCCCTCACACTGTCTGTGCCATACATACAAAAGTCACCAGGCCCCAATGGTTTTATGGGCAAATTGTACCAAACATTTCATTTTTATGCTAATATCTCCAGAGACTAAAGAAAGAGGTTCCACTGCCAGACAAATTTTATGTGCTCTTTGGTGACAACAAAACCAGATAAGGCATAAAATTGTGGGCCCGTCTTACATGTGAATATAGGTACAAAAATCTTAAACAAAATATTAGCAAAAAGAATCTGACAGATCAATTAAAGAAAGCTGTGTGGTGACAAAGCTGGGTTTATCCGAGGAATGCACAGTTCTTTTCAAATTGACAATTTATTCGTGTACTTCGCTACATTCACAGGTTCAAGGGCAGAAACGATATGATCATCTCAATACTAGCATAAAAAGTGCTCGACAAGATTAAAAACTCATTTGTGAAAGTACGAAGCTAAGGGACCCTCTTCCCCCACAAAGAGCACATTGTTCCTCTCATGTGGTCTTGAACGTGATTCCAGGGTTTTCTAAAGGAACAGAGCCTCCTGAGGGAAGAGTTCTGTAATCCAGTGGATCTGGGGTGATTGGGGGGGTGACCCCAAAACCCTTTGGGAAGACTAAAGACCTAAGCTGGATTACGGCTCTTGAAGTGCTGTACCCCAGTGTGAAATTCAAAATAAAAACTTAACTAAACTTCAGGATAAGTACAAAGAGGGTTCAGTAACGTTCTGATTTTTCCCCCATGATGACTACCTCAAAGCTCTTTCAAAGCTTTCTATAGATGTTAAGTGTTTAAGAGGTTGACTGTCAGGCTGCATAAGTTCAAGTCCCAGCCCACAAACTTACCAGCCGAGTAACCTTGGCCAAGTGACTGAACAGCTCTGTGTCTCGGTTTCCCCATTTGTATGAGGATCATCTCATAGGGTGGTTGTGAGGATTAAGAGAGCTCTCATTTGTAAAGCGCATAGACCAGGGCCTGGCCCATGGGACTGCTCAGTAGATGTGAGGTCTGGTTATTATTTCTTGTTCCACAGTTTGTGCCTTCAAAACAAAGACGCTGATGGGTGAATGGTCTGAGATGCCCTCCCAGAGGGGCCCCCTCAAGGTCTCAGTCACCCTCACACTCACTCACACA
This sequence comes from Pseudorca crassidens, assembly GCF_039906515.1. Taxonomy (NCBI): domain Eukaryota; kingdom Metazoa; phylum Chordata; class Mammalia; order Artiodactyla; family Delphinidae; genus Pseudorca; species Pseudorca crassidens. The sequence continues at coordinate 11,293,252 of NC_090315.1, read as the reverse complement.
GGCCCTTGGGGCCGCCCCACCCAGGCCCCATGGCGGTATAGGGGATGTATTTCCCTGCAGAAGTAAGGGTAGCACTGGACATGGTAAGAACAGCATGTGCAAAGGTCATGAGGCTCAGAGCCCACCTCCACTAAGAATGGCCCAGGTTGAGAGCTGTCTCTGAAAAGGGACAAAGGAAGGATATCCTAGGGTGATCTGGGTTGGGGGAACCTTTCCCAGCTCGAGGGCCTATGGTACCTAGACCTTTCCCCCCTTTCTTCCGTCTCTAGGTCGCCATCAAGATCATCGATAAAACCCAGCTGAACCCCAGCAGCCTGCAGAAGGTAAGGCCCAGGGAGAGGGAGCAGGGCAGGGGCAAGGTTGGGAAGAGGGTCCTCGAAACGGCCCACCCTCATCTTTCTCTTTCTTCCTTTCTTCCAGCTGTTCCGAGAAGTCCGTATCATGAAGGGCCTAAACCACCCCAACATCGGTGAGGAGGGGAAGGGAGTGGGCTCGATGGATACCAACCAGGGCACTTGGGAAAAGAGAGCTGGGGGAGGAGAGAACTGGCCGTTACAGTAATTAGAAAGACCTGTTTTTTCGTAGCAGTATCCCTGCTCCCTGGCTGTGTGACCTTGGGTGAGTCACTCAACCTCTCTGAGCCTCAGTTTCCTCCTCTGGAGCGGGGGAGGGGGTGATAAGAGGGCTTACTTCAAGGTCATTGTGAGGATTGGGTAAGGTCATGCATGCAAAGCACTTAGTTCGGAGCTGAGCTGTGGGAGCTGGTCTGATTATTGTCGTCAGCAGCATCCGTTGTCATTGTCATTGTGATTAGGCAGAGTGGAGAAAGTGGGGTCTTTACAAAAGAAACAGGATTTAGCCTGGCCTGAATGTCGCCGTAGCATTTATTCATCCATTTGTTTATATATACTCAGTGGATACTTACTGAGTGGGCTGCTTATGTGCCAGACTCTGGGGCACAGCGGTAAAGAAAACAGGTAGAAACCCCTGGCCTCATAGAGCTGACATTCTTGTGAGGAAGTGGAGAAGGTGGTAACGTGGGGCCAGGGAGTTTGGAAAATCTTGCCATCAGTAGGGAGCCATCGAATGTTCTTGAGTAAGGGGTGTTATGCTCAGCACATGCGCAGTTACGAAGTGCTGATGGAGGGTGAGGGGTCTCTTCTCTTGTAACTCCCCGCCCCCATCCCCCGGCCATTGCAGTGAAGCTCTTCGAGGTGATTGAGACAGAGAAGACGCTGTACCTGGTGATGGAATATGCAAGTGCTGGTGAGGCTCCTCCCCTCCCCGCCCTGCTCTCTGCGCCCCCCCCATGCCCCGCCCTGACCCCGCTCGGCCTCTGCCCTGCAGGAGAAGTGTTTGACTACCTCGTGTCACACGGCCGCATGAAGGAGAAGGAAGCTCGAGCCAAGTTCCGACAGGTTGGGGTCACAGCTGCGGGTGGGGCTGGGAGGGGAGCCCCAGTCCCTGGGGACGAGGGTCTGATTGCTGGGTGTGGGTCTGGGCTGTCCAAGGACCTGGGGGCGTGGCTTAAGGCAGGGTGGGGGTGAAGGTGGAGAGCTGGGTGGCTGTGGGCGTGCAGATGCCCAGGTGTGAGGATACCTAGGTGGAGGGATGCAGGTGGGCAAGGTGTGCCAGTGTCAGATGTGTGGGTATGAAGGTGTGCCCCGTATATAAGAGTGTGCCTAGGAGGGCACACAGGTGCCAGGGTGCTGAGGTGTGAGTGCGGGAGTGTAGGTGCCCAGGTGTATAGGTGTGTAGCTGTGTGGGTAGAAGTGCATGTGGCAGCTGGGGTGTATGGGTGAGGGGGGCCCAAGTGTGGGTATCTTAAGTTTGTGGGTAAGAGGGCGTGTGGTGTCAGGTGTGTGGCAGTGAGGGTGCCCAGATGGGTAAGAGGGCGTTCAGGTGTGAGGGTTTGGTGGGTGAGGAGATCTGAGCGAGGGTGTTGGTCCGGGACTGTCCATCTGCTGGACGCAGCTGTACTGGGTGCGCGGGGCTTAAGCCCTGGTATGTTGGGCCACGTGTCTCTCTGTAGCTGTGCGATGTTCTCATGCGTGTTTCTTGATGTGAACGTCAGGAGGGGCCCGTCCTGTTGTCTTGGTGCTGATGTCCTTGCTGGGAGGGTGTCCCGGTGTCTGGGTACCAGGATGTCCGGGTGGAGGTGTGTGTCTGTGCAGGTCCCACATCACTTCCTGCTGTGGCCGAATTGGGGGGTGGGGAGGGGCACCAGCATCACAGCCTGTGCTTGGGGAGGCCCGGCGTCCAGAGCTCAGTTGAGGGGCGGGTTCCTGGGGTCTCTGAGGGAGGCCGAGGGGTTTGGGAGCCATAAGTAACTGACCTCCCCTCCTCTCCTCTCCCCTCCCCTCCAGATTGTATCGGCTGTGCACTACTGTCACCAGAAAAACATTGTACACAGGGACCTGAAGGTGAGCCTCCCAGCTCAGCCCACAGACCCCTGCTTGTCCCCAGCACTGCCCCCCCCATCCCCTGGGGTGCCCTGTACCCTCCACCATGTTCTCCTTCCTTTTGTCTTCGTGCTCCTCCCTCAGCATCCAGAGCCCCTTGACTTTTTCCCAAGCTTTTGTGGCAAAAACAAGGCCAGCTGATGGGGGAGCAGGTGGGGGATGGGGACAGGAGGAGTGAACAAAGGGAAAAGAAACAAAGTGTCCCCGGAACAGCCTCAGACTGTTACATGCCTCCCGGACAAGGTCACTGGAATGCAATAAAGACTTAGTCACTCCCCGAGCCTCCGGGAGACTGCAGAATATTCAGGAAACTTCAAGAATTGAGATCTTAGAGCCCCAGAGTCACACAGCCTCCAGGGTCTTAGAATCACAGGCATCTTCGAACTTGAGAAGGACCTTTGGGAGGGCTAGTGCCCCTCGGGGAAGGGACTTAGCAGGGCCTCCCCCTGCCCTACCCCTACTGCCCGGCCGAGCTGAGCAGGGACAGCTCCTTGTCCCAGGGCCCCTGCTCCACAGCCCCCCCCAGAGAGAACCTCCTGTCTCAGGACTTCCCGTCCTAGACCAGCGAGGGAAACGTTTGTCTGGTGCGAATCAAGCTGTCTGTTGTCTTCACCGTGATTTCTTGAGCATCTACTGTGTCCCAGGCCCTGGTCTAAGTACTTAAGGAAGTGCTTCTCAAGGTTTCTGTAGCAAAGGACCAGGTTTGTTTGAGTATTTGCAATGCCCAGTCCACTGTGGACAGGTACTTTGGTAAAGTATAATAAAAATGAAAGGAAAAGAAAGATGTGCAAAATACAAGCCCGATTTTTAAGATGATTATTAATAGATTCAAAAATCATATAATTCCACTGTCAAATTGCTGTAGACGTTTTGAAGCACTCCCTCTCTCTGTACTGCCCTGATGTCCCCACACAGCCCCCTGAGGAGGCACCTTGGAGGCTTGGGAGTTTGTCCTGCAGCGGCGGTGGGGGCGGGATGGGGGGGGGGGATCCATGGTGAACAACCTGGAGGAGGCACGCTCCCTGGTGGAAGGTCCTGGAAGTGGCTGAAAGGGGATTTGGGGATACAGTCTTCAGGGGGACCAACCACGGGGACCAGCCCAGAAGTGAGGTTGGGGCTGAACTGCGGAGCCTCAAATGCCACGAGGGGGAGTGTCACCACTGAGCAAGACAGAGATGCCGGTAGATTGAGGTTTGGGGAAGATCCCTCTGAAGTGTGTGTCTGTGTGGGTTCTAGCCCTTCGCTGGGCCAGAGGTGGGGAAGGGTGGTACTGAAATACACCAGGAAGTAGGGAGACCGGGAGGAAGCCAGAGATGCTGGGCTAGGGAAGGGCAGTGGTTGGGAGGGGTGAGGCATGGTCAGCAGTCTGAAGGGTGGCTTCATGCATCAGTCTGTAGTCAACAACAAGCTGGAAGAGGCGGGATGCCGGAGGCTCCTTCCACGCTCGGGCTGTGGAGATGGCAGGCCTCTTTCGGATTCCAGCTCTGCCACTTTCATGCTGTGGGCCTGAGGTGGCCTCCCTGAGCCTCAGTTCCCTCCCCCATGAAGTGGCAAATAACAAACCCGTGCCGCCAAAAATAGACAAAACCTTATAACGGTACAAAGTATTTCCTGAGTGCTGACTCTGTCCCACGTGGTAAGCACTTTGCAGTTAACCCTGCATCCGCCCGTGAGGCAGGTGCTACGATGACCCTTCGGTTTACACATCGGAAACTGAGGCACAGAGAGAGCCGGTAATCCACCCAAAGTCACACAGTGAGTGAGTGGTGGAGCTGGGATTTGAAGCTAGGATTCTTCCGGAATCTGTACTTTAACCCCACTGTATGTAGCCACTCTTAAAAATGATAGTCTAAAAGCCCGGCGCACAGTAGGCGCACAATAAATATTATATAAAATGATTGTTTTCATTTTTGCAAGTCTTGAGCGATCCGTCCTCATTTTTTTTCTGCTGGGTGAACTGAGGCTCTGCAAAGGACAGGAGGTTGCCTGAGGACTTCCAGCTCTGCAGACCACACGGGATAATAGAGCTAACGTTATATAGCACTTACTCGGCATGAAATAATCGTTCGAGGACTTTTCACGGAATAATTCACTTAATTCTCAAACGTCCCTGTGAGGTGGGGACTATGTTTATCCCCATCTTATGGATGAGGAAACTAGGCCCAGAGAGGTAAAGTCACTGCCCAAGGTCACACAGAGAATCAGGGACAGGGCCACAGTCAGACCAGGTCAGCTGGCTCTGGCGCCGCACACATCCACCGTCTGCCCTCTCCTTGCCTCGCAGGCCGAGAACCTCTTGCTGGACGCCGAGGCCAACATCAAGATCGCCGACTTCGGCTTCAGCAATGAGTTCACGCTGGGCTCGAAGCTGGACACGTTCTGCGGGAGCCCCCCGTACGCCGCCCCGGAGCTGTTCCAGGGCAAGAAGTATGACGGGCCGGAGGTGGACATCTGGAGCCTCGGCGTCATCCTGTACACCCTCGTCAGCGGCTCCCTGCCCTTCGACGGGCACAACCTCAAGGTGCTGGGCGGGGCTGGCACGGGGGCTGTGACTCCCCCGGGGAGGGTCTCTCTGGCCCTCACGGTCGGGCCCCTAAACACCTCTTCTGCAGAGGGCTGGAGGGGTGGGGCCGAGGTCACAGGGCATGATGGGGGTCAGGTAGGACCCAGGTCCCCACAGCCTCACGGCTAGCCCAAGTGGACCAGGCTATGTCGGGGTTCAGGGTGTGGGCTTGGCCGCCAGCAGGCTTGGGTTCAAATCCTGCTCACTCACTCGTTCACTCAGTACATAGTTATTGCTTACCGTCCACGGGTCAGGCTCTGTTTTAAGTTTTGCTGACACAGGGTGAACAAAAGAGACAGAAACCCCTGCCTTCATACATGCTGCTTCCCAGGCAATCCTTGAAAACACGCTAAGTGGGAAAAGCTGGTCACAAAAGACCACCCGCTGTGGGTTCCCCTTCTATGAAATGTCCAGAATAGGCAAGCCCATAGAGACAGAAGGCAGATCGGTGGTTGCCTAAGACTAGGGAGGAGGGGGGGTTGGGCTACAGAGTTTCTTCTGGGGGTCGATGACCATGTTCTAAAACGGATTCTGGTGATGGTTGCAACAACTCGGTGAATATACTGAAAGCCGTTGAATGGTGCACTTAAACAAACAAACAAAACACGCTGCTCTCGTGGACCGACATTCTTGCAGCAGAGCCAGGCAGAAAATAAAATAATAAGCAAAATACATAGCACGCTAGATGCTGGCCCGTTCTGTGGAAGGGGTGGGAAGCGTGGGCTGAGTTGTAGTGTTGGGGCGGATTTTTTTTTTTCCCTTTGAACTTTTTATTCTGAAACATTGCCAGTCAACAGAGAAGTTGTCAGCCTAGAACCGGGGACAGGTGTGTACCTTTCAGGATATGCTCCGGTTGCCTGCGGCCACGTGTGCTACGTGAGTGTCTATATATGCTCGTGGTACCGCTGTCATCACCGTTACTGATGGAACACATGGGAATCAGTTGCAGACACAATGCGCCTTCATCCCTAAAGGCTGCATACAATAGGGATCTCATGAGACGCGGCCTTTCCCCATCCACGATCACGCTCGGGAAATCCAGCGCTGTTGTGTTCCCGGCCTCTAACCCACGGCCCATGCTCGGGTTGCATCAGTCATCCCGAGAATATCCTTGGCCACCGTGTCTTCTGCTCCAACATCCGCTCAGGCGCCCTCATGGCGTTCTGTTGTCCTGTCTCTAGTCTCCTTTCATCTGGAACAGTCCCTCCACCGTTCTTTGTCTTCCATGGCACGGCAGTGATGAGTTCAGGCCAGTCATCTTGCGGAAAGAACCTCCCTCAGTCCGGGCTGCACAGTGTGTCCTCACGCTTGGATCCAGGTGGTGCATTTCGGGTGGGAATTCCTCAGCGGGAGTGCTCAGGCTGCTTGATGCGGCCGTGAGGAGCCGTCAGGGGATCAGGGAGGTCATTGCCGAGGACAGGCCAGCAGAACCCTGAGTGATGAGGACGGGGACCCCTTCGTCACAGTGGCTTCGGCGAAGCAGCCAACTCCGCCGAGGCCGTCTCCACCTCGGTTCAGTGAGGACCCTAGGGTACCAGCCTCACAGCAGCGACTCGAGGACTTGCTGAGATCACAGAATAAGCTTTCTGAGCCCCACGCATGAAGCCAAGAGAATTTCCCAAAGGGCCAGACCTGCCTCTCACCTGCCCCAGGCCCTTGCCACCTCCTGTTGTCCCAGTTTCCCCACCAGGCACCCCAAGCCTTGCTGGGTGAAGGAGACATGCAGCTGGGGGCAGATCCCTGCTCTGTCATTTCCTTGCTGAGTGACATTGAACAAGTCCCTTTCTGAACCTCCGTTTCCCCACCTGTAAGATGGGGACAGTTACAGCCAGACTGGGTGTGTGAAGCCCTTCACAGGGACCTGGCATCTGCCCAGGGTGTCATGCTCGGGAGCTGCCCTGGTGGTGGTGTCCGTGGCCTGATGGCTACTTCTCACCATCACGTGACAGAGGCGGCGTGGAGTGGTGGTTACACAGCAGCACAGGCTCCGGGCCTTGACTGCCTGGCTTTGAACCCTGGCCCTGCCACTTCCTGGCTGCACAGTCCCAGAGCAAGTGACTTAACCTCTCTGGGCCTCAGTTTCCTTGTCTGGAAAACGGGGCGTCCTAACCCTGCTTCACAGCATCCTTGTGAACACATGTCATATGTGTAAAGCGCTGAGAACGCTGCCCAGCACCGGGTGAGTGCTCTGAAAGCGATCCTCGTTACTATGAAATATTCACGACCCTTCAGGCTGTGATGATCTGCAGGCTCCCCAGGCACAGGCCGCATCCAGCCCTTTTAGGAGAAGGCCCCCGAGGGAGCTCCCAGCCCAGGCCCTGGCAGAGGGCTCCACCCCAAGAGGCCCCTTGCCCCATTCACCCTACCGTCCATTTTCTGTCTACCTCCATTCTTTATTCAGGATGGAAGGGGCTCTCCCTACTGCCATGCCGTGGAGCGTGGGACTTATGTTTTCTCTCATAACCTTGGCAGGGCCCTCCTAAAAGGCCCTTAAAGAAAAAAAGTCAGCATATAAATCAGTGCTCATTCTTTGAAACTGCCAGGGCCTCATAGCTTTTTGGAAAGCCATGGGGGATGGGGGGCAGGATGCCCCTCTCTCCTCCCCTTTTGTAAACCTAGTATTAAAAAAGCACTTGCGGGTACTTCCCTGGTGGCGCAGTGATTGGGACTCCGCCTGCCAATGCAGGGGACGTGGGTTCGTGCCCTGGCCCGGGAGGATCCCACATGCCACAGAGCAACTAAGCCCGTGTGCCACAACTACTGAGCCTGCGCTCTAGAGCCTGTGAGCCACAACTGCTGAGCCCACGTGCCACAACTGCTGAGGCCCGCACGCCTAGAGCCCGTGCTCTGCAACAGAGGCCACCGCAATGAGAAGCCCATGCACTGCAACGAAGAGTAGCCCCCACTCGCCGCAACCAGAGAAAGCCCGCCTGCAGCAACGAAGACCCAATGCAGCCAAAACTTAATTAATTAATTAATTTAAAAAAAACACTCGCGGAATCCCTGGCGGTCCAGTGGTTAGGACTCCGCGCTTTCACTGCCGAGGGTCCAGGTTCGATCCCTGGTGCTGGAACTAGGATCCCACAATCCATGAGGTACGATCAAAAAAAAGGCACTTGCTCTGGACATGACTCGTGCTAGGCATTTACTCCTACAGGCTCACTCCTACCCTGGCCTGGGGAGTGAGTGCTGTGATCCCTGTTGACAGACACGGACACTAAGGCCCCAGGGGCTGACTCACCGACCCACCTCCCCCCTTATCTGGCTGATAGAACTCGCCCTCTCTGTAAGATTAACTCAGAGTGAAAAGTTATATCACTTTTTAAAAAAACTTTTTTGAAAACCGCTGCATCTATGACAACGTTCCCGTTTTACAGGTTGAAACTGAGGTCGGGAAAAGTGGTGGGGTTTTTCCCACTGCATCAGGGCTGGGACTTGGAGCTCCTATCACTTTTGTCGGGGGATTGGGAGAAAGATGTGTGTGTGTGTGTGTGTGTGTGTGTAATGAAAACGGGTGGGGAGGCGGGGCGGACCCCTCCCCCAGTAACCCCATCCCCCCAGGAGCTGCGAGAGCGAGTCCTCAGAGGGAAGTACCGGGTCCCTTTCTACATGTCAACAGACTGTGAGAGCATCCTGCGGAGATTTTTGGTGCTGAACCCAGCGAAACGCTGTACTCTCGAGGTAAGCTAAGCCTCCAGCCCCGCACCCCTCCCACTGAAGCCTCCTTGACTGACACTATTCCTCCCTCTCCCGTGCCCGACCCGCTGCTGGAAGGTGAGGGGAGACAGGCAGCCCAGGAAAAGGCTCCCAGGCCCGTCCTGACACCGCCCCCCAAACAGCCTCGCCCACTCCCCAACATGCCAGTAATTAGCTAATGAACTCCTAGAATGATCACAGGGTGCCAGGGACCCAGATGATGCGGAGGAGGAAGGGTGGCTTCAGGAGGCTTCAGCTGGGTGGGTGAGGGATAGGGCGAGGAGGTGCTAGCTCTCAGGAAGCTCTCGATTCTGGGGTGCTAGGCCTTGGAGGTGGGGGCAGGGCAGGGCAGGAACCCCATTCGGGGGCCTGTGTGGGAGGTGGGAAGCTATATTTTTCCCAGTTCCTTCTGACATCTCTCTTTCCCCTTCCCTGTCCTGCTCCCGATTCCTGTAGCAAATCATGAAAGACAAATGGATCAACATCGGCTATGAGGGTGAGGAGTTGAAGCCATACACAGAGCCCGAGGAGGACTTCGGGGACACCAAGCGAATCGGTGAGGGTCAAGGAGAGCAGAGCCATAGGCCCCAGAGCCAGGGGTAGGAGCTTCCCAGCACCTACCCCTTTGGTTAGTGCATCACAGAAGTTTGCAAGGCAATTGGGGAGAGCAGAGAAGTCTGGGCTCCAGTCCCTGTGCCGCTACTTTCTAGCTGTGTGACCCAGGGCCGGTGGCTTCCCCTCTCTGTGCTTCTGTTTCTTCATCTATAAAACGGGATAATCAGAGGGCCTATCTCATAAGTTTGTTATGAATATTCAATGAATGAATTTATATAAAGCACTTATATCAGGCATGTAATAAGTGCTTTTGTGTTAGCTTTGACTATTAAGACACAGGAAATCACAGTCACTTCCAGAAGAGTTTGGTCAAAGCCATCAGTAATCTGCATGTTTGAGAAAAACTCCCACCTTGGCACATGCCTCACCCTCCACCCATTTGGTCCCAATCCCTTCAGCCTGGAGCCCTCGAACATTTGACCCCAAAAGCATTAGCCCTGGAAGAGCCCCTTAGGAACCATCCAGTAACCTTCATTCTACAGCTGAGGAAACCAAGGCCACCATCAGATCTGACTGTATTAATCAGGACTTCCTGGTTGCAAGTAACAGAAAACCCAAGCCATTCTGGCTTAAACCAGATAATAATAATAGGTTGAACCATGTGAAATTGCCATTGTAATAGCTCAAAAATTGTTAATACCAGCAATTTCATGTGTTTTAATCTAATAGTGGTGTTATTCATTCACATAACTGAAAAGGCCAGGGTATATCAGCCTTCAGGCACAGCTGGATCCAGGTGCTCAGAGACAGTTGTTAGGGATCTTCTCAGTGGTGGCTTCTTTCCCAGGCAGCTCTCCCCGCCAGGAGCAAGCTGACAGCAGCATATCCTAGTGGCCTGGACACCCCATCAGGAAGAGAAGCCACTTTCCTCATGTTCCAATAGAAGCCCTAGGGCGGTGCCCATTGACTACCCCTGAACCAGTCAATTTGACCTTGGGGATGGAACACTTTTATTGGCCAGAACTGGGTCATATGTCCACCCTAACCAATCACTGTGGCTCTGGGTATGGAGCATTCTGATTGGCCATACCTGGGTCATCTGCCCAACCTGAACCAATCAGTATGGCCTTGGGGATGGGACACTCTGATGGTCCAGACCTGAGTTATATGCCTGCCCTTGGGGCTTGCAGCAGGCAGGAGTCAGCCAGGTGATCTGAGCTGGGAAGAAATGTTCTTCCAAGGAAAATCAGGGTGCTGCTGGCAGAAGGAGGAATGGATACTGGACAAGCCAAAGCGCAGGCATTATGTGATGCAGAAATGAGTGGAAGGGAAGGATCTGGGGAGACTGAACCGCCTCTCCATCCCCCTCTCCCAGAGGTGATGGTGGGTATGGGCTACACGCGGGAAGAAATCAAAGAGGCCTTGACCAGCCAGAAGTACAACGAAGTGACCGCCACCTACCTCCTGCTGGGCAGGAAGACTGAGGTCAGAAGGCGTCAGGGACGTTTGGGATGCGCGATGCCCAGGGTGGGGGGACTTCTGGGGCAGAGGGGACAGGGGCTGAGGTTCCTCATCTGTCATCTTCCTGCAGGAGGGTGGGGACCGGGGCACCCCGGGGCTGGCCCTGGCACGGGTGCGGGCGCCCAGCGACACCACCAATGGAACAAGCTCCAGTAAAGGCACCAGCCACAGCAAAGGGCAGCGGAGCTCCTCGTCCACCTACCACCGCCAGCGCAGGCACAGCGACTTCTGTGAGTGACGGCCCCACACCCCCACGCGCCCTCCCTGGTCCCAGGGCCTCGGACCCGCGTTACGTCAGGGCTCTCTGGCTGGCAAGCGGCAGAAACCTGCTCGCGCCACCTGCAGCGAAGGGAGGAGTGCCTTATAAAGGGGCAGGGACACTGCGTGAAATTTGGAGGCAGTCAGGCTCAGTAAGGGGTTAGAAACTGGAAAAGCAGCCAGACCCAGAGCAGACACTCTGTGTCTTGCTTCTTCTCTGCTCGTCTGTTTTTTCCTTTCTTTCTTACATATCCTGCCTTATCTTTTTCCCAGTCTCTTAACTCCTTACAACTCGGTTTTAGAGGCCAGCTCAAATAATAGCTGGAATCTCTTTGGTCCACTTGATATCAGGGTCCAGTTGGGATTAATCCACTTGACTAGGACACAGGATGACACATTGTACAAAATGGCTGCTGAGAGCCTGCCCTCTGGCCTCTCCTCCTTACATACTAGTGGGAAGGGAGTGGGCAGACACCTGATTGTATCCCACATTCTGCAACTAACATATATCTCATCCCCTGCAGACAATAGACCCACCACCACTACCACCACAAATGAGACGTGGGAACTTCCAAGAGGTCTCTTGCCTATACCCTCATCAAATGTTAATCATCCCCACTATTTTTCAACAGCTTTATTGAGATATAGTTCACATACATTGAAAGTGTGCAGTTCAGTGGCGTTAGTATAGTCACAGATTTGTGTATCCTTCACCACAGTCAACTTTAGAACATTGTCAGTACCCCATAAAGAAACTCCATAACCCTTATTCATCTATTTCAAATCTCCCATCCAGCCCAACCTTCAGCCCCTGACAACCACTAATCTATTTACTATCTCTGTAGATTTTCCTAGTCTGGACATTTCATATAAATGGAATCATACAGTATGTGACCTTTTGTGACTGGATTCTTTCACTTAGCATCATGTTTTCAAGGTTCATCTGTATCATAGCAGTATCAGTGCTTCATTTCTTTTTATGGCCGAATAATATTCCATTGCATGGATATACCATATTTTGTTTATCCATTCATCAACTGAGGGTCATTTGGGTTGTTTCCACCTCTGGTTATTGTGAATAGCATTACTGTGTACATTCATGTACAAGTTTTTGTGTAGATGTATGTTTTCATTTCTCTTGGGCAAGTACCTAGGAGTGGAATTGCTGAGTCATATGGTAACTCTACGTTTAACAGTTCAGGAACTGCCAAGGTGATTTCCAACTTTCCGTTATTTTTGCAGCCCTACTTCTCTCTAGGGGTGAAATTCTTTACTCTGGGACGGGCACTAGTACAGGGAGAGGGGAGTCAGGGAAGCTTAGCATCAGTCCTGAGCAGAACCTGCTTTGTTCTGGATGGTCAAGCCGTTCCCCTCCCCTGGATCTCCTTTTCCCCACCTATAAAATAGCGAGATTGGCCCAGAGAGTCCCTAAGAAGCTTGTGACTCCAGCATCCTACGGTTAGAACATGGTAACCTTTAAAAATAACCCACATGGAGACCTTCTGGGTTCTGGGGTTCTCAGGATAAAAGATGGTTTATGAGTGTCCTGTGTCCATCGTTGTAGAGCTTGTTATGGTTCTGGGACTTTTGCGCATTAAGTTTCCTGAGGATTTAACATGCAGAAGTTCTGACTCTCTGAAGTTCTAGAACAAGTTTAACCCCCGGGTTCTAAAACTAAATTCCCAAGATGTTCTAAAGGACAAAATTTGTTTTGGTTTGTTTTTGAAACTGTTACACTCACATCCTTCAAAACTTGATAGCGCAGGAAGGGTAGATGGTAAAAAAGTCTTTGTCCTACACGTATCTCGCAGCCCCCAGTCTTCCTTGGAGGCAGCCACCGTTACCGGTTTTATATCAATTCTTTCAGAGAAGTTTCATTCATATATAAATATATAAAGAGAAAGATGTGAAAACAAGGAGAAAGAGAAAAATTTTTAAATGCATAAAGATGGATAAATACAATATTAATATACTATAAAGATATATTCCCCCCTTTTAATAGAAATGATAGCCTTTGGGCAACATTCATTTATAAACAAGTATAGATAAATAGGTATAGTTAAACACTTCTCCCCCTTTTTTTTTTTTTTTTTTTTTTGCGGTACACAGGCCTCTCACTGTTGTGGCCTCTCCCATTGTGGAGCACAGGCTCCGGATGTGCAGGCTCAGCGGCCATGGCTCACGGGCCCAGCCACTCCGCAGCATGTGGAAACTTCCCAGACCAGGGCACGAACCCACGTCCCCTGCATCGGCAGGCGGACTCTCAACCACTGCGCCACCAGGGAAGCCCTTTTCCCCCTTTTTATACACATGATAGCCCACTGTAGACCTCATACCTTGCCTTGCCTTTTCTACCTCACAATCTATCTTGAAGATCTTTCTGTATTGGAACATTTTTTATAGTTGCATAGTATTCCATTGTGTGACAATATCTTGACTTACTTAGTTATCCCCATATTAAGGGGCATTTAGCCTGTTCCCAATCTTTTGGCCTGAAAAAAAAAAAAAAAAAAAAGAAGGATGCAGTGAATAACCTGTATGTGTGTCATGTCATTTATGTGGAGCTTCTGGGTCAGTATATATGTTGTCACTTAGATATTATCAGAATGGCCCATGCAAAGGTTGTAGCCTATGTGAGGAATTCTAAGGTTCTAAGGATCATCTAGAGTATGTTTTGGCTTTTCCAGGTGACGCCAACCCTAAACTGTCCCCTCCCTCTACCAGGTGGCCCATCCCCTGCACCCCTGCACCCCAAGCGCAGCCCAACCAGCACAGGGGAGGCAGAGCTGAAGGAGGAGCGCCTGCCAGGCCGGAAGGCGAGCTGCAGTGCCGCGGGGAGCGGGAGCCGAGGGCTGCCCCCCTCCAGCCCCATGGTCAGCAGCGCCCACAACCCCAACAAGGCAGAGATCCCAGAGCGGCGGAAGGACAGTACGAGCACCCCTGTGAGTGGAGGGGCTGGGGGATGGGACCAGGGGTGCCACCACCTGTGGCCCAGCCTATCGATGCCACCTGGGTCACATTTTTCAGACTCTGCCGTTTCCCATCCTGTTCCCCAGACCACCACATGGGACTCTTTGTTTTATCCATTCAGTCGTTCACTCAACAGACATTTATTGAGTGCTCTCTCTGCCTAAGCTTGTACTTGATTCTAGTGTATAAATTAGGATTCAGTGTCAGAAAGAAGTACTCTGTGCTTTCGACGGGAAGGAATTAATACGGGGAATTAGGTGTGGTGCTTACACAATTGTAGGAAGGGCTGGAGGGGCAGGCAATAGACAAGACCTACAAGAATGACATATTGCCACAGCAGAATTGACCCACCAAGGGAGCTGCCGCCTCTGAGGCCACCTCTAGCTCTGTTGAATTCAAGAACATACAGTCATGGCTGCAATGCAAGACTCAGAAACTTCATTCTCCAGAAGAAGAGCCTCTGCTGCCCAGAAGTCTGGAGAACCGGCACTGGTGCCCTGCTGAAGCAAAGACCCTCATCTCACGGATTTGCCTGTGTGAGCCCAAGTCAAAGGGGGCAAGAAAGTGGCTGCCACCCCTTTTCCACCTTGCAGATCATGAGTGCAAAGATTGGCAGAACCCATTCATATCCAGAACCTGGGCTGCAGAGGAGTTTCTGGGGAATGTAGCGTTCAGCTTTGTTGCTTCTACAGCTCCTTAGTATAACATAATACAAGCTAAGGGAACCAAAATATCCTCCTCATCAGAGACAAGGATGGAGACAAGTTACAGGAAGGTGGTCAGGACGCTGAAGCTACATAGACCAGAGTTTGAATTACATTGATGAGCTGTGTGACCTTGAGCAAGTAACTTCCCCTCTCTGAGCTTCACTGCTCCACCCTGTGAAAATGAGCTCATCAAAAACGTGGGTTGTTGGGAGGATCTTGTACAGTCTTCACACAGTGTCTGGCTCAGTAAGCACTCAGTGAATGAGAACTGTTGTAATTGTTGAAATAAACCCACACTTTAAGAAAGTAGAAGAGGAACAGCAAATTACCCCCCGACCCTGCGCACCCAGAAAAGCAGTAGAAGGAAGAAAATAATAAAGAGAAGAAAAGAAATCAATAAAGGAGAAAACAGATGTACCCTAGAGAAAATCAACAAGCCAAAGTCTGATTCTTTGAAACGATTAATAAAATCAATGGACCCCTAGCAAGACTAATTAATAAAAAAGACAGTACGTGACATTGTAAATCAACTATACTTCAATTAAAAAAACTAAAAGAAAAAATACAGCAAACACAAAATTACCACTATCAGAAGTGAAAAAGGGAACTTTGTTCTAACATAAAAAGGTAGTAAGATGGCATTAGGAACTACTCTATGCCAATAAATTTGACAACTTAGACAAAACGGACAAATGTCTTTAAAAACACAGTTAACCAAAACTGACACGAGAAGAAATAGAAAACCTGAACAGTCTCAACATCTTCCCATAAAGAAAACTCCAGACCCAGATGGCTTTAAGCTGGTGGAAGTCTTCCACACACTGAAAGAAGGAATAATACCCAACTTAGGCAGACTTCCAGAGGGGAGAAAGAGGGATCGCTTTCCAACACATTTTGTGAGGCAACAGAATCCTGATATGCCATTCCTGTCCTCGGAGAGCTCGGTGCAGTAGGGGCTGGGGACCACAGATGTGGTCAATCAGAGTGATCAAGGCTGTAGCAGGGAGTGCAGCTGACTCAGCCTGGGGCCAGGGCACGGATATATGATGAACTGACAAGATACCTAAGAGTGAGTCAGAGGGAAAGACAGGAGGAATAACCAAGCAGATAAGACAGCACGTGCAAAGGCCTTTATGAGGAGAGACAGCACGGCATGAATAAGTATGTTTTTCAAAGTTTAACGTGGCTAGAGGTGGGGGAGAGCTGGGAGAGGAGAGGGGGGCGAGGCTGCCCCCTGGGAACCTTCCCTGACCTTCTCTCCTCCCAGCTCCAAGGCCTTCTATGACTCTCAGCCTACATGGCTGGGATGGCCCACTAACCCTTCATGTCTTTAGCCAAAGTACAATAAACCACCTACTCGCTTTCAGTTCACACACAGGCCCCTGCCTCATTCCTTTTATTTTTATTTATTTCTTTATTATTATTATTTTTGGGCTGCGCCTTGCAGCATGCGCAATCTTAGTTCCCCGACCAGGGATCGAACCCGGCCCCCTGCATTGGGAGCACGGAGTCTTAACCACTGGACTGCCAGGGAAGTCCTCCCTGCCTCGTTCCTAATGAGGGAGGCCATAGAGGGTAAAGGGGGATTAAGGGGTGTCCCTTTGCTCCCTCACTCTCCTCCCGGCCTTGTCTCCTGCAGAACAACCTCCCCCCCAGCATGATGACCCGCAGAAACACCTACGTTTGCACAGAACGCCCGGGGGCTGAGCGCCCATCCCTGTTGCCAAATGGCAAAGAAAACAGGTATGGAGGGAGGGCAGCAACAGGGAGGGGGCAGTGGGGTGTAGGTGAGCAGGGCCCCCTTGATCTCAGATGATAGATGCGGGGAGGGGCGCCATGGGGACTGGGGAGTCTGTGTCTGCCCTTCCCTTGGCAGAATCTACCCACGTCCTCCCTCTCCCAGACTCCCCTGAAAATCCTCCACCCTTAATTAATTAGTCATCAGCACCAGGAAAGCAGTCTGCCCCATTCTCTGCCTACGAGCCTTGGGAACCTGAGTTGATTCTTTTTTTTTTTTTTTGAATGATCCATTTTTAGAGCTGGAGAGAAGCCCCAGATTGTCACAGCTTCAACATCCTCTGGTTGGCTGGGTTTCAAACTTCTTTGCCTGAGTCTGTTCGGTCTCTTTCAGCTGGCATGTGAGGGAAACCAGCACAGACTGGCTGGAGCATAAAAAGGGAATGAATTGGTTCACATCACAGTTCAAGTCTGGGAGTGGGGCAGGCTTCAGGATAGTGACACTGCCGCCCACCAGGACTGGCAGGCATGACGCCGAGGTGCCCTCTGGGAAGCACCTGATAAACAGATGCAGGTGTTACTCTTTGGAGGGGCAAGGTAATGGAGTGGTTGAGGGCAGTGATTCTGTGGCTCCTCAGCTCTGAGTTTGAATCTTGCCTCTTAGCTCTTCGGCAGGTGTCTGAGCCTCCATTTCCTCCTGTGTAAGATGGGGCTGATGTTCTCTGCCTCCAGACCCTATTAGAGGGAGCCAGTGGAGATCAGGTGTGTCCTTGTACCTGGCACAGGGTCTGAGACACAGAAGGCATTTGATGAGTACGAGCTTTTTTGTGGTTGTTAAATAAAAATAAGAACAGCCAACATGTTTCAAGCAGTAACCATGTGCCAGGCCTCTGTACATTAGCTAGTTGAATGCCCCTAACAATTCTATGAGGTCGATCCTGGTATCTCCATTTTACAGGTGAGGAAATGAGGCATAGATAGCTTAAGTAACTTGTCCAAGGCCACACAGCTGGTAAGTCAAGGAGCAAAGATTCCAGACTGACTCCAGAATCTGTACTTGGAATCACTATAACATATGGCCTCCCAGTTCTGGCCGAGAGATAGTGTATAGTTAGATTATAGATTCAGGAATGAAAAGACCCCAGAGTGCAGTGGATGAGACGGAGGTTTAGTCCTCTGTGATGCAACCATCCAGAGGTAGGAGGGGGTGTCCTCCAAGGATTCAGGACCAATTTCAACATGAGGCTGCAGCTCTGGACCTGAGGCCACTGCACCAGTTACCACTGTTTCGCAACCAGCAAGTAGGGTGGAAAGAAAGTGGAGTGCAAACTGCTTTCTTTTTAGAGGCATGACCCAGAAATGGTACAAAGCACTTCTGTTTATATTCTGTTGGCCAGAGCATGGTCACATGACCACCCCGAGCTGCAAGGGAGGCTGGGAAATGTAGTATCTGGCTGGGCAGCCATGTGCAATGTTCATACTCTAAGGGGTTTGGTCACTAAGAGTAAAACAAGGTGTATGGATTCTGGGAGAGAGGTAGTGGTATCTGCCAATCAGGGCTCCCTCTTTGAGATCCAGGCTCGTCCCGGCTCCCTAGGGTAGAAACTGGAGGTCTGGCTCCTGCTGTCAGGACTGGGAGCCTCAGCGGGCCTAGAGGAGGGCCCTGGGTTAGTGGATCCACCTCTGCCCACACAGCATCTTGAGAGAGTTAGGGAGAGGGTGCCTTCCTCTTTCTTTTCACCTGTTGAAACGTTTTCATAATGAATGTAGGTCCCCTTGAGGTTCACATCTATTCCTTTCCCGCGATTGAATAATAGCAAAGTGTTTGCACAGTTGGTTTGGTTCCTGAGGTTTGGATGGCAAATGGCAAGGGATTCATCCAAACATGTATCTGACTCTATTCAATTGCCGAGTTTGGAGAGAGGAGAATTGGGATAGGGGACAGATGGGAGGGGGCAGGGTTTAAAGAAAGGATAGTTTGAAGGAGGGATGACTTAGGAGTTGAGACGAGGTGGTAAGACAATACTAGGGTTGCACAGCGCACAGCCTGCACAATGTACGCAGCAGCCCTGTCTCTGAGCTCCAGGTTGCTAGAGGTTTCTGATCTCAGGAATGACGAGTGGAGAAGCAGGCGGCTGGGGACTTGGCCTGCCTCAAGGCCCCACCCTGACTTGTACCTCTCTGCCCACAGCTCGGGGACCCCACGGGTGCCCCCCGCCTCCCCCTCCAGTCACAGCCTGGCTCCCCCATCAGGGGAGCGGAGCCGCCTGGCACGCGGCTCCACCGTCCGCAGCACGTTCCACGGTGGCCAGGTCCGGGACAGGCGGGCAGGGGGCGGGGCAGGTGGGGGCGTGCAGAATGGGCCCCCCGCCTCTCCCACACTGGCCCATGAGGCCGCACCCCTGCCCACTGGGCGGCCCCGCCCCACCACCAACCTCTTCACCAAGCTGACCTCCAAACTGACCCGAAGGTGAGCCCCACGGGATGTGGGGTCTGGGGAGCGGGATGGGGGGCTGACGGGGCCTAACCTGTCTTCTGCTCTACTCTGCCTCTGTATCCCCACGTCTCCTCCTCTTCCTCCGTCACCCTTCGCCTCCCTCCTCACGCTGCAGGGTTACCCTCGATCCCTCTAAACGGCAGAACTCTAACCGCTGTGTTTCGGGCGCCTCTCTGCCCCAGGGATCCAAGATCAGTAAGTCCCCTCCCCCCTCTGCTTTCACTGGCTCTGCCTCTCTATCTGCATGTCTGACCTGTGTGCGGGCCTGGCGGGAGGGGGCGCTGTGAGTCGGGTAGGGGCTCTGGTGGTTCATTTCCTCACTCAGTTAATAAACAATAGTCTGGCCTCTGGAGCCAGGCTCTTGGGGTTCAGACCCGAACTCCTCTGAGTGCCCTTGAGCAAATGACCTAACTTCTCTGGGCCTTACTTTCCCCTTCCCTGAAGTGGGGATAGTCATAACCGTACCTTCCTCCTAGGGTTGTCGTGCGGTGAGCTATATCGCTAAGCGCGCTGATGCACGGACCGAGCTTAAAATCCTGCCTCGGAAAATGCTTTATAAATATTCACTATTACTATTCTTTGAGTGTCTCCTGTGTGCCTGGCACCATCGTGGGCCCAGAGTAAAGTGAACAAAAGGGATAAAATCCCTGCCCAGGACATTCTACTAGGGGACCCAGACAGTAAACAATAACTTAGTAAAATATATGTACTGTCAGGTGGTGGCAAGCACTAAGGAGAAACAGGAAGCAAGGAAGGGGCGCCAGGGCTGTGGGGAAGGGAGGGCGCGGCTATACATGGGGCAGGCCTCACTAAGGAGGCTTCATTTGAGTACAGCCTGAAGGAGGGGTGTGTGTGTGTGTGTGTGTGTGTGTGTGTGTGTGTGTGTGTCCTTCTGTATGTAGGTATGTGTCTCTGCCCACCCCCGCCCTCTTTTGTCTTCCAAATCCTTCAGTATCTTTCCTTCAACCTGCACTAACCATTTCAGACGGGGCTCCCCTTCTGGGCATGGAGAGGGAGATCAAATCCTGACTCCCAGCCCTCTCCAGCCCAGCTCCATACAGCAGGGGGGGACCAGGGCTGAGGCAGGGGCTGCCCAGAGTCCTGGAACCAGTGGGTTGAGGGAGAGGCCCCTATGTCCAGATTAGACACTCTTCCCCCCTCCCCTCCCCTAGGGTCACAGACGAACCTGAGAGAATCGGGGGACCTGAGGTCACAAGGTGAGTGCATGTGCCTCCCCTGAGTGCCACACCAGCCCCTCCCGTTTTGCCTGTCTCAGACCCCACTGGTGTAAGTACCTCACCAGACCCTTAGATGGGGCCCAAGCCTCATCCTCATCCTCCAAGGCCAACTTCCTGAAATGTCCCTATGACCCTCCCTTCTCTGCTGGCTCCTGTTACCCACCCTGCCCCCTTGATTTCCTCTCATTTCCACCTCCATCCCTGAGCATTATCCCTTGACCATCTTTAACTTCAGCCTCTCCCATCTCTAACCCACTCCGCCCCCTGTTGACACCACACCTCCTTTCCCCTCTCATCCAATGAGGCACAAGGGTTGCCAACAGCTCTGGGCCATTGTAGAAACCCTAGTGGAAATAAAGAGCCTCCCCGGCAGTTCCAGCAGTCCCAGGACCAAATCTCATTGGCTGGAAATGGGTCACATGTCCATCCCTAAACCCATGCCTGGGACCAGAAGGGTGGAGTATTCTGATTGGTCATACTTAGTGGTATGCTCATCTTTGAACCAATCACAGTGACCACGGGGGTTGCATGCTCTCATTGACCGGAAGTGAGTCATGTGTTCACCCTTGTGTTCATGCCCCACCTAAACCAGAAAGACTAGATCTGCAGTGCCTCTCAAGGGGAACACTCTTTGTATTTTAGGCAAGACATTTCTTTGTTAGGCAGGACCTTCTCACACATTGCAGAATATGTGTCATTCCTGAACCTCCTGCCCAACCTAATAAATGCTGGCATTGCTCCCATCCCAAGACATTTTAACAGTCAAAAAGCCCCCAGAAGTTTCCTAATATCCCTTGGGGGACAGTACTGCTCCCAGGTGAGAACCCCTAGTCTAGAGTAAGGTAGGTTGGTCCTTCAAGGGAAAATGATTATTACCAGAAGAAGGATATATCAGTTAGGAGACAAGCTGAGCTGCTATAGCAAAGAGACCCCAAAATACAAACAGGAATAACCTTCTCTCACACACAAACCCTGTGTCCAGGCCGGGCTGGCAGGGCCACTCTGTTCCTGAGGCCATTCAGTGTGTTCCCAGGGCTCTTACATCCCCACCCCTAGAGCCCCGTCATTCTCACGGCCCAGGCTAGCTCGTGCTGCAGCCTCACAGGAGGTGGGACAGGAGAGTCCAGGGCGTGCAGTTTCCTTTGAAAAGGGTGACGTGGGGTTGCACCCATCGCTTCCACGCACATCCGGGAATTTGGAGACAAGACCACACCTGGCTGCAGGGGAGGCTGGGAAATGTAGTCTCCAGCTGATAGCTATAGGTACAGCTGATACTCTGTCACTGGGGTAAAAGAGGTTTTGAGGAGATACCTAGGGATCTGTCCCAAAGTGGGAACAGTGGGTTACCTTCCTCTTCTCCCCCATCTTTAACCCCTAATATCTTCCCACCTCAGTTGCCATCTACCTTGGGATCAAACGGAAACCGCCCCCCGGCTGCTCCGATTCCCCTGGAGTGTGAAGCTGACCAGCTCGCGCCCGCCCGAGGCCCTGATGGCGGCTCTGCGCCAGGCCACGGCGGCCGCCCGCTGCCGCTGCCGCCAGCCACAGCCGTTCCTGCTGGCCTGCCTGCACGGGGGTGCGGGCGGGCCCGAGCCCCTGTCCCACTTTGAAGTGGAGGTCTGCCAGCTGCCCCGGCCAGGCCTGCGAGGAGTGCTCTTCCGCCGCGTGGCGGGCACTGCCCTGGCCTTCCGCACCCTCGTCACCCGCATCTCCAATGACCTCGAGCTCTGAGCCGTCATGGCCCTGGGTCCCCTCCTCTTTTCCTCTCCCACTTCGCTTCGGCAGGAGAGAAAGGGGGTCAAGGAGGGGATTCTCCCTTTGTCATCACTTCAGTTTCCCTGAAATCGGTCTGGGGGCAGAGATTGTCCCCTCTGCTGTTCTCTGGGGCCGCTGGGCAGGAGAGAAGAGCAAAGGGGCTTCACAGGGGAAGCTGGCGCCTTCCTGGAGCCTCCAGCTCGTCCTGTCCCCCCTCACCCTGCCGCGGGTACCTGAGGAAACTTTGGGGGCAGGGGGGGGCAGAAAGGGAAACAGGAAACTTCCATTCCCCCCAACAGCTCAAGAATTAGGCCTTGGGCAGGGGCAAGAAGAGTTGCTGAGCCTAAAGACTGGATGGAGAACTGGGGTGGGTGGGGTTGGGAGTGGGGGTCAGAGAGGCAGATTCCTTCCCCCCCCATCCCCTCCTGCTCGAACCCCCCTTTCCTGCCCCAGGCTGGCGCGGGGCACTTTGTACAAATCCTTGTAAATACCCCGCCCCCTCCCCTCTGCAGAGGCCTCCCGAGGAGCTGCCGCTCTCACCTCCGGTTTTTAAGTTATTACAGCCCCGCCCTCCTCCTGTCAGCCCCTCACCTGCAGCCTGTTGCCCAATAAACTTAGGAAGTCCCCCCTCCCCCACGCTGACCCTGGGGTCTTCCTTCCCTGCCCTCACCTGCAAGTGAGATGAAGAGGAGGTGTGTGACTGGGTCAGTGGTCTCTCCTTTCTGAGCCTCGGGCTTTCTCGTCTGCAGAATGGGAGTAGTGGGGGTGTGAGGGTCAAGGATGATGGTGGAAGAGGGCAGGACAGGACTCGGCCTCATCCACGAGGCCCCAGTTCCTATACCGGACCCCCGTTCATCCATTCACATACCCACCCACATGGTATACTGGACTCTAAGCCACTTCTTACTCCAGCAGTACATTTATTCAATAAACAGTCATTGACCGGTGCCTACTCCATGCCAGGCCCAGTGTGGACACGAGACCCAGGGAGCCCCTGTCTGTCGGGGCGGGAGGGGTGTTCTGATAGACACTAGAGAAACCATTGCTTTGGGGGCCACAGAAGAGAAAGTGAGGGGGTTGGGGGAAGGCACTCCAGAGGAACTGGTGCCGGAGTTGGGCTTTGAAGGATGAGTAGGAGTTGACCAGGTATTGCGTGTGCCCTGGACACAAGCCTGGAAGTGGCAGTGCATGGTATAGCTCAAAGAACTGTGGGTAATTTCAGGGTGGCTGCTATGTTGGGGGTGGGTGGAGAATGAGCAAGAGAAATGCTGTATTAGGACTCATAATCCGTCTACACTTAAGCAAAAAGGTATTTGTTTGCTCATCTCATAGGCCAGGGGTGCCTGACTTCGGGTACATCTGGATCTAGGCAGCAGGCAAGCTCACCTCTGCTTTTTTCAGTGTGAGATTCATTCTAGTAGTTTCATCCATCAGGCACTCCCTGATGGCAGTGATGACCCCAGCAGTTCCAAGCTCTCAACCTTCCAGCTTAGTTGCTGCAGCAGAAAGTCTGCTGATCTTAGATCATGTGATCGTCCCTGGACCAGCTGCTGTGACTCTGGAGTGGCCTGTGCCTAGAACTGGACTTAGAAGGGGCTCCCCAAAGGAAAGTCAAGAGTAGGAGTAGGAGAAGGGAAGTGGAAGCATGATAGACTTAAGCAGTAGAGGGCTGTCCGGTGCAGAAGGGTGGGGCTGCCTCACCTAGGGCCTTGTGGGCCAAAGGGAGCTGGGCTTTCATCCGAGGGCACTGGGGAGCCATGGAGGGTTGCATGCGGGGAAGAGGCTTAGTCAAACTGCCTCAGTTGCCCATTTAGAGCATAGTAGGGTCAACTGTTGTATTCTTCATGGAGCTGACAGGAAAGTCAAATGAGAAATGAAGGGTGGTAAAGATTAAAGAGTGGCCAGTGTTGAAAAATTCTGGGTCTGGGGCAGAACCAAAGTCCTGTCGTGAGTGAGGCCAGAATAGGACTCTGGGCGGAGAGAGAGAGGGAGGGAGGGAGGGAGGCAGGTACCATTTGTGGTAGGTAGGAGGGAGGCAGGTACCATCCTGTGAGCCCTGCCCCCCTCCCCAGTGAGGTCAAGTCTCCCGCCAGCCCCTCCCAAACATACCCACTCCTTCTCCGCATTCCATTGCTACCCCTGTTCTACAGTTGAGAGGGTAGAAAAATGAGGTGAGGGTAGAAAAATGAGGTGTGTGTAGGGGGAACCGACCCTGTCACGAAACCTCAATCCCGGAGGGCTTCCTTTGTGCCCAGCCCTATGCTGGGGACACAGTGGTGACCAAAACAGCCCCAGCCCTGCCCTCATGGAGCTCACAGCCCACTGGAGGAGACAGCCGTGTCCTCAGTGATCCAGAGTGAGCGGGGCTGGTATGGGGGAGTCCAGAGTCCGCAGGAGTGCAAAGGGGGAAACTACCCTAGCCAGGGAGGGCTTCCTGGGAGGGACAGCTTGGCTGTGACGGAGAGAACGATGAGCAGCTAACTAACCAGACACGGCGGGCTGTGGGTCATGTATTCTAGGCAGAGGGAACAGCAGGTACAATGGCTGGGAAGCAAGAAAATACAGGTCCTTCAGCAAATGACACATGACTTGAGTGAGTATAGAGTCACTGTGAGAGATGAGGCTGGAGGTGCCGGCAGGGCCTTGAAGGTTGTGGAGAGGCACCTGGGCTTTGTGCCAAGGGTACTGGGGAGCCATGGCAAGGCTGTAAGGGAGAGGCGGGGGCAGGTTTGTGCTGTGAAGGGAGGGAAGGAATCAGGTCAGAAGAGTAGCGAGGAGGTCAGGACCAGACAGAAGGTGAGGAGAGAAGGGGTGGACCTCAGCCTTATGAGGCGAAATGGGCGGGACAGGCATGGTAGTTGCCGAGTGCCTGGCCTCTGGGTTTGGCTGGCTCAGGCCCTACTGGCTGGAGTGTGTGCGGTCCGTGTGGCCTCAGGGGTGGAGCTGGGATGAGTGATGGGATCGTCATTGGGGGATAGTATTGTAAAGGGCATCCCCATGTCTAACAGGCCCTGCGCGCCTTGACCTTTGGGGGCTCTTCTAACCTTTCTGTTTTGGTAATCTCTCTGGGAACTCTGACATCCCCGGCCCTCAGTTTCCCTTCTGGAAAACGGAGAGATTTCTTGATCTCTAAGGGCCCTTTACCTATGTGACAAGGTTTGAAAAAGTGCCTCCCCCCGGTCCCTGGGGGCTCTGTCTTCTTAACTCTGCCTCACCTTTTCTTCTGAGGCCTTCGTCTCTTTAGGGGCCCACGTGCTATGCCCCAGCAAATGGAGGCCTCAGCCTATGGGGTCAAGTAGAAGTGATTGACGTGGCCAACACCCAATACATGTTCAGATGTTTCTTGACTTCTATTACCTGCTTCTCCCACACGCGACCCCAAGGCCCCTTCCTGCTCTTTTCTGGGACCAAGCTCTCCAAAAGTCCTATCCTTAAAGACTTCACAGGTATGCTCTGACCCAAGCCCCAGTCTGGAGGAGGAAACAGCTTGGGCAGACATTAAGGTGGGAATTGCAGGGTGTAAAAAACAAAAGAGTGTATAGGGGAATCATGGGAAAAGAACTAGAAGGGTGAGCCTTCAGCAAATGGTATGAATTTGTTTGGCCTTGAAGAATCGCACTTAATACGAGAGCGTTCTAGGCGACGTGGGGAGCCATGGCAGGTTCTCGAGCGAAGTAAGGAAAGTTGGAAACACTGGTAGCCGCTGTAGAGGGCTGAAGTCAGATCGCACAGAAGGAGGCCAGTGAAACGCATAATGAAGTAGACAGTGATGAGATGCATGGGGGGTCTCAAACCGGAGGCCGGGGAGCCAGATTCAAGTCTCAGACATTTTCTTTGCCTTCCGTTTCTCCCTCGCGAGGACCCTGTGTTTGAGATCTGAGCGTGAGTGATTGGGAGCCGAGGCTGGGAAGGGCCCAAGCTCGGCGGTGTGACCCTGGACCACACCTCTCCGGGTCTCAGATTCCCCATAGAGCTTTGTAATGTTTGGATCAGACTCTGTACCCTAACTTTGCCTCATTTTAGAGATGGGATAAAGCATGTCTAGCCCTAGGACATGCCTAGAGACGGCAAACCGCTTCGAGGTCACACAGTAGCCAATTACAAAAGTCTTTCCTCCTCCTCTTCCTCCTCCCCCCCCCATAACTATCGCACACAACGCTGAGGCCACCATTGCTTTTATTGGTTGCTTTGAGCGGAGAAAAAGCATGAGCCGCAGGTGAGCCCCGGTGCTCTCCATTAGCAGAGTGCCTGATGGTGGGCGGAGCTCAGGGAAAAAGAGAGGAGAGCATAAGGGAGGTTATTCATTGGCCAGAACCCAGAGAATGGAGCCCATTGGTTGGAACTCTGGTTGGAACTGGAACTCGAAGGAGGGTGGATAGAGCCCCCGGTAGACTAAACCTTTATAGGCGGGACTCCGGGAGAAAGGGGCGGGACAAAGGATGAAGGGCGGGCCTCCGGTGGGTCGGGTCCTCCCTTTGGCTGGGGCTCCAGCAGTCGGCGGCGGTCGGGCAGTGCGCCTACTTCTGGGCGGGGATCATGTCGTCGATGGACTGGCCCTTTTCCAGCTTCTTCTCCATCTCCACCATGAGCTTCACACCATCCACCACCAGCTGCACCTGTTCTACCTCCGACGAGCCCAGCCTATCGGCGTTGGACACGTCGAACACTGAGCCCACGGCGGCCGTGTCCACGCCACCTGCGGGAATAGGAGGCCGGGGCTAAGGAGCGAGCAGAGATGCAGGAGCGGGGCCCGGGACGCAACCCCCGTGCCAACGGCGACTGCCGCATGTACTGAGTGAGTGCCTACTGTGTAAAGGTTAAGTGCACGCAGTTTCCTAAGCGTCTGTCTATTCACGGGCCCACATCTCCGGCTTTAGGTACCTCACCCCTCGACCATCCAGCACGGTGGGTAACAGAGTTGAGCCCTGGAGCCGGGCTGCCTGGGGTCGAATCCTGACCATCCTCCCCTTTACAGATTGGAAAGTGAGGTCCCTAGGCGGCCAGGGACATACACAGTGTATATTAATTATATAACCATGATGGTATATTGACTCATCTGAGATAAGGCGTGCTGATGCCTATTTGCAGAGGAAGGAACTGAAGCTACAGAAGGGCAGCCCTTGCCGACCCCCAGAACTCGTGGGGATGCCCCACCTCCCCTTCAGCCGCCGCAAAGGGCCGGCCCCAGAAGCCGCAGGAGGGGATGTAGGCCGCACCTGTGCCCCGCTTCTGCAGGCGCAGACGAGTGAGGATTTCCTCGAATTTGGGATGCTTGCTCAGGTGCGCTAGTTTCACATGCACGCCTCCACGCAGCCCGGTGCCCAGGTTAGATGGGCAGGTGAGCACGTAGCCCAGGTGCTCGTTCCACATGAAGGGGTGGCCGGCTTTCTTGAAGATCTCCTCAATCTGAGGTGGGGGAGAGGACCCTGGATCAGCGCCGGCGGGCGCCCCCAAATACACCGACAACCCGGACAGGGTTCGGAGGGACAGGGTGTGAGAATGTCAGTAGGGGTAGGATTCCGAGGGGGCGGGTCTGGAAGACCTGGAGGCACGAGATTCTGAGGGGAGGGGCCCGACCGCACAGGTGGTGGCAGGATTCTGAGGGGGCTGGGCTTGAGGACGCCGGGAAGGCGGGTTCTTAGGGGCGGGGCTTGAACATAGGGGTGGGGCCGGTTTCTCAAAGGGCGGGGCCTTGGAAAGCGAGTGGGGTGGGTGCTGAGGGGCGTGGCTTGGGTATAGGGAGGAGCCGGGTTCCGAGGGGAGGGGCCCCGGAAGGCAGCTGGGGTGGTCACGTAGAGTCACGCGAGAGGCAGGCACCCACCTTCTGCAACCCCAAGCAGAAGCGGCGGAAAACCTGCTTCATGTTGCCCCCCTTCTCCATGGAGATGACTCGGAGGTGGTCCTCCTCGTTCACCCACACCAGGAAGCTCTTGTTGTCATTGTGCCTAGGTCGGGCGCAGCAAAAGGCTGAGGAATCAGCTCCGCGGGAACCCCATTCCCCTGCGTCTTGCAAACACATACCCACCGCTAGGGGGCAGCGGGCCTGAAGGGCAAGAGGTGGGAGCACCTCAAAGTCTGAGAAGCTAACACCTGTAGACTCTAATGTCACTGGACCTGTGGAATCTCGAATCCTGGGATCAGTGACTTTTAGGGTCTTAATTCTTTGGACAACATTATAGACTCTTAGAATCTCAGAATCTTTGAAAAACGGAAGCCAGGAATCAGAATTGATAGATCTTCCCATCACATTGTGGCATCTCAGAAAGAGTGTTAGAACTGTAAAACTCTAGGACCTGGAAATGTTTGAAACCACTGAATCACAGAATCGGAAATTAGTGGAATCTAAAAATATTTAAAATCTTGAAATCTTACAACCTACACTCTCCAAATCTTTTGAAACCTAGGTCCGCAAAACCTTTTAAAATCTTTGACCACCAGAATCAGGGATTCAAAGATTCATGGAAAGCCCAGCTAGCTAGCAACAACAGCTGGTAATAAAAATCATACTAATGGCCAATATGAGCACTTACTATATACCAGGCACCTTTTCCAATACTTTACATAAATTAACTCAATTAATCCTCACGAGAACCCCCAAAGCTATGAATTGTCATGATCTCCATATTATAGATGGGGAAACTGGGGCAGAGACATGTTAAATCGTGTGCCAAAGGTCACACAGCTAGTAAGCGGCAGCGCTGGGATTTGCATCCAGGGAGTCTGGTTCAAGTCTAAGTTTCAAGTTTCCCAAAATGTGACATGCAGACCACAGGGTGGGCAGGGGTGGAAGGCAAGATCATTCTGGATAATTACTGTTATGGTCTTGACTTTGGTGGAAAGTCATGGGAAGGCTGGAGGAGGCAGGGGAGAAGGGGGCCATAGGGCAGGGGCGCCTCACCAGATGCCACGGGCATCGGGCCAGTCTCGGGCCATGCCTGAAGCCAGCAGCAGCGGGGACACGGGCTTGTCAAATAGGAAGTGGTCGTCGATGAGCTGCTGTTGTTCCTTGTCTGTCATGTTCTTCAGAGGATAGTATTTCCCCTTGAACTCTCCCGTCAGGCTGTTGAGGGCTGAGGGGCCGCAGGAAGGAGTGGTCAGCAGCCTGCCCCACCTCAAGTGGGGCGCAGGCCCACACTGCTACCCCTAACGGGCCTGGACCTTGGCCCTCTGGAGGTGCTAAAGGCGCCTAAACACTGTGTCTAAACCCAAATTCATGACCCCTCCCCAAAACGTGCTCCTCCCCTGTCTGCCCTGGGAAAACCCACACCAAGTGCTCAAGACAAAAGACATGGATTCTCCCCTTCCCGCCACCAAGCCTCACATCCAGTTCACCTGCGAGCAGTAGTGTGCTGGTGCCTGCTCCTGCTGGCTGGCAGGACAGGGAGTCAGAGTCTCAGGAATCCGGGAGCCATCAGTAAACATTATTATAGTATAGTATTTATAGTATTTGTACATATTCATATGTATTCATAATACATAGTAAATATGTAGTATGTGTATAATAAATATATTTATATAATACATATACATATTTTTATATATTTTATACATTATTTGTATAATACACCACATAATATATTCTATATCCTATACTATATACTATATTATGTTGTTAAAAATAAATTATAAAAACTTACAGTTAAATAAATTATATTTAAAACATAGGGAATAAATACTCAGAACTATCACTTTCTAATGATTTTACTACACTTACTATTTTCTATGTTCTTGAAGTTATTCTCATCCACTGTAGCTGTATGTTGGAAATGCTACATAACGATGTGCTACTGCACGTTTCCTCCCATTGGCCAGCTCTGTATGATGTCACGTGATTAGCTTACAATTGGCCACAGAAGGAGAGTTTACACCAGAGAAATTGGTAGTTGCTGGCTGCAAATCAGCGCTTGGTTTTTTTCTTTGTTTGGGTTTTTTGTTTTTGTTTTTTCTTTGAGAGCCAATTGTTAAACATTTAGCAGAACAACACTGCCTGCCAGCCCTAATAGTTCTACCTCCCAAACATACCCACTCTTTCTCCCCATTCCATAGCTACCCCTCACCCCCCAACCCGGACAGGTGCAGTTTCCCCCTCTCAGCCTCTCTCCTACCTTTGCCCACTGTCTGCTCCTTGCACAGCAGCCAGAGGGACCCATATTAGTCTGAACCTGTCCCTCCTCTGCTCACCACCCTCCCATGCTTTCCTTCTCCCACAGGGTCAAAGCCATAGTCCTCCCAACAGCCCACGAGGCTCTGCACAACCTGGCCACCCACACCCCTCTGACCTCATCTCCTCCCCTCCTGCCGTCAGCCACTTGGCTCCAGGCACACTGGTCTCCTTGCTGTTCCTCCAGCACACCTTCCCACCCCAGGGCCTTTGCACTTGCTGTTCCACCTGCCTGGGATTCTTCCCAAGGTTGGCTTCTTCTTGGCAGTCAGGTCTCAACTCCTTTCTAACGTAGTTCCCGCCAGTCATTCTGTGCCACAACCTTTGTTTCTTGGCTTCATGGCATTTTGGAATTATCTTGTTCTTTTGTTGGTTTCTGTGTTTCCTCTTATCTCCCCACCAGGCTGACAGCTCTGTGAGAGCAGTGACCTTGTCCATCTTATTCATCACAGGAGCCCCAGCTCCCCACACAGAGCCAGAACAACCATATGTGTTTGCTTAATGGATGAGTGGATGGATGAATAGATGGACGAAGGTCAGGACCCTGGCGCAATTGGGTGTCAAGTCTTGACAGCACCCCCAGGCTTCCACCAGGGGTAATGCTTCCAGCTGTCAGTCACCAAGTACTCATGACTTCCCAAGTTCTTTCAGTGTTTTGGAAAATGGGGGCCCAGGGGAGTCCAGAGATCTGCCCACGGAGGAGCAGAGCCACAGCTGGGGGACCCCGGCAGTGTGTGGGGTGGGAGCTCTCACCTTCCACGGCGAGTTTCTCCACGGCCCGGCGCTCACCGCGGGAGCAGTGGGGGGGCAGCGAGAAGCCCTTGATGCTGCGGCCCGTGCGGACACGGCTGCTGATCACGTAGTTGGGGTCCAGGTCGTCTCCACCCTAGAGAATGGATGGGGGGTCAGGGCGGGGCGGGCCATCCTGTGAGCCCTGTCCCCCTCCCCAGCGAGGTCAAGTCCCCCGCCAGGCCCTCCCAGCTCTCTCAGGCTCTCTGCTGCTGCTTTGGCTTCTCCCTCCCCACTGGCCTCCCTCCCCACCACACCCCTTCTCTCTCTCTCCCCATTTTTCTCTCTCCATCTCTGTCTCTGTCTCTCCCTCTTCTACATGTCTGTTTTGTACCTGCCTCCCTCCCTCCCTCTCTCTCTCTCCCTCCCTCCCTCCCTCTCTCTCTCTCTCTCTGTCTCTCTCTCTCCCCCTCTCCCCACCCCCACTGCCCTCAGCCCCATCTCCTTGCCTGACTTCGTGTCTCTCTGTCCCTCTCTCTTCCCATCTCCCTCTGTGTTTCTCTCCATCTCTGTTCGTCTCCCTGTCTCTCTGGGTGTCTCCCCCACCTCCTCCCTTCTCCTCATCCCTCTACCCTCTCTCTCCCGCCCCTCCCCTCCCCTGGGGGCAGCCGACCTTGAGGTTCTCGTGGTTGAGGTCGGTCTTGTGCTTGTCGGTGGGTTTGTAGCCCCCGTGCCGGTCCTGGATGATGGGGTCAAAGAGGTCCTTGAAAACCGTGTAGGACTCCTCGTCACCAGCCACACAGCCCACGGTCATGATGAAGGGGTGACCTGGGGGGGTCGGGGGGGAGGTCAGAGGCGCTCATCCCCAGCAAGGAAGGCCTGGGCTCCTGGGTCCAGTGTAGACTGTGCACGTGCGCGTGCGCGTGCAAGGGAATTCACTCGACACCTCTGGGTCAGAACTGAGAAAGCTGAGGGTTGGTAGGAATGGGGAGGGAAGGCTGGGAAAAGTCAAGGTGGCATCTGGGGGGGGTGGGAGGAAGGCTGCGGGCAGAACAGAGGAGAAGGAGTCTGGGGGGCCAGTTACTAAAACTATTACCATGTCAGAGTCCCCAAATCATGGAATCTTCTCCTAAAAAATT
This sequence comes from Pseudorca crassidens, assembly GCF_039906515.1. NCBI lineage: Eukaryota > Metazoa > Chordata > Mammalia > Artiodactyla > Delphinidae > Pseudorca > Pseudorca crassidens. Next base: position 11,261,264 of record NC_090315.1, on the reverse strand, counting down.
TCAGAACCTTAAACTATCAGCCCCCACAGATAATAAGAGACTTGAAAGACCCTCTTATTTCCCAAGTGGGGAAACAGAGGCCTGGAGAGAAAGGGCCTCTCCCCTCAATCACACCATGAGTTGGGGGCTAAGGCTAGAAGCCGGGCTCCTGCCCAGTTCCACTCGCCCTGGAGGGGTGTCCTTGGAGAAGGAAGCACAGGGCTTATGATACCCCCTGTCAGAGTCTGAGTGCAGACGTTGTGCCAGGCGCCACTCCATGTGTACTGATGCCTATGTTTTCCCAACGTGGGTGCCCATTTTGCAGGTGAGGAAACTGAGGCCTGGGAGGTGCATTAGCTTCCTCAGGGGAGTCTCACATTATACTCCTGCACATTTAGCGAGTGGTTTACCGCGAGCCGGACCCTGTCCCAAGCACCTCACCCATCTCAACTCCTCTGTTTCTCACAGCAGCCCCATGGGTATGGTCCCCATTTTACAGATGGGAAAACTGAGACCCAGGGAGGTGGGATGGAGGCCTGGCAGGCAGCCTCCAGAGCAGCCCCCGGCCTTCTGGTCCCTGTGATGCTCCACTGAGGAGGCTTACCTGGGTTGTCCACACCTGTCTGGATGACGTCGTCCAGAGTGAAGCCAGAGGGCGTCTCCTTGTCCCGCAGCTTCTTGTAGAGCTCGGGGTTCAGTACCTTGGCCATGTGGTTGTTATGTTTGCTGAGGTCTGGGTATTCCTCCTCAGACTTGAAGTTCAGCTTGTGTTTGTTGTGGGTGTTACTGAACGGCATGGTGGCGGCGTGGGGGACCTGGTGGGCTGGGCCGGAGGAGAAGATTAGCTCACATCCAGTAGAGACCAGCCAAAGAACAGAGCCGGGCTCTGGGGTCAGGCAGGCCTGAGGGTCAGTCCTGACTCCTGTGCTGTGTGACTTGGAGCCAGAGGGATCCCCTCTCTGAGCCCCTGCATCTCGACAGGATGTATCAAGAGTTTTGTGTTAGGATCTTAGCTCCACCGCATCCTGGCAGGTGACCTTAGACTAGTAACCTTGCTAGAGACTCAGTTTCTCCAGCTGGAAAATGGAGGGGGGAACCCCTCAAGCCAGAGTAGTCATCATGGCATGGGTAAGAGTGTAGGTTCTAGACTCAGACAGCCTGGCTTTGAATGCCAGCTCTGCCACTTACAACAAGCTGTGTGACCTTGGGTGAGTTGCTTAACCTCTCTGTGCCTGAAAGTACTCACCTGTAAAATGCGGGTATAATAACATTCACCTCATGGAGGTGTTGGAAGGATGAAGTGAGTTAATTATGTAAAGCACTTGGAATAGTGCCTGGAACACAATAATCACTTTTTTGCTCAGCTATTATTATTGTTGTTGTTGTTATTTTAAACTGTGAGGAGCTGGTGAGAAGATGGAGGGTGTTGCTGGCAATGAGTGTGTGAGCAGAAAAGGGACATTCTCTCCATAAAACTTCTTGGGTGCTCAGTCGAGGGATGAGGGGCAGGGTGGGAGTGATGGCTGGGTGCCTGCCCCCACCTCTGTTTGCTGACATCTCTCCTGCAGGGCACAGTAGAAGAACAGCTCAGCCTCTGAGTTTGACAGAACCGGGTTCAATTCCCATCTATGCCATTTCCGGGCTGTGTGACCCCAGGCCAGTTACTCAGCCTCTCTGAGCCTCTGTCCTCTTTGAACTGAACGCTCCCCATGGGGGTGCTGGGAGGATTCTTTGAGCTCAAGCGTGTGGCTGGTTGAGCACAGGCCCCAGCGTGTAGTTGGGGCCTGATACCTAGAGGGGTGGCTGCTATTATTGCTATTATTACTGTTATCCACAAGACCCAGAAGGAGGAGGGACCCCTTGGTGGTGGTGGTAGGGATGGGATACTCATTCCCAGCTCCAGGAATGGGAAGCGGGTAGGATGGTGGGAAGGAGACGGGGACCAGGGTGAGAGGAAGGCCGAGGCATCAGGCCAAGGGGGATGGAAACCCACGAAAGCCTTTGGAGTTGATGTCCAGGGCTGGGGATTTATTTTTAGAGTCTGGCAAACTCCTCCTTCCCCACCGCCACCCCCCGCATGCCAGGGGCTCGGCTTGCACCAAGTCAGCAGGCCAGAAACAGGTGGGCCAGGGTGGCCAGGAGGATATGCATTCAGGCTGTGGGGCTCAAGGGCTTTCCACCCAGAAAGCCCCCTTCAGGGCATGTCCCCACCCCCATCCCTGCTAGGGACAGGCCAGGAGAAGGCACAGAAGCAAGGTTGGTGAGCCCAAGAGACACCAGCAGTCATAGCCCCAGAGCCCCGCACACACACGTCACCACGGACCCCCCAGATCACACCGTACACGGACCCACACTCGCACACATCCAAGCTCAGGGACACACCCAGGATACAGGTACTTATGCAGGAGCCACGGAAAGTTAGACACAAGGTCACACTGTGTGGAACGCTATAGGGACCCACGAGGTCACCAACGCAAAGACCCCACAGTCCCTGCCGTCGCAGAGGCCCTGACAGGTGACACACAGACACCTCCCACAGTTTATGGTACCCAGTTCTGGTGAAAAACCATCATGAACAAGGCCTGGCCCAAGCCCCTTGCAGGGGGTGACAGCTGGCAGCTGTCAAGACTCCTTCCCATTCTGGAAACCCTCCCCAGGACCCTGTGCCACAGAGATCACAAGTTACACCGGGAGTCAGGGGCTCACAGGTGGAGGGGACTCTCTGACACAAGGTCCACCTTGCCACACACTGACCCGCCTGTGTGCAGGAGGACATGGGGGAGGACACGTAAGACCCCTTCCAGAGCCAGCTTGGACTCTGATTCCAGAGGAGGACCCCACTCTGGACCCCACCCCAAATCCCACCCCAGGCAGTACCTGGCTGGGATGTGCTGACAGGGGCTGTCTGTGTCCTGGAGGCAACACTGACCCAAAGGAAAGGCCCACAGCCCTGGCCTTATATAGGGGGGAGCCCGGGCTGTGCTATTGGCTGGGAGGGGCTGCCCCCCGGGACAGGGCTGGAAGGCAGCTGAGCCTCTCACCTCACCGCCCAGGCATCGTGCCCACCCGGAACCCAGGCATGCCTCGCGCCCATCCCCATGGCCTTGTATGGGCCGCCCCAGGGTCTGGGCCCAGACCCCCCCCCAACCCCCATCACCACCAAGCTGGTCCCCCGACCAAGTGCTGAGTCGGGCTGGCGGGGACAGCTGGCCCCCCGCCGGGGCCACGGGATAGTGTCAGGGAATGTCCCAGGAACGTAGAAGCCACCCCCCCCGGCCCTCCGCTGGGCCACCAGCCTCTCCTCAGCCCCCAGCGGCCTTGACCCCAGCAAACAGCAGGTCCTGAGCCCTAGCCCTGGGGAAACTTGCAATGGCCCCTGAAGGTCAGGTATCTGGTTTTCCAGCAGAGGAAACAGAGATCCAGAGAGGCTGTGTGATTTGCCTGCTGTCACCCAGCTACAGGGAGTATCTGACCAAAGCCGAGGTGGGAACAGGGGTGACCTGAAACCTGTGCTTGGATGTACTTTCCTCCTTGGGAGCGGGTGGGAGGGAAACTGAGGCTGGGCTGAGTTGGGGCGGTTCTAACTCAAAGCCAGGTTGGAGGCGGTGGTCACCTTTCCCACTCCAGGCCACCCGCCTGGTGACACTGGGAGATTTCCGCTGTGGAGGGGACAGGGAGGGACGTGGCCTGCCGGGAAGGGAGGTTATTTTTAGAGCTAGCTCGCTGTGTTCTCTGGGGGACCCGAGGTGCTGGGGATGGGGGGGCGCGGGGGCAGGTGTGAGGCGGTGGGGTCACCACGTGTCCGGGCTAATTATAACCAGGCGTCTCGGGTGTCCCCAGGCCTCGCCTCCTTACAAGGGCAGCCGCGAGCCCGGGAGACCAGCCCCACCCGCAGGGGAAGGGGGCTGGGTGGCGGCTCAGGTCAGAGCGCAGGACTCGCTCGGATCCGGGCTCTCAGCACCTCGACCGTGACGGGGGACCTCAAGGGCCGAGGATGAGATTCTGCGGAAATGGGACGGCACAGAGGAAACTGCTTCCTCCGCCTGGAAGGCGCCAAGACTTGGGCAAGCGGGGTCAAGTCCAGGGAGGAGGAGGTTCAGGGAGCGCCCGGATTGAAACAAAGAAGAGAACGTTCCTTTCCCTCTGAGGTTCCTCCCTCCTCCCCGGTCTTCCCCACTTCTTCCCAGGCATAGGGGCACTGATCTAGGGAAAGGGGACCCTCTCTACCTCTCCCTAGGTTACTATTGGGATGGGGAGCTGCCTAGAAAACTTTTCCTTGGGGCCTAGCCCCTGATCTCTCCACCAACGTCCCCTTCCCAGTAAGGTCAGAGTGACAAAGTTCTCCTTCACAGTTAGGGAAACTGAGGCCCAGAGAACTAAAAGGAACTGGTCTAGAATTATGCATTTATCATTTCAACAATTATTTATTAAGCACTTAATGGGAACACAGCAGAAAATAAGCAAAACCCCTGCCCTCGTGGAGGTGACATTTCAGTGAGAGTAAACAAGTCAATATATGCTCTAATGTCAGGGACAATGGGTCTTTGAAGGAAAGTGACAGAGGGTAAGGGATGAGAGTGATGGCACAGCAGAGGAGATCAGGTCAGACCTCTCTGGGGAGGTGACATGCGAGCAGAGACTGGAGGGAGCCAGCCATGTGGAGATCTGGAAGAGGGACAGCAGGTGCAAAGGCCCTGAGGTGGGAGTGGCTTGGCATATCTGAGAGACAGGGAGATGGCTGGAGGGCTGGAGCAGATGGGGCAGAGGGGAGAGTGGGAGGGAGAAGATGATGTTGGAGAGAAGCCAGGAGCAGACCTATAGGGTCCTAGGGGCCGTGGAGGAGTTTCCATCCCACTGTGAGTGGGATAGGAGTCCCTGAGGGCTATGAGCAAGGGAGAGACAGGATCCAGCCACATCACACACAGCTCAGCCCCCTGGACCCCTAATAACCCCTTGTGTGGACATTTGACATTCCTTTTGGCCACAGCATCCGAAGCCCTTTCTGTGTCTGGGGAGCCCCCCACCCTCTGACCACCTCCCTTGGAGAAGCCAAAAATGTCAGAAACTCAGTTTCCCATAATCCTTTGCAGCAATGGTCCAGTCATGTGACCAGGGCTGAGCCAATCAAACACTCCAGCAGACTTTGTATCATAAGCTCTACCTCCTTTATCTTCTTTGAGTCTCACAGAAACAGTTGACCTTGGGGAGCACTATAATCTCCATCATATATCTTCCTCCCACTCCCAGCCCCTGAGCCCTTCAGTCTCCAAGGCCTGTCCATCCCTCCTACCCTAGCTCAAGACCTCCACATTCACTCCTGCCCTAGCCTCCTCGCTGGGCTCCTGCCCCAGTGTTGCCCTGTCCCACCTACTCCCTACTTGCTGACCTCTCCTGCTCAGAACCTGCCATGGCTCCCCAGTGCCCTCAGGATAAATGAGTATTTGTTGACTAAGTAAATAATAGTAGCTTTATCAGTTATTTGGAAACCCCTTCACCCAGCTTAAGCAGAAAGGGCTTTCCTACCAGATATTAGGTGCTCACAAAATTGTTGGAAGGGCTGAAGGAGCAGGCTCTAGGCTGGGTGAGGTTGGAGAGAAGAGGCAACACCTCTTGCCCCCAGAATCATGCTTCCTCTGAAAAACTGGATGTGCTAGAAGGAAGTTAGCATGAATATTGAGTGGCCACTCCACAGTCTCCACCCTAACAGTTAACTCTCATGGAGCACTCCTATATGTCAAGTACTAGGCTAACTGCTTTACATATAGTAGCTCATTTAACATTCCCAACAATAAGGCTCAGAGAGGCTAAGTGACTTGCTCAAGGTCACACAGCTGGGAAGGGGCAGAGCTGGGAATCAAACTGGCACAGGGCTGCTGAGAGTGGGTTCAGGCTTTGGTAAAGATAATTTTCAGGCCTCTCAGCAAGGTCAGACAATATTGTCAGCCCAGAGTCTCTTTCTGGGTCTTTAGGCCCTGACAATTTGTACCCACATCTCCTTGCCCCCTTCACCACCCTAGCAGTCTGGTTTCAGGATTCAATCACTGTATGTGTATTAACCAATTTAATTCTCCAGCAGTCCTGTGAGGTAGATATGCAAATTTTACAAGTCAAGAAAGTGAAGCCCAGAGAAGTTGAGTCACTTGCCCAAAATCACACAGCTGGGAAGTAGCAGAACCAGACTGGACGGAGTAGTCATTCCCTTCCTGATTCCACCTGTTCATGCTAAAGCCTCATTTTACAGCGGATGGATGCTGAGACTGGAAAAGGGCAAGGGATCGCAGACTTCTGGTATCCTCCGGTGGCAGAAGGTACAAGAGAGCTTTGTGGGATCTCTCTTATAAGAGCACCAATCCCATTCATGAGGGCTTCTCCTCCTACTAATACCAAAGGCCCCAGCTATTAATGCTATCACCTTGGAAGGTTAGGATTTCAACATATGAATTTTGGGAAAACACAAACATTTAGATCATAGCACCAAGGTATATTGCTAAGTGGCGGGGTGGGGGGGGGGAAGAAAAAGGTATATATATATACCTGTTGCCACAAAAATGCTGTGAAACACACCACCCCAAAATGCAGGAACTTTGAAATGGATGTGGGGTTGACTGACAGTTGGCTGATTCGGGCTGGGCACAACTGGGAAGCTTTGCTCCATACTCTTATGTTAAAAACAAGACAACGGGCTCAAATGCTAAGCCCCGTGTCACCAAATCAAGACTTAATGACAGTGTCGGCTCTCCTGGAGATGGAATCTTAAACCACCCACTCAGATCAGCACTAGTTAGGTAATCTGCCTGATAGACCCCTGCCGTCCCTAAAGGAAAGTGACCTTGCAATAACCAGCCTGCTTTTTTTTTTCTGGGTACAACTTTCCTGTTTCTGCTCCCTTCCACCTATAAAAGTCTTTCATTTTGTTTAGTTCCTCGAAGCTCCTTTCTGTCTGCTAGATTGGATGCTGTCTGATTCGAATCGATTTTTGCTCAAACTCAATACAATTTTAATATACCTCAGTTTATCTTTTAACACTACAGAGACGTTGTGGTGTGTGGGCCAAAGGGGGAGCAGCCATGCAGGGGAAGCTTTTCTCATGCCTGTGCCTGGGCGCAAAAGGCAACGTTCAAGGCCCCTTAGGTCGAAGCTCAGAACTGGCATGACTGGTACTTGTGCCACTCTGCTTGCTATTGACTAAAGTAAGTCACACGACCCCACTCAAAGCCAAGGCCATTGTTCAGTCTACCTCCATGGGTAAGGTTTTTCTCATTTGTGTTTTTCTTAAACGGTCACTCGTTCTCAGACATCCACATACAATTCATATCCCTGGAAGATCTCAGGAAGGATATTAGAAACTGGTAATCATGTTGGCTTCTGGGAAGAGTGGGGATCACGGAGTGACAAAGACCTACTTTTCACTCTGTAGTCTTTTGTTCTCTGTGAACATCCTTTCTGACAGCACTTTACTTCTTAAATTAAAAAAGGGAGTAAATATAATTCACACTGCTGTATGTTATATGAAAGTTAAGAGAGTAAAAATAAATAAATAAAAATTAAAAAGGGGGGAGGCTTTTTAAAAACTATGGCCAAGAGATGAAAATAGAAAAGCCCCCATTGCATCTACCCATTTTCCTGACATGGCAAACTGAGGCCTTAAGTGATTAGATGGGGATTTTGTTGAGTGCCTGCTTCTTTTTTTTTTTTTGTCACTAGTTAATATGAGTTTATTTGGGATGATTTTGATTTTAGAAGGAAGACAAGTTCAAAGAATGGTTTGATAGAAAATGAAACCAGGAGTTAGTTGTAAATGGATGGACGTTGAAAATACATTTATAAGCTAAAAGGTATGACAAATTTCTACCCAGTGTCTCTTTTGTTTTGTTTTCTAATTTATTCTATTGAAGTATAGTTGATTTACAATGTCATGTTAATTTCCGCTATACAGCACAGTGATTCAGTTATATATATATATCTAGGTATACATTCTTTTTCATATTCTTTTCCATTATGGTTTATCATAGGATATTGAATATATCCCTGTGCTATACAGTAAGACCTTGTTGTTTATCCATCCTATATATAATAGTTTGCATCTGCTAATCCCAAACTCCCACTCCATCCCACCCAGTGTTTCTTTTTTTTTTGACATAAGCTCTTTTTATTTTTTTAATTAGCTGTGCTTTGTCTTTTTTTTTTTTAATAAATTTATTTTATTTATTTATTTATTTTTGCTTGTGTTGGGTCTTCGTTGCTGCCTGCAGGCCTTCTCAGGGCAGTGGATTCTCTTGTTGTGGAGCACAGACTCTAGGCACGCTGCCTTAGTTGCTGCAGGGCATGTGGGATCTTCCCCGACCAGGGCTCGAAACCGTGCCCCCTGCACTGGCAGGCAGATTCTTAACCACTGCGCCACCAGGGAAGTCCCCACCCAGTGTTTCTTAATGGATACTTCAAAATGAAACAGTTTGAGATCTTCACATTTGGTTGCTGCATTTTTATTTAATTAATAACTGTCTTGGCCATTTTTCATCTGGTAAAGCAACCTAACCAGGAAATATTCAGGGAAGCATTACTCACCCTATTGCCAATAAATTAGAACATGGCAACTGAAGACATCTGAGTTTGGTTGGTCCTTGATCTTTTCATGGACCATTAGGAATAATTTCCACAGCGTTCTTGCAAGTGGAGGAAAAAGGTGGAAATGCTAAAAAAATTGAGTCCAACAGAGAAGGCGACCAGGGAATTGGTTATGCTTTGACTGAACTAGAGCTGCCCTCCCCCAGCTAGAATCAAGTTCAAATGCTGACTGCCTTGTTGCCTGTGGTCTTGGGTGAGGGATTTCTCCTCTCTGAGCTTCAGTTTCCTCCTCTTTCTTTCTTTCTTTCTTTTTTTTTTTTTTTTGCGGTACACGGGCCTGTCACTGTTGTGGCCTCTCCCGTTGCGGAGCACAGGCTCCGGACCCGCAGGCTCATCGGCCATGGCTCACGGGCCCAGCCGCTCCAGGGCATGTGGGATCCTCCCGGACCAGGGCACGAACCCGTGTCCCCTGCATCGGCAGGCGGACTCTCAACCACTGCGCCACCGGGGAAGCCCTTTCTTTCTTTATTTTTCAGCCAAAGATGCTTCTACTTTATTTTCAATTCTCACCATTACAAGTGTTGGATTCTGCAAGATCATAGTTAAAACACTTTGGTGTAGGATATCAATTTTACACATAATGGCTGGATCTTTTAAAAAGCCAATTTTGGGCTCTGGTGTTAAATTAAATTTTATATGAATACATGAATTTGAAACTCAAAAACAACCTAAATGATAAAAAGAACTCATCAATACATTTATATTCTCGATCATAAATGATACATAAGTAAGAATTCAACTATTTTTACATCTGCAAGTCAGATGCTATCAAGCCAACTGCCACGTACCATCCGTAATCCTCTTACATTTTTAACTCAAAGACAAATAGGAAGATTCAGTACATTTTAATTTCCCAAATGTTCTCAGAAAATGATCAGAAGCATCCTCCAGTTGTTTTTTTTTTTTTGAATTTTATTTTATTTTTTTATACAGCAGATTCTTATTAGTTATCCATTTTGTACATATTAGCGTATAGACGTCAATCCCAATCTCCCAGTTCATCCCAACCCCCCACCCCTGCCACTTTCCCCCCTTGGCGTCCATACGTTTGTTCGCTACGTCTGAAGCATCGTCCAGTTTTCAAACACAGTTGGGTAAATCCATTTACCCCACGGGAACTACCTGTGTGTGTTGGAAGGTAGTAGTGAAAGACTACGATCCTCTGCGGTAGTGATGCCCTCAATGCGGAAGCCTTCCCTCTTCACATGAAGCGTGTGAATAACAGGAAGGGACAGAGTCCCCTTCATTATTTCCTCAACTATTTGTGTTTTCATAGGATTTTAAATGCCTGATTTCAATTTTACAACAACAATACCAATATTCATTCTGAAAGGTAATCTTATCTTCCAAGCAGCAGATATTAACAACTTCCAACATGATCTCTAGGAACAATTTGAAGTTCTCTTTTTTTTTTTTTTTTGGCCACACAGCTTGCAAGATATTATTTCCCCGACCAGGGATCGAACCCGTGCCCCCTGCAATGGAAGCGCAGAGTCATAACCACTGGCCTGCCAGGGAAGTCCCTAATTTGCAGTTCTGAACCATGCTTTGGAAAAACATTTCCAGCAGTCTGTGCAGGATTTATGCCTATTCCATTATGGGTAATAATTGCAGTTATTGGATGTTGCAGGAACTTTAAATTCTTCTGTTGCGAACTTTAAGACTGCTGTGAAAGGTGTACTTTTGGTAACACAGAGTACTTTGTGGGGCAGCTGAGAGTCTGACGTCAGAGTGATCTTAAAGAAAACCTTTGACATGGCAGAGCCAGTCCAGAGACCCCACCGATTCTACCGGCTAGCCCCACGTCCTCTGAAGTGCAGCCTGGCCCAGTCTCCTCCTTTTTAGATATGGCAAGTAAGAGTGCCTACCTCAGAGGGTGGCTGTATGGATTCAGGGGCTCTGCTACTCCTTGGCTGTGTGATCTTGGACAAGTCACTTAACCTCTCTGTGCCTCATCTTCTTCACCTGTGGAATGAGGACAATCATAGCAGGTTGGTGTGAAGGTGAACAGAATTAATCTACAAGGCAAGACCTGACATAGGGCCTGTCTTGGGTAAGAACTCAGGAATGCCAGCCCCAGCTGACGCTGTGCAAAAGTGCTTGGCACAGGGCCAGCCCAAATGCTATGTGATGAGTGCAATCATCCCTGTTTTATATTTATTTATTTATTTATTTATTGGCTGCCTTGGGTCTTCGTTGATGCACGTGGGTTTTCTCTAGTTGCAGCGGGCGGGGGCTAACTTCATTGCGGTGCCGGGCTTATCGCGGTGGCTTCTCTTGTTGCGGAGCACGGGTTCTAGGCGCGGGGGCTTCAGTAGTTGTGGCTCGCGGGCTCAGTAGTTGTGGCTGGTGGACTCTAGAGCGCAGGCTCAGTAGTTGTGGCACACGGGTTTAGTTGCTCTGTGGCTCGTGGGATCTTCCCAGACCAGGGCTCGAACCCATAGTCCCCTGCATTGGCAGGCGGATTCTTAACCACTGTGCCACGAGAGAAGTCCCCATCCCTGTTTTATAGATGAGGAAATAGGTGCTCAGAAAATCATGGCTTGCCCCAGGTGACATGGAAAGGAAATGTCAAGACCAGGATTTGAATGCAGATCTACCTGGCTCCAATTCCCTCCCACCCCCTCACCCCACATACACACACAGTGTTTACCATGTGCCACTCTGTTCTAAGCCTTTTACAGGGATTACTCGTTAATCCCCACATCAGCCTCACAAAGTAGGTTACACATGTGAGTCCATTTCTACAGATCAGGAACGTGAGGACCAGAGAGGTTAGTTCCTGGCTCAGGGGTCACACAGCCAACAAATGACAGAGCAGGGATTTGCACCTAGGTCATCTGGCTCCAGTCCCTGCACTGCTTCGTAGTAAGCTTGTGGCAGTTCCAGAACCAATGTCCTGTGTCCTGAGGTCAGAACAATGGGGGACAAGGACTCAGCTGCCGCCTTCTACCCTGTTCCCTAGAAATACCTGGAGAAGTTAGAGCGTGAGTTTGAGTCTTATTTTCCATCAGTCAGTCAACAACCATTGTCCCGAGTGCCTTCTCTGTGTTCGGGCTGTGCTGGGTAGCACTGGGCACACAGCAGGGACTGAGACTGCCTTGGCTCTGTCTTCCCTCCTGGGTCTTACAGTCCTGCATGGGAGACAGAGAAGTGATGACCCAGGATGGGCATGGCTGGAACATGGGAGCCCAGGAGGTTGCAGGAGTCCAGGAAAGGCGTTTCCTCCAGCCTCGGGGTGGTCTGAGAGAGCCTTCGGCAGGAGGGAGCATCTGCATGGAAGCTCGGAGAACAGGGGAGTAGAGAGCCGCGCGGGAATCTGGTGCCTGGTCTACGGACCAACAGCGCCCTCTTCTGGAAGTATCCTTTAGTGCAGCGACCGGTGTACTGCCAGGGTTTGGCAAAGCTCGCCTTGAACCAAATTCGATGATGCTAGAATCCTGTGCGCCCAGCTTTGGCCAATTTATGTTTCTAGGACTTGATTCATTGAGTCAGTCACTCAACAAATATTTATTGAGCACCTAATTGGCGCCAGGTTGTTCTAATGCTAAAGATACCTATTTATTGAGCATCTAATTTGCGCCAGGTTGTTCTAATGCTAAAGATACCGTGCTGACAATACAGAGCCCTGCCCTCAGGGAGCTGGCATTCTAGTGGGGGAGAACCAATAATGTAACACCATAAAATCAGTAGGTAATATTTGCTAAATGCTTCCGATCCATACATTAACGCATTCAATGCTTACAGCCTCGGCTTCCCTGGTGGCGCAGTGGTTAAGAATCCGCCTGTCAATGTAGGGGACACCGGTTCGAACCCTGTTCCGCGAAGATCCCACAAGCCACGGAGCAACTAAGCCCGTGCGCCACAACTACTGAAGCCCGCTGCGCCTAGAGCCCGTGCTCCGCAATAAGAGAAGCCACTGCAATGAGAAGCCCGCGCACTGGTAGTCCCCGCTCGCCGCAACTAGAGAAAGCCCGCGTGCAGCAACGAAGACGCAACACAGCCAGAAAAAATATTCTCACAGCCTTTGACTACCCCATTTTACAGTTTAGGGAAACGGAGACAGAGTGGTTACTTGTCCAAGGCCTGCGCAGCTAGTAAGTACTGAAATCGGATGTGAACTCAGAGCTCAATTTTCAGCCTCACCGATAATGTGATGTAAGACAACATAGTAATTATAATGTTACACGAAATAATTTTAGGTCCTGCAAAGTTTTGTGAACAAAATCAAGGAGAGAAATGAGGTCGTGTTTTGGTGGGAAGGTGTAATTTAGAAGAGACAGGCAAGGGAGGCCTCTCGGAGTAAGCGGCCTGTGAAAAGGGACCAGACAAACGTCGAGATCTGTGTGGAGAGATGTCCAAGCAGGGCGCACAGCCAAGGCAAAGAGCCGGCGGCTGGCACTGCAGGAAGGCCATCCGTCTGGGATCCAAAGTTTCCAAGATTCTAGTTTCGCTGAGACTCTGGTTTCCAGGCCTCCTAGGCACTGGAATCATCTCAGATTCGACGTGCCCTAGAGGCTACCGGCTACGCGCACGCGAAGTTCTGCGGTTGCCTTAGGGCCGGGGCCGCAGCGCTTAACTTTCCCCGGGCTGTGGGCGGGGTCTGTCTCACCTGTGGGGGCGGGGCTCCGGGCCGCCCCACCCCCTCCGGAGGACCCGCCCGCGGCCCGAGACTCGCTGCGCAGCTGGAAGCGGCGAGGCGTGCGCGGCGGACGGGCGCAGCGCGGCGAAGCAGGACCAGGAGCTGTCTGCGGTCAGGTGGGCGCCGGGAATGCGGGGTGGGAGTCCCAGGAGCTGCGAGGATGGAGGCGAGGGCGGAGGGTGTGGGCTGGGCCTGGCGCACCCCTGGGCCCTCTGGCCTGGAGACGGGGACGGGCCTTGGGGCCCCTGGACGCCCCCTGTCCCACCCTGGGGCTCCCCGGGGTCTGGAGGCCCAGCTGGGGCCGCGCCTCCTCCGCCGGGCTCAGGTAAACAGGAGCGAGGACGAGGCGGGGCCTGGGGGCGGGAGGGGGCCCTTGTGACGGCCTGGCAGCGGGCGGGCGCGCGAGCGGTGAAACCGGGGTGCGCGGGGCTGGACGGGCCGGCCAGGGGTAAGTTGTGTGGTTTGCGGGGCTGGCCAGGATGGAGGCCTCCCGCCTGCGAGTGTATGTGTGTGTGGAGATGGTGCGTGCGTGGGCATGAGAGATGGTGTACGAAGCTCAGGTGTGTGTGATGGTGTCAGGCTGTGGGTACAAGTGGGTACATGTGGGTACAGGAGATGGCCTGTCCGTGTAAGCCTGCGAGGGCACAGAGGGACTGCTTGAATGATGTGAAACTGTTTCAGTGATGTGAAAATGTGGGCGACCTCTGATTGTGTGTCTGTAATGCTGTGTGTGTGTGTGTGTGTGTTTGGCAGGGAGTTGAACTGTTTATAGGGTTAGGTGTGTCACCAAGAAATTGTGTGGCCGTGGTTGTCTCTCTGCCTGTAAGACTGGGGGTGTGACAAGGAGGTGGGCACTATGGGTTCAGGATGGATGCGTGGAGTGTGACTGTGAACATCGTTGTCAGCTGCGCGGTTGTGCGCACGGGGCTCAGCTGGTGAAGGGGAGTTTGCTGTTTGGAGGCCGGCGTGAGTGTGGGAGCCAGCGTGTGTCGAGGAAACAGCCCGAGTGATGTGTGGCTGTGCGTGTCGCTCTGTTACTGTGCGGAGGTTGCGTCTGGAACATTCGGCTCGGCTGTCTGAGATTGTGCGCGATGTCGTGGGAGGTTGTATACGTCCGCAAACTTTCGTGAATGATGGACATGGTGGTCGGGATGACTCAATGAACGGGTGTGGTTGTGAGTTTGACTTGCGTGTGGGGTGTAAGACTACATATGGTGTGATATACATACACACACTTATATACTACGTACACAGAGAGATTGATATATGTACGAACACGTATATACATAGAGAGAGAGATTGATGGCGATGGAGAGGCTGCAGTATATAAAATCCGCAGGATTACACACCTGCCCTTACTCTGTGCCTGAGTGGATGTGATTGGGAGCATGTGCACAGGTGCTAAAAGTTCTGGGCTGTTCAGGGGAACACAGTGGCTTGAGTGAAGTAAGCCTGAGAGACTGTGCGGAAAGCATGGGACTACCTGTGTCTCTACAGCTGTCTGTGCCATGGGCACCCGCTTGTGACGGCGTAAGAGCCTGGCCGCGGGGGTCATTCGCACGTCCGCGTGTGAAGCTCTATAGTGTGTCTGTGTGCGAATCCCTGGCTGGCCAGGTGGGGAGGAAGGAAGGAAATGGGGAGGATGGTGACGGGTCCACCGTGAATCCTGGGAGCATGGAGGAGGCGCTGGGCATAGGATGGAGCGCTAGGTGCTGGCAGGACTCGGGGGGTGTAGGAGAGGGCACGTGTCATGGGCATAAAAGTTCAAGGAGGCAGTCCCAATGGAAGTGGTTTGGGATTTGGTTATCTTTTTGCAGGTGAGGGGGGCTGAGGGAGGAGACAGTTTGTGTGTTGGCTTTTATTTTGTCTTTAAATTGTTATTGAAGTATAGTTGGTTTACAATGTTGTGTTAGTTTCAGGTATACAGCAAAGTGATTCCGTTGTATTATATATATATATATTTCACAATCTTTTCCATTATAAGTTATTATAGTATATTGAGTATAGTTCCCTGTATACACAGCAGGTCCTTGTCGGTTATCGATTTTATATATGTATATGTTAATCCCAAGCCCCTAATTTATCCCTCCCCTCCCCTTTTCCCCTTTGGTAACTGTAAATTTGTTTTCTATGTCTGGCTTTTATTTCTGAAAGGAAAGTATACCTGTGTGCTGAGTTGTGCTTCGCAGAGGAGAGTGTGTATGTATTATTTCTGAAAGAAGAATGTACTTGTGTGCGTGCCTTAGTGTGTTGCATTAGGTTGTATCAATATTTTGAAAGGAAAATGTGGATGTGCGTGAGGGTGTGCTGAGTTGTATTTTTAAGAGAAAGTGTGTGTGTGTGTCATTTCTGAGAGGACAGTGTGTATTACGCTGTATTTCTGAGAGGTGTGTGTGTGTGTATGTATGTATGTATGTGACGGCCCCAGAGGCATCGTCACCAGATGTGTCATTGACCTTGTCACCCATATACAACCCCATGAAGTCCCACATGTGAACCCCCCCATCCATTACCATCTGGGCCTCAGACCCTCAGCTGTCACATGGCCAATGTGACATCCATGGGCCACGCCTGCCACACGTTTGACCCAGCATGCCTTGGGCTGGCTGAGCATGTCTGCAGTGGAGGGTGGAGCCTGTTTCCTCTGGGTCTGTCAGGTCCTCGGGCTCCGGGAGCCACCACACGGGGCCCCCCTTCCTGACCTCCCCAGTCTAGAGGCCTCTGCTTCCAGCACCCCAGCCCCTTGGCCCTCTCCTCCTGCCCCACCCCACCCCCAGTGGTCTGACTGGTTCCCAACAAAAACACCCTAAGAATGAGCTCACAGAGAGGCTGCCGCCTCCACGCGTCCTGCCCCACACGCCCAGTGGGCGCGGGCACCTCTGGTCCCAAGGTCACACAGCCAGCCGGGAGTGCTGGGCCAGGGTACCCAGGGTCCTTGGGGTGGGCTGGGTGGGAGCCCTCGAGATGGCTGTTTGCCCTCCTTTGGTTAATCATATATAGTGAGGTTTTGGAGTTGCCCTCAGGGCGGGGCCCTGGGCCGAGGACAGGGAAGACTAGGTTTCCAGTTGCCCGCTGGCCAGGATGGGTGTGGGACAGGGTGCTGGCCGGAGTGAGGAGAGCACGGAGGCAGAGGGCTGGCCGGGATGGGCGGACAGGGAGAGGGTTGAGGGGACCTGTGGCATAAATGGCGCGGAGGCAGAGGGGCTGACTTGCCTGGCCCTGGCAGTGACCCCCTGATCCCGGTCACCCCCAGAAGCAGCAATGTCCGTGAAGGTGGCGGCCCCGGGAAGCATGGGGCTGGGCCCAGAGCACCTGAGCCCTGAGGAGCTGGTGCAACAGACGCGACAAGTGGTACAGGGGCTGGAGGCCCTGCGGGCAGAGCACCGGGGCCTGGCCGGGCACCTGGCGGAGACCCTGGCAGGACAGGGCCCGGTGGCTGGCCTGGAGCTGCTGGAAGAAAAGCAGGAGGTGGTGAGCCACTCACTGGAGGCCATCGAGCTGGGGCTGGGTGAGGCCCAGGTATGAGGGGGCCAACTCAACTATGGGGGATGTGGCTCAGCCCTGGGGGTTGCCCAGGGATGAGGGGGCCAGGTGTGCTGGAGGGGGCAGCCTGGGGAGAGCGGGGACTGGGGGAGCCAGGCCCGTGAGGGGGAGGCTCCAGTCCTGAGGTGGGATCCCTGGGCTGCATTGGGGATGGGGTCCTTGTGTGCGACAGGGACCCCTGAACCACGTGGGGTCCTTCCATGGAACTGTGGGTCCTGGGGAGACTTTGGGGTTGCATGGGTGGCATGTGAAGTATCCTGAGTGTAATTTGTGTGCCTGGGTGACATCAGAGGGGTCCCGGGGCAGGACTGGACTATGGCCCTGAGAGCCTTTGAGCATCCCTGGAGCCACAACGGAGGAGTCTCTGTATAATTCGGGGCACCCTGGAGAGAATGGGGTGCTCTGGCTTGATCTGAGGCCCTGGGCTGGGTCGGGGGTGAGAGGGACCAGGCCTCTGACTCGCCACCCCCGCCTCCCTGGCAGGTGCTGCTGGCCCTGTCGGCACACGTGGGCGCGCTGGAGGCTGAGAAGCAGCGGCTGCGAGCGCAGGCCCGGCGGCTGGCCCAGGAGAACGCATGGCTGCGGGAAGAGCTGGAGGAGACGCAGCAGCGGCTGCGGGCCAGCGAGGAGGCTGTGGCCCAGCTGGAGGAGGAGAAGAGCCACCTGCAGTTCCTGGGGCAGCTGCGGCAGTATGACCCGCCGGCGGAGAGCCAGGTGCTGCGGGACCCAGCGGGGCGGGGGCCATGATGTGCTGGGGACCCCGCACTCCTTAGATACCCCACAGCCCCCATCCCTCCGTGGTGCCCCCTAGTGCCCCAGACCCTCCAAAGAACCCCCTGACCCTCTGCAGAGCCCCACTAGAACTTCCACCGAAGGCCCCCATCTGCTCCACAAAGCCCGAGGATCCTCCCCAAGCCCTCAGGAGACCCCTGACCACCACCACCCTCAAACCCTGGGATCCAGGACCCCAGTCTCTGACTCAAACTCCCAAGCCTCATGACACCCACTTTCCTGTCCTCTCTGCAGCAGCCCGAGTCCCCCCATCAGCAGGACAGCCTGGCTTCCCTGTTCCCCAGTGAGGAGGAGGAGAGGAAAGGTGGGTGTGGGGAACTCAGCCAGGAGGATGAATGGCCCAGGCTGGGGGGAATCTCTGATTCGCTGGGCCCCCAAGGCCTCTGAAGGAGGATGGGGAAGGTCAGGGCGGGGTGTCAGGGGGATGAAGCAGGGGGCTGTGGGGGTGACAGCGGGCAGGTGGCGCTGGAAGCTGCAAAAGCAGGCCTGCCACGGCCCCAGGAGCCAGGTGGCTCCCATGTTTCTGTCCCGCAGGCTAGGACACATCCCACGGGCCAGTAAGATGCCTGTGATTCCAATCTCAGACGTCAGAACAGGGGCCCGTGGGCCCAGGGGCCAGCGAGGCAGCTGTAGCTTTGGGGTGCATGTGTCCCCTCGTGTGGGGCTGGAGTAGGAGGCCTGCAGTGACTGGGTGCCCGGCACCCCCAGGTCCCGAGGCAGCGGGGGCCATCTCTGCTCAGCAGGGTGGCTACGAGATCCCGGCCCGCCTTCGGACCCTGCACAACCTCGTGCTCCAGTACACGGGGCAGGGCCGCTACGAGGTGGCTGCACCGCTGTGCCGCCAGGCCTTAGAGGATCTGGAGCGGAGCTCGGGCCACTGCCACCCTGACGTGGCCACCATGCTCAACATCCTGGCGCTGGTGTACCGGTGAGGGCTGCAGCCGCCACGGCTGGAGGGGGGCAGGAAGCGGGGGGACCCTGGTGTCCTGCTCTGCCAGCACAGGGCACCAGGGGTGGTGGTGGAGAGAAGGGGCAGAGCTCTGGGGAGGCCACTCACTGAGACCCAGGCAAAGAGGAGTCAGCATGGGCAAGAGAGACCACAGTGGAGTGGGGAAGAGACCTAGGGTGGCAGAGGCTTCGCAGCCAACTGGGAGTGTAGGGACCCCCAGAAGGGACCCCCAGAGGATGCCACCCATGCTTGGTCGTCAGGTCTCTGGGCCTGCGGGATTCAGCCCAGCCCGTGGCCCCTGCTACCCCAACCTGGCCAAACCCCCTCCACCCTCGGGCCAACCCACAGGGACCAGAACAAGTACAAAGAGGCCACAGACCTTCTCCACGACGCCCTGCAGATCCGGGAGCAGACACTGGGCCGGGAGCACCCCGCGGTGAGCGCAGGCCCAGGAGGGAGGGCTGTGGGCTGTGCCTTCCCACCCCTGACCCGCCTCTCGCGCCCTGCAGGTGGCCGCCACCCTCAACAACCTGGCCGTCCTCTACGGGAAGCGTGGGCGTTACCAGGAGGCGGAGCCCCTGTGCCAGCGCGCCCTGGAGATCCGTGAGAAGGTCCTGCCCCCACCCGGCTCCCACGGAGCCCCTGTCCTGAGTGGCTCTCACCCCTTGATCCTGATTTCAGCGCTTAATTCTGTGGCCCTTGCATGACCCTGACTTGCTCCTGTGACCTCTGACCTTCTGTGCCCCTCCCATTTGGCATCGTGAGATTCCAATTTGAACCTAGAGCACCCAATCCCCTGACCCACCACCCTTGACATACCAATGACTTCTGTTTGGTCTTAAATTCTGACTCTCATAGGTCACCTCATGCCCCCACCCGGTCCCGACCTTCCAACCCCACGTGACCAGTACAACCCCAGCCTTGATCTACCTATTTGACCCATATCATGAGGTCTTGCACCACCATGACCTCTGACCCAACTACTCCCCAGTTTGACCAGGCAGTTCCTGCCCTCTGCCCCCAACCTCCTGTAGTTCTCCATCCACTTCAATCCTATAACCACCAACCCATGACTCTCATTACGGCTGTTGGCATCACGTGGCCCGCCAACCCCGGCTGACCCCATGACTCCTAGGTCCTGGGCGCCAACCACCCGGACGTGGCCAAGCAGCTCAACAACCTGGCCCTGCTGTGTCAGAACCAGGGCAAGTTCGAGGAGGTGGAGCGGCACTACGGCCGGGCCCTGAGCATCTACAAGGCCCTAGGCGGGCCTCACGACCCCAATGTGGCCAAGACCAAGAACAACCTGGTGAGGGCGCCTTGGGGCGTGGGTGTCTTGGTCCTGGGGCCCCACCTCTGCCCAGCCCTCGAGCTGTCGTCCCATGAGACTCGGCTTCCAAGCTGGGCCCTGACTGGTGAGGTTGCTCAGCACAGAGGACACGGAAGCATCAGGAAACAGGCAAGTTGGTGGCAGCCAGAGAACAGCTCCAGTCAAAGAGGAAGCCAGAGAGACGGGCTGGGAGCAGATGAGAGCGTTTATTGAGCTAAACCCCCTTCTTAGGACTTTGCCTGTACTATCCGTTTCTTCAAGAGCCCTATGAGGTAGGTGCTCCCGTTGCCCCATTTTGCAGGTGAGGAAACTGAGGCACAGAGAGGTGTGTCACTGGCTCAAGGTAGAGTGGGGAACAGGTTCCTGCTCTGAGTCAGGAAGTCACCTACCCTATGGGAAGTAGGTGGGGTTGGGCTCCAAGCCCGCCCTGCTGTCGGCCAAGGCCTGGAGTGTGGGGTAAACCTGGGTTTCTTCCTGCGGGGGCTGGAAGGATGTGCCTGGGTGCAGTGCTGGGGCCTGGGAAGCTCCCAGGTTTGGGCCAAGATCACCCAGGCTATGCCCTCCCCACAGGCCTCAGCCTACCTGAAACAGAACAAGTACCAGGAGGCGGAGGAACTGTACAAAGAAATCCTCAGCAGGGAGGCCCTGCCTGCCCCTCTCGGTGAGCCCCCAGCCCCTCCCCTCTCCCCCAGGGGGCTCCTCAGCCTCCCCACCACAATGGCCCCATCTGTTCCCCAGGAGCCCCCAACACAGGCACAGCCGGTGACGCAAAGCAGCAGGTGAGGACAGGCTCTGCCTCGGCTCCCAGGGTGGAGGTGGGTACTGGATGGAATGGGGGGGACTGACCCGTGTCCCTGGCGCCCTCCCCAGACTTTTCGTCGGAGCAGCTCGTTCTCCAAGCTCCGAGAGTCCATCCGGCGGGGAAGTGAGAAGCTGGTCTCCCGGCTCCGAGGCGAGGGGGTGGTGGGGGCAGCCGGGTGAGTGTTGGGTCAGGTTGGTGGCCGAATCTGTAGCCCACCCCTCTCCCTGTCCTGCTCAAGAACCTTCCATGGCTCCCATCTCCCCTGCCACACATACAATCAAACCTGGCGCTGGAGTGGTCCCTCCCAGGGTGGGAGCCAGACACTCCTGGGCTCACTTGTGCCCCACCCACCAACCTTCCTTTGTAGGATGAAGAGGGCCATGTCACTCAACATGCTGAACATGGATGGTTCCAGGGCTGCTGGGAACCAGGTGAGGGGGACACCCGGGTCAAGGGTGGAGTGAGGGGCCACACCGACAGGCCCAGAGGCAAGGGAAGGGTGGAAGTGTTCAGGCTGGCGGTGGAGTGAACGCCAGGATAGGGAGCATGGGTGGCTTTTACTTGGGTAGAGGTGGGGGAACGGATGGACTGGAGTCAGGGTGGACGTGGTGGACGTGGGGACAGGAGGACGAGCAACGCGGCCGTCAGGATAGACAAGCTGGCAGCCAGGCTGCTGGGGAGTAACCTAGGGGCAGCTGCAGCAGAGCTGCGTCCGGCCCCTCACCCACCCCCTGTGCCTGTCCCCAGTTCCCCAGCCGGCACCTGGGCGAGGCCTCTCGGACCCTCAGCGCCAGCACCCAGGACCTGGGCCCCCCCTGAAGGCGACAGAACCACGGGCTGCGCTTCTCAGGAGGAGCGGGAGAGGGAGGGGAGGGGAGTGCTTTCATCTCCCTGACTCGCTCCCACCCCTGGGGGCACCCAGTGTCTCGGGCTTCCCCGCTGTCCTCTCCTCCTGTGATTAAAGGCCGTAGACTTGGCAGCCAGAACGTCGCCTGAGGTGTCCTGCAGGGACCTTTAAGCGCCTCCCCCGGGGGCGCCCTCCAAGCTACTGGGACCCAGGGCCAGGTAAGGCTCACGAGGCACAGCCAACTCCTTTTATGGCCCCGCCCCCGCCCCGCTACAGCTGCTGAGCGATCTGCTCTATCCTCCGCAGCGTCTCCTCCGACTCCAGCTGCTCCAGGCTGAGCAGGGACAGGCCCAGCTGATCCTCCTGGTGGGGGGCAGGGGGGGTGTCAGCTGCTGCACTTCCTAACACAGGGGTCCACAACTCAGTAGGGACAGGTGGCCCGCCCGGGGGGTGGGGGTGGGGGCTACAGGACAGGATGCTTGAATTTCAAAACACCTGTATAACCCAGGGCATCCCGTCCCTGTAACCAGAAGATGGGCCGAGGGAGGGAGGGGGCAGCCAGAGAGCTGTGTCCAAGCCAGAGAAGGACTGGCTTTCCAGAGGCCCACGGCCAGCTCGGGGCTCCCACTGGAGACACACGCTCTGGCTGTAGCCCTCGACCCTCCCTGCAGTTCCAGTTCCCAGGCCTGGCGCGCCGGTGCACACAAACCCCTCTCTGTCGGGGGCAGGGAGCAGGCTGGGCTTGGGGCTGGGGAGAAAGCCAAGGGCCCTTCCTGAAAGAGGAGCTTAGGCGCCGCGGGCTCACCCGGTGGAATGGCTGTGCCATCTGCCTCAGGAAGTACTTGGCGACCTGGACTCCCTCGTCAACGGTCAGGTTGAGGTTGGCGTCGGTGAGGTGCTCCTGGATCCAGCGGGGCAGTTTGCCCCGCTTGTCGGCCCGGGCAAAGCGCTGTGAGTGGGAGAGGGAGGATGTCAGGACCCTGGCAGGGGGAAACGACTGGGGGAACCAGCTGGTTGGCGGGGCCCCGGAACTCGCAACTGGGGGAACCGCCTGGTTGGCGGGGGCCCCGGAATGCGCACCTTGTCGGCAAAGACCATGAGGCCGTAGTCAGTCTTGCCCCTGATGGCCCGACCCACGCACTGGGCCGCGTGGCGCATGGCATCGAAGGTCAGAAAGTCATTCTCTCGAATCTGGAACTGGTCCCGAAGGTATTCCAGCCGCGCCTGTGGGTGCAGAGATGGCGGGGGCAACGTCCCTTCCTCACACAAGTCCTAAGGAGAGGGCCCGACAGAGGCCTTCACGTCCTACCGCCCCCAGGCGCTGCTCACCTTGAGAATGCGGCTCTGGGTGTAGACGTAGGGCACCCCGAACATGATGACGGCCCGGCCGTAGTGGTGCACTGCGGGACACAGGAGGGGGAGTGAGAGGGCTGAGCTCGCGGGGCCCGGGAGCTCGTGCTGTTTGAGTGACTGCACCCCAAGGGCCCTGCAGAGCACCCAGGGATGGAAGGAAGGGGAGGCCCCCGTGCGTGCCCAGGCTATGGGCCGCCGGTCCCCTGGGGGAGCAGAAATGGCCAGACATCCACGCAGGCGCTCGGGGGAGGGGAGAGCCTAGTCCACTCACCAAAGTCAATTCCCTCAGACACTTTGCCTCGGGCCACCGAGAGCAGGATGGCCCCACGGCCGTTCTCGCAGGCCTGGGGAGGGGAGGCCAGGACACGAGATGCGTCACCTCGGAGCTGCCTCCTCTGGCCCCTCTCCACCCTGGGCTTTCCTCTTCCCCCGGTAATACCCACCTCCTGGTACTTCTCCAGGGCAACACTGGTCTCAGCCCCATCTTGGGTCTCAATAAAGAGCAGCTTGTTCCTTTGGATGTTCTCGAGGATGCCCTTAGGGAAAGACACCAGGGAGGTCAGGGTGTGGGCTGGCAGAGGATTAAAGGACAGGGGAGTCCTGGTTAAACTCAACTCTGTCAGATTCCCGTGCAACAGACCACTTCTCTCCCCAGGCCTCAGCTTGACCACTGGAGACTTGGGGAGGGTGGTGGTACTGTCACTTCCTTGGAAAACCCTGTGACCCGGGGAGGGGACCAGTCCTCATCCTTTGGGTGAATGGAACAGGCATGTGGCTCAAGATGGCCCATCGGGATGCAGGTGATTGATAGGTGGAGAGGCCAGGCAGAGCCAATCAGAGGCTGACGTGAGATTTCATATTTGACACTGAAATAGATGTGTGGTACGAATAAAGGACAGATACACAGATGGACCAGTGAGACAAAACAGAGGGTCCAGAAACACCCCCCCACACACAGACGGTCACTTGTGCCACTCAGTGCGGGGAGCTCTTTTCAGTAAGTGGGGCTGGAGCAATTAGATTTCCATATGGGAAAAAAATGAATCTTGACCCCTGCCTTACATCATACACAAAGGTAAATCTGAGGTACCTCACAGCCCTTAGATGTGAAAGCTACAACTACAAAGCTTCTAGAAGGAAACACAGGAGCCCATCTTCGGGACCCTGGGGTCGGCAAAGGCTTCTTAAATAAGACACGAAAGGCACACAGGATGTGGCGCTCAGGTGGCTGACAGCCGCCTTTCCCACTGTGTGGAAAGAGCCTGACGACAAGACCAAGGTCTTGGTTGTGCGTGAATGAGGTTCCCACACATTGCCTGGTGCTAACATTAGACAAGTTCACTCGTCTCAGCCCAAAGAAGCGCCCTAACTTCCCCGAGAGCTGGGCCCGTGGTGCATTCAGAATCAGAAAGGACACGGTGCCCCTGCCCCATCCACATGCTGTTGGGTTGCCAGTGCCCAGCCGTGGTGAGCTCCATTTCCCCATGACCTCACCCACACGCTCCCCAGAAGGGGCTCCTGCAGGTTCTTTGCCCCGAGCCTGTATCCAGCCTTAATTCTCCAGAACCTTCCTCTAGAGGCGCAGCACCCAGCTAGAGTCACACCTGCTACCCAGTGTCTCGACACCAAGCTGGAGAGGCTGTCAGGAAGTAACCCCAAAAACCCATAAGGTGGGAATGTGGTCACCTCTCCTGAGGGCCACACCTCTGAGGAAGGGGCCCAGCGAGGCTGCTCATGTCTTAGTTCTTACCCTGGATATTGGGAGAAGAGGGAACGCTATTTATTCTTTAAACTGTCCATGTGTGTTTTATACGCTGTCCTATCACCTATGATACATGTCACCATTTAAAACACAAGAACAATGAAGCCAACACACAGGGGAACAGAGCCAAGAGCTGAGACAGGGGCCTTCTGTGGAGTGAGTAGCTGGGCGTACCTGCTCGTACCAGGAGGCCACGGTGCTCTCCATGTACTGGTAGCTGGTAAAGAAGGCCACGATGCCATCGGGCACCACAGCGGACATCTCCAGCAGGAGGTTTCCGTAGTTCCGGATCACCGCTGTGAGGGGTCAGAGGTGGTACTCTGTCCTGGCCTGGTTCCACCTCCCCACTCCCTATCAGAGCGTTCCTGTCTAATGGCTTGTCTTGAATTTGGGTTCCTAAAACCCCCACTGAGGCCTCTGTAGGACTGTTCAAACACATTCTGCTTTTCCTTGGGAGGACGGCACCCCCAAACCCCTGAAGATAGGCGTGGCCATGGGACTTGCCACGGCCGAATCAGGAAGGGCCACACGTCACTTCCAGGTGAGAACCTTTACGAGGCAGTTCACAGTTCACCACGATCCCTCCCTCACAGCTCAGCACCACAGTCATGTGTCCAGTGGTGGAAGCTCCCAGCACGAGACATGGGGCAGGCCCCCACCAACCCATGATGGCACGGACTGTGGGCGAGAAGTACCTCTGCCTGAAGCCACTTCGATGTGGGGGTATTTGTTACTGCATCACGACCCAGCCCGCGCTGACTGCTCCACCTCCCCTCCTGGGACCCATACAAACCATCCCCTGTGGGTGCCATACCGATATCTTCCCGGGTCTCAAACTTGGAGCTGATGGCCACCTGGTCATTGCCACGGCCAATGATCTGGAAAGAGCAAGAGAGGTCACGATAAGGGAAACAGCCGCAACCGCTCCACAGTATGAGCGCAGGCGGCCTGCTAGCGCTGTTCTAAGCTTTTTACAGACACAGGGCCATTGAATGAACCCTCAGCTACGCTGTTATCTGCATGGCGCAGATGAGTAACCTAAGGCTCACAAAAGGCGTGTCGTGTCGCCCGCCCAAGGTCACAGCAGGGACTGAGCTGAACCGAAGTCTGCCCATGTGTCTCAGCAGCAAGTACCCTCTTAGCCCGTGCCGGCCTCCAGCCAGTTGGTTCAGGAAGTTGCCTCTCACCCCCAGCTCGACAGCCACTGTGCAACGCCGCCAGCAACCTCACAGAAGCACGACGCGGTACATGGCCCATGGTCAGCACCAGTCCACAACCCCGAAGGGCAATTCAGAAGCGAAAACGCTCTGGAAACTCCAGATGTTTAAGCTTGGCACGAACTCCTACAGCAGCAAAACCTGCCCGGAGCCTATTCAGAGTCCTGACATATCTCCCTTAGTTAGACTCTTCAAAACGTTTGCTGAAATATGACTCTCACTGGAGGGACTTGCCCAGACCCCACTGGCAGTGTTTCCAGTCTGGAAAATTCTCAATTCTAAAACACATCTGGGGAATTCCCTAGTGGTCCAGTAGTTAGGACTCCATGCTTTCACTACTGAGAGCCCGGGTTCAATCCCCGATCAGGGAACTAAGAGCCCACAAGCCGTGTGGCGCAGCAAAACAAAAAACAACAAACAAACAAAAAACACATCCGGCCCAGGGACTTCAAATATGAAACCGAGGGCCCATGTTACGATGTTCATTTTACAAAGAAGGGGACCAAGGCAGAGTGGAAAGGTCACTTAGCAAGGTCACAGCCAGACGATGAACCGGGCAAGGCCTGGGCCACAAAGGCCTTTCACACCTGCTATCTCACTCAATCCCCTCAACCACCCTGGGAGATCACAGAGGGGGTGTTCCCATTTCACACATGAGAAAGCTAAGGCTTGGGGCATCGAACTCAAGCCCAGGTCTGTCTGAATCCAGAATCCCACAGCTACCTGAGAAGTGGCAGGGAGCAGAGGGAGGAAAGGCAGCCCTCATTCCCACCTCCCCTCCCCCATCACCTCACCCTCTCCCACGCACCATGGGGCAGAGGCAGACCCGAGCCAATGTCATGGTGAAGGTTGCCATGGTGACGGGGTGGAAGTCCAGGATCTTGGGGTAGATGTCCAGCGGGGACAGCGTCTGTACCAGGGACAGCAGGAGGGATCTTAGCAGGACTGGGCAGGAATCAGGAGGCCCCCCGTGGAGGTCTGGGGGCCAAAAGGGCCCTCACCCCAGATGTGATGATGACGGACTGGAAGCGCTCAAACACAGGTTTGATGGCCAGCGAGGCGTCCATGCAGCTGTGAGGAGAAGACAAGGGTGGTGAGTGCCAGGCTGGGGGGCCCAGGCCCCTGTGGTCCATTCACACCCCCTCTGGGGTCAGGTCTCACCTGAAGTGCAGGATGGGGTTGGCGATGGTTGGGGTCCTGTCGTCAAAGGGCTCAATGATGATGGTGAAACCTACAGGGGGCCGGTGAGATTCCCTGGGCGCCAGTCATGACCATGCCCACTAGGCCACCCCCCACCTCTGCCCCCCACTTTCTCCCTCCACCCCAGTCCTCCTCCCCCCACCTTCCTCAGTGAATGGGACCAGCCACCAGCAGCCCAAACCTAAAACCCAAGCATCTGAGTCCAAAATATACCCCAACCCGCCCACTTCTCCCCAGGGCCGGCACCTGTGCAAACGTTCAGAGGACCCTGAGCCAAGAGTACCAAAGGCTCACCCCTCACTCTCCCGGGGCTGCAGGGGCCCACCCCCCAACTCAAGCCAAAGTCTCGAACCTTCTCCTACCACCTGTCTGTCTAAGCCATCAGGAGGCTGGTCAGCTCTGCCTCCAAAGTCTAGCTGCCCACTTCCTCCACCCCCGGCCCAGTGCAGCCGCCATCACCTCCCGCCTAAACCACTGCAGTCGCCTCCTCACTGGGCTCCCCGCTCCCACCCCTGCTCCCTTCACAGCAGCCAGAGGGACTCTGTGAAATCCTGAGTCAGTTCACAACTTGCCCCTTCTCAGAACCCCCACACTCCTCCCAGGGTCCAGAATTGTCTGTGGGATCCTGCCGCGATGACCCCATTTCCTCCTTGCTCACGGGCCTCCTGCCTCACTTTCAAAACCACCAGGCTCATTCCACCCCAGGGCCTTTGCACTTGCCCCACTGCCTGGCAAGCTTCCCAAGGCAGCTGGCTCCATTTGGTTATTCGGAACTCAGCTCAAACGTCAGCTCCCCAGAAAAGCCACGCCAGCCATGTAGGTGTTCTCCAACACGGCGACATGTTTGTTTCTCACGAAAACTATCACTTTCTGGAATCATCTTCCTTACCTGTGTCTGCATCTCGGCTCCCTGTCTTCCCAGCTAGCACATAAGTTCTGGGAGGTCAGGAATGAGGTCTTTCTTGGTTCCTGCCACTTCCCCAGTGCTGGGCCTGGCCCATTTGTTGAACCAATAAATGAATGAATGAATCCACGTATTCTATTTCACTTAGTAAAAACTTTTTTTTTTTAGTAAAAATTTTTTTAAAAATCAAGTCCTCTGTGCCTAGCCCTGTGCTGAGGATGCAGCAGTGACTGAGACAGCCCTGGTCCTGCCCTCTCAGGACTCACAGTCCAGTGATGGGGACACAGACCTGTCCCCACAGAGTGACCACTCTTGAGTGGGCAAGGCTGGGACGGGAAGCCTAGAGGAGGGGCCTGGCCCAGCCTGGGAGTCAGAAGGGGCTTTCTGGAGGAGGCGGCGGCATTTCTCCCGAGCCGAGAACTGAAGGATGAGGGGGAGACAGCTGGAGGCTGAGGAACGTCGGGAAGGACGTTCCAAATAAAGAATGTCAGGTGCTGGAAGACGGCGAAGTGGGGAACAGAGGAGAAAGACAGACCGAGAGGCAAGACGGGGTGGACGGAGGGATGGGCGCAGAAGGAAGCTTCTGGTGAGACTTGCTGCCTATCGGCCCTGGGGTGGGGGAGACGGACTCACTATCCTCCTGCCAAGGCCACACCAGGCCGCAGGACATCAGGCAGGCCTGACCTAGTTTCCTAGATAGAGGAGTAATCCCCGGGGATCAGACCGAGCCCTTGGCTCGGAGCGGAGGGAACGCTCCCCTCTCCCCTGGAAATCCGAGCATCCTCCTCGACTCCTCTGCCCCTGGCCCCGCACGACCAGGCACCAGGTCCCGGCCGCTTCAGCTCCCACATCTCTCTCCAGCCCCTCCTTTTCTCTCCTCCCACACTGGCCCAGCCTCTGCTAGAAGAAACATTCTAAAGCACAAATCTGACCCTGCCTCTCCCTTGCTCAGAACCTGCCATGGCTCCCCAGTGCCACTGGGAGCAGCATGACCAACCCCTGACCCTACCGCCCGGTGTGAGCGAGCAGACCCCCCACAGAACTTCTCCGGCCTCACCTCATGCCTCTGCCCACCCCCATCCTTCTCCACTCTGCAGCCAGAGGGAACCTTTTGGACACGCAAATCTGAGCGCGAGGCCTGCTCACTCAGAGAGCGCTTCGTGGCTCCCCGCTGCCCTCAAAATAAAGCCCAAACTCCCGAGCCCCACCCTGCGAGGTCCCGCCAGTCCGAGTCCCAGGGGCAACCCTCCAGGCGCTGCCAGATCCCGATTCCGGGCCCCCGGCAGAGGCAGGAAGAGGTGAGCTCACCCTTGGCGTAGGTGCTGACGAGCGTGGCGAAGTTAGCCAGGAGGGTGAGAGGGGAGAAGTCGGCGAGATCCGCGATCTCCAAGGTGTGCAGGAGCGAGCGGAGGCGCTCGGCGCAGAACCTGGCGGGGTGGCGGGATGGGCTGAGGGAAGGCAGCGGGCCCCAGAGTCCCCTCCTCGCCCTCAGAGGACGTGGTCACGCACCGCCTCCCCCGCCGCCTGGCAGTCCCGTGAGGGCAGGGCCTGGGTCTGTGTCAGTCACCTCTGTGTCCCCACCTTGTACAAGTGCATGTCCCACGGGGTCACAGCCACACGAGGGCACACACGGAGTAATAATCACACGGCCCACAGAGTCGCAGTCATGTCACATGAGATCACACTCTCACATGCAGGTACTCGGTCAGAAGGGGTGACCCAGCGTCCCACAGCCACAGCGTGAATCCCGCATGGCCACACCGTCATATACTCATGCCCAGAACCTCTCGCAATGTCTCAGTCACACCCACCACCCTCGGTGACACTCACAGCGTCAGAGTCCCACAGGCTCACAGAGGACAATCTCACACACCCTCACAGAGCCGTACACGCAAGGCCACCCAGCTGGAGGCTCTCACCCCTCGGGGACAGGCGGTGGGGCAGGAGAACCTGGCTTTGGAGCCAGGCAGACGGTCAAGTTTAAAACCGGCCTCCTGAACCTCCTTTCTTCAAGTCTGTCTTCTCTTCCCCCAAGCTCGATCAGGTGCCCCCTCTGTGTTCCCTCAGCCCCCAGGACTCCCCCATCCCAGCCCTGGGTTGGCCCTATCTGGGACGGGTCTGTCTCCCCAACTGAACTGTGAGCCCCAGGAGGGCAGGGCCAGGGCTGTCTCAGTCATCACTGCGTCCCCATCACAGAGCAGGCACTCAGAACATGTATCATGTGGCTAACTAAGATTCCCTCTGTCCTCAAAAGTCTCTCAGGTGTGAGAGAAAGTTGAAGCCACACCGAGGGCTCCCCACCCCCTCAGAGGCAGAGCAGCCAGGAGCTCTGGAGCCCTACAGGCCGGGCTTCGAGTCACAACTGCCATATGCAGTGCTGTGTGGCCCTGGACGATGGCTTCTCCTCTGCGGGACACAGCGTCCTCATCTGCAGCACGAGGCAAGGACACTGTATTGACAGTATTTTTTTTTTTTTTTTTTTTGGCCACGTGGCATGTGGGATCTTAGTTCCCCAACCAGGGATCAAACCTGTGCCCCCTGCAGTGGAAGGGCAGCATCTTAACCACTGCACTGGACCGCGAGGGAAGGAGGACACTGTACTGAGATTCCATGGGATGTGGACCATAAAGCACTTAGCTCATCATCAGTGCTCTAGACCGGGTAGGTTCCTGGCATTGCTGCCCTGTCATTTAACCACCACAGGAGGGACTTCCCTGGTGGTGCAGTGGTTAAGAATCCGCCTGCCAACGTAGGGGACACGGGTTCGAACCCTGGGCCAGGAAGATCCCACGTGCTGCAGAGCAACTAAGCCCGTGTGCCACAACTACTGAGCCTGTGCTCTAGAGCCCGCGAGCCACAACTACTGAGCCCGCGTGCCACAACTACTGAAGCCCGTGGGCCTAGAGCCCATGCTCCGCAACAAGAGAAGCCACCGCAATGAGAAGCCCACACACCGCAACAAAGAGTAGCCTCCGCTCACCACAACTAGAGAAAGCCCAGGTGCAGCAACGAAGACCCAATGCAGCCAAAAATAAATAAGATAAAATAAATAAATGAATTAAGAAGGAAAAAAAAGAGAGAAGCCAGTGTCATGAGAAGCCCGTGCACCGCAACGAAGAGTAGCCCCCACTCCTCCGCAAAGGAGGAAACTAAGGTTCAGAGAAGACCAATGACTTATGCAAAACAGCAAAGGAAAAGCACAGGAAACTCCATCCCCACTCCCAGGTCCATTCGCTGCCTGCCCTGTGACCGGGAGACTGACCCTGCCCCCCAGATCGCACTGAGGGGCTGCTCCGGCCCACAGGCTGGGGGCCGGGGTCGCGGCGGGGACGATGAGAGGCACTGATGGGAGGAGACAGGGGTCTGGGGGCAGGGCCCCATTTTCTCCCAGCTCCCACTCTGCTGAGCCTCATCAGGAGCCCCTCCCCAGGGCCGCTCCCTCCCCTTCCCCTGGGGCCTGGGGCAGGAACACCTCTGACCTCTAGCAAGGGCCCAGGGGCCTCGCCACCCGTCAGCTCCTCCACCCTGCCCGCCCCCTGTACACAGCCCCTCCATCAAACTCTCCTCAGGTAAATTCTCTGATCGAGCCATGTGCCGCCTACCCCACCAGGGCCCCAGGACCAGCTCGCGGACCTGCCCGCTCTGCCCCACGAGTGTCACACATGCGCCCCCCACTCTTCCCTTACTCCTGATACTGGTGACACGGTGAGCCCAGGCCACAGGCTGGGAGGACAAGGCTCAGCGAGCGCCAGGGCCGGCCTCGACGCCCCCCACCCCCAGCCGCGGAGGCCGCACCTGAGGGGCTTGCGCTGGATGCACACGCGCTGGGCCAGGCCACTCAGGAAGGCGGGCGGGCTCTCCTGCGCCACGTGCTGCACGCGCAGCCGCCACTTGATGTACTCCAGCAGCCGCCGCAGGAAGCCCAAGAAGTGCTCGGCCGTGCGGATGGAGCCCGGCACCGCCTCTGCGGGGAGAGGGGCTCAGCCAGGCGCCGCTGGGGGTCCAAGCGGCAGGGGTGCGGGGGGCGCGGGGGCAGGCCGCGGCTCACCCTTCAGCACCTCGTCGGGCAGCACGGGGTTGGCCAGGTGGGCGTCGGTCTCCCGGGCGGTGCTGGCCTCCCGCAGCCCCTCCACCAGGCGCCGGTACTCGTCCCGCAGACGCTGCTCGTCCGTCTCCTTGATCCTGCGGGGAGACCAGGTGTGGGCAGAGCTGGGGACACTTGGGGGGCAGGTCAGGCGCCAGGGCCTACCGGCTACAGCATCCCCACCTGAGCACCGTCTTCTGCAGGGTCTCCAGGTTGCCCTGGCACCGATCCAGGGTCCGGCGGGTGAGGTTGACACTCATGGAGTCGATGCAGACATTGTCTGGAGGAGAGCGGGCAGCGGGCCAGGCTCAGGCAGGTGGACGCAGCGGCAGCCTGAGGGGCTGGCATCGCCTCCCTGCCCTGGCCCCCTCCCTCACCAATGTTGTGGGCCTCGTCGAAGACGACGACGGCCTTGCGGGCCAGCTCCTTGGACACCAGGTCGGCAATCTTGGGGTCCAGGAGGTAGTGGTAGCTGTAGACCACCACGTTGGCGTGCAGGATCTGGGGGCCGAGGCGGGCAAGGTCAGCCCGGGCCGTCTGCCAGCACCCAGCCCTGGGGCCCTGCCACCGCCGTCCACACCACGATGCCACACCACTGCCCCACAGGCCCACAGAGGCGAGGCGAGGCAAGAGACACAGGCAGATGGACAGACAGACACAGACAGGCACGCAGAGACGAGGCAAGACAGACACAGGCAAGGCACAAATGCATATACGCAAACGGATACACTGACAAACAGATACAGGCACAGACCAATAGGGAGATCTAGGCAGATAGACAGATAGGCAGGCAGCCTGTAACCCTCACACACGCCCCTCTGCCCGACCCCTGCTGGCCTCCTCACTGAGTATCGGGCAAGGAAGTATGGGCACCAGCCCTGGCGCCGCCCCATGGCCTTCAGGTCGTCCAGGTTGTAGATGCCAGCAGGGAGGGGCACCTGGCGCCCATGGACATCAAATTCCTATGGGTGAGAGGGTACCTGGGGTTCAGGGAGGTTGGCCGTTGCTAGCGGTCCCACCCTCTGTCTCTCACCGCTGCCCCGCAGGCACCTCGTAGAAGCGGCAGTGGGGCAGGCTGGGGTCCCGCTGGTACTGTGCCCTTATGTAGGAGGCCGTGAGGCTGTGGCATTTTCCGTCGACGTCCTTCCCAAAGCGCAGGGGCGTCACCTGAGGGGCCAGGGAGCATCTTAGCACCGAGAAAGGCTGAGAGGCCCAACCACTCCTTGAATCCGGGGCTCAACGCCTAACGCATAGGCGGGATAGGAGGCCGTCCTATTCCAACCGGGGTGAGACTTGGGCATTTGTGGAAAACCCGAACCTCAATCTGCTTTGTTATTAAACAGTTAAGACACCGAGAACTTACTGCAGGGATGCAAGAGTGGGACAGCTGTTAGGCTCTCATTCTTTTCAAAATGTTAACCTCTACATAATGCCAATTACATCTCAATTTTTCAAACTATTAAGGCTTGAAGATTCTTTAGCATGTAGATGAAGGATAACTGCTTTATCTTTTTTTTGTTGGCCGTGCCACACGGCCTGTGGGATCTTAATTCTCCAACTAGGGATCGACCTGCACCCCCTGCGTTGGAAGCACGGAGGCTTAACCACTGGACCGCCAGGGAAGTCCTGCTTTACCTTTATTTATTTATTTATTTATTTATTTTTCTGCTTTATCTTTTAAAATGCTAAAACAGCCAGAACTTTGGCAAGGTCCAAGAATCAGAGGAGGCTCTGATCGCAGTTTGAGAACCTGCCTTACCTCTGCCCTGCTCCGAGCCCTCTGAGGCTCCACTGGTGGCACCGTCACAGCCCAGGGCTCCCTGTCCTCAGAACAGAACCTTTCCCTCACCAGAGGGAAGGCTCCGAGGCTGCGACCCCTCCCTCTCCCTTTCCATCAGTTGCCAAGGCTTTTTGTTTTAAAGTCTTTACTGAATTTGTTACAATATTGCTTCTCTTTTATGTTTTTTGGTCTTTTGTCTGCCAGGCATGTGGGATCTTAGCTCCCCGACCAAAGGCGAAGTCTCAACCACTGGACCACCAAGGAAGTCCCTAGTTGCCAAGGCTTATACTACTTCTTTCTCTTTCTTAAATGCCTTTACATTTTATCTTTTTTTAATTAGGTAATATAAATACGTCGTATGGGACTTCCCTGGTGTCCAGTGGGTAAGACCCCCTGCTCCCAATGCAGGGAGCCTGGGGTTCTAATCCGGGTCAGGGAACTAGATCCCGCATGCCACACTAAGAGTTTGCATGCCACAACTAAGGAGCCGGCAAGCCCCAACTAAGAGTCCACATACCTCAACTGAGAAGCCCACGTGCCGCAACTAAGATTCCGCACGCCGCAACTAGTAAGTCCTCATGCTACAACTAAGAGTTCACATGCCTCAACTAAGAAGTTGGCATGCCGCGACTAAAGGCCCCACATGCTGCAACGAAGATTCCACATGCTGCAACTAAGACCCGGCGCAGCCAAAAATAAACAAATAAACAATAAATACCCCCAAAAAAATCACACAAAAAAACAAATACATTGGGGCTTCCCTGGTGGCGCAGTTGTTGAGAGTCCACCTGCCGATGCAGGGGACGCGGGTTCGTGCCCCAGTCCGGGAAGATCCCGCGTGCCGTGGAGCGGCTGGGCCCGTGAGTCATGGCCGCTGGGCCTGTGCGTCCGGAGCCTGTGCTCCGCAACGGGAGAGACCACAAGAGTGAGAGGCCCGCGTATGGCAAAAACAAAAAAACAAAAAAACAAATACATTGGGCTTTCCCTGGTGGCGGAGTGGTTAAGAATCCGCCTGTCAATGCAGGGGACACAGGTTCAAGCCCTGGTCCGGGAAGATCCCACATGCTGCGGAGCAACTAGGCCCGTGTACCACAACTACTGAGGCTGCGCTCTAGAGCCCATGAGCCACAACTACTGAAGCTCACACATCTAGAGCCCGTGCTCCACAACAAGAAGCCACGGCAATGAGAAGCGTGCGCACTGCAACAAAGAGTAGCCCCCGCTCACCGCAACTAGAGAAAGCCTGCGCCCAGCAACAAACACCCAACTCAGCCAAAAATAAATAAGAAAAATGGGCTCCCCTGGTGGCACAGTGGTTGAGAGTCCGCCTGCCGATGAAGGGGACACGGGTTCGTGCCCCGGTCTGGGAAGATCCCACATGCCACGGAGCGGCTGGGCCCCTGAGCCATGGCCGCTGAGCCTGCGTGTCCGGAGCCTGTGCTCCGCAACACGAGAGGCCACAACAGTGAGAGGCCCGCGTACAGAAGAAAAAAAAAAAGAAAAACATTGTACAAGGTACACAATGTTAAGTGTCATGTATGCTCCCACAGAAAAGTATTTTAAAACTATGAAAACTTTATCTAGGATTGAAGCAGAGACCCAATGGCAAATCTATTTTGAAGAACTAAATTCAATCCAAATGAAAACTACAGCTATGCTTTTAAATCCTTCCAAGGCAGCAGGCATGTGGAGGGACAAAACCAAGATGGAATTATCTGTCGCAATCTTTAGCATTATCCAGGTCACTCTATATCTCTGGAGACAACTGAGATACCATCCTGACATACAGCAGAATACTACTTATACACTTACCACATTTCCAGAAAATCTAATCCAGTTAATTAATTCTCAACTTCTCACTTTCCTAAGGGGGACAGAACCACCACCTGAGCGTGTTCTGGGCACACGCATACATCCATTTGCTACATGGTTCCTCTTCATTTATGCCTCTAAACTAAAAGTCATAATTTAAACTTTTGTTTAAAAGAAAGCATCTTGAAATTTTGCTCTAGAGTCTGTGGAAGCTTTCGTATCTCCCAATCCTCCTTGCTATCGGATAACAAAGGCTGAATAGAGTTATGTTCCTTAATTCCACGTAGCGACAGCAGGATGGCACGAAGTCGGCTGTCCAGAAAGAAAGAGCCAGGGATACTTTTGCACTACAGCATCACCAAGAATGGGAAAGATTCCCATCCATGGGTTTCAACACAGTGCTGGGGTGCCACTGCTCTTTAGTCATCATCCACTATCTATATTATTTCTCATACATTCTTACAAATAACATTACATAATATATATTCTGGGACTTCCCTGGTGGCACAGTGGTTAAGACTCCACACTCCCAATGCAGGGGGCCCGGGTTCGATCCCAGGTCAGGGAACTGGATCCCACATGCATACCTCAGCTGACAGTTCACATGCCACAACTAAGGAGCCTGTGAGCCACAACTGGGGAGCCCTTGTGCCACATCTAAAGAGCTGGTGAGCCACAAGTAAGGAACCCACATGCCACAACCAAGACCTGGCACAATCAAATAAATAAATAACGTAACAACAACAAAAAATATATATATATAAATAAAAAATACATTCCTGGAATATATCATACCGCACTAAAGAATTACCACACTAGGGGCTTCCCTGGTGGCGCAGTGGTTGAGAGTCCGCCTGCCGATGCAGGGGACACGGTTCATGCCCCG
Source organism: Pseudorca crassidens (assembly GCF_039906515.1). Classification (NCBI taxonomy): domain Eukaryota; kingdom Metazoa; phylum Chordata; class Mammalia; order Artiodactyla; family Delphinidae; genus Pseudorca; species Pseudorca crassidens. The sequence continues at coordinate 11,224,757 of NC_090315.1, read as the reverse complement.
GACTGGGGGGATCCCACATGCCGCAGAGCGGCTGGGCCCGTGAGCCACGGCTGCTGGGCCTGCGTGTCCGGAGCCTGTGCTCTGCAACGGGAGAGGCCACAACAGTGAGAGGCCCGCGTACCGCAGAAAAAAAAAAAAAAAAAAAAAAAGAATTACCACACTAAAGCACTTAAAACCATGCCTGGAGCTCAGTGACCCCAATGGTTTTGTAACTTAACGATAACTATTTTTCTATGTATCATATATTAATATTTATTAATATCACTATAATTTCTAATATTCTTTTTTTTTTTTGGCTGTGCCGTGTGGCTTGTAGGATCTTAGTTCCCTGACCAGGAATCGAACCCGTGTCCCCTTCAGTGGACGCACAGAATCCTAACCACTGGACCGCCAGGGAATTCCCCATAATTCCTAAAATTCTTTTAGCTCTTCATACATGTGAAGGGCTATACATGCATTATCTTGCCAAATCTTTTTTTTATTATTGAAATATAATTGATATATAACATTATAGATCAGTTTCAGGTATACAACATGATTCGATACTTGTATATGTAGGGAAACGACCACCACCGTAAGTCTAGTTAACATCCATCACCATACATAGTTACAATCTGTTTTCTTGTGATAAGAACTTTTAAGATCTACTGTTTCAGAAACTTTCAAATATACAATACAGTATATGACTTACAGTCACCATGCTGTACAGCTGTCCCTCAATATCCAAGGGGGACTTGGTTCCAGGTCCACCCCGTGGATAACAAAATTAACAGATGCTCGAGTCCCTTATATAAAGTGGCGTAGCACAGTTGGCCCTCCCTATCCGCAGGTTCTGCATCCACAGATACAAAGGGTCAACTGTACGTTGTGTGACTTATTTATCTTATAACTAGAAGTCTGTACTTTCTGACCCCTTCACCCATTTCGCCCAACCCCACCCCCTTGCCCAATCTTATCAACAACTGTATGAAGCAGGTGATTAATTATCCCCATTTTACAGAAAAGAGGACTGAGGTCCCGAGAGCAGAAACCACCTATGCAAGAGTATATGGCTAGTACATTTCAGAATCAGGAAACCAGACCTGCCAGCCTCCAGGAGCTGCCCTTTTTTTTTTTTTTTTTTTTTTTTGCAGTACGTGGGCCTCTCACTGTTGTGGCCTCCCCCGCCACGGAGCACAGGCTCTGGACGCGCAGGCTCAGCAGCCATGGCTCATGGGCCTAGCCGCTCCGCGGCATGTGGGATACTCCCGGACCGGGGCACAAACCCGTGTCCCCTGCATCGGCAGGCGGACTCCCAACAACTGTGCCACCAGGGAAGCCCCAAGGAGCTGCCTTTTTAACTTCTCTCAGGCTGGGGAAAGTGGGAAGGCTCCCCAGCGGAGGTGTGCCTGGGCCATGACTGATGAGTCGGCATTTGATGAGTGAGAAGAGAATTCTGTGCATGGCACCTGCACATCTCCCTGAGACGTCTGGTCTGGGTGGGGATCTAGGACTCCTGGCTGGATGGCAGAGTTTCCTCTATCCTGAGGCTTAGGGCGAGGGGAGGAATGGGCACTCACCTCGGGATGAATACACAGGTTCTTTCGGGAGCTCAGAGCCAGCCCCAAAAACGACAGCTTCTCGCCCTCCTGTTTCTCATAGAAGTTGAGTAACTTTCGAAGTTCTTCAATCACCTGTTCCAGTTGATAAGGAAGGGGGGACTTGGCCTCATTGAAAGCCCCAGCCCCTTCCCCAGCTTCCCACAGGCCCCCAAAGCTTTGATGGCAACCGCCAGGGGGACCGCTGGGTTAGGGGACAGTGAGGGGCACTGGGATTGGTCCCAGGCTCACCTTCTCAATCTCAGGCACAGTCCTCGAACAGTAGATGAGTTTAGTCACCTCCAGTGGATATGCCTGCCGACGACAATGGCTTCAGCCTCGGCCCCTGTCCAGCCTCCTCCCCCTCCACGGGCCCAGTGGGTCACTTACCCGCTGGTACGCCATGATCAGGGCCAACAGGGACACTGTCTTCCCAGTGCCTGAGGGCATCTCCAGGACTCCATGACCCTGCATGATTCGGGCAGGAGGAACAAGACACAGGCTCTCAGAACTTCAGGGACACAGACTCTGGGAAACCACCCCCGCCGCGAAATGCCACCATTGGAATAACAGGAAAACAGAGCAGTTAAAAGTCTGGGCCCTAGGGGCAGTGGATTTGAACCCCACTTCTACCACTTTTGTTGAGTGGTCTTAGGCAAGACCGCTCAACCCCTCTGGGGCCTCAGGATCCTCATCTCTAAAAATGGGCCTAATCTCTTCTTCACAGCATGGCTATGAGGATTAGTGAGAAACTGGGGGTTAAGTACTTAGGACAGTGTCTGATATGTAGGGAATCTTTTTTGTTTTAATTTGGCAAGCACCTCCACAGCACTTACTCTGTGCCTGGAACTATTACTAAGTGTCTTACGTCAGGGTTTCTCAACCTCGACTCTCTTGACATTTTGCGGCCGGGTAATATTTGATCGTGAGGGGGCTGTCCTGTGCACTGTACAATGTTTAGCAGCATCTGTGGCCTCTACCTACTAGATGCCAGTAGCACCACCACTCCACTAGTACCGACAATGAGGAATGTCTCCAGACATTGCCGAATGTCCTCTGGGGGTCAAAATGGTCCCCAGTTGAGAACCTGCGCCTTACTTAGTGAATTAACCCCTAGAGCCCTCATATTCAGCTGAGGTAGGTCCTATTACTATGCCCATTTTACAAAGGTGAAAACTGTGGAACTGGGAGAGTAAGTGATTTACCCAAGGACACACAGCTGTGGGTAGTCGATTCCAAAGTCTCTATCTTCCTAAGCCAGCCACTGAGCAGCTGAGCGTTTGAAAAGTGTCAGCTGCTTCTATTATTAACTATTATTATTTGAGATAACAGAAAGTTTGGCAGCGCTGGCTTCCCAAGGACCTCAGATTTCTAAACTCCAGACGTCCTGCAATCTCAGTCTTAGACGCACGTGCGGCAGCCCCCGCCGGCAGATGGACAGCAGGGGGGCCGGCCCACCCACCTTAGCATCCAGCGTGCGTTTCAGCTCCAGCATGTAGGAGAACTGCTCCGGGTAGATGTAGTCGTATGGGAAGTAGACCAGCAGCCCGTCCACGTTGAGCCTGGCGGCGGGGGCTGCCGGGTCAGTCCCCCGTCCCCTCAGCCCCTCTCCAGACTCCACATTCCCCTGCCGTCGAACCGAGAGGGGTTACCGGCCCGCTGCCCCCCCCCCGGATATCCCCCAGTTCTCCAGAAGTCTCCGGGTCCCTTCTGCATCTCGTCTCTGACCAACCCCGTTCCCGCCCCGCGGGTCCCCGCGGCTATCCCTACCCCTCCCCTTCAGCCTCCCCTCGCCCCGCCGTGACCCGAGGCCTGCCCACTGGCCCCTGCGTCTTCCAGACCCCCACGCCCGCTCGCGAGCCGTGAACCCAGGACCCCCTCTCACTTCATGGCGCCGGTCGCGGCTTGAAGCGGCGTCTGCCCGCCTCCCTCATGAATATTCAGTAGAGGCAGGATCCGCAGGACGTCCCCGAGGTGCTGCTCCACCTTCGTCACGACTCCATTGGCTGATCCCGCCCGTCACTCCACTGCGGCGAAGTCAATCTGGATAATGCGCGTGCGCGCGGCAATGCGAGGGCGGGCTCCGGGAGAGGCAGTGCCGGAGGCATCGCTGAGGATCGCCGAGTACCAAGAACAAAACATGGACGGAAGAGGACCGAGAGAATCGATCCCATTCACTGGGTCTCGGTCTACCGGCATCTGTCCAGATCATCTGAGCAGCGAATACATACTCAGTTTCATTCTATTATATTCTTGGTTTTAAGATGTCCTCCTTTCCCCCACACTTTAACAAAGTAACCAGGGCTGGAATGGGGGAACCCAGACAAGGTTCCTGACCCAGCCTGGGGGATCAGAGAGGGCTTCCCGGAGGAGTCATCTCTGAGAACTAAGGTGAGGAGTAGGGATGAGGCAGGGTAAGGTGGAGCAGACGACACTGCAGGCAAAAAGGAAAGTGGAAAGCAGGGAACTAAGCAGCAAGATGGGGCTGGAATGTGGCTTAAGGAGCACAAACTTCTCTGAAGTGGAAGACATCACCATGATTTATACCCAACTATCTGAAGTCACGTGTGTTTGCTCTTCCCAGTTTGTTTTCCTCGTACATGGTACTGCAAGGAGCATCTCTGTGGTGTCTCTTAAGGCTCAAGGTCATGTCAGCAACCTCACTAACTGGCTCAACACCTGCCCCTACCACCACCACCATCATGAGTTCTACTAGCTCCCTAGGACTTATTCTCAGAGCCTTTGCCTAACTTTGGAAGTATATTCTCATTCGTATGACTGTGATAAATGTCATTTGTTGATGTAAGGGTCATCATTGCCACTTTAGAGGCGAGGAAACTGAGTCTCAGAGAAAAACTTGCCCAAAGGCTTTACAGCTAGGCCAGGTGCTGCCTCCCAGCCCACCTTCATCCCTGCCCTGCCCACTCTGGGTCGTCACTCTCTGGGGATGTTTCTGTCTCCCCCACTGGACTGCGAGCCTCAGGAGGGTAGGGCTGAGACTGTCTTGGTCACCACTGTGTGTGCCTTTTGCCACCCAGTACAGGACATGCACAGAGCAGGGGCTCAGTGAATATATGCTCAAGTTCCTTACAGTCTGCCCTCCGCATCCACGAATTCAGAACCCGCAGATACAGAAGACGAACCGTACTAGGCCATTTTGTATGACAGGCTTCAGTATTCACAGATTTTTGGTATCCGTGGGGGTCTGGAACCAATCTCCCCCGCTTATACCAAGGGACGACTGTATTTTCAATCCGCTGTTGGTTGAGCGGAACCCATGGATGGTGAGGAATTAGTGTATTGCATTCCTTAGGATACATCACTACAACAAGCCCACAGTCAGGGGGAGGGGCTACTGAAGGGCATGAATACCTGGGAGCAGGGGTGATTGACAGCAGCCAATTAGAATGACTGCCTCCTGCCTCCTCCTGGCCTTTGTAGTCACTATTCTCTGTGTCTGAAAGGCTCTTCTCTCAGATCTCTGCATGGCTTCTTTCCTCACCTCCCTCAAGCCTTCCTAGAGTCTTCCTCAAGAATCCTTTCCTCAGCGAGGCCTGCCCTGACCACCCTGTTTAAATTGCAATTGCAATACACCCTGGATAGGCTGAATAATGGTCCCCAAAGATCTCCAGGCCCTGGAACCTATGAATGTTCATAGGTTACATGTGTCAACCAAAAACAAAACAAAACAAAACACAGAAGGCTGCAAACAAGAGTTTATATGGGGTCTTAAGAACTGCAATTCAGGCTGTACACCTGAAACTAACACAACATTGTAAATCAACTATACTCTGATAAAAATTTAAAGGAAAAAAAAGAAGAATTGCAATTCAGGAGACAGATTCGGGTAAAACTGAAGGAGTGTTCTGGGGAAGAGAAAGCATCAGGGGCTTATAAAACAAAAGCTACAAGGTTGTTAAAGTTGTCTGGTGAGAATCGTGATTGGCTCTGACACAAGCCAGGGAATACTTGTCCTTAAGGAATCAAGAGTTATTTTAGGGTAAGGGTCCCACAAGTAGATAGGCTGTCATGAGTTATTTTAGGGTAAGGGTCCGATAAGTATCTTGCATTTTTGGCAGATGTTCTTTCTTTATTTTTTTTAATTTTATAAATTTATTTATTTATTTATTTTTGGCAGCATGGGTCTCCGTTGTTGAGCGCAGGCTTTCTCCAGTTGCAGAGAGCAGGTGCATGGGCTTCTCATTGCGGTGGCTTCTCCTGTGGCGGAGCACGGGCTCTAGGCGTGCAGGCTTCAGTAGTTGTGGCTTGAGGGCTCTAGAGCTCAGGCTCAGTAGTTGTGGCACACGGACTTAGTTGCTCTGCGGCATGTGAGATCTTCCCGGACCAGGTCTCGAACCCGTGTTCCCTGCGTTGGCAGGCGGATTCTTAACCACTGTGCCACCAGGGAAGTCCCTGGGCAGCTGTTCTTGATGCCTATGTTAAGACAATAAGTGATCAAAAGGTCAGATTCCATCCAGGCTGGGATGTGCGTAAGTCACACTTCGTCGATGGCCTCCCAGCTCCATTTTAGAGAGTTCTCTTGGCGATACTGACTCCATTTTTATTTTCCTTCCGCATATGGCAAAAGGGAATTTGCAGGTGTGATGGTTAAAGGATCTTGAGAGATATCAAGGTGCGTCCTGAATGTAATCACGTGTCCTCATAATAGGGAGATTTGACAGCAGGACAGAAACAGAGGCAATGCTACACTGAAGCAGGATGTCTCGCTGTGGGCTTTGAAGTTGGAGGAAGAGGGCCGAGCCAAGGAATGTCAAGAATGCAGCTCTAGAAGCTGCAAAAGACAAGGAAATTGATTCTTCTCTACAGCCTCTGGAGGGAGTGCAGCCCTGCCAGCACCTTGGTTTCAGCCCAGTGAAACTAACCTCAGACTTCTGATTTTACGAATTGTAAGAAAATAAATGTGTGTTGTTTTAAGCCACTGAGTTTGGGGTCATTTGTGACAGTAGCCAGAGGAAATGAATGAATACACTTCCAATCAGGCGCAATATATCCACTTCTGCTTTAGTTTTTTCCATAGCAGCGATCAGCATCTGACAGAATATAGTTCTTGCTTATCATTTTGTTTATTGTCTGTCTCTTCCACTAGAATGTCGGCTCTACAAAACCAGGGGCATTTTATCACCGGTTATTAGGGACAATTTCAAATGGATACAAAAGTTGAGAGAATAGTCTAACGAAGCCTCAGCTACATGAAGCTTTATCAATCTTCAACTCAGGGCTGATCTTGTTTCATCTACACCCCAACCACTTCCCCTCCCACCAGTTGATTATTTTGAAGCAAATCCAAGACATCATATCATTTCATCCATCAGTATTTCAGAATGTAGCTCTAAAAGTAAAGACTCTTTGTAAAAACATAACCATAATATCATAGCACATCTCAAAAAAAGGAATAATAATTGCTTAATATAATCAAAGTTCCAGATACTATTTGAATTTGAGAGCAGGGACTTCTGTCTGCTTGGTTTTTTTTTTTTTTTTGCGGTACGCGGGCCTCTCACCGCTGTGGCCTCTCCCGTTGCGGAGCACAGGCTCCAGACGCGCAGGCTCAGCGGCCATGGCTCACGGGTCCAGCCGCTCCGCGGCATGTGGGATCTTCCCGGACCGGGGCACGAACCCGTGTCCCCTGCATCGGCAGGCGGACTCTCAACAACTGCGCCACCAGGGAAGCCCTGCTTGGGGTTTTTTTTTGTTGTTTGTTTGTTTTGTTTTTAAATTTTATTTATTTATTTGGCTGCATTGGGTCTTTGCTGCGCCCGAGCTTTCTCTAGTTGCGGCCAGCAGGAGCTACTCTTCGTTGCGGTGCGCGGGCTTCTCATTGCGGTGGCTTCTCTTGTTGTGCAGAATGGGCTCTAGGTGTGTGGGCTTCAGTAGTTGTGGCTCACGGGCTCCAGAGTGCAGGCTCAGTAGTTGTGGCGCACGGGTTTAGTTGCTCCGCAGCATGTGGGATCTTTCCAGACTAGGGATCGAATCCATGTCCCCTGCATTGGCAGGTGGATTCTTAACCACTGCGCCACCAGGGAAGTCCTGTCTCCTTGTTTACTTGTTCTCCTTTGCTACCTTATGTGGCAAAAAGGACTTTGCAAATGTGACTAAGTTAAAGATTCTGAGATGGGGAGATTATCCTGGATTATCTGGATGGGTCCAGTGTAGCCATAGTGAAAGAGGGAGCCAGGAGGGTCAGAGTCAAGAGATAAAGCTGTGACAATGGAAGTATGAGATGGAACTGATGCAAGAGCTGGCTTTGAAGACAGAAGGGGGCCATGAACCAAGGAATACAGCCAGCTTCTAGAAACTAGAAATGGCAAGGCAAGGGCTTCTTTCCCATAGTCTCCAGAAAGGAACTCAGCCCTGCTGACACCTGGATTTTAGTTCAGTGAGACCCATTTCAGATGTCTGACCTCCAGATGGTAAGATAATAAATTTGTATTGTTTAAGCCTCCAAGTTTGTGACAATTTGTTACAAGCAGCGAAAGGAAGCTAGTGCAGATTTTGGTACTGGAAGTGAGGTGCTGCTGTAACAAATACCTAAAAATGTGGAAGTGGATTTGGAATTGGACAATGGGCAGAGGCTGGAACAATGTTGAGAAGATGATGGGAAAAGCCTAGATAGCCTTGCAGACCATTTGTAGAAATATGAGTGTTAGCAATTCTGCTGGTGAGGACTCAGAAGGAACTCAGAGGAGTAAGGTAGAGTAAATCTCTATAATCTTAGGGAACACTAAATCATCATAAACAGACTGTTGGTAGAAATATAGGCAACCTCTAGAAACTGGAAATGGCAAGGAAACAGATTCCCCCCAGTAGAACATGGCCCTGACAACACCTTGAGTTTAGCCCACTGAGACCTGTTTCAGACTTCGGACCCCCAGAATTAAAAGACAATAAATTTGTGTTATTTAACCTACTAAGTTTGTGATAATTTGTTATAGCAGTAATGGGAAACGAACCTATCTCTGTTATGCAAAAGAGAGATCAGACTAGTGTAAACACATACAAAATAAAGAAGCCCAGAAGAAACAAAGATTACACAGGAAAAAAAAGAAAGCTACAAAACAAACACAAAAACACCTGTAACTAAAATACTATAAAAAATACCTAGCAAGATAATAGATGATATCACATTTATAAAATAGGAACTGGAGGCTATGAAAAATGAATAATTAAATAATAAGAAAGAGTCCTTTGGAATTCAAAATAATAGATGAAACATAAATTTTCTTTTTTTTTTTTTTTCTTCTTTTTGTGGTACGTGGGCCTCTTACTGTTGTGGCCTCTCCCGTTGCGGAGCACAGGCTCCGGACGCGCAGGCTCAGCGGCCATGGCTCACGGGCCCAGCCGCTCTGCGGCATGTGCGATCTTCCCGGACCAGGGCACGAACCCGCGTCGCCTGCATCGGCAGGCGGTCTCTCAACCACTGCGCCACCAGGGAAGCCCCGATGAAACATAAATTTTAATAAAAGGATTAGAAGACAGAGTCAAGGAAATTTCCTAGAAAGTAAGGGGAAAATTAACAGAGATGGAAAATAGTGGTGAAAAGATAAGAACACTGAAAGCTCAAACCAGAAGATTCAACATCCAAATTATAAAAATTCCAGAAAAAGAGAGCAAGAAAACGAAGAAACCAACACACACACACACAAAGAAACCAACACAAAAATATACAAGAAAATTTCCCAGAACCAAAGGCTATGAGTCTCCAGATTGAAAGGACAGACTTAGGGTCAGAATGATTAATGAATAAAAGCTACAGTGAGGCACATCCTCATGAAATTTCAGAACCAGAGAAAGTGAGAAGATCCCAAAAGCTTCCAGAATAAAGCAAGTCAAATACAAGTTCAAAGCAGAGGGAGAATGAAAACAAATCTGAGGGGAGAAAAAAACAAACAAACAGGTTTCCTTTGTTATCCAAACTTGCATTCCGACTTAGGAAGAAAATAGATTTGAGTGACAAGGGATACATAAACTTCCAACCTAGAATTTTATACCCAGCCAAACTATAATAAAGTTGGAGGATAAAATGAAGATCTATTAAGCCATGCAAGAACTCAAAAATCTTTACCTCTTCCTCTCCCTTTTAAGGGAACGACTGGAGCATGTGCTCCAGCAAAATGAAGAGTCAACAAAGAAAGATAGACATGGAATCGAGGAAACAATATCCAACACAGGGAAGTCCAGGATAGCTTAGTGTAGGCCTAGAAAGCATCAAGTCCACATTCAAGTAGGAGAGAGGACTTTAGGAGGGAGGAAAAAAAGCTTGAGTGAGCTGTTAGTAATACAGACGATTCCATGGAACATCTGAAAAAGATTAAGTATAGGTGCAAATAAAATTAAGCAAGTGACAAAGGTAAATTTAATTCTCAAAAATTTAGAAATTTGTGAAGAGAAAATTCTAATATACTGCATGGCTCTGCAGTGAAAACATATTTACATATCACAACATTTAAAAAACTATTGATTGATATAAAAATTATGATTTCATTGAGGAGAGGGAAAGTAGAGTCAGATGAATAGACCTCAAACCTCATCTACTATACCAGGAAATCAGTAGAGAATGTCTAAAATTGAGAAATCAAGAAATAGCAATGCCAGCATATTTAGAAATATACAAGAAAATACCAGAGGAAACAGCTATAGCAGTTGAAAGTGGTGGCCTCTGGAAAGCAGATGGGAGTAGGGAGAGGTAGCAGGAGGACTGTTTTTCTTCATTACAAATATCTTAGTACCAGTACCGTTTGATTTTTAAAGTGTATTCATGAAAATTAATCGGCAGTGATAGAAGCGGCTACCCCTTATGGGGAGGAGACATGCGTATATTGACTGCGAAGAGGCACAATGGAACTTCTGGATGATGGAAATGTATATCAGCTTTACTCAGTAGAACTTTCTGGTATGATGAAAATGTTCTCTATCTGCACTGTCCAAAATGGTAGCCACATGTAGCTACTGAGCACTTGAAAAGTGGCTAGTGTGACTGAGGAATTGAATCCTTAATTTTTATTTAATTTAAATTAATTAAAAATAATTAAAATTCCCACGTGAGTTGTTTTGGACACTGCAGACAATGACAATGTTGAAGTTTTATGATTTGTAAAGAAATACAAATCAGAAGAGAGAAAGGCTTCTGATTTGTCAAAAATCTTCAAGGGGAAGTCTATGAAATAAAAAAGTGGAGAAGCAGCAAAGGAAAATCACTCTTCAGGGTCAGACCCTCAAAAAGTCCACATGGATTTCCAGTAGATAAAGCCCTATTGAAGATGATCTCACAATGCATAATTTCAATACACATGAGGAAACAGGCCACCAGGAGTGAGAGCCAGCGGACACACCAAACTGCAGGAGGAGATGGCACCAAACTTCAGATGATAGAATTATCAGACATTTTATGTCTTTAAGCTTAAGGACGCTTAAAAAGAAGAATCCAAAACATGAAAAAAAGGTCGAGACACTACCAAAAAAAAAAAAAAAAAAAAGCAGGCATATTTGAAAGAGGAAGGATTGGATTCACATGAGGGAAATTCCTTCCAAAGGGGCTACTTTAAGACTGGTTTACCAAAAATAGTAACAATGAGGAGAATTATTAAGTCAGAATGGAGTTCGAAGAGACGGAAGTCAATTTCTGTGCAAACTACCTTTATTTATAATGAAAAACGTCCCCATTCTGTTATAAAACTGGCACTGTGTAAAGGCACTTGACTGGGGAGAGAGGGGGCAGGGATGCTGATAGAGACTAATATGCCTCACCTGGCCCCTGAAGGCTGTTGGTAGAGATAGTGGCGGAGGTGACTCCTGGGAAAATCCAGTGGCGGTGACCCACTCCAGGCTCCGCTGGGATGGTGGGTTGCCTTGCTTTTCAGCGGGGGGGGGGGGGGGCAGTAGGAGCAGGAGGCACTTTGGACAGGATGTGACTTGGCAGATGGTGGGGGGGGGTCTCTCTTGCCCCCAGTGATTCCCAGCCCCACCACAACCTCCCACAGCTAAGGCAGTTTTCTAAATTTAAGGCTGGGGTTCTCCTTCTCCCCAGGGCTTCCAGAGAAGCAGAGAGGTGTTGGCAAGGACCTCGTCCCTGCAAGGATTGGGGGCGCAGAGAGATGCAGCAGTAAGGGAGGAGGAGTTCTGGAATGAAGGCAGCTGCTGCTTTCTCCTGTCTCCCTTCGAAAAGTCCTTCTCTCCAGCTAGACCTTATTCCTCTGCGGCTTCACCCTGGGGAAGAGCTGAGGGAAGACAGGCTCTTCAGACACCAGGAGCTCCCACCCCTTCATTCCACCCCAAACTTAATACAGTCACCTGATCCACCCCCAAACACGTGGACTGTCTCCATCCTCCCATCCCTTCCTAATGGACCCTCTCAGTATCTCCCAAACCACACCAGAGTCCCCTGTCAGCTGCAAGCACCAGCTGGAGCCTTCCCATCAGCAGCCGGCTTGATGAAACGGCGTATTTCCGAGTCTCCCATACGGCCATAAAAAAGACGCCCGCCTCTCCCTACCACCATGGCTGCCTGGTTGGGACCCACCTCCACCTATTCCCCAATTAAAGGAATCATCTTCTCTCCCAGGAATATAATGGGATCTTCCTGGTCTCCTCCCCTAACCTAGTAGCATCTCCCTCAGTTCTACCGCGATTTTATTAATGGATTCTTCCTCACCCTGCCCAATGCAGTGTAACAAAAGCTTCCAGGCCTGTAATACACGATTCTTTAACTGCCCCCATCACCAAGATGGGATTCGTCATGACTCCCCTTGGCTAGAATACATTCTTCTTTACCTCCCCATGAATATTAGGAATAATAAAAATATTTGATTGAGCACGAACCAATCAAATCACTAGGAAGGCAGTACTGGTGAGTACCCCACGAAGTACCACCAGTAAGTGGCTCTTCCTCCCCTAACTAAAAGGGGATCTCCCTTACCTCCCCCGTTATTATGATGGGCTCATCCTCACCTCCCCACAACCGATAATGGACTCTTCTGACCTCCCCTCCTCCCCAATGTAATGCACTGTCTCTCTTGCCCTTTTTCCCCGTGGGATCACCCCTTTCCTCACAATATCGCTTCTGGGCTCACCCCGAAGTAGTTACGGGGCACGTAGCCCTCCTGGCCGTGCAGCGCGGCCCACCACCAGTCCGTCTCCTCTGGCCCATCCCTCCGCAGCACGGTGACCGACTCGCCCTCGCGGAAGGACAGCTCGTCTCCAAACTCAGCGCTGTAATTCCAGAGAGCGTACACCACCCCGTTGTACATCAGCCCCATGCTCTGCTCCACGTCTGAAACATGAAACCGCAGGGATCGTCAGCGCCCGGTTCAGGGGGGCCGGGAACACTCAGGGATACGACGCGCTGGGGACAGGGACAGACCCTGAGATTTGGCGCCAGCCTCACCTCGGGGAATGGGCCGCTTGAAAAGTTGTGTACCCCTGTCTGGAGAGGGGGGCCTGAGCCGGAGTCAGCTGCCAGGACTGACAGTCTCTAAAACACTGGGGTGCATCAAGCCGGCCCACCAACCCCCGAGGCAGGGTCAGTGGTCCCCATTTCCATTTATATCTGGTTAAGTCCCTGTATCACTCCTAGAAGTACAGTCGTCTGCACCCCACCCCCCCCCGTAAGTGGTCCAGTCTCCATAGATGACTCAACTCCTCCTTCAGATGGTTCAGCCCTACTGCTCCCCACAAAGTGGTCCCAACTCCCCCTTTCCAGATGGTGCAGTGCACACTGCGCCCCCTCCCCAAAAGATAGTCTCAAAGAGGATGTAATAATTTTCCAGATAGTATAGGCCACCCGAACCCCCCTTTAAGCCCATCAAGGATTTAGCCCCCTTTCCAGATGGTACAGTCCACCATGTTCCCCCCTCTTTAATGGTTCAGTCCACCGTGTTCCAGTTTCTCCTCCTCTCCACCACCCCTCCCCCCCCCCCCCCCCCCCCAGCAAGTGTGCTGTCCAATCTCTACTTCGTCCTCACAGAACTCTCCAAGTCCAGGCAGGTAGGAGGTACAAACTGGTAGGCTTCATCTACCTGTGACAAAGGTAGTCACAATCCCCCTTCCCAAAGCTTCAGTGGACGGTCTATTTCCCGCCCCAGCGGTCCTGGCCTGCCGCTGCTCACCACTAAGGCAGGTGTTACAGCCCCACGGCTCCCACCCACTTTCTACCACAGCACAGCAGGCTGTCGTGTAGTCCCTCCAGGCTCACCTCCCAAATACATTGGCCCACCCCCAGGTCCTACAGCCTGCCTTACCCCAACTCTCTGAGGTCCCCAACCCCGCCTTATGATAGAGTTGGCCCCTCCAGGTGAGCGCTACAGACCCTAGGCACTTCCCCAGGATACGGCCTACCTAGTTCCTCCCATCACCTATTTAAGTGATGTGCACCCCCCCCCCCACCGGAGATATATGGTACAGCCTCCTGTCTCACTAGGAGTGGAAGAGTCCCCAAGCTCCTCCCCAGAAGCCATGGCCTGCTCACCTCTCACCTGTGTGGTGCTGTATTTCCCACAGGTAGCACAGCCCATGTGCCCAGCCCTAGGCCAGGTAGATGGTATAGTTGGAACGTCCAACTCCCCACCCCCGTGGATGAGAAAGCGGCGCAGTCTCCACACCTGCTCTTCTCCCTACAGGTGTCCAGCTTGCGTGGCACAGTTCCCCTGTCCCCCTCTCCCTCGAAGGTGGCACAGTCTGCTGCGCCCACACACCCTTCTTGCACCTGCCAGGTGGGAGGCCCAGTGCCCCACCCCTGCAGGTGGTCCATCCCGCCGGCCCCTCCTCGGTGATGCTGCCACAAGGTTGGTACAGCCCCCCGCGTCCTCTCTCAGGAGCCGCAGTCTGCCGCCTTCCCCCGCCCAACATCTACCAGCTGGGCGTCCCAGTCCCCGCGACGCCCTCCCCCAGAGGTGGCCCAGCCCGCCCACCGAGGCGCCTCAGCCCTGCCTCGCACCTGCCAGGTAAGTGGCGCAGTCGACGTAACCCTCGCGGTAGGGGTCGCACTTCTCGATGGCGGTGGCGCCGTCACTGAGCGTGGTGGCGAAGATTGCCGCGCCGTGCTGCACCAGCGCCATGCAGATGGCCGTGTCGTTGCAGGACGCCGCGCAGTGCAACGGTGTCCTAGGCGAGGGAGGCAGGCGTGAGAGGCCGCGCTGGGGCCCGCAGCGCCTTCCCCGCCCCACGCCGGCCGCGCGAGGTCAGGACTCACCAGCCGTGGCTGTCGGGGGAGTTGACGTTGGCACCCGCCGCGATTAGGAAGTCCACGATGGGGTAGTTGGCGCCGCAGATGGCGTTATGCAGGGCGGTGATGCCCTCCTCGTTGGGCTGGCTCGGGTCGTTCATCTGGACGAGCCGGGGGACGGAGAGGCTCAGTCCCGCGGCTGCTATCCAGCGTCTGCCGCCCCCACCCCGCCCGCCCTTCTGTCCGGCAGCACTCACCTCCTTCACCGCCTGCTGCACCACGTCCAGCTCCCCGGTCAGCGCGGCGTCCAGCAGCAGCACGAGCGGGCTGAGGCGCGCGCGACGGACCTTGCGCGGGGAGCCGGCCTTCCGCAGCACCGAGCGCATCTCCTGGGGGACAGAACCGGGGCTTCAGTGGCTTGGCGGGGATTGCTAATATACCCATTCCTCAGAGCGGGGAAACAGAGGCTCAGGGACCAGGCGGCCACTCCAGGTCATCCAACTAGACAGGGCTGAGATTGGAACCCAGGAACGTACGTACACATAGCCTGAGTCCAGAGGGCCATGGGAAGGAGGGTCCCTCAGTTCTATAGCCTCAGGTTCCCTGCAACACTCAGGGAATCGGGTGATTTTGGAATCTTGGGCCCTGAGACCTGAGAGGAAGCTTGGAGACCACGAGGTTGACGATTGTGGAAGCCAGATATTCAATCCATAGTTTCATTTCTTTTATGTATTAAAAAAAAAAATGCTAGGAAGCACACCTGACAAGATGTTACCAAGTGTTAATTTCAGATGTTTGGAATTAGAATATATATTTTTAAATTATGTACTTTTAGTTATAGAAATTTATTCTAAAGAGATAATTAGTAATTTAGGAAATTAGAATATTTATCATATTATTCCTTGTGCCTTCTTATTTTTGATTTTCAAGTGTCCTACAAAATTCACTTATTCTGAGCATACAGCATTTGTGATTCTGGTCTTCGATGTCAATGATTTCAAGATTCTGGAATTTGAAGATCCCACGAGCCACCCATTTAAAAATTCTCTGATGCTAAGTTTTCAATATGTGTGAGTCCAGAAATGCTAAGTTGTGCCATTTCAAATTGCTGAGGACCCAGGACGTTGCATTCCCAAGATTCTATGATTGAGAACTTGAATATTTCATGGTGAGAATTTCATTCCAAAAGATTGGAAGGAAATACTCAAAATGTTAATCGTGGTTCTCTCTGAATGCTGTTATTTGGGCCTCTTTATTCTACTTTTATCTATTTCTTCCTAGTTATTATGTTTGTGTGTTCCTTTCTAGTGGAAAATGTTCACTTAAAATAAAATTCTGTATTATAACATATGCGTGCACTCATCTATGATTTAAGATTCAAATGATGAGTCTTTAATTTTCAGTTCTGGGGACTTCAAGAATCAGTAATAACCAGGGTTTGTGTTACTAACTTTTTAATTGTAAGATCCTGTGCAAACCTTCAGTGTTCTGGAATTCTGAAATTTCACTCTTCTGAGTCTGTGATGTCAGAATTTAATTTTTGAATTCTGTGAGCGTTCAGGTTTCTCTGTGGCCAGAACTTTGTGATTCTGCAATGAGGCAACTTGACCATTTCAAGACACTGTCATTCTTCCATTCTTGATTTCAAGATCCTGAGCCTCAACATTTCCTGGCTCCACCCTCAGGAGGGCCTGGGAATACGCATGTGGGGGTCCACCTGGCCCCCACGTCTTCTCTGAGCATTGTTCTCCTACATCTGTCTACCCACACTGAGCAATCAGGATTGTTCCATGTGACTACAGCCCGCTCCCTCCAAGCCACGATGCAGAAACCAGACCAAGATCAGCAGGAGACCAGCCCCTGGTCAAATGATAACAATAATAGTAAAGTGCCAGGCACTATTCTAAGCACTATATTCATGTATTAAATCCTCACAGCAACCCTGTGCTTATTTTCATCCCCATTCTACAGATGAGGAAACTGAGGCACAGAGAGACTATGTGTCTGGCCCAAGGTTGCACAGCCGATAAGTGCTGTGGAGCTGGGATTTGAACCCAGGCAGCCTAGCTCTGCCACTGGTGCACTTAACCACGACACCCACAACCTCAGAGACCAGAGACTTGTTCTTGAAAATCTGAATGGAAGAAGCTCTGACCAGAGTCAGAGGACACCATGGACTTGAACTGAGAGGTCATGTTGAGTCAGGGCCGGGTGGGCCATTTCTAACCATGGCACAGGCTTGCTGAGGTGTAAGAGGAGAGAGCAGCTCCCCAGAGAAGGCGGACATGAGAGGCTGTGGCAACTAGGGAGAGAAATGGTGACTGCCTTGATTCAGGCAGGTTTTCAGACCCCAGAATAAACCCTCTGTCATGCCAAGACAAAGTCATTTCCAGGTTGGAAGACTCTAAGATTCCTGAAGGGAAGCCCTGGGGGGACAGGTTACTGGAGAGGAGCAGAGAAAATCTCGATGTGGCCAAGACTTCTGAATGCCCCTCCATATATGTTCTCCCTTTCTTCTGAGCACAGATACACTTAGATGTAAAACTGCATTTCTCAGCTTCCCTTGCAGCTGGGCTCCCGGCCAGTGGAATGCGCCAGGTGCGATGCATGCAATTTCCAGGTTCCGTCCTAAAAGGGAAGGGATGCTTCCATATGCTAAATCATACACCCCAGTTTCCTCCTCTATTACTTACCATGCTCTGCGGCTGCTCTGGTGGGCTGCTCTGGAGAGGGGCTGGAGGTGGTATGGGAGCTGGTGGGGCTGGAGCAGGGGGCCCTGCCCTGGCCTCAGGCCCCTCAGTGATGGGACACAGCTCAGGCTCGGGCCCCCCAGGCCCACCGTGACGATGGAAGAGGCGGCTGATGATCTGCTGGTACTGCTTCTTGTGGGTGGGGGGCAGGGCTATAGTAGGGCTCTGCTCCATGGAGCCCCTGCGTTTGAGGGGCCGTGGAATTTCTGCCAGCACCCGTGCCACCTCCTCCAGCTCGGGCACTGACTGTGCCTCGGGCGGCAGTGCTGGCTGCAGCCGTGTGGGACTAAGGGGCCGAGTTACAGCGCCTTCATCTGCATCACCAGCCTCCAGCCCTGGTGTCAGCAGCCCCTCCAGCTCCGGCTCAGGCTCCAGCTCAGTGGGAGGTTTGGGGAAGCCTAGAAGGAGCAAGAGCCCCATCAAAGGAGGGGTCCCAAGAGACCCGAGAGACTCCCTCCCCACAACTTCCAGGACTTGCAGCAAATGCCTGATTTGCTGTGTGACCTCAGGGCAGTGCCTTGCTTTCTCTGGGCTACACTTTCCCTGGGTTGTGAATAATAGACAATTATGACATCTCCCATTTAACAAGCACTTAGCATGTGCCTCGTGCTTTACATGCCTATCACTGAACTCTCACCACTACCTTGTGACGTTGATATGGCTAACATCTCATTATTACAGAAAGGGAAACTGAGTCTCAGAGAAGGCAAGTCAGTTGCCTAAAGCCACACAGCTGGGATTTGAACTCAGTCCTATCTGACTCCAGAATCTCTGCTCCTACCATTATGATAAACTTGACTTTCTAAGATTGTATGAATTTCCTCTCCTAACATCTCAGGCAGAAAATTGCTGAGGACTTCCCTGGTGGCGCAGGGGTTAAGAATCTGCCTGCCAATGCAGGGGACACGGGTTCAATCCCTGGTCCGGGAAGATCTCACATGCCGTGGAGCAACTAAGCCCATGCGCCCCAACTACTGAGCCCACGCGCCACAACTACTGGAGCCCGGGCTCAGAATAAGAGAAGCCACCACAGTGAGAAGCCCGCACACCGCCCCTGCTCGCTCTCATTAGAGAAAGCCCGCGCGCTGCAAGGAAGACCCGAGGCAGCCAAAAATAAATACAGAAAGAAAGAAAATTGCTGGGACTAGAATCTTAGTACTTGTTGGTCTTTTCTCTCTGTTTCTTGCCTTTCTGTCAGAGCTTCTAAAGCAGGTAGAAATATACAATTTTATATATATATATATATATATATATATATATATTTATTTATTTATTTATTTTTTTTCTGTATGCGGGCCTCTCACTGCTGTGGCCTCTCCTGTTGCGGAGCACAGGCTCCGGACGCGCAGACTCAGCGGCCATGGCTCACGGGCCCAGCCGCTCTGCGGCATGTGGGATCTTCCCGGACCGGGGCACGAACCCGTGTCCCCTGCATCGGCAGGCGGACTCTCAACCACTGCGCCACCAGGGAAGCCCTACAATGATCATTTTATACATGATTTCATTGACTGTCCATCGTAATCTATGAAGTAAATGTTATTAATCTCTCTTCACAGATGAGAAAATGTAAGCGCAGATGGGTTAATTAAATTATCCTCAGTCACACAGCATGTCAATGGTAGAGAGGGGATCAAAACCCACTCTGCTTAAATCCAGGCCCTGCGCTGGTCTCACACCAAAAACTATTAATAATGATTAATATGATAGCTATTGAGGGCTTTCTATACATCAGGCCCTATTTTAAGGACTTTATATGGATTAAATAATCTAGTACCATAACCCAGTAAGGTAGGTTCTATCATTATTCACCTTTTACACTTAAGGAAATTGAGGTCCAGAGAGGTTAACTGACTTGCCAAAGGTCACACAGTGTGGAGCCAGCCAGTCTGACTCCAGGGTCCATGCTTAAGCACTGTGCTATCCCTAGTTCCTGAGCAAATCCCCAAGCTCACCTGGCCTTGCTCTCTGCAGGGACAATGTCTGGAAACAGGTGTTTGGTTGTGATGGGACCCCAAGCTGGTTTGGTCCCCAGCCATCTGCCCTCCCTTCACCCATCCCTCCGGAACCCCCATTGCTGACTCACCTTCACTCACAGCGGACCAAGTCTCTTGGGGGGGTTGGGGGACGGGGGCAAGGGCTTGAAGCTGGGGCTGAGGCTGTAATTGTGGCTGGGACTGTGGAGGCAGCTGGGGCTGGGGAAGCAGCTTAGGCGGGGGAGCTCTAGAGAAGATGGGGGAGCCAGGGAGCATGGCCCTGCTGGCTCCGTGCTCCCAAAAGGCATTCTGCAGCTTGAATATCATGCTGAGGGGGATGGGGCGATGGCGGGGGGCACTTCGGGGCTGGGGGCTGGTAGGAGGCATGGGGATGCGGCTGACAGGCTGCCAGCTTCGGGACAAAGTGCCTGATGAGCCCGCGGAGCCCAGCGATCGGCGGTAGCTGTCCATATCAGAACGCCTGTCGTTGGTCAGAAGGGAGACCTTGTAATTGCGGGGCAGAGTGGCACTGGTGAAGTTGTCCTGGGGGAGAAAGAGGGAAGGAAGGAAGATAGAAGGGGCTCAGGTGGGAGGAGATAGGCATAAGGGAATGAATGATAAGGGAGTGGAGGAAAGGAGGAGGGAGGTAAAGGCAAAAGGTGGGAAGGGAGAGAAGGAGGGGAGGAAAGACAGAGGGAGGGAAAGGAAAGACGGTCAGGGAGGGGGTGGAAATCCAGGATAAAGGAAGAGCCTGGGGAAGGGTACGGAAACTGCGGGCGCAGCCAGGAGGGGAAGACTAGCCCTGACTCCACCCTTGCCCACCAGCCCCCTCCCCAAGTTCCTCCGGCCCCTCACCTTCCCGGGGGCCCCCAGCCCATCCAGGCTGCTCTCTCTCCAGGGTAACAGCTGCAGGCCTGGTGAAGCAGGCCGCGCGAAGACATCGAGTCCTGTGAGGCGGGAATCATTAGGGTCTGGGGGAGGCCTCTCCGGGTCCCCCACTCCTTTGGCCTCACACCACTCACGTTCATAGCTCGCTGTCTGCGAGGACTTCTTCTCGTATGCCACGTCCAGGTCAGACTCGTTCCAGGCTTTGGGGGGCCGCCGCCGAAGCGTTAGGTCGTCTGCAGGGAGGTTGCCCATGAGGATGTGGGGGGCGGGCGGGGGGGGGGCCGAAGCTGGTCCCGGACCTTGCGCCACTCCCACCCGCCAAGTTCGGCCCCCTGGTTCACCTTGCGCGCGCAGAGGTGGGGCGAAGGCGCTGACGCCAGGGCCCAGCAGGGGGCTCCCAAAGGCAGTCGGCGCATCGTAGGCTGCGGTCGGGATGCGAGGCGAGGGCCCGCGCTCAGGAAAGAAGGCCTGGGGCCCTTCGGCCAGGGGGCTGACACGGGGGGAGCGGGCACGGGCCAAGAAGTCAAAGGGCGTGGGGGAACCCTGCTGTCTGAGCGGGCCGGGGCGAGGGGAGGGCGAACGGCCGTGGGGGCTGCCTGCTCCATCGAAGGTGCGGGGCCGGGGTGAGGGCGCGCGGTCCAGGCTGCTGTAGGCATCCGGCTGCAGGTAGAACTGGGTGCGCGGTGACGACGGCCGGCCCTTAGGGGACAGCGAGCTGTAGGGGAGCAGAGCCGGGGCGCTCTCGGAGCGTCCGAACGAGATGTCTGCGCCGTCGGTGGTCGCCTTCCGGGGAGACCCGCGGCAGCCCAAGGGCTCGGGGACAGGGCTGAGGCTGTACCGGGACAGCTGTAGGGAGGTCGGGACATTGAGGGGTCAAAGGAGACAATAGTAGAGGGTTGGTAGGTCAATAGAGGTGATCGAAAAATCAACCCTGGAGAGTTGGACGGAGCTAGAGATTCAGGCATAGGGAGCCCTGCAATCAGGGCTGGGGCTCGCATGTATAGTGCCTTTGTGCCGCTTAGAAAAAAACCCTTTTCTTCCGAGGGTCCTGACAGACGTCCACTTCCACTGATCCCCACTTCCACTAATCCCACAAGTAGATTTAAATAGCCCACAGCCTGCACAGCCCCATGGGACAGGCTTGCCTGAACTCCTGGAGGAAAGAACCTGACTTTGGGGGCTCGGGTGGGGACCAGGGCAAGCAGGCTCACCCTAGCCGGCGCTCTGGCCTGCGAGCCAAGAGACGCCGCCGGCAAGTCTGACCACAGCGACTCCAACTGCTTGGTCAGTTCGTCCACCTTGGCCGCCGCCGTGTCCAGCTCCGTATTCTTCAGGTCCATGTGCTTCGCGGCTAGAGCTGGGCGACCGGTAGTAGCAGTGAGGACCCGGATTTCTGGGCAGGGCCCAGGCTCCCCCCCCAGCCCCGCCCCGAGGGCCCCGCCCCACCAAGCCCCGCCCCCTACCCCAGCTCACACTGGAAGTTCAGGTCCAGAAGGTTCCGCGAGCTCTGGAACGCCTCGCTGTCCATGGTGCCGGCTGGCCGCAGCGGGGCGCCTGCGTTTGGGGAGGGGGAGCGGGGGAGAGCCTGCTCAGAGCCCGCCCACAGGGAACCTGGGGCCTTGAGGAGCGGGACGGGGCCTTTACTCTCCTACTTCCTTCCACTGGAAGCGCTATGACCCACCACCTCCCCTGCTGGGAAACGCCAACTCCTGCGAAGCCCTCCAGGAAGGCTAAGGACAATTCACTCTCTTTACGTGGCTCCTACTCCATCTCTCTATCTCAGCCCTAATAAGACGTGATCATTCCTTCAACAATTATCCATTGACCACCTACTATGTGACAGACATTATAGTGAACAGAGGCTGCAATAATAATAACTATCAATTACTGAATGCCTACTAGGGACCAAGAGACACTGCTAGATGCTGGGGATCTTTTCAAAAATAATGACGGTGCTGCCTACTATGTGCCAGGACCTTTGCTAGTTACCCGAGGGTATAATGAAATAAAACAACCATTTATTGAGAGAACACTGCCCCCTAGAACTGTGCCAAGTGCTTTACAGCTAATACCTTATCCCATGATCAAAATCTCCATGGCAGAAAAAGAAAGTGGGGCTCAGAAACATTTGTTCCAGGTCACCCTGCAAGAAGTCGGCATACTAGGTTTCACACCTGTACCTAACTTGTTATTCTGGGGCATCTTCGTCAGTCTGGAGGGGCTCCAGAGGACGGGGACCACTCAGTTCTCTCTTCCCAGAGTCCCCACCCAGAGGAGACTCAGCGTGTTCACACAGACCCGGCGTCAACAGGAAGAACAGGGAGTTGGCCAGGGATGGCTGGGCCACTGTGGCCGCCAACACAGTGGGAAGGAGCCAAGCCACCAGGAACTAGTCAGGCCAGCACCACGCCCATCTCCATGGTAGCCACCACACCCGCCAGCTCTGCCACCTCCCCACTACATCAACCGACCACTTAGCTTTGACTTGGGGTGCAGGCGTGGGCAGCAGGGCAGGCTGGGGCATGCTGATTCTGGCCTCAGTCTGGGAAGCCTCGGAACAGAACCTGTTGGGGCTGGTGGCTCATTTGGGTGTGTTAGGATTGTGTGACCTTGGGCTAAGAGTCCCCTCCACTCCTCGGGCCTCAGTTTCCCCAATTGTGAAAGGAGGAGGCAAATCAGCTATTCTGAGAGGCCTCCTCAATCTCTAAGAGGCCTAGATTCTGAAATTATAAGGGCCTCGAGGTTGTAATTAAATTTCGATAGAGGCTAAAACCCTCGACTTGAGAGTCTATTGTTTCAGAGTTCTCAGTCCCAGATTCTATCTTTGGAACATTCTAGAATTCTCCCCTTTGGCTAGCCTAGATTTCTCTGTCTTCCTGCACTGAGTTCTATCTATCCCAGGATTCCGAAGTCCTAAAAGTCTAGGTGAATGTCTGGTACAGTGGAGTTGCTAAACGCACAATTAAGGAGGGTTCAAATCTGGTGGCACCATTGTCCCACCTGACCAGACTGCCTCAGTTTCCTGATCTGTAAAATGAGGATAAATAGCAGTCTACCTCAGAGGACAGTTGTGACGATCCAACTGGCCAGAAGGTGCAAGAGGAATCAAGGCTCTGAGAATTGAGGCCTCAACAAGTAGAGACTATAGGGGACTTCCCTGGCGGTGCAGTGGTTAAGACTCTGAGCTCTCACTGCAGGGGGCACAGAGTTCGATCCCTGGTCCAGGCAAGACCCCGCATTAGAATCTCAGAGATACACAGGAAACCGTCTGTGTTCGTTAAAATATAAAAATGAAAAATCTATGCTACCTCCAGGGCCAGCATTCTGGTAGCGAATGGTTCTTTTGGGGATTTCATGATCCCCAAATTCTAAGACGCTGACATCCTCTGGGTCTAAGGAAATGCCAAGGCTAGGCGTGGGCCCGTCCCGGGTCTGAGGCGCGCGAAACGGGCGTCAGGGCCGCCAGGGGACGCTCCAGGTCACGGCCCGACCGCAGGGGGGCGGACGGACAGCTCCTGAGCTCAGAGCAGGGGAATGCGGGGCGGGCCCGGGCAGGTGCCGCACCTCCCGCGGCAGGGGAGCGGGGGCCCGGCGGGGGGTCAAGGGTGGCGGGGGCCGCGCCTCTGCTCCAGGCCCCTGTCCTCCACCCCCACGTCCTCTCCGCCGGGCTCCCCTCTCCTCCGCCCTTAGGTCTCCCTCCCCGGCATCTTCTGCACCCCAGTCAGGTTCTTTGGGGTTAAAAATCAGGGGCGGGGGATTCCTGGAGGAATCATCCTGAGTAGGAACAGGGTCAGAGCGCCAGGCTGGTTTGGGAATACCCAGATTGGAATCCCCCAGCTTTGTCCACATAGACAGACGTTGGGAGAGGCTCCACCCTGTCTGGGACTTCGTTTCCCCGCTCTGTGGACGTCTGTGAAATGAGCTAGGGCCTTCCCCCTCTTTAAATCTCTACCTTCGCCTATTCAGCTTCTCTGTGCCTCAGTTTCCTTGTGTGTATAATGGGGGAATTAATACCTTCACCTCAAAGAAGTGTGAGGTTTGAATGACATAATTTATGTATAGAGTTTAGAACAGGGAAGCGTACAAAATAAAGTTCACACGTATAAGATTCCTAATTCCCAGGCCTGGAACAGACTGA
This sequence comes from Pseudorca crassidens, assembly GCF_039906515.1. Classification (NCBI taxonomy): domain Eukaryota; kingdom Metazoa; phylum Chordata; class Mammalia; order Artiodactyla; family Delphinidae; genus Pseudorca; species Pseudorca crassidens. The sequence continues at coordinate 11,200,254 of NC_090315.1, read as the reverse complement.
GGGCTCAAAGCCAAAGTAATTTTTTTCCTCCAAAACAGCCCTTTCAAATCTTTCTGAGATTCTAAAAGCCCTGAGCTTTAACCCCTGGAATCTTGACTTCAGCCCTTGGATCTCAGAATGCTAAATCCTCCCCTGCTTTCCTGAGTTCTAGCCATCCCCAGTGCTGGCCCATTCCAGGGCATAGGAATCCCTGGAAGATTCCAGACAGAAGGTGGCAAAAGCCTAGGGTGTGCGTTGTGCCCGCACTCCAGCCTCAGTTTCCCCATTGGACTAGAAAGAAGTCATTCCCTGGGCTGGGCTCAGCAAACCTCAATGGAAGTGAGACCTTTGGGCAGTTGCCGGAGACTTCTGTAGACAATGGGAACCATCCATTACCTGCCAGCCCTGAGCCTGGCACGCTGTGAGCTCTGTCTTGGCAGCCACAGTTATTATTTTTTATTTCATCTCAGGCTACCACCAAATGCCCTTCAAGCCCAGACATTAGGAAGTTCTTCCCTCTCATCAGAACCCCCTGCCCCACCCCTTGTTTAATCCCTTCACATGACTCATGGGGATGGAGAGAAGGGGGAGTCGGGCGGAGGGAGGTGCCAAGCCCTGCCCTCCCCCAGCTTCAAGGACATACACACACCTCCAGAATTAGCCTCTATCCTCCCTTATCTCCCACACTACCTCAGGTCAGACAGATGGGAGTGGAGGTGACATTTTTCACCTCAGGGTCAGGGCCAGGAGCCCTAGGAGAGAAGTGAGTCAGAAAATCCCGTGGGACTGGATGGTATCCCGACGCCCAGAGAGTGGCTGAGGAAGGCGGAGGGCAAATCCTGACCCTCAACTCTGCTGCCAGTGTGACCCCTAAGCTTCAGTTTACCTCCGTCCTCTCTGTGTAATGGCTGTATTGTGCCATCCATGCAAGCCCCCCAGAATCCAACCCCACCTTCTGGAATTCTGCCCTGGATTCTAGAACGCCCTTTGCAAATCCCAGATATCTCCCCCCTTTATGGGACAATAGGAGGTTCCCCGCCCCCGCCAGGGGGCGCCCTGGGACGGAGGTCACTCCTCTGCTTAGGCAGGTCTGACGCCCCGGTTAATGACATGTTGGGGATCGCGCAGCAGCACAGGGGAGGTTGGAGATCTGTCCCACTCCCCTCCTGCCACCTTGGCCCCGGCCCCAGAGCCAGAAAGTGGGGGGAATGGGGGGACACAGCCTCCAGAGGGACCCTGGGTGTTTGTTCTGCTTCATTTCAGGAACCCGGGTTCCACTATCCCCACCCCACCCCTAATTCTGCTCGGAGACCTAAAGGCTCGGTCGAAAAGGCAGCTGAAGGGTGGTAGGGATGGCCGCCCATTCCAGAGCCCCAGCAGTCCCGAGTCTCCCATTTCTCCCCAAGAGATCTAATACCCCAGTTCTACTCAAGGACTCAGGCGTCCGAGAGCCCCCATTTCGAGGGACTGAAACGTCCCGACGTTTCCGAACGTCTCCCCGGGACCAAGGTGTCTGAGCCCTCCATTCCAAGAACTCAGGCATCCGAGCCCCTTTTCCTTCTGCCCAGTAAATCTGGCATCCAAGTTCTAGCTTTTAACGTTCTTGGAGTCCCCCAGCTCCGCCCTGGGACCTGGTGTCCTTGTCTCCTCCCGACCCTCCCAGGGACGCCAGTGTCGGGCTCCACCGGGGCCGCTGAACCCCTGGTGGGGGGGTGTAACTCACGGATCCGGGGCAGATCTTGGCACCAGGAGTCCTCCTCCGGCTCCGGCTCCGGCTGCGGGGAGCGGAGGACGGGGCGGGGCAGGCGCCGGGAACAGGTTAAACAACGTGACTCGGACCGGAGGGAGGCGGGTCCCGGAGGGGAGGGGGAGCCGGGGTCGCCTCGAGCACCTTGGGACTTGTAGTCCCGGAGGGGCAGGACGTAGATGGGTACGTTCCCATTTGTATTGACCCAAAGTCCATTTCACAGACAGGAAGGTCGAAAGGCCAAGGGTGACCTGGCTACGTAAATCGTAAATAGAATCCAGACTCTTACCTCGCTGTGGCTGCAGGAGATGAACTCCTGAGTCCCTGCCCCACTCCTCCAGGCTCAGTTTCCCCCTTCTTGAAAGAAGATTTGGACGCCACCAAAGAGGTAGCAGGTTATAGAGTCTGGGGGAGACTCACAAATCCCGCCCCCAAGACGAGAAGAGGGCCTCGCTAAAATCAGTATCCTCTCGGGTCTCTGAGCCTCAATCTCTCCGTCGGTAAAAAGGGTGGTTGGGATCTTTACAGAATTTCCCACCAACGGCTCCCAAAGTTGGAGGCTGGGACTACGATTCCCAGCAGCCTCCACGACCGACGTCGGGCGCCTCCCAACCTCGCGTCCTCTGGGAATTGTAGTCCCGGAGCCCGCAGGGGCAGGGCCCGGGTGTCTCGCCCACGCGGGGAACTGTCTGGCGATCCCGGGAGGAGGCAACACGTCCTCTTCCCCTGACCCTCCTCCTCTCTGAGCAGCCGCTGGCTCGCTGAGAAGGTGGGCGCCCCAGTTCTAAAGTAGGATCCGAAATCTCGGCAGAGGGGGCGGAAATCAGCGCTGACACACCGGTCAGGAATGCAGTCGGATCACCCAGGCTAGCCACCGTCTCGCGGCTCCGCCCGTCCCCCTACGCTGTGCAGTCCCTGTGTGAAGGGGCGTGGGCGTGTCCCCCAAATCTGCGTTCACGTGCCGCTGCTTACACGCACCCCAGGACAGGGAAGGGGCGCTAGTCAGGACGTCTACTCTCTCTCCCTTCCTCAAGGCCTTTGGAAATGTCCCCCCACGCACGAGACTAAATCCTCGAGGGCATCTACCCGTCTTTTGGGCCACAGCCCCGCCCCTTAGTCTCACCGCCCCACGCGTGTCCAGCTCGGGAGTCCAGAGGCTCCGCCCTGGGATCCACAGGCTCCTCCCCCTATATTTCCCGCTCCCCTGGAGCCCAGAGCCCCGCCCCTGGCTGATAGTTAACGCCCTCGGGAGGAATTGCCCCCATTCCTCCATTTTCCCACCTCTCTCACTCAAGTTCTGAATTTCTGAGGCATCTGGGCCTCCCTAGAAGGGACTGTAACACTGAAAGCACAGTCCTGCCGACCTAGACTCTTACCTGCCTCTCTAAGAATTTCAGTCCAATCGATCTTCCTGTCTCTTTAAGAGTAGGTCCTGTGAATGTGGCTGCCCCTTTAAGGCAACGTTGGAGCAAATCATGTCTGAGACTGTGGGGATACCCTCCGGGACCTGGTGAGGCTCTAACTCCCGCCAAACAGGCGAGTCGGCTGCTTTTGGGAGCAGACTTTGGGTAAAAGATGGCTTTCTCGGTAGTCTGCTGTGTACAAGTGGAAATTTCCCCCACTTGTGCTCACAGAGCGAGGGGGCTCCGAGCGACACCTCCCGCGCCCTGGTGCCACATGGACGCTCCCAGATGAGGCCCCACCCCTTTGGTTCCACGTGGTCGGCGGCGGGGCCTGAGTGGCTCTGGCTGCTAGGTCTGAGGCGTGGGTCCCGGGATGGCGGGGACCACGTCCGGCGGTGAGTTGCTTCATGGCGGGCCGACGGGGTGCAGAGAGTTGTCTGGCGGGAGGAGAAAAAGGGGTACCCTGGAGCGTTCGGACGGAAAAAGGGACATCCTCGGAGGCAGGATCAGCGGAGAGTGTATCCCCCGGGGGATGGCGGGCAGGGGGGGCGGGGAATTAGAATAGAGAGAAGATATTTTGGTGGGGGGCGGGAACAGCAGTGGAGAGAACAAGGGTTGGGTCGGCGGATATAGGTGCGCCTCTGGTGGACAGACGGGAGAGAGGAAAGTCGCGGTTAGAGGACTGGGACCCTCAGGAAGTTGGGACCAATGGACCAATAGGCGCCCTGAAGGATTGGACCAGCAATTAAGTGTCAGCAGACTCCCGTTTACCCTTCTGCAGGTGCTGCTCGGTTTTCTTGTCCCCCCAACTTTACTGCGACACCCCCAGCCTCAGAGCACACTCATTTCTCTTTGGAGGCGTTGACCGGCCCAGATACAGAACTGTGGCTTATCCAGGCCCCTGTAGACTTCGCCCCAGACTGGTGAGTGGTCCCATGCCACTTAGCAGGAATACTCCTCACCCCAGTGGCTGAACCTGGGGGGAATTTAGAGGGGCTTTCCTGGGGAACCCACAAATGCTGCTTCTCAGCTGCTGCCCCGTCTCACCAAAAGAATCTGACCAAGTTTCTGCCCTCCCCCTTTCTCCCTTCAGCCTCAATGGGCGACTCGTGCCTCTCTCTGGCTCCCGTATCTTGAAGGGCAAGTTGGCAGGCAAGCGGCACCGCTACCGGGTCCTCAGCAGCAGTGGCCCTCAGGCTGGAGGAGGAGCAACCCTGCTGGCCCCGTCAGCAGAGGCGGGAGGGGGACTCACCTCTGCCCCGGCGCTACAGGGCAGCCTGAGGATTTTTGAGGGTCCCCAGGAATCCCTAACAGGGACCCTGCTGCAGCCCATTCCAGCAAATCCCCCACCACAGATCCCCCCGGGCCTGAAGCCTCGGTTCTGTGCCTTTGGAGGCAGCCCACCAGTCACAGGGCCTGGGTCGGTCTTGGCGTTGAAGTCACTGGCTTCCGGGAAGAGGAAAAAGAAGAGGCATGTGCCAGAGCCCTCAGTTCCTCAGGAGGCAGTGAATGAGCCTAGGGCCCTGGAGGTGGACACAGCGTTGGGGTCCTCAGAGGTGGACGTGGGGAAGAAGAAAAAAAAGCAGCAGCTGAAAGACCTGGAGGTGACAGAGCCACTGGCAACAGAGCCTGCTGCTGAGATGTTGGAGCCTCTGGGAGCACTGTCCCCAGCCACCACCAAGAAGAGGAAAAAGAAGCCCAAAGAGGTAGAAATGGTCAAGCCAGAAATGGGGGTGCTGGAGTCAGAAGAAAAGACAGTGGAGCTGGAACTCATGGTTAAAAGTGAGCCTCTGGAAGAGACAGTCCTATCCCCCAGCAAGAAGAGGAAGAAGCAGACGGGGATAGAAAGGATGGAGCCGGTGGAGGGGATGATAGTTGAGCCTCAGCTGCAGATGAAGATGGAGCCACAGGAGGAAGCCATCCCACTGCCGTCCTCGAAGAAGAAGAAAAAAGAAAAGGGGTACAAAGTGATGAGGGGGCCAGGGACTGAGGTTATAGAGCCAGAGATGAAACCTCTGGAGCTCCCAGGGGAGATGATAGAGCCTGAGCTGCCACATGAAGTGGAGCCACAGGCTGAGGCAGTTCTGGCATCCCCCAGAAAGAGAAGGAAGAAAGAAAAACGACAGAATGCAATGATGGAGCCAGGGACGGAGGTGGTGGAGCCACAGGAAGAGGTGATGGAGCCCGAGCCTCAGGCAGCTCTAGCATCCACCAAGAAAAAGAAGAAGAAAGAAAGAGGGCACAAAGCGACAGAGCCAGGGACTGAGATGACTAACCCACAAGGTGAGATGATGGAGCCTGAGCTGCCACATGAGGGGCAGTCTGAGGCCGGGGCCGATCCGGCATCTACCAAGAAGAAGAAAAAGCGGGGCCGGGAAAGCTGGGTGCCAGAGACAGCATCCCAGGAGGAGATGCCAGAGCCGCTGCTGAATCCCGAGTCTGGGGAGGTGGCTCCCACGGGACAGGAGAGGGAGAGGAAGAGGAAGAAGAAGCCGCAGCAGGATCCCGTGTAAGTCTCCGCCAGCGAAACTGATGACTGCAACTCAGACAAGCTGAAAGTGGCCACCTGGGCCATCAGAAGGCGAGAGCAGAGAAGACCCCCACTCCCACTGACCACACCAGCACACCAGCCTGAGCCTGGACCAGGAAAGTGCTTTATTGTTACACCAAGGGCCTCCTTGGCAGCAGAGGTCATCGGGGCACTTTCAAGAAGGGCTCGTGTAAGACATCAAACAACCTTCGAGCCTGGAGGGGAGGGAGAAAGAAAAGGAAGCGGTCATTAAATGAGCCATTTGTTTGATACATCAGAGTGGGTTTTGGTTCTTTTCCTCCTAGCTTGGAGGGGACTCGGGGGGCTAGGAGAGAAGTAGCCTGATCTGGATTCTATCCCAGACTGGCTGTGTGAGGTTGGGCTGGTCCACACCCTCTCTGGGCCTCGGTTTTCCCCATCTGTAGGAGAGGCACTGTGGGCCTTCTGAAACCTCAGAACTTTGGGGTTTGAGGTCCCTTTTACTTGGGGCTCCCTCCTGCCCCCAACCCCTCAAGCCCATTCCCAGGGCTCTTACCTTCTGGGGCCCCAGGCCTGGGCACAAGGCCAGATCTTCCCGCGATGCAGCTATGAGCTGTTCCAGAGACTGAGGAAGGTAGGAGCGAACGATCAGGGGAGGTGAACACAAAACTCTCCCCTGCCCCAGCTGATGAGGGGTGTAAAATATTCCTGGAAGGAACTGATATCCTGCAGGAGGGCAGGGGAGGCAGGAAGGATGGGGGAGAGGACAGGGAGGTAGAAGGGACGCAGGGGGCTTCCTCAAAAAGCAAAGGGGGTAGAAATGCCAGTCGGCACAAGGGAATTGTTCGTTACCCCAAAAGTAGTCAGGAGGGTCTGACTGTCCGTTTTGTTGACTGACTTCACGGTGGTCAGACATTCAGTCACCTGGAAGGGAAGGAGGGGGCAGGGGTGGATTGGAAGAAAGGAGAACAAGACTGAGTCTGTGAGGGCGGCACTGGGTCGCTGCTGTATCCCCAGACTGCCCTGCATGCGGGAGGAGCTCAGTAAATGCTTTCGGGGCATGTTTTTTGATTATGTGTTCTGATGATTAAAAGGTCATCTCAGGGACTTCCCTGGTGGCACAGAGGTTAAGAATCCACCTGCCAAGGCAGGGGACATGGGTTCGAGCCCTGGTCCGGGAAGATCCCACATGCCACGGAGCAACTAAGCCCGTGCACCACAACTACTGAGCCTGTGCTCTAGAGCCCGTGAGCCACAACTACTGAAGCGTGCTCACCTAGAGCCCATGCTCTGCAATAAGAGAAGCCACTGCAATGAGAAGCCTGTGCACCACAACGAAGAGTAGCCCCCGCTCGCCACAACTAGAGAAAGCCCGTGCGTAGCAACAAAAACCCAACACAGCCAAAACTAAATAATAATTAATTAAAAAAAAAAAAAGGTCATCTCAGAGTGATCCCCAACTAGCTGAGAGGGTGTTGGTCATGTGATTCGAAGATAAACGCCATTTATCTTGAGTTGGTTCTGCCCTGGGCACAGACCATAGGCTCTGAAGTTGGACCCGAGTTCAAAACCAGGCCCCGCTGCTTACTCCCTGTGACACCCTGGGCAAGGGAACTGACCTCTCTGGACCTCCGTTTGCAGGCAAATGGGGGTCCTCATAGTACCCACCTCAGGGGTGGCTGTGGACATCCTCCATTACTCTATCATTGGAGCCCAGATTCAACAGTTCGTTCAGCAAATATTCCCTGAGCACTCACTGAGTGTTCAGTGGTGCTGGGGACACAGCAGGGATCGAGATAGCCCCAGCCCTGCCCTCCTGGGGCTCCCAGTCCAGTTCGGGAGACAAATCAGTTCCAGACATGGTGACCCAGATAGGGCTGGGACTGAGGGAGCCCAGCGGGGGGCCCTTGACCTGGCCTGGGTATCCGGGAGGACTTCCTGGAGAAGGAAGCATTAGAGCTGAGATGGGGAAAGATGGGATTAGGCATCTAATCAAGGCAGAGGGAACAGGCACAGAGAAGCGACAGAATGCGGGGGCAGACGGGGCTGCCGGGGTCAAATAGGCAAGGCCTCGGAGAGCATGGTGAGGGCACTGGGGAGCCACGGGAGGGTTTTGAGCAGGAAAGGGCAGGATCAGGTTTGTGCCTAGGAAGACCCCTCTCGCTGCTGTTTGGGCAGGAGAAAGGACTGGAAGCTGAGGGTGGGGTCAGGGAGGGAGAGGTATGACTCGAGATCAGAACTGCAGCTCATACCCCCAAGGAGGAGCTAGGGGGAGGCCCAGGCAGGGAGGAGGTGGCCTCACCCGGGAGACGAAGTCCTGCTCCAGCTTTTCCATCAGGAGGTCCGCCGGCTTCTGCTCGTAAGCCTTGTATGTCTCCAGGTACCGCCCGGCCTCCTCAGGGCTGGGGTGAGAGACATCCGGGTCAGGGGAAGGAGGGGTCATGTTTTAGATTAATTTCATTTGCTGACTCCAAGAATTCCAGACTCTAATGTACAGAGGAATGAATGTTCTCAACCTCCCCCAAGATGCCCCCTGGCGGTAACCCTTGCTTGGTGCATCTTAACACATCTTTTCTGACTAAGGGCCAGAGGATGGGAGCCTGACCAGTTAGGTTCAGGCCCCACTTCCCACCTGAGTTACCCTGGGCCAATGGTTTTCATCTCTCTGGGCCTCGGTTTCCTCATCTGTAAAGTGGGGGACAACTGACAATTAAATGAGTCCACGCTAAGTGCCACGCCTGGCGCTTAGAAGTCTATTTAAGAAATGTTAGCTCTTCTGGGAGGGAGGTCGGTGCACAGAGTTTGGCCGGGTTCGAGAGAGAGAAAAACCAAAAGTACCATTTCTTTTCCCAACCACAGGAAGACAACCTCATGAAGCAGTCAGCTCCCACTACCAAGAAAAATGGAGCTTTGAAGGTCTTTCGTGTAGCACACCTTCAAAAGGAAAGAGCTCCGGACCCTGACTGCTGAATCTTTTACCACAACTAACCCAACTTCACAACCGCCATTCATTTTCCCATTAGGCACTGGGGTTTTTTTGACACGTAATTAACTGTTTCAAAGGTAGTTGAAACAACGAAATCATTAAAAGGGACTGTCTGTGTGTGGAATAAAGGAACAGGAAAAAGCTGGTCTTTTTTCTCTTTGGAACTCGAGGATATTGAGTTGAGTGGAAATAAATAAAGTATTTGTCTTGAGGCATTTTCTTAGCCTTCAGAGTCTAGCTAGTGAGCAATGTTTGTTGATTAAACGTTGATTTATATTTTTGAAAGAAACACTCAGTTTTCTAATTCTGTGTTTTTTCCATGGGCTTTGTTGCTTTCCTCTCACTGTAGCGGGGATTATTATTGTTATTGTTATTAATCATTTGTTCAGGACACACAAGTTAGCGCGCTGTATCCGCTTCCTTGCTTTCGCTTTTGCTCCACAGTACAACCAGGACGTCCTTCCACATCCACAGACGGAGGTCAATCTCATTTACTTAATGGGTCCAAAACATTCCCTAGTTTGGACGTAAAGACATGGGAAATATACCCTGTGTGGGGTCCCAGCTGCATTCCAGGCACTGTCCAAAGCGCTTTATGTTCAGAAGCTCTCCTGAGAGATCCTATAAGGCAGTTATTTTCAATCCATTACGCGGAGGGGGAAACAGACCAGCATTGCCCAAGATCACACGGCGAGGAGGAGAGACAGCTCCTTCAGTGGGTCTGTCTCACCTGGCTGGGCTCTCTATACTCCACTGTGCTACTTCCCACAGCAAAAAGAGCAATTTTTATACTTGCTTTTGTTTTAATATACAATTAATACATAAATACATTTTTCCAAATAGTCAAACAGTGTAGAGGTAACACACCCCCAGGGAGGGCACAGAATTACAAATACATTTACCCTTTGGCCTAAATACCCATTCCTGGGGTTCAGGGCAGTAGTGGGAGTGTTGCTGGTACCAGCAAAAGCTTGGAAATCCACCCAAGTGTCCACCATTAGGGGGCTACAGAGCTGGTCCATCTACACGGTAGAATATTATACAGCTGAAAATGAAAATACTATATAGCTGAAATAGCAAATGAATTACCAAGATATGAAAAGACATAGGAGGAACCTTAAAAGCCTATTGCTAGGACTTCCCTGGTGGCGCAGTGGTTAAGAATCTGCCTGCCAGGGCTTCCCTGGTGGCGCAGTGGTTGAGAGTCCGCCTGCCGACACAGGGGACGTGGGTTCATACCCTGGTCCAAGAAGATCCCACATGCCGCGGAGCGGCTGGGCCCGTGAGCCGTGGCCGCTGAGCCTGCACGTCCGGAGCCTGTGCTCTGCAACGGGAGAGGCCACAACAGTGAGAGGCCCGCGTACCGCAAAAAAAAAAAAAAGAATCCGCCTGCCAATGCAGGGGACATGGGTTCGAGCCCTGGTCCGGGAAGATCCCACATGCCGCAGAGCAACTGAGCCCATGTGCCAGACTACTGAGCCTGTGTGCCAGACTACTGACCCTGCGCTCTAGAGCCCGCGAGCCACAACTACTGAAGCCCGTGCTCCGCAACAAGAGAAGCCACCGCAATGAGAAGCCCACGCACCACAACAAAGAGTAGCCCCCGCTCACCGCAACTAGAGCAAGCCCGTGCGCAGCAACGAAGACCCAACGAAGCCAAAAAGGCACAGAGCTCCGAACCCTTGTAAATTCCTAAGTGATAAGAACGCCAGGAGCATCTTTTGTTCCTCTGAGGTGACTCTGGATGGCTCCTGGATGGGGGCTGGTAGCCAGAAAGTCCAAGCCAGGATTAGAAGCTTGGAATTTTCAGCCCCACCCCCGATCCTCCAGAGGGGAGAGGGGCTGGAAATGGAGTTAATAAGTGATCATGCCTACGTGAGAAGCCTCCATAAAATCCCAACACTAGTACTGGGGTTTGGGGAGCTTCCAGGCTGGCGAACACATCCACACCGGGAGAGTGACACACCCCAGCTCCACAGGGGCTCAGGCCCCTCCCAGACCTTGCCCTGTGTACCTCTTCATCCATGTCCTTTATCATATCCTTTAATGAACTGGTAAGCAGAAGTAAGTGTTTCCCTGAGTTCTGTGAGCTGCGCTAGCAAAATAATCAAACCTGAGGAAGGGGTCATTGGAGGTCCTGACCTATAGCCGGCTGGTCAGAGCACAGGGGATTACCTGGGCTGGCGACTGGCGCCTGCGGTGTGTGTGTGATGGGGCAGCGCTGCGAGCCCTTAACCTGTGGGATCTGACGGCATCTCCAGGTAGACAGTGTCAGAACTGAGCTAAACTGTAGGACACGCAGCTGGCAGAGAACTGCTTGGTGTGGGGAAAATCCTCCACATGTTTGGCGGCCAGCAGTGAAGGGCTTTGTGTGAGGAGTAAAGGAGACGCACAGGATGAAGAGCTGGGCTTTCCAAACACGAGGAGAACTGTGGATTTTTCTATCTCAGCTACATACTGTATGATTCCAACTATATGACATTCTAGAAAAGGCAACGCTACAGAGACAGTAAAAAGGTCAGAGGTCGCCAGGGGTTGGGGGAAGAAAGGGATGCACAGGGCAAGCACAGAGGACCTTTCAGGGCAGTGAAATTATTCTGTAAAATAGTAACTGTGGACACATCACACCCATAGCATGTACACACAAAGAGAGAACCCTAATGTAAACTGTGGACTTCAGTTAATAATAACGGTATCTCAATATTAGTTCATCAGTTGTAACAAATGCACCGCACTAATTAACACAAGATATAAATAACTGCACAAACTGTGTGCAGGGGGAGAGGGGGCATGTGGGACTCTCTGTACTTTCCAATCAATTTTTCTACAAACTTAAAATTTCTCTAAAAAAAAGTCTATTAGTTTTTTTATGTGGACACTATATTAGAATACTACACAGCCATAAAAAATAAAAAATAATGAGGCTGCTCTCTACACTGATGTAGACATAGATATAGAAATGACACGACCACACAAGGCACAGAACAGTATATATACTAGGCTTACTTCTGTCTAAGAAAGAAAATTAACATGTTTTCACACGTGTTTGCGTTTTATAGAAACGTTGGAAGGAAATAAAGAAACCAACAATAATGGTGACCTGTAAGGGTGAGGGGAGTAGAGTGGGAGGGAAGGGGCAGGAGAGAGAGACTTTTAAGGGCATACACTACCATTTATATATATACTGTATACACATATACAGTATCTGAAAGCAATATAAAAACGGTATATATATATATATATTATATATGTAGTTCAAAACTCAGAAGTGATTATATATCTTAATATATATACTTATGTGATATAGGTATATATTATATATACTTATAAAATGTTATATAACTTATATCAATGTATTATACTTATATATTACTTATGTGTATATCATATATACTTATATACACTTATATAATATTTATATACTTACATTTTATAATACTTATACATACTTATATATACAGTATATATATAATCACCTCTGATTTTTTAACTACATGAATATGCTACCTATTCTTTAACAAAAGAAACTAACCATTTCACATTCAGAAGAAAAGAGAAGGGCAGAGGACAGAAGTCTCCCTCCCCTCGGGGCCTCCCCTTGTGCCATTCCCAAGGTTCAACACTGTTCACAGCTTGGAGCCCCTGCAGTTTGTTCACATCTGTATCTGTTCATAAACACGGCTCACTTTCCTTCCTTTTATACATAAATTAAACTATCACGCTCTTTGGTCCTGCAGCTTACTGCACGGATGGTGCCAGGAAGGCCCACGCCACTGCGGATCTGCACACCCAGGGAGGGATGATCGAAGGGGAGACATTCCGAGTGGGGGAATTTCTGCGTTGAAGAGTGTGTCTACTTCCTGTTTTAATAGCCAGTGAAGTCTCCTGCCAACCAAACATGCAGGTGCCCCTTTCATATTATCCATCTGACATTTTCACCAAATTAATGGGTGAAAAATAACGCCTCATTCTTTGAAAATTTACTTTTCCTGATAAGCTGTGTGGCTGATAGTTTTTTCATGTGTTCTTGGCAACCTGCGTTAGACGTTTAAAAACCGGGCTATTTTTTCTTACTGAATTGTAAGAGGCTCTTTATATATATATATATACACATATATACATATATTTGCATATATATGTGTATATATATACACACACATATATATATGCAAATATATGTATATATACACGTAAATATGTAATAAATGTTTAAATACACTCCTATGAATATAAACATTTATATATATTTGAACTGTATAAATATAAAATTTATATATACATATATAAATTAGGGATCATAAGTCTTTGTTTTATATATATATAACAAGTATTTTCTCTTAGTTTGTCACTTGTCTTTTAACTTTGTTTACAGTATCTCTTACCATCTGGAAGTTTTAAATTTTTAATTTACTCAAATTGGGTAACCTTTTCCTTTATGGTGTCTAGGTTTTGGGTCTTGTTTTGGAAGACTTTCCCTACCACAGGATCATAATAAATATATATATATTTTATAAGATTTCTTTGAATACTTTTACTGTAGTTTTGCTTTTTGTGTCTATAATTATCAAGATTTTGTTCTGATTATGGTGTGAGGAAGGGATGTCTTCTTTTCCCTATTGGAGAGCCAATGAAAATAGTCTTTAGAAACCTAGACTTGAAATTAATTATTCAGCCAGATTTTATGTCTAACTCATAAGTGCCTAGTATGGTCCTGGGATTTGATGTACGTCAAGGATATTAAGACCCTACTTTACAGATAAAGAAACTGAAGCCCAGAGAGGCAGTGCCTGGACCAGACTCACACAGGGAGCTCATGGGAGGAAGAAGGGCTGGGAAGATTTGGGGGCAGAAGGGGCAGTAACTCTCAGGATAGAGCCTGACCTGGGAGGGGGCCTCCATCTCACCTCCAGGCGAGGATCAGGGTGCAGTCGGCCAGGATGCACATCTTAGCCAGCTCCTTGAGGGCCTGCTGAGGGTCTTTCTGAGCAGAGAAGAAAATTAGAATGAGGGATCTGGGAGAAAGCAAAGAATTATAGTCTTGGAAGCAGAGCAGCTTAGGGTGCCAAGAGCCTATCACTCAACTGACACTCCCTAATCTCCAACTGGGTCCCCGCCTGTGCAGGACCCAGCAGTGACCAGGACAGCCCTGGCTGTGCCTTCCCGGGACTCACAGTGTGATGAGGGGGACAGACAGTCCCCAGTCAGTGATGACTCAAGAGTGGCCAGCACTGGGGTGGGAGAGCCAGAGGAGCATCTGTCCTACCTGGGGGATTAGGGAGAGCTTCCTAGAGGAGGGGATATCTGAGCTGGGACCTGAAGAAGGATGAGGAGTGAGGGCAACAGAGAGCAGAAAAGGGAATTCCAGGCATAGGGAACAGCGTGTGCAAAGGAAGGGAGGGGAAAGGCTTGAGGAAGCACAATTCACCACTATGGGATGGAGGCTGTGAAATGAAAGGGTGATCCCGTGGAAGCTTAGAGATGAACCAGGAGAGCTGGGCAGGGATCGGGTGACACTGGGCCTCACGGGCCATGGAGAGCACTGGGGGATCACGGAGGGGTTGGGACATCAGATCTGTGTGCCGGAAGACCCCTCTGACTACTGCAGGGTTGAAGCTGGAGGCCACAAGACAAGAAAAGAGGCTGGGGCAGGGACCCAGGCAAGAGGGGAAAGGGCCTGGATCAGGGCCCGGCTGTGAGGATAGAATGAAACAGGTTCAAGAAGTATTGAAGTGGCAGAGGGCAGGGCCTGGTTGAAGGGGGAGTGGGGAAGGAGGAGACGGGTAATCTGACCCGCCACCTCCTGGCCAACACAGCTGTCCATCTCAGATGTGAGAAATTCCCCACTGGGGTTCCAACTTGCATTTCTCCTTAGAAGAGATTCAACAGTCTACCAGGCAACCGGGAGGCCCAAGGCTCCCCATTTCACAGATGGGGGCAGTGAGGCCAATGGAGGAGTGACCCCTGCTTACCACATCCACCTGGACGAGCAGGACCCGCAGGGCGAAGCTCTTCCCCAGGCTCTGCAGCCGCCCATGGATGTAGTCTGGGTGGAGGTTGTGGTAACGGAGACTGCGGGGCGGGAGAGGGAGGGTTGGTAGGTCTCCAGCTAAGAGACGCCAGAAGCCCTTCTCCCCTCTTGCTGGAAGGCAGAGGGCTTGGGGAGCACAGGCAGATCTGAGGCTCAGAGAGGTTAAGTGACTTGCCCAAGGTCACCCTTCAAGAAAGGGGCATGAGGGGACTGGCAGTGAGGGATGCCTGGCTCTGACTCCCTGGAAGGGTGGACCCCCGGATTCTTCACCTAGGAAGAGAAGGACTTTAGGTTTCAGGTGGAGACCAGGAAACCCTAGAGAGTGTATACCGGGGTCAGGGGGTGGTGCTGCACAGCTGGTCTTGGGAAGCAGGGCCCATCCCCGGGACTGCCTGCTTTGACCACAGAGGGCGCTGGCACGGACGGGGTGGGGTGGCTTTGCCACCCAGGAACAAAGGGACATCTCTGCTATAGCAGCTCTCATACACTGCAGGGAGGACAGGAACTTAGAAGTTTCACTTCCCCTGTCTGGAGAGGGGCCGCCAGGAGTGGAGGGAAACTTATTTAACTGTGGCGACGGTTACAGAAATCCTGGCTCCAGTCCTGGTGTCCAGGACATCAGTCCCCCTCCTCCCGCAGCCCCAGAGTCCAGGCGCCCGGCCCCTCCTCCCTCAGACCCAGGATCCAGACCCCCGGCCCCTCCTCCCTCAGATCCAGGATCCAGACCCCCGGCCCCTCCCCCCTCAGACCCAGGATCCAGGCCCCCGGCCCCTCCCCCCTCAGACCCAGGATCCAGGCCCCCGGCCCCTCCCCCCTCAGACCCAGGATCCAGGCCCCCGGCCCCTCCTCCCTCAGACCCAGCGTCCGGGGCCCAGCTGTTGCTTCCGACACCAAGATATCTGCCTCCCACACAGGGTCACACCTAGGCCCGGGCCGTGCCCAGAGGTCTCCCACACAATGGCCGAGAACACCCAGAGCACAGCCCTCGCAGGCCATCTGAGGGTGGGTGGCCCCCAGAGCTCACCTGAGGAAGAGGGCACAGGTGCTCTGGCCCAGCACGTAATCGGGAAGCACATCGCCAAACTCCCAGGGCACGTTGCGCACAAACCTCAGCACGGGGTTGCCCCTCTGGGGGGAGGGAGAACGGAAGCCATTAGCAGAGTGACCCTGGGCCCACCGCCACCCCAGGGCCCCTCCCCCCACCTCCTGCTTTGCACCCGGGGCTTCTCCAGCTCTGCCCTCCTCCTCTCCCCAGACTCCTCCTCCTCCGCAGCCTGGAATGTTCTTGGTACTGGGGCTCTGACCTAGGCCCCTCCTCCCTGGCCCTAGGCCTTAACTAAAGGGTCCCTGGGTCTCTCTCCAGCTCAGCCCTGTCCCCAGCCCCAGCTCGTGTGTCCTTGGTCCACTGGACACCTGTCCCCAGGGATCTACCTCACTGCACTCGGCACTGGCCTCCACACCTGCTCCCCCTCCCAGCCCCAACTCAGGGCCGGCCCCACCATCCAGAGACCCAGGCCTTGTCCTACAAGCTTCCCTCTCCCCCTCATCCACCAGGTGGGACATCTACCTTCTAAGCATCCCCCATGAATTCCTCCCCCTCCACTGCCATGGCCTCCACCCCACCTCCTCCTGGTCTCCTGCCCCAGTGGTGTCCCCTCCTGGCCACCCTCCAAACAGGAGCCAGACGGCTCTTCCTAAAGCACAAAGCTGCCCCTCTCCAGCTCTAAGCCCTGCCATGGCTTCCCAGTGCCCTCAGGAGGAAGCTCCTCACCGTGGCCTGCGACCCTCCACAGGGTCAGAGCCCCGAAAGCCTGGTATCTGCCCAGCAGACTCCTCTCTCTAAACACCCCTCACAGACTTTCCTGGTGGCACGGTGGTTAAGAATCCGCCTACCAATACAGGGGACACGCGCTGGATCCCTGGTCCGGGAAGATCCCACAAGCCACGGTGCAACTAAGCCCGCGAGCCACAACTACTGAGCCCATGTGCCACAACTACTGAAGCCCACGCGCCTAGAGCCCGTGCTCTGCAACAAGAGATGTCACTGCAATGAGAAGCCCGCGCACCGTGACAAAGAGTAGCCCCCGCTCGCCGCAACTAGAGAAAGCCCACGCGCAGCAATGAAGACCCAACGCGGCCAAAAGAAATAAATAAACCCCCGCCTCATGCTCTACCCTGTAGCCCAAGACCAAAATACTGTGAGCAGGTCAAGCTCTAATCTATTCAGGTATCTGAGTGCCTACTGTGTGTCTAAGTGCTGGGGATACAGCCGTGACCAAGAGGACATAGATCCCTGCCCTCGTGGGGGACACAGACATTAAACAAAAGCATCTCAGGGACGAACATGTAATTACCAAGTGAGGTGGAATTCAGCTCTAATAAGGGTGTGGTATCTGCTCTCGGGGTGGACTGTGGAGTGGTCAGAGCAGCTGGGGTGGGAAGGGTCTGCAGGGCTCCCAAGTCCCACAGGCTCTGGGCCATCTGAACCTGAGCCACTGGGAGCCATGGAAGGGCTTTGGGCAAGGGAGGGGCGAAATCCAATTTTTTTTTTTTTTTAAATTGAAGCACAGTTGATTTACAATGTCATGTTAATCTCTGCTGTACAGCAAAGTGATTCAGTTATACATATATATATACATTTTTAAATATTCTTTTCCATCATGGTTTATCATAGGATATTGTATATAATTTTCTGTGCTATACAGTAGGACCTTGTTGTTTATCCCAATTTTAATTTTTAAAGAAGTATTTTGTCCACTTCACACCCATTAGAATGACTGAAATCCAAAAGACAATGACAAGTGGTGACGATATGGTGAGAATGGAACCTTCATCCACTGCTGGTGGGAATGTAAAATGATGCAGCCTTTTAGAAGACAGTTGGGGGTACCTGAGAAAGTTACACATACAGTTACCATGCGACCCAGCAAATCCACTCCTAGATAAATACCCAAGAGAACTGGAAACACGTGTTAACAGCAGTACACAAATGTTCACAGCAGCATTTTCATAATAATTGAGAGATATGAACAACCCGAACGCCCATCGATGGATGAATGGACAAACAAAGTGGCATGTCCATGCAATGGAATACTATTTAGCAACAAAAAGGAATGAAGTACTAATTCGTGCTACAACATGGGTGAACCTTGAGAGCATTATGCTAAGTGAAAACAACTAGTCATCATTTGCTAGACATTGGGGTTGTTTCCACTTTTTGGCTATTGTGAATAATGCTGTTGTGAACATGTGTGTACTAGATTTTGTGTGGACGTAAGACAGTGGTCCCTCAGTATCCACAGGGGATTGGTCCCAGGACCCCCGGGATATCAAAATCCACAGATGACGTAGTACAGTTGGCCCTCCGTGTCTGCGGGTTTTGTATCCATGGTTGCGGAAGGTTGACCGTATTTTCATTTCTCTTGCATATATACCTAGAGGTGGAACTGCACGGTCGTAGGATAACTCTATGTTTAAATGTCTGAGGAACTGCCAGGCGGTTTTCCAAAGTGACTGCACCATTCTACATCCCCACCAGCAGTGTATGAGGGCTCCAACTCCTCCAACACTCTCCCCACCCTTGTTATTGTCTATCCTTTTGATTCTAGGGTATGACGTGGTATCTCATTGTGGTTTTGGTTTGCGTTTCCCTGATGGCTAAAAATTTTGAGCATATTTCATGTTCTTGAGTCCCATTATTATCTCTGTACACTGCTGCTCTCTCCTTCCAGAATGCCAGCCCCGTCAATGGCAGAGACTTTATCTGCAATCTCCAGAGCTTAGAACTGCACCAGGTAACCTCTGAAGATATTTATGGATTGTAAGTGGGTGAACCCCCATTTTAAAGGCTCAGAGGGGTTAAGTCACCCAAGATGATACCCAAGATGACACAGCTACTGTGTGGCAGAGTGGGATTCAAACTTGGGCCTGTGTTCAACTGTTTTTGAATAAATGGACAAACCTGGGAACAGGAAATGTAGCTTCAGGAACAACATCATGCCCCCAACCGTAAGAGTTGGGGTGCTATGGACTGAATGTCTGTGTCTCCCCAAAATTCATAGGTTGAAATACTACCCCCCCAATGTGATGATATTAGGAGGTGAAGGGAGGTGATTAGGTCATGAAGGTGCAGCCCTCATGAATGGGACTAGCACTCTTATAAAAGAGACCCCAGAGAGCTCCCTCACCCTTTCCTACGCTGTGAGGACACAGTGAGAAGATGGCTGTCTATGAACCAGGAAGCGGGTCCTCACTAGACACCTAATCTGCCAGCCTCCAGAACTGTGAGAAATAAACGTTCGGTGTTCAGACCACCAGTCTATGGTATTTTTGTTACAGAAGCCTGAACAGACTAAGACACGGGGCATATTCAACCCACACACGCTAGTTGAATGGATGAATGGTGCTGTTGAGAGCATAATGGCTAGAACTCAGAACTCCTTCCTTGTCCACTAGAAAGCCCTCCCTATAACCACGTTTCCCACCAGAAACCCCAAAGCCCCACTTCTCCAGCCCCCTCCTCACCTGCCGGGGGCTCACAATGATGCTGTTGGATTTTGCTCCTGGTTTGGGGGCCTGGTTGGGGGTCTCTCCTGCCAGGGGTTCTGGCCCTATGGGGCATGTGGCTCCAGGCCCTCCTGGAGGTCCTGAGATGGCGTACTCGGCGTAGGTCTGAGGAGCCGGCTGTGGGGAGGTCTCCACAGTGGGCAGGCTCCGTGTGGATTTGAATAAGGGCTTGGCCTGTGGGGAGAGGGGTGAGAGGGCATACAAAATCTGAATCTAGCCACTTCTCCCCACCTCCTCGGCCTCTACCCTGGTCCCAACCACCATCTTCTCTCCCTTGGGCCACTGCAGTCACCTCCGCACCAGTTACCTGCCTCTGCCCTTACCTCCCACAGTCTGCTCCCCACACTGAGTCATATCATGTTCCTCTTCTGCTCAGAGCCCTTAGGTGGTTCCTACTCAGAGTAAAAGCCAAAGCTGTCACTTCAGTCCTCAAGCCTCATAAAGATCTGCCCCTGCACCCTTGCCTCAAGGACCTCACCTTCTACGTCTTCCCCTGGCTTTCTCTACCCCAGCCCCGCTGGCCTTCCTGCCGCCCTAAAACTTATCAGATTCTCTCTGACCTCAGGGTCTTTGCACTGGCTGTTCCCTTCCCCCCTGATGTTGCATAGCTCGCTCACTCACTTCTTTCACATTTTGGCAAAGGCATCATCTCCTCCAAGAGGCCCTCCCTTGACTGTTCTACCTAAGGTAGCTCTTCTCCCCCATCACACCCTCTATCCTTAGCCTACTTTCTTTTTCTTCCTAGCACACAGGTGGCAGCCACTACTTATCACCAGGCAATTGTGTTCCTGTACGATTGAGATCTCTGTGTTGCCAGATGCTTTATTTACCAAAAGATGTCAAAAGTGCAGATTTCTTTAAAATTGCCAAACCTTCCAAATTCTCAACTATCAGCAATAAATTCACTCCTTGCAGAACCAGGGTTCTGGCCACGTAAAACGTATCTCAGGACTACTTCCTGACTGCCAGTTTGCAGCCGCTGCCTTAGCCCTCCTGACCATGACATTTTACTTTTTACAGGAAACTGATACTTGCAGAAGGCAAAAAGACTGTCTTCTCAAAGTGACCCAGGCCCCAACATTTCCTAACCCACTCTGTGGTCCCACAGGCCCCTTCCTGTCCCCCTTCCTCCCAACCACCCCCCAAGCCTCCCAGCAGTCCCCCCATCTCCTAGTCCTACCCCGGGAGGAGGGACCTCATCCTCGTCCACTGGAATGAGGAATTTCTTCCTTGTGGGTGGGCCAGCGGGCTTCTCCACTCTCTCTTCGTCCATTGCAAGGTCCTTCTGGGGGCCTGAAAATAAAGCCGTGGCGTCGGGCGCGAGCGAAGCATCGACAGTCCCCAGAAGGAACCCCCAGACACAGCCGTACCCCCAAAAAAATTCCAGGGGCTCCATCGCGTCCAGGTCCAGACATCCAGGGCCCCAGGTTCTATAAGGCCCCGCCCCATCGAGCCTCCACCTGCGGCTCGCCCCGCCCCTTACCGGGACACACTTTCCTTTCGCCACACCCTTCAGGGTCCCACCTTTCTATTCTCCCCGCCTTCACTGTTCCCCGCCTTCCGTTTGCCAGGCCAGACCACTGTCCCCAACCCTCCGTCCACCCCGCCCCCAAGGCTCGCACCAGGATGCCTTTCCCCCGCTCAAACCTTCCCTCGCTCCACCTTCTCAAACTCTCAGACATTGTAACGATTGATTGGCTTCTGCATCTGCCAATCGCCACGGGCGGTCTCAACCCCACGCCCCTCTCAACCCAGCCCCGCGGTCTCAGCGTCCCGAGAACTCACCTCCTCGCCCCCGGGCCGCGAAAGAAAGACAGGAGAGAGATCGAGGCGTCCCACCGCCGGCGCGGCCAGCGTAGCCCCAGGCTGGTCGCACTTCCGGCCTCTCTAGCCCTCCAGCCCGCTCCTGACGTTCCCCAAAGGCGTAGAGCATCAAGAGAGGCGGTTCCTCGCGCAGCTCTCTATGGTTCTGGAGGACTGCGGAGGTTTGGGTTTCGAGAGAGCTGTCCGCCTCTGGCCCTCAGCGTCTCCCGTTGCCGAGCAGTTTGATTTCAGTGCTCTTATTGAGCTCCTCTTGTGTGCCTGGGCTCTGGGCAGGGCTTAGTGGAGAAGGGATGGCGGGTAATCAAACTAGGTTCCTTCTCTCAGTACAGACTTGGGTTTGAATTCCAGCTCTGTCATTGACTTAGCCTCAGTTTCCCCATTCACTCATTCTCTTATTCCACATACATTGCCCCAGATAACGATAGCCCCGCTCCGCCCTTCTGGAGCTCACAACGCATTGGGAGAGACAAACCCTTTCCCAAACAGTGACGATCCAGAGTGGACAGGGCTGGCTAGGAGACCCCAGAGGGCCCGGGAGGGGGGTGGGGCAGGGAACACCTAATCCAGCCCGAGGGCAAGGATAGAGCTTCTTAGAGAAAGGGACATCTGAGCAGAGACCTGGTTGATGAGTAAATATTAGTCATTTCCTGAAAGGATAGTATCACACTGTTCTAACTTGCAACTCTCTGATTACTAAGGAGAGAACATCTTTCTGTGAGTTTATTGGTCTTTAATAGTTTGTTTTCTGTGGGTTGCTTGCGCATATCCTTTGACCATTTTTTCAATGGTTGTATGCCTTTTTTTATTACTGTTAATGTGTCAGAGTACTTTATGGATTCCAATTCTAATTGTTAGTCAGTTACACATATTCCAAATATTTCCTGCTAGTTTGCACTTTATATTTTAACTTTATTTATTTATTTTTCTCACACAGAAGTTCTTAGTGTTTATTCACACCTATTTATCAATCTATCCTGACTTTTGGTGTGTTTAAGAGGCTTGCCATACCCCAAGGTCATATAGTTTATCACTTCTTTTAATACTTTTCCTAGTTTTGATTTTGTTTCTTTCATCCATATGAGACTTATTTTTGAAAATGTACTAAGGTAGGAATTTATGGTAGATATAGCTAATTGTCCAGATACCATTTATTTTAAAAGCCAGTCCTGGGAATTCCCTGGATGTCCAGTGGTTAGAACTCAGTGTTTTCACTGCTGGGGCCGGGGTTCCATCCCTGATCAGGGAAATAAGACCCCTCAAGTCATGCAGCTGGGAAAAAAAAAAAAGAAGCCAGTCCTTTCCCTGGTTTTGATATTCCACCTTTATCATGTGCCAAATTCCCATGTATACACAGGTCTATCGCTGACATTTCTATTATGTTTCATTGATCTCTGTATCTGTCCCTTGCCTCCATGCCAGTTTAATTATTTCATTTAGATATGTTTTGATATCACATGAGGCAAGTCCCCCACCTCTGTTCAGTTTCAAATCTGTCTTTACCATTCTTGTCCATTTTCTCTTCTAGATGGATTTTAGCAGCTGCTTTTCTAGTTCCCTGAAAAATCCTATTGCGATTGAGATTGGAATTGCACTGAATTGATGGATTAATTACAAGAAGATTGACATCTTTTTCATACCCATGAACATATTGTCTCTGTCTCTCCATTGATTTTGCCTTTTGTTAGGGACCTACTGTAAAAGATTTTTTTCTAATTAATTTTTATTTATATAATTGGTTCATGGTATTAGTTTCCTAGGGCTGCTGTAAAGAAGTACCAAAAATTGAGTGGCTTAAACCACAGAAAGTTATTCTCACAGTTCTGGAGGCTAGAAGTCCAAATTCAAGGTATTGACAGAGCAATGCGCCCTCTGAACGCACTAGGGAAGGATCTGTTCCAGCCCCCTCTCTTAGCTTCTGGTAGCCTCAGGCATTCCGTGGCTTGTGGATGGCCATCTTCTCCCTGTGTGTCTTCACACTGTCTTTCCTCTGTGCATGTCCGTCTCTGTGTCCAAATTTCCCCATTTTACAAGGACGCCAGTCATATTGGATTAGGGACCACCATAATGACCTCATTTTAACTTGTCTCTGTAAAGACCTTATTTCAAAATAAAGTCACATTCTGAAGTAATGGGGGTTAGGACTCAACATATCTTTTGGGGGGACACGAGTCAACCCTTAACAATTTTCTGTTACTTCTTATAAACTTCTTCCTTCTGAATTCATTTTTACTTCTTGCTAGAGTACATTCTCTTCAACTTTTTCAGAGAACATTCTGGATAGAACATTTCTGAGTCTTGCTCATCTGAAAATGTCTTTATTTGACCCTCACAAATGGAATCTCAAATTCTGGGTTCCTAGTTATCTTTCTTGCAAAGTTAGAAGACACTGGTGCTCCATTTGGGTCACTAATGGGAAGTCTACCATCTCCCTGATTCTCCTTCCTTCATAAGCAGTCTCATCGCTGGGTGTAATTTTTCCCCAGGATCACTTACTAGCAGTGTGACCTGGTACCAGCAACTCAGTTTCTCTGTGTGCGTCAGTTTGCTCATCTCTAAAATGGGGATAACAATAGCATCACTATTAGGAAGATGAAATGAGTTACGTGTCAAGTCCCTACATCTTTACTTGGCATGCAGTAGGTGAAATATTCAGGTTTGTCATAAAAATAAAATAGTCCTTGACTAAGTCCTGGGCAAGCAGAGGCTGAAGCCGTTGTGGCCACCGCTGTAGCACAGTGCCCAGAAACAAGAAGGGGCTACGGAACCATATGTTGCATGAATGAACAAAGAACAGAAGCAGAATCCGGCAGCAAGCGACTTCACCACTGGGAGCCTCAGTTTTCCCATCTGTAACTGCTGAGCTTGTGAGAATTCCATAAGACCATGGAGCCCCGTCTTGAAATCCATGGTTCACTCATTCCTTGAATAACTACATATTGAGCACCTACGGTGTGGCAGGCACTGGGGACACAGCTGGCAGCAAATTGGACCAGGTCCCTGCCCTGTGGTGCTGATAGTCTCATGGGAGGCAGACCATAAGAAAGAAACCCACAAATAAGAGTTCCAGACAGTCATACACGCTCTGGAGACGATAAAAAACAGTGACGTGAAGTAGATTATGGGGGAGGGGGCCACACGGTCACAGGAAGAGGGGCTCTATAAATAAAAAATACATATATTACCATCAACAATATACCCATCAAAGCAGATAGATAGCTTACTATGAGCTAAATCCTCACAGTAACCCTCCCCTTAGGTATCAATAGTTCATTTGACAGATGAAGGAACTGAGGCCCCAGTGACATAGAGAAGGACTATGAAAATGTGTCTCTGAATCCAAGGGCAGAGAGAGCTTCTAGAAGGAAGCCAGTCTGGGTGGGACTCAGTTTCTCCCGTTGGGGAATGGGAATTACCAAATAAACCTGCAAAGCGTGCCTTTTCCGCCAGGGGGCGATGGCGCCTCACAAGAGGATTTGGGGTGTAGAGGCGCCGGGGACCGCTGCGCCAGAACCCACTCCGGGGCAAAACCCGTGAGAAGGCGGCGGGCTGCCCTTTCGTTTCTCCCGACTCGTTTCACTATCGCAGAAATGCGGCAAAGGGCCCGCTGAGCGCGGTTCAGGTAACTCTGAGTCTATTTACGTTAGTTAAGGGGGAGAAAAGTTGTCCTCGGTTCTGTAATATATTATATTTCCAAGTTTGATTCCTACACTCTTCCCAAATTTAACTTTCAGATTCCGGATTCGCATCTTTCCGGCTCCCAGAGTTGCGAGTTCGAGTCTAACAGCTGTCCGTACTCTTATTTCCCCGTCCTTCTTCCAAACGCTCCAAGTTCAAATTCCAGTCCCAACCGAAGCTCCCGGGCGACTCCTCGAGTTCAGACCTTGCTCCACTCCCAAACCTTCCCCTAATCCCAACTTCGAGTTTCCTCTGCGCCTCCGAAGGATTGGGGTGGGGATGGAGAATATGGGCACACTTCGCCCCTAATTCCACCCAAGTGACTCTGGGCGGGGGGCATATTGCCGCCGGACCGAAGGCTCTGTTAGCGGGGGCGCGGCCGAGGGGCGCAGTGACCCGGCCGACGTCCGCACCCGCCTCTAAACTTAGCCGCGGTGACGCGCGGCCCGGCGATCGCGGCGGGTCCAGGGGACGCAGGGGCGCCCGAGCGGAGGGGGAACAGCTCTGCTCCGCGAGCCTCTATTTATAGCGCCTGGAGCCCGAAATAGCGCGAAGCCTAGCGGCCGGGATGACGCGGGAGCCGCAGGGGGCTGACTCACCCGGCCCCAAGCGGAGGCCCCCGGATGGGGGACAGTGGAGGCGCTGGACCCGACCCCGCCCCATCCCGGGCACCTCTTATGCTGGGACGTCCCAAGTTTCCACGGGGCACTGTGGATGGATATGCAGCAAAAGGAGGATCTGCAGCATGAGAGACTGAGGTTAGATCAGAGGTGGGACTTCCCTAAAAAGAGCCCAGAATTGAGGAACTAACTTTACACAAGAAGAGGGGTTGGGGGACTTCCCTGGTGGTCCAGTGGCTAAGACTCTGCGCTCCCAATGCAGGGGTCCCGGGTTTGATCCCTGGTCAGGGAACTAGATCCCACATGCCGCAACTAAGAGTTCTCATGCTGCAAAGAAGATTCCAGCGTGTCGCAACTAAGACCCGGTGCAGCCAAATAAATAAATATTAAAAAGATGAACCAGATATACACACGTATTTCTCACCAGCAACAGGACTGAGGCATCTTGGGGGCAGAGAAATGGACACAACCGGCCAACCATCAGGCCACAGCTGTCCCCCTCTCCACTTGCCATGTCTCCGTGCATGCTGTTCCCACTCCCTAGAATGCCTTTCCCTGCCTCCCCAGTCTTAAGAACTCATGCTCCTCAGGGACCTGGTGCTAAAGGCAATGCCTCACAAATGAAAACTCTGTGACCCATTGGACTGGGAACCCCATGAGGGCAGGGCCAGGCCCTTCTCATTCATCACCATGTCCCCAGCACTGCCCAGCACAAGATAGGGCTCTGGAGAAGTTAACTGCATGAATAAGAAGTGTTGGTAATAAAATAAAATGACGTTTCCCAAACTATAATAGCAAGTGTTTATTGTATGCTACATGCCAGGTGTGAGTCAGGGAGTTATCTCCTATGGGTCTCACTACAACCTTAGGAGGGAGGTACTTTTATTATTTTCATCATCACCAACCCCATGTTAGAGATGACGAAACTGAGACTCAGAGAATACCTTGCTTGTAGTCAGAGCTGTCTCTTGAACCAGGTCCCATGGCCCCAGAGGTGTTCAGTTCCCCAGATACTGTCTCTAGGCCCTATAGAACCCAAAGGTAAGGAGTGATTCTTAAAGTGCAGTCCACAGAACCTTGGGGGGTTCCCCAGCACTCTTTCAAGAGGTCCCCAAGGTCAAAATGATTATCATAATAATACTAAGACACCTCCCTTTTTTCACTCTCACTCTCTCCTGAGTGTTCAATGCAACCTGCAACATATCACAAGAGACTGAGCACCCAAGCAGAGGTGAAGACCCAGTTATCTTCTGTTGAACCAAACATTAAAGTGGGGGACTTCCCTGGTGGCACAGTGGTTAAGAATCCGCTTGCCAATGCAGGGGACATGGGTTCGTTCGAGCCCTAGTCCGGGAAGATCCCACATGCCAGGCAGCAACTAAGCCCACGTAGCACAACTACTGAGCCCACGTGCCACAACTACTGAAGCCCGCGCACCTAGAGCCTGTGCTCCGCAACAAGAGAAGCCACTGCGATGAGAAGCCCGCGCACCACAACAAAGAGTAGCCCCCACTCACTGCAACTAGAGAAAGCTTGCGCACAGCAACAAAGACCCAACGCAGGCAAAAAATAAATTAATTTAAAAAAAAACCTATAATGAGATACTACTTCACATTCATTAGGATGGCTAAAGTTAAAAAAATTAATTAAATAAAATCTTTTCTAAAAGTAAATAATGAAAATAAAATATTCTGTTGAAGGACTTTCCTGGCAGTCCAGTGGTTAGGACTCTGCACTTCCACTGCAGGGGGCATGGGTTCAATCCCTGGTCAGGGAACTAAGATCCCACATGCCGGGCAGCGTGGCCAAAAACATACAAAAAGTTTGTCGATTCTCTTCGTTTTCCTTTGAAATGATCCAAATGTTAGTTTTATGTCTTGCCTTCCCATCTTTACATCTCATTTTTCTTGTCTTGTAGCATTTGCAAAGACTTTCAGGACAACGTCAAATGGCAAAGTTGATCAATTCTCACATACTCCATATCACAGCCTTCTGAGATCTTATTTTGTTATCCCTATTTTATAGAAGGAGAAACTGGTTAGTTTCTATTTTATAGAAGGAGAAACTAAACAAGGTTAGTCTCTTGACCAAGGCCACAAAGCAAGGAAGCAAACAAACCAGGACTCCAACAAAAGCTTGTGTTTTCAACCACTGCCTTAAGAGAAAATTCAATAGTCACCCTGTATTTCTTTAACAGGCAAAATACCCTGTGAGATTCCACAGTGACCCCTGGATCTGGAATGAGGTTCTGGAGACCTGAGTTCTGGTTCTGGCTCTGCCTTCTTTCTGAGCCTGTTTCCTGCTGTGAGACAGAAGCTGAAAGCCACAGAAACTCTGTCTTCAGGGTGGAAGGAGACAGGCCCCTAAACAGACTGTATTTGTTTCCTGTGGCTGCCTAACAAATTACCACAAACTTCGTGGTTTAAAACAAGAGAAATTTATTCCCTCACAGCTCTGGAGGCCAGAAATCCTAAAGCAAGGTATCAGCAGGGCCACACTCCCTCTGAATTTTCTCGGGGAAGATTCTTCCTTGCCTTTTCCAGCCTCTGGTGGCCCCAGGTGTTCCTGGGTGGCCCCATCACTCTCATCTCTCCCTCCAACTTCACATGGCCGTCTCTTCTCCTATCTGTGTCCAATCTCCCTCTGCCTTTCTCTTGTAAGGACACTTGCCATTGGGTTTAGGGCCCACTTGGCTAATCCAGGGTGATATCATCTCGAGATCCTAACCTTAATTATATCCGCAGAGACTCTTTTTCCAAATAAGTTCCCACTGACAGGTCTCAGGTGGACTTACCTTGGGTGGGGGGAAGGGCACACCATTCAACCCACTACACAGATCAAAACAGAAAAATGAGAACAGGACAATACGTGGCAGAGTTTAGACTGGGAGGTGTCCAAAGCTTTATGATTGCACGCAGCCGTTCCAGTGGAGAATGTTGAAGCATTTGCCCTTGAGAGCCCAGAGTGGTCTGTGCGTCCTACCTGTGGCGGTTAGAAGTCCCGTGTGTCCCCCATGTTCTGGACATCTTCCACAAGGATGGGAAGGATTTTTTTTTTTTTTTCCCGGTACGCGAGCCTCTCACCACTGTGGCCTCTCCCGTTGCGGAGCACAGGCTCCGGACGCGCAGGCTCAGCGGCCGTGGCTCAGGGGCCCAGCCGCTCCGCGGCACGTGGGATCTTCCCGGACCGGGGCACGAACCCGTGTTCCCTGCATTGTCAGGCGGACTCTCAACCACTGCGCCACCAGGGAAGCCCAGGATGGGAAGTCTTTAAGGGAGTTTTTCATTCTTCAACTGTTAATGTGGAGTCGAGAGATTTTCTCTTTCACAAAATGCCAAATAATAAGAAAAAATCAACACCCATACAGCACTTAATATGTGCCCTGTTCTAAGTGTTTAAATATCTATTAACTCGGGCTTCCCTGGTGGCGCAGTGGTTGAGAGTCCGCCTGCCGATGCAGGGGACACGGGTTCGTGCCCCGGTCCGGGAAGATCCCACATGCCGCGGAGCAGCTGGGCCCCTGAGCCATGGCCCCTGAGCCATGGCTGCTGAGCCTGCGCGTCCGGAGCCTGTGCTCCGCAATGGGAGAGGCCACAACAGTGAGAGGCACGCGTACCGCAAAAAAAAAAAAAAAAAAAAAAATCTATTAACTCCTTTAATCCTCACAAAAAACCCTCTGATGTCTTGCTGGTGATTCTCCTTTCATAGCGGAATAAACTGAGGTGCAGAGAGGCTGGAGTGGCAGTTTGGAAGTTCCAGAGCTTGAACCCCACAGTCTGGCTTCAGAGTCTAGGCTCTTGACCTTAAGCCATGCTGTCACCTGGAGGTACACTGTCCCATGTTAAAGCTGGACTTTGAGGAAGCCATACTCCCAGATCCGTGGTCAGGCACCGTCTACTGCTGTGATGTCCAATATGGCAGCCACTTGGCTACACGTGGCTTTTAAGCACTTGAAACATGGCTGGTCCAAAATGAGATGTGTCATGAGTGTAAACTCCACACCAGATTTCATAGACTTAGCGTGATTAAAAAGAATGTAACTATCTCATTTAAAAAACTGCTGAGGGACTTCCCTGGTGGAGCAGTGGTTGAATCTGCCTGCCAACGCAGGGGACATGGGTTCGAGCCCTGGTCCGGGAAGATCCCACATGCCGCGGAGTAACTAAGCCCGTGCGCCACAACTACTGAGCCTGCGCTCTACAGCCCACGAGCCACAACTACTGAAGCCCACGTGCCGAGAGCCCGTGCTCCGCAACAAGAGAAGCCACCGCAATAAGAAGCCCGTGCACCACAACGAAGACCCAACGCAGCCATAAATAAATAAATTTATAAAGAAAAAAAGGCTGACATTGAGTACGTATGAAATAATATCTTGCATCTATAAATAAATAAATTTATAAAGAAAAAAACTGCTGACATTGAGTATGTATGAAATAATATTTTGCATCTATCTGGTTAAATAAAATACAGGAACAAATTATTTTCACCTGTTTCTTTTGGCTTTTTTTTTTTTAGTGTGGCTACTAGGGTATTTAAGCTTGAATATGTGGCTAGTGTCCTATTTCTTATGGACAGTGCTGGCCCATGGAATTTGCTGTCTCTCCATCTGGGAGGACATCAGATGCTGGAGCGCCATGTGTTCCGGGGCCGCTGAGCCTCGGGATTTCTTGGGATGTTCTGGAACAATCCATGTCAGAAGCATATTCAAACAGAGCAACTGATGCTCATGTCAAAAATGTGGCCTTAAAGAACACTCTCAAATCCCTGCCTCCACCAGACCCAGGTGAAGAAGCTACTTAACCAAGAGAGACCACAGTGCCAGGCAGTACTTTGTGGCCACTTGGTATATGGAGTATATTTTTTATTCATAAATGATATACATGTGTGCCTCTACTGAGAGTGTTATAAAATAAAAACTTCCAAAACAGAGATAAAGTACTCATGGGTGAGCCAGGCTGCGTGAGATCACAAGTTCAAATCCTGACTCTGTCCCCTCCCTAGCTGTGATTCCTTCCAGGAGTCCCAGTTTCTTCATCCAGAAACTGGAAGTGTTTGTCCCTGTGCCCTGAGGGCTGTTGGGGGAACTCAGTGAGACCCTGCGTGCAAAGGGCCCGACATGTGGTCAGGGCCCGACATGTGGTCAGGGGCCCGACATGTGGTCAGGGCCCGACATGTGGTCAGGGCCCGACACGTAGTCAGGCAGAGGATGAGCTACAACAGTGAGCAGGTTTCTTGAGAGGCGGGGGCCCTGCTTAGGTCGGAGGGAGTCACGCCAGGTTTCTCAGCGGAGGGGATAGCTATGTTGTACCTCAAAGCATGGAAAAACAGTCACTAGGTGGAGAAGGATGGGAAAGGTATTTGGGCAGAGGGAGCCGAATGTTCAAGTCGGGAGGTATGAACAATGCATTTGGGGAAAGGCAAGCTGTTTGAGTATTGTTAGAGGGCAGAGTGAATGTGTGCTGGGGAAAGGGGTGGGGGGCAAGAGATGGGGTTGAAGAAAGCAACAGGCCACGGAAGGCCTCGTAGGTCACAGGACTAGAGCACTGGGGAATCGTAGCAGGCTCTGAGCAGGGGAGAGACCTGACAGGAGTAGGTTTGTGGTTTAGCAAAATCCTTCTAGATGGGAAGGGGCAGAACTGGGGCAGGAAACCAGGGATGAGTATAGACATGAAGGATGAAGTGGGGAAAAGGGACCAAATAGACAACTGGACCAGAGTAAGGAGGGGGAGGAAGGAGAATATATAAAATCTTTGAAAGATAGAATGGAGATGAGTGATGGGTTATGGGAGGTAAGGGGAGGAAGGTACCAGGAGGAGGCCTAGAACTCTGGCCCAGGAGACAGGGTCTATGTGGGACTACGCCTGAGCTGGGGACCTGGGAGAAGGAGGCACAGGTGTAGGAGGAAGCTGTTGAGGTCAGGGTGAAAGTCTGTGGGACAACCGGAGGAAGGCATTCAAGAGGCTTCTAGACACATGGGTCTGGAGCACAGGAGAGACGGTGAAGCAGAGGCTGGGAGGCCGACAGAGCTCAGACAGGGCTGAAATCCTGACAGTGGGAGAAAGTGGAAGGTGCAGTAGGGTAACTTCACCATCAGCCAGTGATGACAGCAGAAAGTGGTCCTGCCCGGGACAGTAGCCTTGGTATCAGGTTCTCATCCTGGTCTGTACCTGGGGACAGGAAGATGAGCAGACCCAAAGTCCCCACAGGAGTGCCTGCCCAGTGGGGGGTAGAGGGCACAGATGTATACAAGCAGTACATGCCTCCCTGGGGGCAGTGTGTAATGAATGGGTACTTCAGGGGGTACAGTGATCCATTCCCAAGGACTAGGGGCAGTGGAAAGTGTCAGGACCAGTTCTTGGTGGGGGGGGGGGCATAGAGAGGGAAAGCGAATTAACTGGGAGTCTCTCAGTTTCAAATGCAAACTAGTTTAAGGAAATGTATTGGTTCACATGATCAGAAGGTTGAGTACACCAGCTTCAGTTACAGCTTGATCCAGGAGCTCAAGTGATGATATGAAGTCACTGTCCCATCTCTGGGTTTCATATTTCTCTGATTTTTTTTCCTCAGAAAGACTTTCCTTGAGGTAGCAAAGATAGCCCTAGCAGCTTTAGGCTCACATCTCATCCTCTTAGCCACCCCAAAGGGAAGAAAGTGCTCCTAGCCAATGGTCCCATCATTCGTTGTCCTAAATGGGTCACATGCTCACCTCTGAACCAATCACTGTCGTCAACGGACAGCCCAACTGGAATACTGTGATTGGCTGGGCCTAGGACACGTACGTGCCATTCCCTGGAAACGGAGGATGGAGTGAGCCCCAAGACAGCCAGGTGAACTGAAATTGAGAAAGGGGTGGTTTCCCAAAGAACAAGAAGAAGGCCGGCAAAACTGTAGATGCCCATGTGGCTGGGAGGAAAGGAAGGTTGGAAAACAGATTTTCTCATACGTTAATGGGGCGTGGGAATAGTACCTCACCTCTAAGGATTAGGGTGAGGATTCCATGAATTAACGCAGGTGAGACATTTAGTAGACTGCTAGGTAAACAGCAGGTGCTGGATAAAAGGTAGCTATTATTTAAAAACTAGTAATCAGTATTACTACTACTGATGATGAGTGGCTATGCTGGGAGAAATGAGCTCCCAGCCTCAGGAGGAGACCAAACTGGAACTGAACAATTTAAGCAGTGAAAGCTCATGTAATCTACACTGTACAAGCTCAGTCCCCAACTGGTTCTTCTCCAGGCTTCTGTCTCCAGGTCTATGAAATGGGATGAGTGAGGGGACTGCATGAAACCAGAAGGTCATTTTAGAATGTCACCTCCTCAGAAAAAGGCCTTCCCTGACTACTCTTACCAAAGTATCCCCTTTATTATAATCTATTCTCCCATTTAATTTCCCTTATAGTGCTTACCCACAATCTGAAATCCCCTTATTTATTTACTGTTTGTCTCCCCCATTAGAACGTCAGCCCCACGAGGGCAAGGATCTCTCTTCTGCCTTGTTCACTGCTGTGTTCCCAGCACCCAGCAAGCCCTTGATAAATACTTGTTGAATGACTAGATAAATACTGCTTATAAAAACAGAGTGCCTAGTTTCCTGATAGGTACTGGGTTCTCCATTAAGGGAAGTGTCCAAGCTGAAACTGAAAGAGCGTACCTTGCAATTCATGATGCAATCCAGTTCCTCTCCAGGCCTCAGTTTCCTCATTTATAAAATGGGTGTGTGGCGGAGGTTGGGGGTCTGGGGGTGTGTGAAGTCTTGGCCCAGCCCCTGCCTGCTATCCCCGAAGGAGCCACCAGAGGGCGCAGCGCCTCTGCCCAAAAGTCGACGCTCAGCCGCTTGAGCCCGGTTGGATGCAGCCCGGTTGGATGCAGCCCGGTTGGATGCGTCCCGATAGTCCTGGAATATTCTGAGCCGCGCTGGCTTCCAGGCGTCCAGGAACCCAAGAGTTCGTGCGGATGGGGGCGGGGGGGTGTCCGCGCTCCTCGAAGTGGGGCGGTTGGGCGGGAGGTGACTCAGGCGCGCGGCCTCGGCCCCCAGTTCTCGCGAGGGAGCGCGCACGGCCTCTGGAACTCGCGCGGCGCCGCGTCCATTTTTACCCGAGCGCCGCTAAAAATAGTCCTCGCGCTAGGAGCTGAGCCCGAAATAGCGGCCTCCAGATAAGGCAGTGCGACTCAGCGCTTCCGGGGAGCGGAAGGGGGAGGCAGCGTGGGGCGTGGGGGCTGGGGGTGGGCCTGGGCTCGACTGGGCCTCGCCGCGCAGCCCCGGCCGGACGATCGGCCCCCGCCGTCGCCGCATTGACCCCAACCTGTCACCAGCCTCGAATCAGCACCCCCAATCCTCCATCACCCCGATCCCCTGTCTCCTGGTACCCCGCATCCTCTGCTTCCCCTCCATTCTTCATCCCTGACCATTATCTACCTCCCCCTTCCCTATCCTAATCTTCACTCCTAGCCCTGCCGCCCCCTCCCCGAGTCCTCAACCTACTCTCCCTGAAGTCCTGTACGTATTCTCCCTCCCCAGCCACAGCACGAATCTTGCCTCTCTGAATCCGCCCCCCCTTCCAGTTCTCAGCTCCACTTCTATGGGGCGGGGGGGAGGACGGGGAGGTCACAGGAAGTCACACCAGACCAGCAAGCAGAGGGCTGGGGATGAGGCTCTGACTTCTTGCTTAGTTTCTGCAGTGGATTGAGTGGGCTTAGTTCTGGGTCTTAGCCAGTTTCAGGGCTCATACTGTGCCCAGGATCAGGGATTCAGGCCTGGGCCAGGGTTGGGGCTCAGACTGGGGTCACGCAGGTCTATCACCAAGGTTGGGGTCACCAGAGTCAGGGCTCAGCCTGGCACCCACTGTTTAGTTCAACAAACCCAATTCTACTATGATTCTTCCCTCTCTTGCAAGTCAGTGATGGGACACGACAGCTCCAGGCAGTGGGAACAGCCAGGAACCCTGCTCCCTCTGGGCCTGCTCCCTCTTGCACTTGGATCTTCTGGGCACCTTCCCACTCTGATATCCTGTGACTCTTTCAGTGCCCACTCCAAGTATCAGCCTCAAGGGTCTTATACCACATTTACCTGAGATTCAAAGTCTGCATCCTTCTAGTCTCTGAAATATCACAGGACAGAAACTGCCCTGACCTGTGTGAACCCAGGGAGCACAGTGTAGTAGACAGATGTTGCTTCGGTGAAAATTCAGGCAGAACTCTTTGGCTGTGGATGGAAAGCAGCCTCAAGTGGTGTCCCTGTCCCTAGTGGACACCAAGCTTTAGCCAGGTGTCCAACTGTTATGTTGTCTGGATGGGACTCGACTGCCAGGCAAAGGGACTGAGCTGGAGGATCCTTTAAGGCAAGAAGAATCATGTAGTTGGATGAAAGAATTAGGAGGCTGGAAAAGTCAGCAAGGACCAGACAGTAATGGGCCCCATGGGCCATGGTGAGGAGGCTGGGCCATGGTGAGGAGCCTGGACACACAGTGAGGAGCTCCCCCAAGGGCACTGGGGAGCCATGGCAGGTTCTGAGCAGGGGAGGGACAGAGGAAGGTTTAAAGACCTTTCTGACTGCTTCCTTGAGGTAGACTGAGGAAGGGAGGGGGAAAGGAGGGACCTGGACCTAGGTAGGAGTGGGAGGAGGGGAAAGAGGAGGAGAGAACAGATTTGAAAGTCAGTGAAGGGCTCCCCTGGTGGTGCAGTGGTTAAGAATCCGCCTGCCAATGCAGGGGACAGGGGTTCGAGCCCTGATCTGGGAAGATCCCACGCTTTGCAGAGCAAGTAATCTCTTGTGCTACAACTACTGAAGCCTGTGCACCTAGAACCTGTGCTCCCCAACGAGAGAAGCCAGTGCAATGAGAAGCCCGTGCACTGGAACGGGGAGTAGCCCCTGCTCATCTCAAGTAGAGAGAGCTGGTGTGCAGCAATGAAGACCCAAGGCAGCCAAAACTTAATTAATTAAATGTTTTAAAAATTGGGGGAACATGTATTGGCAAATACAAGAGTATACCTTGACAAAGTAAATTCTCTTCCTTCCTCTGATCCCCACTTCTCACTGTTAACTATTTCTTGTGTACCTTGGCCAGTAGGATTCATTGAGCTCTCACGATGTCCCCAGGCTGTGCTAAGCCCGTCACAGAAATGACCTTGCTCCAATCACTCACCACCCAGTGTGTTGGCCAGGCACCATTGCTGTACCCATTTTAGAGAAGTGAAGCCTGAGGCTTAGAGAAATGCAGGGATGTGTCCTATCAAGGGCCTGGCTTTGAAGGTTTTTCAAAATTGAAGGTATGGGAGCAGGTGAGATCAGAGAGGAAAAAGTCCAAAGGGCCAGAGCCCAGGGAACTGGAGGGGAGTGGCAGGGAGTTCAAGGGGGCTGCCTGGAGGAGGAGTGAGGAAAGCTAGGAAGGTACCTTCCAGAGCCTTCTGATGAAGGGCTTAGGTGGAAGTAAGTAACTCCGTTTGGGAGGCTGAGGTACCCCTGGCAGCAGGGCAGAACCCTCACCTCAGGCCCCAGAGGTGTTCATAGGAAGAGACTGAGGCTGCTTGATGACATCTCAGGGACACGGTGATAGCACAGCCGGCTGTTATGACGTCTGAGTGATTCGCCACCTGCCTGTTATGACCAGCATCTCTAGTCATGCCCCATGGGGGGGATGAGGATGGGAGGAAGTGACAGGCCACAGGGGGTGGGGGTGACAGGGATGCAGTCATTTCGAGACCAGGGACTCAGCAGCTGAGAGATGTGTTCTGCCCCCTGCACTAGGGAAAGCTGGGTGAGAGGATCCACGTTTTGGTGTTCTGTTTAGTGAAGAAGGTCTAGTTTCAACAACGTTTGGCTGGGATGGAGTAGGTCTGGGCTCAGAATCAGGGGTCAGCCCAGAGGCTGCTGAGATCAGGGACATCTGTTTTGTTTGCTGCTGGGTCCCCATCACCTAGGACATAACTGGCACACAGTAGGGGCTCAATACATCTTTGTTGAATGACTGAATCAAATGAAAGGGGTCAGCACTCTATGGGACTCAGTTTACCTTTTTGCCTAACAGCCCTGGCCATCAGGCCACCTCAGCCAATGGCGTTGCTAGGGATACCCCTCCCCACCTAGGGTCTCAGATCTCAGTCCTCGCTCCTCCCGAGTGGGGTGGGGGTGAGCAAAAAAAGGAGTTAGTGCCTCTGATGGACTCCGCCCAAGTGTGATGTCACAAGCCGCTCTGGGATCCCGACCCGTGTCGCTCCCTTGGGATGGGGCGTGGAGAGGAACCCGGGAGTCCTAACTTCCGCCGCTCCCCGGGGCCTGGCACTGTTACATAACCCCCGACGTCGCGTCCCCAGGGATGTCGCCGGACGTCCTGGCCAGGCTGGGGACAATGGGCGGGGAGAGGCCCTCCCGCCAGGAGCCTGGAAGTGGCAAGGGCACCCTCTCCTCTGATTCACCCTTGTTTCCGGCCCGTTTAAGCCTCCTCCTTCTCCTCAAGAATCCCTATCTCCCCCAAACTCTCTACCCTCACATCTTGTCCTCCCTAAATTTCACCTCTTTCCCCGAGCCTGGAAATATGTCCTCTACCCAAACTCCCTGCCCTCACACCAGTCCCCTGTGATTTCTGAATCCCCTAAACGTCCAGTTTCCCACGCCCTCCTTCACTCACCCATCCGCGGGCCCCTCTCCCGGGTCCCTCAAACTAGCCCCCACTTCCTACCCCGCCCCCGCCTTCCCAATCTCCTCCCTTGGCTCCCCCAAACTTCCCCCATCATCTGTCTCCCCCAAACCCCTTCCCACCTCCCTCAAACTGACCCCGAATACTTTTTCTCGTCCCTAATGCCAGCCCTCTCTTGTTTCCCCGAAACTGCCCCAGTATCTCTACTTCATTCCCGCCAAATCGGGTCCCCCATACCCTCCCGGCTCCAGACAGCCGCCGGGTCCCCCGGCCCCAGGCCCCCGGCCGCCCGCGCCCTTCGCCGGCCCGCTCCCAGGCCCGGCTCCGGTTCCCAGGCCGCCCTCCCGCGGTGGCCTAGAGACCCAGTTTGCAGCGGCAAAACATTGGTCTCCGGGCAACAGGCCCCGCCCGCCCCAGGGCGGCCCGCTGCGAGCCCAGCCGCGCCGGGGCCGAGACTGCGCGCGGAGGCGGGGCGGGCTCTCAGGGCAGGGGCCTTCGCCTCCGGAGGCCCGCAGGGCGCAGAAACCCGGGGAGACGGCAACGCGGAAGTAGAGATTCAGGGCCCCGGAGCCAGAAAACCTCGAGAAATTCGTGGAGGCTGAAGCTACAGGGAGCTGTCTGGGGCGCAGTGATAAAGAGACCGCGCGACAAAGCAAACAAGGACCGGGCCCCGAAATAAACTCGGGGATGGCGAGACTAAACACAGACACCCCACGGGTCCGCAGGGACGCCCCTGAAGGCAGGATAATCTGCCTCAGATCGTCTGGGCCATTGCGCTTCTGTCTCAGGGGCCTCCCTCTCTGACCCTCAGTTTCCGTATTTGTAAAATGGGTAGCGCCCAGCACAGAGGGCTGTCGTGACAATAGGGCTGTCGTAAGGATTCAGTGAATTGACCGACCTGGAGCTCGTGGCACACTCCTGGCACATCCCATCCGTCATTCATTCGTTCAACAGATATTTATCGAGCACCCATTATGTGCCCTGCACTGTGGTAAGTGCTGGGAATTCAACAGAGAGCAAAACAAAGATCCCTGTCTTCGTGGGAGCTTCCACTTCGGGAGTGGGGAAGGAGGTGATGGACGATATAGAAGCACAAATTAGCACATTATGTAACACGCTGGAAAGTGGTCATTGCTGGGGAGGTGGAGAGGGAGGGAGGGTTGGGGCAGCCGTTTTAAATAGGGTGGTCAGAGAAGGCCGACCTGAGAAGGTGATGCTTGAGCAAAGCCTGGAAGTTGGTGAGAGAGGAGCCTGCAGATATCCCGGCCAAGAACATGCCCGTCAGAGGGAGAAGCGGGTGCAAAGGCCTTAAGGTGGGAACATGCCTGGTGTGTTGGATTCACAGCCGGAGGCCCATGTGGTTGGAGCAGAGAAAGCAAGGAGAGAGGGAGTGGCAGAGACACGGGGCCTGTGGGCCATGGTGAGCGCTTTGGTTTTTATTCTGAGTGAGTTAGGAGCCATGGGAAGGTTTTGAGCAAAAGAGGGACATGGACTGATTTTGATTTAAATAGCATCCCTCTGGCTGTATGTGGGGAATAGACTTTGGGAGGCCAGAGTGGAGGCAGGGAGACCAGTGAGGATCCCCAGGCAATCGTCCAGGCAAGAGGTGATGGTGACTTGGAAGGTGCAGCAGGGATCAGATTCTGGAGGTGTTTGAACATAGAGCTGTAGAATTTGCTGACAGGCACATTCATGGCAAGCCCTCAGTAGATGGCATTAGTTACCATGATGTTAGGGGGTGCTCACAAAATCTTCATAGAAGTCCTTATCATCCCCATTTTACAGATGCAGAAACTGAGGCCCCAGGAGGTCACTCAACTTGCCCAAGGACTCAGCTCAGTCTGGCTCCAAAGATGGTACCCCTCTATTAGGTTGGCTATTCCCAAATCCAAAACACCCTCAGAGTCTGGAACTATACCTAAACTTATCCATGTGGGCCCCAGGACCCCTGGAGCTATATCCTCATCAACCACACCCAGTGGGCGTAGAAAGTGGTGGCCTGATGGGGAATGCTGCCTGACTGGTGTTCTGGTTGTCAGGTAGTCACCCATGCTGGCCCGGAACACTTGCTTAAAGGCAGGCATGTACATGTAGAGAGGGTACACCCAGAATCTCCCAGCCCAGCATCCGCTTCCCGCACTCAGTCCCAGCACTGGACCCAGGCACACCCCAGTGCTGCCTGCAGTGACCTGTTTAATACAGTCACACACTCACAGGCAGATAGGTACGTGGCCCTCCCCCGTGGAGGTACCTTTTCAGGTGATGTGCAGCAAACGCAATTTCTGGCTTTATCTCTTTGTGTTTCCATATCTCTCGGTCTCTTTCTCTCTCTCTCTCTCTCTCTCTCTCTTTCTGTCTTGCTATCTTTGTCTCTCTCTGTCCCCACCCTGACCCCCAGATCTGTCTCTCTGACTCCTCACACTCAGGACCCTCTACCTGCAGGGGAAATCACTCTTCTCCCTAGCCACGTGTCTCCGCAGAACCTCACCTATTATGTGACATCAGAACCTGGCATCAGCCAACAAGGACCTACTGTATAGCAGAGAAAACTATACTCAATATTTTGTGATAATCTATAAGAGAAAAGAATCTGAAAAAAATATATATATATAAACTGAATCACTTTGCTGTACACCTGAAACTAACACAACCTTGTAAATCAACTATACTTCAATTAAAAAAAACATTTAAAAAAAACTGGCATTGGGACACATGTGTGGAGGCCTCAGGTCAGCTGCTCAGAATTACTCAGGCAGGATCTCACACGTCATAATCCCTGCCACTTCTTTCTCTGAGATTCCGACCCACAGCTTTTGGGTGTGGGACTGGGGCAATCCACTTTTATCAAGCTCCCCAGGTGATGGGGACTTGCACTAGCTACTCCATCTAATTTTGCACAAAGGGAAGAGCAGAGGTCCAGAGAGCAGAGGAACCATCCCAGCACCCCACAGCACTCAGCTGTGAGGGGCTTGGAGCTGTCCAGAATCGATGGGAACAAGTTTGGGAGTTAAATTAAATAATAAAAGAGAATCACAAAGACACAGAGGCAGACCCAGAAGACTCAGAGAAAGGGGAGTGGGAGGGGGGCAGAAATCCAGAAAGGGACTCAGGGGAACAGAGACACAGAGTGACAGAAATGCACAGAGATGGTGCAACAGAGACAGAGAGACAGGGGTCAGAAAGATGCAGAGAGAAATTGGAGGCATATTAAGATACAGAGACTGAGACAGACAGTCATTTCGGGGGATAGAGAGACCCCAAGAGGGGCACGTTTTCAACCGTATACATGTGGCCCACATTTTATAGGCTCTACTTCCTAGAAGCCACCAGTGCCGTAGTTTGACAATTGCAGGCTTACCAAGCCAGGTTCCCTCCCTAGGCCCTACATGTAGGATGCACGTTAAACACGTTTATATAACCTGCCCTCTGTGCAGAATCTAGGAGCTTTACATAACATAGCCCCATGAGTCATGCTGCAGACGTGGGGCAGTGACCTGACACGCCCAATGAGAGGGGACCCCTCACCCAGGACTGTTACCTGGAAGTGACTCTGTGAGAAGTGAGAGATCATAGGTTGCACTGAGGAGGAAGTAGAGGGTCAGAGAGGGCAAGGCACTTGCTCTGGGGTCACACAGCCAGGGTCCAGTAGGACAAGAATTCCAACCTCATCTGCCTGATTCCATTGCCTTTGCACGCCAAGACACCAAGAAAGGCAATGACTGCCAATGCCCTGTGATGTGCTCCTTTACAGACTGGAGGAAATAATAAAAATATCAGTGATAATATGACAGCCCCCGTGTATTAAGCACGCTGTGCTGCAATAAGTACTTTACAAACACCATATCATTTATTCCAAATCCCAGTGAAGAAGGGACAGAACCCAGTTGTTAAATAACATAATTATACTTCTTATGTACGGAGCACTTACTATGTACTAAGTGCTTAACAGGATTTCATACACTCACAATTCTGGAGGCGGGTGATGTTTTCACTCCCAATTCAGGAAGGAAAGAGGCTCAGAAAAAGGAAGTTACAGGTCAAGGTCACAGAGTGGGTATTTGAACCCAGGTCTCTCTCTCCGTTTATTTCTGCCACCTACTGCCCCGTGGACGTGCGTGCCCACAAGTGCGCCTATGCACATGTGCAATCAACCTAACATCTTACACTAACATCTCAAAAACTTTAGTCCAAATATCAACAGCTCCTGCCTCGTATTCTTCCTCTACTCCAAGAGGGCATAACCCGGTCTCCAATCCCCTAAACCTCCCCGACACCTGGGGAGCAACCCTCCCCTCTCCCAGCAGCGCCTCAGTCCCGCGACGCGGTCCGAGCTGGAGCCAGTAAAGTGTTCCTGGCCCTTTAAGAGAAGGAACAGTCGGCCGGCGTTGCCCGGCAGCGCCACGGCGGTTGCCAGGCAACGTCAACAAACGACACGGCCACTGTCTCCGCACACGCCCCTCCCCCCGCCCGCGCAGACGCGGTGACGCGACGGGCTGTGG
The DNA here is from genome assembly GCF_039906515.1 of Pseudorca crassidens. Classification (NCBI taxonomy): domain Eukaryota; kingdom Metazoa; phylum Chordata; class Mammalia; order Artiodactyla; family Delphinidae; genus Pseudorca; species Pseudorca crassidens. Next base: position 11,158,784 of record NC_090315.1, on the reverse strand, counting down.
AACGCCGTCGCTTAGCAACGTGAAGGCTGTTTGTCCCGGGCCTGGCCGCGCGGCCGCACAGGGCGCAACCAGGACCAGCCAGGGCGGACAGACTGGCCGGCCGGGAGCCTGGTGGTGGGGGGTGGGGGGGGCGCTGCGGTGATGGGAGCGGGGGAGAACCAGGTCCCCAAATTGCCGGTTTCCCTTTAGACAGCCGCCGTCTGCTTGTCACCCGCTCCTCCTGTCTGACCTGGGACCGCCTCCGCTGGGTATCTGTCCGTCTGCGCCCCCTCGTCCCAGGCATGTCTGTCTGTCCAGCATCTCCTGCGCCGTGGCTGTCTCATATTCCCCCAAACAATAACAACTGAAATAGATCCAAGCACTCTTCTCTGGCCTGCTGCTTTTGCCTCCGACTCCTGGGTTTCTGGGTGCACTGTTCCGTTTGGGGTCCCAACAAGTGGAGACAGGCACAGTGAACAACCTGTGCGCGCCCATACATACTCAGAGCCACAGCGCGAGAGCTCCCTCCCGTTCCTTTCCCCGCTCCCCTCGCGTTTTCTTTTCTTGCGTGTCTTTCTGGAGGCTCTTTCATCAGACAAGCAGCCCGAGGTCCTTCCATCCTGTGTCCAGGAAGCTGTCCACAGCTGGAAGGCTTTAATAGCTCATCCCCAACACACACCCCCGACACCCCCCATTCAGTAGCTTCATGTGACCAGGGCTGGGGCGAATGTCCAAGGAGAGAGAAGAAATTGGGTGTGTGACTGTGAATGGCTGTGACTGTTGGTGAGTGATTCTGTCGGTGACAATGTGTCTACCTGGGATTTCCTGTGTGAGAGCATGCTCAGGAAGGCTTCCTTCGTGTGTGAGAGCAACTGCTGGACTGAGTGAGTGGTTTCCCCAGTTTGCATTTGTGTATCTGGATGTATGGGTATTTGAGCCCTGCTGACTTATGTTCATGTATGTGTTCACGTGTGTGTACTTGTGAGAGTCTTTTTGTGTGGTCATACACGAAACAATGTGTGTGTAGGTACTATGGATGTGTACGGTTTTGCCTCTAGCTTGCATTTCTGGCTGTGTGTGTAGTTCTGGATCTCAATGTACGGTCATCTGTGTGTAACTATGCAGGTAACTGTTTGTCAGCCAGTTGTCTCTCACAGTTCTTTCCACAGTGTTTATCACAATTTTTCATTATATATTTGTTTGTTTACTGTCTCCCCAACTGGGCTGCGTGCCCCACGAGGGCAGGGCCCAGGGCTGTTGTGGTCACCACTGGGTCCCCAGCACTGCCCTGCACACAGTAGGTGCTCAGTAATTATTTGTTGAGCAAATGAATCAGTGACTCACGTGTGTCCATGTCAAGTGCACACATTTGTGTAACTGTGTGAATGGTTCTGTGCTTCTGGGTGGCAGTCTCCTGTGTGTGCCTTCCGGCTTTGTAGCTGCATCTGGCTGTGTAGCTCTAATTTTCAGCACCCACCACACTGTGAAATATAGCAGAGCTTCAGTCAAGATTTGTGGACTTGAACTGTATTAGCATTAGGACCTCTGTGTACCTCAGGTTTCTCATCTGTAAAATGGGAATAATTGTACTCACTCATGGGACTGCTGTGGGGAGTAAATGAGTTCATGTAGAGAACATTTGGAAAGTGCTCGGCACAGAATAAATGTTTACAAAATACCACACTTGACTGTCAGCAGTATTACTACTTCCTCTCTGTATGCATGTGTCCAGAATCCGAGCTATAGACTCAGGCGTGGTTCTGAGCTAGTGGGTACCAAAATACCTCTGTGTGTCAGTTTCCTTCCTACAAAATGGCAACAGGCCCCCTCCAGGGGTGGCTGTGACCAAATGAAGCTGTGTCTCTAAGTCTTGACCCTGGTGTAAGGACCTAGGGAGCGCTCAGTGTCTGCAAGGCCAATCATGATCATCACTGTGAAGCTCAGGTTCTGGGGAAGGCAGTGGAGGGGCAGAGTTTGGGGATGGGGAAAGTAGAGGTTCAAATCATTCAATGGGACTGGGAATGAGTAAAGTCCATGGGGAAGAAAAGGCTGCAGCAGGCTGGCTGAAGGTCAGAATCCTGAAAGGACTTCCCTCAAGGGATGGTTTGGGGGCTAAGGATTAAAAGTAACTGGAACTGTTTGGAGAGCTGCCTGGAGGAACAGAAACCAGCCTGAGTCTTGCAGGCTGGTGGAATTTCGGGAGGGGGTAACGATAGCAATAATAATGTTGTACAGTGTTCAGGCTCTGATGGGCCTTTGTGAGGAATTTCTGTCTTGTTCTCAGCTCTGTCTCTGTTGCCTAGAGAGCCTGACACAGGGGAGGTGCTGAGAACATGTGTTTGAATGGCTGATTGAATGAATAAATGAATGAATGAATTTCATCCTACAATAACCTGTGAGTTCTGGTCTCCAGGGGAGGTCCTGGTGGGCTGCCACCAGGTGGGCCCCTAGTCTCTGAGATCTGCCTGGTGCCTGTCCCCAAGCCCGCTGTTCCCACAGCTCACGGGTGTGGAGGGTGTGGAGGGCGTGGAGGAGGCCGGGAAGGGAGGGTCAGGCTGCTGGCTGCCGGCCCTGGAGAGCTGCCCAGAGTGTCTGCAGGAGGGAGAGGGTAGCTCAGGCGCCTGAGTCACCTCGGAGAAACCCCGGCCGCATACCTGGCCGCTGACATCACCGGCCAGGGCACCCCCCAGTGGCCCAGACAAGCCGACTGAATCACAGGTGGAATTCAGCCACCCGGGGCGGCGCGGGCACGTGGCCCGCTGTGAACCCCCCCATGACACCCCCCCCCCCCCCGTGTCCGTCTGGCTGCGGGGGCCGGGCAGGCCGCATTCGGGTCAGTGAGGGGGCGTGGGGCCTGAGTCAGGGACAGGGCAGCTCCAGCCTGAGACCACCCAGTCCAGCCGCAGGCGTCCTCAAGGTGCAGGAAGGGGAGGCGGGGGAGAGCCGGTGGGGAGGCCCCTGGGCCGTGAAGAGGAAGCCCGCTCGGGTATGACTGGGAGGCTGTGGGTTATGGCCAACAGCTGGTTGACCTGCTGGGGGTGGGATGGGGTCTGGGTGTTTGCGCAGAGAACAATGGAATCACCATACGTGCGCTCACGCATGCAAACACCCCAGAGCGGGGAGGCCCTGCCTCCATCCACCCACAACTGTGAAGCCTCACCACCTGGGTTGTAACCTGCTCTCACTCCGCAGAAATCCACAGGTCAGGCAAGTTCCCTAAGGGCTCCTGGCCTCAGTTTACTCATCTGTTGAGTGGGGATAATAATAATTGCCATTGTAGCTTATACTTACAGGGAATATACTTTCTGCCAGGCACTGTTCTAGGCATTTTTACATACAAACTCATTTACTCCTCAAAATGCTGGGAGGGAGGTGCTATTATTAACCCCGCTTTACAGATGAGGAAATTGAGGTCCAGAGAACTTAAGTTACTTGCCTGCTGTCACACAGCTAGTGCCCTCCTTATAATGGTATTGGAAGAGTTAAACAAGAAAATACAGTGGATCTGTATGTAGCACCTGGCACCTGGTTAGTTTTCTTAAGTGACTGCCAGCTATATTATTAATTCTACTCATATTATTTTCACTCAGAGTACAGCTGGAAAGGTCTCCAAAACCGTTATCCGCACCACCTTGGTCCAGTCCTTCCTTTTAGCTTCCCACAGTCTCCTGCTTCCTCTTCTTTGGTCTTACATGTCTACAGTAGGGAGAGAGGGACTTTCCGGGACTCCCTCCTTATCTGAATCTTTTCAGGACTTGACAGTAGTCCAAACACCTCCACCAGGAAGTCCTCCTGGTTTGCTCAGGCCTCCCTGAGCACTCCTGCCACCCAGTGCCTGGAGTGGTTATAGTCAGTGTTACACCACCACACTGTGAGGGTCTGGGTTGGGGTGGGTAAGAGGTTGGCCCCTACAGTGAGGGGGTCCACAGCGCACCCGGACCAGGGCCTGAGACAAGCCAGCATTCCGAGGGTGGCCTCTACTTAGCTGTGTCTGCATGCCCGCACATGTGAAACTGTGCGTGTGTATAATTGTGAGCATACATGGGAAAGAGTGTACACAATAATGGGATCTGAGTGTGTGACGCTGTGTATCTGTGTGCCTTGTCCTGTAGGCATTTATGCAGATCTGAGCAAGACAGATATGTTTCTGTCCAAGGCAGTCTGTCAGAGTTTATGAACGAATAAATGAGTGGATGGTGAAGATTCATTTAATCAACAGATATTTACTGAGCACCTGCTGAGTGCCTGGCACTGTGCTGGGGACTTGGCCGTGACCTGGACAGCCTTGGCCCGGGCCTGAATAATAATACAGACCAGTGAAGAAGACCAGACTGTCCCCAGACAGTAATGAACCCAGAGAGGCAGAGAGGAGAGGGGGGCTCTCAGGGGGAGGGGTACTGACCCAGGGAGGGCTTCCTGGAGGAGGGGATACAGGAGCTGAGAACTGGAGGAAGAGAGTATGAGCTAGAGGGAGGAAAAAGGGGCATGCTCCAGGCAGAGGGAAGAGCACATACAAAGTTCCTGAAGACTAGGGAGAGAGACCACGGCATGTAGAACATGGCAAAGAGGAGGGGGAGGTGAGGATGCAGCGGTCGGCCTAGGCCAGGTCATGCCGGACCTTGTGGGCTGTGGTGAGTGAGGAGTTTGAATGCAGGATGCAGGGGTATTGGGAGGGTCAAGCTAAGAGTTTCCAATCTGGACCACTCTGCTTCCCTGAAACACCACAGACACCCCCTCCAGGAGGCAACCAGGATTGCTCAGTGGGGAGTGGGCCCAGCCAGCCAGTAACACTCACTACTCAATGCTGGACATGGAGAAGCCAGCAGTTACTAACCACCTGGGCTCTACCCTCACGGAGGTCACAGCAGGACACACACCCAAACATGCACACCCCACTCCTCTCATGCTTCAGAAATTCTCACAGACATTTCTTTTGGAGCCAGAGCCTTGGCATCACCCAGGGGCTGCATGGAAACACAAAAGACTATACCAGATGTGAGTTGTGACCAGATTCCCCAGCTTACTTGATTTCACATGACAGCTGAGAAGCACTGTTCTCAGGTTTAACCTCCCTGTGCCTCGGTTTGCTTCTCTGTACAATGGGGACAATAACTTACTTATGGGGCTGATGTGCTATGAGGATTAACCGAGATAATGCATGTGAGCAGAGCTAAGTGTTTACTTTCCGTATCTTCCTCCTCATTTTTATTATGAAATTTCAGAACTGGAAAGGACTTTCAGAGCCCATGGTCATCCAACCTTCTTGCTTTATGGATGGGGAAACTGAGGAACAGAGTAGCAAGGGTTTTGCCAAAAGAAGAATGGAAGAATGTGCTGAGGGCTCCCTTTGGCAGAGTTGGGTCCCCGGAGCTATTTACAGGATGCTCTGAGCAAACAGAGCTGGCACTGCCACCCCACCCCCAACAGGGGCAGAAGGCTGAGGGCTCTGCCTGCTCCCACACACACAGATCCAAGCCCTCGGGAGCCAGAGCAGGGGTCCTGCCCTCTCCCCTACACTCAAGTCCTCCTCCTCCTGGAAGTTCCCTGGGATTCAGCCTCATGGCAAAAGACTTGCCTTGCCTATGCCATGCTCTGGGGGCAAGGTGTTCACGTCCATGTGTATGTTTGAGTAAGACTCTGTGTGTGTGTGAGAGTGTGAGTGTGTGTGTGTGTGTGTGTGTGTGTGTGTGTGTGTGTCTCCAGGGCCAATTTTTACCTTGGGCCCTAGGGCCCATGACAATTTTAGAGGCCCATGAAAGTGTTTAATTTCTTTTAAAATCAAGGAAGAACTAAACTTCTAGGTCAAATGAAATGTTTTAATATTTAATATTTGTCTTTATACCAATGTAGTCATGATAAATAATTTTAAAGATGTCTTTATGGAGAAAGAGGCCCACAAAGGCAAAAGTGCCTGGACCCATGAAAGCTATAATGGGATCTTGTGTGTCTCTGCTTCTGGTCACGTCTCTATGAGGGTCTGCAAAGGTCTGCATAGCTTTGTTTCAAAAACAAAATAAGGCCTTCCCTGGTGGTGCAGTGGTTAAGAATCCGCCTGCCAATGCAGGGGACACAGGTTTGAGCCCTCTTCCCAGAAGATCCCACATGCGGCAGAGCAACAAAGCCCTTAAGCCACAACTACTGAAGCCGGCGTGCTTAGAGCCCGTGCTCTGCAACAAGAGAAGCCACCACAATGAGAAGCCTGCGCAATGCAAGGAAGAGTAGCCCCCACTCGCCGCAACTAGAGAAAGCCCGCGCGCAGCAACGAAGACCCAATGCAGCCAAAAACAAAATAAATAACTTTTTTTTAATTAAAAAACAAAACAAAACAAGTGCCTACAATGTGCCAGGCATGTTCCCGAAGCTTTACTGATATTCATTTCACATAATCCCCTTACCAGCCCCATGAGCTGGGCACTATTCCTGCCCTCCTTTCCCCAGCGAGGAAACTGAGGCTCCAGACATCACTAGCTCAAGTTCACCCAACTACTAAGTGGTGGGGCCAGAATGTAAGCCCAGGCCACCTAGATTCTGGGTCTGCCTGTCGGGGGTTGAATGTCCAATGTCTGCATGAGTGTGACCATCTGCGTGTGAATACATCGACATATATAACTCATTTAATAATAATTAAAAGCAAAGGCTCTGAAGCCCCGCAGGCTACATTCTTATCCCAGCTCTGCCACTAATTTGCTGTGTGACTCTAGGCAAGTGACTTCACCTCTCTGGGCCTCCATTTCCTTGCCTGTAACATGATAGTTCCTACCTCATAGGAGTGTTGTGAGAATTAAATAAGTTAATATGAGTGCTCAGAAGAATTACTCTTGTTATTGTGTGTGAGGAACACCACGTGCATCTATAGTGAGGATGTGTGTGTCATGTGTGTTGTAACCATGTGAAGGTGTGTGTTTCTATCTGCAGGTGTGTGTGTGCGTGAAGCTGTTTCTCTGTGTGGCGGTGTGTGTTGCTGCTTGTGGGTGGATGTCTGAATGCCTGTGTGCCCCTGTGAGTATATGTGTGGATGTATGGGCCACCTGGGGCGGGGTGTGAAGGTCTTTGGGCAGCTAGGGTAAGTATTTGTGTGTCTCCTTTATTCCGTGGGAGACGAGATGAGGGGCTTGGACAGGACAGGAATGAGGGGTCACTCCCTGTCTGATGCTGGGGCCGAGTCACTGCCTGCTGGTGGTTGCCGGGTCATCTCCTAGTCCCTATCCCTCCTCCCAGACTGGTTGCAGACAGAGGGGGCGTGGGGGAAGAGGTGTTTGAGGCTGGGCTTTTGTCTGGAAACCTCAGTCTCCCTGTATTGTCCCCCTGTCCCCTCAGCCTTCCAGGTCTCCCTACCTCTTCCCCACTATTGGGACAGAGAATCAAGACTCTCCTGGGAATTAGGAACCACCCAACCCCTCCAGCTTGGCTTCATACCTGCTGTGCGACCATGAGCCAGGCCCTCCCCCTCTCTGGGCCTGTGGGATTCAACAATTTTAAAATGCTTCACCCTCTGTGCCCTGGCTGGGCCAGGCTCTGCACTGGGAGGCAAGGGCCAGGAAGTCAGGTTTCTGAAGCAGCTAGTGAGATCCTTACCAGTGGATGCCTAAGAGTTGGAGGCTGTGGTGTCTGAAATACCCTAATTAGACTCTTGAACTACATTTCCTAACTGGGTGGCTAGGTAAGCAGCTTTCCCCTCTGAGCCTGGGTTACAACAGTGTATGCTGTGAGCAGACAGGATAGGTCTGCAAGGCTTATAACTCCCCACCAATGGAACTGTCATTTAAACAATCCCAACACCCAGGTTTTTCAGGGAGTTTCACTGAACCAGGCAGCTCTCAGAAGTCAGGAAGAGAATAGGAATCCTGGGTTTGAATTTCTTGATGGGATGGGATGAGATGGGATCTTGGGCAAGTCACAAACTCTCTATCATTTTCCTCTTTTATAAAATGAAGATTTTTCCTCCCTTAACCTTCCAAAGCTGTTTTAACGATTGTAAATCTTGTATTGAAAGGCTTAGTACAAGAGCCGGTATTTGGTAAGTGCTAAATACATGGCATTTATTATTATTATTTCATCATCATCATTATTATTACTATTATTATTAATTATGCCCCCCCACACATACATTATTTCTGACTACGGATAGAATTATAAAGTAGAAAGGAGAGGTTAACAACACCATCAGCAGGAGGGACACTTCACCCTGTTTTATTCCCCATCCCCACCAAACCCGCGTACCTCCCAAACGCCGCCGGATCTCTGGGGGCAGCAGGGTCCAAGACACACATCCTTTGTCCATCCGGGAAAAGTGAAGGTGAAGCTCAGAGAGAAAAGACATTTTTCAAGGTCGCACAGCCAGTCAGGGCAGAAGCTGGTATGAGCCTCGGGACTCCACCCCCACTTCCACTTTCACCTGGAGCATCACAGCCCCTTCCACCCGGTTCGGGACTCAGTTTCCCCGCCTATGTGACTACACCACAGAGCCAGAGCTGCTTTTGGAGATTGACCTTATTCTTGAGAGAGAGCGCTGCACCACCAGGGGAAATGGGAGGGGCGGCCAGAGGTGAGGGGGACCCCCATCTGGGGGTCTTCCCTGCGGGGATCCTCCGCTGGGTCAGTCTAATAGCCTATTAATATCAGCCCCCGGGGCGGCGCTGCACTGCGCAGGCGCGGGCGGGTTCCGCAGGCGCGCGGGGCGAGCGCACGAGCGAGCGAGGGATTCCCTCTGACGTAATTGCTAGGATACCAAACAAACACTCAGCGGCGCCGGCCAAGCTCCTTATATGGCTAATTGCGTCACAGGAACTCCGGGGAGACCAGGCCGGGATCCCCTCCCGCCGAGTGCTTCAGAACGCAGCCCCCAAGACCCTCAGGGCCGCAAGGGTGATGCAGGTGATCAGATCGAGGCTAGGGCAGGTCTGTTGCCGGACGGTGCGTGGCTGGGTTCACCAGGGCCGGAGATATTGAGAAGTTCGCGGAGCGCGGGAAGGGTGACGTAAGCAGGGGGGCCGGGCCCCGGGCATATAAATACAGCGGCTCTGGGCTTCATTCATAAGACTCAGAGCTACGGCCAAGGCTGGGATACGCGGAGCTGGGACTTGATTGTAGTGGTTCTTCGTCTTCGGGGCTGTGAAATTCAGTTTATTATTTTTCCGGAAAGTTTTTGGAAGGATTCTTCTAGATAATTCTACATTTTATTTTGGAGGATCGACTTACTTTTTTTCGTCTTCCTTATTACTCCCCTCCCCCCGTGGGACCCGCCGGACGCGTGGAGGGGACCGCACCCGAAGCAGATTCTGTACAGCAGGACAGAGCTTTCCGCCTCTGGGGGAGCGATCCCCCCTCGCCCCCGGGTCCTACGGAGCCTGGACTTTCAGGAGGCACAGCGGCATCTTGTGGGGGCCTGGGCACCGCAAAAGAATTACACAGAAACTTTGCCTTTGTTGGAGCGGGACGCTGCCCCCATCCCGAGTTTCGCCGGACTCTCACCTTTCTTTCCCCCACCCGGCCATAGCCTTGGCTTCCCGGCGACCTCAGCGTGGTCACAGGGGCCCCCCTGTGCCCAGGGAAATGTTTCAAGCTTTCCCCGGAGACTACGACTCCGGCTCCCGGTGCAGCTCCTCACCCTCCGCCGAGTCTCAATATCTGTCTTCGGTGGACTCCTTCGGCAGTCCACCCACCGCCGCCGCCTCCCAGGTAAGTTCTAGAGGGTTGGGGTGATGCTTTGTGGTTTATAATTTTTTTAAAGTCAAGGGTGGAGCGAGCAGTCCCCCCACCCCAAATAAAGACGCGTCAAAATCCAGGATCTGAGAGGGGATAGGCTCACGGCGCACTCTGCAAACTGCAGAGTCCGGACGTGCTTGCAATTGGTTGTGTGCGTGGAACGCAGGGAGGGAGCACAGAGGGGTGAGCTTTGGGGGTGGGGTGAGTACGCCGTTCAGTGCAACGTGTATGAGGTAGCAGGGCTGAGAACTTTTAGCCGGCTCGGGGACTGCCCCCCACTCAGGTCACCAACCTGAAGCTAGCGCCGTTAGGCAGGTGGGGGAAATCCCGGGGAAGCTTCCAGTAGCCTCCTCCCTTTTTCCTCCTCCATCCGAGCGCCTACTCCGGCGCCGGGTCACCCTCGACCCAGTGGGAAGGCGGGCCTCGAACCCTCAGTGGCGCTGCCTCCGCCTCCTGCGCGGAGACGTAACGGGGAACCCGTGCGTAACGGCTGACGCGCTGGAATCCTCCGTCTGACGCGGGGCACGCACGGCGCGTGGCGCCCCCTTCGTCCGCCCCGCCCCTGACGTCCCGGGAGCGTTCTATTTTGGAACGCCGGGGCCACGTTGCTAAGGGAGGGGGCAGCCCGGCGTTCCGATTGGCCGCCGCGGCGCAATCTTTGGCCAATCAACTTTCCCTTCCTATTTGTAGGGTGCAGTTTCCTTCCCCCAGTTCGTCCCCGGAACCCGTGGTTCTTCGGCACTAGGGTCTCTTTTACGGGCCTCTAGAGGAAGAGCGAGGGGATTCCTGTCGCCACAGGAGCGATCTTCTGCGATCCAATGAGTCCGCAAGGACCTTGCCGGGATCCTGTCCCTCCGCTCTCAGGGTCAGAGGGTGTCTGTGTGCCGGAATTTCTTTGGGAGACATAGTGACCGTCACCCACTTCTCCAGGCACACACAGATACATTCCCACTCCTTAAGCTCCCGACGCCGGGTGTCTCCGGTTTGTCCGAAGACAGGACTAGAACCGCTAGCCCTAGGGGAACCAGCCAGGTGGTCTTCAGGAGCCCCGCCCCCTCTGGGTTTCCAGGATGCTGATTGGCCAGCGAGCCAGCCTGTCCCTCACCACGCCCCCTGGGAGAGTAGTTAAGCCTTCCGAGCAGTTCTAGGATTACATTTTGGGGGTGGGGGAGATGAACGGTGCTTGGGCTTGGGGTCTCGGGACCTACACCACTCCACCTCCGCGACAGTCTGAGGGAGCCTGGCTGCTCACTTTCTCTCCTTGTCTGCCCACCGTAACCTGTCGCTTGTCAGTCTTACTCTGGGGAGAGACAATTACTTGAAACGTTGTTCTAAACTCCTAGGCCCGTCCCCCAACACCCTTTTAACTGGGACCCCCGCCCCTGCACGGGGGTCTCATGGACCCTCCAGTCTCTCATCCCCTCGCTCAGAGGGGTGTGTATATGTGTGTGACTGTAGAGGGAGGCTTAGCCTAAGGCCTCTCCCTCTCCCTCCCCTTGCCTCTGGGGTGGGGGTGGGGTGTTGTGGCTGTGTGTGTGGCTGTGACTCCATCCCGGGGGTTCTGTCACCCGGCTGTGTCCAGCCTCCTCCCCACCCCCCACACCTAAGAGTCACCAACCCGGGGTGTGATTCACCACCCGCTGGAACCGTGCAACCTTTCCCCGAGGAAGAAGGAGGAGGTAGAAGCCAGTTGCACAGAAATCCTCTCATTAACCACTGCGTCACGGTGTAGTGGAAGGGTGGGTGTTGTGGCTTTTTGCCTGTGACACACACATCCACACCCGCTGGCCCCGTGCTCACTCACAGGGTCGGTGTGTGTGTGTGTGTTGGGGGTGTGTGTGTCGGTGTCTCTGTTTGTGTGTCTACGCCTGTGTGTGTATGTGTCACCCTGTAGGAGTGCGCCGGTCTTGGGGAGATGCCCGGTTCCTTCGTGCCCACGGTCACCGCGATCACAACCAGCCAGGACCTCCAGTGGCTCGTGCAACCTACCCTCATCTCTTCCATGGCCCAGTCCCAGGGGCAGCCACTGGCCTCCCAGCCCACAGCCGTTGACCCCTATGACATGCCAGGAACCAGTTACTCCACGCCGGGCATAAGTGGCTACAGCAGTGGCGGAGCTAGTGGCAGTGGTGGGCCTTCCACCAGCGGAACCACCAGTGGACCTGGGACTGGACCTGGGCCCCGCCCAGCCCGAGCCCGGCCTAGGAGACCCCGAGAGGAGACGGTGAGTAAAGGGCATCAGAGCTTGCTCTGGGTGCAGGGGCAGGGGTGGGGGCAGGGGAAGAAGCAAGAGAGGCAGGAACTTTCCCACTGTTGGGGTGAGGGACCATCTGTAGCCTCAATGCTGCAGAAACCCTATCATCCTCCCCACAGTCAGTGAGGTCTAGAAGGTTCTTTTCTGACTCCTGGGGATTCTTGAAGAAGAGGAGGTTTGGGGTGGATGGGGAGGAACACATGTCCCCCAAATCTCACTATCTCTTATCTCCCGTACTCAGCTCACTCCAGAGGAGGAGGAGAAGAGAAGGGTTCGCCGAGAACGAAACAAACTGGCAGCAGCAAAGTGTAGGAACCGGCGAAGGGAGCTGACTGACCGACTCCAGGCGGTGAGGATGGTCCCTGGGGTGGGATGAGGGTATGCTGAAGGGGGGCTCTCTCCCCATCTTCTGTTACCCACCACCACCTGTGCCCTTATCCTGGACTGAGAACCAGAGGTTCCACATGTGGAACGAGATACAGACGGGGTCACCCAGCTCATACACGCAGGCTCTCACCTACTCCTGGCTGCTTCCTGTCCTGGTTTATGACCCCGGATCTCCCCCACCACACACACCACTTGCCTGGCCTTCACTTCATCCTGAGGGGACATATGAGCGAACTTTAATAGAGGGGCGCTCCAGTCATTTCCCCTTTTTGGTCTTGGGCAAGTGATAACCCATTTTTGCCTCAGTTTCTCCATCTCTTCAACTCCTCAGTGAATCTCCCAGGTTCCTGCTAGATTTAACATTCTGGAGAGTCTGTGAAACGAAATTCTTTGATTCTATATCAATTCCCCCACCACCTGCCCCGGCCACCCGTAGTTCTCAGAGCTTGGACTGGTGGCCTCTGCCACGATGCCCCTCTATTTTCATGCCCTACCTCAGTCTGAGAGTTTTCTACTTTATACTTGCAGGGGTTTCCCTGCTAAATCAGGGAAATTCTTTACTTCCCTGAGCTACCTGGTCTCTTCCCTGGGAGGCAGAGGGGGAAAAGTAACAGAGGGGAATAGGTGGCCTTAGAAACATATGACGATCGTTCACTCACTCAACAAACCTCTGAGTGCCTCTTGCAACCAGAGACTTCCTATGTGTACCTGGCCCTTTCCCAACCATCCACTGGACAGATGGGGAAACTGAGGCTCCTAGAAAGCAAGACCCTTGCCCCAAGTCCCATAGCACACCAGGCCTCCATCTCAGGGGGTCTTTCAGTCCAGAGCTGCCTTCCAACCCTGGGCCTCCACAGTCAGTCTAGGAGAGATGGCTTCAGCCATGACTCACCTTCTCTAGTCGCTCACGGCCTTTTTCTCCTTCCTCGCTCTTCTCTGCGACCTGGCCGCCCGGGCCTCAGGAGACAGACCAATTGGAGGAAGAAAAGGCGGAGCTGGAGTCGGAGATCGCCGAGCTCCAAAAGGAGAAGGAACGTCTGGAGTTTGTGCTGGTGGCCCACAAACCGGGCTGCAAGATCCCCTACGAAGAGGGGCCCGGGCCGGGCCCGCTGGCGGAGGTGAGAGATTTGCCGGGGTCAGCATCCACTAAGGAAGATGGTTTCAGCTGGCTGCTTCCGCCCCCGCCACCACCGCCCCTGCCCTTCCAGACCAGCCAAGACGCACCCCCCAACCTGACAGCTTCTCTCTTTACACACAGTGAAGTTCAAGTCCTCGGCGACCCCTTCCCCGTTGTTAACCCTTCGTACACTTCCTCGTTTGTCCTCACCTGCCCGGAGGTCTCCGCGTTCGCCGGCGCCCAACGCACCAGCGGCAGCGACCAGCCTTCCGACCCCCTGAACTCGCCCTCCCTTCTCGCTCTGTGAACTCTTTAGACACAAAACAAACAAACACACAAGGGAGAGAGAGATTTGGATGAGGAGGAGAGAGGGGAAGAGACAAAGCGGGCGAGTGGCCTCCCTGCCTCTCCTGTCTGACCCTCCGCTGCCACTGCCGTCGGACAGGAGGACTTCCTTGTGTTTTGTGCCGCCTCTTGTTTCTGTGGCCCGGCGAGACCAGAGAGCTGGTGACTTTGGGGACAGGGGGTGGGGAGGGGATGGACACCGCCCCCCGGCTGCCTGTCGGCTGTCTGGCTTCAACCCAACCTCTGGGGATGGGGGAGTGGGGGCGGGGGTGACGCCCACCTTTGGGCTGGAGGGAGAGGGGTGCTGGCGGTGGGCTTTGGGGTGAGCTGTAGTCCTCTGCAGAGAGGCCCAACAAGGAAATGCCACAGGACCCCCAAAGAGTCTCCCACGCCCACCCTTCAAGGGGTGACAAGGCTGGTTCTCCCTGCTCGCCCCCCACCACGACCTTAGCTTATTTATCTAACATTTCCATGTGGGTAGGTCCTCCCCTGAATTGAGCCCCCCTTTCAAGGGAAGTTGATGCCCCCCCTATGATGATCCCCTTCCCCCCCCCCCGACCCAGACTTAGTCTGAAATGTGAACCTCCCTCCCTGACCGTCCAGCTGCTCCCTCCCAGCGAGACTGGCTCTGATTTAAATTTCCTGAACCCTAAGGATCCCCCGCACATTCAGCCCCCAGCCCTCTTTTGGGATTCCAGTGTTAGTCTACCCTCCCCCACCGCCCGTCAGCCTCCCCTCCGGGCCTTCCTTGTTGGGCCTCTCTGATTCAGGCAGCAGTGGGTGCTGTGATGCCTGTCCCGCGGGAGTGTTTTATACTGTGAAATGAGTTGGCCGGATTGGGCGGGGGGAGGAGCCCGGTGGGACAGAACCCCTCCGGAGGGACTGTGCCGCCCACTCCCCAAAGCCCTTCCGTGGTCTCCCCTCCCCCACCCGCCTCCCTCCTCCCCTCAAAATGAGTTTGACTCAAGGGGGTGACAGAATCGAGAGGGGCTGACACCCATTCGCGTGGCCTCTCTCCTCAGGACCCCCGCCCCTCCCCCCAGACCAAGCCCTGGCCTTTTCCTTTAAGGCCTGTCACCCTAACCCAGCCTAGGACGCCAATTTCTCCCTCCCCTCGGCACCCCACATCCTTTCTAGAAAGGGAGCAAGGGGAGATTGCCAGGGGGCCCGACGTTTTTCCGGAGAAGATTTAAAGGCTGAGGCTTTGAACCCGAAGGGGCTGGGCTCCCGCCGTCCCAGCTTCCCCTCCCCCTGCCCCAGCCCCAATTCTTGGTTTCGGCTCCCTCCCCCCTCCCCCCGCCTTTCCCTGTGTTTCACCTCATGAGAATTTTATCATGAGGCCAATTGATATTTTTTAATATCGGGTGGGTCACGCCGCCCTCCGTGCTGCATGGAGAACATTCCACTGCCCCGTCCCGCAGCTCCCGCCCTGAACCCAGAACCCCCCCCCACCCCGGCTATTTATCCCTTTCCTGATTTCCGAAAGGCACTTATATCTATTATGTATAAATAAATATATTATATGTGGGTGTGTGTGTGCGCGTGAGTATGTGAGAGCTTCCGCAACCTTGTTCTAGGTCATGTTGGCCCTCAAAGCCATGCCGTTGAATTGGAAACACTGCTTCTGGAAACTTCGAGGCGGCCTGTCTTGGGCTGCCTCTGTCTCTAGCTGTCTCTTTTCTGATTGTCTCGGCCCCTCTGGTTGTTTTCTGGCCGTCTCTGCCTGTCTCTTTCCCGAGTGTCCCTTCCCCTCTGTCTTTTCTCTGCCTGTTTTTACTTGACCGTTTCCATCTGACTGTCCCTGATCCTCCAGCGGTCTTCCGACTCCGGGTTCGTTGGGGACCTGAGATTTTATTTTTGTGAGTAAGCCTGTGGGATTATAGATGTTTGTAATCTGTATCTTTGAGGATTCTGGGTGTGAGTGTGAAGCTGTGAGCAGGGCCTGCCGCTGCAGACCACAATTTATTGAATATCCAACTACCCCCACCCCATGCTGTATTTGTGATTCTCTTTTTGTATTTTGCACCTGACCCCTGGGGGGCTGGGGCTGGCTGGCACTGGGCCGCTACCCTCCCCTTCGTGGTTCTGCACTGTCGCCAATAAAAAGCTCTTAAAAGTGCATCCACCAAGCTTCAGGGTCTGTTTGCTCCTGATACCCATCGCCTGCCTTCCTTTCAGCATGAAGGAGTGAGGTTAGATTGCTATGGGACTGCACACGCACACACACACGCTGGAACTCTTACTAGTGAATCAGCCAACAGCAGGATGGAGGGAGGCTAGACAGTCAGGAGGACTTCCCACACACACAGGCTGTACCTCCTCCTTGAAGAAGTAATGAGGCAGAATATAAGCCATGAGGTGTCTGATACCAGAATGCTAAAGGTCAGGGAGGTTTCCTGGTGAGGGAAGAATTTATACAGTAAGCCCCCTACATACAAACAAGTTCTGTTCCGAGGTGGCATTCGTTAAGTCCAATTTGTTCATAAGCCCAACAGAGTTAGCCTAGGTACCCAGCTAACACAATCGGCTACATAGTACTGCACTGTAATAGGTTTATAATACTTTTCGCACAAATAATACATAAACACAAAAAATAAAACATTTAAAATTTTACAGTACAGTACCTTGAAAAGTACAGTAGTACAGTACAACAGCTGGCATCCAGGGGCCGGCATGAAGAGGCAAGAAGAGTTACTGACTGGAGGAGGGAGAGGAGGTGGGAGATGGTAGAGCTGAAGGATAGTCAACAATAAGAGACGGAGGGCAAGCTGCAATTTCACTCATGCCTGACGTTGATGGCAGAGGTTCTGGTTTCTTGCTGGCTTCAATTCTATCTACCCTCTTGAAAAAATGATCCAGTGACGTCTGGGTAGTAGCTCTTTTTTTGCTAGTCATCCAGTGATGTCTAGGTAGTCTCTCTGTTTTTCTCGTCATAGATGACATGGTAGCACTGGATTGCATTCTGAACGGCTGCTGCAACCTTCGTGTATCATTGCACGTGAACTAACTTACATGATTAGGCATGCAAATGAATGTTCACATCTTTGAAAACTCACAACTTGAAGGTTCATATATAGGGAACTTATTGTACTTGACTCTGTAATGTTCTGGGAATTGTCTGAGCAAAATTTAGAGTTAGAAGAAGTTTATGCTGCTGAAGACCACTCAGGCATATGGCAACTCCTCAGGGTTATATGACTCACAAAACTTGGATCACTTTTACAGTGAAGATCAGTTGCCTTTTGCTTTTTCACATGATCACTTCTTCTGGGTTTGGAACATATTGGGGACAAACCAAGATTGACTAAACCAAAACCATTGCCACTTTGTCCAAAGATACAGCTGAGCCATCCCCATTGCAAGATCCAAACCTGCTCTCA
The DNA here is from genome assembly GCF_039906515.1 of Pseudorca crassidens. Lineage (NCBI taxonomy): Eukaryota > Metazoa > Chordata > Mammalia > Artiodactyla > Delphinidae > Pseudorca > Pseudorca crassidens. The sequence continues at coordinate 11,141,617 of NC_090315.1, read as the reverse complement.
TTTGCATAGCAGCAAGCACTCTGGGAATGGAAGTACTGGTCCAGAGGTCAGATGTCTTAGTAAATGACTAAGCAGGGGTATTTGTCAGGATGGAATTACTTAATTTCTTAGTTAATTCACAAAATTTGCTAAGCATTTATCGTGTGCCCAGCCCTGTGCTGGGCAGGGTTGGGGATACTGCAGAGACTGAGATAGCCCCAGGCTCCCCCCTCCTAAGGTTCACAGTCCAGTGGGGGACACAGACCTGTTCATAGTCAGGGATGATCTAAATTGGACAGGGTTGGGGGAGTCCATGGGACTTGAGGGGCCCAGTGGAGGCACCTAACCTGACCTGGGAGTCAGGAAAGACTTCCTGGAGGAGAGGATAGCTAAGCTGAGCCTTAGAGGATAAATAGACAGCATAGAAGGGAATAGAAAAAGGCTGAGTCTAATGAAATAGTGAGTGCAAACAGCTGTGAGTGGGGAGAGGGCTTGATACATTGAGGGAGCTAGAGGTTCACAGGCGCTAGAACAAAAGGTGTGAAGAGAAAGGTTACCAGGGAGCAGATTCTGCAGGCTGAAATTCCAGTCTAAGAGTTTAGATCTTCTCTTGAGGGTACCGGGGAGCTCTGGCAGGTTTTGAGCATAAGAAGGTCAGGGACAGGTTTGTGCTTTAGGAAGACTCCTCTAGCTGCCAGGTTGAGGGTAGCTGGGAGAGGAAGGGGGCAAGGATAAGGCAGAAGATCAGAGATGAGGCTAGGGCGAGGACACTGAGATGTGAGGAGGAGCCTGGAATAGGACCAGGGCTGTGGGAGAGAGAGGAGGGGAAGGATTCAAAAGACTTTGAGGAGGCAGAACAGACAGGACGTGGTGAGTAGCTGATTTGGGAAAGACAGCACAGGGCAGTGGTAAATAGCACTGGCCAGAGGTCTGAGAGCCCTGGGGCTGGAGGCTTCCCAAAGCTGGGTGACCTTGGACAAGAGACTTCATCTTTCTGAACCTCAGTTTCCTCAGCTGCAGAATGGGGCTGAGGGGAATCAGTGAGCTAGTACACACCAGCGCTGAGCGCAGAGTAAAATGCAGTTATCACCATCTTCATCGCTGTTATTGAGGCCACCCTGTTTCCCTGCCTGGAATATTCCCCCTCTCTGCTGGCTAATCCACTCTCTCATCCTTCAGGTGTATATTCAGCTATTACCCTGACACCCTACCTGAACTCAGGTCTCCTTGTAAGATGTCCTCATAGGTTCTGTGCCTGCCTTCCCCGTACTTATCACTTTTGTAGTTGTTAATTAAATGGGTAATTGATTAGTGTTTAAAGTTTGTCTCCTCCACTTGACTGGGAGCACCATGAAGTCAGGGTCAGGGTTTTGTCGTCACCAGTGTGTCCCCAGGACCGCTCAGTGCAGGGCCGGGCATAGAGCAACCACCCCGCAGATACTTGTTGAATGAGTGAATGAATGAATGAATGATCAAATGAATAAATATTTGCTTAGTAAGTGCATGCGTGATTAAGTACATGAGTGAGTAAATGAATAAGTGAGTAAGCAAGTGAAGGGGAGGAATCCAGGATCACTCTCAAACTGTAAATATCCTAGAACAGAGAGTGTAGACGAATTTTTCTTAATCTTTTGGAGTTCTTTGTTATTTGCGGAAAAAAAGAAACGCATTGTCGAGCGCAGAAGTGAAACAACGTTCTCCGTACCAATTCGCACTCTACGATAGAGAGCTTAGATAAGAGAATTGAGTACGACGCCCGAAAGGTGGAATTGAACCACTCTGTCGCTAGACAGCTACAGGTTTGAAGCCTGCACCCCAGACCACTGAGGATCATCCGGGCGAATAATTAGTCTTCCCACACAGCTGTATAAAACCCATAAATTTCCACTTTTTTAACCTATGGTGATGTAGTTTCGGAGACTGTGATACTGTTGACTTCAATATACATAAATTCTCGCAAGCTATTTATTACGGTGCATATCCTTCCAAAATGTTGAGTTTGCCTCATGAGTTGAATCATTGTCGCTTTAGAAACTGTCTCATTTGCATTGCGCCGTGCATTCTGGGAAACGGCGCCAGGGGACCTGGAGCCCTCCCTTCTGGCTGTTAAAGGGCCAGAAGCCCCTTTTTTCCAAGTAAGAAGTCCATTGTTTAAGAGAAAAGATTCATAATTCGGCATTCAGAGGCCCCTTTCCTGAAAAATCCGAATTCGAGTGGGTGGGTTCCTGCTAGAGTCTGATTTAGCCCAGCCCCGGAGGCTCCGAGCTGGCGGCCATAGGGCTGGGGCGACACCTGCTGTTCTTTTGTGGAACTTCAGCGATCTACAGAGCCCTACGTTTTTTCACATGTTCAGTGAGCACCTAGAGTCCCAGACGCAGTCCTAGGTTCTGCGGATGACAGAATTTCTGTCCCCATTGAGCTTAGATCAGTTTTTGCATCTGCATTTTATGGACGAGGAAAGTGAGGCGTAGAAACGGATAGTACCCTACCCTATCCACACAGCCCAACCACTTGGGAGAACAGAACTTGTGCCATTGTAATTATATTATTACAAAAAAAGTGATCCTTTTAAAATCCAAGTCAGTGATCCTTTGACAATATCATTCCCCGACATGAAACCTTCCCAATGGCTCCCGTCTCAGAGTAAAAGTCAAAGCTCTCATCACAGCCTTACAAACCCGATGATTAGACCTTTGCACTCCTCGGACCCGATCTCCTACTCCTCTCTCCTCATATACTCGGTTTCTGGCTCACAGATCTCTTGCTGCACACATCAGGCATGCTCCCTTCTCAGGGCCATTGCGTTTGTTGATCCCCCTGACTGAATCTCCTTTCCTCCGCATGTTCCCATGACTCACTGCCTCTCTTCACTCTGGCCTCTGCTTAAATATCACTACTTAATGAAGCCTTCCCGGAGCACCCAATCTAAAATAGCAAGCCCTGTCACTCTACCCCCTTCCGCTTCTGGACTTTTCTCCATCACCCTGATCACCACCTGCCATATTCTACTTCTGTTTGCTTATTGTCTGGCTGCTCCCGCTAGAATATCAGCTCCATGAAACCGTGGACTTTGTTTCGGTGGATTTTGTTTGTTTGTTTATTTGGCCAGGCCGCGAAGCTGATGTGATCCTAGTTCCCTAGCCAGGAACTGAACCCAGGCCCTAGGCAGTGAGAGCACGGAGTCCTAACCACTTTGGTTCATTTCTATGTCCCTGGTACCCAAAGCGTGCTTGAGCACTTGCCGGATGCTCACTAAATGTTTGTAGGATGAACGCAAGAATATTATCACTATCCTTTTCTGAGCCTCAGTTTCCCCATCTGGAAAACAAGACTAGTGCAACTCGGGGGAATCATAACGAGCAGCTGGCTATAGAAGGCTGACATGGCACCAGGCAACTGGCAGTCACTCAATAAAGGCTGTTTCCATCTCCAACCTGTTTCTTGCCTCCAGTGGGGGTACCAAGGATGGGCTTGGGGGCTTTAGCCGTTCCTGAACCCATAATCGCAACCAGTCCATCTTCCTCCTTTCTTTGAGATGGACAAATGGACACTTTGTCTTATGGAAAGTATGAATAAAAGTATCTTTAGGAAATGTTGCTCTTTTATTTGGAAGCTTAAAACACTACCCCTGCTTGGCAAATTCAGATTTAAGAGAAGCCCCCCTAAGTCCTGTTTCTTTCAGTTAGCTAGCTGCTGCTAGGCAACCCCTGTATACAAAACCCGAGGCTGTAACTACTACGCCTGTAACATCATTATCTATCTCCTAAAATGTGACATGCATCACAAGAGGCAAGATTTTAGGTGATGCACATTTTTTTTTTTAATATATATATATATATTTTTTTGCGGTACGCGGACCTCTCACTGTTGTGGTCTCTCCCGTTGCGGAGCACAGGCTCTGGACGCGCAGGCTCAGCAGCCATGGCTCACAGGCCCAGCCACTCTGCGGCATGTGGGATCTTCCCGGACCGGGGCACGAACCCGTGTCCCCTGCATTGGCAGGCGGACTCTCAACCATCTGCGCCACCAGGGAAGCCCCCAAACATTTTAAATGGTAATAGTTTCGTGTTTAACTGTTATCTTCTATTTCTGGCAAGTGATACTGACTTCCTTGGTGGTGGAGTAACATTTCCTTTTAAAAGACATTTGTTTTATTTTTTTTAATAAACCAATTTAAAGAAAAAATTAGGCAAATAGCAGAACAGGTGATATAAAGATCATCAAGGTCCTGAGGGCTGACTGAGGTTTGGGAAACAATGTCATAGCTAACAATGCAGCTTCTGTTTACTGGACATTTATTCTATGCCAGGCCCTGTAACAAGGGCTTTACATGTAGGTAGTTTATGGCGACAATTTTCTATTTGAGGAAATGAGCCTTCAAGAGGTGAGTTCACTTGCTCAGGGTTACGCAGCCAAAAAGTGAAGATGATTCAATCCAGGTCTGTCGGTCTTTAGACTCCAGTCTCCTGCCTCCTCCTCCCCCAGTTTAGTTTTGGAAACTGAGGCCCAAAGAGGCCACGAGGCCCTGTGCTTATTCCCAAGGCAGTTGGAATGGAGAGAAACGGGTGGAGAGGTTGGAAAGAGAGAAAAGACATGGCTTGCTGACTGACTAGATGTTGGGGGTGAGGGATTAGGAGTCCAGGGCCATACCTGGGTCTCTGGCTGGGCAGGAGGGGATGTCCCTGAGTGGGAAATCAGATAGGACAAGGAAGAGGTTTAGATATGTTTGAGGGGAGAGTCTTCCATTAGGCAGTTGGATACATGGTTCTCGGACTCAGGTGAAATGGTTGCCCAGCAGGGAGAGTGTGGGGATCGACTCGCGATGTCTGCCTTGAGCACAGGCATGGAAAGTGGCTGTCAAGGTTTGGCTAGCCCTGGGATCAGCCAACTCTCAGATTGCAGAGGGGAAGTTTCTTCCTCCGCAGAGATGGGGAAGATTCCTCCTTGAGTATCACTTACCTGCTTTTCAGTACAGGAAGGTGAAAACTGGACGGGGCTGGAAGCACAGGAGGCCTTGGGTTTTCCACAGAAGTCTTTATTACAGTGTAAATCCAAGCTCAGGCCTCCCCTGGGCCCCATGCAAAGCCCCAGCGTTGGGGCCAGTGGCATCCAGGAGACATCGCCCCTTCACGGCGCCTCTAGCGGTGGGGTCCCGGAAGTGCAGGGCGTGTGCCCTATCTAGGCAACTACAAGTCCCAGCAGGCCCCGTGGCCAAGGTGCCTCGCCTTTCCAAGACTCCTAGAGCAGAGCCTCTTGGGAAATGTAGTCCTGGCCACTCAGGCAATTTGCGCAAACTCCCTGGTGTGAGCGATCCTGACACCCACTGGGAAATGGCTTGGGATGAGGCAGGGAGAGGGTGGGGATGGAAGGGAAATGGAGGAGGGCAGAGGGCTACAGGGGGTGGGGGCAGGCGTCCCGCAGGCAGAGGCACCCCTTTCATTCGGCTTTGGCTTTGGATCCGGAGACTGCGGCTGCTGCCGAGGCAAGGGCTCCGGTCCCTGGGAACTTAGCTCGGATCCTGAGGGAGAAACAGGTGGAGTCAAGGGGTGGGGCAAGCGACAGGATAAGTAGTATCTAGGAACTAAAAACTCGATGGAGGAACTGAGTGCCCAAGCCAGCCCCTGCCCTCCACCTACTGGCCTGCGATGGAACTGTCTCTCACCTTTTAAGAAAAGCAGGCACTCAGCCCCAGGAGATTTAGGGACAGGGAATATTGGGGGTGGGGCCGCGGAGGAGCATTCCCAAGTTTTCGCATTCCCCAGCCCATCCGTCTCTACCACATGCCCTTACTTAGCTTTGATGTGGCTCAACTGATTGGTCACCAATCCCACATACTGGTCAATCTGGGCCTGGGGAGACAAGAAGGGGTGAAAGGAGAGATTGGAGGGGGTTCTTCTCCCTAATTCATTAAGAAAGCTTCTTCCTCCCCCACCCCCAGATCAGGAGTTGGGAGGAGTGGCCCACCACTCCACCATCAACTCTAAACCTGATAAAATACCCTTGGAAATCAGAGGTCCAAGGTGAAGTGTCAAGTCAATTGGACCACACTCTGTGTGGGAAGTGATGTCAGGTAGACACACAAGAATCTGCCAGTGGCTTTGCGTCCTGGGAACTACTGTTAATCTTTGAGTGAGTTTTGTGTGTGTGTGTGTTTAGGGGCAGCGTAAGAATAGAGAGTGTTAGTGTTGGTTGTTGCGTCCCTGAGTGGATTGATTTAAATATTAGTTTAATTCAGTGTTAACTGACTTTGTGAGCCTCGGTGATTCCGGCATGTGAGGGAGCTAGGGCTATCTCCCTGGCAGGAACATGTATCGTTTGGCTCTCAGCTGTGCCGGAGAATGTTAAAAATGGAATGTTGGTCCATCTGCCTGTCTCTGGATAGGATATGTGTCAGTTGGCCCTGGTTCTGTCAGTGTTCTGGGCTGGGCTGGGTGTCAGTCAGACCCAGACTATGTGTAGGGATAGATGGCGTCAGTCTGTCTGTCTGTCTGTCTGCAAATGGAATATGTGTTTGTCAGTCTCTGGTGGTATCAGGGGAGACAGGGTATCGGGGTATCAGGAGAAGGCATTCATCTGTCTGCCTGTTTCTGGCTAGAAAGAGTGTTGTTCAGCCTCGTGCTATGTCGGCAGAGAAGACACCAGTCAGGCTGCCTCTCTGGAGGTAGGACGTGTCAAGGCAGACCTTGGATCACTGTTGGGGAGAAGCATCAGTTAGTCTACCTGCCTTGGGTTGGAATGTGTCAGATCCTGGCTCTGTCACGGGCCACCTATCGAAATGCCTGTCTCTGGCTGTGGAAACATATTAGGTAGACCCTAGCTGCATGGAGGAGGGGCAGCAGGCAGACCACCTGTGCCTAGCATGTGTCAGTCAGAGCCTGATTCTGTCAGGGGTGGGAACACCAGCTTGTCCTCCTGTCTCTGGCTGGGACATCTGTCACGGACCCCGGCTGTGTGTGTGTGGGGGGTGGTTTGGCCGGGGTACTGCCAACTGAGGGCCTGTCGCACTTACCTGGTGCTGCCGGTACAGCAGAGGGACTGTGAATAAACCGATCACTCCTGCGGGCACAGAGATGGGGGTCAGGGCTCTCCAGGGAGATTGACAGCTCCATTCAGAGCCCTGTCCTCCAGCAGACCCCAGCAACCCACCTCCCCGCGCCGCCCCTCACAGCCTTCCCAGCTCACCCAGAATGAGAAGAGTCAAACCATTGAAGACGGCACCCACGAAGGTCAAGATGTAGAAGAGAAGGGCCAGCTGAAGGTGAGGGTCGGGGTCAGCAGAGTCTATGGGGTACACCCTGGGCTGGGAACTTCCCCAGCAATGGCCCTTCTCCCCTCCTCCCCCCAGGGGCAGGGAGTTGAATGTTGGGACCCAGGAGGGAGTGTGGGGCTTCGGGGCACCTTGAGGGAATCCACGAAGTCTTCTACCAGAAAGAAATGCCGCAGCTGCATGGCCGCAGAGACCACACAGGAGGCAATCTGTTGGGACATACGTTCTGTCTGCTCCCGAGTCAGGGTCAGGTCCACATCCAGGTAGGCCCTGAGAGAACAGAGGTGTGTGAGGCCACTCAATGGGTGGATGGGACCCAGGCTGAGGGGCGTGGCTGAGTCAAGGGCAAGAAGTGAGGGTTGGGGAGTAAGGCCAGGTGTAGCATGCTAGGGTGGAGGTCAGGGTCAGGAGACGGGATCAAGGATTAAGGGTAAGAGGTTAGGGTCTGAGGTTACGGCTGGAAGTCAAGGGTCAGAGTCTGGTTTAATGTCAGGGTCAGGCTGGAGTCAGGAACAGGAACAGGATGGGTCAGGGCCAGGGTGAGAAGTCAGTGCCTGATCTGAGGTCATGGGTCATGACTTAGGGTCAGCGCTGAGGTCTGGACAGAGGTCAGGTTTGGGGGCCAGGCTGCAGGCTCTCACTGGAAGGGGTTGGCGCCGTCTCCCCGGTGCACGGCCTGCAGCACTTTTCGGTAAACCCTGAGAGAGATGGTGCCGCAGAGCAGCAACAGGGCCACGTGGGCCGCCACGGACACGATGCTAAAACGCAGGAGGCTGAGCAGGGAGACCATGAGGCCTGTGAAGACCACTCCTGACGTCCTCGTGTCCTTCCAGTACAGCAGGTCTGCCACTGTGGAGGGAGGGGGCGGCAATCAGGCTGGGGTTTGGAGCTGGCCTGGCTGACCTCCTGACCTCCTATTTCCTGTCTTGGGGCTGAAACATCACCTCTCGACACACCTGTCAGAGCCTTAACCCAATTTCCAGATTTTTATTTATCTTCTTTTATTCCATGCTTGCCTCCTGGAAAACCCAAGTTAACTGTCTAGCAAGTCCCCTCAAGCTTACTCCTGCCCATAGATAATGTGTGAACACAATTTTGGGTGAAAAATCAATCTTCTGCATCATGCATATCTCACTCTATTTTCCTCCTAGAATTCCCTCCTAGTCAACGGGAATAGCTATTCATTCATTCATTTTAAGGGCTACACGATATTCCATGGTGTGGCTACACCATCATTCATTTTATTCAACCATGCAGCTATTGCTGGGTCGTTTACTTTGTTTCCTCCCCCATCCTCTTCCCTGACAGTACTACAAGGACCAGCCTCCTGCAGATATTCTTACCTCCGGGAGGTTCTATTTCTGAGATAGAGTGCCAGGGGTCGAATCGCTGGGTGGACTAAGTATGTATTTTTGAATGTCATAAATATGATCAGATTGCTTACTAGCAAGACTGTAACAATCCTTATTTCTATGAGCAACACGCAAGTGATCTTTTCCCAGCATCCTGCCCAGCAATGGGTGTTATTGTTCTTTTTATTTTTTGCACCCTGACAGGTGTAAAGTCACGTCTCCTTGATACCCCTACCAACACATACATCGAAGTCCTAAATGTATTAATAACATCATCCTCCTTCTTAGGCCCTAACTCAAACTTCTGACCCCTTTCAGAGATCCTAAACTCACCTCCCAAGCCCAGCCTCTGTCCTGATCAGTGACCTTTGGACCTCAACGTTTCATCTCACTCATCTTAACTTTTAACAACCGTCCCTATAATCGGCTCTGCTTTGAGCCCTGAACTGAGAGCCCAGTACCCTGCCATCTATTTCCAGACAGTCTCCATCCTCCCACCCTTAACCCCAATCAAACTGACCCATCCCAACCAGTCCCCCTCAGAGTCTGACTCTCCTCACTTCTGTATCTTCCCTATGCACATCCTCCCATCTACCTCTAACTAGGGTAGACCTCCCCTCAACCACTCCCCTGCAGGCTCCCCAAAGCCTGAGCCAGTGGTGGGGGAGGGGCCGGGTCGCCTGAGGCGGGGGCTAAGTTTAGGCACGATGGGGGGAGGGTGCCTCTCAGGCAGCTGTGCTGGCCTGTCCAGCTACTGAGTGACAGCACCGCCTGGGCCTGAGGCTGGGGGAGGGGGCCTCGCTGCTCTTGGGCCCCAAAGCTCCGGCTCGAGAGAGAGGGGACCCCATACTCCCTCCACGCCCTCCCTAGACACCCCCGCAGCCCCTCAGCCCCAGCCTGCCGCTCTGGGGAATCTGGGACCAAGAGGAAACATCCCCCAGATTTGAGGGCGATAAAAGTGAATCTGGGTCCCTTTCCACGGTCCCCCAGCGCCCGCGTCCCAACCCGCCCCGAAAGCCCACCTTTACTCCCCATCTCGGCTCCGAGTGAGAGGCTACAGACACTGCTGCTTCTCAGGGATTTTGCCCACTTCAGTGGAACCCGGAGGGAGGGAGTAAGGGGGCGGGGCTCCTTTGTACCCAGCCAATGACTCTCCATTGCGGTGGGAACAATTCCAAAACGGGGTGGCTCTCTTTGTAAACAGCCAAAAGCAGTGATGTCTATAACCTACCTATAGGAACCGTTCGTGGAGGCTGAGCATACTTTAAAGTAAGGCGGGGTCTATTTACAATTGGCCAATTCATGTGGTCCGGGAAGAGGAGAGTTTTTAAAACGCACGGAGTTTACTTTTACTTGCCCGGTGGCCACATTCAGAAAAGAGCATTATTTTTTCAGGGATTTGGCCTGTCCAAAATCAGCCTCTAGGGGGAGCACTCCAAAAGAGGGATTATTTTTTAGCAATTAGCCAATTCTAATGCTTCTTCCAACTTCTCAGGTGGGAGGGCTAACTTCTCAAGTGGGCGGGGGAACCATTTAAAAAGAGCCAATAGCAATCTCAGGTAACGGGAAAATTTTTTTAAAGGGTGGAGTTTACAATGTCTTGCCAGTAGCAATACCTCCTCGCTTCTCCATTCTCCTCCGTTCCTTCCAGAGGATGGTCCCTTTAAAAATCAATCCTCCACCCTCGCTGTAGTCCAAAGGAGCACGTTCCCTCATGCACTTTACCTAGAAAGTGTGGTTCCAATGTGAATTCTGATTGGTCCGTGCTATCGAGGCACTGCCCCGTGATTGGCTCCCGCTCCAGCCCTCCCCATGGCTCTTCCTCCTCCTTCTTGTCCAGCAAGGGCTCATCTGGCCAAGAGTTCGAATCCCGAGATCGATGTGGAGATGGGGTACGGGCCTGAGGGATTCCAGAGCCAGGGCTGGGCTGTGGAGTCAAGACTTCGGGCGGCGAGGACTGAGCGAGTCCGAGTTGTAGGTCCAGTTCTGGTGCGTTAGAGAGAGAAGGCTGTGAGCTTTCACCATGGAGGTGCCCTAAGGAGAGACCACCCACCCCTGGTGGCTTTTGTCCCAGCACCTGGGACATCTCACCTTTCCCAGCCTCTCCAACCTCTGATCCGTCGGGCTCTTCGTCATCCAGCGGGGTGGAGCTACTGGTGGCAGAGTCTTCCCCGGACCCTGCTCCCCGGGCCGCCCAGCCCACTTGGTCCAGTTGGAGCCCCAGGTCCTCCAGGGGGCGCTCAGCTGGAGGGGCAGAATCGGGGTGACCACGGCGCCCAGGCTCCGGGGATTGGCTCAGGCTGGGGATGCTCTCCAAGCTGTCGCCCAGGCCAGGTTGCGGGGGCGGCTCTCGCGGCTCCGAGACTGAGCGGCCCTGGGGCCGTGGGCGGCGAGCAGCTGAATCCCTGCGGGCCCCAGAGCCCAGCACGCCATCGAAGGCGATGTAGGAGAAGGTCAGCTCCCGGGGAGTGCCCCAGTCCTGCGACGTGGTCTCCTCCTCGTCTTCCTCTGAGAATTCCCGGGCTGTATGCAGCTCCCGAAAATCCGAGTCGTCGTTCCCTCCTGCCATGAGCAAAGGAGGGCACGAACTCCTCTGACCAAGACCCTAGCCCACTCCCCTTAAGCCCTTTACCCAGCTGTGAGCCCCCTTCAAGTCCCACTCTCACACCCTCCCTCTCTGCTTACCTTCTGTGGAGTCGGGAGTAGAGGAAGCTGTAGACGGAGCTTCTTCTGCAAGAGGGAAAGAATCAAAGACTCTTAGAAGCTTAGATTGCCCGAGTTACAGAAGTAGTGTGCTAGTCCTGGAAACCTGTCTGAATTAAGGAATCTTAGAGTTTTAATTACAGGACCTCTAGAACATTCTGTATACAGACTGTAAAACCTTAGTATCCCTGCTGTCTGAAGCTCAGTCTTAGAAGTTCAAATCCAGGAATCTCGATCTTAGTGTCTTTAAATTAGGGATTTTAGGAGGCTTCAATTAATTAATTCTTTCAACAACCATTAATTGAGTGTTTAATACATGCCAGGCACTGTTTTAGATCCTGAGGATACAACTGTGAACAAAACAGACAAAATGTCTAGTCTCATAGAGCTTACACTCTATAGGGGAGATAGACAGTAACAATTAAACTTATGATGTTGGGTGCTAAGTGTGTGGAGAAAAATTAAGGTAAGGGAAGAGAAAGTAAGGGGGTGCTATTTCAGACAGGTTGGTGAGGAAGACTTCCCGGATGCCATTTGAACAGAAACCTGAATGATGTGAGGAAACCATGCGGATATCTAGGGAAGCGTCTTCCAGGCAGAGGGAAAAGCCAGTGCAAAGGCCCTGAGGCAAGCACTAAGCTTTGCATATCTGAGGAACTGAGAAGTGTGCAGATGGGACTGGAACAGGGTGACTGATGGGGAGATGGAAGGGAGATGAGGGCAGAGAGGAAAGGCGGGGTGGGGTGGGGGTGGGGAGATCACGTAGGGCTTTCCTTTGTAAGCCCAGGTAAGGACAAGATATTAGAATGTTGGGATGATACTCTAAAATGTTGAAATAACAAATTCTCAGAATTTTGGCATGTTGACTCCCAAGACGTGCAAGTGGCTAGGTCGGCGTTGCAATCCCCAGCTGTCAGAACCATAGGGGTGTGAGACAGAGCATGTTAGCCAAGGACTGTTAGAGCCCTGGGCTCAGAAATCATAAGGCTCAGGCAAGGCGTTTTCAATTATGGAATTCAGCCTCTCAGAGTTAGCTTGGGGCTTTGCCTACAGGAGATGCTCAGTACCGTTTGGAGATTGAAATCAGATGCCCCCCCGCCCCCACCTCGTTTCTTCAGCTAGGGAATAGGAGGCCAGGAATCAGAGACCTGGAGTGGTAAAACCTAAGGACCCAGGAGTCCTAGTCCCAACCCAGGGATGGCTGTATCCCGGGGACAGGGGATTGTACAATTCGGGCGAGGTCGGGGCTGCCTCTGAGTCTGGGGAGAAAACGGAGGTGGGATGCGAAGATGGGTGATGCGGGGGAAGGGGGGAGTCAGACCCTCTTCTCCATCGTGGCTCTACCCCTCTATTCAAATCCCCTCACCGCTGGCTGTGGCCAGCACCAGGGCGAGGGGACAGCTCCCGGAGAGCTTCCTCATCCCCGGGCGGAGCCCCGGGGCACATTCAAGGGCCCAGAGCGCCCCTCGTCGGCTATCTCAGTGCCCCCAGCCTCTGCCCAGTCTCACTCAGGTTGTCCGGGTCAAGTCGCCCCCATCGCCGCTAGAACACGGTGGGGAGGGAGAGCTTCCTTTGTCTCCTTCGCTTCCTCCCCATCTCGGCTCTCCCGCGGCCCAGGTCGGAGGGGAAACCGGGGAGGAGCCCACCCGGGCCTCTGGGCCCCACACCAGGCCTGAGCCTCCCCCTACTCACTGCAGTGGGCGAAGACCGGCAGGACCTGCCCCATGGCCCCCCTCGGGCCTGCATCGGGACCCCCGCCCACTCCGGCCACGCCGCCCTGGGCCTGGGGCCGCGAGCGCTCATCTCCGCCGCGCCCAGGACGCCGCCGCCGCCATCCTCGCTGCCTCCTCCTCCCGGGCCGCTCCAGCAGCCGCCACCGCCGCCGCCGCCGCCGCCGCCGCCGCCGCCGCCGCCGCCGCCCTCGGTTCGGCTCAGCGGTGGCGGGCGGGGCCGCTGTGGGGCGACTGCAGCGCGGGGCCCGGGGGCGGGGCCAGAGAACGGGGGGCGGAACATGAGGGAGGGGGAGGGGGAGGGGAAACACCCGGGAGGATGGAGGTGGGCGTGGCCTTCCTAATAGAGGGGCGGAGCTAGGACCGTAGGCTACCTGTCGAGAAGGCCTGGAAGGCGGTCTGAAGGGCGGGGTCTAGACAGAAGAGGGCGGGGCCTTTAGGGGGAGAGAAGCGGGACCGAGGGTAGCGTGAGGGGCTCCGGGAAATGATGATGAAGGAGCCTAGGCGGAGAGGATGGGGGCGTGGATCTCAGAGTGGGTTGGGGTGGAGCTAGAGGTGGCATTGAGGGGAGGGTATAAAGATTTTACCGCTGAGAGGTAGAGGTATAAGCCTAGATTCTCAATGGGAGTGGGAAAGGGGGCGGGGAGAAACTACTCGGAAAGTTTTGAGACAAGGGGAGGAACTCAGACTTGGGGAGGTTTAAGCCAATTTAGAATTGTTCTAAATTGGGTGGGGTCAGTCCGAGACTGAGGAGCTAGAGGCGTGGCCTAGAGGGAATAGGGCAGAACAATCAAGGGTGGTGGTGCTGCCCAGAAGGTGAGCTGAACCTGGAGTGAGGCGAGGAGAGGGGAGGGGTCGAAATAACAAAATTAAGCATGTAAAGCTTTTGGAACCCGGATGGGACCACTGATGTGGGCAGAGATTGAACAGAGTCGGGCTGGGCAGCCGAAGCCGAGTGTTGTGTTGAGAAAACGGATTCTAGAGATTGTTTCCTTGTAACACTGTTTACTTCTGTGACTCAGTTTCCTCTTCGGTAAATTGGAGATGATGATGTATAACAGTGTGTAGCTCATGGTAAATGCTAGTTTGGTACTATTATCTTTTTTCCCTGACCCAAACCCCAATCCTCACTTTGAAAGTGCGGAAGAGAGGAGAACGAAGAGTTCAATCCCTTCTAGTGATTCGACTTGAGTGCAAGTCAAGGGCATAGGAAGGAGATTTAGGTGGTTTAAAATTTCACAGTGCAGAGGATTAGTGGAGGTGACGGGGGCGGGGTTGCGGGGTTGCGGGGCTGTTAGCAGGTGCAGAGGGTGGAGCTTTCCTGATCCCCAGGCTGAAGGATGGCGGCCCTTGCCCGCCTGCTGGAACGTCTCCTCTGGCCAGCTCGCAAGCAAGAGAGGGTGGAGGAGGCAGAGGAGAGGCGCAGCTCTCCCGACGGGCCTCAGTCCCTCCTGGACGCGCCGCGATGCGCCCAGCGGCCGCACGGGGGTGCGGCGGCGTCTTGGGGCTTGAGCTTCGGGGCGAGCGCAGTGCAAGGGTGGCGCGCACACATGGAGGACGCGCACTGCGCTTGGCTTGAGCTACCCGGGCTGGGCCCGGGCTGGGCTTTCTTCGCGATCCTCGACGGCCACGGTGGGACGAGAGCCGCCCTCTTCGGTGCGCGCCACCTGCCGGGCTACGTGCTCGAGGCGCTGGGCCCAGCGCCCGGCGAGCCCGAGGGCGTGTGCGAAGCACTGCGCCGCGCCTTTCTGAGCGCAGACGCACGCCTGCGCGCGCTCTGGCCCCGCGGCGAGCCGGGAGGCTCCACCGCCTTGGCGTTGCTGGTTTCCCCGCACTTTCTGTACCTGGCGCACTGCGGTGACTCCCGCGCGGTGCTGAGTCGCGCCGGCGCCGTGGCCTTCATCACCGAAGACCATCGGCCCCTCCATCCCCGGGAACGCGAGCGCATCCATGACGCGGGCGGCACCATCAGCCGCCGGCGCCTCGAGGGCTCTCTGGCAGTGTCCCGAGCACTGGGAGACTTTGCCTACAAAGAGGCTCCGGGAAGGCCCCCTGAACTGCAGCTCGTTTCCGCGGAGCCTGAAGTGACCGCCCTGGCACGCCGAGCAGAGGACGAATTCATGCTCCTGGCCTCTGATGGTGTGTGGGACGCCATGTCTGGCTCTGCCCTGGCGGGACTGGTGGCGTCTCGCCTCTGCTTGGGCTTGGCCCCACAGCTTCTCTGCGCGCAGCTGTTGGACACGTGTCTTTGCAAGGTCCTGGGGGCGGGGCTTGCGATCTTAGAGGGACGAACCTAAGGGATTTAGTGGGGAGGAGCTTTGATGCAGAGGCGAGAGTAAAACTAGAAAAGGAGAGGTGGGACTCCAAATAGGGGACGGGGCCTGCTGGAACGGGGCAGGGCCAAAATGTGCAGGGAGCGGAGACTGAGGGAAGCCTTGAGACAAGACGGAAAAGTTGTAGTTCTCGATAGATAAGTGGGAGGGATTTACGAGAAAGGGCGTGGTCTTTTGGAATGGGACAGCCCTTAGACCTAAAGATGGGTCCTGAGGTGTGACTAGTGGCAGAAGGAAGAACAGCTCAACAGCAGAGTGGGAGGAGCTTTGGAAAAGGGAAGTGGCTCTGTTTAATAGGGTGGTGCTAGGACAGTGAGAGGGCGTGGTCTAAGGAATTGGTCCTTGTGAGAGGCCTGGTTTAGACTGACAGAAGGGTGGGACTTTAGAGTTATGGGCATAACCAGATTGGGAAGGGGGCACTAGAGCAAGGGGAGTGTTGGGAAACTCTGTTTCCTAGGGCATGGAGCCCTGTGCTGGGCATTCAACCGTGTTCCACCAGGCTCTCTTTTCTCTGCCTTCTCCAGGGAAGCCTGGACAACATGACCTGCATCCTGGTCTGCTTCCCGGGGGCCCCCAGGCCTTGTGAGGAGGCCATCAGGAAGGAGCTAGTGCTGGACGCAGCGCTGGGACGCAGGGTTGCAGGTGAGCAGGTGCCAGGAGCCCGGCGGAAGGGGTGGTCAGCAAGCAGGGTAACTCACAATCCTTGCCTCCTTTTCAGAGCTGTGTGCCTTTGGCCAGGAGCCCCCCAGCTTGAACACAGTTTTCAGGACTTTGGCCTCTGAGGACATCCCGGATTTACCTCCTGGGGGAGGGCTCCACTGCAAGTGAGTTGGGGTGGGGTGGGGTGGAATGGGAGGATGGGTGGTAGGAGGAGGGTCCCCTCCTGAGGGACTTCCTTTGCTCTCCAGGGCCACAGTCATCGCTGACGCTTACTCTCAGTTCTGCCAGGCCTCAGGAGAGCGCTGGGTGGTAAGGACCCTGTGTTCTTGAATGTTTCTCTTAGAAGCATGTAATTCAGCGCCCCCCCCCATGCCACCTCTTTAAGTGATGGGGAAATTGAGGCCAGAGGGGACAGGAATTTACCTGATATAGTAATAAATTCTCACACCTGGTCCTGTGCTAGGCATGATGGTTGGTGCGGCGGGGGGAGCGGGCGGTGGTGATGCAGAAGCAGAGGAGAAGGGATTGTGCTTCTCCTCCAAGAAATGTGCCCCCAACATTGCTTTGTGAAGCCCCACCATCCCAAGCACCACCCCTTCCATCCAGAAATAAGGCAGAAAAACTCAAGGGATGTTGATGACCGATACCAAGGGCTAACTGCACTGCAGAGACCACCAGGACATCTCTGCGGGTGGCCCAGGTCTTAGAGGAGAGAGGTTGTGAATTAGGCCCAGATAGCCTATTTACAGATGTCCAAGGAGGTGGTGAGTGGAGCCACATAAACTAAGGTATGGGGTGGGGGACTGGGAGGAAATGTGAGGGAGGAAACCAGAAGGCCTTTGCAGGGCAGAGAAGGGAGTTGGGTTATTACCAATCGGAGTGGGGGTGGGGGTGGGGGTGGTTGGCGATGGTTTCTCAGCAGCAGAAAGGAGGTCTTTGTCAGGATTCTTTTGAGTTGTGAGTGACAGAAACGCCATTCAACCTGGGAAGACAAACCAGGGAGTTTACTGGGCCATGTAATTGAAGAGTATAGGGACTTAAGGCATGACTGCATCCGGTTGTCAGATGATGTCATCAGGAACTGTCTTAGTTTTCCTTTCTCTGAGTTGGCTTCATTCCCAGGCAGCGTCTCCACATGAGGTAGCAGAGAGTTGCTGCTCTATCCCAGAAAACTAACATCCCCAGTGGGGAGAGCATGCCAGTTTCCCAGTAGTTGCAGCCGTGCTTCCAGGGCTGGTTCTCATTGGCCACACTGGGTCATGTGCCTGACCAGTCTCTGTGTCTCTGATTGGCCGGGCTGGGGTCACAGGCCCATCCTCTAGCGCTTGGCCTTGGGGTCCACTCCACCCAAAACTGAGGAAATGAGAGATAGGGAATGCTGATTCCTCAGAGGAAAAATAGGAATGGTGCTTCCAGAATACAGGGGAGTAAATGCTGAGGGGCAAGAAGGGGTTCCTATTCACCATCTTCCACATTTTGTGTTACAGATGGGGCAGAATGGGGCTGAGAAGACCACTGGCACCCATTCAAGCTCTGCCTTGGACTTGGAGGCCTGACAGCTGTCATCCTTTAGGGACCCTCTGCCCAGCTGGGGCCTCAATGGAATTAAGGAAGAAAACTCCCCTTCCCCAGCTATGCAGACTAGCGGAAGGAAGAGAAACCAATGGAGGAACCCCAGAATGTTTATTTCCCTTTCTCCTACTTCCCTCTCATAAGACAGAAGGTCTTATGAGAGAGGGGAAATTCCGCCCACCAGCTAGACCCAAAAAAACCCCAAACCTCAAAACCCCCAAACCAAATGTCTTTGAAATATTTCGAGCTGAATGGACCCTGAAAATCACCCAGTTCAATAACCTTCTCTTCCCTTCCTATTTTTCATCTGTTTGGAGGGGAGGTAGGGGAAAGTTTTTACAATTAAATTTTAATTACATAATTCAAAATACATTTTTCTTGTGGAAAAAACCCCGCACACACGATTTGCCCAGTCATTTGGCAAACACGCATGGGGCATCTGCTATGTGCAAGGCCCTGCTCAGGCCATCAACCTGGCAGACCCACTGAGGTTTCTGCCCCTGGAACCACCTAGTGTGCGGGGTGGAGTTGGGGAGGGACAGCAAACAAGGGAACCCATAAATAAGGTCATCTCAGACACTGACAAGTGTCTCAAGGAAAATGAAACTGGGGGACGTGATAAGAAAATGTCTTAGGGGAGCTATGCTGGGTTTTTTACATTGTTATTTTTTGAATGGGTGGTAAGTTCACTTGGTTTGAAATTCAAAGGGCACAAAACGGTATACAATGAAGTCTCTCTCCATCCCTCACCCACTGCCACTCCATTTTCCACCTGGAGATGGCTGCTTTAGACGGGGGTCAGTGAAAACCTCTGAGGAGGGGACAACTGAGCAGGAACCTAACAGAGAACTCGCCAGCCATGCAAAAACCCCAGGGAAGAGTGTCCCAGGGCAGAAGGAACAGCCAGTGTGAAAGCCTAGAGGCAGGATTGAACTCAGCATTTTCAAGATGAGGCTTGAGATTATGACCATCAGACTCTCCACGATCCCATTCTGTGTCCTACTGGTAACCCCTGCAGTGAGTTTGGAGTGGATTTTTCAAGACCTTTTATTGGGCACGTACACACATGTATATGGTACCTTAGGTGTCTCCTTGATTTTTTTCATACCCTATGTATCATTTGGCAATTTGTTTCCTTTTACTCAATAATGTGTTGGAAACTTCTTTCATGCCACTCAAACACCTCACTCTTTTTAGCTGCTACTCAGCACTTCAGACAAGAGACGTGCAATGGTTTCACCACCCGTCATCCTCTTGATGGGTATTTAGGTTGTTTCCAATTTCTTGCCCTTACGTCACTGCTGCCGTAAAGATCCTTGATCAGGCTCCTGTGTACATATGCAGGAGCTTCTCTAGTGCAGGGGTCTTGCTACCTGTTTTGTACAGCACTTGAGCTAAGAATGGTTTTTACATTTTTAAAGGGCTGTAAAAAAAATATGCAAAAGAGGCCCTATGTTTAATATGCCTAAAGTATTTACTATTTGGACATTTATAGAAAAAGTCTGCTGACTATAGTGTAGGTGGCACACAGAAGCACCACCCCTCCCATTTCACAGATGGGAAAGCTGAGACCCAGAGAGGAGAAAGGAATTGCCCATGGTCACACAGAACTGGGGTTTTCATGCAGTTGGATAAATGTAAATGTGTGTTGAGCTGCTGTTCTGGGCCTGGCTGGGTTAGTAAGGCTCAGAAATTGATTAAGTCTACCTCTGTCCCCAAAGAACTCAGTCTGAGGAGACACACAGAGAAACAATTATAACCTACCATAGATCAGGGTTCAAGGTTTCCCAGAGTGGGGTGGATAAGGGGAGAGGATTACTCCATTCTTTAGAGAAGAATTAATGTCAGAGCATGGCCTAGAAGAATGAGGTGAAGGAGATCAGGAACGGCACCCAGCAGCAGATTCCTCTTGGAAAAAAAAAGCCTGGGAATCTTGATTCCCTCACCTAGTCAGCTGGGCCCCAAGAGTTGTTTTACACTCATACCTTGCACCACTGGAGTCCTGGTGGCTCAGGCAAGAGGGCTATACCCCAGATTTACTTCCTGCCTCCAGGCCTCAATTTATCCATTTCTAAATGTCGAACTGATTCCCCAGTTTCCTGCCCCAGCCTAAGGCACCTTACCCAGGCCAGGTGGCGCTCTACGAGAGGGGCGTGAACATATTGGTGACGTCACGTAAGGCGGAGTCTGCAGGACCAGTGGCGGAAGCCTGGGAGGGTGTTGGGACTCAGCCCGAATCTGGCGCGTGGGGGGAGGGGGCTCCCGGGAGCCGGCTTAGGGAGGGTCCCCCACCTCCGTTCCCTCGGATTGCTGAATGATCCCACCATCCTCCGCGGACGAAACTGAGTCACGGCGGGGCGTGCGTGGAGAGGGGACAAGGGGGCTTATTCACACAGGGACTGGGAGTCCCATTCCCACCGAGGTCCAGCGCCGCGCGCACACACACCCCATAACCCCCACCCCCACCCCCGCCTCGCCCCACACACACCCTGCGGCTGTGAGTCAGCGGCCAGCCGCGCCCCCTCGGCCCACTTCCTCCTCACCTTCCCAGGGCGGGCGGAGCGGGGGGGGCAGTGAGAGGGGTGGGCCCCCTCCCCACCCATTCCGCTCTTCGGCGGGGGAGGGGGTTCGCCCCTTAGTAATCCCTCATAAATTGGTGGAGAGAGACCGTTGAGGGCTCCGAAGGCAGGATTTAAGGGACAAAATTTGAGAGAATCTATGCTTGACCAGAAGGTCCTCTTCGCCCCCCAAACTGAGTAGAATGTAAAGAAATGGAGAAGTCGATGGGGAGGGTGAGAAGAAATTGTGCCCCCATTGATATTCCCCTAAGAATTTCCATCGTGGGAGAGAACGAAGGATCAAGGAAGGATCCCTTCCCCTCCATCAAACTTCCCCTCTAATTTGGGGGGGTGACCCCCAGAGTGTATCGCTATGCAGTAACGTTGGGGAAGAGGGAAATAGCGGAAGTCTAAGGTTCCGCGTTGCCCTTTTAAGCGCCCTCCACCCCCCTCAACCTCACCGCCTTGAGGTGTCCGCGGCCCCTTTAAGGCGCAGGGCATTATGGGTGCGGGGAGTGGAATTTTGGAACGAAATGTAGCGAAGAGAAGTACAGTAGTAAGAGTAACATTGTAGCCGCCGCCGGCCGAGGGGGCGCGCCGGGGAGGGGACGCCGCACCCCCTTTCTGCTGCCGGGACCCCCGATCAGAGCCCCCGAGAGAGGAAGCGCCCGAGGGCCCGCCCCGGCCCTGTCCACGTTCCCCCCAGGAAGCCGGACTCTATGGGGCGGGACCCTGGGGGAGACTGAGCAGAACCTGGAGCCAGCCCTGAACCCCTGAACCTCAAGCCAGGGGCGCCCCGGGAGCACCTACCCCGTGGGCGCTCCGCCCGCCCGCCGAGCAGCCATGAGGTGAGCCTCGAACTGCCTTCAGACCCTTCCCCGCCCGGCGCGAGCTCCCGCCCCGCCTTTGTCCCCCTCCCCCCAGCTTGCTCCGGGCTGGTATTTGGGGACCGGGCACTGGGAACCTCGGATTTGAGGCCGAGCCCCCTTTGACGAGCTCCAAATACTGACCACTTCCCCTTGACTCTCAAGGCTCCGCGTGGTGCCGGTGAGGTTCTCCCGGGAGCCCTTAGATTTGGGGGCGCTCCAAGGACTCCCGAATTTTTAAAAGACTTTTTCAGAGGACCTTGAAGTTGGCAAATACTCCCCGCAGGGAGGCTAGGATTTAGGCAGGGCTCAGACTCCCCCCAGATCTCAACCCGGCCCCTAGAGGGATTGTGGGGGGCCGGTTTGGGGGTCCCTGGGACCTGGAAGAGAGATTGAGACGTAGACTTTGGTTTTCGGGGGTCCCCTTTTACGTGGCGCTGGAAAAAGTCTTCTCAAGAGCGACCTTGCTCCTTAACTTCGGGGGTACTTAACCCCCTAAATTTGGGGCGCTCATCCTCCTGTGGAGGAGGTTGGTGTGGACGGATCCACGGACCCAGACGCAGCCTCCAGAGTCTGGCTGGGACTCCCCTCCCCCGCCGCTCCCCACCCACAATTTGCTTAAAACAGGCTGTGCCTAGGACCGAGCGAGCGCTCTGGGCCGAGGGCGGCTCCCCGGCCCCGGGCCAGAAGGGCGGCCCCTCTCCCCAACCTGCACGGCCCTGGGGAGGGAGGGGGCGCGGCAGCTGGGGGAAGGGGGGGCCTTTGTCTTCCTGACTCACCTGTCGAGACAGCTGGTGTGGGGAGGGGCCGGCAAAGAGCGCCGTGGGCCGGCTGCTTTCCCCACCACGGCGCCTCCCCCTTCTCTCAACACCGCCCCCCCTTCCCCAGCAGTCCCGAGTTGTGCGGTTGGAGGAGGGGGCGTTGCAAAGCGTCAAGGTCATAGCCCTCTCCCCAAGGGACCCAGGCTTCCCAGAGAGTTCCAGCAATCTTCCCAGGAATTTAATCCTGGGGGTTGGGGGCCGAAGGGACCCAGGGATTTTGTCTTTCCCGGGCCTCCCTCAAAACTCCTGGGCTCACCTGAGGGCGGGGCCCGTGCGGCTGGGGGACGCGACTAGCCCCCCCTTATTCTCCCTTTCCCCTGGCCCCCCATAATCTCTCCCTTGAGGCCTGAGCCTGACAATACTATCTCCCTTCCTCTACGCTGTCAGGGACTTCCTGCCCCAAAGCCCCCAGCTCGAGGGGGAGGCCCCTGGGGGCGGCTGGGGATTAACCCCCTGGCGCCCACATCCTCCCACATTCCCCATACCCCTGCCGTCTGACATAGGGTGGCATTCGTTTTTACGGTCAGTAGAGAATCCCCCTCGTACATTTGTTCCTTCTGCTGTAAAGGGATTGCTGGAAAATTTGGAGCAAGGGGGCACCCACAGACACCCACAAGACTTCCTGCCTACCCTTTCCCCCATTATAGCAACATCCCTTCAAGGTCTGGCCCGGGAGAGGGGGCGGTTTTCGGGAGTCAGGCTCTCTTCCTTCACCTTCTTCCTGGGGGTCTCTCCTCTCCCACTGCCCCCCAGCCCCGCCCCTTGCCTCCCCCCCACCCCCCCACCCCGCCGCGTTTCCGGTCCCAGGCACGGTGGAAGGCGGATGGCGGATGTCCGAGTTAGTGCTGCCTCACTCACTGAGACCGTAAAAGGGCAGGAGCAATGTCTGGGCCAGCCTCCCCGCCCCCAGTCCCCGAGGCCCTGGCCCTCCCACAAGGCCCCCCTACTGCTGGCCACGACCAAACCTCCCACCTCCTGGGAGGTGGGCAGAAGTCGAGCTGATGCCTGTCTCACCAGAGAGTTACTCCCACCTCCTGAGGGGTCTTCCCTTCTGATGGCCACACCCGACTTACTGGGCTGTGCCCCTTCTCCCAGGACAGCTAGGAAGGATTCAGAAAGCCCCATGGCCTTGTCTGGGGGCAGCTGGGGAAACTGAGGCTCAAAGAGAGAAAGGCCTGGCCCAAGATCCCTCAGAAATTCCTAAGCAGTATTGAGGGAGGGGAGGGGGCTGGGATCCTCAGATTTCTGGCTGATTTGGCTGGGGACAGTCTTGGGGGCAGTTGGAAGAGAGGATGTTAAGATGGAAAATTACAAGATACAGTTCCTTTTCTCCCAGTTTGACAAATATTTGTTGAGTGTCTGCTGTGTCCGGGACTCTGAGCTGGAATTCTGGGAAGTGGGGCAGAGGTCTGAGAATCTCAGGGCAGAAGGGACTCAAGAAGTGTTTGGTTCATTTCTTTCCTCTTCCAATAATAGTAATTATTATTGTTGTTGTTTTTTTTTAAATAATGAGAGACCATCTGATCAAGCATCTACTTTGTGCCAGGCACTGTACTAGGTGCCTGATTCAATTTAATCCTCACAACAATTCTAAGAGATTGATACTATTAGAACCGTCCCCCTTCCCCAGATGGGAAAACTGAGGCACAGAGAAATTAAGCAAATTGCCTATTAAAGTCAGATTGGAAGTGGGCAAGCCTGAATTTGAACCCAGGCCTCTTTCCAGAGTATTATACTATTAGAGAAAAAGGAAAATCAAACCTTTAGTGGCCTTTAAAAAAATAATAATACTACAAGTAACGTGCTTTCACTGTACCAACACTTAAGATAATGCTGATAAACAAAAAGGAACCCAGTTACCTTCCTAATCACTTATGGGGAACTGAGGCCTGTCAGGGAGGAAGGACTAGAGTGAACCCATACAAGCCCTGCAGACCCTACATCTGAGTTTCTATCCAGGGTTTCTTCAAAGATTTGTAGTTTGGAAAGGTTGTGTGTGCCTGGGGCTTTGGGGGGTAGATCACAAGTTTTGCGGTTTAAGGGGCTATAGGATGAAGGGGTGAAAGGAAGGGCAAGCCTCTAATATGGAAGGTTTGAGTAAACTAGAGTGACTATGTTTGATTGCCTCCCGTGATGAGAAGCTCTCTCCCTCCTATATTGCCTCTCAGCTCCCTCATGAATCCTTGCCAAATTCCAAGTCCTGTGCTTAGGGCTTTTTTTAATCTCTTTCAATCCTTACCAAACCCCAGTGAGTTATGGCTTCCAGGGCTGGAAACTGAGGTTCAGAGACGGGAAGCCACACAGCGAGGGGGTGACTTGAACCTTCTTTTATCTACCACATGCTAGAGTTTACCAGAATGGGAGGACTTGTGGGAGAGTTCTGGGCTGGTTGGGGATTAAGGCTCTCATGTCCAGTTGAGGGTATGAGACCCCAGAGACCACTGGAATTAGGCAGACCCCATTTCCATCTCACTCCCTGCTTCCTGGCTGTGGGATTTTTCCATTCTAGCTTTTTGCCTAGTTTATAGTTTTATTTTTTGAACTTAAGTAATGAATTCGTTTTTTATAGGTAATACCAGCCCATGTTAAAACAAAATGAAAAGAAAAGTCATAACCAAGCAATTCAAGAAGGTAAACTGTACAAAATGTCCACTTCCTGCCTCCTCAGGCCCCCAGGTCCCCAGTGCCTCAGAGGCAGCCACGGTTAGTCACCTGAGAAGCAGCTTCTGCTTATATCACCACTCTGTGTGCAGAGGTATTTATATCCTCCCCACCTTTTCTTTCTTTAAAAAAAAATACTTCTGATACACACCACTTTATACCTTGCCTTAAAAAAAAAAAATCAGCTTAGCTGTTTTCTCATCTTTAAATAAGGTTAAGAACATTGCCGGGGGGGGTGGTGGTGGTGGTGGGGAACTTGGTTCAGATATGAGCCCCTCTGCTTGTTTGCTGCGCGACCTGGGATAACTGTCTTCACCTCTCTGTGGCCACAGTTCCTCATCTGTAAAAAGGGTGAGCACCAGAGTCCATCTCATGAGGTCATTGCAAGGTTCACTGTGGAACTTGCAGCTCAGTACCTAGAACAATGTCTGGTACACAGGCTAACCAATAAATACCAGCTGCCATTGTTAAAAGCTTTTCCTTTTTTATAGATGGCTAATTTAACAACTCTTGGATACCTACTATGTCCTAGGCATGATTCTAGGTTCCGAGGACACAGCAGAAAGGACAAAAATCCCAGCCCTCATGGTCCTGACCTTTTGGTAGGGGAGACAGGGATCTGTCAGGCAGGGATCAGGTGCTATGAAACGTGGGACGTGCAGTGAGAGGGAGAGGAGCTTTTCCAGATAGTGTAGTCAGGGAGGGCTTCCTGGAAGAGGTGTCGGCTAAGTGGCGACCTGAAGGAGGTGAAAATCCAGGATGAGGGAGAACAAGAGCACCAGCCTGCGGTAGGAATGTGTCTGGCACGTTGAAGGAGCAGCGCGGAGGCCAGTGGGGCTGGAACAGCAAGCTGGGGGGAAAGAAGGGATGAGATCAGAGATCACACAGATCACGAAGGCCCTGGAGAGAACTTGGCCAGAATAAAAGTTCTGTGGGAGCTGCCACGGGAGCTTCCAAGAAGAGGAGGGGCACGATCTGACTTGTGTTTTAACAGGATCCTTTTGCTGTAATGGGGACACCACAGCCTGGAGAGGGACAAGACCAGTCTGGGGTCATTCTGCAGACATCCAGCTCTCTGGCCAGTCCAGAGACTCAGCAGGGCAGGGTCGCTTGGGAGAGCAAAGTGCAGCCAGGGTTGGGTAGCAACGAAGGCCCCGGGCACCTGGGCAGAGTCTGCCCTGGGTGTGGGTGGCAGGTGTGGGCGAGGCCTTAACCCTGCCCTGCCAGGGGCAGTGGAAGCCAGAAAGAGCCCCTGAGGCTGCACTTGTCTGGAAACAGCACCTGGTGTTTGGGTAGGGCCCACACAGTCCCCGGTGGTTAAGATTGTGGACTTGGGAGCCAGGTGGCTTGGGTTCAAACCCTTGCTGTGCTACTTACTAGCTGTGTGACCACAGGCGAGTCACGCAACCTTTCTGGGCCTCTGTTTGTAGTCCTTGCAGAATGAGGATGAAATAGCCCATCTAGAAGGTCTGCAGTGAGAGTAAAATGAGAGACTCTGAGGAAAGGGCTTAGGGCATCTGAGCAGCTGAAGTGCCTGATAAGAGGGAGGTGCCCCAATTATGTAAACCTGGGGGGAGGGTCTGGGGCCTCAGCTTCCTGGCCTAGGAACCCGGATCTGGGTCTGCTGAGGGGCTTTCCCTGCCTTGTCTTTTACAGCGTCAGTGTTATGCACCAGCCCCCAGCCCTGGTAGAGACAGAGCCATTGTGGGGTATAATTTCTCTCCCCGGAAACCTCTGACCACCAACTTCTTCTTTTCAGGAAAAAGTCCGGTGGGGGTGGGGACCATTGCTTCCCCCTGGTTTGTGTGTGACCTTGGGCAAGTCACTTCCTGTCTGGGAGCCTGAGTTTCCCCACTGGGGGAGGAGGGCATTGAACCTCCCCAGAAGGACTGGTAGGGGGTGGGAGGGATGTGGCTGTCCAGGGACCCAGGGGTACCTGTTCAGGGTGCCCGTGGAAAGGATGCTGACAGTTACTCAGCACTCAGTACATGCCAGGCACTGTGCCAAGCACTTTACATGTCCAGACTCATCTACTTCTCCCACTGCCCTGGGGGAGGTGGGGTCTGTCATTTCCCCAGTCTGCAGGCAAGGAAGATGCCTTCTCTCATGTGGGAAGGCTGCTTGCCTGAGTCATACGGAGTAGGTGGCCCAACGGGGATTTGAACCTACATCTGTGGATATCAGATCCTGAACCCTGAACCAGTTTACTGACCCCCTCCCCACAAGGCTAAGTCAGATGTCACCTCCTCCAGGAAGCCTCTGATCCCCAGGCTGGGGCAGGCACTCCTTCTGGGCACCCCAGGCCTGGTCTTGGATCTGCGGACAGGACAGACCACTGTGAGGCTCTCCTGCCCTGGAGGGTGGGGCCGGGGCTGTCTGGGTCCCTGCCTGACACGGAGCAGTGAGTGTCCACTGATGGCCGTTGGCGCCAGGGGGGCCGGAGGGACGGGGTTGGCAGCAGGAATCTAGCCTTGGTCCCCAACTTGCTGCAAGCCTCACCCTTCCCCTCCTAAGCCTCAACTTCCTCCTCCTGAGTGGGGAGAGGTGGTTGGGGGAAGGGGGGGCTCCGAGCACCCCAGCAGAGATGGGGAAACTGAGGCTCCAAGGGCACCAGGCAGGGGCTGGTTCCCAGCACTGCCCAGAGCTCCTGCCCCGCCCCTTCCATCCGCTTCTCCCGGGCCCCGTCCTCCAGCTCACTCTGCATCTCTCAGACTGCCTCAGTCTCTCTGTCCATCTCTCTGTCTTTCTCCATCTCCCTGTGTCTCCATTTCTGTATCTTTCTCTGCTCCCTGCCTTTCCATCTGTTTTCCCCCACTACTCCTCTGTCTGTCTGTCTTTCAGTCTGTCTCCGCTACGTCAGTCTGATTCCTTTCTCAGCTGTCTCTCTGCATCAGTCTGTATGTTTGTCTCTTCCAGTCTGTCTGACTCTTCCTCTTCCTGTCTTCTTTCCCCCCATCTGACTGTCTGTCTCTTTCCTTGTCTGTCTCCCATCCCCTGTTTGTCTCTTTGTCTGACTCTCCCGGTCTGTCTGTCTCTCTATCCCGTCTGTCTTTTCTCTCCCAGTCTCCCTGTCTGGGTCTCTTCGAGGGTCTGTCCCCAGCCCTCTCTCCCCGTCTGCCTGTCTTCCTCTGCCTCTCCATGGGTCCCTCTTCCTCTCACACTGTCTTTGTGTCTCCTACTCTCCCAGGGGGCCCCAGATGGAGAAGGTGACCGGCCCCTGGAGGGAGGGTGCCAGGCTCCCCTCAGCTAACTGGCCTCTCTCCCCTTTCCTCCCTCCGGGCAGTGAGACGGTTGTCTGCTCCAGCCGGGCCACTGTGATGCTCTATGATGACAGCAACAAGCGATGGCTGCCTGCTGGCACGGGCCCCCAGGCCTTCAGCCGCGTCCAGATCTATCATAACCCCACTGCCAACTCCTTCCGGGTGGTCGGCCGGAAGATGCAGCCAGACCAGCAGGTGAGGCTTCCCTCCCCGCCCCCTCCACCCGCTGCGCCCCACCACTCCTCACCCACTTTCCCCCCCCTGCCAGGTGGTCATCAACTGCGCCATCGTCCGGGGTGTCAAGTATAACCAGGCCACCCCCAACTTCCACCAGTGGCGTGACGCCCGCCAGGTCTGGGGCCTCAACTTCGGCAGCAAGGAGGATGCAACACAGTTTGCCGCCGGCATGGCCAGCGCCCTAGAGGCATTGGAAGGTTAGAGAGAGCGGGCAGAGGGGACCACTGAGCCCTGCCGTGTGGCCTGGGGCCGCCACTTCACCACTTGGCCTCAGTTTACTCATCTGAAAATGAGGCCAATTGACAACTTCTGTGGAGAATTATTATGAGGGTTTTGTGGGTTCCTTGTGCCCCGAGTGCACCCACGTATAAAACGCATGGTTCCTAAGAGTACATTTTGCTCCAGGAATTTTTACACATGCACACTCCTGTGTGACCTCCCAGATCAAGATATAGATATTTCCAGCCTCCAGAAAGTTCCTTGTGCCCTTTCCCCAGGTAACCATTATACTGACTTATGTCATCATCGGTTAGTTTTCAGGCAACAGTATTAAGAAAAAACCTCCAGTTGGTATTTCTTAAACTGGAATGTGCCCACGAATCATCTAGGAGAAACGCAGATTCCGATTCAGTTGGGTTGGCCGGGGCCTGAGCCTCTGTACTTCTAACAAGCTCCCTGGTGACGCCAAGGCTACCGGTCCATAAACAGTACACTTTGAGGAGCAAAGTGACGGCTCTGCATGTGGGGTCACAAATCACCAAATGGCGGAGGTGTTTGCTTCCTGGAGCGGCTTCAGGGCTAGTGGGGAGGGGCCTGCTTGTCCGAGGCACAGAAAAATACATGGGAGCCAGAGGCCTGAAGCGGGGGGAGGACCAGGCTCTCAGCCTTTCCTGGGTCTTCAGGTGGGGCAGTCTGAGCGGCTGTGACAGGTGCCCTAAGAGCCTGGATGCCGGAGTGGGCCTGATTTCAAGCCTTGTTCCTGCAAATTCAGGTCTGCAGGACTTGGGGCAAGCGGCTCCCCTCTCTGGGCCTTTGCTGTTCTGCCTGTGACCTGGGCATCCTCCCAGCACCCACCTTACATCAGCTCAGTCAGGGGAAGCTCGTGCCGACCCCTCATCGCAGAGTCCCTGGGAGGCCCGGGAGAGCCGAGGGAACGTGCTGAGGGGTGGCGCCCGCTTCCTGGGTGACTCAGCAGCCTTTACTCTCACCTTCCAGGAGGTGGGCCTCCGCCCCCACCGACACTGCCTACGGCACCGCCCACTTGGTCTGTCCAGAATGGCCCCTCCCCAGAGGAGATGGAGCAACAGAAAAGGTGGGGCCAGTCCCTGGGTGGGGAACCTTACTGCTGCCCGAGTTGTAGATTGTTCCAGAACCCCTGACTCCTAGAGTTCAGACCTCTCCAACTTGCAGTTTTCAGAATGTTCCAACTCCCAGGGGACTAGAAACGGACCTCTTTCAGAAACCCCCCACCTCCTGGAGTTTGAAAAACTCCTGACAACCAGAGTTGCAGAACCTTCTGACCCTTCAAATCCTGGTCCCCCAGATTCCCAGAGTCCAGAATTTGGTTGTCTAGAGGATCCTGGGTGTTCTGTATTCTGGTGTTCTTGACAGTCTGATGACTAGATTGCTCGCCTCTTGCTCTCGCTCTGTCCCTGTCCTCCCCTTGCAACCCTTTCCTGGCCCCTGGGGAATGGAGGACATGAGTGGGGCTTAGGAGCCAGCCTTGCTGGAGACCTCTGAGGGGCGATCCGGGAAGTTGCTGGCCAGCCTGGGGCTCTGAGTGATGGCAGCTCGCCTTCCCTCCCCAGGCAGCAGCAGTCGGAGCTCATGGAGCGGGAACGCAGGGTCTCCAACGCAGGTGATTGCTTGAATGGCCTCGGGGCTCGGGTGACCACCCCAGAGGAGGGGGTGCGCCAGCCGGACAACAGAGAATAAGGCTTCTCTCTCAGCACCCCTCCTTTTTCGTGTTTCTTACAGGAGGCCCAGCTGCTCCCACAGCTGGGGGACCACCCCCGCCTCCAGGACCTCCCCCTCCTCCGGGTCCCCCCCCACCCCCTGGTCTCTCCTCCTCGGGGATCTCGGCTGGGGGGCATGGAGCAGGGGGAGGCCCACCCCCTGCGCCCCCTCTCCCCACAGCACAAGGCCCCAGTGGTGGAGGGACTGGGGCCCCCGGCCTGGCCGCAGCCATTGCCGGAGCCAAACTCAGGAAAGTCAGCAAGGTGAGGGGGGCAGGCAAGGCGGGTGTGGGTTGACGGGGCCTGGTATTATAATGGGATGAGGCCAGAGTTTCCTCGGAGCCTCACAGGAGGGCTGGAAGGCCAGGAGGCCCGCCTGTAAAGCCCCCACCTCTTTGTAATTTCTCCAGCAGGAGGAGGCCTCAGGGGGGCCCTTGGCCCCCAAAGTTGAGAGCAGTCGAAGCACGGGCGGGGGGCTCATGGAAGAGATGAATGCCATGCTGGCCCGGAGGTGAGCCTGAGCCTGGAGCCCTCAAGAGCCGCAGAAAGCCCTTGGAACACACCCCTCAGACCAGCAGTTACCACCTGGAGATTCCTGTTCAGTAGGGCCGGGTTGGGGGGAGGGCTCAGATTCCCAGTTAGTTGGTTTCTTTGGGTGAAAGTTCGCCCTTTGATAGCCAGGTTTGGGATATAATGATGGGGATTGCATTCTCCTGAGATGGCTGAGGTTTGCAACCACCCAGGTAGCCTCTGGAATGTTCTAAACCCCAGAATTCCAGGACCTTAGGAGATCCTGCCTCAGAACCTGGGAACTCCGCCCTTAGAATTGTGTTACTCCCAAACGTGGGAATCGGAGAGCCCCACCCCAGTTCGAGAGCAGTACTCTCTTTAACTTCTAAAACTAAAATTTTCTTAGCCCTGACAAATTCCAGAAGTCTGCACGCTAGAATCCACCTTTCTAGAGCTCCGAGGAAGGGAATTGTTGAGTGGCTGAGGGAGGGCTGAAGCCATCTGTTTTTGCCTTTCTCTCTTACAGAAGGAAAGCCACACAAGTTGGGGAGAAAACCGCCAAGGATGAATCTGCCAATGTGGGTCAGGGGCTCTTCCTGCCATATACCCCTTAGGATGTACCGTTTGTGTAGGAATATCGGGGAGGGGGCTGTGACAGGGATGGGCTAGGTTTGAAGGTGGAGGAGGAAAATGAGCAGAGGTGCGGTGTCGGGGGTGGGGGGCTGGCTCATGTCAGTTTCTTTTTTTTTTTTAATTTATTAAATTTATTTATGTTTGGCTGCATTGGGTCTTCGTTGCTGCGCGCGGGCTTTCTCTAGTTGCTGCGAGCGGGGGCTACTCTTGGTTGCGGTGTGCAGGCTTCTCATTGCCGTGGCTTCTCTTGTTGTGGAGCACGGGCTCTAGGCGCGCGGGCTTCAGTAGTTGTGGGTCATGGGCTCAGTAGCTGTGGCTCGCGGGCTCTAGAGTGCAGGCTCAGTAGTTGGTGCACACTGGCCTAGTTGCTCCGTGGCACGTGGGATCTTCCCGGACCAGGGCTCAAACCCGTGTCCCCTGCATTGGCAGGTGGATTCTTAACCACTGCGCCACCAGGGAAGCCCTTGGCTCATGACAGTTTTATTTCCCACCAGCAGGAGGAGCCAGAGGCCAGAGTCCCAGCCCACAGTGGTGAGTGAGAGCCCAGTCTAGTCACAGGAACTACAAGTCCCAGGATGCCCGCTTCTCACATATAACACACCTCGATGGGAGAATCTGTACAAACAGTGCTGGGGATTGTAGTCTCCTGAGATGGTTCTTTGAACAGGGGCTGATGAGGCTCGGGGAGAAAGATTGAGGCAGGGCATTCCTTGTCCCTGATCTTTTTGATTTATTGCCTGTCCCCTAGAATCTGTGCGGAGACCCTGGGAGAAGAACAGCACAACCTTGCCAAGGTGGGCCATCAATACTGGGGCCCCACCCCCCAAAATAGTTGAATTTGCCGAATTTGTAGGGAGGAACACTGTGTGACCCCTGGAATGGGAGGCAGGGGAGGCAGACCCTCTCTCTAACCTCATTTCCGCCCCAAACCACACCAACTCTCCCAGGATGAAGTCATCTTCTTCAGTGACCACTTCCGAGGCCCAACCCTCTACGCCCAGCTCCAGTGATGAGTCAGACCTGGAGAGGGTGAAACAGGTAGCTTGGGGAAAGGACTGGGAGTGAGGTCCGGGGGATAGAAAGGAGATCTGGGTCCAGACTCTGCCACTGACCTGCCATGTGATTCTAGAAAAGGCCTTGGGAACCTCAGTTTTCCAGTCTGAGAAATGGAGAGAGATTGGATCATGTCAGGGATGACACAGACACCATAACCACCTTACCCAGTGCCCATGACAGACCTTACTAATCTTATCACTGGACTCACTTCTGTTGAGTACCCAGAATCCTTTTCAGTACACTGGACCCAGACATTTATCACCAATTGGAGGTGGCAGGAGACTGCAATGTATTTGCCAGCCTTGGTACTGGATGTTCTCCAGTACTTTCCTTCTGGCTCCAAGGATCCAGAATTCTCCCCTAGAATTCTCACTTTGTGGCCTTGCCAGTGATGTCATGGTGTGTGTGTAATAGGGGTCTTGAACCTCCTTCTTCTGGCCCCTCAGTCATTAAGAAAGGGGGGATTCACTTTTGCAAGTCCAAGTACCCTTCCTGATTGGTACCCCATCATTTTCAGGAGCTTCTGGAAGAGGTGAGGAAGGAACTGCAGAAAATGAAAGAGGAAATAATTGAAGGTGAGGTGGTTTTTTATTTTAAACATTTATTTATTTTGGAGGCATCATGTCCCTTGGAAAGCCCTGTTTTGGAAGGGAAGGGGGAAGAAGCTGTGCCCCTGACCTCTGCCCAGTTTCCTTCCAGCCTTTGTCCAGGAGCTGAGGAAGCGGGGCTCCCCCTGACCACAGGGCCCCAGAAGATCCAGTTTCTCCTTTCCGCACACGCCCTCCGCCTGTCACCCTGCTTTCCCTGCCTCAACTTGACTTGGAATTGGCTGAAGACTACACAGGAATGCGTCTTCCCCACTCCCTATCTCACTTGGAAAATTCCAAGGGGGTGTGGCTTCCCTGGCACCATGCCCACACCCATACTGGCTGCTGATTGGCTGGGGAGGCCCCCACCCTTTGCTCCCTTTGGTCCTTCCCCTCTGCCATCCTCTTGGGGCTGGTTCCTCTGCTGGGGATGTACCAATTAACCCCACAGTAAGGGGGAAGGAAGGAGGGAATTTCACATTCCCTTGTTCTAGATTCACTTTAACGCTTAATGCCTTTGAAGTTTTGTTTTTTAAGAAAAAAAAGTATATATATATATATATTTAGGTTTGGGGGGGAGGAAATGTTTTTTCTCTTTGGTTTTGATAAAATGGGATGTGGGGAGTTTTTAAATGCTGTGCCCCTGGCTTGTCCCACTTGGGACAGCTATTTAAGGGGGGTTGTCCCATCAGGCTGGGGGCAGCTCCCCCCACCCCAGGGACCTCCCTTCCCTCTGGCTCCTTCCCCTTTTCTATGAGGAATTAAGATGCTGTAACTTTTTAGAACCTCAATTTTTTGGTTTTTTATTTCGGTAGGTTTTGGGGTCCAGGCCATTTTTACCCCCTGGGGAAAAAAAGATGAGGGGGAAAGGAAAAGGGGAGGAAACCTCCCCTCTCCCACCTTCACCTTTAGCTTCTTGAAAATGGGCCCCTGTGGAATAAATCTGCCAGTTTTTATAAATGCTAAGATTTCTGGAGTGATTTGAAGGGCTGCTCTCATGAGGATGGGGGCGTGTCCCTTCCTCCCCCAGTAATCTGCCTTCCCCTCACCTTCCTTTTTCCCACCCGAACCTGCCCTCAGACTCCTGCAGCTAGGGTGGCCTCTGGCCCCTCTCGGCCTTCCTGCCTCCCTTCCTCTCTGTGCCCCTCACTAGGCAGCTTCCTCACTCCTTCCCACCCTGCCCCAACCACTTCACCACCCTAGAGAAAGCCAGGGGCAGTCCCTCATTGACCGCGTGCCCTTGGACAAGACCCTTTGCTTCCCCTGGGCCTCAGTTTCCCCATCTGGGAAAGGGCTCAAAGGATGACACTGACCCCTTCCCACCAGATCCCTCCCAGCCTCTAATTTTAGTGAGCCTGCCACCCATTTTGCAGACGTACATCGTGGTTCTCAGACACATTCTCAAGATGACTTTCCCCCAGAGCTCCTTAAATTATACAACATTTACAGTCTAAAAAAAAAATAGAATTCAGAAATAACAGAGCTCATAACACATCCCCTTTAATGGTTCAATGGGTTGGCAGGGGATAGGTGAGGTAGGTAACACTTAACACTACCTGGTGGAATTATTCCATTTGGTTGGAGGTGATGAACTTCAG
Source organism: Pseudorca crassidens (assembly GCF_039906515.1). Taxonomy (NCBI): domain Eukaryota; kingdom Metazoa; phylum Chordata; class Mammalia; order Artiodactyla; family Delphinidae; genus Pseudorca; species Pseudorca crassidens. The sequence continues at coordinate 11,107,279 of NC_090315.1, read as the reverse complement.
GGCTGAGGGGGCAGGTGGAGGAAGCCTTTGCATGAAGGACGGGGGTGGACACTGGGTGTCCAGTTCAAAGGCAAGAAGTAAGGGGGAATCCCTGAGTACTCTGAAGAGGAGATTTGGATGGAGGAAAGGGTGGAGGGATCTGTTGGAATGATCCACTTAAAGAGGGGAGGACCCCAGTCAAGGCACCAGTGGTGGACTAGAGAAGCCACAGGGAGACCCACTGGAGCTAATGCCCACCAAGATCCATCCTATTCCCTGCCCCCCCAGAAGAGTGAGGTAGATGGAAGGTCAAGGGGTAGGGAAGTCCATCAGAGGTTTCTATATTTTCACTACAATGGTCGGTACCAGTGAAGAAGTGGGATGAGGTGTCCTGGTGTAATGGATGAGGGTCCCAGGAAAAGGACCACTCCTCAGGTAAGTTGGAGGTATGAGTGACAAAATTAAATGGTCCATGTGCCCTGCTGGCCCTCCTGTTGGTGCGTGGGTGGGGTCCAGTGGAAGACACTGCTTTTCCATTCCAAAGTGCTAAACCAGTGGATGCGGTGGGGCGATGGGGGTCGGGCTGGAACGTTCCACCGGTGGATGGGGGTGTCCCAGTGGAAGGTACCCCTCACTGGGCAGGTTAGTAGGGAGGTGACCAGAAGCCTGGTTGGATCAGCCCCAGTCCAAGATCCCTTCTGACTCTAAAGGGACCTGGTGGTATTAGCTGGGCCGGTTCAGGAAGGGACAGTGGGGACAGACATGGCAGCCCAGGCATCAGTCACGTCTGAGACCAGGGCCCTGCGGCCCCCTACTCCTCGGGCGTGGGCTTTGCCTGGGGCGCGGGCGGCGGGTCCAGGGCGCAGAGCTGGGCGCGCATCTCTTGCATCTGTGCCTGCAGCTCCTCCAGGGCGCCCCGCGGCGGCGCCGCCTGTACCTGCGCCTGCAGGGCCTCCAGCGCCAGCGCCAGGCGGCCCCCCTCGTCCCGCATCGCGTCCCAGGCGGCGCGCTGCTCCCCCTCCTTGCGACGCTGATACGCCTGGTGGCGCCAGTACTCCAGCACCAGGCAGCCGCCGCCCACGATGAAGATGGTGGCCTCGCCCAGCAGCTCGGCGCCCAGCTCGGCGGCCGCCGCCTCGTTCAGCGGCTTGACGGCTTCAGCATTGAAGCCCATGAGGCGCATCTTGGCTCGCATCTCGGCCCAGTGGTACACTGCGGGGGAAGACAGGGGTCAGGGATCTTTGCTGGGAATGCAAGCCCCGCCCCTCGACGCCTCGGTGTCCGGGTCGGAGCAATGGCGATACGGCAGCCAGAATCGCGGGCGCCAGCGGGGAATGGGCCCCTTAACCAAGACCCGCGCCGGGCCTCGCACGCGGAATGCCCAGTTAGTTATCTGGCCAGGGTTGGCCCTGACGGCATCTTTTGAAAACGTCCAGAAGATTCTGGTGATCGGCTGGGGATGAGAATTGCTGCCCTGGAGGGGAGGTCCAGAGTGGAGGCCGCAATCTCTGGGAGGGGGTGGGAGCGGTCAGAAGTCCAGGGCGGGTGTAAAGCTTGCTCCTTCTGCCCCTCCCACAACCCACCTGCCAGGCTCCTTCCCTCTCCCCGAAGGTGGGGCCGACGGTGCTGCGCTCCGTCCTGACGTGTGTTCACTGTGGGGTTTGGGGCTTTGGACGGAGCTCAGGGCTGCAGCGCCTGCTCTAACGCCAACTCCTTCCTTCTCTAATCACTTACTCGTGTGAACAAGGATTATCAGCATTGTGGTCACTTGTAAATGCAACATAAGCCTAGAGTTGATGTTGAAACCTGCTTCACTGCAGTAATAATTAATATTCATTCACTGATACATGAATTGATGGGAAAAATAAGGTTCCTTGGGCTCATTAAGGGATGAATTTCTGAAAACATTTATACTTGACCCCTTCCAACCGTCCTCCACAGCAGCCAGGCTGACCTAATTAGGTTTTCTTCCTTTAAGTTAGAAGAATAACATGCACATGGGGGGAATCATTTAGACTACATAGAAGGGGGTAAATTGCAAGACAGAAGTCCATCTTGCCACCTCCAGCTTTAGTTCTCCTATTCCTCAAAGGAATAGGAGGACTATTTTTTGGGGGCTGCACAGCGTGGCTTGTGGGATCTCAATTCCCACACCAGGGATTGAACCCCGGCCACAGCATGGAAAGCCTGGAATCCTAACCACTAAGAGGTTAACCACTTCTATTGGCAGACCAGCCAATAGTGAAGGACTTGAATCACCTAAGAAGATAAAATCTAAATGGCCACTAGACATGTGAAAAGATGCGGTCTTTTCATTACATGTCAGGAAAATATTAATTAAAATCACAAAGAGAAAGCACTCTACACACACCAGAATGGCTGAAATGAAACACCCACACATCCTAAGTGCTGCCAAAGATGTATCACACTCAGACTCGGAGGAGGTAATTGAGGACACCCACTCTGGCAGCTGGTCGGCAGTGACTCCTAAATTTAGCATTCAGTGCTCTATGAGCCAGCAATTCCGCTCCTGGGTGGACACCCACAGAAACCTGTCACATGTTCTCTGAAAGACATGTTCCTGCATGTTCACCTCAGTGCTATGAAAAAAAAGACTCTAGACCACCCAAATGCCCACCATAGAAGGACTGGTAAAAAAGGATGCACACAGTGAAACACTCAACAACAATGAGAACAAATGAACCACAGCGACATACAAAAAGCTGAATAAATCTCACAGACAATGTTGAGTGAAAGAGGCCACACAAGCATACATGCTGTGTGATTCCATTTATATAAAGTCCCCAAAGAGGCAAATTCAATCCACAGGGTTACAAGTCAGGATGGTGGTTACCCTTGGGAGGCATAGTGACTAGAAGGGGGGCATGGTAGGGTTTCTGGGGGGCTGGTTATATTCTGTTTCCTGTTCTTTCTGTGAGTTTATCAAACTATACACTTAGGATTTGTACACTTTGCTTTAGGTATACTGTAATGCAGTTAAAAGTTTTCATAACCCAGGGCTTCCCTGGTGGTGCAGTGGTTAAGCGTCCGCCTGCCAACGCAGCGGAGACGGGTTCGAGCCCTGGTCCGGGAAGATCCCACATGCCGCGCAGCAACTAAGCCCGAGCGCCACAACTACTGAGCCTGTGCCCTAGAGCACATGCTCTGCAACAAAAGCAGCCACCACAATGAGAAGCCCGCGCACCGCAACGAAGAATACCCCCTGCTCGCCGCAACTAGAGAAAGCCCGCGCGCAGCAACAAAGACCCAACACAGCCAAAAAAAAAAAAAAAAGTTTTCATGACCGAAATGAACGAGAGTTGTCCAGCCACCTTCCCGATCTCTTCCAAGTGACTTTCACTTGCAGCCTCTGGTGAGGCCCAGAGAAATGCCACTGTCTGGTGCCACGCCCTTGGTCAGTCTGTTTCCTCCCTGTTGCCCATGGGCAGCCAGACTTGGCCTTGGCCACCTGTCAGATGAGCCTGAGACATCTAACTTCAAGGTGTCCTGACTGCCTATTTAACACCCTTCCTGTTGGGAAAGTACACTGGCCCCTCCCAAAAGGAGCCCCAGGCTTATGATGTCCCCCAGGCTCCTGCCTGGGTGCAGGAGGCAGGGTCGTGATGGAACCTTGAACTCTCTATTCTCCCTGAGGGTCTGTTAAAAGGCAAAATGGATTCAGAATCCAGGACTGAGAAAGTCCAGGCCCCCACTCAAAATGGGAGGGGGACGGGCACGACTATGGCCTGTGTTAAAGGGACTCAAAGACAGGATGACAGCACATTCCTTTCTTTTTTTAAATTTTTTAAAATGTATATATATTTTTTGGCTGCGCTGCGGGGCCTGCGAGATCTTGGTTCCCCAACCAGGGATCGAACCCACGCCACCTGCAGTGGAAGCGAGGAGTCTAAACCAATGGACGGTCAGGGAATTCCTCACATTCCTTTTTGTTTAAAAACCAAAATTTGAATCCATCTGTCAATGACCTCCATAAATCTAGACAGTTTCTTAAAGGTAAAGGCTCAAAAGGGAATCTCAGCCTGAAATTGAGGAGGATTTTATGTCACAACCTATAAATGAAGCTATGCTTCCCGAGCACAGTAGTTAAAACAAAACAAAGCAAAAATGGTGAAATTACTCGTTTGCTTCCCTAGCAGTGTCTTACATCCCCAGGCATGCTTTTGCCAACTTACCAACGCTTCTGAAATATTTCGCTACTAATCAATCTCACGAGTTGCAAAGGAAAAAATTAAAAGAACGAATGAGCTTTACATATTTCAACACAGAAAAATCTCCCAAACATAACGAGAAGAAATACTAGGTCCAAAAGATACAAACAGCGTGATAAAAACAAGAACGTGCACTATGGACACACGTATATATTCAGGAAAAGTATAAAGTCTCACAGGGACTAATACTCAGCAACTTCAGGACAGATGAAGGAGGAAGGAGTGAGAACGGGGTGAGGCTTTTTAGCTTTAGTCCCTAAACAAGGGAATAAAACTCAAAGCAAATAGGGCAAAGTGTTAACATCTATTAATTCTAAGTGGTAGGTCCATGGGTGTTTGTTATAGTATTTCCTCTATGTCTGCAATATTTCACAATTAAAAGGAAAAAATTAGTTCAAAAAGAATAACAATTATATTTTTTGGCCATTTGGAGAAAAAAGGATTTTGATGAATGCACAGTGATAGAAATCAGGTCAGTGCTTCCCTGAGGTCAAGTATGGCGGGAGAGATCGACTGCAAAGGAACACAAGGAAATTTGGGGGGTGAAGGAAATATTTTTAACTATGGTGGTGGTTTCGTGGCAAATACCTGTGATAAAACCCATCAAAGTGAACCCTTAAAATAAGTACAGTTTATTGCATGTAAGTCATACCTCAAAAAAAGTTGTTAAATAAAAAGGAATTTTATAAGATTAAGAAAGTGAGAAGCCACAGACTAGGAGAAAATATTTGCAAATCATATATCTGATAAAGGACTTGTTGCAGAACATATAAAGAGCTCTTAAAACTCAACAATAGGGGCTTCCCTCGTGGTGCAGTGGTTGAGAGTCCGCCTGCCGATGCAGGGGACACGGGTTCGTGCCCCGGTCCGGGAGGATCCCACATGCCGCGGAACGGCTGGGCCTGTGAGCCATGGCCGCTGAGCCTGCGCGTCCGGAGCCTGTGCTCCGCAACGCGAGAGGCCACAACAGTGAGAGGCCAGCGTATCGCAAAAACAAACAACAACAAAAAAAACCTCAACAATAGCTGGGAATTCCCTGGCAGTCCAGTAGTTAGGACTCGGTGCTTCCACTGCAGGGGGACCCGGTTCAATCCTTGGTCGGGGAACTAAGATTCCCACAAGCCACATGGCGTAGCCAAAAAAAAAAAAAAAAGTCAGCAGAGAAATACCAGTCAAAACCACAATGAGATTCCATTTCACACCCACTAGAATAACTGTATTCAAAACAACGGCCAGCTGCACACAACAGCCAAAAAGGGGAAACAACCCCAAAGTTCATCAATTTGTGAACGGATAACAAAATCTGGTATATTTATACAGTGGAGTATTATTAATACATAAAAAGGAATCAAGTACTGATACATGTTACGACAGGGATGAATCTTGAAAACATTATGCGCAGTGAAGGAAGCCAGACACAGAAGGCCACGTAGTGTATGATTCTTTTCTATGAAATGTCCAGAATAGGTAAATTCATAGAGACAGAAAGCAGGTTAGTGTTCGCCAGGGGCTGGGGGAGGGGAGGATGGGGAGAGAACTGCTAATGGACTTGAGGGATCTTTTCAGTGATGGAAATGTTCTAAAGTGACTGTGGTAACAATTGCACGACTATGTAAATTTACTAAAAATAAATTGTCCACTCAAGACAGGTGAATTTTATGGCATGTAGATTATACCTCAATAAAGCTGTTTAAACAAACAAACAAGCAAGCAAAAGTAGAGTCTCTCCCACTGAAATTAGCAAATGCTGCTGTGCAGATGCGCGGGCTTCTCATTGCGGTGGCTTCTCTTGTTGCAGAGCACAGGCTCTAGGCATGTGGGCTTCAGTAGTTGTGGCACATGGGCCCTAGAGCACCTGCTCAGTAGCTGTGGCGCAAGGGCTTAGTTGCTCCACGGCCTGCGGGATCTTCCCAGACCAGGGCTCGAACTCGTGTCCCCTGAATTGGCAGGCGGCTTCTTAACCACTGTGCCACCAGGGAAGTCCCTGGACCTGAAATCTTGAGCAAGGTATCAAGGATGCCAGAAGTGCCTAGGAGTCATGCAGGAGGGAGGATGGCAGGTGAAGGGCGGATGGAGGGTGGTACCCACGGTGCTGTCAGTCCTCTGACTTCAGGGGTCCACCAGTGTCTCGTGCTCATGGCAACCTGGGGTAGATGCCTTGCTGCCAGGTGTTGGTCCAGCCAGGGACTACATTTCCCAGTGCCCCTTGGGGTTAGGTGTGGCCAGGGCATTAAGTCCCGGCAAGGGGAATTGAGGTGAAGTGAATAGAGTGCCACTTCCAGTCCTGGTCCATAAAACCTGTGCTCTCTTCCTTCATGCTCTTTACTGACCTCTGGCTGGAGTGGACATGACCCCCAGGGTGACCCTGAAAGGCACAAGCTGAAGATGGTGGGACTGCATCAGCCTGGGTCCTTGAATGACTGAGCAGAGGAAGAGGGCTGTCCTTCCACATGACTCCCCTGCAAGAACTGCTATACAAGCAAGGAATAAACCCCTGTTCTAGGTGCCATTACACATTTTGGGTCTCTTGGTGACAACACTGGTGTCCTGAACTACAGACCTCCAAGATTCCTGCTGATTTTCCTAGCCTTGGTCTCCAATATATCCTTCCAATATATTCTTTTTCTGCTTCCGTTGGCCCAGGATGGTTTCTGTTGCTGGCAATGCAGAGTGTTCACTGATGATGACAAAAATTCAATGCTTTGCTAGTATTTCCTCTGAGCTAGGCACCTCCCTAAGTGTTTTACATGTATTAACTGTTTCGATGTCGTAATAATCCCACAGAGGAAGTTCTGTTGTCAAGCACAAAGACATCCGGTGAACTCCAGCTCATCCAGATAGTATGAGGTGGATCTAGGGCTTGAGTCCAGGAATTTCAGTGTCAGAGCTCACGCTCTCCTCCACGATGCTCCACTGCCCTCCAGACAGATGCTCTAAGCCTAGAAATGACTGCCAGTTACATCCATTTTCACACAGCACTATTCACAATAGCCAAAAGGAGAAACAACCCAAATGTTCATTGACAGATGTACAGATAAACTGTGGTCTATCCGTACAATGGATATTATCCAGCCATAAAAAGAAATGGAGTACTAATACCTGCTGCAACAAGGATGCACCTTGAAAACATGATGCTACGTTGAAAGAAGCCAGACACAAAAGTTCTGATTGTATGATTCCACTGATAAGAAATGTCCAGAACAGGCAAATCCCTAGAGATAGAAATCAGATTGCTGGTGGCCAGGAGTTGGAGGGGGAGGGGATGGAGAGTAGCCACTTAATGGGTACCAACTCTTATTCTGGGGGTCATGAAAATGTTTTGGAATTAGATAGAGGTGATGGTGGTACAGTGTGGTGAATGTACACATGCCACTTATTCACTATAAAATGGTTAATTCTATGTTATGTGAATTTTACACCAATTAAAAAACAAAAAAACAAAACTGCAGAACTCCACACAAGGGGCGCCCTCGGCCACAGTTTCGGCTCCTACCACTGCCTGAGCTACCCTCACTGCAAGAAGCCAAAGAAGAGCAGCTGCGGAGGAAGGAGCCTGCTTCCTCCATGGGCCCTGTAACTTGACATGTTTTAATTTTTTTAACTGAAGTATAGTTGCTTTACAATGTTGTGATAGTTTCAGGTGTCCAGCAAAGTGATTCAGTGATACACGTGTATCTTTTTCAGATTCTTTTCCATTATAGTTTATTACAAGATATTGAATGCAGTTCCCTGTGCTCTACAGTAGGACCTTGCTGTTTATCTATTTTATATATACAGTAGTGTGTATCTGTTCATCCCAAACTCCAAATGTATCCCTCTCCCCCTTTCCCCTTTGGTAACCACAGTTTGTTTTCTGTGAGTGCAACCTGACCTTTGTGATCTGCAGCCAGAGGCAGCTGCTCAGTGGTTCCTTGGGGGAGGGGAGAGGGGAGGGGGGCAGGGGGAGGGGCTTGAGGAGACTGGGGAGTGATGAGATGTGTCTACTACCTTCAATGTGGTGGTGGTTTCACGGGTGCATACGTATGTCAAAACATCAATTAATACGCACTACTTTACATAAAAGAGGTATTTTATAGGTAGAAAAAATAGATATTTAAATATTGTAAATCAACTGCACTTGAATAAAATTAAAAAAAATTTAAACCATCAAATTATACACTTTATATACGTGCATTGTACTGTGTGTCACTTATACCTCTCACTTAAAGCTTAGACCTCACTTAAAGCTGCTTTGACAAAAAAATTCGAGATAAGGCAGAGAAACAGAGAAAAAGGACTGAAAGAGTTTGTGGCAGGAGAAAGGGTACAGAGTGGGTAGCGTGGGGCTGGGAATTGCTTTTGATAAGCCTTAGAGAATGTTTTGTTCTTTAAACTGAGAATAAAAATAAACATTTAGTGTAATTACACACGTGCACACGCACAGACACAATACTCGTGGGACCTGAGCACTGTTATCTTGGATCCTTGCCCCCTCACCTGATTAGTCACCGGATCTGATGAATCCCAGTCTCTGCCCCTCAGCGCCCCCTGCAGCTCCCCAGCCGGCACTACTTCAGCCCCGTCCTCTCAATCCACGCTCCCCACGGAGTGATGGTCCCAGAAAATAAAAATGCACCGAAGCCACAGCCCTCTCCTGACGAAAACCCTACTGCAGTGGCCTCTACTAGCTCACAGAAAACGTCCTGACTCCTTAAAATGGCCACAAGGCCCAATGGGATCTACCCCATGGTTGATGGGGAGTTTCCAACTGTTCATTCAGTGCCCAGACCCCTCTGCTCTCTCCCACCCCTGGGCCTTTGCATATGCTATTCCCTCTGCCTGCAACACTCACTCCTCTCCACACCCACCCTGAATTTTCAGATGCCTCCTCCTGTTGGGAGTCCTTCGTTACCCCCCAGGCTGGGTCCATCACGAGTCATGAGGGTTCCCCCATCCCAGGTCCACGCACTGTGGGTCGTCACTATCTGTGGCTGGACTGTCTCCCTCGTGACCTGGGAGTCCCGAGAAGGCAGGATCCAGAGTGTCTTGGTCACCACTGTGTTCCCAGCACAGCCCTGCCTAGCACAGGACTGGGCACAGAGATGATATTCATGGAATATTTGCTAAAAACATAAACGAATGAATGAATCAATCAATCAATGAATAAATAAACTACTGACCAATTACAAAAGGGCAAAGGGCACTTTTCCAGAGGCAGACCTGGTGGTCATCACCTGAACCAAGTGATCAAACTCACCATCATCAGAAACGGGACACACCGACATCGTGTCCTGATGGAGTTGCCAAGGGAAAGACGCAGCACCACACACATCGTTTTCCCGCTGAAAATGTTCACTCTGAATCTAATTATGGTCCAGAGTGTGGGTCAGTTGCTACAGGGCAACTGAGCTGGAAGTTCCAAAAACCCAAAGTTATAAAAATCCAAAAGAGCTAAGGAACTGTCTTAGCTTTTTCAAGATTAAAGAGATGTGACTATGAAATATAATTTGTGGATCATGATTGGATCCTGGATTGGAGGTGGAAGAAAACTCTACAAAAGACATTTTGACATTGTTGGAGAAATTTGAAAAGAAGCAGTTTCTTAAATGACATTATGAAATTATTAATCATTTTCTTAGTGTATAGTGGTTTGTGGATTATGTGGGAGAAGGTCCTTATTCTTAGAAGACACTTGCTTCAGTTTTTAAGGATGGGGACTTCCCTGGCATTCCAGTGGTTAGGACTTGGCGTTTTCACTGCCGAGGGCTCAGGTTCGATCCCTGGTCGGGGAACTAAGATCCCGCAAGCCGCACAGCATGGCCAAAAAAAAAAAAAAAAAAATTAAGGACAAAGTGTCGTGGCATCTGCAAATTACTTTCAAATGATTCAGCAAGAAAATCTGCGTATATATAGAGACAAAGATATGGATGTAAACTGTTATGGACTAAAATGTTTGTGTGCCCCCGAATCCGTATGTTGAAGGCCTTACCCCCAATGTGATGGTGTTTCTTGAAAGTGGGGTCTTTGGCAGGTAATTAGGTTTAGATGAGGTCTTGGGGACAGGGACTCCATGATGGGATTAGAGTCCTTATAAGAAGAGGAAGAGACACCAGGGCTCGCTCTCTCTCTTTGCCTTGTGAGGACACAGTGAGAAGGTGGCCGTCTGCAAGCCAGGAAAAGGGTCCTCGTCAGGAACTGAATCTGCCAGCGCCTTGATCTTGGACTTCCCAGTCTCCAGAATGTGAGAAAATATATATCTGTCGTCTAAGCCACCCAGCCTATGGTATTTGGTTATAGCAGCATGATAGAAGACATAAACATGGGTATAGATGGAGACCTAGGTATTTGAAGGACATAAACAGGACACAGTGTGAACAAGGGATGGATCCAGTAAGGGCACTTGGGTGTTGATTGTGTATTTCCTTCCATTGCTCTGTAGGTTTGAAAAATTTTCCAAATAAAATATTGGAGAAAACTGAAATATAAATAACAAACAAATAAATAGTATTTATGGAAAATACTCCAAAATGTAGGAGCTGATTATTTCTGCGAGATGGGTTTGGTGGTGGTCTATGATTTTTAAATTTTCTCCTATGAACACTGATGACTTGTTTGTTAAATCAAAGAGGAAAATTCAAAACCTATGCATGATCAGATCCAGCGGCGTCATTTCCAGGAATTATTCTTAAGAAGCTAAGGATGGAATGCACAAAGATTTAGCCCATGGTCCCTGAGGACACCCCTCTGCCTAGCATGGCTGTTTGGGAAGGTCCTTTCCTTCCAATCACCAAGGCATCCTAATGTTGCCTTTCAAGTCAAGTAGAAGTGGGGCCGCTGTTTGGTGTGATATGTCCATCTTCTAAGCTTAAAACTCAAAACTCATAGGAAACCTGGAGGGGTGAGGGGGCAAACTCTGGGGTACCTTATTCACTGTCTCTTGGAGGGTCCCTGCAAGACTGAGCCCCAGGTACTCACAGAAGTAATCTGCTTACTAACATACCCTGTAAAGACTTCCTTCCTTTTCTGTCTCACTTCCCTCCGGAAGAGCCCCTTGTTCCTCCCCTTCAAAGAGTCAAAGAATAGCAGTAATTTATTATCCCTGTAATTACTTTCTGAAGAGGGGAATAAGGGCCCCTATTGGCAGCTAACTTGGTTATTTAAGAGTCAAAGAGTTTCCGTCTGGAATGATGAAAGAGTTCTGGAAATAGATGGTGATGGTTGAATAGCACTGTGAATACACTTAATGTACTTAATGCCACTGAACTGTACACTTAAAAATGGTTAAAATGATGAATTTTATGTTATGTATATCTTGCCACAGTTTACAAAGAAAAGGTAACTTGGTAATGAGAAATTGGTTTAGGTACTGGCCTATTTCACCCCCAACTGGTCAACACCTACTGGGTGTACTGCAATGCGGTCCTGAGTTAGCGCACACCCCACAAGGTAAGGGCTCAGTCCCACGAGACTGCCCACACTCCAGACATCAGCCACAAGTGGGCTTCCCAGGCCATGTTCACTTCTGACTCACTGGCTGCAGATTCAGGGCTCCCACAGTTCTCTCAGATTCAATAACTGGCTAGAATGGCTCACTGAACCCCCTGAAAATGTTATACTTACAATTACAGTTTTATTATAAAAGATGTACAGAGGGTGAGGTCTAGGAGGGAACACAGAGCTTTCTTTGCTCTCTCCCTGTATCAGAACAGCAATCAGAACAGGACTCAGGCTGCCACCCAGGAAGCGCTCAGTTTCATCAAGAGTGATGAAATCTTGGCCAAGTGACTGAACTCAATTTCCAGAGCTCCCAATATAGCTAGTTTAAAATCACAACCTGGGACTTCCCTGGTGGTCCAGTGGCCAGGGTTCTGCACTCCCAATACAGGGGGGCCCGGGTTCGATCCCTGGTCGGGGAACTAGATCCCGTATGTATGCTGCAACTAAGAAGTCCACATGCTGCAACTAAAAACCCCCCACACCGCAACTAATATTTATTTATTTAAATCAAATCAAATCAAACCACAACCCTCTGGGGGCAGGGGGCAGAGATAAATTAGGAGTTTGGGATTCACACATACACACTAATATATATAAAATAGGTAAGCAACAAGGACCTACTGTATAGCACAGGGAACTCTACTCAATATCTTGTAATAACCTATAATGGAAAAGAATCTGAAAATATATATATATATATATATATATATAACTGAATCACTTTGCTGTACACCTGAAACTAACACAACATTGTAAATTAACAATACTTCAATAAAATAAAAACAAAATCACAACCCTCTACATCTTATATCTATACCTTATGTCTAGGTCTTTCTGGTGACTGGCTCGGTCTGAGTCATGCCATTAGCATAACAAAGATACACCCATCCTTTAGGAATTTATGAATGACTTTGAAGGGTTGTGTTAGGAATTGTGGTAACGCTTACATATATTCTTTATTACCAAGTGAGTTACTTGCATCTGGAGCTCATTGGTGATTGACTTTGCAGGACAGAGGGCAGAAGACAGAAGCTGTCTTCCCCAGGTGCTGCTGGCCTCCGTAACATGTGCCAACCAGGGGCCTCCAGACGCAGGCCAGGGCCCATGACCAGTGTCAGCGGTGGATCCGGACTCCTTATCTTCTCAGGTACAGGCCTGTCCCCACCACCCTCCTCCTCCGGCCTAGCTCCCCGACCCCCACGTCTCTCTCCCCTGCAGCTCTCTTCCTCATGCTGTTCCCATTCCTGCACGGATGGCCCCATCTCTCTAACGGTGACCACGGGTGCGGGGAACAGGGAAGTCTGACCCCTCTGGGGTGGCTGGGCAGCAGCGAGGGGCTCAACCTCCACCTCCGTGCTCCGCATCAGCTGAAATGCCAACCTGAGTGTGGAATTCTGACCCACTTCCCACCCCCGGGTCCTGGGGTCGTCTGTGTGGATCTCCCATGCCAGCCCCTTGCGCTGAATACGGGTGCAGGGGGGTAGGGAGTGCTTCCCGGGAGGGAGGAGAAATGGGGCACCTGCTGGGCTGGGAGGGAGAAGGGGCGTGATCGGCCGAGACAAGAGCCAAAGTCCAGAGTCCGGTCCCAGCAATTCCCTGGAGGCCCCTGGAGGTTAGGACTCGGTGCTTTCACTGCTGAGGGTCGGGGTTCGATCCCTGGTTGGGGAATTAAGATCCCGCAAGCCACGCGGCGCGGCCAAAAATAAATAAATAAATAAAGAGGCCCATCTTACCACAGGCCCAGCTGGCGAAGCATTTCTATTATCCCTTATTTCAACCCCACTACCTGACAGCCACTTTCCCTCTGGGTGACACCCCCATGAAGCAGACAATCCCATTTTAGAGATGGGAAAAGTGTGGCTCAGAGGGGTGAAGTTAACTGCCTGAGGGGGAGAACGGAGCTTAAACCCTGACCGGGCGCTACTTGCCTAAGCAACTTCAGTGACATTAGTTGCAGCCCTAGAACCAGGTAAGTGTACTTCTTTGGTTGTGACCGGGGCGCCCAAGGTGAGCGGTTGGTAACCCTGCGCACAAGGGCAGGAGCCCACTGAGGGCTGGAGAGCTCAGCACAGAACCCACGCCCCTGGGCCAGGCAGAAGGCAGATGAGAAGGAGGCAGCCAGAGGAGAGGGGTCACGACTGCTCTGGGGACAGAGGCGGATGGGACGTTGGACATCAGTGCTGGGTAAAGGATGAACGGATGCAGGGAAATGCAAATCAGAACCACAAGGAGATACGACTTCCCACTCACTAGGGAATGGGATAATCAGAGAGTCAGATAACACGGGTTGGCAAGGATGTGGGGAAATGAGAACTCTTATACACTGCTGGTGGAAATGGAAAATGGGGAGGTCAATGTCCGGAATAGGCAAATCTATAGAGACAGTAAGTAGACTGGTGGCTGCCCAGGGCTGAGGGGTGTGGGGAAGTCGGAGGGAATGGGGAGCAAGTGCTAATGGACACGGAGTTTCCTTTTAGGGTGATGGACATGTTCTAAAATTGATTGTGGTGCTGACTGCACAACCCTCAAATACACTAAAACCCACTGAATTGTAGGCTTTAAATGGGTGAATTGTATGATATGTGAATTCTACCTTAATAAAGGTATTTAAGAAAAAAAACAAAAACAAGGGAAAAGGGAATTCCTTGGCGGTCCGGTGGTTAGGACTCCATGCTTTCACTGCCAAGGTCCCGGGTTCAATCCCTGGTCAGGGAACTAACATCCCGCAAGTTGAAAAAAAACAAAATGAACGGATGCGAGGGGGATAAGGGATGGGAGCAGGGCGCAGGCAGAGGCCCTCCGCCCAGGCCCTCCTTCTGAGCCGTGTCTGGCCCCAGGTGAAGAGCTGGTGGTGAGAAAGGAGCCGTGGCGGCTCTGTGGCAGTGTGACGCTGGACCCCAAGCACCGGAAGTGGAGCTGCTGCAGAGCCTTCTACCGTTTCCACCACCTCACGCAGAGGTGCTGCCAACCTGGGGAAGTTCATGGTCATCCCCATGAACCCGGAAAAGTTAGAGGCTGAAGACTGCAGGACATACACCCCAGAAAACTCTAGGTAGGTCCTGGCCCCGCCGGCGTCTTCCCTTTCTGCTCTGGGGGTCACAGAGACCCTTTTCTCTCTCCTTTCTTCCCGGGAGCTCTGCCCTCCGCGGAGGGGCTTGTCTGTTACTGGACAGGGCATCTGTGCCATTAACTTAGCTGCGTTCCAGCTTCCCACTGTGTGACCTCAAACAAGGGTCCTGCCCTCTCTGGGCCCAGTCTCCCTGTCACCAGGTTAAGGTATGCACAAGAACTTCTCATCCACACAGAGGGGGGCTGGGGCTTTCAAAGTCCCTTCCCACAGTTCCAGAAGTGACGTCAGGGGCAGCCCCTCCTGTGTTCTGCCCTCCTCTGAGCCCCTCCCCCGCTCCAGGTCCCAGATGCCCACATGTGTGTGATGGGAAATCTCCTGGGTGTCTCAGAAGAGTGGCCGACTCCAAACGTAGGCAGGCACGGGGGTGGAAAAGAGGCTCAGCTCCTGGTTGTTGGAAGTCACAACCAGGTGGAAATCACTGGAGGGCCACTGCACCGCACTGAGGCCTGCTGCCCCCCTCAAGGGTCCCACAGACACTTCCAAGATCAGGGGAAGCCCTGTCTCTGAAGCTGGGCTGGTGGTGACCCGGGTGTTCAGTTTTCTCTTCTCTGTGTTTTACAGAATAAAGTGAAGACTGGTGATTAGATTTGTGTATGTTCTCATGCGAAGATGTCCCTGATGGAACAAGCCTGGTATTGATGGGCACACACTCTCATCTGGTTTTGATGAAAAGCAAATCGTACTATTAACTGGTTAGAAATGTGGGACTTGCCTCTTTTCCTACTGGCTGATTACATTTTATGAACAGATGTTACAGAACAGGAAAGAACAAGAGCAATCTCCTTTCTAGGAATTGGAACCTCTATGGATCCAAAAGTGAACTTCTCCCAGGAGCATGCGTCCCACCCGCCCCGTGGGAAGCGTGCACTAACTCGCAGTCACGTGCAGTATTCCACGTTGCAGGGAAGCCCATCCACCTGCCGTCCCGGGGGTTGTTGCTATCTGAGTCACACTTGGGAAGGGAGAGAGAAGCCTTGGAGCCAACCCGATGCTTTGAGTGTGACTCACCAAGCCCAGGACCTTAGCTCCCGAACTGCAAGATCACACGAGGTAACTGCACGTGACTGGTTGGTGTTGGGTGTCCTGGTCTCATGCTCCCCTGGAAAGCTGGGGAACGCTGGGGCTGTGATACTTCCCTCTGCTCCCAGACCCCCTCTCTACTCTTGCCTGCCCTTCTCTGCTCCCAGGAAGCTGAGTGCCTATCCTCTGTTTCTGGTGGGCACGACTTTGGGCAGTGCCCTCAAGAGAGGAGGGGACAGGTGGACTTCCCTGGTGGCGCAGTGGTTAAGAATCCGCCTGCCAATGCAGGGAACACGGGTTCGAGCCCTGGTCCAGGAAGATCCCACATGCCGCGGAGCAACTAAGCCTGTGCGCCACAACTACTAAGCCTGTGCTCTAGAGCCCGCGAGCCACAACTACTGAAGCCCGCGAGCCACAACTACTGAAGCCCATGCACCTAGAGCCCGTGCTCCACAAAAAGAGAAGCCACTGCAATGAGAAACCCGCGCACCGCAACGAAGAGTAGCCCCCGCTTGCCGCAACGAGAGAAAGCCCGCTCGCAGCAACAAAGACCCAGCATAGCCAAAAATAAATATATAAAATAAATTAAAAAAAAAAAAAGGCGGGGGGCAAAGGAGAAGGTGGAGGTGGGCATGTCTCCCCTGTCCCCTCCGTGGCTGGGCTGCAGCTCTTACATCTGCCCATCTTGGTGCTAGTCCTGGTGCCTTTCTGACCATCTCTGGGTGGTGTCCAGTCCCTGGGAGCCTTAGCTCCTCCCTGGATCCTTCACCACTCCTGCCCACACTGCTGTCCTGCACGCGCTTCAGTAAACAAAACGAACAAAGCAAACACACAGGAAAAACTCACACAGCTGCTCAGGGCTCTCAGGGGCCCTGAGGTCCTGCACAAATCTGCCATCGCCAGCTCATCTTGCCCCACCCCTGCCCTGCTCCAGCCATTCCGACCGTTCCCTGTGGCCACCGGGTCTTTGCACATGCCGCGCCCTTTACGAGAACGCCCTTCCCTCGGAAACTGCTGCTCATAAATGAGAAGGGCTCATAAATCCACCCTCACCTGGCCAAGGGGGTCTGACACCTTCTCCTCCAAGACTCCTTATTGGTCACTTAAAATACAGATCTAGAGCATTTTATAGAATGATGCCCACTTTGTACGTATGTGTGTATCTACCAATATATATATGATGCCTCACTTTTTTCTCTATACACACGCGTGCGCCTTTAGGATCATGAAACAGAGCTAAAAGTTAACAATGATCATCTCTGGGTAGTGGAATTACAGATGATTTTTTTCATTTCTCAGTGTTCTTGTTTCTCAGTGTTTGCTGCGGTTTCTATAGTGAGCCTGCTGTCTCTTGAACTCTGTAGAAAATATGATATGGAAACGAAGTGATCGGAATGGGATTCCTTTTGACACTGACTCCTTGAACTCCAGGCCATCCAGTGCCCTCAGCTCCCAAGTCAAGAAAGGCCTGGAGCCATACCTTCCTTTCCATGGCCCCAGGCCCTGTATGATCTGGTCACCGGCCCCTCGTCCTGCCCACTCAGCTCCAGGACTAAGCCATGAAATCTTTTTTTTTTTTTTTTTTTGCACATCCCTCCTCACTCACATCTCTGGGCCTTTGCACAAGCTGTCCCCTCTGCACCTGGACTTCACCCCATGTATCTTTTCCTTTGTTGAATGTAATCTGTATCCTTCCACTGCAATAAATTATATATCAGCTTTTCTGAGTCCTACTTAGCAAATCAACGGGTCTGAGGGTGCTTTGGAGGAAGCCCAGCACAAGGAGATTCAAGGATTCAAAGATATGACTCTCGTAAAATCCTTCTCACAGTGCCTGGAGCCTAAGAAATGTGAACTAAAAGAGATTAGTTTCCTCTGTGCCTCAGTTTCCTCCTCTGTAAAATGACGGTTATCATCATCCCGCACTCTTAGGGTGGGGATGCTTATAACTTGAGGCAAAGAAGGTCTTCCCAGACAAGGGAGGAAAAGTAAAAGCCATAAAGTAAAAGACGGAAATCTGGCTTATTAAATTGAAAAACTTGGGGACTTTCCCTGGTGGTCCGGTGGTTGGGAGTCCACCTTCCAACGTTGGGGATGCGGGTTTGATCCTTGGTCGGGGAACTAAGGTCCCACACGCCGCGGGGCAACTAAGCCCGCGCGCCCCAACTACTGGGCCTGCGCGCCTCAACTAGAGAGGCTGCGTGCCGCAAACTATAGAACCCACGCGCCGCAAGTAGAGAGTAGCCCGTGCATCGCCACTAAAGACCCCACATGCCACAACTAAGACCCGACGCAGCCAAAAATAAAAGAATAAATAAAATAAATTTTAAAAATTGAAAAACTTTTGTAAAAGTACAGAAGACCTCACAAAAAAGCATTAAGGATAAGCAAAGTAGGCATTTCTTTTTTTTTTTTTTTGGCCATGCCATGTGGCTTATGGGATTTTTTTTAAAATTTATTTTTAGCTGCATTTGGTCTTCATTGCTGCACACAGGCTTTCTCTAGTTGTGGCGAGCGGGGGCTGCTCTTTGTTGTGGCGCACAGGCTTCTCATTGCGGTGGCTTCTCTTGTTGCAGAGCACAGGCTCTAGGCGTGCAGGTTTCAGTAGTTGTGGCACGCGGGCTCAGTAGTTGTGGCTCACGGGCTCTAGAGTGAAGACTCAGTAGTTGTGGCGCACAGGCTTAGTTGCTCCGCGGCATGTGGGATCTTCCTGGACCAGGGCTCGAACCCGTGTCGTCTGCATTGACTGGCGGATTCTTAACCACTGCGCCACCAGGGAAACCCAGTTTATGGGATTTTAGTTCCCTGACCAGGGATCGAACCCAGGCCCTCAGCAGTGAGAGCACGGAGTCCTAAGCACTGGACCACCAGGGAATTCCCCAAAGCAGGCATCTCTCACAGAATTCAAAGGTCCAATAAACAGCTGAAAATATGCTGAGCCCACTAGGGATCATCTGGGAAGCACAGACCACACCCTCCATGCCAGCCTTCTCACCCCAAGGCTCTAACGAGAGGTTTACCAAGAGTATCCCCATCTCAAAAGAAGGGGTAGTATGCAAATTCTGTGAAGTGCACCAACAAATCACTAGAGAAGGACGATGGAATAGCCTAGAAAAAGTGGATGCGGTATATTAAATGGTGGTTCCCAATCCCCGGATCTCGTGAATCTTACTTTATGTGGCAAAAAGGACTTTACAGATGTGATGGAGTTAAGGACCTTGAGATGCGGAATGTTCCTGGAGTATCTAGGTGGGCCCCAAATGCAACCCAAAGTGTCCTGATGAAAGGGCGGCAGGGGGAGATCTGATCACTGTAACAGGTTGAAGGGATGAACACACCCAAATCCCTAAAACAGGTGAATGTTGCCTTATTTGGCAAAAGGGTCTTTGCAGATGTGATTAATGTTAAGGATAGTGAGATGAGATCATCCTGGATTACCCCGCTGGGCCCTAAATCCAGTGACAAGTGTCCTTATATGAGAGAGAAGAGGAAAAGATACAGGCATATAGAGGAGAAGGCCACGGGAAGATGGAGGGAGAGACTGGATTGATGCAGCCACAAGCCAAGGAAAGCCTGGAGCCACCAGGAGCTGGAAGAGGCAGGGAACAGATTCTCCCCTCAAACCTTTGGAGGCAGCACAGCCCTGCCAACATCTTGATTTCAGCCCAGGGATACTGATTTCAGTTTTCTGGCCTCAGGAACTGTAAGAGAATAATTGTATATTGTTTTAAGCCACCAGGTTTGGGGTAATTTGTTACAGCAGTCACAGGAAGCTAATATGATGGACAAAAGACTTGAACAGATCTAATTTTTATCGAATAATTGTATTAACAGATGCAATTATTATCTTCTCCAAAGAAGATGATGAGAATGGCCAATAAGAGCAGATAAAGATGCTCACCATCATTACTCATCAGAGAAAGACAAATTAAAACCACAATCAGATACCACTACATACTTACCAGGATGGTTAAATTAAAAAGAAAGAGAGAGAAAATAAAAGACTGTCGACATGGAACATTGTGAAGAGCAGGAGAATTTATTATGGTAAAGTCACTCTTTTTTTTTTTTAGCTGCACCACATGGGTTGTGGGAATCTTAGTTCCCCAAGCAGGGATTGAGCCCAGTGCCACAGCAGTGAAAGCACCGAGTCTTAACGACTGGACCACCAGGGAACTCCCCTACAGTCACTTATTTAAATATTTTATTTTATTTTATTTATCTGTTTGTGCCGGGTCTTAGTTGTGGCACGTGGGCTCCTTAGTTGTGGCATGTGAACTCTTAGTTGCGTCATGTGTGTGGGATCTAGTTCCCTGACCAGGGATTGGATCTGGGCCCTCCCCTGCATTGGGAGCACAGAGTCTTAACCACTGCGCCACCAGGGAAGTCCCACTTTTTTTTTTTTAATTGGCATTTTCTCCTAAGTGTAAACAAAGGCTCGCCCTGTGACCCAGAGATCCCCCTCCTAGATATTCCCTAGGGAAACGAGCGTGATGCCCACCAAAGCCTGGTGCCAAAGTGGCCCTAGCGGCCTCACTCAGAACAAGCAGGAGCCTGGAGACGATTTGCGTGCCCGTCAGTCAGTTGGCTGGTAAACAAAGTGTGTTCTAGTTGACAATGGAATACTACACAGCACCAAAAAAGGACAAACGATTGCTACACAGAACAACACAGATGCATCTCCCAGATACTACGTTGAAGAAGCCAGATCCAGAGAAGAACATTCCCTGTGAGTCCATGGATATGAAGTTCAGGAACAGGCAAATCTAATCTATGGTGACAGATTTCAGCACAGTGGTTACAGCTGGGACGGGGAGGGGGTGCTGCCTGGGAAGTAGCAGGAGGGGGCCTTCTGGGGACCTGGAATGTCCTCTGTCTCCATCTGGGTGCTGGTTCCCAATGGATCCCCATTTATAAGCATTCATTGAGCCCTCCCTATACCAGTGCACACGTTACTGTGTGTTTGTTTTATTCCAACTAAAAAAAAAATCAGACGAAAAGGGAAACATGCAGTGAGAAAATTGACCCAAGGATAGAAACAGAACTTCTACAATCTGGAAAAAATAAACTGCTCAACAAAGTGTGGGCTAGTTGGCACTTCCCTGGTGGCGCAGTGGTTAAGAATCCGCCTGCCAACGCAGGGGACATGGGTTCGAGCTCTGGTCCGGGAAGATCCCACACGCCACGGAGCAACTAAGTGCGTGCGCCACAACTACTGAGCCTGCACTCTAGAGTCTGCGAGCCACAACTACTGAGCCCGTGTGCCACAACTACTGAAGGCTGTGCGCCTAGAGCCCGTGCTCCGCAACAAGAGAAGCCACTGCAATGAGAAGCCCGCGCACCGCAACGAAGAGCAGCCCCCGCTCGCCGCAACTAGAGAAAGCCTGTGTGCAGCAACGAAGATCCAATGCAGCCAGAAGTAAAAATTAAAAAAATATATATATGAAAGAATAAAAAACATTAAAAAAAATGTGAGCTAGTAAACAAAGGTCTGACTGGTCTTTTGATATAGACTGCTAAACGTGCTGTCAAAATACCCATGTCCAGAGTTGAGGAATAATTTTCTCTCCCAGGCAACATAGGGGAAAGCCATGAGAAGTCTCTGGAAAATCCAGGCCCTCCACACCTCCAGCAAAGTGGAGTAGGCTTGCTCTTTCCTTCTTTCTTTCTTTCTTTCGGCCACACCGCTCGGTATGCAGGACCCCAGTTCCCTGACCAGGGATTGAACCCAGGTCACAGCAGTGAAAGCGCTGAATCCTAACCACTAGACCACCAGGGAACTCCTAGGCTTGTCCTTTCTTTAACTGAAAGGCCAGAGCTACTCGGGATGAGCCATCAGATTGTGGGAGCAGATTAGTTTCCTGTGGCTACTATGACACACTACTAATGAACTGGACGGCTTAAAACAACAGAAATTTATTCTCTCACAGTTCTGAGGGACAGAAGTTCAAAATCAGCATCACTGAGGCAAAATCAGGTGTCAGCCCGGCTGCGCTCCCTCCCAAAGCCTGAGGGGAGAATCTCTTCCTTTTTTGTTTGTTCTGATCACACTCTGAGTCATGCTTGTTCAATGTCCTCGCGACCTATCACCTGTTCATCAAGTCTTTGCATCTCTGTTTAAGTAAATGAGGAAACTGGGGTTCAGAGAATAACTTTCTCTGGGCCACACGGGAAAAGGGCCAGGACTGTTTTCTCTTGCCTCATAGCGCAATGTTCATGTTACTACTGCCACACCATGCTTTTTTTTTTTTTTTTTTGGGTTCGCGGGCCTCTCACTGTTGTGGCCTCTCGCGTTGCGGAGCACAGGCTCAGTGGCCATGGCTCACGGGCCTAACCGCTCCGCGGCATGTGGGATCCTCCTGGACTGGGGCACGAACCCGTGTCCCCTGCATCGGCAGGCGGACTCTCAACCACTGCGCCACCAGGGAAGCCCCCACACCATGCTTTGAGATCAGCCCTGCAGATGCTAATTATAAAACAGCCCAGTGTTGGGACTTCCCTGGTGGTCCAGTGGTTAAGACTTCGCGCTCCCAATGCGGGGTTCCCGGGTTCGATCCCTGGTCAGGGAACTAGATCCCGCGTGAATGCCGCAACCTGAAGATCCCGCGTGCCACAACTAAGACTCGGCGCAGCCAAATAAATAAATATTAAAATAGCCCAGTGTTAATAAATAGTAAAACCCCGACTGTTTTTTAAAACTTTATGTTGAATATATCGACTTTATATATTTTCAGCTCAAAGACCACGACACCTGTTCATGGAAGATCAAACCAAAAACGTTCTTCTGTATGATACTTGATAAATACAAAAAGGTTTTTCAGGTGCATTGTCGACCTTATGAAAATTATGATAATTAAGTTTTTTAACTGGTTCAGTAAGAGCCTTTCAATTTTATTTATTTATTTTTATTGGCCACGCCCCGCAGCTTGCAGGATCTTAGTTGCCCGACCAGGGATCGAACCCGTGGCCCCTGCAGTGGAAGCGCAGAGTCCTAACCGCTGGGCCACCAGGGAATTCCCTATAATCAAATTTTTATTCTACGTTAGAGAGATGCTGAATTTAAGTAGAAAGCGTTTATATAATACATATTTTGTGACATGTATAGGAGAATACTCAGCTAGATGAGGGTAAGTTTTCAGCAGACTTGTAGACTCAGCTGCCCAAAATATCTGAGTAGTACAGCAGTGAAGAAAACAGACTAAGTCACAAAGAGTGTTGGTTAATTCGCAGATACTAATTTACTGGCTGCAAATTGGGTTGTAACTTAATGCCTTTTAGCCAATGCCTCAAAATAAGTAAAAATAAGCTTCTAAATATTTCAAAAGTTTCTTGAGAGGGATATTTTGCAGGGGATCTTCTGTTCCCCAAAAAGTGACAGCAATCCTAAATATCTTCTCCCTAGAGATTCAGAGCCCATCTGCTTTTCTTTTTTTTTCTTTTTGCGGTACGCGGGCCTCTCACTGTTGTGGCCTCTCCCGTTGCGGAGCACAGGCTCCGGATGTGCAGGCTCAGCGGCCATGACTCACGGGCCTAGCTGCTCCGCGGCATGTGGGATCTTCCCGGACCGGGGCACGAACCTGTGTCCCCTGCATCGGCAGGCGGACTCTCAACCACTGCGCCACCTGGGAAGCCCCTCAATACCTTTAACTCAATCACATCTGCAAAAATTTTTATCCGATAAGGTCACATTCACAGGTTCCAGGGATTGGGACCTAGGCTCCTTAGGGGGCCACCATTCAGTTCACACTATAGGATGGGAGGGCCTGGAGGCTATCTGGCTGGGATTTGGCCAGGTATCTTTTGACACTCATGGATTCACTGACTCAGCAAATGCAGGAGTGTCAGTAAGCGACAGACAGAGGTGCAGAGGGTTCATACCATGCCAAACTATGGAGAGAGTATAGAGATCAGTGTTGCCAGGGACTCAGGGTCGGGGAGGGAGCAATGAACAGGTGGATTTTTAGGGCAGCAAAACCATTCTGTGTGACATTATAATGGTGGATACACGTCATTATACATTTGTCCAAACCCACGGAATATACAACACCAAGAGTGAACCTTAAACTACTGACTTTAGTAATATATCAATATTTGCTTCTCTGTATAACTGATTCACTTTGTTATAAAGCAGAAACTAATACACCATTGTAAAGCAATTATACCCCAATAAAGATGTTAAAAATATACATATATTTGCTTCTCAATTGTAACAAATGTACACACTAACGCAAGATGTTAGTAATAGGGGCAACTACGTGCGCCTATGGGGGGAGGGGATCTGTGGGAATTCTCTGTACTTTCTGCTCCATTTTTCTCTAAGTCTAAAACTGCTCAAAAAGTAAAGTCCATTAACCTTCAAAAATGCATATCAAGGAGCAAAGGCACAGGAATAACTCAGATAAGTTTGAAAATAACAACGAGACTGGCAGGTTGCCTTGAAGAGACCAAAAACTATTTTCAAGATCTTGGCATTCAAAAGACCTGGTGTTGGTGCAGGACGGACAAACGGTTGACAGAACAGGATTGAGAAAAAGGTACTTGTGACCGGGGAACACAGCGAACGCGGCTGTCCAGTCCCAGGTGAGGAGGGAAAGGATGGGCCATTCCATGCACTTCGAGATGTCAGCCAGCCATACATTCAGAAACTGAAGGACGCAGATCCCAACGTTATACTCATTAGGAACCAAAACACAATGCAACACAAGCTCAGTGAATGACAAGCACAAAGAGAACGTCGATACAAATATTAGAAGAAGGGAGAGTTGGAGATACAAATTCTTGGGGTTGAGAAGGCCTTCTCAAATAAAGACAGAAAAAACAAGTGCCTGAAAGAAAAAAGACTCATAGATTCAGTTACTTAAAAATGAAAAAACTTTCAGTAGGACAAAACACACCAGAAACGAACATTAATTTCAGACAATGAAAACGGGCATTTTTCAAAAGCAGAACAAACGT
Source organism: Pseudorca crassidens (assembly GCF_039906515.1). Taxonomy (NCBI): domain Eukaryota; kingdom Metazoa; phylum Chordata; class Mammalia; order Artiodactyla; family Delphinidae; genus Pseudorca; species Pseudorca crassidens. The sequence continues at coordinate 11,082,490 of NC_090315.1, read as the reverse complement.
CCAATAAATGGCCGAAAAGACGCTCAGCTCAGGTAAAACAAGAAAATGCAGCTCAGGTAAAACAAGGTAAATGCAAATTAAAAGAATAATGAAATTCTACTGTGCACTGTTTGGGCTGAAGAATTTTTAAGTGTGATAACTGCAAGTGTTGACAGCTCCTCTGACACTTCGCAGAGCTTTTAGGGGGCATTTTTATATTAACTATAAATGTTTGTAACCTACGCTGTTCTTTAGCACTTGGCATCTCCCTGAGGAAACGTTCATGCTGGCCAGAGAGGCGTGTGCAGATCGCTCACGAGAGGGAAGAGGGGGACAGCGTCCATGCCCACAAAGGTGGCATGGCCAGATCACTCCCAAAAGGGTTCTGCCAACATTGCCCCCAAACCAGAGACAGGATTCCTTTCAGGGAGGGGACTTTGGTTTCCCTGGAATGGCTGAACTCTAGGAAGAGACTATCAAAATATAATAAGTATCAAGGCACAAGGATGTGGCCTCCGAGTGAGGCAGGCATCTTGGACGTGACGGACCCCGCGGTACCCCCGCCCCCAGGTCCATATCAGCCCTTACTAGGTGGAGGCGCCTCTGGGAAGCCTGGTCTGGGTGCTGCCGTTCCAGGGGTGAGGGGAGCCCTAAGACTGGAGTCCCAAGCCCGAGCCCACCACCTCCAGTTGCCTCCTTCCTCCAGCACGTCCCAAATGGACTCCAGTAGCATGCCCTGCTGGAGGCACCTGTGAGATAAAGAATGTCAGTTTCACAGCGCGAGGAGAGAGACCAGGACTGTCTTTCCAGCCCTCGCTGGCTGCCATTCAGAACAAATAACCAGAGCCTGCCAGAGGGCTCCCAAATCTGAGGCGACCAGGGGCAAGGCAAGGGCAAGGCTATCCATGTCTCCTCACACTGCTTCTGCTGCAGCCTCACCATCTCAGCACCAGTATGTCCCTTGTCCATACACAGAGCAAAAACCTTGAAGCCATCAATGACTCCCCACCTCCCATCACTCAGTAAATCCTGTCTGCTCCACCTCTGATATATTAATATGCCCAGAATCCCACTTCTGTCTACCTCCACTGTCTCCACCTGGTCCAGCCACCATCGCCTCCCGCTTGGACAATCAGAGCTGCCTCTTCGCTGGGCTGGCGGCTTCCACCTTTGCCCACAATAGTGCGTCTGGGGATCCTGTTAAAACTAAGCCAGTTCACATCCCTCTTCTGCTCAGAGCACCTCCCGTGGCTCCTGCTTACCCCACAGGAAACGCCAAAGTCTTCGCCGTAGCCCAAGGCAGCCCGCTTTACGTAGGTTTGTATAATCCATACATGTGTGTATGCTTTTCTTTATGAAAGAGAATAAAAGTGAATAGAAAGTAACAGAGTGCGTTGCACACGGTAAGGGCGATTATTGTTTAGCGAAACTTCTGTTCTAACAAGATATGTAATATATGATATATATTATCCTGTGTTATATAATACAATAGATTTTATATGGTTAGGATACATATTAGGTATATATGATCATATCTATATACAGCTGTAGTTTTTCTTCATGAAATGCAATACAACAGGAAATATCAAACTGCACTGCACATATTAAAGGTAGTTTTTAGCGAAATTTTCCTTCCAATGGTAAATATATACACACACAACACACACAACATGGAATATATAACGTCATGTGACATATTACACAAAAAAGATTTTTATATTCCATTCTATGTGGCATCATATTCCATTATGTCACATAATGCATGAATTACACAGCGCTTATCCTACGTATATAGGGTGAATTGCGAATTATTATATAAATATGAACATGGTGGACTATATTAACCATGCGTCTCATTGTGCCTTGCTGCCGTAGACTGAGGGGGAGACTCTGAGATCTTTGAACAGCGGGGTTATCGCGGCGTCTCCAGGGAGTAGCTCCCGTGGGTGGGGAGTGACGGAAGCGGGAGCGGACAGGGAGGCCCAAGAGGACACCCGATGGGGTATCGGAGCTGGTAAGACCCTCCAGAGCTGTGCCAACTGAGGCAAAAGGGGGCCAGCCTTTGTGCTCCTGAGTCCCTCGCCCATCCTCCTCCCCTTGCTTATTCTGTTCTCCGGCCTGTAAACTCTTTACGGAAAGGCCTTGACAGTAAATATTTGCATCTTTGAAGGCCACGTGGTATTTATCGCAAATGACTCAAATCTGTCATTGCCGTGCAAAAGCAACCATAAAAAATATACATAAACACACGGGTGTGGCTATGTCCCAATAAATCTTTGTTCCCAAAGACAGGCAGCGCCAGGCCCTTGGTCCGCTAGCCCGGGCTCAATGCTGATAGCAGATCCTCCCGCTGTTCCAGGGAAAGGCTGATCCCCACACCTGCCTCAGGGCCTCTGTAGATACTAACAACACTCTCTGGCAGCTCCTCTCATGTCACCTCCTCCCTGAGCACCTGATCGAAATCAGCCATCCCTATTACTCCCGAACTCTTTCTTCTCAGCCCTCATCACCCCGACGCTGGATCATTTTTCTTTATTGTCTGCTTCCCTACACTAGATGTTGGCTCGTGGTGGCGGTGACCTTGCCTCGCTCCTGGCTGACTCCCAGCTACTAGAATGGGGCCAGGCACACAGCAGGTGCTCAGTCAACGTTTGTCTAGCGAGCGGGTGGATTCTCCTCTGGACATGCTTCTCCTCTCCCTCCGTCTGCTGGGGCTGGGGGACCCCGGCCTGCAGTCACAGCACCAGTGGCCAGCTCAGAGATGACCATATGGGCCAATGGATCAGACGGGGCTTTACAGAATCCATCTTCTCCTGGGGTGGCTCTCCCCAGGCAAGGGCCTTCCCAACAGGGAAACCAGTACAGGGGACAATGGGGCCTGACAAGGGACAGGAGAAGCAGAGCCCTTGGGACATCCTATGAGGCTTTTCAGAGCCAGTGTTTAAGTAAGCGTTTCTGTTTTTAATGCCCTAAAGCACTGAGTCCCTCAGGAGGGGAGGAGTTGGGATTCAGCCTGGTCCCTTCTTCCCAAATAACCACAGGGCAGGCAACATTGGAAAAGAAATGTCTGTATGTGCATCCGTCCCCCCACTGGACTGTGAGCCCCCATGAGGGCAGGGTTGGGGCTGTCTCGGTCACGGCTGGGACCCCAGCACTGCACAGAACATGGTGAGGAACATGGTGGGCGCCTCAGACAGTTTTTTTTTTTTTTTTTAATATTTATTTATTCGGTTGCGCCGGGTCTTAGTTGCAGCAGGTGGGCTCCTTAGTTGAGGCCCGTCAGCTCTATAGCTGTGGCATGCATGGGGGATCTAGTTCCCCAACCAGGGATCAAACCCGGGCCCCCTGCATTGGGAGCGTGGAGTCCTAACCACCGCACCACCAGGGAAGTCCCATCGGTGACAGTTTCCTGAATGAAAGAATAAATGAAGGATATTTTTTCTCAGGTTAACGGGGCTTTTTTTTAAATATGGGGAAAAAATGCATCAACTTGAAGACAACCAATTTGGATTACAAATTTATTCTAACCCCTCTCCCCAAGTCACAAATGTATACAAAATTTTAGCTAGCAGGAAACCAGAGCGATGAAGCATCCTCTGGCCTTGTGCATTTTGAGAGGGGACTCTTTCCACTTCCACACATGCTGATCCCACCCCCACCCAGTGGGTGAAGCGGATGCATCCCACGAGGTATCGCCACACGTAAGTACACGTCAGGGCTGAGTTTTGAGTCTCGGAGATGTGAGTGCAGCACTACGTCAGGGTCAGGATGGCGCAGGGGTTACGGGTTCTGACTCAGACTGCCCGTCTTCACACACCACCTCTGCTTCTTCCCTGCCTGTGTGACCTTGGGCAGGTGATTTTCCCTCACTGCGCCTCGGTTTCCTCATCAAGGCAACAAAGAAAATGTTATGGGGACTATGTAAAGCACTTAGAACGGTGCCCCGCACCTAACCAGAGCTCAATAAACTCCACCTATTTTGATGATGACCACACCTTATTGACAAGATGGGTCACTGACATTGACATGATGTGGGGAGGGCAGTAAAGCAGTCCCTGGCCTGTGGCAACCCGTGCTCCAGGGATGTGTCAGTGCCAGAGTGGACTGCCCTGGGGTAACCATGGCAACAGGCACTAAGCCTGCTCACCTGGCTCCATCAATCACCCCATCATCCAGTGGTAGCTCTGTCTCTTGCCTTCTTCCCCTCGTCATTTAACCCACTCAAGTCACTTCCAATTTTAAAGGCACCCCTACCTGGGGTCCACCTCTCTCAGCTCCCTCTACATCAGAGGGGGCTCTTCTAGAAGGAATTAAGATGCTGTTTCAGAACCCTGGTTTCTTGGTTTTCTCTCTGGGGAGGTCTTGTGTCCAGAGTATTTTCACTCCGCTGGGGCAGTGAGGTGAGGGAGGGAGGGAGGGAGAGAAAGCTGGCCCCTCCCACTTCACCTAGAGCTGCTGGGAAACGGGCCCAGGTGGAATGGATCTAACCTCATTCATTAAATGCTAAGATCTTGGGTGTAATCTGGGGCTGTTCTGACACTCTCAATGCTGCCCCTCGGGTGCCTTTGGCCTCTGTGTAGAGATCTCTGCCCCTCTCCCAGCAATCCACCTCCCTCTCATCTTCCTCCTTGCCCTGTACCAGTACCCTCAAGCACCCTGCATCCCTTCTCCATCTCCCTCCCTGCCTCTGCTCTTACTGCTTCATCACCTCACTGGCTTGCTGGCCTCAGGCAAGTCCCTTTGCTTCCGCTGGGCCTCCGTTTCCCCATCTTGGACGATGCTCTACCACTCACCCCCATCAGAACTCTCCCAGCTTCTCTCCTAATTTTAATGAGGCTTGTACTCATTTTGGAGATCAGATCATGATTCTCTGACACACCCTTCAGATGACTTCCTCTCTCCAGGGCTCTTTTAATTGGAAAACACCTACAGTCTGAAAGACAGGATGCAGACTGGTGGGGCCCAGACCCCTCCCGCTTCAGAGGTGAGTCCTGGAAGAGACTCCAGGTAATGAATGGTGGTTCCTGGACTGTTCCTCTCACCCTTGTGGTTCCCTGAATCCCCCACGGGGTTGGCAGGAGTCCCAGCGTACTCCTGGGGTGGGGAGGTGTAGTGGGTTGAATGGCGGCCCACCAAAAGAGGTGTCCACATCCTAACCCAGGGAAAGTTATGGGAGCTTCTGTGGAAAAAGGGTCTTTGTAGATGTAATTCAGTTAAGGATTTCAAAGTGAAATCATCCTAGATTTAGGGTAAGCCCTGAATCCAACGACAGGAGTCTTTCCAAGAGACAGAGAGCAAAAGAAGGCCAGGTGAAGATGGAAGCAGAGACTGGAGATAGGGGGCCCCAAGCCAAGGAATGCCTGAGGCCAAGAGAAGCTGAAGAGGTAAGGAAGGATCCTCCCCTAGAGCCTGTGGAGGGAGCGTGACCCTGCGAACACCTTGATTTCAGATCTCTGGCCTCCAGAACTGTGAAAGAATAAACTCCTGTTGTTTTAAGCCATCGAGTTTGTGGTCACTTGTTATGGCAGCCCTGGAAACTAAATAACAAAGGTAAGACCAACTGGTGGCCTAGCCCGGTGGGATAGAGGGGGTTATGGAGGCGGGGGGGGGGGACAGCTGGACCAGTCCAGAGCTGCAGGGAAGGAAGGCAACAGCACAGAGATCTAGAGATCGGACGGAACATGGGGGCTGTGATCATGGCCGGCAGTCCCCTGAGAGAGGCCACTGAAGAAACAGTGGGGAAGGTAGGAAAGGACACGTCAGGAAAGGCCCAGGGACTCTGAGGACAGGTTGACAGGGGGCTGAGGCTGAAAGACAGGTCTGACTAGCCACAGACAGGATCAAATTTTCCACCAGAAGCAGGGTTGGTAGGGCATTACCAGGAGACCCTGCATAGCCATTCCAGTGGGTTGTGCCGCAGACTGAAGGATGGGGGGGGTTCTGTTGGAATATTCCATTTGAGTGTCTCAGGGGAAGGTACCACGGATCAGGTTAAGGTGAAAGGTGTAATATTCGATGGATCAACTGCAAGCCAAGATCCCTTTTTTTTTCCCTCATAAGAGGAGTGATGCCCAGAGAAAGCCCACCTTAGAAGGTGGGAGAGGCAGACGCTCACTGAAAGACACTGCGCTTCCTTACGACAGCCTGTACCAACTGACAAAGGGAAGGAGGTATTCCGATGTAAGAGTCCCGGGGAAAAGTTAACACTGATCAAGTAGATGGAGGGCTGATAGATCGATCTGGCTCAAGTCCGGTTCCATTTTTTCTTCTGCCGGAGGAGTGAGCACGTTGTCCTGCTGGCTGGGACCCCATAGGTCTTTGTGGTTTGGAGTGAGCTGGAGAGACAGCACTGCGGACTGTACCAAATGAGCCAGAGGTTGGAGGGGGCTGTGTTGGAACGCTTCACCTGCTGGGGTCTGGTCGCAGGGGAAGGTACCACGGGTCGGTATGGGGTGACCTAATCCAAGTTCCATCCACATCCCGGTGGTTTCCACTGGGCCAGCACAGGTAGGGGTAACGCAGGCAGAAGGCCACATCAGGACACACAGGGCCACGTCTAAGTGCAGGCTTCGGCAGGCTCCTTTTCCTCGGATGAGGACACTTTCTGGGACGTGGATGCTGCCTGGGGCGCGGGCGGCGGGCCTGCGGCGCAGAGCTGGGCGCGCACCTCTTGCATCTGCGCCTGCAGCTCCTCCAGGGCGCCCGGCGGCGGCGCCGCCTGCACCTGCGCCTGCAGGGCCTCCAGCGCCAGCGCCACGCGGCCCACCTCGTCCCGCATCGCGTCCCAGGCGGCGCTCTGCTCCTCTTCCTTGTGACGCTGGTGCGCCTGGTGGCGCCAGTACTCCAGCACCAGGCAGCCGCCGCCCACGATGAAGACGGTGGCCTCGCCCAGCAGCTCGGCGCCCAGCTCGGCGGCCGCCTCCTCGTTCAGCGGCTTGATGACCGTGCCCCGGAAGCCCATGATGCGCATCTTGGTCCGCATCTCCACCCAGTGGTACACTGCGGGGGAAGAGAGGGGTCAGGTCATGCACTGGGAGCCCCCTACCAACCCCGCCCCTCCACGCCTTGGTGTCCAGGTGGGAGAAATGGGGACACAGCAGCCAAAATCACCAGGGGGCACTTTATTTTATTTTATTTATTTATTATTATTTTTTTTTTGCGGTACACGGGCCTCTCACTGTTGTGGCCTCTCCCGTTGCGGAGCACAGGCTCCGGACGCGCAGGCTCAGCGGCCATGGCTCACGGGCCCAGCCGCTCCGCGGTATGTGGGATCCTCCCGGACCGGGGCACGAACCTGTGTCCCCTGCATCGGCAGGCGGACTCTCAACCACTGCGCCACCAGGGAAGCCCCAGGGGGCACTTTAAATAAACCCCTGCACCTGGCCTGGTCCCAGGAATGCCAGTCACCCCACCTGGGGTGAACTTCAGAGCATCTTTTTGTCTCCCAGAAAATTATGGCAAGGAGCCAGGAATGAGAAACTCTGCCGCAGAGGGGAGGTCCTGAGACTGGGGACCAAGCCCCTGGAAGATCACTAGGAGCTGCCAGGCTGCAAACTCCCAGGAAGGTGTAAAGAAAGGGTCAACTGCTGGAAGCTTAGCTCCTTCTGCTTGCCCCTCGAGCCACCGCCCCTGGCACCGTCGCCCCACCCACTGCCAAGAAGGCAGACCCCCTTTCTTTCCAGATCTTCCCCAAATGCAAGATCAAGGCTGCAACGGAGAGGGACCTCCTGGATCCAAAGAAAGGGCGCAGAAATGTAGGAATCGATGCTAGGCGACTGTGAGCACAGGGTGACCAACTCTCTTCACAAGTCTGGTGCCTCCCATCCGAGATATTCACCGGCCCTGAAGATGGAGCTGATAAGAGCTGTGAGCTCTTCCCGGTGAGGTTTTGGGCACACGCCTCGGAAGAAGCTCAGAGGTGACTGATGCTGCTGGAACAAAAACCTGCTTGCCCAGCTGTTCCTTTGTGAAGGAAGATTCTCAGCATTTGAGTCTTAGAAACCAAGGCCGAATTGATGCTGACCCCTGACTCCCTCCCGTAATAGTTAACATTCATCCAAGGACACATGGGATTATTGGGGAGGCCCTGTTTTCTAGCTCATTTGGAGATTCATTTCCTACGTATCATTTTACTTTGAACGTTTAATAATTATCCTTGAAAATGCACAAAATATAAAATGTTTTCAATTAATTGTGGACTAATAATCTTAAAGGTAATTCAATCCAGGAGAAAATATTTTAACATTTAGAATCTTATGGTCTCAGGAAATTAAACAAATTAAAAATTGAATTTCTGTCCATGCCTTCATTGCGGGCACATCATTTATTAGATAGAATTCGGTGGGAAACGGAACTGTAAATATAAGTTCAAGGACGAAAAGGAACAATGTAAAATTTCCGACTGTAAAAGAAGAGCTTTGCTCATTTTTTTTTCTTATAAACTGGACATCGGCAGGTACCACATCACAAGAGTATGTGGATTGCATTAGATACTTCAAAGAAAGGATGCTCCAGGTGCTTAAAAATTTCAGTATTCCTAACATACCAGAAATTACTGGGCTGGCCAAAAAGTTCGTTTGGGTTTTTCCATAAGATGTTTTTTGTTTTTAAGTAATTAATTTTTGGCTGCGTTGGGTCTTCATTGCTGTGCGCGGGCTGTCTCTAATTGCGGCGAGCGGGGGCTACTCTAAGTTGTGGTGCGCAGGCTTCTCACTGCGGTGGCTTCTCTTGTTGCGGAGCACGGGCTCTAGGTGCACGGGCTTCAGTAGTTGTGGCACGCGGGCTCAGTAGTTGTAGCTCGCGGGCTCTAGAGCGCAGGCTCAGTAGTTGTGGCGCACGGGCTTAGTTGCTCCACAGCTTGTGGGATCTTCCTGGACCAGGGCTCAAACCCGTGTCCTCTGCACTGGCAGGCGGATTCTTAACCACTGAGCCACCAGGGAAGCCCTTCCATAAGATGTTACAGAACTTTTTGGCCAATCCAATATATCCTTTGCAGGTACTTGAACTTATGAACAGAAGTTTTAGCTGTCAACTTGAAAATGCACTAGAGGGTATATAACTTTTCAATTTTTTAAAGGAGTAAACTTAAAAAAATTTTTTTGTTTGTTTTCATGAAAAAAAATTTTTTTTTAAGTAGAAAAATGTTTGAGAAGCTCTGCCTGGAGCCGGCGGTAAGATCCGAGGAGTGTACCCAGGGCCCTCTCAGTATGCCAGGTGCTGCGGTCACCATTACTACTAATGTTACGTAGGCCCTGGTGCTGTGGGGTTCCTGGGGTCCAGGCTGCAAAGAACCCTTCCACACTGAGGTCCCAGCATCAGGTCATCCTGAGGTCCACGTGGGGCTCTGCCACCTACTGTGTGGGTAATGACAGTTCATTTTGAGGCTCCTCTGTAAAGGGGAGATGATGACCATACACCAGCCCTGCTGCCTCTTAACGCCACACTCCCTTCCACTGTTCTGGTCCAGGCTCTGTCCCAGCTCTGACCAATGTCCCCTTCTTGACCTCCCTGTTCAGGGACCCTCCATCCCTCCCATCAGTCTGTGTATTCCTTTCAAAGCGCCTATCACAACTGGAAATGATCCTGTCATCCAGCCAGTTATTGGCACTCCATCTCTGCACTGGGCTGTGAGCCCCACGAGGGTGAGCCCAGGGCTGTCACAGTCATGGCTCTGTCCCTAGCACTGTCCAGAACCAGGCCAGGCACACAGATGATGCTCAGTACATCTCGTTGACTGCGTCAATGGGTCCCCGCGCCAGCTTCCTCCCCATCTGCCAGCCCCGGCCTCACCCCCTGCAACTGTTCTCCATGGAGTAATCAGGAGCTGGTTAAAAGACAACAAAACCCAAAAAAACTACCATTCTTTTCACTAACAAAAGTAACGCGCTGCATGAAAATCAAGTACTCAAACTATAAAATTAAAAGCCAGGAATTCCCTGGCGGTCCAGTGGTTAGGACTCCGCACTTTCAGTGCTGAGGGCGTGGGTTCAATCCCTGGTCGGGGAGCTAAGATCCCACATGCCACCTGGTCCTGATCCCTCAAACATACCTCTAAATCTTGCCCTAATAGGCCTCTTTGTCTCCTAGCGTCCTCTCCTTGACATCTGATAATAAGCATACGTTGCTCATCTCTATTTCTGAGTTTTCCAATTGGAAATTTGCTTGTATTTATACAACTATTTCCTGTTGGTCCCCTGGCCCCACCATAAAAGATGAGCACTTCTTCCCCAGGCAGCCTGTCTTTCCCTGGACCCTCCGCTCCCCATTCCTACAAGTGGTTTGTATATTTCTTATTCTTGTATTTACACTCTTTACACCATCTCCCTCAGCTCCCAACATGGTCAGGGAGGAAACGAGCAGCCCCTCTTCCCCTCCCCACCCTCCACATCTCCCTAGGCCAGACCATCCTTTTACATGATCAGGATTTAACATACAGGCTGTTCGGGGGCTATAATACGGCCCCTTGTCCTCTGTGCATCAGCGAAGTCAGAAAAATGAAAACAAATGGCACATACACGGTGACAGTCGTGGAAACGCTGTTCAGTGGGGTGTGACTAAGCTAGAAAGGAGCCCCTGTGATGGGCTGTGTTAGGGCGGGGCCGCCTGGAGGAAGCACCTGGACGCCTCGAGGCGTCCTCAGGATCAAGGTCAGACAGCTTCTCTACCCTTACCCCACAGAGCACACGTCGGTTTGCTCTCAGCTGGACGGTGATTTTCTAGGATGACGTGATCTTCCCTCGCATGACAGTTCTCAAACTGCAGATCCTGTCCCGTGAGTCCCTATCTAATGAGATCAATGTGGTGGCACAAACCAGCGTTAAAAATATAATCAAGAATATAATTGTTAGGGAACCGTTGACTGAAACCGCCAGCCCAGGCCAGGCACGATGATAACCACTTGCATGAGTTGTCTCGCAACAGGAGGTTCTGATAAAGAATGAGGTGCTGGGCTTCCCTGGTGGCGCGGTGGTTGAGCGTCCTCCTGCCGATGCAGGGGATGTGGGTTCGTGCCCCGGTCCGGGAGGATCCCACGTGCCACGGAGCGGCTGGGCCCGTGAGCCATGGCCGCTGAGCCTGGGGGTCCGGAGCCTGCGCTCCGCAACGGGAGAGCCCACAGCAGTGAGAGGCCCGCGTACCGCAAAAAAAAAGAAAAAAAAGAATGAGGTGCTGCCACTGGAAACTAACTGGGAGAATTCAGGAGGCGCTGAAAGGAGGGAGGACACGCCAGCCCACAGTATGTCTTCTACAACTAGCCCAGGAGGGGTCAAAAGGAAGAGGGAGGACACAATATGTCCCGCCAACCTCCCAGAATCCTCCTCACTGAAATCCATCTTGGCGGAGAGATGCGTGCCACCAGGAAGGACCCTGAGTCAGAGTGATTAGCCAGAGACAACCCGGAAACTAACCCCATCACCATATAACCTGCGACTGCGAGCCATGTGGCGGAGTGGTTCTCCGGGGTTCCCTGCTGCTCTCCGCCCAGGCACCCCTTCCTAATAAAGCCTTTTGCTCAGCACGTGTGTCTCCTCGGACAATTCATTTCCAAATGTTAGACAAGAGCCCACTCTCAGGCCCTGGAAGGGGTCCCCTTTCCTGCAACCTAACAGAAAATATTCGATGGACTTTGAGGGCATTACACTAAGTGAAGTAAGTCAGAGAAAGACAATTACCATATGATCTCACTTATATGTGGAATTAAAAAAAACAACAGGGACTTCCCTGGTGGCTCAGTGGTTAAGAATCCGCCTGCCAATGCAGGGCTCGAGCCCTGATCCAGGAAGATCCCACATGCCGCGGAGCAACTAAGCCCGTGCGCCACAACTACTGAGCCCGTGAGCCACAACTACTGAAGCTCCCGTGTCTAGAGCCCGTGCTCCGCAACAAGAGAAGCCACCGCAATGAGAAGCCCGTGCACTGCAACAAAGAGTAGCCCCTGCTCGCCACAACTAGAGAAAGCCCGCACGCAGCAACAAAGACCCGACGCAGCCAAAAATAAATAAGTAAATAAATAAATTTATAAAAACAACAACAACAAGCCAGCTCACAGATACAACAACAACAAAAAATAAAACATCAAAGCCAATCTTAAGCACTCAAGGAAAGTACCGTTTCACATAACTTTTGGTCTTGTTTTTTATGTGACTGTACGAATACGTGTGTGTGACTGGAACATAGTCAAAAGGTTGAAAGCCACTGTCCTAAGTTTTGGTTGGAATTCCACTGAGTCTACAGATCATTTTCAGGACAGTGACATCTTCCCAACATTGAGTCTTTCAATCCACGAATGTGGTATCTCTCCCCACTTAGCCTCTCATTTTCTCTGCAAGTCTTACACCTCTTTGGTTTTACTTATTACTAGGTAATGATATTTTTTGCCGTTATTCTTCATGGTATATATATATTTTTTTGGCTGTGCCGCCAGCTTGCAGGATCTTAGTTCCCCCACCAGGGATTGAACCCGTGCCTCCTGCAAAGTGCAGAGTCCTAACCACTGGACCGCCAGGGAATTCCTTGTCATGGTATTTTAAATTTCATTTTCAATTTGGTTGGGGCTGGTATATAGAAATACAATTGAGTTATGTAAATGACTTTCTTTCCAGTGACCTCCCTAAATCCATTCTTTTTTTTCCTTTTTAGTGAAATATAACATATACAAAGTACACAAATGTTAATTGTAGAGCTGGATAATTTTTTAATATGTAGGCATCACCTAGATCAAGAGCTAGAACATTCCCACACTCCAAATGGCTCCCACTTTCAAGCCCTCTTCCAGTCAGTACCCCTAATGTCACTATTCTGACCTCTTATGATAGATGATATGTTCTCTTTAAATCCTATTCTGTCTTCTTCGTGATAGATCATTCGTTCTCTTTCTGGTCTGACTTCTTTTGTTCAGCAATATGTCTGTGAGATCCACTGTGTTGCCATGTGGTTCAGTTCATCCACTGTATAGATGGACCAGTTCATTCATCCTTACCCCAGGGACATTTAGGGAGCCTAGAGTAGAAAGGTTTCCCAGGAGTGAAACTGCTGAATCACAGGACATTGCATCACCCAGACAATCGCAATAAACATCTTAAAGAGTTTTTCTGTTGTTGGGAACAAGTTGATCCTAAAATTTACAGGAAATGCAGAGGTCCTAAGAATAGAAAAATTTAAACAAGAACAAAGTTTGAAGATTTACACTATCAGGTTTCAAGACTAACTGCAAAGCTAAAGTAATTAAGATCGTATTGGTACGAGGATGGACAAATAGAAGACTGGGAAAGAACAGACTGTCCAAAACTAGACCCACACATATCTGATTGCTTTTCAAATGCTAGACCAACCTTGTAGTCTTGGAATAAATCCCACTAGGTCATAATTTATTATCTTTCTTATGTAATGCTGGATTCTATGTGCTAATATTTTTGTTTAGGATATCTGAATCCATGTTCAGAAGAGATCTTGGCCTAAAATTTTCCTTTCTTGTAATGACTTTGTTAGGTTGTTGTATCAGTATTCTCCTGGACTCATAAAATGAATAAGGAAGTGTTCCACTTCCTCTATTATTTAGAAGAATTTGGGTAATGACATTATTTCTTTCTTAAATGTTTGGAAGAATTTACCAGTGAAGCCGTCTGAGCTTGTGGTTTTCTTTATGGGAAGGTTTTAAATTATAGATTCAATGTCTCTAACAGATATAGGGCTATTCAGATTCTCTATTTTTTCTTGTGTCAATATTGTTAATTGTGTTTTTCAAGGAAATTGTCCATTTCCTCTACATTGCCAAATTTTTTGGCTGAAATTGATGATAATATCCTCTTGTCATCCTAGAATTAGGACGAATTAATGAATTAATGTGTCACTTTTCATCCCTTTTAATGGAAATTTGTGTTTTTCCCCTTGAGTAGTATTAATCTTTTCAAAGAACCACCTTTTGACTTTGTTGATTTCCTCTACTAAATGCCTGCTAACTCCTAGTTGTTCTTCAAGGTGCGTCTCAGGGATTTCCTTCTTCAGGACTAGGTCAGATGACCACTCTGGGCATCCTCAGCTCCCTGGGCTCTGACATCCCAACTCTGATCAATCTTGGGTGTCACTGGTGACAGATCTGTCTCCCCCACTGGATCATGCGCTCTGCAAGGGCTGGGCCCAGGCCCGTTCTGCTCTCCCTTCCATCTCACACCTAAATTCACCTCTGCCTGGGATACCATTCCCCCACTCCTCTTTTCCCACTGTGCCCCAATTCATCTTTTAGGTCTCACCTGGAGTGTCCCTTCCTCTAGGAAGCCCTCTCTGATACCTAGGCTGCATCAGACATGTCCTCTAGGTTCCCAAAGCTCCCTGGGCTTCCCTCATCATGATGCTGTTTATTCTAGATTGAATTTAAAAAAAAGAATATGGAGGCAGAACTCCTTGCTTCTAAAATGGATATAGAAATATGTTTCACCCAGCCTTGTTTGACCTTTCACCAAAAAGGCTGGTTTCACTGTTTTTAATATCCTGAAGCCTCTGGCCTCTCCCTGCTTCAAGGGAACTCTTTCATCATTGCCTGGAGGCTAGCCTGTAGCTCCTTAAGGGCAGGTTCCCAGAAATGCCCAGCCCGGCACCTGGCATCGAGAAGGCACTCGGGGAATGTTTCATGAGTGGATGAACGGCTCATCTTTCCTTCAGGTTTCCTCAAAATTACTGTATTTAGTCACGATAAGCGCCCACATTTTGTCAAAACGTCGTCTGTTTCGAAGTTTACATCTTAACTAAAGTTTGATGTTTACTCTATCTCTGAGGAGTCGAGAATGCTGCTCCTCCCAAGGGGGAGAGAATTTAACAGGTTGCTTTAGCCAAGGAAAAGGCAGGACTCACCTAACCTGTTTATCTGCCCTTAGCCACCCTGCTGAAACTTCTAACATCATACCACGTGGCATACTGCTACCTTCACTTCTACTTTTTTTGGAAGTATGTTGATTTACAATTTTGTGTTAGTTTCAGGTGAACAGCATAGTGATCGATTATACTCCATTATAGTTTATTACATGATAATGTGTATAATTCCCTGTGCTATACAGTACATCCTTGTTGCTTACCTATTTTATATATAGTTTGTATCTGTTAATTCCATACCCCTAATTTGTCCCTTCCCACTTCCCTCTCCCCTTTGGTAACCACAGTTTGTTTTCTATATCTGTGTGTCTGTTTCTGCTTTGCATATACATTCATTTGTATTATTTTTTAGATTCTGCATATAGGTGATATCATATTGTATTTATCTTTCTGACTTATTTCAGTAAGGATAATATTCTCTAGGTTCATCCATGGAGCTGCAAATGGCACTACTTCATTATTTTTTATGGCCAGGTAATATTCCATTGTATATACATACGCACACATACATATATATCTCACATCTTTTTAATCCAGCTGAGGTAGGAGATAGATGAGGCCCCAGGCTGAACAGTTCCAAGCATCTCCTGCTGATACTTTGAGATAAGATACCATCATGAGTATTGGGCCTTGCCTGGGTAAACGGCCAAAGCGACTACATTCTTCTCATGCTTGTGGTGAAGGGGATTTCCCGGCCTGACACATGCACAGAGAAGGTCCTCAGTCTAGGGGAGGGAAAAAGGGAGGGAGGAGGCACCAGTTCAGGATTTGTCCTGCCAACCTCCCAGAAACCTTCACACTGGAATCTACCTTCACTGAGAGATGCGCATGCACACCAGGAAGGACCCTGAGTCAGACCAAATATGGACACAGGCGAGATGATTGGCCAGAGGCAACCCGGAAGGCTGCCCCGATACTTAAGCAACTTAAATCCTTCCTATTGGCACGCAACTCACTCCAAGTTCGCCCGTGTGTTCTTCCACACGTACTTTGCTTGTATTAAATGCTTTATCTGTTTCATAATCTTGGTCTCTTTGCTGAATTCCTTCTTCAAAGAAGACAAGGACTGAGGTCCCTCTTCTTCCCAGAAGAATCACAACCGTCTGTTGATGGGCACTTGGGTTGCTTCCACTTGTCTTGGCTATTGTAAATAGTGCTGCTATGAACACTGGAGTGCATGTATCTTTCCAAATTAGTGTTTTCGTTTTTTCCAGATATGTGCCTAGGAGTAGAATTGCTGGATCATTTATAGCTCTATTTTTAATTTTTTAAGAAACTTTCATACTATTTTATTCCCACAACAGTGTAAAAGGGTTCCCTTTTCTCCACATCATCTCCAATACTTGTTGTTTATAGATTTTTTAATGATAGCCATTCTGGGGACTTCCCTGGTGGCGCAGTGGTTAAGAACCCGCCTGCCAATGCAGGGGACATGGGTTCGATCCCTGGTCTGTGAAGATCTCACATGCTGTGGAGCAACTAAGCCTGTGCGGCACAACTACTGAGCCTGTGCTCTAGAGCCCACGAGCCACAACTCCTGAGCCCGTGTGCTACAACTACGGAAGCCTGCGCACCTAGAGCTCGTGCTTTGCAACAAGAGAAGCCACAGCAATGAGAAGCACGTGCACTGCAACAAAGAGCAGCCCTTGCTCGCAGCAACTAGAGAAAGCCCGTGCACAGCAACGAAAGACCAATGCAGCCAAAAATAAATAAATAAAATAAATTTATATATAAAAAAATGATAGCCATTCTGACAGGTGCGAGGTGGTACCTCATTGTGGTTTTGATTTGCATTTCTCTAATAATTACTGATGCTGAGCATCTTTTCATGTGCCTGTTAACCATTTGTATGCCTTCTTTGGAAAAATGTCTATTCAAGCCTTCTGCCTATTTTTTGATTGGATTGGGTTTTTTAAAAAAAATATTGAGTTGTATGAGCCATTTATATATTTTGGATATTAACCCCTTGTCGGTTGCATTGTTTGCAAATACCTTCTCCCATTCCATAGGTTGTCTTTTGGTTTTGTCAGTGTTTTCTTTTGCTGAGCAAAAGCTTTTAAGTTTAATTAGACCCCATTTATTTACTTTTGCCTTTATTTTATTTTTTAAAAATTTCTTTATTTATTTATTTTTGGCTGTGTTGGTTCTTCATTGCCGTGCGTGGGCTTTCTCTAGTTGTGGCGAGCGGGGGCTACTCTTCGTTGCGGTGCGTGGGCTTCTCATTGCAGTGGCCTCTCTTGTTGCAGAGCACGGGCTCTAGGAGTGCAGGCTTCAGTAGTTGTGGCATGCAGGCTCAGCAGTTGTGGCTCATGGGCTCTAGAGCACAGGCTCAGTAGTTGTGGCACACGGGCTTAGTTGCTCCACAGCTTGTGGGCTCTTCCTGGGCCAGGGATTGAACCCATGTCCCCTGCATTGGCAGGTGGATTCTTAACCACTGCGCCACCAGGGAAGTCCTGCTTTTGCTTTTATTTCTTTTGCCTTAGGAGACTGGTCCAATAAAATGTTGTTACGATTTATGTCAAAGAGTGTTTCTTCTAGGAGTTTTACGGTTTCAGGTGTTACATTTAGGTCTTTAAACCATTCTGAATTTATTTTTGTACATGGTGTGAGGAAATGTTCTAATCTGACTGTTCTACGTGTGGCTGTCCAGTTTTCCCAGCACCACTTGTTGAAGAGACTGTTTTGCTCTCCATTGTACGCTCTTGCCTCCTTTGTCTTCGATTAATTGACCGTAGGTGCGTGGGTCTGCTACCTTCACTTCTGCCTGTGCACTTGAGGAGCAGACGCTGAGTCCAAGTTGGGCCATTTGGCTGCGGGCAAGGGAGTGTTCTTCTCTAAGCCTTCATTCATCTTCAAAATAAGGACCCTCCCTCCTACAGGATAGTACTGCTGAAAAGACTAAATGAGTTCACGCAAAAACTTTGCACTCAGGGCCAGGCTTAACAAACGGCAGCAAGGCCTGTGGAGTCATACAGACCTGGACTCAAATCTTGGCCCTGTCACTTCCTGGATATGCAAGCTGTACCTCAGTTTCCCCATCAGTCAACTGGGGATACCCAACTGGCAGGACTGGGAGAATGGCAATGCAAGACTAAAAGAGAAATTGCTCAATTTAATAAATGTTAAACGTTAGCATCCTCTTCCTGACTCCTGTGTAGAGTTTTATTCCTGGAAATATGTCCTACCCAGTGGGCTGAGCTCTATGCCCTAGGGCTACATAGAACAGTTTTCAGCCTCCTCACTGGTCTCTGTATCTCCAGTCTCATTCCCTTTGATCCATCCTCCATACCACAGAGTATCCCAACTCAGATATCCTCTCCTCCCTGAGCCCCAGACTGCTGGGCAACCCCGCCCTAGCTTTTTTTTTGCTTTTTTTTTTTTTTTTTGCGGTACGCGGGCCTCTCACTGTTGCGGCCTCTCCCGTTGCGGAGCACAGGCTCCGGACGCGCAGGCTCAGCGGCCATGCCTCACGGGCGCAGCCGCTCCACGGCATGTGGGATCCTCCCGGACCGGAGCACGAACCCGCGTCCCCTGCATCAGCAGGCGGACCCTCAACCACTGCGCCACCAGGGAAGCCCCCCACCCTAGCTCTGACCACTCTGGGCCATCAGTGTGTGGTGACAAGTCTATCCCCCCAACTGGACTATGAGCCCCACGAAGGCAGGATCTGGGCTGAGCTGGTCGCTGCAGTTTCCCCAGCCCTGGATGGGGCAGAGAACAGGTACTCAGTGACAGGGCTGATCTGTGGAAGTCCCTGGGAGGGAGCCGTGGACCCCTTGCGCGGCTCCCTCTCACCTGGCTCTACGCATCACCACACTCAACAGTTCGTCATCTGCCTTATTGTGATGTTCACTTTACTGTGGGGTTTGCTTTATGTGGTGGCCTTGGAACAGAACTGGCAATATTTCTGAGGTCTGTGTATATTGTGAAAGTGTCTTCCTGCACATGAGACTGCATCTGGCTGGAATGTATCTGTTTCCTCAGGAAACTGTGCTCGTAAGACAAGGACAGGGCCGGCGGGGGTTGTGGGGGGAGAGAGGCCAGGCGCCTCGGGAGTTTAAGGACATGAGACAGAACCAAGGGCCTCTCCCCCAATACTGGAAACACACCTTCATACACACAATGGCTGCTTCCTTGTAAAATAAAGGGAACGTGTTCCTAATATGGGCCATCATTCAAATGTGAGCAGTGAGTCATCCTAACTACACTACCTATTATATACCTACTACTTAGGTAGCCTGGGATGATGAAAGGGCTGTGACAGAGATGCTAAATACTGAACTGCTAAATGCCTTAGCTATGGAGAGGGGAGTGCTTTTTAAAACATGGGAGGGGGAGAATAAAAGCACTAAATCCTTACCTTCCATAATAAGAAGTCAACAGGTAATAAAAAATAGGGAAACAGGGACTTCCCTGGTGGTCCAGTGGTTAAGACTCCACGCTTCCACTGCAGGGGGCGTGGGTTTGAGCCCTGGTCAGGGAACTAAGATCCTGCATGCCGTGCAGCGTGGCCAAGAAAATAAAATAAAATTTAAAAATGGGGAAACAATCTTTAGAAATATGGTGGTAAATACCAAAAAACAGCTAAAACATTTAAACTGTTTACCTGTGGGGAACAGGAACTGAAGTGGAAAAGGTTCAGTTTTCTTCTTATTATTGTAAATCATAGATATATTTGACTTTAAACTAAGTACTCATACTCCTTTGACAACGTTAGTAATTAATGTAATTTTTAAAACACAAATACATTTAGAAGACTTGTCCAAGCCAAATATTCCACCCAAAAGCCACAGAATAGACATTCTTCTCAAGTGCACATGGAATGTTCTCCGGTATAGATTATAAGTTAGGCCACAAAACAAGCCTTAACAAATTTAAGAAGACTGAAATCATATCAAGCATCTTTTCTGACCCCACTGATATGAAGCTAGAAATCAATTATAAGAAAACTGGAAAATTCACA
The DNA here is from genome assembly GCF_039906515.1 of Pseudorca crassidens. Taxonomy (NCBI): domain Eukaryota; kingdom Metazoa; phylum Chordata; class Mammalia; order Artiodactyla; family Delphinidae; genus Pseudorca; species Pseudorca crassidens. The sequence continues at coordinate 11,062,686 of NC_090315.1, read as the reverse complement.
AATATGTCGAGATTAAACACCATGTATTGCACAACCAATGGGTCAATGAAGAGATCAGAAGAGAAATTTTAAAAAATAGTATGAGATGAATGAAAATGAAATAACAACATACCAAACCTCATGGGATGCAGCAAAAGCAGTTCTAAGAGGGAAGTTCATCATGATAAACACCTACCTCAAGAAACAAAAAAAATCTCAAATAAACAACCTAACTTCCAGAAAAAGGACAAATGAAGCCCAAAGTTAGTAGAAGGAAGGAAATAACAAAGATCAGAGTAGAAATAAATCAAATAGAAACTAAAAAGACAATATAAAAGGTCAATGAAACCAAGAGCTGGTTCTTTGAAAATATAAACAAAATTGATAAACCTTTAGCTAGACTCACCAACAACAAAAAAAGAGAGAGGAATCAAATAAAATCAGAAATGAAGGAGGAGGGGCTTCCCTGGTGGCACAGTAGTTAAGAATCCACCTGCCAATGCAGGGGACAGGGGTTTGAGCCCTGGTCCAGGAAGATCCCACATGCCGCGGAGCAACTAGGCCCGTGCACCACAACTTCTGAGCCTGCGCTCTAGAGCTCATGAGCCACAACTACTGGACACCGTGCACCTAGAGCTCATGCTCTGCAATAAGAGGAGCCACCGCAATGAGAAGCCGCAACAAAGAGTAGCCCCTGCTCGCCACAACTAGAGAAAGCCCGCGCAAAGCAACAAAGACCCAACGCAGCCAAAAATAAAGAAAGAAATAAATTTATTTAAAAGAAGAGTTAGTGCTGGGATTCAGGGGTTCCAAGGCTGGAGGCCCAGCGACGCTCCCTGTACAAGCCTCAGTTTCCTCCTTTATAAAAAGGTTTAATAATAATCCCTACCCATAGGGCGTGTGACATCCATCAAGAAGGTTTCCACACAGGGCATCCACTGTCATTGTTATAATTAGCCCTGGGCTGGGGCTGCTGAATCTCAAAATTGAAAAACTTTCACCCGGTGTGGTACAGGGGAGCTGACAGAAAATACGGTGTGGTGTGCTCCTCCAGGTCTGGGAGATGAGGTCACCGTTAGCAATACCCAGCGGGTCCTCTTTCCTCCTGCGAATGCCAAGACCACAGGATTGGAGACAAGCCAGGCCTGGATCCAGTCTCCACATCCTCCGTGAACCCCCTTTTCCCTCACTGCAGAATGACTGGTAAAAAGAGCCCCCAAGAAGAAGGGACAGTTCTTCCTATAGTAGATTTCCAATTAATAAATGGAGAAGGAAAGAGGGAAAGAGAAAATCAACACTGGACAAATACCACGATAATAACTGTTGCAGATAAGATCCACAGATGATGCTAAAATTAGTGGGCATATAAAGCAGAAACTAACACACCATTGTAAAGCAATTATACTCCAATAAAGACGTTAAAAAAATAAAATAAAATAAAATAAAATTAGTGGGCAGAAGTTTGAGGAGCAACAGCCTATCTGTATAGTCTCAAAATGTCTTCCCCAAGAGATTTATTTCATTTTATGTTTTATTGAGGTATAATTAACATACAATATTACATTAGTTTCAGGTGTACAACCTAATGATTTGGTATTTGTATACATTTCAAAATTAGATTAACTGCAAAGGGAAAGATACTAAGTTTATACTGGACAAACTTAGCAGACACCACCTCGACCACGTGACCAAGGTCAATATGACCACAAATCAGGCTGATATCATGAACCCCGTGATGTGGTGCACAGAGAGGCACACAACATTGGTTCTGCGGTATGTTTGCCAACAATGTGGAACTTCTTTCCAATCAAAAGAAAGCATCAGACAAACTCAGACCAGAGGACAGCCTACAAAATTAACTAACCAGTATTCTTCAAAAGGGTCAAGGTCGGGCTTCCCTGGTGGCGCAGTGGTTAGGAATCCGCGGGCCAATGCAGGGGACACGGGTTCGAGCCCTGGTCTGGGAAGATCCCACATGCCGCGGAGCAATTAAGCCCATGTGCCACACCTACTGAAGCCCGCGTGGCTAGAGCCAGTGCTCTGCAGCAAGAGAAGCCCGCACACCGCAACAAAGAGTAGTCCCCACTCACCGCAGCTAAAGAAAGCCCGCGCGCAGCAATGAAGACCCAACGCAGCCAAAAATAAAGAAAGAAATAAAGAAATTTATTTTTTAAAAAAAAGGGTCAAGGTCATGAAAGACAAAGACAGACCGAGAAACTATCATAGGTTAAAGGGGACTACAGAGACATGACAACTAATTCAGGATACAGGATGAGATCCTGGGACAGAATAAGGACTTTGGTGGAAGAACTGGTGAAATGCGAATGACGTGCGTGGTTACGTTACCAGCACTGCACTCATGTTCATTCCCTGCGTTTGCTCCCTGTACTGTGTTTACATAAGATGCTATCATGGAAGGAAGCTGAGGGAAAGGTCTACAGAAGCTCTGTACCATTTTTACAACTTTCCTGTAAATCTACACTGAGCTCAAAGTAAAAAGGTAAGAAAAGAAATAACCTCCAGGTGGCAAGACTGGGAGGAAATGGACCCTCGCGAACATTCGTGGCTGCCAGTGGAAATCTTCTGCACACCCCTGAGTCAGCAATTCTGCTTCTGGGGATGGATGAGAGATTTCAGTCACGCGGGTGTGAAAGGTGTGCCTGCCACGTTAGTCCTGCAGCATCGTTTATGACAACAATAAAAACGCCAGGAAAGACCCTACAGGACTATCTACGGTCTCATAAATTACAATAACTCTGTCGGCAGCTGAGATAGAGAGTAGGGAAGGTTTTCATGTGCTGATAGATAATTCTCTCCAGGATAACGTGTAACATGGTCAGTGAAAAGCAGTGAGGACCAGCACAGTGTATACTGTTTGCTGCATTCGTGGAAAAAAAAAGGGCGGGGGGGGGGGGGCCCGGGGTGCGTTGCATATCAGCATCTGCTTGGAAATGCATAGTTGTTTTTTGTTTTTTCTGGAAAATACTCAAGATAACAGTGGTTGCCTCTGTGGAGGAGAACAGGGTGCCTGGGGAACAGAAGTAGAGGGAGAATTTCTCCTACATACTCTTGTGAACCTGGAACCATGTGAACTTAAAAACAAAACCAACAATGAGACAGATAATTAAAATTTTTTCCAAAAATTCAACAAATAATCCTGGACCCAGGATTTGTGGTCAAACCTGTTTAGATGAAATACTCTGCTCTTCCCTCAAGCCCCACTAAGATGGCATTCAGGTAGAAAGAAGCCAGAAGCCACAAGAACAGAGGGAAGAGGGAGGGGTGGCCTGGAGGGGAGCAAGCCAGGGCAGGCCCAGAGGCCGGAAGCAGATGGCTGAGAGGCAACTGACAGAGCCAGCAGGAAGGAGACCTAGGCACCCATGGGTGGGTGTGTCTGGGGGGGGGACAGGGTGCAGGCAGCTGAACTAGGACAGACTAGGATGGCATGCACCAGTCCCTCTGAGAGCGGGGATAAGCTGAGGATATCCAGAACTCCTCCCCAACCTGACAGGAAGCTGCAGAGGGTGAACCAGGGGGACTCCAGGAACAGCCCAGGGGGCGGGCGCCATGCTGGAAACACGCCTGACCCTCTTGCCTGGGGCTGGTGGCCAATGCACAGAGGTCAAGAGTCAACCCCAGTGGCCCTAGCTGGAGGTGAGGAGTGAGGTCACACCTTCCACTGAGGTACAGAAAGGGGCTCTGCTCAGCTGTGACCTTGGTAATCCAGGGAGATGGGAAAGATCTAGGCCAAGGACATCCCCGTGGCTCCCAGGCCCCCTCTCCTCTCTTCAGGAACACAGAGACCCCTCCTCTCTCTCCCTCTAAAGCCCTGGTGAAGTGGGTATCTGCCCAGCAGCCACTTCTCTTTTTCTGGAAACTTCCCCTGACTCTCCTTTGAGGAAGGCCCTCCCCTCAATGTTCCCTCATGTTGTTCAGGTAAAACCGATCCTACCCCCATGTTTAGATGCTGGCATTTAGCCCTGGGATTTTTCCCGGAATTTCAGGAACGAGGTCCTCTCCTTCTTCTGGTGTTGCTTAGTGAGTGGGCTGTAACCTGGAGCTACTGAGGCCATCTGATCCCCAAAGGGAGAGACTACCTGAGAAAGAAAGACAGCACAGAGAAACACAGGGCCCAGGGATCAGGCTGCGCCTTCCAGGAATTGTCTGAGTTCCTGAATCTAGCTGAGGCTGACGCTATACACTTCCGGAGCTTTTATGCATCTGACCGTCAGCTTAGAATTCTGTCACTTGTGAAGAGTTGAGGGAGGGGTTCAGAGTGAGGTCATCACCCCTTCTTGACAAATATTGAGAGACAGGAGTTTCAAGGAGCACTGAGGGGGAAATTCCTAGAAGAAGTGTGTACCCATGAATGTGTATGTACAACAGCACGCCAACATCACAGAAAAGAGGCAAGATAGGTCTTCTGCACTGAACAGGTGTTACTTTTATAAGCAGAAATCAACTTTCTTTGAAAAATAATACAGCAAATTAATTCATCGCTGTCCTTGATATTTTTTTAAAGATAATATATTTAATCAAACCTTAATTTTTATTATTTATTTTTTGCGGTATGCGGGCCTCTCACTGCTGTGGCCTCTCCCTTTGCGGAGCACAGGCTCCGGACGCCCAGGCTCAGCGGCCATGGCTCACGGGCCCAGCCGCTCCGCAGCATGTGGGATCTTCCCGGACCAGGACACGAACCCGTGTCCCCTGCATCGGCAGGCGGACTCTCAACCACTGCGCCACCAGGGAAGCCCTGCTTGTTGTTTTTATACCTGGGGCAATGCATCACCAAGAAGGGAGAGGCGATTTGCCTTTCTTTTCATACTTCTCCCATAATTTCTTTTCTTGGGAGCAGAACCATCAGAAAGGGAGGGAAGGAAGGAAGTAAGGAAAGAAAGGAGGACGGAAGGAGGGAGGGAGGAAACCCAGCAGATTCCTCAGGCAAGTCAGGTGAAGCTAGAGCTCTGGAAAGGATTCCCTTAAAACTCTCCTTGCATTAGTGCAGGGAGTTGGGGTGGATTCACGTACAACAGCATGAAGGCTGCCTGCCAATTGCCACATAGACTGGAATACTGAAGGCAGCATTCTTTGGGAGAGCATAACCCAGAAATAACCTAAACGTCCACCAACAGGGGCCTGGTACGATCACACTAAGTACCAACTGCTACGAAAAAGAATGTGGGATGAATTTTCAAGGTTATGTAGTTAAAGAGGAAAAAAATAGGGCACAAAACGAGGTGAACAGTACACAACCTTTTACGTGAGTTACACATATGCATACAGTACACCTGATTATGCACAGAACACCTCTGGAGGGTATCTGGGGAGTGACCTTTGGTGGTTTCCTTTCTAACCTCTGACCTTCCACTCTTCCCATCACCCTCTGCCCCAGCCACACAGGCCTCCTCACTGTTCCTGGAACCCAGCAGGCATGCTCTAGCCTCAGGGCCTTTGCACTTACTGTACCTTATGCCTGAAACACTACTCTCCAAACATGCATACTTCCTCATTTTACTCAAGTCTCTGTAATCACCTCCTCAGAGAAGGCTTCCTAAACCCACTCTAATAGAGCAAATACCTTCTCCCATTACACCTAATCCTTCTTCTTTCCTGCTTCATTTTTCCCTTAGTACCATCTAACATGTAATATATTTACTTTCTTTTTTCTTTTTTTTAATAAATTTATTTATTTATTTTGGGCTGTGTTGGGTCTTCGTTGCTGTGCGTGGGCTTTCTCTAGTTGTGGTGAGCAGGGGCTACTCTTCGTTGCAGTGCGCGGGCTTCTCATTGCAGTGGCTTCTCTTGTTGCGGAGCATGGGCTCTAGGCGTGCGAGCTTCAGTAGTTGTGGCTCGCGGGCTCAGTAGTTGTTGCTTGTGGGCTCTAGAGCACAGGCTCAGCAGTTGTGGCGCATGGGCTTAGCTGCTCCGAGGCATGTGGGATCTTCCTGGACCAGGGCTCGAACCCGTGTCCCCTGCATTGGCAGGCGGATTCTTAACCACTGCGCCACCAGGGAAGTCCTATTTACTTTCTTATTTACTATCTGTCTCTTATCAGGAGAACCTCAGCTCTAAAGGGCAGCACAGACATGGGTCTCTTTTTAAACAGCTGTATCCCCAGTGCTTGGCAAGTAGTAGGTCTTTGATAAATCTTTCTTAATGAACAAAGAAAAGAAGGAAGACAGGCAGGCTGATAGGGATAAGAAGGTATGTACTTTTCATCATATTTCCTTTTGTACCACCTAAATTTTTCTACCACACGCATTATTACTGACCATGATGGAACTAAATTGGAAATCATAACAGTGAGAAATCTAAAAAGGCCCCAATATTTGGAAACTAAACAACTCACTTCTAAATAATGCAGGGGTCAAAGAAGACATCACAAGAGAAACTAAAAAATATACAGAACTGAATGACAATAAAGACATAATGTGGGACTTCCCTGGTGGCGCAGTGGTAAGAATCTGCCTGCCAATGCAGGAGACATGGGTTCGAGCCCTGGTCCAGGAAGATCCCACATGCCGCGGAGCGACTAAGCCCATGCGCCACAACTACTGAGCCCGCGTGCCACAACTACTGAAGCCCGTGTGTCTAGAGCCCATGCTCCGCAACGAGAAGCCACTGCCATGAGAAGCCCGCGCACTACAACAAAGAGTAGACCCGCTCACAACAACTAGAGAAAGCCCGCACACAGCAACGAAGGCCCAACACAGCTATAAATAAATAAATAAATAATTTTTTAAAAAAGACACAATGTGTCAAATTTTATGGAACACAACTAAAGTAGTGCTTAGAGGGAAATTTATATTTAAGTGCTTCTATTAAGAAAAGAAGAAAGATTGAAAAAGCAATAATCTAAGATTCTATCTAACTAAAAAAAGAGCAAGTTAAACACAAAGTAAATAGAAAAAAATAATAACGATAAGAGTGGAAATCAATGAAATAGGAAACGGAAAAATAAAAGGAAAATAACACAGCTAAAAGGTGATTCTTTGAAACATACTTTGATAAACCACTAGCAGGATTAGTATTCAAGAATAAAGAAAAAAGCACACATAAATTATCACTATCAGGAATGACAGAGGAGACATCACTAGAGATGCTACACATATTACAAGGATACCAAAGGAACATGATGCACAACTTTATCCCAATAAATTCAACAACTTATATGAAGTGACATATATCTTGAAAAACATAATTTATGGAAATTGACACAAGAAGGAACAGAAAATCTGAAGAGTCCTATAACTACTACAGAAATTGTATCAGTTATTAAAACTCTTCCCTTAAAAAAAACTACAGGCCAAGCTGGACATTTATATCAAATATTTAAGGAAGAAATAATTCTAATTTTACACAAAATCTTATAGAAAATAGAAAATGAGGGAACATTCTCCCAATTGTTTTATGAGGTCAGCCAAACCGTGATATTAAAACCTGAGAAAAACATTACGAGAAAAAAAATTACACTCATTACGAGAAAAAAAATTACACTCAAAAAAGTCACTCATGACTACAGATACAAAAATCTTTTGGAAAATATTAGCAAATCAAAGTCAGCATATATTAAAAGGATACTACACCATGACCAAGTGGGGTTTATACAAGAATATAAGATTGGTTTAATATTCTTTAAGAAAAAAATCGATCATTTTAACTCATGATAGTAGTAGAATTACGGTAGCCAACCTCCAAGATGGCCCCCAACAATCCCTGTCTCCTGGTACTTACACCTCTATATAGTCCCTTCCCACAGTGTACCAGGGTTGGTCTGTATGATCAACACAATGTGATCAGAAGTGGTAGTATGTCAATTCCCAAATGACATTATAAAGACACTGCTTCTTCAGTCTCGGTCACTTTCACTTTTGGATTACTCTCTTTGAGGGAAGCCAGCTGCTAGGTCACGGGTAGCCCTAAGGAGAGGTCCATGTGGAAAGCAACTGAGTCAACAGCCAGTGAAGAACTGAGATCTTCTACCAACAACTAGGTGAGTGAGTCACCTTGGAAGCAGATCCTCCAGTGCCAGGTGAGCCTTCATTCTGAGAGACTCTGAGACAAAGCCACTCACTGGGCCACTCCTAAATGCCTAATTCTCAGGAACTGTGTGAGGTAACAGATGTTTATTTATTTTCACACGAAAAAGCACTCAGTATTACCATTCCCCAGGAAAAAAGCAAATGAGTTGCCATTTTACACCAACTGTAATAGCTAAAATTAACCGTGAAAACATTAAATATTGGCAAGGATGCAGAGTAACTGGAACCACTTTGTAAAACTCGTTGGTAGCTTCTTATAAGATTAAACACACCTTTACCATATAACTCAGAAATTTTACTCCGATGTACTGAACCAAGAGAAATGAAAGCATATGTCTACATAAAGACTTGTACAAGAGTGATCACAGCAGTTTTACTTGTAATAACCAAAAAAACTGGAAACCCAAATGATTAAGAGAATGGATAAACAAAGTGTAGGATATTCATATATTTATTGGAATAAAAGAAAAGAATATGCACTAAAAGCAATAAAAGAAAGGAACCACTGATACATGCAGCCACAAGGAAATATCTCAAAAGCATCTTGTGAACAAAAGCTAGACATAAGGTTCATACTGCATGATTCCATTTATACAAAGTTTAACAACAGGTAAAACTAATCTATAGTGAGAGAAGTCATACAGGATGACAGAACGGGAAAGCAAGGAACTTCTCCCAGGGTGATGGAAATGTTTTATATCTTGAATGTTGGTTATACGGGCATATGCGTTTGTTAATACTCATTAAACTACAGATCTTTATTAAACTTTAGTATTATACTGTATAGATACGGTACTTCAATAAATAATATGCAAAAAATCAAATATTAACAACTAAATGTAAGAGGAGGAGCTTGGGAGCCAGTAGGCTTGATTTCTTATTCAGTGTTGCCTGAGGGAACTTGCTGGTCTCTGGGCTATTTCCCCACTCATACAACCAGGACGATCATATAAACTCCCTAATAAGGTGGTTCATATATTTTGTTGAGATCACAGAAAGCATAATAAATAAAAACTATTGTCATCAGTTACGAAATTACTATTCAGAGTAAACACAGCTTCGAACCAGTCCCTGTGCTGGCTGCCCTTTCCTGGATGGGTTCCAGCCAGTTGAAAGCTGGCCCCAACAGTGCTCCAGGTGTTAACAGACTTGCGCTGCTTCAAGCAGGGCGGGAGCCTCCTCTGGTGAACCTGGTCCCATCCTCCATGACTGCCCAGAGACAGCAGTGATGCGCAGCCCACCAGTTACCAGAGGAAACATGATTGGTTCTGTCTCTCAGTGCGGGAATCCCATCTGCCGCACTCTGGGTCCAAAGGATTTCGCAGGGGTTAACCCAATCCTTCAGACTGACCAATCAGAGCACGGCATTCCCGGCCCATAGTGACTGGCTCGGGGATGGGGATGTGACCCAAGCTGGACCACTGAGATTCACCCTGGGAAGAAGGACCTCTCTGTGCCCTGGAGTCACTACACAGGTAACTAATACTTTCCAATGTGAGCTCCATGAGAGGAGCGTCTTTTGTGTTGTTAGTCATACCTCCTAGGATAGTTCCTAGCAGACAGCAGGCACTAAATTAAGATTTGTTGAATGAGTCAATTATACAGCCGCTTAATGGACTGAAGCAAGTCCTTGTCCCAGAAAATAATCCCACTTCTACTCCCTGCCCATATCTGGAGACTCTGTCCAACTTAACTTAGTACAGAAGGCATCTGTGGGGATTTAAGAGGCACAAGGGTATAGATGATCTTATCTGCAAAGTGGAAATAGAGACACAGATGTAGAGAACAAACGTATGGATACCAAGGGGGAACGGGGGGCGGGATGAATCGGGAGATGGGAATTGACACATATACACTATTGCTATTATGTATAAAATAGACAACTCATGAGAACCTTCTGTAGAGCACAGGGAACTCTACTCAATGCTCCGCGGTGGCCTAAATGGGAAGGAAATCCAAAAAAGAGGGGATATGTGTATACGTATAGCTGATTCACTTTGCTGTACAGTAGAAACAAACACAACATTGTAAAGCGACTATACTCCAATAAATAAACATCCAGTATAAATTTAAAAAAAAAAAAAGAGGCACAAGGGAAGCAGCTAACGAGGCTAAGAGCTTAGTGCGCTCTAGAGTCGGGTGTTCCTGGATTCAAGTTCTGGCCCTGCTACTTACATGCTGTGTGAGCTTGGGGAAGCTTCTCAACCTCTCCGCACCCCCACTTCCTCTTTTTCAAAATGGGGATCATAAACCCCGGCTGGCAGGGATGTTGGTGCATTCAAGGCTTGTACATGAATTAACTGTATAGTGGGAGATCCAGCATGGCTGCCTGCAGAGACTGGGGATGGGGCTGAGCACGGGGAGTGCAAAGTAAAACCAGACAGTCTGGTCCTAGCTCTACCACTCAGCACCTGTGTGCCCTCAGGCAGGTTACCTAACAGCTCTGCTCAGTTTCTTCATCTGTTTAAGTATGTTAGGGATGGCAATCTGCCTCACGGGGTGTGGGGAGAATAGATTAATATACAGAAAGACTACAACAACCTTAGTGCTCACTACTATTAATACTACTTTATATCATTCTGTACTGTCTTATTAACTCCATCCTCTCCTGCCACTAGTCTAGAAGCTATGTTCATTCACCACCCTGCCCTCCCATATAGCAAGGGATGGTATGTAACTAAATTTTGGCCAATTAGCAGTGAGGGGAGTCCCCTGGGGGCTTCTGGGAGAATATTTTTCTCCTTGAAGAGCTTTCTCTCATTTCCCTAGAACCCCCGTCCCACATATAAACGCGTGCGCGTGCGCGCGCGCACACACACACACACACACACACACACACACTTTCTCCCTTTGGATACTGCAGTATAAAGGTACGATGCCTGGAGCTCCAGTAGCCTCTCTGAGGCCTTGAGGGGAGTTACTGCCTGAACACCAAGATGGTAGAGACAGAAAGAGTCCTCAGGTCCCTAATAACATCACCAAGCCACCAAACAACCACAAAGCCACCTTCCTCCACCAACAGTAAACATCCCTTAGACTTAAGAGTTGGGTAAGATTTATTGGCTGGGTTTTTGATTAATCACAGATGAGCACAAACTGATTTGTGTCTTGTTCTTTCGTTCACAATAAGCATATATTACTTTTGTAAATTTAGTAAGTCCCCCAAAAAAACTTCAGAGGAAAAAACCCCTAAAACCCCAAAATAAAATTAAAATTTGATTCAATTTTAAAAAGAAAAGAGATAAAAATGGCAACACACGCAGCACAGAATTCAGCGCACACTAGGCCTTCAGTAGAAGGTAGCTGCTGTGGCTGTGTGCTCATCAAAGGCAGGACCGAGGTGGGTCTGGAAGCCGGAAGATCACTGAGGAAAGAGGGGGAGTGGGGGGCTCTGAAGAAATCACCAGCTATGTGGAGGCTTAGTGGTCTGAGGTGGGGTCAGCTGGAGCCAGGACAGCAGGAACAAAGGAGGAACCAAAAATTAGAAACAAGGGGTAAGACCCTAGTTAGAGACAGAAGCACATCCTGGGAGGCCGAGAACATTGGGGTAGACCAAGGAGTCTCAAGGACAGGTGAACAAAGAAGGGTGAACAAGGTGTTTCTCTGGAGCATAGGAAGAAAATATCAACTTCCCGTTATGTTTGGTTTGAAGAAAGAGAAGAGAAGGGAAAGAAGAAGAGGAGAAAGGAAGGAGAGGGTGAAAATAAGAAGAAATTAAGCTTTACTAGGCATACAGAGACACACACAGATGGACTACAGAGAAGCCCTCTAGTGCCCCTCAGCCGCAGGTGCCAGCATCCTCAGGCGCTGGACCTAAAGGCTAAAGGACCGACACGGGCGCCCTCTCCTGTCCATTCAGCGCATTGCAGCCTGGGCAAATTGATTCCCGGGGACATTCTCAGGTTGCAAATCAAGTCCTCACACCAGGGCTTCTTAAAGAGTCCTGCTCAGAAACCAAGGACGGAAGATTTACCAAGGCCAGCACGAGAAAATTCCAACAAACACCTCTGCATATGAAGGGTGGGAATGAAAGCTGAGCAGGGGGGTTAAATTCAGCTGACGGCACACTTCTCTCATTTGGTCTGTACCTCAGTTAGGACTTTGCCAGCTGTGACAGCCAGCCATGCACAAAGAATGTCAAAACGACCCTCAAAGATGGTTACAGGGCTTCCCTGGTGGCGCAGTGGTTGAGAGTCCGCCTGCAGATGCAGGGGACGCGGGTTCGTGCCCCGGTCCAGGAGGATCCCAAGTGCTGCGGAGCGGCTGGGCCCGTGAGCCATGGCCGCTGAGCCTGCGCGTCCGGAGCCTGTGCTCTGCAACGGGAGAGGCCACAGCAGTGAGAGGCCCGCGTACCACAAAAGAAAAAAAAAAAAAAAAAAAAAGATGGTTACACTGAGAGTTTCCAAATGCATTAACAATGCCTGTATAAGAAAATATTTTTAGTGAGAACAAAAACATTTGGAGGGCTATGAATATATAAAATAAAAATTTTATTATTAAAATATTAATTTCAAAAAATAAAAAATTTCATCCCCTCCAATTTTTGAATGTTTTTAAATGCACGTAATATATGTCAGTACTATTCATGACTCCTAAATAACTATGTATGCACATTCATATCACACACGCACACACGCACACATTCATACTAGGGGAGAGTTGTCAGAACGTTTCCTTAATAGGAGGGCATAAGAAAACTGTTTGGAGGTCACCAACAGCAGCCCGCTGTCATGTAACATAACTGATGTGGTACTCTGGAGATTATAAATAGACTCCAGGGAAGTGGTTTTCAAGCGCTCATGCACACGCGGATCCTGTCTGGAAAATACTGAAAATAAAAATGGGGACTTCCCTGGTGGTCCAGTGGTTAAGAATCCGCCTTCCAATGCAGGGGACACGGGCTCTATTCCTGGTCAGGGAACTAAGATCCCACAGGCCGCGGTACAACTAAGCCCATGCACTCTGGAGCCCGCACACCACAACTAGAGAGAAGCCCGTGCACCCCAATGAAGAGCCCGCATGCCACAACTAAGACCCAACACAGCCGAATAAATTAAAAAAAAAAAAAAAGTCCCTGACTTCCCTGGCGGTCCCGTTGTTAAGACTCCATGCTCCCAACGCAGGGGGCACGGGTTTGATCCCTGGATGGGGAAGATCCTTCATGTTGAGTGGCACAGCCAAAAGAATAAAAAATAGATAAAAAAATAAAGTGTCCAGCCCTTCCTTCCCCAGGTGGACCAATCAGGATCCTGGGCAGCTGAGGGGAGCACGCCACAAAGCTCACATTTTTCCCTTCAGGGCATCTACCTTTCAGCTCACCAATCCTCTTAGCAGCTATATTTAGTCTGGTGTTTCTTTAGTTCTGTCGAGCTCTGAACTTCAGTTGTACCTGTCACTTCTCGAAGTTCTGTTTAGCTCTTTTTGCAACTTCCTGGTGATTTTTGATTGTACTCATTCATGTTTTTATATCTGTCCTATTTTATCCTTTTCATATATAAACAGAGCTATTTTATATCCGTATCTGATCATTCCCACATCCACAATGTTTGCGGGTCTTTTTGTTTGTCTGTTTGTTTGTTTGTTTGTGGGTCTTGACCTGCCATATTTTGTGTCTGCTGACTCTCGATCATGGTGCCTGCTTCTCTGTCCGGCACGTAATTTTTTTTATCATGAGCTCATATGTGCCGGAACTCTACCTGAAGGAATTCTCCAAGGCCCAGGCAGAGGGTGGGGCTCCTCCAGGGAGGGTTTATGTTTGTCCTGGCCAGGTACTTAGGGGCACACAGATCCGGGTTCATTCTCAGCCTACTGTTTCCAGGACCTTCCAAAGAGTATAATTGAAGCCTCAAACCCAGATGAGGGACAGTCAATTCTCAGAGGAAAACTTTTTCAATCTCTACCTAGATGTAAGGCTGTGTGCCTTTGCAGGATGGGATTTTTTTTAGTGCACACTTCCCCTGAGGGGTACCTTCCCCAGGACCTGGCTGTTCACAAGGTGGTCCTCTGTCCCCAAGGCCATGTGAATCTGTCCACGTCCCCAGAGCACCAGGAGGCTTCAGCGCTCCCTCCCCTCCTTGGCTCTTTGCTCTCGCTTTCTCCTTGCTCTGGGAGGAGTCCCTTTTCTTCATTGCACGTACAACCATGCATTTCAAAGGATGCTTTAAATATTTTAGGAAGCATTAGGTCATAGGAGGCTCTCTACTCAGCCATATTGCCCTCTCTCTGTTTGCCTTTCTCACTTTTCTTTACTCCAATCCCAGCTTCTGACCAGACAAACATAATAATTGCCCCGCGCTAGTTAGAAATGTTCATGGGAGAGCCCAGACCCTTCTGCTTGTGGTAAGCCTGAGGTCTGACTGAGGAAGAGGGACCAACGCCACCTAGAGGCCTGAAGTACTGACTGCTTGGCTGCAACAGGCCACCAGAGAAGGAATGCACTAGAAAGTTTAGTATTAAGATGACGATGATGATCAAAATAATAATGGTGCCTGATATCTCTACACATTCAACAAACAATTATGCAGCACTTAAGAGTCAGGCACTGTTTAATGCTTTATGGATATATTAACTCATGGAATATGAGTTATAATGATATAATTTACAGATACAATTTAACCAGAGAAGTTAAATAACTTGCCCCGGAAGGGACTTCCCTGGTGGCGCAGTGGTTAAGAATCCTCCTGCCAATGCACGCGACACGGGTTCGAGCCCTGGTCCAGGAAGATCCCACATGCCGCGGAGCAACTAAGCCTGTGCGCCACAACTACTGCAACTACTGAGCCTGCACTCTGGAGCCCACGTGCCTAGAGCCTGTGCTCCACAACAACAGAAGCCACCGCAATGAGAAGCCCGCACACCACAACGAAGAGTAGCCCCAGCTCGCCACAACTAGAGAGAGTCCGCAGACAGCAACAAAGACCCAATGCAGCCAAAAATAAATAAATTAATTTAAAAAAAAAAAACTGCCCTGGGGCCACATAGAAAATGGCAGAACTGGGATTAACATGTAGGCAGCTCAGCTCCAGAGGCCGAGTTCTTGACCACTCCGCCCCACTAAGTTACTGAGTTCACTTTAAGTCACTGAACTTAGAACGTGCCAGGCCTGCGCTGAGGGTACTCACGCACGCAACAGACCCTCCCATCAGACCTATGAGGTGAGTGCTATACCATGCAGAGGAGGAAACCGAGGTACAGAAAGGCGGGGTGACTTGCGCGGGACGCACAGCAAATGGCAAAGCGGAAAGCTGAGCGCAGGAAGCCTTTATCTGGAAGTAGGGTTTCCAGCCTCTGGACAGTAATGCCCACATATGCTAAGAAGAGATTATCACAGCCAGCACTAAAGACCAGATGCACATGCTCTGGGCCAGGCCTTGATATCCACTGGCTCTTGGATCCCCACAAGAATCCTGGGAGGTGAGTTCTATCATCACCCTCATTTGATGAACGTGGATTTGGAATCTCAGAGAGGTCGAGCTGCTTGCCCAAAGTCACACAGCTCATTAGTGGCTCCAAGATACCAAGCCAAGAGTATCGACTCTGTGGCAAACTGCCTCTGGTGACTGTCTGCATCACGCCCTGTGCGGTCCCCTCTCACACTCACTCTGGTCTGTGCCAGAGCTGCTTGGACTGATAGCGTGTTCTGGAAGTGATGCTGTGTGGATCCAGGCCCTGCCCTTAAAAGGCCTGCGGCTTCTGCTTCTTCCCTCATGGAAATCTAGCTCCTGGGGGCCCTGAGTGACCATGAGAGGCGAGACCACGTGGAGAACAGAGGTCCTGAGACAACACTGAGACGGAGAGAAGGAACTGGCCATTCCAAGATCCCAGTAGAGCCTCCTGATGACTCCAGGCCCAGCCACCCTCTGACTGAAACCCCCTGAGAGACTACCTAGCAAGACTGGCCGAGGCCCAGCTGGCCCAGTCAAGCCACGAAACTGTGAGAGAAAAATGGTCACTGTGTAAAGTCCTTAAACTGTAGGTCAGATTGCTTTGTAGCAAAACTGAAACCAACTCCAAAGCCAAAACTTGTAAGAATGACCACAGAGCTAAACTCTTCTGAAAAAATTATCCCAGCAGCCTGAATGAATCGTGTGGCATATTAGTTTCCTATTGCTTCTGTAATAAATGACCACAAATGCAGTGGTTTAAAACAACACACAGTTATTCTCTATAGTTCCAGAGGTCAGGAGTCCAAAACGGTTCTCACTAGCCTAAACTCTAGGTGTCAGCAGGCGAGAGTTCCTTTCTGGAGGCTCTAGGGGAGAATTTGTTCCCTTGCCTTTTCCAGCTTCTAGAGGCCGCCTGCATTCCTGAGCTCACGGTCCCTCCTCTATCTTCAAGGCCAGCAGGGTAGCAGCTTCAAATCAGTCCCTTTCCTGTCTCCCTCTTTCACCTATAAGGACCCTCGTGATTACACTGGACCCACCTGCATGACCCAGGCTACTCTCCCAATCACCAAATACCTGAGTCAATCACATCTGTAACGTCCCCTTTGTTGTGTAAGGCAATACATTCAACAGGTGCCTGGGATTAAGATGTGGGCATCTTTGGGGGGGCCGTTATTCTGCCTACCAGAGTAGCAAACTGGAAAAATGACCAGTGTTCTCCAAAGGAATAAGCGGAAACCAACTGGACTTTTCCCACTGCCCAGAGACCTCCCACAGTTCCCCTGGCAGCATCAGCAGTGCACTTTGCATGAGTGGCCCCAACCTTCCTGGCATCACCAACCTCTTTTATCTTCTCTCCCCCAGAAATCTTTGTTGAAAAAGATCTTTGTCTCCCCGACACAGTGCATCATCGATGATTTATGCTTCTTGCATCTACTGTTCTTTCCCAGGAAGAAACACCTACCCCTCCGGCCCCTACTGTGAGGAGACCGACAGCTAGGTCTACCCTACTGTGTCAAAAGAACCTTAGCCAGGGACTTCCCTGGTGGCACGGTGGTTAAGAATCTGCCTGCCAATGCAGGAGACATGGGTTCGAGCCCTGGTCCAGGAAGATCCCACATGCTGCGGAAGAACGCAACTACTGAGCCTACGCTCTAGAGCCCATGAGCCACAACTACTGATCCCACATGCCACAACTACTGAAGCCTGTGTGCCTAGAGCCCATGCTCCCCAACAGGAGAAGCCACCGCAATGAGAGGCCTGCCCACTGCAACGAAGAGTAGCCCCCGCTCGCCGCAACTAGAGAAAGCCCGCGCACAGCAACAAAGACCCAACGCAGCCAAAAATAAAATAAAAAATTTTAAATAACTTAATTAATTAAAAATAAAAAGTGTGAATATGAGAAGTCAGGGCATACCAACGTCGAAAAGCATCTCCAACCAAACGTGTCCCCCACTGAGCCCCTGGTACTTTCCGTCCAGCCTGCCCCTCTTCCAGTCGGCCTGTCACACCCAATCCACAGGAAATCCTGCCGCCACTACCTTTCAAACAAATCTACTGCTTATTCATTACTAAGGGGAAAAGGAAAGGTTCTTTTAGCAGTCACCACCTTAACCAAGGGATCCAAGGTACCTCCACAAATGACGGAACAAACAGACATCAGGAGCCCCCTGAGGTGATGTCCTTAGGTGTTCTGTGGTGTTCCTGCCAAATATGCTCCACGTGAATCAAATCAGAGGAAGCAATCAGAAAACCCCAGATTGCGGGACACTACGGGACAACTGGCTTGGACCCTTTCCAATGTCAATGTCACAAAAAACAAGAAAGGACAAGGATACTGTTATAGAGGAGGGCCAGCAAACTTTTTCTGCTACGGGCTACAGAGCAAATATTTTAGATTTGTGGGCCATGGAAACCCGACTCTGCATCCACAGACAATGTACAACGAATGGGCAGGGCTGTGTCCCAATAAAACTTTATTTACAAAGACAGGCAGTGAGCCAGATTGCCCAGCCTGCTGTAGATTAAAGGACACGAAAGAGGCATGATTATCAAATGCAGTGCATGATCCTTGAGCTGACCCTAGGTTAAAAATAATAAACAGCTAAAAGGACATTTGGGGGACCAGACTATGAGCTATATATTAGATATGAGCTGTATATTAAACAATATTGTCATCAATATTATTGTTATCAATGTTAAATTTCTCAGGTGTGACACTGGTTCTGTGTCATATAGAATGCCTTTGTTCTTAGAAGATACAGACTGAAGTATTTAGGAGTTTAGAAGCATGTCCAAAACTTACTTTCAAATTGTTCAGAAAAAAAAAAAGATTGTGTATATACATTCATACACGCATACATATATGGTGTTGAAGACAAAGCAGATCTGCTGAAGACTAGTAAGAGATGAACTAGGTGTTGAAGGGCATATACCTGATGACCATACCATTCTTTCTTTCAACTTTTCTCAGGGTTTGAAACTTTTTTTTTTTTTTTTTTTTGCGGTACTCAGGCCTCTCACTGCTGTGGCCTCTCCCGTTGCGGAGCACAGGCTCCGTACACACAGGCTCAGTGGCCATGGCTCACGGGCCCAGCCGCTCCGCGGCATGTGGGATCTTCCCGGACCGGGGCACGAACCCGTGTCCCCTGCATCAGCAGGCGGACTCTCAACCACTGCGCCACCAGGGAGGCCCCAGGGTTTGAAATGTTAAAAAGAAGTAGTTGGGGAAAAAATTGTCTCTGGGATCTGACCCCTCCTCCCCACTCACCTCCCACCTGGACTGCTGTAGTCATGTCTTCCCTGCATCCACGCTCACCCTCTGATTGCTAAAAGGATCCTATTAAAATCGAACTCAGATCCCATCCGTCCTCTGCTCAGACCCTCCAGTGAGTCCCATCCACTCAGAGTAAAGCCAAAGCGTTTGTGGTGGCCCACAGGCCCTGCACGATCTGCCCCCTTCCCACCACCTTCTCGGCCCTCAGTCTCCACTCGGTCTCACTGTTCAGCCACACTGGCTTCCTCGATGCTCATCAAACAGGCCAGGCGCACACTCACCTCAGGGTCTTCACACCTGTGGAAACTTCGGGCTAGAAAGCTCCTCCCCCAGATGCCCACACTGCGTGCTCCCTCCTCTCATATTTTCAGTGAGGTCTCCCTGGTAATCCTATCTAAACTTCACAACCGTCCCCCAAATACTCCTCCTCCTGCATCCCTGACGTTTTCTCCAGAGCAATTAGTGCTATCCAATATCTAACTTTACATTTTAACTGTTTTCTTTATTGTCTGGCTTCCCCCCATGCCAAGAACGCAAGGTCCCCTGAAGATAAAATTTTTTACTTTTTCTTCTCAGCTGTAACCATAACATCTACACAACAGCCACAACTCAGTGCCGTGCACTGACCTATCACTTTACATCCATTACTCCTCACAAAAACTTGATGAGCTAAGTGTTATTTATAGCATAAATGCATATGTAGATATACACAAAATAGGAATAATAACGATGTCTACCTCATAATAATTGGTGAGGACTTAATGCTGTGACGTTCTCAGCAGACTGCCTGGCACAAAGTGAGCGCCCATTAAATGCCACTATTATATAATACTCACTGTACAGAGGAGGAAACTGAAGCTCAGAGGGGTTAGTGACCTGCCCAAAATCACCTGGCTGAGAAGGGGACGGGGTGCGTGTGTGTGTGTGTGTGTGTGTGTGTGTGTGTGCCAGATTGGAACCCATGTCAGTCTGACTCAAGCAGCCACTTTCTAAACCACAACGCTGAGACACATCACAGTGCTTGGGAGAAAGACAGAGGCAGGAAACAGGCACCAGCTCTGGGAATCCCGAACGCAGGATTTGAGTCAGCCTCTGGCACTAACTCCACGAGTGACCTCAGCAATTCCCCTCTGCTCTCAGGCTTCAGTTTTCTCTTCTATAAACTAGGGGAAGTCATTTCCCCTCCCTGACATGGGGACAAAAAAGAGTGTGAGGCTCAAATGAGAGAGCTTATATGGAAGCACTTCAGAAACTGTAATCCAACACTTCTCCGTTCTAAGATCTGCAGCTCTGGCAGAGGACCGACCAAACACCAAAAGACCAGGAATTCCAAGCCCTGGAAAGCAAATTTTAAGCATCCAAACTTGTAAGGAAAAAAAGTGTGCTCCCTGTAACCATTTGGCCTTTGCGCATGCTCCTCCTTCGCCCTCAACATCATCCCTGTCCCCGTGTTGTCTGGTGAGACTCTCCTCACCCTTCAGTTCCCAGCCCAGAGGTCTCCTCTGCCAGGAAGCCCTCCCTGAACCCCATGTCAGGTCAGGCGTCCAGTGGGATCCCCCATGCAAGCTCTGCCCACTCTGGGTCGTCACCTTGAAGGATGGGTCTGTCCCCACCTGACTGTGAGTTCCTTGGGGGCAGAGACTGGGGCTAGCTTGATTCCTGCTGTTTCACCATCACTGCCCAGCACAAGGCCAGGTACAAAGCAGACGCTCAGTAAACACTAACTAAATGAAGTAACAGATGGATTACTGGTGGTTCCCTGACCCAGCAAATTACGTTAAATGTCCATACTTTGTGCTCCCACAGGCCCACAGCACATAGATCGCCTTTTGACAGTAGCTCATAGTTTGAATGTTTACTATGCCCTTCAGATCTCAGCTCAGGCAGCCCTCGTCTAGACAGCCTTCCTGACCCCACGCCCCCGGGTCAGGAGGTCTTTCTGAGATCTGGAGTTCACACCGTCCTGACCACTCTGGGGTGACAGTGATGGGTCATAAATGTGGCTCCCAGACCAGAAAAAGCCAGCATGGTCTGTCTACTGAATGAATGGACGAACAAATACGGAGTATGGGTGGATTAATGAATAGATGGACAAATGTTCACTCTAGTTAAAATTACTCCTTTAGCCGGATTCCCAGGTCACGCCCCCAGACCCCAGACTTCGCCCCGAGCCACGCCTCTACCCAGGCCTATTTCCCGGAGTACAACTGGGGCAAACCAATGAATGTCCTAAACGGATGATACATAAGCACCTCTCAACTCCCAGGACGGGAGGGAAACTGAGGCACGAGGTGGAGTCTTCAGAGCGAACCCTCCCACGGATAGTCTGGCAAACGACCCCACTTGGTCAAATGACCGGAGCTCCGGTCTCCCCTGGCTCCTCTCAGCCCTGGAATGCCCCGCCAAAATCGCTCCCATTCCCCAGGTTATTGGTCCGTCTAGACGTCAGTCTCCACGCGCTCTTTTCCTCTATTGGCTAGTATTCCCAACTCAAGCGCGGGCGCCCTGCCCCGCCCTTAACCCCATGCCCTTTCTTACTATTGGGCTACCCGCATGCCCCTCTCCCAGGGACCATCCCTACTGGCTGAAAGACTTTGCCGGTTCGGGTTGTGATTGGTCATGAACAGAAGTCCACCTCCTGAGCAACCACCTGAAAGGGGTTAGAGAATGGGAAGGTTGGAGGGACGTGGGGTCAGACTCACGCTGAGCTGGCGGGAGGCAGATATAGGTCTTGAAGAACTCGCTTCGGCGGGCGGCTTCCTTAATGCGGTTGGCAAGCGGCTTGCTGACCTGCCGGATGCCCAGGTATAGCAGCTTCGCCATAGGGAAGGCGCCCACCACCATCTTGGCGGTTGCAAGGGGCATGCGCAACCTTGCTGACTGGGAGGGGCGCCTCCGATCTCTCCCTCCTCCCCCGCCCGCTCGTCGCTGTGCGTGCCTACGTACGTGCGTACGCCCTATTGGGAACTGCAGGGGCGCTCCGTGACGACACCACGTCAACGCTGACGCTCCGACGTCCGTTCCGATGAATATGCAAATATACGGCGAAAGTAAGTGTCAGAGGGTGGTGCCGTTAAACGGCAGCTCGCGGAGCTTGCGTGGGTTCCCACGCCCGCTTCGGCTGACGTCACCGCCCTCCTCCGTGACGTCACACACCTGGGTGGCATCTCCAAAGGAGGAGTCTTAATTAGTCCTAATTAGGGCTAACGAGTCCCAAATGCACCTTTCCCCCCCGCCCCCGCAGTTTAGAGCTCTCACTGAGCGTAAGAAACTGTCCAGGTAGTCATACAGACCTGGATTGGGAACCCAGCTCCACTGTTTACTTGCTGTGTGTGACGAGTGACTTAACCTCTCTGGGCATCAGTATTCCCATCTACAAAATGGGAATCATAAGAACACTTACACCTTGGGACTTTCCTGGTGGTGCAGTGGTTAAGAATCTGCTTGCTATGTAGGGGATATGGGTTCAAGCCCTGGTCTGGGAAGATCCCACATGCCGCGGAGCAGCTAAGCCCGTGCGCCGCAACTACTGAGCCTGCGCTCTAGACCCTGCGAGCCACAACTACTGAGCCCGTGTGCCACAACTACTGAAGCTCGCGCACTCTAGGGCCCATGCTCCACAAGAGAAGGCACCGCAATGAGAAACCCGGGCGCCGCACGGAAGAGTAGGCCTGCTCACCGCAAGCAGAGAAAGCCCCTGCGCAGCAACGAAGACCCAGCACAGCCAAAACTAAATAAATAAATTTACTAAAAAAAAAAAAAAAAAACACTTACCTTATTGGGTTGTTGTAAGCCTTGCATGCAAATTTTGAATATAAAAACATAGTGAACTATGTTAAGAGCTTAGAATGGTGCCAATCACCCAATAAACAGCCCTTATTACTATACAGGTATTAGCATTATTATTGCTAACTCCAGCATGAGGACGCATTTCATCTCCAGAAGCAGCTAATCCAACCATTTCCCAAGTAACTGACAAACTGAGACCCAAAGAGGGGCCAGGAGAGTGGCACAAGTTCCCTCAGCCAGCAGAGGTTGATAGCCCAGCATCTTGGCTAATAAACTATACCGTTCTCAAGCAGCCCCACTTCCTCCATTGGGGGGCAAGTGTCCCTAGGGAGCTGGCTCAAGAAGGAGTTTAAGGAAGTGTCCCAGACTGTCATCCTTTACCCAGCAGGGAGCAAAATCATATAAACAAGGTCAAGAAGAGGTTGAGAGAAATTTCTGGATGGTGGAGTGCTGATGGGTAATTGAGAGATTCTCGAAGAGGCAGAGGAAGAGGGGAAGTGCAAGGAACAGAGAAGCTGTGTACAGGAGGAAACATTCAGGACACAGAGTTGGGGGACCCAGGGCTTTACTTGGCATCCTCTCGGACTCCCTGAGTGTCCTTTGTCACTTTCCTGGCCCTGATGGACTTCCATTTCTCCATCTGTAATGATGATACTGACATGTGTGAACCTCGATATTCTAAATTACTAAGAATGCCAAGACTCCATAAAAACAACTTCTCCCCAGGACCCTTTCTGGGCTAAAGATGTTAAGGAGCTTGGGACCATTCAAGGTCCATCATCCACTAGAGACCTCCCCCCCCATTTTACTGACTGACCAACTGGAGCCAGAGGATGACAAGGGTTTATCCAGAGTTCCAGAGGTAATCAAGATGGAACTGAGGCTGGGGTTTCTTGAGTCCCAGCCCAGAGTCTTCTCCTGATCCCTGGGAGTGTTAGCCTGGGGCCTAAGGACCTACTCGGGGTGGGGGTGGGGCGCTGAGGTTCCACATGATGGGTTTAGGAAGCTTCCAAACTTGTACATGATTTTTTTGTTTATAATTCACTATTGTTTCCTCAGCTCCTAGAACAATGTTTGGCACATAGTAGGTGCTCAATAAATATTTATTGAATGGGAATGAGCATTTGGTGGAGGGGTAGCATGCAGGCTTTCATCTGATTCCCTGAGGGGACTGTGTTCAGAAAGCTTCTGTTCCCCTACATCTCCATCCCAGTAGCTTTATAGCAGTGAGACAGGGTGGGAAAACTACCAGCCCTCCCTCCCCGCCCAATCCCAGGCCTCCCTCTTTTCTCTTCCCCACAACACCGAAGACCCAACTTCCTGCATCTCAGTGACCCACCCCTCCTCCTGCAAAACTATTTTCCTCATTAAGTTCATTTTTTTTTCTCACTCCCCTCCTCCCTCCTCTTTCTTTCTCTGAGAAGGGTTTCCAGGAAACTCTTCTGGGAACCTCTGGGGCAATGGTGTGTGTGTGTGTGTGTGTGTGTGTGTGTGTGTGTGTGTGTGTGTGTGTGTGTGTGTGTGTGTGTGTGTGTGTGTGTGTGTGTGTGTGTGTGTGTGTGTGTGTGTGTGTGTGTAGGGAGATCTTCACATCTCATCAGGAGCCTGGAGCCTGTTACACACCCGTGGGGAGGAAGGGAGGGAGATGGGCTATCAGAAGGGGCGAGGCCTGTCCAGAGCTGTGTGTTTCCTCCTGCTCTCCAGCCTAGTTCTAGAAGGACAGCCATTCCTGGTTGACCCCTGAGGGCCAGGGGAGGGAGGGGAACACCATCAGCCAGGACAGCAGCCTTGGCCACTCTGGGGCCTGGGAACAGAGGCAGAGACAGGGAGGGGAGAGGGAGCCCAGGATGGCCCCAACGTTGACTCACTGGCTGTGTGACCCTGGGCTAATCACTTGGCCTCTTCGGTGACGGCCTTTGAGTAGGGCCTGGGATCATTCCCAGACGTCCTTCCAGTTCAGGTCCCCTGGTCACCCTTTTCCCAGGATGGGCAAGGGGCTTGAGTTACACAATCCCACCGGCCCTTGTGCTTCTTCCATCATCGAATTCCTTCAAGATAAATCCCAAAGCTGACACCGATCCTTCCCCACTCCACCACCACCCACCCCCGACCCCAGTCCAGCCATCAGCATCTCCTGCCTGGGCTCCTGGCTTCCGCCCTTACTTCCCATATTCTGTTCCCCACTCAGCAGCCAGGGAATCCTGTTAACATTTAAGCCAAATCCCAATCCTTCTCTGCTAAGAGCCCCTCTGTAGCTCCCATTTCTCTTGGAATAAAAGGCAAAGTCCTCACGTGGATTCACAAAGCTCTGTAATATGGGCCCCTGTTCCTGGCCTGTCTCAATTCCATTCCTCACATCCTCCCGCCTCTGGTTCCCGCCACACCGCTGTGTGTGCTTGCTGGCCCTCAAACGCAGGCAGTCTCTTACTCCATGTTTTGCACTTGCTGTTCTCTCGGCCTGCAGCGCTCTTCCATCTGACCCCTTTCCTCCTTCAGGTCGTTTCTCAAATGCCCCCTTCTCCGTGAGCCCTCCCCGACCTCCTTATCTAGATCAGACTCCACATCACTCTCTGTCCCCTCAGTCAGCTTTATTTTTCCCCATTACCCTTATCGATTCCAAATGTGATGTTTATCTCTATTCATTTACTGTGAGCTCCGTGAGGGCGGGGCCTGGGCTGTCTTGGTCACTGTTTTGTCCCCAGCTGCCGGCCAGCACAGGGCTGGGCAGAGGGTAGGTATAAACAAATCTCCCTTGAATGAATGAATAAATAGCCTTCTCTTGTCCGCAGCCCCCTTCCCAAGCCTGCCCTGCTCCCTGCTCCACCGGCCCGTCTGCTGATCGCCCTTCATTTGATCCTGCTCCCTCCTCCTCAGTCCTGACCTGGAGAATGCTGTTTACCTTGAAACTCTGAAACGCTCTGTCCTGCTCGCTCTCTCCCCTGTAGGACCGGGGGCTTCCCAAAGGCAAAAGGGACCACTCAGCATTCGGTGAGTTTCTTCTTCCACCTTCTCCGTGAGTCACAGACTTTTACCCCCTTGTTGAAAGTAATCCTAACTTTTTTGTCTTTACCTTCCGGAAAGGTAATCTACTGGTCCCCTCCTCTAGGAGGCACTTCCTGACGCCCAGACCGGGTCTGATGCCTTCTTGGGTTCCCCCAGCCCCTGGGCTCCCCGTCTGAGCCCTGCCCACTCTGGGTCATCACTATCCAGGGACAGATCTGTCTCCCCCAGTGGAGTGGGAGCCATGAGGGCAGGGCCAGCACTGTCATTTGTCACCGCTGGGTCACTAGCACCACCCAGCGCAGGGCTAGGCACAGTTCCACTGAATTGTTAGGGGGTCATGGTGGAGGACGATGGTTGACCAGTGACACATCAACCTCACTATTTTCCTATTTTCTTACATGCTTATGGAAATTAGCATAGCCTCATTTACATACAATTTGCATACACCGGACCAGGAGGGAAGGGAGGGTGGGGTTAGTATGGAGGAGTGGGGGCTCTGCACGACACGGGGTTCACTGTGCCGGCAGCAGCATCTTCAGCTGCACCTGGTCCCTCTGGGAGGGCTGAGCGGCCACCCAGCTGGCTTTCATGGCCTTGGCCACGCTGTTCCTCTTGGAAGTGAGTGGGGTCTCCAGGGTGAGCGAGACGTTGGCCATCTCCTGGGGTTTGTCACTGGCCAGAAAGCGGAGCAGGTTGTGCAGGGCCTTGGCCACGTGACTGCGGGCGCCCTCATTGACGAGGCAGTAGAGGATGGGGTCAGCCACACAGTTGAGGCTGGTGAAGGCCAGTGAGCTGTGGTACGCCGAGAACACACGTTCCTCGAAGCCACAGTCCCAGGGGTGGCGCAGGTAGACGGCGCTGCGGGAGAGCAGGAGCACGTGGTAGGGCGCAAAGCAGACCAGCACGATGGCAATGAGGCTGAGGGCCAGCCTCTTGATCTTGGCCTTCTCCTGGCGCTCGGTGGACACGCTGCCCCGCACAGCCCGCAGGATGCCACGGTAGGAGAGCAGCATGAGGGCCCACGGGAACAGGAAGCCCACGAAGACCCGGTAGAGGTTCATCCAGGCCACCCAGCCCTCCATGGGGAACTTCTCGAAGCAGAAGGTGTGGTTGTAACGGTCGCGGAAGAGCTCATCGTGGAACAGGGGCGCCGAGTTGGCTCCCAGCTCTGTGGCCCAGACCACGGAGCTCACGGCCACGGCCGTCTTGACGCGCCGCAGGCGGGTGAACCGCAGTGGGTGGGCCACGGCCAGGTAGCGGTCCACAGAGATGCAGCAGAGGAAGGCGATGCTGATGTAGATGTTGGTATAAAAGATGAACCCGAAGAGCTTGCAGGAGCTGGGGCCGTGGATCCAGTTGTCGTGGTGCAGGAAGTAGTCCACCCACAGCGGCAGCGTGCAGATGTACAGCAGGTCAGCGATGCTGAGGTTCATCAAGTACACACCCAGCTCATTGTGTTGCCGCACCTGGCGGTAGGCGGCCCACAGGGCCAGACAGTTGGTGGGCAGTCCCACGCCGATGACAAAGATGTAGAGGGAGGGCGGGAAGAGGTGGTCCACGAGGGAGTCCACGTGGCAGCCCTCCCACGTGCGGTTGCCCATCCTCGGCACTGAGGCTTTCGAGATGCTTCCCCTGGCCCACGGGGGCTGTGGGGCCATGGGTGGCGGGAGGCCATCAGGCCCCCTGAGCCCCCTCCTCGGAGGCTCAGGGGAACATGGTGGGAGGCAGTCCACAGTGAAGAGATGAGGCTGACCACGAATCGTGGGCCAGGCTGGGCAGGGAAGGATAGAGCTTGAGAGGGAAAAGTTGGAGGAGGGATAGAATTATGACAAGAGGGAGGTCTGGGGGATGGCAGGATTCACAAAGATCTTTGTCAAGGAGGTTTTATGAACCCAATCAGAGCATAAGTGGAGGAGTATTGGGGTCACACAAAATTGACTGAGGGGGCTGTTTATAGAGGAGCTGAAGGCATCAGTGGGCAGTGGCGAGAGAGAGAGATTTGCGGAGGATGTAGAAGGTAAGCGTGGCCATGCTGAAGTAACGGTGGGGTGGGAATGTATGGAATAGTGTTGAGATAGGATAGTCTGCAGTTAGGGAGTGTTGGAAAGACCAGGCAGGATGGATGGGGGTGCTAGCATTTCCTAGGACCCCAGTAAGAAATAAGGAAATAAGGAAGTAACCAGTGAGGAGAAGATTATGGAAAAGGAGGTGTCCTGTGAGGGATGAAAGAGAGGAAGGGCTCGGTCTGGGGAATGTGGGAAGGGTTTTTAAGAAACAGGAAGGAGGTGAGTAAGGGCTAGATCAGAGCAGGGTTACTAATACAGGGAGTTTAAAGGGGACAAGGACGGGGCTCCTGCTTGGTCCTGGTGGGAGCTGAGCAGTTGACATGAGGTGGCCCCGCCTCACAGTTCAAAGCTGATTTTGCAGCACCTGTGGGGAGAGAAGATGCAGTGAGAGGAGTCATAGACCACCCCCTTCTCCCCACACCCCTTTTGCCCTGACTCCAGTGGGCTGCAAAGGGTGGGGACCCTAACGATGCCTAATTGGGCCCCACTCTAAGCAACGGATCTCTGAAAACACAGATTTGAGATGCCAGATATATTTTTTCCCTAACAGATGTTAAAATAAAGATCCAGGGGCTTCCCTGGTGGCGCAGTGGTTGAGAGTCCGCCTGCAGATGTAGGGGACACGGGTTTGTGCCCCGGTCTGGGAAGATCCCACATGCCGCGGAGCGGCTGGGCCCGTGAGCCATGGCCGCTGAGCCTGTGTGTCCGGAGCCTGTGCTCCGCGACGGGAGAGGCCACAACAGTGAGAGGCCCGCGTACCGCAAAAAAATAAAAATAAAGATCCAACTCAGATTTTAAAACTTTCTTCCAGAAACCATGTAAAACTTGCACAAGTATCATATCATGCTGTGGGAAATGGAGAACTAGTCTCAACTCTCATGTTATAGACAGGGAGACTGGGCCCAGAGAGGCTGCGTCACTCCCCTCAAGGATGCACAGCAAGGCAGTGACAGAACCGGGCTAGAACCAGCCCTCCTGCTCCTAACCCAGGGCACCCCATTTTTGACTATAATGATGACGGTGGTGATAATAACAGCTAAAGTTTATTAAGTCCTACTACATAGCAGACCCTGTCTTAAGCACTTTTATGGGTATGAATTTTGAAATTTCAAGAATCCTATGAGGAATAGGGTTATTCCCCCTGTTAGACAAACTGAGGCACAGAGAGGTTCAGAGACCTGTCCAAGGTCCTGATAGCGGGAGAGGGGAAAGCTCGGCTTCCTCCAGTCTGCGCTTCAGTTTTCACCCAAGAATAACTGGACAGAAGAGGGCCCTGGGCTGACAGCCCAGGGAAGCATAGCTGCAGGGGGCTGGGGGGGTGCGGGGCGGGGAAGGGCTGAGAGGAGGAGATGCTGGACTCGGCTGAGGTCGGGAGCAAGGGGGAGCCCTGGGGGCAGTGCCAGCAGTCCCCTCCCTCAGAGACTGCCCCCTTCATTGTCTCTCCCCACTCCCCTCCGACTTTCCCGAGTGAGAGTCTTGGGCCCCAGTCTCCTGGTCCTGCGGAGACCTTTAAGGACAGGGCAAAGGACAATCTTGGACCAAGCCCCGGACCACTGTCAACCCCCAGAGAGGTGGGGAGCGAAGTTCTGAATTAGAGGCACCTTCAGAGCCACTCCATCCAAGGGTTTGCATCAGTTTAGTTTTTAGGCTGTGAAACCACTTTAAAAAAAAAAAAAAGAGACATCTCAGCTGGAAACCCCATCTAAGACCGTGACAGAAGAAGCTGCTCTGTGCTCTAGAAAAAAATGAGGTGGCGGGAAGAAGGCCACCTCTGAAGCATCCCTAGGACACACTTTGAAAACCACTGGTTGAGTCGATTGGACAGATGAGGAAACCAAGGCCCAGAGAGGGGAAGGGAGGAGCCCAAAGGTACACAGCAGGTACATGGGAACCTCCCAGATGCCTGAGCATCTTCTCATGGGAAAGGCCACTTGGCTCTCCCCACCTCCACACTAAATCCTGAATCCATGTATGTCTCTAAAACCCCTGCTTCTGCCCGCTCTGCTCAGCCATCGCCACTGGCTTGGACTTTGCAGTAGCCTGCTCACGGCTTTCCTGGCCACTCTGACTTCCCTCAACTCACTTCCCACGTGGCAGCCAGAAAGGTCTCTCTAACATGTAAATCAGCTCTTGTCACTTCTCTGCCTGAAACTCTCCAATAGCTTCCCAGTGGACTTGGGGTGAAATCCCAAATCCTCACCCCAGGTGACAAGGCATTGCCTGACCAGCCTGGGCAACCTAGCTGACTTTCTTGCCCACCTCCCCTCCCCCACCTCAGCAGCCTCAAGGCTGGACCTTCTTTCTAGCGTCAAAACCTTTGTTCTG
The DNA here is from genome assembly GCF_039906515.1 of Pseudorca crassidens. NCBI lineage: Eukaryota > Metazoa > Chordata > Mammalia > Artiodactyla > Delphinidae > Pseudorca > Pseudorca crassidens. The sequence goes on along the minus strand of NC_090315.1, from coordinate 11,032,820 downwards.
GGCTTCCCTGGTGCCGCAGTGGTTAGGAAACCGCCTGCCAATGCAGGGGACACGGGTTCGAGCCCTGGTTCGGGAGGATCCCACATGCCGCGGAGCAACTAAGCCCGTGTGCCACAACTACTGAGCCGGCGTGCCACAACTACTGAAGCCCACGTGCCTAGAGCCTGTGCTCCACAACAAGAGAAGCCACCGCGAGGAGAAGCCCGCGCACCGCGAGGAGAGAAAGCCCACGCGCAGCAACGAAGACCCAACGCAGCCAAAACAAAACAAAACAAAACCTTTGTTCTTCCTTCAGACTTACTTACGACTAGCTCCCTCACCTCCTTCACGTCCTCAGGGAAGCCCTCTGGACCCAGAGTCCTGACCACCCATTCCCAGGGCTCTCTCCTCACATCACTTTGCATCTTGTTTGTGTCTGTCTGTCTATCTAGAACGGACATTCCAGGAGGGCAGGGACCTTGTGCTGACTGCTGTATCGCCAGCGCCCAGGACAGGCCCGGCATACAGTAGGCACTCAAGAAATGTCTTTGGACTGAGGGAACAGGCATTGGTCAGCCCCTTCTTCAACACAGGCTCCTGCTCACCTTGAGGCGGCACCACCCCCGACTTCAAGCTCAAGCGAGCCCCTGCAGGGACCCAGAGAAGGAGGCGTGGAGGGAAAAAGTGAAAAGGGTAGGATCTATCTGCTGCACAATTGACTTTGAAAGATCAGGGCTGAGTCCCACTTAGTAAGTCCTCCCCGCTGTCGGGTCCTCCATGACTGAAGAGCTGCCCTCACCTCAGACTCACAGAGACTCCTGGATCCTGTGGAGATGGGACAGAGGTGGCTTGCTCCTGGCTGGAACAGTGCAATCCGGTCCCTACCTTTGAACTGAAACCGCCCGCCCAGAGCAAATCACTCAAAACACCTCTCTCGGGCTTCCCTGGTGGCGCAGTGGTTAAGAATCCGCCTGCCAATGTGGAGGACATGGGTTCGAGCCTTGGTCCGGGAAGATCCCACATGCCGCGGAGCAACTAAGCCCGTGCGCCACAACTACTGAGCCTGAGCTCTAGAGCCCGCGAGCCACAACTACTGGAGCCCGCGAGCCACAACTACTGAAGCCCGCGCGCCTAGAGCTCGTGCTCCGCAACAAAGAGCAGCCCCCGCTCAACGCAACTAGAGAAAGCCCGCGCGCAGCAACGAAGACCCAACGCGGCCAAAACTAAATAAGTAAATAAATTTATATTAAAAAACAAAACAAAAACCCAAACACCTCTCTCCCCTCTGTCTGCCCTGAGTCTCTCCTTCCTCCTGTGACACTGAGGGAATTACTTCTTCAGGAGCCTCAGTTTCCCCTTCTATAGAAAGGGGGGGGTGGGCACAACTTTTATACTAGTCACATCCCAGATATGAAAATCCTTGGGACCTCCCTGGCAGTCTAGTGCTTAAGACTCTGTGCTTCCACTGCAGGGGGCCCAGGTTTGACCCTGTGCCTAGGATCCTGCATGCTGCGCGGCTTGGCCAAAAAAAAAAAAAAGAAGAAGAAAAAAAGAAAATATCAATTCTATATAAACTCTTCCAGAAAACTGAAGAGGATGAAACATCTCCGAACTTATTCACAGGGAACTATGGATACATTCAATATCCTGTGATAAACCATAATGGAAAACAATATTTAAAAAAAAGAATGTCTATATGTGTATAACTGAGTCAGTTTGCTGTACAGCAGAGATTGGCACAATATTGTAAATCAACTATACTTCAATAAAAAACAAAATTAATTAAAAAAAAGAAAATCCTTGGTAGAGGTGATATCATCTATAAATTGTGCAGTATTTGAACAATTATTACTATTCCACAGGCACTGGGGAGCTGACACAAGAACGAACCAGTTCATAATGGGAGGAGGCACTGAGAGCTGGGAGTTCCCTTTGCCCCACCCTCTCAAGAACCCCTGGGTTCAGCTGAGGCTGGGGTGGGTACACAGGCATGAGACTGATTTCCTGCAGCCAAAGGAAATACACTTCCCATTGCTAATTTCCTCGAGGGGGAACCAGTTGGCTGCCTACCCCTCCCTCCTCCCATCCCTCCTCCTCAACCCATCTGTTTCTTGGGGGATGCTGGGCATGGGAGAGGGGCATTCAACCCTCTCTTGTCCCCCACCTGAGATCTGCCCACCACCAAACCCCCGAAAGACAGCGCGGAATGGCAGACTCTTAGAACTCCACAGTGCAACAGGCCTATATGTCACAACATATAGGGGCACGAGGCTCTTTCTGACCCTTGCCTGATACAGATGGGGAAACTGAGGCCTAGAGCCACAAAGCAGTTGTCTTAAGTCACATGGTGTGTCAAGACTGCATAGATCTGTCATTCTTAACTAAAAAGCTTCCCCTTACCTGAATGCTTTCTCTCTTCACCCCCTGCATTCCCGTAATTCTTCTCAAGTCTTTCCGGGGTTCTCAGCCCCCGTTAAGAATCTGCTGAGGGACTTCCCTGGTGGTGCAGCGGATAAGACTCTGCGTTCCCAACACAGGGGGCCCAGGTTCGATCCCTGGTCGGGGAACTAGATCCCACATGCATGCCGCAACTAAGAGTTTGCATGCCGCAACTAAGGAGCCCACATGCCGCAACTAAGGAGCCAGAAAGCCGCAACTAAGGAGCCCGCCTGCTGCAACTAACACCCCATGCAACCAAATAAATAAATATTAAAAAAAAAAGAATCTGCTGCAAGATCCACGGACTCTCACCACAAGAAAGCAAATGACCTCAGCGTCTTGGGTGCCCCTCCATCACCTGACTCCCTTGCCCAGCCCCCTGGAGCCAAGACCCTGTTGGGCTGGGATCTAAGTTGCCTCCCTTACTCAGGCTTTGTGTCTGGGACGTCAATCCCCAAATTTCACAGTGCCCACAAGAAGCTCCCCAGTGCCACAGGCCTCCCTCGTGGTCCCTGCGGGCCCCTCCCAGAGGGGCAGGGAAGAGAGATAAGCTGAGAATGTGGAGCGATAGTGGGGAGACAGGAAGGACTGTCAGACCACTGCCCCCACTTTGCACCTCAGCTGCGCAAGCCAGATAAGTCCCTGGGCCCTGGCAGCCACCTCTAAGTCCAGCAAGGCTGAAGGACTGCGGGCGGGGGGCGGTGAAAGGACGAGATGGAGAGGTAATAGAGCCCACAGCCCCTCACTCACCAGTCTTGTGAGAATAGAGCCACAGCCCACAGCCCCTCACTCACCAGTCTTGTCCTAGAAGCCTCCAGGTCGCCTCTCTCAACCCCCACTTCCCTCCTCTGAGGGTTCCTGCTCCCCTGACAGCCCCGGGGGACCAGCCAGCTCCGGTCTGCTCATTAGGGGACGAAATGTGATCACCAAGCCTCGCTCCCCACCTGGTGTCCTGGCGGCTGGCCGGCGGAAACTGGGGGACAGTCCGGCCACCGTGACCGCTCAGCTGGGCCTCAGTTTCCCCAGTTCTACCGAAGGGGTCCCCATCCCTCCACACACCCCCACACCATCCAAAAGGGACACCAGAGTCCTTGACTCTACTCCTCTGATGTTCTAGAATGCAAGGTTCTCAAATCCTCAGGTTCTATTGTTAGTCCAGTTCCTGGTTTACTGTTCTATTATTATAACATTCTAGAGCGTTACCTTTCTTCCATTCTATTGTTATTATCATGGTGGCTTTCCATGCCCTTCTCCTTCTAAGTTTCCAACATCCCAGCGTCTCACATTCCAAGATTCTCAAGTTCTATTGTTAGAACGCTCTATGATTTTTTTTAACATTCTATAACTTTCAGAATCTATTATTAGTTCTCAGTGATTACTATCTTTGCTGAACAAACACTAATATGTATTTCCCTTTTCTTTTTTACAGAAATGGGAACATACTCTACATACCGTAAACCTCACTTCCTTTTTCCTCCCTATCTAATCCGTTTTTTTTTTTTAACATTCTAGCAGCCTAAAGTTCTAAGATTATGCAGAATTCTAAGATACTAAGGATTCAATGGGGGAGGGGTAGTCACCACATTCACCTGGTCCCTAAATTCTCACCCCCCTGGGGGGGACATTCGGAGCCCAGGCTGCCTCCCAGGGAGCCTTGCCACGTCCCTCCCTGCTCGCTCACACCAGCTGAGTTATTATTTGTCTAGACACAAACCAAATTATAGGCCCTGTCCTATGGGAGCAGTGGGCTTCATGGGGAGGGTCAGGAGACAGAATCAGGCGGGAGTTAATCTCTGCACTACCCCCCTCCCCTTCCCCTCACTTCCCTCCTTCTCTGAAACTCCACCCCTTCCACCCAAACCAACTCTTGTCCCCTCTCCTTCTCCAACACCGTGGTTTTAGAAATATTTTCTCTCCTCTGCCTCTAAAAGGCTCCCTCCTGGGTTCCAGCCATTCACACTCACCTTGGCATTCTTCCCTCCTGCCTATGAAGACCTCCTGCCCCACAGGAATCCGACTTAGTGGCAGCGAAAGAAGCCAGATCTTTGGATTGTGGCTTCAGTGGAACTGGAGTCCCAACCTTAGCCTGAAACTGACTCACTGCGGGGACTTCTACTCTTGGGCCTCAGTTTCCCCATCTGTAAAATAGGGGGCTTGGTCTAGCTATCTCTGCAAGCACTTTCAAGCTCTCGGCTGTGCGCGAACACTGAAAACTGCCAAGATTCCAACACCAAGCTTTTTGGATTGAAGGATTCAAATACCCTAAGGACCTTTAATTTGAAGGTTTGAGCATTCCTGGTCCCCCTCTCTGATCATTCTCACTTACTTGGGTCCTTTCATTCAAAGACTTCACAGGCAAGACTTCCTGATTCTATGATTCCCAGAGTTCTGGAGCCCCTCCCCCATCAGCCTCTCTCATTTTCTACTACTGGATGCCCCACCACCAGAAAGGAAAACCTCCCCAACCTCACCCCAAACCTGAAGTCAAGCTCAACCACAGAGACAGAGTTGTGAGGGGCCCTTGGTGAGTTCAGAAAGAGTGGGGCTGGTGATGGGCCCTGGTGGGGGGTGGTGGGGATGTGGCCCCCATCAACTAACTCCATCTGTGCCCGCAAGAAACTCCCCCAGCGCATGTCCCGCCTGAGTACACAACACACGTCCCACAACCGAAATTCCAGAGCTGTCCTTCAGCGTGCTTGGAGGTGGGGGGTGTCCAGCTCAAGGAGGGGGGGATGAAGCCAAGGCAGGAAGGAGTTAACGGGTGACCCAGCCAAATCCTGGAAGGGAGGAAGTGGGGGAGGAAGTTTACCCCCCAGCCAGGAATTCCTGAAATTGGAGGGTGGAGTGGGTGCAACCTCCAGAGCAGTGGGGTGACTGTTAAGGGGGAGGCGGGGTCACAGGGGCGCTCAGAGTCCACCTGCCCCAGGTGGCTACCCTACTGCCCCCTGCCCCACTCCCAAGCAGCTCCTCGGCCCAGGTGAAAGTGGGAATTTGCGAGGATTTGGAATGAGATGATGACGGGGTGAAGTTCCCAGAACCGGGTCTAAGATACAGAGAGACAGCGACAGAGGAATACCGAGAGACACAGACAGGAAGGGAAAGGGCAAAGAGATGCCCAGAGACGGGGAGATGGAAGCAGAGAGATCCACAGAAACTGAGAGTTCACCAAGACACAGGGATGGAGGCAGAGTGAGAGAGCGATGGAGAGGCAGAGATAAAGAAATCGACAGAGACATCCGGAGATGGAGAAGGAGAGACACACCCAGAGGGAGAGGGACCGCAGATCCAGAGAGACATCAGAGACAGACGGAGAGATGGAGACACACCCAGAGACAAAGTCAGACGCCGGGAAGAGCCAGCCCCAGAGAGGGGCGGGGACGGAGACGGCGCGGGAGACTGAGGCAGCGGACAGACGCGGGGACGAGCAGTCCCCGGCGGCCGCAGGACCGGCGCGGGCAGGGGAGGGACCGGCGGCTACCTGCGCGTGACGGCTGGACGGGGCAGGTGGCGTCTCTCTCCGCGGCTGGGAGAGCCGGGCTCCAAGGCGGCGCAGGAACCCGGCGGCGACTTCTACTGGCCCCCGGGCCAGAGCCGCCAGCCGAGGCCCCGCCCCGGCCCGGCCGGGCCCGCCCCCATTAACCCCTCCTTTGTCGCTCCCCCTTAACCCCTTTGAGCCTTCACCCCGCTAAAGAGATGGAGAGAGGGCTGTGAGATGGAGAGATGGAGAGAGGGCTGTGTCTTCCAGCCCTGGGGAAATCTCACCTGCCGCTGGAATACCCCCCAGTCCTTCAACATCCCCATCCTGGAGAACCCCACCTCATTAACCCCTTTGGTTACCGTGCCTCCAGTCCCGCGCTCCTAGATCATGCCCTCAGCTGGGGGTGGGGAGGGGGAAGGGGGGGTCCCTCGTTGAGCTGAACGATTTCCTCCTTTCGGAGACCCCAGTCCCAAGTCATTAACTTTCTGATCATTGCATGCCCCCTTCCCTAAGGGAGAGAACGAGGGGTCTGTTAGTTCCCCCTGCCCATGGTCAGCGCCAGCCCTGGAAGGTATCCTGGGGTTTCCAGCTCCAGCCCTGCCTCTTGGCGAGACTTAGGCTGGTGACCTCTCTGTGCCTCAGTTTCCTCTTCTGATAACGTGGTCTCTCACAGTCCCTTTGTCATGGGGATGTCATACTATCAAGTCTATAAAACATGACCCACCCACCCGCCCCCGCCCCCGCCATCGCCATGATCCCCTACCTCCTGCTTTATTTGCTTTTCCCCATAGAACTTGTCACCATCCAACATTCTATGTATTTCACCTTTTTTTTTTTTTTTTTTGCGGTACGCGGGCCTCTCACTGTTGTGGCCTCTCCCGTTGCGGAGCACAGGCTCCGGACGCGCAGGCTCCGGACGCGCAGGCTCAGCGGCCAAGGCTCACGGGCCCAGCCGCTCCGCAGCACGTGGGATCTTCCCGGACCGGGGCACTAACCCGTGTCCTCTGCATCGGCAGGCGGACTCTCAACCACTGCGCCACCAGGGAAGCCCCACTTTTTTTTTTTTTCTAATTATCTGCCTCCCCACTAGGAGGAGTGTCATTTTTGTGTTTAGTTAGTTTACTACAAGACAGGCGTTCCATACACGTTATTTTCAGAGAGTAAATACACGAATGATAAGTGCTTCAAAACTATTTGCTGATTATTATCATCACGTTCTTCATAAATTGGTCGTGAGAATTCATTCTTGGGCAAAGCACTTTGGACCGACCTGGGATGTAGCACTCAAAGATGGGCTTGCAAATTCTTTTTTATTTATTTTGAAAATAAAAATTAAAATGCTTGGACCTTAAGAGAGCATACAACGAGTTGTGATAAACAGATACGCCCATGTGACTAATCACCCAAATTAAGACATAAACATTTCCATCACCTGAGAACATTGTTTTTTTGCCCATTTCCAGGGCATACTCACACCCTACTTCACCCCCAGAGGCAACTCCATGCCTTTCTGTTTTTCTTTTCCTTTTTTTTTAAACTGGAAATTAGTGTTGCCTGTTCCAGAGCTTCACAGAAATGTAATGAAACACTTCTGTTTTGTTTAAGGTAGCTATTATAATCATTCACCATGTGGCCTTGGACAAATGACTTCACCTCTCTGAACCATATTACCACCTTCCTCTCAGGGCTCTTGAGGGAAACAGAAAGGGAGAGAGTTAACCAAGGACCCAAGTGACCTGCAATACACACAGGAGGAAAAGTTTTTTCCTTCCACCCTCCTTCAAGGGGACAGACAGAGACACTCCAATGGAAGTGTCACGAAGGTTTTAGCCCCCTCCCCACAAATAACCCAATATAAATCTTATCAGCTTCAAGACAAGCCCTTCTGTCAGCCCCTTGGCCATCCCAAGCTCATCCTATGGAGAAATTCTGGAGTGCACTGGTGGGCGAGGGTCCCCTTCTCTCCTGGGCTCACCCTAAGTTTATGTGATTCAGTTAGGGTCCTGGCAGGAAACAGGTAGCCATTCAAAGAGTTTAAGTGGGGGGAAATTCCCTGGCGGTCCAGTGGTTAGGACTCAGCGCTTTCACTGCCGAGGGCCCAGGTTCAGTCCCTGGTCAGGGAACTAAGATCCCCACAAGCCACGTGCGTGGTGCGGTCAAAAAAAAAAAAAAAAAAAAAAAAGAATTTAAGTGAGAACATTTATGAAGGGAAGGTTTAGAGAGGTTGGCAGGGTGAAATAACCCACAAAATGTGGGGCAACGCCAGGGAACCAGCTGGAGCCAGAAGCAAGCCATTACCACCCTTCAGGCAGAAAGCTGAAGTTTGGAGTGGAGACCATAGGAGCTGTAGCTCTAGGTAGAGGAACACAGCCACTGCCAGAACTGCAGGGATGCAGGGAGGGGCCCGGAAAATAAATACTCCAACCTCTCCCTCTCTACTTACCTTCAGATTCCCTGTCAGTGCCTGTAACGGGGAGAAGCCAACCAGAAGGCAGAGGGCAAGGGACTCCCGTGGATGGAGCCCACACAGGGCAGTCTCCCAGGGCCCAGAGCAGGAGGAGAAAGGCTGAGGGTGACCCTGGGGTACACAGTGGAGAATTACTAGCACTATTCTCCCAGAACTTTCTAGGCACATTTTTCCATGCAGGTCTGAGGCTGGGCACAAGGGGGTGACAGAGCACCAAGAGACCCAATGAAAGGGATGCTTAGCACTGGACCACTTACTTCCCCAGAACTTGGACATTAGGGAAGGGTCAAAAGCTGGAGGACAGGAAACAAGACTTTGATCCCATAGATCTGAAACCTGGAGGTCTGGAGGGCTGATGTGATTGCTGGACTGTGCCGGCTGAATAGGAGTTCCCTGGGTGGACAAGTTCAGAAAGGGTGTACCAGCGGGGAGGGAAGAGCATGTGCAGAGGCTCAGAGACATGAAATGTCACAAGGAAGGGCAAGTATTGGTGATTCAAGTGGCTGGATATAAGAGATGGGGACAGGAGAGGATGTTGGCTTAAAAAGGAAGAATCAGGGACTTCCCTGGTAGCACAGTGGTTAAGAATCCGCCTGCCAATGCAGGGGACACGCGTTCGAGCCCTGGTCAGGGAAGATCCCACATGCCGCGGAGCAACTAAACCCGTGCACCACAACTACTGACCCGGCGCTCTAGAGGCCATGAGCCACAACTACTGAGCCACGTGCCACAACTACTGAAGCCCACATGCCTAGAGCCTGTGCTCTGCAACAAGAGAAGTCACTGCAATGAGAAGCCCGTGCACTGCAACGAAGAGTAGCCCCTGCTGGCTGCAACTAGAGAAAGCCCATGCGCAGCAACGAAGACCCAACACAGCCAAAAATAAATTTAAAAAAAAAGAGGAAGGATCAGAAATGATTGAAAAATAAAGACAGCTAACATTTAATGACCACTTACTGCATTCCAAGTACCATTCTAAGCACTTTATGTGAATAACTCATTTCATCCTCAAAATAACCATATGCAGAGGCACCGTTTTACAGATGGGGCCAGGATGGGTAAGTGGAAATGCTGGACTCCCAACAGTGGAGCTCTAGTCTCTACCTGCTGTTATGCCACTTCTTGGGGGTGGGAAATTAGGGTTGAGGAGTTTGAACTTTGATCCTCTTCATCTAACACACTTTCAACTGTTTCACACACACATACCCACACACACCACTCTTATATTCATTCAGTAAACACTCCCTGAGCCCTTGCTTCTGCACCTGGCCCTGGGCTAGGCAGTGTTGGGGACACGGCAGTGACCACAACAGCCCTGGCCCTTCTCTTCCAGGGCTGGCAGTCAGTGAGGGGGAGACAGATCTGTCCCTGACAGTCATACCTCAGAGTGTTCAAGGCTGGAACGGGGGTCCAGGGGGCTGCTGGAGCCTAGAGGGGTTCTTGTCTCAGTTTGTTGGGGGAATAGGAGGAAGGAGGGAGCTGTCAGAACTGTCACTTGGAACACTCCCCTCACTTTACCTGGTTCATTCCTTACTCATCCTTCAATAGGCAGGTCTGTGGTCCCCTCCAGGAAGCCCTCCCTGATACCCACTTGGCCTTCCTTTGCCCACTTATGGTCATCATTGTCTAAGGATGGGTCTGCCTTCCCCACCGGACTGAGTCCCTTGAGGGCAGGGCTGGGGCTGTCTCAGTCACCACTCTCCCCAGCACTGCCCAGCTCAGGCTCTGGCCTAGAGTAAAATGTTTCTTACATATATTGAATGAATTCATTCATTGATTAATCAACATTTGTGTTTGTTGAGCATTTACTGCATGCCAGAAACTGCGCTAGGCCCTGAGAATACAGTCTTAAAAGCCAAAATCCTCATCCTCGTGGGCAATTGATTAGTGAATGATTGACTTCTGGTCATATTAATTGAGATCTCTGGCCAGAAATGTGGAGGGGATGAAACGCTTTGATATGATTGAACACGCTCCCCTTCCTAGAATTTCATGTTTGGCTCTGGGGGCTGTCACTTCTGAAGGATATTGACATTTGGAGAGTTATAGCTTAGGCAGCTGTTCCTGGAGACACGTGGACAATCCTCCTTGCTGGTCAAAGAGGGATTTGCAGGTTTCTCCTGCAGTAATTTTTCCTTCCCTTAGGAATTAATGGCCTTGATAAACTGTCACTCTGAAACTGCAAGGCTCTGAGCCTTCCATCCCAAGAGATCATCTGTACGGTTCAGACAAGGAAAAGAAACACAAGTGTGTAATGTTCTACAAAATTCTATGTATTGCTCTGTCTAGAGAAATCCTATAGATTTGTTACCTTATTATAGTTCTATTAGTGCAGTGGTTCTCAAAGTGTGGTCCTTGGAGCAACGGGGAACTCTTTGGAAATGCAAATTCTTGGGCCCCACCCAGACTGATGGAATTAGAAACCCTGGATGTGGAATTGGGAGGAGGTGCATTTTCATTATAACAAACCCTACAGATGATTCTACTACTGCTCCTTCAAGTGTAGGAACTACTGAACTCGAGAATAGTGGGGGGAAATGTCAGCGCCTCAAACATAAAAGAAAGAGAGAGAGAGAAGAGAGAGAGAGGTAATTAGATAGCATCACCATAAATTATCTTGCCTACCAAAGATAAAGGAATCAGAACAATTCAATCCCTACTCCTTCTGGACAGTCACAGTTAATATTCAGCTGGTTCACACTGATAGGGCCGTATCATTTGTTAAAATACTGAAATGCTTTCATACCAGGCAGTAAAGAGTCATTAACAAGAGCAGACTTCTCCTCCTTGTCCTAAGGCAATAGTTGGGGCTGCAAAACTTGATGCTTCTGCTGGGCTAGTTCTAGGCACCCCACTTGACTTTATGATTCCTCATCCAGCACATCACTACTGACTAAAAGCACACAATGATTTCAGCCAGCCAGCCAACCTCTTCTGAAGTTGTTACCCTCTCTCTCTCTCCTACTTCTATTCACTGCTGCAGCACTCTGAATCCTGCCACTTCTCTGGCCCCAACAGAAGAAAGGAAACCTCAATTGTCTTACCTTGATTGGGAAACTTTCTGTACCTCTTGCAGGTTTATTAGAGACTCCCATTGAGAACGCTGACCTATTATGTTTTAATTGATGATCATTCCTGTAATGATTAATTTTATGCACCAACTTGACTGGGCCATGAAGTGCCCAGATATTTGGTCAAACATTCTGGGTGCTCTGGATGAGCTGAACATTTAAATTGGGAAACTGAGTAAAGCAGATTGCCCTCCCCAATGTGGGTGGGCCTCACCCAATCAGTTGAAGGCCTGCATGGAACAAAAAAGGCTGACCTTTCCCCGAGTAAGAGAGACTATCTTCTGCTCAACTGCCTTTGAACGGGAACACTGGCTTTTTCCTACCTTCTAGATTCAAACTGAAACATTGGTTCTTTCTGTGTCTCGAGTCTGCCGGCATTCAGACCAGAACTGCACCTCTGCCTCTCCTGGATCTCCAGCTTGCCGACTCAGCCAGCAGATCTTAGGACTTGTCAGTTTCCATAATTGAATGAGCCAATTCCTTATAATATATACATCCCACTGGTTCTGTTTCTCTGGCGTTTTCTCTAATACAATACTTCAAAACTGAAAATAGAGGTATCCTATCACTAATTTAAGGTCTCCTTTAGAATACAGTCCCATACCTGAGGTACGAACAGCCCAGATGGCAGACCTCATTGAGCTTATTAGGGTTTGTTAACTAGCTAAAGACCAGAGAGCAAACATACATATATACAGACAGCAGGTATACTTTGGGAATATTTTGGAAACAAAAGGGAGTTTCTAACCTTTGCTGGAACCCCCTTGGAAAAAATCTATACACGTCATAAAACTGCATAGACACACACACACATATACACACACGCATACAAGCAGGAGGGCATGTAAAAATGGTGAAATCTGAATAAGGTCTGTCGATTCACCAGTGTCAGTTTCCAAGTTTGGTATTGTGCTATAGTTATACAGGATGTTACCATTGGGGGAAACTGGATGAAGGATATAGAGGACCTCTCTGTACTATGTTGGCAACTTCCCCTGAGTCTATAATTATTTCAAAACTGTTTAATTAAAACCACACACACACATGTTCCTCAAAAAGTTAAATACAGAATTACCATATGGCTCAGCAATTCTACTCCTAGGTATATACCCAAGAGAAAGGAAAACATATGTCCAAATAGAAACTTGTATATAAATGTTTATCACAGCCTTATCTGCAATAGCAAACAATGGACACAACCCAAACTTCCATCATGGGTGAATGCCTAACACCAAACTATGAGTGATAACAAAATGGTTGTTGTTTTAAGCCATTAAGTTTTGGAATGCTTTGTTCTGAAGCAATAGATACTGGGAATAGGGGTCTTCAAACTCCCAGAAACATTATTGACCCTGCCCTCCAGGGTGTCACCCACCTTGACATAAATATGCTGAGGTTGCTGGTAGCTTCCATCTCCTGCTTGAGTGTTTTCCCATCCCCCTTCCTTTGGGAGAACTCCCCCACCCATTCTGCGAGGTTTAGGTGGCGCTGTCAGTCCCAGGTACACTAACCCCTTCCTAAGCAAAAAGATGAGCACGTGACCCAGGCCTGGCCGATCAGATGACTCGACTCCCTAGGCCATGGAGATTGGCCACATGATCCAAGGTGAGCCAATCAGATTACACCTGAAGACGCTTGAGTGGTATGAGAGAAAGACTTCCTCTGGCTTTGTTACCACGTGGCCTGGCAGAATGCCTGCAGCCACAGCGTCTGTGTTCTCAACAGTGTAAAAATAATCAGCTAACATTTGTAGAGAGCTTGCTATGTGCCAGGCACTGTCCTAAGCTTTTGCGTCTATTTAACTCATTGTCACAGCACCCCTATGGGGCAGGTGCTATTATTAACTTCTATTTTATACATTGGGAAACTGAGGCCTTGAGAAGCTTAAGAAACCCGCTCAAGGGGAGAAGCCAGATCCAAGAGTTCATACTCTATGATTCCATCTATTTAAAGCAAAGGTGAGCAAACTACCACTGTGGACCAAACCCTATCTACCGCCTGTCTTTGTACGGCTCGTCAGCTAAGATGATTTTCACATTTTTAAGTGGTTCCCCAAAAATCAAAACAATAGTATTTCATGACACGCAAAAATGTTGAGAAACTCAAGTTTCAGTATCCATAGTTTTATTTGAACACAGCCAAGCTCATTCACACCTGCACCGTCTGTGACTGCTTTCACACGTCAGAGTTAGCTGGGATAGAGACTGAGTGGTTCATAAAATCTAAAATATTTACTATATGGCCCTTTCCGGAAACAGTCTGCTGACCTCTGATTTAAAGTACAAAACTGGGTAAAACTGTTTTATGGTGTGAGAAGTAGGATAGCAATTACTGGCGGGGGCCGGGCAGTGGTGCGCAATGGCTAGGAAGGGGCACAAGGACGCTTTCTGGGGCCTGGGGATGTTCTACTTCTTCATCTGGGAGCTGGCTGCATGGATGGGATCAGTTTGTGATTATACGTTTATGATGAGTGTACTTCTCTGCATGTAGCATACATCAATACAAAGTTAAAGTTAAAAATTTGCTCAAAGTTAGATACTACACTGAGAAATCACCAAAAGGAAAACCCCAATCACATCTGAGCCCCTGAATCTAGCTGGGTCCCTCCTGGACTACCCAGTTCCATGACCTGGCAATGGCTTCTTATTGTTTCTGCTGGATGAAGTTAGGTTTCTGTCTCTTGCTACCCAGAATCCTCATACCCCATCTCCTAGACATCGATAGTGTCATCAGTCCACTTCTCTGAAAACTTTCCTTGCCCTGTTTCAACCTCGTGGTTCAAGTGGAGGCTTCCGTGTTTTTACATATTCCATCTTCCTGGCCACAATCATTGGTCCAGGGTTGGCCTTCACCCAAGTGGAACCAATCACAGCAGGCCAAACAACAGGCCACGTTGATAGATCTGCAGATGGGCCAATCATAGCCCTTCCCTGGGATTTTTGGACTTGGGGCTCAAGCTGCTGGGTGCCATCCTTCCGTGGTGTGGAGAATGCTGGTCCCAGAGAAACATGCTGACTTGCAGAAGGTCAGAGAAGGTATGGAGTACCTTGGTTGCCCTCAAATCCTTGGTTTGATGGCCCTGAAGGCCAGAGGGGACAACTGCCCTTCCTTGTTTGGCAATGTCGATCAATTGAGTCCTCCTCTGGCCTAAGTTAGAGCAAGCTTGGTTTCTGTCAAGCTTAAAGACGAATAAAGACCTGATAATGGTGTCTCATCACAAACGCTGTAATATATGCACACCACACACCTCGTACATATACACTTATAGACACAATCTATGGACACACCATATACACAGACCCTGACACTCCACCTCAGTGCACGTGTTTTTATTTCCGGATGATATAAAATAATAAACTTAAAAAACACCCCAAACCAAACACCCTAATGGCTCCCCCAAAGCAATGTGACCCCTTTTCCCACCCCAATAAATAGAGACTTCTGTCTGTCAGTCCACCCTCCCACCCCCATAACCCCCTTTGCTATAGACATACTCTGGGTATATATTACTCTACTCGGCAATAGACATCTCCCGAAAATAGAATTCCAATACTGCCACCTGACTCTACCTGGGCCCCATGTTCCTGGGAACCCCCCCACCTGCCAGTTCAGACCACCCGCCACTGCAGCACGCTGGTGTCCTTGCCCCCTGTGGTCAGGGCCACACTGTCATCCCACAAGAAGGCCACATTTGTCACATGGCTGCTGTGTCCGCCGTATTTGTGGCTGAGAGCCTGTGATATGGAAAGAAGGAAGTGAAAGGAAGTCATCTGTCTTGTTCACTGCTGTATTCCCTGGGCCCAGGCATTCGGTAAGTGCTCAATAAATATTTCTTGAGTTAATAGGAAAAAGAACCAAAGATCTCACAATGCAGATGCTCAGAGCTTTCGCACTACAGACTTGGTAATTTATCGACTTTCAAGTTAAGAAGGGCCCCTGGGATCAAGCCACTGCCCTCCTTGTACAGCCGGTGAAACTGGGATCCGGGAAGGGTTGCCTTAATCCTGCCTGCAGTGCTGCTTGGTACCTCCACCCTGCCAGCCCCCCAGAGGGACTCACTCGAGGCTGACAGCAGGGGTAGCTAAACAGGTGGACTTTGCCAAAGTCATCAGCTGAAGCCAGCAACTTCCCATCATGGGAACGGGCCACGGCATTGATGTCAGTACCATCTGCTCCCTCAGACCAGATCCCTGCGGGCAAGATTGGGGGTGGCTGGTGGTAAGATGGCAGCTGGGGCCAGGGACCCCCAAGGCGAGTAGGCCCCAGCCCCAGCCTCCCTGCCTTTCTCTCACCTAGCCCGTCTCTAGCCGGGGATGAGAATTGTAATAATCTTTTGGAAATGCTTATCTGACCCTATCCCTCTATAGCTCAAAGCCCTCCCATGGGGAATTCCCTGGCAGTTCAATGGTTAGGACTCCACGCTCTCACTGCCAAGGGCCTGGGCTCAATCACTGGTCAGGGAACTAAGATCCCACAAAAAAAAAAAACCCTCCCATGGCTCAGGCTTCTCACCATGACCCCCAAGCTCTGCCTTGTCCCCCACACTGCTCCTGCCTTGTTCTTACCAGTGCTTCCCTTGAACTCTGCAATGATTTAGCCATCCTGCCTTCTTGCATTTCTCCAAATACCAAGCTCTGTCACCTCTAGGCTTTTATACATGGCTATCATTCCCTTTGCCTAGCCATTGCTTTCCTTCTTCACCACCCTAGAACCTAACTCCTCATCCTGCAGATCCAGTTTGGATGTCCCTTCCTCCAGGAAGCCCTCCCTGACTCCCTCCTAGGCTGGGACCAGGCGTCCTCTCTGGACTTCCTTGTCCCAGCCCAGTCTACTCTGGGTGGTCTGGGGACAGGTCTCTCTCTTCCACTGGACTGTGAGACCCATGATGGCAGGGTCAGGGCTGTCGTGGTCACCACTGACTGGGTCTTAGCACTGCCCAGCTGGGCACACAGGTGCTCAGGGGGTATGTGTTGAGTGCATTAATGCCTGAATGAATGGGTGACTGGGACACAGGCTGTGTGAATCTCCCTGGGCCAGGTGACACCCCCAATTGTTCTCATTTCATTACAGTTCCAAGGGATCTGAGTAGTCACCTCACCCTAACCTTTTCTCTTATACAAATACTGCTGCTCACATGTCTAAAGGAATGAGTTTCCCACCTTAGAGGTAATAAGAGACTGTGAAAACCACCAGTCAGGGATGTTTCTTGGAACTCCTGTCCTCAGCAAGACTTTCCCCATTCCAGAACTTACCAAACACGCCAAAACCCAGGACACAGGTAGCCGTGGCCCATTCCACGTTCCTCACAGCATCTGCAGTAATGATCTGCTTACAGGTAGCTGGGTCCCCTGGGGCAGAAAATGGGAGGAGGTGTTCAGAGCAGAAAGAACTACTGGGAATTCCCTGGCGGTCCAGTGGTTAGGACTCCGCGGTTCCACTGCAGGGAGCACGGGTTCGATCCCTGATCGGGGAACTAAGATCCGGCAAGCTGCGCGGCACGGCCAAGAAAACCAAAAACCAAAAACCAAACGGAAAGAACTACTGACTTAATTCATCCATTCCACAGACAACGGGCACTGAGGTCCGACACAGGAGGCTAATTCTACCTCTCCAGACTGGTGCTAGATCCTGGGTGGTGACATCTCAAGACGAGAGCAGGGGTATCTGCTTAGAAACCTGTACCCCAGCCATCCAACCCGGAGGGGGAGGAACTGGTTAAAAGTTGGGTCCACCAGGGAGGAAACCAGAAGCCAGGAGACCAGCCAATCAGATCAACCCCTGAATAAAACAGCCAGAGGAGAAGGGACTTGAAGCCCCTGCTTCCCCTTCCAGAACCCAGGGAAGGCTATGCAAATCGCACACGCAATAGAGAGGCTGAAGGAGGAATGCCTTTGGGTTTCAGAGAACTCACAGTACAGAATCTCGTAGTCCCCAGAGTTGGTGACGAAGCAGCTGCTGTCCTGGGCCCAATCCAGGTGGGTGATAAAACTGGAATGGCCCTGCAGGGGAGGGAAGGGGTGGAGTTAGAGCTGGAGCGGTAGGATCAGACCAGGATGGGTGGAAGGCAAAATACAAAGGTAGGGTGAAAACACAGGGGGTCTCGAGGAAAGATACACAAGCCTTTGGGGTGTGGGGATGGGGCCACACTATCATGGGCGGGGCCAGACTGTGATGAGCGGGGGGCTAGACAAATAAGGGCTTAGAACACAAGGGGGAGTTTAGAACAAGTGGGCAGAGCTAGACACGGAGGGGCGGGCTTCGAATGCAAGGGGCTGGGCTACACAGAGGGTGTGCTTAGAACGTGAGGGGCGGGGCTACACAAAGGGACGGCCTTGAAACACAGGAGAGGGTAAATGTGTGGGCGGGGCTAAAACTCCTTGATGTGACCAGGGCAGTCAGTTGAGTGTTGAAGCTGTGCGCCCTTGAGGTAGAAAACTGGTTAATTCTGCACCCCCTGGACGGGGTGGCGGCGCGGGCTGGGGGCCACTGCCCACTCACCGAGCACTTGCCCAGGCGGCTGACCTTGCGGCCGCCCTGGTCCACCGTGTACAGGTACACCAAGTTGTCGTGGGAGCCCACGGCCAGGTACGCCCCGTCTGGGGGAGGGGGAGGGGGCTATGAGGAGGCACCCAGGCTCTACCCTCCTCTCTCAGATTCAGCCCCCCACTATCCCAGACTCCTCAGTAGTCCCAAGTTCCATCCCTGCCACAGGCCTGGCCCCGCCCTTAGGCCGTGCCACATAGACTCCACCCCTTCCCCCTGCCAGTAACTCTGAGCTTCAGTTCCCAGGCCTGGCCTCTCCAAGGTCCCCTCCCCGGCCCCGGCCCTTACCTGGAGAGAAGCTGACCACTGATATCTGTTCATTCCCATCTGTATGGATGGCCACCAGGTCATGGGTCTCCGTGTCCAGCAGCAGCCATCTTTAAGGAGAAGGCATGGTGGGGGAGGAGGGGTGAGCTGATCTGGTAGAGAAGGGTGGCAATCTGTGGGGCCTGAGGGAAGGACCCCAGAAAAGATTAGGGAGAGAGGCTGACTCCAGAGGAATGTTGGGAGATCAAGGCCTGGTAAACAGTTGGTACCTAATTATCATTCTCTGTAAGCTTTGGGGCAGTAGGGAAGGCAGGGGGAGGTGATCAAGGGATAGTTCCTGGGGGGCGCAGAGAAGCCCTCCCCAAATGCCCATCAGCTTTACCTGCCAGTCGCCGTGCCAATGGCCAGGACACAGCCACTGGGGTGGAAGCCAGCAGAGTAGGCCGGGTCCTGAGGAGGGAGAGAAGAGGAAGGGCTGGGAGCTGGGGTCCCCCTTCCATCTGGCCCACACTTCCCCAGCCTCAGAGGCAACTCTCAGCCTGGCATGAGGGCTCTCACCTCCCGCTGCTGCCCTCCAGTAACCTGCTGATGCAGATGCTCTGGAAACCGCTCTCCTTTCCTTTAACATGTGAGCTCGAAGAGAAAATATTCCTCCTTTCACTGTTGACTCTGGATCCTTTTTCACTCCTGTTTTAACCTCCCACAGCTTTATAAACCCAAGATGATTTCCTTAGGGACTTTTCTACTAGTGAGATCGTTGGGACAAAGGCTATCCATATTTTTAAGACTTTTGATATATCATGCCAATTTGCTTTCCCTTATAAAATTATATTGACTTATCATTAGGCTTGTCTGAGTGCCTGTTTCCCCATATCTTTATCTAACTCCTAGCACAAAATTTTTAAATTTCGGGGGCATTTGGTTGATTTGCAGGCAACAGAGCACCATGGAATCAGAAGTGGTTTGAAACTGTGGCCCTGACACTTCCTCGTTATGTGACATCAAATAACTTTCCCCATCGTGGCCTTGGTTGCCCCACACGGAGAACATCAATACACACTCCCAGGACTGTTATAAGCAAGGTGTAAAGTCCTTAGAATGGTAAGCTGGTGAGTAAGACGGGCTACAGGAAGCACTGAATAAAGGTCAGCTATGATTGTAATTACAAACGGCAAGTGATGTTACCTTTCTGGGCCCGTTTCCTGATTTTACCTTCCTGTTTCTGGGCGATCCATCATCTCTACTGCCTTGTGGAGGTTGGGGTGCGAGGGAGTTAAGAAGACAATGTGGGTAAAGTGCTAAGCCAATGTCAGGCATGGTGGGCAGACTGCCCGAATCAGAATAACCCAAGGGAGCTTGTTCTTATTATAAATTGCAGATTTCTGGGACTAAACTCAGACCTCCTGAACCAGACTTCCCATGCTTGGGGCTCAGGATTCTGTGTTTCTAACAACTCAGGTGGTTCTTATGCCCTGGCTAGAGAACTGCTGTGCTGAGCACAGGTCCTGGCATATAGTAGGTGCTCAATTAGGCAGCCAGAGTGAGGATTATTATACATGGCCCTAATAATTTCCAGGGTACACTATCCCTGACTCCTAGAAGTTCAAAGGCCATCAAGTGTTCCAGGATCATAGGTAACCCTGGATTCCTGGAGCAAAACCTCAAAGGGTAGTGTGGGGAATATGATGACTGACCTTCTACTGTCCCATACCCCACAGGCAAGAGAGCTTAAAAACTACATTGCCCAGAATCCCTTGTAGCTAGGGTTGGCTGTGATTTGGGTCTGACAATCAGCTGCACCATTGTGGGCTCTGGAAGGTACAAGGTGGAGGCCCCGCTCTGCCACTTCCACTGATCAGCTGGGTTGTGAAAGCAATAGCATTTGCTATGCTGGTGAGCAGTCACTAGCCTTAAAAGGCAAGGGCACAGAGTATCTGTTTTTGGCCAGTGTAAATGTAGCCAGCATTGGGTCACTCTAGAGCAAGATAGTCCAACTGAACCTTCTGCGATAATGGAGATGTTCTTTATCTGCACTTTCCAATATGGTAGCCACTAGCCACATGTTTGGAATGTAGCTAGTGCAATGGAGAAACTGAATGTTTAATTCTACTTACATTTAAAGTTAAGTTTGAATAGCCACATGTGTTGGACAGCGTAGCTCTAGAACCAACACTTGAGTGACCACAGCATCCTGGTTCCTGGATTGCAGTTACAATGACAGCATTTTCTTGAACTCAGTGGTTCCTGACTCCCCACCTTCCTGACTGTGGCAGAGGCAGCAGCTCCTCTGGCAGGTCAGTTCTGTGGTGCTGTTCTGGGCTTCTGTCCAGTCAAGAACTCACTCCTCTAGCACTTCCAAGTGAGTTTGTAAGCACCCAGTTCCCTGCATTAAATCTCCTTCTGCTTAAAGACGCCAAGTGTGGCTTCCATTTGATGCACTGAACCCTGACACACTGAGACAAGTCGTTCTGTTAGAATGGCGTGCCAAGTCCCCCATCCCCTTACCTCGATGATCCTACTCCACAGGGGCTGGTGGGACTCCACGCTCCACAGATGCACCAACTTATCCTGACCACATGTCACAAATTGTCCCCGGCTGGGGTGTGTGGCCAGGCCCCATAGCTCTTCCACGTGGCCCTGGCAGAAAGGAGAGATGACAGCACGGAGACTGCCAATCCAGGCCTTTCCTCTGCATCCCCCACCTCCCCAAAGTCTGATGCCAGAAAGAAGTGCTGGACTAGCTCCAGCAACACACTCTCCCCACAGGTTACCCAGGGAAGACCCTTTCCCCAGTGTTATCTGAAGGAGGCTGTGATTGGGCAGACCCCTGCCCCAGTGTGGGGCTCAAGGCAAATGTTGCCCTTCCCCCCAGGTCTCTGCTTTCCACTGTGCACAATGGGAGGCAAGAGACATGATGAGTAGGAGCTTGACTTTGGGAGACAGATGGCGCCCAGCAGGCTGTAGGAACCCATGGAGGGTACTCAGCCTGGTGAGTCTGACTGCAGCTCTCTCTTATTGACTGTGGCAGTCACCTGGGCAGATGACTTCTCCTTGGAGCCTCAGTTTCATCTTCTGTAAAATGGAACCGATCACTGTATGTGGCTCATGGCATTTTTCTGCTCACTCACATTATGGGTGGAAAGTGTGAATAGATGGAAAGTGTACGAGGCTGGTACAAAGTGCTCACCAAATGGAAGTGGCTGACTATTATCAGTAGTGATAACATGCACTATTAATATATAATTAAAGTAATTAACAACGATAATCAACAGAATTATAATTATTGATATTAGTATAATGATTAATGTTAATAAATAATAGAAAGCTAGTAATATATTAATAATATAATTAATACTAAATAATATTGACACTATTATTAGAGGTCTTTAAGGTCCATTCTGGTCTTGGGACCCCTAGGAAATCCCTCTAGCCCTTGTTTTTCCTCATCTTCTTCCATGGAAACAAGAGCCAGAGGGGGGAATGTAAATGCAGCTGCTGTACGGATCTCAGCTGCCATGTAAGAGGTAAAATGCATGTCAGGAGTGAAGGAAGGGGCGGGGGGTCACTGAACAAGAAGGAATTTTGGCCAAGACTCTTTGAGCCCTTACTCTGTGCCAGGCACCATTCTAAATGCTGTGCATGAATTGACTCATTGAATCCTTACAAAACCCCATGAGTCAGTTCTATTATTCTCCTGGTTCACAGAGGCACAGAGAGGTTATTCACTTGCCTCATATCACACAGCGAGTGAGCGACAGGGCTGTGCTTCGATCCCAGGGGTTTTTTTGGCCGCACCATGTGGCTTGCAGGATCTTCCCTGACTACCAGGGATCGAACCCAGGCCCCCAGCAGTGGAAGTGCAGAGTTCTAACCACTGGACGGCCAGGGAATTCCCCCAGTAGGCTGGGTTTTTTACTTGGATGTGTGGTAGGGTTCTGGCCCACGAGGATGAAGGAATGCGCATCTGAGAAGACTCCAGAGGGTCTTCCTAGATCCTTGTAGCTGAAGACCTGGGAGGTGTGTGGCTCAAGGCCTGTGTGACAACCTGCCAGGGCACTTACAGAAATGGACACCAACCTGACCAGCAGGGGGCAGCACAGCTGAAGCAGGGTCCTGGGACCCCTCTGCTGTGCTACCAGTTAACCCATTGCTGGACCATGGGGTGTTCTGGGGTGGGGTTATGTGTCAGGAGCAGTTAAAGGGAAGGTAAGTGGTGTTTACCAGGCCAGAGGATAAGGGATGGGGCAGGGAGGTGAGGTGAAATGGGAGTGGGAAGAGAGGAGGAATGAATGGTGCAGAGGAGAGAAGAGAGGCGGGTGGGGAGGGAGCAGGGCAGGTGCAGAAGAGAAGCTCACCTGGATGAGCAGCGAGAAGCCAGTGTGGACAGAGCCCTGCAGGATGGAGTTGCGGGTGGTCCCCACGTACAGCGTGTCACCCCGGCCCTCCGCTATGGTCCGCACGGGGCCGAAGTCCTCGGGGACCTGAGTAGGCAAAGGGGGGTGGGGGGCAGGCAGATGAGTGTAGGACACACGCAGAGGTGGGGTTGGGGGGTGGGGGAGACAGGCTGGGAGAGCAGGGTCTAGTATTAGTGGGGTGGGAGGAGGTATCCTCACCTTCATGAGCCTCTCCCCCTCACCTCCGCCTCCTGCAGCTTGCTGTAGTCGGAACCCCAGAGGATCACCCGCCGATCGCGGCCCCCTCCTGACACCAGCGTCCCGTCCCGCAGGGCGCAGAGCCCAAACACGCCGCCATCGTGGACACCCAGCAGGGCCTGTGTGATACGGTTCCCACCTGCAGGGTGGCCAGGGGCAGAGGTCAGCATGGGGAAGCTCCCCCATACTGACCCCAGAAAACACCTCAAACTCTCAATCCTACATCCAGCCATTCACTCACCTTTTCTTCTACCCAGCCTTCCACCCACCCATCTACTCAACCACCCATCTATTCAAATACCCTATCATCCATCTAATAAACCATCTGAAGTAACATCTACCCATCCACCCTTTGATCCTAACCCTATTCATCCACTCACCTATCTACTGGTCTGTCCATCCATCTATCTACTCACCCATCCAATTACCCATCCATGCAGCCATCAACGCTTCCTTCCTTCTATCCATCCATGAATCCGCCTCTCATCCATTCATTCACCCTCTCTTTCATCTGACTACCCACTCACCAGTCAATCCATCCTTCTATCCAAACATCCACCCATTTTCCATTTTTTTTCCTATCCATCTACCCATTCACCCATCTATCCACTCATCTGTCAACCTAACCATCTGTTCATCCATCCATTCAGTCAACAATTATTAAACTAGCATTGACTCTGGGCCCAGCCTCATGCTGGGTGATGCTGGGTACTGATGAAGGCAACCTCAGATCTTACCCTCACAGGGATCACAGTCCAGTTTCAGAGACAGACCTACTACCAGTCAGTGACGACCCAACATGGCTGGGGCTGGGATGGGGAAACCCAGGAGACTGTGGGATCCCAGAGTGGGCACCTAGCCTGGTGGGCCAGGGAGGGCTTCCTGGAGGAGGGGACAGCTGAGCAAGGATCTGAAGGTTGAGTAGGAGTTGGCTAGGACAACAGAGGGTAGAAAAGTGTTCCAGGCAGAAGGAACAACATGTGCAAAAGGCAGAGAGAACATGGACTATTTAGGAAACTAAAGAAATCTGGTGTGACCAAGTATAACATGCAAGGGACAAGAGAAAGCAGGGCCAGACCATGCATGGCCTCATTGAGGAATCCGGACCTTGCAGACCTCAGTGAGGAATCCAGACCTTGTTCTGAGGGATCTGAACTGTGTAGTAATGGAAGGGTTCAGCAGGGGAAGGATAGGGTCAGATTTACATTTGGTTCTGACAACAAACTGAATTGGAGGGGACAAGACTGAAGGCCCGGGAACCAGGGAAGAGGCTGGGGCAGGGACTAAGTGGAGAGGAAGAAAAAGCAACTCTCTTCAATTCCATCCTTCCAGGCTCAGAAGTGGTGTCACGTGTACATACATCCTTCTGTCTACCTATCTTTCTAACCACCCACCCACCCAACATCCTGTAGCCCTGCGGGCTGGACCCAGTGGTGGGACTGGAGATATGGGAACCAATCAGACCAAGTCTCTGCCCTCAGAGAGCTTAGAGTCTGCTGGGAAAGACACACTGCCAATTATTCAGAACTTATTCTCAGCTGTCTAATCTCAAGAAAAGCTCAAAACAACCGTGTGAGGGAGAGAGTATTATACCCATTTTACAGATGGGGCAACTGAGTCTCAGAAGGGAGATGACTCTCCCAAGGCCACAGAGAGCACACAGCACTGCTGAGACCTGAACCCAAAGCCTGCCCAACTCCCAAACCCACTCCTCACCCACTACCCCAAGATGAATGGTTACCTCAGCCAATGGATTAACGTGTTATGAAGAACTGATTGTTCCAGGAAGTGGTTTGATGACTGAATAAACTCATTCATTCATTCATTCGTAACTTTACAGTAATCCACTGCCTGGGAAAAGACCCAGTCATTTATTAACACAGTCATCCGTTCTGGGGACAGCCATTCATATATTTAATTGTTCACTCACCTAATCACCCACCCATTAAGGACAGCATATTCATCTACTCATTCTTCTATTCACTGGGTGGGACAAACGCTTCATTCATTCATTAACTTATTCATTCATTCATTGCTCTGGAACAAACCACCTCTCCATCCATCCGTCCATCCACACTGGGTTAACCCATTCATTTATAGCTCAAACTTGATCGCTGCCATGGGATTTGCAGAGGACAAGGGGAGGGAATAAGTGAAGATTTCATGCAGGTGGGGATACTGGAGCTGAGCCTTGATGGAGGTGTTAGAATTGGACAAGTAATGACTTGTATTGTTGTATAGTACATTCCACATCAGCATGCTCCGAGAAAGGGACGCACAGCCAAAGGGAGTCAGGGAGGACCGCGTTGGGGAACCAATCAGGGGGGGCTGACACTGACCTTTGCCCCAGACATAGAGGTTCCCCCCAGAGTCCCCGGTGACCACATCGCCACCCTCCAAAAAGGTCACACACAGCACGTACTTCGGTTTCTCGTGTTTCTAAGGTGGGGGAGAAGGGGAAGGTGTCAGAGGGTCGCTGAAGCCGGGAGGCCTCCCAGAGCTCACCCGTCACCCAGGACGATGGTCCAGGGGATGCCCTCCATGCTTTGGGGAGCGGCCCTGTGGGGAGCATCCTCATCTCCAATCCACCTCCATGGAGTGTCACGTCGCCTACAGACCACTTTCTGACCCACCCCGGACCCCCTTCCTCCCTCCTCTCTCTCCTCCCTGACTCCTGTCCCAGTCTCTGTCCTTCGTTCCCCTGCTGTCTTCCGCTTGGATTCCTCTCTCTCTGTCCCTTGGTCTCCCCCTCTCTGCCCCTGCCCCTCTCCTCTCCTTCCCTCCCGCCCCCTCTTCTGTCTGTCTCTAGGTCCCTCACCCTGCCCCGCCCCACCCTCTTCTCATCTCAATATCTCCATCTTCATCTCCATCTGAGCCTGGTGTTCTCAGGGCCTCCCCTTTTGGGGTAGAAGCCCCAACTCTCACCAAAGGCAAAGGAGCCCTGTCAGAGGTGTGCCTGCATCTTCTCTCCCAGGCCCTGTGCTTCCTGCTGTTTCTCTGTCTCTCTCGGCCAGTCAGCCTCTGACCTCGGTTTATCCAGAATATTGACAACCGCAGCAACCCATGTATTGAGCATCCACTATCTGCTAGGAGTCGCTATACTCTTCATCCCACGGAATCCTCACAACTTCAAAGAGTTAAGGTGGATCACGCCACTGGTAGGGATAAGGGAACTGAGGCCCCAGCAGGCAATATCTCAGCATCCCTACAACCTCCAGCCCCTGGGGTATCTTCTTGTCTGCCTGGGTGTCCCTGCCAGCCTCCTTCAGGGCCAGCCTGTCCCAGTACCCCTGGCACTCACCTCAAATAGGCCCTGCCGTTTGCTCATGCCGCCTCCTTCTAGGTTCCAGAAGTAGATGTGGGATTTCCCGCAGGTGATGAGCACGGTGGGGTCTGTGGGGTGGAAGGTGGCCACCAGCACGGCCTCATTGGAGCACTTTAGGGGGTGGGGGAGATTCTGAATGAGGACCTCAAAGCCATCAGGACCACGATACCCAACCCAGGAAGGACTGCCCTATACAGCTGTGTGGGCTGTGCGCTTGCACGCCCAACTTGCCTGTACCTCTCCTTTACGGGCAAACTAAAGTACAGGAAGCAGGGCCAGCCAGTGAAGCATTATTGTTTTCTTCATCAACATAATGGCAGGCACGAGAGCCCTTACTTTGTACCAAGCTCTGTGCCAAGCACTTAACATCCATCAACTCATTTAACCCCACAGCACCCTGTAAGGTAAGGCTCATTAGCACCTCCCATTACAGATGATGAAGTGAGGCTCAGAGAGGGGAATTCACTTGCCTAAGGACACACAGCCAGGTTGTGTCCAGAATCAAGTCACTGAGAGCCCAGCCTCTCAACTACTTCTCTTTCCCCAAACCATGGGCCCCAATCCTAGGTCTCTTGCCCCCAGCCCAGAATAAGCACATGACCTTGGGCAAGTAGCTCTCCCCTCTACCATGCCTCAGGTTCCTCATCTGTAAAGCAGGTTATCTCCCGGAGATGCAAGTCAAGGTCTGTCTTGGACATCGCAGGACAGCAGAACCAGCAGCCACCTTGTACCGATCCTCCTGTTGGGCCTGGTTTGCCCACCCCATATGCCAACATCAAAGCCAAATTTTCCCTACAAGGAAGATGCTACCATTATCCCCATTTTATAGATGAGGCAACTGAAGCTCCGAGAGGGCAAGCCACTTGCCCAAAGTCACACAGCCAGCAAATGGCAAAGCCAGGACTTCAACATGAGTCTGATTCCAGACTTGTGAACACTGAGATCTGGCCAATCCCACAGGGAGACCCCAAGGAGAGGGGATAAGAAGGGTTACCTCACCTTGACATCTACCACCTTGGTCTCCTTGGCCCAGTCCCACACAGAAAGCATGTGATCGTTGGACTCATCTACCGCACAGAGGAGGTTGCCCCCATTCTAGGAAGAGGAGAGAGGATGGGGGAGGGGCAGGCGGGTCAGGATCCACCCCCTCCCTCCAACACCTTGCCCACTGGGGCATTAGCTACTCAGGCCTGTTTCAAAGGCCCTGACCCAAGTCATGTGAAACACATGAAAATATACTCCCCGTCCAGGGCCACACACATTTTAAAGGCTGTTTATAATTTTCCTTTTGAAATGACTCCTCCCTAAGAATTTCCTCTAATTTCCCCTCAGCTACAATTTCTCTGCAAGTAGCCCGAGGTCAGGAATTCTTACTGAGAGCCTCTAATCTGCATTTTCCTATGGAATGACTTTTAGGGCTGTGAAGTTAAACAGTTAATAAAGTCGGGATGATGTTGCTTTTTTATACCTGTAGTTAAGTGCAGGTTAGTTTTGATTTTGCAAAGTTTTCCTTTCCCCCACATTTTGGCAACAAAATAGCTTTATTTCCCCAAAGTTCTCAAGTGTCTCCTCAGGTCTCAGAAAACCTGTGAGGTTCTTAAACTGTCTATGGGATGACAGGTTGTTTTTTATTCCCCGATCCATTGCAGCCAATACTCTGGTAAAATACAGTAAAACTGTAAAATATGATTAAAAAAAAAAAAAAAGCCCACCACTCACACACTTGGATGTTGTGTGAATGTCAAATTGCTGGACAAATTCCTAAAGGCTAACTCTCGATTTCTGTGCTTATCTCCTCCATACCTGCCAACACCCACTTAGGATGGTACTAGGAGCCAGGGCTGCCCTAGACACAGGGCTTAAAATGCCTAAGGGATAAGGACCCTTCCAGAATGAAAGGTGGTGTGAAAAAATAATGCAGAAAGCGTTAACTGACGTACAAAGGATCACTGAGGAGTTTCTCTGCGGAGCAATCAAGACATATGGTCCCCTCATAAGGGCTAATAGAGCAGGCCTGTGAGGCCACAAATGTGGGCACACAGCCTGGAGGGCCAGGGGGCGTGGCCAGCACCTGTGACGCCATGATGAAGGTGTGGCCTCCAGCCCCAAGGGGCGCCCGGGGCAGGCGAGGGATGGCACAGGACTTACAGATTTGGAAAAGCCCACACAGCACACAGCTCTGTCAAACACCCCCAGGCCCAGTACGTGTAAGGTGGAGAGGGAAACGGAGTCCCAGACGCGCACGTGGGGCGGCAGTGGCTGCAGGGAAGAGAGAGGCCGGTTACCTGGGGGGCCCAGATTCCTGACCCACCCACGACTCCATCCCAGTCTCCAGGTCCTGCTCCCTCCACTCTGTTACCTTCCCCTCCTTAGTGGTGCCTGCCACCTGTCCAGTGGCGATGGTGACCATATCAGGGTGGACAGCCAGGCTGAGGAGAGAGAGGGCAGATGGACAGGGCTCAGCAGGGGGGTGCTCACAGCACACCAGGACCCCTCCCACAGCAGGCCACAGTCGCGATGCCTGATTATTCATTCCGCAGTTTGCTTGAATGAGTTACTTAGTCAATAAACACTGATTCAGCTCTTCAGTAGCAATAAGGGTATACTCTCTGGGTACTCTGGCTCAGAAGCAAGACTCAGGCCTGCGGTCTCTAACTCAAGTGCCCAGAGGGCTCAAGCCTGTACCACAAACGGCCAGAACACACCCATTTAAAAGGGCTGTCAAAAATAAAATAAAATAAAAGGGACTTCCTTGGAGGTCCAGTGGTTAAGACTCCACGCTTCCACTGCAGGGGGCACGGGTTCGATCCCTGGTTGGGGAACTAAGAGCCCACATGCTGTGCGGTGAGGCTAAATATAAAAAAATAAAAAATAAAGGGGCTGTCACCACAGGGCTCCAACACACTGTGGGATCGTCTGGGGTGCCCACTTGAAGTTTTCAAAAGAAGTGAAAAATTCAGGCATCTGAGTGAATTCACCGACACTTGACGTATGGATAATCAATCCACATTTTTTCCCCCTGAATTCAGCCTGTTGGCCAGGGAAGGCCTGGCCCCACCCACCTCCCCTAAGAGTGTCCCAAGCAGGAAATATTTGGCATCCTCCTCCCAGGCCTCACCACTTGATGTCATCATTGTGTCCCAGGTAGTGCCGCTGCCTCTGCTCCTCCACACTGTATAGCACAGCCACAGAGGCCACGAAGTACACTATCTCCCCCGTGGGCAGCAGGTAAAGGTTGGCCCGGCAGTCTCGGCCACGGTAGCCATAGCTGGAGGTGCCCAGGGGCTGGTTAAAGAGCCTGTTTTGCATTGCATCTGCTGACTGACTCCCAGATGAAGGTCATCAGAGCTAGGTTTTCCTGTTTCCACTCTTACCCCTGTGGGAGGTTGAATGATGGTATCCCCCAAAAATATGTCCACCAAAATATTAACCCCTGGGAAGTGTGAAGGTGACCTTCCTTGGAAAAGGAGTCTTCGCAGATGTAATTAAGGATCTCAAGACGAGATCATCCTGGATTATCTGGATGGGCCCTAACTCCAGCAACAAGTGTCCTTATAAGGGACAGAGAAGAAAAGACACAGACACAGGGTGGGAGAAGGCGGTGTGAAGACAGAGATTGGAGTAAAGCAACTATAAGCCAAAGAACCCCAAGGGTTGCCAGTAGCCACCAAAAGCTGGGAGACAGACAGGGGCCTCTTCCTCATCTCTCCATGGCTCCCGCACCTGCTTCAGGTCTCTACTCAACTGTCAGCTCCTTGGAGAGGCCTTCCCAAGCCTCTCCCAAATAGTTCCCAGCTATTTAAAACTGCAAACTGGAATTCCCTGGCAGTCCAGTGGTTAGGACTCAGTGCTTTCACTTCCGCGGCCTGGGCTCAATACTTGGTTGGGGAACTAAGATCCCACAAGTCGCGCCACAGTCAAACACAAACAAACAAAAAAACTGCAAACTCACACACCCTCAACTGCCCCCATCCCCCTCCCTCTTCATAATCCTGCAGTACATTCATCAGCATCCCACACGTTATCTGTTTAATTTATTTTGTGTCTCCCGAACTACAGTGTCTGCTCCAGGGGGGCAGGGACCTCTGTCCATTTTGTTAACTGATGTACCCCTTGTGACCAGATCAGGGCCTGGTACACAGCAGACATGAGTTCAATATTTGTTGAAGGAATGTGACCCTCCTCTGTTCAGAACTTTCTGTGGCTCCCCAGTTCCCCCTAAGACAAAGCCCAAGCTCCTCCACTGGCCTGGTTTGCCCCTCCCTGGCCTTAGCAGGGCTTCTGCCCTCCTTTGCTCTCTGACCTTGGAGTTTCTCAAAACACTAAGATCACTACTGTCACCCAGGTCTTGGCACTAACCTTCCCCTTTGTCTAGCACAAGCTACCTGCCACCCTTCTCAGTTGCCCTGTCCTCAGATCAAGCTTCAGGCTCTCTTCCTCGGCTAGATTCATCCCACTTATCTGATCAATTTGTTAACGTCACCTATTCCTTAATGAGACTATCAGTTCCACAGTGGCCAAGACTGGGCTGTTTTGTTCTCTTCTACAACTCCTCCTCTGAGAAGCCTTCCCTGATGCCCAGGCTGGGTCAGCTGCCCTCTCTGGGTTCTCCCATCCCAGCCTGAGTTGTCATTGTCACGGATTCTGTCCCCACACTGGACTGTGATTTGGGGACTGTTGGAACCCAGCCCTTAGCCCCAGAATGTTCAGGAAACATTTGAATGAATGTCGATATGTGTATCCCGACCCCACAGAAACTGCTTCACCCTGCAGCCATTTGGGGCTGGGGAATGAGGCCTATACTGACTGTTGCTATCTCAATTGCTTTTCTTTTGATGCTCACTTATCAAGGCCAGCTTGACATGACAGCATGGTATTCTTTGACTCCCACGAATATTTCCAGCTGCCTTAAAGAGGCTCTGGGCTCCCACATTCCTCCCTCCTCCAGAGCAGAAACCAAGGCCAAGAGAGGAAGACAGGGACTGGGTCCCTAAGATGCTGATCCCAAGCCCCAGTCTGCATTTTGGGAAAAGCCTGGGGCTCAGAATCAGAGCTCTTGCCTCAGATCTGCTGACTCCCTAGAACAGGGCTTGATATCCCCTCTCTTTTTTTTTAAAATTTTATTTTATTTATTTTTTTATATAGCAGGTTCTTATTAGTTATCTATTTTATACATATTAGTCTATATATGTCAATCCCAATCTCCCAATTCATCCCACCAGCCCCCTCCCCCCTTGGTGTCCATATGTTTGTTCTCTACGTCTGTGTCTCTATTTCTGCCCTGCAAACCGGTTCATCTATACCATTTTTCTAGGTTCCACATATATACGTTAATATATTTGTTTTTCTTCCTGCTTGGTCCCCTCTCTTGACCTCAGTTTCCTCATCTGGAAAGAAAGGGTAATAGTTCCCAACCTGCAGGCCTCAGAGAGCTCTCGGAGGCCACTTGTTGTAAAAATATATTCTCAATCCTACAAAAGAAAAGGATCATATTATTCAACGTATTTATACTTGAAAGAGCTTTGAACAGTGCCTGGCATATAATAAGTGCTCAATAATGATTAGTTATTATTTTAATCAATCTCTGTTTATGGGGCCCATATGATGAGCACATTGTTTCACAGCCTTATGAATCTGAGATCACGACACCCATTTTTCAGAGGAGGCAACTGAGGCACAGAAGGGCATGGTGACTTGTCCAGGGTCACGTAGCCAGCCAGAGGCTGGGCTGGGGTTTCAACCCATTTCTGCCAGGCTCCAAAGACAGGGTTCTTAACCATTATCAACTTCTTCCGTTTCTCAAATACACCAAGCTCACTCTGACCGCAGAGCCCTTAGACCTGCCGTGCCCTCTGTTCTTCCTAGGCTGGCCCCTGAATGTCCGATTCTCAGCTCAAATGCCCTCTCCTCAGAGAAACCCAGTTACTCCTCTCACTTGAGCTTAGTTTACTGTATTCCCAGACTGTGTGAGCTCAGGGAACACAGCCCACATGTAGACGAGGATCCGACAGATGGAGGGCGCTCAGCAAACATTTGCTCCTTGAATGAATCATAAAAGGTCATGTCAGCTAACCTGCCTTCCTCTGCTCCCTCCAGACTCCAGTTCTTCCTGACCCCTAAAGCCACAGAGGCCTGGAAAGTCCCACCTTCAGTACAAAGACCCTCCCTCCAGCTGAAGTCCCACACCAGAAAGGCTCTGGTCCCTTCCAGGCTGGGGGCGGGTGGGTTGGGAGAAGTGGGAGGAAGAGATTAAAGCAAAAGGATACACCCAGTCCAGCTTGAGACGGCGGGAAGGCAGCTCGGAGCGTGTATCCAGGCTGTAGCTGGGTGCCAGCTCGTCGGGGATCAGCATGAGCACAGGGCGGCCCCTCAGGAACATTTTCACGGAGCCCTCCTCTGCCAGAACACCCCAGAGGTCAGGTGCTGACACCAGCCCCCAACCCTATTTCCTTTCCCCTTCCGACTTCACTTTTTTACTTTTTTAATTAGCAGAGGCGGGGAAAATGAGGCCAAAGAGGCAAAGGCCCAGCCAGTAGCCAGGCTTCCTGACCTCCAGCTCTGGCTTCTCACCCCAGGAAGCCCCACCCATTCTCCCTACTTACCCATGCTGAAGATAACTTCTTTGGTTTTGCTGTCAGGAAAGAGAAAAAAAAAAAAAGAAAAGAAAAGAAAAGAAAGAAAGCCCTAATTAGCAGGCAAGTCAGAAATTGGGAGAAACCACTTCCCCACCCCAGCGCTCCCCGGAGGTATTTGATGAAAAATGGGGGCCGAGTAAGGAGCGGAGCGCTGCCTCTCTGCAGGCCGTGTGCTTTGCTCGGTTGATCTTGCAGAGCCTAAGACACAGGCCCAGAGAGGCAGTGATCGCCAAAGATCAAACAGCACGAAGTGGCAGGGACGCGATCCTGAAAGAGGAGCGTCACAGGTACCCCTCCCACCTAATCAGCACGGTTCTCCCAACGCTCCCCACCCCCAGTCCCACAGAGCCCCAAACTTCAAGCAGAGAGGGAAGAGGTGAGGGTTTAAGGGAAGGGGCGTGTCTCCAACTCCCTTTGCTGACGGAAGGTGGTGATGCCCGCGGGTCTGGGTCCCCGGAGAAGGGGGAAACCTGGGATCCAGATCCCGGTAGCGCGAGGAGGAGGGGGGTGTGCGAGAGAGTCTCACCCAGCTCCAAAGCTACTCATGGCGGCGGCTGGCGAAGCTTCGGGGCCGGGGGTGGAGCCGGGACCGGCTCCGCCGCTTCCGGCCCTGGGAGGCGCCCACGCCGCCGCGCCCTGCCCCGCCCTCCACTGCCAACCCCGTAGCCGGAGGGTCACACTGGGTCTCAGGTCCCTGGCTGTGGGTCCTGATACCAGGCTCTTTTTTGGGGGGAGGGAGAGTGTTTTTTGAGAACATGGACTCGGGGACGTGTCTGCCTGAGTTCAAACCCCAGCTCTGCCAGTTCCTAGCAGTGTGGACAAGTTGCCAAACCTCTTGCCTCGATTTCTTCACTTTTAAATTGGGGATAATAAAAATACATACCTCCCGGGTGATTGCGAAGCTTAAATTAGTTAATTCATGTAACATGCCTTGCGTGGTGCCTGGCACATAGCTTCTGTACGTGTTTGCCATTATTTCAGTGAGGTTGAAATGTGTGATTTTTGACTCTGGTCCTGCCTTAGTCTGGTCCTGCCTTAGTCCGGACCCGCCAAGCCCTGACCACGCCCACTGCATCAGGACTCCACACTCAGGTTTTTACACCGCCCAGACCTTCAGTGTGGCCCGGGCTCTGGGAACTTGACCACGCCCAACATTCTGATCATACACACCTCTCCTTCCGATCCTGCCCCTGAACTGACAGCTCTCCATGGAACCGCCTACCCTCCTCAGGTCCGGTTAAACTTCAGACCATGACCACTTTCACCTAGAGTCCCTTCAAGCCTACTGATATCTGCCCACGCCCACATATGACCACGCCCAACTTTCAAACCACGCCCATTTCCACCTGGCAGCGCCCCAGGCTCCCCGCCGCCCAGCTTCTTGCATCGGACACTACGGCACCTGGTCTTAGCCCATTACCCCCACCCCAGGTTCTGATTCTGCCCTGGCTAACCCTCTGGCCACACCCTCAAATTCCAATCACTTCCCTCCCTCTGATTACCCCATTTCCTGCAGAAACTCCTCTGAGGGTCCTGCCCTGGCTACATCTCTGAGACTCAATGGGGACTCTCCCCTTTACCTTAATAGCCACGCCCACAAACCTGGCTCCTCCCTAACTTCTGCTCCGGCTCATCCAAGAGACGCTAATCATCCACGTCTCCTAGGTTCTAGTCCAGCCCCTTAATGCTTTGACCACGCCGCTCCGTGTTGGTTCCGCGTTTCCATGCCTCGCAGTTCAACCACGCTATCTCAAGATTGGTCTCTCCGAGCCTCCGGCACTGTTTCCGCATTCTGAACTAGATGACCGCCCTTTAGGTTATCAACTCGTGGCCTGGGGCATCACCCTAAATTCCCCATCCTTTTCCAAGCCTAACTGGGGTCCTGGCCCCACCCGTTGTGTCACGACCCCGCTTCGGACACCTACCCTTCCTTTTTGGCGCTACAATTGCTGCTAGAGGATGTGGTGCGGCTGCGGGGGTCCTCGCGGCGCACTGAGGCGAGGCGCTCTGGTGACAAGTAGCGGCGGGCACTGCGAATGGAGAGCACGTAGGTAGGGGCAGAGCCCGCGAGGCCAGCAGGCGAGTGCCGGAGGCAAGAACTTCCCCAGACCTTCCAC
Source organism: Pseudorca crassidens (assembly GCF_039906515.1). NCBI lineage: Eukaryota > Metazoa > Chordata > Mammalia > Artiodactyla > Delphinidae > Pseudorca > Pseudorca crassidens. The sequence goes on along the minus strand of NC_090315.1, from coordinate 10,997,847 downwards.
TGCTGGTGTTCGGACATATGAGTCCATCCGTTTCCACATAAACAGCCTCCGAGGTCTTGAAGGAAACTGGGGATCCTGGCTTCCGTGACTTACCTGCGCCCGGAGGTCGCCTCCTTTTTGGGGGAGGATGGGGACGTGGCATAGCCGCCCACGCGCCGCGGGGGTCCCGAGCCATTGAGGGGCGTCCTAGTGGGAAGGCCTTTCAAGAGCTGACACACTAGAGGAATGGGGTTAGAGGACAGAAGGGGGTGAGTGTGAGGTCCTGGCCCCAGTCCCTCCCATCTCACCCCTCCAGTTTAGTGAAGATACCCGAAGCTGTGGTGCCTAGGCGCGGAGGCGCCCGGCCCTTGGGAGTGCCCCGCGCACGCAGAGCAGCGCCTTGCTCCTCGCATGCCCGCAGGCGACGCAGCGCGTCAGCCAGCGCGGCCTTTAGGACCGCCAGCTCGTCTTCCTGCAGCTGCAGCCGCTGCTCCAGCGCCGACACGCGGTCGTCCACCTCCATCCCGCTCGTGCCCGACAAATTGTCATCTGGAAGGCAAGGGAGCGCTGGCTGCGGGGGGCCACCCAGGAGCTACAACGCCCGAGGTGAGACGTCCCTCCAGCCTTCCCTGGTCTAATCCTGGGGCCAGCCACGCCCCCTTCCTCTCCAGTAACCTGGGGCTGGGACGCTTGGATGTGGGCCAAGAAAAGGGGAAGGAAATCCCCATAGCTCTCAGCCCTTGTCCGCACACTCCTCTCTGCTGCAGCGCCCTGGAGGCGTGACCTTAGGGAAGTCCCTTCCTCTCTAACCTTCTAAGAGACTACGAATCAGGAGCCTCTCGACTCTGGTTTTAAGATTCTATGACTAAGATGCTAAATACATATGAGTCATATCAACATTTTAAGGATGACACCAACTTTTCGCTAGTGAAACCAACATTCTAGAATTGATTTTCAATATTCTCTGACAAATATCAAGATTTTATCGCGGGTACTAACATTCCCTCTCTGTTTCTAAGACTTTCCAAGCCATAAAGGTCGTGCCTGGTCCCTCGCCTTCGCATTCCCTCCCCACCTAGGGGTTCGATACACGAGCCTGCTGCAAGGACAGAGTTTCTGCGGCCCCTGGCGGCAGATTTGGGAGTTGCAGGCAGCGCATCCAAGACCCGAGACCCACGGAAGAGAGATACCCGCGGGGATCTGACACCCAAGCTTTCTTCCCCGACCCGAGCTTCTCCCGTCTATTCCCCTCCTTTATTTGGCTTATGTACCCCATGCCCCTGATTCGGCTCTCCCTCTCCCCTCTAGGCCATGGGTGCAACCGAATAACTCCTCCATCTCCCGCGGGGGCCCCCCCTCGCCCATTTTTCCCGAAGTGGGAGGGGCAGAGGACCAAGGTGGTCCCCCCTCCCCCCTCCCTCCCAGACCACTCATACCCAGACTCATTGCTGGCAATAACCAAGAAAGCCCTGGCTCCCAGTCGGGTAGAAGTAAGGTTGGTACCATTAACAGGAACCGGGCGTGGAAGTAGAACCTGCCATCCCCTGTCCGTAGGCCGCCCCGCCCGTCCGCTGGGCTCCGCAGTGCAGCCGTCTATCCCGTCCCTCCCTCCCCTCCACCCCCCGCAGCCCAATCGCCTGCCTGGCCTTGCCCGCCCTGCCCCCCACCCAGCTCCTCTCTGGTCGGGTGCCTGGACCTGCATTGGAAGGTGGGGGCCTCCCGAGGTCTGAGGGAGAGAGCTGTCAGGACTTGGAACTCATAAGAGGAGGAATCTCAGGGTCCTGTTGGCAAAACGTTTTGCAAAAGAGGAAACTAAGGACGGAGGTTGGGGAGTGTGCAGAGATCACCAAAGGTCAAACAGCCAATAGGTGAGGTGCAGGAGGGCCTGGTCACCTCCTTGTGACAAGACCCCTCTTGCCTACCATTAATAATACTACCCCCCCAAATGAGATCTGTTATAGGGAGCTTACACGTGGCAGGCACTCTTCTTGCAAAACACTTAGCACCTCACCTAGCTCTGGTTATGTGCTCAGTAAATCCAGAATATAATTAACTGTTATATGGTACCCAGTGCTCCCAGCAACTCTAGCAGCTGTAGTATTATACCCATTTTAGGAGGCAAGAAGGTGGAAGGGGACTGAGACCTAGAGAGATGAAGGTGCTTGTGCATGGACACACAGCCTTTCAGCAGCAGAACAGGTACATGACCCCAGGCTTAGGCACCCTGTCAGCCTGCCTCTTAGAGGGGCAGAGGAGACAAAATAAGCATTCTGGAGCTCTGCCAACTCCAGTGGTCCCTGACACTGTGCTGTGTGCCCAGGGCAGTGAGCCTCCAAATGGAAGACAGTTCCTTCTCAGGGCCCCTGAGTGAAATGGGGGAGCTTTCACCTTGGCCCTTCAACCCCCATCCAGAGAGCCAGCTGCATTCTGAGGCCTTGGCCTGCCCACCCCCCACCCACCATGACTCAAGTCCTCCGCTCCCTCCTGACCATTCCCCCACCTTCGGCATTTTTGCCCGGAAACCAGCCCCCACTTCCCACTTCTCCCATCCCTCCCTCCTCCCCTCTGCCTCCAGCTTCCCTCATCTGGGCCTGACACCCACAGTGACCTTTCTTGTATTGTACCCATTTGTCTAGGGAGAAGGGATGAGTCCTAACGGGTGGGAGGGGCGGGGCCTGAGGATTTGGGGGGGTATAGTCGAAGCAAAGTCCTCTGGTCATCCTACCCAGTCCCACATCCAGCCCACAAGCCAACACCAAATACCACTCTCCCCCTAATCTGTCCCTCTGCTAGGGAGAAGGGGGAGGGTTCCAGAGGACTGAGAGGGGATAGGGAACGCAGAGTTCCAGACCTCCAGGCCTCCCCCGCTTCTGCCCCAAGCTCCTGAGGTTCTGCTCCTTTCTCTCAGTTCAGACACCTCCGAAAAAGGGGAGGGTTGAAGAGGGTGGGGGACTAGGATCAGGGCTTTGGGGATCAGGGAGCTTGCTCTAGGGTCAGGGTCCTGCTAGGGGAGAAAGGAGAATCTTCAGCAAGGGGCCAGGATGGGGACTTGGAAGGAGGAGATTGGGGCAGGAGGAGATAGGTCCAGCCCTGGGCGGGGCCAGGGTCGGAACTGAGGAGGGGTCTCACCGTTGCAGTATTGAAGCAGGGAGGATGTGTCGTAGAGGCCGCAGAAGGCCGGGCCGCGCTCCGCCATCGCCCCGCCACAGCCACCGCCAGCCCCCCCGGCCCCAGCTCGGGCCTGGGCTCCCCCCCCAGGTCCTGCCTCCCGTTGCCATAGCAACGCCCTTCGTTCCAGCATCCCCGGCTCGGCCTGCCCGGCATCAGGCGGCCGACGCCGGGCCTGGCACCGGGGTCATCCCCCAGGATGCTCAGAACGGGGGGGGGGGGGGTCGGAACACCCCCTGCCAGGACCCCCAACACAATCTTCGGGCCGGGATTGGCTGACCCGAGATCCCCCTCGGTACTGTCTGGTCCCGCCCACAACAGGCGTGTATTCTCTTTAGACACCCCCGCCTGTTCAGGACCAATGAGAGCCTGTCGCGCAGTCCCCCTCCGCCAATAGGGGTGCAGAAGGTTTGGAAGGGGCAGGGCCTTCTCTGCTTTTCAGCCCGAAGCATAGCCCCCGGCTCTTAGAGGAAGATAGGGTGGAAGAAGACACTCCACACCCCGCAAACCTCCCTAATCTTTTATTGGATTTTCGAGAAGCCACCTTGCAAGACTAGAGCCTGACCCTAGAGTCTCAAATCCGCCCAGATATCCACTAGCTCCGCCCTGGAACTCTTATTCTAGCTCATTTCTTAGAACTCTTGTTTATTCTATCTACGCCCGCCCCCAGGGCTCTTAACTCCACCCCCAGAATCCTGAGGGGGGAGTTAAAGTTCTATTCCCGCCCCCAGAGCTTTTGGCACCGCCCCCTAAGCATCTCAGGGCGATGGTGCTTGGCCCAGAGCCCTTGACTCGGCCTCCTGATAGGATTGGCTCCGCCCCTTAAGTTTATACCCCTACCCCCAAGTCTGTTAGTCCCTCCCTAACCTTTCCTTCCACTTTCCTATTGGCCGCCCCAGGCCCTTAGCTCCTCCCCTATAGCGTTCATCTCCCATAACCTTGTTATCCAGTCCGGGTTTTGACAAAGGCCCAGCTGTGATGCCTGGATGGCTGGCGGTGTCAGTCGGAGGCGGCTCCGAAGTTGGGGGGAGAGGGGAGGGTAGAAACGCTGACAATGGACTTAAAGAATACTGGATCACCTTCTCCAAGTCTCCATTGAGGGTCAGCACCTAGAAATGACCCAGAATATGCTTTATAGCGGTGGGAAGTGAGCCCAAAGCAGAAGAGATTTGCCTCTGGATGGACACAGCAGGCCTTGGAAGCCCAGGGCTTTGGAACCAAATTGGCCTGGGTTTGAATCCTGACTCCACCAGTTTCTGATTGTGACCTTGAGCCTCAGTTTCCACATCTGGAAAGTGGGGGGTCATATCGTGCCTACTTCTTTCATTCATTTGAAAGTTTGGGGACTTTCCTGGTGGCGCAGTGATTGAGAATCCGCCTGCCAATGCAGGGGTCACGTGTTCGATCCCTGGTCCGGGAAGATCGCACATGCCATGGAGCAGCTAAGCCAGCGTGCCACAACTACTGAGCTTGTGCTCTAGAGACTGCGAGCCACAACTACTGAGCCTGCATGCCACAACTACTGAAGTCCACGCACCTACAACCTCGCAACAAAAGAAGCCACTGCCAGGAGAAGCCCTCGCACCGCAACGAAGAGTAGCCCCTGCTCTCCGCAGCTAGAGAAAGCCTGCGTGCAGCAACGAAGACCCAACGCAGACAAAAATAAATAATAAATAAATAAATAAATAAATAAATATGTTTACTGAGTGCCTATTATGTGCCAAGCTCTGTTCTAAGTGCTGGAGTTTCAGTGATAAGCAAGTCAGCCCCAGAGTTTGCCCTCGTGGTCTGTGCAGCTTGCGGAGGAAGTAAACCACAATACAGAAAACAAGTAAATAGTAATAGCTAACATTTATTGAGCACTTACTATGTGCCAAGCACTCAGTTATTTTCATCACCATTTTACAGATAAAGAAACAGGCACAGAGCTCATAAGATAATTTCAGGTCCTGGCATTACAGAGATAAGATAGAGTGATATGGTCAGGGATGGGAGGGTGAGGCTAATTTAGAGAGAGTGGGGCCAGCGAAAGTCTTTCTGAGGAAGTGACATTTGAGCTGAGATGTAAATGACAAGAAGAAAGCAGTCACACAAGGTGGGGTGGGGGTGGGGGTAGGAAGTAGCTTCCCACGTAGAGGGAAGAGTAAGTGCAAAGGTCCAGAGGTAAGTATGAGTTTGGCATATTCCTGGGGCAACAAGAAGACCGGTGAGGATGGAGCTGTGGAGGAGGAGGAGAGCAGGAGGTAGATGAGGTCAGGGAGGTAATGGGCCTGCAGATCTTGCAGGACCTCGAAGATTGTGGGCAGATGTTGGCGGTTTGTCACTGTATCCTCCATAAGCCCTAGTGAGGCCACCTATGTAAATCACACATGAGAACAGTGCCTGGCACACAGTAGGCACACATAAATGACAGCAACCCCTATTCATTTCTCAGTGAAACCTACTATATAAGATCAATAACGGGTTCCAAGTGATGACCAAAATAGACGTGGGCCATTATCCTTCTACGATCACAGCTAACTGTGTCACTGACAGAAACAATGCAGGAACTCAGATTTCCTGCTTCCCAAACACCCATTTCTCCCACCCTCCACCTCCCTAAGCTCCAATTCTAGGAGAGGGGAAATCAGACTCCTACATACAGAACAGTGTGCAGCAGGCTGCAATGTGCTAAGGGCTGTTACCGGAGCGTCCCCAGAGGCCTGTGGGAGCCCAAGGGAGTTCAGATCCTGAAGGCTCTTGTGTGTTGGGGGTGGGAAGTGCAACCAGGTTGTGAATGAAGGAACCACAGCGGGAGGAGTTTAGGCTGGTGGGTTGTTGGGGCAGGTGACACACAAAGATGAGTCAGTCCTTGCTCTGTGTGCATACAGTGACCTTGGCCCAATAGCTTGGCTTTTCCTTCTCTGCCAAATGGGAGTCATCCCACCACCCACTTCCCAGGGGAGAAGAGCAGGTTCAGTGAGCTCATGCCTGTTAAGTGCTGCTCGGCACAGTGGGTTTTGGGTAAGGCTAATAGAGCTAGTTTTATTACAAGTGCTTTCTCAGATAGATGTTAAAGGCCCCGGGTGACAGGAGGGGGGAGGGGGCAGCTTTGCCAGGGGGCTGGGAGCAGGGCTCACCGTCATGCTTTGTCTTTTCTCTCTGCCTCTAGGTTTCCTTCTCTCTCTTCTAGGTTTCCAGCTGCTTTTCTCTCTCATCTCTGTCTCTCTTTATGTCTCCGTCTGGAAATTGGGTCCTTGATGTATCACTTATGAGCTAAGTCACCTTGAGCAAGTTACTGCCTCTCTCTGAGCCTCAGTTTCTTCTTCTGGAAAATGGAAATGAAAATGCCTCTGTTACAGGTCTGTTATGAGGATCAAGTGAGATACGTATATGTAAAATGCCCAATATATGGTACAATCATTATTATTCATTAGCCTGATTTGGGACTGATTTTTTCTCAGCCTCTTTTTTTTTTTTTTTTTTTTTTGACCATGCCGCGTGGCATGCAGGATCTTAGTTCCCCGGACAGGGATCGAACCCATAGCCCCTGCAGTGGAAGTATGGAGTCTTAACCACTGGACTGCCAGGGAAGTCCTTTCCTCTGTCTTTCTGACTCTTTCTTTCTTTGTGTTTCTCTTTCTACCTCTCCTTCTGTTAGTCTGTCTCCCTAAGTCTATACCTGGGCTGGGAGCTCCATGAGGGCAGGGCAAGGGCTATCTTGGCCATCCAGGCCCCCAGCATCACCAAGCCCAGGGCCTGATATATAACAAGTACCCAATAAAGTAAACTGAATCCAGCTCTGTGCCGAACCCGTGTTGGGTGATGCTGGGGACCCAGTAGTGACTGAGACAGCCCCAGCCCTGCCCTCGCAGAGCTCATGGTTCAGGAGAAGAAATCATTATTTGTTGAGTGACTGAGCTAATTTTGAGGTGGGCTTGGAAGACTTGACCAAAATTGTGTGGAAGTATGTGAGGCGGAAAAAACTGCTGGAACCGAGGTTGGGGGGCTGGAAAGGGTTTGAAGAGTCGGGAAGTGATGGAGAGAAGGCTGGAGAGCTCAGCAAAGGCCTGGAAGGCTGTGAGAGGAGCCTGAGGGAGCCATGGCAGGTTCTGAGCAGGAGAGGGACAGGGACAGGTTTGTGCTTTAGCAGGACCACTCTCACTGCCTGGCTGCTCTGGGGAGGTTGGGGGATGGATGGAAAGGAGAGGGACACGACTGGGGCAGCAGAACAGGGAGAGAAGGGTCCTGGATCAGAGTAGGGGCTGGGAGGAGAGGGAGGAAGAGCCAGATTCTAAATACCAGGAAAGGGGACTTCTCTGGCGGTCCAGTGGTTAGGACTCCACGCTTTCACTGCCGAGGGCACGGGTTCGATCCCTGGTCGGAGAGCTAAGATCCCACAAGTCGCATGGTGTGGCCAAAAAATAAAATTAAAATTAAATAATATAATATAAAACAAAGTAAGTACAAACCAGGAGGAAAATGCCAGCCTGCTCTCCATGACGCTAGAAAATGGGCTTGAGGGATGGCCCACCACCACCAGGGGGCAGCCAGGGCTCCAGGTTTGAATGTCTCAGAGGCTCCTCCCAGGGGCAGGGAGCATTGCTCCTTGATCTGGAGGTGGTGGCAGGTGGGAGCTGTCTTTGGGGCCCCAGCGGAGAGCCCCTCTGCTCTCCTGCCCTCCCATCCTGGCCTCTTGGTTCCCTGGAGCCCTCAGTCCACCAGCAAGAGATTATGTCAACACAGCCCCGCTGCTTCTGCCCGGGACAATATTTGCCCTCAGGATCTGGGAAGGTTGCTATGGAGACTGGGGACGTGCTGCAGGAGGGTGGGGGGCAGTGAGGGGGGAGAGGCAGGGTCAGGGGAAGCACCCCCCCTCCTGGAAGAGGGTGAAGGGAGCCAGGCCTCATCTCTGTCTCATCTCTATCTGATTGTGTCTTTGAGAGTTTATCCCCATCCTCATTTATCTGTGTTCCAAGTCTCTCTGTCTCTCTGGACCGTTTCTTCATCTCTGTCTCTGATTATCGCTCTGATACCTGTCTCTGGGTCTCTGTCTCTCAGATCTCCTCTCTCTGAGTCTCTTTCTCTGTCCTTTTACTCTCTCTCTCTCTCTCTCTCTTTAGGTTCCCATCCCTAGGTTTCTCCACGTCTCTGTGTCTCTCTTGGTATTATGTCTCTATGTCTCGGTCTCTCTTCGGGTCTTGTCTCTGTCTTTCTGGGTCTCATGTCCTTCTTTGTCTCTGTCTCTCTCTTGAGTCCCATGTTTTTTGTGTTGGTCTCTCTAGGCCCCCATCTCTGGATCTCTGTCTCTGGGTTCCTGTCTTTCTCTGGATCCTATGTATGTGTGTGTGTGTCTCTCTCTGGGTTTCTGTCTTTCAGGCCTTGTCTCTCCGCAGTCCCCAGGGGGCCATCTTGGCCTCCCATTTCTGGCCTCAGTCCCTATGGGGCCCCCCTCTCCCCATCTCTCTCTGCCTCATTTCTCCTGCACCATCTGCCGGCACTCCAGGCCCCTGCCTGCTCCCCACAGGCTCTTCTTGGCCAGGCAGCCCCATGGGGGGAGGCACAGGTCCCCCAGCTTCATCCTGAGGTGGGGGGAGCACTGCCTGGTCAGGCCTGGGGTGGAGGGAACAACAGCCTGGAGACCCGGGACCAGGGGACATGGAGAGAGAAAAACAGACAGACACCCTGAGAGGAGATAGGAAAAGAGGGATGAGAAAGGAGAAAGCTTCAAGACAGGCAAGAAGAGACTGACCTGGAGAATGGAGTGAGCAAGAGAGATGAGGAGGGGGCGAAAGGGAACCTGGAGGGAAGAGAAAAGACAGTCTAGCCGACAAGAGCAGAAGACAGACAAACTGAGTGCGGGCTTAGAGGAAAGGAGAAAGGAGACATTCAGACCGAGGAGAGAGGAGATGGCGTGGAGAGAGATGGATGATAGAGAGAGAAGAACAGGGGGACAGGGCAGGGCTGCTTCTCTGCCTGCAGCTTCCAGAAGCGCTGAGCGTGGGGATGGGGGAGGGCCCCTGTGGCCACCCCTGTGGCCCTGGTGCCTCCTCCCCAGACCCTGGGAGACTGTAAAAGCCCTCAGGAGGGCTGAGATGGGCAGGGGTCCAGTCGGGGACCCAGGCATCACCCCTCCTGTCCTTCACGCCCACTCCCCACCCAGTGCTCTGTTCTGCCCTGTGCTTTCCCAGAGGGACTTGATGAGGGAGGGGCGAGGGGCTCTGAGCCCTGCTGCTCATCTCCCGGCTCCTGCCTTGGTTATCTTTCCTCAGGGTCCCCGTCTTTCAGGCTCTCTCTCCCTCCAACCCTCCCCATCTCCATCTTCCAATTTGTATCTATTCTCTCTGTCTTTCTCCCTCTCTTGGTCCCTGTTTTCTCTCCCCTGTTTTGTTTTGTTCTCTCTCTCTCTCTCTCTCTCTCTCTCTCTCTCTCTCTCTCTCTCTCTCTCTCTCTCGGTATTTCTCTCTACTTTTTTGTCCTTTTCTATTTCTTTCTCACTATCTGTCTCTCTTAGTCTCTGTCGTCTCTGCCTCTTCCTGTCTCTGCCTTTCTCTGCCTGTCTCTGGTTTTTCTTGGTCCTTGGTTTCTTTTCCTGTCTCTCTCACCACCTCAGTTCCTCTCCCCTGCTTCCCCCTCCTGCCCCCAGCCTCTCTCCTCCCACTTTCCAGCCTCCCCCCACCTTCCCATCCCTAGCAAGTGACCCCCAGGCCCTCTTGAGGCCAAGAAGAGACTCCCTCCCAACTCCAGCCTCTTCCCGAGGTGCCGGGCAATCTCAGACCCCTCCCCTCTCCACTTCAACTGAGCCTTTCCCAGGACCCAGAGGACGCCAGGAATGTGGGGCAGAGAGCAGGGAGGCCAGCTGGAGGTCAGGAAGCCAGGACCCACCCATGTCAACCCCCCTCCCCCAGACTGGTCTCCTTTTAGCCTCTGGTGCTGGATCTCACGCCACCCTTACTCCCTGCCCCTCCCGGGGCCTCTGGGCCTCAGTTTCTCCTCTGCAAAATGGGCAGGCTCACCTCTGTCCCATTTACCTCACAGCTCCCCAGGGAGTGTGTGCTCGTGAATGTTACTAGTATGATTAACGTGCAGGAATTGGTGATTTGTATTAAAGGGGGAAGCGAGTGCTGAGAGCCGGGACGCAGTTTCTAAGCCAAATATTCTCCGCATTTCAGAGCAACGGAAAAGACTGAAAGTGGAGATTGTGAGGGGGCGTGCGATTCAGTGGTGACTGTGACCAGATCACGTGAGGCTATGGGTTCGTGTGTGATCATGGGATGATGATGTGTGATCCTGTGGAAAACTGTGTGACTGTGTGTGACTTGTGAGTGCAGGTGAGGCTGTGATGGAGCGTTGTATGTTTGTATGACCTTAGCACTGGATGTGACTGAGGATGACAGTGTGACAATGTGACACCAGGAGCTCATGAGAGTGTGCCTTAGTGACACTGGGGGAATGTGTGTTGTTGGAATATGACTGTGGACTCTGTAGGTGATTATGTGAAGTGTGTGACTCGATGTGTGAGCGTGTTAATGGGTGGAGTTGTGTAACATTGTGTGTTACCTTCAGATCACGTCATTAAAGGATTGCATGACTGCGTGAGGAACCATATAACTGTCTGCTTTTATTTCGTCAACCATCATCCTTTGAGCCTCTGCTCTATGCCCCAACCTGTGCTGAGTGATGCTGGGGACCCAGTGGTGACTGAGATGCCCTGGCCCTGTCCTCAAGGGGCACACAGGCCAGTGAGGGGAGACAGACAGTGTTTGTGATGTGACCTAGTGATGGTGTGAATGTGTGTGTGATGGACACTGTATCATTGGGACTGTGGGAAGCTGTGATTGTGTTTCCGTGTGAGCAGAGGAGTCCACGCCCCAGGTATGTGGCTGTGTCACTGCGAATGACTGTTAGCCTGTGGGGGAGAGACTTTGGGTCTCTGGGTGTGACGCTGGATTGTAGGACTGTGAATGAACATGAAGAACATGTTCTGTGAGGAACAGTGTGTGAGATTCTGTGTCATGCCTCCCTGCGGCTGGGTGTATGGGATTGTGCGTGACACTGTGTGTGACTGCGACTCCGTGTGCAGTGGCTGAGTGGGGCGGGTGGGACAGTGTGAGAGGCTGTGCACCCTGGGAGGGGGGGTCCTCAGGATGATGACAGTGACTGTTCTCCCACGTGACCCTTGGCTGTGAGTGGCTGTGACACTCACATGCAACTGGCCCCCTGTGCTGGGTCTCTGCCCCGAGCTCCCCCTTCCTGTTCCTTGGCCCGCCCTGGCCCCGCCCCCTCCCACCACCCTAGGCTGTCACCTCTTCCAGAGCCCAGGCGAGGCAGTGGAGGCAGCAGCGTCAGAAGCAAGGGATCGAGAGGAGGGCTGGGGACAGGTGAGGGCTCCCCCCATCCCAGTCCGTTCCCCCTGCCACACGTCCCCCTCAAGCCTCTGGGCCCCTCTTTCTGCATTTCTTAGTCTGTGCTTTTGTCCCTCCGCCCCTCTGTGCCCACAGTCTATATCCTCCTTCTATCTGTCTCTCAGCATCTCTGTCTCCATGTCTCACAGTCTCTGTTTAGCCTCTAGATAGCTCTGTATCTCTGCCTCTTTCTCCCATTCTCTGTCTCTCTCCACGTCTCTATCTCCTCTTTGTCTCCTAGCCCACATTTTTGTCTCTGTCTTCCTCTGCCTTTTGGTTTCTGGTCTCTTGCTGTGTGTCTCATCCTGTCTGTCGCTGTGTCTCTCAGTCTCTATATTTGTCTCATGTCTCTGTGACTCTGTGTCTTTCTGGGGCTCCAGCCGAGATCCTCCTTGCTTTCCCCTTTCCCTACATGGTGCCGGCTGTGGGGTGTTGGGGGTTAGACCGATTTCCAGGCATCTGGACCCCTGCAGACCTAAGAGGGTCTGATGCCTCTCTGGTCCCTAGGAGACGATTGTCCCGCTGACTCTGGGTTTTATCCACAGTAGGGAAAGTTTGATACGGTCGGGTTCCTATCCGCGATTTGAAAACCCTTTGGGAGAGTGGGAACTTCAAGAGTCATTTCAAGCTCCGTGCCCGCCTCTCCAAGGTGGTGTCCAGGTTCCCCGGAGTCTCTAGGTCTATACTCCGGGTGACACTGGCGCTTTTGCCCAGCGCGGCTCTAAGGCAACCGCACTCTCAGCAAACACCCCCCTTCTACCGCCGCTGCCCCAGAAACAGCCGGGAGCGGGCCCGGGAGTCAGGTGTTGGATCTCGGTCTCCGCCCACTCCTCACCACTCCCGCCCCCCGCCCCAAATCACCACTCTTGGGGGAGGGGGCGCTGCCTCCGGGTACTTGAATCCCTCTGCGTGGTGGCGCTGGGGCTGGGGGAGGGGGGCGGCGGCTCCTGATTCTGCCCTCGGACCCCCAGAGCCGGCTGCCCTTGCGTGACCGGACCCGTCGCCCCCCATGCCCTGCCTCTCACACGATGCCGAGCTGTCCACCCTGGTGGCTGCTACTGCTGCTCTCGCTGTCGGAGCCGCTGCTCCGGAGGGCGGAGGTGAGAACCCGAGGAGCCAAGGAGCTCAAGGCTTGGAGGGATGTCTGGGGCCGGCTTTTAAGGCTTATCCCACTGGGAAGATTGTTTTAAGACCTCGCCGCCTCCTTCCCGTAAATTTCCTGAAGGTTTTCAGTTCCCCACAGCAACTCCCCTGGTGGTTTCTAGGCACCCCTCAAGACTTAGAAGAGGTTTCTAAGCCACCCAAGACTCCTGAGCAAAACAGGACAGCCCCTCCAAGTCCCTCTAGGGTGTTTCTGGCCCTCAGGAACCACGCTGCCTGGGAGCAGGGGTCAGCGCGGGGCGGGTTTGGGGGGGTCCACCTTTCTCTCTTTTTGTAGGCAGGCTCTGAGGGGCAGACGGCGGGAGAGCTGTACCAGCGTTGGGAACGGTACCGCAGGGAGTGCCAGGCGACACTGGAGGCTGCGGCGCCCCCAGCAGGTGTTACTGGGGTGGAGATCTGGGAGCAAGAGAAGGTCTGGGGCTGAGAGGGGTGGGCTTGAGGCCGGCCTAGGACTGATCCGCGGGGCCTGAGAGAAGTCTGTGTTAAATGTGGGCGGCGTGGGAGTGGCCTGAGATGAACCTTGAAAAGGGAGGGGTCTTGGGCGAGGCCTATACTAGGTGGGTGGGACCTAGAGTGGACCGCGAAGAGGGAGTTTGGGGTGGAGCCTAGGAAGGGCCTTGCAGAGTGGGAAGCATCTGCGGCGGGAACTTGCTTGGTGGAAGGAGCCCAGAGCAGGGTTCGGAAGGTGGGCGGGGCCACAGCTGGTGGGAGGAGCTGTGACGGAGCAGGGACCCGACCACTCCAGGTGGGCGGGGCTGGGGCAGGGCTTGTGTGTGGAAGGCGGAGAAGTATTGGGCGAGAGGTACAGAAGGTCCACCCGACATCTGGCCCCCACGCCCACCCCAGGCCTCGCCTGTAACGGGTCCTTTGATATGTACGTCTGCTGGGACCACACTGCACCCAATGCCACTGCCCGTGCGTCCTGCCCCTGGTACCTGCCCTGGAACCGCCATGGTGAGCTGCCTCGTGGACACCGGGCCCTCCCCTGACACAAACAACTCTCTTTTAACCCTGACCCCAGACACCACTGCCCCGCAGCAATCCTGCTCCTCTTTGTCCGGCTGGGTGTCTCCTTCTGTCTGTCCACCCCTGGCTGGGTCACCGCATAATGCCCCTTCTCTGTCTCTGTATCTCTCTGAGGACCACAACGTTCTTATTTTCTCTCCTTTTCATGAGTCTGTTTCTGCACATCTTGGTCTTCCTTGCCTAACTAGCTGTGTGACCTAGGGTAGTTTATTTAATTTCTTTACGTCTCACTTTCCTCGTTTGTAAAATGATGTTTATGATAGTACCAAGTTCACAGGCTTGTTATGAATATTAAATTAATTGATACGTGTATAATGCTACATAAGGGTTTATCATCATCATATCACTGGATCTCTCTCTGCCTTCGTCTCACAATTTGTCTTTCTGCCTCCATCTCTGTGCCTCTGATCCCCTCCCTTGTTTCCCCACAGTGGCTGCAGGCTTTGTCCTCCGCCATTGTGGCAGTGATGGCCAATGGGGACCTTGGAGAGACCATTCTCAGTGTGAGAACCCAGAGAAGAATGGGGTTTTTCAGGTAAGAAGAGGTGAGGGATTCAGGGTAGGCTGTCCAGACATAGGCAGAAAGCAGCCTCAGACAGAGCCTCAAACCCCTGGTACTGTTCAGGACTCTGGGTTCCAAGTGATAGAAATTCAGCTCCTTGTTTGAAGGAGAAAGAAAAAGAAATATATTGGCTTCTGTGATTGAAAAGTATAAGGCTACAGCTTCAGGCAGAGCTGGATCTGGGTGCTAAAATGATGTAGTTGGGAATCTCACCATATTGTTCCTCTGTTTTTCTGTATGATGGTGTCCTCTTCTCTGTGGAGTGGAAAAGGTGGCTCTCACTGGCACCAGGCTCACATTCCACCTACCAAGCAACAATGTAGGAAGACTGAGTTTTTGTCTCAATAGCTCTAACTTTATGTCCCAGGACTGACTGTCATTGGCCTGATTTGGGTCATATAACTGCCCTCGACTAATCGTTGTGTGTGTGTGTGTGTGTGTGTGTGTGTGGTGTAGTGTTAGATAGAATGCTTTGATTGGCTGGTCACATGCCCAGACTTGGAGTTGAGGGGCGGAGTGCCCCACTCAGACAATGGTAGGTGGATCCCCAAAGGAACACTGGGGTGTGGGGTACAAAGAGCAGATATCTCTCCAGCACCTTTGTGGCCCTAGGGGAAGAACTGAGCTCTGTTTCTGGGTCTTCCTGCCCCACCCCCAGGACCAAAGGCTCAGCTTGGAGCGGCTGCAGGTTGTGTACACCGTGGGCTACTCCCTGTCCCTTGCCACACTGCTGCTCGCCTTGCTCATCTTGAGTTTCTTCAGGTGGGACCCCCAGCCCTGAGCGGAGGCAGCAGAGACTGGGCTTCAGTTCTCCCAGTAAGATGGGGTAGTCAGGCTCCACCGGCAACAAGCATTTAATGGTGGTTCCGTGGGAAGGGCTGGGGGGTAGTTTAAGGGACTCTGTGTGGCCAAGGCCAGGTCCTCAGACTGCCTTCCCAATCCCCCAGGCGGCTGCGCTGCACTCGCAACTACATCCACATCAACCTGTTCATGTCTTTCATGCTGCGGGCAGCAGCCATCCTCACCCGAGACCGTCTGCTTCCTCCACCTGGCCCCTACCCTGGGGATCAGGCTCCTATCCTGTGGAACCGGGTGAGCACCGTCTCTCTCTTTCTCAAATTGGGATTCTCCCTCCTCTGGTGAGGCCAGAGGGTTTCCATTCCATTTACTACCTCCTACCCTATCGACAGTTAATCTCTCTTGACCCTTCCAACACAATTGGAGAGGGACCCTCCCAACTCGGCCTCCCCCATCATTGAACTCTCCCACCCCATCACCTCCTCTATTGGAATTTTCCATTCCCGTTCTCTCAGTATCTCACCCATCGTTGGACTTTCGCACCAATGAGAGAAATCCCCTGCTAGAGGTGAGACGGTGGCAGGATGGGAGAAACTAACTAGTGGGGGGATTTGGTAGATACCAATTTGTTCCTGAGAGACAAGGTGGGAGAGACTAAACTCTAGGGACAGCGGGGAGGAAACCTATTAAGTTGGGCCATACCAATTGTTAAAAAGCCAAGGGGTGGGAGAGTCCATATGCTGGCGGGACATGAGAGAAAACTTTTGAGAGGTGGAGTAGTTGAGTGGAATTCTTAGAAGGAGATGGGGTGGGAGAGGCCATATTTGGGGGGATCTGGGGGGAACTCTGATAGCAAGATGTAAGATACCAATTAAAGATGTTAGAGTGGGAGAGTTCATATAGGGAAAGAGAATAGGGCGAGAGAAACCAAAACGACATCATCCTTTGGTGATATAGAATGAGAGGAGTATATTTGATGTCAAGAGACGACAAGAGATGGGGGTGGAGGGGGCCCTGACTGCCCCCTTCTCTTGTCTGGCCACCCCCTAGGCCCTAGCTGCCTGTCGCACGGCCCAGATCTTGACCCAGTACTGCGTGGGTGCCAACTACACGTGGCTGCTGGTGGAGGGCATCTACCTGCACAGCCTCCTGGTGCTTGTGGGAGGCTCCGAGGAGGGCCACTTCCGCTGCTACATGCTCCTCGGCTGGGGTGAGCCCCGACCCTGTCCCCTGCCCAGCCCAGCGCGCCTCCCCTCTCCCCAGCTACCCTGCTGGTCTACCTCAGGGGGTCTCCTCTCCTCTCTAGGCTTCTGCCTCCCCTTCCCGGCGGGGGAATTCCTCGGGTCTTGGGCCTGGCGGGGCCCGTGCGCGCTCTGACAGCTGCGGCGGGGTGGGGGGCGGGGGTTGGGTCTGCACAGGGGCCCCCGCACTTTTCGTCATTCCTTGGGTGATCGTCAGGTACCTGTACGAGAACACGCAGTGAGTCGTGGGTCTGGGGCGGGGCTTGGGAGGTGGGCGGAGCTTTGAGGGACGCGGGAGGGGTGCGATGGAAACGTGGGGAGGTTCTAATTGCACCCAGGGACCTGGGTGGGTTCTGAAGGAACAGGTCGCTTAGCAAGTTGGGTTCCAGGACTACGGGAAGGGGAGGGATGAGGGCTGGGCCTAAGTAGTAGCGGGCGGGGCTTTAAGGAAATGTGGGTGTGGCGTTAAGGAAGGTGGGCGGGGCCTGGGAGTTCAAGTGCTTAATTCGTCGAGCCTAAGGTTTTCTGTCCCTTAGCTCTACTCCCCCTCCTCCAGGTGCTGGGAGCGGAACGATATCAAGGGCATTTGGTGGATTATAAGGACCCCTATCCTGCTAACCATCTTGGTACGGCCGGCCCCACCTCTTTCAGGCTGGTCTCAGGGATTTCCTGTCCTGGGAAGCCGGGGCGGTGGGGGGTAGGCCTGAGAGGGGGGAACTGGCTCAGTCTCTCTCTCTCTCCCCCCGCAGATTAATTTTCTCATCTTTATCCGCATCCTTGGCATCCTCGCGTCAAAGCTGAGGACGCAACAGATGCGCTGCCCAGACTACCGACTGAGGTGAAGGAGGGCAGTGGGGACGGAGGGGAAGGTGGCTGGGTGCAAGATGGGGGACCCGGGGCCGTGGGACCACTGCCACCCTCTACCCCCAGGCTGGCTCGCTCCACGCTGACGCTGGTGCCCCTGCTGGGCGTCCACGAGGTGGTGTTTGCTCCCGTGACTGAGGAACAGGCCCGGGGTGCCCTGCGCTTGGCCAAGCTCAGCTTTGAGATCTTCCTCAGTTCTTTCCAGGTGCTTAAGCAGGGTGCAGGGGCTACGCCCTTTGACTTGGGGCCTTCCTACTCAGAGGGGCACGAGGGTTACAATCATCCTCTGGCGCAGCCACAGAATGGGGTGTGAAGATGGGATTTTGTTCATTCATTCTACACAAAATACTGAGCTAGCGCCGTCCCCGGGCTGGGGAAGCAGCAGAGAGGAGACAGGAGACCAGGCAGCCCCAGTAGTACTGCCTCCCGGTTAAGATAGAGGGCTTTGAGGCCAGCCAGGGCTGGGGCCAAATTTGGGTTGTCACTCCCAGCTCTGTGGTCTTCACCTCAGGGCCAGGGCAAGGGTGAGGCATCTGAAGTACCTAAAGCGCAAATTTTAAGGAAGTGCTCCCTGAAGTTGAAGGCCCACCCTGTCCGTGCTTGCCCTACCCTAGCCTCCACCCTGCTTTTTACCTTGTTGGGCCTCAGTTTTCTCATCTCTAAAGTGGGGACAATACTTGTCTCATTTCATAAGGCTGTTCATTCATTACATTCAGCAAAACTTTATTGAGCACTTACTATGTACCAAGCACTCTTCCAGGCTTACTATGGGGATACAGCCAAGAACCAAATGGTGCCTGCCCTCTAGTGAGAGAGACAGATGCTAAAGATACTATATAAGTAAAATATACAGAATGTCAGATGGTGAGACATGCCTAAAGGAGAGGGGAAGAAAGCAAGAAAACAGAGATGAGGAGCCAACAAAGAAGGATGGGGTTATAGACAGGGGGTCAGGGAAGGCCTCGCTGAAAAGACACTGGAGCAGAGACCCAAAGATGAGGGAACAAGCCAGGAAGACATTTGGGAAAAATGTTCCAGAAAGAGAAATGTGAAGTGCAAGATCCCTGAGGTGGGAGAGAGTACCTGTCATGATGGAAGAAGGTCAGCATGCCTCAGCAGGGGGAGCCAGTGAGACCAAGCGGGGGTGGTGGTGGGGGGAAGGACAGAGGTGAGATACCTGGGCAGATCCTTGAGCCAAACGAGGACTTTGGCTTTTCCTCTGAGTGAGGTGGGAGCCAAGAGAGCAGAGGGACGTGATCAGAGTTAGATATTAAAAAGATCGTGGAAAGTGATAAGAAATATCTTAATAATTACACATAAAATAATTGTCTTGCATTAATATATCAATTACTTTCTTAATTATAAATATACTTTATATTTATTTAAATTTATATTTAAAATATGTATAAATTTATATAAATATAAAACTAATTCTTTATTAAAGTTTATAAGTAGGGAATTCCATGGCGGTCCAGTATTTAGGACTCCGTGCCTTCACTGATGAGGGCCTGGGTTCGATCCCTGGTTGGGGAACTAAGATCCCACAAGCCGCACAGTGTGGCTAAATAAATAAAATCATGTAGTAAGTTATGATAAAATTCAGAAAAAGGTTTAACTATGTGCCACGCACTACGGCTTCTTGCATATTAATAATACCTCGATTCTCACGACCACCACTGTATTATTACGCCATTTTCCAGATAAAGAAACTGAGTCACAGAGGGGTTAAGCAGCTTACCCAAGTGGGGAGGAAAGTGGGGAAGCGGTGATCACATCCAAGCAGGCTACCTCCGGGGTCACCTGTTCTTAACCTCCAGCCCTGATTGCTCAGCAAACTGGCGAGGGCAAGGGGGGATTCGGGAGCCAGGGAGAAGGTGACTGCAATAGTGTAGGACCAGGGTGGCGGCAGGCGAGGTGGTTTGGGGCCTGGAAGGGGTCAGAGCTCATTAAGGGGTGTTTATAACCCTGCCCCTGCCCCCAATTTAACACCGCACCTCCTCTGGCAGGGCTTTCTGGTCAGCGTCCTCTACTGCTTCATCAACAAGGAGGTAGGGAGAGCCCCGGCCCGCCGCCCACGCCCTCTGCCGGCCGCGCAGGGAATGGCGCGCCCCGCGCCGCCTCTGAGCGCTGTCCCGTTGCAGGTGCAGTCGGAGATCCGGCGGGGCTGGCACCAATGCCGCCTGCGCCACAGACTCGGCGAAGAGCCGTGCCAACCCCCCGAGCGCGCCTTCCGGACCCTGCCCTCGGGTTCCAGCCCCGGCCAGGTCGCCGCCGGCCGCGCTCTGTGCTCGAGGACACTCCCAGGTCCTGGGGGTGAGGCCAGCCATGTCTTAGAAAGTTACTGCTAGGCTGCGGGATTCTTGGGTCCATTCAATTAGCACGTATTTATTGAGCGCTTGCTGTGTACCAGGCCTGGTGTGGAGAGCGCTGGGGAAATGCGGCGGCGCGGGGGCGGGGGCGGAGGGGAAGGAAACAGAAGACAAGGTCCCTATTCTCCTAGAAATCACAACTGAGTGGGGAAACAGACCGTGAGGATAAACCAAGTTACATATACGCTGCGGAACGGCTTATAAAGAAAAGTTAGAAGGGGACCTAGTGTGGTCTGGGGCATCTCTGAGGAAGTGACATTTAAGCCATGCCTGAAAGAGGTGAAGGAGACACCTTTGGAAAGAATTCGCGGCGAGATTCTAGGCAGAAGGAAGCACATCTGCGAAGGCCCTGGGGCGGGAAGGAGCTTGGCAGTGTCTGAGGAACAGAGAGGAGGCCTGCGTGTCTGGAGTGGGGTGAGTCAGAGCCAACAGATGGAGAGAGAAGTGGGACAGGGCAGAAGAGTGGGAATTTTATTTCAGGTGCACTGAAGGTTCTTTGGAGCGGCTCCTAATGGAGTGGGCTAAGTTTTTTAAACAGATCTCTCTGTCTGCCCTCTGGGGCAACAGATTATTAGGGGCAAGGGTGGCAGCTGGGAGCCCAGGGAGGAGGCTAATGCAGGTGGGAGGTGATGTTGGCTGGACCAGGGTGGTGGCCACATAGGGTGTGAAACAGATTCTAGAGCTGTTTTAAAGGTAGAACTGAGAGGACTTGCCGAGGAAGGAGAGAAGCCAGGGAAGACTTCTCGTTTGGGGCTGGAGAGAGGAAAGAGGGAGATGGGGTTCAGGGTGGGGAGAACCAATAGTGCTCTTTGGACATGTTAAGCTGGGAATAAGGGTCTGGAGCTCACAGGAGAGGTCAGAGTGAGAGACAGAAATATGAGTGGCACTGGGGTCCAGAGAGGAGGATTGTGTGTGTAGATATCAACATGGGCAATTCAGGGCAGGTGTCAGAGCTGAAACCTACATCCAGGGAGGCCAAGACCACTGCTAGCTGGAGAGTGTGGACACACATGCATACCCTTCTTGGTGGCTCCTGGGAACTAGGAGAATTAGGAGGAAAGCCAGCAGTCTCACTGTCGCTGGACCACCTGTACACATGCAAGACCCTCGCTCCTAAATCCCTCCCGCACATAGACACACACTTAGATTCAGTTGGTACCTGGGTGTTGTCCATTCTTTTCCTTGGGGTCCCCAGCTCCCTGGACAGATATGGCCCATGGTCGCTGAACTCAGAGTCCTTTCAAGCATGTGGTCCTGCTGGGCCCCTCTTGTGGGTTCTGGGAAGGTGGGGGCCTAGGGCTGGGCCCTTGTAAATAAAGCATGAGAAACAGTTGTTTTTTGTGGGGGTGGGGGGTGGGAAAATCTTCTTGGCCAGGCCATAAGGGAAATGACAGAGGCGGGCTGTGTGGCCAGATGCCGGTGGTGGCCTTGCACCCTCTGGAGAGCAGTACTACTCAACTTCAGCCACGTGTTGCCAAGAGATCATGGACACCATGCTGCCACCATCCTCCATGCCTAAGAGAACGTTCCCAGCTGGGAACGTTCATGTGATCTCCTGTTATTTAAACTATTTACAATGTGTATGATTAAAAATTGTGTGTGTGCCAAACATTTTCTGAGAGCTGCTTCTCCAGAAAGGTAGTGTAGGAATAATAAAGCTGCAGGAACCAGCCTAGTTCAAATCTTAGTTTTTGGCTACTGATTAGCTGTGTGACTTGGGGAAAATTCCTAACCTCTCTGTGCCTAAGTTTCACTTCTGGAAAATGGGAATAATGATGGTACCAACATCCTAGGGTTGCCTGAGATTCCAATGAGTAACTCAGGATACTGCCTGGTGCATGGAGCACACTTGGCCAGTTTGCCTAGTGCTTTTCCTGCAACCTGTTTTCACTTTCACTCACCGTAACGGAAGAGGGGATTAGAGACCATTTGGGCAGTGGGTTGGGTAAAGAGATGAGGAAATTCAGATTGATGCCAGGCAGGGGTGTCCTAGGCTAGAATCTTTGCTGCCAGCCTGCAAGGCAGGGAAAGGAATTCCTATTTCCCGGGGAGAACAGGAGGGATGTGGGGCAGGGATTCGAACTGTGACCCCGGGGCTTGTGCTGTCCCAGCTCCTGCACAAGAACCAAATCCTGGGGGTAAGTTTCCTGCGGCAGCATCATTCCCCACACTGTTATGGCTCCATCCTGCTCCCCGACAGTCATGAGGGCCTGGCTCCCTGGGTTTGAACTTGGCTCCATTGTCTCCTGAGCGATCCTGGGCAAGTCACCTACCTTCTCTGGGCCTCGGCTGTCTCATCTGTAAAATGGGGTACCTCTAGCATCTATCCCCCAGATGGTTGTTCAAATTAGATGTGAACCACTCAGTAAACATGAGCCTTTATTACCTCACAGCCATTGCCTTGCATGTGTCAGGCCTTCTCCTGCTGCAGGGTCCTCAGCTCTGTCGCTAACGGGATCATGGCTGCGCCTTCCACAGCTCAGTGTGTCAGACAACTCATTCGACCCTGACCTCAGACTTGCGAACTGCATCAGCCTGGCACTTGGCCTTATCTGGAGAACACAGATAAAGATGCAGAGACAGAACACAGAGAGAGCTGGGGGGGGGGGGGGGCGCGGAGCATGATGTGTGTGCGTCAGAGAAAGACAGGGATTTCTCTTAATCCACCCACAATAAGTAAGGTCCCCCTTTCCCACCTCTATCTCCCTACATTTGTCAGAGAATTTCTCTCAAGGGTAGTTAAGCTGTGATTTGAGGGCAGCAGAGTTCAGGGGCTAGGCCACAGGCTCAGGAGCAGGGTGGGTTTGAATGGCGGCATCACCACTTCCTGGCTGGATACCCCTGGGGAGGCGCCATCACCTCTTTGTGCCCCAGTCCCCGCCTCCGGAATTGGAAGTAATAAATCACAGTGCCTGCTCAGAGTTGTTAGGAAGTCTGAACAGCACAGAGTGCAGGGCCTGGCAACCGCACAGGTCAGGTGTCAGCTACAAATGCTGTTGGTATTGAGTACTAACTGCTTTAACTGCAGCTCTTTCTCCTGTCAGTGAGGGCAGCTTGGGGGCTCTTCTGGGCATGGCTGTGTCCCCGGCATTGCAACACAGGGCTGGGCACAGAGCAGGCACTTGGGGGAATGTCTGACTGAACAAATGGAAAAAAAAAAAAAAAGACTGAAAGAAATTTTGAGTGAAACCGACTTACTGAGAGGTGGGGAGAAGGAAGAGAAAGAGAAAATGACGAGAAGCTAGAACAAATTAAAGCACAAAAGGCAGCAAAAGCTCCCTCTGCCCAACCAATTCACTTCACAGAAGGGGAAAGTCAGGCCTGGAAGGGGCAGAGACCAGGCCTCTTCACCTGCTCAGAGAGGTCCCAATCCCCGTGCTTGGCCCCATGCCCGGCTGCCCCCCTCCTGGGTCTGCCCCACTCTCTAGGCCCTGTGAACAGACAGAGGCCACTAGAAAAAACACATGACTTTATTATTCCCAGCACAAAGGGCAGGTCTTTGCAAGACGAGGGGTAAGTTCTGACGGCAGGGAGGAGGCCCCTACTTGCCGGCGATGAGCGGGTTCCGCAGGACCACAATGACCGAGTCCCCGCGCAAGAACATTTTTGAGATGTAGCGGTCCTTGTTGACCGGCTTGGACTTCTTCTTGCCCTTGCCACTCTTGGGGACTTCGGTCCACATCTCCTTCACGTTCTCCAGCACCATGTTGCAGTGCCTGGTGGGCAGAAGGAGGCATCAGGAATTAGAGGGAGCCTCCTGACCCCCTCCTCTGTGCAGCACTGCCACTTCCTCCATCAGCGTGGCATGGGGGAAGGTGCAGGCCCGGGACCAGGATGGCTGGGGCTCCAAGGCCACCTCTGCAAGTCCTCAGCTTGAAGCTTGGGCAAAGGACTTCACTCCTCTGTGCCTCAGTTTCCTCCTCTCTATAATGGAGACATTCATGGTGCCTACCTCCTAGGGCTGTTGTGAAGATTAAATGCATCAATACAGTATTCTTGTCAAGTACTTAGAACAGGGCCTGGCACAGGATAAAGGCAAATGAAATGGTGCTGCTTGTGCTTTTTAACTCTGAGTACTTCTGGTGGCATAAGCAAAGGTACAACTTCTCTTTGGAGAACCAGAGGTCCCTGGGGCCTGAGGCCGGTACATGACGCCTCCACTCCAGTCCTGCTTTCTGTCCCTGTCCTCAGGGTGCTGGGTGGGCACGTGTGACGACAGTATGGATTAGCTCAGTCAACAAACGCTTACAATGAATACAACAATGAATAAAAGAGATAATATCCCTGCCCTCATGGGGTCTGCAGTCTAGTGAGGGGAGAAGAACACTAAATAAGTAAACAAAGACACGTGTAATATACTGTCAGGTGGTAGCAAGTGCTATGAAGAAAAATTAAAGCAAGGTAAAGGGATAGGAGGATACAGGGAAATATTACCAAGCATAAGAAAGACGAGGGGGCTTCCCTGGTGGCGCAGAGGTTAAGAATCCACCTGCCAATGCAGGGGACACAGGTTCGGGCCATGGTCTGGGAAGATCCCACATGTCGCGGAGCAACTAAGCCCGGGCGCCACAACTACTGAAGCCTCCGCGCCTAGAGCCCACGCTCCGCAACAAGAGAAGGCACTGCAGTGAGAAGCCCATGCAGCGCAACGCAGAGTAGCAACGAAGACCCAACGCAGCCAAAAATAATAAATAATAAGTAAATTTATTAAAAAAAAGAAAGACGAGGAAGCTCGTGAGGAGCACATGAGGAAGCTCTGTGCCTTGCTATGCAGTAACCTCCAGGAGATACTGCTGAGTGAAAAAGGCAAGGGAGGGAACAGGATGCATGGAAAGCAACCTTCTGTAGGAAAAAAGTGGGTAGGAAAAACATACATTCCACCACCTGGTTGTGCAATACTAAATCCTTGAAATACACCTAAAGACTGGTGGCAGTGGGGTGACCTAGGTAGACTGGAGACAAACCAGATGGAAACTTTTCATTGGACTGTTATTACTGTTTTGGAAATCATGTGAATATATTACCAATTCAGAGAAAATACGTTAAAAAAAAGGAAGTAGCATACCAATATGGGAACATTTCCAAGGTATATTGTTAAGTGAAAAAACCAAGGTCTAAAACGGCGTGGCATGCCATTAGTAGTGACTTAAAAATAAATAAAAAGCACCCTCCTGTATCTACATGTATGATGTTCTGTGCAAGTAATCCTCCTGGAGGAGACCTGAGAAATTAGCCATGATGGGTCCCCGGGGAGGGCAACTGGTGCATGGAGAGGGAAGACTTGCTCTTCATTGGGTGCCTTTTGTATTTTTCAAATTTTGCATCCATCGCTCACTCAAGAAAGTAACATAATTAAGTAAATAAAGTGGTTAAGAATACCCTAGCTAACTTGCAGTGATGTTCTCAGACCACTGATTTGTGTGAAAAAACAAGATGCAACAGAGCACACAGATGATTCTATCTTAAAAACAATATTATGACAGATTAATTATGCCTCAATAAAGCTGTTAACTACCACCACAAGGGAGTCTCTGGGTGAATCAAACATGGCAGGACACATACTAGGGTGGTAGGCTAGGTGGGGAGAGGGATGAGAGGATGATATGGGGGCACAGGAGGAAGCTAGGGGAAAAGGAAAGAGTCAACTTAAAAAATTATATTTATATATATATATATATATATATATATATATATATATATATATATGCACCACCTTGAGCACTTACCATATAGGCACTCACCAGGCCCCTTTAAGCACTTTCTAAGCATTAACCCATCAATCCTCCCTGCATCTCACCCCCAGGAGGTAAACACTGACTGGTTTACTAGTTCTCTCCAGCTTCTAGAGCAGGAAACTGAGCATAGTGGGATGAAGTGACTCACCCAAGGTCACAGAGTCTGGAAGTGGCAGAGCCTGTGTTCGAATCCAGACCTATCTGCCTCCTGTACCCGGCACTTCCTGTTGTTCTCATTCTCATTTTATTCAAGGGGAAACTAAGGCTGAGTGAAAGACTTGTTCATGGTCACATAAAAGCTAGTGGCAAAAGCATTCCAGGAGTAAGTTTCATCACACCACTGTGAGGAAAGCACTTCCCAAATGCTAACTAAAGGCTGCAGGTCATATGTTTACTGAGCATTTATTATGTGTTAGGTACTGAGCCAAGTGCTCTTCATACATAATATCATTTAAGCCTCACAACTGTTCTGAGGGGTATTATTATGATGCATATTTCACAGATAAGGAAACTGAGGCCCAGAGAGGAAAAATCATTTGCTGCTCCCTATGGCTGAAACACTCAGACCCTAGCTTGCACCTTCATTTTATTCATACCTGTCCACCGCTGCGTCTTCCTTTGAGGCCTCCCATGTTATCTACCCAAGACAGCACCTCCTTGCTGGTACTTCAAACTCTTACCTGGCTTTACTTTTCTGCATAGAATTTATAATCACTTGTCTTTATGACATTATTTACATGTTTGCTGTCGGCTTCCCTGCCTACAGCATAAGCTCCCTGAGTACAGGAACCATGTTTGTTTCCATCATTGCTGTATCTCTGGAGCCTAAAACAGTACCTGACCCAGGTGGACGCTCTCATTATGCAATAACTGCAAAAAAACTGATTAAGAGCTCTGGGTGCCAAATGCTCAACTTCTAACGACTTACTACGCTTCACATATATTAAGTGATTGAATCTTTGCAACCACCATGATTACTGCCACTGTACGGACAAGATAAAGTCACTTGCCAAAGGTCACATGGCTGTTAAGAGGCAGAGCTGGGACATGAACCCAGGAAGATTGGCTCCCAAGTACATGACCATACCACTGTGCTTCACAGCTGGAGGGACAACGATAGACCACCACATCTTGAGGTCCTGAGATGCTTCTGCCCTGGGCTTCGGACTGGAGCTGGGACTGCTTCTCCAGGCCTGGAAAGAACACCTCCCCAGACCCAGGCGTTTACCTGTCAAAGGCCTTCACACGGCCCAGGAGCTTCTTGTTGTTGCGGCAGTTGATGAGCACTTGCGTGTTGTTCTTGACCGACTGGGTGAGCACGGAGAGTGGTCCTGTGTTAAACTCCTCCTCCTCCCGCTTCTGCAGCTCCTCCGGGGTCATCTCACTCTTGGGCTTGTTGAGGAGGCTCCTAAGTGGGCAAGTATGGAACCCATAGGTGAGAGGGCCCAGAGCCGGAGCCTGGGTGCTCATGGCCTCTGGCTCGGTGTCTCCCTCACACACCCACCCTCCTGCTCGATCCTCTCTCGGCATCACCACTTGGATGCTTAACAGATATTTCCACCCTTCACGTCCTAGGCTGAACTCCAGATGCCCCAATACCCCCAACTTATACTATACTATCCACAGCCTTCCTCATCTCCATCAATGGCAACTCCATCCTTCTAGTTCTTTAAGCAAAAACTCTTAATGTCAACTTGACTCTTCTTTCCTTCTCCCACATCCTATATTCAATCTGTCAGCAAATCCTGTCATCTGCCGCTAAAATATATCGGAATCTGTCCATTTCTTACCATGGCTTAAACCTCCATCATCTCTCTCCTACTGGTCTCGCTGCCTCCATCCACACTCCCCAACAGTTTGCTCTCCACAAAGCAGTCTCGGGGATGGTGCCAAGACTCAAGTCATATATCATCTCACTCTTCAAAACCCTCTCATGGGCTTCCCTGGTGGCACAGTGGTTAAGAATCGCCTGCCAATGCAGGGGACACGGGTTCGAGCCCTGGTCTGGGAAGATCCCACATGCAGTGGAACTAAGCCCGTGCGCCACAACTACTGAGCCTGCGCTCTAGAGCCCGCGAGCCGCAACTATTGAGCATGCGCTCTAGAGCCAGCGAGCCACAACTACTGAAGCCCGCACGCCTAGAGCCCGTGCTCCCCAACAAGAGAAGCCACCGCAATGAGAAGCCCGCGCACCACAACGAAGAGTAGCCCTCGCTCGCCACAACTAGAGAAAAGCCCGCGCGCAGCAACGAAGATCCAACGCAGCCAAAAATAAATAAATAAAAATAGATGCATTTATATTAAAAAATAGATATTAGGCAAACTTTCTTCTTGAGTCCCTGCATTTGCTTTTCCCTCTGCCTGGATACCTCCCCAGATATCTCTGTGGTACACTCTCTCACTTTCTTCAGGTTTTTGCTCAAGTGTTGCCTCCTTTATGTGTCCTGTCTCTCAAAAGTAGCGTTCCACATTGTTTCACCCTGCTCTACTGTTTCTTTATTCATAGTCCCGGTCACCTAACACACCACATACTTTACCTGTTTATTACCATTACGTTTACTGCCAGCCTCTTCCCATCCCATAAGATGCAGAAGGGGATTTTCTTCCTTGGGGGAGTGGGGTAATTTACTGATAGAGCCTATGTGTCTAAAGCAGTCTGATATAGGAGCACTCAATAAATAACTGTTGAATGAATACGTAAGGAAAATCATTCCCGTAACTCGTTATCCGTAAAAATCGAGAATGTAGTTGGAAAGCCAACCGTCTCCAGCTCAAATTATCCGTATAAACCCCTTATCTAAGATCGTTTTTCCTACAAGTCCGTACTCCCCTCTTCCAGGTTCTTTATTCGTAAAAGCGCTTCCCCTTAAAATTCATTTCAGTAAGATTCATTATTTGGGAAAGCCCAGCCCGTTATCAGATAAAGCTGTCCCTCCTCCCGAAGTCAGAATCCGTCAAAGGCCCCACGTCCGTTCTCAAACGCATCAGTAGAAAAGTACGCCACTTAACCCCTAAAATGTTTGCCTCCGCCCCCGGCTCTGCCCATCCCCTTCCACCGGTAAGTGGCCAAATATACACCCTCAACCCCACTCCCGCCACCTAAGCCTAGCCCGGCCTCACATGTTGGCGATGGTGGTGGCCGCACTCTCAAGTCACCACCGTCTCCGCGTTGCCTCAGCCTTCCACAGAGAGCGCGACAGAGGCGGGACTTCCGCTTCCTGCGGCCCACTTCCGTGGGCGCCTGCGCAAACCCAACCAGCGGGTGGGGGCGTGGCCAGTTGCCATAGCGATTTCCACCAGCCCTTCGCGGCTGTGGGATAAAAGCTTCACACGGTGATTCCCGGCCATTCAGGACAGTACGGGGCGGATGTTCACGACAGTGGAGAGGAAAAGAAAGCGGGACTGATTCAAACCATTTTGTTGTAGAACCGCACAGGTTCAAGGAAGGAAAGGACAAGCTATTTCCACATGCCCGCCCACTCTGCCTTTGGGGGAGCGGCCTCCGCGAAGCCAATCCGCTCCTCGCTTCCGGGATGGACCCCTCCCCTTTTCCTTCGGAGACTGTTCATTTAAGTGTCTATTGATCTTTTGACTAGGGGTAACCAATCCTTTGCCTACATCCGGGAGGGGCGTGGACCTGCGCCCAGCAGGTCGAATGTTTTCCATGATCAAACGATTCTCATTGGCTTCCCCTCCTCCGCTGAGGCGGTGCCTACCTCTTTCGCGCTCCCTTTTGGGTTGTGCAACCCTCAGGGGAACCAACCCCCAAAGCTCCGGGGAGACAGGGAGGCGTGTCCTCAGAACGAAAGTCCCATTGGCTTTACTGCCCGCGGAAGTGTGGGATGGTGCAGCCGCTCTTGTTGCTCATTGGTCCCGTGATTCCACGGGGTGGGACTTGGCTGGGCCTAAACTCTATCCGCTGTCCCAGACCGGTTTTCAGGGCAAAGCTGCCATGCGTTCCGGGGGCCGCGGGCGGCCCCGGCTACGGCTCGGGGAACGCGGCCTTTTGGAGCCACCCTCACCGCCCAAGCGCCGCCTGCTACCTCGGGCGCAGCTGTTGCCTCTGCTGCTGCTGGCGCTGGCGGTGGCCTCGGTGTTATACACCAGTTGGAGCGGCTGGCACCGCCAGTCTGAGGAGCTGCCGCTAGGCCGGGAGCTGCGGGTGAGGCCGGGAGGGGACGCGGGCACTGCGGGAGCCCTTATTTCCCGCCTCCCCTTCTCCGAGGTTTCAGGTTGACGTGACTTTATCTTTATCGGATTGCCCTAGCCGCAGGTGCCGCCGTCTCCGTCTTTAGAGCACATGCCTCTTTCCAACGGAATGAGGCTTCGGGCTTGTTCTGTAATAGCGGTTACCCCGTAAGAGGAAGGGTCTGGAGGAGTAACACTGGGAGTTCTGGGTTCTAATCCTAAAGTCATTTATTTGGAAGAGTCCCTTACTCTCGCTGGGCCTCGATTTCCCCCATCAGGATGGGGGTGGGCTGGGCCGGATGGGCTTGGGGGTACTTTCCCGAGTCTAGGATTTATCCTAGAAACCTCCGATGCTGGAGGCTGCGATTAGGAAGAGGAACTGGGGCTTCTTAGGGACGACAGCTCCCAGGGTAGGGTTGGAATGAGTGTTGCTTTCACGCTCTTCTCTTCTCTTCCCCACCTCCTTCCCAAGGGCCCGTCGATCGGAAGTCTCCCCGAAGCCGGGGTGCGGAGGGTGGTGGGGCAACTGGACCCTCACCGTCTCTGGAACAATTATCTGCGCCCCCTGCTGGTTGTGCGGACCCCCGGCAGCCCCGGCAATCTCCAAGTCAGAAAGGTAAGGGGCCCCACCTCCAACCCCTGACCCCGCAGCCCACCAAGGAAATAGGTATTCTGCCCAAGTGGCAGAGCTAGGGCTCTGGCTGGGCGTAATCTGACTCTAGAGTCCTATCCTGCTAACCACCAGACCATTGCCCTCTTTACTGCCCCCACCAAAATCTTACTATATGCTAAGCATCAGCAACAGCCGGATAAGGTGGGCACCAATCTGATCTTCATTGTGTAGATGGGGAAACTGAGGCGCAGAATAGTTAGGCATTTTGCCCAAATCCCACAGCTAATGAATGATATACCTAGGGTTTCAACCCAAATGGGTTGGCTCCAGAGCCGGTGTGGTAACATCTCTACATTGCCTCTCAGAAAGTATTGAGAGTCATTTGAACACTGCCTGAGTTCAAATCCACATCAGCCACTTGGAGTGTGACCTTAAACTAGTTTCTTAACTTCTCTGTGCCTCAGTTGCCTCATCTGCAGAATGGAACCATTGACAGTCCCCACTCCACAGGGTTCCTAGAACAAGGGCTTGGCACAGAGTGAGTGCTATGGAAGGGTGAGCTGTGATTAGTCTTGGCATCAAGAGACAGGGTCACTCCATGCCTGGCACTTAGTAGGTACTCAGCAGAAGTGTATCAAGGGAACGATTAAACTAAAGTGAGATTTGTGAGTCAACCTGACTGCTCGGCATGGTTCAGGTCACATGGCCCTTCTTCCGACCTTCTCCCCAGTCCCCACCCACTCTCCCACCTCTCTCTTGCCACTAGTTCCTGGAGGCCACACTGCGGACCCTGACAGCAGGCTGGCATGTAGAACTGGACCCCTTCACAGCCTCGACACCCCTGGGGCCACTGCACTTCAGCAACGTGGTGGCAACGCTGGACCCAAGGGCTGCCCGTCACCTCACCCTTGCCTGCCATTACGACTCGAAGCTCTTCCCATCTGGGTCAGCCCCCTTTGTGGGGGCCACGGATTCGGCTGTGCCTTGCGCCCTCCTACTGGAGCTGGCCCAGGCCCTGGACCTGGAGCTGGCTAGAGCCAAGGAGCAGGTGAGGAGCCGGGGTAGGGTGGGGGTGGGTGGGTGGGGACTGCCTCTGCCTTGGTCCATACCAACACCATCCCGTGCTTGGTCTTGTCTTCCTCCGCTCCACAACACAGCCACAGGGTCTTTCCATTTCCTGAATGTCAGATCCTGTCCCTTCTCTCCCACAGCTCTCACCTTGTTCCACAAGTAGGCCAGAGCCCTTCTCTTAGCCGAGGAGTGCCCTCTCACCTCTCTGGTCTCCCCTCCCACCTCTCACCCCTCACTCACTCCACTCTAGCCTCCCACTTCCTCTGTGTACCTCAAGCCACACAATTCACTCCCACCCCAGGCATTTGCACTTGCTCTTTGCTCTGCCTAGAATGTGATTTTCTCAGATATATTCCTGGCTGGCTGCCACCCTTCATTCAGATGTCCACTTTGATGTCACCTCCTCAAAGAGACCTTCCCAGCCACCCTAAAATAGCTCCCTGTCACTCTCTCATGCCTCATGGTGCTTTATGTTGATTCGTTTATGTTTCCCCAACTAGAATAAGCTCCAGATAGCCAGGCCCTTGGCTGCGTTTATTTCCTGCTGTATCCTCTGGGCTGAGAATATTGCCTGGCATAAAGTAGGATGTCAATAAAAATGTATGGAGGGACTTCCCTGGTGGTCCAGTGGTGAGGACTCTGCGCTTCCAATGCAGGAGCATGGGTTCGATCCCTGGTCGGGGAACTAAGAGCCCACATGCTAAAACAACAACAACAAAAAGATAAAAACATCAACCCTGTGGGAAAAAATTTTTTAAAAAATGTATGGAATGAATGAATGGAAACACAGATCTCCTCACGCTCCTCCCCTGCTCAGATCCCTTCCATGGCTCAAACCCCAGTGCCCCTGTAACAAAGCCCAAGCTCCCTGGCCCTTGCTGACCCCTTGGGTCTCTACTCAAACCGCTTTGGCCCCTTCTTTGGCCCCAGTCCCGATTCATGTTGCTTCCTCACCGGGGACACTCTTCCCTCTGCCCCATTTTACCAGGCCAGCTCCTACTCAGCCTCAGGGCAAACATCCTTTCCGATAGACCTGACATGTTCCCTAGGCCAGATCAGGACGCTGTTGTTCTTGGAAGCATTTGCCCGACTGCATTTCATCGTTTGTATAATTATTTATTTGTGGGTCTGTCTCTTTTGCTACATGAACTTGAGGAATAACAATTACAATCAGAGCTAACCCTTGTTTAGTTACTATGTGCCAGGCGCTGTCCTAGGACCTGGGTTCGAATCCTACCCTATGATGAGGACTGGTATTAACCCCATTTCTACATAAGGAAGCCGGTGCTTTGAGAACTTAGTAACTTACCCACGACTGCTTGGCTACTGAGCAGCCCAGCCAGGATTTGAACGCAGGCAGTCTGGCTCCAAGTCTGTACTCTTGGCCACCGTGCTTTTCGAGCGAGAAGACTTAGTTTGCCCTCGTCAGCTGTGCAAGCAGGCAGGAAATGTGTGTGCACTGAGGCTGAGGGCTGGCACTGCGCTGGCCCTGACCACTGGCCCTCACAGGCAGCCCCAGTGACCTTGCAGCTGCTCTTCTTGGACGGTGAAGAGGCACTGAAGGAGTGGGGACCCAAGGACTCGCTTTACGGCTCCCGGCACCTGGCCCAGCTCATGGAGTCTGCACCCCACAGCCCCGGCTTCACCAGGATCCAGGCTATTGTAAGACCAGGCCCCACTGGGTTCCGGTAAGGTGGGAAGCGGGTGACACGAGGCTGGCAGCATCCCGCCTGGCCTCTCCAGTCCTGGCCTCTCTCCCTAGGATCTCTTTATGCTTCTTGATCTCCTGGGAGCCCCCAACCCGACCTTCTACAGTCACTTTCCTCGCACGGCCCGCTGGTTCCATCGGCTGAGGAGCATCGGTAAGGAGGCAGGCACCCACCTGGGACGCTGGAGGGAGGCCAGGCACCTGTCCTCTAAGGGGTCATCCAGCCTTCCCTCTACCTCCCTAGTCTCTCTCTAAAGCACTAGGACAGAAACACAAAAAGACCCCACAGCAGTCAAATGAAGTGATTACAAACGGGGGCTCATGGGGTCAGATAGCCCTGGGTTCAAATTCTGGCTCTCTTTCTTACCAGCTGTGTGAGCTTGGGCAAGTGGCTTCCTCTCTCTGAGCCTCAATTTCCTATCTGTAAAATGGGCATGATGGTAATAATAGGGGTATCTACCTCTTTAGACTCAGAGGGATTAATTGAGACTGGGAACATCGTTGGCCTGCGGTAAGGGGTAACTAACATTCATCCTTGTTGGGATGATCAGTGCTTCGCCCCCAGACCCCCTGCCCTCCTCTGATTTGTGAGCAGGGGAACCTTTGACCGTTGAGGGGCTGACCCTTGCTCTCTAATCCCCACCGCCTCCAGAGAAGCGCCTACACCGTCTGAATCTACTGCAGTCTCATCCTTGGGAAGTGATGTACTTCCAGCCCGGGGAGCCCCCTGGCTCTGTGGAAGACGACCACATCCCCTTCCTCCGCCGAGGTACTTGCAGTGGGGAGGAGTGGTGGGCAGGGGTCCCAGGGAGCCACAGATACGACCTGGCCCTGGCCCCTTCCCAGATTAGGGAAGGTGGCAAACTGCTTAACCTCTTTGTGCCTTGATTTCCTCATCTGTAAGGATGGGGATGATAACAGCCTCCACCTCATAGTTGTTGAGGGGATTGAATGTAAAGACCTTGGACCAGTGCCTGGCACTAGCGAGTGTTCAAGAAATGTTAGCTATTACTGGTTGTGCCTCAGTGATTGCAGTTTCTTCTAGTTCTTGCCTCTCAAGCCCTTGGCCACCCAGCATAATCACCTGAGCTTCGAAAAATGCCCAGTCACGTTTCAGGCCTCCTGAACCACAATCTGGGGCCTCTACATTATTCTTACAAAACTCCCAGGTGATTCTGATGCACAGCCAGGGTTGACGACCTCTGGTAGAGGGGTTCAAAACATAGGTTTTAGACTTGGATAGGTCTGGGTTCTACGATCTGCAGCTTACCATTGGTTGACCTAAGGCAAATTACTGAGCCTCTCTGTGGCCCCATTTCTTCTGGAAAAGGAAGAGATAGATACATACAAACACATACGTATGTATGTATTCTTTTTTTTCTTCATATGGCAGTTTTATTTTCAATTTTTTGAGGAACCTTCATACTGTTTTCCATAGTGGCTACACCAAATTTATGTTATGTATTCTTAATCACAGGGTTGGGAGGATTAGATGAGATTAGATATATAAAATGCCTTCTTACACGGTGCTTGGCATATACAGTAAGTGCTAAAAACTGCTTTTTAAATTTTTATTCTATAATTTACTCATTCAACAAATATGCATTTCTTACAATGCCTTTATTGATTCATTCACTGAATACTTCCCAAGGCAGGTACTGAGCCAGCTGTCAGGGATACAGTGACGGGCCATAATCCACCTGGCTCCTGTCTAGCAGGGGGACAGATATTTACCAAATCTGGACAAACAAAGAGTGAAACACTCTGAGGACAGGAACCCAATGCAGTGCAAGGGTTAGGAGCACACACTCTGGAGACATGTGGCCTGGGTTCAAATTCTGACTGTGCTCTTTACTAGAGGCGAGACCTTAGGCAAGTCACTCTGCCTGCCTCTGTGTCTCAGTGTCCACATCTGTAAAACAGGGGTATTATAGTACACCTTACACGATTATTGTAAGGATAAAGTTGTGTGTGTTTATGGCCTTAGACTCGGGCCTGGAATAGAACATAAATGTTAACTATCAGTAAAGAAGAGAAAAAGAGCCTAATAATGTACACCCGGCGAGGAAGGTCAAAGACCTCCTTCCCTTCTTCTGTCTTTCCATAATCCGTTAAGTTTTGAGTTTTTCTAATTTGCGTTATGAAAATAATATACTGGATGTATTTTTAAAACGGACATGTACCCTCACACACTGAAAATCATTGTTCAGAATTCTTCAAGTGCCACAACAGAGTATCTTCTGCTGCGGGGGACAAGACAAGGTTCCCCAGACGCGGGCCTGGGCTCCTGGGTCGGTTGGGGGCCACGCACAAGCCTGAGCCTCCTCTCTGTCCTGCAGGGGTCCCCGTGCTCCACCTCATCTCCACACCCTTCCCCTCTGTCTGGCACACGTCCGATGACTCTGAGGCCAACCTGCACCCACCCACGGTACACAACCTGAGCCGCATCCTGGCCGTGTTCCTGGCTGAATACCTGGGGCTATAGCCTGCCTGGCGGACTCTGAGGGAGAAGCACCCAGCAGCAGATGTGACGAGGGCACCTGGAGCCGAGGAGCTCGGGCCAGGCCTGCTTGCGGTGTGCTGGCTTGTCCTTTTTTAACACCTTTGGCTCTGCTTGTGCTCTCAGTGGAACACCCTCTTTCTTTATCTCAAGCTGCCACTCTTCAAAGACATGGAAGAGACAGACCACTGTGGTGTGAGAGCCAAAGGAATAAGAGCTTGGCCGCTGCCCTGAGGGAAACACTTGGGCTGCAGGTCTGCAGGAGCCAAATGCCGTTCTCCATTTTAGTCAGCAAACGGCATCTGGACCAGCAATACCCCTGACCAAATGAATTCTCTGTGGCTTATGTTTTTGTGGCAGTTCCTTCTCCAGAATGGCAGCCTTGCTACCGCATCAGTCCAAACCCAACTCCCACATGGATGTGCCATGGGGAGCCCACAGAAGATGTGCTCGTAAGCAGGGAACAGAGGAGATGGAAGCCAGTACTTGGGAACTCCAGATTCTGCCAGATCCAATGGCCAATAAACCAGTGTTTCTGCAAAATATATCCTGTAGAACTAGCATACATAGGTGTTGCATGAAAAGGGGGACCAAAGTGGGGTGAGACAACATTAAATGAGTTTCTTCATTTGCACAATGTGAATTTTCAAGAAAGAGAATGCAATGTTTCCCCAAAGTATTTCACCACGGAACCCCTTTATTGGGAAGCACCTCACAGAACCATGGTACCTCAGAAGATACTTTGGGAAACACTGGGTTTTGACAGTTTTGAGTGTACTTATGGTAGAAATGGGTCAACTAGTTACACCAAACCATCCTTTCCCTTTTGGCTGTGGGTACAGGAGTGGGAGATGGTGTGTGTAACTGCAAACTCTAGTGATGACCCAAGAGATTATTTCCCAGTCCTAATTTTCAGACCCAACTGGGGTGCTTATTAAAAAATGCGGGGAATTCCCTGGCGGTCCAGTGGTTAGGCCTCGGCACTCTCACTGCTGGGGCCCGGGTTCAACCCCTGGTCAGGGAACTAAGATCCCGCAAGCTGCGCAGCGAGGCAAATAAATAAATAAATAAATAAATAAAATGCAGACTCCCAGGTCCCACCTACTGCATCAGAACTTCAGAGAGGGGCTGGGACTCTGTAACAAGCACCTGAGGAAGTCTCATGATCAGCAAAACTTTGGGACATGCTGTCCTTAAAGATTCAAGTTTGGTTCATTCACAGCTCCCTAGCAAACCTAAAGGGCACCCAGACAGGAAGTCCCGTGTTGGGCTCTGTACCTGCTGATTTCGTGACTTTGATGGAGACCTGGTAGGCCACAGGGATGCCAGGCCAGGATGCAGGGTCAGAGAGTGAAGGTGAACAGCAGCCTCGCAAGCCAACTCAAGGCTGGCGAAGACTCGAGAGAACTCACGGGCTGAAGGACAACTGCGGTTCTCATTTTGCAAATGAGGTGGCCAGGGCTGAGAATTACAAACCGGTTATTAACAGAGCCCAGATGCTCACCCACAGCTGTGCTCCTATCCCCATGTCCTACCTCCCTTCCAAAAATCACCTGTGCTGGACCAACAGATTGTTGGTCAAAAGTAGCTCCTCCTGAGGCTTTTAACTGGCTGCAAGTCTGAGTGAGGTTTGGGCGGTGGGGACTAACAGCCTCTTAGAGGTGGAATTGGCAGAAGTTGAGTTCAGAAAGGAAATTGACAGATATCAACAGCCAGGGTGGCAGGAGGGTCTCAAATCACAAAGTTAGTTCCTGTTTGTTCATTTCTTGTGTGGCAGGCATGGTGCCAAGCACTCAAAAGTGCAGCACGTCCCCTTAGCCTCACAGCCATCCCAGAAGTAGGTGATACCATCACCTCTGTTAGGGGAAGCAGTGTGTTCAGTGACGTCCTTGGCCCCTTGCCTCCCTGCAGGTCATCGTGCTGAGTGTACTACACGCCAGGTTCTGGGCAAGGCGCCTGGGCACATTTTCCACTTGAATCCAGGGTAAGGATCATGAGCCCCATTTTACAGATGAGGCTGCTGATGCTTGGCAAAGTGATGTTTCCCCCAGCTCCCACCTGTCCGCCAAACAGCTAGGCTCCCCCAGCTTCACACTATGAAGAGGCCATGAGGTATCTTTGGTGAGCACAACTGTTGAACATTCTAGATGCAAGAGCTCACATGTCAGTCTTTTGAGGAACTGTCAGTATTCTCATTTTTCAGATTAAGAAACTGAGCTTCAGAGAAATCAATTGCTGAAGATCACAGCTGGACACTTTCACTGCATGTGTCTAGGTATTCATTTCTTTTTATTTATCCTGCCTATGACTCACTGGGCATACCGGTCTTTTTACCAGTCTGGAATTTGCAATCATCGTGTCCTTAAATATTATCATTGCACCATTCTCTCTTCTGATTCTAGAACGCCAGTTAAATGTGTTAGACTTCCTCACTCTATCCTCCATAACCTTGCTTCCTATTTTCTTTCTCTTTTTGGTCTCTGTGCTACTTCAGACCTAGCTTTAGTTCAATAAATCTTTTTAAAATTTGATTTATTTGATTTATTTTATTTTTGGCTGCGTTGGGTCTTCGTTACTGCGTGTGGGCTTTCTCTAGTTGCAGCAAGCGAGGGCTACTCTTCGTTGCGGTGCGCGGGCTTCTCATTGCAGTGGCTTCTCTCGTCGCGGAGCACGGGCTCTAGGCGCGCAAGCTTCAGTAGTTGTGGCACACGGGCTCTAGAGCGCAGGCTCAGCAGCTGGCACAGGCTTAGTTGCTCCGTGGCATGTGGGATCTTCCCAGATCAGGGCTTGAACCCATGTCCCCTGCATTGTCAGGCAAAGGATTCTTAACCACTGCACCACCAGGAAAGTCCCTCCCTCAGCATCTAAAACATCTTCTCGGCAGTGTTCTGGGTCAGCCTTACCTGAGCTTGTAGTTCGGTGGGATCCCACCTCCTATTAGATTCACCTTGGACAGGCTTTGACCTTGACTTCTGCCTGCTTGTCCCAGTAAGGCTACAAATAGGAAATCCAAGTTTGTTCACATCAGCAAATACCCTCAGAGCAAAAGTGGCTTCAGGGCCCCATGGGCCTTTCCCTTAAATTTTTGGCTTAGTATATCGTTAACTGTATTTTATTGAATATTTGATGCTTTTCAGATTTTTTTTACTTCTGGTTTTCAGCAGGAGAGTCCAAATAATCTGGCCTTCCCGCTATAGGAAACCAAAAATCCCACAAAACCAAGCCAAGATCCAAACCCAGGTTTCTTTGATTCTAAAATCTAAGTATTTAATAACTGCTATGATATAGCCTAGTCTCTGGAAATTTTGATTCCTTGATAAGAATGTCAGAGACTGTTAGCCACCGCTCAATATCCATTTTTCCTTCTTCTTTTAGTAAATAATTATCTGAATATTTTAAAGCTTTAATTACAGGGATCTTTAGCAAGAGTTTTTTGTTGGGCATAATGCATCCAACTAAAGGATTGCATTTCCCAGTCTCCTCTGCAGCCCTTCCACGTGGCTAAAGTTCTGACCAGTAAGATGTGCACAGAAGCACACTGTGGTACTTCTGGGAGGCAAGGGACTTCCTTTCCTGCAAAATGGTGATGGGTGGAGTTCCAGCAGCCATCTTGGACCATGAGGATGAGGGCCACAGCCAAAGAATAATGGAATAGTGGGCTAGAAGGAGCCTGGGTTCCAGATGAATTCAGGTCCACCATACCTGCCAAACACTGGGTTTCTAAAGAAATAAAAACTACCTTGTTTGAGCGTCTACTATTTTGAGGTTTTCGAATCCAAAACGACACAGATGAAGAGTCAAAAATAATCTCAGGCTAAGGGACTCGGCTAAGGATTCTTCTCTCAACTTTTTCCATTTCACCATGCACTGGCCCATGACTCCCTTCTCTCCCAAACCCCTTCCCTGAACAACACACAAACCAGTCTGGGCCCAGCCTTATAAATACTGATTTTATAGAAAGGACCAATTCAAAATTGGTCAGATGCCACACATTAGAAGCTTTCCAGAACCACAAGGATGAAAAACTAAAACCAAGACAAAACAACAAAAAAACAACAAAAACACATCTCAAACAGAACAAACAAAAATACCCCAGATCAAACTGCCTGAAGGTCAAGGTCTTGGTTGACCAAAGGCTTCTAAAGAAACACATGTGGATGGGGGGTGGAGAGACCCCAACACCTGAACAAGTACCCAGAGTAGAAGGAAAAACAACCCAGAAATTCAAAGCCACAGTCCCTGCCCACCGGCCCCCGATGCTGTCCAGAGCGAGGCAAAGGGCTTCACAGCTTTTTTTGCAGGGGGGAGGGGGGAGAGTCATGGCAATAGCTTAAATATTGGGAGGAGGAGAATTTTTACACTTCAACTTTTTTCTCCTCTTCCCCTTTAGGGGAAGTAGAGAGACTGGTAGCTTGAGGTTAAGGAGAAAACTGATTTTTATTGTTTTAATGGGGAAATGGCAGGCGGCCATGAAAACTGCCAAATGTGATCTTTGATCTGATGGCCCCAGTTCCTAAAGAGGAGGTGAGCCCTGGTGTAGTAGGTTAGGAAGGGTACCAACCCTGGGTGCTGCAGCCTCCTGGGGAAAAAAAAAAACAGCTCCAGAGGGAAAGAACTGAGGGGAGGGAACGGAAGGGGGCCAGAATGGGGGAACCCTTAAGTAGTACCAAAATTAGCTGCCGTCTGCTCCCTGCTCGTAGGTCCCTGGGGTATGAAGAGTGGCAGGGAGGGCGCTGGGGCTGAATGGAGAAGAAATTGAGATGCTGATAAAAAAACACCCTACTTGAGGGTCTGAAGAGTAGAAAACCAGTAGGGGTCAATCAGAGTGCTTTCTTGGGTCATCCCCCTGAACACCATCGCAGTTCTGGAGGGGGATCAACGCTGCCTGGGCAGAGGGTATGGGCTGGTGACCCAGTCCTGACCCTCGGCTCCCAGGGGGAGGGGGTGGGGGTGGGCATGGTGGGCTCTTCCCCCCCCCTCCCCCGGCTTCACCTCCCCTCCTCCCGGCCAGCCCGGCCGCCCCCACCGCCTGGCCCATTGCAGGGCAACACCCAGTTGTTATCGTGCAGACCCAGGCGGCAGCCGGGCGTCTCGCGATCGGCTCGGCGGCAGCACATCCAGTAGGAACGTCCATAAGGCAGGTCGTGGTGGTAGGGCTTGGGGTGCCAGCGGCAGAGCGACACATCGCCCTTCTCGTATCTCTTGCGGCACTGCTTGCAAGGGTCATCGCGGTAGAGCGGGTCGCGGCTCCAGCGCGAGTCTGTGGCCCGCACGCCGAAAGCCTCAATGATGCCCTTGAAGTGGTGGCAGGTGCACTTGAGGGCCGCCAGGGCGCGCGTGGGCAGGAAGCTGAAGATCTTGACCAGCACGTGCTCAGGCAGCAGCAGCATGTACTGTCGCGGCTCCAGCAACCGCTGGATCTTGAAGCGGATTTCCAGGAAGTCGTGCGACACGTGCCGGTACAGGCGGCACAGGGAGGTGTCCACCGTCCCCTCAGCATCGTCCGGGCCGGGTGCAGTGGCAGGCGAGTCAGTTGGCGGTGGCTCGGGGGGCCCATCAGGTCCCCGGGGCTGGAGGAAGAAGAGCTGGCCAGGCGGGGGTGGCTCCTCGGGGCTGACGGTCAGGCACACCGTCTCTTCCTTCACGTTTTTGGTGCCATCCTTGCCGAAGAAGATGCACTCATCCACCACCCCCGTCACCACCACATCCACATGGAAGCCTGACGCGCCACAGTCCCGGGCAGGGGGTGGAGGGGGGGCCGGGGGAGTGTCCTCGGGCCTGGCAGGGGCTGGGGTCTCACCCTCGCTGGCTTCATCCGCCCTAGCCAGCAGAAACTCCACATTGCTGGGGAGGGCATCCCGAGAGGGGCTGATGAGCTGGTACAGGTCGCAGGTGATCTTGTCCTTGGCCCGGGCCCCAGGACCCGGGCTGCCAGGGTAGGCACAACCCGGCCGGCCCCCGCTCCCGTTGGGCAAGCTGCCATCCGGTGCACGGGGCTCTCGGCTATTGGAGATCCGAAAGGCGATGCGCACCTCCCCAGGGCCTGGGCCGGGCCGCTCCTCCTTGCGGAGGCCTTTGGCTGGAGGGTTGTCCCGCTGAGCCTCGAAGTGGGCCACGGCCTCCGCCACACGGCTGCAGTCCCCGCCACCAGACCGCCGTTCGGACCCCAGCCCCTTGGCAGGCCCACCCTGTTCGGCCGACACATAGACCACAGGCGCTGGGGTGCTCGGGCGCGGGTAGCTCTGCAGGGCCAGGGCGGCCCGCTGTTCCACCAGGGCCACCATCTCGGCCACAGAGAGCAGGTCCACATCCTCACTGGCTGAGGCTGGGACCCCCTCAGCAGCAGGGGGCCCGTCTTGTCCCCCTGGGTCCGGAGGAGCCTTCGTAGGCTCAAGACAGCGCCTCCTCCGCTTGGCCTTGGAGCTGTCACTGCCCCAGTGCCCCTTGACCTTCATGGAGCTGGCCCGGCTGCCTCCACCGCACTGGTGGGCCACAAAGAAGGCCACCTTCTCCTTTGTATTCCCGGGCTTGATAACATACCACGTGTCCAGCAGGACTCGACCCTCGTCGCCGGCAGCCGCTGCTGAAAGGAGCGGGGCAGGCTGGGA
Source organism: Pseudorca crassidens (assembly GCF_039906515.1). Classification (NCBI taxonomy): domain Eukaryota; kingdom Metazoa; phylum Chordata; class Mammalia; order Artiodactyla; family Delphinidae; genus Pseudorca; species Pseudorca crassidens. The sequence continues at coordinate 10,955,872 of NC_090315.1, read as the reverse complement.
GGCAGGAGCCTCCGTGGCCAAGGCTGGGGGTGTGTTTTCTGAGTGGGCAGGGCCATGGTCTGGCTCCGCCCCCCCACCTGGCTCAGGGCAGGCTGACGGCTTGAGGGCTGCGGAAGGCGGGCGCGGCTGGTTCTGGGAGTAGGTGCCAAAGGGCCGGGGGCACCACAGCTGGAAGGGAAGGAGGCCCCCTCGGTCCATTCTGGGGAATGGTGGCAGACAGGCGGGGGTTCACCACATCTCAGGACCTGAATGGCGGTGGGGGGCTCCACAGGCCACCTGGAGACAGGGAAGAGGAGGCTGGGGAGCTGGGGAACGGCCTGCCCTCCCAGTACCCCACTGACCTCAACATCTCCTGACCTGAGGGGACAGACCAAACTAGACCACTGAGATCCTGTTCCCGCCCCCCTGGCACAGGTGAGCAAATGGAAGGCTGCAGAGGGGATAGGACCTGCTCCTGTAAAACTCAGAGTGTGACCGGAGCTGGTTGTTTGCTCCAACCCTCCGCTGTCTCACAGCCTGACTGGTTTCACTCACGATCCAGAGGTCTCCTGCTGCCATAACTTTTTAAACAGAAATGAAAGTACCAACTGACAGCTCCTCCTTTTTCTATTTGCTCACCTAGTAACAAGTTCCTGAAAAGACAAGAATTCCCAGCCCTGCCCACAGCTACTGCGGCTTGAGCCCAGAGGAAGCAACAAGGTAGGCTGGGCAGGGGAAGAAAATCAGAGGTCGGAGACAGAGAGGTCCTTAAGAATTCAGCTCCTCACTTTGCTCGGGTCGTGAGGCTCTTGAAGGATCCCTTAAAGCTGTGTATCCTCAGCCAGAAAAATGCACACACTTGCACCAAGACTGTGCAGGTAATTCCCTTAAGCACAAACGCAGACCCCTGGGATGAGAAGGCCCTTCTAGTCTAGTTTCCTCAAGTTGCTCACAACTTGCTGAGTTTGAGGCTCAGAGTGGGGAAGGCTTACATAGTGTTAACACCAGGCCCTCGAACTTGTTTTCCAGACTTTTCAATTTAGGGCTTGCAATAGTGACCGTTTTATTTTGCAATGACTTTGTGTGCTTGACCTAATCTGGAAGCAATTTTGCTAATGACTCTGACACGACCACGTTCCACTGCAGGACCAACAGTCTCAATCCCTCAGTCTCAATCCTTCCCTGGCCCATTTCCCTCCAGACATCTTGAAACCAAAATACCCTTCAGGGCTTCCCTGGTGGCTCAGTGGTTAAGAATCCGCCTGCCAATGCAGGGGACACGGGTTCGATCCCTGGTCTGGGAAGATCCTACATGCCGTGGAGCAACTAAGCCCGTGCGCCACAACTACTGAGCCTGCGTGCCACAACTACTGACCCCGCGTGCCTAGAGCCTGTGCTCTGCAACAAGACAAGCTACCACAACGAGAAGCCCGCACACTGCAATGAAGAGTAGCCCCCGCTCGCCGCAACTAGAGAAAGCCCACGTACAGCAACGAAGACCCAATGCAGCCAAAAATAAAAATTAAAAAAACAAAACAAACAAAAACAAAAACAACAAAATACCCTTCAAACATCAAAACTTCCACATGCTTACAGACTGGTAAAAGTAGTTTGCTGACTCCTGGTCAGACTATTTTGAGCCACAGGCCAAATGTGGCCCACTGCCTGCCTCTGCAAATAGAAGTTTTATTGAAACATGTTCATTCGTTTATGATTGCTTTCATGCTATCATGGCAGAGTTGAGTAGTGGCAACAGAGAACATATGGCCTGCAAAGCCTAAAATACTCATTATCTGGCCCTTTATGGAAAAAGTTTGCTGACCTCTGCAGTATATATGGTCCCTCTAAATTCAGGCAATACCACAGACACCACTAAATCACCATTTACTTCATAACCCTGTAGACACCATTCAAGATCTAGACAGCCTCCAAACATCCACAGACCCCAGAAACAGAAAGTCCTAATCCTAAAAATCCTTGCCCCCCATAATCCCCAATCCCACCTACCCCAATACTTACAGCCCCTGCCGAAATGCCAGTTTCTTGCTTAAAACAACAACAACAACAACAAAAATGCCACACAGCCCCTAAAACCTACAGAAGGCTAAGTTTACCAACCACCAACACATCTAAAATGTCCAGGAATAGAAGCTACCACATCAAAGGCCATTCACTCTCTATAGATGCAAATGAATCCTGACTAACATATCCAGACCCTCTCAAATCCTGCTTTAAACTTCCAAACCTAAAAATATCCCCTCCAGCACAGAAAGCCTCAATCTCAACGAACCCCTCACAGATTCCCATGCCTAACCAAGAACTCGAACACACACAGCAATTTCCCAACCTCACAGATGACCTGAAAGACCAGTTTCCTGAAATCCTATACTCACCTCAAACTCTTTCTAAACCTCCACATGTATTCCCTAATTCCACAGAAGCCCCCCCAACCGCAAAACAACTCACTAAAGCATAAAATCTCCGTAACACATAAAACTAATCCCAAACCAGATATTTCTCAAAAGCCAAAAGGACCTCCAAAATACTCCCAAAGAAACCTTACAAAATGTTAATAAGCAGACATGAGCTTATGGCATGCTCGCTGGCAGTTTTACTGGGTACTGTTCTAACAACTCCTGCTAATCCTCTCCCGTCCCTAGGAAGCAGGTAGTGTTATCAGTCCCTGTTTCCAGATGAGGCACAGAAAGGTTAAATCCCGTGTCCGGAGACAATCAGGTAGGAAGTCGGGAGAGCCGAAAGCCCACGCATTCTGGGTCCAGAATTGGTACTCTTGGACTCTTTTCTTTGCTTCTCAGTCTCTCCGTGGCTCCCCAAATCCTATACCCACCAAACACCCCAATCCACACGAGAGATCCCCTACAACACAACCGAACCTTCCACACTACAACAGAACGGAAACCAGAATCCCAAGGTGCCCCCTAAACTCAAGGGAACCCCAAAGTATCCCCACACGCAAGCAAGAATATCCCCAAGCCCCCAAATATAGCCTCCCCGGAATCCGCCAACCCCTGGGGCTACCCTCGAAACCGAGACACGCCCCCAAAGCGCCCCCACCGGCGAGCCCCGCCCCCTACGGCGGGAGAAAGTGGCTGCACACACGCGTGCGCACGAGTGGGAAGAGGGCCCGCCCCCTCGCTCCTTCCCTCCGGCTGTCGCGCGGGCGGGTACCCGACTAGTTTCCCTCCGCCTCTTTGTTGACAGACGCGCGCGTGAGGCCCCCAGCCAATGAGCGGCGGCCGTTCGGGGCCATGCCCAAATAAGGAAGGCCTTGGCGAAGGGGCCCAACTTCGAAGAGGGAGGAGTAGGCGAGAGGTGACGAAGCGGGGTGTGGAAACAGCCGAGTGCAAGAGAGCGTGGAACAACTCCCAACTTCCTGCTAAACGGAGGGACAAGGCCAGGACCGAGGCCACGGCATTCAAGGAGAGGTTTATTACGACGTTTCCTCTAAACAGGAGCCTTGATTGACAGTTGAGATTTAAAGGCCCAAGCAGTTTAGGGATTGAGACTCCAGGGCGGAAGGAAGGGGGTCTAAAAGTGCCTAGCTTTGGTAGGGAGCCCTGGGGGGCTAGATTTCCTGCGGGGGAAACTGGGCAGCGGGATCACCTAACCCTGAAAAACAAATGGGCAGAACCCTGCGATGGCTCCCGCGGCACTGAGTCTAAGCCTCTGGGCCTGGCATTCAAGGCTCAGGCCTTGTGGCCAAAAGGACCTCTCTGGCCAGCCCTTCCAACCAGGCGCCGCAAATCTGACTCTGAGTTGGTACAATAAAAGACTATGAAATACCTCAATAATGTTTTTTTAATATTGATTACCTGTTAAAATGATACTATTTAGGATATAATTGAGTTAAAATACTTAAAATTAACTTCTCTCCTTCCTTTGACTTTTTAAATGTGGCTACTAGAAGATTTTAAATTGCACGTAAGGCTCACTTTATATTTCTCTTGAACAGCACTGGACTAGATCCTTTCAGTGCCAGGCGGACTCAAGAGACACTCAAAGGTGGCCCCACTGCAGGCATCTGTCCATCCCCACCACCCTGCCTACTACCAACCATCCCACACATCAGAGCCAGAAGGGTCTTCTAAAAGTATAAACCTGACCTTGTCCCTACCCTTCTCAGAACCTACCATAACTCCCCAGTGCCCTTGGGAAAAAGCCCAGATACCCCACTGGTCCAGCCTCGTCCTTCCCCACTCTTCCACACCCCCAGTGGACCCAGGTAAGCACATGATCTGGCATACAGAGTAGTTAGGATACTGGGGCCCTGTCTGATCCTCGATAGGAGCTGTTATCTCCATTGTATAGATGAAGAAATTGAGGCAGGACAGGTTGCCTAACTAGCCCAAGGTCACACATAACTGGTGTGACTTCGAGTAGGGGTATGAACCCAGGGAATCTGATTCTAGATTGCTGTGCTCTATTGTTTAATTATATATTCTCTGGGGTCTCAGCTCAGCCATCCCCTGCTCCAGGAAGCTAACCTCCCAGGCTGGGTCAGGCTCCACCTCTGGGCTCCCACACTGGCCTCCTTGATATCTATTTCTCAGAGTCAGCAAGCTCTTTCCTTCCATGGTCTTCGCACCTGCTGTTTCCTCTGACTGGAATGCTTTGTCCCCAGATCTCCACATGGTTCAATCCCTTCTATCATTTGGGTCTTTGCTCAAATGTAACTTTAATGGGCCTGTATCTTTAACAGAGAGGCCTTCCCCGAGCTCCCTTCCTGGAAACCTCCCAACTGCCCAGAGGGGGACCTCTGGGTTCCCAAGTCCCAGCCCTGCCCACTCTTGAGTCATCACTGTCTAGAGATCGATCTGTCTCCTCCACTGGAGAGTGAACCCCCGGGAGGAGAGGAGGGAGGAAGGGTCAGAGGTATCATGCTCATCATGGTGACCCCAGCAACACTGCCCAGCATGGGACTGAATGGATCAAAGCTCCTTTTCCAGAGGCTCCATGTCGTAAACCCCATGAAGCCTGACAGTGTAAATTCTGTTTCACACCCAAGTATTCTATCTGTGTCCGAGGTCACTGGGGCAGAATTTTCTAACTTCCCCACACTGAGCCCAGCACAAAGCCCTACGCTAAGACAGCTTTTAGAGAATGCTCCGTGAAGCTCCATTTATTGTAAAACATCAGAAGCCAGAAAGACTGAAAATAAAAAGATGGGAAAAGACGGACCAGGCAAATATGAACCAAGAGTCAAGGAGAGGAGTGACATTGCTGTTTAAAAAAACAGTAACAACTGACAAAAGCAAAAGGTATTATCAGGGACAAAGATGGTGACAAAACAAACTGACCCATTATACACAAAAGTTCTCAACATACGTGCTCCTAATACTATGGCCTCAAAATATACAAAGCAAAAAACAACAGAATGACACACAGTTTGGCAAATCCACAAATGTAATGGGACACCTTAATATATCTCTCCATAAGACATTGGTTGAAAAGATAAAATCAGTAAGGACCTGAACCCCACAACCAGCACCCTTGCTGGAATGCCCCCGACAATTAGAGAATCCAGTTTTATATCCCTCATCTGACATTCAGAGGTCCTCCCGTGTGCTGGCCCTGGGTTGGATGCTGGGGATACAGAGATGACACTGAGTTCACCAGAAAGAGCTCATGGGAAAGGGGGCAGACATCCAAATAAACAATCATGGCCAACATGAATATATTACAGAGCAAATGATCACAACAGCAGTGAACACTGGAGCACTCACCGTGAGCCAGGCTTTGCTGTGAGTACTTTACAAATATTAGCTCATTTAATTCTCACATCATCTTACTATTTTTCATCTCGTTTCAGGGATTAGGAAGTGGAGGCACAGAAGGGCTAAGGAATTGCTGTCGGACGCAGCTCTGTGGCTGAGCTTTGACTCCGAGAGTCTGGCTGACTCCAGAGTGCAAGCAGCTCATTCATTGAGTATACGGAGCACTTTTCCTGGATCATCTTGTTCCTGGATCATCTTGTTCAGTCCACAAGGCCTTTGCACTCTCTGTTCCCTATGCCTAGAATACTCTTCCCCAGGTATTCACAGGGCTCACCCCCTCCTCAGATCACCTTCATGGGACCTTCCTTTTTTTTTTTTTTTTTACCTTATTTTATTGAAGTATAGTTGATTTACAATGTTGTGTTAATTTCTACTGTACAGCAAAGTGATCCAGTTATACATATATACATATTCTTTTTTCATATTCTTTTCCATTATGGTTGATCACAGGATATTGAATAGAGTTCCTTGTGCTATACAGTAGGACCTTATTGTTCACAAGACCCTCCTTGATTGAAAACTGCAGCCCCTGCCACAGACAGACATACACACTCTCCTTCCCTGATTTACTTTTCTCTTTTAGCATGTGTTACTATCTAATACACTATAAACTTCATAAAGTTTATTGTCCGCTCCCCTCACTAAAATGAAAGCTCCCCCAAGGCTGATACTTTTGCCTAGTTTTTTTTTCACTGCTGTGTCGCCAGCTTTTAGAACAGCGCCAAGCGGTTGGCTACCATTAGTGTGGTCCCCAGAGCGGCAGCCGCTGGGAGTGTGTTAGAAATGCAGTCTTGGGCTCTGCCCTACACCCACTGAATCAGAATGTGCACTTCAACAAGCTCTCTGGGGGATTGCAAGCACAATTAAGTGTGAGAAGCAACGCCCAAGCACATCACAGGTGTGCAGTGCACGTTTGTTTGAACAAACCCCTAACACTGCCATACTGTCTGCCTTCTGCACAGTTGCTACTGGGGACCTCTTGTGAAAAACTAGCTGGTCCAGCCGAGTCCACCGGTGGAAATCCTGCGCCCAGGACCAAGGTAGGATGCCACCTCCTCCAGGAGCTCTGCTGGTGCCATCCTAAGCTACACAGGATCTCTTCCTCCTCAGGCCTCCTCTGGCAGCACCTGTCACCTGCCCTCGCTGAATGACAATGACCTGGGTGAGGGCCTCTCTCCCCTTCATCCTCTGGATTTCCGGAAGGCTGGGACCTCTCCTCAAAGGTACAGCTGCTCCAGCCTCCGCACGTGGCTCCCTGGCCTGGTTTAGCATTTCCGGCTCCATCCTTTCCATGGTAGCCAGAGAGAGCTTTCCAAACACAAATCAGACCACAGCGCTCCCCTGTTTAAAATTCTTCCATGAGAGGTGCAAGTTGGCAAAACAAAATGAACAAACAAACAAACAAAACATGCCCAGGAACCGTTTCTCAGAAAGCTACTGGAGGATTTGCTTCACCACAGGAAGGAACAAACCAAGAAAAAGGAAGCTATCAGATCAAAGAAATAAGATCTAGCCCAGAAAAAGGCAAAAGGAAGGAATCCCCAGATGAAGGTAAAGGGAGCTCCAAGGAGGACAGCTGTGCAGCATGTGGAGGGAGAACCTGCTTCTGGCAATGCACAGAGAAAGGAGAAAGGCTGACAGTTAACAAGCTGAGCCTGCGACTTGAGAAGCTGGAAACAGTAGCAACCACAGAATAAGCCAAAGAAGGAAGGAAAGGATAAAAAGCAGATGCCTGACTCCCCCACGCTGAGTCAGGGGATACCCCCTCCCCCCACCTTGGGGTACCTCCATCCCATGGTCCAGGAGGTCAGGGTCGTGCCAGCACAGGACTGGGCACAGAGTGGTGCCCAGGGAACGCACTTGCCCACTGCCAAACAGGCATCGGTGGCAGGACCCCGGGGCTCTGCTCCTGGCCCTGCTCTTTCTATCCTCCACTGTCTCTACCCCGTCACCCCCATTACTACTTTGTCCGCAACCCTGATCCATCCATGTCCCGTTATTGGCTTTGTGGACTCAGGGTCTGCTGGTCTCTCTCCCCCTCTCAAATTTCCCTTTCTGACTAACAGCTGATGGTAGGAATCACCCGAATCCTCAGGAGCTAGAGATCCAGGGTGCAGACAGAATCCAGACAGGGCCTCCGAGCACCCCAGCTTTCCCACTTCTAGGGGTGTGACCGTAGGCAGGGTTTTTATCCCTCTGTGCCTTGGTTTCCCCCACTGAAAAATACAGATAATCACAGTACCCACCCATGGGTTGGCTGCTGATTCACTGAGACCAACCCAGTAGAGCGCTCACTGCCAGCGAGGCACCAAGGAGAGGTTCAATACAAAGGCACCAGGATTATTAAGAAAAGGTGAGACAGAGAATTCCCTGGCAGTCCGGTGGTTAGGACTCCCCGCTTCCATTGCACGGGACACAGGTTCAATCCCTGGTCGGGGAACTAAGATCCCGCAAGCTGCACAGTGCAGCCAAAAAAAAAAAAAAAAAAAAGTGAGACTGTTGAAGGGTTATCACTGATGGAGCCAAAGACATCTCTCTTTATTTCACACTCTGAAATGAAACCGATCCTTGTCCCCCACAATAATCAAAATATGGCCATGCCTTTCTTACTGTTGGGTATTGGGTCTCACCTAGTAATTACACAGAATTTACAGAGCAGCTACTGGGTGCCAGACACTGTTCCAGGCATCGGGGACATGCAGGGCACAGGAGACAGAATTTCTTGTCCTTACGGATTGGAGAGAGGGCACAAGGAATAGATAGTAATTTTCAAGGTGCTACAGGGAAACAAATATACCAAGTGAGAGGGATGAGGAGCGTAAAGCAGGGGTTATGATCTTAACTGAGGCGTCAGGAGCAGGTGACAAGCCAAGTCTTTGAGAAAACCTGTGCTTTTAGGAATGACGCAGCTTTACCAGAGCCGCTCGATATATACCATTCGCAATGATAAAAAAAAAAATCATTTTGTATGAGTAAGCTTCAGATAAGCACAGGCTGAAAACACACTTAAGATTTGAAGAAAAGGCAAAATAACTTGGAAAGGAGAAACATTTTCTATGAGAAACAAATAAAGGGGGAAAAAGGTGTCACATCACCCCGGGGCACCCAGATGTGACAAACTGGTACAGGGAAAAGTAAGAGGTTGGCAACTTTTCCCCAAACTAACAGGAGACGTGGAGACAAAAATGTACCTGGTACAGGCCCTGGCACATAGTAGGTGCTCTATCAACATGGTGGACTACTCAAGGGATGAACCCCCATTTTCCAGAAGAGGAAACTGAGGTCCAGAGGGGTTAAGTGACTTGTCCAAAGTCACATAGCTGGTGGGTGATGGAGCCAGGATTAAAATCTGGGTGTTCTGGTTCCGGAGCACATGTTCAATAAATTTTTCTTGAAAGAATAAAATTAATCAAAATACTTCACACTTATTAAGAGCTTAATATGCACTAGGCGTTTTATACATGTGACCTCATCAACTGCTTACAAGAGCCTGACGGCTGGAATGTGGCCCCATTTTACATATGAGAAAACCGAGGCCCAGAGGCGGAAAGCAACTTGGCCAAGGACACACAGCAGCAGAGGTGCGGGACAGGAACGTGGTCCTATCTGACGCTGATGCTATTAACCATAAGCTTTCCTATCAGGGTCAGAAAATTTATGGGATAAACTCCGGAAGCCTCAAGACAAATGAACCAAACTGTTTCAAAATGACTGGCGAAGTTGCCAAACTGCCCAGTGAGGTCCTAATGACCAAAAAGTTGGGAGAAAAAAAGCACACAGTTGTTAGAAATATTTCATATTCACAGAAATACCTGCAGTTGGGCCAGGCTGGGCATTGGCAAGTGAAATATTTATATTTGGCTGGGGCTAGGAATGGGAATGGGGACAGACTGACTTTCTGAGCACCCCCTCGGGGAGTCACCCTTGGGCTTGGGTGCCCAGGGGTAGAGGGTGGGTAACTACAAGAGTCAGGATATGGGAGGAACCTGGGAGAGAAAGGAAAGGCAGCCTGGCTGATGTCTCCCTCACTGGTCCTTCTCTACTGCCCTCTCTCAGGTCTGTGTTTCCCATTCCCATTCCAAAAAAACGACAACTCAGGTGTATAAAGCACTTACTCCAAGCACTTCACGTGCTTACCTGCCCGAACCCTCTAACCTTCCTAGGGGTTCTGATCCCATTTTATAATTGAGGAGAGGCCAAAAGACTTGCCCAAGGTCACACAGCAAGTAAATGGCAGAACTAAAATTCAAACTGAGGACTGCTTCAGTTCTCAAGTCTCTGCCCTACTCATGACATCGTACGTCAGTACAAGGAGAGGGGACTAAATTACAGTGGGGAGAGCACAGATTCTGAGCCAGGATGTCTAGGTTGGAATCCTGAGTCTATCGTTTAATGCTGGATGACCTTGGGAAAGTTGCTGAACCTCTCTGTGCCTCTGCTTCCTTTCTGTAGAATGGAGAAAACAACAGAACCTACAACTTAGGGGTGTTGTCAGAATTAAAGGACTTAATACATACAAGTAGCTAAGAACAGGGCCAGGCACTTCCTAAACAATAAGTGTTAGCTGGAATCGACTGTGGGGAAGCCCCCCCTCCCGCCCCCGCATGTTTCTGAGCTGAGGTGTGCCCAGCTCAGTGCCGGGGTTTGAGATAACGCCCCTGGGGCTGGACTAAAAAGAAGGGAATACATTAGCACCTGTGACCCAGTCACATTCCTGGGGTGGGGAACTTCCCACCAACAGCTCTTAGACTAAGGACTTACCCCGAGCCGGGATGACGATCTTAGGAAGCCTCCTCTCTTCTCAGTGGCATGTTGTTCCCACAATAGATAAGGGCACTGAGTTTCAGAGAGGGGACACTTGCCCAGGTCACAAAGGAGTAGCAGAAGAAAAGATCTGAATGCTGGAATGTCCATACACATAATCCGCTACCCTTTTCTAATTCCATTGGAGAAACGAGAGTGCAAAAGGTCGTCTTTATGGCCCCTGCTGGCCATATTATCCTACAGTTCTGTGACTGTCCAGTTTATCGGGAGTCTCTGGCTGGACTAAGCAAACTATCGCTACAGGCAGGCCCCTCATCTCATGCTCCGCACTCCACCCACAGTTCTGTATCCTAACCTACACACCACTCTATCACTGATTTCTCTCTTCCACCATCTCAGCTTGCCCTCCTGTCCCCAATCCGATCCAGAAGCTCCAACCCACCGCATCCACAGCTGGCCTTTCCCTCGGAGCCTCCAGACCCCCTCATTCATCTAGCACTGACTCCCATGCCTTTCCACATCCCCTACGCTAAACCCCTCGAAATTGCCCCCTTCAGGGCCTCTGCCAGGACGCCCAGCCCCTTCTCCAACTCGGGACTCATTTCCCCAGCTCTGAGCTCCCTCACAATCAATCCCAAAGCTCGACTCTCTCCCCACCTTCAAGACCCATCCCCAGCCCCCATTCTTCTACTATTCCCTCCGGCTCCCATTTCTCCCAAACCCCTCCCCCAAGCGATCTCCCCTCACCCAGTCTCTTCTTTAGCCCCTGCCTCTTCCCTCTCGCCACAGGGTCCCGAACCCCCGCCCGGGTTCTCAAGCGCCCCCGGCCCCGTCTCGGGGTTCTCACCATCTCCCCGCGCTGCAGCTCCCTCGGCTACGCGGGTTTCCCCCACTCGCTCCTCTCCAGCCTCCCCTTCCGGGTTCCCGCCCCGAAGCCCGCTGGGAATTGGAGTCCGGGCGGCCACGGACTACAACTCCCAGAAGGCAGCACGGTCAAGCTTGGAGGTGGGGAAGGAAGCAAACTGGGCGGGCTGAGGAAAAGAACGACTCTAACTCCCAAGCGGTAGAGAGGGGGCCTGATAGCGCAGGCGCACAGAGCGCCCCCGCCAGGCGCACTGGGAGTTGGAGTGCAACCTCCTCCATTTTGGCCCGGGGCCCTTGGAAAAGGAGTTGAGAAAACTGCAAAGGGGCAGTTTTTGTGAGGGGTGGAGAGGTGGGAAGAGCAAGTTTACCGATTTACTTAAACTGATTAACATAATAATTAACAGTGCCTTGTACTTTCTCACTTTCCCATCCATTTTTCCCCCTGGTTTTCTTACCACCACCTCCTAATTTACAAATAAGGAAATTAGCCTTAAGCTTTAGGAGGGAGGATAGCTCCATGCACTAGAAATTTGTACATATCATAGTTAGAAGATTCACGAAGACAGGCACCTTTTTGTATCTTGTTCAAGCACACAGAAGAGTGTAAATAAATGTTGAGTAAATATCTATTGTATGTTAATTATATGCCAGACACTCTGCACAGAACCCAAGAATTATCCCAAATTTATAAAAACTAAGGCAGAAAGAGATTGAGGTTCTTCTCCAGGGCAACACAGCAATAAAGTGATATGAACTGAAATGTGTTGGACTCCAGGGCCTCTGCTCTCCACTAGGTTGCTAGATCGTCTCCCCTTAAGCTATATTTTCCTGTCCATCCTCCTCACGGGCCATGAGAGTGAACTTTCTAAAATGGAAAGTTTGCTATATTAAGGAACATAACTTCATGAGGGGAACTGCTATTAAGGCTCGATTCCAATGGCCCTCCTCTGAATCTTTTCTCAATTTATCTCTCTTTAATGCGACTGTGCCTCACTAGATTCTCACGGTCTGTGAGCCTTCCCAACTGCACTGGGAAGACTTTGGCTAAATTCCCAACTTGTAGCATAGCGCTTGGCATAGGCCCTCATTAGACATGCGCTAAAGAGAAAAGTTGGCAATGGGACACCAGAGGTTGGGAAGGGAGACTGGTCACATCTCCTTTGCTTCCGGAGAATTGGCACTTAGGGAGACCCCGCCTCCTCATTAGGCTCCACTGGCTCAGGACCTCAGAAGAGGTCTGGGGGCGTGGCCTGAGGGGGCGGCACCTGCCGAAAAGGCGGGCAGCTGAGCGAGCGCTGATTGGTTGGCACTTTGGCGCGCACCGGAAAAGACTGTGTCAGGAGGCGCGAGGCCAGGCTAGCTCTGTGGTGGAAGACAGGGCCTTCCCCAGGCGCGCGTGCGCACGGCCACTTGAAGCCTGCCAGTCTCGCACCCAGCACATCTTGGCAGGAACTGCTGAGGGCGTGGCCTCGCCTCAGGAGTTCGCTCTGCTCTCCTCCTCAGGCCTGGCGCAGGAGCCTCGCGCCAAAGGGGATTCGCGTCCGCCTCACGCTTGGAACGTGGTGGCTGAGGCCGGCCTGAGGTTCGCGCACGCAACCAGCCTATCGGGACCAGCACGAGACGCTGTCTGATCAGGCTCCCAAGTGTGGGGCTGGCGCAAAACCAGAAGGGCGCCATTGTGCACGTCCTGAGGCGGGTGCTGGAGGCCAAGGGGAACGGGTCGGGTGACTAGCCGGCCAGAGGGGAGCCTGGGGTCCACTTCGTGGTCGTGGCCTCCCTCTGGGAGTTTCAGGCAGACGGGAGGGCGGTTGTGCCTTGGGTGCCCGGGCCTTGGGGGAGGCAGGACCCGAGCAGCAGAGCCGGAGTTTGGGTTTGAGGCTGGGCCTGGGTTTGGGGATCCACGCTCAGGTTTGAGATACGAAGTCTCTGAATAGTGTTGGGGATTTGGGGGTCACAAGTTAGGATCTGGGGTCTCGGGATTTGTGTCTGGAGAGAACTCGTTTTGGAAATCTGAAGGTCTTGGGTTTTGTGGCTGGAAGCTTTCCTGTTGGAATCAGAGATCCTAGTCTGGGGATCTGGAAGTCTAGAATAGCATTTTGGGGGTGCGGGGTCTAATTTGGGAGGATTGAAGCTTCAGTGTAGATTTAGGGTCTAGAATCTCAGTGTAGAGTATGAGGTATGAGATTTAGGGTCTGGGGTCACAGTTTGGAGCTTTGAGAATTGTTAGGGCCTGCAGTCCCCCACATTGAGTATGAGGCTTCAGTTTTAGAGTTTGGGTTTCAGAGTGGAACTCACGGGTGAGATCTCAGTTTAGGGTTGAGGGTCACAATTTGAGGGTCTGAAGTGACAGTTTGGGGATCTAGAGGTCTTTGTTTTAGGATCTGAGGTCAATTTGGGGGACTGAGGTTTGCTTTGGGGAGATTGGATTTCTTACTTTAGGGTTTGGGTTCTCAATATTAAAGTTTGTGGTCTGTGTTTTTTTCTTTTTTTAATTAATTTATTTTTATTTTTGGCTGCGTTGGGTCTTCGTTGCTGCACGTGGGCTTTCTCTAGTTGCGGGGAGCGGGGGCTACTCTCCGTTGCGGTGCGTGGGCTTCTCATTGTAGTGGCCTCTCTTGTTGCGGAGCACGGGCTCTAGGCGTGCGGGCTGCAGTAGTTGTGGCTCACGGGCTTAGTTGCTCCAGGGCATGTGGGATCTTCCCAGACCAGGGCTTGAACCCGTGTCCCCTGCACTGGCAGGCGGATTCTTAACCACTGAGCCACCAGGGAAGCCCTGGTCTGTGTTCTTAATACTAGGATTGGGTTCATATTTGGAGATCAGAAATTAACAGTTTGGGGGTCTAGAGCATCTCAGTATTAGAATTTAGGGCGTTTAGGTTTGGGAAGGGCTCCTTTTTATGTTCTAGGTCCTCACTTTAGGAGTTTAAAGACATAGTTTTAGTACCTTAATATCACAGTTTAGAGATCTCAAGCCACAGTTTTCAGATGTGGTTCCCATTGCAGGATCTGACATTTCACTGTTAAGACTGAAGTTCTGAAGTCAAAGTTTGGGAATCTGCTCCTTTTAGTTTTAGGTCTGGATCGTGATTTACGGGCCCCAATTTGCAATTTGAGATTCATGGACTTCAGTTCAGAGTTTGGTCATTTTAATTTGGTCTCTTGACCTGTGTTTATGGGGACTGGGGACTTATTTTGGGATCTCTGAGTGCTCAAAGGAGTATGATGGGGGAAATGAGGCTGCCCATCAAGCTGTGCATTCCTCCTGGAATCCCAGAGGTCACTAATAATTCTTTCTTTTCCCCTCTTTGCAGATGTGGAATTCTAGCAAGCACTTGTGTTTCCCTGAACAGCCCAGGACCAACTTCCTGGGTCCCAGGAACAGGTAAGTGTTCCCCCGGCCCACCTCCCTCACAGCTCCAGCCACTCTGGTTGAATAATAGTAACAGTAGTGTTTACTGAGCATTTACTAGTTTGCCAGACTTTTTGCTAAGGCTTTTGTTTGTATAAAATCCTTTAATCCTTACAACAACTCCACGAGGAAGTAGGTGCGAATATTACCGCCATTTCAAGATGAGAGAACTCTGAGGTAGTTGGCAAAGATCATCTCTAAGCCCTTGCAGGTTTTGACATCCTGATTTTCTTAAATGCCCTTCCTTCCTTTCTTTAATTCACATATTCATTTTGCCATCAAGCACCTACCAAGTGTCAGGAATCGTACAGAGGGGATTTTCCTAGCAGATTGAGGGTTGGATCAGATTTCTCCCTTCCTCCAAAGTCTGGATAAAGAAGAGAGCCAGAGTTCATCTTATTCCCCACTGTCTTCCCCAGTGACTTCCCGCCCACCTATGTCTTCATTTATTAACTCCAAAAATAAGTGTCTGCTTTGTTCAGGTTCTCTACTTAGGTACTGTGCTCACAAGGGGCAAATGAAGAAAATGAAGAATGCCTCTCTCGCTTGCCTTTTCCTCCTGGAATTCCAGAGGTCACCAACAATGCATTCTCTTTCCCCCCTTTCTAGATGTGGGGTCTCTCTTAGTTGCAATTAACAGAAACCTAGCTAAAACTGGCTTACGCGTAAAAGGGGATTTATTGGATCCTTTAAACAAAAAATTCCGGGGCATCAGGCTTGGCTGGTTCTAGTTGAGGAGTTAAATGATATGGCCAGGAATCTGCCTCTCTTTGCTCTGCTCTTGTCTGTGTTGGCTCTCCATTTGTGAGGGCAAGATGGCTCCCAGCCACTCCAGGTCCATATCCTGCCAACTTGACAAGCCTAGCAGAGAGTCTCTTTCCAAGATCCGTTGACTCTGATTGGTCAAGCCTAGGTTACAACCGCAGTCCTGAATCAATCACTTGACTTCTTGGCTAGACCTTGCTTCAGTGCTCCCTAGTGGAAGGGGAGGTTGGGGTCAGCTTCTCTGAACCATATGGACTGAGAGTGGGGAGGGATCATTCCCCAAAGGAAACTATTACCAGAAAAGGGAGGAATTGGATGTCGGTCAACCAAAAACAACAGTTTTATCAACAGTAGTCATCCAGTACAATACCCCCACCCCATTCTCCAACATCCCTTATCCCTAAATCGTTCCAACAAATGACTGTCTACCTTCTGTCTTGAACTAACATTTCGTGAGCGCTCCCTATGTGCTAAACACCTTCTGGACAAGATCACACTTTCCAGCCACCTCCATTTTGTAAATGAATTATAAACAGGCTCAGAGAGATGAAAGCACTTGCCCAAAGTCACACAGCAAGTGGCAGAGCTGGGATTTCAACCAGATCTGTTTGCTTCAAAAGCTGAACCTTGTAACCAACTATTATGCTGCTTCTTGGGACTGCCCCCTGCTTTGTCCCACTTCGGGACAGCTCCTACTCTTAAGTTCCTGCACATGTTAAAGCAAATTAGGGTCTGGGCCTTGGTTTTCCCATAGCTAATGTGAGAAATTTGGACTGGCTCTTGATTAAGGCTTCTTCCAGCTCCTGCATTAAAAACACATTAAGGGACTTCCCTGGTGGTGCAGTGGTTAAGGCTCTGTGCTCCCAATGCAGTGGACCTGGGTTCAATCGCTGGTCAGGGAACTAGATCCCACAGGCCGCAACTAAGAGTTTGCATGCCACAACTAAGGAGCTGGCAAGCTGCAACTAAGGAGACCACGTGCCACAAAAGACCCAGAGCAACCAAATAAATAAATAAAATATTTTTAAAAACACATTAAAAATTATAGTTTATGACAGCACTGGTATAAATATGAATATAATCCAAGTTGAATTATATTCATTTATTTCTCTTCTGGTTTTAAAAGAAATTAAAACATTCGCAAAGCCCCTAAAAGTAGCACCAGCCCTAGGCACTGTGCTTACGCTACCTGATGGATAAGTCAGTCCGGGATATAACAATAAATAAAAGAGACAGGGATTCCCTGGTGGCTCAGTGGTTGGGAGTCCATCTGCCGATGCGGGGGACGCGGGTTTGTGCCGTGGAGCGGCTGGGCCCGTGAGCCATGGCCGCTGGGCCTGAGCATCCGGAGCCTGTGCTCCGCGGCGGGAGAGGCCACGGCGGTGGGAGGCCTGCGTACTGCAAAAAAAAAAAAAGAGACAAAAATCCCTCTCCTTATGTTTATATTTATAAGAAAGAAAGAGAGAGAGAGAGAGAAGGAGAGGAAGGAAGGAAGGGAGGGAGGGAGGAAGGAAGGAAAGAAGGAAGGGAAGGAAGAAAGCAAGAAAGATTTCAGATGCTGATAAAGGATATGGGGATGTGACCAAGAATGTGCTTATTTAGATCAGGTAGTCAGGAAAGGCCTCTAGGGAGATTACATTTAAGCTAAGCGCGGAATGGCAAGAAATCAGCCGTGTAAAAATCGGGGCAAAAGAACATTCCAGGTGGAGGCAATGGTAAAGGCCCTAAGGCAGAAATAAACTTGGCAGTTGAAAGAAGCAGAAAAAGACCCATGTGGCCGGAGCTGGCCTGTTCCCCACAGAATCAGAGGGCAGAGCTGGGATTAGTGGGTGAAAATTAAACAGACTCTGAGGAAAGAACTTGGCTGAAACCAAAACCATCCAGCCAGGAAAGGAGCAGCCTTGAGAGCGAGTGCCCAGTTCCCTGAGGCCCCTGTGAGCAGAGCCCCAGGTCACACCTCTTCAGGACCGCTGCCCAAGAGCGGCCAAGATTTTGCATTTCCTAGTCACCCTTCTTCTCCCTCCAATTTTTTTTTTTTTTTCCCCTGGAACTCCTGTGTTTGTGCAGAAGGCTCGCTCAGTGCTTTGCAAAACCCAGAGGAAACACCCAGGGACTAGTTGATATGAAACCCTTTTTCTCAAACATGGTCAAATAGCACCTTGAACTTAAATAGACCTGGATACTTTTTCTTCCTGGCTTTCTGTGCTGTTTCTCTTTGGAGTTTCTAGGGAGTCCTCTAGAACAGCAGGAAAGTTGCATGCAGAAAATAAATATCAGGGCCAGGCAAGACGTTAGAGGTTAGCCTACGCAGTGTTTCTCCACGGACAGAAACCCAGCACCCACCCTTGCCCCTCGAAATTATGGTTTCCATCAGGAAAGAACTAGAGACCAATTGGTGGTTTCGCTTTTCTTTCATTCCTTCATTCAGCTGACTAATACGTATAGTCTCCTGTACTCGTGGTGGTTCTGGGAGGGTGCACTAGAAATGCCATCCCCTGCAGAAAACACGTTAATGCTTCTCGTTGGGCTTCAGATAAAGGCAAAACTTCATACTGTGAGCCTGTAAGACCCATAAGACCCTGCGTCATCTGGCCCCTACCTCGTCCTCCAGCCTCATCTCACCCCACAGGACTCCTTGCTTTCTGTGCTCCAGACACTTCAGCTTTATTTCCTCTGACTTCTCCATGCTCCCTCTGTCTGAAACATTCCCTCTCCCCCTCCACTGCTGCAGCTCCACTCATCCTTCAGAGCAGCTTCTGGCCAGGTTTCCTTCCTCTGGAAAAACCTCATAGGTTAGATCAAAACCACCTATCACAAGTTTCCATAACACCGAGCAGCACCTCTCCTTTGTCCCCAGGAGGGACATGTGATTCATGCAGTCACAGAGCCCTGAGCTTAGAAGAGCCCAATGCTTGGTTTAATGCTCTGCTCTCACCATCTTGAAATTCATCACTTTTTTTTTTGGCCAGGCCGTGCGGCTTGCGGGATTTTAGTTCCCGGACCAGGGACTGAAGCCGGGTCCTCAGCAGTGAAAGTGCGGCGTCCTAACCACTGGACCACCAGGGAATTCCCAGAATTCTTAATTTCTGAACAAGGGGACCCACAGTTTCATTTGCAATGCCCCCACCCCCAGCAAATTATACAGCTGGTTCTGGTCCTAGTTGCCATTTTATGTTTATTTGTGTGACAATTTGATGAATGACTTTATCCCCGACTGCATTGTAGGCTCTAGAAGGGGCTGTAGTTGTTTTATAGTCTTCTGTCCCTGTCACCGATCACACTTCCTGGCACATAGTAGGGGCTTAATAAGTAATTGCTGAATGAATGAGCGAGAACGATTCTTTCAGGACTTCAGAGTTGGGTTAGGGAGATAAGTGTCTCCCACACTGCTCCCCCATGTCCTCGAGGGCAGGACAGTGATTCCTCTCCCTTTCCACAGTGTCCAGCACAGGGCCTGGCAAAGAGGGGGTGCCAGTTCGTGGGTCTGAGTAGGAACCAAAGATACATCTGTAATCAAGGAAGTGTTTTGGGCTGGGCAGTGCTGCAGGTGACACAAAGTGTTGTGGACATTCAGAGTCGGGGAGAAAAACAAGGGAGGTTGGGGGAGGCTTCCTCCGGTGGCAGTTGAATCAGGCCCTGAAGGAAGGTGAGATAAGGTTTGGTGGAGACGAGGTGTTTGGGCCTTCCCAAAGAAGTAGCAGGAGTAGTGGCAGCGGTGTGTAATTTGGGAGAGAGACTCCAACGTCTTTGTGTCTCCATCCGTCAGGAGAGAGGGGTACAGGTGTGCGTACATGGATATATTATGAATTATGGATTCAGGGATTAGATCCTGGAAGTTCTGCATCTGCTCAGGAGTCAACTTCTTTCATGCCCTTATTTATTCAATCATTCAGCAAATAGGCGATGACTTCCCGCAGTGTGCCAGACCCTGTTCTAGGTGCTGGAGATACAGCGGTGCCCCCTACTCAGCTCTCCCCCAACTGCAGGGACCAGAGATGCATGAGCACAGGGGCAGGGGGACCTGAGCAGAGATACCTCACCTGGCCTGTGGAGTTGGGGTCCATTGACGGGAGAGAACGAAAGGAAGTAAGAGATGAGACCAGAAGGGTCAGGCGGGCCAGGCCATGGGGGGCATTATAAGCCATGTTAAGTAAGGGTTTAAACTTGATCCTTCATAATGGGATGGCATTGAGAGGTTTGAAGTGCTTATTAAGTAACTGATGTATTCAGTCCTATTGGTAGCCCTCTGCCTCTGAAAGAATATCCTCATTCCTTTTGCACAGATGAGAAAACCATAGGCAGGTTTGTGTTTCAGAAAGATCACCGTGACTCTTGTAGAGAGTGTGGCTTGGAGGAAGCCAGATGGAAGGCTGGGAGAACTATGTCAGCACATGGACTAGGGCAGGAGCGAGGGGATGGAGAGAAGGGATTGGAGGAGGAATGGGCAAGATTTGGTGACTGATTGGACCAGGGGATGGGGGAGAGCGAGCAGTGCAGACAATGCCCAGGCTTCTGTCTTGGGTGCCTGGGGCAGGGAGCTTCTCTGAGCTGGGGAACACTGAGACAAGCGGTCTGGGGGGTCAGATGCCAAATTCCATTTCGGATGTCCTAACCCACACCAGCTCTTGCCCCAAAACAGGAGGGCGAGTAAAAACCACACCAACAAACTGCAAGAGCTGGCATTGCTGCTACCTGTAGCCCTGAGGACCAGTACCAAGAAGTTCACCAAGGTAAGGGGGCTGAAGGAGATGAGGTGGATTTGGGAGGCAGATCTGAACATATCAGTGATCGGGTTGACCTCCCTTGTCCTAGGAAACCTAGACAGACCCACCCAGTGACAGCACTGACATGGCAATGGTCCTGACTGGGAATTTCTGGGAGTCTGTGATCCCATGACTAGAAGCCTGGGGGATTCTTTCCTGCAAAGGAGGCAGGGGGAATTGGGAGGGGAAAAATAGGCAAGGTGCCGGGTCAAGGTCATCCCTCTGGGGGTCACGCAGCCTGCATTTGAGCCCTCCAGCCCCACACCTGCAGAACTCTGGGCAGCTCGCTCAGGTTATCAGCCTCTCAAGCCTCAGGTTTCCCAGCTATAAAACAAGAAAAAAATAACTCCTCCTACTCAGCGATATTGTGAGACCAAAGTGACATGATAGCCGTGACAGGGCCTGAATAAATGTCGGTTCCCTTTCCGGGTGCCTTCTTTTGTGACTTTGTGGGGATCGTCTCCATGAGGTAGGGATAAAGCTTCTCGGTGCCTCCCCAGTGGCCACTCAATAAATGTCTATAGTGCTGAGCTAACACTTGCTCCCAGGACGAACAACTTAATATGAGACTCAGAGATCTGGAAGGTTTGGTGTGATGTTTTCTTGCTATAGTTTCTCTCATTCAGTCCCTCATTCATTCATTCATCAGCCATTTATGGAAAGATTGTCAGATGTCAGAAGCTGTTCTGCCGGCAACAAGGGGAAGCAAAGAAATTTGAAACCCAGCCCTCCTCCTCTGAGAACTTAGAATCTGGTCAAGAAGATAAAGATTTAGGGACTTCCCAGGTGGTCCAGTGGTTAGGACTTGGTGCTTCCACTGCTGGGGCCCGGGTTCGATCCCTGGTTCAGGGAACTGGGACCCTGCAAGCTGTGTGGCACGGCCAGAAAGAAAAAAAAGAGGAAGATTTGAACGCACAATAACTGATCCAACCTAGAATGTTATACTTGCCTTCAGAGAGGTTCAGCGCAGCGGGTGTTTGGGAGAGATTTGCCCGACCCTAACCCTATCCTTCTCCCTGCCAGCCACAGCCCATCCATCACCAGATCACGCTGCTTGTCTCTCCTAAATCCCTCTCAATTGTAGGTGCTTGTATCAGTTTCCTGTGGCTGCTCTAATAGATTACCACAAACTTAGTGGCTTAAAACAACACAACTTTGTTCTCTCAGAGTGCTGAGGTCAGAAATCCTAAATCAGTCCCACTGGACTAAAGTCACGGTGTCAGCAGGAGGGTCCAGGGGAGCATCCATTTCCTCTCCCTCTGCCAACTTCTAGAGGCCGCCTATGGTCCTTGGCTCACAGCCCCTTCCAAGCCAGCAGCGTAGCATCTTCTAGTCTCTCCTCTACCTCTGCTTTTGTCGTCATTCGCCTTCTCTGCCTTTGACCCTCCAACCTCCTGCTCATAAGGACGCTTGTGATTACACTGGGCCCACTCAGACAATCCAGAATAACCTCCCCATCTCAAGATCCTTAACTTCATCACATCTGCAAAGTCCCCTTTGTCACACATGGCAACATATTCACAGGTCCCGGGGACTAGGACGTGGATGCCTTTGGGGGAGGCATTATGCAGAGCACCACAGTGCTCAAAAAATATCTGGGGGATTTTGCCCTCTGTCCTCCAACATTTGAGTATCTGGTGTGCGTAGGCACTATGAGTTCTTGTCGGGCAAGGCAGAGATGATTGGGACACAGCCTCTGCCCTGGAGGAATGACAGTTGAGTCAGGGCACAGGCAGCATTTCATCACTGACTAGATGACCACATCTCTTCGTGGAATCCTCCCCAGGCCTCAGCCCACTTTCTTTACCATTGATTCTCTGCTGTCTTAATAATCCCACTTCTTCCCCGTCTTCATCCTCCCTTAAATTCATTCCTGGGCCCCCGGCTCCATGTACAACCAGTGTCCCACTCAGTCCCCAGCCTGCCTGACATGCATCATCACAGCTCGTCCAAGGGCTGTGTGACGTGCTCAGTCCACTGCTGAATAAACCGTGGGAGCTATTATGCGTTGTTTTGCCCGTGTTTGAGATTTAGGCTTCAGCTTAGGTCCGTGGTATCCTTCCTCACCATCCTGGCTGATTAAGTGCCCCTGCCCCATGTGGTCCGTGGCTTCCCATCCCTCTGACCATCACAGCCCTCTGCACATTACTGTGATTGTTTCCATTTCTCTGATTCCCTTTATCTTATTTTATTTTTGGCTGCATTGGGTCTTTGTTGCTGCGCGTGGGCTTTCTCTAGTTGCAGCGAACGGGGGCTACTCTTCGTTGCAGTGCGCGGGCTTCTCATTGCAGTGGCTTCTCTTGTTGCGGAGCATGGGCTTTAGGCACGTGAGCTTCAGTAGTTGTGGCGTGCGGGCTTAGTAGTTGTGGCTTGCGGGCTTAGTTGCTCCGCGGCATGTGGGGTCTTCCTGGGCCAGGGCTCGAACCCGTGTCCCCTCCATTGACAGGTGGATTCTTAACCACTGCGCCACCAGGGAAGTCCCTCTCTGACTCCCTTTAGATGAAGGGTTCTGCAAAGGTAAAAACCATAATAGATGAATCTCTGTCCCCAGCACCCCAGGGCAGATAACAATAACAGTTGCTCCCCATTGACTGAGAGTTCTATGTGTCAGACAGTGGATGCCAAGCTTCTTAGATACATTTTCTCTCTCTCTCTTTTTTTTTTTTGAGATGGCTACTTTATTTATTTATTGGCCATGGCATGAGGCATGCAGGATCTCAGTTCCCCAACCAGAGATGGAACCCGCGCCCCCTGCAGTGGAAGTGCTGGAGTCTTAACCCCCGGACTGCCAGGGAAATCCCTACATTTTCTCATTTAATCCTCCCCGCAAGGCTTGTGAGATGAGTATGAGTATGCTCATTTTTTGGTTCGAGGAAACAGGAGCACAGAGGGGTCATATTGTCCAGAGAGGCACAGCTGGCTAATGGCAGAGTGAGTCAGATGTGTCTCATTCCAAAGGCCCACACCCTCCACCACTCTGTCACTCGATGCTCGATAGATGTTTGCTGAATGAATGAATGAATGAATTTCCCTCTGTTGAGACAGTTATAGTTTGCATCGATCTTACCTTCAGGAAGTCTCTGGGATTTGAACCTCTGGTGTAGCCCCTGAGCTAACCTTCCCAAAGTTTCAATTACCAAGCTTTCTTTCTGTCCTGAAATCTGAGTTGATGCCCAGTTGCCTTCTGCATAAAATCTTTGTGCTAGTAATAATAAGTGACACTTTATATTGCTTTACAGTTTACAGAGAATTAGCTTAGTGAATGCCCACCATGTGCCAAGCCTGGTGTTGGAGATACTAAGCTAAAAAGACAGGATTTGCTTTTGAAAAACTCATGGTCTATCTATACAAAGATAGAAAAGGTCTTTTTTTTTTTTTTTTTAGTAAATTTATTTTATTTATTTATTCTTGGCTGCATTGGGTCTTCGTTGCTGTGCACAGGCTTTCTCTACTTGGGGAGAGCAGGGCTACTCTTCGTTGCGGTGAGCGGGCTTCTCATTGTGGTGGCTTCTCTCATTGTGGAGCACGGGCTCTAGGCACGTGGGCTTCAGTAGTTGCAGCACGCGGGCTCAGTAGTGTGGGTCGCGGGCTCAGGAGTTGTGGGTCACAGGCTCTGTAGTTGTGGGTCGCGGGCGCTAGAGCACAGGCTCAGTAGTTGTGACACACGGGCTTAGCTGCTCCGTGGCACTTGGGATCTTCCCGGACCAGGGCTCGAACCCGTGTCCCCTGCATTGGCAGGCGGATTCTCAACCACTGTGCCACCAGGGAAGCCCCCAAAGGTTTCTATTTAATCCCTTGAGAAGCCGATGAAGGTGTTCTTTCTCATCCAGATATCAACTAAGCATTTATTGGACAACTGATTTATCAGGCTCTGTGCTGGGCGATTTCACACACACTAATTTATTTCGTCCTAATGATAATCCTCTGAGGCTGAATGAATATCCTCGTTACCATTGCACAGATGAGAAAACCGAGGCCCAGAGAAGTAAAATGACCCGCTCCCAGTGCACAGCCAGTAAGTGGCAGGTTGGAGCCAGGCCCCAAACCAATAATCTCTTGGCTGTGTCACGTTATTCCTTAGTTAGATTATAGCTTCCTTCCCTGGATCAGGTTAAATAAGTTCAGTGACTGTATTATATTTTATGGAACGATTTCACATAAGTCACCTCATGAGACCATCCTTTTTTAAAATTAATTTTTATTGGAGTATAGTTGATTTACAATGTTGCGTTAGTTTCTGCTGTACAGCACAGTGAATCAGTTATACATATACATATATCCACTCTTTTAGATTCTTTTCCCATAAAGGCCATTACAGAGCGTTGAGTAGAGTCCCCTGTGCTATACAGTTGGTCCTTATTAGTTATCTACTTTATATATAGTAGTGTGTATATGTCAGTCCCAGTCTCCCAATGTATCCCCCACCCCCCCAGACCATGTTTCCTGATTTGGGGTTGGAAGATTCCTGCTAACGGTTTTGTTGTTATTCTGGGGATCCAGTTCAATCCAAAAAATATTTATGGGTGTTCTTCCTTCACCAGGCTAACTCCTTTCAGTCTTCAGTTTAAATGCTGCCACTTCAGAGAGGCCTTTCTGGACACCCAAGTCTAATTTCAGAGTCACCTGTTATGCTCTTTTATTCATAATGCTTATCACACACTTGATCATTTTTTATGAATTATGAGTTTATTAAGGTCCGCTGCCCTCCCTGGATTGTAAGTTCCATGAAGGCAAACAAAAGTATGTCTAGTTCACCCCTCCACATGGCTCTTAGTGGGTAGTATCTTTTTTAGCTTAGTGTCTCCAATACCGGCCCAGCAGGTATCTGGTGGCCGGTTGGGGGATGCCCGCTGATGCTGTGGGGAAGAGGCGTTCCTTCAGTGATAACTGACTAAGTCACCTCTCGATTCTGTGTGCTTGGGATCCAGAAATCAATTAGCTACAGTCTCTACCCTCAGCCAGTTCAAGGTCAATGGGAGAGAATGATACCTAAACAGATAATTATAAAACACTGTGGCAAGTGCCTTGGTGGAAACAGGCCCAGGGTTTTACAAGAATGCAGAGGAGGGACATCTGACCCAGCCTGGGTGAGGGGTCAGGAGGGCAGGAAAGCTTCCAGAAGGGGAGAACACTGTGCTGAGGCTCAAAGGAGGAGAAGCCAGGGAGGGAGTCTGTGGGGAGAAGAGGAGGGCTTTGCGTGTGCCAAGGGCCAGGGGTGGGAAGCTGAGCAGTGTGTGTCCCCAAAACTGGACCAGGAGGTGAGCAGGCCTGGGTTCAGATCCCAGCTCTGCCACTTCCTCTCTGTAACCCAGCAAGTCCCTTTAACGCTCTGGGCCTCCGTTTCCTTAGCTGTAACCGCCGGCTTACTGGGCCACAGTGAGGACTAAAGAGCAGAATAGGAACCTCTCTGCCAATGGGGGGATTGTTGGGGCAGGGTCCCCGGTCCCCAGCAGCCTCACATCATCTCAGGCCCCTGCTCAACCCTGTCTTTCTTTTGGGGGCAGAAGGAGATTCTGCTGCACGTCCTGTACTACATTCACTACCTCCAGAGAAAAATCGATACGGCCAAGGCCTTGCTCGAATTCCACACCACCGATGGGAACGGTGGACTGGGGGGTAAGTAAGTTCAGCCAACGTTTCCCAGCGCCTGCTACGTGCCAAGCATTGTCCTGGCTGTCAGGGACGCTGAGTGACTTAGACTGGTCCAGTCCTTCCTGGATCTCACAGCCTGTCTCACGGGACAAGTCAGAGGGATGTCCAAAGTGCTGTGACCCCAGAGGAGGGTGTCTGGGAAGACTGTGGTGGGAGGGGCCTCGGAGCTGGGCCTTCGAGGACAGGGAAGGGGGAACCATGCCAGGCAGAAGAAACAAGGTGAACAAGAGTCTGAAGGCACGAGAAGACACCTGTGGGACGTCCGGGGACAGGCAAGCAGTTGGGTATGACTGGAGGGGTTGTGTAGCACCCAGATGATGTGCGCAGACTCCTGAGCCAGGTCCCAACTCAGGCACAGTCCTATCAGCTTCTGATAGGGACGTGGGATTCCAGAAACCTGCGGGTGACCTACACTGCTCTGTGCCTCAGTTTCCTCACCTGCAAAATGGACCCATACCCCCTTTCTGTGTTTGTTGTGAGGATTTAATGAGTTAATACATGTAAAGGGTTCTGTAACACGGCGCCTGGAACAAGCCAGTCATCCCATGCCGTGTGTGCCGGCTGCTGTAGTTACTGGTGGGAGGAATACACGGGCAAGAGGGGTAGAAGATGAGGCAGGGACGAGATTCTGAAGGGCCTCAAGCGCCTGGCGGAGGAGGGAGATGAAGAAGATGAGAATGACTGAAGGCCTTTAAACCAGAGGAAAGCCATGATCAGAGTTTCTTTGAGGAAGAGGTGCCTGACATCTAGCGTGGGGACTTGATATTAAGTAAGAAGCTGGAGTGGGGGAGATGAGTGAAGATACTTTTAGGGGTGATCTGGATGGGAGATGATGAGGCCAATGTAGCACCGTAGCTGAGGGTGTAGACAGAAGTAGGTAAATTTGGGAGTATTTTTTTTTGGCCATGCCGCACAGCATGCGGGATCTTAGTTCCCCGACCAGGGGTCGAACCCATACCTCCAGCCTTGGGAGTGCAGAGTCTTAACC
Source organism: Pseudorca crassidens (assembly GCF_039906515.1). Taxonomy (NCBI): domain Eukaryota; kingdom Metazoa; phylum Chordata; class Mammalia; order Artiodactyla; family Delphinidae; genus Pseudorca; species Pseudorca crassidens. The sequence continues at coordinate 10,928,893 of NC_090315.1, read as the reverse complement.
ACTGGACCGCCAGGGAAGTCCTTGGGAGACGTTAATGAGGAAGAGTTGAGAGGCCCCAGGCCACCCAGGGTGGGTGCTGGAGCCCCTACCACCTTGAGGAGGCTGGAGGAAGAACTGATTTGGGAGGCGGAAGACGGGGAAGCACCTGGGAGGTGCTGGGTCTGTCTTTCCTCTCAGCCGAGGACAACTGAGTTCTCGCCTGTACTTCTGCCGCCTGGCTACACAACCTCAGCCAGGTCCCATCTCCTCCCGGGACCTCAGTTTCCCCATTTGTAAAGTCAGTCTGGGGACCGTGGCAGCCTCCCTGCTCCCTGTCCATCATGAAGTGCTGTCCAGAGGCAGCATTCAGGATGGATAAGGGTGAGGGCATCTGACCTGCCTCATTCTCCGTCCTGCGCAGGGCTGGGTTGGAAGCAGGCCGCAGGCCCAGCAAAGTGGAGACACTCCACCCCGTCCAGCACCCCACACTCTCACGAGTCCCATCTTTGGGGAGGCTGCCAGAAACCTCGGAAGAAGAAGCCGGCCCAAGCATCAGGTACAAGCCGTCAGTGGGGACAGAAGAGGGTGCAGGGGTTAGATGGGAGCGGGGCTCCTTCTCCAGGACCGTCCCCACTCCCGGGAGGCCCAGTCGGCAATCCTGAGCCCTTGACAAGGCTCTGGATTCAGATGTGCCTGGGTTCAGCTGTGGTGCCTCCTCTTCCTAGCTCTGAGGCCTGGGGGTGGGTCACTCTTCTCCTGTGAGCCTCAGCTTCCTGGTCTGGAAATTGGAGGGCCTGCCACGGGGTGGCCCTCAGATAAGGAGCCAGGCGCATGCCGCTCAAGCAGTGCTTAAGTGATGGGGCACATGGCCAGTGCCCAGGAATGGAAGCTGCTGTCAGCATTTATCATCCCTCTGCCCAGTCATCCATCCCCAGGCCAGGGCAGCAGGGAGTGTGGGGTGACAGAAGGACCCCAGTGAGGGAGGCAAGTGTCCCAGGTCCCACCTCAGCCTTGCTACTAACACTACCTGTCCCTTCCCCTTTTCGAGCCTCCGTTTCCACGTCCTTAAAAAGGGAGTTGGACCTAATCAATGATTTCCAGCTCTGGCTGCACATCTGAATCACTGGGGTGCTTTTAAAAATGCCCATTACCTGTGCCTCACACCCAGAAAGTCGGGCCTCAGTGATCTGGGTGGAACCTGGGCATCAGTATTTTCAGAGCTCGCAAGGTGATTCTAACTTGTGGGCAGGGGAAGGGGGTGTCCGACTAGGTGGTCTTTAACTGAGGATCTGGGCCTCTCCGGGAAGGACTGAGTGACCAGGCCAGACAAAGCTTTGAAGCAGGTTATTGGGCCCAGAGCAAAGACCCCCACCTCAGCCACTCTCCGGTGACAGTCAGGCCCCCAGCCCTGTCTGACGCCATCTCTCTGCTCTCCCAGAACGCCAGACCCGGGCCCAGAACCCTCGTCGCTGTCTGGCCCTGGACCAGCCTAAGAAGCAGGTGACCCCATCCCCAGACCAGAGAGGAGGAAACATGGTGGCGACCATCACCCCTCCAAGATGCCTCGACTCCTGCAGTCACCCCAAGGCTGTGTCATCCCCGTCTCAAGGTGACAGAAAGGGAGGAAGATCCTGGCTGACACTGCTGCATATGGCTGAGAACAGCGTCCACTGTGACATCTCAAGTTGGTGTCTTTCCTCTCCACTAACTTAACCACTCGTTTATATACCACTTGTCAGGCACCCTCGATGTCCCAGGCACAGTCCTAGTCGCCAGGGATTCTACAATGGACAAGAGAGACGCTGTGTCGCAGCCTCTTTCCAAGTTTCCTTTTCCCTTCAGGCTCTGTTGGGGGTGTAAGCAGGGGTCAGGGTCACAGAACTGGAGGCAAGAGCAGGGCCGCCTCGTGAGCCTTCCTTCACTTGAAGCAGCCAAACGCTCTTGTGAGTCCCCATCCCTTTGCCAGCTTGCAAAGGTGTGACACCCCCAGGAGGTACGGGCGCGACTGGAAGGCGAGGCCTCAGGTCATCCTATTCCTCTGTCTGTTCCTTTAGCCTTTCCTCCCAGAGCATCTCCTCTGGGCCAGGCCACGTGAGCGGTGCCGGTGACAGTCCAGTGAAGAAATCCCACGCTCTCACTTCCTGGGGTTGCCCAGGAAGCTGTGGGAGCCCCAAGGAGGCGCCTGACCCACCTGGGGAAGGAGGGTGTCCCAGATCTTGAGCTAATCTTGTGACCTTGGGCCAGTTACTTGATATCTCAATGCCTCAGTTTATTTAACTGTAAATGGGTATTATAAAAACCGTACCCTTTGGTAAAGGGCTACCGAGTAGTATGTAAAACTTAAGATTAAAACCGTGCTGCCTTGGTGAGCACTATATACTTGTTTGCTCTCATCATCTTCATCATCATCATTCTGCTTAAGGATTTTATCTTCCTTACAGCTTCTGATAGGGCCGTGGGATTCCAGAAACCTGCAGGTGATTCAGGGAGCCCCCAAACCTCACACAGAGGCCCCAGAGCCTGAGGTTTTGGCTGGGATGGGGGGAGGGATAGGCTGTGGCATACCCCAGCACCTCTCCGTCCCTGCCTCTGTGAGTCCCAGGATTTGGGCCAGACACAGGAGTGACCATCCTGACTTGCCACCCCCCCACCCCGTAGGCTGCTGTTGCAAAAACAGTGCCCAGGATGCGGGGCCTTACCCTGCCTTCGAGGCCCAGCAACGGGTTGAGAGGATCCATTTTCTCAACAGGACCCAGCCCCGTCCCAGGTAAGGGAAGCCCAGGGATGTGAGTGGAAGAAGCTGAGGCGTTTGGTGGGATTGGCTAAGGCTTGGTGAGAAATGGGGTCAATCACCACCCTCGGCTGGTATCTGTGGAGTGAGCACCTCTGAGGGCCTAGCTTTGCGTCAGGCATCATGAGCTCGAGGGAAAGCCTTGCTTCCTACGTGTTGACCAGGGCCGCATCCTCTCCCTGCCTCCCGTCCCGCCCTCTACCCTGTCCCCAGTAGTCACCTGCATGGCTTTTCTAACACACAAGACCTTGATCATGTCAGTTTTTGGCTTTAAGCTATTCCCTCCTGTTGGGTAGAGCCCAGATATCTTAATTAGCATTTGAGACCCTCTCTGGTCCCAGCTCACCTTGCCAGCCCCCTTTCCTGCTCCTCAACTGCAAACCTTACCCTTAACACCACCAAATATTTGCCACTCCCTGCAGGAGCCAGGCCCGTGTCCCCCTGGGCTTCTCACCCTTTGTTCCCTCTTCCTGGAAGCTTGATCCCTTCGTCCACCTGGAAAACTACCCATCCTTTAAGCTTAGCTCAGCTCGGTCCTCCCTCCTGCCCTGCCCACCCTCTGTGTCCTCCTCAAAGCCCCATCACAGCTCTGCCCCCGTGTAGTCAGCTCTGATTACAGCTGGCCTCTCCTTATAAGCCCTGAAGCTCCTTGAGGGCGGGCACCCCCCAGCGGCCGGCACGGAGAGATCCCTGTCTTAGTCCACAGTGGGTGACACTGAGACACCCAAAGGGGAAAGGGCTCGCCCCAGGGCTCTCGGTGTCTCCAGCCCGGGACTCCAGGTCTGCCTCTTCAATTCCTTCTCTTGCAGGCAGAAGCTGGTGTTGTGCGATTACAGCGAGGAGGTGGACAAGGAGTCCCCAGATGCTGACCCTTGGCTTCCTGCCTGGACCCCAAAGGGCAGCGCCCATGGTGACTGAAGCTCTGTCTGTCCTCCTTGTAGCCTGGAGTGGGGTCTTCTTGGTACCTTCCTTCTGAGGATGTCTGTGGAAGGGGGGAGAGCGGGAAAGGGATGGATGTCCGCTAAGCACAGGGATGGCAACACACAGCCTGCCCACTGTCCCTGAGCCATCAGTTGCCATGGAAGACGTTGCTGATCAATCATTACTCTTTCTGTTGATCCCAGACACTGCCTCAGAATCTTTCTTAACACAGAGCTCCAGATAGCTAAAGTCAGTCTATTGGATCTGGCACATCATGATATTGATTTTTTTCCTGGCCATTCCTAACAAGACGCCAGGCACCGTGCCTCTTAATTTCCTCTTCCAAGCACTCACCACAAGGAACTGACAGTCACCTTTCCCCAGTGTCTGGCACCATCTGCTCAAAGCCAGCTGCTGTGCTGGGGAAGAGGGCAACCTCTGACACACCCTCGAGCCTGATATTTCCTTTTCAGGGAGCCCACTCGCCTTGGGGACTCCCCAGATTGACAACTGGAATGCGACAGGCCACCGGAGCGAGATCCTAGGGCTCAGCCCCTCCCTCTTCAGCTCCCCGGCGAAACTGCAGCCAGAACAGATCCTGGAGGATGGCGCCAAGCACCTGACCCAAGGTGAGCACCTTGGTTCATTCAGAAAAAACACCTGCAGTGACACCCACCAAGTGTGCAGCCCTGTGCTGGCAGTGCTGGATAACCAGGGATGAATCCCATCCCAGCCCTCAAGGAGCCCACAGCCTGGTGGGGAGCAGCCCCAGGCCAGCGTGGCGCGTGGAAGGCTCCAGGAGCCTGGAATAGGGACCCACTCACTCTGCCCAGGTTGGTGGTTCCCCACGGGAGCTGGCCTGTGAGCCGGATTTGTACTTGGGGCAGAAGATCCCAAAGCCAAAGCCAGAGAAGGGCACTCCGGCTAGCAGGGGCGGCGGGACAGGCACGGTGCCCTGAGAGAGGCGTTCCCGCCCCAGCCACCCCTCTGGCCTCCCTCCCCGCCCCCGACAGCTCTCTTTGAAGAAGTATTCTTAGATCCTGCGTCTTCGCCTTCCGCCTGCACGCTTGAGGGACTACAGAAGAAGGTAGGTGTCTGCCCATGCATCTGTCCACACACACGTCCATCCTTCTCTCCACCTGCTTGATCCACTCATCCATCCCCTCGACCTTTCAGCTCCTCCCCCACTCACCTGTCCATCCATCATGCTTCTCCTCATCCTTCCAGAGACTCACCCACCATCTGTGCCCTCACCTGCCTGCGCATCCTTTGAACACTCCCTGCTGGCCACCAGGCGCCCTGCTCTGTGCTGGGCCCTTAGAATGAACCAGACACAAAGGATAAAAGCTGAAAGCTGCCAGGTGCCCAGAAAAGACCCCACATAATTTTATGACTGCTCTATGAGTCAGGCTCTCTTGTGAACCCATTTGACAGATGAGGAAATTGAAAACAGCCGGTGACCCCCAGGATCCTCTGTTGGAAAGAGCCTCCTTCCCAGGCCCCCGGGCTGATTTCTGTAGCACCGTCTGCTCCAGCAGTTCAACGTCTGACTGCCAGAGGGGCAGCCCCAGCTCCGGTCCCCAGTGTGTGGCCCCCTCCAGTGTGTGGGAAGGTGGCCCCCTGCCTCAATGAATAGCTGAATCTGCTGTAGAAACAAAAATAGACACCTTTAGCGGAGCTCTTGGAAGTGCAGCCACTGCACCAAGTGCCTCTCGGCCTTGCAGAGGATGTGTAGTGACACCATCTGTGCATGAAACTGAGGCTCAGAGGAGCTAAGACTTGCCCGGGGCATCACAGCTACTTTGCAAGGTGGTAAACTGATGGGATTGAGAGAGAGTGCCCCAGAATAGGAGGCAGAAGACCCCCATCCACCTCCTCTCCAACCCCCTGTGGGAACTGGGGAAACTTAGCTTGAATTTCTGAGGAGGCATCTGGAGGCTGTTTTGAGCCTGAGCTGTTTGTGATGATGTTCGTGTGACCTCCTAGGAAAGCAGTGAGTGGGGGCCATGAAGGGACAGCACTGTCCCCCTCCGTCTCCTCCCAACTTTCTCCTTCACCCCCCAGGACACACCCCCTGAGGCCCCCGAAGACCTTCCCGACTCCCTCAGCCGGTGCCAGTCCTTGGTCTCGCTGGACCACTGCTACCTGTCGCTGTGTGAGAACAGCAAGGAGCTGTGCAGCCCCAGCTCGGAGGACACGGACACAGACTCGGTGTGGAGGCAGCAGGAGGTGAGGGAGACAGAAAGCCATCCGCCTGGTCAGTCCGCGTCTCCTGCCTGCCGTCACCTCTCTGTCTCCCACCCAGGATGTTCAGGCCGACCTCGAGGGCCTGCAGTCCTCCAGCGATGAGGATGAGAGTTATACGTGGACCCCCACCCAGCGGGCCTCAGCCCTGCCCGCAGCCGGAAGGAAGGGCAGGGCGGGCAGGGGCCTTGTGAAGCCCAATGAGAGCAAGCAAACCCCCTGCCCCACCCAGATGAAGAAGAAGTGTGTCAACGGCTTCATCATGTTCTGCAGGATGAACCGGAAGCAGTACATCAGGTGGGAGGGCGTCCTCTTCAGCCCTGATTGGGGCCCTACCTCACTGTCCATCCACCGGCAGAGCAGGCCACCCACTGCTGCCGACACATTCCTCAGCCACGCTCTCCCGGCCTCCCCCGGCCCCGTGGCACTGGTCAGGGCCCGTGCACTGCAAGCAGTGAAACTCAGCTCAGACTTAGGAAAAATAGGAAACTAACTGGCTTGAATTAATTAATATAATGAACTAATTAATATAATTAAATTAACCTGAAAAAAGAGGAGCCACCTTCAGACGTGGTTGGTCCTTGGGCTCAAGGGACACTGCCCGGGCTCCTTGTCCCCCTCCACTCCGCGCTCTGGGTTGGCTTTGTGCTCCATCACGCTGGGCTGGGCTGGGGCAGGCTCTCCCGCAGGAGCTCCAGGCTCGTGTCCTGTCTCCCGCCCCAGCAACCCTGTGGGAGGAGTGCTCCTCGTTTCTAAGATTTCAAGCAAAAGTTCTTGGGGCCGACTTGACATGATCTATCAGGCACCTAGCCCTGAACCGATCTTGCCAGTCTGCAGCCTCCGTGGAGAAGAGGTGGTGCTGGTATTGGAGCGGCGGATACAGGTCCCAGGACACGGGGTGGCCCCTTTCCAACCACCATTTAGTCCAGCTCCCTTCAGGGGGCGCGAAAGGAGGCATCTTTCAGGGCAACACGGAAAGATCCGAGTTCTCAGCTTTGGAAAGCTGTGGCTCTGAGAGGGCCAGGGACCCTTGTGTGGTCACACCGTTGGCCTTCGCCCAAGCCAGGCGAGGCTACAGGCCTCTCCTCACCTCCTCCTCCCTCCTGCCCCAGAGCCTGCCCTGGGACCGCATCCACGACTGCCACCAAGGAGCTGGCCCACCTCTGGCGGATGATGACCCTGCAGGAGCGGAGACCATATTGGTGAGCAGCCCCTGCCCAGAAGGTGTGGGTGGCAGAGGCGAGGCCCCTGCTTCTCATCCTGCTCTGATTTTCAGAGCCTTGAGCTCTGTGATGTAGGAAACAGGTTGGGAGTTTCCTCGGGCAGGAGATTTGGGTGTCACGAGCTCTTATGAAAGAGTTGGGGTGACAGAAGCAGAGCGGCACTCTACCCCTGGCTGTAACTTCGAAGGGCAAACAGCTTAATTCTGGATTTGGACCCCACTGCCCTAAATTTCCTTTGCCCTCTCTGCCACAGGGAGTTTCTCAGAGCAGAAAGCTGGGTCTTAACTTCCCTGTCGCTTGGTCTTCTTCTTCTCTTCCCCTCTTGATGCCCCGTCCCCCCTGAAACCCTCTGCTCTCCACCTGCCCAGCTTGCAACTGGCCCCGGAAACACACGTGCACGTGTGCAGATGGTGACAGGTCCTCACGGGAGCCAGTGGCTCCCCCGCTGGGGCCAAATAAAGCCCTGGACGCCCCCTCAGCCCAGGCCCTGGTCACTGCTGGGGCCAGAGCACTGAGGGTGGGACAGAGATGGTCGGGAGGCGACCGAGGAATCCTGCCCATCCTGCCACCTCTCTCCCAGCACCAAAGCGCGCAGGTTCAGTCGCCGGCACAACCGGATCGTGAAGAAGGTCAGCTCCAGCAGCGAGGACGAGGACTGGGAGACCCCCAAGCCCTTCTACCAGCTGCTGGCTGAGAAGGCCCGCCGCCGCTATACCGCGCGTGAGGGCAGCCTCACTCCCTCCGCCACTGCCTCGCAGCTCCTGCAGCCGTGGTCTGAAACGAGGCGCCGGTGGTGAAGAGGTTGTCTCGTCCTGGGCATCACCGCCGCTAGTGCAGAGCCCCTCAGTCAGGCACCCCCAAGTTGGGAGGCGGCTATTTATTGACCCCAGTGCTTTGTGCGTTTGCCTTGATACGGGGCAGCCAGAACTTCTCCCGCCCGGGGTAGCAGGCGTCTCACAGCCCCTTTCAAGCCTGGCCTGGCCTATCAGAGGAGCCGCAGGTGGGGAGGAAGGACCCCCCCACCCCCACCCCCAAAAATGAAATGCAAGGAGGTGCAGTTGCCCTCTGCCTGTCCTTTGCCCAGCCCAGAATCAAATGCTTTCACCCAGTTGTACCTCACTCTATGCCTCCGGCCCTGTTCTATTTATAGTTCTATTTATAGATTATTTATTGTTTTTAACTAAATAAAGTGGAAACTGTTACCAGCAAGAGACAGGGCCGGGCCCCTGGTCTCCTGCTTTCTCAGCTCTGCTCACGGCAGGCACCTTCCCAAGCAGCACCACAAATCTGACCTCCAACCCTGTTCCCCCGAGAACATCTGGTCAGAAAGCCAGAGTCTCAAGGTGAGCTTTTTGTGGTTCAGCTTTTCCTTGCGCAAAAGCCGTTGGAAGATAGCCCACACCCCCCGAGGTTCTAGTTGTCTGTTAACTTTATTTTAATTGAAATGAAGGCATAACATGTCCTAGAAAAATAAAGATTTAGGATATAAACTAGACACAGGGGTCAGGGTTGGCCCGAGGGTCAAGGGATCTTTGGTCTGGGGCTGGACGTGCTACTGAGGGCTCTAGTCCAGGAGGAGCTAACGGAGGACCCTGGCCCACAGACCGCACACCCGCATCCCTCGTGGGCAGGAAGGGCCCGGCGGGGAGGGTCCATCAGTCTCCGGGCACAGGACTGCCCGTCCTCCACCCTCGGATTCCCGAGCAGTTCTGGGAACACTGGATGTCAGTGGAGCTATTAATAGTGTTTCAGGGAGTGATAGGGAGAGGGCTCAAGGGGGTTGGAAATCCAGCCATTCGGCAGGGCTTTCAGCTCACAGCTAGTACCAGGTCGAGGGGGGCAGAGCCCCTGAGTCAGGAGCCCCAAATCTCCCCATGTAGATCAGGAGGCAGAGCAAGGAGAGGGCTGTAACAGAGGAGGCGTCCCGTCAGAGGACGTTGCCCCGGACAGAAGTGGGCCTCCAGGGCGTGGAGAGGTTGAGCGGCCGCGGGGAGGGTGTAGTGTGTGTGGATGGCAGCCGTCTTCGTGTTTGAGAGGCTCCCTCCTCCCCGCTGTCCTCGAGCACCATTGTCATGGGAGGCCACGGGGCCTGGCGGGTCACAGTTCCAAGGGCTCTTCCACAGGCACCGACTGTAACTGGGTCAGGACCTTGGTCTCCACTTCCAGCCCCTCGTCAACCTCGCCCCCCGCCGTGGCCCCCAGGAGCAGCCCCTCGGGGTCGGGGTCCGGCAGCCTCAGCACCGTGTGGGGGGCCTGCGTCCCCAGCCCCTTCTCTGCCTCTAGCAGCCCCTCAGTGCCGGCGCTCAGTTCCAGCCCGGCTGGCCAGATGGGCACCGCCGCAGGCGACAGCAGGAGCCCCTCGGGCGGGGGCGCCTGGAAGCCGGGCAGGAGGCCGGAGGAGTCTGGGGAGAAGGGCAGACTGGCGGCGGCCGGGGCGGGGGGCGGCTGCGCAGACAGTGCGCCTAAGGCGTGGGCCTCTGGCAGAGCGGGGCTGGGGGCCACCGGGAGGGCTCCTTCGGGGACTGAGATGGCCGCGTCTGGCTTCAGGGGCAGGGCCAGGCTGGGGGCCGGCGACAGGACCTGGGAGACCAGCATGCTGGTGGGGAAGGTGGCGGTGAGGATGATCTTGCCCTGCTGCACGGCCACACCTGTCACGATGGGGCTGCCAGACACGGGGTTGGCCAGCAGGAAGTTTCCTGTGGGGAGAGGAGAAGGGCCAGGCGCAGAGGTGAAGAGTACGCCGCTGGAGAGCAGGCAGGGAGATCAGCCAGAGGCAAAAGGAGCCCCTTCAGGGTCAGGGTGAGGCCAAGTCTGCGTGGCTCGAGCCTCAGGGTACTGCCTGGCACGGGAGGGTCTGGGACCCACCCGGGATGAGCTCCCCACTCCCCACCGTTGCCCCAGGAAGCCCACTGACAGCGCCATCCCTCCCTGAGGTAACTGTACCCCCCGCCCAGCCACCAGAAAGGGGTACCTGGGGCAGTGGCCGAAGGCAGCTGCAGGGCAGTCACGCCCACCCCAGAGTTTATCAGGTGCATGTTGGCAGGGCCCGGGGCAGCTGCCACCTTCACGGGGCTGCCTGGCCCAGCTGCCAACAGCTGCAGTGGCCCCACAGCCTGAGGCAAGGTCACCACCTGGGAGGTGGGCACCACCTGGGGCAGGTTCAACAGTGGGGAGGTGGGGCCCAGGCCGGCAGGGTAGCCAGGGGGTGGGGAAAGTGGCACCACTTGTGGAGCAGCCACGGAAGTCACTGGTCCTGGGGGCAGAGGAAAGGTGGCAGCCGGCGGGGGGCCAGGCACTACTTGGGGCAGAGGACCTGAGACCTCCTCTCCAGGCGGCCCTGAAGCAGCCACCTGGGCCCCCTTGGTCTCAGGGGCTTCAGGCTGAGCCTCCTCCAGGCGAACCTCCCCAGTCTGAGGGTCCAGGACCAGGGAGGTCTTGCCCTCGCTGGCCCCCTGGGGGCTGGGCTGCGGTGCAGGGGCTCCCCCGCCCCCGCCGAGCAGCAGGGGGCCCAGGCTGGAGGCCTCGCCCAGGGCCAGGCTGTTGATGATGACGGGGCTCCCATTGAGGAGCACCGCTGGAGAGCTGCCAGCGGCCAGGAAGCTCCCGTTCACCAGGATGGAGGAGGAGGCGGGGCACGGCGCGGGAGGGGCGGCCCCGGCCAGGAATATGGAGCCCTGGGCGGGGGCCTCGGCCGCCACTGGAGCCGCCCCCCTCTCCAGGTCCTCAGGGCTGCGGCTGGACTCGTCCTCCGTAGTCGGGTTCCCATCAGATTCGCTGGCCGGAGAAAGGATTGTGAGTTGTGGTCCCGAATGCTGCGTTTCCCCGCTGGCCAGCCCGATTCCTGCACGGAGCCGGCTGCAAAGTGCTGGGAGGAAGCACAAGCCGCCCACTGCCTCCCCACCTTTCCCCAGCCCAAGTTCCTGTGCACCATTTCAAGGGGTTAGGAAACCTCCTCTCTGAGACCACCCAAGGGCCCCAGGGAGGAGCCTCTGCAATACCACTGACTAAAGGCTCAAGCTTGCCGCTTTGGGGGGAAGGAGGCCCTCCTCTCCCAACTCCTCGGCCTCCGGGCCCCGGAGGCTGAGCAACCAGGCTGCCTGAAGTCTCCTGAGTCGGCCTGAAAGGAGCCGAGTGGCTTTGGAGAGAGTAAGGAGGTAGTCGCCCGCTCAGTTCCCGGTGCCCTCCCCCGACCCCCTCCTCCCCGGGCGTCTGAGGAGTAGGAGGCCGACGCGCAGGGTGGGAGGAGAAGGGCTTGGGTTACAGGGAAACCGGAGCTGGGGAAGGTTCACGTTTCACAACAAAGACAGAAGACGGACCACGCTGTTTGGGCCCTGAGGGGGGGGGGGCGGGAAGGGGGGAGGTGAGACCGAGCGACGGTCAGGGAGGGCCTGGCCGCGAAGGGGACTGAACAAGCCCCTACGCCCGGTGGGGAGGACAAAGGCCCCTCCTCCTTTCCCGCAACCCCTCATTTTCTCACTGCCGCCCCGAGTCTAGCCGCGGACACGGATGGGATCTGGGACGGAGCCTTGAGTGGAGCAGAGAGAGGCGGTCTCCCGGCCTCCGCGAGAGGAGCATTGGTGTCCGGGTGTCTGGGAGAGCCGGGGCGCGTGCCCGTTCCATGCACACGGATTCCCCGCGCTCGGCTGGCGCCTGAGGGTGTGAGCGAGGGGTGTCCGAGGACAACAGGCATTGGGGGGGGGGGGCTGGTGGATGGCACGTCTCCGGGAAAGCGGGACTGGCGCCGCCCGGGTCTCCTCACCTCTTGCAGGGCGCGCCGCCGCCGCCCCCGGTCCGGTCGCGCTGTCGTCGGTTCTTGAACCAGTTGCTAACCTGCGTGAGCGAGAGGCCGGTGAGCGTGGCCAGGCGGCGCTTCTCGTCCGGCGTGGGGTAGCGGTTGCCGCGATAGCAGGCCTTGAGCGCGGCGCGGGACCGCTCCTTGAAGCAGTAGACGGTCTCTTCGCCGTCCCAGATGGTCTTGGGCAGCGGGAACTTCTTGCGCAGACGGTACTTGTCCACCGCGCCCAGCGCGCGGCCGCGGGCCCGTTCGGCCTCGTGGTAGCGCGCGCGCAGGTAGAGGTCCTGCAGAAACGCGTGGTGGGCGGCGGGGAAGGGGCGGCTCTCGAGCAGCCGGTAGAGCTCGGCGTACTCGCCCCGCTGGAAGGCCACCAGGGCCCGAGCGCGCAGCACCGGATCGCTGCCACGTAGGCGCTCGGCCGGGGGCAGTGCGCCCAGGAAACGGCTCAAGCGGCCGGCGTGGCCCGCCTGTAGCAGCGCCTCGCACACGCACGCCACCTGTTCCGGCGAGAAGCGGAGACCCGTGGGCGGATCGGCAGCGGCCTCGGGGGGCGACCCGGGTACGCCCGGGGATCCCGGGCCCTCCACTTTCACCGCCGCTTCGCCCGCCCCGGCCCCGGCCGCCGCCGCTGCCTCACCCTCGGCCGCCTGCAAAGTCTGCAGAAGCTGGCGCGCTTCCTCCTCCTCCTCTTCGGTCGCCGCCGCCGCCACCGCCTCCCCCCCAGCCGCCGGCCCCGCGCTCGGCTCCGCAGGCAAGGTAGCCATGTTTTGCAACTTTGGGAAGTTCCTCCCTCCTTCTCCTCCTCCCTCGGGCTTTCCCCAGCCCCCTCCCCCGCCCGGCTCCCCTCCCCGCACCCCCCCGCAACTTCGCCCTTCCCGATCTTCTCCCGCCGACCCCGCGTCTCCCCCCTCACCACCGATGCCAGGCCCAGTTCTCTATTAGGGTCTCTGTCCCAGTGTGTGTGTGTGTGTGTGTGTGCCCGTCCCCCTCCCCGTCTGTCCGTGATTCTCCCTTTGTTTTCCCTTCGCCTCAGGCCGCGCTTTTTGCCTCCCCCCCGCGTGTGCCTCTGGTTCAGGGCCTCAGTTTCCCCATCGGGACAACGGAGAAGGCAACAGGCCGTCCGGGAGGGCTAAGGGCGCGAAGCCGCCTCCGCCCCGAGACTGAGCTTCTGCACGCCTCCGTCTCCAGGGACCTCCGAAGGCCCCCCTCACTCCCCATCTCGGCCCGCGCTCCGCCCCTCGGAATTCCCGGCTCCGCAGGGGGGCGGATCTGGCTGGGAGAAGGGGCGGGGGAAACGGGCTAGAAAGTTTGCAGCAACTTTTCTTGAGCGTAAGTCCGTCTCTGGAACGGATGCGCGTGGCCTGCGCAGGCGCAGTGGTAGGAGGATGGCTGCGCTAGCTGCCAGCCCAGCCCCCCCTTCACCGCGGCCTGATGGCACAGCTGGGCCACAGCTGGACAAGAGGCGGTGCCTCCTGGTGGCCCGCTCTTCTTCTCCTATTGGCCGGATGTCGAAGCCACGCCCCGCATCCCACCCCCACCCCTGATACGTCCGCTTCGCCTCCCGCTAGCTTGCTGCCAGGCCATTGGCCACCTCCACTCGCCTTCCTATTGGCCCACTGAAAAGCCTCCTGCCCTCAAAGCAAACAGCGGACACGAAGGAATTTCAGAATTTTGGGCAGACGAGAGGGCCTTTTATTCGCGAGGATCGGGGGTGGGGTCCTAGGTGGGGAAAGACAATAAATACCGAGGAATGTCGGGGTCTCAGTGCATCCAAAATGTGGATTAGGGTGCTGGGATCCTGGAGCCTGTCAGCGGGTCGGAGGGAAGGTCAATAAATACCCATACTGCCGAGGCGGGCGGAGCCGGCTGTGGCTCCGAGAACAGCGCACGTGAGGAGGGCGCGAGAGTCCCCGAAAAAAGCGGGGCTGTCAAAAGGTAAAGGCGGAGCTCGCGCTAGACGTTCACCGCGGCAAGAGAGTCTTCCCGGGAGGGCAGGGCCTCATGCACAAGGAGGATTTGTGGTTTGCAAGCCGATGTGGGTGGGGGTGCCTGGAGGGTGAAAGACAGATGCCGAGCCCTGGCCCTGCTGCCTTCTCTAGGTCGCAGCTTGCCCATCCACGTCGGATGCCTCAGCTAGGCCAGAGAAAGGAAGAGGTCCGCGATCCCCCCAGCAGCAGCAGCAGCATTCCCGGCTACAAGCCTCCCCGGAGCCGCGGCCCCGGCTCCTCCCTCCCCGGCCGCCAGGGGGCGGGCCCGGATCACAGGGCTGGAGCTGGGGCGCAAACCCACGCTCGGAGTGCTGTGAACTGGGGGGCGGTGGGAGTGGCTTCTGGGCCGTGCCTGGGTCACCAAACCCTCCAGCGGAGCCCAAGTGGAGGACAGGCTCGGGTTCTAGGGTTCAGGCGGCGAAGGCGGCTCCCGGGCGGGGTCAGACTGTGGCAAGATAGCCGGCGCAGGCCACCAACCCAATGCAGCCCAGGGCGGCGGCACCAGCCAGAGCAGAGGCGAACAGGAGCAAGGAACGCGCCTCCGATAGGCCAGGCCTAGGGACCTGCGGGGAGAGGGCGGGGGTCAGCACTGGCGACGCGGGCCTCTGATTGGCTCCTGGGGCCAGCCCCGCCTACGCCCATAAGAGGGTCCACACACTCCCTGCACCTGCCCCGCCCCCTCACAGCGCGAGTATCTGTGATTGGTCGGCTCGCAAGCCTAAGTCTTGTCCCAACTCCTCATTGGCTGCCTCCTAGAAGCCTGTGTTGATTGGCTGCCCGAGTATCCTCCCTCCCCGCCGCGGGCCCCACCCCGCAGAGGCGCAGCTAAGCAGAGGCGGCTTGGGGTACGTGGAGCTGGGCGGGGGCGCGCGACGGGCGGGCGTGAGCAGCCGGACGTACCCTGGCAGGGAGCAGCAGGTGGCGGCGGTGCATGGGGCCTGGCCCCACCAGCGGGCACTGGCCCAGAGCCACGGCCGGGGGGCCATCTAGCTGGAGAGAGAAGGGACAGGTGACCCGATCCGAGCCCAGCTCGGCACGGCCGCCCTCGGCGGGGTGCAAGAGACAGAGAGGGGAGTCGAGGTCGGGGAGGTCATCTAGGGAGATCCTGGATGGGATTTGGGGAGAGGCCTGAACCGAGGGAGATCTGGTAGATTTGGCCATGAATGGAGGGTGTCTGCTGACTGGAACCTCAAAGAGGTAGGGGTGAGCCTCTAAGTCTGGACAGGGGTACGGGGAGATGGGGACAGAGTCTGCAAAGGGGGCAGCAGGCTTGACGCAGGGGAAAAAGAGGGGTCTTACATGGGAAGGTGGATCCGTGGCCCGGGGACTGGGGACCCCCGTGACAGCTGGAAGGAGAAGAGAGAGGCATAGGGCGCGTGGAGGGACGGAGAAGGGCGGTGGCGCGGCGTGCCCCAGCCTGGGCCCCTCACCCTCCCCCAGGTGTATACACACGCCGCGGGCCCACCTCCCCGCCCACCCCCCCCCACCCCCGCCGGCGCCTCAGGAAAGGTGGTGGATGAGGGACTCGCCTGCGGCTCCCCCGGCCTGAAGCAACTCCATCCGCTCCTGCAGCTGCCGGACGTGCGCCTCCAGGTCTCGGTTACGGGCCTCGGCCTCGCGGAGTTGGCTGCAGGGGAGGTAAGGACCATGAGCCCTTCGGGATTTCGGCTAGAGAGGCTGCTAAAGGTAGTGACTGTCCCCGACTCCCGACCCTGACCTGGCGAAGTTCTGGTTGGCCGTTCGGATGGCCTCCAGCTCCTGGCTCAGGCTCTGTCGGGTGAGCACCTCCTCCTCCAGGGCCTCCTGGAGTTCCCGCAGCGTCACCCGGGCCTCTGCCACCGCCTCCGGAATGGCCTCCGGAACTGCCGCTTCAGCCTGGGTATGGGAACCGGGCTTAGGGCTGCCTGTGGCTCCTGGAGCATTCGAGACTTAGGCATAGGTTCCAGGCCTGGGATCCTCCTTTGACCTCTATTCCTGCACCCCCGAGATCTTTCTGGAATCCCCACAGCTCCTGCAGTGATCCAAGCCCCCTCCTTCCCTAACCCAGCCCAGCCCTCATCTCCAGCCTTTAATCTGGTCTCCTCCCATCCACCTTCCACACCAAAGGGCTGTTCCTGTAACACTACGCAGCTTGACCATGTCCCTCCCCTGGAGAATCTCTCCGGCCCCTCAGTGCCCTCAGGAGGAGGCCCACCACATGAAAACTAAAGGCCCTGTCTGGTGTGCGTCTGCTGGCCTCTCCAGCCTCCCCGCTCCTCACTCCTCACCCTCCTTCCTCCTGGAACAGCGCAGCCTTACTACCCTCCTTGCATGTTTCAGAGGACACCAGCTGGTTCTCACCTCAGAGCCCTTACCCTTCTCTTTGCTGACAAATGGGTGGTCCTCCTGCTTCTCCAGGGCTTCCCCTCCCCAGAGTTCCCCTCCATGCACACTCACTGACCTGTTTTCATTTCTCTGTGGGGATCATTTCTGACTGAAGTAACCTTGTCTCTACTTTGTTTTCCATCTCTTTCTGTCAAGGAACCTCCCAGAGGGCCTAGCACTCCATGGCGCACACTCTCCCTGAAGGCCTCCGCTTTTCTCTCCATTCGTCCCTCATTGACCCTCTCCTCTAAAGACTCACCGCTTCCTCTGGTGGGGGCACCGTGGGTTCCAGGCTGGGCTCTTGCAATGGCTCAGGCAGCGCCTCGGCCTCCAGTTCCATGGGCGTGGAGCCCGGGATCTCATCATCCCTGGGGAGAGGAAGAGGGCGAGGGGAGGAAGAGCCGGCCTCACGCCGGATCCTCTGCGTTTACAGCCAGGACTCCCTAGCCTGTGCCCTGGGGCAGCCAGACCTGAAGGCTCCAGGCTTGAGGAGGGGGAGGGGCAGAGTGAAGGGAATAAATGGCCAGGCTGTTGAGACAGGTCCTCTTCTTGTTAGGAAAAGGCCTGCGCCTGGCATGGCCTCAGGCCCCTGGAAGCTGGCCTCTGCACCTTCCTTGGGAACCTGGGGTCAGGAAACCCATGTTCTAGGATCTGCCCATCTCCGTCTCCATGTGCGCTTTACAGGCTCCTCTCCTAAGGGCCTCAGGAAGT
This sequence comes from Pseudorca crassidens, assembly GCF_039906515.1. NCBI lineage: Eukaryota > Metazoa > Chordata > Mammalia > Artiodactyla > Delphinidae > Pseudorca > Pseudorca crassidens. The sequence goes on along the minus strand of NC_090315.1, from coordinate 10,911,877 downwards.
GAGGGAGACACTCCCAGCTCTGGCCACCTCCAAAGGGGTGGTCTTCAGACTGGGTGTTGGACCCCAAGCCTGACTCTAGACAGCAGCCACCCCTCCCACCCCCAGACCCAGGTGCTGGGAGGAAGACAGACCCTCCCAAGGAATATGAAATTGCAGTAAAAGTGATGTCCCCTCCAACCCAGCAGTCCCTCTTGTAGAAATATGTCTCAAGGACCCAATGACGCTCGACAAGCGCTAAGATCAACCTGCGGCTGTTCATCCAGCCTGGGTCATGGCAGAGGCGGGTTAGCTGAGTCCTGACCCGCCCAGTAAGGAGAACACTCCCCAGCGGGTCAGGATTGTGTTATAGTTTGTTCAAGAAATGGCACTTGCGGTACATTGTCCAATAACAAAACAGATCAGAACACAGCATGTTCTCGCAGCTGGTAAGTACGTGTGCTGTGAGCCAGGGACACACAAGGCCGCTGCTGGCGGCCTTCCTTTTTCTCATCCCTGTTTTCTAATATACTTGTGATAAGCAATGTATTATTTTCAGAATCAATGTTTTAAGAAGGCTTTGTGGTTATGTAATTCAGTGAGTCCGTGTTCTTTTAAGATTGACGTAACAATTCTAAACTTCTTATTCTCTAAGATTTTGAGGTCCCATGACTGTATACTAGAAATCTAAAAGTGGAAGGTCAGAAGATTCCGGAAGGCTGAGCCTGTGACTCTGAGGTTTTACATTTGAATCTAAATTTCAAAGTACTTGTGGTCCGAGAATTTAACGTCCTACAATTCTGGGCTTCTAAAAGCCCTTAGTCCCAAGACAATAAGGTTCCGAGACTGACCCTGCAATTCTCCTGGGCACCAACGGGCCAGGATGTGATAACCCCGAGCAGCCTCCTGGGGCCTCTGGAGGCAGGACCCCCCCACCCCCACCCCACCCCCGTCCACTCCTCTCAAGCTGCACAGGGTAGCACTTACCCAAGGGCCATGCAGGAATAGGAGGAGTAGCCCACGAAAGGCAGGTGGACCCCCAGTGGCGTGCCTTCCTGCATATCCGACAGCGTCTCCTATAGGAGAGAAACACAGATGTGAGGTGACCAGCGGCAGTCAGGGATGGCCCCTCACTCACCCCTTCCCAGTCTTGGCTTAAGTGCCCTGCCACCCCCCCACCCCAGCCTGGGGTCTATCTAAAGTGGACCCTGCGTCATTTTCTTTCATTACATCCTGCTGCTTCCCTCAGGGCACTTGCCACAGTATAATTATATACTTCTCCAGACTGTAAGTAGATGAGGGCAGGGACCAGGGCTGACTTGGTCCATGTGTGTCCCCCGCTGTGCCCCGCACAAAGGCAGTCAGGCTGAACAAGCACGGGATAGCTCATACGACAGCTGAGAGAGAGATGGCCTAAGCAAGGGAGAGTCCTCTATGGTGCTTTCTCACCTCTCATCCTTCCAGGTCTCAGCTCAGATAGCCCCCTCCTCCAGGAAGCCCTCCAGGACCTTTCATGCTGGGTCAGGAGGCCCGCCCCCCTGCACCCCCCACCCCCATCTCAGCCCTGATCTCTCTGGGGCATCATTGTCTGGGGACAAGTCCGTGTCCTCCACTGGACTGTGAGTCTAGGTCACTGCTGGGTTCCCAGCCCTGGGGCCAAACAGAGCAGGTGTTTCTGGGGAAGGAATGATTTCAGGACCCCAGGAGGAGGGTACTCTCCTAACCTCAGTGTTACGGCGGTCGGATGCGGGGGTACCCTCTGCAGACCAGGGATCGATCGCAGGTACCTACCCCTCCCCCGCTCACCATGGCAGTGAGCCCGTCTTCCACCACATCGAAGTTGCATGTGTCTGTGGCACCCTCGAAATCCGGCGTAAAGGGGGGCGCGCTGTCTCGGAGGCTGTCCCAGTCAAGGCCAAAGAAGAAAGGATGCTTCTGGAAATCGCCTGCTCCATTCCGGCCCAGGCGCATCTCGGGGGGACACAGCAGCTGCTGGATGAGATCGCGAACCTCGTCGGGGACTCCTGCGTCTGCCAGCGGTAGAGACAGGTGCTCCTGCTCAGAAGGAGGGGAAAAGAGGGGATGTTACCTGGGAGCATGTGCAGAGAGGTCAGGGGCTCCCCGGGCTGTGCTCACCTTGTAGTGCACGATCTTGCCGTAGGTCTCAGCCGTGGAGTCGGCGTAGAAGGGCGTCTGCCCATAGAACATTTCATAGGCGAGCACGCCCAGCGCCCACCAGTCACACTCGGGCCCGTAGCTGCCAGTCCCGGGCCCACCGCCCACGGCCTGCAGGATCTCGGGAGACAAGTAGTCCGGGGTGCCCACAGCCACCAGTGACCGCACCTGAGCCAAGAGGATCCGAGCTAGGCTTGACCCCGCCCCTCCTAGCTCTGGCTCCGCCCCCTCTTAACACTACCCTAGAGCTTAGTCCCTCCTTTTGCCTGTTCTAAGCCTGAGCCACAGGCAGGCTACGGCCTGGGTCACCTCCTTCTTTCCCCTCCAAATCTAGTCCTGCCCTCACCCTGGCTCTGCCCGCACGCCTCAGCCCCGCCCCCACGCTGCACCTCGGGTTCCTGCTCCCGACCCGTCATTGGTAGTCCGAGTTGCCCAAGAGCGGCGCACCGCTCACCGTTCCATCCGCCCGCAACTTGAGGCAGGAGCCAAAGTCGGCCAAGCGGATGTGGCCGCAGCGGTCCAGCAGGATGTTGTCCGGTTTGATGTCCCTGCGCGGAGGGAAGAAGGGAAGGGAGAGGGATAAGTGAGCCTCTCTCCTGCCATCTCACCAGGCTCCACCCCACTAGGCAGCACCGCCTGGGCCCCACCCTCTTAAGGACCACTCTCTCCAATTCCCGCGGCCTTCAGCCCCTGCAGCGCCCACCTGTGCACGTAGCCCAGCCGGTGCACCGAGTCTATGGCCATGACAATCTCGGCCAGGTAGAAGCGCGCCATCTCGGCCGGGATCCGCTCCCCAAACTTGCTCAGCAGCGTTAGCAGGTCCCCGCCCACGTAGTACTCCATGACCAGGTACTGGGAGGGGGCGTGTCACGGGGGTCGGTACCTCGTCTGGGCGCCCACGGCCGATAGCCCGGGACAAAGACTCCCAGAGACGCCCAATCCCTGGGCAGAGACTCCGCAGCCCCAGCCCCAGCCCCAAGAGATCTCCCAGGCCAAATCAGAGACACGCCCACCCCCAATCATCGTTCCCCCACGATGTCACTGGACAGAGATTCACTTCTCCCACCCCCGACCAAGAGAGTCAGGAAAAAGAGAACTCAGAGACCTCCCGATTATCCAGGGTATGGAGCCCAGATACCCCCTGCCCAGTGGCTCCCACATAGACTCTAGAGACTATATCATTCCAGGTAGTGCCCCCCGGAATCAACCCGGGGAAAAAGGCAGTAAGGGACATCTCCCATCCCGGGAAAGGAAGGCCAGCTCCTACCACACCCAGGGACTGCCGCATGCATTTCGAGGCAGCTCCCTGATCCTAGAACTTCCTCTGCCTGCCCACACCTCGATAACTGACAGCCTCAGGGGTGGGGGTCCGCCTCTCTAGTCGCCCGGCCTGGGGCTCACCAGGTAGTTTTCGTCCTGGAAGGCGAAGTGCAGCTGCGTGATCCAGCGCTGGTCCCCGTTCACCAACACATCCCTCTCTTCGCGGAAGCACGACACCTGCGGGGCACCCGGAGGAGCTGAAGCGGACGGGGGTGGGAGGACGGAAGGGGGGGTCCTCAGCACCCTGCACACCCAGCCCGGCCGTCACCTCGCCTCTCTTCAGCATGTCCCACTTATTCATGATCTTCATGGCGTACACCTGGCCCGTCTGCTTCATCTTCACCACCGCCACCTGAAAGCCCAAACAGGGTAATAGAGCGGAGGTGGCGGGGAAACACCAGGCCTCCCCCAGATTGGATTCCACCCTTAACCCGGGCCAGACTTGGCCCCGCCCCCACTTGGCAAAGCCACGCCCATTGGCCTCAAGCCCCGCCTTAGGGTCTAAACTCAGTCATTCATCAATTTCTAAGGCCCCACTTCCGGAACTCCAACATCCCGCCCACTGCAGGAAATGTCAGGTCTCTAACCCCACTGAGCTGCCTCCGCTGCTCCAGGCTCACCTCGCTGAACGCCCCGCGTCCGATCACCTTCAGAATCTCGAAGTCATCCCTCTGCAGTCGGGCCTCCTTAAGCCTCTCCGCGATGGGCTCCACTGGGGGGGAGGGGGCGAAGGGGCGGGGATAAGAACCGAGAATCCGAGGGACTGACACTGGAGACGAGGAGAGACAGTCCCACCTTCTGTCGCTGAGTCTCCCCTGCCCGTGCCCCTCCCCTTAGCACTAGTCGGCCTCCTAAAGGACTTTACATAAACATTATGTGAGGCTTTGGGGACCCAAAACTGCTCTTGTACAGAGAAAAGTGGGATGCCTGGGAATCCCTTTCTGGGACAGGACACTGGGCCAGAGGGCTCTAGGGGGTGCAGGATGGACAGGGTGAGGTAACAAGTCTGCCGAAGGGAGGCCCTGAAGAACAGAGGAAGAAGAAATAGGCCCAGTTCGTAGAGCTCCCTGGGCTTCCGGGCCCCTACTCCCGGTGACCCCGCCCACCCCCAGGGCTCTCATTCAGTCTGTTTTGGGTCATGGCCCAGAGCCTGCAGTTTAATCCTAGGCTCAGATACTGGTGGCTCTTGGACCACACTCTGGGAAACCCTGAGTTTAGGGCTAGGACCAGGAGAAGCAACGGGAGAGGGAGACAAAGCCAGCGGGGATCCGCATCCCGGCTCCAGGGCTGCAGGCACAGTCAAGTGTGCTATCTCTACGCTCTCAACTCCAGGAGGTGGTTTTACTGTTACCCCTTATCTACAGATGAAGAACCAAGGCTCAGACAGGTGAAGTCCTCTGCCCAAGGTCCTACAGCTAGCAATGTTACAGAGAGCAGTTTGGGAGGGGGAAGGTGGAGAGTGGAGGCAGGGGGAGAGGGAAGCCTGGACTCCCGGAGGTGGAAGAAGCTGGGAGCTTCTGAGGCAGGAGGGAGAGAGCAATGGGTGCAACTAGGAATGAGGGAAGATACAGTGGGTTATGGAGAGGGTTCGGGGTTCAGGAAGAGTGGGCCAGCAGGGAAGCAGCAGCCAGGGCCCAGGATGGGGGAGGGAGGAGAGAGCCAAGACACTGAGCCCTTTTAAGGCAGCGGGAACCCAGGCCCCCTCCCCCGCCCCAGCGGCCTGGCAGGGGAGGGGCCGCAGGATGCTGCTCGGGCCACAAAAGGAGTGCTCCTTACAGGAGAGCTGCCCCCACCTCAGGTCTCAGTTCATCCTCTGCAAAAGAGGAGCTGAGAGAGTTACTAAGGGCTGGGGGGATGTGGGGAGAAGGTTCTCCCAGAGGCCAAGTGGTCTAGCCCTTGGCCTCCACCTTCGCATCTGCAAAATGGGGAGAGAGAAGCAGGGCCTGGGTCAGAAAGAGATGGACACAAGAAAAGAGGGAGCGGGAGAAGGCAGAGAGACAGGAAACAGGGACGGGGACAGGGACACACAGAGCCTAAGGACCAAGAGCAAGCCACTGAGGGACAGACCAGTGGAGGGACAGAATGGCAGATGTTAGAGAGGCAGAAACCCAAGTGAGCCTGAGCCTGGGCCAGGAGGGAGTGGGGCAGACAAGGCAGGAGGCTGAGGCTGAAGATGAAGCATCTTCCCTCTGGACCTGTCTCCAGGGGAAGACTTGGCCAAAAGGGACTTTGGGTGGAGGAGGAACCTACAGAGAAAGTGGGCCCACTCAGAAGAATCCTAATTCTTCCTCCTCCAACCAGGGAGTGGAGGGGGTGCTTGGTGGGGCCTGTGTGCAGAGCTGGTTCTCCCCCGGCCTGCCTGAGTCACCGCGCCCTCCCAGTGCCTGGGCACCTGTTGGAGCAGCTGGAGAGGCTGGCGCCGAACACCTGCCCGTCGGCCGCGCCCCTGGCAGCTGCCCTGTGCTATCCCTTCCGCTTGCCCCTGCGATCTGGGGAACCAGGGTGGAGGGCCACAGGGCCCATTTTGGTGGGGAGGGGTCCTAGAAGACAGGGCTCCCCAGCATGTCCCTAGGCCTAGACTCGGGAATGGGGTGCAAGGGGACCATGAGAGGCTGTGCCCAACCCGGCTTACCATGGCTCCCAAGTCATGATTCTGAGTCATGGCTGCCCTGGCCTCTGCTCATCTCACTCTGCCCTGCCAGGGTGGCACAGGGGTAGGAATATGTCGCCCCAAGACCCAGCCCCAAGTTCTGGGCCCCTGAATGGGAGGTTTTCCCCGTGTCCGTGCTGCCCCCAACACCCAGCCCACACCCACCTCCCCCCTCTGCCCTGCCCCCACCCCCGAATCTGTGGGGCGCCATGCAGGTAGGTAGGCACTCACCCCACTCCAAGAAGTCGGCCACATACTTGTCCTGGGCCAGGTCGGACGCGCCCAGCTCTTGGTGGACGCCCAGGAGAAGGTCGAGCAGGGGCTCCAGCCCCAGGAAGCTGGGGTCCAGCACCAGCTGCTGAAGCCGCCTCAGCCGCACTTCGGCTGACATGTCGGGCAGGCAGCACCATGGCCCCCTCCCCGGGCCAGGGGCTCGGGGTCCTCCCGTCACGGGGCCTGGAGGGCCCTGTCCAGGCCCTGGGGCCCTGGCTGCATGTCTGCCTGTCCCTGGCTGTCCCCTGGGCCTCTCTGGCCACTTCTCTCTGCTGGCTGCTAAGGCCTCCTCCCCTTCTCCCCACCCCTCGGCCCGGCCCCCTCCAGCCTCCCAGCCTTAACCCCTCACAAGCCAGGCCCCCCCAAGTTGCTCCTTCCAGGGCCCCTCGGAACGCTTCAGTGTGAGATGAGGGGTGGTGGAGAACCTCTACCCTCAAACTACCCCACCACTGAAAAGGCAAAGCACAGGTATGACAGACGCCAAAGATGAGCCCTCCCATTCCCCAGAGGGGACCAATTGAGGTTCACAGTGATTTGGTAACACCCCTCCCAAGCTCTCGAGTTGGGAGGGGGGGAGAAAAAGGGGTGAGGCCTGGGAAGGGGGGCGGGAGGCCAGGGCAGCTTTGCGGGTGACTCAGCCAAGGAGGCAGACTTTGGGATGGTTTAAATTTAGCCCTCAGGCCCTCTGCTTTACACTGACTTGTTTTTGGCAGGAGATGGGGAAGGGGTGGTGAGAGAATCGGGAAGGGAGGCCCTCAGGAGCCAGGATCAGGGGTGACCCACTGGCCAAAGCCTGGGGGAGGCAAAGGAGCCCCCAAAATAGCTCCTTGGACCCTGGCAGTGCAGCCACATTCCTGCCCAGGCTAGGATTAGAAACAGAAACATTTCGGGGGGTGGAGGGTAGAGCGGGAAGACACCACTCCCTGTGGCTCCAGAGAGCCAGCCAGGAGGGATTTTCGCTGTTCTTTCCAGGGTGGACAGTTCTCCCAGAGGAAACCATGGTCTCTAATTGGTCCTGGATGCCTGGGCCCGGCCAAGCCAGGCCTGAGGCAGCAGAAGGCCAGGGCCTATGCCGTGGCAGCTCACTCTGGGCATCTCGGGAGCTGCCTGGCGGGGGCCCCTATAATATCTGGACACTTTGAAACAACTTTTAAAACTCCCACTGAAGACTCTGAAGAGGGGGTCCTGGTGGCTCTCTTCCCTCCGAGAGTTTGGAGTGGGGCGAGGGATACTCTCCTCTGTCTGAAGGGCCCTGCCCGGGGCTGGCCAGCGGCAGATCCACCAGCTGTGTGCCTCAGGCACATCCCTCCTCTGGTTCTCAGTTCTTCCTGCCCTCAAAAGGGGGTCTGGGGGCGAGGCAGGGCCTAGCGCTTCCTCTGGATAAAGTGGACTGATTCTAGGGCTGCATCGAAAGCACCCACACACTTCCTCCATACCTCCGCGGAAGGGAACAGAGACGCTGTGAAAACAGGGAACTTTAGTATAAATAAGAGGTCCTGGGGGACAGCGAGGACCCCAGGGGCTTCCATAATTTAACATTCTTCAAAAGCACAAGTAACAGCAAGGGCAGGGCGGGGGCCAGGGGAGGGGTGGGCCACCCCCTGCCCTGCACACAGGACCGAGAGGTGCACTGCAGAGCTGGGGCTCTTGTGGGTGGGGAGTTTCTCCCCCAGGAGTGACCAGTCACATGCTGGGGACAGGGATGAGGCTAACACTGATGTTTCAGAGGAAGGGGTCATTGTACTTGGCAGTGGGTGGGGACAAGGCTGAGGCCACACGGGCCACTACATCCCCCCAGTGTCTGGGTCAGTCTGAGGGACCCTCTGCCCCAAATTTGAGGAGGGAGAGGGACCGGAGCAGTCCATCCGTCACGGTTAGTCTTGTTAATACGTTGATCCATGAGGTCAGCGGGGACGGTTATGCTAGGAGCTGGGGGCATGGGGTGGGGGACCCCGACATCCATGGCTTCACACTACTGTGCCGCTCGGGGAGTTGCCTGGTTGGGAGGAGATGCCCTGGGGAAGATGAGAGCGGAGACAGGAGGGGGTTAGAGACAGCCTGGGGCTCTCACCAGTCCCACGGGGCGGGGGTTGGGGAGGGGGGAAGCCAGCCTGGAGTCCCCCAGGCTGCTGCCACCCTGGCCTTGCCCTTCAATCCACCCCAGACCACCCAGACAGGCCGCTGCTCTAGGCTCAGGAACTTACATCTCAGCTAGCTTCCCTGTCCCAGCAGGTGGCACTCTTATACAATTAAAGTCCTCAGGTGATCCTGAGCAAAGAGGATGGGGTAGGGGTGGAGGTAGGGAGGAGAGGGGGAAACTGGGGTCCCCTTCTGACTGCGGAGCGGGTCCTAAGATTCTGGGAGGGAAGAACTTAGGGACAGTCCTACCTCTACCACTGACTTGCTGGGTGACCTGGGCCAACTTCCTTCCCCTGTCTGGGTCTCGGTCTCCTCGTCTGTGAACTAGGGAGATAGAGGGATCTCTTTCAGGACTTACCAGATTCCCCAAATCCCAATGCCCCTGCCTCTGAGACTGTACTTTAAGTTCTAGGGATTCAGGACCCTACAATTCCAAAACTGCTCTTCCAGGGAGCCAGGCACAGCCCTCAGATCTGGCATCCTGGGCCCCAGAGCCCAAACCCTTAGGAGACATCTGAGAACACAGGTCCCAAGTTATAAGGCACCAGGCCCACACTTCACCTTACTAGCACCTTTCTGAACCCCATGGCCTACCCATCTTCAAGCTTCCCTGCCCTAAGAGGTGAGAAAGGTCATAAAGAGGCAGTGACTTGCTCGAGGTCACACGGAGCAGAAGTGCTGGACTGGACCCTGAGCCTGGGATCCCACAGCCCACGCCTCCAGCAGTGGGCTCGGATCCCAAGAGTCTGACACTCAGGCTGGAAGCTGGGTGCACAGGCTCAACCTTGCCCATAGAGCTCAAACTGCAGTATTAATAAAATTTCACCATTCCGTAAGACCTAGCCATGCTGGGCCCACCGGCTGCCCTTCTGATAACTGGCCATGTTCTCCACCACTCCCAGATGTCTCTTATGCCTGACCCTCTCTCTGCTTACCGTTGCTTGCCAAGCGTTCTAGAAGTCACTCTAAGATCTGAGAAGGCTTGTTCCGGGACACAGATTTCCATGGCTTCCCCTCATCCCACACGGCTAGAGGCTGTGATGCTACCAAACCTGTCTGCCAATGCCCGCCTCTGCCTGGGTCCCAGGTGGGCTGGTGTGGGGTGACTCACCACCTTGCCCGGCCGGGCCCAGGTGCAGATGAGGCCCTCCTGGCAGGCGGTGATGATGCAGTCCTCCAGGAAGAGGAGGACCGTGAGCCGCTCCTGGGCGATCTTCTTGCACACGAGCGGCTCGAGCAGCGGCACCTCGTGGATGCGCGGGCACAGCGCGGTGCCCAGCACCTTGGCGGGGTCCAGCCGGCTTCGGGGGGCGGGGCCGCTGAGTTTGTCCCCGCCGCCCCCGCCCCCACTGCCGCCCCGGCTGATGTTGCCCAGGCTGTGGTAGCGCTTGTGCTCTTTCTCGGCCCCCCGGTCCCGCCGCTCCTGCAGCGTGAGCGTGGCAAAGCGGCCGATGCTGAAGGGCGTCCCCGGCTCTGCCGGCGCACCCGGGCCGCCCGCCTTGCCGCTGCCCGCTGGGTGTGGGAGGCTATTGGACCGGGACAGTGAGCGGGGCAGGGGCCCGGGGCCTGGCTCACCACCTCGCGAGCTGCCGGTGGCAGGCGGCGTGGTGCCCGGCGTGCCGGGGAGGGTGCGGGTGCGGGCCAGGGGAGGGTGAGGGTAGAGCACGTCTTCGGTGAGGTCCCACAGGCAGAACTGCGTGTCCTGGCCGGCCGAGCCGAAGCGGTAGGTGATGGAGCCGGCCTTGGGCAGCGGGGAGAGGGGGGCGCCCCCGCCCGAGCCCGTGCCCGCGGCCTCCGGCTCCTCCTCCTCCCCGCCACTCCGCTCCCCGTCGCCACCGGCAGCAGCCGCCTCCTCGGCCCTCGTGGTGTAGGGGTCGAAGGCCACGGCGTTGACCCAGGACTTGTGGCCGTGGCCTCGGGCCACCACGCGGCCCTCGGTGAAGGACCACACGGTAACCAGGTCATCTTCACCACCCGTCACGACGTAGCGCCCGTCGGGGCTCCAGCACACACAGAGCAGGCCCCCGAAGTAGCTCTTCATGAGCCCGCGCAGCAGCATGGAGTCGAAGTGGAAGACGCGCAGGCAGCCGTCCTGGCTGACGCAGGCCAGGTGCCGGCCGTCGGGCGAGAAGGCGAACTCGTTGAGGGGCCCCTCGCCCACCGCCCACTTGGCCAGCGGGTTGCGGGGCGCCTTGCTCTTGGCGGCGTAGACGGCGAAGCCCTCGCCCTGCTTCAGCAGGCTGTACTGCGGTGGGGCCGAGGCGCATGGGTGGCTGACGTTGTACAGGTACAGGTGGCCGCTGGCGTGGGATGCCAGGAACAGGCTCTCTGACTCAGGCAGCCACTTCAGATATGTCACCTTGGTCTTGTCGATAAGCCGCTGCCAGGGGAGAGAGCGGGGGTTGGGAGAGGGCCATCCTCCCGTGGCCCACCTCCTCCCCAGCCTGCTTCCCCGGAGAAGGTCATCGTAAGTGGCCCGGGCCTCCTCGGAGAGGAGGGACTGAGGGAAACGGACAGACACCAGGTTAGGGGAAAGCAGGGGGAGAAGGTCTGTGTGAGGGGAGCGCCGTGGAGCCTCGATGTCCCTCCTTCGGCAGAAGGGCAGTGCTGCCTTCCAGAGAAGTCTCCTCTAACCCCCTCCGCCATCCTTACCATGTCATGCTTAAGGCAAGATATTGAGTCACGGAGTATCAGCTCCCCCAAGGAAGGTATCTTTGTTTATTTGGCTCATTGTTCTAGCCCCAGAGCACGGAGCTGTACCCGCAGGAAGTGCCTGGAAAGTAGTTCCAGGACACCTGAGTGACAACCCCATCCTGGCAGCCACGCATCTTTGCTCCTTTTTGTCCTCACAACTCACCTCCAAACCTGCAAGAAATCCTGTGGGCTTGATCTGCAAAATGTGCCCAGAACCCGATCTCTTCTCACCACCCCCAACTCCAACCACCCTGGTCTCAGCTGCCGTCAGGCCTGCAACGGCCTAACTGACCGGTCTCCACCACCTGGGTCTCTTCTCTGCACAGTTGCCAAAGAGATGCTATTAAAACCTAAGTCAGCACCCGGCACTGTCTCTCCCATTCTGAACACCATGGCAGCCTTTCTCAAGCAGGACTCCGGGGAGAACCAAGCTCTAAAGCCCTTTGGCATCCACCGTCTGTAACAAAGTAACTTCTTTCCCAGATACCCAAGTTGCTTCCCATTCTCCATTCTCTGGAGAATTTAGAAATTAAATCAAATTGTTTCTGTGTTCTTGGCTCAGATGAACCCCAGTGGCGAGAGGCTCTAAAGGCCAAGGTCTTTTCCATGACCTGCCACACCCTACCTCTCCTGGCCCCTCCGAGTTGTTTCTCGGAGCTCATCTACTACCCTCCCCCTCAACACTGCTCTGGCCACACAGCCTTTTTGCTGTCCTGCTTCTGGCATTTGTCCTAGCTGTTCTGTTCCCTCTACTCAGAATGTCCTTTTCTCCAATAATTTGTCTTGCCTCCTTTAGGAATTTATTTCCATGTCACCTTCCATGAGACCTTTCCTAACCTCACCGAGCACTCCCCATTCGCCTTCCCTGCTGGATTTTTCTCCACGACACTGACACACAGCCTACTTAGTTATTTGATAACTATCTGTCTCCTCCAGCTAGATAAAAGCTCCACAAAGGCAGGGCCCTCTGTTTTGTTCACCGAGATGTAGTATTCCCAGTGCTTAGAACGATGCCTGGCAAAGAACGAATGCTCAATGAGTATTTTGTGAATGGATGACCTAGTCCACTTTAGTCCATTCCGTGTTCCACTCACTCCCCTCCGCCATTCATGCACTCTGTACATTTGAAACACCTTCTCAGAACAGAGAGAAAGAGATAGAGAACGAGAGTAGTTCTGGACACAGATAAGGCCTTTCACTGGCATTTCCCCTTCTGCCAGGTCCACCCAGGACTGAGCAACCTCCATGTATGATTTTACAACAGTCCCGTGAGGTAGGGATGGGAATCCCATTTTGCAGAGGAGAAAAACTGAGGCTAAGGGAGGAACAGTCACTTCCCAAAGCCACACAGTGAGTAGATGGTGCAGCAAAGATTTGAATCCAAAGCCCACAGGGCCCAGAATTTGAAAAGCAAGGGCTGTGGCTTCAAACAAATCCCAACCAGTGAGTAGCTTCAGTTCTCTAATCTGCAAAATGGGTATCACAATCCTAACCCATTGGTTGATGAAAACTCCAGGAGTAATGTGTTCAGCATAGGGCTAACACAGCATAGGGCCTGGGCACAAGAGATGCAACCGTCATTATTAGCTATCATCACAGCAGCTGCTGTCACCCCAACCTCCATGTCTATCAGTCCATCCCCCATCTCTCCCTCATCCTGCACCCTCAGGCCTACACTGCTTCCCAGGCAGCTGCAGTCTCATGGCAAACAGTGTATGGGTGGGTGGGAACAGGAGCAGTTCTGGGCCCTGGGGGCCCACAATCACCTCCTCATTGAATAGCTTGCTGGTGTCCTTCTTGATGAGATCCAGGTACTGCACTTGACCGGCTGAGAATCCCACCAGCAGGGAGATGGTCTCTGTGGCAGCAGTGAACTGGTTGAAGTCGTGGCAAGTGGGCTGGGTGCCCTTATAGATCCGCTTGTCAATTGGCTTGTTGAGGTCAATGGACTTGGGTGGTGGGAGAAAACGAGTTAATGGCTTCTACCACTGAGAGGAAGGAAGAGGGTGTTGAGGTTGGGGGAAAACCACAAAGAGGAAGCAGGGTTAAATCCCTGAGGGGAGTGGGTAGGTGGATGGGTGAGCGGGGAAGGAAGGGGCAACCACAGACAGGAAGGAGCACCCAAATCACAAACAGAGGAAAAAACCAGGCAGGAAGCTTTGCCCCCTGCCACCACATGAGACCACAGTGCGTCCTCCCCAAAGTTGGACACCCCCAACTTCTGGTACACCCTTGGCCACAGTGTCAGTTTCAGGGCCCCTGTAGTCCCTGAGCTCCAATTCCTTTCTGTAATTTCAGCAACTCCCCTGGGTCTTAGCACCACTATATTCCAAGACCCTCAAAACTCAGGATCATCCAATCCCCAGAATTCTAAAGTCCAATGTCCCAGGATTCTCCCCACTTTGGAGTCCTTAAATCTCAGCATCCCCATCACAGTTCAGGGACCCATTAAACCTCATGGTCCCCCAAATTTTAGGTGCCTTCATCACCTCTGGGCTCTCAGGATCCCCATCACTTCTGGGGACCACCATAAACTCCAAGGGTCTCGTGTCCTCTGGGACTGACATCACTTTAGAGACACCCATCACACCTGAGGATGTTCCCTCTGGGATCTCATTATCTCCAGACCTCCCATCAGTTCTGAGATTCTCATTTCCTCCGGCACCCCAAGTTTCTCTAGGATCCCATTCACCTTCAGGATCCCTATTACCTCTAAGCCCCCATTACTTCCAGAATCCTCCTCACCTCTGGGCTCCCCAAGTCCCCCCAACACCCCCAGACAGCAATACCCCTGGGCTCTCCATCACTTCTGAGCCTGCATTTCCCATCACCTGCAAAATGCCTGCCAGCCAGCGCCTGGGAGCTCCCCATACCATCTCGGATTCCCCATCACCTCCAGAACAGTCACCATCCCAGGACCCTCACGCATAACCTCGGGATCTCACATGATCTCGAGGTTTCCCAGCACCTCCCAGCACCCAGGGAGCCTCCCATCACCTTTCAGAATCCTGTATTACCTCCAACAATCCTCTCCCCTTAAGATGTCCGTCACATGTAGGATGCCTATCTCAGGGCCCCCTATCATTCAGGGACTCTCCTGTCACTTGTGAATCACCTCAGGGATCCCCATCCTCTCAGCCAGCACCCAGGGCCCCACGATGCGGGCCGCTCACCCGTTGGCTCCCGCGGCGACAGCAGCCCGGGTAGAAATAGAGCTCGCGGCCCAAGTTGAAGCAGACGCGGTCTCCCCCAGCGCCCAGCCCTGCGGGCGTGGCGGGAGGCTCCCCGGCCCCGGCGCCGTCGGGCTCCCCGAGGCGCACGAGGCTGAGGCGCACCGCAGGCAGCGCGGGCCCGGGCCCTGGGCCTGCGGGCGGAGGGGACGGCGCGGCGCCCGCAGCACCGGGGCCGGAGGTGGAGGCAGGGCCGGGCAGGGGCTGCTGCGGCGGCTGGGGCGGCGCCGGGGTCTGGGAGGAAGCCGGACCCGACCTGCGAGCGGCGCCGTCGCCGGGGAGCAGCTTGTAGAAGCCCTCGCGGGTGCGGAACTGCGACTTGATCTCCGCACAATCCCCCATTGCAGCGCCGGGGCCCGAGCCGCCCTCCGCGCCGCCCGCCGCCATCTTGGGCGACCCCCACCCCAGCCCAGGGCCCCGCTAGTGCCGGACAGCCGCCTGCCGCCGGGCCCCCTGCCGGAAGCCGTGGATCCGCACCGGAAGAGGTGGTGTCGTCGCCCGGGCAACGCCTCTTCGATTGGCAACAGGGTAGGGAGGCGGGACGAGCTCCAGCCGTCGCTCCGGTAACGGTTCTGGACTGAAGGCGGGGCTACAAGGTGGGCGCGGCCTTCGTGCCTGCGGCCGACGTGGTTGGCTGTGGGGGCGGGCCCCGTAGGGAAAGGGGCGTGGCCATCAAAAGAGCACAGGTCCCTAGCAACGGCGCTCTGGGAACCGTTTGCCTAGCAACGGGAGTACCCTCAAGAGAAGGCCTCATCCAAACCTTGTCCTTCCCATGACGTCACAAATGACTCCAGGTGACCCTGGAGTCTCCCGAAGACTCCCAACATACACCCTCCGGTGTTTCCCACTTACATCTTAAAGTCCCAGACTGGCCACAGCATCTCCAACCATTCCTCCCCACCCTAGATGATCCCGCAAATCCCACTGATCTCCATTGCCTCCATAAAACTCCAAGGACTTCATCTAACCCACTACTGATTAATACTAACACCAAACATCTCCACATTTCCCACCAACCTCCTATGTATCTCCATAACTCCACAATCTTCAACAATCTCACTCGGTCCTCCGACACCCACCAAAATTTTATTGATCACTGCAATGTCCCCAGTGTCCCAATAATCCACTAGTAACCTGAAATCTCTTCCTGATCCCATCAGCCCCCTGATAGCCAGTGCCCCTCACTTCTTCTGACACCACCCTGCCCCCATCACAGATCTTCCTAGACCCACTTATTCAATTGCCTCCCAGATTTCTCACTGGAACGTCCCAGAAGCATCTCACACTCAACAAGTCCTGCAATGAAATTAACATCTTGGGCTTCCCTGGTGGCGCAGTGGTTGAGAGTCCATCTGCCAATGCAGGGGACACGGGTTCGTGCCCCGGTCCGGGAGCAGCTGGGCCCGTGAGCCATGGCCGCTGAGCCTGTGCGTCCAGAGCCTGTGCTCCGCAGCGGGAGAGGCCACAACAGTGAGAGGCCCGCGTAACGCAAAAAAAAAAAAAAAATTGACATCTTACTCCAAATCCTGCTCCTCTCCTGTGTCCTCATTTTAGGGCTGGCACTGACATCCCCTCCAGTCACCAGGCTGCAGAACTCAGTGTCTCCCTAGACTACTGCTATTTCCCTTCACTCCCTGATTCCAGTCCCCAAGTCTTTTGCATTCTGTCACCTGAATTCCTCTGTTCCAGTCCATTCCTCTGTGCAGCCCTGGTCTAAACTCCTCCTCTCCTGCTTGGGCCCTCCCTGTATGAGCCTTGTCTCTGCTCTCCCAGACTCCTGTCTCACCCCTCTATCTGCCCTCCACTTGGCATCTAGAGAGGTCTTTCTAAAGCATGATAATGATCAGGACCCTGCCCTGTTCAAAGCCCATCTGTGGCCTCCCTAGGGTTCTCAGGACAAAGTTCAGCCCTGGGTAATCTGTTCCTGCCAACCTCTCTTTCCAGCCTCATTTCTCACCACTGACTCCTCACACCATGTCCCAAAAATGAGGTTTGAGAATCTACCCCAACACAACACACTCTCTCTTGCCCTTGGGTCTTTGAATGCCCTGTTCCCTCTGCTTGGTATGGCCTACCACTCTGTTTTTGACCATTTATGAGCCACCTCAGGAGCTCTGTCAGTCCTCTGGGCTCCCCTATCTGGGTTGTCATTGTCTAGGGAATGTGTCTGTCTCTCCTGTAGAGTGTGAGCCCCTGGAAAGCAGATCTGGGGCCACTGGGTCAACGCTGTGTTCCCAGCACAGGGCTGGGTTGACCCGGGGCACTTCAAGCGTTGTTTGATGGCCCGATAAATGAATAAATGAACAGATGGGAGAGACTATGCCGGGCAATGTCTGTGTTCCTAGCAAAGTGCCACTGTCCTGACTTGGAGGCCATGTCAACAAACGTGGTGAACAAATGAATGAGTGACTCAGCTGGAATGCCCTGAGGAAATTTTATTTAGAGCAGCTGCCTTCCTCTTCTACCCCTGCCCTCTAGGGGCAGGAAGCAAACCAACAATGAAAAAAAACCAAGCTAAAACTGTGTATAAGGGAAAACCTGCTATCTACCTGCTTGAGGAAGGGGGCTATGGGGCCTCAGTCATCCTGGCCCTCATCCTCCTCTTCCTCCTCTTCCTCCTCTTCCTCTTCCTCTTCCTCCGCGGCCGCCAGGGCCTGCTCCTCCTCCACCGTGGGGTCGCTCATCTCCACGATCTCCCGGCCGCTGGGGTACTCTTGCTGAACGGGGGCTGGCAGGGACGGGTTGAAATTCTCAGGACTGTACTTGTGGCCCCAGCCGATGTAGATGTTCTCAAACTTCCTGGAGGGGCAGAGAGATGCTGGGAAATCCTCCCTCAAAGACCCCAGCCTGGACTTTTGTTAAAGGTGGGACCCAGCCTAGGCATGGCATGCCTGCAAAGTTATGTGTGGTAGAGTGGAATGTGCCCACCAGGTTTCTCCGTTCATTGGTTCTTTCAGGATTCACTTAGCACTTACTAAGTGCCAGGTCTTGTCTAGAGCTGCACTGTCTAACAGCACATGTAGCTGTTGGGCACCTGAAATGTGGTGAGACTGAAGAACTGAATTTCTAATTTTATTTAATTTTCAAATTTCACTTGTGGATTCTTCTTTGACCCATTGATTATTTAGGACTCTGTGGTTTAATTTCTACATACCTGTGAATTGCCCACATTTCCTTCTTTCACTGATTTCTAATTTCATTCCAGTGTGGTAAGAGAAGAAATTTTATATGATCAATCCTTTTAAATTTATTAAGACTTGTTTTATGCCTTAGCATTTGGTCTATCCTGGAGAATGTTCTATACACACTTGAAAAGAATGTGTGTTCTACTGTTGTTGGAGAGGATTTTATTTAATTTTAATTCACTTAAATTTAAACAATAAAACTGATACTTCATTTATTGGAAGACATCTAAGTATGTCTGGGACAACCTGGGTACACGAATCTACTTTTTCAACTGTAAGTGTTGTGAAATCTGAATACAGGTCAAGTATTTCTTTTTTTTTTTTTCAGGTCAAGTATTTCTGATGAAAATTTAGTACCCGAATTGAGATGTACTGTGAGTGTAAACTTCACCCCAGATTCTGAAGATTTCGTATGAAAAAAAGAGTGTAAACTAGCTCGTTAATAATTTTTACATTATTGATTTCATGTTGTAATGAGAATGTTTAGGATATTTGGGGTTAAATACATTATTACATTTTTGTTTATATTGACCAGCACTGGTCTAGATATGGGAACCTAGCAGTGAACAAATTAGACAAGAATCCCTGCTGTGGGGCCTACATTCTAGAGAGAGGAGACTGACAGTAAACAAGAGCATAATTGGTTGCATCCCAGGCCCACCAATTCACCTCTCCCCAGAATTTTAATGGGAGGAGGAAAGAGGAGTAGATGGGGGGAAAGGGAGCGGACTAAGAGACAGGGAGAGAAGCAGAGAGTTTGCCACGGGGAGCACTTTGGATTTGACCTTATTTTCATAGCCTTGCTCTTCCCTCGAGAATCATTTTCCTCCGGGTCTTCCTCGGAGCCTTCAAATACACTGCTTCCTTGGAAGCCCCTGACCTGTGCCAGCCCCGGTTCCTGGGTCCAGGAACCAGCAGCCTCACCCAGGAGGTTGTGCTTGCTAGGGAGGCAGAGTCTTGTGCTCCAACCCAGACCCAGGCGATCAGAACCTGAGCTTTAACCAGAGCCCCTGGTGAGTCCTACCCATTCACAGTTTGGGAAGCTCTGGTCTAGAATGTCCTTCTGCCTGCTTTTCCCCTAGTTACTTCTTTTTTTCCCCCAAAGATTTCCGATCAAGGCTGCTTTTCTCAGCCTTGAATCCTTCCTTGATCCCCTCAAGACATGTCAGGTATGAGCTGTCATTGGTCCCTCCACTCTCCCTAGTGGTACTTCTCTTAGTATGTAACAGGATATTTCAGGGGGGTAAGGGGGTGAGGGAGGGTGAGGCTCGATGCACATCTAACACCTATGCTTCCTCTGCCTGCTCCCAGAGTAGGATCCGTATCTGCTTTTTCAACAAAGTACTTGGGGCCCAGCGTACAGCTGGTAAACGGTGACATTCAAGAGTCTTTTATAAGGAAGAAAAGTGGCGAGATGGATGCATGGTTGCGTGGTGGATGGGAGGGTGGATGGGTGGTTGGGTAAGTGGGGGTTGGAGGATGGGTGGGTGAGTGGAGCTCCAAGTTTGGATCCTTTGCTTTCAGAGGGATGCTGGCAAGTTAGGGTGTGGCCAGAAGAAGGGCTCTGGCAAAAGCAAGCATACCTCTTCCATGCTTCTGGAGGCGAAAAAGACATTGTCAAGAATGTGGTTAAATTATCAAGATGATGTAAACTCCCACCTTGACTGTGAAGCATAGTATCGAATACAGTGCAGGCTGTTCACTGATACGGAGAAGGAAAAGCTATGAAAAACCGTCATGCCATCTGCTGGACAGAGCCGGTAAGTGCATGCCCTGTGGCTGCAGGCTACGCTCTCTAGTGGCTGAGCAGAAAAGCTGGGATGGTGCCTGGTGAGAGGCTGAGGGACTTGTCTCGAGTGTGTAGCCGAGGTGGGAGGATGTGGGAGTGACTTCCACCTGCCAATCTTTTGGGAACAGCTGGTGGGGGATCCTGGTGGGGAAGATCTGTGCCCTTAGAGAAAAGATCCTTCAGATTGGAAGAACTGTGGAGGAGGCCCAGGGAAGGAGTTAGCTTCCCCAGAGATGAGACTCTGCCCATCAAGGCCACCCCAAAGGGGACATCTGAGTCCTGTCTGGCTCCATGCCTCAAACAGCAGGAAAGCCTGGGCCAAGGGGCCAAGGTATCCACGTTTGAATACTGCACAGGCAGTGTGATCCCTGAGTTAGTCCCTTCCCCTTCCTGACCTTCCATTGTTTCATCCCAGGGGCTCACACACTTGGTATGGGATTTCTCATTTTAGCCCTAGTGGGACCCCTGGGAGCTGAGTGAGGAGGTTAGCCCCTGGGGGCTTCCTGAAGGGAGCTGTCCCAATCTCTGCCCACCCTGGTGAGTTGCCCCACCCGGCCTGGCTCTGATGACGTTGTAGCGGCGCCCTCTGCTGGGAGGCACTAGGAGAAGACCTACTTGCCACTGGCGTAAGCATAGGCCCCTGGCCAGAGATTGGAGCGCACGACAGCCACGGAGTACTGTGGACTGAGGCTGCAGGACAGGCGGGCGGTCCAGGGTGACATGTGCATGATTTCTGTGGGGGAGCAGAGAGCACCAGGTAGGTCAGAGGCTAGGCTGCAGCTCCCGCTGCCCTGCACAGCCCCCTGGAGGGAAGGTAGAGAGGAGGAAGAGAGGGAGCAAAGAGGGAGGACAAGGAAGGGCCTGTGGGGCCAACAGCATTGGTTTCAATGTAACCCGGGCTCTGACCACTCTCTCACCGTGTGGCCCTAGGAAGCCACTACTCCTGTCTGAGCCTCAGTGACCGCACCCGGGAAAGGAGGCACTTATCTCACCTCCTTTGTAGGGTGGCAGTGAGCCCTGAGGCCCCGACAGGGGAGCTACTGTGATTCTCCTTCAAGGTTGGCCATCAGTTTGGACCAGGGATCAGAGGACAGGGCACAGGCTCCAGGCTCATGGAAATCGGGGTCCACACCCAGACTCTGTTCACTCGCCCACTCTCAGCCTCTCCTTTCTTCCTTCAGATGCCTGAGATCCCCACCTCAGGAAATTCTTGTCCAGTCTTCCAAAATCCAGCTCAAGTCCTGCCTCCTCTGGGGAGGCCTCCCTAGCTATCTCTCCCCCTCCCCAAACCCATATGGGACTCGAAAGACCATATGTCACCATCTGGACCATTGCCACGTGCCAGACAAGGTTCACATGATGGACACATTCCTATAACCCCATGGGATGCCCATTTTATAGATGAGAACACAACCAAAGCTCACAGAGGTGCCCCCCGCCACCAGTCTCGCTGCCCCTCCCTTTCTCCCAGTCTCCACCAGAGCTGTGTGTGAAGTGGGGGCTGTTACCTGCATCTTCTGAGAGTGGCGTCAGCAGCGGGGGCCCGACCTCCTGCCCCGCCTCGTCTATCCCCTCATCTGCTTTCTCTTCCTCCTCCCCCAGCTCCTCCTCCTCCGTCTTCTGCAAAGGGTTCACCCAAGTGCAGCGGCCCTGGAGGTGGGGAGGAGGTCAGGTGCTACCCCCAGGGCACAGAGTCCGGCCTGTACTCTGGGAGGAGGTGAAGGACCAGGCAAGGATACTGGGGATGGGTCCTGTTCTCAGGGACCCAGAAGTGGGTAGAAGGACAAGGTTAGTCGCACAGGTAGGAGGTGAGGGGGAGAATGGGCTGAGAGCTGCAGCAGTGAGATGGGGACTCCTGCCTCTCTCAGGTTCTGTGGCCTCCATTTGTGCATCCTTTCATCCATTCATTTACTGTATATTTAAGGAGCACCTACCATATACAGGCACTGCTCTCAGTGCTAGATATGTGTCCTTGAGAAAAGAGACCACCCCCAATGTCTGCCCTTGTGGAGTTGACATTTGGCAGCCCAAATGATCTTCTGTTTGCTCATCTGTGAAATGGGGGTGTCATGGGTGCCTCTCTCATTGGATTGTTGCTGGGTTGCAGGAGGTACTGAAGAGCAATAAATGTTTGTTGAATGAATGAGTGAACCTAAGTGCAGAGCATGTAGCAGACTTCCGTTTCAGCAACTATGAAATGCAAATGACCATTGTACCCATCTCAGAAGCAGTTATTTGGATTCAATAAAACATTGTGGAGTCAATCAATGTTTATTGAATAAATGAATGAATAAAAAGTTCCTAGCACACAGCAGGTGCTGCCTTGAGTGAATAAATAAATGTATGTGAAGTTCAGACACACTAGGCATTCAATAAATGCAGGTCCACCATCTCTTAACCACAATTCTGAAATCTGAAAAGCTTTGAAAACCAGAAGTTTTTCCATAAGTCATTTGGCAGAAACCCTGACCTGAGTGATCAGAAGCTCTTCAGTTTTGCTGCAGAAATAATGATGCCTTTGAATACGGGCTGCAGCCCCAGCCCCTGCTTGAGATGTTGCGTAATACGTAGTATGTGCACTGTGTCACTTTTTTAGTGTGTGTCACCTTTATTTTATTTTTTTAAAGTACTTTTATTTTTCTAAGTACTATTTTTTTGGCCGCACCAGGAGTCTTGTGGGATCTCAGTTCCCCAACCAGGGATCAAACCCGGGCACTCCCCTCCGGAAGTGAAAGCACTGAGTCCTAACCACTGGACCACCGGGGGAATTCCTGTCACCTTTTTAAAATCTGAAAAATTCAGAATTCCAAGGTGCATCTGGCCCCAAAGGTTTCTGACAGGGGACTGTCAACCAGTATCTGTTGAATGAACGAAGGAATGGATGAATGAATATTACTGAGCACGAGGCCTAGCTGCCGAGCAGGTGCTTGCTGTCTTATTTTGGAGTCACACCTGGTGCTACGACCCGCGGGGAGGCTGGAGTCTGGCCCTCACCTGTGGCAGGATGTGCTGCGTATGATGCACCCAGTTGGCCATGGAGTCCACCAACTCGAGGACTGGGATGCCCTCAAAGTCGGGGTTCTCCTCGTAAGAGTCGCGCCTGGCACCGCCCTCCTCCTCCTCGTCGCCCTCCTCCTCGCTGAACTGGTAGAAGCCGAGGGGGCTGATCTGTGTGGCGGCCGAGATGCGGGCGATCTGGGCCCTCAGGTAGTTGGCCTCGTTGCCCGGGAAGGGCGGGTAGCTGATGACCGGCGCGTCCAGGAAGCCAGTGAAGAACTTCTTGATCTTGCGGGCCTGCACGATCTGGATCGGCGTGACGTGGGGCAGCCTCACCCACAGCTGGCCCGGCTCGTTGCACACGAAATACAGGTACTTGTTGGCGCCATTTCGGCTCTCTTCCTTGGGGACGACGGGCGGCGGCTTCCACGTGGGCTTGGGGATGACGTCGGCGGCCTTCTCCTCGCCCTCGTCGCCCTCGTCGCTCTCCTCCTCGGCGTGCTCCTCCATGACCTCGCCGCCCTCCATCGTCTCCTCCACCTCCTCCTCGCCCTCCCGGAATTCCACCTCAGCCACCAGGTAGTTGCGACTGAGCCCCAGGATCTTGCCCCAGAAGCGGCAGGTTTGGATGGGCTGCTGCCCCACTAGCTGCTTCAGGGCCATGAAGATGCGGAAGCTCTCGTCTGAGCTTAGGCCCACGCCGGCCTGTTCGAGGTAGAAGGCTTTCTCCATGATGTTGGGCACGGCAGTCCCAGCCTGCAGAGGGCGGGGCGGAAGGCAGAGGGAACCAGGCTGAAGCCCTGCTCCCCAGCCTGACTTTTCTAGAGTCTACAGAGTGAAACGACTCTGTAACCCAGTTGCTCGTGCCACCGTTTCTGGCCACTGAGATGTAGGGATAAGTGTGCCAAGGAACGATGATGCCTAAATTGTACAGTTGATGTAAAAGATTTGGGGACAAGCATCCTGAGGTTTTTCCTAAAGGTATACACTGCATTCCCATTTTCTTACAAGCTCCATCTGTGAACAACACAGTATTAAAAGGAACAATTACTGCATCCTCTTCCTATGTCTGCCAGACTGCTTCGTTGTTCACAAATGCCTGAAGCTCCTGTCCACAGGAGGATTGTATGTTCCCACCCCCACCCCACTGCATTCAGGAGTGGCCATGTCACTTGTTCTGACCACTTGAAATGGCAGTGAAAGGGACACGGGTCATACCCAGGCAGGAGCTGTAAGAAGCAACGTGGGTTGTGCTCTGCCTTCTTTTTCCTGCTCTGCAACTGTGGAAGCCTGTGTTACAGTGGCACTTCCATCACCCTCCAGCTCAAGGGTCTGATAAGCCAAGCCCCCTTGCCAAGCCTGGATGGGCAGGTAGTGTGAGTGAGAAATAAACTGTGTGGTGTTAAGTCACTGAGATTGTGTGGCTGTTTGTTTGGGTTTTTTTAATGTTTATTTATTCTATTTTATTTTTTGGCTGCATTGGGTCTTCGTTGCTGCATGCGGGCTTTTCTCTGGTTGCAGCGAGTGGGGGCTACTTTTCCTTGTGGTGCCTGGGCTTCTCATTGCAGTGGCTTCTCTTGTTGCAGATCATGGGCTTCAGTAGTTGTGGCTCGCGGGCTCTAGAGCGCAGGCTCAGTAGCTGTGGCACACGGGCTTAGTTGCTTTGCGGGATGTGGGATCTTCCCAGACAAGGGTTCAAACCCGTGTCCCCTGCATTGGCAGGCGGATTCTTAACAACTGCGCCACCAGGGAAGCCCAGGCTGTTTGTTATCTCAGCTTGAAACGGCACGCCCTGACTAATGCTCTACAGGAGGAGAATTGTTATTTTGAAAGGGATTCTGGCAGTTGCCCTCAATCTTTTTTTTTTCCTTTTTGTCATGCAGTCCAGCTTGTGGGATTTTAGGTCCCCGACCAGGGATTGAACCCACGCCCCGTGCAGTGGAAGTGTGAAGTCCTAACCACTGGACCACCAGAGAATTCCCTGCCCTCAATCTTAAACGCAGTGCAAAAGCTTGTCTGCCTAGGGGTCTTTCCTGGTGGCACAGTGGATAAGACTCCGTGCTCCCAATGCAGGGGGCCCGGGTTTGATCCCTGGTCAGGGAACTAGATCCCACATGCATGCCACGACCAAGGGTTCACATGCCACAACTAAGGAGCCCACATGCCACAATTAAAGGAGCCGGCGAGCCGCAACTAAGGATTCCTGGAGCTGCAATTAAGAAGCCTGCCTGCCACAACTAAGACCCCATGCAACCAAATAAATAAATAAAGCTTGTCTGCCTAATTGATATTGACACCAGCAACTCAGGGACAGGGTCAAAACTTAATCCCAAGACTCACTGTGCTGCCAGCAGGGAAGATAAGGGAATGAGCATGGAAAACTCTCTTTGGGGTGTGTGCCTGGCCCATGAGCCAATGGCCATCACCCTCTTTCTGATAGTGTCTTCCACCCACTTGGCAATGGAGTGGCCTCACCAACCGTGATTAAGTGATATCACCCAGCCTTCTGGCCACTGGTGATTGGAGCAAGTGAGGACTAATGCTCCAAAGTGGCAGATCAGGCTCTCCTTCTCTACCTCTGCAATTTGTAACTGGGTGGAGAGAAAGTACATCTGGAGTCTCCCTGCCTAGAAATTACTTCTTTGGGATGGCTGGGTTTAAACCCGGGTTGGTCTGCCTCCAGAGGTCATATTCTTAGTCCCTACTCCTTAATTCCTCTATTAACTATGGTCAGAATCTTCCTTCCTCTTTCTTTCTCCCAGTTTCCAGGAAGATCCTATCTATGATCTGGGAGAAAAGATTTCCTAGTGGCAAGTAGATGAATTAAAAAAAAAAAAATTCAGGAACTGTGGGGCAGCTGTATGCTGCCGTGTGAGGAGGTAGGGGAGAGAGAGGAGCAGAGGTGAGATATGGGCACTGAGATCCCTGAATACCAGCTTGGCCTGGGGCCCAGCTACATTCCTGCCCTTGGGTTTGACGGCACACGGCACCGTCCTCAACCCCCTTCTCCACTGCTTGCCTTCTCCAGTCACTTTCCCAGAGCCCCTTGCAGTCAAGGGATAGTTATGTGACCCAATCTGGCCAATAAGATGCAAGCAGAGGTTTTCTGAGGTGCTCCTGGGAAACTTTTGCTCTCCTGATGTATGCATGTATGTATGTATGTATTTATTTATTTGGAGGGCCACACTGCATGGCTTGCGGGATCTTAGTTCCCCAAGCAGGGATTGAACCTGTACCTTCAGCAGTGAAAGGGCAGAGTCCTGACCACTGGACCGCCAGGGAATTCCCTTGCTCCCCTTGTTTAAAAAAATAAAGGGGGAGGGAATTCTCTGGTAGTCCAGTGGTTAGGACTCAGCGCTTCCACTGCTGTGGCCTGGGTTCAATCCCTGATTGGGGAACTAATATCCCACAATCCCGCAAGCCACATGGCTCAGCCAAAAAAAAGAAAGGAAGGAAGGAAGGAAGGAAGGAAGGAAGGAAGGAAGGAAGGAAGGAAGGAAGGGAGGAAGGAAGGGAGAGAATTTATTTTTCTTATGTTTTGGTCATGCCGCACGGCATGTGGGATCTTAGTTCCCTGACCAGGGATCTAACCTGAGCCCCCTGCAGTGGAAATGGAGTCTTAACCACTGAACTGCCAGGGAATTCCCCAGAAATAGGATTTCTAACCAGGCTTCTATGATGCTGAAAACGGCTTTCTTGGTTTGGGTGGAGTGGAAGGGAGGGATGAGGGAAGAAAACCCTCAGTGCCCCTTCACTGCGGAGCCAACTTACCAGCTCTAGACGGCTTGCACCTATTAGGTGTGAGAAAAACTATCTCGTCTAAGCCACTTGTCTTCATTTCTACGACAACTATTTCCTGTCTTAAAGTGATCTGTGTTGCCAAACAAGTACAAGAATAACACTAAAGTTAGTTTAAAACTATAAATGTGGGCTTCCCTGGTGGCGCAGTGGTTGAGAGTCTGCCTGCCGATGCAGGGGACACGGGTTTATGCCCCGGCCCGGGAGGATCCCACGTGCCGCGGAGCGGCTGGGCCCGTGAGCCATGGCCGCTGAGCCTGCGCGTCTGGAGCCTGTGCTCCGCAACGGGAGAGGCCACAACAGTGAGAGGCCCACGTACCGCAAACAAAACAAAACAAAACAAAACAAAACTATAAATGTGAGGATAGTCAGGAACTTTTCAAAACAGAGGTGCTGTGATGGCGAGTCTTATGCTACCAAACAGCCAAACCTGCTATGCAGCGGTTGTACACAACAAGCAGGAGAGTCCCAGAGCAGAAAGCCATCTACAGAGCAAGGCACAAAACAGAGACTCCAGAAACAGACTGGAGTCCGTGCCGGTGTAAATAAATGGTAGAGGTGGCATTTTCAAAGCAGGAGAAAGGATGGATTTTTCCATAAATGCTGTTGGGGATCATGGAAGAAACAGAAATTCTTTGCATTTGGAAGAAACAGAAAATGAGAGAAATGAGAGCCCTTCCTCCCCTCAGACAGAAAAACAAATACAAAATGCTGAATCATGGATTTGAGTCTCTTCCTAGAAACATGCACAGGCCACAAACGCCCACAATTTTGCCCTTCTACAGACCTCCTCATATTAAAAACTCCAGCTCAAAAAAAAACCCCCCCAAAACCCCGAAACCAAAACCAAAACCAAAAAACCTCCAGCTCCAAGTTCTAAGGGGATGGGACCTCTAGGGACCAAGCGTTCGAAGAGGGCGGAGCCTCTCTCAGGATTGAATTTTAAGGGGGCGGAGCCTCACGGGCTGTGGAATTCTAAGCAAGTGGAGCCTCTAGAGGCACAGCGTTCTAAGGAGGCGGGGCCGACAGGGACTTGCGTTAGATAGGGGTGCGACCTGGAGGTGTGGGAGAGGAAGGGTGCAGTTCTAAGGGGGTGCGGCCTCCCAAGGAGAGACTGCTGATCTGAAATTTAAAACCATATTCTCAGGTAAGACTGTTCCTCATGTCTAAGACTTGGATTCCGACCTGCGCTCTGCTCACCCAAGGAAGGGCTCATTCCTTGGTCAGATTGTCGTTTCCAGTTCTCTCACTATCCCACCCCACTGTCGCCAGAATCCTAGAATTTCAGAAGCATAAAACGTGAGCACAGACCAACAGCATCAGCAGAGATGGCAGAGGTGATAGCCCGGGCTTTGGAGGACATAGTCCTGCCTTCCTAGTCCTGTCTTTTCTAGTTTCGAGTCCTCTAAGTCCTTCCTCCACTTGCCTTACAAGGTTGTTTCAGGGAGGAAACGAGCCCATGCTCCTAAAGCTCTTAGCCGGGGTTGGCGGGGGGGAGGCTAGGAGGTGTCAGAATTACGATAAACAGAGTTCTCAACAAATGTTTCTTAAACGAGTGAAAGAACATTTCAGCCAAATTTTAAGCCGTCGTCCAATGCTGGAAACAGAATCGTGGAATTAAATATTCTGAGGATAGTAGAATGTTCATCAATCATGGGTGGAAGAGTTCTCAGCGGGTCTCAACTTGCAAAAGAGGAAACTGAGTCCCGGGGATAGGAGGCAAATTCAGTGTTGAGAGACTCCAGGAGTCAGTGGGTTTCACAGAAAACATCCACAGAGCAGTTATTTGCAGAAAGGAGTAAGGGATGGTAGGAGAAATCAGCCTCCACCTCCATGTGGCGCTGGAGTCAGCTTTCTACAAAGCAGAGCTGTCCAACCTTTCCTCTGCTTCAAACCCTCCCATGGCGCCCCAGTGGTCTCAGGAGAAAGCCCAAGCCCCTTAGCCTGGCGTTCAAGGACCTCTGTGACCTGGTCCCCAACCCACACTCTGGACTGAAATCGCGTGTGTTTCTGGGTGGTGCTGTGCGCTCCCTCCCCTCCAGGCATTAGCAGGAGCTGTGCCTAAACCCGGGCCACCACCGCTCTTCCCCACCGGTTCACTCACTGCCTCCTCCTCCATCTCCTGTTCGGCCTCGCTGCCGCCGCTCCGGCTGAACAGCACCTTCTGCCTCTCGGCCATCTCATAGGTGGTCTGCAACTCCGGGTCGTCCTGAAGCGTGTCCAACTTGGGGTGGAACCACTCCCACTGAGTGGTGCGGTTCAGCGACTCCAGGAGGAACAAGGGGTCCTCGGGCCGCTGGTTCAGGATCTTGGTCAGTAGGTTCACCAGGTGCTCATACCTGCCTCCGGGAGAGGGGAATGGGAGGTGGGGGACTCAGCTTACTGAGCTTGCTGCTGTGTTTCTGGCCCTGTGCCTGGCTCTGGGGACACAGGGAAGAGAAAAGGTCCCTGCCCTGGTGGAGCTGATGGTCTGGTGATGGAGACATATTAACCGAATGTGCAAAATATATAGTGTGTTGGGGGTGGTAATTTATACGGAGACAAATAAAGCAGGGAATGGGGACTGGGAATGCCAGGGATAGGAGATGGTTTACAATTTTAAATAGGGAGGCCAGGGAGGGGGCATACCATGCGAATATTGGAAGGAAGAGTATTTCAGTCAGAGGGAACAGCATGTGCATAGGCCCTGAGACATTTTATGAGTCTAACATAATCTTGATACCAAAACACAAGGAAACTAGGAGAAAGGAAATTCCATGTCATTCTCATTTAGAAATATAGATGCTGAAATCCTAAGCAAAATATTAGCAAGTGACATCCAGCATTCTCAAAAGGATGACACACCATGATTAAATTTGGTTGAGAACAGGGATGCAAGACTGAACTGATATTAGAAAAACAGGAAAAAATAATTCAGCATATTAACATGTTAAAGGAGATATGTAAGATCACCTCAATAGATGCAGAGAAACTGATAACATTCAACAGCCATTCATAATTTTTAAAAACCTAGCAAACTAGGAATAGAATGTAATATTTTATAATCTTATAAAGGGGAGCCACAAGTAACCTGCAGCACACACCAAACGTAATGGTAAAAGACTGAATATTTCTCCTATGAGATTGGAAATGAAGATGCCTTCTTTCACCACGTCTATATAATACTGCACTGCAGGTCCCAGCCAATGCAATCCGACATGAAAAAGGTAAAAGAATTAGAAAGGAAGAAGCAAAACTGTCATGGTTTGCAGATGATATGGTTGAGAATGGAGTGCAAAGGCCCTGAGCTGAGGGTGTGCCTGGCATGTTGGAGGAACACTGAGGAGGTCTGGAGTAGAGTGAGGAAGAGGGGTTGTGGCAGGAAAGGAGGCCGGAGTGATAACAGTGTCATCATGGCTTCCAATCACCTGAGTCAGGCACTGTGCTGGGCACTTGAGAGCAACGTTGAATTCTCACCACAATCGTACATCTGGGGAACAATTACGATCTCCACTCTCCAGATGAGGAAACTGAGACTTAGAAAAGTTGAGGTCATGAGGTCACACAGTGGTAACACAGCCAGGATTTAAAACCAGGTTGGCCTGATTTCAAAACATGTATGTCTAGCCCTCTTCAGTGTGCAAACCCTTTGGCAGCAGTCCTGGGTGTGGTGGAGGGCCATCATTGAGTTGGGAAGGGTAAAGGGGAGTGAGACTTTGGCCAGGGCTTTACAATAAGGGACCTTGAAGCTCCTGAGGGCTCGGTACTATTGGGGAAGAGCTGGAGGTTAATTTTGACTAGATTCTAGGATCTGAGGTAGGAGCTGACTAAAGATGAAGTTTGGGGAGGGAGAAGGGGCTGAATCATATTGGGCCTTGAAGGCTGTTATGAGGAGCCTGAACCTTCTCCTGAGGGCACTGGTGAGCCACAGCAGGCTCGGCGCATAGGAGGAATGGGAGTCAGCTTTGTGCTTTTAGCAAGACCTGTTACTTCAAACTCTTCTCTCACTTCCTCTCTTCCTCCCTTGGTTCCAGTCACACCAGCCTCCTTGCTGTTCCTCAAACACGGCAAGCTTCAAAGCCTTGAAGCTCACTGTGTTCTGTATCTGGATGACTCTCCCTTCAATTACCTGCAAGATGCTCTCCCTTACCTCCTTCAGGTCCCTGATCAAGTGTCACTTCCTCAGAGAGGCCTTCCCGGACCTCACACTATTTAATATCCCCTCCCTATCCCCCTTACTCTGCCTTATTGCTCACCTTAGCTCTTATCATCACCTTATACCTTATTTATTGTCTGCTCTCCCACTAGAGTGTCAGCTTCATGAGGATGTGATAGGGGGCTGAGAGGTGTATTATGACTGCAGCTAAGTGGCCTTGGCAAGTGCCTTCCTCAGGCAGGTAATTTTAGTGGATAAAAGGGCCTCAGGAGCCAAATCACTTGTGTTGAAATCCTGGCTCTGCCACATCTTAGCTGTGTTACTTTGGATATGGGACCTAATTCCTCTGTGTCTGTTTCCTCTCCTGTAAAATAGGAACAGAAGATGTACTAATCTCAGCCATGAGAACCAGATGTTTCTGTGTGAAGTACCGGCACAGTGTCTGGTAAGTAAATGCTAGCTATTGTTAGTATTTATTCCCCGACTCCTAGGCTGAGTTAGAGGCCCCCAGAGTGGTCGCTGGTTCTCAATGAGGAGCAATCTCGTCTGAGACCCCAGGCCTGAGGCTGGGCCTTGCCTGGGGCTTCTCCCTGCCTGGGCCCCTCCCTCTACCCACTCCGGTGGGGGGGCCCTTTCTCACAGGCTGAGGTCGCAATTGACGCTGGTCTGCAGCAGATAGGCCTTGGCGTTCTGCACGGCCAGCTCTCGAGGTTCTGGCTCAGTCACCTCCATATTGAAGGGCATGAAGCCCGGCTCAGAGGGCGAGAACTGGAGCGCAGGGTCATCCCGTAGGTAGGGCCCATGCTGGGTGTCCTGGCTGAACTGCAGGTCTTCTCTCTGGTACCTGGTGTACTGGCCCAAGAGGTCAGCCCGGGGCTCCTGGTAGGCAGACTCCAGTTGCTGGAGTAGGTTGCCTTCGCCCTGCTGTAGCTGCTGCAGCATTAGGCTGGCGTTGTGACTGGCCTGGAGCCTGCCTTCACTCAAGTAAGTTTGGGGCTGTACCTCTGAGGGAAAGCCCGTATTCAGGGAAGGGTATTCAATGCCCCCCCGCTGGGCTTCCTCGGCCTGAAAAATAAAGTTCTCATTTGGGGTCAGACTGGCCTCTTGTGACCAGCCCCGGCTGATCTGGTTCGACACCATCTCCTGACTGCCGCGCAGGATCTGAGCGTCAAGCGGTATCTGCTGCACCTCTTCAGGGACTGTGAGCTGGGGCCTAGAGTGTTCCCGACTGCGCCGCCGCTCAGAGACCTGGAAATTCCTAAGGCTGGAGGTCGGCTGAGGAGGGGGCTCAGGGTCAGGTGGTAGGTCTCCCATAGTTCAAAGGGATCGCAGACTTCTAGGAGGAAGGCTTGCAGATAGGCAGGCCAGACCAGTCGCCCGGCTTGTGTGTGTTCGGCAGCCGCTAGGCCAGCGGTGCCGGTTTCTAAGGAGGGAGGGGGCGGCCCGTTACTAGGGGAGGGCGCGCGGAGACGCTGGGGCCAAGAAGCTGGTTTCCGCGCAGGCGCAAGAGCACGCCAGAAGGGCTTCCAGTTTTCCAGGGAGCTCCAGGGCACGCCCACTAGCTTCTGCAGTTCCACAGCTGACACGGAGGCAAAGAAGAGACTGCACCCTTGCCCCAGACCAGCGATCTTTTTAATTTTTAAAGGCAAAGCACCGCCGGTCAAGCCCCTCCCAGGCCTCCCTGAGCTCCCAGTCCCACTCCCCTTCCCCACCAAGCCCCGTCAGCTGTTCCCCTTGGTCTCGGGTTCCCCGGCTTCCTCAGCAGTGGGGCTGGGAGTCTTCACGGTGTCTTCTCCGGCAAGGGTGAGGGTCTGGGGGCTCCGCTCTTCCTTTGAAATCAATCCGCCCGCTGCAGCTTCCTGGTGACAGGAAAATGGGGAGCGGTCAAAGCGTGGTCCCACCTCCAATATTTCTTCAGGCCGTACCCTTTCTGCCCCCTCCCCGCCTTGGGCACTCGGCGCACACACTTAACCCCAGGCCCCTGATCTTTCTCGTCCTCTGTTGCTCTGAGGTGGTCATCCCTACCTTAGGTAGGGGTCCCTCAAGACTAGAGTCCAGCAGTGCAGCTTCAGTCAGCCCCGAGTCATCATCCATGCTGATGAAGATGGCCGGGGTCTCACACTCAGGCCCCTCCTCCCGGAAATCAATGGCTTCCTCCGGCTGGGGAGGGCCTGGCCGGGCCGAGGAAGAGGACAACGACGAGGAGGACGAGGAGGGGGCTCCCACTCCCCCAGGCTTCAGCTTCTGTTCCTCCTCCAGCTGCCGCTTTAAGGCCTTCTCCTGGGCCAGCCGCAGGCCGATGAGGTCTTGAGGGGGGCGGGGGGCCGGGGGCGGTGCCAGGGCCAGGGGCTCTAAGTCATCCTGGGGGTGGGGAGGGATACACAAAAGCTCAGGGACAGGTGAGACGTAGGACCTAGGCTGCTCTCAAGAGGTTGGTGGGAAAGAAGACAGAAACCGTCCTAAGGCAGACAGCAGACTGGGTATAGGGAGTAAGGGGCAGCTGTCTCCCCATCCCCAGTTCCTTTCAGTAGAAGCTCGGCAGAGATATGGCTGGAGTGGGTAGGAGGGGACGGGGCCTTTCTGGCCTGGGGAGGGGGCTGCAGGCCCTCACCTCTTCCAGGGGCCCGGCAGGTGCTTCCTTAGTCTCTGGCTCTTGCTTGCCGCTGGCCTCCAGGATGGTCATGATGGAGTTGGGGATGTGTGCTTGCTAGGGGAAGAGCAGGATGGGGGCGCTGCGGACAGCTCTGACCCAGAGACGCCCCACCTCACCCAGATCCTTGGTGTCCTTGACCCTCCAGAGGCCCAGACCTTCATGGTAGTGCAGGGCTCCCCTCTGCCCATCCCACCCAGTCCCCCAGGGCTGGACCCATGGGGCCACCCACCCCACACCCTGGGGTACCTGGTGGGGGGTGAAGGAACGGACGTGGGCCAGCAGGGGCTCCCGGAGCTCCGGGCACTTGTCAAAGACGGCACCCAGCTGCTGGGGTGGGAGCTGCAGGATGACCTGGAAGCTCTGGGGCTTGGTGCGTTGACAGCACTTGATGAAGCCCTCCCACACCTTGGGATACTTCCACACCTGGGCCAGGCAGGGAGGAAGCAGTCATCAAGGGGCCTGCAGGCAGCCAGCCACTCGAGAAACCGGCAGAAAGACCTTGCCAAGATGGCAACGCCTCATTTCTTTCACAGCAGCCTCTAGAGGGCGACATTAGCCCTGCGAAACCTACGAGGCCCAGATGCGGGGACTTGTCCAGGGTCACACAGGTACGGTACCAAGGGGCAGAACCAACATCTGAACCCAGGTCTGTCTGAATCTGCACTTAACCTCTAAATCAGATATTGCAAAGTAGCAACCTGTGGCCTAAATTCAGTCTGAAGGCTTGTGCATGGGGTTTGTTTTTTGTTTCATCATGGTATTTCTAAAAACAATTTCTAGCTTCTCCTGAAAAATGGAACCATCTTTCAGCTCTAGTATGCATCCTGGCTGGGTGCACAATGGTGGGGGGCAAGTGGCGGCCATACCTCTCCTGGGATGTGCACCCCCTGAAGCCTTCTGCTTGCTTCTACCACCCAACAGCCCTCACTCATCACATTGCCACCCTATACCTGTCTGACTCAGTGACCCCTAAAAGGTTGTATTGTCTCAGCAGAGGGCAGGACAAAGGAGCTGGCTGTCTTGGTAGAGCTTATTCTCTGCATCACGGCTCCCTTGGGGTAGGGGCCAAGCAGGCTGGAAAAGCCCGGGGTTTTGCCTCAAGTCTTTCTGTAGTGTGTCCTGCTGCAGTCCCCTGCTTGGGAGACTGGGGTAGTCAGGGGTGGGTTACCTGCTTCATGATGAGGCGGGAAAGGATGTTCATGACGAAGCCCCCCAGGCGGGGGTACATGGTCAGGGACTGGATGACGGTCCTCATGAGCAGCATGGGCAGGGGACTCTGCTCCATCAGCTGCTGCATCACCACGGCCAGCACCTCCGATGTGTACACGTTCCGCTCCGCAAAGCACAGGTTGGTGGCTGCGAGGAGGCGGAGAGTGGGCCTGTCCCCTTTGCCCAGCTGCCCCCTGGGAAGTGGGAGCCCCACCCCTTAGAGAACCTCAGCCCCATTATCTGCCCGTGTGAGGGGAGACCCAGCCCTGACTTCCTGAAGCTCCAGGCAAGACAGAAGACTTCCCCCACCCAGCAGAAGGTCTCCTTCTAAGGGGACCCTGTGGCCTGTCCTTGGAAAGCCTGGGAGCTGGGTCTAAGGGAAAAGACACTTCCATCTCCTAGAAGCCCCACTGGGCAGAGTGGGAAGACTTTGGCCCTCTCTGTTTGGGGACAACCCCCAGAAAGGGTGAGGTGAGAAAGATATATTGCCAACCCCTGGGGGCCTATTCTGGCTTGATTGGTGTGGCATGGCACCTCCACCCCTACTGGAGAGGGAAACAGCTTTAACTTCCATAAGTAATCCCATAGGAGACAGAAGAGATGGTCTCCACCAGCAGGCTGGTCAAGAGGTTGCCCACTCTCAACCCAGTGCATAAGGGCTTGCGCTGGTGCTCAGGTGTTACCAGGTGTAGGATTATGTGGAAGGCACGGTCCAGAGTAATGAGAGAGGGGCAAGAGGAGGATGTCTGGGCATACGATGAGCTCCCCAGCTCAGCACCCAGTGCCAGGAAGGGCCCAAGGAGTGCTGGTACAACACAAGCACCCACGAAGGCAGGCAGACCAGGGAAGGCCCAGGGGTCTGTTCCCTCAGGAGTGGGTTGTGGTACCCCCAAATCAGTGGTGCTCGGATCCATTGTGTTAATGGGGAGACTCCGGGAACTGCCTCTGAACCCCTTCTTCCCCAAACACCACTTGCCATGTGAGTCTGTCAACCAGGAAGTTTTTATTGAGCTAGAAGAGACCCCCCAATCCTTGAGAAGCTAATGGAGAACAGGGGTGGGTGCCTATAAATAATGGGGGGTGTGGGGCTCCTATAAGGAAAAGGGGGAGGATGGAGGCATTACAGGTAGACAGGCAGGGAGGAGGCTGGAGGCAGGGTAGTTGAGGATATCTAGGCTGAAGGAGCAGAAAGGAGAGAAGGTGAACAAAGTGCAAGAGGACCTGTCAGAAACTGAGGCTGTTCCTCCTCCCTTCTAGGTAGCTGCTGGCTTCTGCCTGCTCGGCCTAAAAGCCTCCAAAATCAACCCTCTTCCCTCTCCTCCCCCTCAGCTCCACCCCAGCCTCCTCCTGGGCCTCCCACCCACCCTCTAATCCACCCTCCATACAGCAGCCTGAGGGGTCTTTCAAAAGCTCAACCTGGGGCTTTGCTGGTGGTGCAGTGGTTGAGAGTCCGCCTGCCGATGCAGGGGACACGGGTGCGTGCCCTGGTCCGGGAGGATCCCATATGCCGCGGAGCGGCTGGGCCTGTGAGCCATGGCCGCTGAGCCATCGTGTACCGCCACAACAGTGAGAGGCCCGCGTACCGCAAAAAAAAAAAAAACTCAACCTGACCCTGTACCTCCCACAGGCCCTTAAGTGAGCAAGTCCACACTTGAACTGTGGCCTATGAGACCCTGTGTGGGCAGGGCCTACACGGTTATAACCTGACCTCATCTCTTGACCAAGTCCCCTCCCCCAAACTGCCAGATCCAGCCAGGGTGCGCTCTGCAGTTCCAGAACCAGGCCACGCTAGCATCTCTCCTGGCCTCTGCAAACGTTCTTCCTGTCTCTGGGATCATCTTCTCTCCTGTTACCTCACCCCTATTCATCCTTCTGTGGTCTCAGCTCAGGTGTCCCCTCCTCCAGGAAGCCCTCCCTAACGTCCCATACAAGGGAGAGTCAGTGGCTGCGCTGGGCCCCCTGTCCCAGTCCTGTTCATTTTAGACTGTTACTCTGGGGATGGCCTGTGAGCCCCAGCAGGGCAAGGCCAGGACTGTCCCCATCCCTGTTGTATCCTCAGCACTGCCCAGCAAAGGACTGAGCAGAGGTGCTCAGTGAGTTTTCTTAATCACTGAACCAGTCCACTGGACAGGTCCAGTTGTAGAAAAACTCACCAGAGAAAAAGGGTGGTTTAAGGGGAGAGTGAATGCCAGGAATGACTGCTTATACTGCTAGGCACTGGGGATTCCACTGGGGCCCAAAACAGGACTAGACTTTGTATCTGGACTTTGTATCTAGAGCTTACAGTCAAGTAGGGTTACTAGTGCAACTGAGAAAAGCACTGGTGCCTGAGCAGAGAAGCGTGCTCTGGGAACTGACTGGACTGCATGCTGGCGATGAACAGCCGGTAGGGTGACCAGTTGAAGGGTTGCCAAGAGCTCACCAATATAGAGGCTCTGTGTGGGCCTGGGTTTGTAGGAAGAAACACGTGGGGTTCTAAAGGCCAGGACTTGCTGACATCTCCAGGGCCTGGTCACTGGCTTCATGTGTGACCTGTGCTAAAGCCCTTTTTCTCCCTGGGCCTTGGTTCCCATGTATAAGATCAGGAACTAATCTGGGTCCATGAATGGGCTTTAGTGAGGTGGCAGGGGTGGGTGGGGCCTCCACGGTTACCACCTGACCGCATCTCTTGACCAGGCCCCCTCCCCCAAACCACCAGACCCAGCCAGGGTCAGCTCTGCAGTTCCAGAATCAGGCCATACTAGCATAATCCGAACCTCTCAAATTGTACATAAAAACATGTGAGGGTACCGTCCTTGGGAATGGGCTCGTAACTTTCCAGAGATCATCTAAGGAGCCAGGTCGTGTAAAAAGACTGCTCCTGGAGTCTCAGCTTTGAGATACTTTTCACTTTACTGCTTCCACTAGAGGCCTTAGTTCCTTCTCAGTTGTAGCGTGTGTTTAAAATTTTCATAAGCTCCTCTCTTGACCTAAAAGTTTCTGAGAGAATTTGCTGAGGAAGACTAGGAAATAAGTCACTGAAGAAGCTACTTCAGGCTAAACATGAAACACATAAGTGGCAAGGAGGGAAAACCCCGTCCCCGCTTTTAAAGGAGAGTGGAGGAAGCAAAGGACAGTTGTCTTCCGAGAAGAGCAGGGGACAGTAAGGGCTTCCACCTGTGGGGGAAAGCATGGCTTCTGGACCAGAAACTTCTTTCAGGGAGGAAGTGGAGGGGAGCGCTGGGGAGAGCTGAGGGAGAGAGATTGTCCCACAGGAGGCAGTCCTGGGACCCAGGATGCCATCTGCAGGAGGAACCAGCAGGACCGGGTTTCCAACTCAGATCCACCCAACTTCAGATTCTGTTTTTTTGCACTATACCACTTAGCTTCTATGTGGCCCTGAGCAAGTTACTTAACCTCTCTGGAACTTCCATTTCGTCTACAAAACGGAAGTCAGCATACTTCCCAGGTAAAGAGTGGTGTGGACTGGCAGGCAGGCCTGTAAGGTACTGAGGAAAGCCTGGCTCAGAATAAGTGCTAGGTAAACAGTGACAGCAGCTATTATGAAACTGCTAACTGCGTTGAGCCCACCAGGTTGCCACCAACTCCCCTGCCCTGGAGGCACACTCTCCAGCCTCAATTGGAGGCCAGACTAGACTCCTGGTCCAACAACTGCCCTGGTGCACTCTGTCTGCTCTGCCGGCTGTGCATCTGCCCAGCTTGGCCAAGGGCTCTGCTTACTTAGTTCCTCAGGCTGGTGCTGGGAGGGAGGGGCTCCCCACCCTTCCTGAGGACTACGCTGTGTCAGTGCACAGTGGGTGCATCAGTTCCTTAGGTGGGGGGAGGGAGAAAGGAAGGACAGAAGGGGGAGAGAGGGAGAGGAACGAGGGTAGGTGTCCGGAACTCTGAGATGGGGCTGCAGGCATCATAATCTCCGACTTGGCAGATTCCAGCAGGGGCACGTGGGCGACTGGGTTCTTCCCCAGGTCCGAAGTGGCCAGACCACTCAAGGGGGTTTGGGGGGAACGCCTCACCTTTGATGATGGACTTCATGTCACACTTTGAGGAGTCGATGTTGTGTAATGCGATGAGAAGCTCTCCAGGGTTCAGGGGGGACAAGGCTGAGTTCCCTTCACCTGCAGCAGGTGGGAGTGGCGGGGAGGTGGAGGAGACAGTATGGAGGCCTAAGAGACAGGTCCAAGTCCCCCCAATTGGGGGGAGCGGCAAATGAAGACAGGTGCCCTCTGGGATTAGGGGTACAAAGGGCTAAAGTAGCGGAAGGAGGAGACTGAGAACGCAAAAGGAGGGGCCTGAATGCAACAGCAGCTAGAAAGCCATCCTTCACAACCGGAGGGCATCATCAGAGGCCTTCATTGTGCTCTCCTCCTCCCCAGCACTGGGCTCCTACCCTCGTTAGGGCAACATCTAGTGTGATTCGGCTGCTCTCCCCCACACTTGCCCCAGGCTGGGCACCCATGAGGGCAGAGCTAGGACGAGCTCATCCCAGGTGCCCAGCACAGCACAGATACTGAGGGGAATTCGCTGGACAGGAAAGGCTGGGGCAGGCAACAGACTTGCAAACAGTGCTTGAACTGAATGCCACAGTGGAGGAGGCTGGGGGAGATGGCAGTCTTCTGGTGGGGTTTTGAGGGTCCCAGTCACTCTTGTGTGTATGTTTTAAATCACCAAATTACATGTGGAACAGACAGCCTCCACCCTCCTTAGCTCCAGCCACTGGGGTGAGGGGTGAGGAATCTACCCTATGCCACTTGGTAGTCTTTCTAGGTTAGAAGTTTTCTTTCTTTTTGACCAGGTCAAACAAAGACCCCTCACCCACAGCTGGAGGAGTTCAGGCAAGAGCTAAGGAAGGGCAGGAGTGCAGCCCATGTTTGAGGAAGAGTAGTTGGGTCCTAGAAGGCAAGACGCTTATAGAGAGTCAGACCTCAATTCCACAATTTTGTCCCCATTGTGGATGAAACCATCATCCATGTATCACAGGAGGGTGACCTGGGAGCTCTGGGAGAGACGTTGAGATGTCGCCAAGTCTGGACGGTAGCCCCAGAGAGCAAGATGAGCCCCCACCCCTTCCTCTCTAAAGATGGCATCCCTCCCCCAGCATGCCGCATCTCACCTCCAGGACCCCTTCCTCCTGCCACCTGAGGTGGGGTCTCCTGGGGGAGCTGGGGCACAGGGAGCCACGGGGGAGGGATATGAGGGCCAGGGCTGAGCTGGCCTCTGGTGGGGAGGAGAGCACATCACCTACCGTGCTGGGTGCCCAGCAGGCGGTTGAAGACCTCCTTCACCACTATGGGGTTGAGTTTGATGAGCTTTGGCAGGGCCTGGATCACTTCCTTCTACAAGGACAAGGCAGGGGAGGCAGGTCAGATACACCCGCCCACCTCCTCCAAACAAGCCTCCCCACTGCTCACCCTGGGGAGGTGGGGGGCAAGCTCTGGCCTCACCAAGCCCCTTCAGTGCTTTCCTCCTCTCACTTCCTCTGGTCCCTCAAGGCTGAGCTTTCCCAACTCTCTGGGCCTGACTCAGCCCCAGCCTCATCAACCCCCATCTGAGCCCCCTAGGCCAGCTCAGTGATTCCTCCTGCAAGTGGAGGAGATGGAGGCTCACCCAAGGTCCCACAGCCTGTTAGGAACAAGACTGAGCATGGGCAGCGGATGCACATCCTCAAGGGGAGGTGCCTCCTACGCTAGGAAGAGTGCTGCTTCTGTGGTTACATTTAGGTCTCAGGACAATCTTGTGTGTATGGGGGGTGGGGGAGGCGAGGAGGGTGCATCACTGTGATACTCACTTGACAGAAGAAGAAACTGAGGCTCAGAGAGGGGAGCGGCTTGCAAAGTGGACATTGACCCAGACAAGCCCCAGAATGTGTTTACAAGCATCTGACATGGGCACCTGCCTACCTCCTCCCCACCCCTGCCCTGCCACATCCTCGTCAGTGGGGGCATCGAGGCATCCAGCTCCATACCTTTTCCAGCCCATTGAGCACAGGGATGAGGAAGCGGACGTCGGGCAGTCGCTTGTGGTAGAGATCCCGGACCCGCTTCACCAGCTCTGGGGAGGGTGGGACTGCAGGTAGAAGCAGCAGGAGGCACAGGTGTTGGGGGTGGTGGGGTGAAGGTGAGCTCCGAGGAGGAGGAGAAATGGTGGTGGGTGTGGGGGGGGGCAGGGAGGGGCAACTCCATTTCAGAGCAGCAGTCCTTGGCCCCTTGCTTTCTCAAGTGCATTTAGCAATACACTCTTCCACATGGAGAAACTGAGGCCCAAGGATGGGGAGAGACTCACAAGAGGGCCAAGCATCTGGGGACCCAGCAGCTCTGATCCCCAGGCCCGGGGAAGGGGAAATGGGGAAGACCTGGGCAATGGAAGAAAAGGATGAAAGGTAGGGTCCCAGGGGGCACCTTTGTCCGTGAGGCTGTGCAGACAACGTGTGACCAGTGTCTCTGCCCCCTTGGGACAGTTTTCCACCAGCAGGAGCAGCTCGGGCGAGTTCATGCCCATTCCTCGGATCTAGATGTAGAGAGAGGGATGACAGGGAAGGCCCGGGGAAGGGGCTAGGTGATGTGAGGACGATGAGGGGCCCAGGGTGAGAGCTCGGGGAGGCCCAGGTGTCAGGGGCCGGGTGGATGCTGGGACTTGGGAGTAAGAAGTGGTGACAGAGAGAGTAGATCTTAAAAGTTCTCAATAGAAAAAAATCATTAATTCTGTGAGGTGATGGATGTAAATCAAACTTATTGTAATAATCATTTCCCCATATATACATATATCAAATCACTATGTTGTATACCTTAAACTAAGATAATGTTATATGTCAATTATATCTCAATAAAACAGGGGAAAAAAGTATTGGTGACAGCGTTCACAGAAGTGGGGGGAAGGGGAGGGAGCGTTGGGCAGAAGCATCTCCGTCTCTTCCACCCAATCTCACACAGACACAGGCTTCCTGCAGCTCCTGAGCCTTCACCCATGCTGCCCTTCTAGGCAGACCGTGCCTTCTCTCTGCCATCTCTGACTTAACCTGAGCTTTAATGCCCAACCTGTCCTTCGGTTCCTCGGTGAAGACTTTTCTGGCTTCTGTAGGCGCCCTGCCCACCCACCTCTGTGACTGCCAGGGCCCTGGCTTGGCTGCGTGCTCAGACCAGGGCTCGGACCTGCTGCTGCTTCTGCAGGCTTCCCCCCAACCCACCACAAACGCCAAACACAGGGAGCAGAGGGCCAGGCTTCAAGGGTTCATGCCTTCCTCTGCCCCATAAATCTTTACAATTCCAAGTGGAACTGCCAGTCTTTGCCCTCGAAGAGCTCAGAGTCTGGTGGGCTCACCTTGAGAATGGGGAGAAGAATCTGCTTCTTCCTCACACCGAGCCTATTACCCCCACATTACAGGTAAAGACACTGTTGAATCTGGGGGGTGGGTATGTGGGAATTAATGTACCACACTTTCTCCTTTTGTTTATGTTGGAAATTCTCAGTA
Organism: Pseudorca crassidens; assembly: GCF_039906515.1. Lineage (NCBI taxonomy): Eukaryota > Metazoa > Chordata > Mammalia > Artiodactyla > Delphinidae > Pseudorca > Pseudorca crassidens. Next base: position 10,870,189 of record NC_090315.1, on the reverse strand, counting down.
ATAAAACGTCAGCGACAGAAATATGAAAAAGTAGTTTCAAACCCAGCTACAAATCGGAACGGCAGACGTTCTGAATTTTAGGGGCCAGTCTGTAACTGAGATGCTTCTCTTGTGGGTGACCCTGGGGTTCCAGAGAGGAGCAGGAGGGACTTAGGCAATGACAACTAAAGATTCCTGTCAGCAAGGCAGGGGAAGGACAGCTCATAAATGATAACAGTGACACAGATGTTTACATGCATGAGGTCACGGAATCTCTCCAACAAGCTTGGGGGACTGAATTGTCTTCCCCGTTTTTACTGAAGGCTGCAAGTTTACGCAGTGAGAAAGTGAGAGGCGGAATGTGAACCTAGGTCCATCCAACTCTAGGCTCTTAACTGCGGGGTTACCCTGCTGTCTTCTCAGGAGCAGATGGAAGTGTGGACTACCCGCAAGTGACACAGCTGCTCAGCCTGGGGTGACAACCCTTAGTGCTCAGCACACACAAGGAGAATATACCAGGGGAAGGGCTGGAGTTGGGGACTGAGCCCCACCCATGGGTGGGCAGAGCCTGGTGGGCTCAGGGGCCTCACCGGCTGTTCGATGACCCTCAGCACTGTCCTCTTGATGTCAGCGATGGCCTCAGTGTACACGGCTGCCAGCTCATGGATCAGCTTGTGGTTCTGAGGCAGGAGGGCCAGGTAGAGGTACAAACACTGCTTTACTGTCTCCTCAGTCCAGGGCGCTGCCACCTCTAATAGGGCAGGGGGTGAAGATCAGGGCGGCCCCACTCCCCTCCCACCCCCAGCATCTGGCTCTTCTTGGGGGACAGGCACATAAGGGAGCGGGCCTGGGAAGCAAATTGTTTGGGCAGGAAGCCAATCATCTGGGAAATGGGGTGGAACCAGGACTGCTCCCCTTTCAGAAGTCTCTGCACTAAATTCCCATCTGGTCTCCTCTGACCACCAATCCACAAGGCGGTGAGAGAGATCTTTCCAAGTTCTGACCCTGTCCCTCCCCTGCTCAGTGCTCCCATGACTGTCCTATGCCCTTAGGATAAACCCCCAGCTCCTCACCTTGCTCCACCTGCCAGGTCCTGTTCAGGGTGGCCTTGCCTCTGGGGTTGTGTGCTCTGGTTACACCCTACTTTTGACAGTCCCCCAGGGCCCCCATTTTGGAGCCTTTGCACGTGCTGCTCTGATGCCTAGAACACTGCTGTCCAACTCCTCTTTCTGTACCTCCTCCTCTGGGTCTCACATAGCCAGTACCTCTCCTGGGAAGCCTTCCTGGCACCCAGGCTGCACCAGGGCTCCTGTGCTCCTCGAAGGCCCTGTGCTTCCTGCCACAGCCTGAACCTTCCAATTTAATGGTCCCTTCCCCTGGGGCCCGGGTCTCCCTGTCTGCAATTCTGGAGGACCCAGAGCTTTGCTGAGGAAATTGGCCTGCGATGATCCGGCCTGGCCTTTCCTGGAGCCCCATCAGTGTCTAGCTCTCCTTGTCCTCGGCTTTCAGCTCAGCTGTCTACTCCTTCAGGATGCTCTCCCTGACCCCTCACGCTGGGTCAGGCGCTCCCTCTGGGCTTCCACAGACTCCTAGTTTCGCCACCTGAGGCCTGCTCGTTCTGGTTATTACTGTCTGGCTGTCTTCTCTAGCAGGCTGGGAAGGGCTCAGCTTAGATCCAGCTCTGTCCCCAAGACCCAGCCCAGAGCCTGAGACACAGCGGGTGCTCAATACACCTCTGAAGAACCTGCACCAAACCTGTGTCCTTGTCGGCTCCAAAGAGCACAGATGGCGGGTTGGGGTGGACCAAGAGCTGTAGGTAGTTGAGGGCAAACTTCTCCACATACTCTCGTAGCTGTTCCTTCTCGTACATGCGCTTGATGAATAGCAAGGCCTGGGAACGCACCTGAGGAGAGAGTGGGGGAAGATGGTGGAGGGGAAGACAGTTGTTCTGAGCTTGGCAGCACCAGTGTGAAAACAAGCCGAAGTCTGAGAGAGGCCCAGATGGGCTGACTTACCTGTGCCCAAGACTGGTCACCGGCTTGGAAGAGAGGTTTCCTGGCCAACCTCAGGGCCCTGCACCACCTCACCATCTACCTGCCCAGCCCCACCTCTTATCGTTCTTGCCTTGCTTGCTTTACTCCAACCAGAAGGAGTTTTCCTCAGTTCCTCAAAAGTAACAGCGTTCTCCCTGGCTTTGAGACCTGGCACAAAAGGTTCCCACTGCCTGGCGTGCCTGTCACTGGCTGTATCCTATTTCACTCAGACATCCCCTGCTGGGAGCCATGAGGACAGGGCCTGGTCTGGGGCAGTGATTTGTCCCCAAAAGCACCACAGGGCTGAGCCAGGGTGTACAGTGAGGGTCTGCTGAATGAATGGACACAAGACATCAGAAAGGAGCTGGCAGGAGGCTGGAGCAGGGTGGACCAAGGGCCCTCTCAATCACACACATGCACACATGCTGTTCCCTCCGTCCAGGGAACACCCGTCGACTAATATTTCAGGTCTTGGCTCACACGACTCCTCCTCCAGAAGCCTTCCTTAGACCACCTCCCTTCCTCAGCCTCCAGGGTTCCGCCACCGCACACCCTACTCCACTCCTGGCACTGAACACACCGTGCGGGCCACAATGGCTCCCCTCCTGGTCAGTGCTCCCCCAGGTCCCAGCACACCGCCAGGCCTTGAGAGGGGCGCACCAACACGGGTGGAATAAGAGCGAAAATGGGACTGTCCTTCCTGGGAGGCGGTGAGTGTATATGTGTGTATATTCTAAGCAGCCTCATGCCATCGTAAATGGAAAAACCACCACCACCACCAAAAAATTGTTGCAAGAAGGACATTAGGCCCAGAAACTTTCAGGGGAATGTGGAAAAGACTGGGCTGGTTACTTGGGACAGAGGAAGGACTGAGTGTAACCCAGCAAAGGGTGATGGGGGATCACCTTGTCCTTCTCATGGGAGCTGAGGTCTAGCAGAACATGCAGGTACTGGAACTGGCGGGACGGGCGTTTGAAGATCAGGTCTCGAAGAGTGGACATGCCCAGGTAGGTGCGACTCTGCAGCAGGAAGGAAGGGAACCAGAGCTGAAGGCACCCGCGGTGTGCCTTTGGGGTGTCTCCCTTGCTTCAGTCAGATCTGGTCCTAGACAAAAGCTACTGGTCCCTCACAGAACCCCCCGCCACAGGCTGCAACAAGTCGGGCTCCTGCCCGCACCACAATGTTGGGGATGCAGGCAGATCTGCCGCCCATCCTCACCTCATCCTCACAGTACTTGCGAATCACCTCCAGGGCACTCTCAGTGATCAGCGGCGCCTCCAGTACAACCTTGGTGAAGATCCTTCCAGAGAGGGAGGGACAGTGAACGGCTGCAGAGAAGGGGCCCCCTGGTTTCCCTGTCCTGCTGATCGCAGCTCACAGCTGGCAGGCGCCCCCCCTCACAGAGAGCTCGCTCAACCCCCTGGGTACAAGCTTTGGAGGCAACAGAGCAGGGTTCAAACGCTGCCAGGTGGGTGTCTTGGGCAGAGACTGCCTCTCTGAAACTCAGTTTCTCCCCTCTGTCAGATGGGGATTTCTAGCTGCGGGCTGAGAAGGCCGTTTAATACAGCAATGGGAGGGAATGATGGGGGCTGGGAAAGGGTGTTGCTATTTTAGACGTGGTGACCACGAAAGGCTGCTTTGAGATGAAACTTTAGTCAATGCTGGCAGATGAGGAAGAGCCAGCCATGCAAAGAGTAGGGGGACAGCATTCCAGGTAGAGAGAACAGTAAGTGCCAAGCCCTGAACTCATCATGTTTGAGGAACAGAAGACTGAAGGCCAGCCAGTGTGGCTAAAGATTGGGGGCAGGGAAAAGCAGAGAGGTAAGAAAGGAGGCTAAAGAAGTTGGTAGGGATTGGATTACACAAGGTCTCATAAAACATAGTAAGAAAGTTGCATTTTATCTGGAGGACAACTGAAGGTTTTTAGTGGGGAATAACAACACGGTATTTACATTATAAAATGTCACCTGCGCTGCTGTGTGGAGAATGGATAAATTGGAGGTCAAGGACAAGGAGGAAGCCACAGAACTGATTCAGGCAAGAGATGGGGATGGTGAGAAGTCAACCCCCAGAACAAGACTCTGAAACAGGCACTGTTATTTATTCTATATTATATGAGAAAACGGAGGCCCAGAACTGAGTGACACAGGTCAGTCAGAGCAAGCAGCAGAGCTGGGAAACAAGCCCCGGGCACGTGACCCAGAGCCTACAGTGAGGTGACATTGTCTGCATGTGGGGAGAGTGGGGAGAGAAGGGGGACTTGGGATGGGCGCATGGAGGATTGACTCGGGTGCCGATGAAGACAGAAGTGGTCAGAAACTAGAAAGAAAAGGCAGGACACAGGTGGGGGGACTCTTGGGGACAGGAGGGTGCAGGGCCATCCCCCTCACCCATCCTTCTGGTCTGGCTTCTCCTGAAGGCCGGAGAGCAGGCGGATGAGGCAGTCCTCATACTTGTCCAGGGTGCCCGCGGCACCAGCTGCTAGGTAGGTGTTGTACTCCTGGTAGAGCCAGGCAAAGGCCAGGTCCAGGCGGGCCCGCACATCTTCCAGGATGAAGGACAGGACCTCGGCCTTCAGGCCCGAGTCGAACTGAGTCACCAGGCTGGCCAGGATCTTTATGCGCACCTGACGCGAGCAAGGGTCTGTGTTGGCGCGGGGGTGGGCAATCCCAGGCACCCCACGATGGTGCCCTGCAACTACTCCCACCCAGCCTCAGGGACCCCCAGCGCAGACCCGGTGTTAAGTGAGGAAGGAAAGGTGAAGAACCTTATTCTTGGTAGGTCTCATTTGTATGGAAGAAAAAAAAATGAAAAGGGAGAAAAAAAGTAATCATCACGGAATAAAACTAGAAGTAATCGCTAAAATTTCTAGAAGTAATATCTAAATTGTAAATATATGAAATTACAAATATCTAAAATATATCTAAATATCTAAAATGTATCTAAAATATAAATATCTAAATTTCTAGGAGTAATATCTACATACTTAGGTACACAGAAAAAGATCTTGAAGGATTCCCTTCATTTGTACATTGGTCGCCTCTGTGGAGGGGATGGCATGCAGTGCGGGCCAAAGGAGACTTACAGGCCCTCTGTGGCCTGGAAATATTTTTTTAACAGAGAGAATACGTTCATATACTATTTGGTTAATTAAAAATAAACTTCAAAAAAATAGGGAAAAAGTCGCTCGACTGAGGTTACAATCCCAGGAAGTGGCAGAATCAGGATTTAAAGCAGGTGTGTGAGTGTTTCTGAAGCTAACGAACAAGAATACTGTCAATCACAAGGCAGAAAGAGCATCATGGCAGCCCGCACTCGCAGGGCTCTTCCTTGCAGCCGCCCTGTGCTGAGTGACAGCGCATGCGTGTCCACACGTTTCCTCCTCCTTGTCACTTGTGTGGAGCTGCTATCTCTTCGTTTTATGGGACGACAGAGTAAGGCTTGGAGAAGTGGCCAGTGAACGGCAGAGCTGGAATCTGGAGCCAGGGAGGTTGACCCCGGGGCCTGTCTCTCTGCTGGGATGTGAGGTAGACTCTTGGGGAGAGGGACTGGAAGGATGGGCTGGGGGGTACAGAGGCACACCTGGGCTGCCCCGCTGCAGGCCACGGCCTTCTCAGCCCGCAGGATCCGCTTCACAGCGCCCAGCTTCATGGCCTCAACCTGGGCGTCGGTCAGGGGCTTCAGCACATCACTCAGACGGAAGATTTTCTTGCGCCCGCCGGCGCCTGCCAGCCTACATGGGAGAGTAGGGACAGGGACACGGTGACTCGGAACACCCTTTCTGGAGCCCAGGCCCACCCCAGGCCATACATACAAAGACACCCCCCACACTGTCTCTCCAGCTCCCCTGTGACTCTGAGGCACGGCAGGGCGCAGGGTAATGGGAAGGAAGAGGATGCTATTTCGGTTTTGTAAACAGCATCTCAGGGAAGGCCTCTATAAGGAGCAAGCAACGTGTGACTGGAGATCTGAGTGAAGCGAGGGAATAAGATCCACAAATATCTGGAGGATGAGCTTTCCAGGCAGAGGGAACAGGAGGTGCAAAGGCCTTCAAGTGGGAACCTGCTTGGCTGTTCAAGAAATACCAAGAGGTTGGTGTGACTGGAGGAGGGAGGAAGGGGAATGGAGAGCTCGGAGGGGCAGCATATCAGGCAGGGCCTTGTTAGCAAGCCTTGGCTGGGGACAGGGCAGGGACTGGCTGGATTCTGTGGTCTTTCAGGCAGGTAATGATGAGGACAATGACGGCAGCAACCAGCAGCTCTCCCTACGCGCTAGGATCACGCTCAGCGCTTTCTACATCATGATCCCTGTCCCCCCCAAGAGTTATCTGATTTAATCATCTAACCATCACTGTGAACTTGTTTAGTTCTCCTTCATCCTTAGAGAGAGATACTATCATCCCATCCCAATTTTAGATATAAGTAAGGGGTGTTTTTTCTAAAAGAAAACAACAGCTAAGCCTTAGTGGTTAGGGCATTGACTCTGGAATCAGACAGACCCTCATCCAGACCGATCTCTGTTTATCTGTCTTTGTCTGTCACACACACACCAAGAACCAGGCCTCTAGTCCTGCACCAGCACCTGCAAGGGGACTCACCGGGGCTGCGTGACGGGGATGATGGGCTCTGGCCTCCTCTTGGCCTGGGGCGCTTCCTCCTCCAGAGTGGACATGGAGCTCAGGGAGCCCACTACCGAGATGGCCTGACCCTGAGCTGACAGGCGCCGCTTGATCAGGACACTCTCAGGCTTCACCACCTTCTCCTCCTTGGGCTCCTCCTTGCACTGTTTGGTCTGCTCCACGCCTGAGGGGGAGGCAGCAAACGGGCTCTTGGCATGTCAGACCCACCCGCTCCCACCCAAGGACCTCCTGTGAGACAGGCTCTACTCTAAGCCTTGTACACACAAAACTCATTTAAATCTGCAAAATGCCTTTCTGGAGCAGGTACCTTCTTCATCCCCATTTTGCAATACAACAACGGAGACTCAAACTAGAAATGTCCACTCACTGCCGGTGGGAGTAGTAAATGGTATTGCCACTTTGGAAAGCTGATGAGCAGTTTCGAATAGCACTGAACATACCCAAACTCACGACTCAACAATTCCACTCCTTGGTATAAACTCAAGATAAATGAGGGCACATGTGCATCAAAACACCTATACACAAATGTTCGCAGCAGCTTTATTCACAATGGCCAAGAACTATAAACAATCCACAGGTCCATCAACAGAGGAGTATGGATAAACCAACAGTGGCCTATTCACATAATGAAGACTACTGAGCAATAAAAAATAAACTCTTGGTTCACACAGCAACATGGATGAACCTCAAAAACTTATGCTGATGGGACCTCCCTGGTGGCGCAGTGGTTAAGAGTCCGCCTGCCAATGCACGGGACACGGGTTCGATCCCTCATCCGGGAAGATCCTACATGCCACGGAGCAACTAAGCCTGTGCGCCACAACTACTGAGCCTGCGCTCTAGAGCCCGCAAGCCACAACTACTGAAGCCCGTGCGCCTACAGCCCGTGCTCTGTAACAAGAGAAGCCACCGCAGAGCAACAAAGACCCAACACAGCCATAAATAAATAAATAAATAAATTTATAAACAAAACAAAACCTTATGCTGAGCAAAATAAAATAAGCCAGACTCTATGATTCCATTTATAAGAAGTTCAAAACTAGAAAAAACAAATCTGTGGAGACAGAAGTCAGCACAGTGGTTGTCTCTGCACAGGGGATGCTTTGAGTGTCGACTGGAAAGGAGCAAGAAAGAATTTTCCAGAGTGCTGGTAACAGTCCTTCTCCATCTGGGTGATGGCTACACTGGTGTGTTCACTTTGTGAAAACTCACTAAAGTGTATACTTAAGAGCTGTGTGTTTCACTGTACATAATTTATACCTCAATAGTATTATTAAAATGGGAAACCACCTGGGGCTCAGAGAGGTTAAGTAACTTGACCAAAGACACACAGCTATTAAGTGGCTGAGGTAGTCTCGTTCAACTCAGACCTCAAACTCAGGTCTGCTGGATTTCAAAGCCCAGGGCCTGAAACTATTGAGTGGTCACTGTATCTATGGGACCTGTAACTATTTACACCTAAGATAGCATGATTTTCCATTTGCAGCACTACAAAGAGGTGCTCTTCCACTAAGGAGAACCCAGTGGCCACAGTGCCAACCCCTGGCCCTGGTCAGCTCCATGTGACACTCACCTGGCCCCAGTCCTGCGGCCGTCATCTGTGTGGCCATGAGCCGAGCCAGGTGCTTGATCTGGGCTTCAGTGCCTGCTGACTCCACTGGGGTGTAGATGGCTTGGAAGGAGGCGGGCATGGCCTCAGGCAGATACACCATGCTGATGAGGACCTGCAAGATGCCCAGGAAAAGGAACCTTCCCTTACTTATTGACTCAACAAACATTCGTTCCACACCCAGGCCAATGCTGGCGAAATGGCAGTGACTAGGACAGACCTGGGCCTGCTCTCATGGAGCGCAGATTCTTGCACAAGTCAGAGAGAAAACGAGTACTGATGCAGTGTGGTGCACGAGAGAAGAAGTAAAGGGTGCCACGGGACACAGTAAAGGGTGCCAGGGATGGCTTTGGCTCCCCAGGGCAGTGGCACATAGGCTGAGAATTGAGAGAAGGGCCAGAATCAGAGTGACACAGAGTGAAGTCTTGCAAGCGAGGGGTTGGGGGGTAATATATTCCAAGTACAGGAAGGCTAAGAGGCAGCAGAGCTGGTACCCTGCCTAGTGAGCGGAAGGAGGTTCAGTGACACAGTATAATATGAACCAGAAATTGACTTAAAAAAAAAAAAAAATCAGTATCCTAATAGAGCACATCCATGTCTGTCAGGAATTGGTAACAAAAGATAATCTCAAACTCCCTACAGGCTTGGAAGTTTAAATGCATGCTCTTAAATAATAATAGAACAGAAAGATAATGAAATAACTACAAATCAAAATGTGTAAGATACAGCTACAACGGTACTTAGATGGAAAATCAGATCCTTAAATGCTTACACTGGAAAAGAAAACTGAAAACTAATAAGCCAAGCATTTAACCTTGGGGAAAAACATTCACAGAAAGTAACATGAAAGAAATAAAGACAGCAGAAATAAAATGGAAAAGGTTACAAAAGATTATCAACAAAACTTAACAGCCAGTCCTTTGAAATGACTGAAACCAACCGAATCTACAGCAAGAATAAACAAAAAAAGAGGAAGAACACAGTATTAGGGACAAAAAAGTGGTACATTACTACAGAGACAGCAGGTATTATAAAAATAAAAGAATCTTATGAACTTCATGCTGATAATTTGAAAAAGACAATTTCCCGGAGTGTGACAGGGATAGATAAGGTACAACAAGTTAATGGAAGCCAAATCAGACAGGGTCTAAGGCAAGTTGAATTTAAGTTTTATCTGGAAGGAAACAAAGCTTTGGCAGGGATCTGAGCAGGGGAGCATCATGACTTGTACTTTACAAACATGCCTCTGCCTGCCACAGGGAGAGTGGAAGGCAGAGCCAGGGAACAAGCAGGTAGTTCTCTGTGTGAAAAGGGTGGGGCCTGGAGAGGGCATGGGCCATGGGGAATGGAGAAGAGGGGAAAAACTTGGCCTGAGGGGGAGGCAAAGAGTTTAACTCCCAAGTTTCTGGTGTGGGGACGAGAGGCATGTGTGCCAAGAACACAGGAGGGGCCATGGGCCTGTAGAAGAGTCGGGGGAGAAATTTCACAAGTTTAGTTTTGAAATGTTAAGTCTGAGGTGCCTGTGAAACACCCAAGGAGAGAAAGATGCAGGAGGTGGCCGCATATCCAGGCCCAGAGCTCACCAAAGAGATCTGAGCTGGAGAGAAAACTCCTCGCCACCCCAATCACCCAACAACTAAGCCCCTTGGAGGCTCTAGGCAGAGAGAAGGGAAAGCTGATGGTGACTGCTGTTGAGCATGGGAAGAGGTATTTATTCTCCATGAGCACCCAACAGAAAGGTCTCGGTGCTGCTACAGCCAGAGGACTGATGTGAGACACCCCACCACTCCAGCTCCCCTCATCAACTCAAACCAGTGGTTCTTTCACTTTGAAGCAGGTCATCTTTGAAAATCCAAAGAAAACACTGGTCATCCCACCCCACCGATGCCAATCCTACACCACTTAGCAAACAAGTCATGGGGTTCACTCTCCAGTTAACAGACCCTCCTTGCAAAGGAGAGGAGAGAGAGTGCGAGTGCGTGGGTCTAGATGGAGACTCAGAAAACCCAAAGGGGGATGGCGGGGGCAGTGACAAGTAACCTCCTGAAGGAGTAAACATCATGCAAGAAGAGGTCCATCCAAAGCGAGGAAGGCCCACTGGACCACACCCTCCCCACACTGAAAACAGAAAAGTGTTTCAGGTCTGATGTCATCTGGAAAGGGTGGGCAGTGTGGAGCGGAGGGGCAGAGAAAAGACTAGAGACCCTTCCTCCCTGCCTGGTGGGAAATGGCCCCCACCCATCCTCACCAGATTGGCCACATTGTCAGGTGTCAGCAGAGGCTGTAGGAACTCGGCTGTGATATCTGTGTCTGACTGGCCTGAGATCTGGGCTGAGGCCTTCGAGGTCGCTGAGGGGCCTGGCTCCAAGTCCTTGTCCTCGTCGTCTTCCCCCAGGTTGGGCTCTGGGATAGAGAAGGAGAAAAGATGATGGCTCTAGCGAGGGCAGCAGCCCTCCCCTCCTCCCAGGCACCCCCAGTGGTCCCTGCTCCCAGGCAGCCTCAGCAAATAGAAGCAGTGCAGCAGATGAAGACCTTTGTGCCATATGACCCTGGGGAACTACCTGCCTCTCTCTAGGCCTCAGTTCTCTTCATCTGGGAAATGGGAATAAGCCATACCAGCCTGGCTGATCAAACTAAGCTCCAAAAGACAAAAAGGTTAAGTAATAAGTTCACAGAGCTTTACTGTTTAAAAACACCTAAGTTTGAAACAGTGCTCAACCTCACCAGGAATCAGGAAAATGTAAAAACATCCTAATAAGACAGCGAATTTGCCTATATGATTGACAAAAAATAAAAAGGTTAGTAGTGACTGTTGTTAATAGGGGTGTGAACTGTGGAAACGTAAACTGGTATCGCCTTTTGGAAGGGCAGTTTGATAGTAGGTCAATATTTTAAATGTGCACACCTCTTCAACACAGCAATTCCACTTTTAAATATCTACCCTAAAAGCTTACAGATATAGCTAAGGTAAGATGTACAGAGAATTCACTGCAACACTGACTGTACAGAGATATGGCATACAGCTTCTATCAATAACAGGCTGGCTGACTACAAGCACAGCAGTTCTAGCTCAAGGGAAAAAACTAACGTGAACCTTAGAGAAAAGGCTTTGTGTGCAAAGACGTTCCTTGAAGCTGTATTTATAAGAGTGGAAAAGCTGCAATGTTCAATAGAGTAATGATTTAAGTAGATTAAGGCAAAAATATGATGATATGTTATGCAGTCTCTTCAAGTTTGTGACACATGTAACAAAGAGTTGATACCCTGCATTAACTAAGGGCACATACAATTCAGTTACAAAAGGCTGACCAACACAATAGAACGGGCACTTCACAGAAATACAAGTAGCTAATAAATGTGAAACCACATGCAGCCTGACTCCAACATATGCAAAAAAGCAAGCTGAGACCTAGGATACCATTTCTACCCAGAGAGTTAACAAATGTCCAGGGCTGGTAAGAACGGGTTAACTGGCACTCGCACACTGCTGGGGTTGTATACGCTGGTGCGATTTTTTGGAAAACTGCTATCAAGAATTTAGGGACCTCCCTGGCAGGCCAGTGGTTAGGACTCTGAGCTTCCACTGCAGGGGACATGGGTTCGATCCCCGGTCGGGCAACTGGGATCCCGCATGCCTCACATTGCGGCCAAAAAAAAAGAATTTAAATGCACCCAGCAGTAATGGACACATCCACGGCTCAGATCTTGGTTTCTGAAACTATTCCCTACTTAAAAGAAACCAGAAAAAAAAAAAAAGAAAGAAAGAAAAGGAAAGAAACCAGGGCTCCTTAGAGAAATGGCTGATTGAAGGCTGGGGTAAGGAAAGTACATGATGAGTCTAGAACACCTTGTTATGCCAGAAAGTAAGAAATGCTCAAAAGAACTTACAGGACACATTAAAGGGACACAGGAGCCAGCTCAAAGGCTCCTGCTACTAAATATAAGGCAATTTGAGTAACAAAATGAATAACAACAATAATGGATTATAACCCAGAGAATAAATAAGAATCCAGAAGTCCACACTAATAATAAAGTAGGAAGAAAAAAAGAAAGCTCTTCCTTATAGGAAAATGCCAAGTAATAAATGTAGAAAGAAACCTTTTTATAACCATTACAGTAATAACAGATGCAGGCAACAATCATTAATGGATGCCAAAACCACACAAAGTTTGAAGCAGAACTAGTATTTTACATAGTTTTAAGTATCTCTTCTCAGCTTATTATTTACAAAGGGAAAAAGGGTACTTTACACTAGAGAAACCCGGCGGTCATCACTTCGACCAAGAGATCAAATTCCCATCACCAATGATGAGACAAACTGACATCATGTGCCTCCTCACAACACACAGAGGAGGTCGGGGCATCACTTCTGCAGTGTTCGTGCCAAAAGTGCAGAACCTGAATCCTATCAGGAGGCAAGAGCAGACAAACCCAAGAGGAGGGACATTCTACCAAACAGCTGCCCTGGACTCTTCACAACGTCAAGGTAATGAAACAGAAGAAGAAGGCTGAGGAAATGATTTGGGAGACTCAAGGCATGTGACAAGTAAATGGAATGTGTGATCCCCACCTTGTGAAGGGTACACAGGAGTGTTTGGTATTATTCTTGTAACTTATCTGCAGGCTCGAAATTATTTCAAAATGAAAAGTTTAAAGTAATAGAAAAATAAAATTGGTTGGCAAAAAATAAATGTATAAGCTCTCTGCCCCATCAATCCCACTACTGGGAACTTGTCTCATGACTTGACACACATGCAAGACTGTGCACTACAGCAATCTTCATACTTTATAAAACTGGGCACAAATGAAATGTCCACCAACTGGGGGACTGGTTAAAGTGGTCCATGTACCCTATAGACTATTATGCCACCATTACAAGGATGCAGCAGATCTCCATGTGCACATAAAGAAACAACTCCAAGATAATTCCTAAACATATAAGGTACAGAACGCTCTGCCTTGTGTGCTTAATTAGGGGGAGAAAAATAGATCCCTACCTCACTCCTTATATCAAAATAAGTTATTTTTCAAAGTGAAAAAAAAAAACGAAAACAAAACTTGATTCTTTTTTTTTTGGCTGCATCATGGGATCCCAATTCCCTGACCAGGGATTGAACCTACACCCCCTGCAGTGGAAGCACGGAGTCTCAACCACTGGACTGCCAGGGAAATCCAAAACTCGATTCTTTCATAAATGTTCTAGAAACAAACGAGCACTTAAAAAAAATTTTTTTTTTTACAGTAAGGAAGGTTGCCATGGTCAACACTATTGATAAATAATACAACCATTAAAAAATTACTTCAGGGACTTCCCTGGTGGTCCAGTGGTTAAGACTCCGCAATTCCACTGCAGGGCGTGTGGGTTCGATCCCTGGTTTCGGAACGAAGATCCTACATGCCACATGGCACAGCCAAAAAAAAAAAAAAAAAATTACTTCAAAAAGAGACTTGATTTATAAAGGAAACACAGGAAAGGAGAACTCTATACATATAACACATATGAGGCATTTCTGAAAGAAAATCTAAGTGTTAATACTTGTGGAGTGGTTACTTTTGGGGTGAGGGATGAAAGAGAGACTATATTTATTTTACTCCTTCCTGTATAACTTAAGTAACTCATAATTACTTGTAAGTGTATTATATTCTTCAGTAATTTTACTTTGATATCACTTATCATATGTCACCATATTTATACAACATAATTTGTAATGTAAATTTAGTTTACAGTTTCCTGTAAATAATTACACATTTTGAACGTGGTCAGTCCCCGCCACCACCTCCTGCCAGGACTGATTCAGCGCCTCAGCTCACCAAGCTTCATCTTCTTGAGTGTGGAATCTGAGTCGTCTCGGGGCCGCTTGCGGGCATCCTTGCCGCTGGGCATGTTGCGGGCGATCTCAGCCTGAGGTGTGCCCAGGTCTACCAGCAGGGTGGTGATCTGAGCCTGGAACTCCAAGGAGGCTGGGTGCTTCAGCACACTCAACAGGTGCAACTTGAGGTTCTTACGCACGCTGCTCACCTGAGATTTGGCCAGCGTTGGGGGCAGGTTGGCTGTGAGGAAAGTAGCAAGAACTTCGCGCTGTGGACAGAGCTCCTGGGGTCCTACCACCCTCACTTCCCAAGCCCCATCTTGGGCAGTGGTGGCGGACATCTCCTAGAAAAGTTCTTTCGCTCTCAGATCTAATGTATGGCCTTCCCCCGTACAAGCTGATACGCAAAACCCTTGAGAGGTCTCCTTCAGTATCAGTCAACCTTAAAACAACGAGAAAACTCACCTTCCCTTTCATTAAACATAGTCACATCTCCCTCCATCTCTGGTCTGGAAATTCCAACATGCTTGCCCTGGGGAAGGCTATAATCACCTCCAGAATGTCCCAACTGAACTGCCACAACAGTTCATCATTGGTCCCTGACACCAGAATGACTTTCTAATGTCTAACGATCACCTTGACAAGTAAGCCTCCCCTGTTCCAGAGAGAAAGAGGATGCCTGCAATCTTTCCTGCCCAGCATCCCTTCCCACTTCCTCAGCCAGCAACACTCCCATTTTCCTTTGAGGGAACCACCTCGGCTCCATTCTCAGTCCAAGTGGGCAAGAGACTCAGGGCCGGTAAGAACACCGCAATCTCTTGGCCATTGTGACTGGCTCAGAGATAGGCTCACAATATCTTCTTGGCCAATCAGAAACAATGAGCCCTTGGACCTTTGCTGGAATGATTGGGAAGAGACATTCTCTTTCCCATGGGGTTGCCAAGGAGATGGAATGGAAGCCTGTAACAACTGGGGGCCATCTTTGCTACCCCAAGGAAAGAGACACACAAGAGCCAGGAGATGCAGAGGGATTCATGATCTGCACACACTCATGCCTCAACTCCAGACTTTTCAGTTTTCACACATGCACAAAAGTAGAGAAAACAGTATAATGAATCACCATGTACCCATCAATATTTTGCTGATCTTGGCACATCGATCCTCCCTGCTTTTTGGGGGAGAGAAGGGAAGAGCTGGAGTATTTTAAAGTACTTCACAGACACCAACCAGGTCATTTCACCCACACATACCTCAATATTAAAATCAGCTTTGAACCAAGTTTCTGTCACATGCAACCACCGAAATATACATGTCTAACCTAGAGAATCCTTCCCTGTGTCCACAACCTACTAGACTGATGATGCATCCCTTATGGGCCCACTACCTAGCTCACATTTCCTCAGAAAAGAGGAGACTGGTCTGTGGACAGGCGAAGGGGAGAAGGAGGGGACCAACTTACCGTGCAGGGTTTCATAGGCCTGAATCACCTCAGACATGAACATGGGCCTCTGGCGGGCAATATTGGCGAGGGAGCCCAGGGCTGTGGTCAGGTTGATGGAGGAGATAGCGGGGTGCACCATGAACTTGAGCAACTGCTCTAAGGCTGCCTTGCCTTCTTCCCACAGCACATCTAATGAGGGAGAGAAGAGAACCAGTTGGTAGGGCCCTTTCTCCCTGGCCTCCAGAGAGAGCAGCCTTTGGGACCAAAAGGAGAAAGATCCTCATACATGGATGGCTATGAATGGCTGAAAAAACACTGAAAATTTAATGGCTGATGCGTCTGACTATAAGACTATTAATGAATATAAAAATCTAGAGCTGATGCTCAAAGCATGGGCTTGCAATAGTGAAAAAGTAGAAATAATTTAAAATATCCAACTATAAGGAAACTGACTGTCTGAACTACATTGATGTAAAACTTTAAATATGTATATGTCTGTACACACACAGACAAAGGACTGAAAGTTCTTTTTATCACCACGCTCCTTGATCCAGTCACCAAAAGTTAACTCTTAACAACTGTGAAAGATATCTTGACATTTCTTACACAAACATACTGGATGTCACATTATCTGAAATAGTGAATAAAAAATAGAATGTGATGTAACCATACTGTGAAATATTTTGTAGCATCTGAACATGATATTGTTAGGAAAAGAAGTAACAAGATAATTTTGTTGAGTTTAAAAGGTTGTCAAGGGACTTCCCTGGTGGCACAGTGGTTAAGAATCCGCCTGCCAATGCAAGGGACACGGGTTCGAGCCCTGGTCTGGGAAGACTCCACATGTCATGGAGCAACTAAGCCCCTGTGCCACAACTACTGAGCCTGTGCTCTAGAGCCCGCGTGCCACAACTACTGAAGCCTGTGCACCTAGAGCCCGTGCTCTGCAACAAGGGAAGCTGCCGCAACAAGAAGCCCGTACACCGCAACGAAGAGTAGCCCCAACTCGACGCAACTAGAGAAAGCCCGCATGCAGCAATGAAGACCCAACTCAGCCAAAAATAACAAATTAATTAATTAATTTTAAAAATAAAAAGGTTGTCAAACAACATATAAGAAGAGCTAATTTTTGTGGAATGCTTACTATGCCAGCCACGTTAACTCACCAAATGCTCATACCTACACCCTAAAGTAGATGCCATAATAATGACCCCCAATTAACCAATGAAGAAACAGGATCAGAGAGAATAGGTCAGTTGCTCAATGGTAGAGCAGAGATTCAAACACAAGCCACTACACTCTAATGCCTCTCAGTTGAAAGTATAAAGCATGGCCCTGTTTTCTGTAAAAACAGGGCAAACCGACACAGAAACTATGAATATATACATATAAATATCTTTGCATAAAAAAGGTCTGAAAGAAAACAATACTCTTAGCAGTATTCATCTCTGGTAAGCAGGACTGGGGGAGGGGGTATTTTCCCTTTATACCTCTCTCTATATTTATTGCTTGACATTTCAGTAACGTGCAGCTACTACTTCTATAATTTGCAATTAGAAAAACTGTAAAACTAGCTAGTATTTACTACTAAGTGCTCACGTCTTCATGGAACCTCCCAACAAACCTGTGAAAGGGGTACTACTATCACCTCCATTTTACAAAAAGAAGATAAAGTTCAGAGAGGAGTAACTTGCCCAAGCTCACACGAGTAAGTGGTAACACTGAGATTTGAACCTAGCATCAGGGCTCTTAAGCACTGTTTTAAACTGACTCCAGAAATGAAAAACCAAGAAAAAAGGGGGTGAGGGGGAGGAGGAGGAGGAAGGGAGCCAGTGCAGTGACTGACAAATGGCACCAGCTGATAGGTGGCACTCACTGTATTGGATATAGGGATGGTCACGAGGGATGCGGTCCAGGCTGATGTCGTGCTCCTGGCGTCGGGGCACCTCCGAGTCGGCCATGCGGGGTGACAGGGTGACAATGAGGCCCTCCACAAACTTGATGGCGTGGGTACGGATGCCGTCATTGTCAGAGTCCAACAGCAGGATGATGTCCCCAGCCATGGCAGACACCATATCCCAGCAGGCTTCCTGGAGCTCGCTGATCACCCGTGACTTCACCATCCACTGCGAGTGGGCCAGGGAGGGACGGACGGACGGACAGACAGATGGGGAAAAGATATCAATCACCAACTCCACCAACTCCCAGAGATCCATAAATGATGATGAATACATTCATTGGGGAAATGTTCACTGAGTTACAACTCTGTCTCTGGCCCCATGCTAGGTGATGCTGGGGACAGGAACCAGTGGTGACCAAGCCAGGTCTGGTCCTGCCCTCACGAGGTTCACAGATAGTGACAACCCAGAGTGATGAAGACTCAGATCTTAAGGAAGCCAGAGGAACAACAGTGCCAACCTCACAAGGTGGTGGCAGAGATTAAATGGATTCATTCCTTTCATTAATGTTAATGTACATCACATTAACAGTGTGGACCTGGCTGGCCCATCCTGGTCACAAAGGAGGTACTCAGGGAATGTTTGTTGAATGCACAAATGAATGGACAGATGGATGGAAGGATGGGTTAATGGCAACTCCCTGACCATTAGACATTAGAACCCCTTTGTTGTCTTTTCTTAGAGATCAACAGCACGTCTTGCTCATAACGAATCTGATCTGATGCTGGTTTTGAACCCTAAAAGATAAGTCTGTAAATGAGACCTGTCAGGCTGGGACAGCCCCAGGTGGGGAGGGAGCTCTTACCTGCAGGGCCACCTTGTAGAGCTGGGTCATGGTGAGGATGGCCTTCTTCACCACATTCACATTCTCATCTCTCAAGAGCATGTTGAGATTCGCGATCAGTTTCAGCAGTAACTCAATGTCTCGCTTGCTAGGGGATGGAGGAAAAAGGGCAAGATCAAGGTGGTCTTTGGGCAGGTGATGGGAGCCTGGGGTCCACAAGGAAAGGGAAATCAGGGTCAGTGTGTCAGGAGATTGGAATGGAGGTGGACACCTGTCTTGTTTGCCAGCACAGCTGGAAGCTGAGAACAATGCCTGGCACCTTCAGACAGAGCTGACCCCAAACGCTGTCTAGGTTGGTCCTGTAACCCCCACTGTTCTGTATTATTAGGGCCCTGCTGTTCACATAAGGTGCAGCAGAGCCAGACAACTGTAAGTCTGGATAAGCAACTGTGTCTTCTAGAACAGCTTCTACCTCAAGGCTTGCTGTGAAAACTGCAACAACACATGTAAAGCTCTTAGAAAAGCATAGAAAGCATTCAATAGATATTAGCCATTATTACTTTAAAGCACTCTATTTTATGTAATCACGGTTTTGTTTACTAATTTGTTTACCTAAGTCTGAGGGCTCTGAAAGTGGGGGACCCTTTCTAGTCTGAGTACTAGCAGAGTCTCATTTTTTGTTGAAGGAAAAAATGAAAGGCCTTCAATAAATATTTATTCAGTGGATGAATAAATTCAAGGCTACACCTAGAGCTCAGAATGTGTATTTTCATAACACGTTACAATCTGAATTTAATAATTAAGCTAATCAGTCAAAAATATGAAACTCAGCCATCAACTACATGAAGGCAGGAACGATACCTGTTTTTATTCACTGTTACAGTCCTACAGTCTGACACAAATGCCTGGCACATAGCAGTTATGCGATACATGTCTGTCGAACAAGAAGTGTTTTGGCAAACTCAGAAAACTTACCACAAATTGTCCCAGTAATAATCTATAAAAATTTTGAATCACTATTTTGTATACCTGAAATTAATATAATATTGTAAATCAACTATACCTTAAAAAAAAAAAGACAAAACTAGTGGTTACCAATGGGGAGAGGGAAGGGAGGAGGGGCAAGATAGGGACGGGGGATTAAGAGGTACAAACTACTATGCATAAAATAAATAAACTACAAGAATATATTGTACACCACAGGGAATATAGCCAATATTTTACAATAACTTTAAGTAGAATATAATGTATAAAAAATCTGAATCACTATGTTGTATACCTGAAACTAATATTATAAATCAACTATACCTCAACTGAAAAAAAAAATTCTCCCAGTAAAAGGTGGAGACTGAGAATTTGGGCAATGGTGTTACGGACACAGGTTAAAATCCCAGCATGGCCACATACTGGCTGTGTGACCTTAGGAAACTCACTTCACCTGAGTCACAGTTCTGTCTTCAGTTAAATGTGCCAAACAAATAATCCAGTGTCATTTTGAGGATCGAATAACAAAGTAGGTAAAGTATTTAGTACACCAAGGGAAGTAGCTGAAAAACTGTCAGATGCTGTTTACAATATGAAGGTATAGCCGATAGTCCTTACTGATGATGCAGATGTGAAGTGTGGGAGAAGTAGAGGAACTGTAGATGAGTTCAAGATTTCGACCTTATTAAATATTTGCTGGGGAATCACCATGCATGGGAGGGAGAATGGGTCTGAGAAGCAGAGGGCAAGACTCTCAGGGCAGGGCCAGGCACCAAAGAGGCTGACTCCAGCAGGGGTGTTCCCAGGGGCTCCCTGCACCACCCCATACCATGCCTCCTCGATGAAGCCGATGACAAACTTGCGCACTTCAATGGACTTGTCTGCTTGGAAAGCGATGATCTCCTGCCAAGGTCAGGAAGAAGGTAGGTCAGAGGTGCCCCAGGATCCATTCCCTTATCCCTACGCCCACACCCTTTCCCTCCTGTCGGTCACTCACATCCAGGAAGTTGTCCAGTAGTGTGGGATCTTTGTTGATGATCAGCTCCTGGACCTGGAAGGAGATTGGGGATGGGAAGGAGGAACACACATATAAAACCAGGGTCCAATCAGTGCAGATAGGAACATGTAGGAGAAAACAGCATGGGGGTAGGCAGCAGAAAAGCTCAGTTCAGATCCTGGCTCTGCCACTCCTACCATGGCCTGGGCAAATGGCTTCCCCTGAGTCTCAGTTTGCTCTTCTGTAAAATGGGAATCGTAAACAACTTATAGGGCTGTTGTGAGGCTTCAATAAGAAGATGCTACAGGGCGCAGGTCCTGGTGGATAGTGAGTACGTGTTACAGATGGAGGCTAAAGAAAAGAGGGAAGTGCTGCAGGACTCCTACCTTCCTGAGGCTCACCCAGCAATTCTCTCCACTCTCCTTCTGTTTCTACTCCCCACTCAACTGTCACAATTCATCGGGCATTTTATGACAATGAGAACACATTTTCTGAGGCCCCTGTACCTGCCAGGCTCTTTGGAATAAGCCCTTCCCAAAAACATTCTCACAGAAGCTCACTGCCTATGACCCAAGGCACTGTTGAACAGCCCTGACAACCACTCCACAAGGGAGGACCCGTCAGGACCCCACTCTACTGCTGAGGTGGAATCGACTACCCAAGGCCACATGCTGAACAAGTAGAACTGGGGTCCTCACCCAGGCAACCTGACCTCCCAACCTCTGAACTCCACCTGCCTCCCCAATTCCCCATGCCCTCTTTTGCTTCTGTACAAGCTATTATGCCCTCTGGTCAAGACACTCTCCCTTTCTCACTTAGCCTGGTTCTCTCCGTATCATCCAGGTCTCAGCTCAGACATCCCTCTTCTAAAAAGCTCTCCCTGACTCCCCACCGCTAGGCTGGGTCAGAAGCTCTCTCTGGGTTCCACACCCCTCTGGGCTCCTCCATCCCATCCCTGCCTACTCTGGGTCCTCACTGTCTGGTCACCTGCATGTCTTCCCCACTGGACAGGACCCTGGCAGAGAGCAAATACGAGGATCAAGAGCATAGAATTTGGAGTCTGAATCCAGCATTCAAGTCCTAGTTCAGCCAGCTGCTATGAGTGACCTTGGGCTAGTTTAAGCTCTGAGACTCTGCTTCTTTCTCTATAAAACAGGGAAGAGCCCTGCCTCATAGAGTTTTTGTAAGAATTAAATGACAGCGTGGCCGAATAGCACTGAGCACCATGGCAGGCATATCCCAAGTGCTTAACTGTGGACACTAGTGTTATTACCAGTGTCTTCTTTTCGAGAGGTTCCCATCCTGGCTCCCCTTGTCCTGCTTAGCCCAGCATCACCCCCTTCCCCTCACCTGTTTGAGCACTGTGATCTTTGAATCATTGGTGATCAGTGCTGCCTGGTTGAGGAGATCCACCACCTGGAAGGAAGGTGAAAGGCATGTGACAGTACTCACCTTGCCAGCCCAGCCCTGACGGCGCCCCCTGGGTTCTGCCACCTAGAGGTGGATGGCCCAAAGACAGGGCCTGTGCCTCCCCACTCCAAACCCCTCTCTCCATACTCACTCTCTCTGATGTGGTCATGCCATCAATGCCCGGCCCCTCCTCTTGCGTGAAAAACTGTGATGCCACGCTCCGGCGAGTGACGCTGTCCCCACTGCTGCCTGCCATGGCTGCTGCCTGGTACTCCCTGGAGAAGACAGATCAAGCTCTGCACCTTACCTCACTAGCTGCAAAGGGTTCAACCCTCCTTTCTAGCCTGTTGGATCTTTGTTGGGTCTTTTGAAGCCCCTCCCCCTTCCAGAGTCTGGATCAGACTGTACGTGTCCATGAGGCTACAACCTGGGGGAGACTGATGTCTCCCAGCTCAGAGGCAGTACCTCATGGAGTACCGAGCCTCACCTCCAGTACTTTACACGTAACGGGCTGACCACGAACACCTGCTGAAAGACTGAACAAATGAACACAGAGCAGCCACGCACTGGTCTCAGTGCCTCCTGTCTCTCCATCAGGGCTGTACTCTGGACTGGACACCAGAGCAAGCTTTCTAAAACATAGCTCTGAGGAGCTCCAGTCAGAGTCCTGTACATCGTAAGTACTCAATACATCAGAGAAGGCCTAATTAAATTATATCTCTGCCACTTTCTGGATTACTATGGAGTTGTGCTTTAAAAGGCCGGGGGCGGGGGACTATTGGGCATCTGTCCCAAAGTCACACTAGCAAAATTAACAAATAAGAAGGGTATCAAATACAGCACTATTCCTAATAGCAAAAGACTATTATCGGGCTTCCCTGATGGTGCAGTGGTTAAGAATCCGCCTGCCAATGCAGGGGATATGGATTCGAGCCCTGGTCCCGGAAGATCCCACATGCCATGGAGCAACTAAGCCCAAGCGCCACAACTACTGAGCCTGCGCTCTAGAGCCCGTGAGCCACAACTACTGAAGCCCGTGTGCCTAGAGGCTGTGCTCCACAACAAAAGAAGCCACCGCAATGAGAAGCCCACGCACCACAACAAAGAGTACCCCCGGCTCGCCACAACTAGAGAAAGCCCGCGTGCAGCAATGAGACCCAACGCAGCCAAAAATAAATAAATAAATTTATTAAAAAAAAAAAAGACTATTATCAACACAAATGTTCTCAAATAGGGAGACTGGCCGAAAAACTATGATACATCCACATAATAAAACACTATGTAACTATAAAAAGGAATGAGGGAAGGAAAAAAAAAGGAATGAGGAAAATCTCTATATACACTGATAAACAGTGGGCTCTAGCACATTTTAAGTAAAAGCAAGTAAAGTGAAGACAATGTTTACTGTATGCTCCCTTTTTACAAAACAAAGGAAAATATGTGTATATGTTAAAAAAAGAAAAAAAAACTGAAAGGAAAAACCAAAAAGTAGAAAAGGGAGAATACAGTTTTTTAAAAAAAAAAAGATGTATCTCAATGTATTATCTTCATGAAAAGATGACAGTGACAGCCTGTTGCATCACAGAAGAATGTATACAATTAAAGTGACTTTTGTCAAGTTTGTGTATGTATACACAGAATGACCGAGGCAAGAAACCACTGGGTCTCAGCTGCCTCTTCTGTAACAGTGTTTCTCTCTCAGAACTATTTTGAGGAGTAGATTAGTTTCAGAAGGCTACTGCATAAACTGTTAACAACAATTTGAGGAGGGTGAAAAAGGTGCACCTTTTAAAAGAGATATACTGCACACAGCAGTTTATTCAACAGGTATCTGCTGAATGAATGACTATCCAACAACCTCCTTCCTAGTCTCCCTGCTGCCTGTCATCCCCACATCTTGCTTAGAGTCAGAGCCAACTCCTCACCAAGACCTAGAAGACCTTATGTGATCTGGCCCCTTCTACTTCTGCCCTCATTTCCCTCTCAGCTCTCCCTGCTCCAGCAACACTGGCTTCCTTGTCATCATGCCAATCATACCCCTTCCTCCAAGCCTTCTCCTCCAAGGGCTTCTCTTCTTTCTGCCTGGGATATCCCTCCCCTCACAGCCTGGCACAACTCCCTCCCTCCTTATTTCCTTCAGGTCTCAACTCAAATATCCCAGCAGTGAGGTCTCTGACTATCGCATTTCAAACTTCCATTTCCTCTCCGTCCCCATCTGTGTTGCTTTATTTTTCTCCATGGCATTTATTATCAACACACCACATATTTATAAGCTCCATGAGGGCAGAGATGTGTGTGTGTGTGTGTGTGTTCACTTTCTCTATCCCCAGCACGGAACAGAGCTTGGCACCTAGTAAGTATTCAATAAAAATCTGCAGAGTGGGGCTTCCCTGGTGGCGCAGTGGTTGAGAGTCCGCCTGCCGATGCGGGGGACACGGGTTCGTGCCCCGGTCTGGGAAGATCCCACATGCCGCGGAGCGGCTGGGCCCGTGAGCCATGGCCACTGAGCCTGCGCGTCCGGAGCCTGTGCTCCGCAACGGGAGAGGCCACAGCAGTGAGAGGCCCGCGTACCGCAAAAAAAAAAAAAAAAATCTGCTAAGTGAATGCCAAAGGGCTTCAACAATCACTGGGCTTAGTATCCCTACCCTTTGGCTCTAGAATGTTTGAAAAATAACAGCTAATATTTACTGAACATTTAATACGTGCTGGACACAATTCTAACACATATAGTAACTTAGCAACTTATTTAAACCTCACAACACCAACTCTTTGAGGTAAGTACTGTTTTTTTTTTTTAATAGGGGTATAGTTGTTTCATAGTGTTGCATCAGTTTCTACTGTACAGCAAAGTGGAGTTCCCTGTGCTATACAGCAGGTTCTCACTAGTTATCTATTTTATACATATTAGTGTGTATATGTCAATCCCAATCTCCCAATTCATCCCACCCCCCCTTGGTGCCCATAAGTTTGTTCTCTACATCTGTGTCTCTATTTCTGCCTTGCAAACAGGTTCATCTGTACCATTTTTCTAGATTCCAAGGTAAGTACTATTTTTAATTTCCATTTTACAGATGAGGAAATTTGAAGTCCAAGGAGGTAAAGTCACTTGATCAAAGGCTCACAACCTGTAAGATGTAGACCTAGCAGTATGGCTGCAGAATCCAGCCTTCTCACTGCTGTGGTGGACTGCCTCTCTAAAGGAACTGCTTCCCCCTGCTAGGTCTGTTCCCAACAATCCAGTATACTGCTGTTTCCCATCAGAACACTGAACTTTTTCATGATGAACCTTTCACATTGATCCACCCAAACTTTTTACCATGTTCTTCCTCTTCCACTTTTTGGTTTCTTTCTTTATTTTTTAAACGTATATACATATTTCCTTTTCTTCTGTAAAAAGGGAGCGTACGATAAACACCGTCTTTCATTTCGCTTTTCACTTAATATATGCTGGAGCCCACTCTCTATATTTCATTCCTTTTTTGCCCCCCTTCCCTCATTCCTTTCTACAGCTGCATGGTATTTTATTATGTGGCTGTTATCTGTTTTCCTCCTCTGCCAGTCTCCCTACTAAAGAACATCTGGGGTGTTTGTAGTCTTTTGCTATTACCAACAATCATTGGTTCCCCTTCCCTCCCGGTCCCACCGCCCTACTCCCACCTGGGAATATGACGACTCCCCGCATATACACAGAGTGGCCCCACGAAAATCTTTCATCATTCAACGAACATTAACTGGGAGTTTTCGGCGTGACAGCGCTGTACTGGGAAACGCTGAGCTCATGGTCACAGACAGAACTAAAGAGCCACACAAATAAAGGTCCAATAACAAATGAGACCCCCCGCCAAGTGACATGAAGGAAAGGCACAGGAACCTATAAGAGCGTTTAACAGGCGGATTTCGGGACGGAGAGCGGGAAAGGAGGGCTTCGCAGAGGAAGTGACGTTGGTGCCCAGACCCGAAAAATGAATGGGAGTCAGCCAGGCGGAATGAGTAAAAGGATGTTGCAGACAGAAGGGACGGCATGTGCAAAAAGCCTGAGGCGGGAAGGCGTATGGCGAGTCTGAGGAACCGAAAGGCCAGTACAGCTGTGCGACGTGAGGAACGAGCAAAGAGGCAGAGCCGAGGCCGGCTGGGCGGACGCGCCTTGGGGGCCACGTTGGAACTTTGCCCTGAGGGCACTGGGGAGCCACGGGAGGGTCCAGAACTGGGGAAGAAACTGGGGTCCCGAGCGTCACTGCTCCCTTCCCCTCTCAGCGTCCCCACTCCCCCCGGCAGCGCCCCTGCCCTTTCAGGGTCCTTCCTCCCTTCGTCCCCGGGCCCCCACGCCGCCCCCCCTCTCACCGCGGCTCAGGCCTCCGTCCCCCTCGCGCCCCCTCAGCAGCGCCTCTTCACAGACACCGCCGCCATCTTCCGCTCGCCGCCGTGACACTGCGCATGCGCCGTGCACGGAGGGTCGCTGGGAAATGGAGTCCACTCTGCGGCAGTACCCCGCCCCTACCTTCGGCCGCGCGGCCGGCCTTCCGCTCTCCGCTCCCTACGACGCCGGGGCAGCCATTCATTTCCGGCTTTCGGGAGCCATACCTCCTGGGAAATGTAGTCCTTTGACGGGGTCGGGAAGGAAAGGGGGATAGAGGCTTATGGGAAATGGAGTTCACAGTAGTTCTGGGTCCCTGGACGGCAGGTGTTAGAGAGAGTGGAGAGTCCGGGAGGCGAAGCTCTTAGGTCTGGAAGGTGGTCTGTTTCCTCAGCGGGGTCTGAGCAGAGGCCTCGATCCCTTCAACCCTTGATCCTGACCATTTACACAGTATGGAGCATTTCCAGCTATAAGAAGCTTCAGTCTTCCAGTCCGTCCAATGGAAAATGTGGTTTCGAGGAGCTCCTACAGGTTCTTATAGTAACACATCGGGACCCATGGAGACCACTCGGCTCTGAGCTTCCTTTACTCCGCGGCAGTCTTGCTGGGCTCTGGCTGTTCGCCTGCTCCTGTCGAGATGATGAACCCCCTGGATGGAAGGGCCCTAGAGTTCTGCCCTCGAGGCTTTTAGTATCAGCAATGCCTCCCACCTGTAGCTCCTCACTCGTTCAGCCATCTCCAGCTCTCGCGTCCCCGGGCTGCGGCTCCCGGCGCCTGAGGTCTTTCTCCTCGCAATCCCGCAGGGGGCGCCCCAAACCGGGCGCACCGCCCTCGGGGAGGCGGGAGGGGAGCCCAGGGCGGGCGAGGGCGAGGGCGAGGGCGGGGGGGCTGGGGGGGGTGTCCCGGCTATAAAGCGTGGCCGCCTCCCGCGGCGCCCGGGAAGGCTGGGACCCTGGGCGGTCGGACGGACGGGCGCCGGTCGGAACTCAGGCCGTGCAGGCTGAGAGATCCGAAGCGCTTGGTTCCCCCCCGGGCCGGAGCGGGGGCGGGTGGGGGCGCAGGCCCGGGGGATGCTGGGCTCGGTGAAGATGGAGGCCCATGACCTGGCCGAGTGGAGCTACTACCCGGAGGCGGGCGAGGTGTGTCCTCGGGGATGGCGGAGCGGGAAGCGGGGGTGGGGGTGGGGGGGTGGGGGGGCAGGAATCAGGGTGCGGGCCTAAATGGGGGCAAGAACCGGGGTGTGGACTCAAGTGGGGGCCCCAAATAGAATTGGGGAGCGGAGGAACTAGAGACACGGAGACCAGGTGTAGGAGTCAGGGACGGGGGACAATGCATGGGAGCGCGGTTTAGGCAGGCTAGTCAGAGTGAGGGCTTAAACGGGAATCAGGAAGATTTAGGCAAGGGTCAAGTCATAGCTTAAATGTGAGGGCTGGGTGTCAGGGACCCAAAGTACAAGGAATTAAAATTAACAGACCAAAGATGAGACTCAGAACTCCGGGATACGGACAGAGCTGGGGGATTAGGAAATGGGGTTCAAAACTGGGGAAAATATAAGGGACTAAGTGATGGGAGAGGGAGGTCACCATTAAGAGAAGTCTGAGCTGGGAGCTCAGGGTTAGAAATTAGTGTTAAAGATGGGGGTCTGGGGTAGAAATAAGAATTGGGGTTCCGGTATACGGATTGGGGCTGCGACTACGTCAAAGTCAGAAATGGGGGTTGGTGCTCGGGTATAAGAGATGAAGGTGCTCAGAGACGAAGCTTGGTCTGGGGAGTGTGAAATAACAGGTGATTTAAGAGTTGGGGCTCGGATAGATAGGGGTCAGAGTCGGGATCCTGAGATCAGGGCATGTCGGCAACAGCATTGGCAGTGGAGGGGTCGGTCTCCACCCCCGCCCCCCATCCCTACTAATGACCCTCACCCCTCCCAGCTGAACTTCAGTGGTTTAATTGTTATCAGAGACCCTCAGCAGGGATTCTCCTTGTTGGAGTCTGGAGGGTTTCAGATTTCGCACCCCCCATCCCCGCCCCCACTCCACCTTCCAGCAATCTCCACTAATTGCTAATGTCCTCACCAGTCCCATCTCAGACAAGATTTCCCTGGAGTAGGGGGCAGGGATGTATCTTAATTCACTCACCCTAGCCGCCGGGAAGTCCCTCCCCAGGTCTAACTCCCATTCCTCTTGCTGCAAGGACTCCTTCTGAGCGTGCTCTCTGCCTAGTCAACATTGTGAAGTGGAGGGGTCCTCGTCAGAGGGTTATGGGGGGTCTGGATACCTGGGTTTCTGATGGAAGGGGACTGTGGGCTTGAGGTGGGGTATGGGACTGGAATGGTTGAGTTCTCCAAAGAGACCAAGATCTGGGGTTTACAGGGGCCCCAGAGCGCCTGAGTCCTGGGTCTGAGGTTTGAAGCTGTAGGGTGAGACTCCTGAATACCTAGGCCTGCGGGGCTTGGCAAGGTGCCCAGGAGGGGCCAGTCCTGGGGCTGTGGAGGTGTGAGGTGCACGTGGGGTGGTGCAGAGAAGGGATTGGGAGTGTTGAGAGGTGGAGCCTGGGCAGCTGGAGATGTAAGTTACATGGTGGGGAAGGCAGAGACCAGGTTGGAGGTGGAGACTCCCAGGTATTGGGGGATCCCGGCTGAAGCCCCCACATAGTTCAGAGTCTGGGGACCTGATTTAAGGGTACCAACTACAAATCAGTGTTCTGGAGGCATATCTTAAGAAGTAAATTGCAGGGGTCTAGGCTGAAGGAGTCATTATTTGGGGCAAAACCTGACGTTTGGTAGGGGACAATTTGTGTGGAAATTGTCTCTGAAATTGAGGGACAGTCTAGAGATAGTCAGCATTTGAGTGCGTATTTTGGAAGAGTTGACATGTAGGGGGCTGGAAATGGACATAATGTGTGAGGGTCTCCTCAGCTTTCCCATCAACCGAACCACCTCCTCCCCCTGGGTCAGAACAATGTGGGGAGAAACACGTGCACTCACTCAGCGACTGAGAACTGAAGGGGCCCCCAAACTGCTTGCCCACCACACCCACCCTCCTGTTGGGGTGATGTTGACCTCCCCAGGCTGGCTCCCTGTCTGGAAGGAAACTGGAAAGTTATTGCCCTAAGACATCCCCACTGGCCTCTGCTTCTCACAGATCAGCTGGTCCAACTGCTCCCCAGTTTTATAGGCGGAAAACCTAAAGCCTCTTGGCGTGCGGGGGGAGCCGCTTGAGGTCCTAGGCTGGGACCAGGGTTAGAAAGGAGCTTGTAGCTTCACACTGCCCCCTGCTCCCTGTCACACCCTCCTCCAGAGACAATAAGGAAATGAAAGGGGAGAAATTCCAGCCTCCTGGGGTGGGCGTGCAGGTCCCCTGAGGGCCTCCCCCCCAATCTCAGCCCCGCCCTCGCTGGGGAGATCCGGTTCAGACCCGGACACTGGGGGTTCATCCCAGCCCCAGGCATGTGAAAGCCTAGGGTGGATTAGGGCAGCTGGAGTGCTTGAGGTCAGACCTCAAAGAGGACTTCCGGGTGGATGGGGAGCCAGAAGAGAAGGGCTCTGGGGTCCCAGTCTGTCTTCCTCTGTGATACAGGAGAGTCTGACTGAGTTGGAGAAATGTAGGGGGTTGTAGAGGGATTTAGGACCTCTCTGTGGATCCCCTGAGTCCATCACCTTCTCCCCTCTCTCTGAAGGACCCTCTTCCCTTACTCTTAGGGAGGGGCGAGAACCAGCCAACCCGGGGGCGGGGTGGGGGGGGTGGGGGGAGACCAGTGCATGGGGGAGGGGAGTAGCTGTGGCTCCAATTTCAATGTGAGACTTCTGGGGAGATGGTGGTGCTGAAGCAAGGGGCAGAGAGATGCAAAGACGTGCTGAAGGGGAAAGAAAGAACAGGGTGGGAGAGGAGTGGGGTAGAGAGAGACAGAGAGAGAGAGTGCCGAGGCAGGGAGAAAAAGATGTGAGAGATGACGGGGGTGGGGGACAGAGGGAGAGAGAGATGGGGTATGGGAGAGTCACAAGGAAAGAAAGGCAGAGGAGGGGGAGATGAGAGAGAGAAAGACAAGGAGAGAGAAAGGGAGAGAGCGTGGGGAGGGGAGAGAGACAGACGTGGGGAGGGGATGAGGGAAGGAGTATAGAGGTACTGAGACAGGGAAGGAGATGCACAGATACACACAGAGCCACAGGGAGATTCAGAGACATAGGAGAAAAGAACTACCTGGAAGTCATGTGAAAGACAGAGGGGAGAGTTTCTCTACTAGAACGCAGACCTGGGTTGCTTACCACCTGCCCCTGACTCCTTGAGTGACCCTGGCATTTCCCTTTTCTCTCTGGACCTTTGGATGTGCAGACACTTAAGTGACAAGGGAATGAGATGGGACACACTGATTCATAGCAGAGGTGGCTCCCACCAGAGCTATAGCACCCCCCAGTGCTGTGAGACCACCCTCCCTCAGGGGGAGGGAGCAGGGCAGACAGGCAGATGGAAGATTGACAGAGAAAGGATGGAAGACGGGATGAAAGGGGTAAATGCAGACAGAAAGAAATCACCATCCACCATGCTTCCTATTTTCCTTGCTTATCTTGTTCACTTCCTGCTAGACTGACAGCTCCCTGAGGGCAGGCATTTCAGTCTGTCTTGGTCACTGCTTTTATAGCTTGATCCAGAACACCGATCTGGAGCCAGACTGCCTGGATTCAGAATCCCCGTTCTTTTCCTTTCTTGTTGTGTGACCCCTGGACAACCTCTCTGATCCTCAGCTTGCTCAGCTGTAAAATGGGCATGATAGTGCCTCCCCCATAGTGTGGTTGTAAAGATGAAAGCAGACCTTTGCTGTGAAGTGCCTGGAGCAGTGCCGGCACAGAGTAGGGCCAAGAAATATTGAACAATTGAGAGACTATATAGTTACTTACAAAGACATAGCAATGTCTACTATATTTCACTGAGCTAAGAGGCACATTTTCTCCCCATTGAACATATCTGAAAATGGAATGGGTTTTACAGTCAATGGTGTCTAGGGATTATAATTGACTGTTTTTTTCCATTCTTATTGATACTTAAAATAATACTGCAGCTTACGAAGTGATATCTTAGATTTGATGATATATAATAAACAGACGACATATATTAGGTAGAAATATGTGAGTTCTGATTTTCAAATGCTTTTGATCTATAAAAACTGTAATTGTATAACCTAAAAGATGATGGCTAGATGGACAGAGAGTACACATATAAGGACTTCCCTGGCGGTCCAGTGGTTAAGACTTTGCCTTCCAATGCAGGGGGTGCGGGTTCGATCCCTGGCGGGGAAGCTGAGATCACACATGCCTCGCAACCAAAAAACCAAAACATAAAACAGAAGCAATATTGTAAGAAATTCAATAAAGACTTTAAAAATGGTCCACATCAAAAAAAAAAAGTACACATATAGATTCCATTGTTAGATAAATCAGCAGTTCTTGATTTTTTTTTTTTTTTTGTCTCAGGACCTCTTTACACTCTTAAAGTTATTATTTTGCCTGTGTTGGGTCTTCGTTGCTGCACGCGGGCTTTCTCTAGTTGCGGCGAGCAGCGGCTACTCTTCGTTGCGGCACATGGGCTTCTCATTGCGGTGGCTTCTTTTGTTGCGGAGCACGGGCTTCAGTAGTTGCGCACGGGCTTCGGTAGTTGCGGCGCATGGGCTCAGTAGTTGTGGCTCGCGACCTCTAGAGCGCAGGCTCAGTAGTTGTGGTGCGTGAGCTTAGCTGCTCTGTGGCACATGGGATCTTCCCAGACCAGGGCTTGAACCCGTGTCCCCTGCACTGGCAGGCAGATTCTTAACCACTGCACCACCAGGGAAGTCCACCCTCTTAAAATTATTGAGGACCCCAAACAGTTTTTATTGATCGGGGTTATGTTGATTGTTAACAGCATTCAAAATTAAAACTGAGGCGTTTTAAAAATAGGCATTAATTCTTTTTAAAATAGCAACAATGTGTTAGTATAAGCAATGTATTTTTACTAAAATAACTATTTCAAAACATTTAGTGAGAGGAGTGGCACAGTTACATTTTTGCAGATCTCTTTAGTGTCTGGTTCAGTAGAAGACAGCTGCATTTTCCTAGCTGCTTCTACATTTGGTCTATTGCAATATCACCTGTCATGTGGCCTCTGGAAAACTCTGCTGTACGCTCATGAGGGAAGGAGAGTGAGAAAGGCTAGTCATATCTTATATCTTTCATTATATGAAAATAGTTTTGGAGACTCCCCCCAAAAAAGTCTTGGAGACTCTCCAGGGTGTCCTGGACCACACTTTGAGAACCACTTAAAGTGTGAGCTTCAGTATATGGGAGCGTGGGGGGATGGGGTCAGGGAGGGAGGTGCACGAGGAGTGGGGGAAGAGAGACTTCAACAGACAGCTGTTTACAGAGGAGGCAAGACAGATAGACAGATGGGCACACAATGGGTCCAGTGACCCTTTGCTTACCAACAGAGTCGAGACTCACCACCCGCTGTTTCTCTTTCTTTCCCTGTAGGTCTACTCTCCGGTGACCCCAGTACCCACCATGGCCCCCCTCAACTCCTACATGACCCTGAACCCTCTGAGCTCTCCCTACCCCCCGGGGGGGCTCCCTGCCTCCCCACTTCCCACTGGACCCCTGGCGCCCCCGGCGCCCACAGCACCCCTGGGGCCCACCTTCCCAGGCCTGGGTGCCAGCAGTGGTGGTGGCAGCAGCTCAGGGTATGGGGGCCCGGGACCAGGGCTGGTGCATGGGAAGGAGATACCGAAAGGGTACCGGCGGCCCTTGGCACATGCCAAGCCGCCATATTCCTACATCTCGCTCATCACCATGGCCATCCAGCAGGCGCCGGGCAAGATGCTGACCCTGAGCGAGATCTACCAGTGGATCATGGACCTCTTCCCCTACTACCGGGAGAACCAGCAGCGCTGGCAGAACTCCATCCGCCACTCGCTGTCTTTCAACGACTGCTTCGTCAAGGTGGCGCGCTCCCCAGACAAGCCGGGCAAGGGTTCCTACTGGGCCCTGCACCCCAGCTCAGGTAACATGTTTGAGAATGGCTGCTACCTGCGCCGCCAGAAGCGCTTCAAGCTGGAGGAGAAGGTGAAGAAAGGGGGCGGCGGGACCTCTGCCTCCAGGAACAGTGCGGGGTCAGCCTCCTCGACCACCACCCCCGCTGCCACAGTCGCCTCTCCGCCGCAGGCCCAGCCTCCAGCCCCCGAACCTGAGGCCCAGGGTGGGGAAGATGTGGGGACTCTGGACTGTGGCTCACCCCCATCCTCCACACCCTATTTCACTGGCCTGGAGCTCCCGGGGGAGCTGAAGCTGGATGCACCCTACAACTTCAACCACCCTTTCTCCATCAACAACCTGATGTCGGAACAGACACCAGCACCTCCCAAACTGGACGTGGGATTTGGGGGCTACGGGGCGGAGGGTGGGGAGCCCGGGATCTACTACCAGGGCCTCTATTCCCGCTCTCTGCTTAACGCCTCCTAGCAGGGGGGTGGGGACGTGGTGGGTGGGGTATGGCTGTAGCTCACACCATCAGGCTCGTGGGGCCTGATCCTCCTGGGGACACCTTGCTTGTCCTGTCAGTTAACATCTTGGCTGGTCTGTTACTCACTGTGGTGACTGCCATCTCTGTGGGCATCGCATTGACCCACTGGCTGCTGTGATAACTGCCATTGACATCCTGGCGGGCCCGTTGAGTACTGTGAAGACTGCCATGTTGATTGATGTTATTGGTTGATCTATTGGGTATTCTGATGGCCACCGTCTGGGATGACATCTCGGTTGGCCCTTTGGGTGCTGTGATGCACATCCCCTTGGGTGATCCTTTGGATGTGGTGGTGACGCTGGCCCACTGGGTGCTGTGATGGCCACCATCTTTACTGGCTGACATAACCAGTGTACCACTGTGCAGCATGATGGCCACCAACAGCCCCTGTGTTGGCCATGTCATCACTGTCTGGTGTGAGTTGAGTGAGGGATGGAGATGAGGATACTCCTTGGTTTTTTTCTGGAGCCCATCCCCCGCTCCGGTCCAGGAGAAACCAGAAAGGACTGGTTAGGGTGTGGGGAATTTCTACTGAAGTCTGGTTCTTGCCTGGGAAGCGGGATACTGGCTGTGTATGACCATTAAAGGCACCATTTCTGCCTCTTACTGAATGTTTCTTTTCCTTGGCGAGTGGGCCCTTTGAGGCTTGAACACCTGAATTGCTGTCCCCTGTCCCCTCTCCTTCCTGCCCCCAAGAGCTGGCTGCCTCTGGGGGAAGGGCTGGGGGAGGCATCGACCTGACCTTTGGCTCTTTGCTGTCCCTGACCCCAAGGACAGTTTGCTCACAGATAGCAGCCCCTGCAGCAGTGGGGCCAGGGCAGCAGGAGGAGGTGTCTGTGCAGTGACCAAGGCCATCTCCCTACCCCCACTCTCCAGACACATGCCCCTAGCCCCGAGGTTCAGGGAGCCCAGGGGCTGCTTGGTTTTTGGTTAAGCTAGGGAGGAGGAGAACGGACAAACAGGGCGCTAATTGAAGGAGACAGGGTGTGTGCTAGTTTGTTTGCATGCGTGCGCCTGTGCCTCTGTGGGTCATAGGACATCGCTACGGCCATTGAGGTCCCTGTGGTCTGCTGCAGGGTGTTCTCTATTGTTTGTGTCCCTCAACTGTCTGAATTTGTGTGTCTGTTCCTCCCCTGGGTATGTGCTTACTATCGGTGTCTCGGGATATCAGACTGGTGTGCGTGTTTCCTTTATTGTTTTGTGTGTGTGGTTCTCTTATACACCTATCCCTGGGACCCCCTGGGTCTCACTCTGTTGGATGTGTGTTTCTGTATGTCCATTTGTCTACATACTTGCTGCCTTAAAGAGTCTACGTGTGACTACATTGGCGTTGTGGGTCATTTTGTGTTTCATGTGTATGTCTGGGAATCAGCATGTGTTTGTATTTTTTTTTAAAGTATGTCCGTTTTTGTGTATTATGCCTGTCTTTGCTGTGTGCCTGTGACTGCTGTGGCTGTGTGTGAACGTGTGTTGACTGGCCCTGGTGTGTCTGTCTCTTTCACGTGCAGGTGTGTGGGAAAGGAGCTGGGTCCTCCTTCGGGTGCTGGGGGCTTCTGGGAGCCTCTGGGTTTGGGGTTTGGGTGTTTCTATTCCTCCAGGTCTCTGCCTGGGCTCTGAGTCTGATATCTGTGGCTCAGATGTTCCAAGGGATGGCTCTGTGAAACGCAACTGTGTTCCTCACACCCTTCGTTTCACAGAGTGGAAACAGAGACCCAGAATGGGAAGGGACTGGGCCAAGGTCATTCCGCCACGCTGGAGCGGGTGTGATTTCCTTAGTTTGCATTTGTCTTACTTGGTTGTTGGCTCTCTAGCCACTCGTTCATTTAGTCAGTCAGTCATTCAAAGACCAAAGGCTGTCTCTTTATGTTCGCACGCATGTGCGCATGCGTGCGTGCATGTGTGCGTGCGTGTGTGCGTGCGTGTGTGTGTGTGTGTGGTTTGTGTGAGAGACAGAGAGAGGGAGCGGGGGGCGGGGGGGGAGAGATGTTTCTCCCAGTTCCTGTGTGTCCATCTTTCTCTGTTTCTTAGTGTCACCTATGTCCCTACCTCTCTCTCTGTGCCTTTATGTCTGTCCCTTGGTTTATGGGAAAATGCTTGCTCATCATGCCCTGTGCCTCTGTCTCTCGTATTCTCTGCCTTGCTCTCTCTCTCCATCTGCTCCGTGGCTTCGACTCCGTCCTCCCTCTCTCTGGGCCTCTGGATCGCTCCCTCCTTCCCTTGGGGGCTCTGGGTCTTCCTCTCTTGGGGTCCTCCTCCCCCCACTCCTTAGGCTCTCTGGCCTCTCTCCTCCTCCTCCGGTCTCTCTCTCCCAGCTCCCTGAGTTTCCGCCTCTACCTGCCACCTCGCAGGCCAGGCCCTCTATTTCTGTCACCGTGCCAGCCCTGCCGGCTGCGTGTCACCCCCCTCCGCCCCCTGCCGTGCTGGCTCCCAGTCAGCCGTCCCACCAGCCTCGCTGTCCTGGGCAGGCTGGGGAATTCCTCCTGGTTCCTGGAAAAAACAACTGGTGTCGAGAGAAAGGCCCTCAGTCTCCCTGGGTGCCCACCCCCCTCCCTCGGGCCTGGGGGTCTCTCCCAGAGTCATGCCGGCCCGAGGCAGGAAGCCCTGCGGTTTCTGGCTTCTCCCAGGCGGCCTCCGGATCTGGCCCCCGCCCCCCGGCCAACAGCCCAAATATTATTCCGCAGGAGGAGTCGGTGGCAGCGGGAGGAGGCCCAGGCTGAAAGAGGCTTTCAGGGCAGCCAGGCCTGGGGCTTCCTGTCCCCAGGCTCAGGCCTCAGGCCGCCCCAGTGGGGACCTCAGGTGGCCGGAGGGGCGGGTGTTGTTGTAGGGTCCTGGGGGGAGGGTGGGGCCATCCGTCAGGGTGTCTGGTGGCCACCGGCTCGGCTGGCGTGGGCAGGTGTGACCCCTACCCCAGGGACAGCCGGCTGGTGGCCAGCAATGGAAAAGTACAGCAGTCAGACATGGGACGCATGGACAGACATGAGGACGCTAGGGATCAGGGATGGGGGATAGCCATGGGGACACAGAGAAGCCTGGGCTGGGACAGATGGACCTGGGCACGGCTTGTGGGCTTTAGGTGACATAGGCCAAGGGAGGGGCCGTGAGTGGGGAAACAGAGGCCAAGGCAGGGTCCCCCCTGTGGGCAGAAGACATGAGATGAAAATAGTAATAATAATAAATAATAATAACAGCTACTAGGGCTTACCATGTGTCTGGCATTATGTAAGCACCTTACAGAATCGATAGACCCAATCCTTCCCCCCACCCATTTTATTATTGGGGAAACTGAGGCATGATGAAGTGACTTGCCCAAGGTCACACAGGTAGTGAGTGGGGACCTAGGACTTGAACCCAGGCTCAGAGCCAGTGCCCTTAACCAGGATGCTATTCTAGAGCATAGGAGGGGCAACAGCGACACAGCAGGGCCCTGGGGTCCCAAGCCCTCCGTCATGGTCACCGCCACTCACACCCTGCTCCTGGAGGCCGAGGGGGCACCCCAGAAGCCAGCAGCCAGGGAGGTTTATGAGTCTGTGTCAATGTCAAGGTGTTTGCAGGCTTCTGTGTTACTCCATGACTTGTCTGCTCAGTGTGTGAGTGTGTGTTGTGTGTGCCTGTACGTCTCCGTGTCAGTGTCTTCTCACTGGGTTTCTGTAGGTGTTGCAGTGCTGTGTCACTGGGTATACATGTATGTCACTGTTCTATCATTGTCTTCTCTGTGTCTGTCACTGTGTCTTCTGTCCTTGTGTTTTGTTGCTGTGTCTCTAAGCCTAACACTATGTTTGCCCATCCTTGTGTCCTGGTCTCTGTCACTGTGTCTATTACAGTGTGTCTCTGTCACTGGCTTCTGTGTGTCTGTTTATGTCTCAGACACTCTGGGTCTGCCTATATCTGTCCCTGTGTGTCACCGTGTCTCTCCCCCTATGTGTCACCATCTACCCAGGTGTCACCGTGTGTGTTACTCACCACCCAGGCCACAGGTGGGCGTGTCGGGCCCACTGGTGCCCAGAGCTGGGGCCCAGCCCATCCCACCCTCACTCTGCCATGGGCCAGGCTGGGCGCCTGTTTGCAATGACTGCCCCAGGTAAACACCAAGATCCGGAACCCAAGGGCCACCTCCCTCACCTCCACTCCCTGCCCCTTAGCCTGCCCTGGACTGGGCTGGACCAGAGCTGCACAGGCGGTGCCCCTAAACTGGAGACGTGCCCTGACCCTCCCCCACCCACGGTCACCAGCCTTCCCAAGCCCCCAGCCTTGGCCCTGCCTGCCTGCCGGCTTCTCCCTCTCTCTGTCCCTCTCTGGATGTCTGCTGGCCTCTCTGCTTCTTTCTGTCCCTACTTCCTCTCAGCTGGGTTTCCCTGTGGCTCTGCCTTTCTCGGGGGAATGACCCGTGTCTTCCTTCTGTCACTGCCCCTCTACCTCTGACTTTTTCTGTCTTTTCTCAGCGAAGTTTGATTTCTCTGCTTTCCTGATCTGTCTCCATTTGAGCCAGTCTTGGTTTCTAACTCGGCGTCGCAGTTGGCCAGTCTCTTTCTGTTTGTCTCTCGCACTTTGTAAGTTTCCTTCTCGCCCTTCTGTCCCTGTGTCCCTCTCAGCTCGAGCCTCTCAGTCTTGGTCACTATCTCTGTGGGTCTCTGAGCCCCCAAGCCCCACAGGAGCAGACCTCTGCCATATCAGGGTCCTTAGGGAAGGGTGTGGCCCCCAGCCTCCTACCCCAGCCCACTGGGGGTGTGTGTGTGTGTGTGTGTGTGTGTGTGTGTGTGTGTGTGTGTGTGTGTGTGTGTGTGTGTGTGTGTGTGTGTGTGTGTGTGTGTGTGTGTGTGTGTGTGTATTTAAAGGTATCTGTACATATTATTTATATCTGTACCCGGGGGCAGGAGGGGCAGACACTGGGGCCTTTGTGTAGCTGCTGCCCACTGCCTGCCCGCCCGCCACTCCTCTCCCTTCGTCCCTGCCGCCCGCCCGCCCGCCTCTACTCCCCCCTCACAGAAAGGTTCCTGTGAGGCCTGCCAGCTTCCTCTGCCTGAGGTGTGAGTGGGCACGCCACAGGGCAAGGCGGGCAGGAGGGCCCGGGGAATTTTTCCAGCTGCAGGGAAGGTTTCCGGGTGGGGAGGGTTCTGGAAGGAATAGGACTTCTCAGCTGAGCTGCTGTCTGTCTGTCTGTGTCTGCTGTCCCTGGGCGTCCCCGGGTCCTTACCTGGCTTCTCCCTGGGAGTCTGTCCATCCATCTAATGTCGTTCTGACTCTTTGTCGATTTGGGTCTTATCCACTCGTGCACACACTGTCATTGGGCATCTGTGCTAGGCCCTCTGTTGAGCCCTGGACACAGAGGTGAACGGGATGCTGTCCATCCCAGCTGATTCCTTGCTTTTTCTGTCTCATTTGCTTCATCCCTTCCCTCAGTGCTTGAAACCCTCTACTTGTTCCCATTAAAACTAAATCCACAGTCCTTACCATGGCAGACAGGGCCCCCAACGCTCCCTACCCTACTATCCTTCTGACCTCAATCTTATGACTCTCTCTCATGCCATAGCTGCACTGGTCACCTTGCTTCTGGAATGAACCAAGCTGGCTCTCACCTCAGGGCCTTTGCATGTGCTGCTATCTCCCTAGATTGCCCGTGGCTCACTCACTCACCTCCCTTAGTTTTATCTCAGTTTTTTTTTTTATATAAATTTATTTATTTTATTTTTGGCTGCGTTGGGTTTGTTTTTTTTTTATTGCTGCACGTGGGCTTTCTCTAGTTGCAGCGTGCGGGCTTCTCACTGCGGTGGCCTCTCCTGCCGTGGAGCATGGGCTCCAGGCACGCGGGCTCAGCAGTTGTGGCGCACGGGGTCAGTTGCTCCGCGGCATGTGGGATCTTCCCGGACCAGGGCACGAACCCGCGTCCCCCGCATCGGCAGGCGGACTCCCAACCACTGAGCCACCAGGGAAGTCCTCATCTCAGTTTTACGTCCCACTTTTTTTTTTGGTCCGGGCCACGTGGCTCATGGGATCTTAGTTTTCCGACCAGGGATCGAACCCACTCCCCCGGCAGTGAGAGCACGGAGTGCTGACCTCTGGACCGCCAGGGAATTCCCCCACCTCCCTCTTTAAAATACCAGTCTCCATAATTCTCTGTCTCCTTTCCCTGGTTTATTTTTTCTTAGGATTTACCGCCATGGCTGTCACATTTTATGGGTCTGTATCTCCCACCTGAATGTCAGCTCCATGAGAACAGGGGCTGCACTCTGTTCCCTGCTGTATCCACAGCACCTACTGCAGGGCTTGTCACACAGTGGATGCTGAATAAACATTTGTTGAAAGAAAGGAGTCCATTAATTTATCCATCCTTTAAACTTGCCAGTGCGGGGCAATGCTGGGGACACAGTGGTGACTGAGACAGCCTTGGCCCTGCCCTTATGGGGCTCACAGTCCAGTCCCCAGACAATAATGATTTAGAATGCTCAGGGCTGGGATAGGGGAGTGGGACCCCAGAAATGGCACCTGACACAGACTGAGGGTCAAGGAGGGCTTCCTGGAGGAGAGGTCAGCTGAGCTGAGAACTGGAGGGTGAGCCGTGAGCCAGGTCCTGTCATGGGGACCAAGTGACTAAGACAGACCCAGCCCTGCCCTTCTTCACAGAGCTCTGTTCTCCCCCTCGGTCTCATAGAACTTTTGAGTCTGAAGATGTCTTAACTCTCTAGTTCAAACCTGTACCTTTCCCTGATTTCACAGCCTCCCGCCTTCCCTCCCTCTCTCCGCATCTCAGTCTCTCTTCTCTCTCCTTCTGTCTCTATGGTTGGCATTTCCTCAGTGTACCTCAGCCTCTCTTAACCCATCTGGATATTTCTCTAATTTTCCTTCCTGAACATTTGTCTCTGTTTCTATCTCATCTCCCTCATCTCCGAGCGAGCTCCTTTTCTCTCTCTGGGTCTCTGTCTTCTCTCTCTCAGTGAGCTGGTCTCTTTACATCTCCCTCCCC
This sequence comes from Pseudorca crassidens, assembly GCF_039906515.1. Lineage (NCBI taxonomy): Eukaryota > Metazoa > Chordata > Mammalia > Artiodactyla > Delphinidae > Pseudorca > Pseudorca crassidens. Next base: position 10,829,695 of record NC_090315.1, on the reverse strand, counting down.
ACCTCTGTCGTCTCCATCTTTCCCTGGGTCTCTCTCTGTGTCTCTGTCTCTCCTTTCATGAAGCCTCTTCACCTACTCACTGATGCCCCAGATCAATGCAGAACCCCTCCACTCTGGCCCCAGCCTGGCACTGAATGAAGAGGGGCTGATCCAGGCCCCTACACCCACACAGTTCAGGCCGCCTGCTCTGTTAATAGTTAACCCAACCTCTATCTAGAATACACACCAGCCAGGCTGGGGGGTGACTCCCCTGGCCCCTACCCACCCACCAGCTGTTCTTAAAGGACCAGGTGTCCTCCACAGCTCTTTAGCCCCCACTGGGGCACAGCGCCCCCGTGTCTGGAGGCCTCTAGCTCTGAGGATGGGGGAGGGGAGCTACCCAGTACTTGGGTCTGCAGAGCTGGGTCAGGAGAGGCCACAAGGTTGCCCAGGAGGGGTGCCCAGGCACGGAGCTCCATCCAGCGTCTCCCTTGCTCCTGGCTTATCGCCTGGTATATTTAATCAGGGGTGGTTTTCCCAGCCCTGCCCAGAGCCCAGGCTGGCAGTGCCAGGGTGACAGAACACCTGAGACCCGGTGGCTGGGGGAGGGGACTCCTCAGTCCGAGAACTGAGGGTCCTCCAGATGTGGAGGACCAAGCCCTAGAGTCCCTAATATTTGGGAGTTGGGACATGGGGGTCTGCGGGATGTGTGGGAGGGACACCTGGATAACCAAGATGGGTCAGGACGTTAAGGTCTTCCAGATTTAGGTGATATAACATCTGGGTTCCTGAGACCTGGGGCAACCTAGGGTCTCACAGCCGTGTGACAGGGCTGTGCGGTGGCAGGACACACTGTCATTCCCCATCTCTCTGTCCATCCGTTGGCCTTTGCGCCCGGCTTTGCCCCCTTCACGAAATCGCCACCTCAGGGTCGCGGGGGAGGCCGCTGGGGTGCGGGCTGCCTCTTGGGGCCTCCCCCTACCCTTAACCCCTGCTTTGCCGCAGCCGGCTCAGGCCCCGCCCTCTGACGCCAGCGAACAGGAAGTCCTGGTTAATAATCAGCCCGCCGGGACAGGTGCGGGACAAGGCCGCGCACATCAGAGGCGACCGCGGGGGGGGAGGGCCTTTTACCCGGCCAGTCACGGTGTCTTAGGGCGGCCGCCGTTGAGGCTGGTCTCCAGAGATGGGCGCGCAGTTCAGGGCACCACCAGAGGCGAGAAGCAGTCACCTTGTTTCCAGGGAACCTGTTAGTGTACCTCATGAGGTAAATTTCCTCTTTCCTCAGGCAGTCCCTCTAGCAATCTGGCCTAATTCTCTCCGTGCCTAGCAAGAACTCGCGGCCCGTCCCTTCTGGGAAGCCTCCGGATGCCCCTTGACCCTCCCCGTCGGTGGCACTGAGTCCTCCACCTTCGGGGGAGATACAGGGGATGGGCCAGAAGGGAAGGCTAGCTCCCGAGCTTGGCTGTGGCTCCCTCGCAAGAGCCTTAGTTCTGTCATCTGGAAAACGGGCTGATGGCTAGAACGCTTGACTAGTTGGCCAGCATTTATAAAAACAGCCGGGGGGCCCACCTGAGTGAAGGGCGCCACCTGGAGGCTACAAGGCAACGTCCTCTCCCCTGCAGGATCAGTTCGGTGCCAAAGGGGCGCAGCATCTCACGCAACTAAGGGACCAAGAAGGAAAAAACCCATCTTTCGGTTTATTGAAGGAGGGAGAGGGGATAGGGGAGAGGGGCAATAAAATGCTTTTGCTTCGTTTATAAAGAGCGAGATTTCAGGAGGCCCCTTCTCAAGGAGGGGCGGGGACACCTCTCCTCCAACTACAAGCAGCAGCAAAGCCAAGCCAAGGAGGGGAGAGGGAAACCGGAGGGGTCAAGGGACCCCAAACACCCCCTCGGACAGAAGCCACAAGTTTTCTCCCCCCACCCTCAATGCATCTACCCCAGGGGACCCATCTGGGATAAGGAGGGGACCCATCTGGGATAAGGAAGGGGGTATGTACACAGGCGGGGGAGGCACTGGGCTGGGTGGGAATAATTTATCCGCAGCGGCGGTGGGTGGCAAGGGGGGGGGCGGATGGGCAGTAGACTCGTGGCAGTGGTGGCCTAGGGGTCCCGTTCTTTCTTAACCTTGATGTCTCCAGCAAGGATGGTGGCGATCTCGCCTTGCATGAAGGCCCAGGGGACAGAGGAGCCCACTAGCGGGCACTTGTCTCCACTGGGGCAGTACACCTCCCCAGCAGGACCCTGCGCCTTGATGAACTCCCGTGAGCAGGGAAAGCAAAACTTGTGTCCGGGCACTGAGGGGCACTGGACGAAGTGGGTGTCTTCCAGCCGCTCCCGGCACAGGGTACAGCACAGGGGAGCCCCAGGGGTCGCCCCAGTGCCGCTACCACCCCCGCTAACAGCTTCCGCCCCTGCTGTGGGGCTAACTTCTGCCTCACCGTTTCGGGCCACCAGACGATGCTGGGCTGGAGGCTGGGCCGCAGAGGAGGCTGCGGGGCTGGCGCCCCCTGTGCGCACAGGGCCCCCACCCCCTGCAGGGTCCTTGGGGGAGTGGCCAAGGGCCTCGGCCACGTTCTTCAGGGCGGCGATTGGCGAGGGCACAGCAGGGGTATCAGCGGAGAACGGGCCACCGGGTGCCACCCAGTGCCGCTGCTGCTGCTCCTCGGTGGTCATCTTCCCAGATGCCTCGCCCTCGGGCTCAGGGGACGCCTTGCGACGGCGCGGCGTGGGGGCCAGATTCCGGGATGGGGCTCGTGGGGGTGGGCCACAAAGAGCTGCAGGGGCTGGCTCTGGATACTGCTGGGGCAGGGCCTCGGCGGGAGCTGGCTCGCGGAAGGTGCGGACACCGTCGGTTAGCAGCTCCCCCAGCTGGCGCCACTCCCCTGAGCCGTGTCGGCGTTCATACTCGAGGTACTTGAAGCCTGATGAGGCCAGTGCCTTGCCCGGCTCCCGCAGAGCATCATGAAACATCTGGCGAGCCACGGCCAGGACTCCAGCATACACGTTGCCAGAACCACAGGGGTATTCGGTGAAGAGCTTCAGCTCGAACTCGTAGCCTGGCGGGCGGGCAGTAGCATCGAAGGCGAACACCCGTCCCACCAGCCCGTGATCCTTCTTGAAGCGGACATTGAAAGGGGCGCAGGCAGACAGCGCCAGCAGCTGTTCCCGCACGGCTTTGGGGCGCCCATGCCATTCCTCTGCCCGGCCCCTCATGGCCTCGTTCAGTTCTGCCAGACAGTCCGCATTCCTCTGCTGCTTCTCCTTCTCGAAATCGGAGCCGAAGGCTGGACGGGCAGGACTCAAGCCGGGTGCCAGCGTCAGACCTCGGCTTCCCAGGCCAGACACCGCAGCTGCCAGCAGCCCGGGGGGCACCAAGCCGGGCATGGAGCCAAGCAGGGCCCTTCGCGCCCCCTCCGCCACAGCTTCCTCGCGGCCCAGTCCATTGGCCAGGCGGGACCCCAGGGTGTACTCCAGGGCGGGCGAGGGCAAGGGGAGGCGGCCCGACGATGTGGCCCTGTCATAGCGGTCCTGGCCTGAGACAGCGCCGCCTGTCCCCGACGGCTGGGGCTGGGCCTGTGGAGGCGGCAACTGAGGCCCCTGTGCAGCGGCGGCTGCCAGGTCCTTAGTGGTCGGGTGCTTGAGGGCCGGGGGCCCTGGCGAGCGGCCCTCGGGGAGCACGTGGCTTCGCTTGAGCTGCCGGGCGGCATCGATGAGCAGCTCGATGCGATCCGCGCCCTCGAAGTTCACGCAGCCGCGGCACACGGCCTCACTGAAGTCCCACACCATGGCCCACGGCATCTTGGGCAGGTCGCACAGGTAGCACCACTGGCGGCGGGAAGCCTGCACGGACGCCATAGCCCCCGCACGCGCGCCTCCGAGCCCCCGCGTTCCACCCGCCGCCGACGTTCGATCCGCGCCGCCAACGTTCGATTCGTGTCCCCGGGACCGCGCGAGCCACGGTCGGGCCTCTGGCTCGGCCTCCCCGCGGATCCAGGCCCGGCCCCCCTTCCCCGCCCCCTGGGCCCTAAGCCTTTTTCCTCACTCCCGCCTCCTCAAAGGCAAGCAGAGGCACGTCGGCGCTCCCGCCGGGTCCGACCTCCGGGGCGCGGCGCACAGCTCTGGCCCCGCGATAGGCCGCGGGCGCCGCCGCCTCGGGCTCCCGCCGCTCCCGCCACTGCCGCTGCAACTGCCGCCGCCGCCGCCGCCGCCTCCTCCACCTCCTTCTGCCCCAGAGGCCGCTACGCAGGGAAAGTTACATAACGCGCCGGCAAAGCCTTCTGGGAAACGTAGTCCCTCCGGGGCCGTTTCTTAAAGGGGACCGCCGGCTGCCGGAGGGTAGGGACTCACAGCCTCTCCGCTGCGCAACCTTTACCCCTCCTCGCCGGGGGGGCAGGGAGTTTGACTGGCTCCAAGCAGCTCGAGCAAAAGGGTTGGGGACGGGGATGTGATACGAATGGTGAGAGCCACCACGTATTCAGAAAGTGTAGCGGGCGGACTGGCTTCCGGACGGCCAGTCTCTGCTCCGACTTGCTTTGCAGCTTTAGACAAGTCTTGCCTTCTCTGAGGCTCAGTTCCCCGCCCTTCAAAGGTGGGCCAATGACCGGTTACGAAGGCAGCAGCTCCTGGGGCGGGGCGGAGGGGCCTTAATTGGACGTTTTCGGGGGTGGGGGGAAGGGAAGCTGTCAATTTAGTGTTGGGCAGGACCGTCCACTTGGCACTTCGTCTTGCCCAGGATCTTGGATATAAGCCTCTGACTGGGGCCAACAAAAGCCGGAGAAAGGAGAGGACTGACGGTCTCAGCCTCAGTTGCTTTATCTGTTAAAAGGAGTGGTCGAGCGCCCCTCTCTTCCAGCTCTGCGGGCGCGCTCTGGTCTCCAAGGGGTTACACTGTCAGTTTCTCCGCCCCCCCACCCCAACTTCACTACAATTCCCAAAATGCTCTACGGGGCGAACAAACTGACGCACTTCCGCTGTCTAGGAGGTTGGGGGAGGCCTTCCCGATTCCCGCTGGCTGTCCATAAGCCCCCCCGCCTCAATTTCGGGGGGATCTTTTCGATCACCGGGTGAGAGGGTCCTTACACCCTCTAGGGCTCATCAATTTGGGGGGCGGAAAGGAGGCCAGAGATGGCAACATAGTTTCTGGGGAGAGCGAGAGCCAGACCACCTTTCTCCAACCTTGGGTGCTTACTACCTGATAGGCCCAAGCAGGCTTTGGCGACCCCCATGTTTTTTTCTTCCTGGCGATGGAACACTGCAGGGCAGGCTTGGAGAGGGGGCATGTGGAGGAGAGACAGGTCTCCAGCTTCTAACCCACATCAGCCTCTTCCTCTCTCTAGGCCTGGGTCTGTGTTAAGCGCTCAAAAATATTTGAATGACTTGCCAGGGTTGCATTCATTAGTAGTTTTCAAACTAATCAGGGAATGCCTGCCGCCACTCTCCCTCATCCCGCTGCAACCATAGCAGGTCTGATTTTATGTTACCCAAATTTCAGACTCAGCTTCACCATTTTGTTTACCACCTGTATTATTAACATTTTTCTTGAAGTTGACTCCTGTGAATCAAACACTATTTACTTTTGCCTCATCCTAAGCAGTATTATGTGCATGATCATGGGTTTTATGTACTAGGTACATTTTTACAAAATAAAACTACATACACATATAACCATAGAACAGTTAAAAAGGCCATCCACATATCGCCTAAAATTGTCTTTGGGCCATTCTTTAGTAAACAGTAGTTGGAGTCAGGAGTTCTGGCCGGAGGCTGGCTTCAGGTGGACTGGATTGGCCCCTGACAAATTTAGGGCAAGTCCCTAAACTTCTCAGGAAAAAATGGAGACCCCCTAAAATCGGCTTTTCATTGGGTACCTTCAGGTTAAAATGCAAACATGCAAATAAATTCTTAGCATGGCACCTGGCCCAGAAAAGGAGCACCATAAATGAAAGTTGTTTTTAAGCTCCCATTACTTAAAAGATTCAACCTTTCTTCTGTGTTGGGCAATGCTGAGGACACAGCAGTGACTAAGATAGGCTCAGGCCTTGCCCTGACAAGGCTCATCCAGGTGATGGAGGGTCATTCAATTTAAATTTACTCAAATGATTACTTAACTGCCTTTCTTTCACAACTGCTGGGGGAAAGGGGGGGTGGTGGTCAGGAAAGGCTTTCCTGAGGAGGTGGTATTTGAGCTGTGACCTGAAGGATGAAGAGAATGTAGTTGTAGGCAGCAAAGATACCTAAATCTTTATGCCCGTATTACAGATGAGGACAGTGGGGCCCATAGTTACACAGCTGGCCAGGGCAGCACCAGGGGTTGAGCCAGGTCTGAGTCCAGGGTGATGGCTATTAGCTACTTTGCTACCAGGCTCTGCAGCCAGTTTGGGAGTAAAAAAGAGAACCAGCTCCTCCCTTCATGAAACTATACGGGAAGCAGGCTTTAAATAGATAAGGGCATGTGTTCACTTAGTGACCACAGGATGCTGAGAGGGGATCTAAGAAGCAGACCCACCCTAGCCTGGGGGAAGGAATCCAGGATGTCCTCCCGGAGATGACATTTAGGGTGGTATCCGAAAGATGAAAAAGTAGGAATAAGATTTGAACACAGGACTTGATGGCTTTAAGGAAAAAAAAAAAAGTCTGGAAAACCACCAGCCTCTAAAACTTCAAGGGGGTGTCACCTGCCCATGGAGGGATGAGGCAGGTGTAGGCGTTGGAACTTCAGGCCTGTCTCAGACAGAGCCCCAAGTAATTATATTAAAAATAAGTTTATTGATATCTTGTCACCACTGGGGAGCACAGAGGGGGTTGAGCTCTGGAGGTCAGAGACCAACGGGAGGCAGAAGGCTCAACCTACACCAGTGAGAACTCCACCCGCCCCTAGGGTACAGACTGCAATAGCCTCTGCATCCATTTTCTGACTTGTCTTGAAACTCCCACCCGCTCCAAAGTCTGGGTAGGGGAAGTGGGTCAGTTGTCTTCAAGTCAAGGCCAGGAGTTCTGTTAGGGGAGGGGGATGTGCAGGTTCCCTCCGCAACCCACGAAGGGCAATAATAAATAACGTAAAATCCATGGCTTAGAAGTCAGGGTTAAGGAAAGCAGCCAGGCAGACAGCGCTGTACTGATAAGGGCTGGGGGGCCCATCAAGGAGGCCCCCCAGAATCAGGCACTAACTAGTACAGGGAGTGGGGTGCCCGTGCCCCGCAGCAGGGAGCCCGGGTGCAGCTGGGATGGGGAAAGTGCATTGCCCTCCTCCACTGGGCTAAGCTGGGGGGAGGAGGTGCAGGCAGAAGGTGCGCAGACAAGCTTGAACCCCACGGCAGATGTCACGGAGATTTCCACCGCCCCCGCCTCTTCCGTGTAGGGAAACTTTTCCTTCTTTTGTGTGGTGGGGAGTCATGGGGAGGGAGTGGGGCGGGCGGCGGCCGGGGGGCCCCCTCCTCGCTCCTAGGGGCAATGATCACCCCCCTGGCTGCCACCACAGCCCCGTCCACGACTGCAGCCACCACGGACACAGGCTCTGGGGTGACCTCCACCTTGGGGGAGGGGGGGGACAAGACAGGCCTGGGCGGTGGAGGTGGGGGCGGGGGCAGTGGGTCAGCGGGGGTTCCGGGCAGAAGGGGCAGCAGGGCGCTGAGGGCCTCGCTCAGTTGGGCTAGTCCCTGGCGAAGGGTGCCGGCCAGCTCCCGGATGGCGTTGGCAGTCTCCTGCTGGGCCCGCAGGAAGTCCAGGGAGGGGTCTGGGGCCGAGGGTGGAGGCAGTGGAGGGGAGGGGGAGCTGGAAGGCGAGGGTGCCACTTGGACCTGCTGCGGTGGCTCGGGGGGTGGTGGCAGCGGAGGGGCTGGGGGGGGTGGAGACAAGGCCAGGCGGGGCAGCTGGATGGTCTGCAGGGCCGGAGGGGGCGGGGACTCACGCTCCTTGGGTGCCGGGCAGCCCCCTTCCTGAGGATTGCAGGAGGGTCTGGCCCAAGGCTCCGGGCTGCTCGAGCCCCCCTTGCTGTGGGCTGGTGTATCTGTGGAGAGAGAGATGTAGGTAAGATGTGGGGGACCCCTAACGCTGTCATGATTTCCCTTTCCCACCTCCCACCCACCCTGGACCCAAAGGCATCCTTTTCAAACCTAAGTCAGGTCATGCCTTGGAGCAGAAGCCCCATGACCCAGGGGAGAGAGACAAAATATTTAACAATAATCTGGTGGCCGATACCAGCCTTCATGGAACAGGGTCCTGGAGGTCCCCTGCCGAGCCAAGCAGCTCTTATCTCATTCAGTGTAAATGCCAACATGCTAGAAGGCTCTGAACCATCCACACCCGCCCCCCCGCCCCCCCTCAGGCAGCACTGCTGGATCCTGGGGAGGCCCCACGGGAGGAGGGCCTGGAGAAGAGGTTGGGTGGCTGGAGTAGGAGAAGGGGGAACTTCTGGAGGCGGGGAGTAGGGGGCTCTCTCCAGTCAGGAGGGCAGGATTTCAGTCTCAACTCTGGTCTGTGTCAGTTTAACCCCAAGCCTGCGGGGCTTCCTCCGCCCCCTCTCACCTGGGATCTCATTCGTGCTCACGGACTTGAAGAGTCCGCGAGCAGAGGCGCCCAGGTTTCCGGGCCCAGCCTGAAGCTCTCCCTCTGGCTGTGTACTCGGCATATCCCCTCCAGTAATCCCGTCCTATAATGCCTCCAACCCCCTTGCCTGGAGCTGAGCTCCTGGCCCTCCTGCTCCTCCCTCAGCCACCCCATCTCAGATGCTGGCAGCTCCATCCTTCTAGCTGCTCGGGACAAAAACGCACTCTTCTCTCCCAAGACACCACTCGTGTACAAATACCGTTGGCTCTGCCTTCAAACTAACCCAACATCTGTCCTCCTCCACGGCCCCCACCCTGGTCCAACCACCACCATCTCCCAACCTGGACTATTCACTGGGCTCCCAGCCCACACCCCCGCCCCTTAGAGTCTGTTCTCCACCAGCAGCCTCAGGGGTCCAACTAAAATACACCACAGTTATGCGCTACAGGAAAGCAGCTACTCACAAAGGACCACATGTCATATGATCCATTTACATGCAATGTCCAAAACAGGCAAATCTTACAGAGACAGAAAGTAGATTAGTGGTTGCCTAGGGCTGGGCAGAGATGGGAGAACGAGGCGGGGGGTTGATGGCTAAGAGGTACAGGGTTTCTTTCCGGAGTGATGAAAATGTTCTAAAATTGATTGTAGTGATGGTTGTGCAGCTCTATGAATACACTAAATGCCACTGAATTGTATGCTTTAAATGGGCAGGTTGTATGGTATGAGAATTCTACCTTAATAAAGATGTTAAAAAAATACAAGTGAGATGTCTTTCTCTGCTCAAAAGCCTCCTGTGGCTACTATCTCACCCACAGTAAAAGCAAAGTTTTCAAGGTCCCCACGATGTGCCTCCATTGCCTCCCTAACCTCGTCTCCCACTCCTTCTCTCACTCTCTTTCGTTCACTTGACTGCAGCCAAACTGGCCTCCCTGCAGGGGCTCATACACTTTTTTTTTTTTTAATTTTGGCCATGCCGGGCGGCATGTGGGATCTTAGTTCCCCGATCAGGGATCAAACCCGAGCACCCTGCGTTGGAAGCACAGAGTCTTAACCACTGGACCACCAGGGAAGTCCTGGGTCCTCATACACTTTAGGCCCGCTCCTGCCTCAGGGCCTTTGCACTTTCTGTTCCTTCAGCCTGGAAAGATCTTTCCCCAGACACCTGCTTGGCTCCCTCCCTCACCTCCTCCAGCATCTGCTCAAACATGGCCTCCTTGGAGAGACCTTCCTTGACCCTCCATCTGAAGCAGCTCTGTCCTTTTCTCTCTCCTAGCCCTACCTGATTTCTTTTATAGCACTTATCTCCACCTGGCATGGGATCGCTCTGTGTTTGTGGTCTGTCTCCTCCTCCTTATGTCAGCTCCATCAGGCAGGGCTTTGTTTTTGTTCACTGCTGTTTACCCAGCGCCTAGAACAATGTCCAGCACAAAATTTTGTCTTTAATGAGAAAAGAACTGTGGCTTCCTGGGAGTCAGTACTGATTGGGCACCAGGCCCCAGGTCCTGGCAACAACCCTCCCGCAGCTCCGCAGCACCCACAGGAGACAGTCCAGGCCTCTCTCTAGGGCTACAAGGCCTCAGCTTTTGCCCCTTTCTATTCTTCTTCCTTGCCTCAGTGCACATCTTGTTCCCTCTACCAGGATCACTATCCCCCCACACCCCCAGGCTCGAAGGCTGGGGCTCCAGACTCTTTGGGCTGGCCGGCCTGGGCAAGTAAGAGAGGCTGGCAGAGAGACAATAACCAGAGCTAACGGTGGTTGGACACTTTCCTGGCCGACCCTGGGCGCAGTGGCTAAGTTCTCCTATGTTATTTCACCCAGTCCTCCGAGCCAGTCTTTGGGGTACGTGCTATCAGTATTAGCCCATTTTACAGATGAGGTGACTTGAGGCCCAAAGAGGTGTCACAGAGCTGGTGAATGGGAGAAGAGGACTTTGAACCAGGCAGGTTCTGGAGCCTATGCTTTTAACCATTCCTTGGGCTGGGGCTGTGGGCTTGATGGTGGGGTGGCGAGTCTTCTTCATAAAGGGCATGAAAATTCCAGCCACCTGGAAAAATATATGACTTTTCTAGTCTACCGAGTAAAAAGAACAGAAAAGGGGCCCAGCCTTCATGCCCACAGGGCTCACAGGCGTCATGTAAGGACCACCGTGAGAGTTAAAATCATAGTTATTCGCAACCTTTGGGCCTCAGTTTCCCCACCTGTAAATGGATGTGTGTGAACATAGGACCAAGTAACCCTGTAAAGGAATATCTCCCTGAGGGCCGTTACAGGCATTAAGTGAATTACCATGGGCCAGGGCATAGGCCAGTACCTGGCATATAATAAGGTCTCAATGTGGTTGTTACTGTTCTTTCATTCAAATATTAGGTCACAAGATAAATGGTTCTTATCTCTCCTTCCAGTGTCAACAAAGATGCCTCAGGCTGCCCCAGGCCCTGTTCCTGTCCTTCAATCAGAGCAGTTCCTCTTTTAAGAGTTTTACACAGTGGGTAATCTCTGTGTGAGATTCTAATCAAGGACAATTTAAGCACATACCTGCCTCAGGGTCTTTGCACCTGCTGTTTCCTCCAGCTGCAGTACTCTTCCCCCAGATATCTATTTGGCTCAGTCTCTCTATTCAGGTCCTCTGCTCAAATTTCCCCTCTCTACAGAGGCCCCCTTTCCATCACTCACTATCCTCTTAACATGCTTTGTTTTACTTCTTTTAGTTCTTATCACCTCTTTGTATAATCTGCTTTGGGGGATTACTTGTTTGTCGTCTGTCTCCCGTAACTAGAATGTCAGCTCCATAAGGGATGGAAAATTCTTTCTTCAGAGTATTCCCAGCACCTACCACGGTGTCTGCCTCAGAATACGCGCTCAATAAATATCTGTTGAATGAATGAATAAGGGGTTGTACAGCTTCTGAAGTAATAAGTTTGCCATCTCCACGCTGGTTCAATGGGGCCATTTCACAGGTAGAAACACTGAGGTTTGATTCGTATTGAGTACAAGGGTCCCGAGTGATTGTGTCTTTCTCTGGCTTAAGACACTTTCATGCCTCCCAAATGCCCTCAAGATAAAATCCAAAGTCCTGACCTTTATTTTAAACCACATGTGATCCAACTCTGGCACACCCATTAACTCGTAGTCAATATTAACTTTATATATATGTAAACTACTTACATATTTACATATATATGTATGCATATATATGGTATATATCAGGCCATCTAGCCAGTGGTTAAGTGCATGCACGGTGAGTTGGACACAACCTATATTCAAGTTCCAACCCTTCTACTTACTTACTTGCTGTGTGACCTTGGGTGGGTGAATGAACCTCTCAGAAATTCCATGATCCTGAGCTGCCTTGTTGGATCATGTGCCCCCGCTTTCTCTAAACCCTTGTATGGCTCCCCATAGTACTTAGAATAAAATTGAACTCCTTATCTCAGCCTAAAGGTCCTGCAAGGTTTGGCTTTTGCTGACCTCTCTGATCTCATCTCAAAACATGTCCTTTCTTTAATCTTTCCACTCTCCCTTCCTCCCCTCCCCTAACTGGGCAGCATCTCTCAGTTTCCTAAACTGGCCAAGCTTTCTTGTCTCCAAGCCACTGTACATGCTGTTCTCCAGGAACACTTTCCCGTCTCTTCTTCATCCTCACTCTTTGCATCTCGGCTCTGATGGCTCCTTCTCCAGGAAGCCCTCCTTGAATTCCCAGTCTGAATCAGATGTCCCCTAGGGACTCTCATAGCCCAGCCCTGCCTGCTTTGAGTCATCACTGTCTATACATGGGTCTGTCTCCCCCAGTGGACTGTGAGCCCCAGAAGGACAGGCCTGAGGATGTCTCAGTCACATCTCTGTCCCCAACACTGTCCAGCTCGGGGCAGTTGACTGGGGAATAGCTGTGGAAGAAATAATCATCCAGAGTTAGGGCTGAGTGGGGAGTTTTGTACTCCACTCTCCCCACCTCCTCTACTCAGGGCATGACCTTGGGAAAATTTCCAAACCTCCCTGAGTCTTTGATTTATAAAATGGTGAAACAGTTCGTGCTTCACAGCACTGGTAATTATATCAATAGCTAGCAAGGAAGTAATGTACCAAGCAAATTACACATATTAACTCATTTAATCTTCCCAGCAACCTCTGAGGCGGGGACCATTTTTTATCCCCATTTTACGGATGTAGAAACTGATGTGCAATAACTTATCCCAAATGACACAGTTGAGTGGCAAAGTTGTAACTGGAGCCCAGACTATCTGCCTTCAGAGTCACTCCCCCTACACTACAGTTTAATGAAATCATGGGTGAGCTGATGATCCCATGTGTGGACTCTGGAGCCAAGCCTCCTAGGTCTGGGTTCCATTCCCGACTCCGACCATTACCACACTTTTCTGAGCCTCAGTCTCCACAGGTGTAAAATGGGGATTATAACAGTACCCCCCTTCCCACAGCTATAGGGAGCATCTGATGAACCATATAAAGGGCTTGGAACAGCGCCAGGCACAAAGTAAAATTTCTGTTTGCTTTTGCTGAGGTGATGCTGAAGGAACTCACCTGCCCGTCGGTCCTCCTTGCGGTCCTCAGACAACACACAGCGTTGGGCGCAGGCGCTTGGGGCCGGTGGCTGTGAAGAGGCGGCCGCGGAGGGCTGCTCTGCCCCTGCACCAGCTCCTGGCCCCGCCACACCCGGCCCCAGGATGGCAAAAATGGTCTCCTCCTCGGCGGAGAAGGCGTCCTCGGCGGCAGGCCCGGTGCCCTGTGTGGAGTGCGGCACGCGAGCCAGCTTCTCCTTGGTGCGGCGCTTGAAGTCGTTCCAGCGCTTCTGCACCTCCTGGCCAGTGCGCTTCCAGCTGGTGATGCCGTTGATCTTGGCGGCAATGCCGTCCCACACACGCCGCCGCTCGGCCACGCTCACCCGACGGCTCTGAGCGCCGTAGAGCTGCGGGTAGTGGGCGCGCACCTCACGGATCAGGATCTGGTTCTCTTCGAACGAGAAACGCGGCTTGCGCAGCCGGGTGGTCTCTTCCGCTTCGCCCGCCGCCGCCGAGGCCATGGCGCCCCCCGACGCCGCCGTCCGGCCGCCTGGCGCATGGGGGGCGCCGGCGCTGCGGGCACAGGGCGCACGGCGCTGGCAGGGGTTCAGCGGCCCCGCGCCGTCCGCCCCACCCCGGCCGCCCCGATACCGTCTCCTATGTCCCCGGGGATAGGGGTGGGGGCGAAGGGCGGACGGAGGCGACGGGCAGCGGGGGTCCGTCAGAGTGCCTAATAATAGATGACACCGGCTGAGCGCTCATCTTGTGCCTGGCGCGGCGCAAAGTGCCAGGCCATGGAGTTGATGTTAATTGGGTATGGGTATGGAGGAGTGGAGGGAAATGAGGAAAAGGGGAAGGAAGAGGGGGTGTCTGCGGGAGTTAGAGGAGAATTGGGGGCATAGGAGGATAGGAAATGGAAGGAGAATGGGGGTATCTCGGGGGTCAAAGAAGCACGAGGGTGATGGGGATAAGGAGATGCTGAAGAGGAGATGCAGCAGGGAGGGGGGGATCTGGAGCAGAGGAGCGCTCTGGGGGTTCCAGGGCAATGGGACGTCTGTAAGACCAATAAGAGAAGTGGTCCTTAGAGGAGCAGTCCAGAAATAATCGTGAACTGGGGGCTCCTAGGACAGTGGAGAAACTGGGAGAATAAAATATTAGGCATTAGGGTCTGCGGGGATTGTGGGGGCTTTGGGGATTGCCACGAATCAAGGGGAGCCCTGAGGGTTATGAGGGTCCGGGATTAGGAGGGGCCAACTGGGGCTACGGGAGACTCTGGGAAGAGTGAGGGTCGCGGAGGGTGGGGACCGAGTTGGGCCGCGGGTCACTCACCGGCGCCGCCGCAGCCCCCGCCTGCCCGTCGGTCAAGACTCGGGCTTCTGCGGCCTCTTCCCTCCCCCTGCCGGCTTTCTCCCTCCCCTTCTGGGCCCCGCCCCCGGCCGCCCCGCGAGCCAAGGCGCAGGCGCACCTAGCGCCAGACGGTCCCCCAACGCCCGAACCTCTTGGGTTTCACTCCTCCCGCCAGAGCGCAAGCGCAGAATTGCCCTCCACCGGCCTCCGTAAGCGGGCCGCAGATGCGCAGGCGCAAGGTTAGCGCAGCGCTCTTTCCCCTAGCTCTCTGATGCCACAAGAACGCACGCTCAAAACCCTCGGACGCATGCGCGCCTTTCTCTCCCCGCTAGCTTTGGTACTCGGACTCCGTCTCTGCGCAGGCGTAGCAATCCTTGGAGGATGAGGGAGAGACCTTGGAGAGTGATGGGACCGAATGGTTTCCTAGCCTTTCGGACCGTCTTCCAGCCCACCCAGCCCTCTAACTATGCCTGTGTCTCTTAGAGGACAGGGAGGGAGACGGTGCTGGAGGGAAGCGGTTCGTTTCCATGACAACTGCGTGGGTGGGGTGGGGAGCGTAACAAAACTGGCTTTGCAGCCCCTTATACCCGCCCCTGCGCGGGGCTGCTCGGGATCTGCTAACTACTACCCGTAGGGGCGGGGCACCCTGGGGATATTCGGCTCCAGGCGGGTGCAGTAACCATAGCAACTCATCTACCTTCCAACCCTACCTGGTGGGACCCGTGTCCACACACGTCACGGCTGGCACGCAGGGAGGGAGATAAGAGGGAGAGCTTCTTGGCTGGTAAGGGGTGATCCTAGCACAGGCATGACTTTAAGCAAATGCATGGAGGCAGGAATGAACCTAGAACACGGGTTCTAGCTGGAAGGTAGGATGATGGAGTTAAGTCTACACTGAGAAATTTGTAGCTTAGCATCCTGCTGGAGTTCTCAAGGTCATTCCACAAACAGTGCTTCATTCATCATTCAAACAAATATTTATTGAGCACCTATTCAATTCTAGGTGCGGTGAATATAGAAGACAAAAATCTGTACGCTCATGGAGCTCACTTTGTAGTTGGGAGAGTGAAACATTTAGCAAAATTAATAAGATATATAAGCGAAAAGGTGATAAGTACCATGAAATAAATGGAAGTAGGCAAAAGGGTTGGGGAGTATGGGGGGTGTGTGTGTGTGTGTGTAATTTTATTATTATTTTTTAAAGTAAATTTATTCATTTTTGGCTGCGTTGGGTCTTCGTTGCTGCATGTGGGCTTTCTCTAGTTGTGGTGAGCAGGGGCTACTCTTTATTGAGGTGCACGGGTTTCTCACTGCAGTGGCTTCTCTTGTTGCGGAGCGTGGGCTCTAGGTGCACGGGCTCTAGGTACGCAGGCTCAGTAGTTGTGGCACACGGGCTTAGTTGCTCCGCAGCATGTGGGATCTTCCTGGGACCAGGGCTCAAACCCATGTCCCCTGCGTTGGCAGGCGGATTCTTCACTGCTGCGCCACCAGGGAAGTCCCTGACTCTGGTGTTAACCGTAGCAGAAACTGAGTTTAGGGAGCGAGAGTGGAATCTGGGGCCCAGTGAGGAGGTGACTACAGGGGCTCAGGTGAGAGGTCGTGGTGGTGGCTTCAACTAGGGTGGTAGCTGCTGAGGTGAGGTGAAGTGGAATTGGGTAGAGGAAGTGAGAGAAAGAGGAGTTGAAGATCACTCCAGTGACTTTGGCCTGAGTAACGGAAGAATGGAGCTGCCAGAAGCAAAGGCGGGCAAAGGGCTGTAAGAGGATCAGGAGTGCAGGTTTGCCCAAGTACAAAGGTGAGGTAGGCAGTTGGATATTTGAGTCTGGGCTTCAGGGGAGAGGTTTCAGTTTTTTATTTTTTTATTTTTTATTTTTTTGTGGCACGCGGGCCTCTCACTGTTGTGGCCTCTCCCGCTGCAGAGCATAGGCTCCGGACGCGCAGGCTCAGCGGCCATGGCTCACGGGCCCAGCTGCTCCGCGGCATGTGGGATCTTCCCGGACTGGGGCACGAACTCGTGTCCCCCTGCATTAGCTGGCAGACTCTCAACCACTGCGCCACCAGGGAAGCCCGAGGTTCCAGTCTTAAGATATGAATTTAGTAATTATCAGTGAATAATGACATTTAAGACTGGGAGAGATTGGCAGGGGAGCAAGTTTAGATAGAAAAGAAGTGGATTTCCCTGGTGGTGCAGTGGTTAAGAATCCGCCTGCCAATACAGAGGACACGGGTTCGAGCCCTGGTCCGGGAAGATCCCACATGCTGCGGAGCAACTAAGCCCATGCGCCACAACTACTGAGCCTGCGCTCTAGAGCCCACGAGCCACAACTGCTGAAGCCCACGCGCCTAGAGCCTGTGCTCCGCAGCAAGAGAAGCCACCACAGTGAGAAGCCCGCGCACCGCAACGAGGAGTAGCCCCCTCTCGCCGCGACTAGAGAAAGCCCCCGTGCAGCAACGAAGACCCAAAGCAGCAAAAAGCAGTATTGTAACAAATTCAATAAAGACTTTAACCATTGTCCACATTAAAAAAAAAAAAAGTCCCATGGCCTTGAGGCTAGACACTCCGATGTAGAGGGCTGGGATCCTCCAAGGAGACTGAGGAGGCACAGTCAGAGAGTGAAAGGAGAACCAGCGCTGTCTGCTGTGCTGGAGGCCAAGTGAGAAGTGCAAATCCAGGAGGAGGGAAGGGTTAATGATGCCAAACGCTGCCTAGAAGTCAAGTCCAATGAGGACTGAGACCTGATCACTGGGGCTAGTGATAAGGAATTCATCAGTAATCCTGGAAGGGGCAATTTTGGTGGTGTGGTGGGGGCAGTAGCTTGATTGGGTAGGTTCAGGAGAGCCTTTAGGGATTGCCAGTGTAGATGATCCTTTCTAGCACAGAAATGGGGTGGTATCTCTCCACGGGATCTCCAGAGGTTTATTTCAGATGGGAGATGTCACAGTATGTTTGTGTGTCCAAAGGGATGATCCAGAAGGGGGGAGATTGGTGCTGCGGAGGAGAGAGGGGAGAATTGCTGGAGCCATGTCCTGAGTGGGCACGGTGGGTGGGACTCAAGGCACAAGAAGGGGGTGCTCTAAGGGGCATGGGCTGTTCAGCCACAGTAAACGGGGAGGGCATGGAGGCAGGCAGGTGGTGATGTAGTGTCAGGAGCATGTGGATGTTGTCTCCTGGTTCCTTCTGTTGTCTCAGTAGAGTCGGAAGCAAGGTCAGGGTGAGAAGGACGTGCTGAGGATAGGGGAGAGAGAGGAGAAAGCATGAAACAGTGAAAGAATGGCCAGGGAATTGTAGACAAACAGAGCCAATCACTTGAGGTAATTGGATATAAAAGAGTGATGAGTCCCGCTGATGGTGTGTTTTTCTCTGTTCATATTTTTCTGAGTGGGAGCAGGTGCAGAGTGGGTGGCAAGCTGACTTCCACCAGGGCTGGGTTTAGATGATCTCCCACCATGTGCTCCATGAAGGGTCAGGGTCCAGGAAGCAGAGGCAGCCCATGCCGGGCCTTATGGGCAAGTTAAGGAGCTTGAATGAGTGAGGATGGGCAGGGTGTGATGTGTGCTTTAGAAAGAACCCCCGCTGTTGTGTGGAGGGTGGATGGGAGGGGGAAAGACTGTGAGCCAGAGTCAAGGGAGAAGTCAGGGGTGGACCAAGGGCAGGGTGGGAGAGACTGGACCAGGGCAGGGATGGTGGGAAGGGTGCAAATGAATTGGAAGACATTTGAGAGGCAGGATGTACAGAGTGCAGTGACAGAGTGTACAGAGTGCAGTCAGGTTGTGGAGGGAAAGGGAGGTGACACCCAGTTCTCCAGCTCAGGTCCCGCTTGGGGAGATGGGGTCAGTTAGGACATGGTGAGTGTAAGGTTCTCAGTGGGTGTTATGGGTTGAACTGTGTCCCCAAGTCCCCCAAAATAATGTTGAAGTCCTAACCCCTACTACTTCAGAACGTGACCTTCTTTGGAAATAGGGTCATTGCAGATGTAATTACTTAAGAGGAGGTCATACTGGAGTAGGGTAGGTCCTTCAGCTGACATGACTGGTGTCCTTATAAGAAGAGGAGAGAGACACACAGAGGGAAGACGACAGCTCTGTGAAGACAGAGGCAGAGATGGGAATGATGGTGCCACAAGCCAAGGACCACCTGGGGCCACCAGAAGCTGGAAGACGCAAGGATCCTCCCCTAGAGCCTTTGGAGAGAGTGTGGCGCTGCCAACAGCTTGATTTCAGCTTTCTAGCCTCCAGAACAGTGAGAGAATGCATTTCTGGTGTTTAAGCCGCCCAGTTTATGGTCCTTTGTTATGGTGGCCCTTGGAAATGAATACACTGGGCATCCAGGGGAGGCATCCGCGATGCTGTGACTCCATGGGAGTCTGGGCTGAGGCGGGAGTTGGGTCTAAATCTGGCCTGGAGCTCTGCAGGAGCCTGCAAGTAGGGAGCCGTCGGCAGGGGTGTGTGGAGCTCTGCAGGTGCTGGAGGAGATCGAGGTCAGAGTACATTATTACTGCAGCTCCTTTAGTGTCCTTCGCTCTTGTCAGAGCTATGCTGCCACTTAATTAGCTGCTAAATAAATGAAAATTCACTAAAAAAATTAATTCCTTCAAAAACAAAAACAAACAAAAAAATAAAATAAAATTTTAAAAAAACCAAAAACAAACAAAAAAACAAAACTTGATCACTAATTCTCTGTCTTCTCCTCAGAGCCCCAGATCAGGCGTCCGGCAGCCTCCTGGACGCTTTCACCTTGGATGTCCCCAGGGACTTCATATCCTCTACCCCAGACTGACCTCAGCATCTCCCCCCTCACTTCTCCAGTGTAAGATGCACCCCGTCCCCCCGTCGTAATTCTCCCTCCCACTCCAGTCCTGAGTATACCACCCCTTGTTGCTTTCCATAACCGCTGCACACGCTTTACCAGAGTCCATCCCTTTATTGAACTATTAAGCTCTCCTCCGTCATCACATGTGAGAGGCCATCAGCTTCCTGCCCGATGCAGCCCCCCACTTTCTCCAGGGCTCAACCTGCCGCATGCACACACCACAGCTCCGGGCTTAGGGTGTCCCTTTGGGCTATTGTTTGGGGGGCCTTGGGGATCTCTGTAAAGGGCAGAGCTGCGTTTCTGGAAAAGGACCTGTGAGCGGAGGTCCTTAATGGGAGTCTCTGTTTTTTTCTCTGTGACTACTGTATGTGAGAGTGGAGCCCTCTCACTCTTACAGATTTCAGAGTCTGAAAATGCACAATGAAGGTCAAATTCTCACCAACGGCCGCAAGATTCTGAACTCTCCGCCTGCCCTTTCGCCTCTCTGATCTTCTCTTCACCTCTCTGATCTTATCTCTTACTCAGCCGGTCTCCTGCTTGTTCTGCAAACACACCAGATTCCATCCCACCTTAGGGCCTTTGAACTCACTGCCATCTCTGCCTGGAATGCCCTCCTGGTTTCCTCAATTTATTTGGACTCTGCTCAAGCGTCACCTCCACAGAAAGACCTCCCCTGACCACACCCCCACGTAAAACAGCCTCTCCTTCACTCTCCATCCCTTTACTCTGACTCCTTTTCCTTCACAGCACTTAGCACCCACCTGACATATTACATATTTATCGCTTGATGGTCATGGCACCCCCATCCCCACTAGAATGTCAGCTCCCCGAGGGTAGGAGTCTTGTCTGCTTTGCTCATCGCTGTACCTGCCGATACCCAGAACAGTGCCTGGCACAAAGTAGGAGCTCAGTAAATATGTGTGGAACAATGGAATAAAAGAAGCCCTGATTTTATATGCAACATTTTGTGCATATGTGCATTTCCCCGAGGTGGGGGCCATACTTTTTGTCACCTCTCTAATGGAGTCTAAAGTTTAAGGACAACCATAAAGTCGGTCCTGGAAGACCTGGGCTCTAGCAGGCTGGGAGGGGACCCTGGACAGAGCCCTGGGAAGGACAGGGAAAGAGAATCTGGGGTCAAGGTGGAGGCTGGGACTTGGGGACCAGTCCATAGGTGACCTGTGTCGGAGGATGTAAGGGGGTCACATGCGTGGGAGGGACCCAGATCTCCTTCCTGCTCTGCCTCCTGCTTCCCACGTTTTGGGCCAAATTCGGATCTCCCCACTCTCCCTCCCCCAGCCTCGCAGGAAATAGACATAGCGATTTCAAAGCCAACCAGAAACACTTTTTATTTACTAGAGCTCAACACCCGCGCCGGGCCCTAAGCCAAAAACCGAACAACTTAAAATCTGACTGGGGCTTCTCTTTTGCCCCTAAAATAAAATCTAGGCGGTTGCCATTCCCATCCGGGTATCCACACCTCTTTCCTGTGGGAGCTTCGTTGACTTAACTGTTGGAGGATGAAAAAACGGGAAGAAAAAAAAAGGAACTTTACAAATTATGGTGACTTGGGGGCAGTTGGGAGATGGCGGAGAGACGCTCTCTCGCTGGGGAAAGGACCCATCGGTGATTTGCCGTGTCCGGCACCAGTGCCGTGAAACGGAGTGAACGATGGGAAGAACAACCAGGGGGAGTTCAAGGGTATCGGCTCACTCCAAGGCTCTCCAGCCCCAGATAAGCCTGCGAAGACGTGGTGCCCCTCAGGCGTGCCCCGTCCTTCCCCCAGCTCCTGATGGATAGGCTGCTGAGGGCAGGGAAGGACCCATCTGGCGCTGTCCACGATGAAACGGTGGGTCTGCTGGTGGCTGGAGCAGACGGAGAAGGCTGGTTCAAGTCAGCATCCCATCTTGAAGTTCTTGGGCTGCAAGGTCCAAGCCAGCCTGTTCACAGCTCTCCAAATTCTGAGGGTTGCTCTGAGAGAGCACAGTGGGCTCCTGTAGGTCCAAGAGTCCAAGAATTCTGCAAGGAATGGAACCCTGAGGGCTGAGAGGTCAAAGGGGCAGGGCTAGTGTCCCAGAAGAACTAAAGATCCATGCACTGTGACCCAGAAGGAGCCACAGGGTTGTGTGGTCCAAGGGGCAGGGGTCCTGCTTCACCAAGAATCCACAGACACTGCCAGGACAGAACCCCAGGGGGTGAGAGTTCCAAAGGGCAGGGCTGGCCTGGCTCCCCATAGCCTCCGTTGTTTCAGGATTCAGCAGGGATGGAGTTCTGGGGGTCAGACATTCCAGAGGGCTGGGGGAGTCGGGGAAGTAGGGGAGTCCAGGGACTTGGGAAGATTGAACCAGGAGGGCTGGGGGGTGCAGGGGGTGGGCACTTGATGGCCCTCAGCGCTTGACCTTGCGGCCGGCCGAATTGCGCCCACTGCGGCGGTAGAGAGACTGCTGGCCTCCGTTTAGCGGGCAGTACTTGAGTGTGTGGGCCTGGTCCCCCGTGGCCCCGCACAGGGGACACACATAGTGCCGCAGGATGGGACACACCACCACGCCCTCTGGTGTCTTCAGCTGGTGTGAGGAGTACACGTGGCGAGATTCCCCATTGTGTTTGCAGAAGTTGCACAGGGTGACCAGGCCCCCCCTGGCCCCCTGCCCTCCCTGCCCCTGATCCTGCCCCAGCTGGGGCCCAGGTCCCGGCTCCCTGGTCGCTTGGGCCTCCGGCCCTTGCCCCCGACTCTGGATCAGTGCCAGCACCACCTGGCTCAGGTTGAAGTAGTCCTTCCACATGTCGAAGGGTGGCTGCTGCATGGCGTCCAGGTGGAGGTGGTGGGCAGCTGGAGACAGGTGGGCTGGGGGCCCGGGGACAGGAGCAGCAGACGCTTTTCTGGAGCAGAGAGGAATTGCACCCCCTTTTATACTCCCCAAAGACCCTTCTAAGCAAAGGTGGAGCTTAGGATTTAAAGGGCCCAACCCCTTACCCTTGATCCCTTCTGACTTTAATTCCCCATGGAGATCTGGAAGGGGGTCATTTCCCTTGTTGCTGGTCCTTGCTTGGCCTGCAAGGTGCTCTGTGACCTCTGGAAAGACCCTTCTCCCTGGGCCTCAGTTTCCCTATCCATTCATTAAACTCCATATCTGAAAATTCCCCTAACCCCCATCTTCCCTTACTCCAAGGCTGGGAGTCTGCTGCCTCCGTATACTCCAGAGCCATTCCTAATCATAACAACAGCCCCTTACTGTGAGCCAGACGTTGTGCTGCACAGTTACCTTCGTGTCTGATCTAATTTTCACAACAACTCCATGTGGGTAATACAGTTATGATCCCATTTTAGAGACAAGTCACTAAAGCTCAGAGAGGAAAACTCAGTGGCCCGGAGTCATATAACACGCAAGTGGCAGAGCTGAGGCTCTAACCCAGGACCATATGACTCCAAAGCAAATGGCTTCCTACCTCTTTTGGATTAAAACCTCATTTTTCATCACATCTGGAACTGAGAGCCACTTATTCACCAAGTATCCATTGAGTGCACACCGCGGTATTCAATGTTTTATAAAAATGATCTCTTTGAACCCCATAATCACTCAAGGAGGTGGGCACCATCACTTTCATCTTATAAAGAAGGATGCTATGCTCAGAGAGGTTAAGGAAAGCACTCAAGGCCACACAGCAGGGAAATGGCAGAATTGGGATTTGCACCCGGGTCTGGCCCCAGAGACACTGGGGATTGATCTGAGAAGCAGCAGAGGACCTCGGCATGGCACAGAATCCCTTGGAATGCCTACCCTTCCCCCTTGGCCTGGTACATTGTCCCAGATCCTTCCTGACCTTCCAGACCCAGTAAAAGCCTTGCCTCCTGCCCATGCCAACTCCAGGATTTCTTCCTCCACCTGTGGTCCCCAGTTGGTCCCCTTGACCACTCAACATAATCATTGAGGCCCCTTGCATTGGGCTCTGGAAACTCAGCAGTGACCGCAGCTATCTTGTACCTGTTTCATGAACAACCAGTCCAGTAGGGAAACAGCCAGCAAATGAGAAAACAATAGATCATAAAGAGCCGATTACATAGGCTGGTCTGGGAGAGGCGGCCTGGAAGCTGAGACCACAAAGGACAATCTTCCAGGAAAAGGAACACAAGCTGTGGAAGCCTGAAGCCTGGGGACAGCTAGGGGGCAGGGGTAGCCAGAACGGAGTGAGGGTCCCAAGATGAGGCCAGCCCCGTGTGCAGGGGGTGTATGCCATCAGACTGTGACCTCCCTCAGGAGATGTTTTGGAAATGATGGGGGTGTCTTGGGTTTGCCACAGTGATTGGAGGTGTGATGACGTGTGATGAGATGTAACAGACAGGGACCAGGGATGCCAGATGTCTCAACCATCCATATGACCAAGATCTGTCCCGGACACACTTAACTTTCCAATGTCCCACTGGACACCCATGTGGGTAGAAAAACCCACTTACGATGGTCTGAGTCTAGAGCTCAGCTATGTTTTACGTATAAACACTAAGTGTTTTTGCAATATTTTAAGATACACTGACCTTTCCTGAAATGCAAAGACCGTGTCCATCACAGCCTGCCTATTCTTGATTTTGTTGGGAACTTGATCCGGAGTTGCTCACTTTCTAGAAGCCACATCACCCCAGGCAATGCTGATTGTGGTGATTGTCCAAACAACACACAGTTTATTCCTATCTCGTTCATGGCGAGTCTACACGGAGATGCTAGTATCTGCCTAATGAGATACTTTTTAGAGCGGCCATGCCTGAGCATCATTTCTACACCAAAATAGATGATTAGTTGATTATAAGTTGTTGCCTTTTTATTTTTCCTTTGTAGTTCAGTTAAGACATGCTATTAATTTCAGAAAATAAAATTTGTGTGTTGGTGGGCTCTATTACCTCTGAGTTGAATTTCAGAATACTAAAGGGGCATCTTAAAATGTTAGGTAAAGTGGGTGTCAGGCCTCACCTGCTTAAGAACCCGTGATATAGGCCAAGATCAGCCCATTGGTCTTTGCCTTCAGAGCAATAGGAAGCCACTGAAGGGTATAAGCAAGGGAGGGACGAATGAGAAATGTGTTTTAGGATGCTCCTCTGGTTACTGTTGATTGAATAGAGGCAGTGAGGCTGTGCCCATCAGCTCACATTGTTTCCGTCTAGTCAGGGAGCAAAGTCTGAACAGAGTCTGTTGAGGACTCCCTTTTGGCGGACACTGTGTCTTGCCTTCAGAAAGAGCTTAATACATGCTTGTAGAGTGAATGTATTCTCTCTGTGGATGGGCTCAAGGTTGGGAGATGACAAAGGGAGGAATTTGTGAATGTCAGAGGAAAGGTCTTCTTGCAGTGTGATCGTCTAGCTTTCTGTAATTTCCTTTTGAAGTAATGATTTGGATAATGACTTGTTTGATGTCTGTCCTCACCGGTAATCCGTGAGCCCAAGGAGGTCAGGATCAGGGCTGTCTCGGTCACTGATGTGTCCCCAGCATCAGCCAGCACAGGGCCAGGTGAGCGGAACAGCAGATGTTAGCAGGAAGAATGTCCACAGACTATTAATACATAATTCACATGGGTGATTCCTGTGTCTTGAGTTCTTACAATGTTCTTCACTGCTCAGCTCTAACGTCTCCTCCTCCAGGAAGCCCTCCCGACCCTCAGGCTGGGTCAGCCTTCTCTCAGCGACCCCATCCCAGCCCTGCCCACTCTGGGTCATCACTGACTGGGGGTGGGTCTGTTTCTCCCTCTGGACTGTAAGGGCAGGGTTAAGGCTGTTCCCACGTTTATGTGTCTCCTGTCATTTAACCTCATTGTTTTTATTTATTTATTTATGGCCTCGCTGCACGGCTTGCGGGAATCTTAGTTCCCCAAGAAAGGATCGAACCCTGATCCCTGCAGTGAGAGTGCAGAGTCCTAACCATTGGACCACCAGGGAATTCCCCTCATTGCTTTCTCGAGTTAAGTACCAGTATTATTCCTGATTTGCAAAGGCAGCAACTGATGTTCAGAGAGGTTAGGTGACTTGTCTGTGGTCACACAGCTGGCAGGCAGCAGAACTGGGATTCCAAACTGGGTCTACCTGAGTTCAGTCTTTGCCTTTAACCATTGCCCTACACTGTTCAGTAAACACTCATCAAGAGAATGAACTAATAAATGAATGCATACACAGCATCTTCCAGATCACCTGGTCCAGCTCACCTCACTTTCTTATTTTACAGAGGTGGAAATGAGGCCTCAAGGAGGATACAAGGAAGGCTCCAAGTTTCAGTCTCTTAAAGTCATGGTTCCTTGCCAAGGTCCCCGGATTCACAGGCACACTGAGTACCTTCTGGAAACCTATTAATGAAAACACACCAGTGGTCATAGGGTAGGCTGTGAGGTTTTCAGCTTGTTCATCTCCCTGAAGAGGTAAATCAGACCTTTGTGTTATTATGTTGGGATCATCGGGTTGGGCAGTGGGGTGACTTGAGCACAACTCTCCCCCCCCCACAGTTTAGGGGGTGGGCAGCATCGTGGGTAAACGTTCAGTGATAAGCTCCGAGTTCAAGCCAGGCTCTACCACCTGCTCACTGAGTGGCTGTGGGCTTATTATTTAACCTCTCCTAACCCCAGTTTTTTCATCTGTCAAGAGGGGATGACACGGGTGCGTGCCCCAGGGCACGGACTGCGATTGTGTTTGCGAATAGCACATTTTGGCTGTGGGGTATGATTATTCAATGTTAGTCATGAAAATTGAGACACAATTAAGGCAATAATCTTTTTTTTTTTAAGGCAATAATCTTAAGGGCACTTATTTACTGAGCATCTCCTTTGGGCCGGCACCATGCTCAGGGGCTTTCCTTGCTTCCCCCCCAGACCCTGTGAAGTTGGGTTTAGCAATAGCCCCATTTTACAGATGAGCAATGGGAAGCTCAGAAAGGCCGAGGGTCTTGTCCGAGGTTATACAGACAGTGAGTGGTAGGCTGGAGCTCGAACCCAGGGCTCGGAAAGCAAGGGAGCCAGGGACTTCCTAGGCGTAGGGACAGAATGAGGTGAGAAGCCAGGAAGGATGGGGGGGATTGGAGTGACAGGTCACAGGGAGGACCTGTCGATCACTGATGGACATACTCCAAGGCAGAAGAGGCCAGGCTCTCTCCCATGTGGAAGAATAAGGCTCCTGGAGGGAGGAACCAGGACGGGTGTGGGAGGCCTCTGCAGTAAGTGCTTTCCATAAAGTCACAGCGGAGACCGCCAGCTCAAGATGCATGCGTCCCCTGTGTGCAGCAGGGCGGGACCCGGGGACCCAGTCAGTGCTGGTCGCTGCAGCTGTGGCATCTGCTGGAAGTGTGAGAATCCCCTTAACAATCGCACCTATTGTTTGGAGACTCTCAGATTCTCTTGCTTGTGAAATTTTTTTTTTTTTTTTTTTTGGCTGCAACTCAGGGCATGCAGGATCTTAGCTCCCCAACCAGGGATCGAACCCGTGCCGCCTGCAGTGGAAGCACTGAGTCCTAACCACTGGACTGCCAGGGAATTCCCAGTATTTTTTCTTTATTATTTATTTTTTCCCCAATTGTTTTCTTCTAGGACTCTGTTACTGGAGCCATGACTACCCTCCCCCCACCCCCACGCTCACCCCCCATCCTGTGGTGTTTTATTGGATCAGTAACTGAAGGGCATCCCTTCTCAGGCAAGCCGCCTTCTGCAGGGTTGCTGCTGTGTACTGAGGGAAAGTCAAAGATGATATTGATGAGAAATTCATCAGCCTGGTGTTTACTTGATCATATCCTCCACCCCCACGGCAAGGCCCCATCACTCCCTGCTGCACAGACTCCGCAGCTGCCCTGTTTACTTGTGAATTTCCCTCTCAGCCTCATGTCTGCCAGAAACAGCTCATGTAGGGTCCAGAGAGGGGTGGGGAGGAGCTAGGGGGAGTCAGGAGGAGAGAAACCCTGAGAAAGAGGGGGAGAGACTCCCAAAGGGACAGAGGGACACACTGGTGCAGAGACCAAGACAGGGGAGATGAAGACCAGGGGAAAGTGAGACACCCGGAGACCAAGGAGGTCATGGTCATCGTCCTCATGGTCTCTGTTTATTGGGTGCTGGCCTGTGAGGTCTCATGAAACCCTTGCAACAACCCTGTCAAGTAGTGTTATAATATCCCCATTTTACAGAGCAGGAAACTGAGGCCCAGGGAGGTGACATTTCTCACTGATGTCATCCCATTAGCCTAGACTCAAATCCAGGTCTGCAGAGAGAGAAGAGGGACACACTCACACTCCCAGGGATGGAAAGGGACAGAGGTTCCAGCAGAGAGAGATGGAAGCAAGGGGCAAAAAACGAAAATAACGTGGTTGGGTGTGTGGCTGCTGTGGCCAGAGGGCCTGGGTCAAATCTTGGCACTGCCACTTACAGAGATGTGGCTTTTAGCAAGTGATGTCACCTCTCTGGGCTTCTGTTTCCTCCATTTCACAAGAAGGGAGATCATTGAAGACCCCCTGCTCTGGAGCTGTTTTGAAGATGGCAGCTGAGAACACAGGTGAAGGCATTAGAACAGGTACGCAGTGAGCTTTAGCCATTATTTTTAGTTTTATTCCCTTGCTAAAGATTCATTGACGAGTGCTAGGCAGGGGGAAGGAGAGTGTGCAGGCCCCAGTAGAGGAATATTTGCTCATTCATTCAGCAAATATTTACACAATACCTAACGTGTCTGGCCCTGTTCTAGGTGCCAAAGATACAGCAATGAACAAAAAATACAAAAGTCTCTGCCTTTACAGAGCTGAAATTTTATATAGATAACAAGAGAGAAAAGTGAAATATATCTCAGGTAAGGCTGTGTGCTATAGAGAAAAAATAAAGGGGGTAGGGAGATAAAAGTGATCAGGGGGGACTTCTCTGGCAGTCTAGTGGTTAAGACTCTGAGCTTCCACAGCAGGGGTTGCAGATTGCCTCCTTGGCTGGGGAACTAAGATCTTGCATGCTGCGTGGTACAGCCACAAATTAAAAAACAAAAAAGAGTGGTCAGGGAAGCCCTCTTGGAGAAGGTGACATTTGAGAAGAGTCTTAAAGGTGGTAAGAGAGGGAGCCCTTGTAGATATACGGGGGAAGAGTGTCCCAGACTGAAGGAACAGCCAGTGCAAAGACCCTGAGGTCAGAGCGTGACTGCTGTGTTCAGTGAACATCATGGCTTGGGTTGATTGAGAGGAAGAGTGGGGAGTAGGTGAGAGGTAATACAGGACCCCATGGGCTACTGCAAGGACTTGGGCTTGTGCTCTGAGTGAGGTGGGAGCCATGGGAGGGCTCTGAGCACAGGAGTGACATGATTTGATTCAAGATCTAACAGTGGCTTCTGAGGAAGGTTGGGCTCTAGGATTACGTGTGCGTTTGAATAAAACTCTGTGCAGTGGTTCTACTATTAAGCCCATTTTGCAGTGGAAAAAACTGAGGCTCAGAGATGGAAGATCCATGTTCCAGGATGGCAGAGTCCAAGGAGAGCCCAAGTCTGTCTGTCTGACTTTATCATCGCTGCTCTGGAACAGTCTCACATATCCCCTCCTGGAGGATGCACACACACACACACACACACACACACACACACACACACACACACACACACACACACACACACACACACACACACACACACACACACACACACACACACACACACACACACACACACACACCCCTGTGATTCTGATGTACCAAGGGCTGGGCTTTCTCAGTAGTCAGCGATGTGTCCCCAAGTATAAGGCCTGGTAACTCCCACTCAACCATCAGACAGCACAGAGTAGGCAAACGTTTGTCGAATGAATGCATGAATACCAACCTGAGGACTTTGGACTTTGTGCTAATAAGGCCACTGGGAGCCGAGGAAGGTTCATACGCCATGGTTATATCTGAGCTCTTTTTGTTTTGGCCGTGCTGCAGGATCTTAGTTCCCCGACGAGGGATCGAAGGCGTGCCCTCTGCAGTGGAAGCAAGGAGTCAACCACTGGACTGCCAGGGAAGTCCTGTGAGCTTTAGAAAACACTCTAGGCTTCCTCTCCATTCTGGGCCATTGCATCTACTACTCTCTCTGCTTGAAACATTTCTACCCGATAAACACCGACTGCTCCTTCAAATCTTAGCTCCAACATTCCCTCTCCCAAGAAGCCCTCCCAGACCCCCCGCTGGGTCAGATGACCCCTCTGGGCTCCTGCAGCCCCCAGTACTTCCCCCATCCCAGCTCTGCCCACTCTGAGTCGTGTCTGGGGACAGGTCTGTCTTCTCCACAGGACTGGAAGCCCCATGAAGTCACGGCCAGGAGTGTCTTGATCACAGCTGTGTCCCCAGCACTGTCCTATACAGGGGCTGGGCACAAAGGGATATTTGGGGGGATAAATGAATGAGACCAAAACTAGAGCAGAATTGAGGAGGGCAGGGATGGGGGCCTGTCCCAGCCAAGGGCTCTGTCTCTTATACAACACTAACTGTCTTACTCTGAGGAGTAGTTGCCCAGTTTTTCTCCAGCCTTGTTTTGAACCACTTTCTCATTCACTGCAACCACCCAGAACTTCCAGACAGAGCAAAATTAAATAGACCAGGATGGAAATGGGGGAAACTGGAGGAGAGGAGGTATATGGGAACTCTAGTGGTGAGTGCAACACAGCTTTTCAGCATTCTAGGTTTTTGGTAAAGCTTTATATTAAAAAATATATATTTTTTTGTTAAGTCAGACTATTATTTCAGTTTTTTTTTTAAAGACTTACTTCCAAGAATAGAGTGTGGAAAGAGGAAAAATAGTAACTTTATTTTTTATTATTATTTTAAAAATATTTATTTTATTTATTTATTTGGTTGCGCTGGGTCTTAGTTGCAGCAGGCAGGCTCCTTAGCTGTGGCATGCAAACTCTTAGTTGTGGCATGTGAACTCTTACTTGCAGCATGCATGTGGGATCTAGTTCCCTGACCAGGGATCAGACCTGGGCCCCCTGCATTGGGAGCACGGAGTCTTAACCACTGTGCCACTAGGGAAGTCCCCCAAAATAGTAACTTTAGAGTGGAGTGACTTGGCAGACATCACCTTAACCAGGTGATCAAGGTTAACATGTCCCATGATGTTATATTGATATTGCATACCCATGATATGGAAAAAACCTACATGTCTGTTGATGGACAGTTAGGTTGTTTCCATGTCTTGGCTATTGTAAATAGTGCTGCTATGAACATAGGGGTGCAGGTATCTTTTTGAAGTATGGTTTTCTCTGGATATATGCCCAGGAGTGGGATTGCTGGATCAAAAGCTTGCCTCTGTTTATATTGGAAACTCTGCAGGCTTTTATCCCCTCTGTGTTTTCATCTTATCAATGTTTTTTGGAAAATTAAATTTTTCATTTTGAGACCACTGCAGAGTCACATCCAGTCATAAGAAAGAATAGAGATCCTGTATACTCTTTTTTTTTTTTTGCGGTACGCGGGCCTCACTGCTGTGGCCTCTGCCGTTGCAGAGCACAGGCTCTGGACGTGCAGGCTCAGTGGCCATGGCTCACGGGCCCAGCCGCTCTGCGGCATGTGGGATCTTCCCGGACCGGGGCACAAACCCGTGTCCCCTGCATCGGCAGGCAGACTCTCAACCCCTGCGCCACCAGGGAAGCCCCTGTATACTCTTTTTTAAAAAAATAAATTTGTTTATTTTTGGCTGCATTGGGTCTTCGTTGTTGCACGCGGGCTTTCTCTAGTTTCCATGAGCAGGGGCTACCGTTTGTTGGAGTGCCCGCGGGCTTCTCATTGCAGTGGCTTCTCTTGTTGTGGAACACGGGCTCTAGGTGCGTGGGCTCAGTAGTTGTGGCACACAGGCTTAGTTGCTCTGCAGCATGTGGGATCTTCCTGGACCAGGGTTTGAACCTGTGTCCCCTGCATTGGCAGGCGGATTCTTAAGCACTGCGCCACCAAGGAAGCCCCAATCCTGTGTACTCTTAAGGCAGTTTCCCTAAATGATAATATCCTACAAAATAATAATACAGTACCACAACCAGGATGTAGACGTTTATACAATCCACTGATCTTGTTTAGCTTTTTTTTTTTTTTTTGCGGTACGCTGGCCTCTCCCTGCTGTGGCCTCTCCCGTTGCGGAGCACAGGCTCCGGACGCGCAGGCTCAGCGGCCATGGCTCACGGGTCCAGCCGCTCCGCGGCATGTGGGATCCTCCCGGGCCGGGGCACGAACCCGTGTCCCCTGCATCGGCAGGCGGACTCTCCACCACTGCGCCACCAGGGAAGCCCCTTGTTTAGCTTTTGCCCTGTGAACTCGTGTGTGTTTGTGTTTACTTGTATGCAATTTTGTAAGATGTAGGTTTGTTTACGTACCATAGCAGTCAAGGCACAGAACATTTCCATCACCCCAAGCATCACTTGTGTTACCCTTTTATAGACACACTCACTTCCTTCCTGGCTCCTACGCTCTCCTTATACCCTGGCAACATATTCTATTCTCCATTTCTATGATATTTGTCATTTCAAGAATGTTACAGAAATAGGATAATACTGCACTTAACCTTTTGGGATTGGCTTTTTTTCATGCAGCAGAATTCTCTGGAAATTCACCCAAGTTGTTGTACATGCCAACACTTCATTCTTTTTATTGCTGAGCTCTGGTCCATGGTTTGGGTGTACCATAGTCGATTTAACCATTCACTTATTGAAAAACATCTGGAGTGTTTTCAGTTTTGGGCTCTTTGAATAAAGCTCTTGTGAATATTCATGTACCAATTTTATGTGTGAACAATTTATTTTCATTTCTTTGGGTAATTCCCATAGTGCAATTGCCGGGTCATATGGTAATGGCCTGTTTAGTGTTATAAGAAACTGTCAGACTGTTTCTCCATAGTGTTTTTGAGATTAAAAAAAAAATGTCCAGCATTTCCATTGTGTTCAGTGGGAAGGGTGCTGTGAATAATTCAGCCAGCCATTACCCAATGCAGAAAAAACTATGTTAAACTTTCCAATTATCCGAACATATTCCCTTTAAGAAGATGGCCAGCCCAGCGGGTGAGTGGCGGCAAAACGGGTGAAGGAGATTAAGAGGTACAAACTTCCAGTTATATAATAAATAAGTCGTGGGGATGTAATCTACAGCATAAGGAACGTGGTCAATAATATTGTAATAACTTTATATGGGGACCAATGGTTACTAGACTTATACATGGTGATCATTTCATAATGTATGCAAATGTCAAATCATGATGTAGGACACCTGAAACTAACACAATACTGTATGTCAACTTAAAAAAAAGATGGCCAGGCCGTAACTTCTCCAGGTTAAAAGCTTTCCTAGAGATTCTCCTGGTGTTCTCAGCGATCTTCTTTTCTGTGGATGAGTCATTTGTATTCTCTGGTCCTTTGCTATTTCCAGGCATCCCTGAGGGAAGCAGTTTAGAAGGTGGAGTAGGGATGGTGGGGAGGAACACCTGAGGAGGGGCTGGGAGGAGATGGGGGGTCAGCTGGGAAGAGGTTCTAAGGAGCCAACATTCTAGCTATCACTGTTCTCCCTTTTAATTGCGTGTGGAAATTTGATATACTGATAAGTTTCTGTCCCTCAGTTCCCTGCTGCGGGAAGTTCCTGTTTGTCCCTCCAGATCCACTTTTTTTTTCTTTTTGCGGTATGCGAGCCTCTCACTGCTGTGGCCTCTCCCGTTGCGGAGCACAGGCTCCGGACGCGCAGGCTCAGCGGCCATGGCTCACGGGCCCAGCCGCTCCGCGGCATGTGGGATCTTCCCGGACCGGGGCACGAACCCGTGTCCCCTGCATCGGCAGGCGGACTCTCAACCACTGCGCCACCAGGGAAGCCCCCAGATCTACTTTTGCCCGTCTCTTCCCATCTGTTTCTGTCCGGGATGCTGACCCGTACAGATTACATCAACAGGATTCAGCCAATGCTCGACCCCCACCCCATCCCAAGAGATGGGAGGAACTGAGACGAGAGAGAGGTCAAGGCATCACTACCTCACAGAGTTCATGCCCTTCCCAAAACCTTCTCTCTGTCCAGATCTGGGTCCTCTTCCCTCCCCTCACAGCTGTCAGCCTGGGGTGCCCACCTTTACCTGGCCCAGGGCACTGCACCATGCTTTGGGATGTCCCTATACCTTGCCCACACCTTTGTCAATAGCTCCTTTCTCAAACTCCTCAAATGACCCAATTTGAATGTGCCCTGTTTCTGCCGGAATACCAGTCTCTGGCCTCCCAGGTGGCAGGTGGGGGCATCCTGAGCTCTCTTGTGGGGATGACAGCCCCCTGCACACATGCCAGGCTCTTTATAAATCCTAATGGCCCTGCCCACCCCCTCTCCCATTATCTCATCTCAGAGGGCCCTTCACTTTCCAGAGTCCAGCACCCTTCTTCTTTGAACAAAACCTACACAAACACAAGGCCATGGCTCAAGGACCCCCAGCCTTCTGAGAGGCCCTATGGACACTCCACCTTACGGACCCCTAATATATTTTGTGTCAATTTTTTTTTAATTTAATTTTAATTTTTATCAAATCACTTTGAACTCTTGTAGGTGTTTCTCTGGGTATTTTACCCTCAGGATTCTAGGTAACATGTTTAAATTGCTACTTCTATGGAGAACAGTATGGAGGTTCCTTAAAAAACTAAAAATACGGGCCTCCCTGGTGGCGCAGTGGTGGAGAGTCCGCCTGCCGATGCAGGGGACACAGGTTCGTGCCCCGGTACGGGAAGATCCCACATGCCGAGGAGCGGCTGGGCCCGTGAGCCATGGCCGCTGAGCCTGAGCGTCCGGAGCCTGTGCTCCGCAGCGGGAGAGGCCACAACAGTGAGAGGCCCGCGTACCGCAAAAAAAAAAAAAAAAAAAAAAAAATACAGCCTTCTGTGTCCCACACCAGAGAAGCAGATGTTTCTGAGGATGAGTCTTAAAATATTCCCATCTTTACTGTAACTTCAAATGGTGGTAGTCTAGAAATAGAATTCTTAGTGAACTTGTATGTTCCACGTTCCATATTTCGGTTTGATTGAAATGTGTACAGTGAACTCATAGCACTTTTCTAATAATAGAAAAATAAAAGGCCATCAGATGAATTATAAAAAAAATCTGCATATTTAACCAGCACTCTGGGTGATTCTGACGCACATTGAGTTCTCCTTAAGAACTTTTTATTACGGAAAAGTTCAAACACACACTGTTATGGACTGAATTGTGTCCACCCCAGCTCCACCCCTCCCACCCCTACGCCCGCCAGTGGGGTGGTATTTGGAGATAGGGCCTTTGCAGAGATGATTAGGGTTAAATGAGCTCATAAGAGTGGAGCCTCATCTGATGGATTCGATGTCCACATAAGAGGAAGAGACACTAAACCGACCTCTCTCTCCACCAGCACAGAGGAAAGGCCATGTAAAAGAAACTAAATCAGCTGGAACCCTGATCTTGGACCTCTAGCCTCCAGATTGTGAGAAAATTTATTTCTGTTTTTTAAGCCACCCAGTCTATGGTATTTTGTTACGGCTACCTGAGCAGATTAATACATCCACCCTCAGCTACCCATCACACAGCTTCCACTCTTGTGGACACATGGCCATTCTTTTATTCATTTTTTATTTTGTTATTTTTTGGCTGCAAATAGTGAAATTATTCAGTGAAATTTTTTCATGAATGTACCACTAGGTAGGTTTATGTACAAACTTTATATATAATATATATTTCTTCCTGTACTGATGTTTCAATGTACATTGTAAATTTACACCACCTGAAAAATCCAGTTAAAATGAAAAAGAACCAGATAAAAATCAACAGTAGAAACAGGTTCTAATATTTCCTTCTAGCCTCCTGCTGGGCCATCTTGCACGCCCCCACTTGGGACAGTACTTGTATGGACCAGGACTTGGTATAGCATTTGTAAGTGCAGAATTTTCTTGCAATCTGTGGATCTGCTTCCCTGAAGTATTCATGGACACCCAAAATATTTGTGGACACCCTCAGGGGATCCTCTTGACCACCGTGTCAAAAGTCTGTGCTCCCCAGTGAGATACCCTCCGTATATGGAGAGTCTCCTGTCTGCTTTCTGTGGTACCTTCCTGGGTCTTAGGCTTCACCGAGAATCTGCTGAAAGCTATGGCCACCCCACCCTCCCAGGAAAATCCACCCCCCCACCTACAACTTTGCATACAGATGCCCTGAAGCACAACCATAGCCTACCTTTACGGAGTAAGTGTCCTTGATTCATTCTCCCTCCCTCAACTTTTTAATTTGAAAAATTTCAAACTCACAGAAGAGTTGCAACCTAGTATAATGAAACCCCATACAGTATGAACTGAGGCATCAATTTTTTTTAACTTTTTTTTTTTTGGCCGCACCGCATGGCTTGTGGGATCTTAATTCTGGGACCAGGGACTGAACCCAGGCCCTCGGCAGTGAGAGCGCAGAGTCCTAACCACTGGACTGCCAGGGAATTCCTCGAGGCATCAGTTTTTAACACTTGCTTCCTCTCTCTCACAAGTGTGTGTTTGTAAAGTTTATATGTAATACGTCTTACATATAATATTATATACAATATAATGTAATTATATATATATTTTTTTTTGGTTGATTTTTTTTTGAGAGTTAGTTCCAGACATCATGACACTCCTGTACACGCTTCAGCATGTGCACACCCCCTAACAAGAGCTGCATTCTCTTAAACAACCACAGCACAATGATCCAGTTCAGGGAACTTCACATAGACGGACTACTATCATCAAATATACATGTTCAAAATTGCCTAATCATTCCAACCTTCCAATAATATAGCAGTGTTTTTTTTCCCCTTTAAATCCAGGATCTAGTGTAGGATCCCTGCTGCATTGTTATATCTCTTCAGTCTTTTTTTAAAATTTTTAATTATGTAATTATTTATTTTTGGCTGTGTTGGGTCTTCGTTGCTTCTTGCGGGCTTTCTCTAGCTGCGGTGAGCGGGGACTACTCATTGCCGTGGCTTCTCTTGTTGCGGAGCCCAGGCTCTAGGCGCGGAGGCTTCAGTAGTTGTGGTGCACGGGCTTAGTTGCTCCGCAGCATGAGGGGATCTCCCCAAACCAAGGCTCGAACCGGGTCCCGCCTGCATCGACAGGTGGATTCTTAAACACTGCACCACCAGGGAAGCCCCTCTTCAGTCTCTTTTAATCGACAACAATCCCCTACCTTTTTTTCTTTCGTGATACTGATTTTTTTTTTCAAGAAAGCCAGGTGTTTGGCAGAATGTCCTTCAATTTGGGTTTGCCTGATACTTCCTCATGATTAGATGCAGGCATTTGGGGCAATCATAGTGCATAGGTGCTGTCCCGTCCTTCTGTGCTAGGATGGATGTCACATGGCGGGCACAGGACATCAGAATGCCTGTCATGGGCAACACTGAGTTCTGTGCCTTGGTTTAGGTGGTGTGTACCAGACCTCACCGCTGTGTACTCCCTCTCCCCTTTGTAATTACCAAGCGATTGCTGGGGTAACACTTCAAGATTATGTGAAGATCCTGCTTAGGATACATTTTAACATTTTAAAAAGTGCCTACCATTAGAGAGGAGACAGAAATGCCCCTCCTTCTCACCAAGCAACCTTTTAGCTGGGGGTGAGGTGGAGGGCGGAAGACAACAGACCAGCAAATAAACCAATCGTTAGGAGGTTCCGAATGTGAACTGGGTGAAGCCAGGGGATTTGTCTTGTTTACTGCTGCATCTGTGCCTAGAACAGCACCTGGCACATACGCTCAATAAAAACATGTTGAAATGAATGAATGAATGAATAACATTAAGTGCTATAAAGACTGCAAAACTGAGTATTTGTTAAAGAGACTCTGGGGTGGGGTGAGGTGCGGTGTGTGGCTATTTTAGGTAAGATGTTAGGAGTGTCAACATGCCCGTGCTTTTGAGTCAGAAAAAAGGGGAAAAGCAAATATAATAGGTCCCTGAGACTACACAAAATATGGTGTATTTGATGAGCAGAGAGAGGGCTGGGGGTGGGACGGGGGTGGGGGTCAAGGAGAGCAAGTGAGGCTGAGCCCGGGTCCCCTCTAGATCAGGCTGGTGGGCTGGCTGGCGGGGTGGGACTTTGAAGACCACGTGGGTAGCAAGGACTTCACATGGGAAGCCACTGGGGTGGGGATGGGGGTTGTAAGCAGAGAGTGATGTGATCTGAGGTCCCTTTCACCCTTGCTTAGAAAGGGGCGTGTCTTTGTCTCTGTCTTTCTCTCTGCTTCTCTCACCATTGGGGAATCTGAGAAAAGCTGTATGGAAACACGTGCAATTCTGTGTGCGATTTCAGGGGGTTCATGGAACACTCAGGTGCGGACTGTGTGGTTTGGTCTACGCCGTCCCCCTCACACAGGTAAACGGAGACTCACAGCTAGTTATAATAACTCGCATCTACAGAGCATCTGGTGTGTGCCACGCTTTGCTCTGAGTGCTTTATAAGCAGGTAACTCAGGGTTCACAACAACCCAGGGAGGAAGGTCTTGGGAAGGTGCTTGGTGATCCTCATTATCCGGTTGGGAAAATGAGAACCAGAGAGGATAACTGCCTTTCCTATGATCACATAGGGAGTCAGGGACAAAGGAAGGGTGACAAACCTGGAGTCTCTGGTTTTAGCCATTGGGCCAGGACTCCCTCCAAGTTAACTCCATCTCAGGGGTCAAGGATGCCCTAGAATCCAACCAGGGTCTTCCCAGGGGTCTCAAGCCCAGTCAAAAACTCTGGTCGGTTATTTGACTCCAGCTCTGCCAGGAAAACTGGGCAAAGCAGAGGCTGTCACTGTTGGGTTAGGTGAGGACCCCAGGCTTGGGGCGGGGGTGGCTTGTTGGGGTCCCACAGTTGGCAACGTGGGCGCAGAGGGAGGATCATGCGGTCAGGGCGTGCATCGTGTGCATCTGTTGCTTTTACCTTGACTCTGCCCCTGGGGTCCGTGGGAGTATTTGAGTCTCAGTACATCAAAGCATTGGCTTGGGAAGGAGGTTGCATGGCTTCAACTCCAAACTCATGTCTCACTCGCTGGGCGACTTTGGGCAAGTTACTTAGCGTCTCTGTGCCTCCTTTTCTGTAAAATGGAGATAATCACAATTTCTGCTTCACATGGCCTCGTGATGATTCAAGGAGATGGTGCTTGTCAGGTGTCAGGCATAGGGCCCAGCCTGTGGTTCATCAAGGGCAGCCTATTTGATTCAGTGTGTCATTCTGCAGTGTGTGCTGGGTGATACTCCCTAAGCTTCATTTCCTGTCCATTGGATGTTATTACGTTTGCCTTCCTGTGTATTCCTGAGCGGTTGGAAATGCCACATCGATACTCTCTGGATCTTCCACTCCAGGACTAGTTACAGGATTAATTCTCCGCATCCACTCTCCGACCCTAGTACGAACCGGACACTGGTCCGGAATCACGCCCCCTCCCCAACCCTCCAATCCCAGGGCTAAAGAAGGCAGCTACCTCCCTTGTCCCGAAGTCCCGCGTTCCCTATCCACGCCCACAGCCCTTGGACCACGCCTCCAATCGCTCCTCCAATCCCAGACATAAAGTCCTTAAGCCACGCTTCCCTGTCAATTCCAGGTCTGGGTCAGCCCAAATCCGCCCACAGAACACCATGCCTCCTCCCCGCCCGGTCTATCACCGTCCCTTGCCCACTAGGTTCTGGGTGTCTGAAGCCCCCCGCAGCCCCCTCAATGCCCTAGACCTTGAGTAATCACTAGTTTGGATGAGTGTGGGTCCTGGAGACTTTATTTGCCCCTGGAAAGGCGCTGCCGTGGGGAGTGGGCGAGGTACATTCTTTCCTAGAGACACATGAATCTCGGTGCCTTGGAGGGGTGTAGGCAGAGGCCCTGAAGGTCATGCGACTCACAAGCATCTGCCCACCCCCACCCCCTTGTCCGTAAGCGATCTTTCAAGAACATCTGGGGGATCAACCTTCCGGTGGGGAGAAAAGAGCTGCAGGCATCTGGGGATGTGCAGATACCCCTCACCAAAGGACACTTGTCTGCTACATTCATCCTCAACGTTCTACCCAATCTCTGAGCTCCATAGCAAGAGAGGAA
The DNA here is from genome assembly GCF_039906515.1 of Pseudorca crassidens. Classification (NCBI taxonomy): domain Eukaryota; kingdom Metazoa; phylum Chordata; class Mammalia; order Artiodactyla; family Delphinidae; genus Pseudorca; species Pseudorca crassidens. Next base: position 10,790,492 of record NC_090315.1, on the reverse strand, counting down.
AGGGTTAAGGTTTTTTTTTTTTTTTTTTTTAAAGAGGAGTGGTCAGGATTGGACAGGCTCCCTTTCCTTGCCTCTAAGATACAAAACTTAAAAAGAAAAAAAGGAAAAGAAAGAGAAAATGACAATTCATCTATTAAAATCAACAAATGAACTACATATAGATATTACTCAGAACCACCCAGTGTGTGTGTGTGTGTGTGTTGGCGGGGAGGGTCACACCTCAGTAAATAAAAAGGGAGGAGAAGCTGGCTTAGGTGACGGTGAGGAGGGGACTTCTGGGCTCCACCTCTCGCCACTCCTCCCTGAATTTCTCTGTCTTTGGTTCTTTCTCTCTGGGTCTCTATCCTCTACCCTTCTGGGTACCTATTTTCTCCCCCATCTCCCCCTCCCTCTGATTCTCTGCCCCGCCCCCCCATCTTTGTTCTCTTTCTCTGGATCTCAGTCTCCTCCTGTCTCTGGTTCTCTACTCACTCCCTCTCAAGGTCTCTGACCCCTTCTCTCTGGTTCTCTGTCCATTCCTCTCTAGTCTCTAGGCTTCCGTCTTGGTCTCTGTCTCCCATCTCTCTAGATCTCCATTTCCGCTTCTTTGTCCCCGTCTTCCCTCTCCCTGGATCTTTGTCCCCTACTCTCTCTAGGTCTCTGTCCCCTCGTCTCTCTGAGTTCTCCCCCCCATTCTCTCTGCTCTCTGATCACTTCTCCCTGTCTCTGAGTTTCTCTTTAACCTCAGTTCAGTCTTAGATCCAAGCCCAGTCCTAACCTTAGCCATAATCCTAGCTTTGACTGTGATTCTTGCTATAACCAGTGTCTTAACTCTATACTTCATCTTTACCCTTAACCTACATACTTAATCCTAACCCCAGCCATGGTCATAACCCATACACCAGGGCTGGTTGTCATCTTTGCCAGAATCTTAACCCTGTTTTCAACCTCAAACCAAACCCCACCGATAACGATTGCTACTGACCCTTAATCTCAGCCTTAGCCTGATTCTTAATTTCTAATCCTAATTGGAACCAAACTCCAGTCCTAAGAGCTTTATGTGACTTAGAGTCATCCCTGACTCCTTTTTCTCTCACTTCTCACATCCAGGCTACCAGCAAATGTTGTCAGTGCTACTTTCAAATTCTATCAGTATCCAACTATTCGTCTCCACCTCCAGAGCCACTATCTGGTCCAGCCACCATCATCTTCTACTTGGACTACTGCAGTCACCTTCTCTCTGGGCTCCTCCTGTTTATTTCACTCTCCTAGCCCCCATCCCCTACAGACTGTTTCCCACATGATGGCCAGGGGGATCCTGTTAAAACCTGAGTCAGCTCACATCCCTCTGGTCAGAAGCTTCCTGTGGCTTCCTTCTCACTAGGAGTCAAAGTCTCACAGTGGCCCCCACGACTTTAAATAATACGGCCCCCTTTGTCTCCCCTCTGACCTCATTTCCTCCCACCCTCCCCTTGCTCACTCTGTCCCAGCCACTCTTGCTTCCCTGCTATCCCACACGTATTCCAGGTATTGATACATCCCACCCCAGGGCCTTTGCACTTGCCATTCCCTCTGCCTGGAATGCTCTTTCCCCAGATATCTACATGCCCACTCCCACCTCTCCTTCAGGTCTTTACTCACATGTCACGTTTTCCATAAAGCCTTTACATTCACCGTATTGAAAATTGCAGTGTCCCTCCCTTCCAGCACTTTCTATTTCCTGTCTCTGTCTCATTTTTCTTCATGACATGTATTATCATCTAGTGTACTGTATAATTTATTTATCCTGCTTATTGTCAATTTCCCCCAGTAGGGTGTAAGCCCCTCAGGATAGAGAAATTTGTTGTGTCTTTTGTTGCCCAATGTCTAGAACAATGCCTGGAACATAGTAGGTGCTTAATAAATGTTTTTGAAGTGACTGTGTACCTCCTGAGAAGGATGCAGCTTCATTTCCCCGAAGTTCTAAGATCATTGGGTAAGAAGAAGAACAGTGAAGAGGGGAGAGGGTGGAGGTCACCACAGTTTCTGAGAGAGCAGGTTGAGTTGTCAGTTACTGGCCGAATGAGGGCTGGGCTCTGTTCCCAAAACCCTGTGGCCACTTTAGCTCTGGCTGGGAACTCACCAAACTTTTTCAGTTCACATTGCCACCTGCGGGGGCTGGATGTTCCCACCTGCAGGCAGAGCAGTTGAGAAATTCCATAGCTTGGGTCGTCTTGCTGGCTTGTCCGTTGAACCGCTGAACCGAGGGGCACGCATATCTTCCCTCCCTATAGCTCCGGGCCTCCATTTCAGCTTACGATGGGATGTGGGTCAAGAGAGAGACTCCCTTAAATACTGGAGCTGGAACTGGGGAAAGAGGTGAGGGTGAGGCAGGGAAACCAGCGATGAAGAAAGAGACAGAGAAAGGGCTGAAATAAAACCGAACGGTGAAAAAGAGGCAAAAAACAACAACAACAAAGAGAGACAAACAGAAGGACCGAATGTGAGAAACACATGCACATAGGAAGAAAGATGGACAGACAGACTGCGTGCAATAATGGGGAGTCAATGGGCTCCCTCAACATCTTTTCCACTTAGTGTCTCTCTATTCCACTCTCCTACCGCACTTTCCTGGGACTGAAGAGGCTGGCAAGCTAAAAACTACATTTCCCAGAATGCCATGTGGTGGGGTTCGGGACGGGAGTTTAGGTTCCACCAATCAGATGCCTCCGCGGGAAGCTTGAATTTCCAACCAAAGTAAATGGGGAGAGAGGCAGCCGCGAGGCCGAGGCCCTGCCAGTGCAGATCTCAGCGAGCTGGTACGGTTGTGGGGCCAGTGGCCGGCTTCCTGATCGCGGAGGGGAGCAGTAGCTCCTGCGTGGCCCATTCTGGATTTGGAAGTGCCCTGGAAGCTGTTTCTTCTACCAGGCTCAAGGTCCCTTAAAAAGTCCCTTTCTGCTTACACTGGCCCGAGCGGATTCTTTTTGTTGTTGTTGTTTTTGTTGGCCGCGTTGTGCAGCTCGCGGGATCTTAGCTCCCCGACCAGCAATAGAACCCGTGCCTCCTGCAGTGGAAGCGCAGAGTCCTAACCACTGGACCGCCAGGGAAGTCCCCAGAGTGGATCCTTTTTGCTACTGCTGAGCAATAATAATGGGTACAGAGACGGGGGGAAAGAGATTCAGACGCGGGCAGAAACAGGGAAAGTCAGAGAGGCACACAGAGACCTCAGCCTCCAGCAGAAACTAGGAGAGAGACAGGACTTGCAGGGATACGATGGAAACGATGGAAAGGAGGAAGATATGCTGAGTGAGACAGACACCCAGAGAAATACTGAAGGTAAACTGAGGCAGAGAGGAGCGAAAGGAGAGGCAAGGACAGGGGGCCAGAAAATGACACAGAGACATCCCCAGAATGCTGGAGTGGGAGTGGTGGTAGAGAGGACCCTTTAGCGACTAAACTTCTCCGGAAGGCACGGCAGTTGGAAGCAGGACGATGGAAGGGATGCTGGAGAGGGAGGTCCCTGACTTGCCAGAATCCCCAAGGCCCCGCCCACTGATGGAGCACTCTTCTGACAGAATCTTTTCCCAAAGCCTAGACGCAGCCCCAACTTCAACAGCTCTGCCCGAGGAAGGAGTAGTGGCCCCGAATGCAGCCCCCACCTCTCTTGTCACTTGTCCCTCAGGCCTTACCGCCAAAGACCAGCCCCTTTGATGACTTGGGAAGTGGTGATGACGGTGACTTAACCACTTTTGATGTCTGAGGCAGATTCCTGAGGGGAGTGGAAGGCTGAAGAACTAAGAGGAGTGGAGGGATCAGAGAGAGGGTTTGAAGAGAGGGAGGCTTTGTGAAACAGAGAGGGGGCCTTAGAGGCAGAGAGCTGGGGAGAGTGAGGCAGAGAGAGGGGGAGACCCAGGGGCAGAGAGAGGCAGTGAGCTAGGCATGCCGGATTTAGGATTCCAGACAGTGGACCTGGATGACCTGGCTCCTCTGACTAGCTCTGGCTTCGTTGTGGCCATTCAGATCTCTGTTCTTCGCCCTCTAGGGTTGCCAGATAAAATACAGGATGCCCAGTGACACTTGAACTTTGCGGGCCTCTCACTGTTGTGGCCTCTCCCGTGCGGAGCACAGGCTCCGGACACGCAGGCTCAGCGGCCATGGCTCACGGGCCCAGCCGCTCCGCAGCATGTGGGATCTTCCCGGACCAGGGCACGAACCCGTGTCCCCTGCATCGGCAGGCGGACTCTCAACCACTGCGCCACCAGGGAAGCCCGCAACAACTAATATTTTAGTAGAAGGATGGCCCCAATATGGCATGAGGTATACTTATGCTTAAGAAAACTAATTTTTTTTAAAATTTGAAATTCAAATCTCACTGGACATACGCGTATTTTTATTTGCTAAATCTGACAACCCTATCTCCATCTCTGTCCTGTTTCTGCCTCATTTCCGTTTCCGGTTTGTGCTTGTTTTCCCTCTCTGCCAGTCCACCTCTGCCTTCTCTGTTCACTCTTTTTTTTTTTTTTGCGGTACGCGGGCCTCTCACGGCTGTGGCCTCTCCCGTTGCGGAGCACAGGCCCCGGACGCGCAGGCTCACCCACCATGGCTCACGGGCCCAGCCGCTCCGCGGCACGTGGGATCCTCCCAGACCGGGGCACGAACCCGCGTCCCCCGCATCGGCAGGCGGACTCTCAACCACTGCGCCACCAGGGAAGCCCTCTGTTCACTCTTAATGACCTCGCCATGGCCTCTCAGAGCCACCCCGAGACCCCCCCCCCATATCCCCACTCAGGTCCCCTCCTCCCTCCATCCTCCTACCCCAGCCCTGTCTCTAGGGCCGTCTCTCTCCTCCAGGCAACTCCCCCGTCTTCTTTCTTCATCTCTCTTCTCATCGAGGCCCCCCACCCCTTCCTTCCTTTCCCCCTTCCCTTACCAGACGAGAAGGTCTGAAGCCTTGTGGAAGTGAGGAGTCCCCGGTTACTCACCTGCATCCTGACTTCATCTCCTTTCCTTTCCATCTCCTGGACCAGAGAGGTCATGAGAGTTTCTCCAAGTCACACAGCTGAATTGAGACCTAACTCCACCTCCTCGACTCTGAACCCCCAAACCCTTCAAAGTTCCCAGGTTCCGGATGGAAAGTTCATTTACTTTTCCTGAAAATGGGCCTGGCTTGGTGATATTTCTGAACATCAGGTAATCCCAGAAGGTCACAGGCCAGGACCAGAGGTACCTGTGGCATAAGGGATGGGAGACTTTTGAGCATCTACTATGTGCTAAGAGTTGGGGTTATGGTGCTCAGGCTGTATGCCTGAGAGCGGTGACTTGTCACGGTCGTTGCCATGTCCCCAGGCCTGAGAACATAGTAGGTGCTCAACAGATGTCTGTTGAATGAATGAATGAATGAATGAAAAAACACACCCCAAGCAGTTGAGGACTCCTCTCCATGTCTTCCCTTCTCTTCGTCCCCATCGCTGTCTCTTACTTTGTCCTAGCCTCAATCTCCTTTTTCCTCCCATCCCCTCTCTTGGTTTCTGTCCTTCTTTAGAATCATTTTCATTGTTATTTTTCAGCTGGAGGGGACGCTCCAGTGGCCACCATGTGCTGAGCATCTCCCCCGTGTCAGGTACTGATGGAGTGATTTGCTTTTGGAATTCTTCTGGAATATTTCAGAAGGTAAGTACAGCTTGGTCGGGCGTTTTCCAGATGTGGAGACTGAGACCCAGAGAGAGGAAGCGAGGTGCCCTGGTCACACCGGAACCACAGCCTCTGCCCCCCCCCCCACAGCCATCTCTTTTTGTCTCTCCGCCTCAAACTTCATCCTTCCTCCTGCGTGGCACATCATCTCCTGCCCAGCTGCATCTCTGACACCTCCAAGATATAAGGATGTTAGCATTAAACATTTACCACAGGGGTTGCAAACACAAATGCATCCAGGGGCCAGGCACAGGACACAAATCAGCAGTGCAGGTCAGGGAGGGACTGAGGCTGCCCTCCCTGGAGGATGGAGTGACTGCTCTGCTCCAGCCCATTATGGCTAGGTGACAATCGCCACTCAGAGAGGCCACATCTGATTTCTCCAAAGGGGCACATGTGTAGGCGAAGTCTCCCAACGTTTAAATGCTGCTACCAAATTCACACGAAACGCTCTTCAGGCCAAACGAGGTGATATGTGCAGCAGACCTGTCTGCTGGCCAATGGTTTGCAACCTTTGAATTGTTTTCAGTCCCTTGTGCCAGGTTCTGTGCTAAAGAAGAATCTGCAGATTCCAGCAGAATCTCTGCTGCATGAAGGCACAGAGTCTGTTTTGCTAATTGCCTTCTCTCCAGCCCCTAGAACAGTGCCTTACTCGTAGTAGGTGCTCAATAATTTTTTTTAAAGCTAATGATATGTTGAATCCTAGCATAAACTACAGAAATAACATTAAAAAAAAAAAAGTTAAATGGAGGCTCAGAGGCTCAAAGTCCCACGGTTACCTAGCAGCACTGGGATCTAAACTCACTTGACTCCAAAACCTTAACCCTGGGCTCTCCTGACTCTACTTGGGGTTGTGCATTTGCAATGCTGTGTGGGGATGTGCGTCCCGGGATTGTGGTGTTGCGTGTGTGTGGCGGTGGTGGTGTCTGTCAATCCTCCTGATTGGACACTTAGGCCCTGGGAGCTCAACCTGGATCCCTGGCTCCCCTCAGACACTTGCTCTGGGTGCTCACCCAGTCCAGAGAGAACAATCCGCCCCTCCCCCTCCCCCCTCCGGGGCCCATCCTCAGGGGTCCCCCCACCCTCCTCCCCTAGATGCCCAGAGCCCTGGGGGAAAGGGGGAAAGAATTCAGGATGAGGGTGGAGGTGGGGGGAGGAGGGAGAGGTAAGGGGATGGGTTAAGAAGGAGTGTGATGTCAAGCAAAAAAGACAACATTAGACACAGATGCTGAGATGGCGTTTATCGCGGCAAAAAAAGGTGAAGTCGCCGAGGGAGAGGGGGTGGGGGAAGGGGTGTGGTGGGGGCTGGGGGGTGGGCCATGGAAGCTAATACATGGTGCACTAGGTCACACGACGGACACTGGGGGTGGGGTGGGGAGGTGGGCATGGCCCAGGCATGGCAATGGGGGGAGGGGAGAGGAGAGGGCAGTGGGCCCCAGCCAGGAGCTTCTGGAGGTGGTGGTGGGGAGGTGGGCGGCGTCTCTGGTCGCAGAGGATGGAAGGAATCAGTTAGAAGGGGTTGAATGGAGGCACTGGAGGCATGGCCACATGGCAGATGGTCTGGGGCCAAGAAGTGGAATGTGGGAGAGGGGCAGCAGGCAGGGGGCCAGCCCTGGGCTTCAGGCTTTGAATCTAAGGACTGGGGGTACCCAAGGAGCCTTAGAGGTCCTCCAGTTCCCTCCATTTTCCAAGAGAGAGAACAAGCCCGGGAGAAGCTAGCTTGAGGTCCTAATAAGGATTTAGCAATCAGCTCTCCAAAGACAGTCCTACCCACCACCCCCATTCTTCTCCTACCCTATCTGTCCCAAACAGAGAAAGCGGAAAGAGATTCTAACTCCTCTGACTCCAACATTATCTCACTGAGGCTCCTGAGGGAACTTGGAGGATGAACCCATTTCACAGATGGGAAAAACTGAGTCATCCTTTCAGGCTACACCTTGTCACACCTCTCCCACCTCCCTGCCAGGGGATGTGTGCACCCCATCCCTTTAGGAGTAATACTGATATCTTGAAATCCTCAGCATTGGGGGCAGGTGAGGGGACACATCTTGGGATTCTCCCAAATCAAGCTGGGATGTGGGCCATGCCTCCAGTGGCCTGAGATGCCAACACAAAGAAAAAAAAAAAATGACTCCCCACGTCCCCTGGCTCAAACCAGTACAAAAGTGACTATTTACAATGAAGGGGTGGGGAGTGGGGGGGCACAGAAAGGAGTGGGGCCAGAGTGAGCTCTCCACTCGGAGGAGGCCACACCCCTGACCCTGCCTTGAAAGGGACAAAGCCAAACAGCATAGATATTTATAAAGGGTCTCTATCCCCAGGCCGGGGAGGACCCTCGGGGTGAGGGATGGGGGTGGGGCATGGGATGGGGTGCGGGTGGGGAGGCATGGGCGGTGGGAGGCGATGGAGGAAAGGTAGCTATTGCCCCTCGCCTCCCCCCTCCCCCACGCCGGACACACAGTTTTCCGTGGGATGAACACAGAAAGGGTTAATCAGAAAGAGTTCGATGAGCGAGTCTGACGGTCGAGTGGGGCGGGCTGGAGCAATGAAGCCGCAGGTCCCGGTGGCCGGTGGTGATGGAGTCACTTAGAAGATGAGAGGTTGGTGGTTTTGGGGGTGGGGGAGGAGAGGAGAAGCGGGGAGGGGAGGGGGATTAGGCAGTCCCACCCAATTATCTCTGGGAGACAAGAGCGTCCTGGACTGGCTGAGAAGGGTTTAAAAAGCAGCAGCCTTCACCACCCCCATCGCCATCGACGAGACTTTCCCCATCTCCCTCCCTGCCACCCAGCAATCCCCCACGCAACGGGCGGAGGGCACAGAGACCATACACACACCTGCATAGGAGCCACGGAAAGAAACCTCCTCCACTACGGCGTCCAGGCGGCTGACTGCAGTGGAGAGGGATCGCGATAGCCGGGCTGGGTGTCGCGACTCCACGAGAGCCGTAAAACCAGCGCCCCTGGCCCGCAGTGCCCCAACGTGGGCATCGCGATCCCGTTCTCCCCATCGTGACATCCAGTTCAGGCTTTCGCGACAGCCGGCCTTGGGGTTCCAGACGGCAGGGGGGCAGATGCGTGGCCAACAGCGAAGGCCTGCCTGGCTGTGGTGATAGGTGTGCACCCAATCAGCAGCCTGGAAGCCCCAAATGCCATCCTCATCGCCACTCTTATACTCAATACTTTTTCCACCTCTCAGTCTATCACAACGTCTAATCCTGGTCTTGACAGAGCAATACCCAACGCAGGGGAATCCTCTCACTTTCCAAACAGTAGGCCACCAATCAGAAACAAAATAAAGAGGGTGGGGGATGGAGGAATAGGCAGGAGAAACGGAACAAGGGGATGTTGAGTGATTTGCGGGTTAAGAAGGGGAGAAGGTATACCACTCAGAGAAGAGTGGTACCGTATTCTTCCAAGTATAGGTCCGCAACCATCTATTAAGTCGACTCTTAACCAAACTCCATTTGGGATACCCATACTTCCCACCTACAAGTCCAGGGCAGGCATTAGGGCAGATAAAGATGGCACGATCTTTGCCTTCTGATCCCTTAATAATTATTGCAGTGAAGCCTCCTTGCCCATGTAGAGATGGCTGGGACAGGGCGGAAGAAGGTGGCTGGGGCAGGTTGGCTCAGAGCCCCCTGGGACAGGGGATGAAGGAGGTGAATTTGGCACATTGAACCCCTTCTTCTCATAAGTGCTTTGAGGTCCTTCTCTCGAATCCAGTTGGCACTGTCCCTCAGGACAGCAGAGGAGGGGTTGAGCTTGTCTCCCCCTCCCCAATTTCTACAGATTTGCCTGAAGGAGGCAAGTGGGGTTCTCCCCGGCTGGTGGAAATTGGGGGGAATCCAAAAGATTAGGGGTTAGCTGAAGGAGAGTTTTTTTCTCTTTTTTTTTTTTTCTTACAAAGATTCTAAGAAAAACTCGGGGGCGGGAGGGGTGAGGAAGGGGGACGCAATTGAGCTAAGTGTCCACAGACGTTTTCAATGCCTCTTAGGGGCCTCTTCAAAGGAAGATGGTCCCATTTCCTCCCCTCTGTCTGAGGTTCCCTCCCCCCCAGAGCGGCTCAGTTCCAAGGAAGTTTGGCACTTTTCTTTTTTAATTAATGGGGCAATGGAAGAAGGGAGAGGATTGAGAGTTGAGCAAAGGGAAAAGACAGACATAGACGAAGATAGAGACAGGACAGGTAACAATGGAAGCCACAGGGAGAGAAAGTGAAAGTCACAGGGAGCCAGAGAGAGAGGAAAATGCTGGTGGCGGGGTGGGGGTGGGTGGGAGTTGGAGGGCAAATGGGAAAGAACAAGAAGACAATTCAATGCAGCAAACACTTATTAAGCACCTATTGGGTGCTGAAGAGTAGGGTGCAGGGAGGCCACTCAGAGTCTCTGAGATCTGATTGGCTAACAGGGAAGGGGGGGAGAAAAAGAGGTGATGGATTTTTCAATGATCCCTATCCCTGACCCCACATCTGCGTCCCCTCTGGACAAACTGCAGCACAAAAGATTGAGGTCAGATTGCAGAAGGGACTTTCAAGGGATGGGGAAGACCATAGAGTGAATTTCATAAGGTAAAATGGGGAAAGGTGTGTGGCTCTCCACTCACCAACATAGTGAGTAAACTAGCTCACTGAGCTAGCAAACTACCTTTCAGATAGCCCTGGCTGGCGGGGTAGGGGGTCCCCGAAAAATGTGAATAGGGAGGGGCTGTCACACAGATACACCAAGGGAACACTTTTCAGGAGGCCCAGCCTCCAGAGACGTGTCTGTGTGAGAAGAGTACTGGACCCCGCTGATTGGGACCCAGAAATAGGTCTACAGAAAGCATCTGACAAGCCGGAGGGCAGCTGAGGATGCAAATGATATGCAAATGAGCGCTTTCAAATCCCACCTCCCCACTCCCAGACCTTACTTCACCTCTCCCTGGCTCCTTCCCCTCCTTATGGCGGCTCGGGGAGTTGTAGGTGGGGATAGTCCAGCTAGAGACTGCAATACCCACATGTGGGTGGAGATGTTGTGAAACACTGTAAGGTCTTTTGAGAGGTGGAGGGGAGCAGTGGCCCATAGGGCCACCTCCACCTCCGACCCCAAGAGCCCCCAACTGCAGAAGATATGTACAAAGTTACATCAAGAATTGTTTTGGCACTCAAATCTCCATCTGGGTTCAGTCTGGAGATTAGGGGTGAGGGCAGCAGCGATGGGAGGTGAGGGATGGGGAAATGGGGCCTGCCCCCCACCCTGGAGATGAAGAGGGCAGGGAAAAAGTCACCCTAGTGCCCAAGCTACAGCCTCCCATCAGGTGGAAGGGCTGGGGTGGGAAATTCAGTGCAAGGTACCTTGAAGGCTATTGCTCTCTAGGGATTTTCACATTTTGATTTGGGGGTGGCTCTCTCGCAAGGGGCAGGGGTCTCCCAGGCTTTAGGGGTGGGAATTGTTTCTGGCTTTTCTCCCCTCCTTTGCCGGGAGAGAGACGAGGAGGCTGGATTCCCCCAAAGCCATGGAGAAGAGAAGGGTCTGGAAGACCTAGGAGGGGGACAATTGGGGGAGAGGGTGGGCATGGGGTGCCCCTCCCCCAGAGATGCTGATGATGGAACCAGGGCACTGGGAGGCCCTGCCTTGCGTTGGAGGAAGTGGAGGTGGTCTCCATGGGGGAGGGGGAGATGGATGGGGGTAGAAGTGGGTCTCAGCTATCCTAAGTCCATGGGGTTGTCAGGCCCCGACATCTCAGCCTGCCAACAAGGCCTTAGAGCTGATCACAGCCGCAGTGCCCAGGGAGCCACTCTCAAACCAACTCTCAGGGCTGCCTGGCTTGGCAAACTCCATTAGAACATTCTAGATCCTCAGAGCCTGGTGAGAGCACCAAAACATTCCAATCCATCAGATACCACCAAAGTACTCCAGCTTGCTGGAAACCACAAGTCAACTAATGCATTAGACTACACGAAGCATTCCGGCTCAAGGGACCCTACCATGGCTCACTGAATACACCTGGGCCACCGTGGCCTGACAGAGCCACCATACATTTGGCCCACCAGACTTAATGAAACAAAGCCACGCAGACACAAGCATGCACACAAAAGGCAGGGGTGGGAATGAGGGTCTTTAACAGTTTTCACCAGCTCCATCTCCCACCCCCTCCCTGCCAGGTGAGTTCAGACTTGGTACATTTGCATGGAGATGACCCTGACAATAGTGGGTCTTCTTCCTTAGAGTCCTCCAGATTAGATCCAACTCCCACCCCTTATTCTCCTCCTAGGAAGACCGCCAGGCCAAGACCCACCAAAGAGGGGTGTGGGTAGAGAAGGAGGATCAGTGACTGGCCATGGCCTGATACAGGAAGTGCATGCCTCACCCTGGTGACATCATAGGAAGTAACCTGGAGACACCACAGGAAGTGCACGCCCCCATGATATCATGAAGTAACCTTCCAGGAAGGCTCATTGAGACATCATAAGAAGTACCTGTCTCTCCTATCATCACAGGAAGTGACCTCCAGGGAACTACTTCCTGTGACATCATAGGGAGTGCCAGAAGCACCCCAGAAAGTACTTGACTCAGTGACAGCACGACAGGGACCTTCATGCCCATTACTCAAGGAAAAACCATAGGAGATGCCATAGGAAGTTGTTCCAGCCTTGTGCCAGAGCCTTGCCCACCGGACTGGCCCAATCCCAGAGCCGGCCTCATTCCCAGCAGCACCGCACCCCTCCCCCCATACAACCTGACAACAAAAAAGTGAAAAGTCCCACCTAGGAGGGGCAACTTCAGTGAGGGGAGAGTAGCTGAGAAAATCTGGGAACTCTGAGGTCCCTGCTCCAAATGTCCCACTTCAACTCAGACTCCTCTGCTACCTCTGCTCCCATCAGGTCCCTCAGATCCGGAGCTGAAAGCAGGAGAGGCAGGGTGTTGTTTTGGGACAGCCCCTCTTTCTAGGTGACCCAGAGGCTCCCTCCCCTCCTCCCATATGGAAACAAAAACTTATAAAGGGGCGGGGGGGGGGGGGAATCCTTATCAAAGGAGGGGAAAAAAAGGAGGGAAAGAAAGAGAAAATAACGCTTTGTTTTCTATTAAAATCAACAAAATGCAATATATACAGATATCACACAGACCTGGGCCCTGGGAGAGGAGGGTCAGGCCCAGTCAAGCATAGGGAGGAAGGAAGAAGGGGTCAGTTCAGGGCTGGGGAGGGAGCTTCTGGGCCCCATCCCCAGCCATCACTCAATCCTGCCTATGACTACCAGAAAGGGAGGGTGCAGTCAGGCCTACCCCAGCCCCATCCCAAGAGGAGCAGGACTCTACCGAGCTGAGGTCAGGAGTTGGGGGGCAGGGGAGGGGGAGGGGGGAGGAGGAGGGGGAGGGGAGGAAAAGGAGGGACAGGGAGCCGGGTGGGAGCACACACCACAGGCCTCATCCCACTTTCTGGGGGTTTGAGGCCCTCACTCCCTGCTCGTAGGTGACCCGCTGGCTGATGAGGTATTGAGCGGCTTGCGTGGCCGCGGGGCTGCCGGTGATGGTGACCCGCCGGTTCCGCGTGCCTGGCAGGAACTCTCCCTTCTTGGAGATCTGGATGCGGGCGCCTGTCAGCTCCTGGTACTCCACCAACGTCTTGCCCCCCTTGCCCAGGATGGCTCCCACCAGGTTCTCAGGCACCGCAATCTCCACCAGCTCCTTGGCGCTCTCAGCCGCCAACTTCTCCGCCGTCAGGAAGCCCCCAGCCGCCCCCGCTGCGGCTGCAGCGGCCACAAGCGGGCCACCCCCTCCGCCCGCCCCGCCGCCCGCCCCGGCCCCGAGGTAGCCGTTGGCGGCCGCGGCCAAGGCGAAGGACCCCAGGGCTCCAGGTGGCGGGGGTGGGGGTGGAGCAGCTCCGCCCGCTGGCCCGGCCCCTGCTTCCCCGGCGTAGGATGCCAGGAGATTGGCGGCGGCGGCGGCGGCAGGGTTGGCACCGGCGGCCACGGCGGCCAGGACCCCAGAGGCTGCGGCCGAGTTGAGGCCCAGGCCGAGGGAGTTGGTGTTGTAGCCGTAACTGGCCAGCGTGTTAAGCGCCGTGCTGATGGCCAGCAGGTCGGTGCCCGAGAAGGCAGGCAGGGCGGCAGGAAAGGCTCCCACGCCCGCCAACCCCGCCGGGCCCAGCAGGCCAGAGGCGGCAGCGGCCGAGGCGGCGGCAGCGGCGGGCAGCACATCCGCGGGGCTGGCGTATGGCGAGCCGGTGGGGTTGGAGTTGGCCACAGGGCCAGCCACGTTGGCGTAGCTGATATTCAGGCAGCTGCTGCTCTGGGGATCTTCCTGTACCTTCTGCACGATGGCGCTCACGGCCTTGTGCACCTGCTCCGGTTCGCCGCTGACCGTCACCACGCGCTCCTGCAGGTTGATGCCCTCCGGCTTCTGGGACAGCTGCACCCAAGCACCCGACTGTTCCATCACGGCTTTCACTGTCGCGCCCCCCTTGCCGATGATCAGGCCCGCCGTGCTGTTGGGGACGATCAGCTTGGCCTGCGTGGGGAGCCAGAGGGAGGGTCTTTAGGGGGGTAATCGGACACTGAAAGGCAACGTTAGTCTAAGACTGGCCATCTCAAGTCATTTCCCACCCCTGCTCTCAAATGTCCAAAATCAGGCCCAGCACGCCCCCTTGATATGCACCAGTATGATTCTACTGGTTAGAAATATTGAAATATTTCCATATTCATTGGTAAAAAAAAAAGGAGCTAGTACTCCATCTCTCCTTAGTAGCCTCTCAGCCACCCTGTTCCTGAGACCCCTGGGACCTCCCTTCCATCTGGGACCTCCCTTCCATCCGGCACCTAGAAGCTGAAAGACTAACCCAGTGGGAGCCCTCCAGGACCTCTCTCCAATCTTGCACTGGTGCCCATGTCCTTCTATATCATTAAGTACTCCGATTCCCAGCCCCAGAAAAGGTATCATTAGTCTCACTTTGCAGATGAGCCACTTGAGGCCTAAGAGGTGAAGGGACTTGCCCCAAGGTCACCCAGACAGCAAAGGAACTGAAATCCAGCCTCGTGGATTCCTGCTCCATTGTGCTTTCCACCCTATGACGTGGTCACCTCGCTTAAGCTCTTCATTGTCGTTATGAGCTGAATTGCTGTCCCCTCCCACCCCAATTCACATGTTGAAGTCATAACCCCTAATACCTCAGAATATGATTGTATATGGAGATAGGGTCTTTAAAGAGGCATTTAAGGTTAAGTGAGGTCATTAGGGTGGACCCTAATCCAATATGGTTGGTGTCCTTATAAGAAGAGGAGATTAGGACACAGACACACACAGGGGGAGGACCACGTGAAGACAGAGAGGGGGAGCTCCCTGGTGGCCTAGTGGTTAGGATTCCAGGCTTTCACTGCCGTGGCCCAGGTTCAATCGCTCGTCCAGGGAACTGAGATCTTGCAAGCTGTGTGGCGCGGGGCCCCTGCCCCGCAAAAAAAAAGGCAGAGAGACAATGGCTATCTACAAGCCAAGGACAGAGGCCTCAGAAGAAACCAGCACTGCCGATGCCTTGAGTTCAGATTTCTAGCCTCCAGAATTGTGAGACAATGAGTTTCTGTTGTTTAAGCCACCCAGTTCGTGGTACTTTGTTATGACAGCTCTAGCAATCTAATATAGTTGTCTTATCTGCAAAATGATGATAAAAAAAGCTTACATCAGAGAAGATGGAGAAAATTGGTCACTTACATATGAGGGTCCCCCTTCTCAGTTGTAGAGCAGCCCATCCTTTGCAGCTACAAACCGGATCATTTTTTAATAAATTTATTTATTTTTTATTTTTGGCTGCTTTGGGTCCTCGTCGCTGTGCGCGGGCTTTCTTTTAGTTGCGGCGAGCGGGGGCTACTCTTCGTTGCGGTGCGTGGGCTTCTCATTGCCGTGACTTCTCTTGTTGTGGAGCATGGGCTCTAGGTGCGCGGGCTTCAGTAGTTGTGGCACGTGGGCGCAGTAGTTGTGGCATGCAGACTGTAGAGTGCAGGCTCAGTAGTTGTGGCTCACGGGCTTAGCTGTTCCGTGGCATGTGGGATCTTCCCGGACCAGGGCTCGAACCCATGTCCCCTGCATTGGCAGGCGGATTCTTAACCACTGCGCCACCAGGGAAGCCCCCGTATCAATCCTGAGTCCAGTAGGGATATTTCAAAACCAAACGTCTCCTTTCACATCTCCAAGAGCATTTTTACACACAAATTCCTCCTTCTCAATCCTTCTCACGTCCCCTCAGACCTGTGGATTCTACCCTCTGAAGCTTTCATCGCTGCCTCTCCTTTCCACCCCCAAGCCAGACCCTGGGGGTGTTAGGAAAATTGTGGGAGTGGCTTTGGTTGTCTGCAATAACTGGGGACAGATGCGGGCATGCAGTGGGCAGGGTCAGGGATGTTTGCACCCGGTAATGTGAGTCCGTTCCTCACAATGAAGAACAGTCTCAGGTCCTGTACGACTTTTGAATGTCCCCCTGGACATTCATGTTGGTGAGAAGTCTGTTTATAAATCTTGCAGCCAGAACTGAGTCCCATGATACATGTAAGTACCAAGTAGTTTTTTCTTTTGCAGGTTTTAAGATCTACTGAAATTTCCAGGGATGTAACTATTGGCAAATCAAGGGAAGATTGTACTTTATTTTGTTCTGAACTTTACCAAGAGTCGTTCATCATTTTCGAAAACGATGACATCATGCAAGCTATTATATATAGAATGGATAAACAAAAAGGTCCTCCTGTATAGCACAGGAAACTATATTCAATATCCTGTCATAAACCATAATGGAAAAGAATATAAAAGGGAATGTATATATATGTATAACTGAATCACTTTGCTGTACGGCAGAAATTAACACAACACTGTAAATCAACTATACTTCAATTAAAAAAAAGAAAATCATGACATCGGAGTAATGCCTGTATCATTTAAGTCTCCAATACTACGCTCTGTCTCACTCAGGCCACGTTAGGTGTGAGCAGCTGACTGTTTCATTATTTATTTCTACTGTGGCCCTGGCTGAGTATTTACATATTAAAATTCACCTTATTTTATAACAAATAACCTTCCTTTCATCTCTCCTTTATTTGAAAGTCTTATGGGATATAGAAAATGTACATCCGTACAATGGAGTATTATTTGGCAACCAATTTAAATGAAATGAAGGACTGATGCATGCTACAACATGGATGAGCCTAGAAAATATTATGCTGCATGAACGAAGTGAGGCACAACAGACCACATACTGTATAATTCCATTTCCATGAATGTTCAGAATAGGCAAATCTATAGAGACAAAGTAGATTAGTGGTGGCTTAGGGCTGGGGTGGGGAGAGCTGGGAGGATTGAGGGGTGATAGCTAAGGGGATCAAGGTTTCCTTTTGAGGAAGTGAAATGTTCTGAAATTGATTGCGGCGATGGATGCCGGACTCTGAATATAATAAAGCCGTTGAACTGCACACTTTAAATGGGTCACATGTATTTATGTGAATTATATCTCAATAAAATTGTTAAAAATCTTATAGGGCTTCCCTGGTGGCGCAGTGGTTAAGAATCCACCTGCCAATGCAGGGGACAACAGGTTCGAACCCTGGTCCGGGACGATCCCACATGCCACGGAGCAACTAAGCCCGTGCGCCACAACTACTGAGCCTGAGCTCTAGAGCCCGCGAGCCACAACTACTGAGCCTGCGTGCCACAACTACTGAGCCCGCGTGCCACAACTACTGAAGCCCACGCACCTAGAGCCCGTGCTCCCCAATGAGAAGAAGCCCCCGCTCGCTGCAACTAGAGAAAGCCCGCACAGCAACGAAGACCCAACGCAGCCAAAAATAAATAAATAAATGTAAATAAATTTTAAAAAATCTTATAGATTTTTTTTTTTTTTTTTTGCAGTACGTGGGCTTCTCACTCCTGTGGCCTCTCCCGCTGCGGAGCACAGGCTCCGGACGCGCAGGCTCATCGGCCATGGCTCACGGGCCCAGCCGCTCCCCAGACCGGGGAACGAACCCGTGTCCCCTGCATCGGCAGGCGGACTCCCAACCACCGCGCCACCAGGGAAGCCCTAAAAATCTTATAGATTTTTTAAAAAATAAATTTATTTTCATTCATTCATTTATTTATTTATTTATGTCTGCGTTGGGTCTTCGTTGCTGTGCGCGGGCTTTCTCTACTCTTCCTTGCGATGCGCGGGCTTCTCAATTTGGTGGCTTCTCTTGTTGTGGAGCACAGGCTCTAGGCGCGTGGGCTTCAGTAGTTGTGGCACACGGGCTTCAGTAGTTGTGGCTCACGAGCTCTAGAGCGTAGGCTCAGTACTTGTGGCACACGGGCTTAGTTGCTCCGCGGCATGTGGGATCTTCCCGGACCAGGGATCAAACCCGTGTCCCCTGCATTGGCAGGCGGATTCTTAACTACTGTGCCACGAGGGAAGCCCCAGATATGTTTTTTATTTATACAAATAGACATATTATATATATAATTTCAGAGAGTAAAGTGGGCATAGGAAAATATTTGTAGGAGAAAGGGGACATTGGCTCCCTTCAAACAGGCAAACAGGCAAACAGGGCCGAGAACCACTGCTCTGACATGCTCTGTTCCCTGTTGATCTCTCTGACTTCACTCTTCCCTCCCTCTTGCTGACTCCACTGCAGACACACCAGACTCCCTGCTGTTCCTCCAACTTGCCAAGCTCTGTCCAGACTCAGGGACTTTGCACCTGCTGTTCCCTCACCTGGAATGCTTTTCCCCAGAAAAGACGGCTCGCCCCTCTCTTCATTCATTGCACAAATGCACCTCCCCAGAAGGGCCTTCCCTGACCACCTGATTATCAAAGCTTGTCTGTGTTTATTTTACATCTCCAGCATGGATACCTCCAGACTCATAACTGCTAACCTCACATCTCTAGTATGATGTTGAGTGGACACCTCAAACTTAAAATCTCATCTTCCTCCTCAAATGTGTTTCTGCCATGGTGTTCCTCATTTCAGCACATGGAAATGCATCCTTCCACTACTCAGTCCCGACCCTTGGAAGTCCTCTCTTTCCTTTACACTCAGCATCCAATCAGCAATTCTGTTGGCTCTACCTTCAAAACTACATCCTAGGCTATGCTAGATTAAAAGAGATTAAGGAGGTATAACAACCAAATGCAACGCATGAACATTAACTGAATCTTTAATAAAAATACTTTATAGATATAAAAGATATTTTGGGGTAATCTGAATATGGACTTTTTATTAAATAATATTATGAATTCAGTGTTAATTTTTATAGGTGTGATAACAGTAATATAATAACATAGGACACTGTCCTTGTTCTTGGGAGATATACACTGAAGTATTTAGAGGTGAAGAGTCATGAGATCTACAACTTATTTTCAAATAGATCAACAAAAAAACAAACAGAAAACCAATGTGTGTGTGTGTGTGTGTGTGTGTGTGTGTGTGTGTGTGTGTGTAGAGATAAAACATGTGTTAACAATTGGTGAATCTAAGTGCAGTGTATAAGGAGTTCATTGTAACGTTCTTTAAACATTTTCCAAATAAAAAGTTAAGAGAGGGGGCCTCCCTGGTGGTGCAGTGGTTGAGAGTCCGCCTGCCGATGCAGGGGACACGGGTTAGTGCCCCGGTCCGGGAAGATACCACATGCCGCGGAGCGGCTGGGCCCGTGAGCCATGGCCGCTGAGCCTGCGCGTCCGGAGCCTGTGCTCCTCAACGGGAGAGGCCACAACAGTGAGAGGCCCGCGTACCGCAAAAAAAAAAAAAAAAAGGTAAGAGAAAAAAAGGCCCCAATACTTCCTTTCCTTTTTCTCTGTCTTTTCTTCATAATACTTTTCACTCTCTGACATCCTATACATTTTATTTATTTACTTATTTTCTGATTCTCCAGAAAGAATTTAAGATCCACAAGGGTAGAGATTTGTGTCTGTATTGTTTACTGCTGGGTTGTCAGTGCCTAGAGGAATGCCTGGCACATACTCAGCCCAGAGTGGGTGAATGAATGGCTGGATGAAAGAATGGATGATGAAATGCCCAAAGGACCAAGCAGGAATGGGACTGGGTGTAGGCAGCCAGGTGCATCTCACCTGGTGGTGGTGGTGGTCTCTGTGTGTGTGTGATATTCAAATTCAGCCTGATACGAGTTTTACAGATTAACTGGCAATTCTGACTTGTAAAATGTGAAGCGGCCTAGTTTTTAAATGTTGGTAACCACTTCAAAACGTCTAAGAACCACTGTGCAGCAGCCAGACCACCAGTCTGCAGCCCGTTGCACACAAATCCCTGGAAAGCTGCCCTGGACTCTGGAGGCACCTGCTCAGGTTCAGATCCTGGCTCTACCACTGATTCTGGGCAAGGGACCTAATCTTTTGGAAACTCAGTATTCTCTTCCATAAAATGGGGACATTCATACCTCTTCCATAGGATTACTGTGAGGTCTAATAGAGATCATGCATGAAATGATGAGCTTGAAATTCAAGCATGGCCACAATTAGCCAGAACTGAGTATGGCTGCCCTCCAGATGACACAGAGTGCCTACCTCTGCCAGGTTACACCAGACTACCTCCCCTCAGTCATGTTTCTGCTTGGTCCCCATGGGCATGTCATCACCCATTCATTCAAACAAGCAACATTTGCTGAGCACCTACTATGTGCCAAGCGCCGGATGCCATGAGAGCAGGCAATTAATATGTGCCCACAGTAGGTACACATGAAATGGTTGTTGTCATTGTTATCCCCATGGGCGGACCTGGATTTAAATCCCACATCTGTGGTACTGCCACTTTGGAAAACAGTCTGGCGGTTCTTCAAAAAGTTAAACGTAGATTTATCATATGACCTACAAATTCCATCCTAGGTATATATCCAAGAGAACTGAAAACATACATCCACACATATGTTCATTAGCAGCATTATTCATAATAGCTACAAAGTAGAAACACCCCAAATTTCTATCAATTGATGAATAGACAAAATGTGGTATATCCATACAGTGAAATATTATCTGGCCATGAAAAGGAATGAAGTTTTGTTTTATGCTACAGTACGGATGAATCTTTTTTTTAATTTTTTTTTTGGCCACGTCATGCAGCTTGTGGGGATCTAAGTTCCCTGACCAGGAACTGAGCCCGTGCCCTCGGCAGTGAAAGTGTGGAGTCCTAACCATTGGACCGCCAGGGAATTCCCAGTATGGATGAATCTTGAAGACATTACGCTAAGGGAAAGAAGCCAGACTCAAAATGCCACAGAAATATCATTCAATCTATATAAACTATTCAGAATAGGGAAATCCTTAGACACTAAAAGTAGATTAATGGTGGGAAGGGGCTGGGGCAGAGGCACCTGGGGGAATGGAAAATGACTGTTAATGGCTATGGGGATTTTTTTGGGGTGGTAAAAATGTTTTAGAATTACATAGTGGTGATCAATGCACAACCTTGTGAATATACTGAAACCGCTGAATTACACACTTTAAAATGGTGAACTTTACAGTATGTGAATTATATCTCAATACAGCTGTTATTTTAAAGAAATCATTGGAAAAAAAGAAGTCTGACAAGTCAAGGGGATAGAACAGAAAAAGGTACGAAACCAGGCCTAAGGGTAAAGAGGTATCTAGTATGTGATACAGCATTTCAGAGCAATGGGGGAAGGATGGAACCTTTTCATCCAAGGAACTGTGTTCGCCAAGAAACGGTGGAAGCAAATGCCTTCACCTCTCTGTGCTTCCGTTTCCTCATCTCTGACATTGACATAACCACAGCTACTCTGTACAATTATTGAGAATATTCAGTGACTAAAATGCCTGGCACATGGGAAGCCCTCAGAAAACAGTAGCTGCCTTCCTGATAGGCCCAGATCGCAAGACCACAGCATCTTAGATCTGCACGTGCAGTTCTATGGCATCTTGGATGTTAGAACAGTAGGCTGTTAGAATAATACAGGTCTAGAATCTTGGAATCACAGAGCCATAGAATTGTAGGTGTCTTAGAGCCAGAAAGACCTCAGAGGCCATCTGCCTCAGAGGTCTGCAAGTCTGAAGATTTAAAAATAATAATAATAACAACAACAATAACAGCAGCGGCCGCTAACGGTGCTTACCACGTGCCAGGCACTTTTTAGAATACTTCCGTATAGTAACTAACTGAATTTTAGCAACAACCCTACAAGGTAGGTACTGTTATTATCACACTTTATAGATTGGAAAACGGAGGCACAGAGAGGTTAAGTAACTTGCCTAAGGTCACACAGAGAGTGACCAGTAGAGCCAGGATCTGATCCCAGGCCAGAGTCCATGTTCAGATCCCCACGCCTTCTCCCCAGAAACTCTGATTCAGCGGCTCCAGGCCACGACTCAGGAATCTGTGTTTTAAGCTACCCAGATGACTCAGATACCAGCCAGGGCTGAGAATCGCCGCTCTAGCCCAGAGGTGGCAAACTGGTGACGCTCAGCCCATAGCCGGCCCACAGCCACACAGTGTTTTCAAAACTGAGCCAACCTTGAAAAATCAGTTGATTTAAAATATTTTTGACTTCTCTGGAAAAATGGGGAAGATGTAATACTCTGTCCCCATTCCCAAATGGCGAGAATCAAGTGAAAGTGAATAGCAGCTGCTCCCCTTTAGGGATGGCATGATATCTCTATGTTGAGTCCAAGGTCCTCAATCCCTTATGTTCCCTTTCCGAATCCTGGAGGCATTTCCATTTATAATCCCTGGCTCGGCCCAGCTTCCCCACTGTAAAGAAAGGGAAACTGAGGCATACAGAAGGGAAAAAGACACAGAGCAACACAGCAAGTCCAAGGCAGAAAGGGAATAGACCTGCCTCCTGACTCAAAAATCCCACAATAACAACAACGGCAACCATGTTTTGAGAACTTTCTATGCACTAGGCATGCATGATAAGTGCTTTTCAAATGTTAATGAACACTAGCCACCACCCTTAAGTGGGTACCATAATAAATCTCATTTTACATGGAGAAATCAAGTCACCTGCTCAAGGTCACACAGGTAAGAAGCATCAGAGGAAAATTCAACTCAACATCTGATTCCAGAGCCTGAGCCTTCAGCCATTATCTCTCTCATTCTTTGGAGCCCCGGAGTAATAAGGCAGAGGTAGAAGTCCTGGTTCTGTAACCTTTCGACTCCGCTATTTCAGACTTCCCGTGGCTTAGGTGGTGGAGAGGGAGGCTCAGGCACAGATGGTGCTGACCCCATTTTCCCTGCAACATGTACAAACTCTTGATGAACCCTGAGCCCCTAGTGGCCACGACCAAGGCGGAGGGAAGAGGCAGTATCCTCGCCTCCCTGTAAACTGTGGGTAAGCTGTGGCCTGCTGGTGGAAAGGGATTTGGGAGAGGCCTGGCAGGGCGCGAGGAGCAGAGATGCTTCAGCACCAAGGACAGCAGCCGCGCTCCAAGCCCCAAGCCCGCAGTCTTTGCTGGGAACGCTCCGCTCCGAAGCCTTCTTCCAGAGCTTTCTGCCCACTGTTTCCCCACGAGCTCAGAGAAACTTAGACCCGTGGTCTCCCCCACCTCAGGGCAAAAAGAATTCCCGGGAATTCCAGCTTCCTTTTACCGAGGCCCTCTCTCTTGTCTTTGCTTTTAGGCAGACTTTAAGGAACCCTCACAAGTGGCCTGTCCGCCTGCCCGGGTCATCGTGTGCACATGTATACGGGAGCGGAGAAGGGGAGAGAAAACGGGGAGTTTACTGCAGCCAACCCCGTGCTCTCTTCCTCCTTGGCCCTCTATGCAGTCAGGACCGTGCTGCCAGGGGCTTTGCAGCAAGCCCACCTGCCCGGTGTGCATGGTGGTCTTGGCAACCGGAGAGGCCCAGGAAGCGATCGGTCAGCTCCTTGCCACTCCTCTACACCACGGCTTCCAGGTAACTGAGGCAACAGAGAGGCTCTGCCCTTCCTTCTCCTTCCATCCCTCCTTGAGAGGGCTGTGTAGGAGAGGGACCCGCCCCCGCCCAATGGAACACCTTCTCTCCAAAATGCTGGCTACTCCTATTCAGTCATTAATGGAGAGAGGGAGTACCGGAGGCTGCTTTTATAATTTTCTGCCTATGGATGGGGGTGTCGCTGAAGTTATTTCCGGTGAGAACAGGAAGTGGGAAGCAGGTGGTTTTGAGAGACAATGGGAAGATGTGGAAGAGAGAAGAGGATCTGGAGAATCCTAAGAAGGAGGAATAAGTAAGGGGGTCTGGGTCAGATTCTCCCAGACCTTCACTCTCTCTCTGAATCAAATCACTCTAAGAGTCCACTCCACTCTAGAGTGGAGTCCACTCCACTCTAAGTGGAGTCCTTAGGCTGACTCTCTAACAATAATACTAACCACTACCACGTATCTGACTGGTAAATGTTTTATAGCCATTATCCCGTTGAACCCCCATCGCAATCCAGTGACGTGGAAGAAGCGTTTTCTCTCAAGCCCCACCAGCTTTACAGAGACTCAGCCTCTGCCCCTGCTAACCTGCTTGGCTCTGTCAGGATTCATTGTGGTTTGGGGTTGAAGGATATTGACCACCTCGGGCTTGGTCATCGCTTGCGGGATTTCTCGGACCTTCTCGGCAATAAAGCTGTGCACAGCATTCAAGGCCTCTGCTGTACCCTGTACCAGGCATACTCGCTCTGTGGTTCCTGTTGAGCAAAGGAGAGAGAGGGCACACT
Organism: Pseudorca crassidens; assembly: GCF_039906515.1. Classification (NCBI taxonomy): domain Eukaryota; kingdom Metazoa; phylum Chordata; class Mammalia; order Artiodactyla; family Delphinidae; genus Pseudorca; species Pseudorca crassidens. The sequence goes on along the minus strand of NC_090315.1, from coordinate 10,766,212 downwards.
CATCAGACAGGAAGGGGAGCATTCCTGAGAGACAGGCCCCATTTAATGGACGGAGAAGACTGAGGTCCAGAGAGTGGACCTCACTGGCCCCAGGTCACTTGATAAGCCTGGGCAAGCTGGCATGGGCTCCCAGACCATGATGGGTAGCTGGGAGAATGAGAGGAATCCCTGTTTTATTATCTGCACTTCCTCTCCCTCCCTTAAAACAACCCCAGAGGATGGAAGAATGATGCTTAAGTACTTTGCTATGCCCACAGCAGCCCTGGGCAAGGGAGACGGGGCTCAGCTGCCTCTTCCCAGTCCTTGCCGGCTCTCTCGGTTGCTTTGGCAACCATTCACTCACTCCCCCCTCCCCACCTTCTAGAAGCCGAGAGCTCAGGCCTGCAACGGTTGCCACAGTAACTGGAACCCCCTTATCGGTGTGGCTGGCTGGGTCCTCAGCCCACCCCCAGGGGGACTAGGGATGAGGCCCCGTTGCCATGGCAACCCCTGAAAGCCTGCAGCAACGGCCTCTGGGCTTTTGGAGAGGATGGGGAAGGGCTGGGGGATGGGGGAGACAGCAGAGAGGCCTGAGTGCCTGCCTGGACCCACCAGATGGAGGGCTGAGGGGTGGGGGAGGGCAAGGCTGTGGAGAGGGGAGAGCAGAGTGGGGCAAAGGCAACTCATGGAAGAGTGGAGACAGGGGGATGGAGAAAGCAGGGTGAGGTGGGTGCCTTTGCTGGCGATTCTCCAGATATTGGCTGTGGTTCTGACCTGGGCATCCTTACTATGTGTATTGGGGGCGGGCAGCAGGGAGAAGAGACACTAATTCTGGGTGATGCTGGGATATATGTGTATGGGAGAGACTCTGGGTAACACTGACTGACCAGTGTGAGTACATCTGTGAGGCTGTTTGGGTGAGTGGTGTGTGTGTGCATGTGTATACTTGGGCAGGACTGGCTCAATTATCTTTACGTGTGTGTGTGTGCGTGTGCGTGTGTAAAAGAAAGAGCAGGAGAGACAGAGATATAAAAAGACTGTGACATAGTGATTCCAGTAAAGACGTTTGTGTGTACTATTGTGTGGGGGGAAAGACTTTGGGTGTCGCTGTGACGTTCAAGGTTATGTACACTATTTGTGAGACTTGAGCTGGGTGTGCCCAAGGGTTTGAGAGTAAGAAACAAAGAATCCCAGGAAGTGGCATTGAGGCTGTACGATGAATGTATAGCACTTGGAGATTGTATGACTCTGTGTGTGTGTGTGTGTGTGTGTGTGTGTGTGCGTGTGTGTGTGTGTAAGGGAAAGAGATATCCAGACACCCCTAGGTGTTCAAAAGACTACTTGGATGAGTGGTATGTGGAATGCACATGTATGTGTAAGGGTGCGTGTATAGGAAACAGGCAAGACTCTGTGACTGATGTGTGTGAACATGAGGAAGAGAAAGAGACCAACAGGCGGACCCAGGGGTCAGTATGTAAGACTGTTTGGAGGACTGATGTATTTGTGTGTGTGTCTGAGTGTCTGAATTACAGCCAGACAAAGACGACTCCGCCAAGCCTGGCCGGGGTGAAGCTGTGAGCGCCTGGCTGATTTGGACGTATTAGGTGTGTGGGGTGTGTGTGTGTGTCTCTTCCTGGGTGAGAATCTCTCTGCAGGACCAGTAAACTCCCTGGGTCTGTAAAAGGTCCTGAGTGTGCGTCAGGCTCCGTGTGCCTGTGTGTCTGGGACACTTGGGGGTGAGTGTCTGGTGTCCTGTGGGTATTCCAGTGTGGCATGCTAGTGTTACCACCCTGACCCCTTGCTTGCCATCTCTCAGCCCGGCAAGCGAGTCTCGCCATGTGTCTGAGTGTCACTGTCTTGGGTCACCGGGGTAGTTGACATCCCCCATCTCCTTTGGGCCGCTGTTCCTCACTCGTACTCCCCTCCACCCCAGAACAATGGCTTGGTCTGAGCCAAGCGTGAGTCAGCGTGCAGGCTGCCTCCGTCTGGGTGTAAATAGGAAAGGGTGTGGGTCAGGGTGGGAACTAGGGGGTGGGGTGGCCCCAGGGAGAGCCTGACTGAAGTGGCCCAGCTCTCCATCTCTGGGAGGCTTCCTTCCAGCTCAGGGAGTCTGTGATCTCACAGACTTGTAGTTCTTAACCAGGGTCCACAGGGGCTTTGGGGGACTCAGTTTAACCCTGAACGAATATCTAATAGTAACAGCTGGTGCTTACATAACACCGATCACCAGGCATCACTCTAAGCACTTCATATGTACTTGTTCACTTTAATACATGAGGCGGGCAATATTATTATTCTTCACTTACTGCTAAGGACACTAAGGCACAGAGGGCTGGGATGTGTCCAAGTTCACTCAGCGAGCAGTGAAAGATCAGGGTTTTGAACCCAGGTGTCTGGCTTCCGAGTCTGGGCTTCTAACCATTGAGCCATCCTGTGCTATATGTGGGGTGGGTGGAGTGTGTGTGTGTGTGGTGGGGAGGGGCATACAATGATTGCAATTCTGCTTTTGTATTTTTGATGGTAAAAAAGAATATGTATGAATTTATTAAGCAGTCACTTAAGATTTTGCACTTGGCTGCAGAGATGTTATAAATCAATAAAAAAATTTAAGAAGTGTATGTGTCCGTTTTTCTTCTGGGGCTAGGGTCCAGGGCTTCAGGCGGCTCCTCAAAATCAGGAGGAGTTTTAGAATCACTAGAATGTCTGGTGAGCTACACAGAAGACTGTGTGGCTTTGGGCAGGTACCTGCCTCTTCTGGGTCTAAGTTTCTCCATGTATGACCGGGAAGGATTGAATCTGGGGCTTGGGGTTTCTGTATCAAGGAGGGGACACCCTTTGTGTGTTCTACCCCTCCCTTTGGGCAAAGGCCAGGTAGGTTTTTGTTTCATGGAGTAGACACATCAGTGTGTGTGTGTGTGTGTGTGTGTGTGTGTGTGTGTGTGTGTGTGAGAGAGAGAGAGAGAGAGAGAGAGACAGAACCAACTAGGCCCAGAGGACCCTTTCAATTTCTCTATTATCAGTTTTTACCTTTTTACCTTTCACCAGCCACACTGAACAAACTAACCCCCACCCCCAGCCTTTGAACATGCTATTTCATCTCCCTGGAGCACCCTTCACTGCTGCTTACCTAGCTCACTCTTATTATTCTGGCCTCCTCCTCCAGGAAGCCCTTCCTGATCTCCTCAGGCTGGGTCGGGTGCCCTGTCTGGGCTCCCTCCATCCTCTGGGTTTCCCTGTCCCAGCTCTGACCACTCTAGGTCATCAATGGTGTTCGGTTTATCTCCCCCACTGGGATGTGAGATCCGGGAGGGCTAGGCTGGGGTGCCTCAGTCACTGCTTGTGTCCCCATCTCGGTCCGGTATGGTGCTGGCATAGAGAAGATGCTCAGAGAATATATGTTGAATGAATGAATGAAAGGTATCAGCCAGGAGCAGAGGAACACATGCTTGAGCAGCAGCATCTCCATTTCTTACGTTCCTGTGGGTCCTGGGAAGTCCTAGGGACAGGACCAGGATGTAGGGAGCTGTGTCCTGCATCTCTGAGCCAGGAGCTAGTATATGCTATATGATCTGGAAGTTCCAACTTGGGGATGGGGAGCGGGGCTGGCTGCACATCCAGGGGCTGGGGAGAGATGCTGGCTCACGTTGCTTGTTTGAACAGTGTTTGGCCCAGGAGAGAGGCAATGACTGTCCCATCCTCTGGGGTTCTAGGCTGCCTGGCCAGTGGGATGTGTCACTGAGTTGAGAGGGAATGACATGTGTTATGTCACAGAATGTGGTCCAGGGGCAAGGAACCAAGTGTCCTTGGATGAAAGTCCCAAGCAGAGGTCTCATCCGTATCTTGTGGGCTAGGGGAGTGAGGGGGAAAACTGGGCCAGGGAGGAAGAGAAAAGGGGGTTGTGCTAGGTTCCCTGGACTGTTCTCTAAACCTCTTGCCAAAGCTGCTTAGTTAGATGGGAGGCAGGGGGGTGGAGGGAGGAGAGAGAGAGAGAGAGAAAGAGACACAGAGAGAGAGAGAGAGAGAGAGAGAGAGAGAGAGAGAATATGAATTTGTCCTGACCCTCGGCTCCAGCTCTGGTGTTTGACCTAAAAAATCCAAGGGGATTAAGGATGAACTAGAACCGGTGCTGGACCAGAGATGCAGTTCAGGGGGCCTTCCCTGGATTCCTAGATGTCAAAACTCAGGCATAGGTCTTGGGAGGGATATATGAAGGGGTGAGAGATATTGAGGGAGATTATAGAGAGTGGAGGGGCCTGGAAAAATTTATGATTGAAGGAAGGGAGATAGAGCTGGAGGAAAGGCAGAAAAGGGGCTGATTTTGGAGAGAGGGGAAGAAAAAAAACACGAGGGAGCTGAGACTTAGGAGAAAAAGAGAAACATAAAGGGAGAGATGGGCAAGCAGGGGCAGAAAGAAATGAGGGGCAATGCCCATTGAGGGGCGCTACCAACTACTGCTTGAATGGGTGACTGAACAGAGAGAGTTGGGAGAGGAAGACAGAGAAAAATGTGAGAATAAGAGAAGTGGAGGAAAAGGAAAATATGGGGAGAGAGATGGGAAGACAGAAAGGGAAGGGAAGAGGAGGGGAGGAAGAGGAAAAAGCCAAGACAGACAGACTGACTGGGAGGCTAAGAGAACAGAGATGGGGGATGTCCAAACGGAACCAGAGAGACAGAGCAGAAAGCAGAGCAGGAGGAGACAGAGAGAAGCCGATGGGAATGGAGCCTAAGGGAACAAGAGATGGGAAAGTCAGAAACAGAATGAGAGACACATAAAGAATGACACAGATGGAAAACCAGAGCGACTCAGATTGGGGCAAGATGGGGTGACAGAGAAATCCAAAGGGAAAGAGTCTATGTAACATGCATGGCTGGCCCCCCAAGCCCTGAGGGACACCCTAACACCTGCCTCCTTGGCCCCCGCAACCAGCTCCTCCAACTGACCCAAAGGGGCAGGTGTGTGGGAAGGGGCACATCTGCCAGCACATCATGCAAATGAGCTCATGAATATGCAGCAGCCCCATTGTCTTGCCCTGCCCCCACCCCCATCTGCTCAGGCCTGGCCCCTGGGGCCGAGGGCAGCTCTGTCCCCTGAGGGGGAGGGGAGGCCCCCTACCACTCTCACTGCCCCTAGGGCAGCCCTTCCCCCTCCTAGAGGGCCCAGGTGGGAGGGATGGGAGGCCGGAGGAAGAGGGCTGGGCTGGGGCTCACCCGGATAGAAGTCTTTGGACTTGGAGAGCTTGATAGTAGCTCCCGTCTCTTTCTGCAGCTGCACGATGGTCTGCCCGCCCTTGCCAATGATGGAGCCCGCCGCGTAGCTGGGGATCAGCACCTTCAGGAAGTATTCGCCTTCCTCTGCAGGGGCACACAGAGGGGACGGGAGTCAGGGGAGAAGGCTCTTCACCTTTGGACGGTACCTCCAGGGAGGCACTGGCATGGGCTGGGCTAGGAAACCACTGGGATCACAGTAACACAGAGAAGCAATGACCAAGAGAATAGCAGTAGGAAAATGAAACACGCCATGATCTTCATTCGCTCATTTATTCATTCATTCCGCAAATAATTCCTGAGCACCTGCTACGTGCTTGGCACCGTTCTAGGGAAACAGCCATGAAGAAAACAGACAAAGCTTCCTGATTTCGCAAATAAGGCAAATAAGGCCAAAAGAGTTTTGGTGATTCAGCCAAGAGCTCACACAGCTACACTCTTCTAGAGGGGGGAGACAGACAGTATGTGTTACGTTGTCGGATGGTGGTAAGTACGAAGAAAACAGAAAGAGGCAGGAAAGAGGAAGGGGGGTGTAGGTGCTGCACTGTCAGATCCGATGGCCAGGAAAGCCTTCCCCAAGAATGTGGCATTCTTTGTTCATCAAACATTTCTAGAGCACCCAATATGCGCTAGACTCTGTTCCAAGTAATTTACAAATACGAGTTTTTTTTCATTTTCACACTGAGGCTGAGGGAGGTACTTAAAAAAAAAAAACCATTCTCCAGATAAGTAAACAAAGGTGAAGAAATTGCTCCCGTTCACATAGCTAGTAGGTGGCAGGGCTGAGATCTGAACCCCACCTGGCTCCAGAGTCCATGCTCTGAACCATTATGATACACTCTTTCCAGACAGTCGAGGAGGAAACAGAACTATGGGGCTATGTGGAGGAAGAGCAAGTGCAAAGGCCCTGGGATGGGGTTATGCCTGCGTTGTTTGAGTGAGAGAGAGGTGGCCAGTGTTGCTGGGGCTGAGTGAGAGAGGAGGAGAGTTAGAAGAAATGAGGGCTGAGAGGGTTGGAGGTAGTGGTGGAGTGTTCAGGCTTGTGGACCAAGGTGGTTTTTATTCCAAGTGAGATGAGAGCTACGGGAAGGCTCTGAGCAGAGGAGGGATGTGATCTGTCTTAGATTTTAAGAAGATCCCTCTGATACTCATGAGGTGAGCAGACTGTGACATGCATGGGTGGAAGAGCATGAGGCAACTGCAATGGTCCAGGCAGGAAGTGACGGTGGTCTGACTGGTGGAAGCAGCGAAGGGGGAGGGGAGAGGAGGGCTGGACTCCGGAGAGGTTCTAACACTCACTACTGAGCCAGTGCTCTGCTGAGTGCTTTGCCAGCTTGATCTCATCCATTCCTCACAACCGTCCACTGAGGTGGGTAGAATGAGCTCCATTTTTACATAAGGAGAAACTGAGGCACAGAGCAGTGAAGGTACCGGCCCAAGGGCACCAAGACAGTTGCTGGGCTGAGATTCAAATGCAACTCTGATTCATTTTTCGCCCACCCATGCTTAACACTTTCCCCTGCTGGTGGCTAAAGACCAATGTGCTCCAGGACAGACTCAAAGACCTAGAGGCGGTGAAGTAGCACCAGGGACCCTTTATGGGGCTTTGGTCATTCTTTGTTATGGACCAGTTTTCTTGGTCACGTGTAAAGCCCTTTGTTAAAGCAGTCTCAAGGCAAGTGCCTAACCTTTCCCACCTTCTAACCAAACTGTCGCCCCCAGGGTAGACATTCGGGAACTTTCGGAGTCTAAGTTACTTTGTGATTTGGCCCCCGTCCACATTTCCAGCTGCAAACCCTCATCTTCCTCCAGGTGCACTAGACACATTTTCCTTTTTGTTCCTCAAACTTCCCTCCTCCCTCCCACCTCAGGGCCTTTGCACATTCTCTTTGCCTGGAACTCCCCTCCCTCAGTGAATCCCTCTTGTCCTTCAGGTCCCCCCTCAAATGTCCCTTCTTGGACTGGAACCCTGAGGAGGGGAAGGATCCCTCTGTCTCATGCCTTCGGAACGATGTACCACAGTCATCCAGTGTGGGCCACATCACTGAAGCTCGCCCTTGTGTCCATGGACTCATGCAGCGCCCAGCGCTTGGTAGGTATGCAATAAACACTGGGAAAAGGAAGGGATGAGCCAGGCCATTTTGCTTCCAAAGCTTAAGGTCTTAGGCCATCATCCCCCACTGGTTTTTCAACTTTTTCTTTTAAGCAAAGGAAACCTATTTTCAATGTCTCCCGTGAAACTCCAACATCTAGAGCAGATAAAAGAGAAACTGCTCTGTTGCAAGTGGGGGCAGGGTGGGACTTCCCTGGCGGTCCAGTGGCTAAGACTCTGCACTTCCACTGCAGGGGCCGCGGGTTTGATCCCTGGTGGGGGAACTAAGATCCCGCGTGCCGCACCGTGAGGCCAAAAATTTTTAAATTTAAAATAAAAGTGGGGGCAGGACTGGGGACTGGGAGTCATGCCCATCTCCACCTGGTCCCTTAAGATTGAAAGTTCTGGGTTCCCTGATGTGTGAAGATGGAGGTATGAGGGCAGGATGTGGCTTTGCAGGCATGGGGAGGGATCCAGAAGTAAGGGGTTTCCTTTAGCCCAAGGCAATCCTCTTAAACTTGCCTAATCAGACCACTAAGCCTATTAGGTAATTAGCCCCCCAGGGTGCCCTTCCATCAATCATCCTGACACCCGACCCCCCCAAATTACTTCCTTCCTTGGCCTCACAGAGGTGGTCCCTTGCCAGCCCTGCCCCTCAACCTGACAGAGTTGGGGGGGCTAGTTCTCCACCTTTGGAAAGTTCAGAAAGATGGGAAGGTGTTCTCACTAGAACTCCATCCTCTTTCCTTCTTTGATTTCATTCCCCATCTTTTCTCCAGCCAGAACCACTTCCCCAGCTTCCCTCTTGAAGATGGAAGGTAATCGTCTGCTCTGAAGAAAACTGGGGACGCCCCCCACTCCCCTCCTTCACGTTTCCTCAGGTTTTGTCTGAGAATCTCCAAATGAAATGGCAGAAACAGCCCTAGACTGGGTGCAACTTTTGTCACTGATGGGTTGCGTGGCCTTGGGCGAGTCTCCTCACCTCTTTGGGCCTCTGTTTTCTCATCTGTAAAATGGGGACAGGAGAGCGCTAGTTCCTGGAGTTATTATCATTAATGAAATGCTAAACTGTAAAGTACTTAGGAGGGTCTCAGGCACACAGACCACTTGAGAAATGTCAGATATCATCATCATCGTTACTAATATTACCTATTTCACAAACACAGGTAAAATTCTTATCACAGTGTCTGGTACACAGTAAGTGCTCTATGTCAGAGAGACTTACTGGTAAATGAGGAAATGAGCCTCCAAGGTTTGGGGTTTTGTTAGGAAATAGAAGGAGGGGAGACCCCACTTCCTTCATCACCTTTCCCCAGGCTTCTCCCTGCTTTTTGGAGGAGGAATGTCTTCTCACTGATAGAAACGAGGCTCTGCTTCCACTCACCCTCCCAGCATCTCTGTAACTCTCTTCCCGAATTTGGCCCTTGTTGTATCCCTCTGTACTATTATTTCCTTGCTTCTTCTCTCCCTCTTCCCTCCCTCGTTCCAACAAATCCTTCCTGAGCATCTGCTACGTGCCAGGCCTTGTTTTAGATCCTGGGGACATAGCAGGGAACAAGACAGACAGTCCATGCCCTTTAAGTCCACTCCCTCTTAAAATGTAAATGCATCTATTTAAAGAGGACATTTAAAAAATCATTGCTAATAGTCCGAGTTTGAAGGGCTGGTTATATTTTTTTCTCCCAAAGCACACTGATATAAACTAAAAATGATCCCCCAAAAAAGTCTGTCCGTGGACCCCCTTAAACCACCTGGTGGGCGCTTGGCAGTCCTTATATCAGACTAGTAGAAGTTTGGGGGCCCCTCCTCAGAGGCCAGAGTCCTCCTCTCGCCTGTAGAAGGTCAGGATTCTAAGTCCCAGGAGTCCCCATAGTAGCCCACAGTCTGCTCTGGTTTTCTGCAGAATCTTTTGCATCCCCCACCGTGGGAAGCCCACCTCCCCCAGGAAGAAGCCAGGGCTTTATCTGCCAGCCTGCCTTGTAGCACAGGGCAGACACGTGACCTCACCTCAGCTAAACCCAGAGTCCCCAGACCTCACACATCCCACCCTGTTTGAGAAACCAAGGCTCTGCCTGTGAAAAAGTACTTCCTTCTACCAAAGCAAAATCTAGATGCCAGAACTTTCCACCCACCCACCCTTCCCTTCACTTTTCCTTTGGGGTTCAGGCAGCTCCCTCTACACAGGACAGCAAATGAAGATGCCAACTTCAGCGCTCCGGGTTCCCCTCTGCTGATTTCCATATTTCCACCTCGGGATCAAGCTGCCTTTCCACTTTCTAGTCATCCTGAGTCTCTGGTCCCCCCTTCCCTTTTGTGCCCACCCTCCTCAGGAATGCTTATAAAAGTTTCCAAAAAGTAACCAATATTCCCCCACCTCCACAAATAATGTTAACCTACCCAGAAGATTTGGGGTGCTATGGGAAGAGTGGCACTTTATACAGAGAGTTGATCCCGAAAGGTGGCTCGGATCTGGGAGACGGGGCAGAATTGGATGCGGCAGAGGTGTTGTTTTGGTGACAGTATATTTCAGGGGGAACCAAAGTTGGGGTGTTGTACTCATGGTTCCTGCTCTTGTCTGGGGGTCGGGGGTGGAAGCATCGGTGTGTCCTGTGGAGGTATGAGGAGGCTGGGGTGGGATGTGCGTGAGGATGTCGCGGGCGGAAGACAAGATGGCAGGGGTGTGGTTGGGAGTGGGACCCCTGAGGAGGGATGGGATGTTGGCTGGGTGACACCTTTCTGTGAATGACGGTGTTGCCTGTCCATGTGAGAAATGTAATACAACTGTCTTTGAGTTGTGCCATTGTCTCCAAGTGAGAGAGAGGTGGATGGGGTATGATTTCCTTGGGGCGAATCACCACTGGATGGTAAATCAGGAATGTGACATTCTCAGTAGCAATAATAATGATGATGATAATAATAGTAATAATAATAGCTGTTGTCTATTGAGTGCTTACTATCTGCCAGGCCTGATGCCGTGTGCTTCACATACAATCTCACTGAACCCACACAACAGCCTGGAGAGGTGGAGGTGCATCTTACAGTACCCATTTTCCAGATGAGAACACTGAGGCTCAGAGCAGTGAAAGAACTCACCCGAGGGTCCCACACCAAGCACATGACAGTGATGAGAGGAACCCTGGAAGCTCTCATTCTAGGGCTCTTAACCTTGGTGATACTGACTATGTGTTAACGATCAAGGATCTTGGGAGCAAGGCCTGGCTGCTGTAAGCTACATTTGGGGTGTGAGGTGTGTGTGTGCGGTGGGGAGTTGCTGTTTCTGTGTATATGGGGCTGACAGAGGTGGGAATACAGTCAGGAGTATGGGGGCCATTCTAGTAGCACCTTAAGAGTTATCATCTGCAGGAATTCCCTGGCGGTCCAGTGGTTAGGTCTGAGCACTTTCACTGGTCAGGGAACTAAGATCCCGCAAGCCACACGGCGTGGCCAAAGAAAGAAAAAGAGGTATCATCCGTGCTCAAGGGAGACACTCTGTTACCGTGCCACCAGACTGGGATTATTTGTTTCTCCACTGAGTTCCCAACTGGAGCTTCCATCCAACCTCTTCATTCAAGCCCTCCTGTCCTTAGCGCCTCGTCTCCTTCCCAACGGTGTCTGCCTGCCAGTTACAGTGCCCAGAAGCCAGTTTTAACAGCCACCATCTCCTCTATCAGCCCCTAGGCTGGCACCATGGGTAGGAGCCAATCTGCCCAGGCTGGCACGACTTGCTGCGACACCCTAGAAAGTCCCTTACTCCTCTGAGCCTTGGTTTGCTTGCCTGAAAATGGGGTTCACTATAGAGTCTACCCATGCAATGGAGCCAGCCTCCTGAGTTCAAATCCTGGCTCTGCCTCTTATTAGCTGACTGACCTTGGGCAAGTTAATTAACCTCTCTGTACCTCAGTGTGTCACCTGTAAGATGGGTAACATAATCAGATTGTAAGGATTATTAAATGATTGGTCCGTGCCCAGTGTTTTCCCTAATACTTTTGGTGCACTGTGGCACCATATCTGGCAGCCATTGTTATAATTTATTATTATTATTTATTTATTATTATTAGTATCACATCATAGAATGTTGGGAGAATTAAATGAAATATTGCATGTAAGGCAGTAAGCAAGAATACTGGTAGCTGCTGTCATCTGTAACTATTGTTATTTCCCCATTTGGCAGATGGTGACGCTGAAGCTCAGAAAAGGCGTGAGGTTGACCCAGTGTCCCACAGACATGAAAATATTATTGGAAGGAGCCGTCAATTTTGAGATGAAAGTCCTGGACAGTTGCCCAGCCCTGGCCCTGAGGGTTTCTGCAAATGGAGGACTGTCCTTTCGCATCTCTGGGCCTCAGTTTCCCCTGGGAAGAGTCTGGAGGAGAGGGTCCCTAAGGGCTCACCCTAGTTTCCCCACAGCTGAAGGAGGCAGGATGCACAGTGGCTGAGCACATGAGCTCTGGAGCCAGGCAGCCCAGGGCTGGAGAGATCCCAGCTTCCCCACTATGAGCTGTGTGAGTTCGGGCTAGCGGCTTCATTTCTCTAAGCCTCAGTTTTCCTCATCTGCAAAAGCAGCTCAAATCATCTCCCCCAGGGCTGTACTGGGAAATTAACCCGTATCTCAGAGCCTGACTCGTAGTAGGTGTCAAACACTTGGACCTGACCGTCCTGGCAGCATCACAGTTAGGTGGTGCTGCTGTGCTCTGAGTGCTCAGATTTTGAGCATCTCAGCCTCTTTAAGAGAAGGATGAGACCTCCTCCCCTTCCCCCCAGCAGGGGTGGGGCTGGACCTCCAGGCTGGGTTCAGGGACCGCCTGGGTACCCGACCCTTCCTAGGGCTGGGAATGGCAGTGAGGCAGGAAGGAGGCAAGGATGTGGCAGGGACACATTCATGTGTGTGCTGGGGGTGGGGGAGCAGGAAGAAGGACAGGAAACTCCCTCCCACCCCTCCCCCAACTTCCCTTTCCTCCAATTTCTGCTGGACACCCTCACAGGCAGCCAGGGGTTCCCCATTTCCTATCGCACCTGGCCAGGGGCGGCAGGGGGCTGGGACGGGAGGAAGAGATGGCTCCTGTTCATCCAAGGAGAGGAGGTGGGAGGTCCCCACCCCACCCACTACAATGCCCGAGGCCATCCCTTTCCCATCCGGAGGAAAAGGCCAGAGGAAGCGGAGATTTTGGCCAAGGTGACCGCTGGGAAGGGCTTGTCTGTTCTGGGGTCTCCCTCCTTCCAGGGAGCTAATGGGCTGGGCTCTGAGTCCCCTGACAAACCCTACCTCACGGGTAGACATACACCTAGAGTTCCCAGCTTGGCTTTTATTCTCTGGTACACATACCTCTTCACACACACACAGTGAGGGTCCCTCTTGTCTTACACACACACCCCTTCTGTGTTGTCAAACATGCAGCCATCACACAAACACACACACACACACACACACACTCCCTTGTCACACACACACAGAATCATCCCCACACCAACCATTTCACACACAGCCCCTTGTTACACATATACACACACTTGGGTGTCACACATACACCTTCCCTTTTCCCACCCCCTGGGTGTCACATGCACACGTTCCTGCACCCTGTCACATGGGTCCCCATCCTTCCCTTTCCTTGTTACACACCCTCATGAATTTCACCACAGAGCCCCAGTCTCTCCCCTGTCATACACCCACCTTCCCTTGTTGCACACACCCCCTCTGATGTCACCATTGCACACCTCCGTGTGTCACACCCAGCCACAGCCTCTCTGGAGTCACGCCCACACTCTTTTCTTGTCATATACCCACACCAGCTTCTCCTGGTCCCACCCCACCCGGGACACGCCTGTGTCACACACACTGAACTGCCATCCTCTGATCCACACAGCCTCTCATGGCTCACACCCAGAGCCGGCCCATTCGGCAGCCCACACACACCTCCTTGCATGTCACACACACCCTCTCACTCATGTGTCACACTCTGCCACAGTCCCCTCTGGAGTGACATGCACGCACTTGTCACATATACCCCTATGGGGGTCTCAAACACGGAGCCCAGCCCCTCTCACCCTCTCATCTCTTACACACACACACACACCCTCCTTCCTGTCATATCCATGATCCCTAATGTCACATATCCAGGCCTTACAGGGCTCACACGCACACACGAACACACACACACACCTGTCCCAGCCACACATTCTCTCACTGAGCTTTACACACCCACCCTTTCCTCCATGTCACCCAACACACCCACCTAGCTTGTCCCCACGCAAAATCCCGCCCATAGCCCACACATGCCTCCCTCCGGGACAACCCTTGCTCAGGACATCCCCAGGGAGGGAGGCTGGGAAGCTCCGGGTCCACAGGCCTCCTCAGCTTCTTCCCCTCCCCCCGCCAGGACACGCCAGCCCGGGAACACCCCTGCCCCGAAAGGGTCACATCACACACCCCTCAAGGACACAGAGACACCCGATCGGAGGCACCCACGCCCCCCATCCTTTGCGCGCCCCCAAGGACACTTACCACCCCCTCCCCCCCAAGTCCTCTCAACGCAGACAAAGCTCCCAGCCCAGGGCCGCGGCGAGAGGGGGAAGGGGTCCTGTTCCCTCCCCAACTCCCCTCTCCGTTCCCCAGTCTAGGGAGGGGCGCCCTTCCCCTCCCCAGAGCCCTTGCACCTGCCATTTGGGGGGGAGGAGGCTGGAGAAAGGCGCGGCCCCCTGCCCGCTCCCCCACCCGGAGCCGCAGCCCTTTCTCACCTCCCGTGTTGCTGCGCTTGGTGCAGACCACCTCGGGGGGCGTTTCGAGGGGCCTTTTGCGGGAATCCGGGGCCTCGGGCTCCATGGGGGGGGCCTGGGGCGGCGGCTGCTGCTGCTGCGGCGGCTGCGGCGGCGGCGGCGGCGGCTGCTGTGGCGGCGGCGACGGCTGCTGGGGAGGCTGGGGTTGCGGCGGCGGCGGCGGCGGCGGGGGCGGCGGCGGCTGCGGGGCCGCGGAGGCCGTGAAGAGGCCGTGCACCGCGCCGGCGGCCATCATCCTCATGGTGGGGGGGGCTGGGGGACGGGGGAGAGGGAGGGGGAGGGAAGGGGATGTGGGAGGGGGAGGGGGCGGTGGCGGAGGGATGGGGGAGGGGGAACCCCGGAGAGGGGAGGAGGGAGGGAGCTGCTTCTGGGGGGCTGACAGAGCCTGGAGAGCGGATGTGAGCGGGACGGGAAGGAAAAGGGGGTCTCGGATAGGGCCCAGAGAGAACTGAGGGGTGGGGTCTCTCTCAAGATTACGGAGGCCGGGGGACTGGCCGCGCCACTGTGGGGGACGGGACCCCCTTCTTTGCTCCCCGGGGCAGAGGGCCTAGCCCCCCAGACCCTGCCCGGGGCGGGGGGCCGGAGGAACGGGGCCGGAGATGGGAGGCGGAGGCGGCCGCTAGTGGGGACCCGGGGGGCGGCGAGCGCGGGCGGCAGCGGTGGCTGGGCTGGCGGTGGCTGCTGGCCCGAGCATCTTCTTCCCGGAGGCTCCCACAGCGGCCTGGCCCCTCCCACCCGCGCAAGGTCACGCCCATGCAGGTCAGGGCCACGCCCTTCGACGCCCCATTGGCCTGTCCTTGAATCCTGGACCACGCCCCCAGAGTTGACTACGCCCCTCCCCGCAGCTACGCGAGGGACCAGGCTCTCCCAGGCTGCAATAACCCTGGGCTCCTCCAGTTTCCCCACCCCTCGCCTGTAATGAGCGTTTATTGAACAAGTACTTACCATGTGCCAGGTCCGGTTCTAATTACCATGTGCCAGGTCCGGTTCTAAGTAAGCACGTCACAAACATTATCACATTTAATTCCTAGAGCAACCAATTCTGTGAGGTACTCCTGTTACCCCCGTTTTACAGATGAGGAAACTGAGCCTCAGCCACTTGACATCACTTGGTTGCTAAAAGAAATCCCACTTCACATATCTCGCATCCCCGACAGCTGAGAAATTGCTCCTCAAATCTTTCATCTATCCCTTGAAGAATCGACACAGAGTTACTGCAAGGGCTTAGGGGATTGAGTTCAATGAACACCTGACTTACAAAATGTAGTGCTTGAGCCTAGCACCCAACTGCCACTCAATTCAATCAATGGCACTTATGAACCTACAGAGTGCCAGGCACTGTCCCAAACACTGGGATACAACAGGGGACTAAACAGTCTTGGCCCTTAAAGAGTAAGTATTACTATTCACGTCATTAAGAAAACCTGATTTTCATATGACAGATGGAGGCCCAGGAATGTGGAATGTAGCTTGTCCAAGGGTGTATAGGTAGACAGAGGGAAAACTGGGATTCAAACATAGGCCAAGCTTAATTTCAGAGCCCAAAGTCACTGGAAGTAGGGGCCCCTTCCTTAGAATGGATCATTGCTAATATTTAATTTTGTCTAATACATGAATTTCCTTCTCCCTGGATTTCTGGTCTCCAAGGATTCTTTTTCCTTCCTAGGTCAGCCAGAGGCAAGATTAGGCTCAGAGGGGGCCTGGATGGGGGTAATTTTGGCAGCTGGGGGGCCCCTCCCTCTGCTCCACCCCACTCCTGTCCCTCCCTTGCCACGCTCTCAGGTCCCCAGGATGGGGAGGGTAGCAGATGGCCTGGGGTGGATGGGGTGGCCGCCCATCTGTCCCCTCCCCCCCATTGTCCCCAGAGTCAAAGGGGATGGGAGGGGGTTGTGGTCCACTGCAGTCTGGATCCTCCCCCTCCATCTTCTTGGAGGGAGCTGAGGAGCTGGTTGCCATGGAGACAGAGAAGAGGCAGAGGGATGCAGGGAGATACTGGGGTCAGGCAGAGATCCACACCTTAGACCTTCGAGTCACATGTAGTCACACCACACAGGTATATATATCCCAACATCCGTGGAGTAAGGTGTGAAATTCCCCCCAACACACACAGAGTCACACAGGTCCCCCTGCAGACACACAGGTGCACACTCAACAATTTTACACAGGCACACTCTAATGTATGAAGAAGACTCACAGGGAATAGGCATACACACACATACACACACACCCATAATGCATTAGGCACATTCACAAAGCCACGCCACAGGTTCTTATGCACAAATAGAAACATAATCTAATATCTGAGTATGATCCAGGTGCACCTATTCAGAGCCAAAACAAATCCACACTTGGCCACACACATAATGAGAATTTACACGTACAGGATCAAAGCTACAAGACATACACAACCTATGTTATATAAGGCATACATGTTAGTGACGTGATAGATAGACTGACAAACAGACTCAATTGTGTCTTCCACACTAATTGCGGAATCACACACATTTAGACACATGACCCACGTAGACTAATGCACAAAATGCATGGGACCTCGCAGGCCACTCAGCAACCCACACAGCACACGTGGAGTCAGGGTGCTGCTCAGCCCCCACCCTCAAGTCATGCCTGCAGCCCCAGTTCCACACACACACCCCAAGCCCTCCCATTTGGACACACACAACAGCACGGTCGGTCACGCACTCACACTCACACACAAACACAAACCTCCTCCTAGATATTTTTAAACTCAGGCTAGTTCTGCTGCTATGGCAACCGCCCCAAACCCATTGCCATAGCAACACAACGTCAGCCTTCCAAGCACCAAATCCTGGGGGATTGCAGGGCCCCAATCAGAGGCCGGTGCAGGGGGAGGCTGCACCCTCTGCCATCATCTGTGCCACCTCAGTACCCCCACCCTAGAGCCTTTA
Source organism: Pseudorca crassidens (assembly GCF_039906515.1). Classification (NCBI taxonomy): domain Eukaryota; kingdom Metazoa; phylum Chordata; class Mammalia; order Artiodactyla; family Delphinidae; genus Pseudorca; species Pseudorca crassidens. The sequence continues at coordinate 10,749,179 of NC_090315.1, read as the reverse complement.
GGGAAGCAGTCACCCTAGGCTGGTCAGGGGCTGGAACCAGGGATACAAGACCCCCAGACTGAGCTGGAGACAGGGGCAGCTCTCGACTTGCTTTCTCCTCCTGCCCCCCCAGAGCTTTATGGAGGGGCTCATGGGACAAAAGTCAGCCTGTACTGGACACACACAAGCCTGGCTTTGAAACCTGGCTCTGCCATTTACAGGCTGTGTGACTTGGGCACGTCTTTACCCTCTCTGAGTCTCCTGTTCCTTAATTCGGAAAATGTCGTTGCTGCTGATACTAACATCCTGAAGGACTATTGTGACTAGGTGGTTAAAAGCCCAGGCAGGTCTGCATCTAAATTCTGACTGTCCTGCTTCCTAGCTGTGCGAACTCAGGCAAGGGCCTCCCTTTCTCCGCGACAAACTTCGGGGGCAAATAGTAGTCTAATTACATAGAGATGTTGGGAAGATTCCCAACCAAGGGGTGTGGCCACTGATCTAAGAACTTTACACTTATCTCAACTTATTTAAGTCTTGAGCATGGCTTTATGGGTAGTTACTATTATTATTCCTATTTTGCAGTAAAGGAAACAGGTTCAGCGAGCTTGCCTCGGATCACACAGCTACAAAGTTTTGAAGCATGAGATTTGAACCCAGACAGTCAAAGGTGCGTCCTTAGCCATTTCTCTCTCTTGCCTCTCAAAGAGGGGAGTTTGGAGAAGAGTGATAGAATGGTGGATTCTTGGAAATGCTTTCTGGCCTCGGTTTTCTAGCCTGCAAAATGGGGGTTCAACCAGTACTGCTGGCTGGGATGTTGAAGGATCTCTGAGTCAGCTTGCACCTGGAGGCTCTGGGGATGAGCTGGCACAGCTGAGTTCTTTGTGCAGGTGGGGAGCAGACTAGGAGGCGCAGGGCCAGCGGGCGAGTGAGCAGGCTCAGGGAGGGAGGTTGGCTGGGACTCAGGCTCTGCTCTCCTCCTTCCCAGCCTGGTGACCTCAGGCATGGGCTTTCTCCAGTATGAGCCTCAGTCTCACCATCTGTCAACTGGGAATCATTAACAATGCTTGGGGTGTGGCCGGGTGTCCAAGACCAAAGCAGGTAAAATCACTTGGCATGGGTCCCAGCAAAGAGAGAAATCTAAGCTGATATTAACATCATCCATCCAGTCTGTACACGGGATTTAGGAGAGGCGGGTCTGTGTAGCGCAGGGTTTGGCAAAATGTTTTGACCCACAATAAGAAATACATTTACATCATGATTCCAAGACATATGACACTGAAACAAAAGTTTCTTTTTTTTAAAATTTTATTTGTATTTTGGCTGCGTTGGGTCTTCCTCGCGAGGGCTTTCTTTAGTTGCGGCAAATGGGGGTTACTCTTCGGTGCGGTGCGTGGGCTTCTCATTGCGGTGGCTTCTCTTGTTGCGGAGCACGGGCTCTAGGCGCACAGGCTCAGTAGTTGTGGTGCAAGGGCTCAGTTGCTCCACAGCATGTGGGATCTTCCCGGACCGGGGATCAAATCCATGTCCCCTGCATTGGCAGGCAGATTCTCAACTACTGCGCCACCAGGGAAGTCCCCAAAAGTTTCTTGAAATCATACTTCACCTATACCTTAGTCTATACTATGTCTATACTATGTGCACAGACTCTGATCTAGTCTAGGCTATTGAAAAATGCTCGTCAATTTCACAGTCCACTAACCAGTTGTGACACGCAGTATGAAAAACCCTGGAGTGGAGGTTATGAGGTGGAATCCTGGAATCATTGGAGGATTTTAAGCAGGGGAGTGACATGGGCATCAAAGGGGCAATGGAGGGGAAGGAGCCAGCCTGGGGGCTGGGATTGAGCCAGAACAGACTCCAGGGAGGAGGGGTTCTTTGCCTGGACCCCAGTAGGGGCAGGAGAGATGGAAGGGTGTGATCAGAACCCAACGTACAGGGCTTCCCTGGTGGCGCCGTGGTTAAGAATCCACCTGCCAATGCAAGGGACACAGGTTCGAGCCCTGGTCCGGGAGGATCCCATGTGCCGTGGAACAACTAAGCCCGTGAGCCACAACTACTGAGCCTGCGCTCTAGAGCCTGCAAGCCACAACTACTGAAGCCAGTGAGCCACAACTACCGAAGCCCGTGTGCCCAGAGCCCGTGCTCAACAGGAGAAGCCACCACAATAAGAAGCTCGCGCACCACAATGAAGAGTAGCCCCCGCTTGCCGCAACTAGAGAAAGCCCGTGTGCAGCAACGAAAACCCAATGCAGCCATAAATAAATAAATTAATTAAATTAAAAAAAAGAACCCAACATACAGAGCAGTTAACGCAGGGTATAGCACACAATGTATGGTAGCTACAAGTGTCAACCCTAAAGACAGATCCTCACTCATCCACCTGACAAAAAAAATGTTTTGAGCACTTACTATATGTTGGGCATTGTTCTAGGCACTGGACATATGGCAGTAAACAAAACAGACACAAATTCCTGACCTCATGAGCTCACATTCTGGAGGTAGACAATAAACAAGCAAAAGAAGTAAAACATAGTCTGTTTGATGATGGTAAATGCCGTGAAGAAAAATACATTAAGGAAGGGGGATGAGGGATTGGGGTGCAGGGGAATGGAGGGAGGCTGCAGTTTGTTTTTCGTTTGTTTGTTTGTTTGTTTTGTCCGAGCAACGCAGCTTGTGGGATCTTAGTTCCCCGGCCAGGGACCGAACCTGGGCCCTCAGCAGTGAGAGTGTGGAGTCCTGGACCACTGGACCACCAGGGAATTCCCTGCAATTTTAAACAGAGTGACAAGGAAGGCTTCGCTTGAGGGGGTGACATTTGAGCAGAATATGAAGGAGGTTGGGGAGTGGGCCATATGGGTCTCTGGGGGAAGAGCAGGTGCAAAGGCCCTGAGGCTGGAGTGCACCTGGTCTGTTGGAGGAAGAAGGAGGAGCCCAGGGAAGCTAGAGAAGCGTGGGGAGGGGAGAGCAGGAGGGATGAGGCCAGAGAGTTAGGCAGGGAACACACTGTATCTGCCTTGAGGGCCACTGTAAAGACTTAGCTTTGACTCTGAGTGAGATGGGCAGCTTGGGAGGGTTTTGAGGAAAGATCTCAGTTGACTTAGGCTTTATCACAAGATCCTTCTGGCTGCACGTGAAGAACACTATGTGGGGGGCTGGGGTAGAAGTAAGGAGCCCAATGAGGAGGTGAGAAGTGCTGGTGGCTGGACCAGGGCGGTAGATAGCAGTGCAGCTGGGGAGACGTCACTGGAGTCCTAGTTCTTCCATGTGACTCTGGGCAAACCATTTCACCTCTCCAGAGCCTCAGTTTCCCCATTTACAAATGGGAGTGATGATAAAGCACTCACCTCTCAGGGCTCCTGTCTGGTCTCTGTGTGGCAGAGCATGAATAGCCCTTGACACAGAATGTGTACTCAACAAACATTGCCTGCCATTGTCATTGATATCCTCCAGGCTCCCAGACCAGGGAGGTTCCGTGTCCTGTCCAGTGGGGCAAGGATGGGCTTTGGGAAAGAGGATGAAGAGAGGAGGTCTGATCTTGAGTGATGATCTTATATTTATCTGATCCTGGGTATATTTGAGTCAGAGAATCTTGGAGCAAAAATTCTTGTGCTGAGGGTCTTTTATTCCTAATAGCCTTTTTTGTAGGATGGGGAAATGAAGACCTGGAGAACAGTTGTATCTTGTCCAGGAGCCCACAGTGAGTTGGGGGCTGAGCCAGGGCTAGACTCCATCCCCCTCTCCTGTCTCTCAAGCATGTGTTCACGATCCTGGCTGCCTCCTTGGTGATCATGGCATCTGACCACATCCCCTCCTCCCCCCACGCCCGCCAAGCCTCAACATCTTCCTATGACTTCCTACTGCCTCTGGGATAAATTCCAAACTCTCCCAGTCGCTTGGGCCAAAAACCTTGCATTCGCCCTTGACACCCCCTCTTTCCCTCACACCCACATCCAATCCATCAGCAAACTTTTGCTGCGGCACCTTTAAATTCCAAGTCTGACCCCGTCTCGCCACCTCTAACAACATCATCAAAGTCCAGGCCCCCATCGGCTCCCATCTGGACTCCCACAGGGACCCCTTTCCTGGGATCCTGGCTTCTGCCCTTACCTATCCTTTTGACAGCAGCTGAGCCATCCTTAAAAACGGCAAGTCAGATCAGACACTGTGCTGTATGCAAGAGAAACAAAAATGGGGTATCTGTAAGAACACTGAGGGACGATATAGATTTCTTGCCTTAGGCCTGGTGGAGGGAGAAGTTTTCTTTGCATCTTTCCACCGCGTGTGGTTGGGGAAACCGAGGCATCAAGAGGTTAAGTCACTTGCAGCAGAGCTTGGAATTGAACTCTGACAGCCTGGCTGATGAAGCTACCCCCTTAACTTTATCACACTGCCTCTCTTCCTCAGGAGTTCTTCTCTTTTCAGTTGAATTTCTAGGTACACCCTCACCCCTTCCACAACCACCCCCCCTCCCTGGGAACTTCCATGCTTCTCGAGCTTAGAACCACCAGTGCATAGGCTGAAACTGATTCTACACAACCGCCTTTGGTGGAATTTAATTTTAGTAATTTCCCCCCTTCATCTGCCCGCTCCCATAGGCACCCACTCTAGCGTGCTTAATTTGGGGCCCCCAGTCCTTCTATTCTTTTACAAAGATCCCTATGTATCCTTAAGGTCAGTCTTGTTGTCTGTGTTTTAAATTTGCAAAAATGTCACTGAGCGAAGAAACTCATTATCTTTCTTTCTTTGTGTGTGTGTGTGTTTTGTTTGTTTGTTTTGAGAGCTCTCGATGTGGCTGTGCTTATTTCTAGCTCCTGAGGAGTGAGTCTTATAGACTCTGGAGAGGCTGCCTGGGTTCAAGTCCCAGCCCGGCTGCCCACTAGCTGAATGACCTTGGGCAAGTTACTGAACTTCTCTGGGCTTTGGTTTCTCTATCTGTAAAATGGGGGTTGTTAAATCATGGTACCTTTCTCACAGGATCGTTGCAAGCTGACATCTTAAAGCATTTAGGAAGCATTATTAAGCATGGCATGAATGTCAGCTTCTACCTCTTATACTACTGTGGGATGTTCCAGGATATATTTTCCATTCCACTTATTTAAAAATTTATTTTATTGAAGTATTGCTGATTTACATTCCATTTTTTGAGACTTAATGATGGACATCAAATTCTTTCCAACTCTTTGCTACCTAAACTCCATTCAAGGCTCATCCTCATACACATCTCATTTGGACAGTGGGGAAATGAGGTTATCCGGCATCCTCAAATTTTTTTTTTTTTTTGGCGGTTCGCGGGCCTCTCACTGTTATGGCCTCTCCCGTTGCGGAGCACAGGCTCCGGACGCGCAGACTCAGCGGCCATGGCTCACGGGACCAGCTGCTCCGCGGCATGTGGGATCTTCCCGGACCGGGACACGAACCTGTGTCCCCTGCATCGACAGGCGGACTCTCAACCACTGCGCCACCAGGGAAGCCCCATCCTCTGATTTAATTTCTCAAAGTATTGTCAGATTGTTGTCTGGAAAGGATACACCTATTCATACTTCAGTGCCCAATGACCTGCTCTTCCACATACTTCTCCAGAACTTGGTGTTCTTAGACTGTCTAATTTTGGCCAATCTAATGGATTTGAAAGTATTGCTGGGCTTCCCTGGTGGCGCAGTGGTGAAGAACCCACCTGCCAATGCAGGGGACACAGGTTCAAGCTCTGGTCCGGGAAGATCCCACATGCCACAGAGCAACAAAGCCCGTGCGCCACAACTACTGAACCTGAGCTCTAGAGCCTGCATGCCACAACTACTGAAGCCCATGCGCCTAGAGCCCGTGCTCCGCAACAATAGAAGCCACCGCAGTGAGAAGACCGCGTGCAGCAACGAAGACCCAACGCAGCCAAAAATAAATAAATAAAATAAATAAATTTATTTTAAAAAAAGAAAGCATTGTTTTATATACTTTCTTATGTAGATCAATGAAGCTTCTCTGGGTTGCTTTAGTTTGCATCTCCGCTCAGAATTACTACAAACTTACCTGTGTGTGTGTGTGTGTGTGTGTGTGTGTGTGTGTGTGTGTGTGGTTTTGAATGCTAACACTTTAATATTTTAGCCACTGTCACAGTAAACAAGGGAACATAATAGTACCTCCTTCCTATATCGTGATGATAATTGCCACTGTTTATTATATGTTTACTACATGGCAGGCACTTGGCTAAGGACTTTACCTGTATTAACTCATTTATTCTTCACAAAAACACTATGAGGCACATGCTCCTGGTATCACCCCCGTTTTACAGATGAGAAAACTGACACACAGAGAAACTGGCTAGAAGGAGCAGAGCTGGGATTCAGACCCAGGCAGACACGCTCATTCACCACCTCACTACCTCTGAATGAGACGATGCACGAAAAATACCTGAGGCTTAATGAAGGCTCTGAATTATCACAGCTGTAAAAATTTTACAAATTCTTACAAATTTGTAAAATTTTACATTTTACCAATATAGTAATAACAGCATGTCACATTAAAAAAAAATCATGTTAGGGCTTCCCTGGTGGCGCAGTGGTTGAGAGTCCGCCTGCCGATACAGGCGACACGGGTTAGTGCCCCGGTCCAGGAAGATCCCACGTGCCGCGGAGCAGCTGGGCCCCTGAGCCATGGCCGCTGAGTCGGCGGCGCGTCCGGAGCCTGTGCTCCGCAACGGGAGAGGCCACAACAGTGAGAGGCCCGCGTACTGCAAAAAAAAAAAAAAAAAAATCATGGTAGAATGTGTGAAACCCGGAAGGGACTCACCTGGACCTCTGTTCCACCATCCTGTAAAGGGATAAGGTTGGACAGAATCCTCATCCCTATTCGTTTCACAGTCCCTCTGTGTCTTCCCAAATCAAAGCACTTATAGCTATTACAGTTGCCTTCCTTTCCAGCACTCACCAGGTACCAGGTCCTCTTCCTAGCTTTTATGTGAATGAAATTGCAGGCAATTCTCACCTTACTCTCCTTCTCATCTGCCATGTGCCTGTACCTGCTGAATGTGGCTGGGCAAAGAGACACACTGCAGTGAGCCTGAGTTCACCGTAATTTCATGCCTGGAAGCCCCCCTCATGCCCATTCACTCTCCCACATTCCTAGAAGCATATTTCACACCTTCTCCTCCCTCCTTCAAACTCAACCACCTCCTCTGTGTCCTCACTCTCACCCTTGACCCTGCTCCTGTTTTAAATCCATCAGAAGAGAACTTCCACAGATTCCCAACATATTTATCCCAGCTACCTGTACCAGAGACCCTATTCTCAGCCTTCCCTCCTGCTAATGATGGGAACCACTCCTAGCCAAGGCCACTTCTTCACGTGTGCACTACATCCCATCCCCTCTTGCCTACTCAGGGATGTAAATCAAGCAATTCTCTCCTCTCCTGTATCATCAATTCTCCCCTCTCTTCTGGATCATTCCCACTGGTGTAAAAACACAGTGTAATACAAACAAACTTTATTAACCCCGTCTAGCTGCAGCTCCAATGATGTGCTGCTTTTTACAACAACAAAACCCGCCAAAAAAGTTATCTGTACTAATATCTCCAATTCCTTTCCTTCAGTCCTTCTTGAATCACTCCGGTTAGGGTTTGGCTCCCCCACTTGGCCAAATCACCCCTTGAGGTTATCAGGAACCTCCCTATGGCTCAATTTAATAGTTCAGTGCCCTGCCCACACGTTACTTGAGCCTTCTCTCAGACGGTCACACCCTCTTCCTAGGTTTATTTTCATCCCTTGACTTCTAAGACACCCCACTCTCATGAATTCCCTCCTATCTCAGTGCTGTTCCTTCTCAGACTCCTTTGTTGTTTCTTCCTCATCTTTGGGGTCTTTAAACATTGGAGGGTCTTGGGGCTCAGTCTTTGGTCCTCTTCTCTTTTTTTCTCTCCACTCACTCCTTTGGGGATGGCCTCCCCAAATCATTCATCTATCTATCTATCTACTTACCTATCCATCTATCTAGGTTGGACCTCACCCTTGAATTCAGACTCATCTATTCAGCTACCCTCTCAACACTTCCACTTGGAAATCTATTAGGTACCTCAATGCATCCAAAACCGAACTCTCGATCCCCACTCTTCCCCTGCCTCCCGCACCTGCTATTCATCTAATCTCAATAAATGGAAACTTCATCTTGGCAGCTTCTCAGCTCAAAAACCTTGCAATCATTTCTGACTCCCCTTTCTCTTCCTCCCAACACCCAATCCATCAGCAAATTCTGTCAGCTCTACCTTTAGAATAGATGCAGATTCTAACCACGTCTTTCCACCTCCACTGCTACCACCCTCAGAAAAGCCACCATCATCTCTCGTTTGAATGATTTTTGGGTAATCTTTTGCTTAAAAAATTGTTTTATTGAGGTGAAAGCCACACACCATAAAATTAACCATTTTAAAGGGCACAGACCAAAGGCATTTCATACATTCACAATGTGGTGAAAACATCATCTCTATTTAGTTCCAAAACATTTTCATCCTCCCCAAAGGAGACCCCACACCCATTAAATGATTCCCCATTCCCCTCCTTTCCAACCCCCAACTCCAGTCCCTGGCACTGCTAATCTGCTTTCTGTCTCTATGATTTGCGTATTCTGGACATTTCATACAAACGGAATCATACAATATGTGACCTTTTGTGTCTGGCTTCTTTCACTTAACACAGTGTTTCAGGGTTCATCCATGTTGTAGCATGGATCAGTACTCCGTTCCTTTTTATAGCTGAATAATACTCCATTGTATGGATAGATCGTATTTTGTTCATCCTTTCATCTATTGAGAGACACTTGGGTTGTTAACACCTTTTGGTTATCATGAATGGTACTGCTATGAAGACTCATGGAAAGTATTTGTTTGAACACAAGTTTTCAGTTCTCTCGGGTATATACCTAGGAGTGAAATTGCTGGGTCATTAGATAATTGTATGTTTAACTTTATGAGGAACTGCCAAAATGTTTTTCCCAGGTTGTACCATTTTATCTCATTGGAATTATTCTAACAGCCTATTCTTGTTTTGTTTTTTTTTAAATGCAGTACGCGGGCCTCTCACTGTTGTGGCCTCTCCCGTGCGGAACACAGGCTCCGGACACGCAGGCTCAGCGGCCATGGCTCACGGGCTCAGCCGCTCCGCAGCACGTGGGATCTTCGCGGACCGGGGCACGAACCCGTGTCCCCTGCAACGGCAGGCGGACTCTCAACCACTGCGCCACCAGGGAAGCTCTAACAGCCTATCCTTAACAGAGTATGACTGCTCAAGACATGAGTAAAATTATGCCCCTGCTGCCCTCCACCTTCAGTGGGTCCCTTCTCACTCACAGCAAAGACCTCACAATGGCTTTTAAGACCCTACACAACTTGGCTTCTGGATCCCTCCCAGACTTCTTCTACCACATTCCCAGTCACTCAATATTGACCTCCTCACTGTTCTTTTTTTTTTTTTTAAGATTTTATTTTTTATTTATTTTTAATTTTTGGCTGTGCCGCATGTGGGATCTTAGTTCCCCAACCAGAGATTGAACCCGTGTCCCCAGCAGCGGAAGTGCCACGTCTTCACCACTGGACCATCAGGGGAGTCCCCTCACTGTTCTTTAAATGCATCAGGCATGCTCCCAACCTCAGGGCCTTTGCACTCACTGTTTCCTTTTCCTGGCATGCTCTACCCCTGGACCACAAGGCTGGTTCCTTCACTTACTTCCAGTCTCTGCTCTAAGCCAGCTTTGCTGAGACACTTCTCTGACCATCCTGTCCCCTTTACTCTGCTTTATTTTCTCCACAGCACTTATCACCACCTGACATTTATTTATTTGCATTTTATTGTTTGTCTCCCTTTCACTAGAGCATGGGCTTTTTCTGCCTGTTCACTGAGGTACCTACTCTCAGCACATAGTGTCTGGAATATAAAAAAGTGCCTGGAATATAGCAGGTGTTTAGTAAACAGTTGATGAATGAATGAATGCACTGAACTCCATTTACAGATGAAGAAAGCGAAGCTCACAGAAGACGTATGGCTTATGGACAGTTTCAAGCTGGTAAGAGGAAGCCTTGAGAGATTTTTTTTTTCCATATGCTTTGGGATTCTAATCCAGGTCTCTCTGATTGCAAACCCCAAGTTCTTTTTTTTTTTTTTTTTTGCGGTATGCGGGCCTCTCACTGCTGTGGCCTCTCCCGTTATGCACAGGCTCAGCGGCCACGGTTCATGGGCCCAGCTGCTCCGTGGCATGTGGGATCTTCCCGGACCGGGGCACGAACCCGTGTCCCCTGCATCGGCAGGCAGATTCTCAACCACTGCGCCACAAGGGAAGCCCCCCACCCCCACAAGTTCTTAATAGGACTCTTTAGTGGACTTTATGTCGGGGCCTCCTAATAACCCCAAATGTTAGTCTTTTAGCAATACTCAATCTATAGGTGGGAAAACTCACACCCAGAGAGGGAGGGGGGCCCACAGCCAGTTGGTGGCAGTGTCAGGATGAGCTATTATGCTTCAGGGCAGGATTTCTGGCATTAGCCTCTGGCACACAGTGGACATTCAATTCAACAGATGCATGATGACAGGTATTCAGAGTGGATTTATAGTAAAGCTCACATAAGCTTCAGGGCCCCTGATTTGCATAGGCCCTTCCATGGCCCTAGCAAGGTGTTCCTGTGGGCTGATGTTTTTGTAAGATTTGCAAAAGGAAGGTATTTAAAATGCAGCTGGTTAAGACCACTGGTTTTTCCCAGTTCTATGTCCCCCTGTTGCATTTCTCTCTACCACCGGTGGGGCTGGAGTCACCTTGGTTACTGGTGGGATCTAGGTGAGGGGAAGGTGAGTTGAGGATACATTTAGGTCGGGTTCCATGGGATGTTCTGATGTGGTTCATAGACACTTTCAGCTGTACTTAAATTACCTAACTAGTTGTCCTGGTGTCTGGAATGGCTTCCAGAATAATCTTATTGTCCAGGGTGCTAACTGACTAGTTACAAGGCCAGTCTGTTGTGGTATGAATGGTCCTCTAGTGGTCTACTCTAGAAGCACCTGCATAATGAAAGGGAGTCAAGAATTAAAAGGACTGAGCTAGAAGCTAGTCTGTGGAAACATCTTCCGAAACATGTAGCTTACATGAGTTAAACTTTATGAAAGTTTTCACAAATTTCCAAAAAACTTAGATGACATCACCAATACTGACTTGTGAAGCTGAACTTTTTCTAAATGATAATGACTAAAAAAAGTTCCATCAAGTATGCTAGAGGAAAGATAATTTACTTTTCTCTTCTCTCTGCAGATCAGGATATTATGAAATAAGTATAAGCAGCCAGAAAAGTAGGAAACATACCACAGAGGTGTGTCAGGTAGTAAGTTAATAAAAACATTACCTTATCTTTGGGGATTTTGCAATGTTTGTGGTATTTGTCAGCTCTTTTAAATATGTACCATTTAAAAGTAACAATAACAATATTAAAAGTACAATAACAATTATTTCATATCATATTCTAAGTAAATTTTCATGTTCATACCCAGTTTTGTGTTAGTGATTTTGTATTCCTTTTCTTAAAGAACGATCCCCGCCCCTACTCCCCCATCAAATTCTATAAACTGTATCGTCCCTATTGATGACTCATAAGCCAAAATAGGGGTAGTTTTCAAGCTGTGTGATCCCAGGCCAGTGGCTGTACCTCTCTGAGCCTGTTTCCTTAGTGGCAAAATGGGGATCATAATAGCCCCTACATTGCATGGTTACTGCTAACTATCAATAAGCCAAGGCCTGCAAACTGCTAAGTGCAGGCTTGGAACGCACTGAACGATGATAAATCTCAACCAGTCTTCAGGAACGTTTCCGCATCTTCTGTACCCTCAGCCAAGACGTTCCTCTGCGCAGGCGCGTCCTCCAGCCTGCCCCTCCGCGTGGGCGTGGCCTGCTCTGCCGCAGGGGGTTATGGGCGGAGTCAAAGAGCTACTTCCGGGATTCCCTCCCCTCTCAGAGGAACAACCTTCTTTGTATGACTGGCAGTAGTTACCGGCCAGTAGTGATTGGAGAGAAGACTGACGACCCGACCCATTTCGGAGCCTCTCTTCTGAGTTGGCCAATTGCAAGCATTGAAGGGCGGGTTCTTCTCTGGGGCGGGTTATAGTGACGGGCGTCTGTTTTGACTAATGGGAACTTGGCTGCGAGTAAGCCAGTACCAATCAGAAGCGAGAAGGCCGGATCCTGGGGCGGGGCTGGAGCTTCGGCAGTTGAACCGCTCGCGAGGAGGGTTGTCCGCGGAGAAGGTGAGAGGCGGCGAGAGTAGTTGGTGCGCGGGCTGGGGTAGCGATCCTGGGGGGAGGGGGGTGCTCTGGGGGGAGAGTGGGCTGGGCAGGCAGCAGAACTGGCAGTGTGAGAATCGGGAGGGGTTGCCCTTTAACAGGGGTAGAGTTGTGAGGCAGAGGGCAGTATGTGAGGCGGGGGGCGTTTTCTGTTTCGCAGGAGGCTCTTTAAAGGGGGAAGTGTGTAAAGTAGGAGACAGAAGATGGTAAAATATAGAAATGTCCTTGTAAGATAGCCTTGCGATTTAATGGGAGGTTTTAAGGCAGAGGGTTATTATAGAGCATTGTGGAGTGGTGGAAGTCCCTGCCATCAGTTAAACCTTTGATTTGGGTGGAGGGCAGGTGAAGAACAATATTGAGAACTCCAAGGATGAGGGTGTGCTTTGATGAGGTGTGAAAGCTTATGATACACGTAGCGTTTACTGAAGGCTTACTATGTGCCAGGCACCTACCAAGTGTATTATGTGAATTAACTCTTAAACTTCTTAACCCTACCGGTGGCTAAGAGTGTGGGCTCTGGCGTTGTGTTGCCTGAGCATGAATGCTGGCTTTGCCACTGGCTTTGCCACTGGGTGAGTTGTTTAACCCTCTGTGCCTCAGCTTCATCATCAGTAGAATGACCTTCTCTCTTCTCAGTCTGTACCATTCACCTTGTGGCCTTACCCAGTCTCCTGGCTTCATATGCTCTTTATGTAATGATATTTCCAAGTGTCTATCTCCAGTTGGGATATCTACTCTGAACTCAAGACTCATATGTCCAATGGCTGGCCCTTCTCTACTTGGAAGTCCAGCTGACATACAGACTTTAAAAACTTGTCCCAAACTAAACTTGGCGTTTTCCCCCTTCAACCTCCAAACCCAGTTGATGGCAGTCCCGTCCTTCCAGGTACTCAGGACAGAAATCTTGGAGTTGTCGTTCACTCCTCCCTGTTCTTTCACCCACGTACTGTCAATCAGCAAATCTCACAGGCCTGCCTTCAAAACACATCCAGAATCCAGCCGTGTCTCACCACCTCCCTTGCTACTGCTCTGGCCTAAGCCATCACCTGTCCTTACCTAATGTTTTGCAGTGGGCTCCTCGCTGACCACCCAAACTAAAATAGCTCCTGCCACCCTCTGGCCCTTCACCACCTGGCTTTACTTTTCTTCATAAGGTTTACCATTACCTGACATATGTTAGTGTTTGTTTATATCCACTGGGCTTCTTAGACGCCCCTCACTAGAGTGTTGGCTTCAAGTGGATCTAGAACTCAGCACCTAGAAACGCACATAGTGCTTAAAAGGTGTTAGTTGTACTGTTCCACCATTACCACCGTTTCGTGGGGGGTCTCCCTGTGATATAGGGCAGGGTTGTTGAGCTGGGAGGGTGTTGGGGTCTAGATGGGATCATAAACTGGACAGATTGTGGTGGCCACAGGCAGAAGATCTCAGCTCTAGTTCGTGCTGGGGGAGCTTATAGGAAATGCAGATTCCTGGGCCCACCTCCAGGAATTCTGCTTCTGTAGGTTTGGGACCAGGCCCAGGATGATGCATTGTCATCAGGCTCCTGTGTTGATGCTGAAGGTCTGCAGCCCTCACTTTGAAAAACAGGTCAGTTCAGAGCTTGGGCTGGAACTCTCATCATTCAACTCCTCTTCTGTGGCTGGCCCAGTGCTAGGCCATGTTGGGGACTCTGTAGTGATCGAGGCAGCCCTTTACCCAGCCTGGGAGTCAGGGAGGGCTTCCTGCAAGAGGAGACATTGGAGCTGAGACTTAGAGGATGACAAGGAGTGAGCTGAGAAGAACTTGCTTGTATCTCCAGTGCCTTGAACCCTGCCTCCTGGCATCGATCATTAATTCACAAGCAGCCCCCGATCTGTGCCAGGCCCCGGGTGCTGAAGATACAAGAATGATCAAAATGGCTGTGCCCTCATGAACTTCTGGTCTGGCAACTAGTCATCAGCTAGTTGCACAGATGGTAACGGTTGACCAAGTGCCAGGCTCTGTTTGAAGCACCTTGTATGTATTGACTAATTCAATCCCCACAATAATCCTATGTGAGGTGGGAACTCTTATTATCCCCGCTTTACTGATGGGGAAAGGCCCAGAGAGGGTAAGTGCCTTGCCGGGGGTCACATCATGGGTTAGGATCTGAACCCAGGAGTCCCCAGCCTGCAGCATGTACCATGCTTAAGGTGTGAGCCCACATTGGATTTGTGCTGGAAGGAAGAGAGTTATGGCAGGAAAAGGAAGGTAGTCAGGGAAAGGCAGCTGAGTAAGGAGTAGGGGGATGAATGTGCCAGTCCCTCGCTGTAGGATTCGAGGCAAGATGCTTCATCCTCTGTAAAATGGGGGATGGTTACAATACCTACCAGAGAGCAGAATTAAGGGTGAGTCACTGGTTGGTAGGTGTGCCTAGTCCTTATCTAAGGCAAAAAGCATTTGAGGGACAGTGGGGGAGGGTGTCTGATATCCCAGGGGGTGGTGATGGGCTGCGGTGGGCACTATGGGGGTCTGGATTGTGGGGTGTCCTAAAGGGCTTTGGGGTCCATATATTCCAGGGGGATAATGTGGAAGGTTTTGATCTGGAGTGCAGGGCTAAGGGGAAGGGGGTTCCATCCAGCCCCAATTCACCCACATGGTGGGGGGCGGGGCAGTGAGCTGGGGGCTCAGAAGAGTCACTGAGGCCAGGCCACGTGTATGAAGGTGAAGTGGGGGGTACGCTGTATTGGAGACTCCAGCTAGGTCATGGCTGGCGGGAATATTTGGTGTGGGGCGTGGTGGTGGCAGATGGTGGGAAAACAACCATCGGGTAGGGGCTGCCAGGGGCGATGATTTACCCATGTCTGGTGTAGGACATGGTGATGTGGACTTGTTTTGGGGTAGCCCAGCGTGGAGGACTGTCAACTCCGGTCCTGGGGTGAGGGCTGTGAAATCTGAAATATCCGGGGAGCATAATTCGGGAGGAGGAGCCAGGGGCGGTGATGTCACACTGGAAATGGAGAGGGGGTCACCTTAGTGAAAGATGAGAGGGCTGGGGGTTGGAAAACTGAGTGTGTGTACACGCGCGTGTGCACTGAAGCCATGGTGTCATAAGGCCGGAGAAATGGTGTCAGGTGTGAGGACCAGAGTGGGGCGCTGGGGAGTCCACCCGGAGTGCACTAGGTGGAAATGCTGACGTCGCGGGTTGGTAGGGGCGGGGCCTCAAAGGCACAGCACCCCGGCTGGGTTGCGGAGGTCACTAAGCTGAGGCGAAGAGGAGCTGGGAGAGACGTGAGACTGGAACAAAACCAGCGACCAGGATGGGCCACTGGTCGGCGGTCACAGACCACTGGTTGGAGTCACAGAGCAAGGATGGAGGATGCAGGTAGAAGGACAGGGTCGGCAGTGGGGGCAGGGTGGGGCATGAAGGAGGGAGGGAGTGACTTCGTGCCTGGAAAATTCCAGAACTTGGGGGGGAGGGGGGCTTCAAGGAGGGCTCTCCAAAGGGAAGAGAAGTGGAAAATGGGGGGTGGTGCAGGGAGTTTACATAGAATTTGAGAGGGAACAGAATCCAGATGAAATATCAGGGTTACAGAATACAGGCTGAAGATGGGGTGTGTGTGGAGTAGAACCTTGGGCAAATATGCAGACAGGATCCAGGCGGAATAGTGTGTGTGTTGTGGGGGACAGGACAAAATTCAAGTAGAATATGGGGGGAACCCCAGTAGAACATGGGGGACTGGGAGAAGGGGAGTGACCAGAATCTCGAGGCCATCTAGGGAGTGAGTGATGGGGAGCTGGGGTCAGGAGGGGAGAGTCGAGCTGGCTGGGGAGTGTGGGATTTATTCTGTCTAGAAGAGAGGATGGAGGGAGGGAGCGGGCGCAGTTTGTGCAGGTGAGGAGGCAGGTAGGTGTAAGGGGAGAGTTGAATTCGGGCAGAATATTCAGGGGCTTACTATCTGGAGACTGAGGTGTTGGCTGTGTCATCAGGGCAGTGGGATGCAGAAAGGCCCTGTTATCTAATGAAGGCCTATGAATGGGGGGCTTATGTAGGGGAGTGGGGAAGGAGGAGGGCAGGGCCGCGTCCCCTTCTTCCTCTGCCTCCTCGGGAGAGTTGGGTACCAAGAGTGGGGTGGTGAATGGGGCGGTTAGGCTGCGTGGCTCGTCAAGTGTTCCGCTGCTGCCTTTGGCGCCGTGGTAACCGGGACAGCGCAACCGCTGATTGGCTTGCGGGGTCTGAGGGGCGGAGT
This sequence comes from Pseudorca crassidens, assembly GCF_039906515.1. Taxonomy (NCBI): domain Eukaryota; kingdom Metazoa; phylum Chordata; class Mammalia; order Artiodactyla; family Delphinidae; genus Pseudorca; species Pseudorca crassidens. The sequence continues at coordinate 10,732,690 of NC_090315.1, read as the reverse complement.
GGGTGGGCGGGGTTTAGGACACCCGGTAGGGCGGGGCCAGCGCTGCCTGGCACCCGCACTAGGGGCCAGGGGATGAGGGATATGTTGAAATGTGTAACTGTTTGTTTGCCCGTAGATCAGGAATTATTAACCTCCCCCCCGCTTCTGAAACCCCAGAGAATGAAAGTACAGTTATGAGAGTGTGAGTGGGAAAAGGTTCTCCAGATTTCATCAGTCCGTCCAAAGCACCAGAGACCCCCTCCCCCAGATAAAGTTAAGAGCTTGGGTCTAGAGGCAGAGACGTGCCTCTCAGGATGGCTGGGGCTCTGGCGATTGTCCTTGGGCATTTGAGAAAGGGGATCTGTGGATGAGCCTGGGGATGCGGTATTCTGGGAGACTCTGAAATTACTTGCAGAGGTTATGGATCTATTCATTTATCTGGGGAGGGTTCAGAGATCTCATTAGATTCTCAAAAGCTCAAGGACTCTAAAAAGATTAAAAATCACTGACCTAGAGGGACTTCCCTGGCAGTCCAGGGGTCAAGACTCGGTGCTTCTGCTGCAGGGGGTGCGGGTTCGAGCCCTGGTCGGGGAACTAGGATCCTGCATGCCGTGCAGTGGCACGGTCAAAAAAAAAAAAAAAATCACTGACCTAGAGATTCAGGGCTCAAACTATTAAATTTTCCAACATCAGACTTTAGGAAGGACTAAATTGGGGAAAGTGCGAGGACTAAAGGAGACAGTGGGGAGAGAAGGAGGTCAGGCATTGGAGGAGTCCCCATGAACTGGGTTGGGGGCATCCCTGGGTGCCTCTGTCTTTGCAGCACCGGTGGGACTCTGCACAGGGCTCTTTTTCTCACAGAGCCACAGTTTCCCCATCTGTACACTGGGAAGGGAATGGGCTGGCCTTGTCTCTCTAGTCCCTTTCAAGCTCAGAAACAACAACAAAGTAATAATAACAAGAATAGCGATGACTGGGAGCGGGGATGAAATAGGTGAAGGGGATTAAGAGGTACAAACCTCCAGCTATAAAATAAGCCACATAATATGATCAGTAATATTGGAATAACTTTGTATGGGGATAGATGGTTACTAGGTCTGTCGTGGTGATCATTTCATAATGTATGCAAATGTCAAGTCACTGTGTAGTACACCTGAAACTAACATAATGTTGTCCATCAACTATATTTCAATAAAAAAATGATGATGATGCCGATATGTATTGAGTGCTTGCTTGGGTCAGGGATGGCTCAATTTCACCAAGGATTTTTACATAATTAATTCATTTAATCCTTATACCAATCTAAGGAGATAAACGCTGTTATTCTTCTGTGGGCTTACAAAGGCCTGCAGGAACATCATCTGGCCCGTTACCTCTCTGATCTCCTCACTTTCCCTCTCTCCTTCCCTCATGCTGACCTCCTTGGTGTTTTCAGAACAAACTAGGTACATCCTGCCTTGGAATCTTTGCCTGGCTGTGCCCTCTACCTGGATCCTAATCCCCAGATATTCACCTGTCTTCCCCCCCTCCCTCCTTCCAGGCCTCTGCTCAGCAGGGAGGGGGTGGCCCTTCCCTGACCACCTTAGCTAAAAGAGCGACCCCTACTCGCTAGTATCCCCTTTCCCCACCAGTTGACATTTTTATGCCTCTAACTGTTGCCACCCTCTTGAGGGTAGGGACAGAATCTGGTTTCTCATCATATCCCCAGCACCCAGGATGGCACAGACTTTAAAGATAAGGAATCTGGCTCCAGGAGAGGTTAAGTTACTTGCCCATCTAAGTGCACGTAGCTGAACTTGGACACGAACCCAAACAGCCTGGGGCTCCCATTCTGAACCACTCCCTAGAATTCATGCTGAGGGTGGAGGCCTACCCTCTCCTCCAACTCCTCATAGAACTAACAGTGAGTAGTAGTCCTGTTGGCTGAGAGAAAGTATTTATGCTTACAGCGGACTAATGAAGAAGTTCAATTATTAATTCAATGTAAATGATTTAAGTTTATCATGGATAATCTGTTATCCATGCACTGGCTGTTCTCTCGCCTTGGACCACTTTCCTTAGGGATAGCCACTTGGCTTGTTCCCTGACCTTCTTCAGTTCTCTGTCCAAATGTCACCTCCCCAGGGAGGCCTGCCCTTGACCCTCTATTTAAAATCTCTGCCCAGCCTGATCTCAGTACTCTGTCTCCCTTTACGGCTTGACTTTTCTCCACAAATGTTTAAATAAATGAATAAACAATAAATATATAATGAGTATAAGGATTAATAAATTAATAATAGTATTAATCTTGATCCTCTTATTGGAAATCATATATTCTATTAACCAGCGTGTATTGGGCATAGTAACGTGCAGGACACAGTTCCAAGTGCTTTTACATGTATTGTCCAATTTAATTTTCATGACAGCTCTATGAGGTAGGTGCCATTATTGTACCCATTTTCCAGATGAGGAAATTGAGGCACAGAGAGACAAAGTCTCTTTCCTAAGGTGGTACATGGTGGAACCAGGATTCTGGCCTTCCAGCTCCTGAGTCTGGGCTCTCAGCCCCTCCAGGTCTCTGTCTCATTCCCCTCTCCAGCGACACTGGCCATGGACCAGCCAGCTGGCCTGCAGGTGGACTACGTCTTCCGGGGTGTGGAGCATGCCGTGCGGGTGATGGTGTCTGGGCAGGTGCTAGAGCTGGAGGTGGAGGACCGGATGACGGCCGACCAGTGGCGGGCCGAATTCGATGCCAGCTGTGAGTGTGCCTGCCTGGGTGGGCTCACTTGTCCTTCCCTGGGCTCAGCTTCTCCCAGATGAGGCCAGTCAGGATCCTGTCCACCTGCCTCTTCTACCTGACTAGAAGCTCTCTAAGCTGGGGAGGGGGTGTAGGGCTCATCTCTTGGGCCAGAGGCACTGGTGTTGGGGAAAGGTGGAAAGGTTGGGTGCATTGCCCTTGGGCTGGCCAAGTGGTCAGACCTCAGGAAGGACTTTTCTCCCTACCTAGTCATCGAAGATTTGACTCACAAGACAGGGAACTTCAAACAGTTCAACATCTTCTGTAACATGCTGGAGTCGGCCCTCACCCAGGTAGGGGCCAGGGTTGGGGGCTGGGGGAGCTGTCTGTTCCCTGGGTCTCTGGGAGGGTAGATGCCCACCTGATGTATGCAAGACCCTCTACCTTCTCTTTCGTTGAAGGAACAGGGCTATCTTTTCTTTTCTTCTTTCCCAAATGTAAATACCTTATTCTGATTGTAATTCTAATGATAATGATTATCATGGAGAAAATTCAAGTCACAGAGAAATGTAAAGAAGAAAGTAAAAATCACTCCATTCCCAATACTTACTCCTAGTAATATTTTGTTAATATATATATATTTTTTGGCCGCACTGCGTGGCATGTGGGATCTTAGTTCCCCAACCAGGGATCAAACCCGCACCCCCTGCATTGGAAGGTGGAGTCTTAACCACTGGACCCCTGGGAAAGTCCCTTTTATTAATATTTTGATGGAAATCACTCCAGCCATTTCTGCATTTCTGTGTTCACTTGTGATGTGAACGTGTGTGTATTTGCAGATCTATAATTTTATGTAGTTGATATATTTCCCAAGGTATTCTGTAGCCTTTTAAAAGATTTAACAATAATTCATAAAAATTTAGTCATGTCAGTGGATATAGATAATCATTCATTTCATTTACTGAGCATCTGTTGTGTGCCAGGCACTGGAATACAGCACTAAACAAAAGAGACAAAATTCCTGCCCTCATGAACCTGACAGCCTAGTGGGAGAGACAGACAATTGAAAAAAAAATATAATGTCAAATAGTTAAAAATATTAATAGGAAAAAAAGAAGCAGGTTGGAGCTTAGAGTGACATGGATGCTATTTAGACATCATTTAAAAACTGTGAACTACATTATTTCTCTGGTTACAGGTAAGATGTGCACTCATAAAATTGTGATGATATTAAAGTAATGTGTGACTTAGAAAGTAAGAGTCTAAATTCTGTTTCTATCCCCCACCTCAGACTGTTAACATTTTGGTATCTATAGGCAGTATAGCATAATGGCCAGGATCATGGACTCTGGAATCAGTAATCACTAGCACTTACTACTTGGGAGCTGTGGGCCAGTTACTCCATGTCTTAGTTTCCTTATCTGTAATGTGGGGATGATAGTAGTCCCCATTTCATAATGTTATGAAGATTAAGTGAATTACATGTAAAAAGCTTAGAATAGTGCCTGGCTCATAATAAGTGCTACACAGGTATTGTCTATTTTTATTATTATTACAACTTTTGAGTTTGTCATCCTTGTTAGCGGTTGCTTAGTATTCCAGTATACCCATGCGTCATGATTTATTTAACCCAGTGGTTCTCAAGCTTTTTGGTCCCAGCGTGGATGGACCTAGAGAGTGTCATACAGAGTGAAGTAAGTCAGAAAGAGAAAAGCAAATATCGTATAATAAGGCATATATGTGGAATGTAGAAAAAATGGTATAGATGTTCTTATTTGCAAAGCAGAAATAGAGACACAGACATAGAGAACAAATGTATGGATGCCAAGGGGGAAAGGGGTGGGGTGGGAGGAATTGGGAGACTGGGATGGACACATACACATTATTGATACTATGTATACAATAGACAACTGATGGGGACATACTGTATAGCACAGGGACCTCTACCTAATGCACTATGGTAACCTAAATTGGAGGGAAGTCCGAAAGGGAGGGGATACCGTTATGTGTATGGCTGATTCATTTTGTTGTGCAGTGGAGACTAACACACCATTGTAAAGCAACCATACTCCAATAAAAATTAATTAAAAAAAAAAACTTTTTGGTCTCAGGACCTGTTTATACTCTTAAAAATTACTGAGGACACCAAGGAGCTTTTGTTCATGCAGGTTTTATCTATCAATATTTGTTTGCCATATTGTAAATTAAAACTGAGAAAAATATAAAGATATTTACAAATTCATTTAAAAATAACAGTAACAAACCTGTTACTGACCTAAATAACCTTTTTATGAAAAATATTTTGAAAACCAAAATTATTTAGTAAGAAATATAGTGGGGTTTTTTTTTTTAACATTTTTTGCAAATCTCTTTAATGTCTGGCTTAATAGAAAACTGCTAGATTCTCATGTGCTTCTGCTGTCTGTAGTGATATGTCCTGATTGACGTACATGCAGAAAAATCTGCCTCTGGCAGATATATAGCTGAAAAAGGGAGTCCTTTAATAGCTTTTTCAGATAATTGTGCATATCCTCTCTTGCCAGCACATTAAAACTGGACATGTGGTAGTTTCTTAAAGGTTTATCGCAGTGTGGAATCTGAGACCATTCCCAGTGAACTTTTCCTGTTCTGTGACATTAAAATCTATTGGTGTGTCTTTACTTTGCAGGGATCTTTTACTCATTTTCTAACATCATGCATTTGTAGCATCATTTGTAACATCATGCATTGGTCATTTGGAAAATATTGGTTCACGGAGTTGTGCAAATCTTCCAAATGTTGACACATTTCATTATACAATATCAGGAAGTCATATTTGTTAATATCCTCACTGATCTGTCCGGGAAAGCCTTTCAACACTGAGAAGCTATCAAGCACACAGTGGCAGATACAAGTTTTCCAAAATTCTAATTTTCACTTTAGAGTTTGAATTTTATTGTTGCAAAACAAATACCGTTAGCTGTATTTTTTTGGAAGTGACAGGCTTGCTTTGTTCATTTTTGAGAAAATGCTTGCCAGACATCGAAGACTGAATAACCGTAGTTTTTGTCAGTACCTTTTCAAGTAAAAATAGTGTTCCATGAAAAAGTGGCTAATTTAGCTCAAAATTCAATCACACAAGTGCTTTTCCTAGAAAATGTCATACCTTGATATGCAGCCGAATGTGTACTTTCCATTTTGTCACACACAGTAGTAAAAATATGTGCCCTCAAGGGTCAAGAGTCAAAAAAATTAATAATTTGGGGCTCCCTGGCGGTCCAGTGGTTAAGACTCCGCGTTTCCACTGCAGGGGGTGCGGGTTCGATCCCTGGTCGGGGAGCTAAGATCCTGCAAGCTGTGCAGTGCGGCCCCCCCAAAATTAATAATTTTTACAGGTTTATCAAGGACATTCCTAGGTTTCATTTTCTGTGTTTTTATCTAGTTATTTATTTATTTGTGTGTTTCTCCCTCCTTCCCATCCCCCTGCGGAGACTGCGTGGCAGTGGAATATACAATGGTTACTAGTGCATTTGATGCCCCTGGCTTGCTTTCTGCTAATGGGCACCAGCAGTTTTACCCACCATGACTTTTGCACCATCAGTGCAAATGTCAACACAGCAAAAAAGGCAGATGACATCTTAGTATTATTATGCAAGGTGTTTTGACCCCATGGACTCCCCTGAAAGGGTCTTGGGGACCCCCAGGGGTCTGTGGACAGTACTTGGAAGCCCCAGCACTAAGCTGTCTCCTATGGCTGAGCATTTAGGTTCTTTTCAGTTTCTCCCTCTGATGATGTCCTGTGGCAGCGCCTCATGGGGCAGGGTCATCTTGATCACCAGCCTCAGTGGTGGGAAAGCCCAGCTAGGGCTTCCCTGGTGGCGCAGTGGCTGAGAGTCCGCCTGCCGATGCAGAGGACACGGGTTCGTGCCCCGGTCTGGGAAGATCCCACATGCCGCGGAGCGGCTGGGCCCGTGAGCCATAGCTGCTGAGCCTGCGCGTCTGGAGCCTGTGCTCCGCAACGGGAGAGGCCACAGCAGTGAGAGGCCCGCGTAACGCAAAAAAAAAAAAAAAAAAAAAAAAAAAAAAAGCCCAGGTAGCCCAAAGAATGAATGGGGCGTGGCCCAGGTGTGTGGGTTGTGTGCTCTGGGTATGGCCACGTTGGGTCTTTTGGCAGCTCCTCCCATTCTCTCCAACAGAGCAGTGAGTCGGTTACCCTTGACCTGCTGACCTACACAGATCTGGAGTCCCTGCGGAACCGAAAGATGGGGGGCCGCCCAGGCCCCTTGGCCTCGAGATCGGCCCAGCTCAACTCCAAGCGCTACCTGATCCTCATCTACTCTGTGGAGTTTGACAGGTGGGTACAAGTATACCCACCAGGCTGGTAGCTGGTGGTCAGGTGGGAGAGGACGTGGATAGAACTTAAGAACCCCTGGTACCCAGGGCTAGGTGGGGATGTTGCTTAAGTCTAGCCTTTGGAATCTTCAGTGTTGAGGGTTATATCATTTAGTATTGTGTTTGGCTACAAGTATCAGGATAACCATTATCAGTGCCTTAAACAATAGTTTATCACATAACGAGATGTCTAGGTAGATGGCTGCTACTCAGCAGTTTTGTTAGGGACTCAGGCTCCTTCTGTTTTTGTTTTTGTTCTTCTTTTCCTCATCCTTAACGTGTTGGCTTTTTGACTGCATCCTTATCTCTTCATGGTCACAAAATGGCTGCTGTTTCTCCAGGCGTTGCATCTATATCAAAACAGGAGGAAATGGAACAGGGCTGTACTTGTTAATTGTATCAGCTGTTTTTATCAGGAAACTAAAAGTGTTCCCAGAAGACTCCCAACGAATTTCCTGTAGTATTTGGCTAGAAAGGGTCACATGTCCTTTCCTGGGTGGATTCTTGGCCTCTGAGATGCCACGGTTCTAATCCTCCTTCTCAGGATTCACTACCCGCTGCCCCTCCCGTACCAGGGCAAACCAGACCCTGTGGTCCTGCGGGGCATCATTCGCTCACTAAAGGAGGAGCTGAGCCGCCTTCGAGGGCTGGATGGCCAGGACCCTCGGGACAGCCGGGAAACTGAGATCTGGCATCTGCGGGAGCAGTAAGTCTGGAGGTGGGGGTGGGCGGTTGGGGCTGGGGGGGACACATCCCATCATGCACTGCGGGACCCAATGCTTAGCACTGTTGGAAGGACAGCCATCCCTCATTCCCCAAATACTTATTCTGAGCCCCTCCTCTGTGCCCACCATGTGTTAATGGTGCTGGGGACACAGCAATGACCGAGATAATTCTGGCCCTGTCCTCTCCTGGGGCTCCCAGTCCAGTGCGGGAGACAGATCTGTATGCAGACAGTGAAGATTCACCATGGATGGGGCTGAGGGAGTCCAGAGAGAGACCTGACCCTGCCTGGGAAGGGAGGGGTGTTCCAGGCAAAGGGAACAGCATGTGCAAAGACAGGGTGCGAGGCAGGGCTCTATTCAGTTGAATCCACCTTCCCCAAGCGCCTCTCTTGTGCTGGCCCCTTCCCTGCCCATGGTGTAGTGCCAGCGCAGGGGGCAGAGAGGCATTGATCACATACCCACCCGAGTATATTGCAAATGGAGATGGGGTTAGGCAGGAAAGGGAGCCTGTGTTATGGGAGGCTGTGACAGGAACCTGATGGGCATGTTTACCGAGTGCCTGCTGTGTGCTGAGGGCTGTGGAGGGGCTGACTGGGACTTGGTCTCCAGCTGGTGGGGGCCCCACTCATTGGGGTAGGGCTAATACTATTTTTAGTAGTAGTAATAATAATAATACCAGTAGCTATTGTTTATCGAGCATTTAATTGTGTGCCAGGGACTCTGTTCAGTGCTGTATGATTTAACTGATTTAATCCTCCCAAAGTAGGCACTACTATCGTCCCCATTTTATAGAGGAGGAAACTGAGGCCCAGAGAGGTTAGAGAATTTGCCCCAGGTTACACAGTGAAGTAATATGGCCTGGCTAGACCTTGAATCCAGGCAGTCAGCCCAAGCCACCTTTGGTTCCTCAGCCACTGTGCACTGCTGGCAGCTGCTAGCCCAGGACTGAGCGCTCAGGGCTGCCTGGGAGGACCAGACCTCTCCCCTCCCAGAAGTGCAAGCTCATGGGGCTTGGAGAACCTTGCGAGTCTTCCAGGTGCGTGTGCATGTGTTTCCCGGGATGGCCACAAGATGGCGTCATCTGCCCTGAGATCCACAACTGGACAGTTGGTTCTCACCTTTCTCTTCCCAGCTTGGAGTTAGGGAGTTTGGGAAGACTCCAAGATTCATTCATTCAGTCATCCAACATTTACTGAGTTCCTACGGTGTGCCAGGCACACTGCCTGGCCCTATCGGTGTTTACTGAGCCATCACTCAGTGCCAGACACGTCTAAGTGCTCTTTATAGATTCCTGCAGCCTTATCAGTAGGTGTTATTATTATCATCCCACTTCACAGAGATGTGAAGTGAAACTGCCCCAGGTCACACAGCTTGTAAGAAGTGGAATAGAGTTGGATGCCATCAGCCAGGCCACAGAGCCCGAGTTCCTACACAGTGACCAGACAGCTGGAGTGAGGATGCAGACAGAAAACATAATCACACTGATCAACGTCAGCTCCACCATGATTGGTGCTGGGAAGGAAACGTACAGAGAGCCAGGAGAGGAGAGAATAAAGGGACATGACAGCCTGGCTGGGAGGGCAGGCAGGCTTCCCCGCGGGGGGGGGGTGGATGTGATGTTTGGAGGATGAGTGGAGTGGTTCCTGCCAGGAGGAGGAGAGAAGGTTCAGGAGGAGGGCATTGCGTTTGCAAAGAGCACCATGGGAGAGGGAGGGGGGAGGAGAGGAGGGGAGGGGGGAAGTCAGCTGGAAGGGACCGAATGGGGAAGCTCCTTGGAGAGTGCGGGGGAGCCACGGATTTAAAAAAATGTTTTATTGGGAAAAATTCCAAGCACGCACAGTAGACAGTAGTATAATGCACGTGTACTTGTGCCCCAGCTTCAACGGACTTCAGGGAAGTCCCTGGATTTTGTTGATTTTATCTCCATGGTTCACGTGGTCCCCTGTTCTGTTTATTTCCCGCGAAGTGGTTGTTAAACCTATAGGCTAATCCGATTCAGGTTTCTGGGACAGTGCCTTCCTCTGTGGGGCTGTGTATTTGCTACTGTCGGGTGGTGTTGGGACTGATGGGTTTGGATGTTGAGAGCTGGATCCCTGTCTTAGAAAGTTCCTATCAGCTCAGCATCTCTTGATGGTTTTCATTTGCATTTCTCTAATTACCGATCAAGAAATGGTGCGTGCCCAGCCCAGTGGAGGAATGAGGATTATGGGACCATGCCTCTCACCCCGCCCCAGCATTCGCTTTCTACCTCCTCCTCCCAGGGTGTCGCGCTTGTCTGCTGAGAAGCGCGAGCTGGAGGCCCAGCTGGGCAGATCGCGCGAGGAGGCGCTGGCCGGGCGGGCGGCGCGCCAGGAGGTCGAGGCGCTGCGCGGGCTTGTGCGCGGCCTGGAGCTGGAGCTGCGGCAGGAGCGCGGCCTCGGGCACCGCGGGTCCGGCCGCCGAAGCCAGGATTGCCGCCGCCTGGCCAAGGAGGTGAGGTGGCGGGGCAGCCGGCTGGGCGCCGGCGGGTCCCGGACTTTGGCTTCAGTCCGGACCTCTACGCTCCTCTTCCCTCCCGGCAGCTAGAGGAGGTGAAGGCGTCGGAGCGGAGCCTGCGTGCCCGGCTGAAGACGCTGAACACCGAGCTGGCCATGTACAAGAGGGGGTGAGGGGCGCGGCCCGGGGTGGGTGGGGCCTTGGAGCTGTGGACCCCGCCTGCAGGTGGGCTCCGGGAGTGGTTGGGCGGGGCCTGAGTGACGGGGCGGGGCCCAGGTAAGGTGGAGAGGGCGGGTAGAGCCTGAGATTGGGCCTAACGGAGGGATGAGTGGGGCCTAAAGGACTGCATGGGGCATAGGGAAGGACACACACAGTAGTTGAAAACGATGGGCGGAGTCTGTAGAGAGATGGGCAGGCCTGAGGCGGCATTCAGGAGGCTGAACCTGGAGATAGGGACCGAAAAGGGGCGGGGTCTGAGGTCTAGTTGAGCGAAAGGGCGTGGCTAAGCATGTGGGTATCCGAGTGATGTTTGCTGGCATGTATTGGGGTGGGTGTTGAAAAATTGGGAAGGGTTTCCAGGGAGCTGTGGGAAACCTCTGGGAGAAGGGCCTGGTGAAAGGATGTGTTAGGTTGTAGGGAAGTGACAGATGGGTTTGGGGGGGCGTGGTTTGTGGGGCTCCGATAGGGGTGGACCCTGGGAGAAGGTATCTGTGAGGATTGTGTAAGTACGTGAATGTTTAGGAGTTGATGGGGGATGGGCCTGAAGTTTCGGAGATGGTGCAGTCCGGCAAGAGGCTTGGGATAGGAGTTGTCGTCGCTGGTGGGAAACTGACAGTGGGCTTTGTGCTCCCAGGAGACGGACTACACCGGTGGTGCCGCCCTCGGCCCGGGAAGATCGGGCTTCGACGTCTCGGGAGCGCTCCACGTCGCGTGGCCGTGGCGCTGCCCGCTCCTCATCCCGGGAGAGCGACCGCGGGGGCCGGGGTCAAGGCCGCCCTGGCCGCCCCTCGCCCTCGCCCACAGGTCTGTGACGACCCTGCTCTGCCCGTGGGAGGAGGTGGATGGAACTAGAACTGTGGAGGCGTGATCCTATGACTCCAGCCTCCTCTTCTCTCCACACCCCACCCCCACCCGGTCCTAGGTGGTCGCGTGCCCCGTTTCGACCCAACAGCCTTTGTGAAAGCCAAGGAGAAGAAGCAGAGAGCGATCAAGATGAAGTTAGCGCCCATTTTCTCCTCACCTGCCCATATCCCTGCCCCTTTACCTGACCCTCTGACCATCCATCCCCAACTCCCAACTCCATCACCTGTCACCTGCTCCATCTCTCCCCTTCCCCCTACCTGCTCTTGCTTCCCGCCTGACCTCCATCCCCTCTCCTGATCGCCAGCCTCCCCCATCCCCACGTCCTGCTTATTTGTCTCTCCCACCCCTACCTGGTCTGTGTCTCCGCATGATTTTTCCCTATTTAGGTGTGACCCACGGGGCGCAGCGACGCCCTTTCCCGAATTAGTTGGGCGCACAGGTGGGCGTCTCCTTTCTTGTTCTCCAGGCAGCAGCAGCAGCGAAACCGATTGGGCAGCGGAGGAAGCGGGGACCGTCCATCCACCTCCTGGTCTCGCCAAACTCGACCCCCCGCAGCCGTGACCGGTCGAGGAGACGCGGCTAACCGCTCCCGAAACCGCAGCTCCTCGGGTAACTGGGCCGGAGCGCGCGGGACTGGCAGACGAGCTGGGCGGGGCTGTGGCCAGTGCTAGAGGCTCACACTCTCCTTCTCCCTCTAGTGGACAGTTTCCGCAGCCGCTACTCGTCCGCCAGCTCCTGCAGCGAGTTCGAGGATTTCTCTGAATCCCTCCCTAGAGGGTAAAACTTGGGCTGGGGGAAGGGACCGCTCCCAAACAGGTGTCTGGGGAGACTCGAAACAGTCTTTTGCGGGGAACTTGGGTGATGGAGGCTGGAGCCTTGAAACCAAGGAAGAGGGCCAGGTGGGAGGTGCCACAGACCCCTCCCATTGGTCCTTGATTACTCCATCCTCTCAGCGTTCGTCGCCGGGGGAAGCCGCCCAGCCCCACCACCTGGAGGGGGTCCAATACGGTGAGTGTCTTTCCTCAGGCTTTGGAGGAGGCAGGGGCAGCGTTAAACCACCGGAAGCTCGCTGGCCCTTTCTCCCATGATTCCATTCTAGGGGATCAGGTTGTAAAAGCGGCTCCGCAGTGCCTCTGGAGGCAGTGGTTTTGTTTTGTTTTTTTGCGTTACGCGGGCCTCTCACTGTTGTGGCCTCTCCCATTGCGGAGCACAGGCTCCGGACGCGCAGGCCCAGCGGCCATGGCTCGCGGGCCCAGCCGCTCCGCGGCATGTGGGATTCCCCCCGGACCGGGGCACGAACCCGTGTCCCCTCCATCGGCAGGGGGACTCTTCTCAACCACTGCGTCACCAGGGAAGCCCTGGAGGCAGTGTTTTGAGACCTTTGGGTTGGAGAGGAGGATGGGGCTGAGGTGGGGGCAGGAGACTCTGGTTAGGAGCACCGGCTCTGGCCTCAAATTGCCAGGTCTTGAAACCTGCTTCCCCTCCCTAGAACCCGTGTGACTCAAGGTAGCTACTTAGCTTCTGTAGCTCAGTTTCTTTATCAGTTAAGTGGGGATGGTAATGGCATTCACGTCTGAGGGTTCTGGTGAAGCTACAGGGAGCTTATTTTGCATATAAGTACTCAGTAGGTGTCAACCCTTAATTTTTATGAGGTCCTTTGGTTCAGAATTGCCGGTGGGATTTGGGGGGCAGGCATAGAGAGTGCCTGACCCCCTTTCCTGCCACCCCCAGCAGCAGAAACCTAGCCCCCTGGAACGCGGCCGCCATCAGAGACGCCTGGTGGACTCGGGGGGCTGGGTCCCCATCAAAGGTGAGCCTGGGACTCCACATCTCCCCCTCACCTGCCCCAGAGCCCACTGGGATGCTACTGAGGGCAGGATATTGGGCCCCTCACGGACCCCCACAGCCACGCCTGCTCTCACAGAGTACAGCTCGGACCACCAGGCAGCTGACATGGCCGAAATCGACGCCCGCCTGAAGGCCTTGCAGGAATACATGAACAGACTGGACGTGCACTCGTGACCTCAGAGAGAGACTACTGCCCCTCCAATGGATTCGGATGGATTCGGCGTGAGGGGCGGGGCTGGTGTGTCCTGGCCCCGCCCAGGCCCCGCTCCTCCTGGTGCTGTTGGGGTCTCAGGTGTGTGAGGCCCCAATCCCTACGTCTCCCGCAGGCATTGCATTCTGGGAGGGAGGGTAAGTGTGTTTTGTAAATAAACATATGTGCCCTTGGGATCCCTCAGCTTATGACTGAAGGGTCGGGGTGGAGTGAGGAGGAATGAAGATTGGGTGGGGAGGGGGTGTAACTGGGACCTGTGTGTATTTCTGGCCATGCCTATGACTGGGCGGCAGATTGGAGTACAGGCTCAGAAAAAACTCCCGCACTCTCTAAAGCAATGGGGGGAGGGGAACCTGAGGGGTGGGAGTGAGCAGCTTGTCCCCAGAGGAGTTCAAGCAGAGATGCTGCCCAGGATGTCTTTGGCGGTGTGGTAGAGAGGGGGTGTCTTGCCACATGGCTTACTGCCCGGGAGGTGAGGACCCCTGAGCTTCTGGTGGTGACATCTCAGCTGACTTGGTGCTATTCCTGTGCTGTGACCTGGGGCCTCTGGGTTCTGAGCTGTGATTTGGCTTCCAAGCTGGGATCTCTGGGGTCTTGGTTCAGGGTCGGGGCCTCTGGGTTCTGAGCAAGGTCAGAGTGCTGGGAGGTTGGGGGGCGATGGCTGGGATCTTATGGGGGAGAGAGAGGGTGGGGAGGGGGATGGCGGGACACAAATACAGTTTGAGGTTCGCCTTTATTGGGGGAGGGGGAGGCAGTGGGGTTTCTGATGGGGTGGGGGTGTGTGTGAGAAGACGGACAGGGCCTTACACGCGGTGGTAGTGTGACCATTGCTGGATGATTTCGTAGAGCTGGTAGCCTGGAGAAAGCGTCTGCTACACATCCCGGTGTCCTTTGACCTCGTAGCTAGGAGTCAAGAATCCCTGAGCCACGCCGCAAGCCAGCAGACTCTGGGCTGCCCTGATGGCGCGGGGCGGGGGCACCCGATCTGTGGGAGGTAGAGGCAGGAGTTAGGCTGGGGCTTCCTCGAAGGGCAGAGGGGGTGTGGGTAGTGCTTCTGATTTTGTACTCTGAGCTGGCCCGCTAGGGCCCAGAACCCAGCCTGCCGCCACCAAGCAGTGACTTAACCTCTCTGTGCCTCAGTTTCCTCATCTGTGAAAGGGGAGAATGACAGAACCTCTCTGTGCCTCAGTTTCCTCATCTGTGAAAGGGGAGAATGACACCTGCCCACAGGGCTGTGGGATAATCAAAAGAGTTATTTTATGTACAGAGTAAGCCCTCAGCAAGTGTCAGCTGTCAAAATTACTGCTTATTTGCCCTCATCTGCCCCCAGACCTCCCCAGCCGAGCCGCAGCAATAGCTGGCATTTATCAAGCACTTCTTAGGTGCCATGGACTGGTCTAAGAACTTTTATAGAGACAGACTAATCTTCACTGAAACCATGTGGTTGCAAATGGTCTTTATCCAAAAGAGGAAACAAGGCTCAGAGAAGCAGAGTCACTTGCCCGAGGTCACAGAGCTTCCAGGTGGCAGAGCCTCCCAGCAACTGCTCACCACGCGGTGCCAACCCCCGGGCTCCATGTCAGCCCCCTAGCTGATGGCTGGACAGTCACTTACCCACATAGTTACCCATGAAGGAGATGCCGAGGGATATGGGTTCTAGGTGGGACCTGAGTGGGCGCCCAAGGTGTTCCAGCCCCGGCCCTCATACTGGAGCCTGTCTTCTCCCATCAGGAAGCTGTGGGGGTGGGAGGGTGGTCTGGATGAGTGACAGAGGGCTTCCCCGGGTTGGGGGGGGACTCCCTCCCTGTCCTCTGCTTGCCCCGCCCCTGTCCCTGTCACTCACACACAATTTCCCCAACACCCTCCTCCTATCCTCTAATCTTCCACAGTAAGAACAATGACCGTGACCGTTGCCATTTGTCAAGCACAGCTCTACATGCGCCTTTTTGCATCCTCAACCCCGTGAGGAGTCAGGATTTTCACCCAGGTCTCCGTGACTCCCACCCACATGGTCTGGCTCTCTCCTGCCTCCCCGGAGGATTGGTTGAGCTCTTGATTTGCTGAATTCTCACATGCAGTCCTCGGAGGCAGGCACTGTTGTCATCCCCACTTTAAGCTGAGGAAGCAGACTTAGATTATTTACCCAAGGTCACGTCCTGGACACTAATGCTTCTCAGAACTCTCCACTGAGAAGCTCTTCTGCCCTCTCCCCAGCCTGCTTCCTGCTTCCTCTTCCCTGCTGGGGTACACTTGAGTGACAGGATCAGGGACTCGAGGGTTGGCGCTGCAACCAGACACAAACCCTGGAGCCCCAGCATCTGCCTCTTTGAGGTTTCCAATCCTGGCAGCAGATCTGTCAGGTTCAGTCATTCAACACGTCCTGCTTGAGCGAGTTTGATTTGGCACAAATTTGGAATTAACCAGATTGGCGTTTTGGAGATGCGATATCTGTCACCTCGGTCCTCTGGCTCACAAGGTCACCAAGGATGCGCAGAATTTGGGAACTCTAATACTGGTCCTGAATCTGCCACTTGGGAAGGCAGACTCTCAGAATCTGGATTGAAGAGGCTAGAAATACCATAGTGATATCGACCCCCAGGACTGGGCCAGTTATGGTCCTGCCACAGCCCCAGCATCTGGCACAAGCAGTTGGTACTCTCTGTACATTAGCTAAATGGATGCATCTAATTTAAACTTCAAACCCCACCACCTGGTGGGCAGTCAGGAGACCCATTTTACAGGTGAAGAAACTGAGGCTCCGAAAAAGATGCGACAAGGAAGGGGGATTCCAAACATTTGGATCAGACTCTGAATCCTAAAATCTGAGAAACAAACTTCAGTTTGCTTTTCTATAAAGTGATTTAGACCAGAGGCTGTGGAGCCAAGCTCTGCTCTTCGTTCCTTCAGGGAAACGCTTAGAACTGGAGCGCCTGACTTTTGGAAAAATAATTTGAAGTTGGAGCCTTTGAATTGTAAAATCTTGAGCCAGAAGAGCTGGGGATACCCTTGAAGCCTTCCAGGTTTTTCCAAGCGAGGTCCTCAGGCTTTCTGGCTTCACCCCAGCCCTACTGAAGCAGTCTCTAAGCGTGGGGCCTGGGGACCTTCATTTCCAGTAAGGTGATTCTGGTGTTTACCGAGGCTTGAGAACCAGTAGAGTCTCTTGCTATAGAAGCCCGTATGCAGGACCCCAGCCTATTACCCTGGAAAGGGAGCTGGTGGGCATGGGCCCCAGAGGCAGATCTAACCAATCCCTGCCCCTGTTTCTGCCCTCACCCCCCTACAGTCTGTTCTCCACACTGCAGCCAGAGGGAGCTTCTTATATCCAAGCAGCCTCACATCCCTCTCATGGCTCCTGTCTTAGAGTAGAACGGAGGTCCTCCCCATGGCCCACAAGACCCTGTGCCATCCGGCCCCTGCCAACTCCTTCCTCATTTCATATCACTCTTCCCGGCTACCTCCAGCCACCCTGACCTTTGTCCCTCAGGAATGACCCACTCACTCAGCCTCCTGGCCTCTACCTCTGCTGTACCCCCAGCTTACCACACTCTTCTCTCGGCTCCCATATGCCGGAGCCGCGTCAGTCACTCTGTTCCTTTTCTCCATCGCTTCTCTCACCATCTGAATTCATCTTGTTGACTTTGCTTGTTTCTCACCTGTTGCTGCCTGCTGGTCTTTAAATCCCTTTGGGCTAGATTCACACTGTTCATGGCTGTGCCCCCGTCCCAGCATATGGCGCACAGCCTGGCACATAGTAATAGGCGCCAGCAGTCCATGGACTTGGGGGCTCCCACTGCACACCAGGCGGTGCCCTAAGTGGTATTGGCTGGCTTAGTGATGGGGTGGGCCACGACCCCCCTGACTTTGCAGAGGAGGAAGGTGAAACTGAAGCTGAAAGAGGGTGAATGCCTGCCCCAGGGCTCAGCCATCAGTAAATGGAGCTGGGACGGCAACCCGGCCTGGTGCTTAACGAGGCACCGGACTTTACCAAGGGAATCCAGTGCACAGGATATCTTCCTGTGTATTGGCAAAGTCTGTCCGTTCCTCTGGGGGCAGAGCTTGGACTGCAGCTGCTTCCCCTCCTCCTAGCATCTTTGCGCTGCCTGCACACGCCCAGCCCTAAGCGGCGACCCTGGGGACAGACGAAGATGTTGCGCGGTTGAGTAAGGTGCCCGGGGTGTCGGCCAGGCGGCTCTAGAACAGGGTCCCTGCGGTCTCCTGGGCCCGCGCTCCTCCCTCTGCTCCAGTCCCGTCTCCAGCTTTTGCCTCTCTTCCTCACTCACTCGTAGCCCACGTCGCACCAGCCCAGCGTCCGCACGTGGTAGTGCTGCACGTTCTGGACCTGCTTCAGGCAAGAGGCCGGGGTGTCCCAGGCGCTGCCCGCTGCGTGCGACACCACCGCGTAGCGCACGGGCCCGTCTTAGCGCTGGTTGCGCTCGGACGCCAGGGCCTTCCACTCTCTGCGGGGCACGATGGGGATGCAGCTTACCGAGGCTTCTTGAGCCGCTCCGAGGCTGAGGACTGCCGGAGAGGGCCCAGGCGAGCAGTGCGCAGCGGCGGGTCATGGCACGCAGGGCGCGCGGAGATGGCTAGCAGCTCCAGGCTGGCTCTGCGCCTTTATCTGCCTGGGGGGCAGGGAAGGCCTTGCATCACACCCCGCGGGACTTCCCAGTGGGAACCCAGACTCCGATTCCTTCTCTGGCAGGGCCCCAACAGGATGCGGTGTGGTCCGGTCCGGAGGGGGGAGACCATGGTAAAGCCAAGGGGCCCCTCACCCAGCCGAGAGTTGGGGGTGGGGAGAGGCACACAGGCCCTTGGGCACTTCGCCCCGTGGTTTCTGGAAGACCCAGGGTCTGGATCTCTGCCCTGTTTTGTCTCTCCTCTCAGTGGAGCATTGGACAGCTCACCAGGACTTAACATGGGAGGCAGGCGGCCAGGCCTCTTCTCCCATCCTCCTGCAAGGAACTGAAGAAACAAAGGGGCCCATTTTAAAAACACTTCTCCTGGACCTAAGCCCGATGTCATTTAACCCTGGCAGCAAACTGAAGAGGTGACTAATGGGAAGCCCATTTCACAGTTGAGTAAACAGGCCAGAAGAGGGCTACTCACCTTGCTGCCACATGGGAGATAGTAAAGCCTGGTGGTCCAGAGCCCTCATTCAGAGCCAGGCTGCCTGAGTTTGAATTCTGGTGGCATTCCAGTGTGTGAGCTTGGGCAAGTGACAACCTTTCTGGGTTTCAGTTTTCCCCACCTGCAAAATGGGGCTGATACTATAACGTATCTAACTCATGGGTCGATCCCTTAGAAGATGTCTGACTCACAGTGCCACGTAAGCATCACCTGGGTGGAGGTGGGGGGTTCCCTGGTGGTGCAGTGGTTGAGAATCCGCCTGCCAATGCAGGGGACATGGGTTCGAGCTCTGGTCCGGGAAGATCCCACATGCCGTGGAGCAACTAAGCCTGTGCGCCACAACTATTAAGCCTGAGCTCTAGAGCCCGTGAACCACAACTGCTGAGCCCGAGTGCCACAACTACTGAAGCCCACGTGCCTAGAGCCTGTGCTCTGCAACAAGAGAAGCGACTGCAATGAGAAGCCCACACACAGCAATGAAGAGTAGGCCCCGCTCTCCACAACTAGAGAAAGCCCGCGCGCAGCAACAAAGACTCAACGAAGCCAAAAATAACATAAGTAAATTTAAAAAAAAAAGCATCACTGGGACTTGACCTCAAATCTACCCTTGGTAGTAAGCTGACAGTTCCATTCTTTTTTAAAAAAATAAATTTATTTATTTTTATTTATTTATTTTTGGCTGCGTTGGGTCTTCCTAACTGTGCGGGGACTTTCTCAAGTTGCGGTGAGCAGGGCCTACTCTTTGTTGAGGTGCGAGGGCTTCTCATTACAGTGGCTTCTGTTTGTTGCGGAGCACAGGCTCTAGGCACGCAGGCTCAGTATTTGTGGCACATGGGCTTAGTTGTTCCGCGGCATGTGGGATCTTCCTGGACCAGGGCTCGAACCCATGTCTCCTGCATTGGCAGGTGGATTCTTAACCACTGCGCCACCAGGGAAGTCCCAGGACTCAGGACTTGATCCTCAGGACACTGGGCACCATGGCCAGGTCCTGAGCACGGAAGGAAAGTATTCAGATTTGTGTCTGTGAATATCCCAGTATCTACTGGGAGGAGGGTGGACAGGAAGGTTGAGACTAGAGTTAGCAGTCCAGGGAAGGTGCTGCTATAGTAGAAATATTTGTGCAATTACCAGAGTCCTAACTGTTTTTTATCACCCATGGGGGCAGGGGTACAGCATGCTCCCCTCCCAACCCCATATCACCCTCTGGTCTCTGGTGTCCTTTCTCCTGCAGCCGCTGAGTAGCTCCAAACAGCAGATTGCAACATTTTAGTAGGTTAGATAACCACTAGAGTTGGCCATAAGCTATGTTATTTTTTAATTGAAAATATATAGATTAGGGAATGGATTTCAACAATTAAACATTGTGTCCTGAAACTTGCCCTCAAGGATGTTGGAAGCCACGTAATAATGTAATATTTATTTTTTCCCAGAGAGCTGCAGCCTGTTGGTTAACAAAGTCTTGAATGGAGGAGGCTCAGGGCAAGGGTGGATTCCTCCTTTGATGAGCGCCACAGACTCAGCTGCCCCGTCATGTTTTACAGGTTGGGGCACATTGCTCATGACCTTGATTCCATTCGCTTCCTGTGATGGCTTCAGGCAGGCCGGGGCCCAGGCCTGGTTGCCTCTGCTTAAATCCGGAGTGCAGTAGTTGCCTGGACAGCAACCAGGGTGAGGGAGAAAGGATGTTTTCTAGGGCAGGGTTAGTGTTCCGTCTCTGAAGAGGGACGAGCCCAGACTGCACTCCAGGGCCTGGAGCCTTGTGTCTCAGGGGAGCTGAGTCACTAAAGGGCAGGAGAGTGAAAGGAGATCAGGACAGGGTAGGGGGGCCTGGGTGCTGATGGGAGAGCAGTGCCATTTCTGAGATCTGTAGAAACCAAGAGCCACTAACTCAACAGCGTTGAGACTTTGGGATGAGATAGCCCTGGGTTCACATCCTGCCTTGGCCCCTTTCTCAAGGTATCAAAAAATCCTTTGCACAAAGTCCTGTCCAATCCTACTACCAGCCCCCTTAGAGACTCTCATCCTACTGTGTCCACCATGGGACTTCACTGTCTGGGGACAGCTCTGTCTTCTGCAAGAGAGCCCAGATCTGGGAGGGACCTGGCCTGTGTTGATTGAGCCATCATTTGGTGTCGGGACCTGCCACTACTTATGGCTAGAGAAAGTTCTACTTCTGACTTCAAACAGCCATTTGTTTTATTCTCTCATTCTGTTCCCTGGATCCAAGGAAGACACTGACCCGAGGTCTTACTGCTGGTCAGTGACTCAGGCTGGACTAGAACCCAGGTCTCCTGAACCCCAGTCCGGGGGCCTCCGAACATTCCTGGCCCAGCCCATCTAGGAAGGACAGCCTCTGCTCATAGACAACCCTGGGGAAGACCCAGGTTAACGTTCCCATGTGCCCTTTCTTGGGACTGGCAGAGCTGGGCTCCTGGGTGTGAAACCCAGGGTGATGCTGTCAGTTCCTGCTCTCACTGGATTCCCCACTGGCTTCCTTGTTGCCCCAGGAATAAATAGACTTGATTTTCCTCCTGGCAGTATCTGGGTGTTATTTCCATCTGGCCTTAGGGAGCCCCTCCCAGGAAACAAGCAGGAATGAGGTAGACTTTCAGGTGTATGGAGAGCAGGTCAGGTATGCAGGAGAAGGGGCTGGGGCTCCCCAGAGCCAGGAGGTTCCTCCTCTGCTGGCTGATGGGGAGGCTGTGTCAACCCTTTGCACCAACCATATCCCTGGGATTACAGAAAGAGACCCCTGCTCCCTGCAAAGTGACTTCAAGTGATGAAAGAATGGATGATCTGGCTTGACCCAGCCCTGGTTGCATCCTCCACATGATATAGTGAATTAAGAGCCTACATGTCATAGGAGTGGCTGGAGCAACAGGCTCTAGGCTGTGTCTCCATGAATGATACTCAGGGCAGCACTCTTGAGCTGTGATCCAGGATCTGGACGCCCTTGTTTCTGCTTAGTGGCTTTTCAGCACCTCAAAGCTATTGCCTGAACTCACGGGTGCTGCTGGGGAAACACCTGGCTGTGATGCCCAGAGCTTCAAATACACCCAGAATTCCAGCTGCAAGGCCGTGTGGGAAAGGCAGTCTGAATCTTCCCAGCCTCTGCAGACAAGGAGGCCCTCAGTGGAGGGCAATGATGCCAAGTGTCCTGCCCATTCCTCATGGTTCCCTCTTGACCCCAACTTATTATAACTGCTTATTACAACCCAAAATGTCTCCCACGGCTCAACCGCCAAGTCCTCAGCTGTACGCCTCGCCACTCTCTTCCCTCTTACTTGTGCCCCAGCATCAGTGTCTGTGCCCCCCACATCCACAAGTTCCAGGGTTCATGCGTGATGGTTTCTGTCTGACCCTCTCTCCAATCTCTTCATGTGCGTTCTATTCACGGCGCCCGCACCACCCCCACAGCAGCTTTCAGTTTAAATGTTGCCCACATGAAATGTCCCTGAACTCTGAGGATGTGGTCTGTAACCTCATTACATCCTGATAGCACCTTGGACGTCTTCTCTTGAGCACTTTTCACAGCTTTTTTTGTGTGTGTGGCTTTGTTGTCAAGGAAGACACTTGAGAATTAGAGCCAGTTGTGCTTCTGATGCTCAGTGAGAAGGGAATGAGTTGTTTCTGGGACCAAACAGATCAAGGGTTTCAGATTTAGGTGAACCACACCAACCTTCGCTCTGCACGAGCAGTTGGGAATCAAAATCACACTATAAAGTGAAGATACTCAGAGAATGTATCATTCCAGAAACAGATCGAATCGGTCAGCACTAGAGGTGTGGACAGTTCCTGCTGTTCTTTGGACACACACCCCCCACTCAAATGTTTTTACTTTTCTTTTTTTATGTGTGTGGAAGAATACACCTAACATAAAATTTACTATTTTAACCCTTGTAAATTGTACTGTTCAGTGACACTTTGTACATTCAAGATGTTGTATAACCATCACCAGAATATTTTCATCGCCCCAGAAGGATAATCTCATACTCATTAAGCAATCACTGTCCATTCCGCTGTCCTCCCAGCCCCTCTACAACTCTGATCTGCTTTCTGTCTCAATGTTTTCACCTACTTTGAAGTTTTCCTATAAATTATGAAAGATGTGGTGGTTTGCGTCTGGCTTCGTTCACTCATCACAATGTTTTCAAGGTTCATCCGTGCTGCAGCATGTATCGGTACTTCATTTCTTAAGACAAATAATATTTCATTGTATGGGCATACCACATCTTTTTATCCATTCGTCATTTGGTGGACATTTGTGATGTTTCCACCTTTTGACGCTTGTGAAAAATGCTACTATGAACATTTATGTACAAATGATTGTTTGAACATCTGTTTCAATTCTTTTGGTTATAATCCAGGAGCAGATTTGTTTGTTCACATGTTTAATTTAGTGAGGAATGAACAGTTTTCCACAGTAGTTGCACCACTTTGCATATTCACGAGCAAAGTGTGCAGTTTGCAATTTCTCCATATCCCTGTGAACACGTTTTTTTTTTTATCATTTAAAAAGTACCACCATTCTAGTGGCTATACAGTGGTAATTCCTAGTAATTTGATTTGAATTTCCCTTAAAACATGACTTTGATCATGTTATCATGTGCTTATTGGATATTTGGATATCTTCTTGGAGAAGTATCTATTAAGTCCTTTGCCAATTTTAAAATTGTATTATTTATCTTTTTGTTATTCAGTTGGAGTTCTTTATATTCCAGATCGTTATTAGCTATATGATTTTCAATATTTTCTTTTATTATGTGAGTTGTATTTTCACCTTCTTGACAGTATCCTTTGATACCCAAAACTTTAAATATTTTTTAAAGTCCAATATATGCTGGGTTTTTTTTTTTCCCTTTGCCTCTATGCTTTTGGTGTCATATGTAAGAAACCATTTTGAAGTCTAAGGTCATGAAGACTTACTCCTATGTTTTCTCCTAAGACTTTTCTAGTTTTAACTCTTACGTTTAGGCCTTTCATCAACTTTGATTTAGTTTTGTTTATGGTGTGAGGTAGAGGTCCAGCTTCATCCTTTTGCCTGTGGATATACATTTGACCCAGTCTGCCACATGTTGAAAACCTCCTCCCATTTTGTATGGTCTTAGGACCCTCATTGAAAATCAATTGGCCAAAGTCCATTTCTCCATCAGTCTGTAAGGACATTGTTGTTGAGCTGCCAAGGTGAAAAACTACCATGGCTTCCAGTTCTTTGACAAAACCTCAGATGTGTGACGTTCTGGCCAAGAATCTGTGATTTCATATTGTTGGAGCATTCATTGTCTCCCTGAGAGTTGAAAATGCAGATTTCTACAGAAATTATTTTTTAAAAAGAGACTCTTTTTAAAAAATTAATTAATTAATTTATTTGGCTGTGTCAGGTCTTAGTTGTGGCACGTGGGCTCTTTGTTGCGGTGCGTGGGCTTCTCTCTAGTTGTGGCACACAGGCTGTAGAGTGCGCGGGCTCAACAGTTGCGATGCGTGGGCTTAGTTGCCCCACGGCATGTGGAATCTTAGTTCCCCAACCAGGGATTGAGCTCACGTCCCCCGCATTGGGAGGCGGATTCTTAACAACTGGACCACCAGGGAAGTCTGTCTACAGAAATTATGATTCTATAAAAGATTTTGAGGAGATGAGGAAGGCTGGTATCTTTCAGAGTGCAAAGTGATTTTGGAATGCAAAGAATTTCTTTGGGTTGAGTTCTGTGGAAGTTTGTCACTTACCTGTGTTTCTGAACTATGAAACTATGAACTATGACTATCTGGGCTAAGGAATAGCTTCTCTTGATAAATAAAGAATTAACAAAAAAATCAACTGGCCATAAATGCATGAGTTTATTTCTGGAAACTCAATTCCATTCCATTGATCTATATGTCTATCATTATGCCGGTACCACACTGTTTTGATTACTGTAGCTTTATAATAAGTTTAAAATTGGGACTTGTGAGTCTCCCAAGAGTGTTCTTTTAAGGATTCCTTGAGGTATTCAGAGTCCCTTGCAATTCCATATGAATTTGAGAATACGCTTTCACATTACTGGAAGAAGGAAAAAAGTCATTGGGGTTTTGCAAGGGATTGCATTGAATCTGTTGATTGCTTTGGGAATAATCTAAACAATATAAATGATAACTGATTTGGGAGATGTGAAGAATATGAATGAGAGAATGGGAGAAATTGTGCTGGGTACTTGGTAAGCAATAGATGACTTTAGAGGTGATTGATGTGACCAAGATCGTTACCATACTAATTTGTTTTGTTGCCATTCTGGACAAAAAGTCCACACCAGATTTTAAGTAGATCTGAGGGAGAGGGGAGTAGTTTTTCCTCTGAGAGAAGCCAGTTGGGATCAGAAGATGAAAGAGCTGCTCCCCTGAGGGAGGCTGACAGTGCACATTTTTGCCTATACTTCTTTTTTTTTCTTTTTTTTTTTTTGGTATGCGGGCCTCTCACTGTTGTGGCCTCTCCCGTTGCAGAGCACAGGCTCCAGATGCACAGGCTCAGCGGCCATGGCTTACGGGCCCAGCCGCTCCGCGACATGTGGGATCCTCCCGGACCGGGGCACGAACCCGCGTCCCCTGCGTCGTCAGGCGGACTCCCAACCACTGCACTACCAGGGAAGCCCGCCTATACTTCTTTTATTTTTTAAAATTATTTATTTTTGGCTGCATTGGGTCTTCATTGCTGCGTGTGGGCTGCTCATAGTGGTGGCTTCTCTTGTGGAGCACGGGCTCTAGGTGCGCTGGCTTCAGTAGTTGTGGCTCGCGGGCTCTAGAGCTCAGGCTCAGTAGTTGTGGCACACGGGCTTAGTTGCTCTGCGGCATGTGGGATCTTCCCAGACCAGGACTCGAACCCCTGTCCCCTGTATTGGCAGGTGGATTCTTAACCACTGCGCCACTAGAGAAGCCACTTGCCTATACTTCTTTTCGCTTTTTTTGAGATGCATGATGCATGTATCTCAAAGATGCATTATGATGTAATGTCTATTTTTCCTAATAGATGCCGCCAGGCAGTCAGTAAAATCAAGAATAGAGAAGATTCTGAGCCCCATCCCAACTTGCTCACTCCTGGCAGGGCCCTGATGCTGTTGGTAGCCTGGGTTTCCAGTGCCCAACACAGGGCTGAGTCCTATGTTTGTGGGGTGGGGAAGCAGGGGAGAGATGGCTGGGAGGGAGATCCTTCTGCAAAGAGGGACCCTGAGGCCTTCCCCAGTGTATGAGATCCCAACAGGCCTTGCTGAGGAGCAATATTACAGGGAGGACAAGGGAGATGTCTGGAGAGAGGGAGAGATTTGAACTTCAGGCGCCAGTTCTCAGTATGTCACAAAGACGTGTTGAGTTAGATACACACTTCCTTCATCCATTTATGATTTCATTCATTCATTCGTGCATTCTTTCAATATTCCCTGAGCACCTGCTCTGCCACCAGCCTTGTGCTATCTGATGATGGGGACACAGTGGTGACTTAGTCCCAGACCCTTTCCCTCTGACTCCCACGTCCAGTTGGGGCACAGACGATAATGACCCAGAGTGAGCAGGTCTGGGAAGAAGGGCCAAGGGTGATAGGGAGGGCTTCCTGTAGGAGGGCACATCTGAGCGGTGATTTTAAGAATGAGCAAGAATTGTAACTATTTCAGAGGGGGCTCAGCCCTGGGAGGGCAGAGGACAGGACAGGGCGAGTCACCCTGTGGGCCTTGGTGAGGATTCGGGCTTAATCTGAGTGTACTCTGAGCCAAGAACACATGCTAAACAGGGAATGAAAGTGGTGAGACTTGGGTCTGTGGAAAATCCTAGTGTCTGTCTCCTGTGAGGGGGGTGGACAGAAGGGTGGACGGACAGGAAGCAGGAAACCAGAGAGGATGCTTCTGGAGCAGAAATAATCATGCAATTACCAGAGTTCTAAATGTCTGACCTCTCTCAAGGGGGTGGGATGTATAGCACACTCGTTTCCCAGAGCCGTTTCTTCCCCTGTTCTTCAGGCCTCCCCTCCTCTTACAGCTGCAGGGTAGAAAAGCGTTCTCCAAACTGTGGGTTGTGACACTCCTTCAGGTTGTAAAACCAATGAATTTATCTTAATGAGTTCTTTTAAAATGAAAAGAGAATTGATGGAAGATAGAATAGTGTGCACTGCAGAGAATCTTAACTCACATAAGGATGTAATATCTATCTTTCCCAGTGAGTCACATACAATGGTTAATAAACACACACGATTGGAAAGACTCCAGGCACAGGCTTGTCTTCTGCTTTCCTAAGAGCCAGTGACTTAGCTGTCCCATCATGTCTTCCCAAAAAATAGGTTCAGCTCTCATATCCTCCATCCCAGGTGCTTCCTGGAGTGGCTGAAGGTAGGCTTGGCACACAGCCTGGCATCTATACCAAAAAGAGGGGCGAGGTAGGTCTGGATACCTGCCAGTTCCAGAGAGAAGCTGGTTGCCCAGGGCAGGCTTGGGGTTGGCATCCCTTGAGAGGAGCCCAGCCCCCTCCCCTCCCCTCATCTGCAGCCTCATCTCTCCAGGGGGCTGAGTCAGGACCTGGGTGGAAAAGTGAGAGGAGATCAGGGCAGGGCTAGAGGGTGGGTCTCAGAGGCTGTACTGGTGGGAGGACATTGAGGTCCAGGCCAGGGCTCCGTGGACACTGAGAACACCAGACTCAACAGTGATGAGGCTTCAGGGTCAGAGAACCTTGGGTTTGAATTGCTATACTTTCTCAAAGGGCCAAATAGGCCGTTTATAGGTAACGCTATTCCTGTCCTTGTATAAGAGGAGGACTTGCTTTCTCATATTTGACTCTGACAGCATTTTTTTTTTTTTTTTTTTTTTGGCTGCTTCGAGTCTTAGCTGTGGCACGCGGGATCTTCATTGAGGCATGTGGGATCTTTCGCTGTGGTGCGTGGGCTCCTCTCTAGTTGTGGCGCACCAGCTCCAGAGCAGGTGGACTCTATAGTTTGTGGCACGTGAACTCTCTAGTTGAGGCGCCTGGGCTCAGTAGTTGTGGCTTGTGGGCTTAGTTGTCCCACGGCATGTGGGATCTTAGTTCCCTGACCAGGGATCGAACCTGTGTCCCCTGCGTTGGAAGGTGGATTCTTTACCACTGGACCACCAGGGAAGTCCCTGAGCTGTTTTTCAGATACTGAAAGCCCCACCACGTGGAAGAAGTTAACTATTTGCTGACCACAAGCACATAGATCCCAGACCAGTTGGAACCAGAAGGTTGATGATGTTGACTCCCGATTACCTCACCATCAACCAATCAGAAGAATGCCCATGAGCTGATCACGCACTCTACAACCCCTCTTCCTCACCCTGTCTTTAAAAATCTTTCACTGGAAGCCATTGGGGAGTTTGGGTCTTTCAAGCACTAGCTGCCCGTTCTCCTTGCTTGGCACCCTGCAGTAAACGCTGCACTTTCCTTCATCACAACCTGGTGTCAGTAGATTGGCTTTACTGCACACAGGCGAGCAGGCCCAAGTTTGGTTCTGTAGCACTAGGCGATGTGAGGACACAGTGCCAATTCAGTAGCAGATCCTGTGCCATCACTGGGGACACAGATCCAGCCTCTGGCTCAGGGAGGTCAGGGCTGGTTGGAAAGCCATAGGCGGGGAAGAGCAACTGTTACCTGGAGAGAGTCTGCGATGATGATACTGGAGAAGCTGCATCTTCCCTGAGATTTCAAGGATGAGTTACAATTGTGGCTGATTCAGTGAATCTGGAGCCTCTAAGAGCAGAGGGTGGGGCCGGGAGAGGGGCTGGAGGTGGCAGGGCTGGTCGTCTCGTGAGGCTTTCAGATACTCTGGGTATGATCCTGAGCTCACGGGGCACTGTGGAGGGATCATAAGCAGGGGATGAAGGTGGTCAAATCTGTGTCTGTGGAACTTCCTGGTGTCTGTCTGCTGTGAAGAAGGTGGACAGGAGAGTTAGTAGAAGCAGGAGACCAGGGAGAAGGCTTCTGAAGCAGAAGTCATCACCCTATAGCAGAGAACTGATCACCCCCTTTCTCCTGACAGAGTATGCGGTAATTTCACCTCCTCTTGCAGGACCATTTCCCCCTCTGCTCTCTGGCCCCATCTCTTACAGCAGCAGGTAGAACAATATTTCCCAAGGAAAAGACTGGGGCATCCTGGTAGGATGTAAAACCAATTCACTTGGGCATAAACAATAGTATGTTTTACTTGAATAAGAATAGACTAGAATACGGGAGAGTGTGCTCTGAACAGGATGCTGTGCTATACTGTTTAATGCACTTTCTCCTGTGACTGTGTATAAGCTACATAATGATGTAATATCTATTTTCCCCAGTGAGTCACAGACAAGTGGTTAGAACACTTGAGAATAGAGAAGGTTTGGGGATCACCTCCTCTTTTCCTACGAATCACTAATGGACTTCCCTGGTGGTGCAGTGGTTAAGAATCCGCCTGCTAGTGCAGGGGACACGGGTTCAAGCCCTGGTCCGGGAAGATCTCACATGCGGCGAAGCAACTAAGCCCGTGCGCCACAACTACTGAGCCTGCGCTCTAGAACCCATGAGCCACAACTACTGAAGCCCGTGTGCCTAGAGCCCGTGCTCTGCAACAAGAGAAGCCACCGCAGTGAGAAGCCCACGCACCGCAACGAAGACCCAACGCAGCCAAAATAAAATTAAATAAATAAATAAATTTTTAAAAAAGAAAAAGATAAGAATCACTAACTTACCTGCCCCATCACGTGTTCTAATAAAGGGGTTCGAGAATTCCCTGGGGATCCAGTGGTTAGGTCTCCATGGTTTCCACTGTAGGGGGCGCAGGTTCCATCCCCGGTCAGGGAACTAGGATCCTGCATGCTGTGGTGCATGGCCTAAATAAATAAATAAATAAAGGGGTTCATCTCTTTGGTCCTCAGTATCAGGATTTTCCTGGAGGAATGCAAACCTGGTTGTCTCGACCAAAAAGAGAAGTTATGCCAGGACTGGATCCCAGCCAGGGTGAGAGACAGAAGCACAGTCCCCAGGCCAGGGTCGGGGTTAGCATCTCTGTGGAGGGAGGAATCCAGCCCACCCTCCCTGGCCTGGAGTCTGATCTCTCAGGGCAGCTGAGTCAGGCCCTGGGGTAGGAAAGTGGAGAGAGATCCTGACACTGCAGGGGAAACTCAGAGGCTGTGCTGTTAGGAGGGCAGCGGGGACCAGGCCAGGGCTCGATGGACGCTGAGAGCCCCTGATTTGACAGTGATGAGGCTTTGTGCTGGCATCCTGCTTCTATCCCTTCTCAAGTGTCATAAAAGCCATTACACACAGCACTATCCAATCTCACCACCAGCTCCCTCAGAGGCCCCATCCTATTCTGCCCACCTTGGTCCTCTCTGTGTGGGAGTGGCTCTGTCTTCTGCTCCTGAGCCCAGCTTCGTGAGGCAGGGCCGAGGCTGCTGGGTGGAAGCTGTCTCAGGTGTTGGGACTCTCTGCTTCTACCATGTCTAAAAGATTCTGGGTTTCTGGACAGTAAGGGTGAGATCAATTGGCCATTTATTGAATTCTCTCAACCTGCTCCCTGGATTCAAGCAAGATAGTGACCTGAGGTCCCATGCTGGTCAGTGATACAGGCTGGAATAGATCTCAGGTCTCCTGAATCCCAGTCCAAGAGCCTCCAAACTCTCTAGGAAGGACAGGCTGGACCTGGTCAGACACCCCTGAACAAGACCTGGCTTGTCCTTCCCACAGCTTTTAGTCAAGGATGGCGGAGCTGGGCTCCTGGATGTGAAACCTAGGAGGATGCTGTCAGTTCTTGTTTTTTTTTAAAAAAGATATTTATTTATCTATCTATCTACGCCAGGTCTTCGTTGCGGCATGTGGGATCTAGTCCCCTGACTAGTGATTGAACCTGGGCCCCTTGTGTTGGGAGTGCAGAGTCTTAACCACTGGACCACCAGAGAAGTCCCCATCAGCTCCTGTCTTCACATACTTCTTCACTGGATTCCCCTTTGCCCCAGGAATAAATTGATTGAATCTTCCTCCTGGCAGCATCTAGGTGTTATTTTTATCTGGCCACAGGGAACCTCTCCCAGGAAACAGGCAGGAAAGAGGTGGACTTTCAGGATTACAGAGAGAATGTCAGGTGCGTAGGAGGAGGGGCTGGGGGTAGGAAAATGACCTAGAGAAAGGCACTTGTTTTCTAGGATTTACAAAGGCCTTTGAATGCTTTCGTTCGTTTATTTATTTATCATGCCCTTGGGTCTTTGTGTCTGCGCCTGGGCTTTCTCTAGTTGTGGCCAGCAGGGGCTACTCTTCATTTTCAAATTGTATGAAAAACTGGTTAGGATGGCACTAGATATATTTTTATATATAGCAGCATTTTATTTTTTTATTATCAAGGAAGTGATATTTTATTTTAATTGTTTTAACATCTTTATTGGAGTATAATTGCTTTACATTGTTGTGTTAGTTTCTGCTGTGTAACAAAGTGAATATATGTATACATGTATCCCCATATCCCCTCCCTATCTCACCCTTCTAGGTGGTCACAAAACACCAAGCTGATCTCCCTGTGCTGTGAAGTTGCTTCCCACTAGCTATCTATTTTACATTTGGTAGTGTATATATGCCAATGCTACTCTCTCACTTCGTCCCAGCTTACCCTTCCCCCTCCCTGTGTCCTCAAGTCCATTCTCTACGTCTAGTGCAGCATTTTAAAAAGAAATTCTTCCCATCCAGGAGTATGATCTATTTTACAATATTTGGTAAGTATCTTCCTCAGGGGAGTATTATGTGGTATTGTCTATGGAAGATAAAGTAACAATTGTCTGTCTTTACTTCTGGATTTACACAGAGGACTTTTTAAGAAAGAACTTAATTTGCATAGACATTCCACACCAATGTATGAAAGTAATATCATTTTTTAATCTTTGTATTTTTTAATTTAAATTTTATTTTATATTGGATGGAGTATAGCTGATTTACAATATTGTGTTTGTTTCAGGTGTATGGCAAAGTGATTCAGTTATACATATGCTTATATCCGTTCTTTTTCAGATTCTTTTCTTTCTTTTTTAAAAAAATATTTATTTATTTCTTTGGTTGCACTGGGTCTTAGTTGTGGTGGGCTCCTTAGTTGCAGCTCCAGGGCTCCTTAGTTGTGGCAGGCAGGCTCCTTAGTTGTGGCATGCGAACTCTTAATTGTGGCATGCATGTGGGATCTAGTTCCCTGACCAGGGATGGAACCCAGTCCCCCTGCATTGGGAGCGTGGAGTCTTATCCACTGCGCCACCAGGGAAGTCCCCAGATTCTTTTCCCATATAGGTTATTACAGAATACTGAGGGACTTCCCTGGTCCAGTGGTTAAGACTTTGCCTTCCAGTGCAGAGGGTGAGGGTTCGATCCCTGGTCGAGGAGTTGAGATCCTACATGCCTCAAGGCCAAAAAACCAAAACATAAAATAGAGACAAATATAAAATAGTAACAAATTCAATAAAGACTTTAAAAATGGTCCACCTCAAAAAAAAT
Source organism: Pseudorca crassidens (assembly GCF_039906515.1). Taxonomy (NCBI): domain Eukaryota; kingdom Metazoa; phylum Chordata; class Mammalia; order Artiodactyla; family Delphinidae; genus Pseudorca; species Pseudorca crassidens. The sequence continues at coordinate 10,700,694 of NC_090315.1, read as the reverse complement.
CTTTAAAAAAAGGAATATTGAGTAGAGTTCCCTATAGTATACAGTAGGTCCTTGTTGGTTATTTATTTTACATTTAGTAGTGTGCATATGTTAATCCCAAACTCCTAATTTATCCCTCCTCCCCACCTTTCCCCAGTAATATCACTTTGAAGTAAAGTGAGAGGTATTAATAGGCTCAAATTATTAAAAGTAATCAAAGTTAATTTCATGGATAATGAGACAAATCATAATCGCGTGTCACTGGAAAGGATGCAATAAGAAGACTGAATCCCTTCTGCGGCATTCCCACCAGAGGTGTATATCCTGTAGTGAATGATGAGAAAACATCAGACAAACCCAAATCGAGGGATATTCTACAAAATAACTGGCCTGGGACTTCCCTGGTGGTCCAGTGGTTACGACTCCGTGCTTCCACTTCAGGGGACGTGGGATCGATTCCTGGTCCGGGAACTAAGAGCCCACATCCTGTGCGGTGCAGCCAAAAAATAAAATAAATAATAATTGGCCTGCAAGCTTCAAAAGGGTGAAGACCATGAAATTCAAATAAGACATGACAATTAAATGTAGTGGGTGGTTCTGACTTGGGCTCTGTTGTTATAAAGGGGGACAATTTATGAAACCTGAATGCAGTCTGAGGCTTAAAAGGTAGTGTTGTATCATGTGAATTTCCTGATATTGAAGGTAGTTATGTAGGAAAAGGGGCCCTTGTTTGCAGTAATTACGCACAAAATATTCAAAGGTGAGGTGATGAGGCATTATGTCGGCCACTTACTCTCAATGGCTCTGGAAACCAAAGCAAGGTAATAATATTTATCTTATAGGATAGATGTGAGGATTAAATGATATGATGTGAGATCTTGTAACATTCCTTGGCACATAATATTTCACTAAATTGAAGGTGTTCTTATTATGTAAAATCAAGACACTAAAAATATGTAATCAATGTGACCTTTACCTGTAGCTTTTTCTTCACAAACACACACGCACACGCTTTTTACGTATGTATGTTTGAGTGTGTATATCATCACATCCACCAGGGGGCGCGTCAGGCATAGGTTACGGCTTCATTGTTTTTTAGTTTAGGTAGACCACTTGTTCTCATATGCTTTGGTCTCAGAACGTCTTTATACTCTTAAAAAATGTTGAGGACCCCCCAGAGAGTCTTTGCTTGTGTGGGTAATATACAATATGGTGTACTGTTCAACCAGCCTTCTGAAAAAAATCCATGATATGATGTTTCTATGGTGTAAATACTTCACCATGGCCCATTTCATGCTATCAAAGTTTTAACAACTGGTACACATGATCTTAAATTTAACAATTCACTCTCCCAAGCCAGTAAGGGCTGGCACCAGCACACCACAGGGTAGTTATTCATATTTACCTTATATAAATTTAAACTGATAAATTTTAAAGATTTATTTATTCATTGAAAAGTAGCAATGATAAATCCATTACATGTTAATATCAGAGCAATGATATCATCAGACATCACATAGCTTCTGGAAAACTTTACCTTATAGTAGGAAGAAGAGGAAAGCCAATAACATCTTAGTATTCTCATGAGAATAGTTTTGACCTTGTGGAGCTCATGAAAGGATCTCAGAGACTCCCAGGGGTCTGCAGACCATACTTGGGAATCACTGGCTTAGTAATATAATATAAAATAATATAATATAATATACCTTAAATCTATTCAATCCAGTACCCCCTTTAAAAATAATAGATTTTTATAGTATTCCTTTTATTACCAGGAAACAAAATTCATGCACAGCATAACTTATTTGTACGTATAATCTCTAACTTAAAATTATTGCAATACATTATCTGTAGTTTAGAAAAGAAAAATACACTCTACAATCCTTTGCTAGACATGTGTGTTTAGGAATGAAGCATGTGTTTGGGTTTTAGAAAGGTGGTTTGTGTATATGGCATATATGAGGTCAGCCCAGCTAGGTTCAGGGTGGCTCCTGGAATCAAACAGATCAATATTTCCACAGTGAAGTGTGGGCTGTTTATCCCACCACAGTGGGATAAATATAGATGACCAAAATAGCCCGGGTCGGGTCAGGTTTTGCTGTCAAGTACACTAGACAACAATCTCTCCTTTTCAGAGCTATTTGGATCCTGGAATTGTGGATGACTGATGGTGAGCCTGTAATCTATGATTCAATATGAAGTGTTCCATTAGGTCAGTGTTCTCAGACACTACAGGGCCCGATGCTCCGGCTTTTGATGAATGATAAGTTTAGATTTAAGGTGAAGAAGACAAGATTCAGTCAGATTTTTATCTTTATATTTGACATTTTGAAATAAGAGCTAAATAAAAAACATTCATATGTCTATTAAGAGAGAAAGCAAAACAGGGTGACCAGCTAGATTGTCTGGGATGCAAATACCCTAAGGAGGGAGAATGTCAGTGATCTGATTCTCTGACATGGTGAGCACTCGTAATACCAACTTTTGCCCCAAACAGGGTATGATCTTCCCTTGATTCACATGTAGTTGCTTTCCTGGAAAATTCAGAGTATATTAAAATCGTGTAAAATTTCTGCTGTTTATATGTAAAATGGGAGCCGCTGTAGCCTAAGATGATCCTTAACAGATTCTTCCTGCACCTACGAACTCGGGCAGGAACCCAGGAAACCCCTCCTGGTCTGGGCTGCACCGTGCATTGCAAGAATCTGGGTTCCCTGGCCCTGGCCACCAAATACCAGAAGTCTTACAGATTCACATACATCTCCCGGGACTGCCCCAGCTACTGGGTCTTGCTCACTGAACCCTGAAGGAGGGATGTGCCAGGGAGGTGGGGTCTCAGGGCGCTCGGAGGGGCCTCCTGGCCTCCCAGAGTGGAGCGACAGATTCTCCTGCAGGGGCCGCCAAAGCGCTGAGCACGCGAGCAGGGGACTCCGGCCACAGTGCAGAGGCGGGGCAGTTACCTGCATCTACACCAACATACACATCAGCGTCTGCATAGGGAACCACGACATGCAAGAGACTTTTACATGTGTGTGATTATAGCCGTGCGTGTGTTTCACATGTTTTATTGATGACAGGTGCCCTTATTTACAGAACCCAGATTATGCGTCACTATCTGTGCGTGCAACAACGTGTATCCACGTGCCAGCATCAACAAACAGGCTCACATCAAGGCATGCCTAATGCCAAGACATATATCTTGACCATGGTATGTACTGACACGTCTATTTGTCAGAATCCACGTGTTGCTACTGACTTGTGTGTTAATGGCAGCCTGTTACCTGACACCTATGTGTGTGACATCAAAATGCACATGGGCATGTATGCACGTGGACGTGTGGGTAGTGGCCGTGCCTGTCTGAGCCTCGTCTGTCCGCCCTCCAGGATGGAGCCCCTTGGCTGGCAGGGGAGTGGAGATTTGGAAGCAATCATCCAATCTACCCCAGGGCGCATTATTTTTTTATTAATGCAGTTTTCAGAAATGACTCTCCGAGCCACAGAGAAGTTAAATAACATGGTCAAGGTCACACAGCTGGCACGTGATGGAGCCCAAAGGCTGTCTCTAGAACCATATATTGAAACCACTAAACTATAGGAAAATAATGGAGCCCACCTAATGGGGCTGTCATGATGTTCCAGTCAAAGCAGAACAGCACTGGGCACAGAACGCTCGCCCTGCTTACGTCCATCGTCTGATTCCAGGTTGGCCTTGGCTTGAGTTTGGAGGGATTTTCTGCCCCTGGCCGTGTTCCAGGAATGCCAGCTGACCTTTATAAACCCATACTATGAGGAGTCAGAGCCAGGGGAAGGGAGAGCAGAGAGAAAATCAGATCACAAGAGGCAGCAGTAGAGAGGTTAGGAGCAACTCCCCCCCAGTCTTGGGCAGTAGGGAGGGTGAGTCTTACAGAGGTGAACACCAGCAACTCAAATGTCTGAGCAGATGTACAGAAAACAGTAGCCGGAGATGCTGACTTGTCAGATTGGGTGTGTGCTTGGTTCTGGGGTTTTGTTGCTGAACCCTATTTCCCTGTCAATAAATCAAGCATTTTTTCTCCAATATCCCAAAGCCTAAGACTCTACCTCCACGGTGCTGCTCATAGCAGAGCTCCAAGATGTTCTATAAAGAGTGTGGGAGATATTTCTCCAAAATGGCGACAATAATATTTCCAGTTCCACGTGCTCTTCCTGTGGAAGCTTGACCTTTCCCACCAAGAAGTAGAATCTGGGGACTTCCCTGGTGGTCCAGTGGTTAAGACTCCATGCTTCCAATGCAGGGGGCCTGGGTTCGATCCCTGGTCAGGGAATTAGATCCTGCATGCTGCAACGAAGATCCCGTGTGCCACAACTAAGACCCGGTGCAGCTTAATTAATTAATTAATTATTTTAAAAAAGAAGTAGAGTCTATTTCCCTCCACTGGGCAGGACTTTGTGATTGCCTTGATGAAAAGAAGTGACACTGCATGACTCCCAGGGCTAGGTCATAAAGGAGACACAGCTTCTGCCTGTCTCCTCACTCACTCACCCTCTCCCTTGGGGCTTGGCTGCCATGATGTGAGGAAGCCCAAGCAGCTACATGGAAAGGTCACATGTAGATGTTCCAGCCACAGCCCCCAGGTGAGGTCTCAGCTGACAGGCAGCATCAACCACCAGGCATGTGACTGAGGAAGCATCAGATCATTCCTGCCGACAGTCTTTAAGCTGCCCCAGCTGATGCCAAGTGGAGCAGAGATGAGTTGTCTCCACTGAGCCCTGCCCAGATTGCAGATTCATGAGCAAAATAAATCTCGTTTGGGTGGTTTGTTTTGCAAATGAGAGAGCTTCCAGTTCTTTCCAACCTGTGGGGAAAGAGGACTTCATTCAGACCTAACTCAGATGTCACTTTCCTGCTGAAAAGCCTTCTATGTTTCTATCTCCCTCAGAGTGAAAGCCAACACAACCTAAAAAAAACTCACCCTGCATGATCTTTCCACACCACTGTCCACTTCCTCCCCACATCATCTCTCTGATCTCATCTCCCAATCTTCCCATCCATCCCTCTGCTCTAGCCACACTGGTCTCCTTGCTGATCCCTGAACTTACCAGGCAAATCCCACCTCAGGACACTTGCACTGTTTTTTTTCCACCGTAGATTAGCCTTGCCCATTCTGGAACTTCATGGAATTGAAATCACATAGTAATTCTCTTTTGTGTCTGTCTTCTTTCATTCTGCATAATGATTTTAAGATTCATCTGTGTTGTATGTGTATCAATAGTTGATTCTTTTTTCTTACTGAGTAGTATCCATTGTATGGGTGTACCACAGTTTGTTTATCCATATCAGTATAGTAATATGTTGATGTGTGGGTGAACCTCAATATCTTTTCAGTCTGTCTCCTCTCCTTTACCCCCATTGCCCCTTCTCTGGCCCAGGCATCTCTTCTTTACACCCAGATCTGCACCCCAGCCTCCCTCCTGTTCTCTGACCTTCAGTCTCACCCCTGTTATCCACTCTCCACATGGCAACCAGAGGAATCTTTTTAAGGCACATATTGTGTTCCTGTCCTGCTCAAAACTCTGCCATGGCTCCCCAGTGCTCCCAGGATATTGCCCAAACTTCTTTCATGGCTTTCAGATCTGGTTTGATCTCACCTGCATGCACCATTCCAGCATCACTGCCCACCTCCTCTCCTTACACTCCACGTTGTAGCCACAGGTACCTTTCAAATATCTCAAGGTCCCAAGCTCTTTTTTTTGCCTCCAAGCCATTGCATTCTCTTCCCTCTGCCCAGAATACTTTTCTCTCTCCCTCTCTCTCTCTCTTTTAATAAATTTATTTATTTTATTTATTTTTTTTTTGCTGTGTTGGGTCTTCATTACGCGGGCTTTCTCTAGTTGCTGCCAGCGGGGGCTACTCTTCTTGGCGATGCGCGGGCTTCTCATTGCGGTGGCTTCTCTTGTTGCAGAGCACGGGCTCTAGGCGTACAGGCTTCAGTAGTTGTGGCTCGCAGGCTCAGTAGTTGTGTCGCACGGGCTTAGTTGCTCCACGGCATGTGGGATCTTCCCAGATGAGGGCTTAAACCCCTGTCCCTTGCATTGGCAGGCGGATTCTTAACCACTGCGCCACCAGGGAAGCCCTCTCTTTACCTTCTTCACTCTTATTCATCCTTCAGGTCTCTGTTCAGAGGTCTCCTCCTTAGGAAACCTTCTCGACAACCCCCCCAGTCTGGGTGAGGTGCCTGCACTGAGCTCCCATAGTTCCTGGTGGCTCGGATCACTCTGCATTTTAATAATGTAAAGCTCTCCCCTAAGCTCCAGCTCCAGGAACAAAACTTGTCTCTCCAGAAAAACAAGAACATATCCCTTTTAAAAAAAAAAAAATAATTAATTTATTTAGTTTTGGCTGTGTTGGGTCTTCGTTGTTGTGCACGGGCTTTCTCTAGTTTCAGCGAGCAGGGACTACTCTTCGTTGTGGTGCGCGGGCTTCTCATTGTGGTGGCTTCTCTTGTTGCGGAGCACGGGCTCTAGGCGTGCGGGCTTCAGTAGTTATGGCTCGTGGGCTCTAGAGCGCAGGCTCAGTAGTTGTGGCACACTGCGCTTAGTTGCTCCGCGGCATATGGGATCTTCCCGGACCGGGGCACAAACCCGTGTCTCCTGCATTGGCAGGCGGATTCTTAACCACTGTGCCACCAGGGAAGCCCCAAACAAGAACATATCCTTTTAGCAAAAATTGGAAATCATTTCGAAGAACACATTTCCCATATCACCTTTGCTGCCAGGAACCATCAAGTGAAGTTTAACACTAACCTAGATCATAGATGCCTGGCACATCTGTGTATATAAGTTTTAGTCCTGTTTTAATGTTTGTTTAACAAATGTCAATTTTCCTTGGGCACCGTAAATCCTCAGATTGGCTATCTGCTATGACTCAGATAGCCTCTGCTTCCTCGGATAGGACCTGCTTCTCCTGCAGCCCTTCCTAATTTTGACCTCTCATTCACATGTCTCTGTACTGAGGCTCAGGAGATATTCTCTCAGTATATCAAGATTCTTTTGGGGGTAAGCAGCTGAAATCAACTCAACTAATCTAAGCACAAAGTAAATGAATAAAACAATATTTAACAACAACAGCAACAACCAAAAAACCCATAATGGTTCTAAGATTAAAATGGACTTCAGGTATGGCTGGATCCAGGCACTTAAGTGCTAGTGTTAGGACTGTCTTTTACAAACTTTCATTTCTGCTTTCCTCTGCATTGACATTCAGCATAAAGCCTCTTCTTTCATGGTAACAGAGCCCCATGAGCTCCAGGCTCACATCCCACCAGCTTGGCAACTCCAGTAGAAAGAGAACCTCTTTTGTGATAGTTGCAGCAAATGTCTCAGGGTTGGTTTCTCACTGGGCTAGATTAGGTCACATGCCTTCCCTGAACCAATCACTGTGATCAGAAAAACAGAATAAACTGGCTAGGTCTAGTCCCTGGAGCTGGTGAGGGGAGGGTTATGGCCAGCCCTATTCAAATTAAATAGACTGAGAGGGGAGAGAAGTGGTTCCCCAAAAGAAAACTGAGTGGGACACTAGGGTGGGCAAAAACCACAGACTTCTGCTATAGTGTCCTCTTCCCTGCCCAAAGCTGGATCCTGAATATTGGTCTGCTATGGATTAGAACCCAACCACCACCACCAACACACACACACACACACACACACACACACACACACACACACACACACACCCTGTTCCTTATCCAATTGTAACACTTTCACCACTCCTTGGTGACCTTGTGCCTCTCCCTTCTTACTTCATTGGTAGAAAGATCATTTCTCCGCTCTTTTGAAAAGTGGGTGTGATTGAGTTTTACATATTTACTTGACATAAACTTGATCACTCACCAGTGAGAACCTGAAAACGGAGTTAGAGAGGCAAGGAGGTGGGGCTGGGGTACAGAGGGTGCCAGACCGGAGGAGTGGGGAGCAAAGGGATTGGGCACTAGATGGAGGGGTGAAGGTGGAAGGAAGGGGCTCGGGACTGAGAGGGAACGATGGGGTACAGAGGGGGGAGGGATTGTAGAACTGGGGTGGGGTCGGGAGTTGGGGGCGGAGAGGAAAAGCGGAGGACTCAGTGGATAGGGAAGGGGTGGAGGCGGAGCTGGGCGACTCAGGAGGCAGGGCTGGGCCACTGGAGGGGGTGGGATTGGAGGTCGGAGGGGCCCACCCGGGGGTAGGAAATGGAGGAGTGAGCCAGGGGTGCGAGTTAGAGGGTGGGGGCTGGAGTGAACTAGGTGGGTTCAGAAGAGTACTGGTGTCGGAACTTGGCGGGAGATACTGGGCCAGAAGGCGCGGCCAGCCGACCTTGCTTGCACCGCGCTGGCGACACTGCTGAGAAGTCCGCGGCAAGGAGTGTGGCTGGGGGGGGGTGTATTCCACTGCACCCGCCCCCTCTACACACACACACACACACACACACACACACACACATACACACACACCTCTCTCTCTCTCTCTCTCTCCCCCCCCCGCACCCCCCCCGGCATTCCAAGTCTTCGTCTCTTGTCCCGCCTCTTTCATGGAAGTGACAGACCGGTCAACCAACCAGAGCCGCGGGCCGGGCGCTGCGCAGCCAACCGCTCGGCGGGGGGAGGAGCTGGGGAGGGGGCTCGCAGGGCAGGGGAGGGGGCTAGGGGCCTCGAAGGGCTCCGGAGCGGCGACTGGCGAGTCATGGCGCTGGGGCTACAGCGCGCAAGGTACTGGGCTTTGGGGTCAGGAATGATAAGAATTGGGGGGCTCCTCTTCCAGCGACCCCTGAGCCGGGTGGGGAAGGCGCGGGTGCAAGCCTAGGGCCACTCGGGCGCGCGGTTGGAGACACATCCCCGCCGCACCCTCCACCCTAGGGGACTGCAGGGGTGGGGGCATTTCCCCAAGTCCAGGCTGCCACGCCCCTCTAGCCAGGAGCGACATCTGGGTCGTGATCCCAGATTTCCTGCTGTTCCGTGTTCGCTTCCCCTCCTGACTGGGGTTGAAACTCGGGGTCCCCATGGAATCGGGGGTAGTTGCGTTTGAGCAGTTCCCAGGCTTCTGCGGGAGGCATTCTCCCTCCACATACTGACCCTTCTGGCCTCCGAGCGCCCAGAATTGAGGTTGTCCTTTGACACCAGACCCCTAGAGTCCTAGGGGATCCGGGGTACCCCCAAATTGAGCCTTCCCAGATATAGGGAGTCCCCTGGAATGCGGAGTCAGCTTCTGAGTTCAAGAGAAGAGAGAGCCTCTTTAACTGGACCCTCCCTGACAGTCTCCCAAACCTTGAGTTGCCTAGAAATAGGCAGAGATGGTCACCTTTCAGAAGCCACCTTGGGACCCTTCCCAGGGGCCTTTTGGAAGGTAGGGTCACCCCTTTTAAGAACAAGAAAACAGCCTGACCCACTTCCCAAAGTCTAGCCTCTTATCTGACTCCTCTACTCCCACCCAGTCCCTGTGACAGTGGGAAGGAGCACCCAAGCCTTATTTGGGGAAGACTCCAGAGAGGGTGCTGTGCCTGATTCAGTGCAAGCTGTGGGAAGCGCCCCCTGCCGCAGAGCCCAGCTGGGGTCATCCCGGACAGGTGGTGGGTTTCTGTATTCCCTTCCCAGCAGGTGCAGATTTGCTGGGGCAGCACAGGGAACTCGTGCTCTGGGTCCACTGCCAGGGGGTCCTATCTGGCCATGTTTTCATGGGACCCCGGAAAATATCCCACGCCCTTGGTTTCTCCTGTCCAATCTGAGGCGTCCAGGAAGCCTCACCCCCTTCCCTCCTCCCTGGCTTCGCAGGTCTGATTGGATCCTTCCCCACCCCCATGTTTTCACTCCCCCCACTTATACACCCCCCAATTCTATTCTAGTCTCTGGCTCTGGGCCTGCCAGGGAACTCTATCCCACCCCTTCTAGGCCAACCCTGGTCTAGCCCCTCCCAGAACCCCTTCCTGCCTAGGTGGGGGCCCCTCTTGGCGGAGCTGGGGCGCTCCCCCCTCCCCATCCAAGGCCAGCCCTCTCCTGCGGTGTCATCCGAGCCCACGTACCACCCACTCATAACTCGCACCCAGATCCCGGCCACGCTCCATCCCCTCCTGCACCCCTAGGATGGCGCTAGGGCCAAAGAGGGTCAGGGTGATGGTGAGTGGGCCCCCCATACTCCCTTCTTCCATCCTTGCCATCCCACCCCAGGCAAGGGTGATTCTTGGGAAGTCCCTGATGGGCATTCGGCCCAGGGTGCCCCTCCGGTCAGAGGGTTCCCAGAGAACATAGGGCTTTGGGTACAGGCGCCCCACGGGATTATCATGTCCTTAGGAAGGAGCAGAGTCAGGGGTAGAGAGACTCCCACCAACCCCCACCCCAAGTCCCTTCTCAAACCCAAAACCTCTCAGGCCACCTTGGCGCAATGCCAAGAGGAGTCCCTGCATGTATTCAACCTAAGCCCCCACCCAAATCCTCTACACTTTTTGCAAGACCCCCAGTACCCAGCTGAATATCAGGAGAGAGAGGCCCAGGAGCAGCCCTGAACGTGGGGAAGGGTGTCCCCGCTTCTCCATGCCTTTGTTCTCGGGTGGCAAGTTCTTCAGGGCAGGGAAGAGGTGGGCTTCTCCCTCTCCTGGTTGTGGGGGGGGGGCACCAAGCCCTAGTCCCCATTCCCAGGCCTTACCCTGGGGCCTCCCAGCCTGGCTCCACCCCCGTTCTCTACTGGAACACAGAGGAAGGGTGGCAGGGTTCCAGCTGCACGTCCCAACCTGGGCAGAGTGCCAAGGGGACGGACCAGGGCTGGGCATGGGGCCAGCTGGGGAGACTGGCCAGCTGGGGAAATCTGGAGGCAGCAGTGGTGGGACAAGGGGAAGGGACTGGGGCCAATGGACAGAGGAGGGGCAGGACAGGGGTCCGTTGGGTGGCATGCCCACCAAAGCATGGCATTTAAGAGCACAGGCCCCCAGATCAGGGTTCAAATTGCAGCTCACCCGCTTCCTGGCTTGTGTGGCTTTGTGCCAGCAACTGCTCTCTGAGCCTTAGTTTTGTAGCCTGGAAAATGAGGGTTATACCTCCCCTCCCCTGCACCCGCTCAAGATGAGAAGCAGTGAGGGGACAGATCTTTGGGGCAGGATACCCGATAGGTGAGCAATAAACTGTGTTCAAGTCCGACAGGGTTCTGAGTAGAAGCAGATACGTGGTCAGACTAACAGAAGCGTTGGGCATGGTTGCGCATTGGTGGAGGGCCCTGGGATTACCAGCTTGGTTACTTGGCTGGGTGATGCAATTGCTCAGAGCCTTGGTTTCTGACTCTGTAAAAGGGAGATCACTTTTCCAGGTTCTTAGGGTTTGTTGAAAGGATTTAATGGGGTCTCTAAGCTCATGAGTGTTTGATCCACCAAAGCTATCATTATTATTAGTATCACTATGATTTCGTTTTCTTCCCAAGGTGTTGTTTAAATCACGTGTGTACTTGCCCACATACACACACCACACCGTGGGGTTACCACTGAAGCCCGAGGGTTTCTCCAGTGCCTACGACGCTCCTAAGCCTTCCATCCCTGATGTGGACAAAGGGGAAATAATAACAGTTGAATCTTTATATAGCACCAACCAATTGCCGGGCCCGGTTCTAAGCCCTTGACATATATTAACTCATTTAATCTTCACAACAGCCCCATGAGTTTGTGCTCTTCTTAGGCTCAGGGAGGCTATGCAACTTGTCCAAAGTCACACAGCTATTAAGTAATGGAGTTGAGATTGGAACCCTGCACCAGAGGAACTAGCCCCGACTCTGTTTAAAGGGAAAGGCCAGAGACCAGGCATCTGTGGAGCAAGTGAGAGGCCACACTTCCTGTCAGAACATCCGGAGAACAGGCTGGGAGCTAGAAGGAGGGTCCCGCTGTAGCCACCAGCTAGCTTCTTCTATGGAGGGAGGAGTCATTTGGCCACAGAGAGGATTATAGAGCCCAGCTGCCCAGGAGGTGGGGGGCCAACCCCACCCCCCAACCCCAACCCCCAACCCCGTTCCTGTTCCTACTCCCTGTTCCCTCTGTCTGGGCCCCCAGCTCAGCGAGGCCCGCCCACCCCCACCCTCTGGGCAGGAAGACAAACAGGGCTGGAACAGAACGGGACAGGAGGAAGGAATGTCCCCTGGGCAGAGCGGGACTGGAGGCCCCTGCCCCCCATCAGCCAGGAGGGAGGGGATGAGGGCAACTGCTGGCTCCCTCCACCCAGCTGCCCCCTTCTGTGCCTCCCACCCACTTGCACTGAGGAGTTCTTTCCCATCTGGAGAGTCAGAAGAGTCCACTCCCCTCCCTCCATCGTGCCTGTGGGTTGGGCTGCAGGTCTCCTGCTCGGGGGTGAGGTTGATGCCCCAGAAGTGGCCTCTGGCTTTTAGGAAGGGGCAGCTTCCCCTCCTAGAGCTTTGCGTCCATGGAGGTTGGCGGGGACGTCACAAGAAAGGAATTAGAAGAATAAAGGCTTTGGAACTTCACTGCCTGACTTCAAATGCCAGCTCCACCACTTAATGGCTTTGTGACTTTTGGGGCAAAGGACTTCACTTTCCAGAGCCTCAGTTTCCCCTTTGTGAAGTGGAGGTTTAAAGTGCTCTCTGCCTAGGGCTTTCTTAGGACTGAATGAGTACACATAGGCTGAGTCCTTACTTAGTGCAACGCCAGACGCATAAATGCTTAGCAACTTATAGCTGCTTATTAATGGTTTTATCAATAGTATCAATATAGATAAGATTACATATACCATACTATATGTAACATACTCTATAATTTTCTTCCCCAAAACTATAATTTGGATTCAGACAGACCTGGAGTTTGACTTTTAAGACAGTGGCAGAAACAGGGAGAAGTACTGAAATCTGGAGATAAACCCAGGGCCATACAACAGAGGAAACTGAAGAGTTTAGGAAGACCAGCGTTCAAACGCTGGCTTCACTCCTTGTGGGCAAGCACTGCACCTCTCTGTGCCTGGGCTTCATCTGTTCAACGGGGAAAATGTTACTACCTTCCTTCTAGGGATGTCTGAGCTAAACGGGTTAATGTAAGTTACACACTCGGCACGGGGTCTGACCTAATAGTAAAAGCTGGATAAGTGGTAGATATTTCTGAAAAAAAATGACACTCATCCTCTCCTCCCAACCCCACATGCAGAATTCAGTCATCTGAAGTGGATTAAAGGGCAGAGATGAGTGGTGAGCCGTTGGCCCTGGGGTTGGTTTGCTGTGTCACCCTGGCAGGGCCCCTGTTGGTGGGTCGTTGGACTTTGAGATCTGTACTCCAAGATTCTGAGGACTCAGCTCAGCTGAGGAGGGGAAAGGGCAGAAGAGGGGGTTCTGGGAGGCTGTAGGGCAGGGGGCCTGGGGGGCTGGAGGCATCTTCTTGCGCCCTCCGTTCCCTGGCTCCTGGCCAGCTCTGCCAGCCCCCTCCCAGCCGGAGGCCTCCCTGTTCCCCGGTCTTCCCAAGCCCGGAGAATAAACAGCAGATAAGTCAGGGAGGGGACAGAGCGGCCCTGGGCACGCCTTGGAGAGGAGTGAGGCACCGGAGGGCAGCATGGGCTGGCGCCGGGACAGATAAAACCTGAGGCAAGGAGCGACTCCACGGTATAATCCACCCAGGCCCAGAGAGCTCCGGCAACTCGCCCGGGCCACACTGCGAGGCCAGCACAGTCGCGGCTCTGCCGTCTCTGAACCCGAGACCCATGTGGCAGCAACCCACGTGCTTGTCCCATCCAACTCTTTCCCTTCCCGGGGCGCCGCCAGTGAACGCTGCCCATGCCCGCAGGTCGAGCACGGAGCTGCGCAAGGAGAAGTCCCGGGATGCGGCCCGCAGCCGGCGCAGCCAGGAGACCGAGGTGCTGTACCAGCTGGCGCACACGCTGCCCTTCGCGCGCGGGGTGAGCGCCCACCTGGACAAAGCCTCCATCATGCGCCTCACCATCAGCTACCTGCGCATGCACCAACTCTGCGCCGCAGGTGAGGCCCGCCCCCGGGAATTCCCACCTCAGCAAGACCCCGCCCTCGGAAAGGTACATCCCAGGGAGGCCCCTCCTCCGGGAAGCCTCATCTCCATAAGACCCCGCCCCCCATGTCTTCCCGGCGAAGCCCCACCCGTCTGGAATCCACTTAGTGGGAGAGGCCCCGCCCCTTCAGGTTCTGGTCCAATCGGAACCCAGTTTCTTAGGAGTCCCCGCCCCCTTAGAAGTCTATCATTTGTGAGGCCCCGCCCATTGGAACGCGCCCTTGGGAAGCTCCGCCTCCTTAGAGTTAGAACCCTAGGGAATAGGAGGCGGGCTAACTCCCTAAGGCATCTGGACCCTTAGGATTTGGTCTCCTGAGAGATCTTCTCGGCTAAGCTTCCTTCCCTTATAATCGATATCCCCAGGAGGCTTCACTGCCCAATATTTAATTACTTGAAAGTGTCCCGCTTCCCCTCCTCAGGTCCCTAGTTCTATTGCTTGTCCCCTTAGTAGCCATTCCCTTGAATTCTCTCCCTGTTAGAATTCTCTGTAGGACGCCTTCACACACACACACACACACACACACACACACACACTCTCTGTAGGACGCCTTCACACACACACACACACACACACACACACACACACACACACACACACACACACACACACACACACACACCCTTGGAATCCCAGGACCCTGAAAAGCTTTTCTTCTGGCAGACTCTGCCCATTAGATGAATTCTGCCTCCTTAGAATTCTGTTGCTTGGGAGTTCCTGCTTCTTTAGAATCCCGCCGATCTGGAAGGTCCTGCTCCAAGAATTCTGAACCCCTGGGAAGCTTGGCCCCCTTGGAATTCTGACTCCTCCTAGGCTTCTTAGAATTTTGACCCCTGGAAATTTCATCCCCTTAAGATTCTGCCCTCCTTAGAGTTCTGTTCCCTTAGGAAACCCCTATCTCCTTAGAATTCTGTACCCCTGGGAGGCTCTGCTCCCTTAGAATTCCAGTCCTTGCCCTCTTCCTTGGACTCCAAGCCACTGGGATGTGCCCCACTCACCTGGAGGTACCTATAAGTTCCTCTGAGTGAAGGAAAGCAGAGGGAGGCTAGCCAGGGTGGCCTTACCGCTGACTAGAGATGCCCCATCCTGGTCCGGACACCAGGGGAGTGGAACCAGGTGGGAGCAGGGGGCGAACCACTGGATGCCTGCTACCTGAAGGCCCTGGAGGGCTTCGTTATGGTGCTCACCGCCGAGGGAGACATGGCTTACTTGTCAGAGAATGTCAGCAAACACCTGGGCCTCAGTCAGGTAAGAGGAGCTGCCTGCTTTGTGCAGGTGATGCTGGGATACAGAGGTGACCAGAACCACCTTAGCCCTATTTTTACAAGGCCCACAGTGCAGAGGGGAGACAAATATGTCACCAGACAGGAAGATTCAGAATGGTCAGGGCTGGGGTGGGGCAGCCTAGGGGGCTGTACCAGCCAGGGGTGGAGGGTGGTACCTGACCCAGCCTGGGTGGGAATTGAGGGCTTCCTGGAGGAGAAGACATCTGAGCTAAAACCTGAAGGGCTTAGCCATTCAAAGGGTATGGCGAATGGATGGGATCAGAGAAGACTGGCGATGTACATGGCCAAGGGAACAGAATATGCAAAGACACAGATGTGAGATAAAACAGCATTTGGGGGAAACAAAGACATTAATCCAAGCTAGGTGCAGAGTGCAATGGGAGAAAGTGAGAGAGAGAAAAGGCTAGAGAGGACATAATTTAGGACCAAAATAGAAAGTTTATCTCTAGGGCACTGTGGAGCCACGGAAAGATTTTAAGCAGGGGAGAGGTTGTGTCAGAAAGGTGGAATCAGAATTTCATTTTATTTAGAAAGATCCCTCTAGGTACTGCACAGAGATAGAATTAGAGGGAGTGAGACTAGCGGCTGGAAAATCCATAAGGAAGTGGATGCAGGGCCCCAAGTGGGAGAAAAGAAGTAGGATTAGGGGCCTGGGGATGGGAGGACAAACAAGAGACACTTAGAGAGTAGAACTAATTTCAGCTGATCCTTACAGCAATACCATTCTTCTTCTTAGCTCACATAAATGGGCTCCACAGTTGGCATCCCTTCCTTTCCCCTGCCTTGTTATCCCACTCTTGGTACCAATTTCTCTGTTAGTTTGAGCTCTTGGGCTCAGGTAGGTGAATGTCTCAAGATCCCAAAGCTCGGAAGTGGCAGGGCTCGGATTCAAATCCAACTACAAGATCTCACTCCTCCCCTATTCAGCATTAGCTCTGGACTGTGGGCTCTGTGGGTCCCCTTTCCTCTGTGTCACCTCCTCCCAGCACCAGTCTCATTTCCTGAATTGAAATAAGGAGTTGGGTCTTCGGCTTGCACAACAAATGGAATTTGAATAGGGTCTCACCTCAGGGCCTTTGCACTTGCTGTTCTCTCTTTCCGGAACACTCCACTCCAGAGAGCCACCTCACTGGCTTTGTTCAGCAATTTGGGTAAATGTCACTTCTTCAAGAAACTGTCCCTGACTACTGCCTCTAAGATAGCGTCCCATCATTTCATCATCTTACCTTGCTTTAGTTTTCTTCATATCACTTAGTATATTGTTTTATGCATGTGTGTTGTTTTGTTTGTTCATTGGCTATCTCCCGCCACTAGCCAGTAAGCTCTGAGAGGCAGGGAATTTGTCTTCATAGCCACTGCTGTGCCCATACCAGGTAGAAGAATGCCCAGCAAATTATATGCCAAAGAAAGGAATGAATGAATGAATGAATGAATGAATGAATAAGGAGACTGGGGAAATAATCCAGGCTCATGAATTAGGGCAGGCTGATGAGGATGGGAGGGAGGAGATGGGTCAGAGGCCCTGGTAAAAATGCTTTTCCTCTAAGACACCCCCTGCTTCCCTCCCTCCCAGCTTGAGCTGATCGGACACAGTATCTTTGATTTTGTCCATCCCTGTGACCAAGAGGAGCTTCAGGACGCCCTGACTCCCCGGCAGAGTGAGTCCTTGGAGATCTCTGCCCCCAAATTACAGAAACTGAGGCTCCATCCTTTCTTTTCTTTTCTTTTTTTTTTTCTTGCGGTTCGCGGGCCTCTCACTGTCGTGGCCTCTCCCGTTGCGGAGCACGGCTCCGGACGCGCAGGCTCAGCGGCCATGGCTCACGGGCCCAGCCGCTCCGCGGCATGTGGGATCTTCCCGGACCGGGGCACAAACCCGCGTCCCCTGCATCGGCAGGCAGACTCTCAACCACTGCGCCACCAGGGAAGCCCTTCATTCTTTCTTCAGCATATCTTCTCCCCCTCTGAAATACTGGACTGAGAAAAATGGGATGAGGATGATGTGGCCCTGCCCCAGGGGAATACAGGGACATGGCTGCACCCCGGGGGTCTAAAGAAGCATAGCATACCCCGTGGAGACCCTCTCTGGGTCGGAAGTCTCAATTTTGGGGATGAGGCTGGGGAGAGGTTAGTAACCAGGGTGCTGGAGGGACTGGGCCCTGTCCCAAGCTGCCCGGTGACCTGCTCCTCCCCCCCCCCCACCCCCGGCCCTCCTCAGGCCTGTCCAAAAAGAAGCCGGAGGCCCCCACCGAGCGGTGCTTCTCCTTGCGCATGAAGAGCACCCTCACCAGCCGCGGGCGCACCCTCAACCTCAAGGCGGCCACCTGGAAGGTGGGCAGGGCCTGGCCTGGAGGAGGGCAAGGGACCTGCTGGGGCTGGACCTGAGCCCTAAAGTCTCACAGTGGGTTGGAGTCCGGGAGTCTCCTGGGCCGGGGATCCAGTGGGGCGTTCTCAGGCTGGGTCTAGTGCATCCTTTGGGTACCTAGGAGGTTGGGGATCTGGGGGTCCTTGTATCCTTCCTTAGTCTGGGTCTCTGTGAGCCTGGGGCTGGGGGTCCTCAGCATCCTGGGCCTGGAGTCTCCATGGGGCTGGAATCCGGGGTCCTCGGAGCTCCCTGAGTCTTAAGAATCTAGAGATTGTCCGAACCTTCTTAGGTTGGGTCTCTGTGCGGTTGGGGTCTGGGGGTCCTCAGAGCTCCCTGAGCTGGGTCTCTAGAATCCTCAGGGATTTCTTCTTCTCAGCTCCCTGAGGGGAGGGGCCTACAGGGAGATACCTCCCCGCCCCTTGGGTAGCCCTAGGCCCAGGTGCATCATCGCCTCGCTCCCTGCCCACCAGGTACTGCACTGTTCTGGACACATGAGGGCCTACAAGCCCCCTGCACAGTCTTCCCCGGCCGGGAGCCCCCACTTGGAGCCCCCCCTGCAATGTCTGGTGCTAATCTGTGAAGCCATCCCCCACCCTGGCAGCTTGGAGCCCCCGTTGGGCCGGGGGGCCTTCCTCAGCCGCCACAGCCTGGACATGAAGTTCACCTACTGTGATGAGAGGTGGGCAGGAGCCAGGGGCCCACCCACCACCTGCCAGCCTGGCTCCTCTTCTTCCTTTCTGCCCAAGTTCATTCACGTCTCCTCTCCTACCCCCCAGCTGCTCTCTCTGCTCTGTTTCTATCTCTCTGACTCCATCTATCTCTGTCTTTGTGTATCTCTCTGTCTCTGAATTGTCTGTGGGTCTTCGTATCTGGGTTCAGACTGCTTGGGTTCAAATGCCGGCTGTGCACCCTTGGCCAAATGACTTCACCTCTCTGTGCCACACTTTCCTCATCCGTCCTATGGAGTGATAGCAGAACCTACTTTGAACAGTTGTTCTGAGCATTCAGTGAGTTGCCTGGTACAAAGCACTCTAGAAGTGCCTATTTTTTAAAATCATTATCATCATGATTACTTTTTATTTCTATTCATTCTTTTTTATCTTTCTTTTTGTGACTTTCTTTCTCTTCCCCTCTCCTATTTCTTTCACGTTCTCTCTTGTCTTTCTTTCTTTCTTTCTTTTTTTTTTTAATATTTATTTATTTATTTTTTGGCTGCCTCGGGTCTTAGTTGCGGCACCCGGGATCTTTCACTGTGGTGTGTGGGCTTCTCTCTAGTTTTGACACGCGGGCTCCAGAGTGCGTGGGCTCTGTAGTTGCGGCATGCAGGCTCTTTAGTTGTGGCACACAGGCTTAGTTGTTCCGCACATGTGGGATCCTAGTTCCCCGACCAGGGATCGAACCTGCGTGCCCTGCATTGGAAGGCGGATTCTTAACCACTGGACCACCAGGGAAGTCCCCTTTTTTGTTTTTTCTTTTCATCACTCTTCCAATTTTTACCTTCTCTCTCCTCCCCTATTAGTTTCCTATGGCTGCTGTATCATGTTACCACAAACGTAGTGGCTCAAAACAATACAAATTCTCTCTCTCAGTGTTCTGGAGGTGAGAAGTCTGAAATGAGTCTTATGAGGCTGAAATCAAGGGCTATGTTCCTTCTGGAGGCTCCAGGGAAGAATCTGTTTCCTTGCCATGAAAGCTTCTGGAGACCTCCTACATTCCTTGGCTTGTGGCCCCTCTCTCTACCTTCACAGAGCATCACTTCAGCTTCTGCCTCCATCATCACATCTAGTCTCACTCTGATCACCTACTCCCCTCCTATAAGGACTCCTGTGATTACACTGGGCCCACCCAGATGATCCAGGATCATCTCCGCATCACAAGATCCTTAACTTCATCACATCTGCAAAGTCCCTTTTGCCGTGTAAGGTAGCATATTCACAGGTTCCGGGAATTAGGACGGAGACATCTTCAGGGGCCATTATTCAACCGGCCACACCCCGTTTTCTATTTCTTACTCTCCCTTTCTCTCTGTTACAACCCTGTCTCTGTCTGTCTTGCTGGCTTCATCCCCGTGTCCCCCTCTCCTTCCTTTCACCCACCCTCCACTTTCGCCAGTTGAACTGACCGGGGTCCACTGCACCCACTTCAGGATTGCGGAGGTTGCTGGCTACAGCCCCGATGACCTGATTGGCTGTTCTGCCTATGAGTACATCCATGCGCTGGACTCAGATGCAGTCGGCCAGAGCATCCATACCTGTACGTGTTCAGGTTCCGTTTCCGGTGCTGCATGGCCCCAGCCAACACCAGCTGCCTGCTTCCCCAAGTCCCCAGGAACCTTCTCTTCCCTGGCCCCTTCATACCCAGCGCCCTGCTCCCACGGCCTTCTCTCCCCAGTTGCCCTAACCCCTCCCCATGCCCCTCCCCAGTGCTGAGCAAGGGCCAGGCAGTAACGGGGCAGTACCGCTTCCTGGCCCGGAGTGGTGGCTACCTGTGGACCCAGACCCAGGCCACAGTGGTGTCGGGGGGCCGGGGCCCCCAGTCTGAGAGTATCGTCTGCGTCCATTTCCTGATCAGGTAAGCGGGAATGAGGTGGGGTGGCTGTGTGTGGTTCTCTTCTGGTCTGCATACGTGTGAACAGGTGTGTGTGTGTGTATGCACAAGTGTGCATGTGTATGGTGCACATGTGTGTGAGGGAATGTGCACAGGTACACGTATGTAGAACATGTGTGACTGACCACACACGTATCTGCATGTAGACACAAATGTGTGTGAGCGTGTAATTTCAACTAAAAGGATTCTATATTCAAGTTAAAATAAGAAATCTAGCTGAATCTTGGGGGCTTTTCTGTGCTTTTTAAAAATTGATGTGTAATTTACATAGAGAAGTTTCATTCTTTTTGGTATACGCTTCTATGAGTTTCGACAAGTGCATGGAATCGTGTAACCCCGACCATAATCGAGCTATAGAGTAGGGAATTCCCTGGCGGTCCAGTGGTTATGACTCCGCACTCTCACTGCCAGGGGCCTGGGTTCAATCCCTGGTCAGGGAACTAAGATCCTACAAGCCATGCAGTGCGGCCCCCCAAAAAAAGCTATAGTGTAGTTTCATCACCCAAGAAAATTCTTTCATAGTGAACCCCACTCCACCCCCCAGTCATCTCTGGCAACCACTGATCTGTTCTCTGACTCTAGAATTTTGCCTTTTCCAGAATGTCATGTACACGAAATTCTGTAGTATGTAGCCTTTGAGCCTGGCTTCTTTCACATAGCCTAATACATTTAAAATTTATCTACGTTGAGGTGTGTATCAATACATTCCTTTCTGATGCTAGGTAATCTTCTGTGGTATGAATATGTATGGACCACGGTTTATCCATTCACCAGTTGGAAGGTATTTGGACTGTTGCCTATTTTGGGCAATTACAAGAAAAGCTACTGTAAACATTCTTGTCCAGGATTTTTTGAGATCATATGTTTTCATTTCTCTTGGGCAAACACCTAAGAATGGAATGGATGGGTCATATGGTCAGTGTATGTTTAGCTTCCTAAGAAACTAGCAAACTGCTTTCCAGAGAGGCTGTACCCTCTTGCATTCCCATCAGCAACGTGTGAGGGTTCCAGTTCCTCCACATCTTTGCCAGCATTTGTATTGTCTGTTTCTGTCTTGTTTTGTCTTCATTGGGTGACATTCTAACGGGTGTGTAGTGGTGAATCGTAGTCTTTCCCGCCGCTTCCATCATGCACCTTAGAAGTTTTTCACCATGACAACATTGTGACGAGGGCAGCAAATGATCACCCAAGACGGAGACTTACAGCTTTTCTTTGAAGATTATCTTCCAGGACATGGCATTCATTTCTAAAGCCAGAGGAGTTTCCCTGGGTCTTTTTGGTCAAGAACAGATTCTATTAGAAAACGGAGGTTGGTAACAGGAAGATTCATCTAAGTCTTCATACACAAGAAAACAAGGCTGAGCATCCTTGGAATGTTCTCTCCTTAACACCCTTTCAAATCAGAATCTTTGAATAACTTGTAGCCTTGGGAAGAAGTCTCCTCACTGTCAGAGCTAAGGAGAGGGGACCCGCCCCCATATCTTGCGGCAGGCTCCTTTCATTCATTATGAAGATTTGCCTTTTGATGGCCAGTCCCTGGAATTTCAATCTGCCTCGAGTTCAGTTTTACTGGCAGAAAATGGGTGAAGAAAGAATAGGTGTTTACTTAGTAACAGTGAGATGAGAAGCACATGGTATGAATCGTGCTTAGTGCTGTGTACATACTGTGTGGCGTGCAGCTGCGTGGCTCTTGGTGCGTGCCCAGGTGCTGACACTTTGTAGAATCCATCCTGCCACACCTAAGCCTCCTTCCGTTGCAGTGAGCACCTGCTCCATAAAAATACAACTCACTTGCACGGGGCACTTACAACATTCCAGGCCCTGGGCTTTGTGTTCACAACCACCCCATGAGGTATAGCAATTATTTCGATCCCCATTTTGGGGGAGAGAAAACTGAGGACCAGAGAGGGGAAGTCATTTGCCTGATGTCACACAGCTAGTAAATGTCAGAGCTGGGTTTTGACCCAAGGTTGGTCAGGAGGCTACACTAATAACCACCAAACCACACAATCTCTTATTTGCTCAAGCCAGAAACCTAGGAGTCTCTCCTGCATCCTTTTTCTCATTCCCTCCTATCCACATCCACTCTGTCCACCTCTGGGATAGATCTTGAATTTGTTTCCCTTCTCTCTGTCTCCATGGCCACCACCATCTCACACCTTGTTTATAGCATTAACCTCCTAACTGAGATCTAAAGCTGGTTTGGATTCCACTGATCACACAACTGCCGAGGTCAGGGGGCAGGTTCTGAAATACGAATTGGTTCATGTCTCTCCCCTGCTCAAAGCCCTTCTGTGGTTCTCCAGTATCCAGAAGAGAAAGTCCCAAAACCTTAACATGGCTCTTCAGGCCCCGTGTGACCTGACTCCTGCATGCCTCCCCTTATCACTCCAAACTCCAGGACCTTTGCACATGCGGATTCCTCTGCCAGGATGCTCCTCCCCCTTCCCTCCTCCTCTTTCTCCTGAATGACGCCCACTCATCCTTCTGGTTTCAGCTCAGACATTACTTACTGCGAGACCCTTTCCTGAACTCCTACAGGAGGTCATATCTCCCCATTTTCCCTCCTGGTCCTGTCCTTTTGCTTCGGAGCAGTTAGAACCATTTGTGTGTTTAACCAGGCCTTCTTCCTTGATGGCCCTTCTCAAAATTACATATCTCCTTCTTCGCCTTTCTTTCCCCTAATACTTACTGTCCTATAAAAGTGTGACATGGGAATTCCCTGGTGGTCCAGTGGTTAGGACTCCAGTGGTTAGGACTCTGCACTTTCACTGCTGAGGGCCCCGGTTTGATCCCAGGTCAGGAAAGTAAAATCCCTCAAGCCAGCCCCGTAGGAAAAAAAAAAAAAAAAAAAGTGTGACATGAGCCACATATGTTACTTTGAATTTTCTAATAGCCATTAAAAAAGTAAAAAGAGGCGGAAAGTGGGGGGTGGGATGAATTGGGAGATTGGGATTGACATCTATACACTAATATGTATAAAATAGATAACTAATAAGAACCTGCTGTATAGCGCAGGGAACTCTACGTCACTTCGCTGTGCAGTAGAAACTAACACAACATTGTAAAACAACTATACCCGCCCCCCCCAAAAAAGTAAAAAGAAACAGGTGAAATTAGTTTCAATAATACTTTATTAAATACAATAATATATCACATCAATAATATTGTTAAATCAGTAATACATTATTAATTAATGTAATTAATAATACACTATTAAGTGTATTATACATTGTAATATAGGTATATGTGTGTATTCTAATACATCCAAAAATGTCATTTCAACATGTAATCAATATTAAAAATTATTAATGAGATATTTTAGATTCTTTTTCATACTCAATTTTTTCAATCTGGGGTGTATTTTATACTGACAGTACACCTCAATTCCAACCAGCCATGTTTCAAGTGCTTCGTTAGTGGAAATATATATTTTGTAACTAGATAGATACATTTACCAACAAATAATATCTTTTATTGAAGGTCTGTCTTTTCCCCCTAGCATTTAAGCCCCATGAGAGCAGGGAGTTTTGTCTGTCTTGTGCGCTGCTGAATCTCCAGCGCCTAGAACAGTGTCTGGCACACAGTAGTTGCTCAATAAACAATGATGGCAAATACTTACATAGAGCTCACCCCGCGCCAGGCACGGTTCTATGCATTTGACATACACTAACTCATTTAGGCCTCACGACAACCTGGGGAGGAGGTACTATTATTACTCCCTCTTTACAGAAGAGGAAAATGAGGCCCAGAGAGGTCAGCCATATGCTCAAGGTCACACAGCTCATAAGTGGCAGAGCTGGAATTTGAACCCAGGCTGCTGGCTGCAGAGCCCCTGCTCTTAACCACTAAGTATTACTGGTTGTGTAGGAAATGTCTGTGGAATGAATGAACGCGTGCATTTCATGTGGCATGTATGCATATGTGCGAGCCCAAGTGTATAGAACATGTGTGCATATCTGATGTATACACTTGGGTGTATATGGGAGTTCCTGTTTGTGCCTGTGCCGAGGGTGCAGACACGTGTGACTGTGCGACCTTTTGTTTTTCTAGAGGGGTGGGGTGGCTTTGGATCCAGCCTAAATTGGGATGTTTCCAGCTCAGAAGGGGTGGGTGAGGATGGGGAAGGATCACAGCTTCTCAAAGAGCTGGCAGAAGGACCACCCACATTCTGACCTGGACAGTGTTCTGCAAATGACATGCAAATGAAGGTCTGGTCCTCCATCCCAGACCCATTCTCCAGAAGCCAATTTGCAGAGAGAACATTTGAGTGGCTTCTGCAGCTACAGACTGGGGAGGGAGGGGGCGGCAGGAAGGCACGAGGGACGTAAGGATGTATTTATAAATTCGTTCCCTTGAATGTGACAAATGCCTATGAATAGAAGCTTCATAAATAAAATCTCTTATTCATAAAAATATATCCCCATAAATTCTTCCTATTTGGCAACGTAAGAATATAGTAAGTGCATAATCCTCATCAATACATTTATAAGAATGTATTTATAAGGAAATATCTATAAAGAGAATATTTAGTTCTCATGCCTTTCACTCTCCCTGCTCTCTGCCCCTCATGGCCCCTCAGTCTCTCCTCTCTCTCTCTCTCCCCAGCCTATGCTAAATGCCAACTCTTTTTTTCTGCCTTTCCTTCCACAGAGGGAGCTTGGGAAGACACACTTCACTTTCTTGTCAATGCTATTATAATTAAAAAGCATTCAACAAAATTTAAATCTTTAAAACAAGTCAATGTGGCAAATTATTTTCTGCACAATGCCCACCAGCCCCCGGATGAGACTGCCCTCCTCTAACAGGACATCATATGTGGAGGCTGCCAGGCACCCTCCCTGACTCCCACTCCCCTTTCTGCCCTGTACCCCAGCCGGGTGGAAGAGACCGAAGTGGTGCTGTCCCTGGAGCAAACGGAGCGACACTCTCGCAGACACGTTCAGCGGGGCACCCCCTCTCAGAAGGATGCCCCTAATCCTGGTGACAGTCTTGGTATGGGGCAGGGCTGGGGCTGGGAGGGGTTGTGGTCCCAGGATGCTCGGAAGAAAGCCCAAGTGCCTTAATGCCACTCGCTTGGCCCTGTGTGACCTGCTTCCCTCCCCTTCTTACTCTCTGAGCCACACCAGCCTCCTTAGTGCTCTGGGAACAAACCAAACTCTTTCATGCCTCAGGGCCTTTGCACATGTAGTTTCCTTCGCCCAGGATGCCCTTCTCTCTTCCCTCCTCCCTCTTCTCTGTCCCCAGGATGATTGCTTCAGTCTTGTTGCTCTCTGCTCTGAATCCTGCTGTGGCTTCCAATCGCCCCCACTTTCCATTTGTTCCGTGCTCCCACTTCACTGTTCTTTGGCTTCCGGTAATCTTGACCCTTCCACGTCTGGCTCCTTTCTACCTCTTCCTTCTCCTCTGCTTAACACCCCACCCCCTCCAATCCTGGACGGATGAGCTTCCCTCCCTGTTTGTTCTTCAGGGCCTCACCGTCTCCAAACTGTTGCTGGCAACCCATGCTCCTGGGTGTGGTAATGAGGTCCCCCATCTCCTTTCCTTTTCTGGCTTAGAACTGGCTCAGGGCCACATCTTGACCTCCAGGGACCTTAGAATCTCCTTGAGGATCACGGGCCAGTCTTTTCTCCTAACATGACAGCCCCCCAGGCTGAATGTTATTCTGTGCCACCAGGGAACCGGGTCAGTCACGTGCCATGGTCCAGCCATGTCAATTTTAAATATTAAAACATTTCCCCACCATTGGGCAATTGCTACAGTCCCCAGCCTACTGTGTGCCCTCACCCACGTTAGCCCCTCCAGGGCAACTGAAGGGACAGAAGTTCTCCAGGACTCGGCAGCACTGTGAACGGGGTCTATGCTGATTACCTAGTCAGCTATGCTCCCGGGGGTTGGCAGAGGGCTCTGCCCCTCAGCCCTGGGTGACCCTCCTGTGTCCTCCCCATCTTGATGTGTCCTGCAGACACCTCTGGTCCCCGGATCCTAGCCTTCCTGCACCCCCCTGCCCTGAGTGAGGCCGCCCTGGCCGCTGACCCCCGTCGTTTCTGTAGCCCTGACCTCCGTCGCCTCCTGGCACCGATCCTGGATGGGACTTCAGTAGCCGCTACCCCCAGTGCACCCCCAGCCCCACGACGCCCCCGAAGTCCTCTTCCGGTAAGCAGTCCCCTCCACTTCAGCCCTCAGGATCTAGGCTGTTTTGGCCTTTGGCTTGAACCTTGCTATTCTCTGGGCCTCAGTTTCTCCATCTGTGTAGTGGAAAGGCTGGGATGAGATGGAGTCGGGGGTTCCTTCAAGACCTAGATTCCAGATTCTTCAACTGTTATCTGGACCAAAACCTAGGATGTTTGGGACTGGCGTGGGCGACCCCCTCATTGCTTGTGACCAAGCATCCAGGTTTTCTGAGGTTTGAATTCAGAGTCCAGAATGTCTAATGTCTTAAACTGCACAAACCTGGATTCAAATCCTGACTCTGCCATTTATGGCTGTGTTACCCTGGACAAGTGGGGCCTCGGCTTCTTCACCTGTAAAATTCAGATAATAGCAAGTTGCCACCTCATTGGTTATTGTGAGGGTTCAGCAAAATCATTCATGAGAAGCACTCAGAAAGGCTTCAAGAGACCATAACGGTTACTGTTTTCACTTAAGAGTCCAGATAGTCTGACCTTTCACTCGGGTCCATATTATCTGGTCTTGAGTTTCCTTATTCCCACCTTTGTGACCCCCCCCCAAATATCTTCTCTCCACTGGAGAAATAGACTGTGACCTTTGACCTCACTCTTTACCCTTGGGAAGCTGGACCGGGCATTGTTTTCCTCCAGACTCCAAGACATTTAACCCCAGAGGGCCAGAATATCTTGGCCTCAGGCTTTGGTCTTTTGAACCTTTGATGTTTGCTCTGTCAATCTACACCCAGAGGGTCTTCCCTGGTGGTGCAGTGGTTAAGAATCCACCACCTGCCAATGCAGGGGACACTGGTTCGAGCCCTGGTCCAGGAAGATCCCACATGCCACAGAGTAGCTAAGTTTGTGCGCCACAACTACTGAGCCTGTGCTCTAGAGCCCATGCACCACAACTACTGAGCCCGTGTGCCGCAACTACTGAAGCCCGCACGCCTAGAGCCCGTGCTCCACAACAAGAGAAGCCACCACAATGAGAAGCCCGCTTGCCGCAACTAGAGAAAGCCTGCATGCAGCAACGAAGACCCAACATAGCCAAAAATAAATAAAATTAAATAAATTTATATATAAAAAAAATTTATACCCAGGCACTCAGACTTTTGAACACCCAGGTGCAGAAACTCACATTTGCTATTTGACCCCTTTGGTGTCCCAGCTGACTGACATTTGACCCTCACTTCTACCCCTGAGGTCAAATGTTTAGACTGCCTTACTGCCTAACATCTCCCAGGCTCAAGATTTCCTTAAGTCTCTTATTCTCTCTCCCCACAGGCTGATCTCCCAGATGAACTACTTGTGGATGTGGAGAATGCACACAAACTCTTCGCCTCTGGGAAAGACCTTGAGGCAGTGGAGACAGATCTAGATATAGCTCAGGTAAGGGCTGGCATGGAAGGAACGGTCTTTACCTCTGGGTTCTGGGTGACATATCTAAGTTTTAGAGAAGGACGGTGGAATGGTTAAGGGGATGAGTGGATGGATGGATAGATGGGTCATTGAATTCACTAGGTGGATGATGGTAGAGAGATGGATGGGTAATGCTTAGGTATTTGGACGGATGGATGGATGGACAGATGGATGGATGATGTATGTTTGGATGGGTAGCTGGATAGATAGACCGTTGGATGGATGATAGATGGATAATGTTTGGATGATTGATGGTCTGGAGAGATAAATGACAGTGGCATGGATGTATTAGCTATATATCACTGTGTAACAAATTACCCCAAAACTCAGTACCTTCAAACAAACATTTATGGGACTTCCCTGGCAGTCCAGTGGTTGAGACTTCGCCTTCCAATGCAGGGGGTGCAGGTTCAATCCCTGGTCGGGGAGCTAAGATCCCACATGCCTCGGGGCCAAAAAACCAAAACAGAAAACAGATGCAATATTGCTACATATTCAATAAAGACTTTAAAAATGGTCCACATCAAAAAGAAAAAAAACTTAAAAAAAAACCCCAAACATTTATTAGGTCACACAGTTTCTGAGAATCAGGAATCTGGGAGCAGCTTAGCTGGATGGTTTATTCTGAGTCTGTCATGAGGTTGAAGTCAAGCTCTCAGTCAGGGCCATAGTCATCTGGGGCTAGAGGATTCAATTCCAAACTCGCACACATGGTTGTTGGCAGGCCTCGGTCCCTCACTGGCTTTGGCTGGAGGCCTCAGTTCCTCACCATGTGGGCCTGCATAGAGGCTGCCTAAGCAACCTCACAGCATGGCAGCTGGCTTCCCCCAAGGCAAGTAATCCAAGAGACAGAGAGTGAACCTAAGACAGAAGATGCAGTCTTTTATAAGCTAATCTCAGAAGTGACATACCATCACTTCTGCTGTATTGTATTGGTCATACAGACCGACCCTGGTACAATGTGGAAGGCAGCCACAAACAAGTGGGAACACCAAAAGGCCAGGGTCATTGGGATTTATGTCTCTCCTTCACACAAAACTCACTCACCCCCTCCCAA
The DNA here is from genome assembly GCF_039906515.1 of Pseudorca crassidens. Lineage (NCBI taxonomy): Eukaryota > Metazoa > Chordata > Mammalia > Artiodactyla > Delphinidae > Pseudorca > Pseudorca crassidens. The sequence continues at coordinate 10,671,823 of NC_090315.1, read as the reverse complement.
GTCCCCCAAAGTCTCTTCCCACTACAGCATCAACTTTAAGTCCAGAATCTCGTCACCTCAGTCAGGTCTGGGTGTGGCAAAGCACCTCAAATACAGTTCCTCTCAATCTGTTGGTCTGTGAACTAAAGAGACAAGTTGTCTGCCACCCACGTACCCAACATCCAGTGATGGGACAGGCATAGAATAACTGCCAAAAATACTCCTATTCAAAAAATAGGGGAAAGGAGAGCACACAGGTATCACTGGTCCACAGCAGTTTTGAAATCCAGTTGGGCAAATGTCAAAAGTTCCTTGGTCAGAACCCATTCTGACTCAAAAACATCCCAGGAGTTTTTCTCCGTGGTTCTTGGCTCCACCCTCTGGGCTCTTGGCAATTCACTCTGAGTCATCCTTCCTTTTTCATAAAAAGGTAACATGTATTTGCAACTGAGTGGTTTTTGTAACCTGCTTCCTGCTTTTAGAACTTTGATGGCCCGAAGGTCTCTTTTCATTTTGTGCCATCTCTGTCCCTTTCAGGCCAAGCTGGCAATGCTTCTGTTCATATAATTCTCTTTAAAAAAAAAAACAAACAACAAAAAACATTGTATGTCTTAAATGAATCTCTTTGGAGTTCACTCCATTAGACAAAAGCCATACCCACACATCTCTGAGAGAAACCCTTCTCTACCTTGGGCTTCTGTTGAGATGGCAGAGTGACAGTGCCCTGAGGTTTAATAGAAGCCCTATTGTTTGACTGAGAAGAGCTATGAGGCACATCCTTAAACCCTAGAGTACCTTTTGTCTGACTGAGGATATTCTAGGCACCACCTTTTGTCTTTCTGGGGTCTTAACAAGGAATTTTATAAACACACCCTGGGCTTAAGCTTTAGACCATGTTTTCCTGAGAGTGCCCTTCTTTGCTCAGAAACCATTTCATAATTTTAGCATCACTTGCTATCTGGTTCCCAGAGTCAGCCAAACCCAAGGTGAGGAGCACAATCCTCCAGACTCTCAAGTCTGCCCAAGACTTCTGACATCAGCCACAAGTTTGGGGGTCCCCAGGGCTACCCTCATTTCAGAGCAGCTGCCTGCAAATTCGGAGACTCTCATGGGCTCCCTCAGGTTTTATAATTTACTAGAACTAGTCATAAAACTAAGGAAAGCACTGTATTTATGATTACAGTCTTATTATAGCAAAAGAATATTATAGCCAAAGGAAGAAATTCATAGGGTAGAATCTGGGACTGGGAAAGTCCCAAGTTCAAAGCTCTCAGGTCCCCAGGGATGGTATTACCCTCCTGTCATTGATGTGTGGAAACATGCATATGGAATACTGCCAGTCCCGGAAGCTCACCCCAGCTTTGGTCTCCAGAGTTTTTATTGAGGTTTCGTTGTGTAGGCATGATCAATTGAGTTATTGCCAATGTAGTTGAGTTCCATCTGCATCTCCACCTTCCCCAGCACACACACACATTTTCCTTGGAGGTCAGGCTGATTTCATGGGGCCCAAAGCCCCAGCCCTCAAATCCCATGGTTGGCTTTTCTGGCAGAGAGTCCCCATCCTCAGTTGTCTTGTCAGAATAAACTATCAGGTGTGGTCCAAGGGGTCCATCACGAGTAGCCAAGACACACCTATCACTTGGGAAATTCCAAGGGTTTAGATGTCACCTCCCAGGAGCCAGGACAAAGGCCGAACCTCTTCTTGGGTAAAATTCTTCACTGCACAGGGAGGTTGAGAATTTTCAAGCCCTTCAAGCCCCAGCTCCTTCCTGTTTAACATTTCTTCCTTTATCTTTTCTCTCCCTTTGCCTTTTACTCCAAGTAAGCAAGAAGAAATCAGGCAGCCCCTTCAACACTTTGGCTGGAAATCTCCTTAGCTGGATCACCCAGCTTACTAGTTACATTTTCTACTTTCAACAAAACTGCAGGTGACCGTGTTGCTAAACTTTCAGCCACTTCCCAGCAAAAATCTTTCCTCCAGCTTCGGATAACGTGTTCCTCGCTTGCCTTCAAGCCCTCAGTGGCAGGCTCCTCGTGGTTCAAATTTTGACTAATGCCTTGTTCAAGGCAATCTAGGCCTCCTCTAACGGGCCCTTCAAAGTCCTTGAGCCCTTGCTCACTGCCCAGTGCAAAAGCCCCTCTCCCATTTTAGGTTTTTGTTACAGCCACACCCCACACTCCTTATCAAAATCTTATTTGCTATCTATTTCTGGATAACAAATTACTGTAAAACTTCGAAGGTTAATACAAGCGTGTATTACTTCACATACTTTCCGAGGGCCAGGGGTTTGGGAATCACTTAGCTGGGTGGCTTTTGCTCAGCGTCTCTCATGACGTTGCAGTCAAGATGTCACGCTGGGTTGCAGTCATCTGAAGGCTTGACTGGGACTAGAATATCCACTTCCGAGATCCCTCCCTTGGCTGTTGGCAAGAGGTCTGTTTCTTGCCACGTAGGCCTCTCCAGAGGGCTCCCCTCAAGAGCCAGTGACCTGAGAGAGAGAGAGCACAGCAACAACGGAAGCCACAGTATCGTTACAACCTAATGTTGGAAGTCACACACCATCATCTCCTCAATATCCTATTGTTACCAGGTCAGCCCTAGTCACCACAGTAGGGGAATAACCTAGGGTGTGAATACCAAGAGGTGAGGATCCTTGGGGGCCATCTTGGCAACTGGCTACCACAGAGTCCTTCTACCCATTTTACAGATGAGGAAACTGAGGCTCAGACCCTTGACCTCAGGCACACAACTCAGAAGTGGTGGAGCTGGGACTCTAGCCCGGGTCCACCCAAGGCCAAGGCTCATGCTCTTAACTCCCTCCTGCCCTCCGCAGGACGTCGATGCTCTGGACTTGGAGATGCTGGCCCCCTACATCTCCATGGATGATGACTTCCAGCTCAACTCCAGTGAGCAGCTACCCAGGGCCTACCACAGACCTCCAGGGGCTGTCCCCCGGCCCCGTGCACGGAGCTTCCACGGCATGTCGCCCCCAACCCCTGAGCCCTCCCTGCTGCCCCGCTGGGGGAGTGACCCCCGGCTGAGCTGTTCCAGCCCCTCCAGAGGGGACCCCTCAGCATCCTCCCCCATGGCTGGGGCTCGGAAGAGGTGAGCCGCAGTACAGGTGGGATATAAAGAAGTGTAGAGGGAACTCCCTGGCGGTCCAGTGGTTAGGACTCCACGCTTTGACTGCTGAGGGTGTGGGTTCAATCCCTGGTCGGGGAACTAAGATCCTGTAAGCAGTGGCGTGGCAAAAAAAAAAAAAGAAGTGTAGAGAAGGTCCCTGACCCCATCTTTCTCCTGCCTCCTACTTCAGCCTCATCCCTCATTATTCCTCCTACCCTGACCTCTGCTCCAGCCAGGCCCGCAGTGTCCCCAGCACATGTCATGTTTGTTTCAAACTTTATATCTTTGCCTAGGCTGTGCCTTCCTTCTGGAGTGCCCTCCACCGTTCTCATTGTTTATTCAAATCCCACCAGTCAACCACGGCCCTCTCCTTTGGAATTTGTTTCTATCTGGCTTAGTAACAATTTTTGTCATAGTTCAGAGGACATTGCCACAGTGTCAGAGAAACTGTCTAGAACTAAGTTCCCTAACACCTTTGAATATCTGTTGAAAGCCATGGACCCTTCCCAAGAAGATTCACATGCACATATAGACACATGATCTCGCGTATAATTTCAGAGGATCCATGTCCCCCTTCCAAAGATGTTACACTACGAATACTCAAGTTTTTGCTCTCCAGATTGTAGGCGTGTGCCCATTTAGTCTCCAGGGTGGTCTCGTTACTATCCTTATAAGGCTTTCATGGATACATCTCATTATTTTCCGAGGCTTTCAGTTTGGAGCTGGATATACAGTGGGTGCCTAATAAAGAGTTGTGAAGTGAGAGAGGGAGGAAATTAGTGAATCTAGTAGTTGGATGGCTGGCTGGCTGGATGGCTGAGTGGATGGACAGATAGGCGGACGGATGGAAGGATAGACGGATGGTAGTTGTACAGGTGGGTGGGTGGGTGGGTGACGGATCACTGGGTAGATGAATGGGAAGATGGACTGGCAGACGGATGAATGGATGGATTGGTGGGTGTATGAGTAAAGGAATAAATAGGTGCTTGGGGGAGTGAATGAACGCTCATCACCTGCTCACACTGGTGCCCACACCTGCCCAGGTTTGCTGGGTTCTGAGATTCTTGCCTGTCTTCCTCCAGGGCCCTGGCCCAGAGCGCAGAGGACGAGGCAGAGGGGGTGGAGCTGCTGGGAGTGAGACCCCCCAAACGGTCCCCCAGCCCAGAACCCGAAAACTTCCTGCTGCCTCCCCTCAGCCTGGTATGTGTGGGGATTCGTGGGATTCTCTGGCCCTCAGAACCCAGCAGGCTTAAACCTAGTTTTTATAGATGGAAAAACAAGAGAGGCAGGGAGGGCCTGGCTGAAGGTCAAATGGACGGTCAGCCATCCAGCTAGGGCTAGGACCTTGATCTGCTGGTTCAGGCAACAGGTATGGAAGGGCTTTGCAAATAGACGTAAGTTGGTGGTAGGTGCTAAGAAGAAAAAATAAGCAGGGTAAGGGGAGAAATGACAAGGGTGAATATCTCTAGGAATCTTCTCTGCTCCCACGGAACACTCCCTCCCAAACCTAGCACAGGTCTTGGCCTTTGATTATTAGTGTAGCTTTAAGAGTACAGACACTAGAGTCAGACTGACTTGGGCTCGAGTCCCAGGTCCGTCACTCAGTAACTGTGAGAGCCTGGGTGGGTGACGTCACCTCTCAGCCTCAGTCTCATCTGGGAAGTAGCAGATAGTTAAATTTCACAGGACTGGCATGAGACGGCCCTTAGCTGCTCTTAGTGGGCTATTGATAAGTGGGCGTATAAACACCAACCGAACAAGAGCAGCACCTCGGGCTCCTCACTCTGAACAGGGCTGGGTTTTCGTTTGTTTGTTTTGTTTTTGCGGTACACGGGCCTCTCACTGATGCGGCCTCTCCCGTTGCGGAGCATAGGCTCCGGACACGCAGGCTCAGCGGCCACGGCTCACGGGCCCAGCCGCTCCGCGGCCTGTGGGATCTTCCCGGACCGGGGCACGAACCTGCGTCCCCTGCATCGGCAGGCGGACTCTCAACCACTGCACCACCAGGGAAGCCCTGAACAGCGCTGTTGGAACATGAGAGTGTGGTTGATAATATCAACAGCTCTGATTTATTGAGTGCCTACCATGTGCCAGACGCTGACTGCACCAAGTGCCTTGCATGATTATTCAGTCCCTACAGCCACTCTTGAAATACTATTATTATTCACATTTACACACAAGAGGTTAAGCAACTGTATCAGTCAGAGACTGGACAGGAAACACAGAACATGTTCAAATGGGGTGTTGAGGAGAATTTAGTAACAGGACTGTCGGCAAAGGTGTAGGCATCACCCTGGGGCTAGCAACACCATCCCTAGCCTGAAGGCACAGGGCAGAGGGGTGGCCACTGGATCCTGGAGAGAGTAGGGTCCGCCTCGCAAGAGCTGAAACCTTCCATGGAGGGACACAGCCAACCCAAGATGACCCAGCAGGGAAGCAGCTAGAAGATCAAATACCCCTTGTCTTCCTCCTCCCACCTGCTGGTATCTCCCATCATGTGAACCTCAAAGGAACACACAGAGCAAGGTTGCACGTTGGTGGAGTCCACACGCACAGGTCAGCCTGCTGGGGCACTGAAGGGGAGAACAAGGCTCTGGAGGGACCCACAGAGGACATCTGGGACAGTGACTCACCCTAATTCACACAGCCAATAAGCAGCCACTGAACACCACAGTGCCCGTAACCACTGCCCCATCCTGCCTCCTTGGATATGATGATGATGATGATGATGGTGATGATGATGGCGATGATGATGGTGGCTTTGTCTGTGTCCCCTAGAGTTTCCTTCTGACAGGAGGACCAGCCCCAGGGAGCCAGCAGGATCCCAGCACCCACCTCCTAGAACTGAATGAGCCCCTGGGTGAGTAGCAACCTGGGTAGACAGAGAGGCTCTGGGTCCCCATCTCCTGTGGGAGGTGCCTTAGATGGCTGAGAGAGGGTGGGATGATTCTGAGGCTGGTGGGGGGGTCTGTCTGTGCCTGGACATGACCCTACTGGAAACAGGCAGCCCCTCCCTCTTCTCAGGGACACTGTGGGAGGAAAGAGAGGCCCTGAGGGAGGCAGGGGCTGGCCAAAGCTGTCCCTTGAGGTGGAAGCTGAGCCCGGGCCTGAGTCTAGGTCTCCCGAAGCCTGTGTCTGATTGTCCCTTGGTCATTCCCAGCTGTGTGGCTTTGGGAGATAGTTTCTGCTTCTGGAGTCTCGGTTTCCCCCTTCTTGTCAGTGGGGGCCTATTTTCCGTAAGGAAAAACCCCAACGAACTTTTTGGCCCACCCAATATAAGAGTTCATACTTTAAGGAGATGTTTTGAGGACTTGTGGATATGCTGCCCAGGAAGAGCTTAGCACGAGACCTGTTTCACAATAAATGCTCAAGAAATGTCGCCCTTAAGGTGATGCTGGTCCCAGACCACCCCACCCCCGCAACGCTGCAGAGTATGAGACAAGCTGCTTTGTCTGTGTTGCTCTCATCATCTTCCAGCACAACTATGAATAGCCATAGCTCCACCTGAAACCTGCAGGCACTGGCCATGAGGGAGCTTTCCAAAGCACGAATCTGACCCTGGCCTTCCTCTGCTCAAAGCTCTTCTATGCCTCCCTAGCGCCCTTCAGAGAAAGATCAAGCCCCTCACCTTGGACTCCAGTCTCTGCGGGGTCTGACTGTTGCCTCGTCTCAGACTGCACTCTGCTTCACATCCTCCGTTTCAGCCACAGTCACTATCCTTTAATTCATTCTTTCCTTCATGTGTGTAACAAATATTCACTAAACGCACAGTAAGTGCCAGGCACTGTCCTAAGAGCTGAAGACAAAACTGGGAACAAAACACACGGACACCCCTGCCCTCATAGAGCTGACATGCTAGTGAGGGAGACAGTCCAGAACAAAGAAACAAATGCAATAAAGAGTACACGTGATGAAAAATAGTGCTACTTGGGAAAATAATGTGTGCAGAGGAAAAACGAGTTCTGTGGTGGGGGGATTTCCATTTTAAACAGTATGATTAGGGGTGGTCTCACTGAGAAGGTGCCATTTGAACAAAGCCCTTAAGGAGGGGAGGGAGTGAGTTGTGACAATTTCTGGGGGAAGAGCATCTCAGGCAGAGGGAACAGCGAATGCAAAGGTCCTGAGGTGGGAGTGTATCTGTCTTCTATGGGGAAAAATCAGGCCAGTGTGGCTAAAACACAGAGAAGAGAGGAGAGAAGCAGATTCCACAGGGCCACTGTGGGGCATTGTGAGGACTCTGAAGTCATCTTGCTTGAGGAGGCTGCCTCAGGGCCTTTGCATATGCTGATCCCTCTGCCTGGAATGCTTTTCCCTCCATTCTTTGTCTAATTACCACATCGTTTAGATCTCAGATCAAATACGACTCCTTCCACAGAGCCTTCCCTCATTTCCCAAGCTATGGTTTGAAACACTCATCACAGTCCACGTTCACATAGGAATTTGTAACATTATTTGATTACTGTCTGTCTGCTCCTCACAGGGCAGGGGCCTGGCCTGTCTTGGTCATTGTGCTTCACTGTGTGTGCAAGGCTGGGCACAGAGCAAGGCCTCAGTACATATTTGTAATTGAAGAGCTAACGTTTATCTAGAGCTCATTCTGTGCCAAGCTTTGTGCTCAGTCTGTTACGTACGTACATGATCCAATTGACGTCCCTCACTGGAATGTCAGCCCCACGAGGGCGGGAAGTTTCATTTATCCTGTTCACTACTGTGTCCCCAGTGCCTGGCACACAGTAGGTGCTCAACAAATATTTTTTGAATGAGTGAATTCTCATGAGTGAAGTAGGTCTAAGTATCCCTGTTTCCCAGATGACCACAGCTCACTGGGCACTGTTCAAAGCGCTTTACGTGGATTCACTCATTTACTCCTCACTGACAGCCCTGTGGGAGGCAGGGGAGGTATTGTTGTTAGCCCATTTTACAGATGAGGTAACTGAGGCACAGAGAGGTAAAGTCACCTGTCCCAGTTCATACAGCAAGTAAATAGCAGAGCCTGGATTCAAACTCAGGTGGCATCTGGCTCCAGGCTTCTTAACATCAGGACACCTGAGATTCAGAGAACAGCACTTGCCCAAGATTTCAGTCCTATTTGAATCCGGGCATGCCTGCCTCACCAGCCATGCTCTTAACTGTCTGAAGACGGGTTGGGGTGATAACTCCCCACTGGTTTACCTTCCATCTTCCCCCACAGGCCTGGGCCCCTCCCTGCTCTCTCTCTACCCGGACGAGGACACCGCCCAGCCCAGGAGCCACTTTCAGCCAGCGGCAGGCTTGGCCCAGGCCAACTGAGCCAGGTCCTCTTCCCACCTCCCTTCTCCCCCCACAAGAAAGGACGTCAATCATACTCCAAGCCGGCAGCCAATGCACAGGACGGAGGTGCCGGGAGAGGGGCTCCCTCTCTCCTCTCGGTGACCCCCGCCCGCCTCAGGCCTACCTCAGTCCCCACCCCTCTGCCCCACCCCCACTGTCTGGGGGTGCTCCGGGGTGGTCTCAGCTCAGTGACCTCTGGGAGGGGGTCCCTGGCCCCCTCCTGCTTCTCTCAGGACTTCCCTTGGGGTTCTCAGTACCGGTTACCTCATCCTTTTCTCCAATTCTCTTGGCTTTATTTTCGGTAATTAGGGGTGGGGGAGTTTGGGGCTCAGGTCTGCGTTTCTGGGCTTGGGGGAGTATTGATAACCAGAAGCACCTTGCTTTCCATCCATCTTTCTTTCATTCTTATTTTTATTTTTGTTGCTTTCATGATATGTTTTTCATCGCTACGAACTGCCTGGGGTCCACAAGAATGTGGGACCCTGATCTTCCCACCAACTCAGGTGTCAATGGGGACGGCAGGCCTCTGGGCCAGACCTCACCCCCGGCGACTCCTGATTGAGCCCTTAGCCTCCCAAGCGGCCACCCAGCTCTGCGCACCCCTCCGCTCTGGACTTCTGCTGGCTCCTGCCTGACCTGGACCCCGACTCCATAGGTGGTCTTCCTATCCCAGGTGTAGCTTCCGACCTCTGCTTCCAGACCATACCACCTCCAACCCTTTCTGGTTCTAGACCTTGCATCCTCCAAACCGCTGTGATTCCGGATCTCACCGTCTTCTCCTTCTGGACCCCACAATCTCCAACTCTGTCTATCTTTCTACTTCACGCTTTCTAAAGTTGTCTGGTTCTAGGCCTCACAACCTCCAACTCCCTCAGGCCTAGGACCACCAGAACCCTCTGGTTCTAGAGCTCACTCTCCGCCTTGCTCTGGTTCTAGAGCTCACGCTCCGCCTTCCTCTGGTTCTAGAGCTCACGCTCCGCCTTCCTCTGGTTCTAGAGCTCACGCTCCGCCTTCCTCTGGTTCTAGAGCTCACGCTCCGCCTTCCTCTGGTTCTAGAGCTCACACTCCGCCTTCCTCTGGTTCTAGAGCTCACGCTCCGCCTTCCTCTGGTTCTAGAGCTCACGCTCCGCCTTCCTCTGGTTCTAGAGCTCTCCCCACAGGTCTCCCTTCTTCTCAATGGCACATGCTCCTACTCCTGCTGATTCTAGCTCTTACAACCAGATTTCTTCTGATTTTGGAACCCCACATCCCCAAGCTTGGAATTGGTTCTAGTCTTCCTGATCTGTAACGCATTTCGTTCCAAATCTAGACTTCGTGATGTCTCAATCATTTTGATTCATGATGCCCAGCTCATCCCTTTTCAACTCTACACTCGAGACTTGCTTCTCCCATCAAAAAGAAGTAAAATGGGTTTCATGTCTTGACCTTATGGGTTTCGTGTCTGGACCTTTCAGAACTAGACACAATGTTCCAGTTCTCTTTTGCTCTTGACCTCATCATCGCTACCACTGACTGGTCCTGGACTATACAACCTTTACACTTTGCAGTTTCCAGGGCCCTCTGATTCCAGATCTGATGATCTTCCTTTCTTCTGGTTCTAGTAATGGGCTTCAAATGTCTTCTGATTCCAGACCTCGTCCTATAAATTTCCTTGATTCTAGACCTCACAATCTCCAATTGCCCCTCATTCCACATCTTATGACTCCAAACTACCACGTATCTAGAACTCAGCCTTCAAACATCTTCTGATTACAGACCTTGCCTTATAAATTTTTCTGGTTCTAGACCTGACAGCTTTAAATTCCTGATTCTAGACCTTACAACTCCCAAATCCCTCTGGTCCTAGAACTTGGTCTTCAGACTTTTTCAAATTCTAGTCCTTACTCTGTATCTCTGGTTCTAGACCTCACAGCGTCCAAGTGCCTCTATTTCAGATCCACATTCTTTTGGCTCTAGAACTCAGCCTCCAAAGGCTTCTGATTTTAGAATCTGGACCTTGCCCTGTAGATTCCTCTAGTTCTGAATCTTAAGACCTCTGACTCCCTCACTCCAGACCCCACCCTCCTAACTCTATTCTGGGCTTCCCGCCCAACTCAACTTGCTCTAATTACTACTCTCTGCCTTAAGTCTTCCCATTCCAGATCCCTACCCTCCAGGTCCTTGAGCTAATGGACTTCATGCTCAAGCCTTTCCATTCTCAGTCTCATATCCCTAAAAGTTCTCTGTCCTAGAACCCCCTCCCTCCCCACCTCAGCCCTCAGATATGTACTTACTATTACTTAACCCCAGGTATCTGGGGAACCTGGGGCTCTCTCACAATCCAGGTGACTTCCCCAGCCGCACAGGCACACGCACAGCCCTATCTGCATATCATGGGGTGGGGAGAGAGGCCAGGACTCCTCAGTACTCCACCACCACCTATGTGTCCCCGTCCCCTTCCCCCAACTTTCTTTCGACGATGGTGCTATTCTCGGTCTCCCACAGGAAAAGGCCTCCCTCTCTCAACCCAATTCACCCCCTTTATGGAAGGCACTTCTCACTGTTTTGTCAAGGGATGGCCTGTCCAGATCGGTGCTATGAGGGGAAGGGTCTGACCCCTCCCTCTCTCAGCGGGTGACCTAGGCCCTCTATGGAGGGAACTGTGTGGGCTGGGGGAGGGGAAGGGACTGGACCAGCCATGCTGGCTGTGAAACCCACTGATCTCTAAACCCCCATAAAGATCTCACCTTGGTAGGCACCAGAGCTGTGTGTGTTGACTCATCTGTGGGGTCGCTTCAGGGGGTGGGGGTGCACCGGCTGACTGGGTGTCCATGTCACTTTGTGATATAGGTCTATGTAACGTTGTGTGTCTGGTGATGTTTTCATTCTGTGTGGGTCATTGTGACATAATTCTGTGAACCTGTGTGTGGGGAGGGTTGTAATTCCTCCTACATGGGTTACTGTCTGGGTGAAATGGTTCAGCCTTATGTGTGTTTCTCATTACTGTGGATTTCTGTGTTCCTGAGTGTAGGAGGCATTGCAATTTTTTCTTTTTGGTACCTGTGTGTTGTCTGTGTGGTGGTGTGATTCTAGATGCACGTATGGGACTGTGTGACAGTATAATTCTGTGTATTGTCTCTGTGACATGATTCTCTGTACTTGAGTGTGTGTGTGCGCGCGTGCGCACGTGCCAAAGAGAGATTTTGTGTCCACAGCTTCCTGTGTGGACGGGTGTGCCTGTTCTGTCATGTCACCCTCATAACCCCTCTCCTATGTTCCACAAAGTAATCTTTTCAAAGGAAGAAAACCACTTCTAGGAACTCCCTGGTGGTCCAGTGATTAGGACTTGGCACTTTCACTGCCATTGCCCGGGTTCAATCCCTGCTTGGGGTGAACTCAGATCCCGCAAGCCACACGGTGTGGCAATAAATAAATAAATAAATAAAAATTAAAAAAAAGAAAAGAAAGCCACTTTTAAGCCTTCGCACTTGCTGTTCCCTCTGCCTTAAATGCCCTTCTCTCTTCTCCCCTCTCTTCACCTGATTATCTCCTACTCATACATTAGATCTTGGTTCAGACATCCCCTCCTCCAAGAAGTCTTCCCTGCCTACCTCAGCTGGGTGAGGTCCTCCCACAACCTGAGAGCTGCCCGCCCCACCCCCCATCAGCTCTAGGTACTCTGTCCCACTTTGAGTACTTCGGGGTGGATATAAAAAGTACTTACACTGTGTCAGGCCCTCTGTCACTTTACTTACGTGATCTTATCAAACTCTCCTCTAATCCTATACAATAGGCAGTTCTTATCCCCATTTTGCAGTGAATGAAACTGAGGTTCAAAGAGGATGATCACTTGCCCGAGGTCACACAGCAGGGAAGGGCTGTGCTGGACTCCAATCCAGGATTCAAATCCATTATGGCATTCTTCCCACACACACCAAAAAAAAAAAAAAAAAAAATCTAACCTCCAGCGTAGGCTCTGGAGCACACAGGAACAGTAGAGTAGGAATTAAGAGCACAGGAATTAGGTGGGACAGGTCCAAGTTCTGGCTCTGCCACTTTCTTATTGTATGACCTTGGGCAAATACGTTGACCTCTGCAAATCTCAGTGTCCTTATCTGTAAAGTGGAGACGATACTAGTATTTACCTTCTCGGGTGATTGTCGGATGTGGTAGGGTCAGATTGCCAGGACAAGAAGTTTTGGGGGTGGGAGAGCTTGTGCTATCTCCAGGAGGGGAGCCAGAGCAGGGCCTTAAAGGATTTAGTGCTACAGTTCGGTATTGAGTAGCGGCTGTGGGTTTAGGAAGGATAGTCGGGAATGGTGTACCGTGAATGAAGATTGGGGTTGGGAGTGGCATCTGGAGATGTTGCCTGAGGCTAAACTACTCAGGGTCTCTTAGGTCATCAGAAAAAGTCTGGGTTTTCTCCTAAGGGCACTGAGGAGCCATAGAAGGCTTGGTGACTGGGGCGTGAGGAAGGAGAAAGGAGATGGTGCAACAAACTTCTAAGCCTAGCTCAGGGCTAGGGGATCCAGGGCACCTTTAATTAATAACTTAGAAACACTGGCCCTTTCTGGTGTTGGTTTGAGAAACCGCCCATTTTTCAGAGAGGGGTAAGTGAGGCCCTAGAGAGGAAGGGAAGATTTCTTTGTTTAAGGTCACGCAGGTAAACTGACAGAAGGGCTTGACCCCCGGCTCCGGTTCCGCGTTGGGCATGGTGGTGCCTCGCAGAAAAGCCACACCCACCAGCAGCATTCGCAACCCACCTACCAACCGGAGAAGACGGCAGGGAAATCCCACTTTAAGACCCCGAGAAACTTCTGCGGCTCGGAACATGGAACTTTGGGAGACGGGGCCACGCCGGGCCTTTTTTGCCCGCGCGCCCCTTTTCGCCTTCCCCATTGGCTCATGCTAGGAAGGGCGCCGTCAGGGGGCCCTCTGGTCGCCTTCTCCGCGCGCTCTATGGCTAAAGCGCCCTGCGCAGGCGCGCGAAGGGAGCCTCCAGGGCCCGCGCTTTACGACACTTGTGCAGCAGCGGCAGCGGCAACTCGGCACTCCTTCGCGACGATTCGGCCGGGTGCCGCTGGCCGCGGTTGCCAGGGTGGGGGGTCGCTTTGCGGCATGGCGATGGCGGAGGGCGAGCGGACTGAGTGTGCTGAGCCCCCCCGGGACGAGCCCCCGGCTGATGGCGCTTTGAAGCGGGCAGAGGAGCTCAAGACGCAGGCCAACGACTACTTCAAAGGTACGCCCGCCCTGGAGGGAGCGAAGGAGGGTGGAGAGCGGCCCAGGTCAAGGGGTGCCGGGCCCGCGCGGAACCATGGCAACGAGGAGCGCCAGCCTGGGCGCGGGGCAGGCACTACCAAGTGACTGGGCGTGGGGAGGCCGAGGATGGCGCTACCAAGGGGCGACAGAGGGGCCTTCTGAGAGAAGGGGTGACACCTAGAAGTGGCGTACGGAGCGGGTGCTAAGTGGGGAGACTGAGGAAGGCGCTTCCAAGTATGAAACGGGAGGGGGACGGGAATGAGGGCACTACCAAATGTGAGACCCCAGAGGTGCCAGCTTATGGTGAGACCTGAAGAGGGCGCTACCAAGTAGTGACATGGGGCGGAGCAGTGATGGCGCTACCAAGTGGAGAGACACCAAGTGGGGGGGAGGGGGGAACTGTCCCAATAGAGCAGGAAATCATGGGAGTGGAGAATAGATCATTAGATGGGAGGGAAAGGAAGTAGGAGATTTGGGGTTACACCAGGAGAAAGGAGGTTCTGGGAGTAGAGGTGAGGCAATCCCAAGAATAGTATGACTTAGGATCTTGGGAAAGAAAGGTGTGGGGGCACCCATTCATTCATTCATTCATTACGTTTATTGAGCATCTGCTATGTGCTAAGGACCATGCTCGACGTTAGGGATGTAGCAGTAGATGAGACAGATGTAGCCCTACCCTTATATAGCTTGTAATTTAGCAGAAGACTCAGACATTGAGTAAACACACAGATAAATATTAAAATACTTAGAAGCTGTGATGAGTCCTTTGGAAAAACCCCAACGTAGTGTGAAGTAGAGAATAAGGGTTAGAGGCTAGTACTTTAGGGAGGGCGGTCAAGGAAGATCGTACTGAGGAAAAGGAATTTAAGTTGAGAAAGAGAATTGGGAAGGAGTGTCCCAGGTGGGTGGAGCTGCCTGTGCAAAGGCCCTGAGGTCGGGAATGAAAAGAGACTGGCTGGCTTGGCTGGAGATTTAACGAGTTAGTAGGGAAACAGGTACAAGATAAGCTTAGGACAGGGGCCAGTTCATGTAGGGTGTCACAAGTCACTGCATAGACTAGTGAGAATTTGACTCTGCTATCCAAGAGGAGACATTGAGTAGGTAGACGGGCCAGTCTGGAAGTCTTTGGAGAGGGATTTGGGTATGATCAGCCTATGGGTGGACTGGAACACCCTGGGAATGGATGAGGTCACCTCAGAAGACAAGGGGCCTAGTACGGAACCTCAAGGGATTCTAATGTTTAGGACAGAAAAGTGGTCAGTGAGGTGGAAGGAAAATCAGGAAAGTTGAGAGAAGAGAGTGCATCTAGAAGGAGGGGCTCTACCTGAGGTCGGATGCTGCCAAAGCGAGCACCGATCATTGACCATGGGATTTGCCTCTATAACATGTTGGTGGTCGCCTTGACCAGAGCAGTTTCTAGGGGATGATAGCGATGGTAGCCAGAGGGAAGGGCGCTGAAGAGTGAATGGGAAATGAGGAAGTGGAGACAGCAATTGTTGACAAGGGTTTTGAGAATTTTGGTTCTGAGGGGGAGTGGAGAAATGGGGGGAGGGTGCTTTTTTTTAAGAGTAGAAGAGACTAAGAGTATGGTCCTACAGAGAGAGAGTTGATCTTGCAGGAGAGAGAGGAGACCTCCAGCAGCAGAGCCCTGGAGGAGGGGTGGGGCATGGGAGGAATCCAGAGCATTAGTGGAGAGCTGTCCTCTGGTGGGAGCACGAACAGATTTTAAGAGTGGGAAAGTCAGGCCAGAGCAGCGAGAAGGAGGTGGGGCTGGTGAGAGGTGAGGCTGGAAGGTAGAGCCCTGGAGGCAGGTCAGGGACATGATCCCAAGGGTGGTAGGAAGCCAAGGAAGGTTTGAAGAGAGGAGCAACACTGATTAGCGCGTTTGAAGGCGATCCCCCAGCGGCCTTGTAGAGACTGGACCCAAGGGCAATGCTGGAGACCAGGAAGGAGACTAGAATGGTGGACAGGTGAGTGGGGAGGGGGGTGGTGCCCACTAGGCTGGAGAGACGGAAATCGACTCAAGAAATGTTTCAGAGGGAGAATGACAGCGGCCGCCTGGAGAGAGGGAGGAGGGAACCCCAGGCAGGAAGAGCTGGATGACAAAGGCCCAGAGGTGAGCCTGGCACCAAGGAAGTGAGTGGGGCTGGAGTGTAAGAGGCCAGAGGAGTTTATGGTGAGGCTGCAGGCAGGAGCCCGAGCTTTCCACTTGAGGACCCCGAGGAGCCGTGGATGGTTCTGAGTGGGGAAGGACTGGATTGGGTTTGTGCTTCAGGAAGGCCCCTCGGGAGCGGCGGGGGGTGCGTACGCTGGGAGAGCTGGGAGGAGGCTGGGGCAGGAACCTGGGCAGGAGAGGGTGAAGGCCAGACCAGGGCAGAGAGGGGTTCTCGGGGTGGAAGTGAGAGAATAGATTTGAGAGATGTTCCGGAGGCTGACATGACAGAACAGGGTGACTGCCTGGCTTTGGGGCTGGAGGGATCAGGTGTCCAGGACAGGGTCCAGTCTCCAGCTGGGGGTGGTGTGGAAGGTGGGGCTGTTCCTGCAGTGGGGCTCGAGAGGAGCAGCAAGTATGGGGGTGATGCTGTGGCGAGGGAAGAATTCTGGGAAACAGTAGGCCGTCGGGAAGGGCTCCTTGCCCTCCAGGACCTGGGATCTGAGCTCTTAGGAGGCCTGAGACTGGGCAGGTAGCCAGCGGTCCTGGCACTGAGCTGGAACGGAGGGGAATGCCCCTTCTGGTCCAGGTCCCTCGCTGTTTGGCAGGCAGCTGCAGCCGCAGAGCCCCAGTCTCCAGGGCTGGGGGAATAGCAATGAAAAGAATAATTACAGCTCGCCTGAATTGAGCCCCCGTGGTGGCCAGGTACACCACTTTGTTTAATCCTCCCCCAGGTACTAGGTAGGAGTGGGCCTGTTTGTTTATAGAGGAAGCTGAGGCTCTGAGAAGTGAAACCGCTTGCCCAAGGTCAGGGTGTGTGAGCAGCACAGCCCGGATATCCCCCTTCCTCACCACGTGCTTGGCACCCACGTTCAGAGTCCTTAGCCACAGCCTCACCTGGAGCCGTCCTGGCCCCAGTGGGAGAAGAGGGGCCCCAGGGGCTCAACATGGTGGGAGAAGAGGGGCCCCAGGGGCTCAACGTGGTAGGAGAAGAGGGGCCCCAGGGGCTCAACATGGTGGGAGAAGAGGGGCCCAGGGGCTCAATATGGTGGGAGAAGAGGGGCCCCAGGCCCCCCGCCCCCATCAGCATGGCTAGATCACTTCTGTGAACTCAGGCCCGTTCCAGAGGCCCTGGTGGGGCAGAGCCTGATCCCCAATGTCGTTCAGCTCTCTTCCCCTCTTTCTGGGCCTCATTGCCCCCCACCCCCTTCTGTAAAAAGAGAGGGGTTCTGTTTGACCCCCCAGGAGGCCTCTGAGTCTAAGAGTTTGTAGACAGGCTTAAGAGCTCAGGCTGCCTGGGTTCAAATCTTGTTTCTTCCTCTTAACTGCTGTGTGGCCCCTGGGCAAACCTTAACTTCTCTGCGCCTCAGTCTCGTCCTCTAAAATGGGGCCTCTCTTGAGGATTAAATGCGTTCATATTTGTCGAGCACACACAGCAGGGCTGGGATCTGGTGCCGCTGGGTGGCTGTGCGAAGCACAGGCCCCTCCTGTTTGCTCTAGTCTCTTCTTCCTTTCATTTGGTCATTTATTCACTTCTTTTACAAGCCTCTGCTGACCTCTTTCTCTGCTGTAGCCACATTTCAGCCAGGAGTTCCTTTCACCCTCACAACCAGCCCATGAGGCAGGGCCGATTGTGGTTCCCGCAGTTCAGATGAGCAAGCTGAGGCTGAGAGCGGGGAGGCTGTCTGCCCACGGTCTCGTGGTCAGGATCCTCAGAGCCAGATGTCCGGCTCCGAGGCACCAGGCTCCCCACCGCATGCCGAACGGCCCGGCAAGAGCGCTGGCCAGTCTGTCTCTGGAGCCCAGCCGGGAGGCTGGAAGGAGCCCTCGAAGGTGTTGGTGTTCCAGGGAGGGTCAGTCAGACTTGGGCTGCCTGCTTCTGCCCTTGCGTGTTTCTGGGAAGTCCTGGGCTGCCCTCCAGCGCTCACCATCCTGGGGGACACACCCATCACCTAACGGTGCCTACCCAGAGCGGGCAGGGCTGGCATAGGGGAGCCCAGGGGCCGAGGCAGCCGGAGAGGTGCCTGATGCAGCCTGGGTGTCAAGGGAGGCTTCCCAAAGGAGGTGACACCCGAGCCATTTGAAAGATTGCCAGACGTCAGCCTGCAAGAGGAATCGCTGTTATATTGTTCCTGGCATCTCCCAGCACCTGGCTTCTTTCTCTAGTGTAGGTGTGTCCTGTCTTTCTCTTTCTTTCATTCCTTCCTGCCTTCATTCAGGAACCATTCATGAAGCCTGGAATCCTCTTCTTCCATTCTTTTCACCTGGCTCACTCTTTCTCCTCCTCCAGGTCTCAGTTCCGGCATCCCCTCTGGGTTGCCCCAGTTGTAAAACACTCTGGGCCATCACTGCCTGGGGGTGGATCTGTGTGTGCTGTGTCACTCCCACCCCGCAACTGGACTGTGAGCCCCAGGAGGGCAGGGCTGGGGGCTGCTGGGGGCTGCTGTGTCCTCCGACAGGGCAAGGGTTCAAAGAAGTAAGACAATCAGGGCCCCTGCCCTTTTGGGGCTTAGGTTCAAATTGGGATGATGGATTATAAGCAAACAAAGGAAAGCCGTGGTTTATCAGATGGCTCTGGAGAAAAGAGTAGTAGAAGTTAGGGCAGGAATTTTCATTTTAGGCTCAGTGTCTGGAGGACTCTGAAACCTTAGACCAGAGAGGGCACATAAGTTGCCCAAGGACACACAGCTAGTAAGGAGTGGAGCCAGCAATTGGGCCCAGGCTACCTGCCCCTGTGTCTGTGCCTGTCTCTATGCCAGGCTCCCACTGAGAGGCCACCTGGTACGGAGGATGAGAGTGGGAGCATTTGGGTCTTGGCCTGGCTCACAATTCCTGCCTGCCACTTTGTGTGTTGGGGTTTCCCTCCTAGAGCCACGCCTGGAAAATGGGGCTAATGCAGCTGTCCTCGGGGTTGCCGTGAGGGTTCGGTGAGGCGACTCATGCGCCAAGAGCCCCGTGTGGCACCTGGCACGTCATGGCCTCCGCAGTTCGGGCACACCTCCTAGCTGCGGCCTCCTGCCTGCTGAATGGCCATATGGGCAGGACCCAAGACAGCTCTGCAGATACACACTGAGTGTTTGACCTTGAACAAGACCTCTGTGGCTTGCTGTAAAGTGAGCACCAGACGGTGCTTATGCCGTGGGGATGTGAGGATTCCACAGGCTGAGATGTAACGTGCAAGGCATGGCCGTAGCTCATTTCAAATAAAATTGACCTTTCCCCTTGGCCAGATGTCACATCCTGTCACTCCACACTTAGAACATTGATGTCCACACCCAGCTCTGGCTGTGGTCTTTGGGATCTGTCCTGCCAGCCTCCCTGCCCTCATATCCTGCCCTCCCCCAGCTCACTCCACCCCAGCCACACCACCCTCTTGCTGGTCCTGGAACATAATGCTCTCTCACCCCTTCCCTCGCCCCCCCAGGACCTTTGCACCTGCTGTTCCTTCTGTTGGGAATGCTCTTCCTCTGGTCTGGTTTGTCACTTCCTTTGGGTCTCTGCTGACGTGTCCCCTTCTTGAGACCTAAGTAGGTTCCTTTTCCTTCCCCACTTCCTATTCTCCTACTAGAACCCCTCTTTGGGCTTGTTTACTTGCTTGGGGGGCTGGACAACCAAGGGGCTCAGGGAAGACTCACACTTGCTGGCTCACAGCCCAGGTCTGGCACTCAGTAACATATCCTCTCCGGGCCATGGGGAACATTTAGTAAGACCCTCCTGAAGTCCTGGAAGAAGTATTGTCCACCTGGGGCCTTGGGGGGTGATGGTTGGGTGGATGGGTGTGTGGAAGTGATTTGGGGTCTTAGGGATTTGGGCCTGAGGAGACAAGGCCTGTGCTAGGGTGGGACAGGACAGGGAAGGGGGGTGGGCTGAAGAGACGTTTCTGAGCTCAGCTGTGGACCTCAGTTTCCCCATTTGTAAATTGGGGGACTGGGCGAGTACCCAGCCCAGGGCCTCTTCTGGCTGGGCGGTGGCAGCCTTGCCTCATGCTTCTCCTCCTCCATCTTCACAGCCAAGGACTACGAGAACGCGATCAAGTTCTACAGCCAGGCCATCGAGCTGAACCCCAGCCATGCCATCTACTATGGCAACCGCAGCCTGGCCTACCTGCGCACTGAGTGCTATGGCTACGCGCTGGCCGACGCCACGCGGGCCATCGAGATGGACAAGAAGTACATCAAGGGCTACTACCGCCGGGCCGCCAGCAACATGGCATTGGGCAAGTTCCGGGCCGCCCTGCGCGACTATGAGACGGTGAGCCAGGCCTCGGGGGGTGAGCCAGCTCCCAGCTTCTGAGCCAGGCGGGTGCTGAGGGCCGGGTGGGGGCAGGCTGGGGGAGGACGGCCTCTGTGTGTGCAGCTGGACTAGACGGGGAAGGTATGAGGGGGCCATTCACATGTTTACTTGCCGCTTGCTCATCCAACAGATGCCAGCCGGGCTCGTAGCCCAGCTCTGCCATCGTCGCCTGGTGACCTGGGACAAGTTACCTGGCCTCTCTGTGCCTCCTTTCCCACATCTGTGAAATGGGAGGACAGTAAGACCTACCTCTCAGGGTTGCCGTGAAGAATAAATGAGCCTCTGCTTTCCAAGTGTTTAGAACTGCCCCTAGCATGTAGTCAGTGTTCTGTAATAATTAACTATTATGATAATTGTTGCTGTTATTGTTGGTGAACAAGAGGCACACAGCTCTCCTGGTGGAGCTTATAATTCGGAGGAGGGCAAAAAGCAAGCCCGTCATTGTGAGGGTACACAGAATCGTTGCAGGTGAGGATATGGGCCTGGGAGAAAATAGACGAGGCTGATATGCTGTAGAGGGAGCAAACGGGGGATGTGTTTTAACGAGGTGACAAGGGAGGGGACCTAGAGGATGGCAAGAATTCACCAGTTCACTTGCTTATCTGCCACCCCATCACTGTAACTGCTCTGATGATAACGACAGTGGTAAGGACTCCCAGAGCACATGCCTTCGGGCCAGGCATGTTCGATACCCTTCTCGTCAGCTGGCTGAGGGACTCGTGAGGCAGCCCTGTGAGGTGGGAACTGTGATTACTCCCATCGTACAGATGGGGTGACTGAGGCCCAGAAGGCTCAAGTCCCCTGCCCACCAGCACGCGCAGGCGAACGGCAGAGCTGGGATCTGAACGCAGGCAGCCCGGCCCTCCGGCCCACTCTTTCCCCGCTGGAGAGAGTCGCTCCTCGAGAGCAGGGGTTTTGTTTATTCTGGTCATTGGGACGGTGCTTGGCATCCAACAGGGGCTTAGTGTTCGTTGAATGAATGATCACTCTGCCCCCGTCCCCGCAACGCACCCGGCACTCCCTCCTTTCATTTCATTCGTCACGCACTCTGAGCAGCTTCTGTTGTGTCGGGAGAGGCGGCAGGGGAGGCTGAGAGCCACAGGCTGCAGTTGGAGGGAGCCAGGGCAGACGGTTGGGGCTGGCTGCTGGCCCGGAGAGGAGGGCGGCTGTCAGGCCAAGTGCAGCCTCCAGCCAGGCGCTGGGCCGGGGGCACCTGTGTCAGGGTCGGGCAGAGGCCTGAAGGAAGAGATAATTCAGAGACTGAGGGGCGGAATGGAGGAGGGGTGACCCCCCGCGAGGAGGACGGAGGAAGGAGCAGCAGAACAGAGCCCTTGCAAGCCTGGGCTCCCAGGCCGTTCCCCAGCCAAACCTCTCCCTTGTCCCTTGGCGTCCTCATTTGGAGAATGGTAACAAGAGGAGTGGCCACCTCCTGGGCGGCTGTTGGGCTCTGGTGAAGTGGTGTGCGTAAAGATCATAGGGCTGGAGGGCTCCGTAATGAGTAACTCGGAAGACAGGTGGGGTTGGATGGGGATTTCCTGCAGGTCCCCAAATGGGGGGAGGGGCCTTTCCTGCAGGTCCCCAAATGGGGGGAGGGGCCTGGAGGAGATGGGAGGGGGCAGGAGATGAGAGGAACCCCAAGCACAGGTCTGCGGCACAGCTCTGGCCCAGACTGGGCCCTCGCCCCGCATATTCCATGAGGCTGAGAGGTCACTTGCAGCCGTCTTGTGGGCATACTGCATCTGAGTCTTCTCCCGGGCCTTGCGGATGCCCTGGGGGCCGGGTCACGGCCCATTTCCCTGTGAGGGCTTTGCCAGCAGCCCTGGGGAGCCCCTGCACGAGCCTGAGATCCTTGCCCACCTGGGCCAGCCGCCCGCCTGCAGGTCGTCCTTTCTGACATGTTTCATCCGACTCTGGGTGCAGGGCAGAGGGCTGGGCCCTGGGGTGGCTCCCCATCCAGTCTCTGCCTCCAGGGCTACCTTGGGACGTGCTGGAGTTTCACGGAGGATGTGCCCAGGCCCCCTCTCAGGTCATGGCATCCTCGGAGGCGGAACCAAGATGTGACCGTGGTTAAACGAAGAGCCTGAGGCTGTGTCTCACAGCAGCCTGGGCCCTCAGGTGAAGGACCCTTCTTTTCTCAGCCTCAGTTTCCTCACCTGCATACTTACTGTGGGCCTAGCTCTGCTGTGAGCTCTTGACGTGCTTTTTACAAGAAGGAAAATGCGTTCAATCCGTTCTGCAAGAAGGAAAAAGAGGTCTAGAGAGAGGAAGTCCCTCCTCCAAGGTCACCCAGCAGCGAAGTGGCAGGGCTGAGACTTGAACCCATAGTCCATGCTTGTAATGGTTAGTGGGCCGTGAAGTCAGTGTAACAGTTTGAGACCAGCACTTCTGCCTTCATCAAATAGAATAGAGAAGAAGACAGCAGTTCATTGTTTGGAGGAAGTACGTATATATTTGTGAAAGAGTATTTTTCATTTATGTGAATACGGATGCGTATTAGGTGTGATAAAATATATATTTCTTACTGTGAGTCATAGTCTCAAATTCTGAAGGTCACTCATGCAGGGGCTGGAGGCGCCGGCTCCGCGGTCAGGACGCCCGGCTATGAGCTGTGTATCTCTGAGAGCTTTGGATCTTCGGCCTCAGTGTCCTCATCTGTAAACGGAAGAGAACAGCAGAGCCTGCCTCAGTGGCCTTGTGAGGATTCGGCAAGAGTAGTACGTTCAGAGTAGGGCCTGCCCGTGCTCAGTACTGGGTGCGCTTTCTCCTGGGGGTGTCTGGGGAAGAGGCTGCGGCCCCCAGGAAGGGCCGT
This sequence comes from Pseudorca crassidens, assembly GCF_039906515.1. NCBI lineage: Eukaryota > Metazoa > Chordata > Mammalia > Artiodactyla > Delphinidae > Pseudorca > Pseudorca crassidens. The sequence continues at coordinate 10,648,918 of NC_090315.1, read as the reverse complement.
GTGCAGGCACAGGGCCTTGTTAGGGGGTGGGGACGTGGGGGCACCTCTCTTCTGCTCTCCCTCCAGGGCAGGAGCTGATCTCCCCTTTCCATGGGTCCATGTTGAATCCCCCCACCAATGCCCCTCATCTCCAAGCTCATCCTTCCCGGGGGACTCTGGCTCCAGGATTCCCCGCCCCCTTACTGGGTCCTCTTCTCAGAAGATTCCACCTGTGTTCTTTCCCGTCTGTGACTGGAACTCAGGTGGTGACTCACACGGGCCCGGGCCGGATCTGGGGACTCCTTCAGCACTCCTCACCCTCTCCTGGGATTTTTGGGGTTTGGTTTGTAATATGGTTTGCATTTGGGTTTCTTCTTACAGCATAGCCCAGCACAGTCAGTTAGCAGTGCGTTTTGCCTCGCTAGCCCGTTCCCCTAAGGTGTGGACGTATGATAGTAACAGGAACGGTCACAGCTGACACCTGACACGGCGCTCTCAGGGGCCGGGTGCGCTGGTGACCTTTGTGCTGTGAAAACTCATGTGATCTTCATGACAACCCTACGCAGTGGGGACTCTTACTATCCCTGATTTACAGGTGAGAAGACCAAGGCCCAGAGAGTAGTCACTGCCCCAAGGTCCCGCAGCCAGGAAGGGACAGCCTGGTCCCAGACTTGGTGGCATAATCATCGCCCTTAGCTCAGGCAGCGTGCTCCGATGGTCTCACTCTGATTTATTATGGAAGGAGTGTTGGTGTGACCTCCTAGATGAATTCACTGGAGGGTCTCGACCCATGGGGTGAAAACCCTAGTGTCCTGCTTCCCACTGCCTCCCCCAGACCCCTGGCTTCCTTGGTTGCCCATGTGCCACTGGCAGGCGTGGCCTCTCTCTGGGCTGCATCCCCTCACCTCTACATTGGAAATAGTCATAATGGCCCACAACCCATTGTCACGTGGGTCCCCTGAAGTGAACTCTTGCTCCTTCACCTCAGTTGTAAACCCGAGCCGTTGTGAAAAATAGTCTGGTAAGTTTGGGCAGCTCATTTGGTGGCAAAATCCGATCTGAACTGATAGGCCGTTGATGGTCTTGTTTGCCCCCATGTAGTGCGACCAGAAGTTTCACTGCAGAAACGGGAGTGTGTGTGGTTACCAGGTGCCACCCGGACTTGCTGGAGGTGTCCTGTAACATACAGCACGCGGGTGCACTGTGTCACCTTTCTAAAATCCGAAGAGTTCCCAATTCCCAAACACGCGCAGCCCCCGTGGCTTCACGTGGGGATCACAAGCCTATGTTATCATTTCATTGATTGGAGTCGTTGTAGTTACTGCCTGTGAATACTCCCAGCTGAAAATACCACTTTTTAAAAGCAGCTTTTTATTTTGAGAACGTTGTAGCTTCACACGCAGCCGTAAGAGGTAATACAGAGATCCCACTCTCCCAGTTTTCCCCAGTGACGTATCTGGCATCACTATCAGAATCTGGATACTGACATGGATACAACCCAGATCCCACTTTTTTTTTTTTCTTTTTTGCGGTACGTGGGCCTCTCACTGTTGTGGCCTCTCCCGTTGCGGAGCACAGGCTCCGGACGCACAGGCTCAGTGGCCATGGCTTACGGGCCCAGCCACTCCGCGGCATGTGGGATCTTCCCGGACCGGGGCACGGACCTGTGTCCCCTGCATCGGCAGGCGGACTCTCAACCACTGTGCCACCAGGGAAGCCCCCAGATCCCACTTTTTAAAGAAAAGTCCAGCATTCGCTTCTGACCCAACAGGCCTTGGGACCCACTAGGCCCCTCCAGCCTGGAGCAAACGACCTTCCCCAGGAGCGGGAGCCTGGCAGGGTCACTTCCCTTTCCCAGCCAGGCAGCCAGTTATAGTAGCAGTCGCAGCAGCCCCAGGCCCTGGCACAGGCGCTCGCTCGCTGCTGGGCCCTGTGATGGGCCTGATGTTAAATTCTCACAGCCACCCTCCACCTCTCCAGCCTCCCTTGCTTTCTAGAAGCTGAGGGAGGCTGGAGAGGTAGGGCTGCCTGCCCTGGAAGGCCTGGATGCAGGCCCTGGAGGCCTGGCCCCAGAGCCTGCACTCATGACCACGACGGTGTCTCCCTGGAGGCCACGCAGGGCACCGTGGGGACGGTGGCAGCGGTAGGGAGGGGAGCACATCCCAGCGTGCTGGGGGAGCAGGATCTCAAGCAGCGAGAGAGCTGAATCCTGGCTTCTTGGGTCAGTGACCTCACCTTTCTGGGCCTCAGTTTCCTAATCTGTCAAGTGGAGATGTGATAACATCACATAGAGCTGCTCTAGGATTCAGTGAGCAAGGTAATTGCTCACAACATCAGCCACGTGGTGAGCGTTCGAACACTTAGCTGTGTCCCGGTGCCGCTGCTGCTGTCGCTGCTCCCGCCCCTCTGTTCCCGGGGTCGTTGGCGTTTGCCTGCATCCCGCACCCCAGCCTCTGAGCTGTCTGCGAACAGGGTAGTGGCTCAGAGGGAATGCTTAGTGGGGCATCCATCCACTCCGGGCATTCGTTCCCAGCTGGGACTCGGCCTCAGCCCTGCCCTCGTGGCCATGGCCGCCTTGCAGTGGGGAGGCAGACCCATCTCCAGCAGTGCTCTGGGCTGGGGCGGGCGGGGGGAGCCCAGGGCCCTGTGTGAGCCCAGAGGGGGTGCCTGACCCAGCCTGGGGGAGAGGGGAAAGGGGAGCTGAGACCTGGAGGAGGAGGAGGGGCTAGAAAGTCGCTGGAGGTAGAAATGAGGTGCTCTGGGCCAGGGGCTGCCTGTACGAGGCCTGGAGTTGAGAAGGAGCTGGTGCTTGGGGACTTGGGAGTTTGGTCTGGCTGGTAGTGCTGGGCAAACAGAGAACGTGGAGGGGTGGGCGGGCCTCTGTGGGCCAGGCCCAGTGGTGGTTTGGACTTCGTTCTGCGGTGTGGACTCGTAAGGTCTCCTTGGTGGGGAGGACTCCAGGGAAGGTCTGGTGCTGCCTTTCTCCCAAGCCTCGCACTGCACCCCTACCCTGGGTGGAGCTGCCTGGCAGGGTGCCCTAGCCTGAGCCTGCCCCGAACCAGCTTCCTGCCCCCGCTCCTGGCCTGCACACCCATTCTCAGGGGCGTGAGCCACACTGACCCTCAGGGGTTATTAGCAGATGCCTTTTCCCAGGCTTCTGACTCACTCTGCCAGGCTTTCCAACCGGGGGGCATCCCTGCCCTTGAGGGCCAGCCCTGGCACACCCCTTTCGGCCCCCCCGGCACAGGAGCTGTGGGAGTCCGCTCCTGGGGAGGCCAACAGGGTGCGCAGGTCAGGCAGGGTCCACTAATAGTTACAGGAACAGTTACAGATAACTAAACTGAGGCTCAGAGGGGTGAATTCACTTGCCCAGGGTCACCCAGCAAGTAAGGAGCAGAGCTGGGATCTGAATGCAGCCCTGCCTGCCTCTCAGCTTGGAGGATCAGAGCTTTTAGGAAGCGGGGTAGAAGGTAAGGAGAGCGGAGAGGACAGGCTCCTTCTCCTGAGAGCTGAGTGTGTCCCAAAGCCGTATGCCTGCCGCTTCCTCCATACGATCTCATTTAATGAATGCAGCAGCCCACGAGAGGGGGCATTGAAGAGCAGCCTACGCTAATGTGGACTTGACTCACGCCTGGCACCGCTGCACACACTTCACAAGTGTTCACTTGTTTAGTCCTCCCAGCCCCCAGGGTAGAAACACTGTCACCTCTACCTTACACAGGAGGAAACTGAGGGAACTCACTTGTCCTGGGTCTCCCCAGAGCCCAAGATTGAACAAGGGCCACGTCACCACGAGGTGCCCGCTGCTGCCCACAGAGCCCAGGCTGCATGCCAGGCCCTGTGTATCACCCCCAACAGCCCTGGCAGGTGGAGCCTGTCATCTCCCCCATCTTGCAGATGAGAAAACTTAGGCTCAGCGAGTCCGGGTTATCCAGCAAGTCATTGCCTCTTCAGATGAGTCTGGGCTGTAAATTATGACTTTGGATCCGGCCCACCCTTTCCTGTCAATCCCACCCTCCTTGGTATTGACTGTAACGGTATCAGTAAAGTGCATCTCAGCCCGCTCTGATTCCAATGAGGAGGCTGAAGTGGGGCCAGTTTTATTCTGATGATGGTCAGAGCGAAGATTTATTAAGAGCATCTGCGTGGGTTGGCACGTTTACCCACCCGGCAGCCCTGTGTGGGCAGCTCTGTCAGGCCCAGTTTGGGGATGCAGAAGCTGAGGGCCAGAGGTGAAGCGAGCCCAGGCTTGCACCCCTAGTGCACCCGGCACGGGTGCTCTGCTCAGCAGTCGTGAAGCCCCGGGCCAGGCAGGCCGAGGGCAGCCGCGGCGTCCCCATCTCCCTATGGCCCCGACCCCGGCCTGGGTGTTGATGCCTCTTTCCTTCCCTCCCCTCTCACCCACCCACGCACCCAGGTGGTGAAGGTGAAGCCCCACGACAAGGATGCCAAGATGAAATACCAGGAATGCAACAAGATCGTGAAGCAGAAGGCCTTCGAGCGGGCCATCGCAGGTGACGAGCACAAGCGCTCCGTCGTGGACTCACTCGACATCGAGAGCATGAGTGAGTCAGGCCTGGGTGCCCCGCTGTGCCCATCCCAGAGCATTCCTCGTCTTTGCCTGAGCCCTCCATTCCCAGTGCATGCTGGGGCGCAGGGGGGATGGGGCTCAGTGGTGCCTCTGGTGCCCGTCCCCACACGCTGTCTGTTGCTCCTTCGCCTGCGCTTCTGGGGACTCCACAGTCCAGAGCTGGGTCTGGAGGTTCCGGATTCGGGCGAGCTTCCCTGCTGTACCACCCACCCTGCCCTCCACAGTTGCATTCACCCGTCACGGGCCTCCTGTGTCTGGTTTGTCCGTAGGTCCTCTGGGCGCTCAGCTGAGTCTGTCATTCATTCCACAGATGGTTATTGGGCACCTAATAGGTGCCACTGTTCTAGGCACTGGGGACACAGCTGAGAACAAAACAGCCCCTGCCCTCCTGGAGCTGGTGTCCTAGTGGGGAGAGAGGATTGACTAGTCAGTTAACAGTGTCAAGTGCTATCAAGTCCAGTCGAGGAGAGGGCCTTTGAGCTGACCTGAACGGAAGGAGCGGGCCATGAGAGGACCCGGCCGGGGAGTGGCATCTTCTCTCACTCCATCCCCCTCTCAACCTGTGTGTCCAGCACCATCTGCCCCGTGCCTGGGAGCCAGGCCCAACTTCCCACCCTCACAGTGGCCATGGCCACTGACTCTCATCCCCCCATTCACACACCAGCCATCGAGGATGAGTACAGCGGACCCAAGCTTGAGGACGGCAAAGTGACAATCACTTTCATGAAAGAGCTCATGCAGTGGTACAAGGACCAGAAGAAACTGCACCGGAAATGCGCCTACCAGGTAACGCCCCTGTCGAGGGCTGAACGCGCCTGTGACCCCAGGATAGCATCACAGCCGGGCCTGAACCCCATCACAGGGCACGAGAGGAGAAGGGTGGTACCGGCAGCGAACACTTGCTGAGCCCGTGGTGTGCCTGGCACCCTGCAAATGAATTCTTTATTTCTAGCATTTCCATTGGGTTATTTTTTTCAATAGCTTTCATCTCTCTGCCCCATATGTTCATGCATGTCATTTACCTTTTCTGCTAGATCCTTTAACACCTTTTTTTCATAGTTATTTTAAAGTCTCTGTCTGGATGTTCCCCCATCTCTGGGTCTGCTTCCGTTGTGTGCTCTCTGCGTCTTATAATTTTTTATTGTATGCCAGACATCTTGTGTAAAAGAGTAGTAGCGACTGAGGCAAAACTTTCCTTCAGGAAACGGCAGGACCTGATTCTGTCGGGCTGCTATTGTGAGGGTCTGTGTCCATCTCATCTGCAGTTCAGGGGCAGGTCTTATTGGACTTAGTTCACCACCGGTTTCAGGTGTCTTCAGAGTGGAATCAGGACTCTCCCGTCTGCAGGGCTTGGGATCTCAGCCCTGGCAAAATCCCAGGGATGTCTTTATGCTGTAAAGTCTCCAGCTTTTGGAACTGGAGGAAAGCGCTCTGATTTTCAGCCCCGCTGCCAAGATGGGGTGGCTGGGGAGTTCTCTGCCTTCCAGTCTCACCGCCACTTTTGTGCCTCAGATGGCCTCTCTCCACCACGCCGCTTTGCGCCTTGCCTTCTGGGTGGCTGTGGGAGAGAATCCGAGGGCGAGGGTGGAGGCCTGCGGCGGGGCCCCTCAGGGCTCTGTAATGCCAGCCCACGCAGGCACGAGGGTTCTGCTGCCTTCCCCTCAGCCTTGAAGGGTCTTGCCCTCCTGGCGCGCTGCCAGGGGGGATGCAGTCATGGTCCCTTCCTCCCAGGGAAGGGTTTCTCACCGTTACTGCCTGCAGTTTGATTCATTTAGGTTTCTTTGTGTCCTTGCTCTCAGATGTTTCAGGGGGTTTTTTGTTTGTTCCTTTGTTTTTGTTTCTTTTTTGGCTTGTTCTCATCATTAGGGCAAGAATGACAGTCTTGCACAAACTCTTTACATTCTGACCTGAAGTGGACATCTCCTACTTTTTTTTTTTCCCCAGGCCCTGCTGTGCAGCTTGTGGGATTCTTAATTCCCCGACCAGGGATTGAACCCAGGCCCTGGCAGTGAAAGTGCCAAGTCCTAACCACTGGACCACCAAGGAATTCCCTCCTCTTCTCTTTAACACTCTGTTTTCCCAGCTTTGTATTTAGAAAACTGTCAAGCCTACAGAAGAGTCAAAAGAACAGTGTGGTTAACATCATACCCCTTTCACACCTAGGTTCACCGTTATCGTTTTGACACATTCACTTCATCTTTCTATGTATATGGGTGTGTAGATACACATACACTTCCTTCTTTTTCCTGAACCATTTGAGAATAAGTTGCATCATAATCTGTATCCCCTAAAAACAGGACATTCTCCTACGTGACTATGATTTAGTCATCCCACCTTATAATTTAGTACCAATACAATAATACTGACTAATGCAAACAGTCCACAGGCTGTCCATAAGATTTGCAAACACTGTCAGGTGTACATGACATTGTCAAGGTCATCTTCAATCTGAAAGAACTAATACTCTGTGTTTCTAGACAAATATTTTAATTTTCCCCAGTTTTTTCCCCCCAGACGTTCTTTTTAGCTGTTTTTTTTTTTAAAAAAAAAAAAAAAAAAAAAAAATCCAAAATCCGGGGAATTCCCTGGCAGTCCAGTGGTTAGGACTCTGTGCTTTCACTGCCGAGGACCTGTGTTCAGTCCCTGGTTGGGGAGCTAAGAATCCCACAAGCTGTGTGGTGTGGCCAAAAATAATAATAATAAAATATAAAATAAAATCCAGAATCCACTGAAGGATCAGTTACTGCATATGACCTGCCTTTTTAACCTTTTTTTCATCTAGAGCAGTCTCAAGCCTTTGTGGGAGATTTTCGTGACATTGACATTTAGACGTTTCCAAGCCAGTTGTTTTATAAAATGTTCCACATCTGGCTTCATCCTATGTGTTTCTTCATGATGCTGATTGTTTTTGTTTTTTTTTTTAACATTTTTATTGGAGTGTCATTGCTTTACAATGGTGTGTTAGTTTCTGCTTTATAACAAAGTGAATCAGCTATACATATACATATATCCCCATATCTCCTTCCTCTTGCGTCTCCCTCCCACCCTCCCTATCCCACCCCTCTAAGGTGGTCACAAAGCACGTAGCTGATCTCCCTGTGCTATGCGGCTGCTTCCCACTAGCTATCTATTTTACATTTGGTAGTGTATGTATGTCCATGCCACTCTCTCACTTCGTCCCAGCTTACCCTTCCCCCTCCCTGTGTCCTCAGGTCCCTTCTCTACGTCTGCATCTTTATTCCTGTCCTGCCCCCAGGTTCTTCAGAACCAATTTTTTTTTTTTAGATTCCATATATATGTGTTAGCATACGGTATTTATTTTTCTCTTTCTGACTTACTTCACTCTGTATGACAGTCTCTAGGTCCATCCATGCTGATTGTTTTAAGAGAAACCAAGAATCTAGGTTTTCCCATGAAATAATCCTGATGTTTAAATACCGCATGGGACACTCGGGTCACAGCTTGGGGGCCGCCTCTGTTCCCGGCCAGCACCCGCGCAGCCAGGCCTCCCTTGCCCCTTCCTCTCCTCTCCCCTCCCTGCCTCTCCCTCACCCTCAACCCAGCAGCGTCTCCTAGCCAGTACAGTCTCTCTGGGGCTGGGGTGGGCGGCAGGCCCTCCAGCTGGCCCCACTCACAGCCTGCCCTGCCTTCCAGATTCTGGTACAGGTCAAAGAGGTCCTCTCCAAGCTGAGCACACTCGTGGAGACCACGCTCAAAGAGGTGCGCGCTGGGGGCAGTGTGCGGGCAGGCGGGCCGGGGCGGGTGGCTCCCTGGCTGGGGAGGGGCCACGGAGCTCAGAAACTCACAGACCCACCGGGCTTGGTCTGCCTTCTCTCTCCCTGACGTCTGCCCTCCTCACCCACCCTGTCTCTCTCCTCCTGGCTGTCTCTCTCCTCCCCTCTTCATTTCTGTGCCTTACGCCTGTGTGTTCTGCACGGTTCTTCTCGGTCTGCTGTGACCTCTCACCCCTCCCCTCGCTCCTCCCCCCTCCCCACATCTCTCTCTGGGCCCCTCCCTCTCCGGTGGCCTCTTTTCTTCCAGACAGAGAAGATTACAGTGTGCGGGGACACCCACGGCCAGTTCTATGACCTCCTCAACATATTTGAGCTCAACGGTTTACCCTCGGACACCAACCCCTACGTATCCTTCTTCGGAAGGGCAGGCCCCTCCCCTGCCCCGCCTCCCGGGTATGGGGTGCACGAGGGAGAGGAACCCCTGCCTGGGAAACAGGCGTGAGCCTGAGGAGGGAGAGGCCTGAGTGCTTGCACTGGCACTGAGCGGGGGTGGAGCGGCTGGCGGCCTTGCGCTCCGGGCTCTGGGGCCAGACCGGTCAGGGCCAGTCCCCGCCTGCTGTGTGACCTGGGCAGGTGGCCAGTGTGTCCGAGCCCCAGCTTCCCCCCGGCTTGAAAGAGGGCTGGATGTGTGTGGTATAAGAGCATATACGTGGGGCGCCTGGCCCAGCCCACACCTGGCTTCCCTCTTGGTTGTGCCGTTTTCCAGCTATGGCTGTGGCAGGTCACTTCACCTCGCAGTTCCTCGGGTTCCTCGTTTGTAAAATGGGGAGAAGAGGTAGTGGTAAAGTGGGCTTCCCTCATCGGGCTACTGAGAGGAATAGTGTGTTAACACCTGTGACGTGCTCAGTGGCCCACGGTCCATGCTGAATAAGTATTTGCTCATGTTATAACTGCCTGATGAATGGCCACTGGGTGGGGCTACCAGGCCTGTGCAGTGTCGGGTGGGAGGGCCTGTGTCCCATTTGCCCTATGGCTTTGGGCCTATACTGGGGGGAGAGCTGAAGCCGGCTGACCACCTGGGGTCTCCCCCTCTGCCATCAGTTTCCCTGAGGAGCGGGCGAGGTTGGAGATCTTAGTACCATCCCGAGGCTCGGAGAGGCCAAGCTGCTGGGCCAGACCTACACAGTGAGGAGAGACGAAAGCCCAGATGCCCCAAGCCCTGCTGGCGTTCTCGACCCCAGGGCAGTGCCGCCAGGAGCCGGGGTGTGGAGGGGCTGAGGAGGGAGCAGTCCCCCCACCCTTGTTTTCCTTAGCAGAGCAGATATTTAATGGCGACTTCGTGGACCGCGGCTCCTTCTCCGTAGAGGTGATCCTCACCCTTTTCGGCTTTAAGCTCCTGTACCCTGATCACTTTCACCTACTTCGAGGTGAGCTGGGAGGCAGCAGGGTCTGGGGTCAGGGTGGGGACCTGGGCAGAGCCCTCGCTTTTTCCTCTGTGAGCCTCCCATTTCTTATCTAAGAAGTGGGGATACCGGTTGCAGGTGTGTTTGTTTTGTGTCTTCACTGAGATCATGCACGGGCCTGCCCTGTAAGGTTGGGCAGGTTGTGCACTGTGCAGCGGCATCACGTTAATGGAGCTCTGTGGGCCCTGGTGAGGACTTGGTCATGGGAGGGCTCTGAGCAGAGGAGGGTCAGGGGCTCTCTCTGGTGTTAAGAGGATAGCTTGGGCCTCCATGTGGGGAACAAACCAAGGGCTGAGAGTGGGAGCAGGGAGACTGGTGGTGGCTGGACCCGGGTGGGAACAGTGGTTGGATTGGGGCTCACTTTTCAAAGTAGAACCCAGAGTGTTTGCCAGTGGGCTGGATGAGGGTGTGAGAGAAAGAAGGGGTCAAAGGGGGTACTCCAAGGTTTTGACTGGAGCATCTGGAGGGCTGTGGCTGCCACTGACAGATGCGGGGACAGGAAGAGCAGGATGTAGGCTGGAAGATGGGGAGCTTGGCTCTGGATGTGGCTGTGAGACTGAGAGATGTCTGGGGGCACCCGGGGGGCTGTAAAGTGTGGGTTCCTCAGCGTACATGTGGTATTGGGCAGGATGAGCTCACCAGGGAGTGAGGGCCGCCGGCGGAGGACCTGCCCGCTGAGAGGTGGGGTGGTGAGCGGAAGGTGCAGCCAGGAGAGGGGGAGAACCAGGAGGAAGTGAGGGCAGCGGGCTGGGTTGGGGGCTCCTGGGGGCACGAGTGCTGACAGCGGGCAGGTTCACAGCCAGGTTCGGGGGGTTCTTGCAGCAGGACCTGGCATGTGGCAGATGCTCGATGAGCGCCTGCTGCAGCCGTGGGGGCCTGGCAGCTTCCTTGTCTCCCCCAAGCCCCGGGAGGGAGGAATGAGGTTGCGGGTGGGAAGATAAAAGCACGGCGTGGGGCTGGCCCACAGCAGGCACTCTGCAGGGGGCCTCTTCTCTGTCAATATCTCCCCCTCCTTGGTGCTTCCTGCCCAAAACGTACGGCAAGTCCTTCAAGAAGGAGCCCAAGGCTCACAGGGGCAAGGGACAGGCCTCTGGTCACTTGGGATCGGGGCCAGGGCTGAACCCAGGCCTCACCCACTCCGTGATGATCACTGCAGGCCTGGGCCTTGTGGCCATGTGCCTTCTCAGCCCGTTTGCCCCTCTAGAAAGGGGCCAGGTTTCTGGGAGGGACCAGTGAGCTGCTGTGTGGATGCCATTGGCTTGGGGCCACCAGGCTGTCCTCAGCCTTGGCCGGGGTCTGAGCCAGAGGGCACCCAGCGGTGCTGAGGTTTCTCTTTGTCCTGCTGTCGGCCAGGCAACCATGAGACGGACAACATGAACCAGATCTACGGCTTTGAGGGTGAGGTGAAGGCCAAGTACACAGCCCAGATGTACGAGCTCTTCAGCGAGGTGTTCGAGTGGCTCCCGCTGGCCCAGTGTATCAATGGCAAAGTGCTGGTGAGGCAGGCCCGCCCCCGCCGCCGCTATGAGGTGCAGCGAGTCAGAGGGTTGAGGTGTGGCTGGCCCCTGCCCTCACGCTGCTGTTCCCACCTGAACCCCAGATCATGCACGGGGGCTTGTTCAGTGAAGACGGCGTCACCCTGGACGACATCAGGAAGATCGAGCGGAGTCGGCAGCCCCCAGATTCAGGTGACTGGGGAAGGCTGGGGACAGCCCCTCCCTCCTGGGGCTCGGGGGCTCCAGCCCTGCCCCGATGGGCTTTGCGCCCTCGGCAAGAGACAGCAAGGCTGAGCCTCAGTTTCCTGACCTGTAACTTGGGTCAGTGCACCTCCCTCGTGAGGCAGTGCTGGCCGGGGAGCATGAGTGTCCGCAGCACACGGCGGTCATTTATTTATTTATTTGTGAGTTCACCTGCTGCCCCTGGAGTGATGTGATGGGGACAGACAGCAGAGTGTTAGCCACACACAGCTGTGGGGAGAGGGTGTGTGTGGAGTGGTGAGGTAGCAGGCCGTGGGAGGGCCTCCTGGGGACACCACGCGAACACCGACAGGGCAGGAGGAGGAGGTGCCTTCTCGCAGGAGTGCGGCCGGGCAAGCGCGGGGCGCGGAGGGGCTGGTGAGGCCAGAGCCTGTCTGGCCTCACAGGTCTGGGTGAAGAGCTTGGTCTTTGTTCCTAGGGCAGTGGGAGCCACAGAGGCCTGAGCAACAGAGGGACCTGGTCAGAACTGCAGTGTTAAAAGCTCCCTCCAGGGACTTCCGTGGCCCCAGGGCGGTCCAGTGGTTGGGACTCCGCGCTCCACTGTAGGGGGCTCGGGTTGCATCCCTGGTGGGGGAACTATGATCCTGCATGCTGTGTGGTGCGGCTAAAAAAAACAACAACAAAGAAACGCTCCCTCCAGCTTTGGGGCCCTAATGGATTGAATGGGGTCTGGTCCCGGGGGAAGGTCAGCGGGGAGGCGAGCAGCGGCTCAGAGTCCTGTCTCTCGTGCCCCACGCCTGCCCCGCGGCGGACGGCCCCTCCCCTGCCCTCCGTCAGGCCCCGACGCTCCCCTCTGCTCCCTTCCAGGTCCCATGTGTGACCTGCTCTGGTCGGACCCGCAGCCACAGGTCAGTCTGCCCGGGGCCGTGGCCAGCAGGTGCGGGCTGTGGGCAGAGCGGGCGGGTTGGAGCAGCAGGCACCCTGAGCTCCCTGTCTCCCCAGAACGGGCGCTCGGTCAGCAAGCGGGGTGTGAGTTGCCAGTTCGGGCCCGACGTCACCAAGGCCTTCCTGGAGGAGAACAACCTGGACTACATCATCCGTAGCCACGAGGTCAAGGCCGAGGGCTATGAGGTGGCACACGGCGGGCGCTGCGTCACCGTCTTCTCTGCCCCCAACTACTGGTACGTCCCCACCTGCCCCACCCATCTGGTGGTTTTCTTTTTTTAACTTTTTGTGATAGAAAATTCCAAGGATACATAAGAGTAGATAAAATAGTATGATGAACGCCCACGTACCTGTCACCCAGGTTCAACAGTTACCAGCTCTCACCAACCCTACCGTGGGCTATTGTAAAGCAAACCCCAGGCATTCTCGCTTCTACCCGTTGTTGCCCTAGTATATTTCTGAATGAAGGAAGTCTTCTTTTCTGTGTGTAATTGTGATGCCACTGTCACACCTTCTAAAGAGGTCACCTGAACCCAGCCAGAGTTCCATTTCCCCACGTCTCTCATCAACGTCTCATTTTAGTCGATTTCTTCCAAGCAGGACCCAAACAAGGGCCACGTTTTCAGTCTCCTGATCTTCGAGTTGCCTGTTCTTCTTGCCCTCCCCCTTGCTGGTTTTTGGTTGAAGAAACCGGAGTCTCTTGTGCTCTGGCCGTTCCATCCCCAGGTGGCCGGACACCACATTCCTCTGTCCCCTGTGTTTCCTGTTGACTAGAGCCGGGGCATCTAGCCTAGTCAGCCTGGAGACCAGGTTTTGGCAAGAGTCCTGCCTCTGTGGGGCTGCCCGTGCCCTCTGCCCATCCTGTCAGGAAGGCCCTCTGCCGGCCCTGCTCCCTGGGCCCTCTCCTCCCCGCCCCCGGCTCCCACGTGGCCCTCTCTCCCCCTCATCCCCACGCCTCCTGCCTCGGCCCCCTGGGCCCCTCTTCACCTGGATTCCTCTCTCTTGCCTGGTGAGCCTCTGTCCGTCCATGTCCTTGACTCTGTCCAGGGCTCTTCTCCCTCCTTCTCCCTGCCCCGCCTCCTCCTTGATGCCCCAGGCCCACCCAGCCTCTGATGGACCACACCGGCCCTTCTGCCCTTGTCCCCGCAGCGACCAGATGGGGAACAAAGCTGCCTACATCCACCTCCGGGGCTCTGACCTGCGGCCCCAGTTCCACCAGTTCACAGCAGTGGTGAGTCACCCCCTTGGGTCCCCTGGTCTCCCTGGCCTGGGCCCCGGGGGGAAGAGGCTCTCAGGGGTAGGGCTGGTTTCTGCATCTGGTGCTCAGAAGACCCTCCTCCACGCGCCAGCCCATTTCTGTCTGTGTCTAACCTGTGTGCCTCTGGTTTCTCAGCCTCATCCCGACGTCAAGCCCATGGCCTATGCCAGCACGCTGCTGCAGTTAGGGATGATGTGAGGCCCACGTGGCAGGGGCCCTGCTCCCCATCCGACCCCAGGCCCGGCCCAGGGCAACGTTGGAACCCCCTTTTACTTTGTAAAGTTTGTATTTATTCCCCTTTAGGTTTGCAGAGGGGGTGGGGGGCTGGCCAGATGGTCTGCTCCCTGGACAAAGAAGAAGGAGGTGGAGAGGCGGAGGGTGGGTCACCAAGCCGGCATTCTGGAGGGAGGCCAGCACTGCTGGGGGGGACGGGGCCCAGAGGCTTCCCCGCCCCCTTGCTTGCGTGGCCCCTCCCCTGCTAAAGCAATAGGTCCCCGCCATGGGAAGACCCCTGGAAGGAGGGTCATCAGGGAGGCCTCACCTGCACCTCACCCGCTCCTGGCAGCCCCAGGGCGGGGCTAGGCTGGGGCTCACCCCCTTCCCGGCTCTTTTATGTCTGTAATTAATTATGTTAAAATAAAGTCATTATTGTAAGTCAGCTTGTCTCCGATGGTGGAGCCTCGGGAGCTGCTGGGATGGGGGTGACCGCTTCATAAAGTCCTGTCCCCTCATCTCTCATCTCCCTGGGGCACCCTGGAGCTGGACAGGCCGGTCTTGGGGCCAGCCAGCCAAGCAGCCCCTTGGCCCATCATAGTGGGCTCCTGAGGGAGAGTTCTGCCGCCTGGGACAGAGAACCCCCATCAGCGGCTCACGTGCAGGTGGGGAGACCAGGGCAGAGCAGAAGCTCCTCCTTCCCTCTGCCGATCCCCGTCAGCAAGTGTTCACTGAGGCTGCTCACAGCCCAGCGGGGCAGAGCCCTCTTGGGCAGGCCAGCCTCGGTCCTTACATCACGCAACGAAGCAGACGTCTCCACCCGCCATGGAAGACTGGAGGTATTTTCTACCACTTCCCCTTTTATTCTCCATCAGAGGTTACCGTTGAACCCCATTCAGGCTGCTCTCCCTGGCTTGGGCCACTGGAGAGATGTCTGTTTTTAAGTCTGAGCTCTTTTGGATCCACCTTTTCCAGATGACAGCAGATGGAGGGGTGGAGTCCGGTGAGTACCTTGACTCCTCAGGTGTCCCCCCACCCCGACCCGGGGGACAGAAATGAGGTGATCTCAGTCCTAATTCTGTTTCTGCATTCAGAGAGGTCCTGCGGGTAGGTCCTCTTCTCCACGGCAAGTCAGTGTTGCAGTGGATGTGAATGAACCACCTTCCAGGGGGTATGCACTGGGCTGTCCTGAGGAAAATAGGCACGAGTCCCAATGTGCCAGTTGCATTTACTTCCCATGGGAAACAAGTGTTCTGAGGAGCCCTCCAGACCTCCAGGGCGAATTCCAGCGGGCGAGGCGCCCGGCATCCGGGTGTTGAGATTACTCCTGCTGGTAACCCAGGAGTTCAGGAGTCCCCAGGCCCACCCTCATGTTCAGTCATTTGCTGGAAGAACTCACAGAACCCAGAAAAGCTGTTATACGCACGGTTAGTTTGTCACAGCAAGGAAAAAAAAATCAGCAAAGAGAAGAGGCACACAGGGCGGAGCCCAGGAGAGATCAGCCGCGGGTGTCCGGTTGTCTCTGCCAGTGAAGTCACACGGATAGCGCTGCTTTCTCCCAGCAACCATGTGACAGCACGCACAGGGAAGGTCACCTGGGCCTTGGTTTTCAGGGTCTTTACTGGGCTTGGTCACGTTGGCCACCCATCCCACATGGCAGACCTTAGTCTCCAGAGAGACTAGCTGATGCCGTGTGGCCCAGGGTCCCCAGCATAAATCTCGGGTACGTATAGGCCACTTGGATAAAAAAAGACCCTTATCTGGGAGGATGTTCCCAGGGCTTAGAGCCCCGCCTTGGCCAGACCTTTCTTTGGGCGAGGTGATCGTTTACTGCATAGCAAACCCTAAAACTCACTTTAAACACACACACACACACACACACACACACACACACACACACACACACACCCCTCCCCCCACCCCCGTCTTTCTCTGTTTCATGGGTTGACAGGGCGGCCGTGCAGTTCTCACTTGAAGTCTCAGGCATTTGTGGTCGGTCAGGTGGTCTCTGGGCCTGGACTCACCTGAAGACTGGCCTGGCTGGATGTCCAGGATGGCTCACTCCCACGCCTGGCGGCTGGGGCAGGCTACTGGCTGGGAACTGTGGCTGGAGTGCCCACACTGGCCTTCCCTGTGGCCCGGGCTTCTCACAGCACGGCAGCCGGGGCACACTAGGGAGCATCCTGGATGCCCAGAGAGAAGCCGCAGGACCTCATGACCCGGTCTTGGAAGTCCCGATGCATCCCCTCCCCCACATCGTGTCCATCGACCACGTCATCTAGACCGACCCAGATTCAAGGGGCTGGGGAAATAGATGGGAGACACTGTGCCAGTCCCCTCCCCGGAACACTGCCTGCCACGCGAGGCCTCACCAAGACCCATGTTGACAGCACTTTCAGAGGAAGTTTTTTAATAATTTACTTAAATTTCTGATTAAAAGTCAATTTATTGGTTGGTCTCAAGTTGCTTAGAATTAACTTTAAGCCAGAGATGCAATTATTCCTATAGAAAGAGGCGCATAGCTAGTGTTTATTTTGTCAGCTGTTCGGTTTGGCTCTTTATTTTAAGGATGACTCGATTCCAGACTGCATGCTGCTGGCAGTCCTCTTAAAATACCGACGGTTCCTTTTTTTCTTTTTTAACTTTGTATTTGGAAACAACTTTAAAGGTAAAAAGTTGCAAAAAAGGTCCGAAGAACACCCCTGTGTACCGTTTACCTGGACTCACCTGTTACAGAACATTTTGTTCCATTTGCTTGCACTGGTGTGTGTGTGTCTGTATGTGTCACACACACACTTCTTTTCTGAGTCGAGAGTAAATTGCGTGGCATACCTCATGATCCTTTATCCTTATGCACTTCAGTGTGTTTTAACTAAGATTAAGGGTGCTTTCACATAATCACACTACAGTTATCCACTAGTAAATTTAACATGGCTGTGCTATTTGTATTTATCCTACTAACTGTATTCCAGTTGTATCTGTTGACCCGATCAATAATGCCCTGGGTTACATTTAGTCCTCCTGTCTCTTTGGTCTCTAATCGGAAACATTTCCTCAGCCTCTTTATCTTTTATGATATTGACATTTGTGAAGAAGACAATCCTCCCCATCCTCTTTGTTTAAAGAATGTTTATTTGGGGTCCGTCTGATGTTTCTGCCTGATCAGACTCTGGTTGTGGATCTCCAGGCAGAACAGTACATAGTGAGGTACTAAAAGGCCCTGTATTTGTCATGTGTGTTGCAAATAATTTTCTCCCTCCTGCCTTTTTTTTTAATACTAGTATTGTGGTAAAAAAAAAAAAAAATCACATCACGTAAAATTTACTCTGTCCCAACCTGTCTTTTATCTTTAGGCTTTGCTTGTGGTGGTTTTGCCATGTAAAAGTTTACTTATTTATTTTTTTATTTTTCACCGCGCAGCTTGTGGGATCTTAGTTCCCCAACCAGGGATTGAACCCGGGCCCCCGGCAGTAAAAGTGACGAGCCCTAACCACTGGACCACCAGGGAAGTCCCTATTTGTAAGAAATCAAATGTATTGGTTTTTCTTTGATTGCTTCTGGCTTGTGAGTCAGAGTTAGAACGCCTTTCCCTCCACCCAGATTTCAGGGAAATTCCCTCAGGTTTCCTTCTGGTGTTTGCACGAAGAGGGTGAGGAAACTGAGGCCACTTGCCTGGAGCACACAGAATAAGCAAGGAGTCAGGATTTGGACCCCCAGGTCTGCCTACATCCAGAGTTAATATGACCACAGGGCTAGAGGCCCAAAGAATGAGGGAGCCCGCTTGAGGCATTGGAGAATGAACATGGGCAGAAGCAATTAAAGCCTGAGAGTGTCGGGAAGGCTGGGGCGAGCGCCCATCTCGGGATGACTAAAGGGGCAGCCTCAGGGGGCCTCATGCTTTGCAGCCTGTACTTTAAAAACAAACAGTCACGGGGACATTGCAACCCTCCCATGTTCGTAGTGGGAATGGAGACCGCCACTGCCGCTGTGGCACACCGTTTAGTAGTTCCTCGAGAGGTTAAACAGAATTACCATTCCCAGGTACAGTCCTGACGCACAGCAATTCCACCCCTAGGTATATGCCTGAAGAAAGTGAAAACAGGTGTTCAAGCAAAAACTAGTACAC
Organism: Pseudorca crassidens; assembly: GCF_039906515.1. Taxonomy (NCBI): domain Eukaryota; kingdom Metazoa; phylum Chordata; class Mammalia; order Artiodactyla; family Delphinidae; genus Pseudorca; species Pseudorca crassidens. The sequence goes on along the minus strand of NC_090315.1, from coordinate 10,630,912 downwards.
GAATGTGCATAGCAGCATTATTCACTGTAGCCAAAAGGCAGAAATTACCCAAATGCCCACCAACAGATGAATGGATTAAGAAAGGTGGTCTATTCATACAACGGAATATCAACTCAGCCTTCAAAAGGAATGAAGTTCTGATCCATGTTGCAACAGAACCTTTGAAAACATGATGCTAACTGAAGAAGCCGGACACAAAAGGCCCCATACTGTACGATTCCATTGATCTGAAATGTCCGGAAGAGGCAAATCCGTAGAGGCGGAAAGATGAGTGGTTGCCAGGGCCTGGAGGGCGGGGAGAAAGGGGAGTGACTACTTAAGGGATACGAGGGTTTTTTAAGGGTGGAAATATTTTGGAACTAGATAGACATGAAAGTTGCACAACACAGTGAATGCACTTGAATTGTGTGTGCACTTTAAAATGGTTTAAATGGTAAATTGGATGTTATGTGTTTTTTCCACAATAAAAAATAAACGCATTCACTTTCAAAACAGGGATGCGGGATGCAAATGTGGTGGGAAAGAAGGCAGGGCAGGGGTGGGGGGCGGGGGGGGGATACCACTCACCTTGGCCTCGCAGAGACCCTGGGCAGGATAGCAATCAGGATAGCAACCTTCAAGGAAACGCTTGCATCTGTGCAAGCTTCAGTTTCCTCACCTATAAAATGGACACCTTTTCAGGCAACTCATAAAGTAATTGCTACATAGCCGGCTCTAAGAACTTTACATGCATGAACATTTAATTCTTATGCCAACACTATGAATAGACGCAGTTTTTAAAAAATGTTGAAGTATAGTTGATTTACAATGTGTTAATTTCTGCTGTACAGCAAAGTAATTCAGTTATACATATATATATATTCTTTTTCATATTCTTTTCCATTATGATTTATCGCAGGGTATTGAATATAGTTCCCTGTGCTATGCAGAAGGACCTTGTTTATCCATCCTATATATACTAGTTTGCATCTGCTAATCCCAATCCCAAATCCTTCCCTCCCCCCCCCCCCCCCGCCACCGCCTTGGCAACCACAAGTCTGTTCTCTGTCTGTGAGTGTTTCTGTTCCATAGATAAGTTCATTTGTGTGAATAGACATGCTTTTTGATGCCCATTTTACAGATAAACAAATTGAAGGACAGAGAGGTTAAGTTATGTGTCCCAGATCACACAGCCAGCAAGCAGCAGAGCTGGAACTTGAACACAGAGCTGGGCTCAGGTCTGTGCCTTTAACCAGTCTGCAGTAATATTGAGCACTCCCTGTGTCAAGCGTATTGCAGGCATGAACACATTGGCTCCTCATAACAAGAATCGCCATTTTACAGATGAGGAAACTGAGGCACAGAGTCAGGCAGCAGTTTACCTGAGGACACAGCTAGGAAGGGGCAGAGCTTCTTGAATGGGAGACAATAAGACCTTTGACGCTAATGCTAAAAGCAGAACATTTGGGGGAAAGCTTTTGACCCCTTTCAGCAAACAAAACAGACAAACTAAATTTTCACGATGATGAGACACAGAATACATAAAGATTTAAGTTAAATAAGAATTCATCCCACCTGGGTGATCTCTTTGTTCTCCTTTTAGGACAGATGGTTTGCAGTCTTACCGCGGATAATAAAGGCTCATAAATCCCTCAGAGCTTTGCAATTCTCAAAGCATTTTTGTTAACCATCTGTCCTTTCAAGATTTCTCGTTAGATACTTTTGTGACTGTCTATTCTACAGCTCTAGGGGGCGCTGTTAACGTCGTGGTGTTCTATATTCATTACTACACCGTTCCAGCAGATGGCAGTAAAGTACCGGGGTAAAGGGAGTACCTCTTCTCTATTCCGCATTTTTTTCCCTAATCATTTGTATGACAGACATATTTCTAATTTGCATCACTTGGTTTCAACTACCAATTTTAACTGAGCCTGAATCAAAGTATTTGGCATTTACCCTTTTCTATGTCCCCTCCTATCTGGGCCTGTTTTCCTGTCCCTAAGACAGGGATGTTTAAAGGAGTTTTCTTGGGACCTCTTTCCCAGAGCTGCCCCAACGCTCATTTGGAGCTGGTTTAAAGGCGTTGGCTGCTGGATCCCCAAGCGGCTTGGTGGGCACTCCCCTCCTGACTTTCCCTAGGGGCCCAGCGCCCCCTCTCTCAGCCCTTTCTAGCTCCCTCTTCTTTCCTGGGCTCCAAAGCCCTGTGTCTAACTTAAAGAGAGTTATCAGCGTGGGAAGGGGAGGCAGATGGCCTTGGACTACTGTCAGTGCATAAAGGCAAAACGGGATTTATACGAGAAAGATAAGAGAAAGCTTCAGATGGTTTGGGGATGAGTTTTGCTTCTGCACTTTGGTCGTGGGGGGCAAAATGATTATCTAGCAGCTAGAAAAGAGCAGGCTTTCTGGGGCCATTAAAGAAAGCCATTTCAGATATTTGGGATTCTCCAGAAAACCTTGAGAGTTTGGCTGCGGAGCATTTGTGGGAGGCTGTGTCTGTGACATCTGCGGTGGCCTCCCTCTGGCAGTGCCCCCATGGTTAGCCCAGCTTGGCTCCATTTCTGTATCAGGGTTTCCTCAAGATCTGTGTTATCTCTGTCTCTGTCTGTAGGTTTCCGTCTAAGTACATCTGCATCCATATCTACACTGACAGCTGTATCCTTATCTAGAGCTACAGTCGTATCTACAGCTGCGTCCTTATCTGTATGTGTATCTACAATGATATCCAAAGCCAATCTATGTCCAGATTTGTGTTAGTTTCCTAAGGCTGCCGTAACAAATCCCCACAAACTGGGTGGCTTAAAACAACAGAAATGTATTCTCTCACAATTCTGGAGGCTGGAAGTTCGAAATCAAGGTGTCAGCCGGGCTCTAGGGGAGACTTCTTCTTTGCCTCTTCCAGCTTCTCTCTCCTGGCATTTCTTGGCTCCAATCTCTGCCTCCATCTTTACATGGGGTTCTCCTCTTCTTTCTCTCATAATAACACTTGTCATTGGATTTAGGGCCCACTTGAATAATTCAGGGTAATCTCATCTTTTTTTTTGCGGTACGCGGGCCTCTCACTGCCTCGGCCTCTCCCGCTGCGGAGCACAGGCTCCGGACGCGCAGGCTCAGCAGCCATGGCTCACGGGCCCAGCCGCTGGGCGGCATGTGGGATCCTCCCGGACCGGGGCACGAACCCGTGTCCTCTGCATCGGCAGGCGGACTCTCAACCACTGCGCTACCAGGGAAGCCCGATTATTTCATTTTTAGACTTGAAAAAAACAAAAACAAAACACCCTCTGCACCGCATGCCCTGTCTATATGCATGCATTTGGGTATAAATATTAAATATGAGGGAGAGGGGATGCATGGAATTCATCAAATTAAAACTGAAACCAAAAAACAAAAAGAAAAACCTGAAACCAACCCGAACATTAAAAAATAGTGCATGGTAACTGGAGAAATGAATAAGGACAAGAAGATAAACCTGAGGTAGCAAGAGTGGCCCAACATCACTGATCTGAAATATCTGTAAAAACTCAAATAAGTGTTTGGAGATTCAAGCAACAAAATCATCTGCTCTGACTTGGTCAGATTTCCCAGAGTCCCTGCTGAGTTTCAGCCCAGGAGCCAGCACTCACACAGCAACTTGTGAATCCTCTTCCACACTCAAGCATGTCTTCTGGTGAACACCGGAAAGGCTGCCCTCTGGAGAGGCACTTGCAGTGCCTTTTTGTGTATGTGGAGCAAAAGATTCCACAGTCACTGCCATTTTTCTGTTGTGGAATACACTTCGTAACATCAGTCTGCCAACCCTGAAAAAATTCAGGTCTTTTTCCTCTGGCTTCAGACAGCAAGTACTTTCTTATATTCTGTACACAAAACTTAAAATGAATATCTTGGGAATCATCAAATGAAATAATTTGATTAGAGAGTGTCACAGGAATGACAGATCATGGACTTCTAGGTGAATGGAATCAACAGAGGACTCCTTTTAAACAAATCCACCTTTTACGGTCCATCTTTTTGCTCCATGCTATCCTTTGGTTACCAGCTGTCTATGAAAAAAAAAGTTGTTGAAGAAGTGACCATGGTTCCCAGAAGATTCTGTTCCAAATTTTCCTTACAGGGACTTCCATAGCGGTCCAGTGGTTAAGACTCCGCGCTTCCACTGCAGGGAGCGCGGGTTCCATCCCTGGTCTGGGAACTAAGATCCCGTATGCTGCACAGTGCGGCAAAAAAAAAAAAAAAAGAACTTACGGCTGTGACCTGTAGTCAGAACTCTTCTCTCAACAGATTCTTATTCAAGCCAACACCTTCCTACAATTTATTACCTGCCCCTGACAGATGCTCACACTGGGTTCAGGAAGGTGGAGTTAGCCGTGTCCACTCTGAGTGGAGCAGGGCAAACAGACTCCGGCCTCTTCTCTGCCAGCCGCCGCCAGAGGGCGCACTGCGGAGAATTGTCTCCAAAATGGCCAGTATCAATTCTTTCCCTCCCTGTCTATGCCTGGTATTTCTCCCATCAAGAGGTGGAGTCTGTTTCCCCTCCGCTTGAATCTGGGCTGGCCTTATGACTTGGCTTGATTAAGAAGTCAAGTCCAGTCAATCACTCCCTTCCCCAAACCCTCGAATGGCTTCCAATGTCAATTAAGGTCAAAGCCACAGACCTTACGGTGGTCTAGACCTGCTCTGTCCAATAGTGTAACCAATGGCCACAAGGGGCAATTTAAATGTAATTAAAATTAAATAAGATTGAACATCCATTTCCTCAGCCATACCAGCCACATTACACGTGCTCAAGAGCCACAACGTGGCCATGGCTACCATACCAGGCAAGTATAGCAAGTTCTCTTGGACAGCACTGGTCTACTCACTCTGTCCGTACGTCCCGTCTCTGCTTCATTGTCCACCACTCTCACGTGACTTCAGCCACCCAGTTATCCATGCTGTTCGGGGAACACGCCAGGCATATTCCTGCCTCAGAGCCTTTGCACTTGCTGTTCCTGCTGCCTGGAGTGCCCTTCCCCAGCATATTTGCAGGGCTGTGTCCTTCACTTCGTGTGGGTCTTTCTTCGAATGCCACATTCCTAGGAGGGCTTCCCTGACCACCCTGCTAAAAATGTAACCCTCCCCGCACATCCCCACTTTATTTCAGACCTCTGATTGTCACTTGGCACACTTATTCGTTTCTAAACAGTGCACTGACTCTGTTTGTCTGGGGGGTTAATAGAGGGCATTGAGGACACGGGTATTGAAGGCAAAGAGCAAAAAGGGGAAGGTCAGGTCGCCCAAAGATCAGAAATGCAGCCGCTGCTCCCGGAGCCCCTGTCCCACGTCACTGCTGCTGCCACCACAGCCTGAGTCCCCCTCCTCCCGCTTCCAACTGCCACCAGTGTCCATGGGCCAGCAGCGGCGGCGCAGCTGGCAGAGGACTCGGGACGGTGGCTGAGGCCGAGGGGCCTCTGCGAGGGGGGAAGGGCAGCAGAGCCGCTCAGGCTCCGCGCGGCGGCCAGGGCGGCTCTGAGGTCCGTCGGGTCCCCCCGGCCCTCGCCGCGTCTCCAGTGCCGTCACGGTGCCCGCCCACGTGGCCGCGCAGATTCTAGTTGTTGAGTGACTGACGGACGGTGTGAACCGCGCGGACTTGGCAACCCGAGCCCAGATGCGCCGGGCGAGGAAGGTGCTAGAACGCTACGCGGGGGTGGGAGCCAGCCGAGGGGGCGCGGGGAGGAGCGTCTCCCGCCGTCTCCGCGCGTCAAAGTCTTACGCTCCCGCCTGGACAGCGCGGCGCGCGGAGCCCGCAGAGGCCCTGCAGCAGCGGGTTGGTCCCCGAGAGGGAAGCCCCGGAGCTGCCGCGGGCCCCGAGGAGGACGGAGGAGACGCGGCGGCCTCTGGCGGGAAAAGAAGGCGGCGTCCCGGGAAAGGCCCGAGGGAGCCGCGGATCCAGGCCCCGCCGGGGCTGCGGCAGGAAGCGGGACGGACAAGCACAGACCCTCGCGGAGCGTCATCGGGGGACAAATCATAAGCTTCCTAGACAAGTACAAGCTTCTCCCCTGTGCTGTGGTGACTGCAGAGCAGAAAAATCAGGAGGGCAGGGGCCTGAGGAAGCTGGGGCGGGAGAGGGTTCGCGGTCATGACCTAGTTAAGGTTGTTCAGAGAAGCCCTCACTAAAAATGTAGGTGGCTTCTGAGCAAAGACCCGAAGGAGGGGAGGGGTGAGGCCGGAGGATGCAGGAGGGAACCGCACTCAGGAGGCAGGAACAGCTGGTGCAAAAGGCCCGAGCCGGGCCGTAGTGATCGGGATTTATTCACATGTAACCCCTGACCCCTCTGGTGCCAGGATTCCTTGCTTGCAGAGGTCCCTGGGGTAGGGGGCAGGTCGCGGCGTGCAGATAGGCCGGGAGCGTGCCCCAGGCTCGGACCTCGAAGAGGCACTGTCCCGACCCTTGACCGGATCAAACAGACGGGGGCGCCCTGAGACTCCTAGGGATGTGACTTGGTCCTAGAAGAGCCGGAGTGAGAAGCCAGGACTCCAAGAACAGAAAAGAACCCCCCTTTCCTGCCATCAGGTTCCCCAAAGCCTTACGCCCACAAGGCCCCGCCTTCCTCATTGCTGGCCCCGCCCCTCACACAGGACGCCCCGCCTCTCCTTCGTCTAGGCCTGCGGAGACGGTGTCAACTCAGGCAAGTTGCCGTAGCCCGATTGTCCACCAGGTGGCGCTCCAAGACCGATGGTTAAAGTCGCGCCCGCGGTGGCTCTCAGGGTGCGCCCCCGGTCCCCACCAGGAGGCGCTCTAGGACTGACGGTTAAAATCATGAGCTTGATGGCGTTTCCTGAGCGCTCAAGGTGTGCGGAGCACTAGCCTGCCGTCTTAAGCTCCAAAGCTCCGCCTGTGTTTTGTTTCGTTAATTAATTAATTAATTAATTAATTAATTAATTAATTTTTTGCCTGTGTTGGGTCTTCGTTGCTGTGCGCGGGCAGGGGCTACTCCTTGTTGCAGAGCACAGGCTCTAGGCACGGGGGATGCAGTAGTTGTGGCATGCAGCCCAGTAGTTGTAGCTCACGGGCTCTAGAGCGAAGGCTCAGTAGTTGTGGCACATGGGCTTAGTTGCTCTGGGGCATGTGGGATCTTCCCAGCTCAAACCCATGTCCCCTTCGTTGGCAGGCAGATTCTTAACCACTGCACCCCAAGGGAAGTCCCTCCGCCTGTGTTTTGAACGCCAGGCTGCAGAAAGTGGACTTTCCTCTAGGGCAGTGGTTCTCAAAGTAAGATCCTGAGGTCAGCTGCATCAACTTAGAAATGCATATTCTCGGGCCAGCCTCCAACCTACAGAATCAGAAACCCGGAGGGAGGTGCCCAACAATCTGTGTTTTAAAAGGCTCTCCAGGTGATTCTGATGCACGACCCGTTTGAGAACGCCTGCTGTGGGGTCGGAATCTCCCCTGGAACCCTAGGGTAGCGGTTCTCAGCCCCTGATACACTGACACAGTATCTTCTTCAATCCTTACATCTGAACTGAGAGGAAAACTCTATTATGATCCCCCTTTCAGATGAGTAAGTGGAGGCCCAGAGAGGTTAAGTAATCAGCCCAGGGTCACACAGCTTATAATTGGCAGTGCCAGGGGTGAGTCAGGCTCCAAATCTCTCTTCCAGAAATCCCTCTTCATCTTATCCCCCCCAACGATTTCCTCTTTTCCTGTCACACCACCCTGGGCCCTGGGGTGGGGGACTCAGGAGGTCTTCACCTGTCACAGGGTGGTATCTATCCCCTCCACGTCTGTGATTCACTGTTTTTCTCCGTGGTGATAGTTGAATGGCGGCTAGGTCAGTCCAGATAAGTGCTGGTTTGGAGTCAAAACTCCAGTTCTGGGGCTTCTTCCCTGAAAATCTTGGCACATTTGAAACCACAGCCTGGAAGGCACCAACAGACTGCATTTGGGGACTGGGCCCTGCTGGTGACATTTGAAGCCCCCTTGGATTAAAAGTAATAGTGAAAGCCCTGTCTCAGGTTACCCAAGGGACCTCCCACCTTGGGGGTCTCACTGGATCCTCATGCCGGGGACACAGGATGGCAGGGCAGAGAAGCCTGTGTCCACTCAAAGGAGGGACAGACACTCAGTAAGGGACAAATTTGTCCAGTCTCAGGGCTACTCAGAGGGGGTGTGAAGATGAGAACCTTGTGTGTGATTTGACAAGTGTGTCTCTGAGTGTGTGTTTGCACATGTTTGTGGTGGGTGAAACTGCGTGTGCATACGTCAGTGCCCCAGTGTGGATGCCAGCGTGTGTTTGTGTCTCAACCATTAGGTGTATGTGGGTGCATGTGTCCATGTGAATGTGTGTTTGTGAGTGTGTGTATGAGTGGGTGTGTATGTCTACCCAGAGAATTGTGTGGGTGTATGTATAGACCTGTGTTGATTGTAGGCTCGTGTGTGTGTGTGTGTGTGTGTGTGTGTGTGTGTGTGTATCTGGGCTGATGGGTGTTGGTGCATGGTATATTATTTCATTTCATTTCATTTTTTATTTATTTTATTTTATTCTATTCCATTTTATTTTTCTTCAACCAGATAAAGGGCATCTGATAAAACAAAATACTATATCATAAACTTCATCATACTTGATTGAAGTGTTTCCTCCCAGGATTGTGAACAAGGCAACATGCCCAATCTCCCCATATCTATTTAACATTGTATTGAAAGTCCTAGCAGGTGCCTGGTGTTTTAAAAGGTGGGTAATGGTTTGTGAATTCGTGAATGAGTCTTTATGCCTTGGTGTGTGTCTGCATGTCTGTGGCTGTGTGAATGCCTGTGTGTGTTTGTGATTGTGGGTGTGTAGGTGTGAGGGAGGGAGTAAACAGTCTCCTCAGGGAGAACAGTTTCAAGATTAACAAGGGTGGGTCTGTTCATGTGACCAAGGCACAAAAGGACACTCAGCTGGCTTTGAGCAGGGTTTACCAGAAACTGCTATAGCATGAGTTCCTCTCTGAGCTCCTTGGGGCAGCGGTCCCCGATCCCAGCTCCCTGAACTCCTCCCAGGGTCTCTCCCCATCTCTGCTTCTCCCACACCCTCCCACCTTGCAGATTCCCAAATAGGTGAGGCCTCCTGAGTCTGTGGCCAGCAGTTTCCCTCCCTCCAATCCTGGCACTCAAGCCTCCTCTCTGTAGGCTCCAGAGATGGTCCCTGTGCGGTAAGGGGTTAACTCAGTGGGCTTGGCCCGTGCACTTTCAAAAAAAAGAACTGGCCTCCTGGGAGGGAACTTCTAAGCCCTTGGAATGTACTGCCTGATAAGAATGTCTTTGTTTCCCCTGGGGCCTTGGGGCAGAGAGTCTATGCTAACAACGCGATTTATGCTGAATGCCTGTTTTTGTTCATGGGGGGGTTTGGGCCAGGCTGCTGAGTTTGATCCCTGGAGGGGCTGGAGACTGAGTAACCAGACTTACGTGACCAATCCCCAATAAAAACCATAGACAGGGTTTCCCTGGTGGCGCAGTGGTTGAGAATCTGCCTGCTAATGCAGGGGACACGGGTTCGAGCCCTGGTCTGGGAGGATCCCACATGCCGCGGAGCAACTAGGCCCGTGAGCCACAAGTACTGAGCCTGCACGTCTGGAGCTTGTGCTCCGCAACAAGAGAGGCCGCGACAGTGAGAGGCCTGCGCACCGCGATGAAGAGTGGCCCCACCCTCCGCAACTGGAGAAAGCCCTCGCACAGAAACGAAGACCCAACACAGCAAAAATAAATAAATTAATTAATAAACTCCTACCCACCAACATCTTCTTTAAAAAACAAAAACAAAAAACAAAAACATAGACACCAAGGCTCAGGCAAACTCTTCAGGATACCTCTAACCCCCTAGAAAAGTCAGAATCACATCGCAGTTTTTAAAAAGTCCCCTAGTTCATTAAAAAATGAAGATGTGCCCGGGAGTTCCCTGGTGGTCTGGTGGTTAGGACTCAGCACTTTCACTGCCATGGCCCGGGTTCCGTCCCTGGCGGGGGAACTGAGATCCCACAAACCGTGCGGCCAAAAAAAAAAAAAAAAAAGAAGAAGATGTGTCCAAACATTCTGAACACACCACTAAACAGTGGTCTAATTTGACCAGTTACATTTAAGGAAGGAAGACTGGAGTACACGCGACAAATAAAGACAATCACTGATGTGCACAAGACAATTAGTAGGCTCAGAAAAAAGTGAGGATTTCTAGTGCAGTGCAGGCTGGCCTGGGGCTTGGGTTTCAAGCCTCAGGGTGGCTTACCTGCGTGGGCAGAACATCAGAAACACCGGAAATGCCATTGCTGGGAGAGTGGCTGAAAATGATGGTGCAACACCACGCTGGTGTCTTATGCACCCGGAATGTATGGACTGGGGTCCTTTGGAGTAAGCACAGAGAGAGGCAAGAAAAGTTGTATGTCATAGGATTTCCTTTTTTTTTTTTTTTTTTTGTCAAAAATAAAATACTGCAAATAACCTCTGTATCTCTATGAGTCCATGAACAATGAGAAAATGTGAACGGCTGTGTCAGGCTATAAAGGTGAGGGTTACAGCGTAGCCAGATCTTGGCTCTGTGACTTGTGTGAACTCAGGTGACCTCTCTGGGCCTCAGTTTCCTCATCTGTAAAATGGAGATAATAGTATCTGCCTTGCGGGGTGACTGGGAGACATGTAAAGGGCTTCTAGTAGCTCCTGGCCCACAGTAAGTGCTCAATAAGTACACAAGTCACTAGTTAACCTGGTTATGCAGGGAAAAGGGGCATTTATAGGGGAATGGGGTGGGGTGGGGGGTGGATCTAAACCACAAAGGGCACAAAGGGTCACCACCTATGCGATCATGTTTATCCAGTCATGTAAAGTGATGTGTGTGCAGAAGGAAATTAAGCAGAACTACTTTTTAAAAGAAAAATTGTAGGATGATCCTCTTCTTGTCAAGCTGTCAGAGTCTCTCTGAGCCCACTTCTGAAACTTCCAACAAAGCCTTTTCTGCTTAAGGCGGTGTATTGGGTTGAAGAGTGTCTTTTAAAAATTCAGGTCCAGGGAGTTCCCTAGCGGCCCAGTGGTTAGGGTTCTGAGGTTTCACTGCCGAGAGTTCGATCCCTGGTTGGGAAACTAAGATCCTGCAAGCCACGCAGCGCGGCCAAGGAAAAAAAATTCAGGTCCACCCAGTGCCTTGGAGCACAACGTTGTTTGGAAATAGGGTGTTTGTGGATGTAATTCTTTTTGGTTTTTTTTCATTTATTTATTTATGGCTGCGTTGGGTCTTTGTTGCTGCACGCGGGCTTTCTCTAGTTGCAGTGAGCGGGGGCTACTCTTCGTAGTAGTGTGCGTGGGCTTCTCACTGCGGTGGCTTCTCTTGTTGTGGAGCATAGGCTCTAGGTGCGTGAGCTTCAGTAGTTGTGGCACATGGGCTCAGTAGTTGTGGCTCGCAGGCTCTAGAGCACAGGATCAGTAGTCGTGGTGCACCGGCCTAGTTGCTCCACGGCAAGTGAGATCTTCCTGGACCAGGGCTTGAACCTGTGTCCCCTGCATTGGCAGGCGGATTCTTAACCTCTGTGCCGCCAGGGAAGCCCTGCGGCTGTAATCCTTTAAGGATCTCTAGATGGGCTCCAAATCCAATATGACTGGTGTCTTTATAAAGGGAGGAGACGGGAATTTGGGCACGGTGAGACACAGAGGAGACAGCCACGTGAAGACAGAGGCAGAGATGGGGTGATGCTGCCACAAGCCCAGGACCACCTGGGGCCACCAGAAGCTGGTGTGCTGGTCACAGCCAATCACAGAAGCAATGGCTCTGGCCACCTGTCATAAATTGGGTGGCTTAAGACAACAGAAATGTATTCGCTTACAGTTCTGGAGGCTGGAAGTCTGAAATCAAGATGTTGTCAGGGGGCTTCCCTGGTGGTGCAGTGGTTGAGAGTCTGCCTGCCGATGCAGGGGACACAGGTTCGTGCCCCAGTCCGGGAAGATCCCACATGCCGCGGAGCGGCTGGGCCCGTGAGCCATGGCCGCTGAGCCTGCGCTCCGCAACGGGAGAGGCCACAGCAGTGAGAGGCCCGCGTACCACAAAAAAAAAAAAAAAAAAGAAAAAAGTTGGATTGGATACATGGATAGATGGTAGAACAAAAGTATTGTTTACTGAAAATGGCAAGTGTAGAGCAGTGCTTGCCATCTCCTTTTGCATCATCTGGGAGCTGGTTAAACAGCAGGCACCAGGCGCCAGCCTAGAACTACTGCCTCAGGGTCTGCATTTTAACCGAGGTGACCTGGATGCACGTTACCATTTGCGCATTACCATCTGAATTACCAAAAAAAGGGAAAATATGTGTATGGATGAACAAAGGATTTTGTTTTCATTGGGTTCCTGTAAAAAAAAGAGAACAGCACGTGGGACTTCCCTGGTGGCACAGTGGTTAAGAACCTGCCTTCCAATGCAGGGGACACAAGTTCGGGCCCTGGTCTGGGAAGATCCCACATGCCGCGGAGCAACTAAGCCCGTGAGCCACAACTGCCGAAGCCCACGCGCCTAGAGCCCATGCTCCGCAACAAGAGAAGCCACCGCACTGAGAAGCCCTCGCACCGCAACAAAGAGTAGCGCCCGCTCACCGCAACTAGAGAAAGCCCGGGCGCAGCAATGAAGACCCAACACAGCCAAAAATAAATCAATTATTTTTTTTTAAAAAAGAGAGAGAGAACAGCACGAATGGCCAAGAGTCTAATCTCTGGAGGCCTGATCTGGGTTCAAGTGCTAAGCTCCGAACTCCTAGGCTGTGTGAACTTAGACAAGTCATTCAGCTCCATGGGCCTCAGCTTCCACATCTGAAAATGGGGTGATGCTGGATGCAGCCCTTTCCCCGCTGGTCGCTGTGAAGTTTTAGTCCTCAGCACAGAGGACTCAGAGTACCCAGCCCAGAGCAAGGTCTGCCCGTTCCTTGTGCCACTTACATTTTGTAATCATGTATAGATGTACTCACAGTGTAACGCCTCTGTCATAAAGGGGCCAACTCCCCACCAACCACTTGGCCAGGCCACGCAATTGTGCGGGGTCTTAGTTCCCCAACCAGGGGTCCACCCGGGCCCTCCGCAGTAAAAGTGTGGAGTCCTAACCACTGGACCTCCAGGGAAGTCCCCCGACTTTCTTTTTGAGGTTTGACCATCCACAGCGTTTAGATCACCCGCCCCATGTCTGGGAAAGCTCATAGAAAAGCCCGCTCCCTCCTGTCCTTGACAATGGTGTGAAGGTCAAGGCTTACAACCCCCAGCCCCACCTACCGTAAAGACCCAACTCACTCCAACTCTGTTCAAGCCACCAGACTGCCTTGTGCCTGCCCTGGACTCTCCAGAAAGATCCATCCTGTGAGTAAGAAACCTTTTCCTACCCTCTTGGTGCTTGTGGTATCATAAGTCTCGACATCCCAACTGATTTGGGGTGTGTTTGATCCACCCAACCACAAAACCACCTTTTATGGGGCAACCACAAGAGGACTTCACTGTTAAAAACGTGTTGTCATGCAGGAATCATTTGTTTTTAATTGACATATATTTGATTTACAATGTCATGTTCATTTCTGCTGTACAGCAAAGTGACTCAGTTATACATGTATCTGTATTCTATTTCTTACTCTTTTCCATGATGTTTTATTGCAAGATACTGAATATAGTTCCCTGTGCTTTATAGTAGGACCTTGTTGTTTATCCATCCTATATAAAGTAGTTGGCATCTGCTAATTCCAGACTCCCAATCCTTCTCGGTTTTGTTTATAATGACCAGAGACTCATCAACTTGTAGGATGTCACAGCAGGGAGAGAGTTAACTAACATCTACGGCAGTGATTCTCAAGATGTGTTCCTTGGAGCAGCTGCAGTAGCCTGGGTTCTCTCCTCCCTGGAAACTACTGACTCAGAACCCCAGATAAAGGATGATTAAAAGATGATGATGGTGATTCTTTTCATGTATTTATTTATTGTTGGCTGCACCGTGTGGCTTGTGGGAATCTCAGTTCCCCAACCAGGGACTGAACTCGGGCCACAGCAGTGAAAGCCCGGAATCCTAACCACTAGGCCACCAGAGAACTCCCAGGATGGTGATCCTTAACCTTGGCTACTCATTGGAATTCCCTGGGGAGCATTTTAAAAATCGGAATGCCCTGGCCACATCCCCAGAGAGTTTGGACCTGTTGGTCTGGGATGGGGCGTAGGCATCGTAATTGGAAAAGCTCTCCAGGTGACCCTAACATGTGACCAGGGCTTCGAACCATTTCTACTGCAATCCTCCAATTTCAGAGGCAAAACGCTGAAGCCAGATAAGGGGAGGATCTTGCTAAGGTCACAGGGCAAGTTGGTGACAGAGAAGGAGAAGAACGCAGGAGTCCTGATTCCCCCTCAAAGCTTCCTTTCATTCTATATGGCGGCCCTGGGCCCTGTCGGTGGTGGTGCTGTTTTAAAAGTAATAATAATTATTTTTATGTGCCATGAGGAGACTGATATGGCTTACTTTGAAGTCTCCTACGTTCTTTTTTTTTTTAAGATTTTTTTTTTGATGTAGACCATTTTTTTTTTTTTTTTTGATGTGGACCATTTTTAAAGTCTTTATTGAATCTGTTACAATGTTGCTTCTGTTTTATGTTTTGGTTTTTTGGCCCCGAGGCATGTGGGATCTTAGCTCCCCTACCAGGGCTCAAACCCACACCCCCTGCCTTGGAAGGCAAAGTCTTAACCACTGGACTGCCGGGGAAGTCCCCAAAAGGCTTCTACGTTCTTTGAATTAAAACCAATAATCTAACTTTAGTAAGCAAAATGTTCCACAGCAAAATGTTTAAATGGTGTATACGTGGCAAAACGATGGCTCATTTTTCCATGTTTATCGAGGTTTTTCTATAGTAATCATATATTACTTACATCGTTAGATAAAGAATGTCTATAGAAATGACACTGAGGGTAAAAAAAACAAAAACAAGTAACTAGGGTGAGGCGGCCACGGAGCATTTTAATGGAAACGCCAGCTCTAGCCAGGAAAAAAAAAAAGAAAAATGTACAAATGATTCATTTTTTCCTTCAACCTCTAAGCTCAAAACCTTCCTGCTGTGTGAGTGGGTGGCCCTGGAGGGTGGCCTCATTCCTGCATAAACCTTATTTCAGTTGGAATAAAATCTCTCTAGTCGTGGGTCAGACGTATGTGCCTCATTACCACGACCCCGCTCCTAATGTCCTCCATAGCCCAATTCCTTGCATTTAGGGCTTAAATATATGTCATTTTTAAAAACCATTTTTAATGAAAGTATAGCTAATTTACAGTGCTGTGTTAGCTTCAGGTGTACAGCAAAGTGATTCATATATATATATATGAATATTCATATATATATTCATATATATGTATTCTTTTCCATTATAGGTTATTACAAAACATTGAATATAGTTCCCTTTGCTGTACAGTAGGTCTTTGTTGTTTATCTCTCTTTTTTTTTTTTTTTTGGCGGTATGCGGGCCTCTCACTGCTGTGGCCTCTCCCGCTGCGGAGCACAGGCTCCGGACGCGCAGGCTCAGCGGCCATGGCTCACGGGCCCAGCCGCTCCGCGGCATATGGGATCTTCCCGGAGGGGGCACGAACCCGTGTCCCCTGCATCGGCAGGCGGACTCTCAGCCACTGCGCCACCAGGGAAGCCCTGTTTATCTCTTTTATACATAGTAGTGTGTATGTGTTAATCCCAAACTCTTAATTTATCTCCCCCTCCCACCTCCCGCTATCCCCCCGGTAACCATAAGTTTGTTTTCTATGTCTGTGAGTCTATTTCTATTTTGTAAATAAGTTTATTTATATCATTTTTTTTTAGATTCCACATATAAATGATATCTTATGATATTTGTCTTTCTCTGTCTCACATGCTTCACTTGATATGATAATCTCCAGGTCCATCCATTTTGCTGCAAATAGCATTCTTTTTATGGCTGAGTGATATTCCATTATATATATATCTTCTTTATCCATTCATCTGTTGATGGACATTTAGGTGGCTTCCACATCTTGGCTATTGTAAATAGTGCTGCTATGAACATTGGGGTGCATGTATCTTTTGGAATTAGAATTTTCTCCAGATATATGCCCAAGAGTGGGATTGCTGGATCATATGGTAACTCTATTTTTTGTTTTTTAAGGAACCTCCATACTCTTATCTATAGTGGCTGCACCAATTTACATTCCCAGCAACAGTGTAAGAGGACACACCCAAAGATATGTGATTTTTCCCTCCATGTGGTAGCTTTCAGGCCCACAAGGGAGTATGATCTACCTCTCTTCATGTTGTTTATTAAATTTGGTTTACCAGTTGTCTTTCTGCTGTGTTGCCATCTTCAAGTAGATATTTATAATGTTTGGCAAACGTAAATATAATTTAGTATTCAAAGAATTTGAAAACAACAATACACATCTTCTTTCAGAAAAATAAATAAAATAGTTTATTCTCTTTTGTCCTTTAGTTAAAGTCTTCAGACAAAAACGCAGGATTAGTCACCAGCCAAGACGACTATTCTCACCATGTGACACTTTCCAGACACCAGGAAGAAATATGATCAGTGTCCACAACATAAACGAGAGAAGCTTCGCCTGACTGTTTTGTGCATTTGGTCTTTTTAAAATGCGCACTTGTACCGCTGGGTTCAGATTTTCATCCATGGAACATTCTAGAAAGTAGACATAACATTCATTCCATTGCTGTACCTGAATGAGTAGCTGCTTGTAAAAAACATTTTTTAAAGTCATGGAATATGTATCATGCATACAGACATGTGCCCCAAACACAGTTTAACAAAAAACATAGCAAACTCCATGGTCCTATGACCCATCAAGAAACGGTCAGTCCAGAAGCCCCACGTGTCCTGCTCATCACAAATTCCTCCCTCCCCCCAGGGTAAATCATACCCTGCTTTGTGATAAACACTTCCTTGCTTTTCTATAGATATGTATGTTTATTACCAAGCTATGCATCTCTCAACACTATAGATCTGACTAGTTTTGAATGTTATATTCATGCAATCCTACTGTATAGATTATTTTGCTGTGTGGCTGATTTTCAGGAAAAATAACTTAAGCAAAGGAAAAGAACATGGGGCCTCCCAGTTTCCTGGCTATGTTTCCTCCCTTGGAACCTTGTTCCTTCCCTTTAGAGAGTGGAGACAGCTGCTGGGTATTTTTTTGTCAGGAGAAAGTTCAGGGCCTGCAGCTGGTGGCTGTAACCTGAGCCCCAGCTCAGATGAGAACACATCTCTCCCCCCAACACATAATCCCAAGGTTTTGTCGATTATTTCCAGAGAGGAAGAGAGAGAGAACTCAGAATGGCCCTGGGAGGGGATAGAGTTGCCAGTTCCGTGGTATTGAAGCATGAGGCCGTATTTTATTTTATTTTTAAATTTTTTTATTTTGATGTGGACCATTTTTAAAGTCTTTATTGAATTTGTTACAATATTGCTTCTGTTTTTTGGGGGTTTTTTTGTTGCGGTATGTGGGCCTCTCACTGCTGTGGCCTCTCCCGTTGCGGAGCACAGGCTCCGGACGCGCAGGCTCAGCGGCCATGGCTCACGGACCCAGCCGCGCCGCGGCATGTAGGATCTTCCCAGACCGGGGCACGAACCTGTGTCGCCTGCACCGGCAGGAGGGCTCTCAACCACTGCGCCACCAGGGAAGCCCTGTGGGAGATTTTTATTGTCCTCTTTTCAGTATGTTCTTTCATAATAGCTATCTATTGCTCTTTTTTGGTGTTCTATAATCAGATTAAGACACTTATTCATACTTGCCCCCCTCACACAAATTAGGAAAAGATAAAATAAGTGCTTGTCCAGAAAACCATTCATTTCCCCATCTTGGATAATAATAGTGATGAAAGCTATGTGCTGAGTGAGTTCTAGGTGCCAGGCCCTGAGATTCATATGTAACATCCCCAGAATCCTCCCAACACCCCATTTTGCAAACAGAGAAGCTGAGGCTCAGAAAGATGGAGTGATGTGCTCAAGGTTTCCCAGCTCTGAGGTCATGAGCCTGACCCAAGATCACCATCACTTTAAACGTCCTCCCCTCTTGCATTAGTGTCTTTGGAGAATTTATGGCAAATCCATCCAATAAAAATATTCCCAAGCCCTTCCTCTGTGTTCGGCCTGTGCTGGGGACACAGAGGTGACCAATGACAGCCCCAGCTCTGACCCCCCCCAGGATTCACAATCCAGTGGGGGAGACAGACCCATATCCAGGCAGTGATGACCCAGAGTGTGCAGAGTTGGGACAAAGGAGCCTCAAGGGGGCGCTGGACCCATCTTGGGCAGTCAGGGAGGGCTTCTTGGAGGAAGCTGAGCCCTGAAGGACAAGGAGGTGTGATCCAGGTCAAGTGTGACCAAGGCTTTGCAGGGAGAAGCCCAGGGCACTGTGAGACTCCAGAAAAACTTACAGTGAGTGGAGGAATCCAAGCTGAACAAGAAAGGTAAATTCCAGATCCTCCCCAGAACTGCTCTTGGATAATCACATATCTTAGGACTGGCCATGAGGTTTGGTCTCTGGTGGGCAGGTGATGGAACAGAGGAGGAGGGTCTCTGATGAGAGCAGCTGGCAGTCTCTTCCAGGCCCAGCCCTACTCAGGGAGCTCTGTGGATCTCTACTCTGCTCAGTTCCAGAGCCAGGGTCACCAGGCTGCCCTTATCCTCTTTGTTTGGGGTCCAAGTCCCCGGTCAGGGACACAGCAAGCCAGACAGATGTAAGTTCAAATCCTGACTCCCGGGACTTCTCTGGTGGTCCAGCGGTTAAGACTCCGTGCTTCCACTGCAGGGGTCTCTGGTTCGATCTCTGGTCCGGGAACTAAGATCCCACATGCCACATGGTGTGGCCAAAATATTTTTTAAAAAATCTCACCAAATCCTGGCTCCCTACAAACTGGATGTGTGGTTTCTGAGCCTCAGTGTCCTCATCTATATAATGGGTTGATAATCTCTAGTCCGTGTGCCTGTTGTGAGGGTTAAATTCATATCAGATCACACCTCTGCTCAGAACCCCATGGTGTCTCCCATGTTCCTCTGAGAAAAAGCCAAGTCCTCCCAAGACCTCAGTCCCTCTCTGATCACAACTCCCACCTTCTCCCCCTCCCTCCCTCTGCACCAGTCACACTAGGCTCCTTGCTGCTCCTCAGACATCTCACGATCTCCAGCCCCTGGGCCTTTGCACTGGCTGTTTCCTTGTCTGGAAAGACTCTACTCCATCTATCTGCAAGGCTCATGGATTTTATCTGTTTTGTTCACTGCTGTATAAACAGTACTAGAACCATGCTTAATAATAATAATAGTAATTTTATATTATATTATATTAATATAACAATGATATTAGTGATGATCATAATTATTACAAGAGCCCCTAGGCATATTCAAGTGCTCAGCTCCATCCCTGAGGTTACCTTGTTACCAAGTCTAAGCTTGTACTGCTTACTGAATGACGGGTCAATAAGTCGAGAGATGAATTGTTGAGGCAAGAAATAGCAACTTTATTTGGAAAGCCAGCAGACTGAGAAGATGGTGGACTAGTGTCCCAAAGAACCACCTTGCCTGGGGTGGATGTTAGTTTCTTCTATAAAACAAAGAGGGGGAGGTAAGGAGGTAAAGTATAAAAGGTGATAAGTTATTGTATTTCCTGGTTCCAGCCAGATTCCAGAGGGGATGTGTTAATTTCTTCCTTCCTGCAGCCATTCACAGGTAAGTCTGGTCAGGATGTTTCCTGTGAGCTAAACAAAGGTACTTTAGCTTAACGCTCAGGCATGGGAGACAGAGTTCCTGGAGATGGGCTATTATGTATACTTTAAGCTTATAGGCAACATCCCTTTAGTGAATAACTTATAGCAAAAGCAATAAAATACAAAGGTTAAAATAAAAGAAACAGATCCAGTATGGAGTCAGATTTATTCTTCCTGATTACAACCCCCCTACCTCTGGCCCTCACTTTCTCTGGGTCTCAGCGTGCACTACAGTCAGGCCAGCAGGGGTTGTCCTAGAAGATGGCTCTCATTGGCTCTGACCATCTGATGGTTCTTTTAGCTGGACCAACAAGGAGAGGGAATTCAAGAAATCCACTGGGAAAGCTTGCCAGGATAAAAAGTAAATTTTTGTGGTAAGGCCTGTTAACAAGCAGTGGAGATTTTTGAAAATGTACATGTGAAGAGTAATGGAGGGTGGTGATGAGAAGGGGACTTGAGCTGTGAATACTCCAACCTTGATTTGACTAGGGGGACCTGAGCTTAGAGAGAAGAGGCAGAGAGAGTACAGGTTGAAAAGTTTCCCTGGAATGGCCACCCACAGGATTTATGGCCACCTGGATTGACTGGCCTCATTGACTGTCATCAAGAAAAAAAATCACCCTCCAAGGCAGCGGAGGGCGGGCGTCTCTCTTGTGGAGTTTACTATTTACCTGTCTACACTGATGAATAAGCACTCCTTTGTTCTGGCTCCCTTCCCAGCACTGCAGACAGAGGCAACCCTCTTTCTTTTGTCTTATTTATTTATTTTTAAAGAGAGTGTCTCACTCTCTGGCTTCAGAGTTCCAGTGGTTGTCCAAATGGCCGGCTCCATTTCCAACCCAGGACAGTCAATGGATGCAGTCATTTATTCATTCAGTAAAGAATGATTAAATGTCCCTCTATGGCGAACACTGTCTAGATTCTGGGAATCTGATGGTGAAAAAGACAGGGAAGGTGCCTACCCTTGGGGGCTTCTGTTGTCATGGGGAGTACAAATTTAGATAGTGTATGTACTATCTTTAAACCACTTTGGGAATTGTTTGTTACGCAGCGATGCTAACTGATACACTAATAAGCCAACGTGATGTGATAGTGATTTTTGTGAGTGTGTGTGAAGGAGAAACTCCTGCAGTTAGGTAGAATCTGGTAAGGCTTCTTAGAGGAGGTGACATTTGGGCCAAGGCTTGAAGGTCAAGGAGGGAACCACATAGGGAACAGCAAGTACAAACATCCTAAGGTGAGAATAGTGGAAGATCATGGCTGAAAAAGATGTAAATGAACATGGAAATGATTCAGTTCTTAAGCTGGGGGTGGGGTGGTGGGTAAACTGGCACGCAGGCACTCATTCTATTATTGTATATACCTTTTTTCATATATCTAAATATTTAATAATGACAGTTTTCTAAAATTATGAGAATAATTATTTAAATAGAGAACAGGGTATATATTTATTTGGTTAAATATTTCAACAAAACAAGGACAGATAGGATGACTCTTCCTAACCAGTTAACAATATGAATTTTACCTTTTAAAAGTTGTAGTACCAGATATTATGAGAAC
The DNA here is from genome assembly GCF_039906515.1 of Pseudorca crassidens. NCBI lineage: Eukaryota > Metazoa > Chordata > Mammalia > Artiodactyla > Delphinidae > Pseudorca > Pseudorca crassidens. Next base: position 10,609,648 of record NC_090315.1, on the reverse strand, counting down.
AGTTAGGATTAAAACAATAAAATCCTGTGGGGATGCATTTTACTCTTTCTGTTAGCAAGAAAAATGAAAAATAAAATACCAAAGATAGAAGACATTTTCTTTCTTTCCTTAAAAAAAAAATTCATGGAAATTAAAAAATGTAAACGACAGTAGTGAGAATAGTATAATTACCTCCATCTATAACAATTTTTTTTCAGGGTCAACTCACAGCCAATCTTGTTCCTTCTATCCCCCTACCCTCTTGTTTTTTCTGGAGTATTTTAACAATAATTTTTTTCAAAGTATATGGGTATTTGGAAATAGCCTGTGTATTTTTTTTTTTTTTTTTGGCCACACTGCACAGCTTGTGGGATCTTAATTCCCTCTGCAGTGGAAGCGTGGAGGCCTAACCACTGGACCACCAGGGAATTCCCTATAGTCTGTGTATTTTTAATGATTATATGAGATGGAGAAATATATGTGCAGACTCACATCAGATGCTGAGGTTAGCAGTCTGGGGGTTAGCATTGACGGGGAAAGCCATGTCACAGGACCTTTAGAAAGTACAAATTGAAGAAACTCTGGAGCAAGAAGGAGCTCTCACAGCACAAACCGGATAGAACAAGTCAGATGAGTCACAGAACCACCACAGTGGGTTATTACAACTTACTCAGGAGGGGAAATCTGGGTGGGAGCCCAGAGCCCCTGGACCTCAGTATTCATGGAAATTCTGTGTGTTCTCATTTAAAGTACACAAGAAGACAAAATAAAAACCTAAAGGTGAAACAGAGAGGAAGAGGATGCAAAGGTAACCCTAAAGTGCCAAGACGGGTGAAAGTGTTGGGGCTGCATGGACGCGTTGTCATGGAAACTGCAGTTGGAAGTGTTGTCATGGAAACCACAGCCAGGACTCCTACCAAAGTTGCTTCAAAACTATTTTTAGATCCACTGGTAATCATCGGTGGTTCACTGTTGGGAGAAGTTTCAGGCAGCTGATTCCACTTACACACACACATACACACTCACAGACATATATATACACATGCATATATACATATGTACAAATATATATTTATAATTACCTATACATATAATTGTATATTGTGTATGTAATTATAAATATTTGTTTGCTCATATATAAATAACAAATTTAAAGTTTTTCTCTCTCACGCATTTATTTATCTCTTTACTATTTTGGAATGCTTAATTAACTCAATCTGCTTCTCTGATTCAACCCTGACTGAAACACTCTCAGGCATCCGTGTAGTGAAGAGTTAACTCAACAGGTCTGGGTTGTCCAAACCCCATACCTTTTAAAGCATCAACTAGCCCTTCTCTGACTCCTGGGTAACCTCTAAGCCTTAGAGGATCCTGTACTAATAATGCAATTTATGGTGGTGGCCTTGTGCCATGCAGCATCGCTTTGACCTCTGGAGATGCTGACGGCTGAGTAACTAAAGTCAGTCACATGTGTGCTCCATGCCTACATGACTGACCCAGAAAAAAAAAATCCTGGACACTAAGGCTCAGGTGAGCTTCCCTGGCTGGCAATACTCTGTGTATGTTGTCACACACTGTTGCTGGGAAAAGTAAGTGTTGTCCCTGTAACTCCACTGGGAGAGGATAACTGGAAGCTGACACCTGGTCTCTCCCAGACTCTGCCTTAGGCACCTTTTCCCTTTGCTGATTTTAAACTGTATCCTTTTCTTGTAATAAAGTATAATTGTGAGTACAATCGTTTTTCTGAGTCCCAGGAAGACTCCCAGCAAATCATTGAAACTGAGGGTGGTCTTGTGACCCTCAACACAGTATCTCAAATTCATCATGGCCCAAACTAAACTTCTGATTCACCCTCTCCCTTCTTTCCCAAGTCTGTTCTCCATCAAACCTTCCCCGGCACTTAAAACTAAGTGCCGTCATGCCCCTTCTAGTTACTCGTTCCAAAACCCTGGGGTCATATTTGCTTAGTTTACCTTGCACCCTACATCTAATCCATCAGCAAAACAGCGAAGACTGGTATGAAATATTTACAGAAAAGTGCACATATCATAGGCATATAACATGTTGAATTTTCACAATCGGAACACACCTATAACCGACAACCAGAACAAGAAACAGAGCGGGAGGGAGACACATTTCAAGTCATTAGACATTCCACAGGAAACAACTCTCCTGACTTCTAAAAACATGGTTAATTTTGCCTGTTTTTGTACTTCATATAAATGGTATGATACAGTATGTGCTCTTGTGTATCTGGTTTCTTTTGCTCAAGATTTTGCAGGATTCATTTATATTGTTGCGTGTCATTGTAGATCATTCATTCTAATTGTTTAGTATTTTATTGTGTGAACGTTCTACAGTTTATCTGCTCTTCTGTTGACTGGTGTTTGGGTAGCTTCTAGATTTTGGCTACTAGGAACTATGCTGCAATGAATATCCTTGTCTATAGTTTTAGTGAACACATTTCTGTTGGGTACATACATAGCTAGGCGTGGGGTTCCTAAGTTGTAGGGCTAGCATCTGCTTTCCTTTAGTGGATACAGCCAAAGCGTTTCCAAAATACACATACACGGGACGTGTACACGTATTACACGTATGAGAGTTCCAGTCAATCTTCTCCTCATCAACACTTGGCATTTTTTGACCTTTTAATTTTATCCATTTTCCATCAGCAAATTGACAACAGTGCCCTTGTGCTACCGCTAGATTTTAGTACAACTTGCTACACTCTTCTAACAAGAACATCCCATTTGGTAGACATTATGCTACCAATCTTCTTGTTACTTTCCTGGACCCAATGGTTCAACCATCCCAGAACAAACTCCAGGTCAATGGAAAGATGGTATAAGAAGAATTCCACTCAACAGTGGGAGTGGGGCTTCCCTGGTGGCACAGTAGGTGAGAGTCCGCCTGCCGATGCAGGGGACACGGGTTCATGCCCCGGTCTGGGAGGATCCCACATGCCGCGGAGCGGCTGGGCCCGTGAGCCATGGCCGCTGAGCCTGAGCGTCCGGAGCCTGTGCTCCGCAACGGGAGAGGCCACAACAGTGAGAGGCCCAAGTAACGCAAAAAAAAAAAAAACAAAAAACAAACAGTGGGAGGACTCCTGGAACTCTTGCCTTTACAATAATAACAGTTTACTATGTGTCAGGACCAAATACACATTGTTTACTTATTTATTTATTTTTGGCTGCGCTGGGTCTTCGTTGCTGTGTGTGGGCTTTCTCTAGTTGTGGAGAGCGGGGCTACTTTTCGTTGCGGTGTGCAGGCTTCTCATTGCAGTGGCTTCTCCTGCTGCGGAGCATGGGCTGTAGGTGCACGGGCTTCAGTAGTTGTGGTACATGGGCTTAGTTCCTCCGTGGCATGTGGGAGCTTCCTGGGTCAGGGATGGAACCCATGTCTCCCACATTGGCAGGAGGATTCTTAACCACTGAGCCACCAGGAAAGCTCCAAATTCACATTTTTTATTTTATTTTATTTTATTTTTTGGCTGCATTGGATCTTCGTTGCTGCTCACGGGCTTTCTCTAGTTGCGGCCAGCGGGGTCTACTCTTCGTTGCGGTGTGCGGGCTTCTCATTGCGGTGGCTTCTCGTTGCAGAGCACAGGCTCTAGGTGCTCAGGCTTCAGTAGTTGTGGTGCACAGGCTTAGTTGCTCTGCGGCACGTGGGATCTTCCCGGATCAGGGATGAAACCCGCCTCCCCGCATTGGCAGGTGGATTCTTAACCACTGCACCACCAGGGAAGCCCCCAAATACACATTTTTTAAAATAAAACGTTGAATGCTGAGTATTCGGTCACAGGCAAAAATCATCATCATAGAATGAACTTTAGGGAATAAAAGAATAAATCTGAAATTCTATCAAATTCAAAATTTTTTATTACAATTTTATTTTTTAAATTTAGTACGCAATTTCTTCTTAAGTTTGGGTGTATAATCTTGTAGCAAAGTCAGCTACAACTTGCTCTTTTGGCGACTCTACTTTATGATACTAAATGGAGGAAGAAGAAACAAGACATATTTGACCAGCTCAGCTGATGGTGACACTTACCCAACTATCAACCTTTCCTTCCTTGCTAAAAGTAACTGACTAGAGTAGAAGATTTATTGTCTCATCATCTGAGAAACTGGAGGATCTTGTTGATAGTAATGATGGTATATCATTGAAACAAACCCATGAAGTGAAACTCGGTGCACTGCTAGAAAAAGCTACCTTGGGGAATCTTTTCAGGGACCAAAGATCGTGGCTCTCTGCATCTTTTGAAGTGATGTCAATCATCACCAATCCTAGACGCATTCTACTTTTGCAATATCTTCTTGTTATCACTTGCTGCATAATAAGCCATCCCCAAACTTAGCGGCATAGAACAACTGTTTGTTATACGCACTGATTCTATGGGTCAGGAATTTACACAGGGTAAAGCAATGATGGTTTGTTTTTGCTACGCCATGTCTAGCCCTCAACTGGGATGATGTAAGTGGTTAGAGAGTGACTCAAGTGGTTGAGGGGTAGAATCATCTACAAGTTTCTTTACTCCCATGTGTGGTGCCTGGACTGAGATCACTTGAAGGCTGGGCTCAGCTGGGAATCGTTGACTGGAGCACACACATGTGGCTTCTCCATGTGGCTTGGGCTTCCTCACAGCATGGCAGCCAGAGGATAGTTGAACTTCTTACTTGGATGCTCAAAGATCCAAGGATGAGATTGTCCCAATGAACAAGGAAGAAGTTGCGGGGCTTCCCTGGTGGCGCAGTGGTTGAGAGTCCGCCTGCCGATGCAGGGGACACGGGTTCGTGCCCCGGTCCGGGAAGATCCCACATGCTGCGGGGTGGCTGGGCCCGTGAGCCATGGCCGCTGAGCCCGCGCGTCTGGAGCCTGTGCTCCACAACGGGAGAGGCCACAACAGTGAGAGGCCCGTGTACCGCAAAAAAAAAAAAAAAAAAGGAAGAAGTTGCATGGCCTCCTAGCCTGAGGAGTCACATAGCTTCCCTTCCATGATACTATTGGTTCAATCATTTCCTTTCTACCACACTCGCTATTGGTTAATGCAGTTACAAGTCTGCTCAGATTCAAGAGGAGGGGACATAGATCCCCACCTCTCTGTAGAAGGAATGTTAAAGAATTTATGGCAACGTTTTAAAACCACTGCATAGTGACATACATTCATTCTTCAGCTGATTCATAGAATTTCAACATGTTAAACACTTGAGATTTTAAAACTCTAGTTATGGGCTTCCCTGGTGGCGCAGTGTTTAAGAATCTGCCTGCCAATGCAGGGGACACGGGTTTGAGCCCTGGTTCAGGAAGATCCCACATGCCGTGGAGCAACTAAGCTCGTGTGCCACAACTACTGAGCCTGCGCTCTAGAGCCCTCGAGCCATAACTACTGAGTCCACACACCACAACTACTGAAGCCCACGCACCTAGAGCCCATGCTCCGCAACAAGAGAAGCCACCGCAATAAGAAGCCTGTGCACCGCAACAAAGACCCAACACAGCCAAAAATAAAATAAATAAATTTTAAAAACTAATAAAACTTTAGTTATAGCTAGAGTGTTTGTCTTTACTGGAATGTGAATATTCAAATTTAGCAATTTGAATGATGTCTAAAATATGATGGCAGCTCGGGCAATCAATCACACAAATATTGATCATGCCCAAGTTCAGGGATATCAGAGAGGAAAGTGAAATGGATACCTGGCTATTTGGTCTTGCAAAGGCCAATTCCAAAATGGAATCCAAACAACAGATTTTGGTTGAACACCCAGGCCCACTGCATTTTTCATATGTGATCTCCCCCAATCTTCAAAATTTCCAGATCAGGAAAGTTTTTATTGGTATTCCTATTGTGAAGAAGAGGAAGGAGCTCAGAGAGTTCAAATTTCTTGTTTAAGATCGCACAGTTAGGAAGCCACATTGATAGATGTATCAGTGAGGGCCTGACAGGAAACATGGCAACTCATCCTGAGTCACTGAGGACTGTTTCATCAACTATTAACAAAGGTGTTACCTGTAGGCAGTGAGTTGAGGAAACCAGCAAGGAAAGGTGAGGCACTATCCCCAGGCTTGAAGGGGGTGGAAAATCGAGAAGTTTCTAGAAACTTTTGGAAATTTCTGGAACAAGGAACTGTAGCTAACCTAGAAGGCTCTCAACAAGAGCTGTGGCTTTTATTAGGGGAACTCAGGGGGACTGAAGCTGCTGTTTCCTCGCGCCCTCTGCTTTCTGTTGTCTCCTAGGAGTCTTGTTGGCTCAACCCAACAGGAAGGCTGAGGGTAAGAAGGGTAGTTGGTGCGGCCACAGAAGTCAGCACCCCCCACCCCCGTCCCGGAGGCCCATGTTGAGTAGAGAAAGGTGGAAAGACCGGGTCCGGGAGGGCAATCAGAGAACATGCAGACCTCGGGCTCGGTGAATAGATCGCACTCCCACGCGATTCCCCAGGCCCAGTTGCACAGCCCACGCGCTAGCTTGCAACCACCGGTTGCCATGGAGACCGCGGGTACTACGCGGGAGCAAGTGCGCAAGCGCGCCCTGGGACGCCGGCCTCGGCTCAGCGCAGCTGCCTGGACCCAGGCGAGACGCCACCTGACGCGCCCTGTCCGAGCGGGGGCGGACGCTGTCGTCTCGGGCACTTGGCCCAGAGCATCCGTGCCGGCGTGGCCCGAGCTGGCACCTGGCAAGCCGGCTGCATCCCGGCGGCCTCTCCTTGGCCCGTCTGGGCGGTCAGAGGCGGGGCTGCCGCTTCCCTGACGGGCTGGCCGAGAGCCAGGCCCCGGGGAGGCCGCTCGCGGTTTTCGGCGATTCCAGGACACGTGTGAGCACCCGGGGCCCGGTTTGGGGAGGAAGACCTTGGGAAAGCGCGAGGCCTCCTGCAGGCCAGCCTTGGAGGGGGCAGCTGAGAGCTCTGGGCCTGGCCTTGTTCCCGGGAATTTGACCTCCCAATCCTGTCACCTTACAGGATTGCTGTTTAGGGACCACTGCAGCCCCGGTCCACGTCGTAGACTCTTCAGCACACGTGGGAATCGAGCTGCCAGGTGTCCACGACCATGGCGGTGAACCTTTTGGAGGACTGGTGCCGGGGGATGGAAGTGGACATCCACAGGTGCCTGTTGGTCACAGGCATCCCGGAGGACTGTGGCCAAGTGGAAATTGAGGAGACCTTGAATGGGGTCCTCTCCCCGCTGGGCCCATACTTTGTGCTCAACAAGATTTTTTTGAGGGAAGAGAATGCCAAAGCTGCCCTCGTTGAGGTAGGCGAGGGTGTGAATCTGAGGGCCGTACCCCGGGAATTCCCAGGAAGGGGGGGCATCTGGAGAGTGGTCAGTAGGGACCCCACCCAGGATGCTGAGTTTTTAAAAAACCTGAGTGAATTCCTGGCTGCAGAGGGGCGCACCCGGGAGGATGTGGTCCGCCTGCTGCAGCTCAGCCAGTCCCCACCACCCCAGAACCGGAATCAGCCCCCAGAGGACTGGGCAGAAGCTTTGGGGGTGCTTCTGGGGGCGGTGGTGCAAATCATCTTCTGCATGGAGGGCGAGATCCGCAGCCGGGAGGAAGCTAGGGCTCGAGAGGTTGCTGAAGCCCAAGCAGTGGCATCCTTGACTTTGACAACAGCGAGGAAGGTCAAGAAGGAGCCAGGGTGGGCTGCAGAGGTGGGCTCTGCCTTGAAGATGGAGAACCTGGACGGCTGGAATGACGTGGAAGATGAGGGTGACCCTCTTGAACCTCTGGTTCAAAAGGCTGGAGCTAAGACTTTCCCCAGGAGAAAGAAGCAGAAAAAAACTCCCAAGCAGGAACCAGTGCCCTGGAAGAAATCCAGAGGCAGCCATTCCCACAGCTCGGCCTTGTTGGAGGATCCGGAAGCTGATGACGCTGAAAATATGGAGATGTCAGAATACATCAGGAGCAGCAGGAAGCCCTGTGTGAAGCGGGAGGGGTCAGCTTTGAAGAAGGCCCTAGCGAAATGTGCCTGGAAGTCTCCCAGCAACCCGCCCCACGATGCCCAGGCAGAAGCTGCGAGCCCTGGAGTTGCCTCTGAGTCAGACCAAGACGGCGGTCCAGAGGGTCCACAAAAGAAGAATACCATGGTCTGGGCCTCGGCAAAGAGCCCTGCTCCCACGAGGAAGAAGAAGAGGGTGAGCTTGGGCCCCGTCTCTTATGTCCTTGTCGATTCAGAAAACACCAGGAAGAAGCCAGAGATTCCAAAGAAAGGGCAAGGCTCGAGAAGGGATGCGTTGGATCAGAAGGCCCTTCAGAGCCCACAGCCCGCTGAGCCACCAGCCTCAACCTCCCAGGGTCCAAAGGCCAAGCCACAAGGCTCTCCTCATGCCTCCAGTGGTGAGAATGACAGCAGAAGTCATTTGGGTTGTGTCAACAAGCGGCTGAAGGGGGAGGAACAGCACGGGCAGGTGGGGACAGAGGAACCCAAGGGGACAGAGGGTCCAATGGTCGTTGAGGAGGACCCCAGTGCAGTGGAGGGAGTGAGTGACACACCAGTTGAGGTTTTAGAGGCTGGGAGCCCTGACCCCCCTCCTAGGAGCCCCTGAGGCCAACACTGGGGATACCTGTGGGGACAGGAGGTGGCGGAGCAAACCCACTGACCTATCTTTTGTTGGTGAGTGTCTCCGTGGTATTCTCCGGTCATCTGACACTTCATCTGCTCCATCTCCCTCAGTAAGAATTGAATCATTTGGGGTTATATATTGTTTGTCAGAGTAAGTGGCTTTCAGGGTGGAGTTTTCTGGAGGCCTGTTTGGGAGATGGAAATGTTCAAGGACTTAGAAGTTCCAAGGAAGTGAAAAAACTTTCCAGTGACACCTCTCCCTGCTTCCCCTCTCGAGCTGTTCTAATTTATCCACAGAACCCAGAAAACCTAGATTTCCGTCTGCACCTGAGCAGTCGAAAAAAGACCAAGGAAGAAGTTCCAAGCGGGGAACAACGTTTCTCTTGTCGTCGACTTTTCACTGTTTTAGGGACCCACCCAGTTCGTAGAGATCCAGCTCTCAGAGGTAAATGGTATGTGAGATGTAGGTGGGAGGAATTAGGGTAAGGAGGCGTACCCCTGTGCTTTTTCTCTGCCAGGCCTGCTTTTTCACCTCCTCCTAGACTCGCCTTCAGAGGTTGGAGAGTCACTAAGCAGATTGGGAAGACTCTAAAACGTTCACCTTGGCACATGGGCAAGGTCACTGTTACGTTCATTCACGTTCGGCCTTTCTCCCCCATCCCCTGCTTCCTTTTCTGGATACTCAGCCAACCTCTGCAGGGCCTGGCATTGTAAAGGGCGGGGCGACCGCTCGCTCCCTCCTTCCCTTTCTCTGCTTCGACCACCGGGTAGGTTAAGCGAAGATCTTTGCTGCAGACCTGACTTCCTTGCCGCTACTGGTCTGCGATATCTATCCTCCAGTTCTCTAACCAGAGGATGTTAAGGTCCAAGCATCGGTTTGGGGGGAAAAAAGATTGTCCACTTAGGCCTTGAAGTGTTTGGTTTTCGGTCCTGTTAATAAAAATGGGACTTGGATTCCCATTTGGGGTGAAACCCTTGCAGGAAGCATGGGGGAGCAATGGGTAGGAAAGGACTCTGGCCTTCCTGGTTCCCTGGCTCTAATTCCATCCAATACCCCCAAACTCTTTTTGAGGCTGAAGACCAAATCTCACATTCTAGGAAGAGAGAGAAAAACATTCTTTAAAACTTGGCTGTGAATTTCTGCTCTCTGACTAGACCAGAATGCCATGTGTCCTGGGTGTGCAGGAGTCGGGGGAGGGGCGGGTTCCCTGAGCTCAGTGGTTTCCAGATTGTATCCCGGGGAAGCCCGAGCTGTGCTTAAAGAAGTAATCCGAATCTATTTTTTCATGTATTTAAAAAACAACAGCAACTGAAAGATGACTACTTGAAGGTGTCGTAAGTCAAACAAGTCACATCAGAGACTATCAAAATAGGACCTTGTGTTCACCCGTTAGCTTGTTTTGGTACAGGTATCCAATTCGTTCATTCCACCACCTATTTGCCTATAATTGAATTTCTTGTAAATGTGACTGATAGGAAAAGTTCCAAGTGGGAGAAGTTGGTCCTGCGCATGGCCTGTCGTAGAACACTCCGAAAGAAGTTTCCCTTTGTAATTCACATCCTCTTGTCCTGCTGTGATGCTCAATTGTGTGATGGTAGATGTATCAATACGGCGCACAGTAATTCATATTCTATCCGAGAGAGCTTTAGGGTCTCTCTTCTGGCTTCAGTTTTTGTGATGAAGAACGTGAACAGTTGTTAGACGTTGTTGGTGATTCAACTTGGAAAACAGATTTCTTGTTGACGATTCATTTCAAAAGCCTGGATGAGTCTGAGGATGCAGGAAGAAAGGAGGTGGTTTCCGTTTGTAGCTCTTCACCTGCGTGCGTCACGGTTTTCCTTGGGTCCGAGCAAAACCAAACAGGAGTGAATTGGCCTTTCGAGGTGACGAAAGCCTCCAGCTCTCCAGCTCCTAATTTCAGAATCAGGTCCATTAGGGCTTCGTTGTGTTAACAGATTGACACCATGATTAGTAAATGTAAATGTATATGCTGTAAAATAAAGTTTAGCAAACTAAGTATCTGTTGAGTCTCTTATAGGCGCCAGTGGTATGGACTGTTTAATTTGAGAAAAGGGTTCCCCCCCCACGCTGAACGATACACACTGTCCTAGACACCCAGCCCAGCTGTTGCAGACCTGGGTTCAAGCTGGAAGGGTCGTCAATTTCCTGTGAGAGAAGAAGTCATCAAGATGTCTCTCATTGCTACATGGCCTGCCACCAACGTGAAAGCCTTCCCCAGACAGCCTGCGTTTTTTAGAAGTTTCTAGAACAGGTACCTGGTGTTGTGAATTAACCTGAGAAGGCGAGTTTATTTTTAAAAGCAGCTTCCCCTCAGACAGAAGCTGAGGTGTTTCAAGAAAAATTCGAGTTAAGTTTCCTCCTGACCAAGCCCCTCCCCTGCTTGGGACGCCTGAACCAGGGGGCCACCGCATCAGAGTGCACCCCTGCTGCACAAGAGACCAAAGGGGAAGCTGGACTTTGAGGACGGGGGAGCTAATTAGGCACTGCAGTATGCACACCTAAAAACCCAGGTCAGAGGTTAATTTACTGGGTCCTTTACTTCGCCCCTCTATGGGAAAAGCCACGTTTGGCCAAGATCTTTATGCATCTCCCATGACCAGCCCCTCCCTCCAGTTTGCACCCAGTCTGTCAGGAAAGGCTGGAAGTGGGGGAACATGGCCGGAAGTGGGAGGAGATCCTGGGATGGGGCTCCGAGGGGTACAGGGGAAGTCAGCCGTCCAAGGAAACCCCTCAGACCGCTGCTTGGACGGGTCAGCATTCTGTTCAGGGGCGGGCCTCAGAGCAAGGCCTGGCCGCAGGGGCCTCCAGGGCAAGGCGCACGTGCTGAGGAGAGGGTTGCACGCCACCAGGAGGACCTGAAGGTAAAGTTTGCTCATCCATTCGTGCTTCTGTTTAGCCAGAATTTATCGAGCATCTACCATGGGACAGCCAGGAACAAGACAGAGCCCTACCCTCCGGGAGCTGACATTCCAACAGGGAAGTGGACGATATGCATAGATATATGACGGCGGGTAAGAGTTGGTGAGTACCGTGACAAGGTATAAAGCAGGAGAGGGTCGAGGTGAGTGTGTGTGCGAGAGAGAAGAGAGAATTGGCTGTTTTACACAGTGGTCAGGGAGCGCCTCTCTTAGGAGGTGACGTTTGAACAGACCTGAAGGAGGTGAAGGGTGAGACAGACCACCGGCTGGTGGGACAGCATCCCAAGCAGAGGGAACAATCGGTGTGAAAGGAGGCACGAGGGTGCCTGGTCTGAGAAAAAGGCCGGCGTGGCTGCAGTGGAGGGAAGCAAGGAAGAAGTGAGGAAACGACTCAGGAAGGATGGAATTCGGCTTTCGTCTGAGCGAGTCAGGAGAGGGGAGGGTCGTGATCCAGCTACGATGTTCACAGGCTCCCTTCCCCGTTCCAATTCTCCATCCAACTGTTACTCTGAGGAGGAGATTTCTCTGCTCGTGGTTGGACATACAGGCTGTAAAGTGTAATCCTTGATCTGAAGAAGTGATGCTCTGCCGTCCAAACTGGTCCAGTATCTTGTGGCTCTTTTATAGGACTCTGGGCACTTGCATCTTCCGCTGAGTGAGAAAAGCCTAGTCTGGAGTCAGTTTCCATTTCCATCAACCTCCGTTTGGAGCCCCGCCCCCCCCCCGCCCCGGCTAGCGGCGTCAGCCTCACGTGCCGGCTACCTAAGATCAGGCCTTCCCACCAGAGGGTTTGCCGCACAGCCATGTGCAGTCTCTGTCTCTCGTTGGCAGATCCAGCAGTTCTTACTGGCATTTTGTGCCTCAGAGGGTGCAAGAGGACTGTGTCTGGCTTCAGCCCCTCTCTGTATTGCTGCAGTGCCCCCATAGCCACTCATTCCGTGGCCCCAGGTGACCAACTCAAGGGACCACATGAGGATATCTGCTTGTGGATTCCAGTCACCTTCCAAACCTGGGAGTTCTGAAAGGCACCGACATGTCCTACTTTAACGCACCTCCTAAATTCCCCTAGTGATTTCCACAGGGCTGTGCCCCATATGGGCATCCCTTTATTTATTTATTTATCTTTGTCTGTGTTGAGTCTCTGTTGCTGCGCGCGGGCTTTCTCCAGTTGCGTTGAGTGGGGGCTACTCTTTGTTGCGGTGCGCCGGCTTCCCATTGCGTTGGCTTCTCTTGTTGTGGAGCATGGGCTCTAGGTGTGTGGGCTTCAGTAGTTGTGGCAGGTGGACTCAGTAGTTGTGGCACGTGGACTCAGTAGTTGTGGCTTGCGGGCTCCAGAGCACAGGCTCAGCAGTTGTGGCGCACGGGCTTAGTTGCTCTGCGGCATGTGTGATCTTCCCAGACCAGGGCTTGAACCCGCGTCCCCTGCACTGGCAGGCGGATTCTCAACCACTGAGCCACCAGGGAAGCCCCTGGGCATCCCTTTAAAGGCCAGGTTTCCCATGGCCAGGCCATTGACCATCACTCATGAGTCAGTAAAAACCAAAGCGGATTTTACCACTTTAATTCTTCCACCACCGTTGGGGAAACATCATGCACTTCAGCCCACCGAGCTGATTTGTTTTTACGTCCTTCCACTCTCTTCTGGAGTTCCCTACTAGTAGAATGTAAACTACTAGATGTAAAAGACCAGTAGATAAGGGCTTCCCTGGTGGCGCAGTGGTTGAGAGTCCGCCTGCCGATGCAGGGGACACGGGTTCGTGCCCCAGTCCGGGAAGATCCCACATGCCGCGGAGCGGCTGGGCCCGTGGGCCATGGCTGCTGAGCCTGCGCATCCGGAGCCTGTGCTCCGCAACAGGAGAGGCCACAACAATGAGAGGCCCGCGTACTGCAAAAAAAAACAGAAAAAAACCAGACCAGTAGATGCTGATGGAGGTCATCTTGCCACCATGTATCAGGAAGTGCAAAGGCCCTGAGGCAGGAGTATTTCTTGTGTCGGGGAGGCCAGTGCAGCTGGAACAGAGTGAGCAGGAGGGGAAATAGGAGGTGAGGTCAGAGTGGGTAGACTTTCTGAACCCAAGGCAATACAGAGGAAAGCAGATGCAGAGGAGAGAAAAAGAGAATATTGTTTGTATTAAGTGAGAGCCTGGCTCCAGCCTTGCCTGAAAGCCAGACTCTTGGACTTTGGGGTTACATGAATCAATAAATACCTTACTTTTTCTTTTCTTTCTCTTGCCTTTGCCTATCCTCTCCCCCGCCCCCCCCCCCAGCAATCTGAATTAGCTTATTTCACGCCTGACAGTTTCCTGATTAATGAAACTACGAAAAGGAGTACAATGAAAACTAAATCACCCATCCAGCCTAGATTCCAGAGTTTAGTGGTTTCTTTTGTGTCCTTCCAGAGATGCTCTATGTAGATGGAAGATTTACAGCACTTATATGCAGATATATTTTCATCCTCTTTCTCACTCAAATGTAAGAATACTATGCACATTTTTCTGGGCCTTGTTTTTTCACCTGATATATCTTAGAGAATGTTCCAGTTTTCATCATCTGGCTGCCTAGTGTCTGGGTTAATGGCTTCAGGTACGTTTGTATCCAGCTGCTCAAAGACAAGTCTCAGGAATCTGGCTCCCCGGCCACTCTAAGCTCCTTCCTGTGTGTTGGTTTCTTTCTCGGGCCAGCCTCTCCATGGCGACAAAGGTAGCTGCCAGCAGTGTAAAGCTATTTGATCCTGAAAAGCTCCCAGTAAAAATGGGTGTGTTTTCCGATGGTTCCAGATACTGTCTCAGGGAAGACTTCTGATAGCCCCCCCACCCCCCATAACATGTCTAGCTCCAAACCAGAGTGGCTGATTGGCCAGCCTGGGTCACATATCCCTGTGACAGTGGGTGTAGTCCCTTTGATAGACAGCCAGCCCCTCCAGATATCAGTGGAAGAAGGGAGGGACCGGTTTTCAAGAGGGATGCAGAGAGGACAAAATAGATACCGAATGACTCCTATTCAGGACAAATCTTTAGTTCTCCAGCTCAGAGTAAAGCCTTGGAGAGACCCTAGAGGGCAGGCCACAGGATGGGCCTGGGGGAGACACAGCCTAGGGGAGTGGGTAAGGGAGACAACCTGCTTGAGTTTGAATCCCAGCTCCACTCTCTGACTGTGTGACCTTGGGCAGGTCCCTTCCCCTTCATTTCTTTACCTGTAAAATGGGGCCTATCAACTTCACAGAGTCCTCCCAAGGCGGGAGACTCTACAGTAATGGGTAAGACTGTTGGGTCTTTAAAATCCTTTATGATAAGCACCATAACTAGAAGGTAAGTAAGAAATATTTTAAACGGGGGGTGTCTTTGGGGAGAGGGATGAGAAGGTGATGGGGAGAGAAGAATTTCTTTTTCATTTTGTTCCTTTTTTGTACCTTTTGCGTTTTTGGCCTTGCCCATGAATTCTTTTTACTTCTGTAAGATGTCAGTAGGGCTGTTTTCTGACAGGTGGGATGACAGGCCATTTTTTTCCTCCCCAATATTTGTGTTCTGTAACCTAAAGCGCATTGACTAAGGTTGCCGAGATAACTTGTTTTTCTAGAGGTTTTGGAATAAAGATTCCTTTGAGATACGCACATATATTTGACATCGTGTTAAATGTGCCACGGGTAGGTGAATTGGTAGCTTTGTGCTGCCTTTGAAAAAAATTGTGGTAAAATACACATAACATAAAATGTAGCAGTTGAACCGTTTGTTTTCAGTGTACAGTCCAGTGGCATTAAGTACATTCACGTGGCTGTGCAGTCATCACCCCCATCCATCCATAGAATCTTTTCATCTTGTAAAACTGAAACTCGAACCGATAACAATAACTCCATGGCATCCTCCCTCCAGTGTTCAACAACCACCATAGAAATGGACTCACTTTTTATGACTGGCTTGTATCACCTAGAATAATGTCCTCAAGGTTCATCTCTGTCATAGCATGTGTCAGAATTTTCTTCCTTTTAAAAAAGAAGAATGTTCTTCCCCAATAATATCCCATTGTATGTGTGTATCACATTTTGTTTATCCGTTCATCCACTGATGGACACTTGGGTTGCTTCCACCTTTTGGCTGTTGCAAATAGTGCTGCTATCAACATGGGCGTATAAATATCTCTTTCACTCCCTGCTTTCAATTCTCTCAGGTATATACCCAGAAGTGGAATTGCTGGATCATATGGTAATTCTATTTTTAATTTTTTGAGGAACTGCCATACTGTTTTCCATCCTGCTCCCTTGATTTTTTTGTTTTGGTTTGGTTTTTTGTTTTCATTTTTGTTTTGTTTTGTTTTTGGCTGCATCAGGTCTTAGTTGCAGCACAGGGGATCTTCACTGTGGCATGCGTGATCCTCCACTGTAGCACGCAGACTCAGTAGTTGCGGCATGCGGGCTCTCTAGTTGTGGCTCGCGTGCTGAGTAATTGTGGCGCGTGGGCTTCGTTGCCCCGTGGATGTGGGATCTTAGTTCTCCGACCAGGGATCGAACCCACGTCCCCTGCTTTGGAAGACGGATTCCTAACCACTGGACCACCAGCTAAGTCCCATGCTCCCTTGATTTTGAAATCCCAGCCTTTTTCTGCAAAATTGTAGAAGCAGGGGACCACATGGCAGAAACTTCTCTGGCCCATCTGCCGCCAGTATGCTCCACTTTCACTGTGATAATGATGAGTGAACCTGGAACAGATTTTGCCAGCATAATCTGGCATGACAGAGGATGGCTGTGCTTACTGTAAATTTGAGGTGTTCTCCTAATACCCTCTGTTTATGGGAAGGAATGTGAGCACTTGTTAAATAGTGTTAAAAATTCAACACTGAAACAAAAGTACACCACTCTTCTTCCAGGCCTTAAGATCTGTTAACTTTGAGCATTTCCGGTAATTGCAGGGTGAACAGTTTTAACATTCTCACAGCTGGAGTAACCAAGAAAATTCTAAAACAGACCAGGAAAGAGGATGAGCCTTGCGGGTTATTAAAGATATTATAAAAATATGTTATGAATCCACAATAACAGATAGTGCAGTAGAACAGACCGGCAAATCCAGGAATAGACACACAGATTTGGGGAATTTTGTTTGGTGGTTTTGCAAATCAGTGGGAAAAGAGAGATTACTGAACAGCTGGTGTTGTGGCAGCAGTGGGAAGAGAGGCTAGTTACTCTTATAAATTCCAGATGTATCAAAGAATAAAACACAAAAAACTAAAAGGATGAAAGTCGTAGAAGAAAATACAGGCGAATTTGTCCGTCATTCTGGCATGAGAAAGATCTAAGCAGGATACAAACCCTAAGGGCCACACCAAGGAAGAAATCAATTCATTTTTCAACATAAAAATTAAAAGTCACCCTGTGACAGATGTTACTATTAAAAAAAAAAGACACGATACACTTGCAAAATGTTTCTAATGTATATCATAGGAAAGAGCTAATTTTTTAACTCTAGTAAGAGCTGGTTCAAGTTAATGAGCAAAAGATGAACACCCTAATAGAAAAATGGGCAAAGCATATGAACAGGCAATTCACTGGGAAGATATTACGAACAACTGATAAATTATGTGAAAAGTAAGCTTACTGCACTCAAGCTACAATCAGTGCAAATCAAAACAAGAGAGCCTTGTTCACCTGATGGGCAAACCTTCTTACACATCGTACATACTCCCTCCTGGCAACCATATTAGGGAAAGGCAGCTTCGTAGAGCGTATGTGTTTAAACTGATGCCAAGTTTCTGGAGTTTTTAATCGATATTTGGTGATTACAACTAATATTTTCACAGAGCACCAGTGAGCCTCTGTTACTTTAACAAAATAATCAATCTGGTGGTGCTACTTGCATGGTGGAATGCCACATACTTTGAAAAATTTACTTTTTTATATTTCCTCACATTAAAAAATACAACACCACAGAGATTTAAAAGCACGCAAACAGAGACATGATTCGATCCAAACATTAGCCAGTGTGGTCGGATGAATTCATTTCTCCACAGATAAAGCAGTGACTTTTTCTACACATTGTGCTTAGAGATTTGTACTTTTTGCAACAGAACGAGTGACTGAGATCAGAGAGCTGTGCTGGTCTGTGCTAACACCACTTGGGTACGTCCAGGCCTGTAAAAGTGGCCCCGGAAGTCCTGGGTCTACAGAGCGCATCTGTCCTTCTCAGTTAAGCGTCAGGTGGGACCGTCCCAGGTCCTTTGGGTCCTGGCTCTTGTCGAGCCCTGATGGCCATGGAACAGCAAGAGGATGCATGGCAGGTCTCAGCATGACTCCATGGTCCTGGGATCATCTTAGTGCCCGGTGTAAGATTTGGCGTTTGTCCTGTGACTGCTGCAATTTTGATGAGGAAAGGAAGGACTTATTAGATAGACTTAGTGGGTCCACTATGAGACCACGTTTCCTCTGACTTCACTTTCAAGCTTCTGGCTCCATTTAATTGAAGTGTATCCTGGGTTTGCAAAGCGAGCTATAGAAAAATGATCATACGAGAAGATAGGGAAATTTCTGGGGAAAAAAAATGTACTGAGTAGGGATTACCACATAATCTTAAAAAATGTATGTAACACATAAAAATGTAAACATGTATATCTTAATTCATTTAGAAGTATAGTGTCTGTGCTTTTAGCCACTGAAGAGGAAGTGGAAAAAAAGAAAGATGAACTGCAAACTGGGAATAATGTTAACAGCATGTATAACACACATGGGCTAATTAATTTACCAAAAGCTGATTCAGAATAATAATATGAAAAAGACAACCTGGCAGAAAAGTATACAAAGGCCAGGACAGGCAGTTTGGAGAAAAAAAAACAAGATGACTATTAAGTGTGTGAAAAGAACAACGCTCGACCCCATTCCTATTTTAAGAATTAAAATCAAAAGCAATGAATTATAGTTTTTCACCAATCAGAAATTTGAAAATTGGATAACAACCCACTGCTGGTGAGGCTGTGGAGAAATGGGCAATCTCCTCCACTGTTTGTAGGGAGGTGAATGTGTCCAATCCGGAAATGATCTCAATGCCTGTGGTTTCAGGACTGGTTAAATCAATTATCAGCCATTCGTATGTGCCGACGCAAAAGGATTTCTGAGCTATCTTATTAATTTAAGGAAACATTCAGAAGAATGCATATTAGGATCATTTTTGTTTAAACACAAAAGATTTGTATATACATGCTGGTTTATGAATAATTTATTTTTCTGATAGTAACAAGTAAATAAAGAGTAATAACAAAGCTGTCCTTTTGGGGAAGGGTCTAGGGGAGGAGTAGCAATAAGGTGAGTCTCACTTTTCATATTTTGTCTTTAAGTACTCTGAATATTCCAACAATGAACAATTCATTCATTCATCAGTGGATAAGAATCCATCTGCCAATACAGGGGACACGGGTTCGATCCCTGGCCTGGGAAGATCCCACATGCCACAGAGCAACTAAGCCCATGCGCCACAACTGCTGAGCCTGTGTGCTAGAGCCCACAAGCCACAACTACTGAGCCCGCGCGCCACAACTACTGAAGCCCACACACTTAGAGCCCATTCTCCGCAACAAGAGAAGCCACCGCAATGAGAAGCCCACACACCACAACGACAAGTAGCCCCTGCTTGCCGCACGCAGCAACCAAGACCCGATGCTGCCAAAAATAAAACAAACAAACAAGAAAACAAAATAACCAGAGATAGTACAACCACTCTGGGGAACTACTTGGAAGTTTCTTAAGGTTAGCCGTACCCTTGCCACATGACGCAGGCAATCTACTCCTAGTATTTTTGCCCAAGAGAAATGAAAACCTCTATCTACCAAAAACGTGTACCTGAACGTTCACAGCAGCCTCTTGCTGATTATAGCCCAAATCTGGAAACAACCCAAATGTCATACCAATTTTAGTTATCCATGAGTTGATGGAGAGTTGGGCTGTCTCCACTGTTTGGCTGTCGTGAATAATGCTGCTGTGAACATTCATGTAACAAATTTTTGGGTTGCCATATGTTTTCTTTTCTCTTGGGTTACCTAGGAAGTGGTTCATCCACTCAATGGAATATTACTCAATGACAAAAAGGAATGAAATACTGATACCCACAACAATATGGACAAATCTCAAGGTTGTTTTTTTTTAAATTGAAGTACAGTTTATTTACAATGTTTCAGGTGTACAGCAAAGTGATTCAATTATACATATATATATATATATAATTTTTTTCAGATTCTTTTCCATTAGACGTTATTAAAAGATATTGAATCTAGTTCCCTGTGCTGTACAGTAGGTCCTTGTTTATCTATCAAAGGTTTTATTTTAAAGGGAAGAACCCAGATACAAAATAAATACACATACTAGTCTTAGTTCAGGCTGCTTGAACAGAGCGCCATAGACCGGCGACTTATAAACAACAGAAGTTTATTTCTCACAGTTCTGCAGACTGGAAATTCGAGATCAGGATGCCAGCATGGTTCTGGGGAGGGCCTCCTTCCAGGTTGCAGATGGCAGACTTCTCTTTGAATCCTGACATGGCTAGGGATCTCTCCGGGGTCTCTTTTATAACGGCACTAATCCCATTCAGGAGGGCTCCACCCTCATGATCTAATCACCCCCAAGACCCCCCACCTCCTAACACATCACCTCAAGGATTGGGATTTCAACATATGAATTTTAGGGGGACACAGACATTCAATCGGTAGCATTACTGTATGAGTCCATTTATAAGAAGTTTTAGAACAGGAAGAGCTAATCTCTGGTGGAAAAAATCAGAACCGTGCTTGCCTCAGTTGGGGGAAGGTGTTTGCGAGGGGGTTTGGTGGAATGTTCTGTGACCGGGGTGGTGGTTGCACGGGTATACGTGTCTGTCCAGACTCACCGAATTGTACACTTAGAATGTGTGCATTTCACTGTGCGTAAATGACACCTCAATAAACACAGTTTTTAAAAAGTAAAGCGGGGTAGGGCTTCCCTGGTGGCGCAGTGGTTAAGAATCCACCTGCCAGTGCAGGGGACACGGGTTCAAGCCCTGGTCTTGGAAGATCCCACACGCTGCGGAACAATTAAACCTGTGAGCCACAACTATTGAAGCCCGCGCGCCTAGAGCCCGAGCTCCATAACAAGAGAAGCCACCGCAGTGAGAAGCCCGCGCACCTTAACAAAGAGTAGCCCCCGCTCACCGCAACTAGAGAAAGACCGCGTGCAGCAACAAAGACCCAACGCAGCCAAAAACAAATAATAAATAAATAAAATAAATAAATTTATTTTAAACAGAAAGTAAAGGGGGGGACTTCCCTGGTGGTCCAGTGGGTAAGACTACACACTCCCAGTGGAGGGGGCCCGGGTTCGATCCCTGGTTGGGGAACTAGATCCCGCATGCCACAATTAAGAGCCTGCATGCCACAACTAAAAGATTCCACATGCTGCAAGAAGATCCTAAAAGAAAAAAAAAAGAAGATCCTGCGTGCTGCAACTAAGACCTGGTGCAGCCAAAATAAAAATAAATATTTAAAAATAAAAAGGGGGGTGATTTTATTTTCATCTTTATAGTTCTGTGCACTGAATGATTAACAGCCAAAACCATAACTATGTTGTACACTAAAAGCCACATCACCGTGACGGGGCTGGTTTAACGCATTTTGTGTGTGGTTATAAATCTTGTGGTAAGCCAGCTCCAGCTCACTTTGTGAGCCTGTTTACATTACCCATCAACGCGATGTGGATTAAGACTGTTATAGCCCAGCTTGGGTCTCTGTTTGCAATTCAGGTCTGACACGTCCGTTCTCATAAAACTGTGCATGTGAGTCACATCGCAGGGGTGTGGAAGTCACATTCAGTTCAAGGTCGGGGGCTCAGACAGAGGGGTGGAGGCTGCTTGGTCCAGTGTGAGGATGCAACAAATCTCCGCCCCGGAGGAGGAGCTGTTGGAATGGATTTTCCTGTTGGATCCTGTGACCTTGACACTTCTGAGGGGAAGGTGCTCAGTTATTAAAGGATATTAATGACTCAAATGAACCCAATTCCCCATACTTGACTTACAAGCATTTGGTTTAACCGAACCACATCCTGACATTATAAAGGCAAACTATTTAAAATCTGCCACCCTCTGAGAACGGCCAGAACACTCAGGAAAATGAAAATTAAGATAGGGGAGTGAGTCCTAGTAGATAGTGAAATGGATTATGAAGCTGAGATATCACTTATTTTGTTTATGCTGAAGAAATAGACCAACCACTATATTCAATATCTTGTAATAAACTATAATGGAAAGGAATCAAAAAAAAAGAAAACGTGTGTGTGTGTGTGTATATATATATATCTGAACCACTTTGCTGTATACCTGAAACTAACACAGTATTTTAATTCAAAATACTTTAATTTAAAAAAAAGAAACGAAATAAACCAACAAAACAGTGAGACAATAATGAGTAAATAAATAGAAATTCATACAGCTGAGAAGTTAGACTCTGACTATGGTGCTATTTATTTTAAGTTAGCAGGGGAGAAAGGGGATTTTCTAGGCATAGCTAGTGCTTAGAAAACTGGGCAGCCACTTGGAAAACAGGACTAAAGTTGGGTTCTCTGCTTCCTTCTGCCAAAATACCTTCCAGAAGGATCACAGACGTACATGTAAAAAAGAAATCAACAAATATTTAGATAAAAACAGGAGTAACTTTACTTACCATTTTGGAAGCAGGAGGCATTTCCAAGAAGGACTCAAAGCCCAGAGGTCATGAGGGAAAAGATGAAATCAACCTGATTATATTAAACAAATACTTAGAAAAAAAAATCCACAAAGTCAAAAGAAAACAAACTGGGGCTTCCCTGGTGGCGCAGTGGTTGAGAGTCCGCCTGCCGATGCAGACGCAGGTTCGTGCCCTGGTCTGGGAGGATCCCACATGCCGCGGAGCGGCTGGGCCCGTGAGCCATGGCCGCTGAGCCTGCGCGTCCGGAGCCTGTGCTCCGCAACGGGAGAGGCCACAACAGTGAGAGGCCCGCGTACCGCAAAAAAAAAAAAAAAAAAAAAAAAAACAACAAACTGGAGAACACACTTACCATAAGTATGATGGACTCAAGATGAATATTCTCAATTTACAAAGAGCTTGTACATATCAAAGAAAAGGAAAACATAGAACAATCTGGCAAGGACCTCAATAGGAAATTCACAGAAAAAAATAATAAACAAAAAGCCAACAAAGGGTTTACTTTCCTACCAAATGTTTATGTAACATAACACAATGTGCCAAGCACTCATGAGCATTTTCCTAATATCTACTTATTTAAGACAAAAAAAAAAAAAAAATGGGGAGGGGGGTGCTATTATGATCCTCCCCATTTTTATAGATGAGGAAACTCATCACCCAAAGAGGTCAATAACCAGCCCAAGGTCACTCTGTTGGCAAATGGTAGAGCCCAGATTGGGATCCTGGGGTTCCAAGACAGGCTTTAACCAGGACGCCACACTGCTTCCCCACCTCTCTCATGAATGATTAAAATAAGGGCAAAGCCAAACAGCCATGCGATCTCATCATTCACCTATCAACGTAACAATAATGCAAAAGTTTAGGGATGCCCAGCCTGGCGAGGGCTTGGGGAAGCAGGCACCTGGCTATTATTTTTCTTTTCCTTTTTTTTTTTTTTTTTTTGATATATTCAAAGTGCTGAAAGGGAAAACCCTGCAACTTAGGATATTCTACTCAGGTGTTCTTAACAGGCATGGACATTTGTACTTCCTTCTGAGGGCGATGTGGTTCTAGCCATCAAGATTTAAAGTATACTCATCCAGCTGTGCTGAGGTATGCCAGGGATGCTGGTTATAGCATTTTTGTAAAAGGGAGGAGGAAACTGGAAGCAATATGGTTAAATGATTTATGGGACACCATAGGAAGGAACACTGTGCAGTTGTCAGAATGAAATGGATCTCAGTGCTGATTGCCGGGCCATATTTTTAAAACCTTTTATTGAGAAGTATGTGTATCCTAAGTGTTCAGCTGGACGCATTTTAGCAAATGGAACACACCTGTGCAACAGCCCCCAGAAAACGCCTAAGGCTCCCCCCACCAAAGTCTATTGAGAGCCCTGCCCGTCCTCCACCCTTCCCCCACCCCCCAACCTCACTCGCAGAGGTAGGTTCTCTCCAAGCCACACTTTTCAGTGAACAAACTCTGCTGCAAAAAAGATGCATTATGATTCCTTTTGTTGAATATTTTAAGAAGGAATAATAACGCATTGATATTGTTAATACATGCATACAGATATATTTGTTTCAGGAAGGTACAGGGTTTTTTTTTGTTTGTTTGTTTTTTCGGTACGCGGGCCTCTCACTGTTGTGGCCTCTCCCGTTGCGGAGCACAGGCTCCGGACGCGCAGGCTCAGCGGCCGAAGATCACGGGCCTAGCCGCTCCGCTGCATGTGGGGTCTTCCCGGACCGGGGCACGAACCCGTGTCCCCTGCATTGGCAGGCGGACTCTCAACCACTGCGCCACCAGGGAAGCCACAGGTATTTTTTCTTTAATAGTGATTGCCCTTAGAGTGAGGGACGGGGTAGAGGGCAGGTGGAAGGGGTGCAAGGTGGGGACCTTCAGGGTTTATTCTGGTTTCCTGTGCTTTGTCAATTTCTAACCATACAATCATATTGAGTGTCTTTTTTTCTTTCTTTCTTTTTTGGCCGCTCCGTGGCATGCGGGATCTTAGTTTCCTGACCAGGGATCAAACCTGTGCCCCCTGCAGTGGAAACGCAGGAGTCTTTAACCACTGGACCGCCAGGGAAGTCCCGTATTAGGTGTTTCTTTTCCGTAGTCAATATTCAGCCATAAAATGGCGTGAAGTGCTGATACGTGCTACATGTGGCTGGACCTCGAAAACATTAAGCTGAGTGAAAGAAGCCAGGCGCAAAAGGCCACATATCGTACGATCTATATATATGAAACGTCCAGAATTGGGAAATCTGTAGAGACAGAAAGCGGGTTAGTGGTTGTCAGGGGCTGGGGGAGGGCGAATGGGGTTCGACTGCTTAATGAGTACAGGTTTCTTTTTGGGGTGATGAAAAGATCTTGGGTCTAGATAGAGGTGGTGGTTCCACTACATCGTGATCTACTCAATGCCGCTGAATTGTGCATTTTAAAATGGCTCGGGGCTTCCCTGGTGGCGCAGTGGTTGAGAGTCCGCCTGCCGATGCAGGGGACGCGGGTTCGTGCCCCGGTCCGGGAAGATCCCACATGCCGCGGAGTGGCTGGGCCCGTGAGCCATGGCCGCCGAGCCTGCGCGTCCGGAGCCTGTGCTCCGCAACGGGAGAGGCCACAACAGTGAGGGGCCCGCGTATCGCAAAAAATAAATAAATAAATAAATAATCTAGTAAAATGGCTCATTTTATGTCACGTGAATTTCAGTGCAATGTTTTTAAGTAGTAAAAAAAAGTCTGGCATCTGGATCATGGACCTTTTTTGAGGGGGGGTACGGTAGAGGTTCTTCTTTATACGTCACCTTGAATTTAAAAAGCCACAAAGCCAAACGCCCGTGTTAGCTCTGGCTGCTGGGGAATGTAGCTCTGCTGCAGATCTCGGAAGAAAACTTTTGCTGTCCTCTTTAGATGTGTATTTGAGTTTTTGTTTTGTTTTGTTTTTTGTTTTGTTTTTTTGCTGTACGCGGGCCTCTCACTGCCGTGGCCTCTCCCGTTGCAGAGCACAGGCTCCGGACGCGCAGGCTCAGCGGCCATGGCTCACGGGCCCAGCCGCTCCGCGGCACGTGGGATCTTCCCGGACCGGGGCACGAACCCGCGTCCCCTGCATCGGCAGGCGGACTCTCAACCACTGCACCACCAGGGAAGACGTATTTGAGTTTTTTTAATCAACATGTTTTTGGTTGGAAAGTTTTTAGCTTTCCAAGGGTCAGTTTTTAAAATTCCAGCCTGGGCTCTTCCATTCTCACAAAACTGGAAAAGGAAGAGGGCTTGCAGAGAGTACAAGTCTGGTCATGCTCAAGCAAAGCGAAGCCATGGGGCCCCCGCCTCAGTGGGAACGTTCTGAAACAAGCGTGAGTGTGTAGCTAATGTCAACGATTACAGCCCACTTTCATGCTCCAGGCGTGTTCTGGGTGTTTCCCCTATGACTTTCACACTTCGATGAGAAATGCGAACATTTACAGAATGTTCAAGGGCAAAACGCTGAAGTAAAAATTCCCTCCCACTGCTTTTCCGTGATCCTGTACGCACTTAACTGAAGCATTTCCTATGAGGGCAGGCTGAGCTGCTTTTAAAACTGTCAACATGTAGGAATAGGGAGGGAAACATCCCGAATAAACAACCGGAAAACAGAGAGATAGGTCAGTCACGCAAGGGGATTGGCTCGGATAAATATGAAACTGTATGATGAGCCTGCAATAATTAAAACAGTCCAGTACAGACCGAAGAAAGGGAGGAACAGAGCAACGTAAATCGACGAAGAGTGTTTACAAATATAGGTGGGGTTTCAAATCGGCACAGGAAAGGTGAATTATTCAAAAAGTGGTCTTGGGACAACAAGCTAACAGTTTGGGGGAAAACAGCCCACTCCTTACATCAAAATTAATTCCAGACGGATCCAAGTGTATAAAATGAAATTGTAAGAGTTGCAGAGGGAAAGATGGGTGGATCGTTGATCATCTTGGAGGGGAGGAAGCTTGTCTCTTTTTTATTTTTCATTCTTTTAAATTGAAGTATAGTTGATTTACAAAGTTGTGTTAATTTCTGCTGTACAAAGTGATTGAGTTTTATATATATATACACACATATATATAAATATGTACATTCTTTTTTAAATATTCTTTTCCATTATGGATAATCATAGGATACTGAATATAGTTCTCTGTGCTATACAGTAGGACCTTTTTTTTATCCATTCCATGTATAATAGTTTGCATCTGCTAACCCCAAACTCCCACTCCATCCCTCCCCCAGCCCCCTCCCCCTTGGCAACCACAAGTCTATCCTCTAGGTCCCTGATTCTGTTTCTGTTTCATAGATAGGCTGCTTTGTGTCATATTTTAGATTCCACATATAAGTGATATCATATGGTATTCGTCTTTCTCTTTCTGACTTACTTCATTTAGTATGCTAATCTCTAGTTGCATCCATGTTGCTGCAAATGGCATTATTTTGTTCTTTTTTATGCCTGAGTAGTATTTCATTATGTATATGTACCACATCTTTATCCATTCATCTGTGAATGGACAGGTAGGTTGTTTCCATGTCTTCGCTATTGTGAATAGTGCTGCTATGAACATAGGGGTGCATGCATCTTTTTGAATTATAGTTCTGTCTGGATATATACCCAGGAATGGGATGGCTGGATCTTATGGTAATTCTATTTTTAGTTTTCTGAGGAACCTCCATACCGTTCTCCATAGTGGCTTCACCAGTTTACATTCCCACCAACAGTGTAGGAGGATTCCCTTTTCTCCACATCCTCTGGAGGGGAGGAAGCTTTTCAAAGCTGAGTGGACTCGCAGAGTTCAAAGATCTTAACACAAATGTAGGCTCAGCCGGGACCCAGCGAGGGGTTCCAGTCTCATGTAACCTGAAACCATCAAAGAAAACCGGCTTCTCAGCCACTGTGATTAACAGAAAAGTTAAGATTTTTATACAAGAAAAAAATAACAAAGTCAAAAGATAGTGACAAACTGGGGAAAAATAGAGGTTTCCTGCCTCCCTTTACAAAAAACTCACGTAAATGATCAACAGAAAGAGGAACAGCTGAGAAAAATAAGCAAGAGACACGGATTGGAAGTTTACCGGAAAACAAGCGTCCACAGCTAGTAAACACATAAAAAGATGCTCAGCGTCACACTTAAAGAAAAGCAGAGCAGAAACAGTCACAAGATAAGGATGGACTTAGAGATCAGGGGAGTAGAGCCGAGAGCCTAGAAAACAACCAGGAGATACCATTGTCCACGTACGTGATTGGCAAAAGTTCTAAAAGTTGTGTAATAGCCAGTGTTGACCAGGATGTGGTGAAACAGTGTCACTCATTATTATTGGGAGTGTGAACTGGTCCAAAGGCCATGTGGCAATAGCTGTCAAAGTTTCAAAAGACTTCTGTTTTGGATCCCAGGGAACCTGCTGCTAGCAGTTTTCTCCTGCCACATAGTCTCAAATATATGCCATAGCTCTCAAGAGCTATTAAAGGGGAGGGTTTGTAAGAGTGGAAAATGGGGCTTCCCTGGTGGCGCAGTGGTTGAGAGTTCACCTGCCGATGCAGGGGACACGGGTTCGTGCCCCGGTCCGGGAAGATCCCACATGCCGCGGAGCGGCTGGGCCCATAAGCCATGGCCGCTGAGCCAGCGCGTCCGGAGCCTGTGCTCCGCAACGAGAGAGGCCACGACAGTGAGAGGCCCACATAACGCAAAAAAAAAAAAAAAAAAAAAGAGTGGAAAATGAAAGTGATCCAAGGGTCCATCAGTATGGAACTGATTAAATGAACTGGGGTACAACGCTGGGAGGATGGGACACTCTATAGACATGAAAAAGAAATGCTTAGGACTTCCCTGGCGGCGCAGTGGTTAAGAATCCACCTGCCAATGCAGGGGACATGGGTTCGATCCCTGGTCCCGGAAGATCCCACGTGCCGCGGAGCAGCTAGACCCGTGAGCCACAACTACTGAGCCCGCGTGCCACAGCTACTGAAGCCCGTGGGCCTAGAACCCGTGCTCCGCAACAAGAGAAGCCACCGCAATCAGAAGCCCGCGCACCGCAACAAGGAGTAGCCCCCACTCGCCACAACTAGAGAAAGCCCGCGCGCAGCAACAAAGACCCAATGCAGCCAAAAATAAATAAATAAATAAAATTAATTAATTGAAAAATATTTTCCAAGTTGTACTATAATACATCAGTGATAGACATCTAAGCATTTCTTTTTTTTTTTAATTTATTTATTTTTGGCTGCATTGAGTCTTTGTTGCTGTGCGCCGGCTTTCTCTAGTTGCGGGAGCGGGGGCTACCCTTCCTTGCGGGGTGCAGGCTTCTCATTGCGGTGGCTTCTCTTGTTGCGGAGCACAGGCTGTAGGCACACGGGCTTCAGTAGTTGTGGCGCGTGGGCTCAGTAGTTGTGGCTCGCAGACTCTAGAGCGCAGGCTCAGTAGTTGTGTAGCTCGGGCTTAGTTGCTTCGTGGCATGTGGGAGCTTCCTGGACCAGGACTCCAACCCATGTCCCCTGCATTGGCAGGCGGATTCTTAACCACTGTGCCACCAGTGAAGTTCCGGAAAATATTTTTAAAATACCCAGGTGCAGTAGGGCACATGGGATCACCTTGGTATAAATGAAAAATATTATGTGGGGCTTCCCTGGTGGCGCAGTGGTTGAGAGTCCGCCTGCCGATGCAGGGGACACTGGTTCGTGCCCCTGTCCAGGAGGATCCCACATGCCGTGGAGCGGCTGGGCCCATGAGCCATGGCCGCTGAGCCTGCGCTCCGCAACGGGAGAGGCCACAACAGTGAGAGGCCCGTGTACCACAAAAAAAAAAAAAAATGTTATGTGGTTACAAATGGTAGTATATGCATCAATTCTTTTTTTTTCCCCCCTGGAAGGAAAAACAACAAACTTTGAAAAGGGATTCTTCTGAGGTAGGGAAATGAGTGGAAGGTGGGTGGGTGTGGGTGTGGGAGGGCTTTACTGCCATCCTTGTCTGTAGCTCTCACATTTGAAAGCACATTATTTTTTAGAATGCCGACATGGCGAGATAGTAAGACTTTTTCATTTTCTCTGTACCTCTTTGCATTAAAAAATGACACTGTAGTTTAAAAAAAAAAATGAAATTACCCGCACACCACATTCATAGATATTTGCTAAGTTAACCAGATTTTTCTGCTCTTCTTGGCAGTGTTTCCTGTCGTTTCTGTACAATATGTACTTCTTATAAAGTACCTTTGTCTTGGAAGGTGTATCCCTTTGGACGCTCTTTAGTTTTTAAACATTTTTCGTCTGGGCAGGTCCATGCCTGAAAAACTCCACCATTTCTGCAAAGCACAAGCCTTGTCACACTCAACGTAATGACAAGTAAACCTTGGGCACTGCTGTCGTGGAGAAAGTTCCAATCCCTGAGTAATAGTTCTATAAAAGCCAGTGAATGTGTAACAACTGAGGCGTGATCACAGGCTGTCGGGGACACGGGTTGGGTGCCTCCCCGTGACTTTGACATTCAGGCTAAGGAGTGCGAACAGCTGAGATTCTTATTAACTCTAAAATGAAAATCCCCCCCTACCTGTTTGTCCACCTCCTGGAAATTGACATATGCTTGCAGAAGAAGCTGCTGAAAAATTGTTACCATATGAGAATAATGGAGAAACTTTGAAGGTAGGGGCAAGAGTAAGCCCTTTCAGACAGCAAAATGCGTCCAAACCGTTTGGTGCCCCCAGGTACAAGGTTTTTGGTTTTAATGAAGGCAGCGCTGCTATTCACCAGGCAAGATGAGGACCAAGCAGCCAAACCTTTCTTTGGAGAGTGAGGGGATAAAAGCTGGATTTCTACGTTCCTTTCACTGAAATCCAGATGGATCCGAAAGTTAAATGCAAACCATGAAGCCATCAAGCACTCCAAAAAAAACTGGTGAATTAATATATGCACTTAGAAGTGGGGGAAATATTTTTCTAAGTGGAAAAACAGAACTCAGACGCTATGAGGAGCAAGCTTGATACATTTGAATTTGAAAGCTTGTATACGATCAAAGAATTGTAAAGTCGAAAAAACTGACAAACTGAATGCCTATATTTGAAATCATTCCATCGATGCGTTCTTTTTTTTTTTCTCCATTTCCAAAATCTTTTAATTGATTTTTTTTTTAACATTTTAATGGTTGTTAAATGAGCTGTTCTCAACTTTCTTTTCAGCAATGTCCCAGCTCTGGTACCAGTTTTTAAACAGCTGTCAGTTCTAATCTTGGTTACACATATCCAAAAGGATTCAAAGTGGGGCAATGAGGAAGTTGTGGGGGTTTTTAAATTTTTGATCAAATTGTGAAATTCTTGTCATTTCTAATCTTGGTTACGCAGGTCCAGAAGGATTCAAAGTGGTGCAGTGGGGGACTTTTTTTTTTTTTAACATCTGAATGGAATTGTGAAACTCTTGTCATTTCTTACCACAGATGAGAAAGGAAATACCCTGAATTTGCCAGCATGAAGCCATCTAGAATAGCAAACCCTTGTGTTCAAACTTGTCACCCAGTCATTTGTTATAAAGCTGTTATGTCACAAGGCTGAATAAATCCTTAGCAGATGCTCTTGTCATTTTGTGGAGCCTGAGGAATGTGAGAGGTGGCAACTGCTGGCTTAAACAATCTCACTGGCGAGGACGTGCCAGGGCCGGACTATTCAGATACGGCTATAAGTGTTTTATTCAGTGACAGATTTACAAGCGCAATCAGAGCTGCAGAAAAAGGAAGGGGAAGAAAAAAAGAAAGAAAGAAAAAAGCATCACTGTGGTTGCTGCCAATAATGTGGTCTTGGCTTCCAACAGATTCTATTTTTAGGTTGTGGTGGCTTGGTTTTTATTTAATAAGGACCCATATAAAGAAGAAAACAAGAAGTGACCCATTAACCTACTGCCAAAATAGCCCCTGTGGACATTTAAAAATAAGATATGCACAGTGTTAGACACTGAGGCAGTGCAGGATTGAAAATAGAAAGCACGATCCCATCCCACTTGTCCTCTGCCTCCCCTAAAGCCAATGGCTGTAGCACATTCACATTTTTCCTTCTAAAAGAGAAAAAATGTTTATGTATATACTGGCGCACATCTCTCTATGTGTGTGCGTATGCATATATTTGTGTGTGTATATGTGTCTGTGTCTATATGTCTTGTGTACATGTGTGTAAATGTATGTATATGTATATAGACGCATATGTATTTATATCTGTATACATGGTTGGATATGTACACATGTATATGTGTGCATGTATAAATGTATGCATATATGTTGGTGTGTATGTGTTTTTGTATATGTGTCTGTGATAACAGCATAAGTAGTTGCTTATATATCACACAGGATCTATTTTTGTATTAATTAATTAATTGATTTTTAAATTTTGGGCTGCATTGTGTCTTCGTTGCTGCACGCAGGCCTTTCTCTAGTTGCAGCGAGTGGGGGCTACTCTTCGTTGTGGTTCGTGGACTTATTGCTGTGACTTCTCTTGTTGCAGAGCATGGGCTTTAGGTGCATGGGCTTCAGTAGCTGTGGCATGCGGGCTCAGTAGTTGTGGCTCGTGGGCTTAGTTGCTCTGCAGCATGTGGGATCTTCCCGGACCAGGGCTCGAACCCGTGTCCCCTGCATTGGCAGGTGGATTCTTAAACCACTGCACCACCAGGGAAGCCCCACGCAGGATCTATTAAGAAATATCATCAGTTCTACTTTCCGGATGGACCCAGAATCCATTCACTTTTTACCCTGGATTGGTCTCCATCTCCTCCCACCTCCCTGCCTGCTCCCATGATTGCCACATAAACCCAATGAAATTTAGATTTCAGATAAATGATTTGGTTTGGTATAAGTATGTCCCAAATATTGTATGGGACATGCTTATAACTAAAATAATATTCATTGTTTATCTGAAATTAAAATTTCACTGGGCAACCTACCTTTTAATTTATTATATCCAGCAACCTCTAGCCTCACTATAGAAGATTCCCCACATGCGGCCAGAGGGTTCCTGTTAGCCCCTAAGGCAGATCATGTCCCTCTCTGCTCAGAACCCTGGCTCCTATATCCCTCAGAATCAAAGCCCAAAATCTCATCATGGCCCTACTAACTTTACCTTCTACTTACTTCTTTGCCTTCACCTCCCTCCACTCTGTCCCTTGTTTACTCTGCTCCAGCTGAGACAGGCTGGGACCTGGGACCCTTTGCTGCAGTGCTGCCATGCTTGCACCTGGACACTCCTCTCCTCCAGCAACAGAATACAAAGAAACTGTGTGGGACTAAAAATAACTGTGTGCATGTGCACTTGGGGCAAATTCTGGACCAAAGATACAAAGAGACCAAAAAAACCCAACTGCCACTTTTGAAGAGCCTGGAGCAAAAGCAGGGGTCGGGGTGGGGGTGGGGGGTCGGGAGCAAAGACAGGATACTGCGCTCGCCCCCTGCACACAACACCACCTAAGGGGTGGGCAAACCACCTAAGCCACCGCTCCAGCCGGACCCCTGGACACACCCCTACCCTCACCCCATGTAAGGAACAAGCTCGCCCCCCCAACCCCCTGGCCCCAGGGAGCGAGCCAGCAAGGGAACCTGTTGTTTGTTCTCGCTCCCCCCGCTGCCGCAGGGGCCCCCAAAAAGCCTTGCCTGACTTTCTTGTCTGGCCTCTGATCAATTTCTATTGTTGAAGAAGGCCAAGAACCCTGGTCCGTAACACAGCTACCCTGCTATTCCTTGATCACAATACGCATAGTCCTGCCTCGGGGCCTTTGCACTGGCTGTTCTGTCTGCCTGAACTGCTGTTGCTCCAGATAGTTCCATGACTTACTCTCTCATTTCCTTTAAGTCTTTGTTCAAATGGCATCTTTTCAATGACACACGCTCTGACCACTCTACCAAAAAATGCCTCCCTCCTCCCCCCCCATATCTTTAGAATTTATCACTTCCTCACTTACTGTTTTATTTATTTATTTATTTGTCTCCTCCTACTAGAATATAAGCTCCATGAGGGCAGGAATTTTCTTTTTTTCTTTCTTTCTTTTTGGCTGCGTTGGGTCTTAGTTGCTGCGTGTGGGCTTTCTCTAGTTGGCGGTGAGCAGGGGTTACTCTTCCTTGCGGTGCGTGGGATTCTCATTGCAGTGGCTTCTCTTGTTGCGGAGCACAGGCTCTAGGTGCGCGGGTTCAGTAGTTGTGGCTCGCAGGCTCTAGAGCATAGGCTCAGTAGTTGTGGCGCACGGGCTTAGTTGCTCCGCGGCATGGGATCTTCCCGGACCAGGGCTCGAACCCGTGTCCCCTGCATTGGCAGGCAGATTCTTAACCACTGCACCACCAGGGAAGCCCTTTTTTCCTTCTTTTGCTGTGCACACCTCTGTAAGACACTTCCCAGCCTCCTCTGACCACATGACTGAGTTCTAAGCAACGGGACCTGAGTGGAAGGGAATTTAAACCTCCTGCCCATGATTGTCTCTACTTGTTCCTCGTTGAAGCCAACTGGAACAGAGAAGCCTCCCGGCACCACCTCAGAAGCCAAAAGTTGAACATGGAGGAGCTAAAAGGTGGAAGGAACTCGGGTTCCTGGATCACACCTTGAGGAAAAGCATCTACGATCAAGAACAACCATGACTTCACATGAGCAGGAATAAACTCCTATCATTATTTGAGCCATTAGACATTTTTGGGGGGCGTGTTTGTTACAGCAGCTAATGTTCCCCTGACTAAGACAACAGGAGAAATGAGGTTTATAGTTTCCCCAGGTGAAGTCTAGTTGATAGAGAGATACATATTCCTTTCCCAGCTCTGGACCTAGTAGTCAAAGGCAGGTTCTGGTATAAAATTCATGGAGTGTCTTTCCAAGGAGGACTGATAGCAACCCTCTTCCCTATGTATTGATCACATCAACTTAAGAGGCTGTATTTATTAGGCTATTTTACTTTTAAGCTACAGAAGCTCAGGCTTCTGTTTTAAAAAAGCTGAATTGGCTCTTGGAAATACAGTGCGGGCAGAGCAGAGTGGGTTGTATTTTTTGGTTTTTTGTTTGGACACCTTTACAACAATTGGGATATAAATGGCTGTCTCTCTGAGTCTGCCTTCTCTGCACGTCTCTGCCTGTTGGCTTTATTTTTTGAATCTGAGACCACCTTTTTTTTTTCAGGAGAAGCTCCTGGCACATTCTAAGCTCACATTCCCCAAATTCTCATTTTTCCAAAGAAGAATTGAGGCTGTCTCTGGTCTTAAGGTCTGAGAGCCCACCTGTCCCCTCCTGCAATCCTGTCCTGGCATCTCCAACAACTGTCTGCGTAATGCTGAGTAACACCCCATGGCTCTCTGGGCCCAGTTTCTCTTCTGTAAGTCAGTCAGTAAAGAATGTGTTTGACCGAAAGTAATAGAAAACGATGATATAAAAAATATGTACTTATTTTTCTCACATAACAAAAAATCCGGAAGAATGTGGTTTGGTATTGGTTCAATGACATCTGATGTCCCAGGTTCTTTGTCTCTCTGCCTCACCATCCTTAGAGTGTTGACTTTCACGTTTGTGCCTGTTGCTTCATGACCACAGGATGGCTGCTACAGCTCTGACCATCACATCCACAATCAAGGTACGAATAAGGGGAAAGCCCTTTCTGACCCTTATTATCAGGGACACAAAGGTTTGCGCGAAGCCTCCCAGCTGACTTCTGCTTTCATCTCCTTGGCCATGATGGTGTCACATGACTGTGAGTAATAGTCAAGGATGCTGGGAAAATGAGTCCTTGTCTTTCAGCCTCGAAAACAGTGGTGGGTAGTGAAGAAGGGGGCTGGGAATGATCTTTGGGTTACCATAGGAACCACTGGAGTTCAGTGTCATGAATGTGATGAATAAGGAAGAGCCTGAGACAAGGAGGAAACAGAAGTTCTTATGGGGTGTGAGGATGATTCCTTTCTATGGGGGGTGTAATTTACAGCTGGGGGACAATCCATGGTCAGTTGTGACTCTGGAATCTTCTGTGACAAGGGGGAAGTAACAGAAACAACAATAATAATACAACAGTAATAATTAGCAACTAACATATGTGCCAGGCACCTGCTCTACAAACACAGACTCATTTATTGCTCAAACAAACCCTATGATTACTCCTATGATCATATCCTCACTGGGCTCACAGCTTCACTCATATTCCCCACAGTGTGTTCCCCACTCAGCAGCCAGAGGGAATCTTTAAAACTGAAGTCAGATTATGTCTCTCCTTAGCTCAGAGCCCTCCCACAGCTCCTCCCTCACTCACAGTAAAAGCCAGAGTCCTTGCCGTGGACCCAAAAGCCTCAGACAATCTGCCCTCCCTCCACCTGTCATCTCTCTGACCTCATTTCCCCCTACTTCTCACCCTGCCAGCCACACTAGCTTCCTTGCTTTTTTCTTGCAAGCTCTAGGCATGCTCCTGCCCCAGGACCTTTGCACTTGCTAAATCCTTCTGCTAAGGTTCTTTCCCAATTTCCAGAGGACTTGCTCCCTCGCCTCCTTCAGGTCTCTACTGAGATGTCCCTTTCTCCCCAAGGTCTCCTTGACCCAGTCCCCCAGCTCTGTCAGTTCCTCCTTCTTGATTTGTTGGTTACCTAGCCCTTAGCACCATCTCACTGCCCGTAGAGTTTATTCATTTCTTTTGTTTTTCTCCTTCTCTAGAGTGGAAGCTCCCCAAGGGCTGGGGTGTTTGCCTGTCTCATTCATGCTGCATCTCCAGCACTTAGAACAGTGCCTGAAACATAGAAGATGCTCAATAAATATCAGTTGGATACAGGAATGGTTGATCTCCATTTGGAAGATAAAGAGAGCTACTGTTGGTTGTGCACTTACTGTGTGCCAGCGACCACCCTAAGCACCTCCAATGTATCCATGCACCAAACCTTCATTACAATGCTGTGAGGATTCAGTTATCCCCAATTTACAGATTGAGAAATTGAGGCCCAGGGAGATGAAGAGAGCTGCTCTACCGAGTTTCTGCTACGGTAATAAATTACTACAAACTCAGTGACTTAAAACAATACACATTTATGGTCTTAAATTCTGGAGATTAGAAATCTAAACAGGTCAGCAGGGCTGTCTTCCTTCTAGAGGCTCGAGGGACGAATCCCTTTCCCTGCCTTTTCCATTGTATAGAGGCTGCCTGCATTCCCTGGCTCATGGCCCTTCCGTGCCTCTCTCGGAACTCTGCTTCCCTCCTTCTCTGACTCTGACCCTCCTGCTTCCCTCTTTCCTATATAAGGATCTTTTTGATTCCATTGGGCCCCCCTGGATGATCTAGGTTACTGTCCCCATCTCAGGGTCCTTAACCTGATCACATCTGTGAAGTCCCTTTTGCCGCAGCGGGGCAACACGTTCCCAGGGTCAGCACAGCAACTGTCCTTGGGGGACATTATTCACCCCATCACAGTTCCTGTAGTTACGTTCAGAAAATAATCCACGGCGCTGAGATCCAAACTCACATCTGGCTGGCTGCAGAGCCCCCGATCTATCCTACTCGCCATGACTGCGGGAGGAGACACGTCACAGCCCCCACCTTTCTCTGGGGTACAAAGAGAAGCTTCCCGAGCCGCTCGGAGGCCCGCCAAGCTCTGCGCGCCGCGTTCCCTCTGTCCCCCCAGCTCCCCACCCCCTGCCACTGGGTTTCTGCTCCTGGAATGCAACTTGTTTCCTTTGGACTTTGGCCTGTGAACAACCTTCCAGGCCCTTCCCTCCCCCTCAGCCCGGGGACGTGCTCAGGCGTGTTGGAAGGACCGAGGGGCCAGCCGGCGCCAGATTCTGGGCCCGGAGCACAGGGAGGGTTTGCAGATGGGCTGGGGAAGGGGCCCCACTTTTTGTGCAAAAACCATGCCCTGCCATGATGCAGGGAAGACTCAAACATCCAGCCTCCCAGATTTCACAGAAAACCCAGAACCACAAACCTCAAATGCGTAACCCTCCTGTTTTTCTAGTAAGTTTTCCTCACCAAGCCTGTGGCTGGCGATTCTCCTCTCTCCTCAAACCTCCAAGTGCCCCCACCCATCCTGAATCCCCAACTGCTGATCGCGCATCTTCCTTTATTAAGAACAGAGGCGAGACAGGCAGAGGTATTATGGGATAGAATTTAAGTCTGGATTCTGCAGCTCAACTGCCCAACTTCAGAAAGACTTGCCTCTTACCAGCTGTGTGACCTTGGGGAAGGCCATTCCCCTCTGTGGGCCTCAGTGTTCTCATCTGTAAGATGGGGATGAAATCGTAACAGTACCTACCTCTGAGGATTTTTATGCAAATCCAACGAGTTATATTTGCAAAGTGCTTAGAACAGGGTCTGGTATGTAAGCACTATATAAGTTTTTGTTAAAAAAGAAAATAAAATTAAAATTTGCTTCCTTAGCTTCCCATGGTGAAACCCACCTTTGCCAACATACGCTTGCTTTTCTCTTCCATCCTTGGAGGAAATGGCCATGCTCCCACCAAAAGCCAGTCCCTTCTCTGCACTGGGGTCCCACCTTCCTTACTGGGGGAAGGCTCCATCTCTCTCTAACCTGTTTCACAGTCTCTCTTGCATCATTTATTGGTTTTTAGAAGCCCTCTTTGACCCCATCTCCAGCTACCACCCCATTCCCCCCCTTTCCTCTTTATAGCAAAACACCTTGAAAGAACTGCTACCCTTGGGTTTCGAAAGACACCTTCTGGTCACTGTTCCAACCCCCTGTGCTTTGATTTCTGTTCCCACCTCTCAAAAAGTACAGGGGCCTACGTTTTGTAAAGCCAGCAAAACAGCCACTTCTCTGCCCTCATCTGACTGCTACCCCTTCCCTGAAACCCTCTCTTCTCTGTGCTGTTACATTCTTCTTTTGAAATAATTACAAACTTACAGCTGAGTTGCAAACTAGGACCAAGAACTCCTGCATCCCTGTAACATTCTGGCAGGTATGTGTCATCATTCCATCTCTCTGTTTCTCCCCAGCTGTCCTCCTTTCTCCCTCTGTTATGAGCTGTGTCCCTCCCCCCAAAATGATATGTTGAAGTCTTAACCCCCAGTAGCTCAGAATGTGACCTTATTTGCAAAGAGGGTGGCTGCAGACGTAATCAATAAAGATGAGGTCCTACTAGAGTAGAATGGGCTCCGAATCCCATGTGACTGGTGTCCAGTAAGAAGACAGCCACAGGGCTTCCCTAATGGCGCAGTGGTTGAGAGTCCGCCTGCCGATGCAGGGGACACAGGTTCGTGCCCCGATCTGGGAAGATCCCACATGCCGCGGAGCGGCTGGGCCCGTGAGCCATGGCCGCTGAGCCTGCGCATCCGGAGCCTGTGCTCCGCAACGGGAGAGGCCACAACAGTGAGAGGCCCGCGTACCGCAAAAAAAAAAAAAAAAAAAAAAAAAGTGGCATCTGCCAGGCTGCTCTGGCATGAATCACTACCTTTCCCTTTGTAACTCCTCTCTTTGCTTTAAACACACACACACACACACACACACACACACACTTCCCTTCGTTTTGTAAGCAATACCTCTTGAGGATTTCAGTTTCCTAGAAAGGGAATCTTGATACCTGCACAGGGAGACGCCCTCCTGCTTTTCTTTCACATGTGCAATTGTCCCGTTATACGGATGCATCATGATTTGCTAAACAGCCCTCTATAAGCGGATTCTTGGGCCAATTCCAATATTTTGCTATTCTTCTTTGCTCTTCAAGCACACACTCTTGGGGTTCTTTTGCCCCCTCCCCTCCTGTGCAATCCCTCTTCTTGACTTCTCCTCTTCTGCCTGACATTGATCCACCCCAGGGCCATTTTCTCTCCTTTCTCCACACCCTCTCTCTAGATGATCTCATCCTGCCCCTCAGCTTAAAATACCTCCATGTGTCAATGACTTCTATATTTATATCTCCACCCCATCTCTCCCCCGAGCTCCGGGCTCGCATGTCTAACTCCATTTGGAGGTCTGATAGGCATATCACATTTAAGACCTCCCCAAAAGGAATTCCTGATCTCCCAGCTCATTTCTCCCTAAAGTTTCCCCATCATGGTGAATAGACCTACCATCGTTCTAAACATCTGAGCCAAAAATAGAGGCATTAAGACTTTTTCATTGCGGTGCAATTCATGTAACATAAAATC
This sequence comes from Pseudorca crassidens, assembly GCF_039906515.1. Taxonomy (NCBI): domain Eukaryota; kingdom Metazoa; phylum Chordata; class Mammalia; order Artiodactyla; family Delphinidae; genus Pseudorca; species Pseudorca crassidens. Next base: position 10,570,439 of record NC_090315.1, on the reverse strand, counting down.
AACCATCTTAAAGTGTACAAGTGGCATTTGTACCTTCACAATGTTGTGCGACCATCACCTCTATCTAGTCCAAGAATTTTCATCACCCCCAAAGGAAATCCAATACTCATTAAGCAGTCACCCCCATTCCCCCCTCCCTCAATACCTGGCAACCACTAATCAATTTTATATCCCTACGGCTTTACTTGTTTGGTAAAGCCTCTCTCCTGCTTTATTTTTTCCCAAAACGACTCATTATCACCCTGTGACATATTCTATATCTTTCTTATTTATTTTGTCTCTGCTCTGTCTGCCCAACAGAGTGCCAGCTCTCAAACGGCAGGGAATTTTGTCTGTCTTGTTCACTGCTCTATCCCCACTGCCTAGAATCCAACTCATACGTGGTGCAGATGATATACTAATTTCCTTTATTTGTAAAGCTTTCCTACTCCTCAGCAAAAAAAAAAAAAAAAAAAAGAACCTCAAATTTTTTTTTAAAAGAGTAAAGATAGGGCTTCCCTGGTGGCACAGTGGTTGAGAGTCTGCCTGCCGATGCAGGGGACACGGGTTCGTGCCCTGGTCCGGGAGGATCCCACGTGCCGTGGAGCGGCTGAACCTGTGAGCCATGGTCGCTGAGCCTGCTTGTCCGGAGCCTGTGCTCTGCAACGGGAGAGGGCACAACAGTGAGAGGCCCGCATACCACAAAAAAAAAAAAAAAAAAAAAAAAAAGAGTAAAGATATGAACAGAAAATTTAGAGAAAAAATTAAATTAAATTAAAAATTAAAAAATTAACTAGCTGTGTGGCCCTAGGTAAGTGATTTACCCTCTCTGATCCTTTCCCTGACTATAAAATACAGGAGCTGCTCAATAAATACTCATTGAATAAATGAGCAACTAAATCAGTAAAACAATATATAACTCATAAACTGTGGTAAAAGTTAAATGACTTACTGAAAAAGAATATATATATATAGAAAAAGAATACATATATGTATATATGTATATGTATATAATTGAATCACTTTGCTGTACACCTAATACAACATTGGAAATCAACTATACTTCAATTTTAAAAAAATGGTTTAAAGAAATTAAATGACTTAGTACAGATTCAGGGCTTAGAATGTCGTCTGGCACACCGCATGCCCTATGTAAGTGATAGTGATGACTCCTTTTAAAAATAGTATTATTGCTGTGGTTATTATATGCAACCTTCAAGATCCCTTCCAGTGTCACCTCCTCCAGGAAGCCTTACTGGATGAGACCAGACAGGATCAGTTGCTCATGGTCCCCAAAGCACTTTATGTAGTTTTCTCTTTAAACTTCAGCAAGACACGTCCCAATTAGTATACTCTGTATTCTCTGCCCCGCACCAAAGATCAGAACACATTTTTGTGATAATTATAGGGCTTTTCTCCCTGTAAACAGGCTGGCCTGGCCTGTCATAACCACTGGACTCTAAGCTCCTAAAAGTAGAGCTTATTTCACTCACTCAAGTATGCCTAACACGTCGCCCAGAGCCTGGAACAAGGAAACTTCTCAAGCAATCTTGGTGGATCCAATAAATGCACCATTCTGTCGCCTGCCTCTCAGTATGTAACGTACATAAACCCAGGGATATGCAATAGTACCCCAAGGATTCATAAATCCATGGGAAGGGAAGAAGGAAACATTTGTTTCTCCTTGTGTTGAGAACTCTTAGTACTTTTTTTTTCTTTTTTACACCCTTATAGTTATTTATCAGGTGAACAATACGTTTAAAAATCGTCATTGCAAAAAAAAAAAATTGTCGTTGCCAAGAACTCTTGGTATTCTTTATTTTTTTAATTAATTAAGGCTGCGTTGGGTTTTCATTGCTGGGTGCGGGCTTTCTCTAGTTGAGGTGAGCTGGGGCTACTCTTTGTTGCGGTGCACGGGCTTCTCATTGCCGAGACTTCTCTTGTTGCGGAGCACAGGCTCTAGGCGCGCGGGCTTCAATAATTGTGGCACGTGGACTCAGTAGTTGTGGCTTGCGGGCTCTAGAGCACAGGCTCAGTAGTTGTGACGTGCGGGCTTACTTGTTCTGCGGCATGCAGGATCTTCCCGGACCAGGGCTCGAACCCGTGTCCCCTGCATTGGCAGGCAGATTTTTATCCACTGCACCACCAGGGAAATCCCTCCTGGTATTCTTTTCTTTTCTTTTCTTTTCTTTTCTTTTTTGCGGTATGTGGGCCTCTCACTGTTGTGGCCTCTCCCGTTGCGGAGCACAGGCTCCGGACGCGCAGGCTTAGCGGCCATGGCTCACCGGCCCAGCCGCTCCACGGCACGTGGGATCCTCCGAGACCGGGGCACGAACCCGTGTCCCCTGCATCGGCAGGCGGACTCCCAACCACTGCGCCACCAGGGAAGCCGTCTCTTGGTATTCTTTTAACAACTTTCCCATATCTTGTGCAGCAGTGTTAACTAAATTCCTCATGTTGTACATTACATCCCTATTATTTTTTTATTACTCAAAGTTTGTACCTTTTGACCACCTTCACCCATTTTTTTCCACGCTTGACCCCCTGTCTCTGGCCACCACCAATCTGTTTGCTGTATATATGAGTTTGGGTTTTTTTTTTAAAGATTCCACATATATTTGAGATGATATAGTATTTGTCTTTCTGTATCTGACTTATTTCACTTAGCATTAAATCCTCAAGGTCCATCCACATTGTCATAAATAGCAGGGTTTCCTTCTTTTTAGTGGCTGAACGGTATTCGTGTGTGTGTGTGTGTGTGTGTGTGTGTGTGTGACATTTTCTTTATCCATTCATTCATTGATGGGCACTTAGGTTGTTTCCATATCTTGGCTATTATAAATAATGCTGCTGTGAACATGGGTGTGCAGATATCTTTTAGTGTTTTCCTTTCCTTCGTATAAATACCCAGAAGTGGAAATGTTGGATCATATGGTTGATCTGTTTTTCATTTTCTGAGGAATCTCCATACTGTTTTTCATATTAGCTGCACCAAGTTACATTCCCCAAGGCAAATATTCATGACCTTCCCACCATAATAGCTATTCCGTCACTTCTGTTATCTAAATCTCATGCAAATTTTCTTTTAGACAACTCTAACCCAGAACCACCAGGGGAAAGGTGTTCTAGGGTACATAGGCCCCACTTAGCTAAGTTGGACAGAACTAAATTGCCACACAGCCCAGAGGGGGACAGCAGCCTACCCAAGGTCACACAGCAACTGTATGATGGAACAGGAACCAAGCCAGGTGACACAATAGGGCACTTTCTTCTCAGGGAACAGCATAGTGTTATATGAGGTTAAATGTTTAGGCCCAGGCGTCAGGGTGCCCGAGGAAGGAAGTCTAGCTTTGTCATTCATTAGCTATGTGGCCTTAGGTAACTGAATTAACCTCTCTGATCCCCAGTTTTCTTGCCTATAAAATTGGGGACACTAATAATACCCCTTCCTAGGGTCGCTGTAAAATGAAGTGCGTGTGCAGAGTTTAGCATGGTGCCGGGCACATTGTGAGAGCCTGTGGCGGGCACCACTGTGTACACTGTTATTTCCAATTCCCCTGCACGTCTACGTGCAAGGGTGACTGTACTTCCCCACCTCCCGGAAGTTAGGTGTGCTCATGTGACTTGCTTTGGCCAATGAAATATGAGCAAAAGTCACATGTAGCTTCCTGGTGGAAGCATTCAAATGCTGGTGCACGAGTCCCTCTGCTCTCTATTCGCTTGCTGTGGTAGTCGTGGGAGCACACGATGACTTGGAAATAGAAAAGCAGCCTGCATCACTGAACCACAGCATGAAGGGGGTTGCCCTGAGAGGTCTCTGTGATTCTCTCAGCTCTGCCTTCCTCTGGAAGTAGAATTCATCCTCAAGATGGCTTCTCTTGTGGTTTTCCCAGATGGCTTCCTGCAGCTCCCATATTTATTCTTTCCCATCTAGGGGGAAAGAGAGGGTATTCCTCCTCGTAACTAGTCACAAAACTCCTGAGCGTCTTTCTGATTGGACTAAGTCCATGTATCCAGACCCTAACCAATCTCCATGACCAGGGAGATAGAATGCACTGATTGGCTTGGGCCTGGGTTACCTGGGTGACCACTTCTGAACCAATCACTGTGGCAAGGGGGTGGGATTATGCTGATTAGTTCAAACCCTTCAGTGCCCGTCCCTGGAGCTGGGAGTTTAGAGGGTGTCAGTCTGATTCAAACTTATGGCTTTTATTACTGGGATGGTAAGAGGAGAAATGGCCATTGTGAAGGTGAACACGTGTGCAGGACATTTCTTTTTCCTTTTAAAAAATATATTTGAAACAGTCACAAACTTATAGGAAAGTTGCATGTATGGTACAAAGAACTTCCCCCCCCACCAACGGTTTTGAGAGTAAATTGCAAATCTGGTACCCTATCATCCCTGAATATTGTAGTGGGTGTGTCCTACAAACAAGGACATTCCACGGTAAAGATACTTTTGTTCCCGTTGATTCATACATTTTATATGAGACAACATAATAGCCCACATTCCTCCACCAAACTTTCCATCTACCCGTTTACTTATATCCACATAGATTCATGGATTCTTGTTTTATTTAAGGGGTTATGATCTGTTGCGCTCATTTTTTTTTTTTTTCTTTTGGTACGCGGGCCTCTCACTGTTGTGGCCTCTCCCGTTGCGGAGCACAGGCTCGGGACGCGCAGGCTCAGCGGCCATGGCTCACGGGCCCAGCCGCTCCGCGGCATGTGGGATCCTCCCAGACCGGGGCACGAACCCGTGTCCCCTGCATCGGCAGGCGGACTCTCAACCACTGCGCCACCAGGGAAGCCCTGTTGCGCTCATTTTTAATGTTGATGCTCAAAATGTCCCAGATTTGGCCAGTGGGAGCCCTTCAAGCTGGCTCTATGCCCTTCCACCTGTTCTCATCATTCTTTGAGTATTTCCTTACTTTCTGACCCCAAAAATGTTCCAGACTCTTCTTGTATCTTCCCTGTCCCCCGACCCCTAGAATCAGCTATTTTCTCAAGGGAGAAGAGAGGGTACTTCTGAAGGCGGGTGGCTGACCCCTCACCCCTGAATGACCCCCCTCAGACTCAGATTTCAATGCAGCGGGCCGGGCCATTGGCAGAGGCAATGCTCTAGGAGTTGCCATGGAGACCGCTGAGCTGCAGAGCGGAAGGAGGCGGTGATGTCATTGTGGGAGCAAGTGCAGCGGCCACATCCTTGTCTCAGCCAGGCTACAGGGCAGTGAGGGTAGCCTCTGGGCCAGCGGCAAGGAACGAGCCGCCCTGCCCGCCAGGCACCCTCGCAGGACACCCCGGTGACAGCAGCCCCAGAGCGATCAGCCGTCCCAGATTTGCTGAGACTGACAGGGCCTGCGAGGCCTTTGAGGACCACCGCCAGAAGAGGGACCAGCATCTTCATACTCTCTCTGGTGCGGCCTTGCCTAGGACTCAGGATCCACGAGCTAGCCGGCAGACACCCACCCCTGCTTCACACTCTGTAAGTCCCTAGGAATTCCCAAGAGCCCCCTGGGAGGGAGGTTACAGAAGGCTGGACACTGTGCAGCCCTGTGGGCAGGGCCTGGGGCATCTTTGGCCGAGGTGGACAAACTAGGCCCCGTGAGGCCTCTCTCTTTGCCTTCGGAAGGGGTCGTGGCGTCCTGGATAACGTTTTGGATTCCCGAGACAGCTCAGGTGTGCGCCATCGGGCATACTGCTGCCTCAGAGAGCTGGGTAAGATGCTTTTCGGCGTCAAGGACATTGCATTGTTGGAGCATGGGTGCAAGGTTTTTGAGGTGGACAGTTACAAGTCTCTGATGATCCTGGGTATCCCGGAAAACTGCAACCGTGAGGAATTCGAAGAGATCATACAGGCCTCCCTAAAACCTCTGGGTAAGTTCAAAGTGGCTGGGAAGGCCTTTGTGGAAGAAGAGAGCTCCAAGGCCGTCATCGTTAGGCTGGCAGAGGACATCAATTATGCCATGATCTCCAGGGAGATCAAGGGCAAGGGCGGCATGTGGAGAGTGGTCTACATGCCCCGGAAGCAGGATATTGAATTCCTGACCAAGCTGAACCTCTTCCTGCAGAGCCAGGGCAGGACGGCGGAAGATGTGGCCCGGGTCCTAAGGCAGGAACTGTGCCCGACAGTGACGGGCCCCAGAGAACTTCCTGCCAGAAACTGCTATGAGCCTGGGCCAGGGGAGAAACCGGGGCCTGGGGCCACTGCTGCAGGGGACGGGGTGCCACCTCTGGACTCCACGAAGGAGAGCAAGGCGGGAGATGGCAAGAAAGGCAAGCGGAAGCACAAGAAAAACCGTCGACGACACCATGCATCTGACAGGAAGCTGTGAGGTGACCTGGGGTGGGCGTCAGCTGAGTGGGTGTGGGTGGCGACTTGGAAAGGTGGGTGCCCTCTGAGTAAGTTCGGGGGATGAGAGTGAATGTGGATAATGCGAGTGAGGATGGGTTACCCAGTCAAGGGAGTGGGCAACTTTTCAGTAAGAATGGGTAACATCTGACTAGTGTGAGCAAAGGTGGGTATTTTTGTTTTTGGTTTTTTCGCGGTACGCGGGCCTCTCACTGCCGTGGCCTCTCCGTTGCAGAGCACAGGCTCCGGACGCGCAGGCTCAGCGGCCATGGCTCACGGGCCCAGCCGCTCCGCGGCATGTGGGATCTTCCCGGACTGGGGCACGAACCCGTGTCCTCTGCATTGGCAGGCGGACTCTCAACCACTGCGCCACCAGGGAAGCCCTGCATTGTTTTTAAAAGGGGGGTGTTATCAGATCTCATGGCCAAGATAACACAAAACACACAGCTTTCTTCTATCTCACTGGCTTCCAGTGGCTGATGGGAAAAGTGAAACAATTTATCTGGAATAAAAAGACTAACAGCTATCCTGTGTTCCAGGCACTGTGCAGAGTCCTTCATATTCACTAATTCATTGTATCTTCCCATCCCTTGGGGTATGGGACTATAGGTCCACAACCCCTGATTCAAAACCCTCGGGCCAGATGTGGTTCGGAATTCAGAGTATTGGGTTTTAGAAAAGTGATACAGAGACTATATCTTATATTGTGTAATTCACCCCCAGGGGGGATTTGGGCAGCTCCCATAATCATATCCATTAGTATTCTAATAGTAGAGAAATACTGACATTAAGTGAAATAAATGAAAACTGCAAATAGCCTCCTGTCAGTCTAGATATTGCTTCCAATTTTTTTTCATTTTTTGGATACATTTTTTGGTGCAAAGCTTTCAGAGCTTTTTGGATTTCAGAAGAGGAGCTAAGTGATTATGAACTATCATTTTATCGTGACCATCTTCTCATTCTATGGCTGAAGAAAGCGATGCTCAGAAAGGTTAAGTGACTTGCCTAAGGCCACACAGGAAAGCTCAAAAGAAATTGAAGCCCAGGTCTTTCTGACTACAGTCTGTGCCCTAACACAGATCCCAAGAAAAGGGGACAGGTCACACCACAGTGGGGGGGCACACGAGGAAGCTCCAGGATTGGTCAGGAGGCAGAGGGAGAGGGAGAGGGGGAACCGTGGACAAGAACTTTATTATGGTTTCTTCAGGGAAGGAATGGGTGAGGCAGGGAAGGCAGGCTCAGAATTGGCTAGTCTGAAAAATTTCAGCAGGCTCTGGGGTAAAGGGGCTGTCCCTAGGTGTCTGGGACCTGGCCCCGGAGTGAATAGGGTAGGTGGATGGTGGCCCAGAGTGTGAGGGCTTAATAAAGAAGGTAGCTGGGGGCACGGGCTCTGGATTGGTTGGTTCGTTTGCATTTGAAGAACACGTTCAAGGACAAGCATTGTTCCCTTTCTCTAGGAATTGCCTAACCCTGGGAAGGGCAGCCCCTCAAGGGTCAGCAAGTCCCCAGATGTCAAAGCATCAGAGTACAGAAAATAAAAGACATGGTTAATACAGTGATAAACATACAACATGGATAACTATCTCTGTAAGTTCATAGTGGAACTAAATTCCTCTAATCTGCTTGCTCATTAGGCAACCTGCCAGTTAAGGCAGCAGAAGCCTCTGTCTGGTGTATGGAGGTTGGAGGTGAGGAATAGTGTTGGACGGATGGCCTGGGTACGAGTCCGGTCTCTTCCACTTCCCAGAGCGTGAGCCTGGGCACGCCTCTTATCCCCCTGTGCCTTGGGTTGCTTATCTGTAAAATGGGGCTAGTAGTAACCTATTTCACCAGGTTTGGGGGAGGAGTAAATCTGTCCAGACATATAAAGGACTTAGCACAGTGGCTGAGAGGGGGAAGCTGTTAAGTGTTGGCCGTTGGGATCCTGGATCCAGTGACAGTTGCGTTTTGCGTTGACAAAGAACACAGTCTGGTTTTAGAGCTCAGATTCCTGAACTTGATAAAAGCGTACCCAGCTCCCACAGCAGACTACGTGTTCTCTGTGTGCTGACAAAAGGCTGCTTCAGAATGGGATGCCGAAAGGCAGACTGGTGAATCTACCAAGGTCATGACCTTCGGAAGACAGTACCCACAGTTCCCTGGCATCAACAGGGCACACAATGGAAGGAGTGTCAAAGGATTTGGAGCTACACGGTCCTGGGCTCAATTCTTGATTCTGCTACCTGTTTAGCCGTGTGTCTTCAGGGAGCTGACTTCACATCTCTGGGCCTTAGTTTCTTTATCTGTAAAGTGGGGCTAATGCTACCCATGCTGCAGATTCTTTGCAACAGAGAGAGGATACAGCTTGCAGTGAAAAACGTAGGCTCTGAAATATTCATAGGAGCTTTAGTCATAAATCTGCTAGAACCCAGATCTCCACTGAGAAGCGAATGGATAAATCGTGGAGTATTCACTCAATAAATGATGACATAGCAACTAAAAGGAATGATCTACAGATACAGCAACACAGATGAGTTCCCAAATCATGATGTTGAGTGAAAGAAGCCAAACAAAAAGGACACATTGTATGATTCTTTTGATATAAAACGCTAAAAAAAGCAACACTTATAGGACAGAAGTCAGATCAGTGGTTGGGGGTAGGCAGAGGTGACGGCCATAAACGGTACAAGGGGAGTTTTGGGGCTGATGGAAGGATTCTATATCTTGATGGTGGTGACTCTAAAACTTACCACAATGGACATTTAAAAAGGTTACGTTGTATAAGATATAAAGTATACTTTCAATAAAACTGACTTAATGAAATAAAGAGTGGGCGGTCTAGAGGTGGGCTGCCTGGGTAAAGTACTTCATTTTTGTGCCTCAATTTCCTCATCTGTGAAATGGGTTGATAGTAATCGTACCTATTGTTGAGGGTGATCATGAAGACTCAAAAAGATGCTATCTGAAGATCAAGTGCTCAGTAAGGGGGAGGCGATTTTACAGGAAAGTTCAGTGTGAGATATGTGAATGCCAAAAGTTTCATAGACTCCTGAGAGAAGGGAGGTCTAACCATTGGAACGCCCTCGTGTGAGGCTGGCGACGAGGGGCAGGCAGCAGACAGAAGCTTGTGGCCCCATCACGCCAGTCTCTGTCACCATCTTCACATGGCCTCCTCCGATTCTGTACCTCTTTTCTGTGTCTCTGTCATCTGCTTCCTCTGCTTCTCTCTTATAAGGACATTCCTGATGGTAGTTTTTGGGTCCACCCAGATAATCCATGGCAATCTCATCTCAAATCTTTACCTGCATCTGCAAAGACCCTTTTTCCAGATAAAGCACCATTTTCCAATTCCAGGGATGAGGACCTGAAATCTTTGGGTAGATATTATTCAACCTGAGAGCCCCCCGCGCCCTTTAAAGGGCTCCTCTATGTTGCTAAAATTGGACAAACCGTAATTTCCGATCTGGTTCTTCGCTGCTATTGTGGTACTTCCAGTTGGTCAAGTTCCTCTAGGGACATTCAGTTCCTCACCTACTTCTGTCCATCCTTACCAGCCATCACCTCTGTCAGAGTCATTTGGGAAGATTTTTAAATGTAGTACCCCACCCCCACCCTAAGACATTCTGATCCAGTAGGCTGGACTCAGGAAAGTGGGATTTCTAAAACTCTTCCCAGTGATTCTAATGTGCAACCAGATTTGAGAATCACTGCTTTAGAGAAATGTGCCACATGAATAAATGAATGAATGAATGATTCTTTAAATATACGGCTGCTCTAACTACCAGCTTTGCTTCCATACTCACCAGAAGCCTTCAGATTTGGGATTGGGGAGGGTGGGAGGGGAGAGCGACCCAATTATGTGGTTGGAGTGTGGGCCACAAGGCTGCTTCCTGCTGTATGTGTTGAGGACCTACTATGTGCTGTCACTTAACCCAGTGATATCTGGTTCAAAAGTGTGGATAATTTATATCCTGTTCATTCTAGATAGGGATCTGATTTCGGGACATTTAGGACAAATCTGGTGACTGTGCCAGAGTTACAAATGTCACCTGGGAGAGAAGTCTTCGGGGATTGCCCGCCAACCTTGTTCCCTACCCACAACCACCACAGGCAACAGGGCAAATAAAGGAGGCTTAAGAGTATGGGGCTGGAGGGACTTCCCTGGCAGTCCAGTGGTTAAGATTCTGCACTTCCGGGCTTCCCTGGTGGCGCAGCGGTTGAGAGTCCGCCTGCCGATGCAGGCGACACGAGTTCGCGCCCCAGTCCGGGAGGATCCCACATGCCGCGGAGCGGCGGGGCCCGTGAGCCATGGCCGCTGAGCCTTGCGCGTCCGGAGCCTGTGCTCCGCAACGGGAGAGGCCACAGCAGTGAGAGGCCCGCGTACCGCAAAAAAAAAAAAAAAAAGATTCTGCACTTCCACTGCAGGGGACACAGGTTCGACCCCTGGTCAGGGAACTAAGATCCCACATTATTTAAAAAGAGTATGGGGTGGGACTTCCTTGGTGGTCCAGTGGTTAAGCCTTCCCCTTCCAATGCAGGGGGTGTGGATTCGATCCCTGGTGGGGGAGCTGAGATCCCACATGCCTGCAAACAAGGAACCAAAACATAAAACAGAAGCAATATTGTAACAATTTCAATAAAGACTTAAAAAAAAAAGAAGTAGGAGGCTGGGATCTAAGAATCCTGAGTGATTCAAAGTTCTGCCACTTCTTAGCTGTGTGGCTGCCTTTGGCCTCAGTTTTTCTCATCTGAAAAATGGGAATAATACTTGTTTAGGAGGGGTTGTGGGATTAAAAGAGAAAATGCACAGGGTTGGGGGTAAAATAGGTGCTCAAGAAAAATGAATTATTATCAGTATTATTACATTCCAGGCTTGAGGGCTTATGCAAAGATGAAAGCTGCTGAGAAAAAAGAAAACAGATCGATCTGCTTGTACTGATACGGAAAGACTTCAAGATATGCTACTAAAAAAAAAAAAAAAAGATATGCTACTAAGTGAAAAAAGCATGTTTTATAGCACTAGATCTAGAATCCCCTCATTCATTCATTCAACAGATACTTTGAGCTCCGATCAGCACTGTTCTAGATTCTGCAAATTCAGCAGCGAACAAACTAGACAAATATCCCTGCTGTCATGGGGCTAGTATTCTAATAGGGTGAGACAATGAATAAATAAGAAAATACGAGGACGTGGTAAATGATGTGATGAAAATAATTCAGGATCATGTTAAAAATCCTCATGGGTTAAATTCTAAAATTACCAATGCCAGCATTTTTTTTTTAGAAAACAAAGTACAGAGGCATTTAACTGTGGTTACTTTGGGGGGAGAGGCTGGAGGCTTGGGACGGGGGGAGGGAGACTTGTTTTTCATTTTAGCCTTTCTGTAAACTTCAGCATTTTCTTAAGTGTGTGTGTGTGTTACTTTTATTAATTTTTTTTAAAGTGGCAACCAAGTGTAGCTGGGTAGAGAGCGCTGAGCCATGTTTTGTTTTCTTCCTCCATTCTTTCTGGATTTTTCATTTCTTTTAAACAAGTACAGAAGTAGGAGCTATAATTATCGGTTTTTTCCGGGGCGGCTGGAGAATCTCGCCTGCCAGCGAGCTGGGTAATCCAAATCGCCCACAGCGGAACTGCTCAGGGATTGGCAATTTGTGTAACAATGTTGAACATTTGAGGGTTTTATTTCTAGGATAATCCCCAATAATAATTTTACCAGTTACAAAACCCAATGCCTCATCCGCGAGGCCATTCCCACGTGGAAGCCTTGACTTATCAGAGTTGGATTCTTAAGCCAACATTCCTCAACCAGAGGTGTCGCAGAAATTTTTAGTTTCGGACCTCTACAAAGCAGCTTCTCAGGGAAGCTGATTTGTGGGATCAGGCCGAGGGAAGTAATAAGAGGCTGAGAGGAGTGGCTACCTTGCTCCGCCCTCCGCCTCCGCCCACCCTCTCAGAGCGGACCATCGGGAAGGAGTGCATCTTCCTCGTTGCCATGGAGAACGCTGGGAGGCGGGGAGAGAAATTGTGCAAGAGGGAGGGGCGTAGTGACCCCGGCGGCTGGGATGGAGCTTGTGAGAGGAGGAGGAGAAAATCCAGCGAAGCCTAACGATCCGGCTCTGCAAAGGCAAAAACAACCCGAATGAGCCAATAACTGTGAAGAGGTCTCAGCGAGACCTTAACCATCCCCCGCCCCCGCAAGCATCTTTCTTCCTCCCTTCTTTCCTTCTCTCCCTTCCTTCTTTCCCTAAACATCTGCCTGCTTCCTTCAAGAGTGAAATAAAATCACACGTGGTGAGTTAAAGTTACACGTGTTCATTTTTATACTTTTATATTAAAGTCATTAGTTTACAGGTTTTGTTGTTGCGATATTTCTTTTAACAGTTCTAGTTCGTTATAATTGGTCTCCTTTGTAATCCCATGGATGCAATTCTATGCGTTGAAAAACTATCCTGAAAAGGGTCTATGGCACAGAAAGGGTTAAGGATTCCTGGACTGGAGGGCCCAGAAGAGGGTGGAGGCCAACTAGTAGTTTGGGGGTGGCAGGCAGTATGACCTTTCTAAAATGATGACCTTTGAGGTAGGAGATTGCCAAGAGGATGTGGGAGCAGAACATTTTGGGTGTTGGGAACAGCAAGTGCAAAGGCCCTGAGGTGGCAGTAAGCCTGTGTGTTGGATGAACAGTTAGGAGGCAGGTGTGGCTGGAGTGGAGTGAGGAGGAGAGGAAGAGAGAGGGAAGTGGGGAGATTTAATAGGGCTTCGTGGGCCTCAGAGTTACCTGGGAAGCTTTGCAAATCCTGGTCAACACGTCCCAGGGATCCTGACGCACTATGTCTGTGGCCAAGTCTGAGGACCTTAAATTTAATTTAACTTATTTTAATGAACATTACTTTTCTTTTTTGGCCCCTCTGCAGGGTTTGTGGGATCTTAATTCCCCGACCAGGGATTGAACCCGTGCCCTTGGCAGTGAAAGTGCGGGGTTGCAACCACTGGACCTCCAGGGAATTCCCTTAATGAACATTTTCGATTGCTAAAAAATCTAAGGAATCCTAAAGGATATGGAGTGAAAAGTACATGTCTCTGCCACCTCTGGGGGTCCCTAGTCCCCCTCCCCAGACACAGCCATTTTGGGCGGTACTTATATATGTGATGAGTAAACATATGCACCTAGACCCTTTGGCCTTCGCATGCGCACACGCTCACACACACGTCAGACTGTTTCAGATTCAAATCCAGGTTCCAATACTTCCTGGCCATGTGACCTTGAGCAAGTGATTTTATTTCCTCAGCTATAAAATGGGAATGATCATCATATTACCTGTCTCATAATGTTTTGGTGAGTTAATTTCATGAGTTAATTCGTAGAGAGCACTTAGAAAGATGCCTAGTACATAGGAAGTGCTCCATAAAAGGTGACTATTCTCAGTCACTTCTTTTTTTTCATAGCTGCCTAGTATATATCACTTTAAGAACAGAGCTGTACAGTTTAGTCAATTACTACAAATGAACAATTAGGTTCATTTGACACAGGCTGGGACCTGGGATCCTTTGCTGCAGTGCTGCCATGCTTGCACCTGGACACACGTCTCCTCCAGCAACAGAATACAAGGAAACTATATGGGACTAAAAATAACTGCATGCATGCGCAGTTAGGGCAAATGCTGGACAAAAGATACCAAAAAATTCCAACTGCCACTTTTGAAGAGCCCAGAACAAAAGCAGGGGGTCTGGAGCAAAAACAGGGTACTGCGCATGCCCCCTGCACACAACATCACCTAAGGGGTGGGCAAACCACCTAAGCCACCGCTCCAGCCGGACCCCTGGACACACCCCTACCCTCACCCCATATGAGGATCTCCCCACACACACACACACCCGGCCCCAGGGAGCGAGCCGGCAAGAGAACGTGTTGTTTGTTCACACACCCCCCTGCTGCGGCAGGGGCCCCAATAAAGCCTTGCCTGAATTCCTTGTCTGGCCTCTGATCAATTTCTATTGATTAAGGAGGTGAAGAACCCTGGTCGGTAACACATTCATTCACTCAAAAATATTTCTTGGGCACCTACTGTGTGCCAAGCCCCACACTGCGGTTGGTGCAGAAAGACCCTGGTACCAAGGTCTCCACCCACACATCTCGGTATATAGGTAGGAACTGCTGGTACCACAAGTCACGCGATTTTAAAACGGTAATATACGGTGCCAATGGCTTTCAAAGGGACTGTCCCATTAGCACGCCCACCTTCAGGGCTTGGCTGGAACCCGCACGTTTAGGATGGCAGGTTTGGGAACTGCTGCCTTTCCTGGGGTAAGGTGCTGACGTGGGCTTGGGCTTTGGCGCGGGCGTTCAGCTTGGAAGATAGGGCCCCTGAGAGGCCCGGGGCGCGGCCACACCCCTGTGGGGGAGGGGAGCGAGGGCGTCCCGAAGGGAGTGGACAGCCCCCTTGTCAGTCTTCCCGAGTCCCGGAGTGTAAGATGAGAAGGGGGTAGGTGGGCCTCATCCTGGGGGAAGGCGAGGAGGAGCTTCCTGCGCGCGCGCGCTCCTAGGCATTGAGCGCTCGGGCTGGGAGGTGGGAGGTGCGTCAAGGTCAGCCTGGACCGGGGTGGCAGCCTGCCTAGGGGCGGGAGACCCTCCTGGGGAACTGGGCTGCGGCCTCCAAGCGCCTCGGCCATATTGAATAGCCACGGCTGAGCCTTCTTTGTCTGCGAAGTTCTCTCCCAAGTTCCAGGCACGTCCCTGGAACAGGAAGAGCCTCCGGGCAGCCCCTGTATCGCAGCTGCAGCCGGGACACCCGTTTGCAGCTTGCGGTGGGCTTGAAGCCTCAGGACTGACCTCATCCCGGCTCACGTAAGCATCCTGGAAATTGATCCCCACCAGTCCTTGAGGGGAGCGGGACTTGATCAAGACCAGACTCGTTGCAGGCGGAGAAATTGGGAGGGGAGACTCTCCCGGCGGCGCCACCGAGACCCCACCCTCACCCCCAAGACCCGGGGCTACGAGTAGTTTGGGCTCATTGCCCCCACCCCAGATTTCACCCTGGAGATTTTAAAGACCCTCGAGAAAAGCCATGTGGGGGGCTGGTTCCCCTGGGGCTTCCTCCCATCCCCCGACTGCCTGATCCTCTGGAGCGTCCCCGACGTCTGCAAAGATGTGGATTTGGACGTCCTCGTGGAAGCCTTGAAGCCTGTAGGGACCTTTAAGAAGATCGGCAAGGTGTTTCGCCGGGAGGAGGACTCCACAGTGGGGATGCTGCAAATCGGGGAGGACGTGGACTATTTGCTCATCCCCCGCGAAGTCAGGCTGGCGGGAGGCGTCTGGAGGGTCATCTCCAAGCCCGCCACCAAGGAGGCGGAATTTCGGGAGCGGCTGATCCAGTTTCTGGAGGAAGAAGGCCGCACCCTGGAGGATGTGGCCCGCATCATAGAGAAGAGCACTCCGCATCCACCCCAACCCCCCAAAAAACCCAAGGGGCCCCGGATGAGGAGAGTCCGGCAGATGGTGGCCCCACCTCCCCGGCTGGTCGTGGGCACTTATGACAGCAGCAACGCCAGTGACAGCGAGTTCAGCGACTTCGAGACCTCCAGAGACAAGGGTGGCAAGGGCCGCAGAGGCACGGGGCGCGGCAGGAAGGTGCGCAAAATGCCTGTGAGTTACCTGGGCAGCAAATTCCTTGGCAGCGACCTGGAGAGCGAGGGTGACGAGGAACTGGTGGAGGCCTTCCTCCGGCGAGGGGAGAAGAAGCCCAGCGCGCCGCCAGCCCGCCGCCGGGTGAACCTGCCAGTGCCCATGTTTGAGGACAACCCGGTGCCCCAGCTGTCCAAGGCGGACAGGTGGCGGGAGTACGTCACCCAGGTGTCCTGGGGGAAGCTGAAGCGGAGGGTGAAGGGCTGGGCACCGAGGTCCAGCCCAGGGGTGGGCGAAGCCTGGCAGGCCTCTACCAGGTTGGAGAGGGATGGCGTATCAGTGCCCCGCAGCGCCAGCCTGGGGGATAATGTGGGAAATGCAGGAGACGGGCAGGTGCCTGAGAGCCCCCCAAGACGGTGGAGGCCTAAGATCAACTGGGCCTCATTCTGGCGTCGCAGGAGAGAGGAGGCAGCAGCCAGGGCTCAGGGGGCAGAGGCTGTAGATGAGCAGAGAGTGGAGGCCGTAGATAATCAGAGGGTGGAGGCCGTAGGTGATCAAAGAGCAGGGGCCGTGGCTGTCCAGGGGGCAGAGGCCATGGCTGTCCAGGGGGCAGAGGCTGTGGGTAATCAGAGGGCAGAAGATGCAGATAATCAGAGGGCAGAAGCCCCAGCTGTCCAGAGGGTAGAGGATGCAGATAATCAGAGGGCAGAGGCACCAGATGTCCAGGGAGCAGAGGCTGTATCTGAGGAGGCAGAGGCCATATCTGACCAGAGGGCAGAGACCCCAGCTGTCCAGGGAGTTGAATCCTTAGCTGCTGGGAGGGCCCTAGGGGTCAGCCCAGGATCTAGGACCCGGAAACAGGTCAAGACAGTGAGGTTCCAGACCCCTGGACGCTTTTCATGGTTCCGAAAGCGCCGGAGAGCCTTCTGGTACGCTCCCCGGTTGCCCACCCTGCCCAAGAGAGCCCCCAGGGCAGGCGGGGCTAGGAGCCTCAGGGTCTTGAGGGCTGAGGCCAGAGCAGAGGCAGAGCACGGGGAGCAGGAAAACCAGCTGTGAGGAGAGGGCAGGGGGGCCACGGAGGACCTCGCCACCTGCCACAGTATGGGCCGCTCAGGGTGTGTCCCTAACTCCGACCCTTGGACAGAGGTGCTATCTCCGTACTTGAAAATGGAGGTACAGCAAGGGCTTGGCAGTGCCCCGTGCATCTCCATCTAACACCCCTCTTTGTTTTCTTGTTAAAATTGTGTCTCTCATGCATTGATTTAATTTTGTTTTCTCGTGGCTTGTGGGATCTTAATTCCTGGATCAGGGATTGAACCTGGGCCCGGCAGTAAAAGTGCCAAATCCTAACCACTGGACCACCAGGGAATTCCCCATGCATTGATTTTTTTTAAATATAGACTCTTTATAGTAACCCAAGGAATGTAAATAAATAAACCCATACAACGGGGTCGGGGTCGTATCACCCATGATTTTAACTTCTTCATATGCAATTCTGGGTGCTCAGCTTGAAAAGGGAGAGGTGAGGGAGAAATTCCTTCCCCTTCTCCTTTTTCTTCGCCCTTTCGCCTGCACACTTAAACTCACTGCCTCCTGGAACTTAAAAAGAGGGCGCAGGTCAACATGCAAATAAAAGTGTTTACAAACTTATTTCTTGGCTGTGGACTCGGCAACTGAAGAGTGCTCCAGGGTGATTTTGTCATAGCCTTGTGTCCCCTCCCCTCCCCCCCTCCATGACGGCGACTTGTGTTTAAGTCACTTTGCTTGCCATCCCCACATTCCTGGGTTCTGCAGGCTTGGTGGGTACAGGGCCCGCAGTTTACATGCTTCGTCACATCTTGGCTACCAAGTACAGAATCATCATCTGGGAAACGTGGCCAAAACGCGGGTTCTGGAGCCCTTTGTGCCAGAGCTGTGAATTGCTGGTGCAGGCTGTGAGGCCCAGGAATCCGTTTTGATCAAGCCCCACAAACGTCTCCTGGGGCAGCTTGGCTCCTGGACACACTGAAAAAACTTCATTGCAATAGGAACAGGGCAAAAGGTGCGTTGTGGTGTGGTAGTGAGCAGTACGCTGTGACTGGCCCTTATAATCGGGAGACATCAGGTTGCTACATGCTGTGGGAGCTGGGGGACATTTCTCTGTGTTGTTTTGTGTCCCCTCACCCAACCTCACTGGGGGAAAAACACAGCAAATGACCCTGGCCCAACCTCGATACAGGCAGGAGAAAAGGGAATTCTTGGAGGGAGGTCTGAAGGTCACCTGGGTCCTCCTGAAGCTGCAGTCCTGGCCTGAGCTTCTTAGACCTGACTCAGTAGAGCTGTAGGGCTGGTTGGGGGTAGGGGGGGCGAGAATATGCATTCCTAAGAAGTTCCCAGGAGACGGGGATGCAGCTGGTTTCAGGACCTTATTTTGAGAACTGCGGCAGCCTGGCCGAAAGTTCAAAAAACAGGCGGAGCTTTGAAGTTTCAAGGCAGTGGACCAGTGCCCGCGCACCTTTAGTGCTCAAGAAGGGCCGTCATCCCCTTGATTTTAACCATCTGTCCTGGAGCGCTTCCTGGTTGGGACAGTGGGCGCACCCTGAGAGCCACCACGGCGCGATTTTAACCATCGGTCTTGGAGCGCCACCTGGTGGATAAACGGGCCACGGCAACTCGCCTGAGTTGACACTACCTCCTCAGGCCTAGTTGTAGCGGGGCGGAGCGTCCTGTCTTGGGGCGGGGCCTGCAATAAGGAAGGCGGGGCC
This sequence comes from Pseudorca crassidens, assembly GCF_039906515.1. NCBI lineage: Eukaryota > Metazoa > Chordata > Mammalia > Artiodactyla > Delphinidae > Pseudorca > Pseudorca crassidens. The sequence goes on along the minus strand of NC_090315.1, from coordinate 10,551,765 downwards.
TCGTGGGCAACAGAATTTGAGGAACCGAATAGAGGGAAAGGCTTGTTGTTTTCTGTTTCTGGAGCCCTGGCTTCTCCCTCCAGGCCGTTCTAGGACCAGGTCACATCCCCGGGAGTCTAGGGGGCCCCTGTCTCCGTTTGAGCAGACCGAGGGGTGGGACGGCTTACTCCTAGAGGTCCCAGGAAGGGGAGGGGGGCACGCTCCCGACCTGTCTGCTCGCCCCGACCCCAGGGACCTCTGCACTCTAACAATCTAAACTCCAGTAACGTGGAATCCAAAGAGACAGCCACCCCTGTGAAGGCAGGTGGACTGTTTTGGAGACACGGTCTCCCTTACGCTTAGCAGGGAATCCTGGCACCTGAGCGGTCAGGGGTTACACACGAATAAACCCCAATCACCACAGCCCTGGCCCCGGGCTTTTGCTCGGGCTGTTCCTGCCTCCTGAGAGCGCTTCCCTCGGGTATCTGCCGGCCATACCCCTCCCCTCCAGCGCTGAGGGGAGTCAGCCCACGGGAGGTGGGGTGGGGGACAGCTGGTGGGACGTGCAGGGAGCCACAGGCCCGTGAAGGAGCACCGCCTGGTACTGCAGAGAAAAGCCAACACTCTGTATGGGAATTGTCCCAAACTGAAAATGTTGCAAATAATTCCCACTCTTTGAAACCACCGTGCAGGTTGAGTGACAGATTCGGTGTCTGGGCACCAGCAGGTGGCTCTGGCCTTGAGGAGCTGGTGCATTTGTACCAGCTACACTTCAGATGGGCAGGGCAGGTGTGGGTCTCTCTCCCTCTCATCCTTCCCCTCCTTCCTTGGTCCTGGTCACCAGAGCCCCGCCCCTCCCTTTCCCTCCCCCACCTCTTTTCCCCTCCCCCAGGAGCAGCCCCTCTGCCTCTCAGGCTTCTCTTCCTGGAATCATCTCCTCCCCCAGCAGGGAGGTTCAGCCTTCCTGACTGAAGGCTCAGCTACATCCTGACACCCCCGCGCGGCTGGGTGGCCGAGCCTCCATCACAGAGCCCGGCCCCATCAGATTGGGGTGGAGGACAGGGGCACAGAGACGCTGGCCAGAAGCATGAGTCTGGAAGGGATCGGGGCTCTACGAACAGCCAGAAAGAACTCACTGGCACTGCTGGCCTCCCCCAGTGCCCGGTGTCCACGGACACGCTCACCCCTGCACTAACGCGGGAGACCCAAAGACAATCCCGCTGGGGGGGGCCTGAGACCCCGTCCCATCACCTAGGGCTGCTGCCTCCGCGGGCGCCCGTTACACTCTTCCTTCTTCCCTTGGGCTCGCTCGCGCCACCTGCAACGGAGGGACTGAAAGGACAGGGGAGCGAGCGGTGGGCGGGCGCGCACTTTAGAGCTCAGTGCCCACGGTTCAGCGGTTGCCGCCTCCGCGGCGGGGAGGGCCGAGGGGCGGAACTGGGGCTCCACCGGCAGCGGCAGCCTCGCCGTGGCCTTAGCGGCACTTGGGGGGCAGCCTCTTGCCCCGACCAGCCTTCTTCCCACGCGTGGACTTGGAGCCGGCGGGCGGCCGAGCCCTGGGCTGGCCGCCCTTGGCCTGCGCCCCAGCGCCCGCGCGTCCCTTCCTGCTATTGCTTCCTGCCGCCTCGTCCTGGGCTTCCGTCTCGGGAGGGATGCCCAGCCCGCCGGGGCCGCCGTCTCCCCCTCGGGTTTTGCGGGTCCCCGACGGGGCGGGAGCCGCTGCCCAAGCCCGCCCGACCCAGGGCCCTAAAGGCCAGGCGGACCCGCTTGGCCCGGGGCTTCCTGGACGCGCGGTCCTCGGGCTCAGACTCCTCGCTCTCCACGTCCTCCGACTCCCTGTTCCCGCGGGCCGCTCGCAGCGCCAAGACCTCCCCCAGGTTGCCTTTGGCGCATCTGAACCTCCCGCTCTGCCAGGCCTTTTCCTTTTCTTCCTATCACCTCAGCCACGTCCCGGGCATCCAGGAGCACCGCTAGCTCCAGGAGGCCGCCCTCATCTTCCTCGTCCTCGCCCCAGCCCGCCAGCGGGCCACCGGGAGCCTTCTTCCCTTTGCAGGTGGTCCGAGGCTCAGCCCCGGTGGAGATGCATCCCAGCAGGTGAGCGCCGTCTTTGGTCTTCCTCAGGACCACGGCGTCCACCTGGCGGCCTGCCTCCTCCACCTTCACCCGGGTTCCGGAAGTGTCCTTGGCTATGACGGACAAGACCTCGGGCAGGGCAGCTTTCTTGTCGCTCCAGCCCAGAAACTCGATCACAGAAGCAATTTTCAAACATCTCGTCGCAGGCGGAGTGGCCCGCGGGGTCTGTACAAGGCACAATGGCCACAAACTCGGGAATGTCCACCCCCCTCTTTCCTGATCCCCGTTTTCCTGAGACTCGCTTTGGGAGGCGTCACTGCCCATGGTTTCCTCGTCCGATGTGTCTCTCACTGCGAGTAAGTAGGGCCACTAAGTCTGGAATTTCGCTCCGGTCTTCTTTGATGTTCAGGCTGATCGACTCAGCCCCAGGGGGATCGTTCTCCATCTTCCTCTTCTTGGCTTTGTCCGTCACCGTTGCCAGGGCCAAGAACTCGCCGGGACCGTTCCATCATCTCCTTCCCTCTGGAGGGCCCACTTCCTAACAGGCTCCTTCGCGGCGGGCTGGAGGGTGGCGTACAGCGCGCTCTGTTCGCCATCCCCGCTCAAGTCCTCCTTGCCTATCTCCTCGATCATGATACCCAGGCTCTAGTCGGGAGAGTCTTGGGACTCCCGCTCCCCGACGTGGATGGCCGCCCTCCACGACGCTCTTCTGGCCCACCTGCTGCCTCTGGTTCTGTTTCTGCGACCCCGACGGCCCCTCCTAGCACCTTTGGCTGCACCAGGAGGGGGGCCAGCCTCCCTGACCCCCGGCTCCGACCCCAGAGCCAGGGTCTCCGAAGCGGGAGGGGTGGGCTTGTCCCCGGGGGCCCTGGCCACTGCGGCCTGTGGGGGCCTTTTATCCAACAGCAAGCGTTTCATCTGCCTCAGGACTCTCGTGCCCTCCGCGCTGTCCTTGCACAGAACCCTCCAGACGCCGTCCTTGCCCGGGATCTCCCCGGGGATGGCACCGTGATTAATGCCCTTCACAAACTCCATCAGGGAGGCCTTGGCCTACTCGTCCCTCACGGCCCGCGTGTTCCGCAGCCTGAACTTGCCCAGGGGCAGCAAGGCCGGCTTCAGAACGGCTTCGATGGCTGTCTGCTCCAGGTCCTCTGGGATGCCGGTGACCAGCAGGGCCCTGTGCACGTCCACGGCCAGCCCCCTGCACCAGTCCCCCAAAAGGCTCATGGCCACGGTGCCGCCGCTGGCGCTGACAGCGGAGCAGGAGGGAGCCCGAGGCGGACGTGGGCTGCGGTCCCCTGTGCAAATGCCACTCTGGAACAGCGCCACAGGGCTTGGAGTTCAGGTTCAGGTGAATGTGGCAAGGCTTGGGCTCCAGCTGCCCCTGGGCGGCTGACGCAGCGTCCTTTCCCGAGGCCCCTCCCCACAGGGGTCCTAGCATCCACAGGAAGCTTACGAGTCAAACCCAGGGATGCCACCGGCCCGGCCCCTCCGCCCTTTGTTCCTGACAGAGGCTGAGTGACACCGCGGCGCCCGGGACAGGTGCTGGGGAGGGCGACGCCGTGCGCCCCCGGAGCGGCGCGGGGAGGGGCGCCACGCTCGCCTGCCTGTGGTCGGGCCTGGCCTTGCACCCTCTGCTCAATCTCAGCAGTTCCGGGCGACGGGTCTGCTCCGCCCTGCGCCTGCGCACATGGGCTAGCCCCGCCTCCCAGCGGCACCCCATCTCCATGGCAACACTGCGGGCTGGAGCAGGGGTCGGAGTTGGTGGGGTCTGAGGAGCCGGCTCTGGACAAGCCTGAGGAACGGAAGACTCAGGGGGTGGGATCACCATTAGTGATGAGCCCCAAAAGGCCATATTCACAGGGGGCGAAACAGCAGTCAGGGGGACCCGAGCTCCTTCAGGGGATAGAGGCCTCTTTTTGGTAGAGGACCGGCTTCCTGCAGGGTTGCAATTCCCCTCCACAGTGTAGGTGGAGTTCAGGATATAGAGACGTAAACCAAGGGCTATGGGGGAAAAAAAGTGGTGGGGGGGAATTCCCTGGCGGTCCAGTGGTTAGGACTTCGTGCTTCCACAGCAGGGGTCACAGGTTCGATCCCTGGTCCGGGAACTAAGATCCCACAAGCGGCCCGGCGCGGACAAAGAAAAAACAGCAAAAAAGCCTATGGCCTCCCACGGTGGAACCAGGACTCACTCAGAGTTTTCAGGCCTCACTCAGTGGGGACGGGCTTCAATAAGGGTACACAGGCCTCAGCTGTGAGGTGAGGGCATCATTTGGGGTCCACAGCTCTCACTGATGGGGTACGGGCCTCGTTCAATGAGGCCTCGCTCTTGCAGATGTTTCTGTAGCCATAACGATGCACGTGCAATTCACCGTGTGTTTTTGTACACAGTTTCTGTACGTGTATGATCCTCAGTGAGATCAGACGTGAATTCTGCAAGAAGGCATTTCCGCTGACTGGGTCCACAGGCTGGGACAGGTGAATATCATAGCTACTCCAAATACACATCTGCATCGTCATCCTTTATAAACCTCCCCCACCCGCAACTCTATGTAAATCAGGCGCCTTGGTCCAGCTCTTGAGTTTCTACTGCTGCTCGCTGCCCTCGCAGTGACTCTGGGAAGGTCCCTGGGCTTCTCTACGCCTCGGTTTGCTCCTCTGTGAAATGGCGATAACCATTAACCCTACCTCACAGGATCCTTAGGGGGATTGAAGGTGATGAGCCATGAAAGCCCTTGGAACAGAGGTTGGCCCAGAGTTGGTGCTCCATGAAAGATACCTATGGGACTTCTTTCTTGAGAACGTATGATATAATCATTCAACAAATATATTAATTAATTTAATTGTTAAATAAATAAGTATATAAATAAAGAAGAAACCCAAACACTTCCTTTTTTTTTTTTTAACGTAGGAAGAGTTTACTGCAAGGTTACCATGGAAACTGGGCCTAGGGCAAACCAAAGGGCTTTCTTACTCTCCTACCCACGCCCTTGCAGCTCTTATTTTCCCTGCTTTCCTCTTTTCCTTTCGCCTTCCTGATCCCCAAATGGATGTTATCCTTCTCTCTAGAGCAGCGTTGTCCGACAGAAATATAATGCGAGCCCCCAAGGCAAGCCACATGCAAAATGTTAAGTTTGCTAACGTCCACCTTCAATAAATACAAAACAGGTGAGGGCTTCCCTGGTGGCGCAGTGGTTGAGAGTTCGCCTGCTGATGCAGGGGACACGGGTTCGTGCCCCGGTCCGGGAGCATCCCACATGCCGCGGAGTGGCTGGGCCCGTGAGCCATGGCTGCTAAGCCTGCGCGTCCGGAGCCTGTGCTCCACCAACAGGAGTGGTCACAACAGTAAGAGGCCCACGTACCGCAAAATAAATAAATAAAAAATAAAATAAAAAACAGGTGAAATGAATTTTAAGAATAGATTTCATTTTTAATATAAATTTGTTTATTTATTTTTGGCTGTGTTGGGTCTTCGTTGCTTCGTGTGCGGGCTTTCTCTAGTTGCGGCGCCACAGGCTCAGTTGCTCTGCAGTATGTGGGATCTTCCTGGACCAGGGTTCGAACATGTGTCCACTGCATTGGCAGGCAGATTCTTAACCACTACGCCACCAGGGAAGTCCTGGCTACAAGTTCTTTGACCGCCATCTGGAAGCGGCGTCCACATACCCTTTTCTTGAATCTGAATCTAGACATGCTGTGACTGCCTCGACAAGTATGGCAGCAGTGATGCTATGTGTCTCCCAAGGCCAGTTATAAAAGACTTTTGCCCACTTCTCTTGGAATATTTGCTCTCAAGACCCCCCTCCCAGGACATTCCTGCTTGAAACTTAACCTCCATGCTGTGAGGAAGCCCAACTCACACGGAGAGACCAATAGAGGTGCTCAAGCCAACACCTCCAGCTAAGCCCAGTTTTCAAGTCATCCCAGACCAGGCACCAGACATGACTGATGAAGCTTCCAAATGATTCCAGACCTTAGCCATTGGAGTCACCCCAGCTAAGGTACCAGATGTTGTGGAACTGAAAAAAAAGCCATTCCCCATTATTCCCTTTCATTATGCTGACCTACAGATTCCATGAACATAATAAAACATTTTTGTTTTATGCCAGTGAGTTTAGAGTGGTTTGTTATGCAGCAAAAGTAACCAGCACACACCCATCCCATCCTTACAGCTTTGGACAGGTAACTAACCTCTCTCCGTGCCTCCATTTACGTCCCTGAAAATGGGGATCACGTTCTCTTAGCGTCGTCAGGAAGATAGGAGAGGTTGTGGCGTGCTCGTGCCCAGCGAACCCCCGTGGCACTCAGCAAGTCCTACTGAGGTTATGAATCAGCGGCCGGTCATTTCCAGATTACCCACAGCTGACCATGACCGCAATGGGGGCAGCTTGCGTAGAGACCACGGCGAGCCCCAAGACCGTGTACCGTCCCCATCCCGGTGCCTCGGGCCCCTAATGATCTGCCCCAGCTCACCCTGGCCTCTCCCCGTCCCTCGCTCCTCCACACCCAGTTTTCCCCTCCCCCCAGAGTTTGCGGAGACGGCAAGGAAGGGGTCCGCTCACAGACCCTGGAGTCACACGGACGTGACTTGAGTCAAGCCAGATCGCCTGGGTTCAGATTCCGGCTCTGTGTGACTCTGACAAGTCATCTGCCTTCTCTGAATCTGTAAAATGGGCACAGTAAGGGCACCTAAACTTGCGTTGAAATCATCAAGGCGCATGTATTAAGAGATATATAAATAACAGCTATTGTTGTTCTTGCTGTTAGTGTTGAACCCCAGCACCCCACTTCAGAGCTGAATCAACTTAAGCAAATTATTTCGCCCGCGCACTTGAACGCTGGGGAAGCGCCTTCGCAGGTGCGTCTTTAAGTAGCGGCCCTGGAGCGCCGCCTGGTGGTCAATACGGGCGCCGCAGAACTTCATCTACTGCGCGCGCAGCCCCCCCACTATTCCCTCCCCGCGGTTCTGGGACCTGGTACATCCCTGAGAGGGGGAAGAGTGTTGAGGGAGGGAGTCCCAGGTTCGGGCATCGGATCTATCTCCCCGCCCCCCCAAACTGAAGGGGCTGGTGTTGGAGGTTTGCTAGATTCAAGGTGGGCATCAGGCTCGTGTCAGCCCGTACCACAGTCACACTAACACACACAAAACACACACTGGCTCACACACACTCACTTGCATTCACACAAGGTGACATTGACACACACTTGGACTGAGCTACTCTATTCCCTCCTACAAACATACACACACACACACACACACACACACACACACACACACACACACAATTCGCACATAACCAGAGACAGACACAGAAACCCATTCATTGGCACCCCGAGACTCGCCCCACCTACATCCACAGAGAGACACACACAGCCCTAACAAATGAAACACACAGATACACTACACATGCCTCAGCCCGAAACACCCACATCCTCATCTATAACACGGGAACAAACCCACCAACTCCACAAGGAGACCGCCAGAGAGCATGCAGGGACCAAGCGACGCCTCACCCCTCGCCCACTCTCGCCCCGCTATTGGAGCCGGGAAGGTTGCTCCTGCCCATGAAGGGACGGACCCCGCCCGGAGGGACCCGCCAGATTCTCCCTCAGGCTCACCAAGGCCAACCGAACCTGCCCTGGGGCGCAGGGAGCTTGGACCTGCAGGCTGAGGGGGTGCCACCGCCACCTGGAGCTCTGTGTGTGGACACTGGCCTGGAGACTTGGGCCAGGTCCGTGGGTGTGTGTCGGGGAGCTGCCATCAGACTGCCAGACTTGGGAAGACTCCGAGGGAGGGCGAGAGTCTGATCCAGCCCCACTCCCGCCCTTCCCATTCATCCTCCACGTGACATCACAAACTTGACCCTGTCTCTCCTCTCCTCTAAACCTCTCTATGGCTCCCCAGTGCCCTCGGGAGAAAGCACAGGCTCCTCGCCTTGTCCTATGAGGCTCTGCATACTGCGGTCCCGCCCTCCTCCCGGGTCTCTTTCCAGCCTAAAGTATCCGGCTTCCGTGTTAAGCTCTACTCAGGAGTGTCCTATGACGGGCACCCCTCCGCCCACACACACACTAGGGAGGGCAGGGCCTGGGCTGTCACAGTCACCACTGGGGCTCCAGATAGGTGGAAGCAGGTTCTGGGGGGATGTGTGTGGAAGGAAGGAAAGACGACAGGGAGAACGGAACGGAGGGAGAGAGGGAAGAAAGATCTTTAAAATTTAAACCTTCAGTCCATCTTTCTTCTCTGAGCCACGTCTCCCTGTGCCCACCAGAGGATGCTCTGACCCAGCAAATCCCTAAAGCAGCGACTCAGCTCGCTCTTCGTACAAAAAGGTATTACGATACTGAAGAGGATTAATACCAATAACCGCTACTGAAAGCCCTACTGCACCCCAGGACGTGTGCTAAACCCTCCACGTGCCTAAGCCAACACAGCAGCTCAAAGTATCGTGCAAAGGAGGAAAGTGAGGCTCAGAGATGTTGTTTGACTCTCCCAGCGTCACACAGCACCTAAACTGCAGAGAAGCTTCCCACTCTGGCCTTGGAGACCCAACCGCCCTTTGCTCCTTGGCCACATCCCTGGTGTAACCAACTCACAATTCCCCGTGGACCTGGCCTTGCCTCTTCCCCCACTCGGCCACACCTCATTCCCCTCAGCTCTTTAGGTCTCCTGTCCTCCATCCAGCCACTGGGGTCTTCATACACCAACCCCCTCGAAAACACTTCTTCCCTACTTCACAGAGGGTCACCTCCTCCCTTCAGACTCAGCTCAGTGTCACCTGTTTCGGGAAGCTGGCCCCAATCCAGAATCAGCTGCAGCTCTTCCGACCCACCTCCCCTGAGAATGCAGGCGTTTCCCTCCTAGCACTCGCTTCCGCTTCCGCTCCTGAGCTCCAGGAGGCAGAGCCTGCCTCAGTCATCACTGCTCCCAGCGACCTGCACAGGTGGGTCCCAGGACAGCCACTAGAGAAACACTGAATGAATGAGTGAATGAAGTCTCTGGGCGGGAATGCTTCAGTGAGCACCTGAAAGGGTGAATGCTCTTCCCCAACCAGTGTTCCAGAGATTCGACAACAGACACCCCCAGCCAAGGAGAGGGCCCCATACTCCCTTTCAGGCCCTCCCCTATCCAGGTACAGTGAGTCTCACTACTGCCCTTCCTCCCCTGGGGACAGAATCTCCTGCTTTCCAGCCCAGTATCCACCCCCCACACTCCCACCCCCGTCTCCTAAGTGATTTGCCTCCATTTCTCCTTGTGGCATCCCCTCCCTCATGTGGAGGGAGCCAGGTGGTTCCTGTGGGAATCACTAACCCTCACCCACCACTCCCCAAAACCTGGCCAATCAAAGCACTCCCTCCCTCTCCAGTCCCTGTGATTGGTGCAGGGGCAGGCAAATGACCCAGCCTGGCCAATCAAAGCACTCCCTCCCTCTCCAGTCCCTGTGATTGGTGCAGGGGCAGGCACATGACCCAGCTGATCCAATGGGAGCTGGGCCAGAGTCTTTGGTTGAATAAATGAATGAAGGGGCCCTGGAACCAGCCATGACTGAAGCTAATACAACCTGGACTTTACAGTAACGTGAGCCAATGAATTCCCTTTTCTGCTTAATCCAGGACAACTTCGGTTTCTGCACTTGGAACTCAAAGTGTCCTGTGTAATTTGTTCCCCCTAAAGCATTCTCCAAGCCCCCAAGAAGGAGGGGCACAGGGGCCTCTCAGTACCCTGCCAGACATTACCTCTGGCTCGAAGTGCTGGAGCAGGACTTGAGGGGACCAGGGAAGGGTCTTCCTGACTTCTCAGACCCGGCACCGTCACCTGCCATAGGTTCCTGAGGCTTTTTGCCTCATTCCTGGGGCCCCAGGTCTCATGCCAACAGGGAACCAGTAAAGGCGGTCTTGCTGCTCTGGAAGAATCCCAACGGCAGGAAAGTTCTCGGTCAGTGTTTGCTGGATGGGCCCACGCTTGCGCAGACTGGCAGCTCAGCCATCAGGTGGGCTGAGGAGAAAGGAATCTGATTTTATTTCTAATAGTTTGCCCAGAGGGAAGGAGGGAATGAACGAATGTCATTACCTGGGGCTCATCCTGCAGCCTGGGGCCTGGGTCACCACCACAGTGTGTCCAGGTCCCAAGTGAGGGGGAGGCGGAGGGGAGGGGAGGGGATGGGAGGGGAGGGGAGGGGGATGGGAGGGGAGGGGAGGGGGAGGGGAGGGGGAGGGGAGGGGAGGGGAGGGGGAGGGGAGGGGAGGGGAGGGGGAGGGCAGGGACAGGCCCTAAGGCTTGAAGGGGCAGTTCTGGAGGTAGCGCTTGAGGTGTTAATGCGGTAATTACTGAGATATCATTCAAGTGGCCCCCTGGGGGTCACTATGATATGATTTGCAGTGGCCGCAGGCCCTTCCCACGAGCATGCCTTGCCCTCTGAGCACCCCACCTGCTCTGATCTACAGAGAAGGTCCCACCGCAGTCCTGGTAGCTGTGGCTGCCCGGAGGGCTGTGAAACCCGGACAGCAGTCGTGCGCCTGAACCAGGCCTGGCCCACTGCTCGGGCTCAGCCTCCATCTCACACAGCCACCTCGGGGCCCTTAGCCCCACCGGGACACAGACCTGCCACTTGCACTCCCATCTCCGGCCTCAGCTTCAGTCCAGACCCCGCCTCCTGGCCCTAGCATCAAACTCACTCCAGACCCGGAGTAACCCCGAATGAGGGCTGATCACCCCCCATTAAGGCCTGGACCTCCTGAGACTTGATCCGCGAGTGAGCGGGGCTGAGTTTTCTGTGTGAGGCCTGCCCAGTGAAACTACAAGGCGAATATTCTCATTTTCATTGGGTTCCTCAAAACAAATGCTCAGACCCTGGCAACAGCCTGAAAGCGGTTGTCATGGAACCGGCAGTAGCCCGTGGGGGAAGGAGAGCTGCCAGTGCCCGGGAGCCAAAGCCTGCTGCCCACTCTGATGTAGATGCGGAAAAACTGGCAGGACGAAGCGGGAGGGGGTGTGTGTCACACTTGGCTGGAGTGGGAGGGAGAGTAGTGATCCGTCACCCAGGAGGCCCATACTCATGCAGGGGGCTGGCTGTGGACGTGCACAGGGCCCTGCTGGTCACCAGCATCCCGGAGGACCTGGAAAAGGCAGCCATCGAAGCCGTCCTGCAGCCAGCCTTCCCGCGCCAGGGAACGTTCAGGTTGAGGAACACGAGGGACGTGAGGGAGGAGAAGGCCAAGGCCGCCTTCATGGAGTTTGTGGCGGACATTAATCACGGTGCCATCCCCAGGGGGACCCCGGGCAAGGACGGCGTCTGGAGGGTTCTGTGCAAGGACACGAGAGTCCTGAGGCGGAAGAAACTGTCCTGAGGCAGCTGCTGCATGGAAGGCTCCCACGGGCCGCAGTGGCCAGGGCCCCCGGGGACTCACCTGCCGATTCAGAGACCCAGGCCCCGTTCCTGGTGCAGCCAGCAGGGCTAGCAAGGGCAGTGCGGGGCGGGGGGGGTCTCAGAAATAGAGCCAGAGACAAAAAGAGGGGCCGAGGAGGACCGCCATTTACCTCTGCAAAAGAGAAGCTGAAGGATTCTTCCATCAGAGCCTGGGCATCGAGCTCGCAGAGGTGGAAGAGGAGGACTTGGGCGGGGATAAGTGGCAATGCCAGCGCGCTCTACGCAACACTCCAAACGGCTGCGAGGAAGCCGTGCAGAGAGACGTGGATGAGGCAGACAGTCTCCATGGAGTTCTTGGCCCTGGGGACCGTTTTGGACAAAGCCAAGAAGAAAGTGACAGAAAGAGCCCCCCGATGTGATCAGCTTGAGCTGATCACAGAAGCCAGAAGCGGCATCTGCAACACGGTGGCTCTCACGGCCACGAGGGACACACCTGATGAGGTGCTCAAGGGCAGTGCTTCAGGAGGTGAGTCTGAGGAATGAAGCAACCAGGTCACCCAGAAGGGCATGGAGAACCCCGAGTTCTAGACATCATGGTCTACAGGATTTCATCAGACATCAAAACCTGCAAGGAGACGTTGAAAATCGCTTCTGTGATCGAGTCGCTGGGCTGGAGCGGAAAGAAAGACAAGAAAGCTGCCCTGCCCGAGGTCTTGTCCGTCATGGCCAAGGACACTTCCGGAACCCGAGTGAAGGTGGAGGAGGCAGGCCGCCAGGTGGACGCCGTGGTCCTGAGGAAGGCCAAAGACGGCGCTCACTTGCTGGGATGCATCTCCACCGGGGCTGAACCTCGGACCACCTGCAAAGGGAAGAAGGCTCCCGGTGGCCCGCTGCGGGGCTGGGGCGAGGACGAGGAAGATGAGGGCGGCCTCCTGGAGCTAGCGGTGCTCCTGGATGCCCGGGACGTGGCTGAGGTGATAGGAAGAAAAGGAAAAGGCCTGGCAGAGCGGGAGGTTCAGATGCGCCAAAGGCAACCTGGGGGAGGTCTTGGCGCTGCGGGCGGCCCGCGGGAAAGGGAGTCGGAGGACGTGGAGAGCGAGGAGTCTGAGGCCGAGGACCGCGCGTCCAGGAAGCCCCGGGCCAAGCGGGTCCGCCTGGCCTTTAGGGCCCCGGATCGGGCGGGCTGGGCAGCGGCTCCCGCCCCGTCGGGGACCCGCAAAACCCGAGGTGGAGGCGGCGGCCCCGGCGGGCTGGGCATCCCTCCCGAGACGGAAGCCCAGGACGAGGCGGCAGGAAGCAATAGCAGGAAGGGACGCGCGGGCGCTGGGGCGCAGGCCAAGGGCGGCCAGCCCAGGGCTCGGCCGCCCGCCGGCTCCAAGTCCACGCGTGGGAAGAAGGCTGGTCGGGGCAAGAGGCTGCCCCCCAAGTGCCGCTAAGGCCACGGCGAGGCTGCCGCTGCCGGTGGGGCCCCAGTTCCGCCCCTCGGCCCTCCCCGCCGCGGAGGCGGCAACCGCTGAACCGTGGGCACTGAGCTCTAAAGTGCGCGCCCGCCCACCGCTCGCTCCCCTGTCCTTTCAGTCCCTCCGTTGCAGGTGGCGCGAGCGAGTCCAAGGGAAGAAGGAAGAGTGTAACGGGCGCCCGCGGAGGCAGCAGCCCTAGGTGATGGGACGGGGTCTCAGGCCCCCCCCAGCGGGATTGTCTTTGGGTCTCCCGCGTTAGCGCGGGGGTGAGCGTGTCCGTGGACACCGGGCACTGGGGGAGGCCAGCAGTGCCAGTGAGTTCTTTCTGGCTGTTCGTAGAGCCCCGATCCCTTCCAGACTCATGCTTCTGGCCAGCGTCTCCGTGCCCCTGTCCTCCACCCCAATCTGATGGGGGCCGGGCTCTGTGATGGAAGCTCGGCCACCCAGCCGCGCGGGGGTGTCAGGATGTAGCTGAGCCTTCAGTCAGGAAGGCTGAACCTCCCTGCTGGGGGAGGAGATGATTCCAGGAAGAGAAGCCTGAGAGGCAGAGGGGTTGCTCCTGGGGGAGGGGAAAAGAGGTGAGGGAGGGAAAGGGAGGGGCGGGGCTCTGGTGACCAGGACCAAGGAAGGAGGGGAAGGAAGAGAGAGAGAGAGACCCACACCTGCCCTGCCCATCTGAAGTGTAGCTGGTACACATGCGCCAGCTCCTCAAGGCCAGAGCCACCTGCTGGTGCCCAGACACCGAATCTGTCACTCAACCTGCACGGTGTTTTCAAAAAATGGGTATTATTTGAAACATTTTCTTTTTTAAAAAATATTTATTTATTTTTGGCTGCGTTGAGTCTTCGTTGCTGCGCGCGGGCTTTCTCTAGTTGCGGCGAACGGGGCTACTCTGTTGCAGTTTTCAGGCTTCTCGTTGCGGTGGCTTCTCTTGTTGTGGAGCACGGGCTCTAGGCGCGTGGACTTCAGTAGTTGTGGTGCGCGGGCTTAGTTGTTCTGTGGCCTGTGGGATCTTCCCGGACCAGGGCATGAACCTGTGTCCCCTGCATCAGCAGGGGGATTCTTAACCACTGCGCCACCAGGGACGTCCTATTTGCGACATTTTCAATTTGGGACAATTCCCATACAGAGTGTTGGCTTTTCTCTGCAGTACCAGGCGGTGCTCCCCCCATGGGCTTGTGGGTCCCCCTGCACGTCCCACGAGCTGCCCCCACCTCCCGTGGGCTGACTGTGCCCTCAGCGCTGGCCTGGTAGCCCCTGACTTAAGGTGATAGGGTTCTCCAGTTCGCTGTTTGAGTAAATCAAAGGCCAGAGGGAACTCTGAGGGGGAACCTGTGAGGGGCTGAGGCTGGTCTGGGCCAGTGTCGGAGCTGCCCCAGGACCTGTCTTTAGAGGGGAGGAAATGCCCCCAGAAAGGAAATGCCCACAGCCTGGCCTTAGAGTCCCCCCAAGTAACCTGGCCTGGCGCTGTCAGGGGTCAGCACGTGCTGTCCAAGTGAAGACGCTTCCGGGTTGTGTCCGCGTCCGTGTGGTGACACGGGCACCAGCCCCCTCTGCCCATCGCAATGTTTTCCCTGTATCGCCATCTCCACCACTGCCCCTCCAGGTCCCCTTGTCCTGGGGCCATTTGTGTATCTGTGTCCAAGTTCCCGTGCCGGAGGGAGCCCTGCACATCTCGAGGGAGGCACAGGGGCCTGGGGGGGGGTGTGTGTCCCCGCAGCCCAGCTGGACGGTCCGAGCCCCACCTCGGGACACCCGGGGCAGAAGCTGACTCAGGAGCTGCTTCCCCGGTCGTGGTCGGAAGTGGCCCCCTCTGGGCTACAGGGACCTCCCCGGGGACAGAGAGGAGCTGACCCTGGAACAGGCCAGGGTGGACCTGGGGCTGGGGACGAAGCCCCTTCCTCCCCGGGAGGCTGAGGGACCTTGGGGGCCTGGCCCTGGGCTGAGCAGCCTCCGGCAATGTGTGGGGTGGCGAGGCCCCACGTGTGACTTCTCCCTGTGTCACCTGGGATCCTGCAGTCAACTGAGTTAAGCACCTGACCTGGTCTCTGGGTGCTCCGTGCAATGGGGGAGGGGAGCGTCTAAGGCTGGGTAAACAGATGCCCACGTGTCATGGCTGATGTGTGGCCAGAACACCCTGGAAACACCCTGTCTCTGTTTTACACCCAGTGTCCTTTGCTTCTTCAGTGCCTGGGCCCCCGCCTGGCCCTTAGCCCAGCATCATCTCATCCTGAGCAAGTAGGATGAGACGATGCTGGGCTAAGTAGAATTAAGCTCCACCTCTTGAAGGGAAGAGCATCAAAGAATTTGTGGTCATATTGTAAGATCACCACAGAGATCTTTATCATTTCTTGGCTCATTTTCTGCCAAACCCATATAAATTAAAGCTGCATTTGCACAGGGGGAGAAATGGTTGGCAGTTCCTGGGATTTTCTCCATTCTCCATCACAGCACGTGCTCATGCATATAAGGATTTGCTTGGGACTAAGAGGTAAAAGGTATGTAATGGGCTCAAGGGCAGATTCCTTCATTTCTTAACAGCACCTTCTGGTTACATAGGAATTCACAGTTTCCGTCCTGTCTAGATCTAGGGCACATTGAGACAGATAGGGAAATTACAGCAGAGATTCATTACAGGGCAAAAAGGAAGCCCAGTGCCTCATTAGGAACATTTTCAGGGACAAGTTAAAGAATACTCATTTAGTAGTGATTTAAACAGAGCAAGAAGTCAAGCAGTGGGAGGTGCTGGGTTTGATTTAGCAGCTCAACAATGTGAATTTCAGAGTGTGCAATTTCCCTGGCTTCTCTTCATTGTCACAAAATGGCTGCAGCAGCTCCAGACATCATATTCATACACGATGTTCAAAGACAGGAAGTAGGGGAATGCAGAAAGCAGGAAATTTCTCCTCCTTAACGGTAGGAAAGCCTTTTCCCAGAAGCCCCCAGCAGACCTCCTTTTTTATATCACTTTGACCGGTACGTGATCACATGGCTACCCCCCTGACAAAGGGTGGAGTTGATTAAGGTCAAGGAAGCTCTGTCTGACACCTGAATAAAATCCAGTTTTTGTTAGGAAGAAAGAGGGGCAGGGATAGCTTTGTGGATAGGCAGTAAACAGTATTTCATACATGTTCTGGTTATCTATTGCTGTATAACAAACTACCCCAAAACTTCATGCCTTAAATCAACAAATATTTTGCACACATTCATCTCTTCTCCATGCGGCATTGGCTAGGGATACCTCTACTGAGAGCTAAGGATCCTCTTCTAAGATACCTCACCCCTTTGGCTGGCAAGTTTGGGCTGACTGTCACCAAGAAAACTATTCCTAATCGATTCACATACCATGGAATGTGCTATACAAGTGCTTCCCACGCCTGATCTCATGGACTCTGTGCAGCACCCCTATAATGGAGTTACTATGATTTCCATTTTAATGAGGCCCAGAGAAGTTTAGAGCCTTCTGCATCATCACACAAAGGGTGCGTGTCAGAGCTGGGCTCTTTGAACCCAAACCTTCTGGGCTCCAAAGCCTGTTCCATTAAGCTCAGTAATTCCCAGCTCTCTGGATGCACTCTGCCTCTTCCTGCCCCCTCCAGAAATCACGTGACAATGAAAGCGGGGCAGAGTGTGGTTGCTATAGAAACAGCTCCGAATCCACTCTGGTTTATAAAATCGAGCGCATCCCGTGCTGACTTGTACTGCGTTAGCACAGGTTACCTATGACCTGCTGGAGACACGCGGGGGGTGGCGGGGGCGTGTGGGGCTGCTTCTGATTGACTCACTGCTTATGAGTCACAGCTGTGACTGTAGGTGTCGCTGTAACAAATACCCCGACATCTCAGCGGCTCGCGGCAGCAAAGGTTTGTTTCTCAGGCGTGTTGTTACACATCTGTGCAGTGGGCTGTGGATACTCTGCATTCTAGAAGCCTAAGGGGCAACCCTCATTTGGGCGTCTTCTTCTGACGCTGGCAGGTCAATGGCCAAACCTGCAGCGTCTGTCACAGCTTCCGCTGGTATCGGGCACTCGGCACATCCCCTCGCAACTGGACCAAGGCAAATCACAAGCCGCCTTGATTCTTGGGAGTCGCCAGCTACTTGGCGACAATCAGGAATGTGTACCCTCCTTAGAGGATCGGTGAACGAATGGAAAGATAGAATAATCTAACCCTCCACCGTCACACAGCAAAGGCAAAACCTCTTTCCGTGGGGCTTTTGAGCTCTTGTCTCCTGCACTAGGCTGTGCACTTGTCTGTCAGGTTTGAGGATCAGACTGTCCTCAGCTGAGCCCCTCGCTGCCCTGAGCCTCAACGTCCTCATCTGTAAAATTCAGCCTCGGGTGTTCTTGTGAGGTTGGGCTGTGATCGTTCATGAAAAGCATTTAGTACAGCCCAGGGCACGAGATAAACCTAAGCCTTGGCTATGAGGGTGTTAGGAGCCGGAGGCTGGGATGATGCGTGGGTTTGGAGCGCCTTCTGCTGGAAGAAGACATAACAGCAGGGCTGCCCAGGCCGGGGACCACTCTGCATCTCAGAACCTCATCTGTAACCATGACCTAACGATGATGTCAACATCGTGCGATTGCTTGAGGACTGATGGTGTTAATGCATGTAAAATTACTAGAGTAATGTGATGAATTAAAGGTAAGTGCAAATTCTTTATCCTTCTTCCCATCTGGAGGTGGAGTTTATTAGAATGAAGCGGTAGTCACATTGAGGCTGCCTGCTTCTGCCTACGGACTTTTGGAACATTTGCTCTCGGGAAACTCTGTCAGAAGACCCAGCCGCCGAGTTTTGGGAAGGCCGAGCCACATGGAGAGGCTGTGGGTAGACGCTGCAGTTGAGAATCCCAGCTGAGGCACTAAGAGTTTGTTCCCTAAACTATACTATACCATTTGATGGAGGGTAGAGAACCCCACCCAAAACAAATCCTTTGTAGCAGAAGATTTAGATCTAATGGCTGAGGGAAACCTATGTATTTGTAATTTGGGCTTACTATGCCCCCAGGAAAGTGAGCAAATCCAGAAGCCTTTTGGGACTGTTCAAAGAAGGACTTCCCAAGAGTATAGGAGGAATGTATGGCTGATTAATAGAACAGTTTCCTGTTTTCCAACAGGAAGCTTGGGGATATATGCATGGTGACGAATCACTCATCTTCTGGTGGAATTTTTTTAATCCTTTTTTTTTCTTTTTTCTGGCTGCACGCAGCATGTGGGATCTCAGTTCCCTGACCAGGAATCAAACCCGTGCCCCCTGCAGTGGAATCACAGAATCCTAATCACTGGACCACCAGGGAATTCTTGGAAATTTTTAAAAATAATTCTCAAGGACTTACATTCTGCATTGATTAGGACTATGGTTGAAGCTGTTGGCTGCAAGTTCCAAAGGTGCTGATGGGTATAAAAAAGCATGACAGCCTGGTGGCTTAAACAACAGAAATTAATTTTCTCACAATTCTGAAGGCCAGGAGTCTGAGATCAAGGTGTCAGCAGGGTTGGTTTCTTCTGAGGCCTCTCTCCTTGCCTTGCAGGTGGCTGTCTTCTCCCTGTGTCCTCACAAGCTCTGCCCTGTGTGTGTGTCTGTGTCCTAATTTCCTCTTCTTATACCATCAGTCCTATTGGATTAGGGCCTTTTAATCCAATTTAAGCTCATTTAACTTAGTTGCCTCTCTAAGCATTTTATCTCCGAATACAGTCACATTCGAAGGTGCTGGGGGGTTAGGACTTCAACATATGAATTTGGAGAATGACACAATTCAGCCCATAACAATAGGAAACTCTGGCCTGGAGAGACTGTTGACACAAATATTTTCCGGGCAGGTGGGGGAAGGTTCTGGTTAAGTTTCAAGAATGTAAGATCCTTACAAACAGGGACCAGTGCCTGATTGTTCACTGTTAAATCCCCAATGCCCTGCACTGTGTGTGGCACAGAGGAGAAAATAAATGTTCGTTGAATGAATGAATGAATGTATGAATGAATGAGAAGCTTGCCTGTAAGAGGCCATTTTAACCTTACTGGTTTTGTGTTGATACCTTCTGGAATGTAACTCTTCACCCTGAGGCCATAGTTCCTACAAAGTGTGTTTCAAATGTTTGTGGTGAGAGGGGCTTCCCTGGTGGCGCACTGGTTAAGAACCCGCCTGCCAATGCAAAGGACACGGGTTCGAGCCCTGGTCTGGGAAGACCCCACAGGCCGCGGAGCAACTAAGTCCATGCGCCACAACTACTGAGCCTGTGCTCTAGAGCCCGTGAGCCACAACTACTGAGCCCACATGCCACAACTATTGAAGCCTGTGCTCCTAGAGCCCATGATCCACACTGCAATGAGAAGCCCACGTACCGCCACGAAGAGTAGCCCCCACTCACGCACAGCAACGAAGACCCAAAGCAGCCAAAAATAAATAAATTAATTAATTTAAAAAAATATTTGTGGTGAGAAACTTCATTCACTGTACATCTAAAAAATAGGAAATAGAATGCATCACTCCAGCTGGAAATATTTAACTCCCTGATTAAAGCATCACTAATCCTGTTATAATTAACTCACCTTGTCCAGAAAGTGGGAAGGGTCTCCTGGAGTTAAGAAACGGATTGGTGTGCTTTTTCTCCTTTTATAAGTTTATGTAAGTAAAAGGAAAATAAAGTTATAGCAGCTTCATTTTCACATAAGCTACCTGGTTTCTGGATATCTGAGTTTGGGAGCTCTGCTCTAGCGCAATCTGGAAAGGAGCATGGATCAGCAAGGGGTGTTTCAGCTACCAGTTACAGATAACCAAACTGACAGCAGACATAAGCAAAAAGGATATTTCTTAGCTTTTTAACTAAAATTTTGGAGGAAGGAGGCTTCTGGGTTTAATCGGTCAAGTATGTTATCAAGAACCTAGAATGTTTCTATTCCTCCACTTATTAGCTTTTGCCTTCCAGCTTGTTGCCTTATGGTTACAAAATGGCTGCCAAGCTCCAGGCATCACCTTTTCACACAAAAAGCAAAAAGCAGGGGGGTGGGGGTGATGAGAGAGTCCTTTCCTCTCATGCCTCTCCTCTTTTATCCAGCAGCGAAAATATTTCCCAAAAGCCCTCAGCATACTCATTGGCCAGAACTGGCTCACTGCATACCAGTAGCTGCAGGGGAGTCTGGGAAAGAACGGAGCTGGCTTTTTTAGCTTTTATAGTATCACAGTAGTATGTAGGAAAGGGGCTGGAAGTGATTGTTAGATCAGCCAATCAACATTATTAACGACTGAGGTGCACTCATGCCCACCGAAAAAATAATTTTTATAAGTTTTTTTAAATAAACTTATTTTATTTATTTATTTATTTTTGGCTGTATTGGGTCTTCATTGCTGCACACAGGCTTTCTCTAGTTGCCGTGAGTGGGGGCTACTCTTCATTGCGGTGTGCAGGCTTCTCATTGCAGTGGCTTCTCTTGTTGCAGAGCACAGGCTCTAGGCATGCAGGTTTCAGTAGTTGTGGCGCATGGGCTTAGTTGATCCATGGCATGTGAGATCTTCCTGGACCAGGGCTCAAACCTGTGTCCCCTGCACTGGCAGGCAGCTTCTTAACCACTGCGCCACCAGGGAAGCCCACAAAAATAATTGTTAAACATTAAAACAAAGAGAGAGAGATGAAGCTGTCCCTTCTCTCCTGCAGCTTCAGTGGGAGGGTTACTACCTCTTATCATAAGTCTTTCTAAAGAATCAGCTTCGAGGGCACTCCCTGGCCGTCCAGTGGTTAGGACTCTGCGCTTTCACTGCCCAGGACGTTGGTCGGGGAACCAATATCCCCGTAAGCTGCATGGTGTGGCCAAAAGACAAAAATTAAAATTAAAAAATAAAATAAAAATCAGTTTCCATAAAGTGGCAGATTGAGAATAATCCCCAAACATCCATATTGTTTTCCTGTACAGCCAGGAGGCTTGAGTGAATTTTCCTGTTACCAGCCTCCTCTGTTCTCTGTTCAATTTAAGCCTGTCCTTGGAAAGAGAATTTGAACAAGAGTCTGGGAGATTCTCTTAGAAACTGTTGCAATTTCCAAAGAAAAATAACCTCCCAAAGAAGCCTACTTTTCTGATTGGCTGTCTTCCTTGATATTTGTTGCCATGGTGTTAACAAGATTAAATAGTCTATTTTTTAAAGAATAAATAACCATAGGTCTTCTCTATCAAATCAGGAAAAGACTATTTCTATCCTTCCACGAACATTATGAAATAAAGGCCCAAGTCTTTTCTAGACTTGCTTTTTAACAAAGAAATCGAAAGTCTCATCCCAACTAAATTAACAAAAGCGTTTATCACAACGTCTACTCTCCTGCTAATGGCAAGTATTGCTATCGGATCCAGCGCGCCATCTGGTGGTCGGTGAGAGAACAGCAGGACTGTATCTACCGCAAGTCGCCCGGTTTGCGATATGTACTGTTACGGCAGCCCTAACACATAACACAACAGGTTTGTTTCTGGTGGTCTTAGACTGATTGGGCCAGAACACCTGACTGCTTTGACCAACAAAATATGACAGAAGTGACATTATGCCAGTCCTGGACCCAGCCTTTAGAGGACAAGCAGCTTCCATTGTGACCTCTTGGAGCCCTGATCTGCCATGTAAGAATTGCAACTACCCCAAGGGCATCCTGCAGTGAGAAGGCCCAGGAGAATCGAAGCTCCAGGCCTGTGAGTGAAGAAGCCATCTTGAAAATGTATCCTCCAGCCCCAGCTGCCTCAGCCGATGCCACGCAGAGCCGAGATGAACATCCAACCAAGGCCTTTCTGACTTCCTGACCCACAAAATTGTGAACTCCAGTTTCTAGGTACTTGATAAATGTCTGTTGGATCGTTCAATGTATAAACGCCCTCCTCCTTCTCCACAGCCACTTTCCTTTGGCTTCTAGTGTCTCTCACTGTTCTTCTACATCACAGCTACCCCTGGTCCTCCTGATGATTCCTTTTTTCTCACTTTCTTGAGCTTCCATCCTCCAGAGGCTTTGTGATCTAATCCCAGAAGCGACATACCTTTTTTTTTTTTTTTTTTTTTTTTGCCGTATTGTATTTGTTAGAAGCCAGCCACTACATCTGACCTACCCCCAAAGGGGTATAAATCTCAGAAGGATGTAAACGGCTGGTGGCGGGATCGTTGGAGACCGTCTTAGAGGTTGCCTATCACAAGTACATGAGTTAAGGTGATTATAAATATGACCACGGCTCCATCTGGTGGGAAATGCTGGTAAACAACAGAATATGTGACAAACTGGGGAGTTTTAACAATTCGGACTCCATGAAACACAGAAAACACAGGACACCCAGTTAAACTTAAATCTCAGAAAAACATCGAATACCTTTTTTAGTGTAAGTATGTCCCATGCAATGATCCGTACATACTTATTCTAAAAAATAACTCATTGAACACCAAGGGAGGAGCATCCACGGAGCCTTTGGCTATCCAGCCCGGAACTCAGACACAGGGCTGGTGGGGTCGGCAGAATAATGCCCCCCAAAGATGTCCACGTCTGAATCCCCGCAACCCGTGAAAATATTACTCTACATAACAAAAGGGAATGTTTTGCTGTGATTAATTTAAGGCTGTTGAGATCGGGGGACTTCCCTGGCGGTCCAGTGGTTAAGACTTCACACTTCCACTGCAGGGCATAGGATGGGTTCCATCCCTAGTGGGGGAACTGATTCCACACGCCGCACAGAGTGGCCAAAAAAAAAAAAAAAAGAGGCTATTGAGATCAAGAGTTATCTTGGATTCCCTGGGTAGACCCACTGTAAACACCATGGTCTTGATAAGTGTTAGGAGTTGAATTGTGTTCCCCAAAGAGATATATTGAAGTCCTCTCCCCCGGGACCTCAGAACGTTCCCCACAAAGATATATTGAAGTCCTCTCCCCTGGAACCTCAGAACGTTCCCCAAAAAGATATATTGAAGTCCTCTCCCTCAGGACCTCAGAATGTGACCTTATTTGGAAATAGCGTTGTTGCAGATGTAATTAGTTAAATTAAAATGAGGTCTGGGCTTCCCTGGTGGCGCAGTGGTTAAGAACCCGCCTGCCAGTGCAGGGGACACGGGTTCAAGCCCTGGTCCGGGAAGATCCCACATGCCGCGGAGCAACTAAACCCGTGCGCCACAACTACCGAGCCTGCGCTCTAGAGCCCGTACTCCGCAACGAGAGAAGCCACCGCAATGAGAAGGCTGCACACCGCAATGAAGAGTGGCCCCCGCTCGCCGCAACTAGAGAAAACCCGCGCGCAGCAACGGAGACACAAAGCAGCCAAAAATAAATAAATAAAATAAATTTTTTAAAAAATGAGGTCAGACTGGAGTAGCATGGGTTCTTAATCCAATATAACTGGCGTCTTTATAAGACAAGGTGAGGATGCGAGGGAAGGATGCCATGTAAAGATGGAAGCAGACAGTGCAGTGCTGCAGCTGCAAGCTAAGGAATGCCCCGGCCACCCCCAGAAGCTGGAAGAGGCAAGGAAGGATTCCCTTACCGGTTTCAGAGGGAGCTTGGCCCTGCCAACACCTTGATTTCCTTTGTTGTTTTTTTAAAAATATATTTATTTATTTATTTGGCTGCATCGGGTCTTAGTTACGGCACACGGGATCTTCGTTGCAGCATGCGGGATCTTTCGTTTCCACGCACGGGCTTCTCTCTAGTTGTGGCGCCGGGGCTCCAGAGCACGCGGGCTCAGTAGTTACATCGCACGGGCTCAGTTGCCCTGAGGCATGTGGGAACTTATTTTCCCGACCAGGGATCGATACTTCACCCCTGCATTGGAAGGTAGATTCTTAACCACTGGACCAAAACCATGAGATAATAAATTTCTGTTGTTACAAGTCACCCAATTTGTGGTACTTCGTTACAGTAGCTCTAGAAAACTAATACAGTGAGGAAAAGAGGGATGCCAGAGAGAGAGAGAGAGATGTGATGGTGGAGGTAGAGGTCAGAGAGGGAGAGAATGGAAGATGCTCTGCTGCTGGCTTTGCAGATGGAGAAGAGACGGTTACTGACCAGGGTTCTTGGCCTCCTTAATCAATAGAAATTGATCCGAGGCCAGACAAGAAATTCAGGCAAGGCTTTATTGGGGCCCCTGCGGCAGCAGAGGGGAGCGAGAACAAACAACAGGTTCCCTTGCTGGCTCACTCCCTGGGGCCAGGGGGTTGGGGGGCGAGCTTGTTCCTTATATGGGGTGAGGGTAGGGGTGTGTCCAGGGGCCGGGCCGGAGGGGTGGCTTAGGTGTTTTGCCCACCCCTTAGGTGGTGGTGTGTGCAGGGGCGGGCGCAGTACCCTGTCTTTGCTCCCAACCCCTGCTTTTGCTCCAGGCTCTTCAAAAGTGGCAGTTGGGTTTTTTGGTCTCTTTGTATCTTTGGTCCAGAATTTGCCCCAAGTGCACATGCACGGAGTTATTTTTAGTCCCATACAGTTTCTTTGTATTTTGTTGCTGGAGGAGGGGTGTGTCCAGGTGCAAGCGTGGCAGCGCTGCAGCAAAGGGTCCCAGGTCCCAGCCTGTCTCAAGACCACGAGCCAAGGAAGGCAGGTGGCTTCTAGACGCTGGAGAAAGTTTAGGAAATGCATTCTCTCCAGAGCTTCCAGAAGGAGCACAGCCCTGCTGACACCTTAGTTTAGTCGTATGTAACCCACGTCAATCACCTCTGCTCCAGAACTGTAAGAAAATTCGTACGTGTTATTTTAAGCCACTCAATGTGTGGTGATTTGTTGCAGCAGCAACAGGAAACTGATATGGCTGGGCTGAGGACAAAGATGCAGGCAGGCAGACGGGAAATGTCATTAGAGAGAGAAGCACAGAGATGAATAAGATCAGGGTGAAAGGGTGAAGATGCCTAGAGGGCCTGAGCACGGGGTGGGGGGAGGGGTCAGCCAGGTACCATGCACAGACCAGGGGAGGGGAGGCCCTGAGGGAGGCTGGTAAGAAGCCATCAGAGATCAGAGTGCAAAGGACAGAAGCCCAGGGCTGACGCCTGTCATTCATGTAGACGGGTGGGGGTGGGGGGCGTGGAGCTCCCACTTCTCAGGGATGGTCCCCACGTCATCTCCGTGCTGATGTCTTCCCCATACGGCTCTCGCACCCAGCCCGGCTGCCGGAGCACCAGGTCCCATTGGGCCTCCGCTGCAATTACATGCAAACCATGGGTGACGAGTTCCAAAGGTACAAATGGGAACCTTGAATGGAGAGACTGGAGACACAGTGTTTCCCGGTGAGATGCGGTTAATGCGCCAGTTCCACTGGAAAAATGGAAAATCCGAAAGAGCACAAACTTGTGTGTTTTGTCCACCTCTGGATTCCTAGGACCTAGAACAGCAGCTCTTGACCGGGGGTGGGGGGGGGGGGCGGGGCGGCAAGAGACATCTGGCAGGGAAACCTTTTTGTCTGTCGCAACTGGAGTCAGAAGTGGAGGTGGGGCAGGGATGCTAAATGCCCCACAGTGAACAAGAGAGCCTCCTGAACACACACACGTACACACACACCCCTAAGAATGACCCTGACCACGGCAGACAGAATAATGATCTCCCAAAGCTCTGTGTGGCCTAATCCCCAGAACCGAGGAACATGTTAGAATACATGGCCAAGAAGAATTAGGGTAGCAGATGAAATTAAGGCTGCTAAATCAACCTAAATTAAGGAGACTGGGAATTCCCTGGCCGTCCAGTAGTTAGGACTCCCAGTTCTCACTGCCAAGGGCCTAGGTTTGAGCCTTGTTTGGGGAACAAAGATCCCCACAAGCCACGCGGTGCGGCCTAGATAAATAAATAAATAAATCCAAGCGCATAGGAATTAAAAATAAAACAAAATGGGGAGATTATCCTGGATTATCTTGGTGGACCCAAGGTAATCATAAGAATCCTTAAAAGTGGAAGAGGAAACAAGAAGAGAGAACCAGAGAGACGGCAGCATGAGAAGGACCTGGCCTGATGTTCCTGGCTTTGAGGATAGAAGAAGGGGCCACAAGCCAAGGAAAGCACGTGGTTTCTAGAAACCGGAGAAGGCAAGGAAAGAGATAACAGATTCTCTACTAAAGCCCCACCACCACAAAAGGAATACAGCCCTGCTGACACCTTGATTTTAGCTCATTAAGACCCATTTTGGACGTCTGACCTTTAGAACCGTCAAAGAATAAATGTGTGTTGTTTCAAGCCAGTAAGTTTGCAATCATCTGTCGCAGAAGCCATAGGAAACCAATACAGGCCCCAAACGTCAACAGATTTGGTTTCAAGAGAATCTAGCCTTGAACAGCACCTGGCATGCAGTAGCTGCTCAAAAGATATTTCTCGAAGGAATGAATGATTGAAAGTTGGATCTAGGGACTTCCCTGGTGGTCCAGTGGGGGGGACTCTGAGCTCCCAATGCAGGGGGCCCAGGTTTGATTCCTGGTCAGGGAACTAGATCCCACACGCATGTGGCCACTAAGGGTTCGCATGCTACAACTAAGAAGCCCTCATGCTGCAACTCAGACCCAGCGCAGCCAAAATAAACAAATAAATAAATAAATTTTTAAAAAAAGAATGTTGGATCTATACAAATGATTTCCGTTTTGTGACAGAAGAGTGTTTCCTGACTGGTTCTTAGCCAACAGATTGCTAATGAGAGGTGCCTTTCCACATCATCACCTGTGTTCATTCATTCTGGAATTTCTTTTTCTTTTTTTAAATTTTGGCCATGCAGCATGGCTTGCGGGATCTTTCTTCCCGGACTAGGGACTGAACCTGGGCCCGCAGCAGTGAAAGAGTGGAGTCCTAACCACTGGACCACCAGGGAAATCTCTGGAATTTCATCTTTAACCCTGAGGCTGAGATGACCACAAACTTGGCTTATACGTTTGCTACCGGGAGGTGTGTTTAATTATTGTGTGTGCGCGAAATAGAACTTATCCCTCAAGTTTGAGATTTAACCCTTCATGACATCGTCACTAATCCAGTTATAATTAAATCACCTCGAGCAGAAGGGCCAGAGAAACTCCTGGAGTTTTGAAAAGAATCTGTGTGCTTTGCCTCCTATCATAAGTTTATGTGAGTAAATATAAAATTAAGTTCGAACAGTTTCAGGGTTTTTGTAAGCTTGATAGGTATGTAATTCACATGCCAGAAAAATCCACCCTTTTAAAGTGTACTAGTCAGTGGTTTGGGGTATATTCCCTGAGCTCTGCAGCCGTTAGCACCATCAATTTTAGAACGTTGTCATCACCTGACAACAGAAATCCTGAAGTGTTCAAACAAAAACTTGTACATCAATGTTCTCAGCAGGATTATTCATGACAGCCAAAAGGTAGTGACAGCCCAAATGGCTATCAACAGATAAATGAATAAACAAAGTACAGTGTATCTGTACAATGGAATAGTATTCAGTCATAAAGAAGGAATGAAGGACTGATACACACTACTTCTTTTCCCCCCACCCCCACCATCCCCTTCTGGCTCTTGCTCTCCTGGCCCTTTGGACACCCTTGTAATAAATCCCCTGCGTTAAATTTCCTCTGCTTGAAACACCTGGAGTAGCTTCTGTTGAGAAGACACAACTCTACAGAGCTCAATTTCTGTGAGTGTATCTCTATTCCAGGCAGAGCACAGCTGGAAAGGGAGCAAGATGAAGCGTGGTTATTATGACAGTGCCTCAACTAAAGACGAATTCTAGGAAAATAGAACTTTTTTTTCAACCTCTACCCGCTCAGGCTGATCCGGGACAAACACCCTTGTTCAGGGGTGTGTAGGGGATGGGGTTGGAGGAGAGGTGTGTGTTACTCTGTGGGCCCCTGAGCCTATGGGCGGAAGAAGGGAACTCAATGTCTTAGTTTGCTCACGCTTTGATAACAAATACCCTCAATTGGGTGGCTTTAACAACAGACATATATTTTCTCACAGTTCTGGAGGCTGAGAAGTCCAAGATCAAGATGCTGCTTTTTGCCTGTGGTGTCAACCAAGGAGATTCAGAATCAGCTCCTTAAAATGCAAGTTCTCAACTAGTAGCCAATGCAGTTTGAAAAAGTGATTTTAAATTTTTAATAAAAATAATGTTGAAAATGTAAAAGAGAGGACTTCCCTGGTGGTGCAGTGGTTGACAGTCCGCCTGCCGATGCAGGGGACGCGGGTTCGTGCCCCGGTCCGGGAAGATCTCACATGTCGCGGAGCGGCTGGGCCCGTGAGCCATGGCCGCTGAGCCTGCACGTCCAGAGTCTGTGCTCCGCAACGGGAGAGGCCACAGCAGTGAGACGTCCACGTACGCAAAAAAATAAATAAATAAATAAATAAAAAAGAGGGACTTCTCTGGCGGTCCAGTGGTTAAGACTCTGCGCTTTCAATGCAGGGGACGCGGGTTCGATCCCTGGTCAAGGAACTATGATCACAACATGCCACGCGGCCAAAAAAAAAAAAAAAAAAGTAAAAAGTAAAAGAGGTGAAGATGTTCTCTCTTCCCTGCAGCTACATGAATAATAAAGCCCATCTAAAGAATCTGCCCCATAAGGAAACAAACTGAGAACACCCATCTGGTTTTCCTGTGCAATCTGGAGGCTTGAGTTCCTGTCACCGACCTGTTCTGTTCATTTAAGACTGTCCTTGAAGGATAATTTGAACAAAAGAGTCTTTGAGAGTCTCCTTGAAATTGTTGCCATATCTTGAGAAAAATAACCTCCGAGAGAAATCTGCAATTCTGATTGGTTTTCTTCCTTGATCATTTGTTGCCATAGTGATAACATCATCTCTATTGTTAAAAGGAATAAATGTCGGTTTTCTCTCTCTCTCTCAATCTGAAGAGGATCGTTGGCACTTTTCTCCCACAAACATAATGGAAATAAAAGCCTGTGACTCTGCTAGATTTCTTACTTTTAAGGAAGACATTGAGAATCCTGACTCATTTAAGTGAACCAAAGCGCTCAGCCACTATGTGCACAAATGGCGGTAGCTATGGTCACCGCGATGGCGGTGAGTTGCAATCATAACTTCACCAGAGCGCCCGCTGGTGGGAAATGAGAGAACAACAGGTCTGGCCCTGCTAGGAGACCACCCCCCTCCCCTCCATTCCTCTTTGGAGCGCTCACCACCACCCGCCACCTGGTCAGTCTCGCGATGGACAGAGAGAGGACAGAGATCCTTGCAGATTCTGCAGAGGATGGAGGAATAGCCTCTCCCTCTCTCAGCACACGCTATGGACACCTACTGTGTGCCAGGCATTGTGTCATGCCTTGCACACTATCCAACATCATTGCAACCCCTTAAGGAGGAAATATGACCCTCCCGCTTTCTGCAGATGAGGACTCCATAAACAGAGAGGTTAAGTCTCTTGACCAAGGTCACACAGCCAGAAACTGGAGGAGCCATGAGTTATTTAAAACCAGGTCTCTCTGACTCTAGGCAGAGAAATACAGCACAGAGGAAGTGTGATGGGATCCAGAAGGCTCCCAATCTACCTTCAAGAGAGATTATCCAGTAAGGGGCTTTCAACATCCAACCATATAACTGTCCTGGTAAATCGTGGCTAACAGTTACTGAGCACTTGTTATGTGCTATGTTCTTGGCTAAGCACTTGAGATACATAATCTCACTAAATCCTCCTGATAGATTTAAGGAGAAAAATTATTGTGCCTATTTCATAGAAGAAGAGACTGAGGTTCAGAGAGGCCCATTAAATTGCCCAAGGTTACACAACTGGGAAGTATTGGAATCAGGATTATGAACGCATGTCTGCCTGGCTCCAAAGGTTCTGCTCTTCTGGACTACACTATTAGGAAGAGAGACAGGATTTGGATTTGAGTGTGGCCCTGACTCAGTGCAAAAAGTGCTTTCTGGACCTAGGCACCAACTGTGACATTTTCTGATTATAGTCCTTCTGTATCCAGAGGTTCCCCCTCCACGGAGTCAACTAACCTTGGATCACAAATATTTGAAAAAAATTCCAGAAAGTTCCAAAAAGCAAAACTTGAATTTGTTATGCTCCAGCAACTATTTACATAGCAAATACACTGTATTAGGTATTATGAGTAATCTAGAGATGGTTTAAAGTACACACGAGGATGTGTGGATGTTATATGCACATACTATGCCATGTTATGTAAGGGACTGGAGCATCTCAGGATTTTGGTACCCATGGCAGTGTGTGTGTGTGTGTGTGTGTGTGTGTGTGTGTGTGTGTGTGTGAGGGTTTCCTGGAACCAATCCCCTGTGGAGACAGAGAGACAACTGGTAGTGGCTTAGTTTTTTTGTCTTGGTTATCTATTGCTGTATAACAAATCACCCCCAAAACCTGGTGGCTTAAAACAACAATTATTTATTTTGCTCACAAACCTGCAATTTGGAGAAGGCAGTGACAGTACTCTGCTCCACATGGTATCATCTGGAGAGCATCAGAATCTGCTTTCAAAATGGCACACTCATGTGAGCTGTCTTCTGGGAGCTCAGCTGGAACTGAGGGCTTGAGGCCTCATTTCCTCTCCACATGGTTTCTTCCTCTGGCTGCTTGAGCTTCCTTACAGTATGGCAGCTGGCTTTCAAGAGCAAGCGTCCCAAGAGAACAACTCAGAAGTGCATAGCATTTTTACAAGCTAGCTTTGGAGTTACGTAACATCACTTCCACTTTATTGGTCAAGGCCCACTCGGATTCCAGGGAAGGAGACACAGACTCCACTCCTGATGCAGGAATGGCAAGGTTCTAGAAGAGCATGTGGGATGTGAGACATTTTTGTGGCCATCTCCGGAAAATAAAATCTGTCACACTCCTGAAGGCAGCATAAGGTAGAGGGAAATCTCCCACTTGATCTCACTTTGCCCACTCTCTGGGAGGAGGGGGTGTTTTACTGGGGGAAGATGGGAGACTGAAGACCCTGCCTTGGTCTTAGAGCCCTAAGAATCCAAGACTTGTTTTGAGGACAAAAGGTGTCATTTGGGGAGAAGGTATCTCTTTGCGGGGATATTTAAGGATCCATGGGCTGGACCTGCCTGTTATTGAATGGCTTGCCAGAGACCTCCAGATAACTCAGTGGGTAATTCTGGAAACACCAAGGTCAAGATCCCAGTCTTTGCGGCCAGGCAGGCCAGTGTCCAAACCCCAGCTTTGCCACTATCTGTGTATCTCTGGTCCATTGCCACCTCACTTTCCTAACTTCCTAATCAAAAGAATATCCAGTGGGGGGTCCAAGGAAGATTGAGGTACAAGGTGTATGGATCAGAGCAGGATCTGGAGCAAGAAGCAGTATTGGTGTTGCTGGCGGGTGTTTCAGGCCCACCGCGGCTAACATCTATTTCCATCGGTGCCGCAGCTGCTCCCTACCCCTGTAGGGGCACAAGCTGCTACAACTGGGTCATCCAGGTTCACAGTACCTTTCCCCATCAGAACTGCACACAAGCTGGGATGTACGCCATATAAATGGAATAAACTACATCAGTTTAACCCACAACGACAGATGCCCCAAGGTGAAACATGCAGTGAGCTTCCAGAGAACAAAATCATCCCCTCCAGAAATTTAACGTCTGTGACACTTTTGCCAGGGAAGAAAAGAGGGTGGCAGAAATCTGTGCAAATGGTCCCATGCACTGCCGTTTAATGGTCACAGACATGAATGAGGACCCCTGGGAACATCTTTGCTGAATATGGTCCTTGCCATTTCTGTACTGGGAGAGGGTTAAAATGAAGGGATTGAGATTAGGCTGTCCTACACTTCTGGGGTGAAAAAGATATGATGACAGAATAATATATAAAGACAGAAAAGCACTAATTATAGCCCTGCTTTTGAAGAGCTCTGTACATCATTTGGGGACCTCATCGTTTAGACTGGATGGTTCTTTTTTTTTTTTTTTGGCTGCGTTGGGTCTTCGCTGCTGCGCGCAGGTTTTCTCTAGTTGTGGCGAGCAAGGACTACTCTTCACTGCCGTGCGCAGGCTTCTCATTGTGGTGCCTTCTCTTGTTATGGAGCATGGGCTCTAGGCGCACGGGCTTCAGTAGTTGTGGCACGCAGGCTCAGTAGTTGTGGTGCATGGGCTCAGTTGGCCTCAGCATGTGGGATCTTCCCAGACCAGGGCTTGAACCCGTGTCCCCTGAATTGGCAGGTGGATTCTTAACCACTGCATCACCAGGGAAGTCCAATACTGGATGGTTCTTGGGTAGCAGTCTGTGGAAAAAATTAAGTAATCTAAAGCAAGCAGAGGAGGGTCTGATGAGCACTGATATTTACGAAGAGTTGGAGTATCTCCCTGCAGATTACTTATTAATTACAAAAGGAAAAAGAGTAACTTTACAGCTAGAAACATCACCATTGCCAGTAATGGGACAAAATGCATCATCTGCCTCCAGATAAGATGCACTGAGGACACAGAATGACTTCTACGACAGTCTTTCTTTTTAAAAACTATATAACCCAGGGCTTCCCTGGTGGCGCAGTGGTTGGGAGTCCGCCTGCCGACGCAGGGGACACGGGTTCGTGCCCCGGTCCGGGAGGATCCCACATGCCGCGGAGCGGCTGGGCCCGTGAGCCATGGCCGCTGAGCCTGCGCGTCTGGAGCCTGTGCTCCGCAACGGGAGAGGCCACAACAGTGAGAGGCCCGCGTACCGCAAAAAAATCAAAACAAAACAAAACAAAACTATATAACCTGAATCTGGTCGTGAAAAAACATCAGACCAACCCAAATAGACATTCTACAAAATAACTGACATGAAATTTCAAAACTGTCCATGTCATAAAACACAGAGAAAGACTGAGGAACTGTTCCAAACTAAAGCAGTATGATAGTTAATGGAATATGTCATCCTGGCTGGATAAAATTAAGGGAAAAAAACACTTTTTTTTTTTTTTTTTTTTGCTATAAAGGTCATAATTGGAACAATTGACAAACTTTGATAAAGTTCCATAGATTAGATAATTGTATCATTGCTGAATGTCCTGATTTTGATTGTTGTAACTGTAATTTCATAGGCAAATGTCTTTGTTCTTAGGAAATTCACATTTGAGCATTTGGAGATAATGTGGCATGAAGTCTGCAACTTATTCTCAAATGATTCAGAAAATATATACATAAACGTATGGATGGATAATAATGCCATATTTAATCAATTCTTGGTCGCTCATTTTAACGTGTCTGAATCCAGGCTTCCTCTTCAACAAAGGTCAGCCAGGTAGCTGTCCACCTGCAGATGTCATCGGCTCTCTGCGTACATCTAACCTTGTGCATGGGTGACAATGGCTTGGAGGAAAATCCTGGAGACAAAAGCAGCACCGTTTAACAAATGCTGCCTCATGATGGCACAAAGAATGATATCTTGAGTAGCAATGACCCTGAGCAAAAAGTGCATCTGTATTTACCTAGAAATAATCCTAGAGAACAAGCTGATATAGTATTAGAACGAGCTTCCGTAAGAGGCTGGATTCAAGATCACTTATAAAAAGTCATAATGTCAATACACACCAGGCTGCTAGAAAATTGTGGAAAATTGGATCCCATTCAGATTGTCAACAAAAACTTTAAAATATCTAGAAATAATCCTGCCCAAGTTAGTAGGAATCAAATGAAGAAAATTTTTTTTTTTTTTTTTTTTTTTTGCAGTACGCGGGCCTCTCACTGTTGTGGCCTCTCCCGTTGTGGAGCACAGCCTCCGGACGCGCAGGCTCAGCGGCCATGGCTCACAGGCCCAGCCACTCCGCGGCATATGGGATCTTCTCAGACCGGGGCACGAACCCGCATCCCCTGCATCGGCAGGCAGACTCTCAACCACTGCGCCACCAGGGAAGCCCTTCCCAGTCTCTCTTGCAGTTATGTCTGGCCTGCGTCTGGGTTCTGGCCAATGAAATGCAATCAAAATACATGAGCTACATCCAGGACAAGTCACTACACGATCCTCTGTGTTCTCTCTTTCCCCAAATTCTGGCTGGACAGAAGATCCAGAAGAGAAGTTTGAGTATGCAGTGGATAACAGAACCATAAAAGAAAAGGAACTGGGTCTCTGAAGACCATCTCCCTAAAAGGAACTCCCGCATTAGACATTGTGTGAGTGAGATATATATACAGTGTTATTGTGTTAAGCCACTGAGACTTGGGAGCTTATTTGTTACGGCATCTCAGATTGCTTACCCTAACTACTGCATCTTCTCAGTGACAACACTAAATGTCCTTCTTTGCCTGTTTTTTACCTTCCTGCTAATTGGGAAGTGGCAGCAACTGTAGCAGCTCCTTAGGTACGTTCGTGGAACCCACATGTGGATGATGGCAGGGCCAACCCACCAGCCCTGGATGACCTCATGTAGTAATACTGGGACTGAATCAGCTGCAGGAGATGATTTTTGGAGGAAGAAAGTGAGTGTGAGGAAACTGCTTTGGGAGAAAAGGTTTGGAGACAAAATAGAAATGAGTAAAGAAGGGGATTAAGAATGTTTCCCCATGTCATAGACAACTTAACTTTCCTCTTTTTTTCCAGGAATTTGCCAAGAAAAATCCAAGACATTTTTATGTGGTGGGCCTTCTTCCCACCACACACCCCTCTTGCTAACCCGACCCCAGTTTTGTCCAGGTACCAGGTAACAATGTGCTCAAGGAAGGTGTGCCTTGACCCAAAAGGTGAACCTTGTTTGGTCTAAACCTTGTTCCTGTTTGCTAGTGATTGATTTAGGAGTGATCATGTGACCCATTTTGTGCCAATGAAACTTGAAGGGGTTTTGAGAAAAGGTTTATTCTCTCTGATAAAGGGAAATAAAAGAACCTTATTCTATTCCATCTTGACTTTGGTTACTGCCTTGGGAAGTAACGTTTGGAGCTGTGGCAGCCACCTTGCCACCATAAAGCTATGAGCCTAAAGACAGAAAATATTGAAGATACCAGAGCAGAAGGAGAAAAAAAGTCTGGGTCCTTGGTTGCATCATTGAGCCACTGAACCAGTCCTGATCTGACCCTGCCTCCAGACTATTATGTAAGATAATTTTTTAAAAGAAAACTTAGTGAGGTAAAAAAATCACAGGTAGGTGACCAATTTAAGGATACTTGGAGCAATCACTATAAAAATGCAAAGAGGTAGAGTTAAAAAAAGCAATCTTCAATAGCAACAAGGACACTCAGAGCCCAGATCTTAGTTTCTAACCTAATTATCCAATAAAAGGAGCCAGGGCTCCTTAGAGAAATGGCTGATTGTAGGATTGGAGCAAGAAATATGCAAGATGAGTCTGGAACATCCTAGAAAGTAGTAGCCAGAAAGTAAGGAAGTGCTAACACACACGCGCATGTGCACACGCACACACACACACACACACACACACACACGATGAGGCTAGTGGAATCAGTAGGTCACAGCGAGCATCATTTCTGAAGCATGAAATGGAATGGGAAAGAAAATATCAGAGTACCTTGTCTATAGTAAGACCAAGTTCTGCTTCTGAAATTTTTGTTTCAGACTAAATATATAGTTTCTGAAAAAAAATATATGAAACATGGCTGGATTATGATGTAAAATGTGGTTCTTGCTGTGACGCTCACTCAAAATAATTTGAAAGCCACTTATCAAGGATATAGTTAAGAGTAGAACTGCTAGATTTTAGCAAATGTACACGTTCAACTTAACAGATATGGTCAAATGTCTCTCTGTGACGAAGACCATGGTATGATCACCAAATTCTGTTTCCTGTTTCCTCTTCTGGGGCACGGGAGAAAATACACTTCTCCATCCCTTAGCAGTGACATGGGACCATGTGGCTGGTTCTGGACAATGAAATGTGCGCTGAAGTGACAGATGTCACTTCTACTAAGACAATGAAAACTCCCTGGGACATTCTCCAATCTCTCTTCCCCTGCTGTGGCAACATAGACACCCTCAGGAGAGAGAAAAGAGCCTGGGACACTGAGTCACCACATGGAGGACATCTGTCCTGCAGAGAGGCCAAGACACTTGGTGGATTTTATGTGAGTGAGAAAGAAACTTTAACTGTGTTAACTGAGATTTTTGCAGCTGTTACTGTACTATAACCTAGCCTACCCTAAATGGGACACTCACTAGGGTCCTTGTATCAATATATTCTCCCACCAGCACTGTAGGGGAATTTCCATCTCCCCATATTTATCTAGTTATTTTTAAAAAGTATTTATTGAGCACCTATTATATTCCTGGCTCTGCTTTTGGCACTGAAGATACAACAGTGAACACAATAGAAAGATCAGACCTCATGGAACTTATATTCCAGTGGGAGAATCAAACTCTAAATAGAATAAATAAGAAAAGTATATCATATTTGAGAAAGTGGTCCCACCTATGAAAAAAATAAGGTCAAGTAAAGGCAATTGGGAGTGTTGGTTTACAATTTTAAATGGGATGGTCAAGGTAGGCCGTCACTGAAGACGTGTCATTTGAACAAAGCAAAAGAGGAGACAAAGCACATATAACTATCATGGGTAGAGCATTTGAGGAAGAGGAAATAATACAAAGGCTCTGAGGCAGGGGTCAGCCAAATGTGTTCAAAAAACAGCAAAGAGGCCAATGTGGCTGGAACCAAGAGAGGAGTGTGGGGAGGTGATGTCAGAGAAATAACAGGGTCACCAGATCGTGGCGTGGATCCAGCAACAGATCGTATTATTGGACTTGGTGTTTATCCAGCTGGTGGAAGTGAACTGGGATGTTGATGATAATGGGGTTAAGCCTTTGTTTATTGATCATTCCTAAAGCTCAGAAGATTTGAAGCCACTATCGAGATTCTTGCCTGGCTGTAGCATAGGACAACCTGAGACCTGGAAGTTCAGGTGGTCCCCTGTAAGTTCACTAAGCTCATTTCCCAACCATGGAAAGAAGGTGCTTTGAGATTAGGATCACCAGAGTTAGCAATTAGAAGTACAGGACTCCAGTTGAACTCGAAATTCCAGATCAACAACAAAAAATATATTTTAGTATAAGTATGCTCCATGCAACTTTTGCTCAAAAATATTACATTGAGGGCTTCCCTGGTGGCGCAGTGGTTGAGAGTCCGCCTGCCGATGCAGGGCACACGGGTTCGTGCCCCGGTCCGGGAAGATCCCACGTGCCGTGGAGCGGCTGGGCCCGTGAGCCATGGCCGCTGAGCCTGCGCGTCCGGAGCCTGTGCTCCACAACGGGAGAGGCCACAACACTGAGAGGCCCGCATACCACAAAACAAAACAAAACAAAACTCTAGAACAGGCAAAACTAATCTCTAATGACAGAAACCAGAACAATGGTTGCTTGAGGGGGACAGGAATTGACGGGAAAGAGCCACAAGGGAACTCACTTCTGGGATGACAGAAATGTTCTACAGCTTGTCTTGGGTGGTGGTTACATGGCGTACACAATTATCAAAACTCATTGAACTGAACACTTTAAGATCTGTGGCATTTTATTGAATGTAAATTATGCCACGCCTGGAAAAAAATAAGAGTCATACAATTGACTCTGAACCACTCAGAGGTATGGAAGCAGGACATGCTGATTGGTTTACGCCTGAACCACATGACCCCTCACTAATGTAGGCATAAGAGCTTCCACCAAAGCAAGGGCAGTAACCAAAAAGGGGACATGTATGTGTTTGGCTGTTATAACAAAGTGATCCAAAATAACAGTGGCTTAAGCAATACAGAAATTTATTTCACTCTCGAATAAAAGTTTGGCACTGGGGATGGAAGGGTGGGCTCTGCTCCAGGCAATCATCAAGGTGCCAGGTGAGTATGGTCACCATTGGTCTCTCATCTAATGCCTACAAGGGCTGCTCTACTAGCAGGCAAGAGGAGAAGAAGGAGGGCATGTCCTCCCCTTTAACGGTATACCCAGAAGTTTCATATATCACTATCCTTTCTGGCAAGAATTCAATCAAATGACCACTCATAAGGGCAAGGAAGGTTGGGAAATGTAGTTTTCATTCAGGATCGCAATGTGCCCAGCTAAACTTCTATTATGCTGGAAGACAGGTAAAATGGATAATAGAAGACAAATATGATCTCTCTCACTGGTAGTGTAATGGTGTTTAAGAGTGTGGGGTTTTCAGGCAAACTGCTGGGGATCAAATCCTGACTCTACCTCCTACTGTGTGACCATGGGCAAGCTACTTCACTTCTCTGTTTTTGGTCAAGCTTTCATACCTCTCTGGTCTCATCTAATTCCAGTGGCAATAAAGCAGTTTCATCAGGTGGAAAATGGAAGTAACAAACCCATAGGGATATTGTAAGAACTAAATAAACTAATGGATGCAAAGCAAATGGAATGGTGCATGGAACAGAGTAAGTGCTCAAACATGTTAATAGTAGTATATGTATTATTTCGTAGGCCTAAGTAAATCAGAAGTTAAGGTCTGCCTGGCAGAAATCAAGACTCAGAGACAGGGAGGAGAGAGAAGGGGGGAGAGAGCATGAGCCTGACTTCATTTTGCTTATTTGTTCAGCAAATGTTGACTGGGTCCTTGGCCTTCTCTGTTTCAGGGCCAATGCTGATGACCAAGACAGAGTTTAGCCCAGCTCACATCCATCAGAAAATCTTTGGGTGCAAGTGACAGAAATTCAACTCAAACCAGTTTGGGATAAATGGGAAATTTTAATAGCTCATATATGCAAAATCCTGGCATGATGGCTGCGCAGCTGGCCTCAAGAGTACTGGAACCAGGGAAGTGAATGGCAACAGGACTCTCTCACTCCATCTCTTCTTTGCCTCTCCTTGGTATCACTTTTATTCTCCCCTCCAGGGTGGGAAAATGGCCACAGACAGTGCCAGACCTATTTCTTCACAGCCTCACCACGCAAAAAGAAAAGGCTTCCTGTCCCCAAACTCTAGATCCAAAAACCTAGGGAAGGACTCTCATTAGCCTACATCCTGTTCCAGGTGTGACATAATGATTGGCGAGTGAGTCATTCCTCAGCCAATCACCGAGAGGGGTACGGGACATGTAATCGAATGGCAGCTCCCATTCTAAACAAGGGAAGGGGAGCGTTTCTGAGCTCCAGTAAACAGTCTCAGCTAACCTTGGCACTCTTTTTCCTCCTATGGCTGGAACCTTAGAACAAGGAGTGCAAGAGTCAAGTGGTCTACAAGACAACAGGACAATGGTTGGGAAGTTTGGTCTCCCCAGCCCAGCCAATCACGGGTCCCTACATTACACCAGGCACCCAATTCAGTCTTTTTTAATGAATGACTGAATTAACGCCCTGTTCCCAGAGGCTGTCCTGCGACGGCCCCACTTTCACAGACCCTGAGCCAATCAGGAGTGAAGCGGGGATAGGGGTTCCGGACACCTGTGGAGGGTGTCACAGGGTGCACACACCTGTCCCAACGGACAGCACCTTTAGGGTAAAAGAGGAACCTTGAAGACCCCGCCACATCATAGGGCGCAGTTGGGGGCGGGGCTTCCAGGCCAGCATATTGGATTGCACCATCTTCCATCTGTTAGAGGGGAGAGCCGAGAAAGTGCTTCTGCATCTTCCGCCACCCCTTTACCACTCCCTGACCAAGAAGATGATGTATTTGCTTCTCTAACAGTCACACAATTTTCCCCTTCGCCTCATTACGCCTCACAGCTCCACGCAGACACACATTTAGGGCTGCCCACCACCACCACGCAGTGGCTCGCCCCAGTTTGACGCATTGCAGGGAAGGCCGGACCAATCGGCACCGCGCTCTCATTTCCGCCGTCGCCCAGGCCCAATAGCGGCGCGGCTCACACAGGAACGCGTCACGCGCCGCCGAGCAGTGCCCCTCCGCCGAGGAGAAAAGTAGAGTGGGCACAGGGGGCGGGGCGCGCGGCGACGGAAAGTAGTCCCCCGGCGGGTGCGCGCGCGCGCGGCCGGCCACAAACCCAGCCCCGAGCGGGGTGGGAGCGAGAGATCCGCGGGCCCGGCAGTGCGGAGAGAGGCGCGGAGGGATCCGTGGGAGCCGCAGTGCGGCGGCGCGCGGACCGGGCGGGGCGGGGCGCGCGCGGCGGCCGTTGAGGGACCGTTGGGGCGGGCGGCGGCGGCGGCGGCGGCGGCGGCGGCGGCGCGCGCTGCGGGCAGTGAGTGTGGAGGCGCGGACGCGCGGCGGAGCTCAAGCTGCTGCAGCTGCTGCCGCCGCCGGAGGAACCTTGATCCCCGTGCTCCGGACACCCCGGGCCTCGCCATGGTGAGTGAGGCTGAAGGGCCGCCGAGGCTGGGAGCTCTGAGGTGGGCGCGGCGGGGCAGGACCCCCGAGAGCGCGAGTGGACCCAGAATGGGGGGTGTTTGGGCTCCGGAGAGCGCCTCTGGACCCCTCTGTGCCCCACTATCGAGGGCATTCGAACCCAGAGCGGGACGTTTGGATCCGAAAAGGGGGTTGGGGCTTCCAAAAGCGACTTTTAGCACCAGATGGGTTCTCTGGTCCCCAGAAGGGGCACCTGAGCCCTCCAAGGGGGTATTTGAACCCAGGATGGAGCATCTGGACCTTCAGAGGGTAAGGGCTCTTGGACCCAGGATGGGGCGTTTGGTCGCTAAGGTGAGGTGTTTGGATTCCCGGGGGGCGAGGTAAGAAACATTGGCTAAGGAAGGGGGTGATTTGTGCCCTGATAAAGGCTTTGGGTCCTGAGAGGATGCAGGGAAGGGGGCTCGGAGGGAAGCCGGGCTGCTGGGGAGCTCCCCGAGAGGGGGCCGTGGGTAGCTGGGCCTGGATGGGGGGAGTGCTCCTGGAGCGGCGGGGGGGGCCCTTCTACAGATCAGACCCTTGAGGGGAGAGAAGGAGGTTCTCCAAAGACCGACAGTGCAGAGGAAGGAGGAGGAGGGTGAGATGCAAGCTTGGGGAAGAAGAGCCTGGGGTGGGTGGCAGCCGAGGTTAGGAGATGCTCTGGAAACCTGCAGGGACTGAAGAGGATTGGGGTCGGGGAAGTGGTCAAAAGGGGATGGCGAGCTTGCCAGTGCTGGGGGGACAGGGGGCCTCGTGGTTGATGTGGGGGGCAGCCAGAGAAGGTTCTGCGGTTACTGGTGGGTTAAGGCTATTGAACTAGGAAGGGAGGTTGGGTTTGGAAGTGCGGAGTGTTGCGTTTGGGTCCATGAGGAGGTGGCTTTCC
Organism: Pseudorca crassidens; assembly: GCF_039906515.1. NCBI lineage: Eukaryota > Metazoa > Chordata > Mammalia > Artiodactyla > Delphinidae > Pseudorca > Pseudorca crassidens. The sequence continues at coordinate 10,510,916 of NC_090315.1, read as the reverse complement.
GAGGTGAGGGGTGGGAGAGGACTTTGGCTCGGGTGGTGTGGGAGGTGGGGTGGAAGGAGATCTGGGGACGTGTTGGAGAAAATGAATGGCGGTGAGGTGGGCCTCGGGTTGGAGGTGGATGTGGGTAGCTCCCTGGAAGTTTCCAGGGCAAGCTGGGACAAAGACTGTTCAGTCTGGATGGGGGGTGGGCTGCAGAGGCCGGAGGGAGTGGCTCTCGGGTCCCCTTCCCAGAAAGAATGAAGCTGGGCAGAAGGCAGGGCAGTGGGAGCAGGTGGGCGGAGTTGTTCGGGCCCCAATGGCGCACTGACGCTGTAGGAAATGGGGGTGGGAGATGAAAGTTTGGGCTGCATCAAACGAGCCAGCTTTTTCAGCCTTGAACCTCACCCGCTCACTGTCCCTTTCAGACCAAGAGAGCTGTTCTTTCCAAACAGGAATGCTGGTTTTCTCATGGTCTCCAGCTCCACGCACCGCTCTGCATCTCCTCACTTGTGCCAAATGACAGTGCAGTGCAGTGTGGCGTCGGTGACAATCGGACGCCTGTTCCTGTGGCCTCGGGGTGGGGACTGCAGAGCTTGACTAGAGGAGACCTCCAGAAGGACCCCTTCATCAGCCCGAGGGCCGCTTGTTCTGTTCCGGGCCCTCACTGAGTGCTTCTGTTAATTCACACAGCTGGGGCTTTGAGAGAAAACCAGCAGACTAGTTCTTTCCCGGTCCCTGCTACCCACAACACCCCTAACCCCCCAGGCTTAGCCTTGGGACCGGGCGCAGCCATCATCCCTGGCAAGGCTGGGGAGAACAGGCCGCCGCTGCTGTGTATCAGATCTCATACTTGCTGACACAGGCTTCATGGCTCCTCTCACCTCTCCCCCATTTTCCCCCAGCAGAACCTTGCTAAACGGGCGCCGAATCACTGGCAGGTGCTAGGAGGCCCCCCGCCTCCCAAATAGGACCCGAGCTTTGGCCCTACTAGTTTCCCTTTCCATTTGTAATCGGCAAGGTATGGATGGGTGGGACAAGTCACTGCTAACTGGCCTTGGACTTTGGCCTGAGCTCTGTGGCTCCTCCTTGGCCCGGGTGAGGGGCCCTGGCCTTGGTTTCTGATCTCATCTAACACTGCTCTCTGGCACTGGCTGGGGGCTGGGGCAAGGCAGAGAAATAATACCCTCTTCCCTCCCCCACCCCAGGATTATTTTTTTTTCCTTGTCCAGCTCCTTGCTGGAGCCTAAGATGAGGGGCATGGAAGCAGGAGACCAACTGGGTTATTTTGGAGACAGTTGTTGGTGAAAGCTGAAAATCTTCAGCTCTGGAAAGGGAAGAAGCCCTGAGAAGGGCTCCCCAGCGGTGATCAGTTTCCTGGGCAGCAGCCATGCTTTGAGATCTCTAGCTCGGAGCTGGGACCTTTCCTTCTCCAAGCAGGGCAGAGGGTCTCCTAACAGGGAGGGAGAGAGTGTGCGATGGGCCCTACAGTCAGAGCCACGCCTATTTGCAGTGACCCTGTAGGAGTGTGGCCGAGCCTCTCTGCGCCTTGCAGCTTGGCGGTGGGGAGCGGCAGACACCGGCCTTCAGAGCCACTCTGGGCCATTCTGCAGCCTGTTCCAACCGCCTTGCCCGCAGCCCCTGCCACTGCTGCCCGAAGGTGGTGTGGTAGGGGCGCGGAGGTCCCCGACTGGACTAGCTTTTTCCATCCAGGCCAGGGGAAGAGGATGAAAGCAGAGGGGATGGCGGCCCTGCTCCCCAGACTGCTGCTCTCCCGTCTGCCTCCTCCCCTCCCCTCCCCTGGCATCACCTGGCCTTGGTAACCAGAAGCCCATCCTCTGTTCTCACTTTCCCCCAGCAGCTTCCTCGGGTGTCAGGACCTAGGGGATCGGCTCCGGCTTCTTTACCCGTAGAAGCCAGGGGAAGCGGAGGAGCAAGGGGCTGTGGGCCTAGGGCTGCCAGGCTGGCGTTCAGGAGCCCAGCAGCCCTGGGTCTTTTTTGAAAGCGATGCAGAAGTGGCTCCATTTGGCCTCCTAACCTTCCCTTTAGACTTTGGACTTTTCCAGAATGTGCATGTGTGGTGTTTTTCCTTCTCTACCTTCCTGCTTCCCCCTCCCTTAGCCATCTCCCCTCTGTCATCATCACTTTGATTTCCCCTCCCATTCTGACTATTTGGGGCTTGGCCTAAGTTTCTCTTCCCTTAGATTTAAAAAAAAAAAAGAAAGAAAGAAAGAAAGAAAGAAAAAGGACATTTGAGACCTGTTCTAACGTGATCGGTCTTCATATTTGGGACAGGGTTGGGGGGTTGTTGCTAGCTTTGGAAACTTTATAGAGAATAATGCAAATACACACAATGGCATGCATCAGTTTGGGGGGCTCTCAGAGTCAACGCTAGAAGCCCCTTTCCGCTAATTGTGAAAGGAAATAAAGGAAGGGGATGGTGGTCTGGGGAGAGCGGTGCCTTTTTGGCAGCATTCACAAAAACCAAGGAAAATTCCTTTTTTGATGCTAAATGTTGGGATTTTGTTCCCCTCATGGCTGCTCCCCCGGAGGATCCCTATGCCTGGCTAGTTCCCAGCACACCAGTGTGGGACAAGCTAGCCTTTGCGTCTCCTCTGCCCCGCATGCAGTAAGGGCTGCCTGCCACCGTCCTAACGACCAAACGGAGCGGCCAGGGCCGGAGAGGGTTCAAAACTGCAGTGCAGCGGGGGAAGCTGACTTTAGTCCTCCAGCCTCTGCCACCACTGCCTGCTGCAGTCCCCTCCCTGACACCCACCCTTCCTGCCCAAAAGAAACAGCAGAATGGTGCCCCGTGCACAAGAGAGTGGGGGGCTGCCCCCTGCCTGAGCAGGATTCTGTTAGGCACTCGGAGCGCCTCAGAGCCACCAGTTAGGAGAATTGTTGACAGCTGGGTCCACTGTGCTCGGACCTAGTGCCTCCAAATCTGTGACACAGAAACTAGCGAAGAGCCCCCAGACGCCTTCCCTCTGCCCTACCCAAGGGCTGGCCTGTTTTGGTCTGGAGCCTTCTAGAGCTGCTTGATTAGGCCTCTAGGGCAACTGCTCCCTTCACTCAGCCTCTGGGGCTCCCGTGCTGTGCTGGTGCAGCTGGGTCGGGTCTGGGGCAGCACTTCCTCCCGCCCACCGTGGCTCCAGAGCACTGGGCTGGATTGGAGACCTCGCAGTCTGGGCGGTGTAATCAGGCCCTGCGTCAGGCTGCTCTGGGTTTCCAGCCCACCTTAGTCCCCAGCTTCCTGGACCACCAGACTTTATCCCAGACCCTGGCTCTGGCATGACCTCCCTTGCCCAGGTATGTGGGTGCCGTGTGGAACCAGCCTCACCAGAGGGGGCCGGGCTGAGCAAGGAAGATGTACCAGCCTGTGACTAACTTTCTCCTTCCTGCTTTTCCAGGCTGACCAGCTGACTGAGGAGCAGATCGCAGGTGAGCTTGCCTCCCTCCCTCCCTCCCTCCCTCCCTCCCTCCCTCCCGCTGCCGCGGGAAGGCCTCTGCATCCCCAGCCAAATCTTGCTCCGGCCAGAGGAGCGTGTGACAGATAAACCTATTGTGTGTAAGAGCACGCCACTGCCCCAGTAACACCGAACCTCACAGTCCTGAGCCCGAAACCCACCGGACGGCAGGGCTGGCTCCTCTCCTGGCCATGGCTCCTCGGGGTCTTTTAATCAGTGGCTGCAGGGTGAGCCCGACCCCTGCCGGTTAGGCTCAGAAGGTGAGCTCCCTGCCTCACTGTGGGGCTGCAGAGCTCCTGGCCCACTTGAGGAGCCTCCCAGGAGATGGCTCGGCACTCCCACCTCCGCAGTCGCCTTTGCACGCGCTCGCACTTGCTTCCTCCTGGGCCAGAAGTGCCTTCCCCCGGCGGTTTGCACTGACGGGCAGCTCCTTCTCATCCTTCGGGTCTCGGCTCCAATGTTGCCTTGGAAGGGACTTCCCTGACTCCCCTCTCAAATAGACAGCTTTCCTTTACTCTCCTTCAGGTCACTCTGTTTCCTTCACAGCCTTTCTCTCTATCTGAAATTATTTTATGATGTCTTTACCTGCTGTATCTCCTGTCACTAGATGAGTTCCTTATTTGGGGACTTTGTGTCAGTCCCTGCTGTATCTTTGGTGCCTAAAGCATAGTAGGTGCTCTGTAAATTTTTGTTCGCTCAATAACTAAAATGAATGAACAACGGAATGATCACATATTTCCCAGTAAGCTAAAAGAAATCCTTGAATCCTGTCTAATTCATTTTTGTAGCCCCACTGTCCCCTAAAGCCCAGGAAGTCACAGCTGCAGGAAGTACTGTGTGTTGAGCAGGTTTCCCTGCCCCCCGCCCCAAGACGATGCGCTGCCTGAGGACAGAGGCCAGTTCTCAGTTACGCTCCACAGCCATGGGCTGGAGCAAAGTAGCCCCTGGGCCCCAGCAGCTACCCAACCCCAGCTTTGCTGTCACGTTCAACACGCTCCACGTAACTGGTACTGAAGGTCCAGCTTCTGAAGTGGGAGGAGACAGGGATGGACTTGGCCTTCTCTCCTTTCCTCCCCTCCCCGCACCCCTCCTCCTCCCCCCACACTTTCTGCTTCTAAACTTTGGCCCCCGGTGGCTATGGAGACCCACCGAGGAAAGCCAGAGAACCCCCTTGTTGTTTAGTGATCATGAGCGCAGGGTGCCCACATGACCCCCTCCCCCAAAGAACAACAAGGCCTCAGCACAGGGCGGTGGCAGCATCCCCAGGGAGACACTTAATGCTTCTCCAGGGCCCAGGGGCTCGGGGGCAAAGCTTCCCGGCTGTACGTGTGGCTCCTGCCACACTCAACCCCCGCTCTGCCCTCGGGTAACACAAACACACGCTCCACGTCACGCCCCCGTCCCCACCACCCCCACCCCCCACCGTACCCATTAGCAAACTGTCCACCACCTCACCCCAGCCCACGCCCTGTGGGAATAGGCTGCCAGGCATCTGTTCTCTGAGGGTTTGGGGGTGGGGAGAACCAGGTGCCGAAATGGGCCCAGTGGGAGGGCAGGAGCCACGCGCTTCTCTCCCGCTCCTGATGCGTCCCCAGCTGTGGCCTTCCCACTCAGTGCCACTAGCGCCTCATCCTCCTGGCTTGGCAGCCATCCCCTCTCCTTCCGTCCCCCCACCTACCCCACGCATCGTCCGTCAGCCGTGCTCTGCTGCCGGCCACCCCCAGACTCCACCATACACAGCGCTCGGCTCCTCTGGAAACCAGGGAACTGGGCTGGCGGTACCAGTCAGGAGGGATGCCGTGCCGCCCAGAGGCGTCCTGCACCTCTCCTTCCCTTCCTTTCCCAGCCAGTTGACCTTGGCTGGCATACTTCAGATAGAGACTTCCCACGGCTCTCATCCCCTCCATGACGTTGGTCCGTTTCATCATTTGAGGGAGAGGCTGAAGCCAGGGACCAAGAAGAAATGTAGGAAGGTCTAAGGCCACTGTCACCCATTTTCCCCTCTGTCCCCACTGAGCTAGGGTGACAGACAGGCAGCTTTGCCTGGCACAGGCCAGGTGCTCAGTAAGTGCCGACTGAAAGAAGGAAGGGTCCGGCCCTGAGTACAGAGGCGAGAGGCTTGGGCTGGAGTTGAAGTCTTGTTCTGGTTTCTTTAGGTGGGCCTGACTCTTTCGGCCTGTCTCCCAAGGTCAGGACTTCCCTGTGTCCTCAGCCTCTGACTCACTGTCTTTCTTCTCCCAGAATTCAAGGAGGCCTTCTCCCTCTTTGACAAGGATGGAGATGGTACCATCACCACCAAGGAGTTGGGGACAGTGATGAGATCCCTGGGACAGAACCCCACTGAAGCCGAGCTGCAGGACATGATCAATGAGGTGGACGCAGATGGTGAGCCCCATGGAGCGGGTGGGCAGCCCCACTCCCGGTCACCCTCACGACCACGGGGAACCTTCCTCCACTGATGGATGAGCCGGTGTCTATCCTCTGCCAGGGCTCCGGGCTCGTCTCCCAGGGCCCAGGCCCAGAGCATCCCTGCTCCCTTCCCCACCTTGCAGGGAACGGGACCATTGACTTCCCGGAGTTCCTGACCATGATGGCCAGAAAGATGAAGGATACAGACAGCGAGGAGGAGATCCGAGAGGCCTTCCGTGTCTTTGACAAGGTGAGCAGGCCTTTCCCAGAGTGGCTCTGGGACTCCGGCAGAGAGCAGAACAGGTGGCGTCCCAGGATGCCCTGTGTAACGGGAGTCAGAACTTCCAGGAGGCCCAGGCCCCAGTGCCATCCCCGCTGCCGACTTGCTCTGCCACCTCAGGAAGCCCCCCTGCCCCTGCTGAGTGTGGGTGACTTGACAGTTCCTGCACTGTGGCCCCCAGGGAAGAGCCGGGCGAATGCCTCGAGCTCAAAGCTTTTGTCTGTCCCCCGACACCCAGGATGGCAATGGCTACATCAGCGCCGCAGAGCTGCGCCACGTCATGACGAACCTGGGTGAGAAGCTGACCGATGAGGAAGTGGATGAGATGATCAGAGAGGCTGACATCGACGGAGACGGCCAGGTCAATTACGAAGGTGAGCCTACCCGGCCCCTGTCTCTGGGCCAGCAGGAGCTTCTGGAACAAGCCCCCAGGTCGGGGTGGGGTGCGGGTGCGGCTTGGGGCTGAGCCCTGCTCGCTGGCTGACCTCCTCCCTGTCTGCTTCCCTCCACAGAGTTTGTACAGATGATGACTGCAAAGTGAAGGCCCCCGGGCAGCTGGTGATGCCCGTTCTCTTGATCTCTCTTCCCGCGCGCGCATCTTCAACACTCCCCTGCGTATCCCGGTTCTAGCAAACACCAGTTGATTGACTGAGAATCTGATAAAGCAACAAAAGATTTGTCCCAAGCTGCATGATTGCTCTTTCTCTTCCTCCCAAGTCTCCTTCCATGCCCCTGCCACCTCTTCCTTTTGCCCTTCCCCCTTCCATTCACATCTTCCAAGGCCTGATGCATTCATAAGATGAGCCCCCTAGTCCCCTTGTCGGGGGGGCCCTGCCCTCCTTCTCCAGCCCGGGTGGCTCTCGTCCGTCTTGGTTTGTTTCTTTTCATATGTCCTCTTATATTTTGGGTGCCGGGTGGCTGCCAGCCCTGTCCCGGGACCTGCTGGGGAGGGGCCGAGGCCCTCCGAGGGCCGGGCAGGAGAGCATGCCTTTCGCTGTTGCATGCGACCAGCCCTGTGATTCCCTGTGCCGATTCCAGCAGCCTGTTGGGGCAGGGGTGCCGAGAGAGGCATTGCAGAAGGACTGAGGACGGGGCGGGGCGGCGGGGGGGTTCCAGAGTTGTGGTGTTGACTGGATGTGGCCCAGGAGGGGGTCAAGGGGCGAGGGAGGCTTGGAAGCCGGCATTCTTTCCCACTTGAGGAGGCCGGCTCAGAGAAGGGGCCGGAGAGAGTGGACGAGGCTCAGATGCCATTGGCTGCTCTTCTGAACCCATCTGATCGGCTTCCTGAGGTGGGGCTGAGCGGGGCTGCTCCCCGGACCCTCCTGCACGTTGTCCAGCCCGTGCTCCTGACGCGATCTCAAGCTGTCCTGTAAACACCTGGTGCTAACATCCCATGCCGCTCCCTCGTGACGCCCCTGCCCCCCCGCATCGAGGTCCCCTCGTCGGAATGGACGTGGGGATGGCCGCTTTGTAATATGCTGGTTATCCTTTCTTTTTCTTCATGCCCCTTAAAGCTTTAATTTTGTCCAACACCGTGCTGGGCTAGCTGAGGGGTGGAGAGAGGGAAGATGTGCCCCACCACACTCTGAAGAGAACATGCCTGCAATAAAACAGTCCCGTCGGCCAGCTGCCCTGGAGGACCAGTGGCCGCGGGCAGCTCTGCTTCCTCCGCCGGCCCCTCCCGCTCCCCTGTGGTGACTTGGCTGGCTCCCCGACCTTTGTGCTGTCTCTGTGCCCGCCTCTGCCCTCGCCCACCTGCCTGCCCTCACACTCCCCGGCCGAGAGCATGAGCCGTGACCTTGCTTCTGATTTTCGCCTCTGGGACAATTCAGTCAATGTGGGCAGTTTGGTCATCCGGATTTTTTTTTGTTTTTTTCCCTGTTCATTTCATCTGCCCTCCACTCCCTCCCCAGCCCCAGGTTGATCAAATGGCTTTTCCTGGGACCTGCCCAGCTTTGAGAATCTCTTCTCATCCCCACCCTCAGGCACCCAACCTCCGGGCGACGGAAGGGGAGGGATGGGGCATAGTGGGAGACCTAGCCGAGAGCTGAGGGTTAGGGCAGGTAAGCGTTAGGCTGTGGATGTTTTCGGAGTGTTTTGGTTTGTTTTTTTTAAACCGGGCAATATTGTGTTCAGTTCAAGCTGTGAAGAAAAATATATATCAATGTTTTCCAATAAAATACAGTGACTACCTGACTCTGCTCTTCTACTCTTGTCTTGGTTAATGGGCCTGCTGCCTGCAAGGGCCTGGAGCCCTTCCCCGGAAGAGCCTGTCCTCCGTGCTCGCTCAGGAGACTTGGCCTCAGCACTGCACAGCCACAGTTCAGAGCCCAACCAGACTGCCGGGTGGTTGAGGGCAGGATTCTATCCTGGCAGCGCAGCCCGTCAGCTCTGAGTGCTCGCCATTGGACATCTTGGGACCTGCATGCGTGTGCGAGAGAGACTGAGCCCGCCTTAGTGGGGGCCTCTATCAGTCACACGAATGACTGCAAGATGAGGCCTGAGAAGGCCTGAGGCAGGTCCATTGCGTCACAAGAACATCCCAGTTTGGGGGTTGAGGGCGGCGGGCAGCATCAAGCTGAAAGGTGAGTGGTCACCGGGGTGTGTGGGGGTGGGGGAAGGAAAGGCATCATCCCAGAGAACAAGAAGGCAGGGTCAGGCCCTGGGGGCCTAGGCCGGGGGGGGGCGGGGGCTGCGGTCTCGACAGGGTGCTCCGGCCAAGAGGTGACCAGTGTCAAGCGGGAACCCTGAGTGCCAAGTTCGAACACGCGGTGGGGAGAAAAGAGGCGTGATCCTGAGCTCACAGCTTCAGTCAGCTCCTGGAGAGGGCACACGACTAAGATTTGAAAGAAAAAGCCCCAAACAACTGCAAACCATAGAAAGCTCCTCAGCTTCCCTGAGGTAAGTGGGGATGAAAAAGAAAGGAGGGGAGGCCCTGCCCCCAACTACCAAACACTGGTCGATAGACGTCATCTAACATCTGAGCTGCTCTCACTCAACCAGGGGCTGGGCAGGAGGCGAGCAGAGACAGCTCAGTGGAGTAAAAAGACTTCTGCTCACCTTTACCCGGCCTTGGGAGGACGGAGAAGCCTGGCAGGGTTCAAACTCAGGGTCCTTCCTGTGGCAGAAAGGAGACACATTTTTCCAAAGCCCCAGTTTCTCTGCCCCCTTTTTCTGCCCTCTGGTTGTGGCTCGAAATTGGTGCAGTAAAGATGGTAGAGTGTTGTGGGTAAGAGCTCGGGGTCCGGAGCACTAAACTGCATGCATGGCCTTGGGTAGACGGCTCTCTGCCCCTGTTTGGGAAGTGGGGCTGTGATAACACTGACCTCGGGACTTCCCTGGCGGTCCAGTGGTTCAGACTCCATGCTTCCACTACAGGGGGCGTGGGTTCGATCCCTGGTCAGGGAACTAAGTCCCGCATACCACGTGATGTGGCCAAGAAAACCCACTGACCAGGGCCAGCCGAGGATTGGTGAGCCCGCAGGAGCCAGGCCTGGGGTGCAGTGAGCGTCCAGGGGGCATGAGCTGCTCTCCATTGGGTGCTTTCTACTCCACGGGCTGTCTTCTAAGCTCTGCCTCCGTGATCTCATTGAATCCTTCAAGCAGCCATCTGGGCTGGGTGCTGTTAGTCCCCATTTGGCAGACTAGGAAACTGAGGCCCAGAGAAGTGCAAGAACTAGTCCAGGGTGATTAAGCAGAAAGTGAGAGCTGGAATCTGAACCAGATGTGACCTGAGCAGTCAGTCCATGCTCTCAGCTGCCTGGCTTTAGAGTAAATGGTCTTTTTTTTTTTTTTAAGATGATTTCAGGTAGGCCAGAGACAGCCAGTGGGAAGGCTAGGCTGAGGCTGGGGTCACAACGGTGGAGTCTGTGATGGGAGCTGCCTTCTTAGCAGCCAGGATACCTGTGGAAAATTCTGGTCTTATAGCTGTGAAGAAGATAGGTTTTGGTGACTCACAGAATTGGGCTCCAACCCAGAGTGACCACTGCAGTGTCTGTATACTCACTAAGCCTCAGGTCCCACCTCTGTCACTTCCTACCTGATAACCTTGGAGCAGTGACTTCACTTCTCTGAGCCTCAGTTTACCAGTCTGCAAAATGGAGAATAGTAATTGTCTCTCAAAGGAGGATCAGAAAATATTGTGCCGCTTTTTAGACATCGTCTCATTTACTTCTCACCCAGGCCAGGTTGAGTCTTAATAAAATTTAGTATGCATTTATGACATGCATCCTCCCCAGTGGGCATATGAGCACAAGATAAGTTATCATCAAGAGCTGACAGGAGGGGGCTTCCCTGGCAGTCCAGTGGTTAAGACTCTGCACCTCCACTGCAGGGGCGTGGGTTCAATCCTTGGTTGGGAAGTTCTGCGCTGCGTAGTGTAGCCAAAAAAAAAAAAAAAAGAACTGAAAGGAATGGAGGCGGGGGTCAGGGGGGCAGCTAAAACCTCTAGCACCACACTTCTTGGAAGTGGGTGAGCTGGGACTGGAACCCCAGATTATTCGCATCCCAAATGCCCACGATTTTAACCACCGCATTGCTTTGCCTGCACTTCTCTACTGCCCCGTCGTTTATTTTCCCCCTTGGGCCCTGTGTTTTGACTTTTACTCCCATATGGCCTGCGTTATTAAAAAGTCATGACTTCTCTTTCCCATTCTTTATTAATGACAGACACAGAGATGGCGCTCTGCGCTGCTAATGACATGGGCAGGCAGGGAGGGGCAAGCATCAGCTGATGCTTGCTGTGGGTCATTTCCAACTCAGGCTTACAGATCCCGTGGGCCAGCTCAAAACCTGTCCTGAGAAAGTGACTACACAGGGGGACACATCGGGAGGTGCCCAACTGGGGCCCACTGGAGGGAAATCCAGGTTCCCCTCACCTCCCAGAGGGGAGCTCCAATGCAGTGGCTCTGGAACCACCTCTAAGTGTCATTCCCAGTGTGACCAGCAGGTGGGGCACTGACCACAGAAGGCCCAAGAGCAGCTACTCCCGGGGACTGGCCAGGGTGTATATGTGTGTGCGTGCTTAAGTTCCATCTGTGCCCGAAAGTCAGAAATTAATCAAGAAATGAAGTTAAAAGTGCATAAAATCTCCTTGAGGGAGACAGACCTGTTCCCAGCGTGTCACTTCTTGACCCCAACGCCAGACCAGAGCGGGCGCCTCCCTTTCACTGTGTGCTCGGTACATTCCACAGCTTGTAAATTTATATTTTTGTGGCTTATTGTAATACATATTTCTGTGATTATTAAATTCTCACCACCACTGAATTGTGAGCGAGGCAGGGCCAAGGCGGTGTCAGTCACTGCTATTTCCCCAGCAGGCACAGAGCAGGCTCAAGGGAATGTGTGTTGAATGAATGAATGAAATGAAGGAAAGGAGGCATCAGAGGCCAGAGTCAGAACTGTGAGCACAACAGAAACACTCTTCTTTACTTGGTTCACTTTCTTCCAATCCTCAGGTCCTGGCTCAGCCATCTCCTCCTCCAAGAAACCCTCCCTGATGTCCCCCAAGACTCCACCCTTCACAACGTCCAGCCCTGCCCCCTCTGAACTGTGAGCTCCAGGAGCGCAGGGCCAAGGCTGTCTGTCCCTGCCATGTCCCCAGTGTCATAGGGACAAAACCTGACATACAGTAAGCCCTCAATCAGAGCCTGCTGAATGAGTGAACGGACGTCTGTGCTACAACAGGCTGCAGTGAGAGCGCCTGAGAGGAGTGATTAAGTCTTCAAGGAGGAGGAATAGCCTAAAGCAGGAACTTGAAGGGCAAGGGAGCTTTTGACATATGGAGAAGGGGAAACACGTCTCATGGGAAGGGTGAGCTCAGCGAGCTAAGAGGTGGAGGCCCCAAAGGTCATGGGCTCTTTGGGGAAACCTCGGTCGTCTGCTGTGGCCAAGCAGAGAGTGTGGGAGCCCTTGGAGCTCGGCAGGCAGGGGAGGAACCATTCAGACAGGACCTCCAGACAGGACCATGGCAGCCAGCGGAGAGGCTACCCGGGCAGTCAGGGGTCAGGAACCAGCCAAGAGAGGAGCTTCCAAATCATCCTGGAGGGGCCGAGGGAGCTGTTGGAAAACCCGCACCCTGGCAGACAGTGTAGACATCCAGGCCAGAGCTGGTGGGGGTCTAAGATAAACAGTGGGATGCAGAGAAGGGGGAAGATTCCTGAGATGTTAGGCCTGGTGGGTAAAAGCCCGCAGAAAACCAGCTTCAACACTTAATCCTCTCCTCCCCTTAATCCACATCCGAAAAATAGGACTGATAATGGCACCCACCTTGGGCGAGGATGCCGTGGGTTCCAAAGCCCAGCCCTGCGCTGCCATTCAGCCAATGCTGAGGCCAGAACTGACCCACCTTCCAGGTGCAGCACAGAGAGAGGAGGGAAGCGTGCCCCCCACCCCCGGGGTCTTGCCTGGACAGGCAGCCCTGCCCCACCTCGACTCCTGCCTGAAACACAGCCCCTCCATCCCATCCCTTCTGCACGCTCCTCCAGGGGCACCTTTGGGCTGGTTCCCACTGAGGCTGGGCCAGGATTGGTAACAAAGACCGGACCCCACCTGTTGTTTCTTGAACTGTTTTTTGGTTTGTTTTGGTACAAGTCAAATTTTTACTATTAAATTCAAGCAATAGGACTTCCCTGGTGGCGCAGTGGTTAAGAATCCGCCTGCCAATGCGGGGGACACTGGTTCAATCCCTAGTCTGGAAAGATCCCACATGCTGCAGAGCAACTAAGCCTGTGAGCCACAACTACTGAAGCCCGCGTGCCTAGAGCCCGTGCTCCGCAACAAGAGAAGCCACCGCAACGAGAAGCCCGCGCACCGCAACGGAGAGTAGCCCCCGCTCGCCGCAACTAGAGAAAGCCCGCGCGCAGCAACGAAGACCCAACGCAGCCAAAAATAAATAAATAAAATAAAATAAAATAAAATATGCTAAAAATAAATGAAAAATAAATTCAAGCGATACAATATTTCTCTGGCAAGACTGCTATAAAAGTTTCTAAACTTCCTCAATTTTTTTTTCAGTATTACATTTTTTTTTTTATTGTGGTAAAATATCCATAACACAAAATGTACCATTTTAACCATCTTAAAAAGTACAATTCGGTGACATTTAGTACATTCATGACGTTGTACAACCACCGCCACTATCTAGTTCCAGGACATTTTCATCACCCCAAAAGGAAACCCCATACCCATTAAGCAGTCGTTTGACCTATTTTTAACTCTCGCAGACACCCCTTCAAATGAAACATAATGTCTGGTGGGAAGAAGTCAAACCAATGGAGAAAAGCGTTGTTTTCAAACAGCATTTGCCCAGTTGCCAAAGACCACTACAGTAGCCACAACAATAACAACGGCAGTGACAGTAACCCGTATTGTGGGCTTTACTCCAGGCCCTGTGCTAAACTGCTTTTCAGGGGAATCATTTAATCCTCAGCACGGCCTTGTAAGCTAAGTATTAGATTATGATCACCATTCTACGCAAAAGGAAACCAAAGCAAACTCATCAGCCCAACAGTGATCTGAGCTAAGAAGCTAAAAAGATAGACCAGGGACTTCCCTGGTGGTCCAGTGGTTAGGACTCTGGACTCCCACTGCAGGGTTCCATGGCTGCCGCTATTGTCTTTATAGGAAGCTCATGCCTCATCTACTCCTCCAGCCCTCCCCAGGGGCAGATTTACTGTTTTAACCCTGAAGCCAAGTGAGAAAGGGGAACCCAGGGCTGGGGGTGAGTCTGGGGGGCTTTCCCATTCACCTCCTCCCACCAGCAGAAGCACCACTTCCTTTCATGTTCACTCCTGGAAAACCCTTGAATTCTGTACCTGAGGGCAGGGGATGGCAACGAGAAGGGGGGAGGGGTGGATGGCTGGACATCACCCCAGCAATCAGAAGGGGAATTGAAGGCTGGAAATCACCCCAGAGGAATCCAGGGTGGGGCCGAGACTGCTCTGTGTCCCCAGCACTTGGTAGAGTCAGCGACCACTATGTTGAATGAATGAATGAATGAATGAATGACATTTGGGTGACAGTTCCCAGGACACAGGCAGTGAAGTGAGGCTCTGAGAGGGGGCATAGGGACAGGCACAGGACTTAGGTCTGAGTTCTTGGGCCGTCCCTGGGTTCTGTACCTCCCACCACTTCATTCCCCAGCTTCTCCCCCAGCCCAGGGCCCCACCATCCACATCTTGCAACTCACCAAGCCATGCAGTTTCCAGGCACCCGTCCAGTGGTGTCACCCACAATGCAACAGTCTCCCCTTCTTCACCTCCCCTGCGGGGACCAGGCCTCCCAAGTCTGATGGGGAATCAGAAGTAAAGGGAAGCAGGGAGCTTGTCGGAGAATCCTGGGCTCCCATGAGGCAGAGAGAGGGTGGCTCTTGGAGTGGACTGGGAGAGGGCAGGGCTGCCCGCTGGGGGTTTGGGGCGGGCATCCAGGGCACCCTGCATGAATGAGGATCAGAGCCAGAACCCTAACCAGAGCAGACCTGAGTGCACAGAAGCTGTTGGGAACTTTTCTACCTTCTAAATATTTAGACAGCGAGATGGATAGGCAAAGCGAGGGCCAGACCAGGCCACCCAGGTCACCGGATATTTTGAGAGAACTGTTCTTTTTATGCTCCAGGATAATTGTTTCCTCTCCCTCTCTCCCTCCTCCCACAGCCCATCGTGGCCACCCCGAAGGAGGAGAAATAGCAGCTGATCACCCCCCTGAATCCAGGGGGTCAACATTCTGGCCGGCTGGGCTCCAGGATCCAGCTCTGGGCTTGTCCACCCGCAGCCACCGGTCAAGTCCCTGAATTTCTGGCTGCTGCTCTCGGAAGACAGGGCAGGAGATCACGGGGCAGATGTCAGCAGAGGGAGCAGGCTGTCTCGGACC
Source organism: Pseudorca crassidens (assembly GCF_039906515.1). Classification (NCBI taxonomy): domain Eukaryota; kingdom Metazoa; phylum Chordata; class Mammalia; order Artiodactyla; family Delphinidae; genus Pseudorca; species Pseudorca crassidens. The sequence continues at coordinate 10,495,916 of NC_090315.1, read as the reverse complement.
CCACTTTGGACGGTGTTCCCACGGTGCTGCTGGATGGCTGTAGGACAGGCAAGGGTGCCCCCTGCCCCTCGCCCCAGGCTGACGAATGCACCCAGCTCCCATCCTTCCCCCCGAGAGCAGTGGGGGCCCTTGAGCCCTTCCTCCCCGAGGCCGGCTGGGAGAGGGACGTCTGCAAGTCGCCCGGGCCAGGCCTCAGGCACAAGCAACAGAACCAGAGCTTGAGCCGCTGGAAGACGGCCTTGCGGAAAAGGATGAAGACCCAGGGATCCAGGATGGGGTTGAAGGCATTGAAACGGAAAGCGAGGAGGTCCCCCATCTCACTGCTGTCCGGGGCGATGGCCTGGGTGAAGCCGTGGATCTGAGGGCAGAGTGAGGGTGTCAAGCAGCACCCACGAGTCCTCTGCCCCCACCCACACCCCACCCTCGATCCCCTCCCCCCACTTGCTCACTGGCAGAAACGAAGGAGGGGTGGCCTGTCGGAAGGGGAAGGAAATAAGATAAGATGAAAACTAACAAACAAGTGCATCTGGGGAGCAGAGGGAGAGAAAGCCCCAGGAGACAGCCAGCAAAGCCCTAGAGGGAGAGAGATGGGGCGGTAGGGCTGGGTGCCAGGGCTGTGTCTGTGTGTGTCCAGTTTCTGAGTCCTCTGTAACCCCCCAAAGGTTTGACGACCCTCAGATCTAGCCCAGCCTTTGCGTTTTACAGAAAGAGGAACCGAGGCCCAGAGTATAGACAGGATGACTGGGTGCCACAGGGCCAGGGTTGGCCCCGCTGCAATTTGGGAGGGGCAGGGCAGGAGTTCCTGCAGGAAAGGGGCGAGGCCAGGAGATGCCAAGGGCAGACCCATGGGTGGGGCTGGGGAAGTGGGGAGCACGGTGGCAGGGAGATCAGACTCTGGCATCAGAGGAGCCCAGGGTGCAGACCTGCCTCTGTGTGATCATGGGCAAAAGACATCATCACCTGTCCTCTGTAAAAATGGTGACAGGGCAGAGACTTCGTCACATTTCTTGCTAAATGCTTGTGGAATAGATGCATAAGATCATTTTGGAGATTGTCGGAGAAAGGATTTCTAAACCACTGAGCACAGGGTGGACAGAGAGCAATGAATGGCGGATCTTATTATCATTGTAGGGGTAGGAGAAGGTTGGTGGGGGGTGGAATTGGTAGGGTTGGGGAGCTAGAGATGTGGAAGGGGGAGACAAGGGTCAGAAGGGGTCAAGTGGGGCAGAAGCAAATGGGGAGACTTCTCCAGCAAGCCTGGACAAAGCCTCTCATCTCTTCGGGTCTCAGTTTCCCCATGTGTGAAATGGGTACAAACGATGGAGGACGGCGCTGGGCTCTGCCTTCCTCCCCACCGCCCACCCCGATCTGCCGAGGGGACTCACCGTGAGAGGCAGGGAGCACACGGCCATGATGCCTGTCATGAGTGCCAGCAGAATCAGGTGGTCAACCTCGTCTTCGCCCGCCCGGGGGCTGGGGACCAGCGAGCCGTGGTGGCGCCTCTGCTGGCGGTACATGCGGCAGAGGCTGAGGGTGACCGAGCCGTTGCAGAGGAAGATGGTGGCCACCAGCAGGGCCACGAGGCTGGCGTAGGCCAGCGAGAATGCGCAGCCGCCCAGCTCGGCCGAGCGCATACGGATGAAGCACCAGCTGCCCGGGCAGTACTGCTGGTGTTGGCCCAGGCCCAGCAGGGGCAGCGAGCAGAAGACGGCGCAGAAGCCGTAGATGGCGGGCAGCGCCAGGCGGGCGCGGCGCGGCCCGTCCAGCCGGGCGTAGAGGTAGGGGTGGCTGAGGGCCAGGCAGCGCTCCACGGCCATGGCGAAGAGGATGAGCGTGGAGGCCAGGCCGAAGAAGGTCATGGCGAAGGCGAAGGCATCGCACAGCGCCGGGCGGCCCCGGGCCAGGCCCAGCAGCGAGCTGTTGCGGGCGTAGGCCGCGAACACCACTGGACTCAGGAAGCACGTGCCCAGCAGGTCGGTGACCGCCAGCCCGGTGACCAGCACCGCGAAGGCCGAGGGGCGTGACCGTCGCCGCGCCCCCAAGATGCCCAGCGCCAGCCCGTTGCCCACCACGCCCGCCACGAACATCAGGGCGCTGGTGGCCGGGCCCACCGAGTCCCGCACGTACGTGAGGTTCTGGCACGAATCCGCCATCCCCGGCCTCCGGCGGCCGCCCGGGCCGGAGGGGTCCCCGGGGTGGGAGGTGGCGACGGAGGGGAGCCGCGCCGGGTCCGGCCCTGCGACGCCCACCACCGCGCTCCCCTCCCCGTGGTCCTCGCTGCAGTTGGAGGTCGGGGGGGGGGGGGAGGGAGGGTCCCAGTCAACCTACCGCAATTCTTGTGCGACTGTTTCTCTCCCCTCTGTCTTCCCCAGGCTCTGGTACTCTCTCTCTCTCTTTCCCCTATTTCTTTCCTTCCCTACATCTGTCTCTCTGTCTAGTCTTTTCCTCTTCAAGCCCCTAGTTCTTTCCTTCTCTGTCTCTGTCTCTTGCTGTGTCTCTGTCTCTGTCTCCTCCCTGGTCCACCCCCTCTGCCTCCCTCCCTCCCTCCCTCCCTCTCTCCTGACAGCCGTCTATTCCCTTCTCCGCGTTTCTGCTTTCCCAGCCCCTCCTCACTGCCTGCGGTCTCTCTCAGCTCCTCCTCTGTCCCCTCGCTCCTTCTCCGGGGTCGTGCTCGCTGGGTCCCTCTCCGAGTGTCAGCTTCCCCCTCCTCCCCTCCCTCCTCCCTCCCTTTCTACTCATCTTGCCTGCTCACCCCGGCTTTTTCATTTCCTCTCTCTGCCCCATGTTCCCCCGCCTCTGCTTTCCCCAGAGGGCCCTGGCCTCCGTCCGCCTTCCCTGGCACGCTCCCTCCATGCCCTCTCCCCAAGACATCCATCTCCCGCCTCCCCCTCCCCCTCCCTGTGTCCCCTCACGGTCCCCATCACCGAGCCACCTGCCACCTCGCACACTCAGGACTCTGCCAGCGTTCTTCCCTTCCCAGCGCCGGCCGGGTGGGGATCACCCGAGTCATCATCACCCTGGAGTTGGGAGCTTGCCAGCAGGGACCCGGGCGGGACCTGAGGGGCACAGCCGACCAGTCTGCAAGGCTGTCTGGGGTGGCTTCTGGCATCTATTCTGGGCTCAGGCCCCACGGGGTTAGAACATTGCCCAAGGATTGAGAAATGACCAGGAAATTCCTGCCTGATGTAGTGTTTTCCAGGCACAACTGAGCTTGCTTTTCCCTGGACACAGTTCACTCCTTCCATGAGCCCTGGGGGGGTTGGGGGGCAGGGGGGAGAGGAGAGACTTGGCATCTGCTGGTACGGGACCAGCCCCCACCCCATCCCGCCAGGATTTCCACTGCTCAGCATCAAAGGGGAGCACCCTCCTGCCCTCTTGCCTCTCACGCTAGCACTCCCAGGCCTCAGGCCAAGCTCTGGTGACCTTGACTTCAAAGAATAATATTTTAGCCACAGACAGCCGTCCAGGGCTCCAGCACTGCTGTTCCTTAATTCCTCCCACTCCTCTACAAACACACCACCAGCGCAGAGCCGCCACCCTCCAGCCAGTGTGAGCAGCCTGTGTGTCCCAGACGCCGGCACAGCGGTCACCAGTCCCTGTTGCCACTGAGCCTGTGGCTTTCCATGCAGACTCCCAACCCATAAGGGCCACATGGGACCTCAGAGACCTTCTCAGACACCTCTTATTTTTCAGGGAGTCAGTCTAAGTGCAGAGATGACAAATTCAAGCTCTCACTCCATTTGACTGGAGTTTCTGCCCCAGTTCGACCACCCCCTTGCTATGGGATAGTCCCAGGCCAGGATGAGAAGCCAGTGGACCTCAGTTTCTTAATCTGTACAATGGGCTTCGTGGGCCTGGTGGCCAACCATGGCCAGTGGCCCATCCCAGACCCCCCTTTGTAACAAGGAGAGAGCCTGTGTACATACCGTATCCCAGCCAAGGCCAGGAAGGATGGTCCTGACCCCAAGGACTGGACGTGGGGCAGCTACAGACTTCCCCTCTCCGTCGCCATGCCACCCCTGCTTCCGTGACCACAATCCCCTCCCCCCTCCCCCTCCTCCATCTCCCTATCACCCATGCCCAGCTGGTACCCCCAGCTTCCGCCAGGATGGATGCCCCAGCTCCAGCCACACCAGGGGCTCCAAGAATGACCCTTCAGCCCCACTCTGAGGGTGCCTGTGTGTGTGTGTCTCAGGCATCCTGGCCACGTGGTACCGCCCTCACTCTCTGCGATCCCAGGCGGAGCAGAGGGAACTCAGGAAGTTCTATCATATTAATGATGATGCCTGGCAGGCTCGCGTCCTGTCTCTGCATCAGGGATGTTGCAGGAGTGCCAGGGGAGGTGGGGGTGGAGCTCTGGTTCCTGGAACTTCCCTCCTACTGGCTTCCTGCCCCCACCAGGCACTGCTGAACGTTCAGGAAGTCCACGCTGCTCCCATGCCCATCGGGGCCTCAGACAGGCGCCTCCCCCAGGCCTCAGTTTCCCCACCTTTGCCGCTGGGGGCCGGGAGCCCTGGCGACCCTGGCATCAGTTCTGTGCTCCAGAGCAGGCAGGAGAGGTGGCAACTGTAACTCGCTCCTAAGGAGAGGACTAAGGGTCCCTGGGGTCCATGCCAGTGTTGGACACACTCACGCCACGACAAGGGCACAAAGCGTTCCCCTTCCACCCGGGTGCCCTGGGGTGAGAGGTCACCCCAGCTGGGCTGGGCTGGGGGTGGGGTGACTTCTGGGGCGGGAAGAGCTGTGGGAAGGAACTGCTCTGGATGGGTGAGTCAGCGCCCTCCCCCTGCCACAAGTCAGGCCTCCCCAGAGGGACCCTGGGGCAGCGCCACAGAAGAGAGAGGACAGCCCAGAGACAACTGGGAATGGACACACAGCACTGGGAGCGGGGGAAGAACGGGTACCTGGGAGGGGGTGTGCTAGGGACTGTGGGTGTGTGAACTTCATGTGTGGGTTTGTGTGACCTAAGCGAGCATCGTGTCAGCATAGTGAGTGTGGGGTGTGTGTGTGTGTGTGTGTGTGTGTGTGTGTGTGTGAGTGGAGGGCATTCTTTCCTCTAAGGTCTCTTTGTGCATCTGTGTCTACTGGTGCGTCCACGCGTGTCTGTTTATTGGGGCCCACCTGTTTCTTTATGGCTGTGTTGGCCCACGTGGGTCTCTAAGCCTCGATGTTCGTCATCACATGGCTGCCATGCCCTTGGGATGTTGTTGGAAGGTTAGAGACGGAGTTCACCCTGCCTGCCTCTAGGAAGTCCTCAAACAGCTACCGTTGGTGTTGTTATTCAGCGAACCCTAACCCACTCACTGTGGGTCAAGGGCTGGGGGCGCAGAGGGCCTCAGAGGGCACCATCTGATGGGGGCGCGGTCCCAAGTGGCGTGCGACAAGTGATGGGAGAGGAAGGTCATAGCTGGAGCCTGGGCAGGCCCTCAGCTGAGTCATTCCATCTGGGTGGGTGTGCTCAAGGGGGCAGGCACCAACAAGGCCAGGAAATGGGACCAGGATGGGCTCTTCCACACCTGCCGGCCAGCGCCTCCTGCTGCCTGGCCAGGCCTGCCTGACCTAAGATGCCAGCCCACCCTGCGCCCGACCCTCTCCTGGCTCCCTGGTTTCCGTCCTTCTGGTCCTGCCCTGGGAGGAAGCTGGCCTCACCGCGTACCCCACACACACGCCACCAGCTGCTCATGCCTGCCAGGCCCGCCTGTCGCCTGTGCCCGCTCACTGCTGTGAGAAGCCGCTGTGTGTCCATCCTGACCCATCCTTCCTTAGCAGGTCCCAGCCGCCCCAGCTAGAGACCAATTTTCTCTGCCCAGCGCCCTTTTCTCCACCACCAGTGGGTCCTTGCCTACCTACTGGCCGCTGTTTCCCTCTCCGGCTACTGGTGTCCCTGCTCTGTCGCTCCTTTCCCACCTTTGCCTGGGCCGTGCGCCTCACCTGAGGTCCCCTCACTTCTGTCCTTCAAGGCCCCCTTTGAACCCCTCCAGCACCTCCTGAAGTCATCCATCGACTTCTCCCACTCCATCCTCAAACCCCGACTGACCAGGTGACATCACTTCTCCATGCCGCTCTTCCATGTCTGTAAAATGGGGGTAAACAGAGTCTTTTGGGGGCTACCGTGAGAATTACGGGAGATGGGGCTTGTGAAACCGGACTCCCAGTAAGTGATGGCCGTGATTCTGGATCCTTCTGGCTCTGGGTTGTCCCACCCCTTACCCCCGGCCCCTCAGTGCCAAGCACATGGGTGGGGTGTGGAAGGAGGACAGCTGGGTGGGGCAGCCCCCAGCCCTGGGGTTTGGGGTGAAATGGGAGAGAACTGCTGGGCGCAAGCACTACCCCAGGCCTTCACCTCTCTGCCTCTTGGCCTGGCTCTGCCTCCAGCCTGGGCCTGACCCCAGAGCTGACTTCAGAGCTGGGGGTGGCAGGAAAGAGCAGCGGGTAACCAGAAGCGGGTGCTACGGAGTCCTACCCGCTAATGACGTTATCTGGTTTGCAGGCTGGTCACCCAGGACCTGCTCTGGCTTCTCCCTTCTGGCTTCTCCTCCCTCCCAGCCTCAGTCTGGGTGCAGGCTCACCCAGCCCCCCTCCTTCTCCAGGCAGACATTTCCTCCCACTCCCTGCCCCCCACCAGGTCAGCCAGCCCCACTTGCTTCTCCCCAGCTTCCATTCTCCCAGACCAGTTCCAAGGTCCCAGGTCTCAAAGGATCTGAATCCCAACAGTCCAGGCTCAAGAAATCCTTACACTCCTGAAGTGCCGAGCTCTGGAATCCTAGCCCGACAAGGGCGCTGGACCCCAGCATCCTGGCCCCGCACTGGTCAAAGACTCCAGAATTCCAGCCCTCCAAGTTCCTGGGATTCTAGACTCCTTTGCATTTCGGGTTCTAAGATGCAAGGATGCTGGGTCTGTGAAATTCCAGAATCCTTCTGGCAACTTCCCTCCCAGCATCCCTCCTCCCCCCACTCCCCCCCCCGAGCTCATCCTTGGCTCTCTCTGTCCCCCATCTCCCCCGGGGCTCCCACAGACATGATGCAACCAGACCGGAGCCGGCTGAGAGGTAGGAGACAGGAGGGAGATATAATTACAGCTTCTCTTGCCTCAATTCAACAGGAAGCTCAGAGTTGGGACCCAGGGGACCCTAATCCAATGTGAATAATGGAGCACTTGCCAGACACAGGCACAGTCCCTCTCTGGGCAGCGGAAGCCCAGTGAGCCACCTTCATCCAGATCCAGGGTGCAGTCTCAAGATGAGAGAGTGAGGAGAGGGGAGAGGTTGCAAACTCAGTGGCCCTTGGACCAACCAGGTAAAATAATTAACCAAACCCACAGGTCACCCAGTCTGCATTTCTTTTTTTTCTTTTTTTAAAATTTATTTATTTATTGTTGGCTGCGTTGGGTCTTCGTTGCTGCACTTGGGCTTTCTCTAGTTGCGGCGAGCGGGGGCTACTCTTCGTTGCGGTGCACGGGCTTCTCATTGCGGTGGCTTCTCTTGTTGCGGAGCACAGGCTCTAGGCGCGGGGGCTTCAGTGGCACGCGGGCTCAGTAGTTGTGTCTCGCGGGCTCTAGTAAGCACAGGCTCAGTAGTTGTGGCGCACGGGCTTAGTTGCTGCTCCGCGGCACGTGGGATCTTCCTGGACCAGGGCTGGAATGCATGTCCCCTGCATCGGCAGGTGGATTCTTAACCACTGTACCACCAGGGAAGTCCAGTCTGCATTTCTTTATTTTCAACAGAGACATGGGTTCAAGATGTTTTACCTTTCTCTTCATTCCTCTGTAAGAAGCCCGCGGCACAGGCTCTGTGATAGATAGTAACTGACTCTCAGCCTCCTTAACTGGGAGACAATGGGGTATGGTGGGGACTTTGGCAAACTAGAAGGCCCAGGGCCCATCTCATAGCCTCTGGTCACCCTGCAGGGTTGTGCAGGTCTGAGGTCACCAGCCCTTCCAAATGGAAGAAGCCAGAAATATGGACTTTTATGTGAAGTACTCCTATCTAACTGCAGGCTATATAGGTCCTGCAGACCACCAATGTGTGAAGTGGTAAACACAGGACAGGAACCAGGGCTGTCACAGTCACCTGTGTCCAGAACAAAGGAAATCGGGAGGAATGCATACATTAATTTGTCTCCCGTAGCCACACATCTCTCTTCTCTGGGTCCCCAAGTTTTTGTGTTTGTTTTTTCGGGGGTTGTTTTGGCCACACCCTGTGGCATGCGGGATCTTAGTTCCCCCCGACGAGGGATCGAACCCGTGACCCCTGCAGTGGAAGCACAGAGTCCTAACCACAGGACCGCTAGGGAAGTTCCCTGGGTCCCCAAGTTTTATTATCACCATGTCCCAGCTCAGATGTTCCCTCCTCCAGGAAGCCCTCCCTGACCTTCAAGCTGAGTCAGGCATTCCCTCTGAATTCCCCCATCCCAGCCTTGCCCACTCTGAATCATCACTATCTGGGGACAGGTCTGTCTCTCCCACTGGATTCTGAGCCCCAGAAGCCCAGGGCCAGGACTGTCTCAGTCATGACCGTGTCCCCAGTTTCAACCAGCACAGGGCCAGGAGTGTTTGGAATAATGAATAAATGAACAGAGAAAAGTTCAGTGCTTAAGGAGAGGGGGGCCTGTGTCAGGGACTAACCAGATGTGGAAAAAGGGGGTGGAATCATTCAGGGGATGAGAAAGGTGGACACTGGGGATTCTAAGAACCTCCAACTCAGGAGGGAGGAGAGAAGAGAGGCCAGCTGAGAGGTTCAGGTAGCGCTGGAGTCCAGTCTTCACCCCATTATCTCCTAGCCACCTTTGGCTCAGTTTCCTCATCTGTAAAATGGGTGTCATACAAGTAGCCAGCTGCTTTCTGAGGCTGCTGGGTCGATTAAATAAATTCAGAATCGCGGAACACTCTGTGGAGGCCAGAGCCAGGAGCGCTCATTTCCTCCCCTAACCCCTCCGCATCCACAAACCCCGCATAACCTCACGCCCTGCCAGACACTCCACACACACTCAGAAGGGGTGAGACGGGACACCGGCTCCCCTACGGTGGCCCCAAGCTCTGCGCGTGCCTCAGTTTCCCCGAAAGCACAGGCACCACCACAGTCACCACGTTTATTGGATTCATACTTTGACAGGGGAGGGTAAGCTGTCGGGAGGGCTCAGAGCAGGACGCAGAAGAGGCGCTTGTCGCGGAAGGGGTTCTCTGCGGCGGGTACCGGCGTCACCAACGGGTCGTCTTTGGCATGAGTCTCGCAGAAGGCCAGGAGTTCGGCCGCCGCCTGTGACACCTGCGGGCACCCGGGTGGAGATGTTCACGCCCCGCCCCGCCCTTTGCCTGGGCCCCTCCTCGGGTCAGGCCCGCCCCTTATCAGACCCCGCCCCCTTGTCCGGACCGCTCCCATTACCCGGGCCCGCCCTTGGGCCCCGCCTTAGCTCTGGCCACGTCCCTTATTGGGCTCCGCCCCCTTGCCTAGGCCCCCTCCCCGGGTTCTGTCCGGTTCCGAAGGGGATCTCTACACGGCTCCCGGCCCCACCCCCAACACTGACCGGTCCAAACCCCAGCCCCGGAGCCCCCGCCTTCCTCCCCACCCCGACCCAGCACCTTCATACGGTCGATGTTCACCTCCAGCTTCAGCTGTTCCACCGTCTTCCGGGCCTCCGCTATCTTGGCCATGTTGTTGGACATGGCTGCGGCGGGGACAGGGTTAAAAGCCGGCGGGAGTCGGGGCGGAGGGGCAGGCAAGGGCAAAGCTGGGTCCCCAGATAGGGATGGCGGTGGTGATGGGACCCAGTAACAGGGGCGTGCGTGGAAGGGCGCACGAAAGGGGTGCCCAGAGGAAGGTGGAGGAAGGGACAGGAAAACAGAAGAAAAGGGGAGAGATGAAGATCTGCGCAGATGGGGTACCAAGAAGCCGAGAGGAGAGGGGCAAGTGGAGGGATGGAGGGGTGCACGGATGGGGTACCTAGAGTCAGGTGGAGGGAGGAACAGAGAGAGGAGAAGGAAGCCGGGAGGGAAACACAGGTGGGAGGCTGAGAGGCAGGTGGAGGGAGGGACAGAAGGACAGGGCCACAGGTGTTGGATCAAGATCCAGGGATCCAGGTGTCTTCACCTCCCGGGGATACAGCATGAGCCAGGAGGGGTCCCTCCCCAGGCCAATTAGCGGTGGCTCCAGGGAGAAGGGGGAATTAAGATCACGGTGGGAGGGGCCCAGAGGGGGCCTCATTAGGGCCTTCGCAGCAGCTGCCCCCTCTGCCCCCCTGGGGGAGCCCCCCTCACCCCAGCTCTGGCCACCTCAAAGGCTTCTCTTGCTCATTAGCAGCCGGAGAGAGGGCTGGAGAGGGGGGGCAACCCAGCCATGACTGCGAGAGGGGCAGAAAGGATGGAAAGAGGGAAAAACAGAGGGGCAGAGGAAGAAACAAAATGACAGAGGCAGAGTCTGAGGCACAGGGGGGAATAAAGAGACTGAGGAGGGATAGAAAGATGGAGAGATGGGGAGGGACGGAGTGATGCAGGGAGCAGCGAAAGAGGGAGACAAATAGAGGGGTAAAGAAAGGGACAGAGTGATACAGGGGGAGGGAAGCACAGAGGGGACGAGGGGACCGAGGGAGGATAGAGAAGGGGAGATGGAAGGGTTGGGGAGGGATGGAGTGATGGAGTGGGAGAGGAGAGAGAGGGACAAATGGAGCGGTAGAGGGAGGGACAGCGAGGAGAGGGAGAGAGAGGCACAGAGGAGATAAAGGGACAGAGGAGAGAAGGGGCAGGGGGACAGAGAGAAGGAAGTGGAAGGGCAGGAGGAGAGATGGAGTGACGAAAGGGGACAGAGAGGGGCACATGGAGGGACAGAGGGAGAGACGGGCTGCTGGAGATGCAGAAGTGTAAAGTCATTCATTCACTCACGCATCCATTCATTCCCAGGCAGAGGAACTAGCTGGCGGGGCCGAGACCGGAGCCTCCTACCTGTTGCTGCTCAGGGCCGGGATGGCGGGCGGGTGGCAGAGGCTGGGAAGCAGCGTCTGGGTCCCCCCTCAGCCCCGCCCCGCCCCCTCTCCTGGGGCACAGTCTCTGAGGACCCGCCTCCTCCTGCCACTGCCACCACCATCCCCTTCGCCCTCGCTGCCTCGCCTCCGTCTCTCTGGGTCCTCTTGTTATGTCTGTCCGTCCCCCTCTTTGTCTTTGTGTTTCTGTGCCTCTCTCTCTCCCTCTATCTCTCTTGCAGCCTCCCCTCTCAATCTCTGTCTCTCACTCTCTCTCTCTCTCTGTCTCTCACTCTCTCTCTCTCTCACACACACACACGCTCACACACACACACACACACTCACAGGTAAAGACAGTCTCTCAAGATGTGCCTCATGCTCTGCTGCATTTATTCCACAGTCACACAAATCTCTCCTGTGGGTCCCACACAGCCTCTCACTCCATTACATATGCTCTGCCACCCTGTCACATCCCCCACCTCAGTGTCACCCCATCCCAGATGACCCCTCTCAGCAAGCAGACTCACACTCACTGTCCCTGGCAGAGAAATGAACAATATCACGTTGTGTCACACGGTGCTGCACACGGTCTCCTGAACCAGCTGTGCTCAACACACAACCTCCCAGAGCGCCACAGTCACACAGCCTCTCAAAATGTCACACGGTCCCTCACAGTCTCTCCGAGTCTGGCCCATCCTCACTGGTGACATCTTACACAACTCGAGAGTGTCAAGCATACACACACAGCTCCGCACAGGATCGCACACAATCTCTCAAGATGTCATGCCGAGCCTTACACAGTGTGTCACACACAGCTGTCGCCCTCACACCGCAATCTCCTGGTGTCACACACGTACACTTACACACACGAGGTTTCTCTCGTACACCCATCTGAGTGCCCAGGATGGTTGAACACGCTCTAATGCACTGTCATGACACTGGGCCAGTCTCAGGGTCCCACATGGTCTGTGTTACACACAGTCCCACCCAGCTTCTCCTACGTCATCAGTGTGGCTGAAACATCCTGTCTCACACTCACATGGTCACTCTCACACCCAGCTCCCCCGCCCCCGGGGCCTCTCACACTGCTTCTCACATCATTACCTGGTGAATCACACTTATTCATTCTCGCCCTCTCTCACACACCATCTGCCCGTGTGACACACACAACTCTCCTGTCCTCACCATGTTGCACAGTGTCACACACGATCTCTTGCTCACGTATGGTTTCTCGATGCCACAAACATCCCCCAAATAGTGTCTCAGGGACACCCAACCTCACGGTGTCACACGCAGTCACCTATAGGTCATCTCGGTCACCTCACATACACTGTCACACACAACGTCTCGGTGTAACACGATTTCACACAGTCACACTCTGTTTCTGGTTGTCACAGAAAATCTCACAAGGTCACACAGCCACACACAACCTCTGGCGTCACGCGCGATCTCAAGTAGTACACACTCACACAGTGAGTCTCTTGGCGTCACACACTACCTGCCGGTGTCACCCACGGGCGGCCACAGTGTTCTGCACCAGGCACACCCATGCGGGCGCGCGCACTCTGCCTGCTGTCCTCTCCTTACAGCCCCCTGCGGGCCACACGGGGGCGCCCGCGGCCCGCCGAGCTGCCCACCCTGCCGGCGCCAAAGCCGTAGGCGGCTGTGGAAACCCTGAGGGCAAGGCGCCCCCGCTGTCCAGCTAGGCATGCAGACGTGGGAAAGAGACACAGAAAGGTGGAGGGAGCTAGAGGGAGATCACTGAAGATGGACTGGGACACAGAAATTCAGAGAGGGAGAGAGAGACGCAGGGAGAGACAGAGGCAGAGAGAGATAGGGACACAGAGACGGAAATTTGGAGAGATAGAGACCTAGGGACTAAGACAGAGACAGGCAGAGGGTTGCAGAGAGAGACAGACATAGAGACGTACAGGGTACAGGAGACACACACAGAAAAGTACAGAGACAGAAATAGTGACCGAGAAACACAGACACCCAGAGACACAAAACAGAGCGGGGTAGAGAGACAGAAAACTCAGACCGCGCCCTCCGCAGGGGACCTGAAGGCGGAGGCGCGTCCGAGGGACCTGACCTCCGGGCAGCCAAGGGGGCGTGGTGGTTCGGGGCGGGGTTTATAAGGGGAGTGTTCGGAGGGCGGGTCGGTAGGGGCGTGGCCTGGGTGCGGCGTGTCGCCCAAGTGGGCTGCGGGAGGGGCTGAGGCAGAGACCGGGGAAGAGGTGGAGGTGGGGGAGAGCCTCGTCTCTACTGCACTCACCCCATCCCAATTCGGTTTTTACCGCTTGAACAGGGAAACGAGACCTGCCGGGAGCGGATACGGGCCGGGGTCCCTGGTAGCGATTTGATAGGGGGGTATCGGACTCTAGCTCCCCTCCCTCCTACCCCGCGGGAGCAACGGGGCCAGATGGGGGAGGGAACCAGGCTCACATCTGGAAAGCATCAGGCGCGCCGGACGTGCCAGGGCCCCGGGCCCAGCTGCGGAAGAGCGGAGGGGAGTTAGGGCGCCCCAGTCCCCCGCCCTTAGCGGGGTCGGCCGGCGCCGGGGAGGGGCCTGGGCTTACGCCGAACCTCGGCGCCTTCCGCAGCTGGTTTCCATCAGCAGTTCTGGCCCGGGCAGCCCCCGAGGAGGAAACGCAGCTTAGAGCGGGGAAAGACAGGGTGACAACCCAGTCTCCCCTCCCTCCCTCCGACAGCAGCCAGAGGTTGGGGGCGGGGGAGACGGACAGGGGGACACTAACTGAACGGAGCGTAACCTCCATTTCTCTTCCCAGTTGCGGACCTTTCCACCCTACGCATAACCTTAGTTTCCAGATGTGCAATCCTGCCCTGTGTTGCCCAGGAATTTCCCAGCCTCATGACAATGGTATTACTGGCCCCATTTTCTGGAGGGAGAAACTGAGACCCTGGATTCGGATTCAGTTCTGACTTTAATTATTCAAGAAACATGCAGTGGGACTTCCCTGGCCGTCCAGTGGTTAAGACCCAGCGCTTCCAGCGCAGGGGGCACGAGTTCGATCCCTGGTCGGGGAACTAGGATCCCCCACGCTGCCTGGCACTGCCAAAACAATATATTAAAAAAGAAGAAAAGAAAAGAAAGAAACGTGCAGTGAATGCCAACACTAATTCTAGTGTCAAATACCCAATCCCTATTGAACACTGTCACCCAGATGTCTAGAGTATCTCAAATTCAGTGGTCCAAAACTGAGCTCCTAATTCCACCCGCCAAACTCCTACCACAGTCTTACCCATCTCAGTTGATAGTAAATCTTTGGGGTCAATCTGGACTCCCCTCCTCTTCTCACACCCCACAACTGATCTAGCAACAGATCCAATTAACTCCATCTTCAAAGTCTGTCCACAATCCAGTCACTTCTCACCTCCTCTGCTGCCCCCACTCTGGTCCAGGCATCATGCCCTCCAGCTTGGACTATTATAGTCGCTGCTCACTGGGTTTCCAGCTTCTAACTCTGTCTCCCTCAGCCTGTTCCTCACAGAGCAGCCAGAGGGACTCTAACAAAGTCCCCAGGTAATAATAGCAAGGGTTAGTGAGAATGGCGAAACTGGAACCCTCATATGTTGCTGGTGGGAATGTAAGATGAAGCTGCTATTTTAGAAAACAGTCTGGCAGTTCCTCAAAAGATTACAGAGTTACCAGATGACCCAGCAATTCCATTCTTAGGTATCTACCTAAGAGAAATGAAAGCATATGTTCACACACAAACTTGTACATGAATGTTCATAGCAGTATTATTCACAATAGCCCCAAAGTGGAAACAACCCAAATATGCATCAACTGATGAATGGATAAACTAAATGTGGTACATCCAAACAGTGGACTATCATTTGACAATAAAAAGAAATGAAGTACTGACACATGCTACAACATGCATGAACTTTGAAAACATTACGCTAAGTGAAAGACGCAGTTACAAAAGGCTGCATATTGCAGGATTCCATTTCTATGTCCAGAACAGGCAACTCTACAGAGACAAAAGTAGATTAGTGGTTGCCAGGGGCTGGGGAGACTGGAGGTTGACAAGTAAGGGGGACAGAGTTTCTACTTGGGATGATGGAAATTTTCTGAAATTTACTGTGGTGATAGTATAGTCACAGCACAACTCTGTGACTAGAATAAAAGCCATTGATAAGACATTGATAAAAGACATTGAAGAAGACATAAATAAATGGAAAGACATCCCGTGTTCATGGATTGGAAGAATTAATATTGTTAAAATGTCCATACTACCCAAAGCAATCTACAGATTCAATGCAATCTCTATCAAATTTCCAATGGCATTTTTCACAGAAATAGAACAAACAATTCTAAAATGTGTATGAAATCACAAAAGACCCTGAATAGCCAAAGCAATCTTGAGAAAGAAATACAAAGCTGGAGGCATCATGTACCCTAGTTTCAAACTATATTACAAAGGTATAGTAATTAAAACAATATGGACCCAGCAAGCCCACTACTGGGCATATACCCAGAGAAAACCATAATTCAAAAAGACTCATGCGCCCCAATGTTCATTGCAGCACTATTTACAATAGCCAGGACACAGAAACAACCTAAGTGTTCATCAACAGAGGAATGGATAAAGAAGACATGGTACATATGTACAATGGAATATTACTCAGCCATAAAAAGGAACGAAATTGGGTCATTTGTAGAGACATGGATGGACCTAGAGACTGTCATATAGAGTGAAGTAAGTCAGAAAGAGAAAAACAAATATCATATATTAACGCATATATGTGGAATCTGTAAAAATATTGGTATAGACGATCTTATTTACAAAGCAGAAACAGAGACACAGATGTAGAGAACAAATGTATGGATACCAAGGGGGAAAAGGGGGGATGGGATGAATTGGGAGATTGGAATTGACATATATACACTATGGATACCATGTATAAAATAGATAATTAATGAGAACCTACTGTATAGCACAGGGAACTCTACTCAATACTCTGTGGTGACCTAAATGGGAAGGAAATCCAAAAAAGAGGGGATATATGTATATGTATAGCTGATTCACTTTGTTGTACAGTAGAAACTAACACAACATTGTAAAGCAACTATACGCCAATAAAATTTTTTTTTAAAAACCCCAATATGGTACTGGTACAAAAACAGAAACATAGATCAATAGACCAGAATAGAGAGCCCAGAAATAAACCCATGCGTACATGGGCAATTAATTTACAACAAAGGAGCCAAGAATATACAATAGAGAAAAGATAGTCTCTTCAGTAAATGGTGTTCTGAAAACTGAACAGCTACATGCAGAAGAATCACAAAAAGTAACTCAAATGGATTAAATACTTGAAACTAAGACCTGAAACCACAAAAGTCCTAGAAGAAAACATAGGCGGTAAGCTCCTTGACATCAGTCTTGGAGATGATTTTTTTGGATTTGACACGAAAAGCAAAGGCAACAAAAGCAAAAATAAACAAGTGGGACTACATCAAATTAAAAGCTTCTGCACAGCAAAGGAAGTCATCAACAAAATGAAAGGGCAACCTACAGAAAGGGAGAAAATATTTGCAAACCATGCACAGGATAACGGATTAATATCCAAAATATATAAAGAACTCATACAACTCAATAGAAAAAAAAATCTGATTTAAAAATGGGCAGAGGATCTGAATAGACATTTTTCCAAAGGAGACATACAGATGGCCAACAGGTACATGAAAAGGTACTCAACATCACTAATCACCAGGGAAATGCAAATCAAAGCCACAATGAGATATCACCTCACCCCTATCAGAACGCCATCATCAAAAAGACAAGCCATAACCAATGTTTTCGAGGATGCGGAGAAAAAGGAACCCTCCTGCATTATTGTTAGGAATGTAAATTGGTGCAGCCACTATGGAAATCAGTATGGAGTTTCCTCAAAAAATTAAAAATAGAACTACTGTATGATCCAGCAATTCCACTCTGAGTATTTATCTGAAGAAAATGAAAACACTAATTTGAAAGGATATATGCACCCCTGTGTTCATTGCAGCACTTCTTACAATAGCCAAGATTATAGAAGCGACCTAAGCGTTCATCGATAGGTGCCTGAATAGAGAAAATTTGAATATAATGCAATATTATTCAGCCATAAAAAAGAAGGAAATCATGCCACTTGCGACAACATGGATGCACAAGTGACATAAGTCAGACAGAGAAAGACAAATATCACATGGTCTCCTTATATATGGAATCTAAAAAAAACAGGCACAACATTGTAAATCAACTATACTTCAATAAAAACTAAAATTAAAAATAATTAAATAAAATACAGTCCTTCAGCAAAATAAATAAATAAATAAAAACAAAACCAAGTTCATAGGTACAGAGAACAGACTGAGAGTTGTCAGAGGGGTGGGGGGGCTGGGCAAAATGGGCGAAGGGGATCAAAAGCAAATTTCCAGTTATAAAATAAATGTCATGGGATGTAATGTACAACATGGTGACTATAGTTGATAATCCTGTACTGAACATTTGAAAGTTGCTAAGAGTCAATCTTAAAGGCTCTCATCACAAGGAAAGGAAAATAAAGAAACAAAAGCCATTGAGCTCTATATTTTATATGGGTGAATTTTATGGTAGTGAATTATGTTTCCATAGAACTGTTAACCCCTCTTCCCCTCCAAACACCTAAGTCCCTCTTCTGCTCTGAGTTCTCCCATGGCTCCCATCTCCGGAGGAGTAAAAACCAAGTTCCTCACCATGGCCCACGAGGCCCCACGGGATGCAGTGGTCCCAATCATTCTTTGCCCTCGCCTCCCCCTCTTCTCCCCCTCACTCACCGCTCCAGACACGCTGGATTCCTGGTTATTTTGCCAACATACTAGGCACTGTTTTGGCTTCAGCAGTGGCTGACCCCTCTGCCTGGAGGCTCTTCCCCAAGAGATCCACAAGCCTAACTCCCCCACTTCCTTCAGGTCTCTGTTCAAATGCCACCCTCTCAATTAGACAGCTCTGATCACTCTACTTAAAATTACAAACTCCTCTCTTCCCCCATCCCTCCCAATTCCATCATATCTCTGCTCAGTTTCCCCCCACAGTCCTTAACACCTTTAAAAATTATAGAAGTTATATATTTATTATGTCAACATCCCCTCCTGCCCCCCCCCAGCCCCTATCCCTGTGAGCAGTTCCTTGTGTATCCGTCTAGAGATGAGCCATATAGAAATAGGCTTATAGGGCAATGGCTAACAGCATGGACTCTTAGGCAGTCTGAACTTAAATTCTGGCTTTGCTACTTATTGGTTTCAGGTTACTCAAGAGATCTGTGCCTCAGTTTCTCCATCTGTAAAACGGGCATAATAATCATATCTACCTCCATGAAATTGTGAGGATTAAATGAGTCAGAGAATGGAGTCTGGCATATAAAATAAGTGCTCATTGAGTGTCAGCTGTTACTTTTTATGATTAAGCACTAAAATTTTAAAAAGGAAGAAAGGTCAGCCATCTGTAATTCAACCATGTTGACCACTGTGTGGCCTGTGTATCCTTAGACAAGTCCCTTCCCCTTTTGGCTTTAGTTGCCCCTTTTATGAAACAGAGATGGGGCAAATACTCCCAAGGGCTTGAGAAGCAATGACTTTTCCCGCAAACTTTAAAAAATAGCTTTGGGAGTTCCTTGGCAGTCCAGTGGTTAGGACACAGCACTTTCACTGCAGTGGCCCCGGTTCAATCCCTGGTTGGGGAACTAAGATTCTGCAAACCGCGACTAAGAGGCCGTATGCTGCAACTAAGAAGCCCCCATGTCGCAGCTAAGAAGCCTGCATGCCTCAACTAAGAAGCCCGCAGGCCACAACTAAGTCCACATTCTACAACTGAGACACAGCACAGCCCAAATAAATGAATAAATAAATATAAAAAAAAGAAAGTAGGGAGACATGCTAATTAAAACAGAACACCATTCCGCTCCCCCCCCCCAGATTGGCAAAATGAAAATGATTAATAGCATCTCTTGTTTGGTGAAGGAGTGGGAAAATGGGCATCTCAGGGGTTGCTGTTGGAAATGTCAACTGAGGGCAGTCTCAGTGGAAGGAAGTGTGACCAAGTCAATTAAAAATTTTTAAATGATGGTACTGTAATGACCAAGCCAGTCTATTTCTAGGAGTGGATCCTACAGAAATATATATATGTAAAAAAGAGGCATGTACAAGGACATAACTGCAGTAAGGTCCAAAACAGCAAAGGAACTGAGGAGCTGACAACAGGGTTAGATTATGGGTACCCCCGACCCCATGGAATCGTATGCAGCTACTACAGTGATAGGAAAATACGTCATCTAAATTTAGATGAAATGAACAAATCCCTAGAATACAACTTAGTAAAACTGACATAAGAAGAAATAGAAAAGCATAAACAAATAAAATAAAATAGAAAAGCTAAATAGTACTAAACCCGCAGAGATTCAATTAATTAAAAGCCTTCCCATATAGAAATCTCCAGGCACAGATAACAAAAAAAATTGATAAACAATGCATACATATGGCTCAATTTATGTAAGTATATAGTTTTACCTATATAGAGTATAACTATATGTATATGCATATATATAGTTACATATATTTATATAGCTACAAGATTCATATATGTATGCAAACACATAAAGGAAAACATACAAGGATGCACATCAAACTGATTATGATGACTTCTGAGAGAAGGCGTTTGGGGCTGTCCCTTTACCTACATTATTTCCATTTAAAAAATTTTTGTTTTTTATTTCTTTATTATTTCCATTTTTATGAAACCATATTTATGACCAAACAAAACTCAACCAAAGGTCAGAGTCATTGAAGTAAAATATTCAATGGTAAGAAAATGCTATTGAGACCTACCCTGGGATCTGCCATCTGGTTCTGGACACTACATACCCAGAGCAAACCGTAGTTGCTCAATAAATATTAGTCCAAAGGAAAAGCCCATTTAGCCACAGAAGGAGAGTCCACCACCACGTATGTAACACTGTGCATTTATTTACAAAGAGGTTAGAGAAACACACAGATTCTGGCCCCCCTGTGCACTGGGGAGTCACCATCGTCATAATAAATACAGTAAGTTTAAAAAAAGAAAAAAAATACTGGATCAGAACAACGGAGGGTCATCCTGGACTCCCCCCACTCCCTCTCACAGAGGGTGCCACGAGATAGAAGCCATCTTCCTTCCCCTCTTCTACCCTCCAATCCTCCATATCTGTCCGGGGAGGGAGGTGAAAGAGTCTTTCTTTCTAGGTGTTACCAACTCCTACTTGACCCTCAAAACCCCAAAGTCAGTGCTCCTTCCCTTCCCAGGGCACTCTGCAGGCACCGTCTGGGTCAGACACAGAGTCTCTGACCAGGGTGCTAAGGGGGTATCCTAAGGGTCCAGGGACATGGAGGGGGGCACTTTGTGAATGAGGGGGGCCATATCTGGGCATGGAAAGGAGGAATAAGAAGGCTCAGTGAGAGAATGAAGGGGAACAAACGGACTAAGTGTCTAAACTAAAATGGGGAAATTCAAACTGAATTACCCCTGCTGCATACCATAGTACACCCATAGTACAGATGAAGAAAGTGAGGCCCACAGAAAGGGAACTTTCTTGCCCAAGGGCTGCAGAGCCAGCAGCTGAACTGGGTCAAACAGGGCTCCTCCCCCATTCCTCCCTGTGGTGGAGGGGGAGCCTTTTCAACCAAGACTGCAGTGGATGGGGCAGTGAGGAAGGGTCTTTGGAAGCAGAGAAAATGGTGGTCTTTGGAAGGGAGGTGTAGAAGGGTCAGTGATTGGGGGTGTGATGGTGCAGAGGCCATGAAGGGGGAGCCCAAGCAAACCTCTAAACTCACACTGTAGTCATGACCTTGAGAGAACCCGAACGGAAACGCAATATCTTCTTCTTGAGCGCGTGGGAAGCCTTGATCTTCACAAAGACTTTGGCGGGGCCCGCGGGCGCCCCTACACCTGCACCAGCCCCTGGCCCGGAGGCCGCGGTGGCTGCCACCAACTGCTGCGGCCACACGAGGCCACCGCTGCCATCGGAGTCGCTGGATGCGGAGCTGAAGGCAGGCGACTCTCCCTCGCTGGCGCTAGATTCACTCTCCCCGTAGCCGACGCCGACGCCGCCTGTCGGGCCCCGGCGTCCGAGGGGCCCCAGGCGCCCGGCCGAGCACTCCGAGTCGCTGCCCGCGCAGCCATAGAGCAAACGGCGCTGAGGAGCTGACGGGGATGGGCCAGGACCCGGGCCGCGGGCGGCGGGACCGCGGGGCCGGCCTCGGCGCCCATCGGCAGCGTCGATCTCGGCCGTGGAGCGCCAGCGGCGGCAGGACCCCGCGGCCTGAGCCGCGAGAGTGGGCGCTGGACCACGGCGGGGCCGTGGCGGCCGAGGCTCTTCTCTTTCGGCTGTAGGGTACTTGGGGGGGCCCGGAGGAACCGCGGCGGCGCGGCCCAAAAGGCTGGTCTCGGACTGGGAGCGAGCGGCCTTGCGAGCCCTGGGCGAGCCCCGGCGGCCCGAAGCCTCGGTCATGCGTCCGCGGCGGCCCGCGGCCCGGGGACGCTCCCGGGGTGGGGACTGCTCCACGCTGCGGCCGCGGGTTAGTGGGGGCGCTTTGCGGCGCGCCGCGCGGCCGGGGAGGCCGCGGGTGGCGGCCTGCGCGCCTGGGATGTACTGTGCCTTCACCAGGCGGCCCTCGGCCGGGCTGTCGGGGGGCGAGGGGGCAGCGGGCGGTGCGGCGGGCTCGGGGGCCGCCTCCGACTCCCATGGCGAAGCCCAGCCGCGGCCCAAGGGGGCCGGGCTGGCGGGACGGCCCACCGCGCGCTCCACCGGGGGCTCCGGCGCGGACCGCGCGCCTCCGGGGGGCGGGGACGCGTCGGGCGGCCGCTGGCGCACGCTGTTCTGGCGCCGCGGGCCCCCGTCCGCGCCCCCGGGACTGGTCCGGGGCTGGCCCGCCCCCCGGCGGCGGCGCCTGCGCAAGAGCGCCGAGATGTAGCCGTCCAGGGGCCGCCCGGAGCCCGCGGCGTCTGGCGAGTCCGGGGGAGGACGGCTGCACGGCCGCGGGCTGCGCAGCGCCACGGCGTGCAGGGGGCTGGGCGTCAGGAAGGGCCCCGCGCGGGCTCGTCGCTCCGCGGAGGAGCAGGCCTCCGGGACCGCAGCCGTCGGGTAGGGCGCCGAGAAGGACCGGGGCACGGCTGCCCGGGCGCCCACCGCCTCGTGTGCACTGGGACTGGCGTCTCCTAGGGGAGGGAGGCAAAAAGGGAAGAGAGGCTCTCAAAGCCTTTTCCCAATGAGCCTAGGAGGGGCAAATTGCCCACCACCTCTCCTACTCTCCCACTCCCATTAAAAACAAAACACACACACACACACACACACACAACCTGCTCTCACCCCTTCTCGCACACTAGGTTGATAACAAAATCTTCACAGTGGCCTATAAGACCTTGAATGGTCTGTCCTGCATCCGTGTCTCTGACCTCCAACTCCTCTACATTTATAGGTTTTCAGCTACACTGGCCTGCATGAAGGGGCCAGTCACGCTCCAGCCTCAGGGCCTTTGTACTTGCTGTTCCTGCTGCCTGAACTACTCCTCCCTCAGGGTATCTGCTTGGCCCACTCCCTCACTTACTTTAGGGCCCCACTCAAATGCCACAGTCTCAGTGACCTCCTCTCTGGCCATATTTTCTAAAATTGGAGTTCCCTCCCCAACTCCAAGGGACACGCTGTCGTCCCCTTCCCTAATTTTCTTTTCATGGTACATGTCAATATCTAATATCCCAGATATTTTACTTATTTAGCTTGTATATTACCTATTTCTCCCACTAGAATGTCAGCTTCATGAAGACAGTGATTTTACTGCTGTATCCCTCACCCCTAGGATATGTGCTAGGAATGCACATAGTAGGGACTCAGAAACTTACTTGAATAAATGAACGGCAATTTTTGTTTACCTAATGGCTACCATGTGCCAAGTTCAATGTCTTAGGGCAGAGGCTCACTGAATAGTCAAAACTTCCCTATGAAGTAGGTGCTGTCATTAATCCCATTTTAACAGATGGAGAAACAGAGGGCCAGAAAGAAGCAACATGCTCAAAATCACACAAAAAGGGACTGTCACGGCCAGAATTCGAATCCAGGTTGGTCTGACTCAGACGCTTGTGTTTAAAAGCATCCTCTTATTGTCCATTCCCTGGCTCTCGGGGGCCCAACCCCACCCACCTTACCTAGGGACTTGGGCCTCTCGCTGGCATAGATGCCCCGGGGTTCAGAGGGACCCAGGCGTCCATAGGAGCCAGATCCAGAGAAGCCACTGTCCCCACAAAAGGTCGAGGGTGGTGAGTCCGGACCTCCTGTGGAGCTGGGGTCTTCATAGAAGCCTGGATTCCAAAAAGAAGGGGAGAGACAATCAGGGGGGCCTGAAAGGGGAAACCAGGGGTGGGGAGGAAAGGAGGAGATCAAGAGGCATAGAGTGGGGAGCCTGAGAAACAGGAGACAGTGGGGTGGGGTGTCCCAGGCAGACCCCACTACCTCTAGCCATGCTTACCCGAGCTGCGCCCACTCTCCTGTTCCAGGCCCCCAGACTCCAGGCTCAGGTCTCCCAGCTGCTGGCCCAGGTCCCAGATGAGCCCGGGCAAGGCTTCCTGAGGAGGTGGGAAAAGCAAGATGGTCAGAAGTACCCCCGAGCCCTCTGCCAACTGGTCCCCTATTCTAGGAGCTCATGGGCAGGGTTTCACTTTGACAGGGAGGCTGTGATTTCAAAAAGGTAAAAGAGTACCCAAGTTCCAGGATCCCCCTCAAGATCTCTGTCCCTTCATCCCATTAGAAAGTCCTCTGGCTGTCTAACTCTAGTCCCTCATGCTGCAGTCACCTCGTTCCCTCTTAAGTGTGAGTGATAAGTCTTCAGAAGTCCCCATCCCTTGTCCCCTCCCTATCAGCTCTTCCCTCTATCTGGTGCTCATGGCCCCTTAACTTTATTAGAATGTCCCTCTTTGAGTGTAACTTCAGGTCTTCTTGCTGTAAGGGCAGTTCGCCGCTAAAAGTTGGTGTTGAGGACCTAGCAGATCTCTTAGCCATCCATTCGTCTGCCTTCTCCCAGACTTTGACTCTCCTTTCTCAGATGCTCCTATCTTCCCCCACTGCTCCTTATAACCAATGGAAGGTCCTTCTGCAAGTCTTCCTTAAGTCCTTCCTGCTGCAGATTTTTTAAAAAATAAATTTATTTATTTTTGGCTGAGTTGGGTCTTTGTTGCTGTGCGCGGACTTTCTCTAGTTGTGGCGAGTGGGGTCTTCTCATTGCAGAGCATGGGGTCTAGGCGCACGGGCTTCAGCAGTTGTGGCACGTAAGCTCTAGAGCATAGGCTCAGTAGTTGTGGCTCAAGGGCTTAGTTGCTCCGCAGCTTGTGGGATCTTCCTGGACCAGGGCTCAAACACCGTGTCCCCTGCATTGGCAGGCGGATTCTTAACCACTGCACCACCAGGGAAGTCCCCTGCTGCAGACTGATTCTTTCCCTCATTTGGATGACACAAGCTGACCATGACTCATAAATCTTTGCTTCTCCTCTCAGAAAGAATCCCCCCCATGCCTACTGGAAAGTCCTTCTGTGAATCTAGCCTTAGTGGTATTGTACTACAGCGGTGAACCCCAGCGGGTTCCTTTGTCCCCAGCAGGGACCA
The DNA here is from genome assembly GCF_039906515.1 of Pseudorca crassidens. NCBI lineage: Eukaryota > Metazoa > Chordata > Mammalia > Artiodactyla > Delphinidae > Pseudorca > Pseudorca crassidens. The sequence goes on along the minus strand of NC_090315.1, from coordinate 10,471,295 downwards.
CATCCTCCTCCTGCCCTTGCTCCATTCCCACCCAGAAGCCCCCATTGTCTGCTGCAGTTCCACATCCCCATGGGAAATTTCGATGGAGTCTACCCTGGATCCTTGCTGCAGGAAAAGACCATTTCCTATCAGATGTGGATAAATGAAGGTGAAAACCCTTTAAAAGGGGAGTGACTATGATGCGGTGGGGGTAGGGGCTGAAGCAACACAGATGGGGTCTCCAAGACACTAGGACTTAACCCTATTTTGGAAAACAGGGCCAGAGCCAGGAAGAGTCTCACGCGGATCTGGGTGAGGCCAGAGGTGGTGGCAGCCTCAGGCAGACGGTTGACCCTCAGACAAAAGCGGCTTGTCTGGACGGCAGGCGGCAGGAGGGAGGGAAGGAGGGAGGAGGGGCTGAGAGGGCAGACGCCCAGCCTTGCCTATTTAGGGCAGAAAGACTGGCCGGCTCCCCCGCAGACAACGCCCCCCCCCACCCCCGCCCCGCAGCTTCCTACTCCTTCGGCTGTTCTCCTGGGCCCCAGTCCCCACCCCTCCCCCCTAGAACAGAAGCCCCCGTCTGGGCTTGTTTATGGGAGGAAAGTCAACAAATCGTTCCACTTTGGGCTCCTGCCCTGCGTGTAAAGAGGTGCTCGGGGTGGTGTCATCTTTGAGCAGAAGCCAGGAATGCAGCCGAATTGTGCAGCCTCAGGAGTGGCTAAAAAACATCAAGGACCTCCCCTATACCCCATAACCTGTTCCCCACTAATCATGCCCTTGCTCACGCTGCTGGAGCCACACTGGCCTCCTCGCTGTTCCCTGAACATATCACACATGCTCCTACCTCGGTGGGATGTGTTTCCCCAGCATACCCTCCTGGCTCTCTCCCTTGCTTCATTCAGATTGTTACATGCTCCCTTCTCTGACCACTCTTTCCAAAATAGCTCCTGATCATTCTGCACCTGGGTTGCCCTGCCTTTTTTCCACCATAGCAGTAATGACCTCCTGACTTAAAGTGACATATCAGGCTATTTGTTTATTGTCCTTCTCCCTAGATTGTCAGCCCCAGCCCCAGGAGGGCAGAGATTTTTGTCTGTTTTGTATACTGCTGTGCCTTCCCCCACCTCCACACGCACCCCCCAACCCGCCCCAGTGTCTAGAACAGCTCTTGGCACAAAGTAGGTGCTCAGGAAATATCTGGGGAAGGAATGAATGAATACCACAGAATACTATACAGCTGTTAAAATGGAATGAGGCAATTTCTATATAGAACCATCTCCAAGACCTATCATGGAGTGGAAAAAGAAAAATGCAGAATGTATAGTATAAGGGTGAGTCAGAACTACTGGGGGGTCGTGTTAAAACCTAAATTACTGGGTCTGACCTACAGAGCTTCTGATTCCAGGCAGAAGCCTGAGAATTTGCATTTTGAACAAGTTCCCCAGTGACGCTGCTAGTGGTCCAGCGGGTCACACTTTGAGAACCACTGTCCATAGTGTCTGACACCTCACCCAAGAAACTGGAATTTGAAAAAAAGCAAAGCGAACTCTACGTATCGTGGTATGTAAGCTGTTTCTGCGCATAGATGCAGAACTCACACCAGGGTGACAGTGGTGGTGATCACAGGGGAGAGGGTGCATTTACGGGGTCAAGGGAGGGATGAGGGGACTGGATGGTAGGATGAAGTGTTTATGGAGGCATGGCTGGGAGCCAGATTGCCAGGGTTCAAATTCAGCTCTGCCACTTCCCAGCTGTGTGACCTTAAGCAGGTTACTTCACCTCTCTGGGCCTTAGTTTCCTCATCTGTAACATGGGCATCATTCGACTCCCTCTCCTATGAGGTTGTTGTGAGGATTAAATGAGTTTAAACAGCAGTTCCTTTTAGGCACTTAATAAATGCTGGATTTCATTATTACATGAAAGCTATGAATTTCTAACAAGGAAAATATAAAATCACGTTTTACTTGTGTAGTTAGAAATAAGAGAAAAAATATATATTTTTTTCCCGGTAAGTTCTGCAGGTCTAATTTCAGTTCTTCCACTGCAGGGAAGAGTAGGAGTTTGGAAGATAAACAGCAGAGGCCTCCTCTTCCCTTGTGCCTGGACCCCCCAGCACCCCCGTAGTCTACACACCCCACCCCATTTGTAAGTCTGACCTCATTTCTTCCAGCTGCAAAGGGACAAATCTTTAAAAGACCAGAAGGTCCTTGGCCTGAATCTGGCTCCCTGCCTACCCACAATGCCCCTCACCCTTTTTTTGCAAGCCCTTCAGCAAGTGGGCCTGAGGCTCTCCAGCTCAGGCAGGTTTGACATGAATGTGGTTCGGACCCCTGGAGACCCCTTTGCCCAAACTTTCCCAGACCTTGGCTGCCCCCACTCACATGCCCCCAATCTGTGTCCAGTTCCCTTTATCTCTGCTAGGAAGTCCTTCTGCAAGTCTAACTTTAATCCTTCTTGCTGGAAGGGGACCATTTTCCTTGGTGGGAGAGAACAGAACTCCTGCCCCCATTCAGGATTCTTGCCTCTTTTCTCTGAGATACCCCTAATCTTTCCCTTCATCCCCATCATTCCTATTAGAAACGAACCAACTCTGGCTTCCATCTTTCTTGCTTCAAAGGGAGTGTATTCCTGGGAGGGGGGTGGAGGAGTGGGAGGGGTAAGCTTCATAAAACAGAGACTCAGGGACCAGAGGAGGCTCCCACCCCCTCTTTGGAAGGACCCAGGAACCCCCAACACCAGAGGAGTTTATATTTAGCGCTTCTCTGCTCCTCCCTCAGTGGCGCTGTCTCCTTCCCGTTGCCTGCCACCGCCTCCTCCCTGACGCTGGGACGGAGCTTTGCCTGGAGATTGTGGGGGGAAGAGGCCCCTCCACTACCACTTCTTGGGGAGATACTGAGGGCTGGGGGGTAGACAGAGGGGCAGAGAAGGGGGAGACTGAGGCAGAGAGAGGCAGAGGATGAGGGACAGGGAGGCAGGACACAGCTGGCCCATCCGCATGCCTTCTCCCTTTCCTTGGAGGGGTGGGAGGTGCCTTCCCAAGCCCAGCCAGCTCAGGGTGGGGTGAGCTGCTGAAGGCCCCTACAACGCGTCTCTAACTTTGGGAGGGGGTGAGGCCTCCCACAGCTGTTTCTGTTTCCAGAGAAGAATGTGCAGGGTCCCTCTCCCCACCGGGGGTGGGGGGGGGCTGGGGGGGGAGGGACTGGGCTTGCAGCCCCAGAGTCTGGCTTCAGTATTCCTCCCCATTCTCCATCTGGGGAGGGGGCAGTCGAGGTCAGTAGCAGGGAGAGCCCCCTCCCCCCACTACCTCGGCTCAGGTTTCCCCAAACGGGAAGCTCTGACCACACACAGGCTTGGGGATGGGATCAGCAAGTGAAGCCCGGGTCTGGGGCCTGGCGGGCTGGGGGGAGGGGAAGAGAGAAAGGGACAAGGATGTGGGGCAGGAAGAGAGAGAGGTGCAGAAATGCGAGAAGGGAAGGCCAGGGAGACAGAGATAGAGAGACAGAGGATTGGGAAAGACGGAGAAAGAGACACAAAGTCACAGAGATGGGGCAGTTGGGAAAAGAGTGCAAGAAACACAGGAAGAGGTCAGGAGAATTAAGAAATGGCATAGAGACGGAAAGAGGGGTGATGCTCCTTAAGTAATTCTGGAGAACTCTGGCTCATCTTCCACTATCAGAGCACCCAGGGAATCTAGAAGTCAGACACCCATGCTGCCTCAATCTACCGCCTCTTGGCTTAACCAGGGCTGTGGCCAGGTAGGAAAGGAGGGAAAGTGTCACAGAGGGTCAAGATCACCGTGGGATCCTAAGGGACTGTGAACTTCCTCTCAGCAGCAATCCCTCCCTCAGGAGGCCCGAGGATCCCCTCCCCCCCTCCCTGCCCCCTCCGGAGATCTCCAAGCACACCAGGACTTAGGGAAGTCGGGGCCCGGTATGGAGGCCGGGAGAGAGGCATGTTTGGATCCTGCCGTGTGACCTTGGGTGAGTCGTTTGCCTTCTCTGAGACTCAGGGTTTTTTTCTCTGTGAAGTGGGAACTATCACCCCCTGCCCCCCAAGCTGCAAGAAGACAACGCTCGCCAAATACTCAGCCTGGGCTTGACACATACTTGGTGCCCAGATGGATTTTCTTTGGGGAAGGGGTGTAGGGAATGGGCCTGAGGGTCCGGCGGAGGCAATGCAGCCCCCTTCCCCAGTTTGGGGGCGGGGAGGCCTGATCCCGCCCGCCGCCCCGACCCCCCAGCCCCACCCCCCTCTCCTTTCCCCCTCCTCCCTCCCCCACCCGGACGGGTGTCTGAGCATCCAGCCGAGACAGGCGGACAGACAGACACAGACGGGGGCAGAGGGACGGACGGACAGGCGGCCCCTCACCAGCTGCTCTTCCAGGGCCGCTGCGGCCCGGCGCGCCGCCGCCGCATCTTCGTCCTCGTCGGCGTCCTCCTCGTCCTCGGCCTCGGCGCCCCCCATTCCGGGCTGGGCCAGCCGCAGCGCCTGCTGCACGCGGTACTCCTGCCTCTCCCGGAGCCAGTGTAACTCGCAGAGCCCGGCCAGGCTGCCCTCCAGCCAGCCCCGCAGCCGACCCCTCTCGGGGCTCACCGGGAAGGAGAAGGCCCGGATCATGGCTGCGGCCCCCCGCCCCAGCCCGGCCGGGCCCCGCGGCCACCCCTCTCCCGGTCCCACCTCCCCGCCCCAAGAGCCCGCCTGCCCGCCCGCCCGCTGGCCCGGCTGTCACCGTCTCATCTGCATAGGCGCCCGCCCATTGGGCCGCCCACCCGCGCCTTATCTGCATGGCCACGCCCCCGGCGACAGAGCAACCATCGCTTATTGGCTGGTACCCTTCCTTACGAAGATGCTCTGCTGTGCACCCGCGCCCCCCAACGCGACGCATGCTCGCAGCTGCCTACTCGCTCTGCTTACTGGCCTCTTCGCCACGCCCCCCTTCTCACCTCCCTTTGGGCCGTGGCCATGTCCCCACGCGTCACAATGAAACAAGTCTGCCCCTTGCCCCGATGTCATTGGTCCTTGTCTCCCCTGCAGCTGGTTCCGCCCCCTTGCAGGAGAGGTCTGGCTGCCATTGGACTGTCCCGCGAGAGGGGCAGGGGTGATCTATAAATAGAGAATCTGTCCCCGTGACACTTTGGCAGCTGCTTCTCTCCCCCCACCCCTCGTAACCTTCAGCTTCTGAGGCTAAGCGGGGGGTCGGAAAGGGTTTGAGAGTCGAGTGCTGATTTTGCCTGCTCTTCCAGGAAGCCTTCCCAGACATTCAGCTGTAAAAGTAGAGGGCCAAACCACTAAAAATTGGTAATCCTCCCATAAAATTGTGCTTCTGAGCGAGACCGGCTTCACGAGCATACGACCGGCTTAGAAGGGCCCCGAGCTTGGTTTAATATTCTGCTGTTACTGTCTTGAAATTCTTATTTTTTTGAAAACGGGCCTCGCATTTTCATTTTGCACTGAGCCTTTCAAATTCGGTAGCCAGTCTTACGTCTAAGAGTTTAAGATCGGTCATGTCCCAAATTCTGGAATTATAAGACCCTGGCTGTAAGATTCTATGATTCCACCCTAACAGAATCTAAGCGTCTTTTGTCTCCCAGATGCTGTGAGGCTTTGCGCTCACCATTCTACGATTCCAGGGGCCTTTGTTCTACGTTCTAAGAGGCTTTGTTCTCAGCCTTCTAAGATGCTCTGTTCTCAACGTTCTGTGGTTCATAAGTCTGAGCCTGACGTTCGTTTCCAAGGTTCCCTCCTCCCTCCCCTGGCTCCGCGAGCGGGGCTGGCGCCCCCTCAGGCGGCCAGCCAGTGTCACTACACCGAGTGTGCGTCCCTACAACCTTCAAGATTTAGCTTCAAAATTCATACCCATTTCTCAGACAGACCTTCACTCCCTAAAAGCCAGGGCCCAGAAGATCATGTAAGACCCTCCCTCTTTTATGATCCCAGGTTACCTTCCGGTCCTGAACTGGAGAGACAATGTTGGTGACTGAGAGCAAAGACTCCAGAACCAGACTGCCTAGGGTGAGCCCTAGCTCTGCCACTTTCTAGCTGTGTGACCTTGGGAAACATGCTTAACCTCTCTGTGCCTCAATTTCCTTAGCTGTATAATCGGAGTTGTAACACTGTCTACCTCATAGAGTTGTTATGAGGATTAAGGGAGATGTTTGTCAAGTGCTTGGAGTAGTGCCTTCCATGTATAAAGAGCCACAGAAGGGCCTGATAAATAAGTTAAAAATAATCTAGTGAGTCCCAAGGAGAAAAAATGAGTCTGGGTTTTAGTAGAGATAAACTTTATTTAATCCCCCTCTTGTTTTATTATTATTATTATTTACTTACTTATTTTGGCTGTGCTGGGTCTTAGTTGCCGCACGCGGGATCTTAGTCGTGGCATGCATGCGGGATCTAGTTCCTTGGCCAGGGATCGAACCCGGGCCCCCTGCATCGGGAGCATGGAGTCTTACCCACTGGACCACCAGGGAAGTCCCCCCTGCCTCTTGTTTAAGACAGATGTAGACTGTCCTTACATTACCTAAATTTACCAACAATGGGGAGATGATCAGGCTGATGAAAGGGGATATGGAAAACTCTCTCTCAAACAAGATTTTCTTAGTAGTAAGGATCTGGGGTGATGTCAGGATTGTTCTTCATCTCTGCTGTTTGTGCAAGACCAGTTGAACCATTTGCTGTGTAAAATGTTGGATCTGGAGCTGACTTAGGGGTTCTGGCCATTTGAAGATGGGTATTCCTAGGAAGACAAATAAAAAGAGAATTATTCATGGTTGAATAAGGGAGTAAAACCAAGATTTGAGACCAGAGGGCAGCCATTTAAGAGGGTTCCAAGAAGGAGGTGAAGAGAGATCCTTGGTTGGTGGAGTCAGAACAGCGGTAGCAATTTTGTGGATTTCCTTGTTGGCCTTTTCATGTTGATGACGATGATGTCTGCAGAATTCCTGGGGATGAACCTGGAACTTCCTGGTTCCAGGAAGTTCCTGGGGTTACTTCCAACCGCAGCACACAAGTCCCTGCCCTGGAAACCCCTGAAGAGTTGTCCAAACATGGTCAGAGGCCAGATGAAATCCTTGGAGTTTACTCCCAAGCATTTGGTTTCTTATCCCAAGGTTTCTTTGGGTCCTGATGAAAAAGGAGATTACAGACATCCTGGATCTGCATGATTTCAGCCTCCACAGGATTTGGCGGATCTCTCACGTTTGTGAGGAGTTGGGTGTTTGACAGGAGAAAGAATGAATTCTGAGGTATTGACAGAATGAAGGGAAATTGAAACGCTGATAAGGGCTGCGAAGTCGCCACGAGTAAATTATGAATCACTGGGGGGCAATCCAAGACTCGTGGAAATAATTGCCTTATTTATTTGAGTGGTCAGAAAACAAATGTCGATTAAAGGTGGAAAACCAAGGAGAAGGTGCAGGGACAGGACTGGGACCATGAGATGAGTCACAAGAGGTGCGATGCCACTGACACCAAGAGACATTGTCAGTGACATCAGTTGACTCGGGATTAGTAATATTGTGATAGCTGGAAAACCCAGGTGAGTTCAATGAGGAGGTGGTTCCTGCCATTATGGTTTTATGGCATCATTTAAAGTTCAGTGATTACAGAAACTGAGTCCCGTGAAGGGGCCATTAGGGAAGTTGTATTGAATAAAAGGAGGACGTGAATCCTGATTCATAGATGGTGCAGGCAGGGAGAACTTCCTGTAACAATCGAGCACTGAGTTGGGAGGGGTCTTGGAAGGGAGTATGTGGGACAATGCTCAATCCATCTGCAACGATCCTATTTTCCAAATCAGGTCACATTCTCAGATACTGGGGGATAAGACTTTCACATATATTTGGGGGGACACAATTAAACCCGTAACAGACCCAGAAACCACTGGAGTTGCATTTTCAGTCTTGGGTGAAGATGAAATTAATGATGGGATAAATGCGTTCTGTGGATAAGGTCTTACCTTCAGGTGCAAGGACATGTACTAAATAGTATACTTGTGGCTTACATCGTTGTAATTTGTCCCCAGATATCTTGCGTCCCTATGAGCAAGGGCACGGGGTAGATATTGAGTGGCAGTGAGTGAGCTGTTGAAATGAACAGACGAGAAGATGATCCACGTTTTGGATTAGAGAGGAACTGCAAGGGAAAACCAAATCCTTCAAATTTATACTCAGCGTCTGAGAAAAGTAAGTAGGAACTTCAGTGAGTCCTTGAGACCTACCTGTCCGTGTATATTGTTGATGTTCCCAGGTGAAAATAAAGAGAGACTGTGAATTGGGGGGTGTTGGAAGGAATAGAGGCTGGCCAGGAAGGTGTATGGATCGGGAGCTCTCGGGAACCAAGCTTTGACTATTTTATTTATAGCCTAGAGGTCTTGGACTAGCCAGTATCCCAGTGGAAACACTGTGGTTCTTCTTGGTTCCCTGACCAGGGATTGAACCCAGGCCCTCGGCAGTAAAAACGCAGAGTCCTAACCACTGGACCGCGAGGGAATTTCCAACATTGGGGTTCTTGACAGTCAAGATGGGAGTGTTGCAGGGGCTGGAGGTGGGTATGAGGAGGCCTTGAATGATGGGTTGAGTGTGTCAGAGCATGTGAAGGTGGTTTCAGGAGGGACATGAAAAAAATCTATTTCCACTTTAAGAGGCTCAGCCTCTGAGATGCATCCTATGTTTGCTGAGTTGGAGGCCCAAAGAGAATCACGGGTTGGGGTCAGCATATCTTGACTCTGTGGGCCTCAGGGAGAGGTTGATGGGTTTTTTTCTGGGGGGTGAGGGAGATTAGTGATCTAAGATGGACAGTGGCAGTCAGGGACTGGGAAAAATAGGCTCTCTTGTGAACATGAAATGTTAATGTTCCCAAATGATAAAATATCCCTTCCTGAAAGACTTATTGGAATAATCTGAGTAAGAAACTGTGCTGGGTAGTAAGGGGCCTAACAAGACGGACGGAGAGTGGCTTAGACACGGTGTGGCAAATTGTGGCATCTCATGGCAATCATTGCTGGGCAGGGGGCTTCTCTGGTGGCGCAGTGGTTAAGCATCTGCCTGCCAATGCAGGGAACACGGGTTCGAGCCCTGGTCTGGGAAGATCCCACATGCTGCGAAGCAGTTAAGCCCATGTGCCACAACTACTGAAGCCCACGCGCCTAGAGCCCGTGCTCCGCAACAAGAGAAGCCACTGCAGTGAGAAGCCCGTGCACCGCAACGGAGAGTAGCCCGCAAGAAGCAAGCCACTAAGAAGCAACGAAGACCCAACGCAGCCATGAATAAATAAATCAAATAAATCAATTTAAAAATCATTGCTGGGCACCAAGGGAGGGTAAGGGGTTGGGGGGACTGTGAGATACTTAAGGGGGTGGGGTGGCCCCTGTATCTACAAAGCCGGGGCTAGCACGTCCATTAATGAGAACGGTCATTTCCCTCTGTGGGTTGAAGGGTGTTTATGGACACAGAGGAAAAAATCTGCTGGGAGTCCCTGAGGAGACTGAATACAATTCCGTTTTGTATTTTAAAGCTGGACAGTCTCAAATCCAACGTCCCTTTTCTTTACAGTACCTATAGCTGTCTCTGTCAAGATTTGGTTTAGTGTTTTGTGATGGCCCTGATAGGATGGACCTTTTTTTTTCTTTTCCTCTCCCGTTGTTTAAGTAGGAGGTCTTAAACTGGATTGTGTGAATTTTTTTTTTTTCCTGCATCCTCTTGTTGGGCTCTCTTGGAGTTCTGGAATCAAGGCATTTCTCCAGCTAACATGGTGTTTTTCATCATGTCTCTAATTTTTGGTCTCAGAATGTTGACAAAACTCGTGGCCACGATAGAAGCGGTGTGACTGTCAAGGACCAGGCCTTCCCATACATTTCCTGGACTGGCTGTATCATTGCAGATGGATTTGGGACTCTGTTGTCTACACTCCTGGATTTTAGACCAGTCAGTTTTAGGAGAAGCATTCAGGATGGAGTCTAAGAGACATTTATTCCCCCATAGTATTGGCTTGGATTCTGCCTCGGAGGTGTTCTGGCTCATTTGGAGATCCTCATTGACTGAAGTTCATTTAGCTTTTTCAAACTAAAGATGTGCAACTCCGGAACCGACCAGCAGATGGACTAATGGATATAAATTGGAAAGACTTGGAGCGTAAGCTCTGGGTACTAGCCTAAATTGGCTGCTAAATACCACCCTGTTTTTATGGGGCTCGGGAAAATCTCTAACTATGGCGTGTAACTCCAAGCGTGACCAAGGTGTAAAGAGAACTTGTCTAAGTGCATGCTCTGATTGCTTGCCTTCAGCTGTAGGGCCAACAATCTGAGTGAACAACGGGGAGCTAGGGAGCTGAAGGGCAGGGGTCAAAGGAAGAGAGAGGTTCCCTCTGCCTACAACCTCAGGGCCAAGGTGAACCTTAAGAAGTCAGCTCAGGGACTTCGCTGGTGGCCCAGTGGTTAAGACTCCACGCTCCCAATGCAGGGGGCACAGGTTCGATCCTTGGTCAGGGAACTAGATCCCGCATGCCACAACTGAAGATTCGCATACCGCAATGAAGATCGCGCATAACGCAACTAACACCTGGTGCAGCCAAATATTTAAAAAAAAAAAAAAGTCAGCTCAGAAGAGCTGTCCCCAGACCCCCAGGCTCCCTCTAGGCTGCCCCAGCCTCTTGGGCTCTCCCATTCCAGCCCTCCCCACTCTCGGTCATCACTCACAGGGAACGGGTCTGTCTCCCCCACGGGATGGTGAACCCCCCTGAAGGCAGGACCTGGGCTGTCTCAGTTACCACCGTGTCCCCAGCATCATCCAGCACAGTGTGAGAAATGGAGGAACCGACGAGTGGGCACATTCAGTGTGTAGACAAGTCATCGCATCAATTTAAGAGAAAACACCAGCTGCTGTGTATCAGCTTTCTACCGTGGGCCAGACTTGTGCTAACTGCATTGTTATTAATACTTGTGATTAGTAGCAATAAGACCAAATAAAAAATTAAACCGTTAAGCCATGAGATTACTTGCTTTTCTATAAATCCTTCCCCCCTCCGATCACATTCCTTCCATCTCTCCTCCATTACTCTTCCCTCTCGTATGCTCCTCCACACTGTTCCCCTCTAGTCCTCCCTCCTGGCAGTGCTCCCTCTGTGTATATATATATATATATTTTTTTTAATTAATTAATTTATTTTTGCCTGCGTTGGGTCTTTGTTGCTGTGTGCGGGCTTTCTCTAGTTGCGGCGAGCCGGGACTACTCTTCGTTGAGGCACGCGGGCTTCTCATTGCTGTGGCTTCTCTTGTTGCAGATCATGGGCTCTAGGCGCGCGGGCTTCAGTAGTTGTAGCACGTGGGCTCAGTAGTTGTGGCTCGCGCGGGCTCTAGAGCGCAGGCTCAGTAGTTGTGGTGCACGGGCTTAGTTGCTCCGCAGCCTGTGGGATCTTCCCGGACCAGGGCTGGAACCCCTGACCCCTGCATTGGCAGGCGGAGTCTCAACCACTGCGCCACCAGGGAAGCCCCCTCTGTATATTTTTTACCCCAGTTAGTTCTCCTTCCAAAACTCCTCTCCCTTCAGTGCTCCTCCCCATCCCTCCTCCATCCCATCTTCTTTCCAGGTGAACTCCATCTGGGTGAACAACAAACTAATGATAGGAGAGTGCGGTGTGGCCAAAAGATCAAGGCCATTGGGCCAGGGATGAGTCCGTTTTAATTGCTGAGGAATTAGCTTTGTAAATAACCCCGGCCCCTGCCCCCAGCCCCGCCATGCCCCTCCCCCGGGGCGTGTCCAGTTTGGGCTGGAACCTGCTTCCCCTAGAACAGTTCATCGCTGGGAAGGCGTGGAGGGCCCCTCTCCGAAGACAGGAGGAGAGCATCACGAGGCAGCCAGGGCGGGAGCACGAGGCCTCAGAGGACACTGATGCGCTCGGCCAGCCCCTGCATCTCGTGGTCCCGGGGTGGGAGGCTCCCGCCGAACTCCCCGTCGGCTGGCAGCCCCGACCCGGGCAGCGGGTGCTCTGCCACGAACTGCTCCCAGCGCGCATCATCACTCTCGTGCGTTATGTACCGTTCGCCCATCTTCCCCTCCAGCTCTCGGAGGTCCAGCCACGTCTGGTACTCCTGGGCGGAGGAGAACAGGGGTTAGTTTGGGTGCTGCACCAAGGGCAGGCAATAGCGGCCAGAGCTTCGCCCCCATATGATCTGCCCTGCCAGTGAGAAGCCGGGTACGAGGGAAGGTGAAGGCACACCCTTCACAACCTGCCCAGCCAATTAGCTCCACCCCCTTCTACAGCCCAGCCAATGGGAGGCTCAGCCACGTTCCACGTCCATGAAAAATGTACCTACCTCCTTCACTACCTTAGCAGCCAGTAAGAGATATGGCTCCACCCCTTCCTCTAACCCAGCCAATGGGCCAGCCCCTCCCACTTCGCTCTCAGCCCCGCCCCTGCATCACCTGTAACCAGGGGTGGCTGAGAGACTTGTCCACGCTGTAGCGCTTGCGCATCTTCACCTGCAGTAGGTTGTTGATGAGGTCGATGGCTGCACCGGAAGGAGAGAGACGGCTCAAGCCCTGCGGGGTGTGGGGCCGTCCCTCCTCCAACAGGAATCCCAGCCTACTAACCTGCCATCCAGGCCTTCCTTCTTCACTGGCATGAAAGCGTCACCTGCACTAATCACTCACCCACCCATTTCCTCGTTAAATTACACATTTACCCCCACCCCTCACGAGGCACACACTAGATCCTCCATCTCTTCTCCAAGTCTCTACCTCAGTTTCCCCATTCCTATATCACCTTCATAAGTTTTGTCATACACAAGTACATACAGGATCTTGGCTTGCAGGATCTCAGTTCCCCGACCAGGGATTGAGCCTGGGCCACAGCAGTGAAAGCGCGGAGTCCTAACCTCTAGGCCAGCAGGGAGCTCCCAAATGATTGTCTTAACTAACCTCCCTCCCACACTTCCTGTCCTCCTGAGCTTCTGGCTTCAGGACCTGCCCCTTGTTCTAACTTATCTAAGGCTTCTTGATGCACCCCAGTATCTTAGCCCTGCCCTTAGCTCACCCTCATACTTGGCTTTGCCCCAGAGCCACGGCCTCAGGACTTAATTTTCCCAGGCCCATCTTGAAGTCGGCAAGGCGCATCACACTACCAGGTCACAACGCCACAGCCCCTATATGCAGAGATCCCAAGATCTGCCTCCATCCTGGCCCCCAACCCCTGCCACCATATGCTTCTCTGACCTCCACCTGCTCCCAGGTTCCAGGTGTGACTTTGGTCTCAGGGCCGGTCAGTCCTTCTCCTGGACAGCTTCAGAAATCCTCCATGGCCCTGCCCCTCCTCTAGCCATGCCCCTAAACCAGCTCCCTCCATCACTGGATCCAACACCATGGCCCCAGGCCCATCTCCATCCCAGTCACAGACCCAATACCCGGCAAATTAGCCAAGCCCGTGTTTCTTAACCTTGCCCCATGGTCCCACCGCTTCTGCAGGACTAACCCTTTTGGGGTCATAACCCCAAAGACTCCAGGCCCCAGCCAGTGCCTTGGGAGGATCTGTTCCCTCTCTTGGCCACCCCAGCCCATTGGCTTTCTCAGGTCTAGTCCCTCTCCTGGTCCCACCCTAGACAAGCCAAGTCTTAGCCCCCAAGGCAGCAAGGGTCTGTCTTAGCGCTGCTAGGACACTTCCTTTCCAAATCACATGACCTGGTCTAGGCCTGAGTCTAGGGACCCTGGTTCCATACACCCTCTTGAGTCCCTGGCCCAACGTCCCAGGTCCTGGTGCCTCCCTGTTTAAAAGACGGCCCTCCCCATGCCCTTGCCCCATCACTAGGCTCCACCCTCATGATACCAGGCTGTTTTTTAGGGCCCAACCCTCCTGCGGCCCCGCCCATTCTTCCCACCATGCCCCCACCAGGGGGCCTCGGCCCTCGCCTCGGCCCAGGGGTCAGGTGAGTCCCACACCTCCCGCGGAGATGCAGCTCCAAGGGCAGGCTGGGTACATGAAGGCAGCGTTCTGAATCTGGTCTTTGATGTCCTCGTCCTCGTTGAAGGGAAACGTGCCACTGAGGCTGACGTACATGATCACGCCCACTGACCACATGTCCAGCGAGCGGTTGTAGCCCTGGTTGAGCAGCACCTCGGGCGCCAGGTAGGCCGGCGTGCCCACCACCGAGCGCCGGAACGACTTCTCGCCGATGATACGCGCGAAGCCGAAGTCACACAGCTTCACCTGCGGAGGCGAAGGGTAGAGGGTCTGAGGGTGTGTGGAGGTCGTGCTTCCCGCCCCTCCGCAAGTGTACCCCACCGCGGTATTCCAGACAAACTCGAACGCTGGTTCGAATCCAGCTTCCTCTGTTCACTAGCTGGGTGACCCTGGGCAAGTGACTTCCTCTCTCTGTGCCTCAGTTTCCTCATCTGTACGAGGAGGAGGAGGACGAGGGGGAGCGTACCAACGCCTGTATCAGATGGCGGCCGTGAGGATTCCCTGAGTTGATCCATCTAAAACTCACAGGACAATAAATGGCCGGCGTGCAGTGAGGGGTCCGTAAAGGCTCCCTGCCACTTGACCTCTGTCACATCGAGCAGGTCTCAACCTCCTCGTGCCTCTGCTTCCTCTTTTGCACAGTGGAGATGCTAACAGTTCCTACTTAAAGGGTAGGGTGTATGAACTGAAATATATGGAAGATGTTAGGAGCAGCGGCAGGCATAGAGCGAGCCTCGGCGACCTCAGCGGAGGGACCTAACTTCTCCCAGCACGGGTTTTGTCTTCTGGGTTGGGAATGTTAACAGCAGCTGCCGCTCAGGCTTCCCTGGGGATTAAATGGGACCGAACATGTAAATCGCTGACGATGGTATCCAGACGGTAACAGGTGAGAACTTACCTTGCCCTTGTTGGGGGCAGTCTAGGGTCATGGACAGGCTTTAGAGCCAGCAATATCTGGGTTCAAGGTCCTGTCTGCTGCTTACCAGTCCATGGGCAGCTGCTACCTCTATTCACATACTGTCCCTCCCCTACACAAAACCCTTCTCTGGCTGACTATTGCCCTGAGCCTCTGTTGCCTTCAAAAACAGCCACACCCCAACCCCTGACCCAAATCTCAATGTGACAACCAAACCACCCTTTCCTAAGATCCTTTGCCCTTCTGACAGACCTTATAATCTTTTCCTTTTCTAAGATCCACGCTTTTCTACCTATCTTACAATGGAATATTATATGGCCATAAAAAGAAGTGAAGTTCTGACACATGCTACAACCTAAATGAACCCTGAAAACATTAACTAAGCGAAAGAAGCCAGTCACAAAGACCACATATTATATTATTGTATATTCCATATATTTAATTCCATTTATATGCAATGCTCAGAACAGACAAATCCATGGAAAGCAGATCGGTGGTTGTGGGTTGGGGGGACGATGGGACTGGAGGATGTTGGCTAAGAGGTATGAGGTTTCTTTTGTGGTGGTGAAAATATTCCAAAATTGATCGTGGTGATGGTTGCACAACTCTGAATACATTAAAAGCCACTGAACTGTATACTTTAAATCGGTGAATTGTATAGTATATGCATTATATCTCAATAAAGCCGTTAAAAAAACAAAAGTACAGATCTTTCCACCACAGGGCCTTTGCACAGGCTGTTCCAGCTGCCTAGAACACTTGTCCCCCCAGAAAACTACTCCTTCTTCAGATAGGTTTTCTCTGACTCTCCACTGGGCTATACAGTTACGTGAGCTCATAGAACTGTGTCATGGAACTCATCACAGATATAATTACATTTCTGGGACAAATTGATCAACATTTGCTCTTCCCTCTATGATCTTTGCTGTCCAATATGGTGGCCACTGGCCACATGTGGCTGCTGAGCACATGAATGTGGCAAGTGCAACTGAGGAACTACTTTCTATTTAATTTTAATTAATTTATATTTAAAAAGGGATCCTAGGGACTTCCCTGGCAGTCCAGTGGTTAAGAATCCGCACTTCCACTGCAGGGGGCATGGGTCTGATCCCTGGCTGGGGAACTAGGATCCCACGTGCCGTGCGGTACGGTCAAAAATAAAAAATAAAATAAAAATAAAAAGGGATTCTAGATTTTGTTATTGGAAAACTTTTAAATACGCTTGGAACAACTTGGGTGTGTCAATCCACTTTCCCAACGGTTAATTTTATGAAATCTAAGTACAAAACCGAGTATTTCTGATAGAAATTTAATATCTGAATTGAGATGTGCTGTAAGTGTCAAATACACACCGGATTTGGAACACAGTATGAAAAGAAAGAATATTTCATTAGTAATGTTTATGCTGGGACTTCCCTGGTGGTCCAGTGGCTAAGACTCCATGCACCCAGTGCAGGGGGCATAGGTTCGATCCCTGGTCAGGGAACTAGATCCCACATGCTGCAGCTGAGAGTTCACATGCCGCAACTAAAGATACTGCATGTTGCAACTAAGATCCGGCGCAGCCAAACAAACTAATAAATAAATATACTTTTTTTAATTTAAAAAAACTCAATAATGTTTATGCTGATTGCATGTTGAAATTGTCATATTTAGATATACTAAATAATTATTAAAGTTAATTTCACCAGTTTCTTTTCACTGTTTAAAATGTGCCTACTAGAAAATGTAAAATTACACATATGGTTCACATTATATTTCTAGTAGATATTACTGCTCGAAGTTAGAGTTTCTCATTCACTGCACTATTGACATTAGGGAAAGATAATCCTTTGTTATGGGGCTGTCCTGTGCACTGTAGGGTGTTTAGATGCCCGTAGCAACTGCCCCCCCCAAACAGTTGTGACAACCAAAAATGTCTCCAACATTGTCAAATGTCCCCCGGGGGGCAAAATCACCCCCCCACTCCCGCTGTAAACCAGTGGGCATAGAGATGGGGATGTCTCTACTTACCACAGTTCCTAATGCCCCAGCATGGAGCCTGGCACAAAGCAGGCACACAGTAATTTTTAGTTGGTGACCAAAATGAACTTTTAAAATGAAACGAAATAATCACAAAACATAGATAATA
The DNA here is from genome assembly GCF_039906515.1 of Pseudorca crassidens. NCBI lineage: Eukaryota > Metazoa > Chordata > Mammalia > Artiodactyla > Delphinidae > Pseudorca > Pseudorca crassidens. The sequence continues at coordinate 10,454,319 of NC_090315.1, read as the reverse complement.
AAGCAAAAACTTCACAGGGATGTGGAAGGGCTAAATGAGAACCTATAACTAAAGGCCCGTGAACACAGTAGGCACACAATCAACTGTAGCTGTTATAATCATCACTCTTGCTTAATCTGGTTCTGCCCCAAGGGGGTTCTCATCGACTAGTCAGAGGCTCATCAAAACTGTTTTCCTAAGAGACCCACAGAAGAAATTACCAGTGGCCCCCCTCTGATATCTGTTCTCTGCTTCTCCCCTTCCTAAAAATCCTGAATTTTTAATGAGCCACATGGTCACCCAGAATGAAAACTACATTTCCCAGTTCCCTTTGCAGCCAGCCATGACCACGTGATAAAGTTCCAGTCAATGGGATGTGAGAAGTGCCCCATGCAACTTCAAAGTATTGCCTTAGGGAAGGTAAGGGGTGTATCCATTTCTTCTACCCCGTTTCTTTCCTCTCTTCCTCCCACCCCCATTATCTTTTCACAATTGGGGGCGCGGCAGCAGCACATCATGGACCATGAAGACCAGGCAACACCATAGAGAGGCCAGCACACGACAGCAGGAGCTGTGGTCCCAACACCATGGAGCTGCTTTTTCACCCTCAAAATGCTTATGCTGGACCCTACACGAGTGAGAGACAAGCCTCTATCTCATTTAGGCCATTATCTTGGGTCTCTGTGTCTGATTAATTATCTTGATTAATACAATCCCCACCCACCACCAGTACTGGAAGGACTTCCCCAAATCAGGAGGAGACATGTCTGACCTGAGGAAATGGGTCGGCTGACGCCAGCAACACATTTTCCGGTTTCAAGTCACAGTGGACGATATTCTTGAAGTGAAGGTGTCTCAAAGCCACCAGGATCTGAGGGGAGGCAATGGAGCCAGTAAGAAAGTTAGAAAGGTCCCTGCCCCAAGATTCTGCCCTCAGCAGCCAGCCCTCCACACCCCATCCATGCCCCACTCTGTACCCCTAAAGATGCCCCCCAGCACTAGGGGAGGCACTGGAGCACCAACGAAGAATTTCAAAAACCCAGAACCATTTCCATCAGAGATAGGAGTTGGACATACAATTCTAGGAAGGCTGAACTGGAGCAGAGATTTGGGAAGCTCCTGAGACACCTTGGCATGTGGATCATGATGAAAAAGTGCTATGAATAAAGCAGTGGCTTTCAAGGAGGTACTATTGTGTGATTCCATTTTTTAAAAAATATTTTTCAGCCATTAAAAAAATGGAAACAATACAAACAATACCAACATGACATGTCATAAATTAAACGTAACACCTTTAAGAGGTGGGGGGATTGTAGAGCCAGCCTACTAAGGTAGCAAACCTGGCTCCACACTTACTAGCCTGTTGCCTAGGGCAAGTCTCTTAACCTCTCCGGGTCTCAGTTTTCTCACCTGTAAAATGGGGGTAATAGCAGTACCCATCCTCATGGGTTGCTGTGAGCTTTAAGTGAGTTGACGCATATAGAGTGCTTAGGGCAGTGTCTGGCACAGAGCAAGCGCTCCACGTGAGCTATTATTATTGTTGCTGTTTTTAGTTATTATTCTTGTGGTGGTCTGTTAGCAGACATATTCTTGTGAGTGTTTCAAATAAAACTTTTCCTGCTGTATCTATTAATTTAAGAGTATTCTATGATGGCAAGGTGAGCTGACTTAAAAAAAAACTAAAACAAAAAACTGTTACCATCTGTTACCACTAATCTACGGGAGCCATGATTTTCCTTGATTCTAGGTAACCCAAACAAAATACACAGGAAGTACAGAGTGATATAAGCATGAAGTTGTAATCTATATCTTAGAACTGAAGTATTTGTACTTTCTCATTGTTTTTGCTGGATGATTTTCGAGTACGGAAATGCTATTTGAAAGCTACTGCTGAGGTCCAAGCTCCTCATTCTACAGACAGGGAGACTGAGATCCAAAGACGTATATGGACATCCTCTTCTACAGATCTTCAGTTTTTTTATTTTTCCAACCCCTAGTAAATGTGGTGAACAGAAAGGGCAGATTGGAAGCTAGACAGACCCAGGTTCAAACCTTGGCCAGACAGCTACCTAGCGATGTGACCTTGTAGCTGTGTGACCCTGGGCAAGACCTAGGAACCTCCCTCCACCTCAGTTTCCTCATCTGTAAGATGTGGATTATAGTAATACCTACCTCAAAGGTGGTTGTGAAGCCTATAAGTTCATGAGGTATAGGGCTTAGCACAGGACTTGGGGTGGGGCAGGCAAGAGGCAAAAAGCAGAAATCTGCAAAGGGAAAGAGAAAGAGAGAGAAGAGCACAGGCAAAAAGAGAGGAAGAGATGAAAGACCAGAAAGAGAAACTGCCTCAGTTGCTGAAGGCAGGCAGTTTCCTCTCCCCACCTGAAGTCTGGATGAGCCTGCCTCAGTGGGTTTCTAACCCCACCCTGCAAGTCAGCCTGACAAAGGCACACAGCTTGGGAGAGCAAGGGTGCTGGGCCTGGAGAAAGGAAGCCAGCACAGGGGACTTTGCAACCAACAGAGAACATGTCCCAGAATCAGGTGTGGAACCAGCCACGTGGGAAGATCTTTCTAGGAAGGCTGTGAAACCCAGAAAATGAAAGTAAACCATGAACAAAATAAAGAGGAAAAGAAATACTGGGATTAGAGATGGGTACAACACAAGCAGCAAAGATCCAGGGTCCTTCATATACAAAGAGCTCTTACAATTCAATAAGAATAATCCAATTGAAAAATGGGCAAAGAGTGCATAAAGCACAGGCCAATAAACATGTGAAAATATGCTCAACTTCACCCATAATTTTTAAACCAGCAAATGAAGCCACATGTAGTATTATTTTTCCACCTTTAAAACTGGTGATTGGGCTTCCCTGGTGGCACAGTGGTTATGAGTCTGCCTGCCAATGCAGGGGACATGGGTTCGAGCCCTGATCCAGGAAGATCCCACATGCCACAGAGCAACTAAGCCAGTGCACCACAACTACTGGGCCTGCACTCTAGAGCCCACGAGCCACAACTACTGAGCTCACGTGCCACAACAACTGACGCCTGCATACCTAGAGCCCGTGCTCAGCAACAAGAGAAGCTACTGCAATGATAAGCCCACGTACCACCAGGAAGAGTAGCCCCCACTCGCCACAACTAGAGAAAGCCCACCCGCGGCAATGAAGACCCAATGCAGCCAAAAATAAATAAATAACATTAAAAAAAAAAAAAGACTGGTGATTATATTGGGAATTCCCTGGCTGTCCAGTGGTTAGGACTAGGTGTTTTTACTGCTGTGGCCTGGGTTCAATTCCTGGTTGGGGAACTAAGATCGTGCAAGCCATGCAGCATGGCAAACAAACAAACAAAAAGCCTGGTGATTATATTATCCAGAGTTAGTCAGGAGTGAGAAAATAGACACCCTCAAACTTTGTTGGTGAGAACAAAGATTGAAGGAGGTTTTAGAGGACTTCCCTGGTGGCATAGTTGTTAAGAATCTGCCTGCCAATGCCGGGGACGTGGGTTCGATCCCTGGTGCAGGAAGATCCTACATGCCACGGTGCAACTAAGCCCATTCGCCACAACTACTGAAGCCCGTGCGCCTAGAGCCAGAGCTCCGCAGCAAGAGAAGCCACCGCAATGAGAAGCCTGCGGGCAGCAATGAAGACCCAACGCAGCCAAAAATAAATAAATTTATTAAAAAAAAAAAAAAAAAGAAAGAGGTTTTAGAGAATAACCGGGCAACATCTTTTTTAAAAATTTAAAGCACATTTCCCTGGGTTCAGGAGTCTACTCTTCGAAATGTATTCTATTGAAATTCTGCCACCAGAACCTGTCGACGTTTGTAGACAAATGTTCACAGGATGTTGTTTGCAGTAGTGGAATAGTGAGACCAACTACATGCTCAGCAACTGGGGAATTTGGTGACACCCGCCATGGGGCGCAATTAAGAAAAAGAGACAGTCCTGCTAACTACACACTGAACTAGAACAGTCTTCCAGAAGCACTGTTAAAGTGGAAGTAAGAAGCAGAACAACGTAGCGTTATATACGTGAAATCAATTAAAATGCATGCACTTGTGCACGTGCACACACACACAAATAGCACAAATTAGTTTGACTTTACTCAGTAAAAGCACAGCTCCCAGGTTTAAATCCCACCAGCTGTGTGACCCTGGGCAAGTTACTTATAAGGTCCCTGAGCCTCAGTAAAATGGGAGTAATAATAACCACTACCACATAGGTTGCTATGAAGATTAAATGAACTAAAACAGTGCCTGGCATAGAGTAAGTGCTCAATAAAGTTTAGTGACCACATTATTTATCATCCTCATTATCAGCATCCCCCGTCCCAGCCCCGCCCACTCTGGGGGATCACTGTCCAGGGCTGGGGCTATTTTGGTCACCGCTGTGTCCTCACCCTGCCCAGTATGGCCAGGCACAGTGGTTCAGGCAGTGTTTGTTGAACCATTTAATAAATGAATGAATGAATGATCTCCTCAGAGAAAGGCCTCTCTCCCCTTCCTTGTTTCTTCATGAATAAAGTCAGGCCCAGTGAACCTGACTCATTATATAAAGTAATAAAAAATATAAAATGATAATCATTTATTATTTTTCTATAATAAGTTGTTATTACTACTCTATTATTTTCTACTTATTATCCTATTATGTTTCTATTGTTATTACTCTATTATTATTCTATTAACTGTTCTATTATAATCTATTATAATTTAAAAAGTATCACTCTATTACTTTTTCTATGATTGTTATTATTACTCTATTATTACGTTTTCTATTACTCGCTATTATGACTCCCACCCAAGGTCTGCCTGCCCTTCGGGGGCACACGGCACATGCGCGTCTTGCAGGGCAGGTGGGGAGCCTGGGCGGGGAGGCTGGCGTTGGGCGGGGCAGTGGGCGGGACAGGCGCACCTGGGTGATGAGGAACTTGGTGAGGCGCTCAGGCAGCCGGCCCTTCTCGCTGGAGAGGATCATCTCCAGCATGTCCCCGTGCAGCTTCTCCATCACCACAAATACCTTCTCCGGGGTCTCGAACATACACTCCAGGTTGACAATCCCCGGGTGCCGCAGACTCTGGGGTGGGTGGGGTGGGAGGGGGGGCGGGGGTCAGAACCCAGGTCACCCGCAAACTTGAGACCCTAGAGGGCAAGCCATAGGAGCAGGCAGACGACAAACAAGACAGATATCCCCGGAGGGTCGGCTGTTCCTTCCCTGGGGGTGCCATTGGGGGAGGGGAAAGGGCTTCCACAGCCCCAGACAGAACCACCCCTCCAGCGCCACCAAGTGTTCGGAAGGATCTTTACATCATGAAATTCTGGTGAAGGTCCAGGGTTGTGGGAAGAAGAGAAGGGGAGCGTGGAGAAATGGGAAGGAGCTTTGTACATCTGTATCTTTTAAATCCCTGCCCTCCTTCCCTTCCCCAGCCCTTGCCTAGCTGAACCCCATCTCTCCCACCCAGGTCCCCACCCAGCCTCCTCCCTGGGGTACAGGTTCCAGCCCCACACCTTTTCCCCCTACCCTCCAATAGCAGCCTGAGGGATCTTTCGAAAGTTCACATCTGACCCTGTCCCTTCCTTGCTCAAAATCCTTCCATGGCTCCCCAGCACCCTCAGGAGAAAGCCCATAGGGTGTGACCCCCAGCCTCCCCCCTAGCCTCACCACCCACCACCTTTCTTCACATAAACCATCTAGTAACCTTGAACTCCTTCTAGTTCCTAGAAGACTTCGTGTTCCCTCTCACCTCTGGACCTTTGCACGGGTTGGTCCCTCTGCTCAGAATACCTTCTCTACCCCTTCAGTCTCAACATGCATGGTGCCTCCGCTAGGAAGCCTTCCCTGACTATCCCCAGACTGGAGGAAGTGGCAAGGGGGCAAAGGAGGAAGTGGGAAGGGAAGGCCCTTCCTGGGTGGGGAGGGGGGCAGAGTTGGACCACAGATCTCAGGGGTCACCTGCAGAATGGCTACTTCGTTCCGGAGTTGGCTCTCCTGCTTGGTGGGGAAACGCAGTTTGTCGATGACCTTTACTGCCACGTCCCGGCCTGTCTTCCGGTGCTTTCCTGGGCAGGGGGTAGGGGAGATGGGGGATGAGGGGAGCAGGACCTTCCAGTCCTGGCAAGAGGAAGGCCCCACCAGAGGGACACAGCCGGAATTGGGCAGAGGTGGATGAAAGGCCATCATGGGGGCTCTGAGGGGTCCCCAGGAGAGATGCGAGGGGTGGGGGGCCCTGGGAATAAAGGTGGAAAGTAAAGACAGAGCTCCGAGGAGGGGAATCTATAACATGGGAAACTAGATATATAACCAATCAGAATCTAGCATCTAGCTCTGTGGCCAATCAGCATAGAATTTACCTTCCCTATTAATAACGGGAGAAAAGTCATTGGCCTTTCCCAGTGAGAAAAGGCGAGCCTGCAACCATCTGCCCCCAGGATCTAGCTTTCTAATCAGCTAGAAAAAGTGGTGAGCATGCAGGCAATCACAGGGAAGGTCTGGGCTCAAGACCCCTTTCTGGGTCAGCTCTTGAAGCATCCTTACCGCCATAGACCACTCCAAACTGGCCCGAGCCCAGCACCTCATCCGGGAAGATCTGGTAGACAGTGGCAATGTCCTGCAGGGTGGGGACAGGGAGGGTCAGGGGTGCAAATGGAGATGGGGAGGTCAAGGAGACTAGGAGGGTGGGAGAGCTTGGAGGCTGTTTGGGAGCGGGAGGGGGAACACATCCTCGGGGCTGTGGGATGCGGGCAGGGTCTCACCACATTCTCTTGGATCTGGCTGTTAGACACAGAGATGCTCAGAGAAGCTTGTCCTGGGGAGAGGGGGAGGCGGAGGTGAGGGGACTCCAGGCTCAAGGTCACGTTCACCCATAACTCCACCCTCTGGAGCCAGTAGTCAGGCTACTGACTGACTTGTCCACTAAGAACCTCAGTTTCCTCCTCTGGAAGAATGGAAACCATAAAAAGACCTCTCTCCTAGGGCCAGTGAGAGGAGGAAATGAGACAGGAGCTCAAAAAGTGAGGCCATGAATGAGTTCACAGAGCATTTCACTCTGTGATCTCAGCACCAAGTGATGATCCCATTTTACAGAGGAGGAAACTAAGGCTCAGCGGGAAACTCCAAACTGACTCCAGCCTCTTCCCCTGCATTTGCCCCACTACTAATCCAACCAAGCTCAGACATTTCCAAAGTCTTGATCCTTCTGCCATTTGAACATCTGTCCCCTCCCTGAGGAACATCCGGCCCTCGCCCCTCAGCCTCCTCCCTGGTCTCCCTGCCCCGTTCCGCCCTCTCCTATTTGCCCTCCATAAGGAAGCCAGAGGGATCTTGCTGAAGCACAAACCTGACTCCATCCTTCCCCTGCTCAAAACCGTGCCATGGCCGCCCAGTGCCCTGAGGAGGAAGGCCGAGGCCCTTAAACAAGCAGAGTTTGTGTGTATTCCCAACATGCTGGCCTCCTTGCTGAGCCTCCGATACAGCAAGTTCTCTCCTACCTCTGGGCCTTTGCATTTGCAGTTTCCTCTGCCAGGAATGCTCTTTCCCTCATTGTGGACTTAGTTAAATCCTCCTCATCTCTCAGTCTCAGCTCAAATGTTACTCCTGGGGCCATGTCAGATTCCTTTAGCACATGTTCTACGTCCCACTTGTCTTTCATCCAGGATGACCTGATGAATGTCTGTTACTCACCCTCGACTATGAGCTCCATAAGGCGGGAACCTGGGACTCCCTGATCATCCTTTGCCTCTGCGTGAAAGGATTTCCCACTTCCTTTCCCTTCATTTCACCCCTCTTCAATTTCCAGGTCTTAGCTCAGATGTTGCCTCCTTCAGGAAGCCCTCCGGGACACCCAGGCTGGGTTAGTCACCCCCTCTGAGCTCCCACAGCCCTTTGGCTCCCCTATCCCAGCCCTGCCCACTCTGAGTCATCACTGTCTGGGAACAGGTCTGTCTTCCCTACTGGACCAGGAAGGCAGGTCCTGAGCTGTCTTGGTCATAGCGGTGGCCCCAGCATTACCCGGCACAGGTCAGGCACAAAGGAGCACGAATCAAAAAGTCTGAACTCACAGTTTGGCGGAGTTGGCACCCCTGGGAAAAGACTCAGAAAGGGAAAGTAACATGCCCAAGACTGTACGTTAGGTCTAGGGCTTAATGATTTAGACCCAGGCCTGCTGAGTCCAGAAGCCACATTCTCCACTCTGACATTCCCTGGCTCTTCCCTTCTCCAGGATCCCACCCAAGCCCTCCAAGACCCATCCTCCCAGGGACCCAGGGTGGGGGACTTACTGTGGGGCGCATGGCCTGGGGCACTGGGTGCATCCTGGAGGATGACAGGCATCAGGGCCTGGCGGATGGCTGTTTCCCAGCCCCGGGCAGTCTCGGCCCCCTGCCCGCTGGGCCCCCCTGGGGCCCCGCCAGGGGTTTCGCCCACAAAGTAGGTGGTGTTGGCAGTGACAATCTCGAAGCAGTGTGGGTTGGTGCCTGGTGGCACAAGGCTGAAGTTCTGGGCAGGCTCCACAGCGAGGATTTCAGACAGTGGAATTTCCTGGCAGGACACAGAGCCAGCACCCGTGAGGGCTCCAGGCTGACCCTGGGGCTCTCCACTTACTCAGATGAGGACACAGAACCCAGTGTCATTGCAGAAGGGGCTGGTTTGCATGGAGGGGTCAGGAAAGGCCTCCTGGTGGAAGTTACATTGAAGCAGAGATCGGAAAGGTAAGAAGAGGCCAGCTGGTGGAGGAGTGGGTGGAGCATGTGCAAAGGCCCTGAGGTAGAAAAGGCTTGTGTTCAAGGAACATGTCGTATCCCCATTACATGGATAGTGCCTGGCACACAGTAGGCATGCCATGTTTGATGAACTAATAAAGGATAAAAATAAAATAAATTAATTAATGAAATCAGGCTAGGCCCAGGCCTCATGGGCCTCATGGGCCACAGGGAGGAGCCTGAGCTTTGTCTCCAGGGCCTTGGGGAGCCACAGAAGGGTTTAGTGCAAGGTGGGGAGTAGTTCTCTCTGGCTGTGTGTGGAGGGTGGATGGGAGAGGATGGGACTGACATAGGAGACCAGGAAGGAGGCAGAGGGGACCCTGGGAGGAGAGAGGGTGCGGTGTCTATGGGGAGGAAAAAGAGTGTGCTTTGAAAAGTGTTGAAAGACAAAGGAAGGGAGGAAGAAAAGAAGGAAAGAGTGAGAAAGAGAGACAGACTTATGTAGCCAGTAAAACCAGGAGACAGAGACGTTGTGGTGGGGATGGTATTTTAGATAAAGTGGCTTGAGGAAGACGGGAAGGATAAGAAGGAAGCAGCCATTGGAAGGGTAAGGAAGATGCTCCAGGGCAGGTAAACAGCGAGGTGTCTGGGTTTTATTCCAAGGGCAGTGGGAGCCATTGGAAGCTTGTGATGGTTTTAATGGACTCCTCTGGCTGCTGCGTGGGAAAAGACTGAGGACAAGGGCAGAAGGACCGTGGAGGAGACTGGCGGGAATGCAGCGCTGGCATGGGAGGCGGTGATGAATGAATACAAAGAAAGAATTCAAAAAATTAATTATAAGGTTATAATGATAACACACTTATAGTTACTGGGAGTTTAACGGAGCTTAACATACGCCTGGCCCTAAACTAATTGCTCCACGTAGATTATCTCTTTGAATTCTGGCATTAGCCCTGAGGCGAGGACTATTCTTTGAGGCCTTTTACAGGTGAGACACGTGGGGTGCAGAGAGGTGAGGTAACTTGCTTGGATCCCCCAGCTGGAAAGTGATGGAGCTGAGATCAAACACGGGGAAGGGCATCCAGGTGGGCGACACTTGCTGATGGGATGGAAGCGGGCAAGCAGGGGTGGGCAGAGAGTGTGATTCGCAGGTGTTTGCCTGAAGCAACTGGGAGAGGAGGGGAGAAGATAGTGGACAAAGAGGAGAGGTCTGGGGGATCTGGGAGCCAGAAGGCCCACCTTGTAGTATCTGTTGGTTGTGTTGTTCTGGAAGAGCGTGATGCACTTGCAATCCAGGCGCCAATAGTGCCGCTTCCTCTGTTGGGAGAGGTGCTTGAGAGACTGAGGTTGTCTGCCCCACATGCTGCTAGGGCTCTGACTCTAATCCCAGCCAACCCCCGCCCCTAATTCTAGCCCCGCCCCGCCCCTGACCTTGCCTTAGTCCCGCCCCTCCCCTAAATCCTGTCCCTCCCCCTTCATCCCTATAGCCACCCCTCTAATTCTACCTCAGCCTTCAGCATGACCCCGCCCACTCCATACCCCAACCGGCTCCGCCCCCTCAAACCCCCGCTCTCCCCAACTCTAGCCCCACCCACCTGACCGCGCCCCACCCACTCACCAGCGTGTCCTTGTTGCTGTAATGAACCACCCAACCCTCACGTAGCGTCGTGCTGGATTTCCGTGTTGTGTGTCGCACTGACTGCACCACCCTCATTAGGGGGATGTACCCCAGGGAGCTGAGGGTTGGGGAGAGGAAGGGGTGAGAGGTTACAAGCAGAAAATAGCAGTAGTGCCTGGGGCCGCGGCGGGTGGTGGTAGAGGCCTGTTCGGGGCCGGGGGTGGGGGGGTGGGGGGGTGCATCTCTGGGCAGCCAGGGGTTTTTTTGGCCACACTTTTTTCCTTTGTGGTTTCCAGATTTCCCATAATGAGGAAGGGGACTCTTGAGAGGCCCACATTAAGAGGCTGCGTTCCAAAGCCAGGCTGCCTGGCAAATTACCTAACCACTTCGTGCCTCAGTTTCTCCACCCAAAGGGGTTGCTGTGAGAAGTGAAGCCTTTCTTAGGAGTTTAGCATAGTACTTGGCACACAGTGGGCCTCCAATAAGTGCTAATTAGTACTGAGCCCATTGATTGTGGAGCCAGCTGTGTGACATTGGGCAAGGGACTCAACCCCTCTGTGCCTCATTTCTCTCATCTGTGCACGTGCTATTATGACAGTGAGGAAATGAAGGCTGAGAGAAATTAAGTGACTTGCCCAACTTCAGAACCAACATCCTCTTGATCCCTGCGCTAGACCTGGACTTGAGAGGCCTTGGCCACTTCTCTTTGCCTCTCTGAGACTCGGTTTCCTCATCTGTGAAACAGGCTGCCTCTCCCAACAGCCCTCCCCTCCCAAGTCCTTCAAGGTCCAACTCTGATAGCCTATGATTCTGTTACTAAACACTCCCAGGAAAGACCTGGGAGAAAGGGATTCTGAGGTTCCAGGTGGCTAGGGCCGGGTGGCACGAGTAAGAAACTCTCAGTGATCACTGTGACCTGAATACCCGTCCCCCCTCTGGCCTCACTTCCCCTCCTCTTCCCATCACTCTCCCTGCTTCAGCCATCCCAGGTTCCTTGATACTCCTGCAACATTGTTGATTCTACCTCAGGGCCTTTGCACTTGCTATTCCCTCTGCTTGGTAGCCTCTTCCCCCAGATATCTTCCACACCACTCCTTCCCTCCCCTCCCTCAGATCTCTTTAAAGCTACAACATTTCCTCACAGAGGGCTCCTTTAACGACCCTAAGCAAGATAGCATGTCCCCATTTTCTATCCCCTCTCATTTCCTTTTTAATTTTATTTTTGATAGCAGTTACCAGTATCTTATAATAACCTATAACGGAAAAGAATCTGAAAAAGAATACATATATTATTCTCTCTCCCTCTCTCTCTCTCTCTCTCTCTCTATATATATATATATATACTGAATCACTTTGCTGTACACTTGAAACTAACACAACACTGTAAATCAACCATACTTCAATTAAAAATTTTTTTTTCTAAAACATATGAAAAAAAGTGAAAAGGTTCAAAGGATGAGATTAAAAATAGAGAAATGGAAATGCAAATATTTTCTTCTCATACCTCCAAATGGATCATCTCTCACCCTTCCCACTTTAGAGATTCAAGATTCAAATACTAGGGAGAACTCCTTTTCCATTTTCTGAGCACTTATAACCTGGCAAGCACTTTCCCTGCATGATCAAATAGAATTTGCACAATCTGTAAGGCACGTCCCCAGTCCCCAGGAGGAAACTGAGGCAGGCAGAGAAAGGACCAGCAGTTTAAGTGATGGAGCTGGGATCCATCTCTCAGCCTCCAGTGCCCTGTGCTTTTAGCCCTGCTGCTTTCCTGCCACCTCGATAAACAGTCATCCATGGAGGAAGCCAGGCCTTGTCCTAGGCACTTGGGAGGCGGATAAATATCCTTGCCCTCGAGCACTTGAACTCACATTCTAGTGAAGCTGAAGATTAATTCCATTTCTAATTTAAAATGTGTAATTAAGTAAAAGTTATTATTTTTCAGAGCTTCCATGCCAGAAGAAAGCCACTGCCTGTCAGTTCGTTGGGGATATTTTCCTTTCCCCATTTTACAGATGGGAAGACTGAGGCACCAAAAGGAGAAGGGACTTGTTTAAGGCCATACAAATCAATCCAAGGCCAAAACGGTTGAAAGAAAATGGATATTCTCCCTTCCTTTTTAAGATTTAGGGCTCTGGGATAAGAGTTAAACTAACACTTACTGTATACCAGGTACTGTTTCACATACTTGATTCACATTAATTCATTTCATTCTCGCAACAACCCTATACGGTAGGTACTACTTTATCCCCATTTTACTGATGAGAAAACTGAGGCCCAGAGAGGTTAATCTCTTGCCTAAGGCCATACAGCAGTCTGGTTCCAGAGTCCATATTCTCACTCACTCTTTGTACTGTCACTTTGCCATATGGACTGTTTCTAGAAGGACCCACCAGAACCTAATCCCAGTGGCATCCTCTGGGCAGAGGGGCTGGGCAGCTGAGAGGCAGGGAAGTGGGAGGGGTTGACTATATATGTTTTGAGTGACTGTATTACCAGTTCCAATAAAAGAAAAACAATTTAAGTTAAAATAGGCTTCCATTAAAACTTGTTAAAAATGTAAATCAGGAAGAAAGGTTAGGTTAAAAAAATAAAGTTCGGATGCTTGAAAAAGTTCGCCTCAGGAACCTGAGAAATTTGTAAGAATGGGGTGATGTCAACCCATTGTAGGGACGGAGAACGGCCTTTGCTGGAGAGGGCCCTGGGTACCTCTGGGCCTTGCCTCCCTCGCCTTCCTCCTCCTCGCTGGCATGGAGAGCATTTTCTGAGTGGGAGCCCGGGACGAAACCCGAGTCATCTGACTCATCCATGAGGGAGCTCTTGTCAGCCTCGCTGAAATCAGTGGCCTCCTCCATCGGCACATCTGGGAGGACAGGGGCATCAGAGGGGCCTCCACACAGTCCTGCTGCCCTTTCCCACTCAGCCCCCAGCCTCTTACCTCCATTGATGAGTGCCTCCCCCAAACAGTCATTAGGGACTCGGGTGGCGCAGCGTTTGTGACAGTTGAACTTGCAATCTGGTAGGAGGACAGGGAACATGGAGTGGGGTGGGAGGGGGAAGAGAGGTCACCTCTAAGGGTTGACCCTTGACCCCTAGCCCCCAGTCTCAAAAGAGTTCGCTATTGCTTTTTGGGGCAGGAAAGCTAAATGACCCTTCCCTGGTCATCCCTCCTTTAAGCCACAGTCCCCAGTTATAGAGAGGCTTGATTAAATAGAGGAGGGCCAGATGAAGTGTCCGTGGCTTGACAGCCCTAGCACTCTAAGGGTCTAAAGTTCTAACAGTGTAGCTATCCGTCACCCTAGATTTCTACAATTATAGAGTGTAATCGCATGTAACATTCTATGATTCTAGACTTCAGGCTTTTGAGGGCGGGGTTTCTCAACCTTTGGCACTATGAACATTTTGGGCTGGAAAATTCCTTGTTGTGGCGGGTTGTTCTGAACATCATAGGATTTTTAGCAGCATCCCCGATCTCTACCCATCTGATGCCAGTAGCACCAGCCCCATATGACAAACAAAAATGTTTCCAGACATTGACAAACATCCCCCCTTGGGCAAAACTGTCCTTGGTTGAGAACCATTGTTTGGTTGAGAAGTTTGAAGACTCCGAGGTTCTGGGCTGCTATACATCAAAGATCCTGGAATTCTATGAAAACTTATTTTGCTAAGGTCCTTATGATTCTAGATTTCTAAGACTGCAGAGTCTGATGTCCAAGTTTCTAGAACTCTACACATCTATGCTTCTACAGTTCTACAGTTCTAGACTGCTAAGATTCTTTGATGTCTGAGGTTTTAAGGTTTTATGTGTCTAAACTCTAGAATTCGGTGACCCTACAGTTCTATGATTCTAGACTTCTAAGCCTGTAGAATCTGAGAGTTCCAAAGTTCTTGGGTTCTGTACACCCAGGAATCTAGAACTTAATGTTTCTATGGTTCTTCAGCTGTAGACATCTAAGATGCTAGAATTTGACTGTTCTGATGAATTCTAGAATTGGATGGCTCTAACCTTTTTATGGATCTAGACTTCTGGTATTTCCGAATTTGATCGTTCAAAGTTCTGGGATCTTAGATTTCTAGGACTCCAGAATTTGATGGTTTCAAGGCTATATGATTCTAGACTTCTAAGACTCAAATGTTTTGCTTCTAGGTTTCTATTCTTCTCAATTCCTATGGTTTTAAAGTTCTAACATTCTGAGAATCTATAATTTGATGGTTCTAATATTTATGAGTCTAAAGTTCTATGATTCTTTTTGCTGAATCCTATGATCTAGAATTCTTGGAACTTATGTTTCTAAGGTTCTCTGATTCAAGAATTCTCAAGTTCTAAGGTTTTAGAATTCCATGCTAAGTATCATATGCATCTAGATTTCTTAGGTGCTAGGATTCCAAGTTTCTAATGACTGAGGTTCTAGGATTCCAGAATTCCAAAGGTTCTAGAACTTCAGGATTCAGGGCACTCCCTTTCCAAGGCCCTGTGCTTCTAAGGATCAGAACAGAGATTTTTGTTTCCTGCCACAAGCCCAGCTGAGATCCTAAGCCTCAGTGTGTCTGTGTGATGGGGGGTGTTCTGACTCTGTCCCTCGCCACCCCCCAACGTGGGGGGCCCCCGCTGACCTTTGCACTGCAGGCCCTGGCGAAAGAGGCCCTTGAGCAGTTTCTTGCAAGCCTGGCAGACGGTGGGCCGCGTGTAGCTGTGGATGAGGAAGGTGTGTGGCACCTTGACCTTGGACAGCAGCATCTTGTCCAGCTCGATCGGGCGACCGGTGTAGGATGAGACAGAAGATGAGGAGGACGAGGATGTGGGGCGGCGAGGGATGAGCTCGGTGGTGCTACGGCTCTATCAGATGGCAAGGTGGAAAGGGACACCTCAGCGCATCGTCCCTGCGCCTGGACCTCATCAACCCCCAACCACCACCCCTCCCCACCCCTCCCCACTCCCCCAGCTGCTCACCAGCTCATCAGTCATGCTGAGGAGGGACTCAGAGGTGCCGAGGCGCACCGAATGGCCACTGGCCAGAGACGTGGACGATAGGCGTCGCTTGCGGGCCCCACTGCAGTTGTTGGGGATGCTGAAGGCGCAGCGTTTGTGGTAGTTCAGTCCGCAGCCTGTGTGGGGCGCCCGACGGTCAGAGACATAGCCTCCACCTGACCTGGGCACTGAAGCTCAGCTCCCCCCACCACGCGCCCCTCCCCCCCTTCGCCACCTTCTCCTTTTCTGAGGATCTGGAACACAGCACGTCCCTCAGGATGCCTCTTCCTAGTGTAATTAACGTCAGCGGAACACTACAAAACCCAATTCAGGCAGAACAGCTAATGGCTGAGAGCCTTCAGGAATAAAGGTTTGGGGAACTCCCTGACGGTCCAGTGGTTAGGATCCCGCGCTTTCGGTGAGGCCAAAAAAAAAAAACAGGAATAAAGTTTTGGGCCACCCCAACAGACAAAATACCATGAGCAGGTGAGGTGCTGGCTGAGGGCAAAGGGAATATGGACCAGGCAGTGGAGAAGGCAGAGAAGGAAGCCACAGCCACGTGCCCAGTTGCAGCCGTGAGGACAGTCATAGTATCTCTTCCTTACTTTGTTATGAATATGTGCATACACCAAATATTTTTGTTTTCTTCCCTCTTCTACCCCCTTATCATCTAACATAAGATATTAATAATAATTAACTTTATACCGTGATATTTGTTACGGGATATCAAAGGAGAAGACGGAATATCACACAAGGACATCGTCTTATGGGGAAAGAGCATTTTTCAGTTGTACTCGGGATGGTTGTATCATATCATGTGGAAGTGTGACTTTGTTCTTTCTTTTCTTTTCTATTTTTAATCCTTGACCACGAAAGAGTCAGGCTCAGCTTGTCATTTCCTACTGGACTTCCTGAATGCTTCTCCATACATCTCTGGTGATTCCAAATGATTCCAGGATCTCTTTCTGGAGTAAAGAATGTTCCTCCAGCCTTTGGAAGCTTCCTTCGGACATTTTATGAAGATTGTCTTCTGGCAGCCGGCCTCTTATAGACTTTCCTGTGCAGTAATTCCTCATCATAGGCACTGTCTCAAATGCACAATGTCATGCTGCAGAGGCAAGCTTGGGGATTGCTGTTGCTGCTACGAGGAGAGTTTCAGGATGGCAAATTGCACACAGGAACCATATCCCAGTTTTGGCCTTTAATCACTCACATGCCTCACAGAATTTCAGAATCTCATCTATGGTTCCTGTTATGAGTATCAAGGTAGAATCAAACTCCCGTAGGAAGGCGTCAATGGCATAAAGTACAGGCATAAAGTATTGGAACCCTATGAACTTGGACCATCATCTGTGATGCTGGGCCGATGAAGTCCATTCGGAGAATGGCCATTAGAACTTGGTGATACCAGGTTTGCTCCACGACAACAGTTACATAAACCAAGACTTCAAGAGTTGGATATGGCATGTGGACGATGGCAATATCGATAGCAGCTTTGAATGCAGTAAATTGGTGTTTTGCAGGCCTGACACAGCTATTATCCCTAGAGTCCTTAAATAATGCCACAAGTATATTTAACTTTTTTTTTTTTCCGTGCCGTGCGGCATGTGGGGATCTTAGTTCCCTGACCAGGGATTGAACCCGCACCCCCTGCAGTGGAAGCACAAAGTCTTAACCACTGGACCACCAGGGAAGTCCTCCACAAGTATATTTAGGGCTGCATGATAACAATCCCAGTCGATGCTGTGGGTCATCTGGAACACAAGGTATCAGGGACTCCGGATTTCTACAGGAGCATGATAGCCACAAAGCTGGAGATCCTTAGGCAATGGAACATCTGAGAATACGCCTCTAATAGTGGAGCACACTGAACAACAATGGAGATGCAGGTCGTCATCATATAATGGATGGTCTTCATCTGCTGTGTGTAGAGCAGAGCCAAGGTGGGTGTGCGGCCTTCCTCTGCAGGGGAGGCGTGATCTCAGCATTCCCCCTCAGAAGCATCAAAGACGGGAACAGTGAACCTGTGAATCCTGACACTTGGGCTTAACCTTGAGACATCTTGTCTCAAAGGAACACACTGTGTTCCTTTATTTTTTTAAAGTATGATTTAGGGAGACGTGTATGGGTGCCTGTTATAGACTGAATGTTTGTGTTCTCCCCAAATTCATATGTTGAAGCCCTAACCTTCAGTGTGACTGTATTTGGAGATGGGGCCTTTAAGGAGGTAATTAAGGTTAAATGAGGCCATAAGGATGGGGCCCTGATCAGTGGGATTGGGGTCCTTATAAACGGAAGAGACATGAAAAATCGCTCTCTCTCCACGTGCTATGTGAGCACAGGAGGAGATGGTGGCCATCTGCAAGCTAGGAAGAGAGCCCTCACCAGGAACCATATCTTGTCAGAACCCAGATCTTGTTTACGCCACCCAGCCCGTGATCTTTCGTTAGGACAGCCCTAGCAGACGGAAGTGCCAAGTTGCCAACAGTTGGACTCTGATAGCTTTATGTGTCACATCCCCAGTTATTCAAACGATAATCTGCGTGTTGCTGTGAAGGTATCTGGAGATGTGATTCAAGTCCACAATCAGTTGACTTTAAGTGACGGAGATCATCCTAGTTAATCTGGGTGGGCCTGTTTCAGTCAGTTGAAAGGCTTAAAGAGCCGAGCTGAGATTTCCGAGCTGGAGAGCAGCTTCATCTCCTGCCTGTTCTCCCTGACGACCCGCCCTGCGGATTTCAGAGTGGCCAGCGCCCACAATCCTGTAAGCCAATTCCTTCCAAAAATCCCTTAACATATGCCTCCCTACAGGCTCCGTTTCTCCGGTTGATCCCTGACTGATATAGGCTCCGCCCTCTTCCCCATCACCCCTGTTCTCCCCCAAAGCTCTGCCCCTTACCACTCCCTCGGAGCTCCACCTCCCAGTCCCCACCCCCAAATGGAGCCCCACCCAGACCCCGCCCTCCACCCAAGCTCCGCCTCCTGTGCCCACCTCCAGTTCCTTCCCCAAGCCCTGCCTCTGGGCGCTCACCTCTCCCTCCGAACCCCACCTCTTAGGCCCCACCTCCTGGCCCTGAGCTCCAGCCCGGCCCCGCCCTCACGCCCACAACCTACCTCCTGGCCCCGCCTCCAGCCCCTCCGCCTCTCACCTTCACACTTGAGGCCCTGGCGCACTAGGCCGAAGAGCATCTCTCCGCAGTGGTCGCAGAAGGCAGGCGCTCGGTAGGAGTGCACCGTGAGGGCGTGCGGGCGGATCTGGAAGTCCTCGAAGGTGGCCGAAGCTGCAGGCAGCAGGGAGGGGCGGATGGTTGAATCGGGACCAGCGGTGGCCATTTCACCCTCCGCATTCCCGGGTTT
Source organism: Pseudorca crassidens (assembly GCF_039906515.1). Taxonomy (NCBI): domain Eukaryota; kingdom Metazoa; phylum Chordata; class Mammalia; order Artiodactyla; family Delphinidae; genus Pseudorca; species Pseudorca crassidens. Next base: position 10,435,701 of record NC_090315.1, on the reverse strand, counting down.
CACACAGCCCTGTCAACTGCAATGTTTGATCTTTCCTTCAATCATTTACTCGCATCCTACATTTCATTCGACCTGGGTTCAAATCCCAGCTCCACCATTGGCCAAAACACCTATGTGCCTATGCCAGGGACCAGGGAGGGGGAATGGGGAATTGTTTAATGGGCACAGATTTCCAGTTTTGCAAGATGAAAACAGTTCTGGAGGTTGGTTACACAACATTGTGAATGTAATTAACACTACTGAACACTAGACTTTGAATATGGTTAAGATGGTAATTTTATGTTGCATATATTTTATCACAATTAAAAAATTTTTAATTAAAAAACACAGATAGGGCTTCTCTGGTGGCACAGTGGTTAAGAATCCGCCTGCCAAAAAAAAAAAAAAGACAAAAGACCTGGAAAAGGTAAGGGTCTGGACCATGCAGGTGTCTAGGGAAGAACATGCCCAGTAACATAATAGTATCGCCTTATAGTTCTTTTTTTCAAAATTTATTTTGATGAATGTTCCGCTTACACTTTTTTATTTCTATTTTTGAAAACTAATTAATTTATTATAATTTTTGGCTGAGTTGGGTCTTCATTGCTGCACGCGGGCTTTCTCTAGTTGCAGCGAGCGGGGGCTACTCTTCGTTGCAGTGCGTGGGCTTCTCATTGCAGTGACTTCTTTTTTTGTGGAGGACGGGCTTTAGGCCCGCGGGCTCAATAGTTGTGGCTCGAGGGATCAGTTGCTCTGCAGCATGTGGGATCTTCCCGGACCAGGGCTCGAACCCGTGTCCCCTGCTTTGGCAGGCGGATTCTTAACCACTGCACCATCAGGGAAGTCCCTATGGTTCTTTTCTATGGGTTAAATGAATATATGGAAAGCTTTTTTTTTTTTTTGGCCACGCGACGCGGCTTATGGGATTTTAGTTCCCCGACCAGGGATCGAAACGGGGCCCTCAGCAGTGAGAGCACGGAGTCTTAACCACTGAACCGTCAGGGAATTCCCGGAAAGCTCTTAAAACAGTACCTGGCTCAGAGAAAATGCTCAATAAATGTTAGCTATTATTTTAAAGTTTCATTTTTGGACTAAATCTTGTTCCTCTCCCCACCCCCATCCCCCCCAATTTCTGTCTAATATTAAGCTATTTTTCTTAGTATTATGCAATGGAGAGGGGACTCTGTTCTATGTGCCAAGCACTGTTTACACATGCAGGATAAAGCTCTGAACAAGAGAGTTTCACCACTCTTAGAGATCTGACATTCTTCTGAGGAGAGGGAAAAGATACATCAAACAAACAAACAAACAAACAAACAAGGATATTTCTGACAATGAGGAAATGGCAGTTAAGCTGAGATCCAAATAACAAGAAGGTGCTAGCTATGAGAAGACAGGACAGGGTCGGGGGTGGGGGAGAAGGACAGCAAGTGCAAAGGCCCTGAGGTGGGAGGGAGCTTGATTTCTTCAAGGGACAGAGGGCAGACAAGATGGTTGGAACAAAGAAAATAAGAAGGACAGTGTTAAGAGATGAATTTGGGGAATTGGCAGGGCCCAGGTCATGGACAGCCTTGAGGCCACGTTGAGGAGTTTGCATTTTGTTCCGAGGGTAATGCAGAGTAAGGGGAGGATTCTGAGCAGTGGAGTGTCATGAGCTGACTTAGGTGCTACTGCAATAGTCTGGGCAGGAGGTGATGGTGGCTTGGATCAGTGGAGGGAGGAAAGAAATAGATTCAGGATGAGTGAGACCAGTAGGTTTGAGGATGGACCAAGTGAAGGGGTGAGAGAAAAAGAGGAGCCAGGGGTGGCCCAAAGTTTGGGGCATGAGCACCTGGGTGAATGGTGATACCCTTCACCAAGCTGGAGAATACTGTGGGAAGAGCAGGTTTAGAAGGGCGAAATCAAGATTTCTGTCTTGGACAGGCTGTATCTGAGAGGCCTGGAGCTGCCGAGTAAAAGCGTCAGGGAGACAGCTGCAGGAACAAGACTTGGGTTTGGGGAGAGACCAGGATGAAGATAAAAATCCAAGGGTGGCAAGCCTATATGAGGGACGTAAATCCAAACTTCTTCTTTTTTTAATGATTTATGCTCTTTATTTATTGGCTGCGTTGGGCCTTCGTTGCTGCGCGTGGGCTTCCTCTAGTTGAGGCGAGAGGGGGCTACTCTTTGTTGCGGTGCGCGGGCTTCTCATTGCGGTGGCTTCCTTGTTGTGGAGCACGGGCTCTAGGCTCCCAGGTTTCAGTAGTTGCGGCACGTGGGCTCAGCAGTTATGGCTCGCGGGTTCTAGAGCGCAGGCTCAGTAGTTGTGACGCACGGGCTTAGTTGCTCTGCAGCATGTGGGATCTTCCCGGACCAGGGATCGAACCGGTGTCCCCTGCATTGGCAGGAGGATTCTTAACCACTGCACCACCAGGGAAGTCCCGTTAATCCAAACTTCTAACTGTCATCCATCCATCTATCCAACAAATTTTACGGAGCATTGCAGTACTCCGGGTGGGGGTGGGGGGCAGGGGAGGACATACAGCCATGAGTAAGGTACCTCCTACCCCCCTACCCTACCCTCCTGAAGGAACCAAGGGCTAAAGAGTCCTCTAAGTGCTGAGAGCTTGCCCACCCATCAAATGGGAATGGCCAGTGGGTGGACTAGATTTTGGCTGAAAATACAGGTACCCGGGTTTCATCTCATGCTGCAGAGTCTGATTTAATTTAGCATTTCATTGGGAGGAGGCACAGGCAGCAAAACATTTTTAACTTTACATCAAAGTGTAACGTAGGTCTAGGAAAGGACATATCAGAAATGCACAGCTTAATGAATTGTCAAACTGTACACGCCCATGTCACCAGCATTCTGATGGATAAATGGAAGTTTAAACCATTGTGCCCCCCACCCAACTCCAGCTGCCAAAAAGGTACCCACTCTCTTGGCTTCTAACAAAATAGCGTAATTGTCTTTGTGCTTCGTAAATGGAATGATACAATATGTAGTCTGATGTCTAGCTTCTGTCCCTCAGCATTAGGTGTGAGATTCATCCGCGTTGCCGTGGATGGTTTATGTTCAGTGCGGTGCGAATTCCACAATGTGCAGGCACCACACCTACCCATTCCGTAACGGTGGTTTGTAAAAAGCTCCCGCGGTGATTCTAATTTGCAGCCAAGGCTTAGAACCGCTGGTCCCTAACTTTAAGAACTAAGTTTCTGGGCCCACCTCCCCTCCCCCTCCTCCCGATGCCCCGCCCCCGCTCGAGGCTCCGCCCCTAGGCCCGCCTCGGCCTCTCACCCGACAGTACCACCTCCACCAGGTCGCCCTCCTGGATGTCTCCGGCAGAGCGCACCAACTGCAGGAGGTTGGCCGACGTGGGGTCATGTTTGAAGAGCAGGATCTTGTCGTAAAGGCCATAGAAGCCACACTCGGGGAACTGAGGAGCGGGAGAAGGAGGTGGTGACGGAAAAGCTCAAAGCAGCGGTCTGGAACCCTCCCAGGGCAGGGCCGGCTGTTTCCCCCGGAAACTCAGAGACCCCGCAGCCCCTCGCTTCCTGCCCGCTCCCTCCCAAGCCCAGCTCGAGCTGAGCCGGGCAGGGTGCCAGGGCCCCAGGTGTGCTGGGAGCGAGCGCTGGCCAGAGTTTGAGAGAGTGGCTCTGGGAGCGTGGGCACCTAGAATCTTCTGGAGATGGACGGGGGTAGGGCTGAGTGAGCATCCCTTCCCTTATCTCCCCACCACCTCCCGCTCCCCCTCACCCCCAGCTTCCTTCCTGGAACTGTTGTTGTCCCTGTTACCTGGCTCCAGGCCCAGCACTGGGGCTGGGCGATCTGGAAGGAGGGGATTTAGGACTCCTAGTTTGTGGGGGAGGGGGGTGTGGAAAGGCTAGGGCTCAAGGGAGCTGGAAACTGGCACGGTGTCCCCCACCCAATGCCTCAAGGACCCAGGTGTCCCGGTCCCTAGCTTGGGGAGGCGGGGCAGGAAATGAAACCTGGTAGAACAGAAAGTGAAACCGCCCAGGTGGAGCCACTGGAAGGAAGGAAAGGGGCCCTACCACACCTGGACGGGGTGGGGAGGGGGGCAGAAAATAAAACTGCGGTGAGGCCTGAGGCGGTAGGCTGAGGACTTGAGCATCGGATAAAGAACTTCACCCAGGGGACAATCATGCCCTCTCCCCTGCCTGTTTTCCCAAGGAGCAGGCTAAGTGTGCGAGCTGGGCCTGCTAGTTTTGGGGTTTGGGGTAGGTGGCAAAGGAAGCTCTATCTGTTCTTGTTGCTGGGAGAGGGTCCACAGGTGGCCAGGACTGCCAGGGTCCTGACTGCCTTGGAGGTCTTTCTCTAAGCTTCAGTTTCCTTGTCTGTAAAATGGGGGAGTTGGCCCAGTTCCTAATGTTTTGTCTGCAGCCCAAAGAATTCATTCCCAGGAATCTAAGAAGATCCTACAATTTGGGTATTTTGGGATTCCAGCATGCTCACATTATAGGATTATACATTCTAGATTCCAACAAATTATCATGATAAGTTTTAGGATTTTAATAATCTAGATTAGTAGTAGTCTAATATTTTAAAGTTCTAGGAATCTGCTAAACTAGGGTTCTAATATTTGAATATCTTAGCATGAAAGGATTTCAGCGACCCAGCATTCCAGAATTCTAACATTTTTACGCTCTAGGAGTCTAACAACGATGGAATCAAATATTCCAACATTTTAATGTTTTAGTATTTCAACAACCTCGGGTTCTAATGTTTGAACACTTTAATATCAGAGGAGTTCAGTTACCTAGCAGTTGCATATTCCAACAATTTAGAATTCTAACATTTTAACACTTTTACAGTCCAAAATTCCAACAGCAGAGTAGCCCACTATTCCAATTTTTTTTTTAATTCTAACTTTTAACATTCTAGAATCCAAGCATTGCGTCCCACCTGATTTCCCCTTGCCGTGCTCCCCCAGGCCCCAACCCCAGTGACCCTCGTGTCCAAAGCGAAGAGTGGGGTGGGACTGGGGAAGGTTCGTTTTCACAGACTAGCATTAGAGCCGGGGGGTGGGGGGACACTGATCAGGAGAGGGGACAGACACCTCAGAGCCTCTGGACTGTGAAGAGGCGCACCTGCCCCTCCACACACGCTCAAGCCTGGGGGAGGGCAGAGATTGGACTCTGAGACCTCACTTGCCCCTGGCAGCTACTGCAGGCACCCACACCCACACATGTCACTTGATCGCCACGGCCAGCCTGGCTTCAGTTTCTACTGTTTCCACCAAATGGGAGGCCGGGGATAGGCCTGGACAGGGAGGTCCCCCGACATCTGCTGCTCCCACCTGCCCCTTCCTCTCGGCTCCTACACCTCACCCGTCCCTCCCTTCCTCCATGCTGTCTGCAGCAAACAACAACATCCAGGGACATGCAATTTGGGGAGGCCTCTGGGGCACCCCACCCCTGACCAGGCCTCTCTCAAAGGAGTGGTGGGGTGAGGAGGCAACTGGGGGCCAATGCCCCCCCCCCTCAGTCGCCCAAGGCTTATCCCCCTTCTCTCCCTCTTCCTTATATACTGGGCTGGAGATCGCCTCTGCCAGCACCTCCCCACTCTTCCAGACCTCTCCTCAAGCTAGGTGAGGGGAACCCTGTGCCCTCACCTTCTGGTCAACGATGGAGCAAGCCAGCTGCTTCACGTGGGCCAGCTCGGAGGCGGTGGGCAACAGCACGAACTCGCGGGTCAGCCCGATCTGGATGTGGAAGGACACCCCCGAGCCCGGCGCCGGGACATGGGACAGCAGCGGTGGCGGAGCCTGCAGTTCCAAGCTGCCAGAGGGCGGAGGAGACCCCGGCCCGGGAAAGCCCGGGAGTCCGGCGGGATGGGAGGGTGCGGCGGCCATAGGGCGAGGCCCGGGACCCGCCGCCCGGCGCCCACCCGGGATCAGGCTGCAGGAGCCTGAGCAGGGAGGCTCAGGTCCCTGGATCCGAGGTATCTTGTTAGCTGGTGGTAGGAGCGCGGGGATCCCGGGGATCCGAGAAGAGAATCCTGGCAGGTTGAGGGAACTCGAGGAGGTGGGACCCTGGGAAGTTAGAGAAAAGGAATCTCGTGGATCAGACGCCCGCCCGGAGATTAAGGGATCACAGACGATCAGAAAGGAGAAATCTAATGGTTTGGGCGGCCCAGCGATTGGGAGATTCCAAGAAATCAAAAAAGAAAATCTAGTAGGCCGGGGTCACAGGGATCAGAAGAGCCCAGGATCCAAAGGCTCGCTGGAGAAAGAAGGGATTGGAAAAGGAGCAGGTGGGGCCAAGAATCCAGTGGCTGTAAGAAGAGGATCCACATAAGAAGGGAGCTCGAGGGATTCACCAGATCTTGGGGTGGAGAGCAGGAGTCTCTGAGTCGGGGATCGAATGGATCCCAGGGATCCGACGGCGGGCCTGGGAATGGGCAGAGGGATTCCGAGGGCTGGGGTGCTAAGGCGGGAATCTCACGGGTCTCGGCAGTTGGAGAAAAATTCGGTCGGGGGCCGCGGAGAAGGGGGTGTTACCGGCGGCAGTGGGGTGGCGGGGGGTGGGAGGGAAGGGAGGGTCGTCCGGCGCCGGGCGCCGGTGGCTCTTTTTCCCACTCCAAAGTTTAATTCGGCGGCTGCGGCCCAGGAGGAAGTGTCCGGAGTGACAGTTCAGTCGGCCAATCGGTGCCGGCCTCGGTGACGTCAAGAGGGCGGAGCCTGACGAGGGCCTGCGGGCGGAAGAGTAGGGCGGGCTTAGCGCCTCCGAGTTGGGGCGGCACCTCCCGCTCCCGGGTCTGGGGACCCGGGGGTGGGAGATGCGGGGAAGGGAGGCGAGACTGATTCCTTCCCACCTCACACCCAAATCTGGAAAACTGACTTTTCCCTGAGCTGGAGAGGGAGGGGCAAGCCACCCTCACCCCCACCACAGGTCGCGAGGCCGGGGCTGAGGAGGCGTCTGGCCCTTTAAGGAAGGGGGCCGTCTCGCCTGGCCTGCATCCGGCGCCCACCGCTGGGGAAAGGGTGGGAGGCGGTGTCAGGTCTGGCCCGCTCTCCGGGCCGGGCCTGCCTCTTCCCAGGGCGTCAGCACGCCCGCCCCCTCCCCCCACTCCCGAGCCCATTACACAGGTGGGAAGACCGAGAGACCTCCAGATGGGCAGAGGTCCTTGCCTCAGGTCTGTCTCCAGCGACCTTGGCCAAAGTGCCAGGAGCAAACTGCAGAGGCCAGGGCTGGGTTACCCGCGCGCGGAGAGAGTCAGGCACAGGGCAGGTGGAGAAGGGGTGTAGTTTCCTTCCATCAGCTCCCCACTCCACCCCAGTGTTTAGGAGGGTGAAGAGCCAAAGAAAAGCCTCGGGGTGCCTGGAAGGACCATAGCGACCAGGGAGGACCACACATCCACACCACTTCATAGATGGAGAGCACATAGTTCTCCTGGGGAAGTGTGCACATGTCTGTCTCTGTGTGACTTTAGGTTGGTGACCTACCCCCTCTGAGCCTGTTTCTCTTTTAGATGGGACAATAATAGGACTGACCCCAGAGGGTCTTTGTGGGGATTAATGAGATGGTTTAAGGGTGCCTACAACACAGCAGAAGCTCAGTAATGGTGACTGGCTATAATGCGCTGAGATAAAGGGGTGGGCACCTCAGGCACTCAGGTGTTTGTGGGTGGGTTTGTTCATATAGTCTTTCAGCAAGTATGGATTGAGGCCCTAATATGTGCTAGGCCTGTCATAAAACACCTCTTCCAGGACCAATTCCAACTTGGTTTCTCCTCCCTAGCTAATAATGAGTGGCTACCATTTAGTTTACATACAGGAAGCTGAACCCTCAGAGAGGCAAAATGACTTGTCCAAGATTGCCAAGCGAGTAGCTACCACCCACTGGCTTCACTGAGGGGCCAAGGCCTGGCTGAGCCCCAGAGGCATCCCAATAGAGATGGGCCACCGCCGCCTAGACTCCCGACCAGCAGGGCTGGGTAGCGGGGATGAGGAACTCACGATGAGCCCACATTCCTGGTAAAGGGCTGTTGGGGGTAGCTGAGGTCGGCACAGTAGCAAATCTGTCACCACATCCGGGGGCTGGCTGGGGCTGGGGAAGGAAGTCTGAGGCTGGAGCGAAACCCTAAACCACCACCTGGGGAAGCGGCACAGAGCCCAGAGGGATGAGGGGGCAGTGAGGCCACATGGTACCCATAGCTGGGCTCCTGTCAGCCTCACCTGATGGCCATCTGCCCACCTGTGCCCTTTGTCCAGACCAGCAGACGACCACCATGGTGAAATCCTAACGTGAGTGTGCACTTCTCAGGCCTTCCTCCTTCCTCAAGTGTTCATGGGGCCCTGACAGGAGCCAGGCCCTGTTCTGGGCACTGGGGTGCAGCCTTTGATAAGCCAGGAGGTGGGCATTACTGAAAGGCTCACTTTACAGGGGAGGCTGAGGCCCAAGGAGGTGCCAGGACTTGCCCAAGGACCTCTGGCTGGTAGGCAAAGAGGCCTCATAGCAAGCAGAGGGAGTCACAAGGGACTGGATACCAATTCTGATTTGTATCCTGCTGGGCCCTGAGCAAGCTCCTCGAGCCCCCGCCTCCATCTCTCGTCCTTTGTAACGTGTGCATAATGCTGCGCTCCCCTTCTTGAGGTTGTGGGGACCTAGTGAAATGGCACGTGAAGAGCTCTGAGGGCACAGCCGACTACTGTGATTCAGCCACCGCAGAGAAGGGAGAAGGGAATGGCATGTCCCAGGGTCTCCCTTCCTTCCCACTCCATGCAGGCCCAGGCGTGGGGCAGGGAGAGAAGGGGGGCGTTCAGTTTTCTGGATTAGCACTTTGGCCTCACTACCAACCATCACACAGGGGGCGGGGGGGATGAGGAGCTGAACCGTCACATTGTTTCATCTGCTAGTCAGGGCTCTGCTGTAGCCCCTGGGGAGGGAGCGCTTAGGGACAGAAAGGAGGGGCACAGGGAGATTCGGTCCTTGCCCCCACTTCCGTCCCGCCACCCACACCCCACCCAAGATCTGGGCCCCTCTCTGCACCCCCGCCCTACCACGAAACCCCAACCCATCACATCCCGTCGCCAAGCTCCACCCACCCCTGGCAGAGCCAGTCACTCCTCCCCGCGAGTCCCTGGTCCCCTCAGTAGTCAGCACCGCCGCCCATCTTACTCCAAAGGGTTTATTGAGACAAGGTTCACAGGCAAGACCAGGGCAGAGGGGATGGGGCTTATAAACAGGAACCTGGAAGGGGGCCTGAGAGCACAGGGTGGAACCCAAAAACGAGAGTGAAATAAATAGAGGAAGAGAGTGGAGGGTCAGGAGAGGAGACGGACAGACTATCACACAGTGATAACAACATGGGTGGGGGTGGGGCTCCATTAAAATCCCATTTATTTATACAGATATACAGGGAGTTACGGGGGACCCGAGGGACCCCACTCCACCCTCCATGCGCCACAGAGGGGCAAGAGAAGGCCACCTCTCCCCATGGGTGACCCCACGGGGGTTTGGGGGGCTGCCCTTGGAGGAGTGTTGGGGGGAGGTAGGGGTGGGCACCTCCCCCGAGGGCATCACCAGCTCCCCAGGCAGTTACTGGCCCTGGCGGCGTTGGGTAGTGTCTGGAAAGCTGTGCTGAGGAACTGGAGGGGAGGGGGTTTACTGGGTGCGCTCCGGGGCGGGCCAGGCCCGCACCTCCACAGAGGACAGCCCAGCCTGCAGCTGGCTCCAGGGCCCCGGCAGACCCAGAGCAGGGGCATTGGGGGCTCCTCCCGGCACAGCTCCCACCCGGATCCAGGGAGGTGGAAAGGAGGGGTCAGGGGTTCAAAGAGAGAACCTGGCACCTTCTGGCGTCTTGGAAAAGCTAATCCCTAAGGACACCCAGCCCTGGCTGTACAGCCCCTGCAGAGAAGGCAGCTCAGAGACCTGGAGTGGGTGTCAGGGTGAAGAGAAAATTCCCAGAGACCATCCTGGAGGGCGATTCCTGAAGGAGGCCACGCCCCGGCGGGATGCCCGGGGGAAGGACGGGCCGAGGGGAGGGCCTCCTGGGGAAAGGGCCAGTTAGCACCACCAGGCTCCAAGGCAGGCAGGAAGAAGCCAGGCCTTGGGGCCTACAGACCAAGGCTGGAGTCACCTATGGGGGGCAGAAGGGAGGGGAGACTGGACCACGACCTCCAGGGTGCAAGAGGCCAGGCAGCTCCAGCCCCTCCTCTGAATGCCCAGGGGCTACCTTGGCAATTCTCACAGGGCATCCTGACTAGGATTTCGGGTCTTGGCACCCTCTGGAAATGCCAGGCGAAGGGGTGTTTGTGAGGGCCCCATCGGGGGTGAGGATGCAGGGGGCTTCTGCCCTCCCAAGCCAAGCCTCCCTCCCATCTGGCCCCTCACCTCAGTCCCACCTGCCCAGCCCCGCTCCCCAGCCAGCGTGGCGGCCTGGGCGGGGCCAGGTGGGCATCATACGAAGACCTTGGCCAGGGCGTCGGCGCCCGCGCTGGCGATGAGGGCCTTGCTGGGGTGGCAGGCGACAGCATGGATGGCCTCCTCGTGCTTCTTGCGGTGGGCTGTGATCTCCTGAACGCATGTCTTATTGTCCAGGCTCCACAGACGCAGGGAGCAGTCGTGGCCTGTGCAGATGTGGGAGCAGCCGTGGCCATCACCCAGCAGCTCCGGGTCCCCCTGCCTCCTTGCCCAGACCTGCTCCCCGAACCTGGCCTCATCCGAAGGCCTGGGAGTTGGGTGGGGCTCGCTCCTCTGCCCAGTTGCCTCCAGATGCCCAGCGTGAAGGACTGCCCTTCTGACCAGCCTATCATCCAGCCATCTAGGCACCGAGTGTTCACTGAGCACCTACTGTGTCCTGCACTTGGGGGCGTGGTGAACAAAACAGGCAAATCTCCCTGCCCCTGTGGTGCTGCGTCCCAGTGTGTGAGACAGTAAACAAGAGAACAGGATAAACGAGGTCAGGTGGTCACAAGTGCTGTGAGCACAAGTCAGTCAGTGTGAGGACCGTGTGGCCCAGGGGGTAGGGCAGGGGGAAGAACCTTCCAGGCAGCGGGGACAGCCAGGGGCAGGTCCTGAAGACTGACAGCCTGAGCAGGCAGGCGGGGGGTGGGGGGAAGTAGACTGCGCCAGGCCTTGGGGCCATGAGCCACTGCGGGGAGACCGCCGGACTTAGGCGTTACCGGGATCTGGTGGGCTGCAGTGGGGGGACCTGGGCCCTGTACTGAATTTTTGCCTGGGCCTGATCTCACTGACTGTTCCCTCAACCGGCGTCCTCCCTGGAGACAGCTGTAGCACCGTCCTGGGCCACCCCCGCCCTCCACTGCCACTGCTCACGCCTGTGTGTGCACTCGCTTGCCGACACCCCGGGGCAGGCTCGGTCTGGTCAGGCCTCTGTAACCGCCAGCGCACACCCTTCACCCCCTGGGGAGCTTCAGCCCCTTCTCCATCCACCCAAGTCCCAGCCCATCCCGTTGAGGTGCAGCTCCACACTCACTGGGGCTCAGTGCCTTTATCCACAGACAGCAGGTGCACCAAATGCTAAAATTTCTCGTGGGGACCGAGAGTCAGATAAACCTGAACTTCAATTCCTGCAACCCTGTGGGCTGTGACCAAGTGAAATGACTTCTCTAGCCCCAGTCACCACATCCGTGGAGTGGGAATAACAGTACCAACCTCATTCAAATCCAATGAGATGATGTGGGAGAGGGCCTACAGTGGGCTCCGGTGCACAGTGCTTTGCTGTCCCCATTCCAGCCACAGAGGGGCTCCAGGCCCCTGCTCGGACAGCACTCCCACCAGCTCCCCACCCTCAGGGAGCCCCCGGAGTACTCCCTCGGGACCAGAGCCTGGGTCTCTTCCTCTTCCTCTCCCCAGCCTGCCAGGAAAGGCACACGCCCTCACTCCTTAGGAGCCAGGAGGCTCCCGACTTACTTCCTGACATCAGGAATGCGCCATTGGGGTCCACGGCTAGGCAGGTGACTGCATCCAGGTGGGCAACCATGGAGTGCACGGATCTCCCTGAAGGGAGAGAGGTGGGCAGCAGGTTACTTTCCACTCTGCGCCTTGCTGGGAAGGTGAAGGGGCTAGAAGGGACACAGCCTTCAATGTGGGCACCAGGAGGTCTGCCATCTGAGCCTGGTCGACCCCTGCTCCCCCTGAGCACACGTGAAGGGGGGCCAGGAAGGTTGGGCCTCACCTGTCCGGTTGTCCAGGAAGCGGATGCCTCTGTCGTCATGGGCGGTGATGGTGAGGGGCTGGCTTGGATGACTCACCACCTGGTTGATCTGGGTTGGGCCTGACAGGAAAAACGAGGGAGAGGGGAAGAGGTCAAGGGTGGGAGGCAATCAGGGAGACCGGGACAAAGATAAGAGGAGAACCACCATCCCATGCCCATCCTCTGCTTAGACAGCGAGCAGGGCCGGGCACTCCGGCTGCTCCCTCCTGGGCCCCGTGCTTCATCTGTGCAATGGACACTGCATGGCCTCGGGGCGAGCAGGAGGGATGACAAACACGAAGACGGTCCTTCTGCTCCACCAAGTGGCCCATGGGCGAGTCCCTCGTGATGTCTCTCCAGTCAGCCCTCCTGAGCACACTGTGCCGTCCATAATGGCAGTGACCGGGACCTGATCTCCGTCCCTCTCAGAACCCCCAAGGGGGCAGGGTAGCCACTTTCCGTTGACTGGGCAGCAGGTCACCAAAGCCACAGGAGAAACTGGGGCCCTGGAGGCATTCCTGGGGCCTCCCTTACCGCTGTTTCCCCGGGAGTCCAGTGTGAGGAGGGCACTGCCAGCCTCCAGGTCATACAGGACGGTGTCGCCAGAGCGGAAGGAGGCCACAATGTGGGCAGGCTCGGTGCTGGTGAAGGCCACTGAGGTGGGGGTCCCATGATCTGAAGGCGGAGGGGGAGAGAAGGCTGCCTAACGGCCCTGCTCTTCCCTGGGCACGGGGGGACGGGAGGCGACCCTCCTCTGGGGGCCTCCGTCTGTACGGCTCCTGTGCCACCTGTCAGGGTCCCGCATGCCCCCATGTCCCCCCCACTCACCGCTCGCTGTGGGGAAGGTACAGAGGCAGGTTGGGCTGCTGCTGCTGGGGTCCCAGATGCGGACGGTGCCGTCGGCAGAGCAGGAGGCCAGGCGCTGGGAGGTGGGACTGAAGGCCAGGCCCCACACTGCATCCCTGTGGCCCTCCAGGACGTGGCTCAACACGCTCGGGTCTGGACCCGCCAGAGGGAGAGAAGGGCTGCGTCAGGGCCGCCGGCCCCGGCCCCAGCCGCGACAGCCCTGGAGCACCAGTTCTGCCGAGACGCAGGCACTGAGCTCGAGCTGCCCTTTCGTCTGGCTTCGTCTCCAAATCCTCACGCCTGCTCTGACCGCTAGCTGTTCTGTGAAGCTTTCAGGGCCCTGAAGGCGCCGCAGAGTGGAAGCTCCAGAAGGTGGGGATTTCCTTGTTCCCTGCTGTCCCCGCAGGCCCGCGATAGTGCCTGGCACAAAGCCGCTGCTCGAGATACCTTTTAGGACTTAGTTAAGGGGATGAGGGACAAGGGTGGCTCTGTGGCCCTGGGACCCTTTGCAGCCTGGCCCCTGTGGGTCAGCCCCACCCTCGGTCCCTGCGGTGTTTTCTGCCCAAGAGCACGGCCTTGTCCGGTCTCTCCAAAACCCTCTGGTCGTTCCCACCATTGCCTCCCTGGTCACTCGAGTCCACACAGGGTGCTCTGGCTGGGTCCTGCTGACAGCCGACGTGTGACAACTTGCTTAGCCTAGAGCAGATACTGCCTGGGACTGACCCTTGACCTCTGAAAGGGTGAGACCATTCTTCAGAAAACAGTATACATTCTCTGAGAGGAGACACAGACCTCTAAACTCTGCCATGACAGCCTGTTGTACGGAGCCACGTGTGCGATCCAAAGGGTTATCAGAAGAGGCGTCAGAGGGCAGGGACACGGAACAGATGTTGACAGTCTGGTCACTTCTCCACTTAATCTTAAAGGTGGCCCAAGGATACAGCCAAACTCCCTACAGCCTGGCCCAGCTAGAGTCTCCGTCTCACCTGCTCTACCTGCTCGTCGCTGGCTCCCTCCGCTTGACCACGCAGACGTGGGCAGAGCTGAGCACAGAGGGCTGCCAAGGCCCACCACGCCTTCGCCCAGGCTGGTCCCCGGCCCCAAAGCTCAACCCCAATCAGCTCCTCTGCGAAACGCTCCCCCACCGCCCCCGCTGCTGCCTCTTCTTGTCCTACCCTCGGGCACGTGCTGAATCGCCCTGGCCCGTGCTTCACCAGACCGGGAGCCCTTGGCAATGCCGACCCCCAGTACCCAGTGTGAAGCCTGGGGGCTGCGGGAACCAAGAGGCCCCGGTGGCAGGTGGGTGGGGGAAAGGAAGGCAGGGGAGGGAGCTGTCCTCACCGTAACCGTCGTATGGGTCCATGTTGAGGTCTGGAATCTTCCAGCTATGGATGCGGGCATCTGCCCCACCGCTGTAACAGTATTCACTGTGGCTGCCCATGGCTACTGCCAACACGGGGCCCCTGGAGGATACCAAGTTGGGTGAAGCGGGGAGATGAAAAACTCCAGGCTCCCCCTCCCCCACGGGACCCTGAAGTGCTCCACTAGCATTTTTCAAGGCTGGCAAAAAGGAATCCAGCATCTGGACCTCTGGTGGTACCATCCAGGCAAGGTGCCTGTCCCAGTCCCCGTGTCTGTTTCCTCCTCCGAAGGCTGTGCTGAGAAGCAGCTACGGGGGCACTGAAAGTCTGCAGAGCGCCAGGAACAAGGTGGGGCGTGTGCAGAGGGTCACGGGACTCCGAGCCCTCCTGCCACCCTGCCTCAGCCCCCAGGACAGCAGTGGGCGGGCCAAGGGCCAGGCTGCCTTTGGGGGCACTTCCCTACCTGTGAGCCCGGAAAGCATGGATAGGTTCCACGTCTAGCGCAGCATTCCTGGGGGGAGACAGAGGAGCTGGATGTCGCTGGGAGCCCCTCATCACCCTGTCCCGGCGCCCAGGTGCCCTCCCCACCCCCCCACCCTGGGGCTGCTGCTCTCACTTCTTGGCCGTGACCGCCTTCTGCAGGTTCCAGAGCTTGAGCGTGCCGTCCTCGGAAGCAGTGAGCAAAGCCGACTGGCTGTGATGGAAAGCCAGGGAGCGGATGCCGTCGTAGTGGGAGCGGAGGGTGAATTTGGGGTTCCAGGTCTTCTTAAAGGCATCCTTGCTGTCAGACAGCTGGGGTGGGGGAGATGCCTCAGTGTCTGCTCGTCCATCTCAGCTGTCCCGCAGACACCAACCCCCAGCCCCACACGGGGCACCTCACAGACTGGCCTCCAGCCCGGCCCTCTCCCACTTCCTCCTTGCCCGCAGTGTCCCCTCACTCACTCAGCAAGTGCCTGCAGTGTGCAGGGCCTGGGCTGGCTTCTGGGGAGGCAAAGGGGAGCCCAAACCCTGGGGATCTCACCATGCAGAGGGAGCCTGGGGGAGACAATCAGATCGTCTCCACAGCGCAGAGGATTATGAACTGCGAGCAGTGCCACGAATTACAAATGCACTGAGAGGAGGTATGGGGCAGCCTGTCCTCCTCTGTGGGGGGTCAGTAAGGCTTTCCTGAGGAACTGACAAGCCATCAGGATGTAGCCAGATAAGGGGAGGGGACAGAGGATGGAAACTGCATGTGCAAAGTCCCTGAGGCAGAGGCAGCAAGGGCGGATCCTGAGCCTGAGAGGAGGGCTGGGATGCAGAAAGCAAGGGAGAGAGCGGCAGGAGATGAGGCCAGGAGGGCTGGCCAGAGCCACAATAGTGGCCCACGCTCAGGAATGTGCAGCTCATCCCAAGCAACAGGGGAGCCACAGAAGGCTTTACAGCAAGGAAATGACACAGCTTCTTCCGGCCGCCCCGTGGGGGGGCTCGACTCGGGAAGACAAGAGTGCCTGTAGAGAGAGAGGTGAAGAGGTCCTGAGGGAAGTCTCCCAGGGAGACGTGAGGCAGACCAGACGCTGCGGAGTGGAGATGGGGACAAGCACACAGTGGGGAGAGACTGGGAAGCCGAATCAATAAGCCTCTGAGGGAGAGTCCCAGAGACACCCCACAGGTCCTGGCGGACGATGGTGTCGCTCTCCAGGTGGGGTACCTGGGGAGGGCCACTCGGGAAAGGAGACGAGCAGATTGTCAGTCAAGCCTCAGTGCCCTGCCCCAAGATGAGGTGTACCCCTGATGAACCCCTTCATCTGGGCTCTGTCCCCCAAGGTCACCACTTCTGCCACAGAGGTTTAGGCCGGAGGGTCTACCCCCTCCCATGCACGCTGCCCCGTGGGGATGGGTCTCACCTCGGGGAGAGCAGAGGAGCCCTGCAGCGTGCTCCCTGCTCAAACCCTCCGCTCCAGTCTCGCTTCCCAACACCCCACAGCAGTGTCCTACCCTTGCTGGGATCACTTGAAATCTTGCTAGAAGCTGTGGTAAATGTCCTGCTACAGGAACTTGCTCACACACGCCCGTTTCAGAGATGCCCAGATAGCCAGAGGCCCGGCCACAGATCTCAGGACACTGGCCCTAAAGTCTCCCTTCATTCCAGCCCAACATACCAGATCGGCCTGATTTTTTGTTTTGTGGCTTAAAGTCACCTTCCCTTCCAAAGTCAGCTCAATTCTCACCTCCTGCGCAGACTTTCTTACCCGAATTGCCGCCAGCCCAAAGCCCCCTTCCTCTAATGCTGTATTTTGACTCAGCACCCCCTTCACCCTTGCCTCCTGTCTGCGGTGGGTCCTGGACTTGAGGTGCACGGAAGCCCAGGGTGCGAGGGAGCAGCGCCGGGAGAAGGAGCCTGGCAGCATGATTGAAACATAGGCGCCAGAGCCTTTTAGGCCAGAAACCTCGGTGACCCCAGTCAAGTCCCACCGCCTGTCTGTGTCGGCACCTCTGTGAAACAGGGAGCTGGCGAATGAGCTCACATCGTCCTCGTGTGTGAGGGGCTGGGCACAGGTCGGGCACACGGTCAGAACTCAGCCAGTCCCAGCACTGCGTTGACCGACGCCCCGTGGGGGCCTGTGGGGGGTGGGCACCCTGAAAACTTACATCACAGCTGAGGTCGTTGTCGTTGGTGACGGTGAGATCTGCCAAGTCCCCCAGGCTCACCTCCCCGCCCCCGATAGTGTCCATGATGAAAACGTCTGAGGAGAAGCCAAAGGAACCTGGTAGGGGGAGGGGAGGGAGGGTGCAGAGAGGGGCAAGGAGAAAGAGAGAAAGACAGAGAGAGGCAGAGAGAGAGATAAGGAGTGAGAAAGAGAGACAGGGAGAGGACAAGATCAAGAATCACAGCTGGAAAGAAAGAGACAGGGAGAGACAGACAGACAGGGCAGGACAGACAAAAAGAGAGGGAGACAGAGACAGACAGACGAACTTTTGGGACAGGGAGGCTGCAGACCAGAGGCTGGGCCTCGACCCTGAGGACACAGAAGCCCTGGGCTTAGCTCTGCAGCCTCCCTCTGCCGTGGGCCCTCAGGACTAGGCCAGGGTGGAGGGGCCTCTTACCTTCGTGGGGCCGGGGCTGGGGTGTGCCGGGAGGTGGGCCGGTCACTTTGGGTGGCAGCCCATCCACATCCCGAAGGTCGGCCAAAATTCCCTGGAGTTTGACCCGCCGGGTTTCTGCAGGGACAAGGCACAGGGCAGGAGTTACTGACTGGTTCACTCAGCCACGTGCAGGCGATGCCTTCCCCACCACCGAGAGCTCTCCTGCAGCTGTGGGGAGGCCGGAAAGCCCTGGGCTCCGGGTGGGGATGGCGGACAGGCAGAGGAGACAGACTGAGATGGGACCCTCAATGGGCTACCCTTGCTGGGGCCTCAGTCCCCAGCCATCCTACATGACCCCCGAGGGCCGCGCAGCCGGGAGTCACAGGACAGGAAGCAGCAGCTGCACTGCCCCGTCTGCCTTCTCCACTCCGGTTCTGCATCCTGTCCACCCCGCCCCCTCCGAGGTCCGCCAACAACTGGCTGCTCTAGTGGAGGACTGGAGGCCCTGCTGCAGGAAGAGCCGGGCCTGCCTGTGTCCCCACAGGGGTTTTCCAGGGAAGGAGTGAAGGCCTGGCCATCGTGGTGCAGGCCTCCCGCTCTCCTTGGCCACCCTCCTCTCAGGAAGTGTATCCGTCCGGTGGAGACCCTGGGGCAGGAAGCAGCTGCAGGCGGCTGTGTGTGCCCGCAGTGAGGAAGGTGGGCCAGAAAACCCCCAACTCACCCAGTTCATGGTGGGTCCCCTCTCCAGGGCATCGCCGGGGGTCTGGAGAGCCCTCTCCGTCCTCTCCTGAGCCCAGGAAATCAAATTCGTTGATGGCATCCTCTGAGTCATCTTCCTCATCTTCATCCTCCATTTCAGGAACCAGGGCCTTGGATGGCAGCTGGGACATGGAGACAACCAGGGGTCAGGGGCTCCTGCATGGGCCCAAGCCCACCCAGTCTCCAGGAACAGAGAAACCAAGGCTCCTGGCCTCGGCCCGCAGGGTCCGCCCCAGCCCCACACTTTGATGCCGTGCTCCCCCTGCTGGGAGCATTCAGGGCTGCTCCTCACTGGAGGAGCTGCTCCCCCAGCCTGGCTCTGGAGACCCCTTCCGCTCCTGCTGCCTCCAGCAGTGATCCCCGCACAGGGCCCCCCTCCTGGCCTTCACTCAGGCTGTTCCTGCTCCCCCATGCCCCGCCCCCCAGCACAGTACTTCTCATGAAAAAACGTCGGATAATATGACAGCCTGTTTCGGGGGCGAGGGAAGATATATGTGTTTCTATGGGTGTGAGTGGAAGGAGGCGCTCAATCAAAGTGAGAACAGATCTACGGGTACAATAGTAATAATAATGAACACTTACTGGGCCAGCCTCTCTGGGTTACTCAGTGCACTGAATAAGCTTCACATACATGATTTCACAGCCCCATGAATAATTACTATTGTAATTACTATCCCCATATTACAGATAAGGAAAACTGAGACCGAGCAGAGTGAGGCCCCTTGCCCAGGTCACCAGCTCCAAGCCATTCCTTATACACTAAGACGGCTCTGGGGTGCGAGGTTACCTGAGGTTCTCCAAGTCTTCCTTATAATTCTCTACACTGGCTGAATTTTTGTTTTCTTACATAACAAGCAGGAGCTACTTTTAGAATGAGAGAAAACACCCCAATTCCTCCATTTTGAGAAACAGAATGCTGGGCGAGTGAACACTGAGTTTGCTATTTCCCACAGTCGGTCTTAACCAGGAGCAAGAACCAAATCATCCTGTTCTCCTCAATTCACAAGCTTGGACCAAACCCTAGGCTTGTGAACTTAGGAGCAGCACCACACCTGTCTCCCCACACGGACAACTCCGAGATGCAGCCTCACGAAGTGGCATCTTGCGTATGATTCTTTACCCTCTTGTGGCGTAAGCATCACCGTGTTTCACATAAGGTGCCAGCCGGGAGCTGTGTACTTGGCACTTCAAAGGCTGCACTTAAATGGCTTAAGGGAGTTTCAGAATTTTCAAATACAGTTTTGAATCCGAGTTCTGCTTTAAGTGCTTCGGAGACCACTGGTTCCAAACACCACCTCTTCCAGGAAGGCTTCTCCCTCCTAAGTGTTCCCTGCCTGGGCCCAGCCTCAGTCAGACTGTGAATTCCTCGAGGGCAAGGCTGATGCCCCTCCTCGCAGAGGCTCAGCATCCTGAGCTGGGTCTGGAGGGTATGAATTTGGAGCAGCTATGCTCAGGCTCAGGCATCGTGGAGGGCCAGCCTCTGGCCTGTGTGGGAGGAGGGGGATGGGACGTGAGTGCCTTCCTCTTCCGTCCTGGGAGAAGACCCAGGGTCAAGGTTCAGACAGCCTGCCCAGAGAGATAATGGCAGGGGTCAGTCCACGAGAAGGGCCCTATGCAGTTACATCCTGCCATCACTGCCTGGGACTGTTAGTGCCAGGCCCCTGCCAAGCACTGCTAATACTGCTGCCGCCGAGCACCTGGCCTGGCAGCCACCATGCAGCCAAGGGCTTTGTACGCATGAACTCATTTTAACTAATTCCACAAACCAGAGACAGGTACTAATTTTTTTTTTTTTTTTTTTTTTTTGCCGTACGCGGGCCTCTCACTGTTGTGGCCTCTCCCGTTGCGGAGCACAGGCTCCGGACGCGCAGGCTCAGCGGCCATGGCTCACGGGCCCAGCCGCTCCGCGGCATGTGGGATCCTCCCGGACCGGGGCACAAACCCGTGTCCCCTGCATCGGCAGGCGGACTCTCAACCACTGCGCCACCAGGGAAGCCCGACAGGGACTATTAGTCCCTGAGACTGAAGCCAAGACAAAGAGAATCATGTGCCCACAGTTACAGAGCCAGGCCACGGCCACTCTGGGAGTCACGGACAGGTCTTCTGAATCAGGGTCTGGTCACTGAAGGTCTGCTGTGTGGAGACAGAGGGCTTGGGGAAGCATGGGACCCCTACATAATGGGCCACCTGACAGGGCATGTGGGACAGATGCGGTGACTGACGCAAAGGCTGAAGGGAATACGCGATCATTTCTGATGGGAGGAGCGGAGAGGAGTGGGAAGGTTTCCCAGAGGAGGCTGAGGCGAGACCTGCAAAAGGAGTGAAAATCCCAACAGGGGGCAGGAGGGACCAGGCGTTCTGGACCAGGGGAGAAGCTTAGAGACCCCGGACTCAGTGACACCCTGCTTCTCCTGCAACCCCAGTACCAGTGTGCCGGCTCTGTGCATTCCATTCCCCTCAGTGCGTTCACTGAGTGCCTGACCTGCGCGGGACCCTGCGCTGAGCCACGCCGGGGACACTGGACATAGAGCTGAGGCCAGAACAGACCTGACACCAGACAGGGAGGACCCAGAATGGTCCCGGTCAGGACGGGGGAGCCCACAAGAGCCTCCTGACCCTGTGGGGGGAAGGGGAGCAAGGGCGAGTCAGACAAGGATTCCTGGAGGAGGGGGGTGTCTGAGGTGAGTCTGAGGAGGGAGGGCTAGAGCTCGGGTGGGAAGGCCGGGTCAAGGCAAGCCCCTGAGGCCGTCTCCCACAGGCTCCCCTTCCTGGGCACGTGTCCCTGCATCCACTGTGGCACGTCCCTCTGCCTGTGACTACCTAGAAGCCCGCACTGGCCCCAAGCTCCTCCACGCCGGGACCGGACCTCGGCGTCTCCATGTTCTCACGGCCAGCACAGAGCTTGGCCCGTGGAGGCCCACATGGATGTCTACTGGACAGATGAGAGCCGGCCCCGTGTAAGGACGGCACCGTCAGGATGGCGGGAGCATGGGGCTCTGGCAGTTAAGGAGTGGGGGGAAATGCGGTGGGAGCTGTATCTCCAGGCCAAGCTGAGACGTGGACTCTACCTTGCGGGCAGTGTCCCTGGGCCTCGGTCCTGCCACCAACAGCAGACTGGACACTCACATCCTATGAAGTCCCCCCTGGAGTCCCCCGACCTGGCTCCAGGCTGAGCCCTGGGCCTGGCCACATTCCCTCAGGGTGCTGGGGAGGGAACAGTAAAAGACTCGCACAGTCCCTGCCTTGTGGAGCGCACAATCTACTGCAGGAGACAGAGGCAGAGTCACACCAAAACATTTCTAAGTCCGACTGTGGCCAGGCTGGCCAGAAGGAGAGCATAGAAGAGAGGGCGTCTCAGAGCTGGCCTAACCTGGAGACTCAGGAAAGGCCTCTCGGGAACATCTGAGCCCAAGGAAGGAGGATGGAGAGAATGACGGAAGTGCAGGTGGAGAAGGGGCCGGCCCTGATAGAACAGACCTAGGCACCTCCCAAGGTACCTGAGGCAATGGCACGGCGGGACAGGAGATGGGGACCCAGGGAAGCGACATGATCAGGACACAGACCAGTCCTCAGAGGCAGCCCCAGAGCACTCACAGAGGCGCTCTGCTCTGCACACACAGCAAGGGCCCCCTTGCAGAAAGGGGGAGGGGCACCCCTTGAGCTCCCGTGCTCACCTTCACGCGCTGCTTCTTGTGCTGCACGCTGTCCAGCTCATCGTCCTCATCGCTGTCCTCATCCTCGCAGCTCTGCAGGAAGGGAATCTGCTCCAGCACTGAGCCACCCAAGCGCTCTTTGCCGTCTTTGCCGGCCGCATTCCTGCCCACGACAGGGGGGGCAGAGGGGGCATTAGTCTTGCCAGGAGACAAAGCTCAGATGGGAGAGCGCCGAGGCTCGGGGGCCAGAGCCTGGACCCGGCTCTCAGGAGTGCCAAGCCCACCCTGACCCCAGAGGAACCTTGACTCTGATCACACGCAGGGCTTCAAGCCCAGCCTCTGCCTGACACACCCCAGCTGGAACCCTCACTGGGACCACAGACCAGGCCCAACCCCGCACTGAGCTCTGACCCTCCCTGAGTCCCAGACTAGCCCCCAACCCTGACGGCACGGCCCTGGCATATGCTGAGTCAGAAGGAGAGCTGGACAACCAAGCGCCACTGACTCAGCAGCTCCCGTTCCCACGGCCGCTCCAACGGCAAGCACAGAGCAGGTGAGTGGCGGGGACAGACCCAGCAAGAAAGAGGAACCGGCCACTCCACGGCCACTCGGGCCCCTCACAGCCTGCCCTCTCCCCACTGACAGACGGCGCTCCCCTGTCCACCCCGGCCCGCTGTTTAACGGCTCCGTCGGGATGACAAGTTTTAGTGAAGGAGGTTATTTTCCAAACCTGACTCCAGGGCAGAAAGGAGGGTAGAATTTGAAGTTCAGATAAATGCCAACAGCCTCCTTTTCTGCCACTGGACTGATGCCCCAGAGAGTTCTTGTCAACTGCCCGGGTGGATGGCTGCCACTCCTCCGGGACGCTGCGCCCAGGCTCTCCTCCCGCTCACTAGCTGCCTCGGCCTGGCCTCCTCTGCTGGACCGCCCCCAGGGCTCGGTCCTCGGACCTCCTCTCGGCACCATCGACACCCTCTGCCTCAGTGACCGCCGAGTCCCGTGGCTTCCAAACCCACCCGTGTGCTGGTGAACTGGAGGTACGTTTAGGAGTCAAGCGCCCCCACCCCTCGTGCTGGGGGTCAAACAGGCACCTCAAACTCCACTCGTCCTGAACGGCCCCCTTGAAGCCCTCCCACCCTTTGTCTCCTCCATCTGGGTCAGCACTGCTCCCAGCTCTCAGACCACACCCTTCAGTCACCCCTAATTTCTTTTCCTCTCCCCCCACAGGCAGTGCTTTAAATAGTGTCGGCTCAGCCTAAAAACCCACCGAGAAGCGGACCCCTTCTCACCCCTCCACTACTGATGTCCATCATTTCTTACCTGGACATCTGCAGGAATCTCCTACCCGGCCTCCCGGCTCCCAGCCCGACCCTCCGTCAGCCTCTCCGTCTCCAAGCAGACCAAGTATATCAGATGATGTCACACCCCTGCTCGAAACCACTGGCTTCCCACAACCCCAGCCTCCAAGCTCCTTCTGATCTGACTCCTGAGATCTCAGCGCACCGCAGACCACAGCCCCCACGTGCTCACGCCACTGCAGCCACACCAGCCTCTGTGGCTGCTCCCGAACGTTCCAGGCCCTTCCCATCCCGGAATCTTTACACTTGCTGTTCCCTCTGCCTAGAACATTCTCATTCCAGCTGCTTGGGTGGCTTAGCCTCCACTCCACGCAGTTCTCTTCCCAAATGTCACCCCATCCGAAGCAGTACTACTTCTCCCATCACTCTTTCTCACTGCCTTTTACATAGCACCTCACGTCACCACCCATTAAGTTATTTATTTTGACAAATTACAATTACTGATGAGAGAATGAACGAATGAGAGCTCCCTGGGGGCGGAGACCGCATGTTGTGCCCCCCTCACCCCCCGGTCCTGGCATGCGGCCCAGGGGCTGCCTTCAGCAGGGGCTCGGTGTTTCCTGGGGAGCACACAGGCCTGAGCCTCGGCGGGGCCGGGCCAGCGGGAGCTGTGATGCACAACAGCAGCAAGGCAACGCCAGGGGAGGGGAACCCAGGGGAACCCAAGACAGAGCCTGGACACCGCACAAGGAAGGGACAGAGGAGCCCACGATACACTCCAGGAAGGAAGCGGCCCCCAGAGCATGGCGGACTTCCTCAGGATGCAGAAGGCACACAGGGATGCACCCGCCAGACCCAAGGGCTCACCTCTTGATCTGCTCCTCGATCTGTTTCACCAGCAGCGACTCGCCGCCGCTGAGTCCCCCGGGGCCCGGCGTGGCCCTGGGGCCCCCTTCGCTGGGCTCCATGGCCCCGTTGAGCTCCAACGAGCGGCCCAGTAAAGAGCGCACGCGCTTGGACCGCATGTCCAGGATGGTGTCGGTGTAGCCCACCTCTTCCAGGTACCTGCGGGCAGGCAGAACCAGGGCGGGTCAGGCGCCTTGTGGCTTCTTCTTACGCTGCGGGGGGCCGATGCAAATTAGGCCAGGCTTTTTGGAGGAGCAACTTCAGACTATACATCAAAATTTCAAAGAAGCATACCCCTGACCTTACCATTTCCCCTTTGAGACTATTTCCAGTGGAAGCCTTTGTACACGGGCACTGTGCTGTCACAGATGCTCGCGGAGACACTGCACATATGGGTGAACCAAAACGCAGGGGCCAAACTACACGTCCGCTGCTGAGGACTGTGGGAGCAAATGACTGCTGGGACACTATGCACAAGATAAACAGAGCAGAGTGCCAAGGAAAGAGGCCATGATGAACAGTGCAACAAAAACTGTAAGTTAGGTGTTCCTTACAATTCAAGTGTTTGTGGGAAAAAAAGAATGTGCATATAAGTATAGACCACACACACACACACACTTCATCACGCCCCTCGCTAGGCCTAGAGAGAGACACACTAAACTTAAGAGCAGTGACCTCTGGAGAGCGAGATTGGGGATATTAATAGGAACTTCTGGCATTTACTCTACTCACTTCTATGAATGAGCATTTATTACTTCTGCAATTACGAGAACTGAAGCCAGCTGGGACTGGTCTAAAAGCTGAAAATATCTGTGGCTTCAAAAGACTGGAGACAAAGAGTCCCATGCTGGTCCTCAGGAGGCGCCTCCAGAGCCTCTTCTGTTGAGCCTGACCCTGTCCCTTTGGGAATATCAGACAGCGCCTGCCTCAGCCTGCTGTCTGGCCTGCTATCTCATCTCGGGTGCCTGTGTGTGTCCAACGCTTCCCCTCCCCACCAGTGGAGGGGCAGGAAAGTGTGGTGCGGAAGGAGTTGGGCTCTGGGGACAGGCTGCCCGAGATCACACCTCAGACCCTCTGCTGATTAGCTGTGACCTTCCATAAACAGATACCGTCTCTGCCCCTTGGTTTTTTCATCTGTGAAAATGAGGGGAATGCTAGCAGTTACACTACACGGGGGTTTATGTGAGGAATCCTTGGGTGCAAAGCGTTTAGCGCGGTGTCAGGCTCATAACAGGTCCCTGGCAAGCGTCGCCTGTGATGATCTTTCTGTTGTCACTGTTTGCACACCCTTTAAGCTAGCAATTGCACTCCCAGATATTCAGCTTAAGGAAATCAAGGATATGGACAAATAACTTCCTGGTGTTTGTCACACTGTCTACTGAAAAAAACACCTTCAACGAAATACACAAGAAGAGACTGGCCACAGGAAGTCATGATTATCCACGTGACAGACTACTATATAGGTCTTGAAATGATGCAACGTAAGTAACTTAGTGGGAAGATGTTCACAACGCTTAGCAAAAGCAATGCATTATGAAACACTGCGAAGGGGGAGCCCCGGCTTTTATAAAACACACACACACACACACACACACACACACACACACACAGGCACAAATACATATCCACGGAAGAGAAAGCATATGTGCCAAAATGTTTACAGGGGCATGAAATTCCTTGGGTGGTGGAATTATGAGTGATTTTTATCCTTTTCTTTCTGTTTCCCTATGTTTCCCTAGTTTTCTAAAACACACACACCTCTTTAATAAAAACATTACCCAAGGCACAGAGGCACTTGGGGTCGCTTTCCACACGTGCCTCCTGCAGGGAGTCTTCCCTTGCTCTCCCCAACGGGGTGACAGCTGTGGCCAGCAGGGATCCGGGTCCCCAGGGGGACAGGAAGGACTGTGGAGTCTTCGGGCTTATCTCCCAAGCCAAACATGTGTTCTCGCCCCCCAGCCTCCACCCTGCCCTCCACACACTCACTGTCGGAGAAGCTGCCGCCCCTCTTTCCACACCAGCGGGCTGTTCTCCAGGGTGACCGACTCCACCGGGCCATTGGAGACTGGAGGGTGGAGAGAAGGGAGGTGGGCTGTCTTGGTCAGGGCACCACCACACACCCATCACCTCCTCCATCGTCCTTGGAGCCCCTTCCTGAGAGCGTCTGAAGCCTCCCTCTGCCCCTGTGCTCCTCCTCTCTAGTCTCTGGGTCACTTCCCCAACCATTCCCAGACTATCCTCAGACTCTGCTTATGTTATTTTCCCACACGGGAAATGGGCTCAGTTCTGAGTGAACGGGCAGACTCGACCGCGTCCCAGCCTGGCTCTGCCGCTTCCCGGCTGTGTGGCCTTGAGCAGGTTAGTTTACCTGAGCCTCAGTTTCCTCTTCTGAGAAACGAAGTTAATAATCTCAGCACCTACCTCTTGGGATTGTTGTGAGGATTAAGTGAGACAATGTTTGGTTTATTCATCAAATATTTATCGGGCATCTACTATGTGCCCGGCTAGGTGCCTGGACTACATCAGTCGACAAAAACCCCTGCCCTGGTGGAACTCACACTCTGGTCGGAGGAGTCTGACATGAAGAACAATGATCACTGTCAGCCTGGCCTCGAAGGCCCCGACCCCGTGAACACACCACTCTTTCAGGTCTCCGTGCTCCACTACACTCCTCCCTCTACCTGGAGTGCCTTCCCTACTTCCCTGACGATGAACTGATGCCTCCTTCCAGGAGCGCAGATGGTCGGGCCTTGTGTGTCTGTCTACCTCACACAGGGACAGCAGGCAAGACTCCCAGCCTTCTTCACCCCCGTCCCCACTCCCCCGAGCGCCCAGCACAGGACCTGGCAGAGCAGCCTACGGGGGAGGGACACTGAGACCCAACCCCTCCCCACCCCGGCCGAGCCTGCTTTCTGTGGAGCACGGTAAGAGAGACATGGCCCATCTCAGCTTTCCTCTGTCACATTCGGTTTTGTTGGGAGGGGGCAAGAGGGGAGGATCGGGGGTGGGTACCTTGTTCCGACAGTTCTGGTTTCTTCTCCCCCTGGTTCAGGTCTGTCCCGAATTTCAATTTATGATATTTGGCCCTAAAAGATCAAGCGAATAACCAGTGAGAGACGCGGAAGAGTAGACAGGGCCAGCCCCCACCTCAGGAATCCCAGATCCCAGATCCTCTCTAATCAGCTCTCCTCCCTCTGAAGCTGAGCTGCCCGATTATGAAGCAGCCCGGGCGGAGGAGGCATCACGGATGGCACTGTGAAGAGCCCACTCTTTGGAGTCAGGCAAACTGGGTTGCTATCCCAGCTCCAGAGTCCTTGAAGAAGTCCTCACCCTCCGGAAGCCTCACCTGTACCCATTAGGCCACTGGAAGGGATAAATGAGACAATGAATATATGGTGTTTGGCACGCAGCGGGCCGCCACCACCATTATGAATACTGTTATCAGTTGTTTACCCCGAATCCCACCCACTATTTCCTGTTCTGTCGCCCTCTCCTGGAACCATGCAGGACTGGGTGATGGGGAAGAGAACGCTTGACCCCAAAGGCTTGATCCCTGAAGGCAGGACGGGGGACAGCTGGGCTCACCTTTCCTGCTTCAGTGCATATTCTAACATCTTGATCCGCCGCACCAGGTCTGTCTTGAGATTCTCTTGCCCCTTCCTTTCTCCCTGGAGGAAGGCCACCTGAGCCTGCGGTGGGGAGAGAGGGAGACAGGAAGGCAGCAGGGCTCAGGCTCACTGACATGTGTCACTCACTCAGGGACAATCAGCTCCAGCCCTGCCCCCACAGCAACACACAGCAGCCACTTCTTCAGGCGTGAAGACCCTGAGCCAGGGTTCCATGGAGCAGTGAAAGGGCGGCTGGATCTGTCTCCATGTCACCCGCAATGAAACAACTGAAGAGAAGCCCTTGACCCCTGAAATTAAATAGGGACAGCCCGGGCCTAACTTGGTCCCCACCTCTGGGGAAGAGGTGGGCCAGGGAGGTATTAACTGCCCTGGGCGCCTCCCCTCCCCACTCAGGCAGGTGCTGTCCCTAAGGTTGCTGGTGGAGGTGGTGTGCCACTACTCCTACCAGAGCATCTGTCTCTGGGAGGCGTGGGAAGCTACTTCTGGCGTTTAGGGACAAGAGTGGGCGGCTCGGCTCAGCTCCCGCTGCAGCGCGAAAGCTTCCCCACCCGACCCCCACGGTGGGGACCAACCTTTCCACTGGAGTCTGCCCAGGGTGAGGGAGACGTGCCACAGCCACGACCCAGGGCCCCTGCCAACCACCTCACACGGGCTGCTGGCACGGGCTGCCCCAGTCTCCTCTGGTCTGTCAACAGGTCTTTTGGGGACACTGGGTCAACGGCCTTCGAGGCGGGATCTTGGCCCCTGACCAGGTTCCGGAAGCCCAGTGCCAAAGCCCTGAGCGCAGGGCTCCTCCCTGGCTTCTCCCCAAGGCTCCTCTGTTCCAGGCTAGGACCGCCTGAGCTCCAGGCTTGGCTCGGCCACTTACTCGCTGCATGATCTTAGGCAGGTCACTGGCCCTCTCTGAGGCTCTGTTTCCCCTCACGTGTTAAGTTCTTCTCAGTCCAAAGCCTGGCACAGAAGAAAGGCTAACAAATGCCAGCCCCTACCTCTTATTATTTTTATTCTCCCTGCCTGTTCTTCTGGAGTCTTGAAATGGGCCCAGTTCTTTGAGAGAGCTAGGATCCCTCTGAGACCTAAGGCCCATCGGGCAGAGCTGGCTGTGGCTTACACGCCTCCTGCCCCACAGGCAGCTGCATCTTCCTGAAGCCAATCCTCACTCATCAAATGCTTATTGAAGAACTTCAGCAGCTCCCCCAGAAGCCCCCAGTCGCCCCAGACACCTTTTCCAGGCGGTGAACGTTCCCAAAGCCTCGCGTTCAAGGACTGTCCATTGTTGGCGGCCTCTCAGACGCCCATGAACACGCCTCTTCCTCGCCTTGGGGCTCAAAGGACCCTGACCTATCTGCCCCCAGCACTTGGAGCACAGCACAGCCCTGTGCCCACAGGCCTCCTATCACCCGTCCTGCTCCAGGGACCAGGTCTCTCCCACAGGTTAGTAGAGAACCAAATGTGCGCCGGCGGCCAGGGAAACAGGCACACTCAGACACCACTGGTGGCGCCATGAACTGACAAACCCTTCCGGGCGGGCAATCTGGCTATATCCACAAACGTGTTAAATGCACATGCCTTTCGTCCTAGCAGTTCCACTTCTAAGGAATTTACCCCACAGGCATAACTGCAATGGTAGACTGCCTTTTGAAGAAATAAACAGGCATATATGTATACTAGTGTATGACAAAAGTATCATTCATTCATTTACTCACTCCACAAATGTTTATTGAGTCCCAACTACGTATCAGATACAGTTGTGGACAGAGGATACAGCACTGAACAATGTGAGGTTTATATTTTAGAGGAGGATGTGGGAAAAACAACGAACAAATAAATACACGTCACAGGTACGCTATGGAAAAGAAACCTCACCTGTCCATTGAGAGAAAGGGACTCCCCCCAATACTTTTTTTCTTTCTACACTTTAAATCAACATATATGTACATAAACACCTAAGGCCAGACAGGCGGACTCATACGTGATCAATGTCTTGGAAGGTTGAATTTCTGTCCTTTGTATACCTTCTCAGTCACCCTGAGGTCTACTCTGTCCATGAGTTGTTAGAAGGTGGGGGAGCGGTAGAGAAGAAAAGGTCGATCACCAAATACAAGTCCGGGGTCACGGCCTCCCTGTACCCTCACCCTTCTGGGCTTCCGTCCATGAGCTTCTGTTTCCCAGTGCCTGTGCGGCCTGCTGAGCCCACACGCATTCAGTATCTGACACTGGTGACCGCCTGTGACGGGCCAGGTTCTATGTGAGGTGCTGGAGAAGGAACGGAGAAGACGAGTGCCTCCTGTCCCCGCAGAGCCCTCAGTCTGGCTCAGGCGACAGACAAGAGCAGTCACAACTAACACAGGATATGACTAGGACCCCAGGGAGGGAGCAGAGGTGGTTATGGGAGGGACACCCAACCCACTTCTGGAGTGAAGAAGTGACAGTTCAGCTAAGACCTGAAGGCTGATTAGCAGTCGGCCAGGGGCTGGAGCATCTAGCTGGCCGAGGCCAGAGATAAGGGTGGCAACGTGGGCTTAAGGAACTCTACAAAGGCCAGTATGCCTGCATCCGAATGTGTAAAAGGGTTAGTGAGGAAAATCAGAGAAGCCTGCAGGCCTGACAAAGGATCGCAGACCATGTGAGCAAGTCTGAAATTCATCCTAAGAGCACAGGGGAAGCTACGGAAGGGTTTTTTAAGCAGAGAAGAGATATAATCAGATTTACATCTTACAAAGGTAATTCCGCAAGCTAGAATGTGGAGAAATGATAGCTGCAGGGGGCGAGGGGAAGGCAAAGCTAAAGGCCGAGAGACCAGTCACAGAAGGAAGCAATCCCAGGAATCCCAGGGAGAAATGACAGGGGCCCAGACTAGGATCAGGCAGGGGGGCAACGAGTGGATTTAAGTTAACAAGGAGGTGGCCCTCACCTGCGGGGGAAGAAAGTGGAGTCGAGGGGCAGAAAGCAGGGTCAGACCTCACACCGGCTCAGCCTCCCGCACCCCCCTTGCCCCATAGCAAGCCCTGATTTCCCTTCTCCTAATGATGATGCAAGAATCTCACTCTGGGGGACTTCCCTGGCTATCCAGTGATTAGGACTCTGCGCTTCCACTGCATGGGACACGTGTTTGATCCCTGATCGATCGGGGAACTAAGATCCTGCATGCCATGTGCCGCAGTCAAAAATAATCTCACTTTGCTCTGTGGGCCTCTTCCCAGTTCCTCTGGCAAAGAAGGTAAAAAAGAGAACCAGAAACATGTGGCTGAAGTGTCCCGAGTTGGTGGAATACCACGGAGAGGGGAAGTGCTGGTGGCCAGTCCCTCCCACCCCGCAAACACCAGCAGCCGCGGCTGTCTGATCTGTTGGCAGGTAAGGCTGGGATCTGGAAGTTTTCTACCCACCACATCCACCCACTGCCACTCTGAGACAGGGCCGCCGCCTCTCCTCCGGCTGTTCCCTTTCCACCCAGGCGGCATGGAAAAAGCTTCCGGAGGGGCCTGAGCATCTCAGTCCTCCGAGGGGCCGCTGATGACTCTCTGTACCCCAACCTTTTTGTCCCAGCCCGCTCCCCGTCCCAGCTCAGTCCCATCTGGCCCTGCATCTCCTGCACTCCACTCGTCCTCCCCAGGGTCTGGGGGCCCCTGGCAGGGTTGAGTCCCCATGGATCCACCAGAGCCCTTTGTGAGGCTGGCAGTAGAGACGGGCCAGCTTCATACCTTCTCCACCAGCTGCTCCTATATGAATGTCCAGTTCAGGCCCCGCCCCCAAGGTTCCTCTCTTCCTCAAAGAGCTTGCTCCCCTTTGCAGAAGTACCAGAGATCGTGGGCAGAGCCACGCAATCAAAGACTCAACTGCGTCAGTGTGTACAGTTCTCTGTAACCTCCTGCACAAACCAGCCTTCTCTATTAGCCTGGAAGTTTCTGAAGGGCAGAAACCACACCACCTCCTTCTGGGAATTCCCCTACCTGGCAAAGTCCTGCTTACTATCAGACCACGTCGATGCCACCTCCTTGCTCCCATCTTCGGGCGCCTCCTGGCAGGACCTCACGAGAGGCTGCCTTTTCTGCCGCTCCCCACATGCTGACTGCACGTGGGTGCTGTGCCAGGAGCAGCTGCACGCAGCTACTTGGAGAAAAGGTATTCAGAGTTTATCAGAAAAATCTGACGCAGTCCAGGCCTTAAAGGATCTCACAGGAGAAGTCACACCTCCCTAAGTGATAAGGGCTCGAGCATAAGTGTATAAAAAGGGGTGCTGCTGCTGGGAGTGTAAATGTGGGGCAACTTGGCACAACTAATCACCCCTTTATAAACACATCTATTCTACCATTCCACCCATCTATTCTGCTGTATACTCACAGGGGAACACAGGGACATTCACTGCAGCCATTTCCCACAGGCAGAAACGGGAAGCAACCTAAAAGTTCAGCAAAAGGGCTCAAACTAAATGAGCTACGGTACAGACACCGGTGGAATGGAGTTTTCAAAAATAATAAGACCTCTCTCTGCTGATATGAAAGGAACACAAAGACACATGAGTATGTGGGATAAAAAAGTCACCGAATGATACATGTAGTATGATCTCATATATTACACACAGAGGTGAATTACTTTCATAGCAATAACAGTTGGGGGGGACTTTCCCTTTTCACTTGCGCGCACACGCGCGTATTCACGTCTATACACTCTGACGCTTCTGAGATCTTTGCATTTTTACTAATGTAACAGAACAAAAGAAAATAAAGGTACAAAGTAAGAAATGCTAGAGCCTAGACAAAGGAGAGCCTAACTGGGTGCTATCCACAACTTCCTCTCAAACGCCAAGAAGGACCACCAAATGCGGGAACAGACACATCTTTTGTTTGTCTCAAAGATGAGGAAGCGGGGTGGTGAGTGCTGTAGGGTACACTGGTCTGTTACAAGCGCCGGATGATCCTGGGGAGGCCACTGGGTTTCCTTGGAACAGGCTTCTCATCTGTCCTGGGCGTCAGAGAGGTATAATACATGGGCTTGAAAGCCCACAGACCACCCCTGCCACCCACAGGCTGTGACCCTAGATAAATCACTGACCTTCTCAATGCCTCCATTTCCTCTTCTGATTATTAAAAAAAAAAGGGGGTGGTGGTGGAGGAGGAATAATATCACTTACCCTCCCAGAATGTTGCAAGGATTAAATGATACCATGTATCTGAAGTGCCTAATACAGTGCCTGGCACATAATATGTGCTCAACAAACAGCAGCTGCTATCATGATTGCTAAGTGAGGGCAATGCCATTGGCTCTGCCTCCATAACGGGATACTGAGAAGATCTAATAAGATGTACCCTGGGGAAGAGTTCTGTAAGTAGAGATGGGACACCATGGGACACCAAAGCAAGGGGTACTTACGTAAGGATTTCTCTCCCACCCCAACCCCAAGCCTCTGCCACCACACAGCTAAGATCCCTATTGGGGTGGGAGAATTGCGGGATGCTCTCTTTATTCATCCTAAGGACAAAATTCTAAGCCGGTATTTACTTGGGTCCCCACCTCAACTAGATAGGAAATAGCAAATCGGAAGGGGAAAGACGAGCTGCTAGAAGCAGGTACTGACTTCTGCTAAT
Organism: Pseudorca crassidens; assembly: GCF_039906515.1. Classification (NCBI taxonomy): domain Eukaryota; kingdom Metazoa; phylum Chordata; class Mammalia; order Artiodactyla; family Delphinidae; genus Pseudorca; species Pseudorca crassidens. The sequence goes on along the minus strand of NC_090315.1, from coordinate 10,402,459 downwards.
AACGCCCCAGCCCAGGGACCCTTCAAATCCTCACAACTCTTGATACCCAGGCTCATGACACTCTGCCAATCGACCCACACTTCTCAAGGTCACAAAACCCAGTCCAGCCTCAGCCTCTTCCAATCATCATCCGAGGGCACATCCCTCCCCCAAGCTACTCGACAAACCATAGGGTCCTTTCCCAGAAACTTCCACAAACACCTTCCCCCAGGATCCTTCTGAGATGCTTCCTCTGGCTGCCTTCCTGCTCTACAAAGTGCGCCCCCTGCCATCCCTCAGGTCCCCCGGATTCCTCCTCACATTCTCCATCCCGCCTCCCATCTCCACAGCTGGACATGTTTGACCCTCCCCCACTCCAGTTCGGGGTTCTCCATCCGACTTCCTACACACTTCCCATCTCAGGGCGGGGGTCCCCACTCCTCCACACCCCCAAAGAGTTTCGGCTCTCAGGCTCTTCCAACACAGGTTCTTGGGCCACGTCCTGGCCCCGTCCGTGCTTCCGACCCAGGGACCCCCTCCCGTGCCCTCCGAAGCCACGCCTGCCAGGGCTCCCCAAAGTTTCCTCCTCAGAGAGGAGGGCACACATCTTCATCGGGGACGCCCCCCCGACACCTTGCTCTCATCCCCCGAGTCCTCAACACAGCCGTCTTTCAGTCCCTCCTGTCCAAACGCTCCGAAACACACCCGTCCCGAGCTCCCTGACTTCCTCTTCCGACTCACCCGGGTTACCCGCCCCGACCCGCTCTCGCCCCCAACGGATCCCAAGTTCCCCCGACTCCCCCTCTCTCCCACCCGGGGCCCAGCGGGCTCCACCTCCAACGCGCACCTGGTCGGGGACGGAGTGGGAGTCCCTCGGCACCCTTGGAGCTTTTTGCTCACTCGCATACAAGACTCCTCCATCCTCTCTCATCACCCTTTGCTGAGTTCTCTTGGGGTCCCCTCGGGGCCCCGAGGCCACTCTCTCAGGAACCCTTCTGCCGGTCCGTTCACTCCCACTCCCACTTACAGCCAGTTCTGCTCCCCTGCGCCCCTTCTCTCGGCGGCCGCGGTCGGGCCCTCCCGGCCCTGGGCCCCCCTCCCGCCTCCACCTGCCCGGGTGCCCTTAGGATCCCCCTCGGACGGCCCCTCACTCCGTCTCGGGGCCGGTCGCGGTCCCCTACCCGCCCCCCCGGCCGTCCCGGCGGCCATTGCTCCAAGATGGCGGCGGCGGCGGCGGCGGGTGAGGCCGGGCCGGGCCGGGCCGGGCGGGGGGTCGGGGGTCCCGGGGCGGTACTCACCTGCAACTCGGCGCGCTCGGCCTCCCAGCGGGCCTTCTCCGCTTCGAAGCGCGCCCACTCGTGCTGGATAAAGTGTAGGATCCCGGGCAGGCTCAGGGGCTCCGGTCCCGCCGTGGGGCCGGGGCTCCCTCCACCGCCGCCTCCCTTAGCAGCCGGGCCGGGACCGGGGGCGGGGGCAGAAACCGGGGCCGCCCCCGTCGGGCCGGGGCCCGCGCCGGAGCCGAGCGGGCGGCAGGAGGAGGCGGCGGCGGCGGCGACCGCGGCGGCCGCTCGCTCCTCCATCATGGAGGCCCCGGGGCCGGCCCGCGCGCCCGCTGTGCCTCGCGCGCCTGCGCGGCCGCGCCAACAGTCTCGCGCGCGCGCTTGGTGGGGGCCGGGGGGGCCGGTGACGGGAAAGAAGTCGGACGCGCGCCTCGCCCACCCGGGTCGACCCCGAAGGCGCGCGCGTGGGGGGGAAGGGGCGGGGCGGGGCGGGGCGCGCGCCCGAAGGAGGGCAAATGCGACCCAGGCCCGGCGCGAGGGTTGCCTTTGGGAAGCGCGGGACTTAAGGAGGGGCCGCTTTCTGCCCCCCTCCTCATGCTTCACCCCAAAGAAAGACTCTAGTCCTCTCCATACCCAAACACCATTCTCCTCGACAATCACTGTCACTCTTTCAGAGACAGAGCGACCACCAACGGTGGTTTCAGCAATGGCCCCATCCTGATTCCTGGCCCAGGTCGGTTGTCATGGTAACTCTTCCCAGTCGGGAACACCCTTAGCCTCCCCTCCCCTCCACCTTTGTGGTTATGGAGCTCCAAACCTGTCCTGGCCCTGCACCAGGAAGAGGTTGCTAAGGTAACCCAAGTCCCTGGTGGTCCTTATACCCCTACCCTCATTGGTTACTATGGCAACCTCACCTAGCACTCAGGTAGAAAGGACCCCAGCCCCAAGGACACTGCTGAGGGAAACATCTCTTTCCCAATCCCTCCGCCCAGCCACCCAATTGGCATTACCATGGTAACCATCCATCTCCCCCTTTCCCATCAGTGGGAGGTCTGTGGACCAAACCAACCAGGTGTTTTTATTTAGAGGAGATGCTCTGCTGAGGAGTAGTCGCTATGGTTACAAGGCCCGGACCATCCCCAGGGAGGTAAGAAAAAAGCAAAGCCAAGTCCTGGTTACTATGGTAATGGGGGCAGTCCCCCTTCCAGTGACCCTAGGAACCAGGCCCACCAAGGTACAGGACATTTTAGGATTGTCTCTCAGGATGGAGTGTGTCTAGGAAAGGGGTTGTCATGGTAACACCTTCTGTCACTTCTAACCTTACCTTTCTGGACACATTTATGAAAGAAGGGATGGTTATAGGTTGCTATGACATCCTTCCCTTCACTCCTTCCCTTCACAGATGCTTCAGGTGGTCCCTGAGCTTATGAGATTTCAAGAGAAACGATTCCTTGACCTTCTCGTTGCCACTTTTTTAGGTAAAATGAAATTGTGCTCTATTGTGTGAAATTGGCTGATTTGGGGTTTTCTGGTTTCTCCTTCCCTCAGCAGTGCAGCTGAGCTGGGCTGGAACTGCCCGCCTGGAGCTCCCTCAGCCTGCAACCTAGGAGGTAAGAAGCCCCTCAGTGTCACCTGCACTCACGTGGGAACTGCCCTTGTCCCCAAAGGTTTTTCCACACATCACTCATTTTCTCTATCCATCACATTCCCATTCTACAGATGCAGCAACTGAGGCTCAGGCCAGGTGAAGTCTAGCCTGAAGTGAATGTGGATCCACTTACCTTGTTTTGTGGGCAATGGAGAGACAGAGTCTCAGCTTAACTGTCCTCTCCTCCCCTGACCACCTTTTCTCTCTCATGCTCCCTGATGGTTTCCTGCTCTATCTGTAAGTTGTTTGCAGGGATTTTGTCTGTCTTCCTACCTCTGGAGGGCCTGCCCAACCACTGCCTGGTTCACCCCGTGTCCCCAGAACACAGAGGGCACTCAATAAATATATGTTTGTTGAGTTAATGAGTTGAATTAATTAATTAATGTTCATATTCAGCTTTGAAAGCACCTGTCAAGTGAGGGCAAGGGAAAGGGGTTATCTCACTGAAGATGGGTTGAAAGTTGGACTGTCTTTGTGGACCCAAAAGAGACAGCAGAGTTTATTGGCTAAAATCACAACACTGGAGCCAGCTTCCCGGTCAAATCCCAGGTCCACCACTTCCCAACTGTGTGACCTTGGGCAAGTGACTGCACCTGTCTGTGCCTCAGTTTCCTCATCTTTAAATGTGATCATAATGTGAAGATTAAACAAGTTAAGATCGGTAAAAAGCTTAGAACAGGAACTGGCACATCAAGAGCAGCTAGAATTGTTGATATTATTATGATCCTTCAAAACTATCGTTTCATCCACTTTGCCCCAGTGAAGGAGTTTTGAGTTCTTACAGCTGGGGAAGCCAAGACTGACCTTGTCAGGGTACTAGGTGATTCCTCTCTCTACTCTGGTTCCCTCACCTCCTCACCTGGCTGTCATACCTGCTGGTCTCTGAGAAACTGGCTTCTGTCCTCTGTCCTTTTGGGCACCTCCTGGCCCAGAGTCAGCCAGATAGCGCGTGCTGAGAACCAGGTTCCGGGGGCGGAGACCTGGGTTCCGCTCCCTTGGCCTTCCTCTCTCTGCGCCGCAGGTTCCCCGTCTGAATAACAGGAGTCAGTCATTCATTCCGCACACATTTATTGAGCACCTGCTGTGTGCCAGGTACCGAGCCATGTTCTGGGTGTACAGCAGGGAACAAAACAGACAAAACAAGAGACAAGATAAGTAAAATCTACGTGAGAACTACTAGGGGAGGAGAGTAGCCCAGGGATGGGACATAGGAAGTATGTGGGTGATAGGGAGAGGCATTTTTAAGTAGGGTGGCCAAAGGAAGGGATCACTGGATAGGTGATATTTGAGCAAAGACCTGAAAGCCAGGGGAAAAGGCATGCAGCTGCTACCTGGGGGAGAGCATCCAGGCAGAGGGGACAGCCAGTGCCACAGCTGAGGTCTCCTGGGTGTATTTGGAGAATGGTGTTTGGTGGCCCACGTGGCTGCAGCTGAGCGGACAAGTGGGAGAGGGTGGGGGGATCGCGTGGAGCCTTGTGGGTCCCAGCGAAGACTTTGGCTTTTCCTTTGAGTGAGTCTCGAGCCACAGAAGGCTTGAGCAGACGCAGGACAGAATCTAACTGAAGATTGAACAGGATCTTTCTGGGCTCTGAGTGGGGCACAGACCATAGGAGACAAGGCCGAAGCAGGAGGAAGGTCTCTTCAGAATTGTTAGAAGACTCTGAAACCATCTAAAGGTCTCTTCTCTGTTTCTGTGTACCTGAGCGCTAAAATTCTAAGATTTTTAAGACCCCGAAGATTCTGTGGTCCCCATGGCTCCTCCCCCCCCCACAGGAATGTGAATTGCCTAAGCTCAGTGGTATTGTCTTTCTCTGTGTGTTGTGTGTCCACGGCTGTTTCCCCAGGGCCTAGGACAGTGCGTGGTATGTTGTAGGAGTTCCACAACCTGGAATGATGGAAGGAAGGAGGGATTGATCGCAGGTCCAGAAGGCAGTTCCAAGGTTCTGAAGAATAACAAGTCACTCCGAAAGTGCAACTCAGACTCTTAAGTGCCATCTGAGTTGGGTCAGAGAAGGGCAAGCAGGCCTGGGATGGGTGAAGAGGGATGAGAGGGCGTTTCTGGAGGGGGAGAGAGAGAGAGAGGAGACAGGGAGACCAGGGCAGGGCCCCAGGTGCATGGCCACAGTGCAGAATTTGGCCCTGGGGACCTGAGTGGGCTTTACAGACACACAAAACCCCTGCCCCCAGTCATCATCTTTTCACCAAGTGTATTTTCAGTGCCCAGTCGTGTGGGAGGAACACAGTGGTGATTGAGACAGTCCTGGCTCTACCCTCCTGGGGCTCACAGTCTAGTGGGGCAGACAGAGCCATCCCCAGACAGTGCCAAACCAGAACAGGTAGCCCAGGGGTTCCGGGAGCCCAGAGGGGACTTCTGACTCAGACTGTGGTTCAGGGAGGGCTTCCTGGAGGAGGGGCCATCTGAGCTAAAGCCTGAGCATAAGTGAGTTCTCCAGGAGAAAAGAGGCACGGGGAGAAGGGGTGATCGAGAGGAGACTCTTCTAGGCAGGAGGAACAGGATACACAAAGGTTTAGAAATAAGATCTGTTTGAAGAAAAGTCCAAGATGGCTTAGGCACAGAGTTCGAGGATGCATGGCAGGAGATGGGGCTGGAATGGTGGCAGGCAAGGGCCAGGTCATACGAGGCCTGGTGGGACTTTGTAAGAAACTTAGACTTTCTCCCCAGGGCACTAGGGAGCCATGGCAGATTCTGAGCGAGAGAGGGAGAGGTCAGATTTGTGCTTTATGCAGACCCCTCTGGCTGCCACGAGGAGGGGACTTAGGAGACTGTGGGAGGCTGGGTGGGGATCTGGGTGAACCAGGGTTGAAGGGAGAGCTGTGGGAATGGGGAGGAGGGGGGTCAGAAGTATTTAGGAGGTAGGAAGATTAGCGGGGTCTCTGACGTCCCCCTCTCCGGCAGGGGCAGAACCTATGAAGATCCTTCATGGGGAAACTTTAGTATCTGCTCAGAAGAGAGAGTTAGTTATTCCTTCTGTGCTGGAGACCAGCCACATCTTCAAGTTGTGATGGGGACATGGAGACAGCGCCACCTGGGGGTTGCTTAGGAATGTGGCCCATGAATAGAGGTGGAGGTGCCCTATGGAGGGAGCACAGCCTCTTTGGATGCAGCCCACTGTACTTCAAAAAAAAAAAAAAAAAAAGATTTTTTTACTTGTGATAAAATACACATAACAAAATTTGTCACCTTAACAGTTTTCAAGTGTATAGTTCAGTAGTGTTAAGTATATTCATATTATTGTGCAAACAGTCTCCAGAACTTTTTCATCTTGCAAAACTGGAACTCTATACCCATTAAACAACAACTCCCCATTTCTGCCTCCTCACAGCCCCTGGCAACCACCATCTACTTCCTGTTTGTCTGAGTTTGACCCATTCCATTAAAAAAAAATTAATTAGTGGCCAACATTACAAACTGGAATAATTCTATGATTTAAGAAAACATTTCTAGCTTTCCTTGCAAAACCAAAAACATCTGGCTGACCATCAGGAAAGAGATGGCCAGATGGCAGAGGATTTGAGGAAGTGAGAAGGAGGCAGCAGGGGAGGGGCTTGGTGGCCAAGGTTCTGACCCCGAGGCCGGGGTGGGGGGGGGGTGCGGGGAAGGGAAGAAGAGATCAGGGGTGAGAGCAGGGAATGAATGGGGTCTGGGCATTTATAACTGAACCCGAATCTGAATGAGAAGTTGACAATGAATAAAAGGGTGAGACTGAACAAGGAAGAAGGGAAGGTGATTCATTGGTTAAAAACTTCCTGAGCATCTAATGTGTACCTGGCTCTGTGCTGAGTAGCCTTGGGGACCCAACAGTGACCAAGACAGGCTCAGGACCTGCCCTCACACAGACTGGGCCCTACTCACTAATGAATTAGAGTGGTAGGCTAGAGTCGGGGAACCCAGGGGTCTGAAGGAGCCCAGAGGGGTTTGCATGACCCAGCCTGGCATCAGGGAGGGCTTCCTGGAGGAGGAAATGTCGGAAGTGAAACCAAATAAGGAAAAGGCTGGGACAGGAAGACAAGGCTGAGGATGGGTGGGGGGGTTTCTGACAACCAGCTCCAGTCTCCCCTTTCATCCCCGCTCCCCAGGATACCCGGGAAGCCCAGCTAAGGGCCTGACTTCAGCCCCATGCGGCTCACCCGCTGCCAGGCTGCTCTGGCAGCCGCCATCACCCTCAACCTCTTGGTCCTGTTCTATGTCTCGTGGCTGCAGCACCAGCCCAGGTACTCCCCGGCCAGGGGCTCCCGCCGTGGATCTGCCTCCGGCCCCCGGGTCACCATCTTGGTGCGGGAGTTCGAGGCCTTTGACAACGCGGTGCCAGAGCTGGTGGACTCCTTCCTGCAGCAGGACCCAGCCCAGCCGGTGGTGGTGGCAGCCGATACGCTCCCCTACCCGCCTCTCGCCCTGCCCCGCATCCCCAGCGTTCGCCTGGCGCTGCTCCAGCCCGCCCTGGACCGGCCCGCTGCAGCCTCGCGCCCTGAGACCTACGTGGCCACCGAGTACGTGGCCCTGGTGCCTGACGGGGCGAGGGCCGAGGCACCGGGCCAGCTGAAGCGCATGGCTGAGGTGCTGCGAGCGGGAGGCGCACGCCTGGTGGCCGCTCCCGTTGCTTCGGCCAACCCTGCCCGGTGCCTGGCCCTGAACGTCAGCCTGCGGGAGTGGACGGCGCGCTACGGCCCGGCACCCTCCGCACCCCGCTGCGACGCCCTGGACGGGGACGCCGTGGTTCTCCTGCGCGCCCGCGACCTCTTCAACCTCTCGGCGCCCCTGGCCCGGCCCGTGGGCACCGGCCTCTTCCTGCAGACCGCCCTCCGCGGCTGGACGGTGCAGCTGCTGGACCTGCCCTTCGCCAGGGCGCGCCAGCCCCCGCTGACCACGGCCCACGCGCGCTGGAAGGCGGAGCGCGAGGGGCGGGCGCGGCGGGCGGCGCTGCTGCGGGCGCTGGGCATCCGCCTGGTGAGCTGGGAGGGCGGGCGGCTCGAGTGGTTCGGATGCAACAAGGAGACCCCGCGCTGCTTCGGGACAGTGGTGGGCGACACGCCGGCCTACCTGTACGAGGAGCGCTGGACACCCCCGTGCTGCCTGCGTGCGCTGCGCGAGACGGCCCGCTACGTGGTGGGCGTGCTGGAGGCGGCCGGCGTGCGCTACTGGCTGGAGGGTGGCTCGCTGCTGGGGGCGGCCCGCCACGGGGACATTATCCCGTGGGACTACGACGTGGACCTGGGCATCTACCTGGAGGACGTGGGCAACTGCGAGCAGCTGCGGGGTGCCGAGGCGGGCTCGGTGGTGGATGAGCGCGGCTTCGTGTGGGAGAAGGCTGTGGAGGGCGACTTCTTCCGCGTGCAGTACAGCGAGAGCAACCACCTGCACGTGGACCTGTGGCCCTTCTACCCTCGAAACGGGGTCATGACGAAGGACACGTGGCTGGACCACCGGCAGGATGTCGAGTTCCCCGAACACTTCCTGCAGCCTCTCGTGCCCCTGCCCTTTGCCGGCTTCGTGGCGCAGGCACCTAACAACTACCGCCGCTTCCTGGAGCTCAAGTTCGGCCCCGGGGTCATCGAGAACCCCGAATACCCCAACCCAGCACTCCTGAGTTTGGCAGGAAGCAGCTGAAGCTCCAGCGCCTGATCTTGGAGTCAGGAGCACATTCAGGCACAGGGCATTCATTGTCCTTTGTCTTGGTGCTGCTGGCGTTTGGTGGGCAAGCCAGGGATGCCAAGCCACCTTGCTGGGCCCAGCACAGCCCGGGACCTCAAAGGCGTGCCCTGCCCCGAATTTCCAGAACCGGGGCTCCAGGGCTGGGGCAGAGTTTTGGAAAGAGAGGGAGAAAGAGTGTAGGTTCTGGGGCCAGACTGCTGCGTCCCAATTTCTCTGCGCCTCGGTTTCCTCCAGGATTCAGTGTGTGCCTTCAGGGTCTAGCACACAAAGAGCCCCAGGACACTTGGCCGTTGGAGTTGCTTCTGCCACTAGAGGGCGCCCTTGTCCTACCTTGGGGGCCAAGGCGAATGTAAGCCCGGGACCTCTGTTCCACGGCTTTCACGTCTCTTGAGCCTTTGGTCTTCCCTCTAGCCTCCTGTGCCTGGCAGGACAGGATGACTAAATCCCCTTCTTTCTGAAAACGACCTCCTTCCCTCCTGGGAGAGCGCTGTGAGGTGCATGCTGCTCGTAACCCCATCTTGCAGAGAAGCAAACAGGCTCTGAGGTGTGGCTGTGGTTAAGAACCGGGTTCTGGATCCCGGCCCCCTCCATTTAACTGTTACCTCATTATTTTAGCTCTCTGCACCTGTTAGCCACTCGCAAGGTGGGGTAAACAATAATCATAGCTCACATTTACTGAGCACTTAGTGTGTGTCAGGCATCGTTCTCAGTATTTCACACGGAGTAACTGGCTTATCCCTCACCTTGCCCCTCTGAGGTGAGAGCTGCTGTTATTTTGATTTCACAGATGAGGAAACAGGCCAGAATGGTAAAGCCACTTGTCCAAAGTCAGACAGCTTGGGAAGTGTCAGAGAGGGGCCTTGAACCCAGGCTGTCCGTCTGTAGCCTGCATTGCCGTTGCCTGCTATGCCCCTCTCTGGTGATAGTACCCCAGGGGGGCTTTGGGAAGCCACACGGCTTAGCAGGTAAAGCGACAGCAGCCTTCCTCTTGTGATCGTGCACCTAAGAGGAAATACTGTTTGGGCATGTACCTCCAATAGGTAGATTTATTTATAACTTATATCCAGGTACTACTAGCATTCTGTATATTAGTCATAAGGCTTAAATTATTCCATTTTAAAATTAAAAATAAATAGAGAGGGTTTTGATTACCAGCCTCATCCCAGTGACTTGTCCCGCACACCCCTTGGGTGTATGCACCTGGCTTTGAGACCACAGGCTCTGAAGTGGGAGAGGCCTGGGTTCAAATCCAAGTGCTTCAAATCCAAATCCCACTGTGAACTTGGGCCACCAGTGACTCTGACTCTCTTCACCTTGGCTTTGCACCTGGGAAACAGGGCTAATGGTGACCCTCGCCCCACAGGGGTGCTGTGAGGCACTTGGGTGGTAAAGGGGTCGGGAGTCAGGGCTGGGTGTGGCTCCTGGCTTGGCTACTTACTTTCTTTGTGACCTTAGGCAAGTCACTGCTCCATTGAATGGGTGGCGGGGATTGGTGATATTGCAGAAGCGTGAAGCCCTTGGAGGAGGGAGCTTCGCACACCAGCAAGAGAAGATAAATGCCGATTTGGCCCAGACTCCTGAGGCTCAGACATACGAAGCCTGACTTACAACGCAGCCTCTGTTTTTAACCACTGAACCTGCCAACGGCTCGCAGTCTGTTGGGTTCCCAGGGAGCATTCTGGAAACATATGGGGATGATTTGGGTTATTGCTGTGATCGGACCGTGCTCTTGGCTGGTGGAAGGCACGGCCCAGGGATGGAGATGTCTTATAATATATGCAGGGCACCTCCACACAATGAAGCAGGGTCCCTTGTATATGTATAAATGTATAAATACATAAATCAATATCTGCATCACATCTTAAAATCTTTTTTAATTCTCAAAATAATCAATATTAGCTATCTATATATACATATTTCTTTAAGGTGTTGCCAAGAACGTAAGTTGAAGCTCAAATCACTCGTAAATTATTGTAATGGTTTTGTTTCATTTAGAAATTGTTGGTGTGATTTCTTGATTGGCACAGCTGTATATACGTATATACATAAAATAACATGTTATATATGTACATATGTATATTTAAAATAACCTTGTCTTAGCTGTGGTTTGATAAGGGAACCGCATCAAATGCTTTTAGCAACTTCCCATTAAATTGAGAATCCTTAGGACTTGAGATCTCAATAGATAAAGAATTTCTCTTAGCAGCAACTGCAGTGTTTTGGTGTTTTTCTCCTCTCTTTGCTGTTCCTGAACTAACAGCAATTACGTCTGAAACTTTTCTAGCCCTTAAAATATTGTCTAATAGTTTTGTCTATTCAATATGTTTATTACCAACTAAGTAATGGGATGACAGAAAACCCATCACAACAACTAACTTGAACTAATTTATCGCAATATGTATTATTGAATTTTACACTTTCTCACTCACTCTTATACTATTCACCAGCCAGAAGTATTTCAATACTTTAACAACCAGCCCATCCATACTAGTGCAAACTAACGAAATTTTAGCCTTACTTGGAAAAACCTGGTTAAGAATGATCTGAGCCTAGAACCTAACTCTCCTTAGGCAAACACAAAGTCTTTTTAGATGGTTTTCGTAGGTTCTGACTTTTCCAGGAAGTGCAACTACCACGTAAGATGAGGGAAGCTTGTGTTTTGTTTGAAACTTGGCCAAGGATTGTCAACAATATCAGAAAACCACGTTCCACCTGGTTCTTGGTAATTCAACACCTAAACCGCATGTTTACAGACGCGTTAGGAGCTGCCTATGTTTCCGGTGTAAATGTTTGTCTCCCTCCTCGGGTTCTAGGAAGGTGGCCCCGCACATTTGCATATTGAAATGTATATTTTAAATTCCTATCCTTTTATTTCTCCTTTTTCTTACAGTTGGGGCAATGGGATCATTTTGTGTGTGTGTGTGAAGTATTTGCTTTTATTTTATTTTTATTTATTTTTATTTTTTATTGAAATATAGTGGATTTACAATGTTGTGTTAATTACTGCTGTACAGCAAAGTGATTCAGTTATATATATATATATATATATATATATATATACACATTCTTTTCTTTTATATTCTTTTCCATTATGGTTTATCATAGGATATTGAATCTAGTTCTCTGTGCTGTACAGTAGGACCTTGTTTATTGGAATCATTTTTAATATACGTGCCCGTGGGTTATATCATCTGTGAACTTAAACACAGAAGCATTAAATTGTGGGTTATGAATCCATTGGTAAATGGTCACGGCCAAGAGTCCCCTACTATTACCCTCCTGGCTCTCCCTGGGGACCCCCTGGGTCTCCTCCTGACCCAGCAGCCCAGGGGTTAACACTAGGCATGGTGGGAGGAAAGGGGGTCCCAGGGACTGTGGGATGAGCCAACGCATTTACCAAGTAACAAATCTTCCGGGTATCGCCCCTGGACATTACAAAATATTTGCTCTGAAAAGTGAATGGCACTCAATGACATGTTTACAAACGCACCTTTATGCACGTTAACTCAAACTGGAAACTACCCAATGTCCGTGAACACATGAGACAAACTGTACATCCAGACAATGGAATACTCAGTGATTAAGACGGGTTGGGGGGGCCACGGCGGGGAGGAATGAACTACTGATACGTGTAAAAATATGACTAACCCTCAAAAGCATTATGCTGAGTCAAAGAAGCCAATGCAAAAAGTCATATACCATATGATCCCACCAATGTGAAATTCTAGAAGCGTCCAAACGAATCCTTAGGGACCAAAAGCAGATCAGCTGTGGCCCGGGCCTGGGAGGGGACGGAGGGAAAGACAACAAAGGAGCACGAGGAAGTTTGGGGGCAGGTAGGAATGCTGTGTGTTTTGATTGTGGTGGTGGATTTTCAAGCGTGTATGTATCTGTCAAAACCCATCCCGTTGTCAGCTTTGAGGGATGCAATTTATTGTGTGTAAATTATATCTCAATAAGGTTGACCCCCAAAAAGCAGATGGCGGAGAGGGGCCAAATGGCCTAGAAACACTGATCTGTCACTAGAAGACAGAGCTGAGTCATGACGCTGCCTGCCCGCCAGACTGTCACTCTGAGCTTGAACCCGGGCCCAAGCCCAATCCAAGGCCAGCCCGAGCCCTTCCTCCCACGCCAGGCTCCTTGGGAAAAAGCAAGAGGGGTGTCCCAATAATAGGAGTGGGTGGGGCAGGGGAGAAAGGGTGGGGAGGAGATGGAGGCTAGGCTCCAGAGAGTGGCTCTCCAGGGCTTTTTCTTCTGCTCTTATGTAACCTTCATCAGCGGCCTTTGGGTGAGGCGTAACAGAGCCATTGTCACCAGATGGTGACACCTGGCAGTGCTTGCCCAAAGTCACATAGCTGGTAGGTAGCAGAAGCGGGGTCTGCACCAGGGCAACAGCCTCTTGTAGCGAGGAGGCTCTGTAGCTGGAGCCCAATTCATTCCTTCTGCAAATATTGAGTACCTACTATGTGCCAGGACCTCTGCTGTGCTCTGGACATGCAGCCGCGAGCAGGACAAAGGTGGCTTCCTCCTGGAGTGCACGTCCTAGTGGGGACAGGGTCTGGGAGTCACCTGAGACCCTATCAATACCGAGGAGGCTTGACATGGCTCCAGTCTTTCTATATGACCTAGACCAGCATTTTAGGCAAACTCATGGCATGTGCTCAGCACTTTAAAAAAATGGAATAGAGTGCTTGCTTTGACTGCACATACACTAACATTGGAATGATACAGAGATTAGCTTGGCCCCTGCACAGGGATGACACGCAAATTCGCGAAGCGTTCCATATCTTTCTAAAATATGACACAAATGAACCTATCTACGAAGCACACTCACAAACATAGAGAACAGACTTGTGGTTACCAAGGGGGGCAGGGGGCGTGGGAGAGATGGGTGGGGGTTTGGGATTAGCAGATGCAAACTGGTATATACAGAATGGATAAACAAGGTCCTACTGTATAGCATGGGGAACTATGTTCAATATCCTGTGATAAACCATAATAGAAAAGAATATGAAAAAAAGTATATATATGTGTGTGTGTGTGTGTGTGTGTAACTGAATCACTCTGCTGTATATCAGAAATTAACACAACATTGTAAATCAACTATACTTCAGTTTTTAAAAATGGAATAGAAAAAATTTGGTAAGTGGGAATTCCCTGGTGGTCCGGTGGTTGGGGCTCTGCGCTTTCACTGCCATGGCCCGGGTTCAATCCCTGGTCGGGGGACTAAGATCCTGCAGGCCGCACAGTGTGGCCAAAATAAAAGAAAATTTTTTAATTAAAAAAATTTTTAAGGAAATTTAAAAATGGGTAAGTACTGTTTGGTGGAACATGGCCCAGTTTTATGTACATATATTTTCTACATAGATTGTACATGCAAAATATTACATGTGTAGGTGTGTATCTCTTTAAATAGGCATCCCTCATCATCTAAATTTCATCCATTCTCCCAAAAGCATGAAATAGAAAATTGGGCAGTAAACAGCTATTTCAAGTGAGGAAAATAATGCACTCCTAGCTCCATCCAAAAACCCCAACTGATTTCCCCAAAGATCATTTAACACTCTTATTAAACACTTCTGTAACAACCCACTAAGGTTTCTGGCATAATAGAAATCATTGAAAACAATTACTTAATTTATTCAACACTTAATGAACTCATCAGTGGCTATGTTTGTGTGCAATACACAATTTTGCACAGAATCAGATATGAATGATATTTCCCTGCCACACAGCAATGATCAGGAGAAGTAACTACATAAACCCAGAAAAGGTGCTCAAGCTGTAACATCTATAATTGGTGGTACCTCCAGGCACCTGGCAGAAGTCTACATAGGGACCTAGGAAGGGGGAGAGAATATCGGTCACGAGTAACATGCTTCAACAATGCACAAGACAGGATCCTGTTAGAACAGGTGAGTCTTAACTGGTGTCGTCCAGGACTCAGATAGAACTGAAAACAGTTGCAGAACAGGTTTTTGATTCAAACAGCAAATTGGGGGTTTAAAAAAAAAAAAAAGCGCGAGTCATTATTGGGACTATTAGGATAGTGAGAGTTATCAAGGGGTAACTGCATTCCCATGGAGGTGGTTATAGTTGGAAACGAATTTACCGCAGGTGGGACAAAATTTTTAACTGGAAGCTAACGTACCTAGGGTACATACTGCACACATCTTAAGTGTACTGGTTAGTTTATTTTTCCAAACGTTTACACCTGTGTAAGCATCCGTCCTATCAAGATATAGGACATTTGCTGTGTCATAGAAAGTCCCCTTGTGCCCTCTCCTGATCTATATATAGATCCTCGTAGGTCACCACTGTTCCGATTTCTCTCACCATAGACCAGTTTAGCCTGTTCTAGACCTTCATTTATAAATGGAATTATAAGGCATGTACTATTTCTGGTTCCTTTCACTCAAAATGTTAATCTGTGAGATGCATCGTGTTGAGTATATCAACACTTTTTTTGCCCAGCAGGCTTCCATCGAATGATGATTGTACCGGCTAATCCAATTGATGTGTTTCTAAATTTTGGCAATTACAGAGAGCAGCTATAACATTTGTGTACCAGCTTTTGTGTGAATAGCTTTCATTTCTCTTGGGTAAATCCCCAGGAGCAGGACTCATGAGCCCCATGGTAAGTAGATATTTTAAAATACACTTTGATATTAAAGTGCCCAGTTTTGGGGGTTTTTTTTTGCGGTATGCGGGCCTCTCACTGCTGTGGCCTCTCCCGCTGCGGAGCACAGGCTCCGGACGCGCAGGCTCAGCGGCCATGGCTCACGGGCCCGGCCGCTCCGCGGCATGTGGGATCTTCCCGGGCCGGGGCACGAACCCATGTCCCCTGCATCGGCAGGCGGACTCTTAACCACTGGGCCACCAGGGAAGCCCTAAAGTGCCCAGTGATTTTCCAAAGTGACTGGACCATTTTGCATTCCCACCAGCAATGCATAGGCTCTGTCCAGTTCCACATTCTCATCAGCACTTGGTATTGCTTTTGTTTGTTGCCATGCCAATAAGTGTGTGTAGTGGTATCTCACTGTGGTTTCCAACAGTGCTGTGTGTGTATATATATTTTTTTATTTTTTGGCTGCATGTTTTTTGATGAACGGATATTTTATTTCAATGAAGTCCAATTTATCATTTTGTTGTTGTTTTCTGTGTGGCTAGCACTTTTAGTCAAACTCTTGAAAACATCTGATTAGATACACTTGACAATTTTATTGCTGAAAAGCATCCTCTGGAGTAACAGCAGTGTGTGTCCTCAGTCTCCCCTCAGGGTTCCCGGGAGTGTTTCTGTTACTGTGAAGGGAACAGAGGGCCTGGGGACAGGGTGGGATTGTACCGTGGAGAGTCACAGAACACACACACACACACACACACACACACACACACACACAGAGCTAGAGCTACAGCCACCAAAATAACCATCAAAGGAGCCAGCAACCTGTCAGAACATCCTTCTGCTCGAAGAGGGAAGAATTTCCCATGGTGCCCTGTGCCCTGAGACACGAGGCCATGCAGGCTCCCAGGATGGGGTGTGGAGGCCGCTACTTCTCCATCTTGCTGTTTCCTAGCCTTGGGTGAGGACAGTAGTTGACGACTGGGGAGATTTGGGGACAGACAGTCACACACACACAAGCAAACGCATATACCCCAGCAGTGAGGCCTCCCAGATCTCATGGCAGGGAGGGAAGCTGAGGCCTGTGGCTCCCCGAGTGTGTGGGTGGGACTCTCCAAGAGGCCCTGTTTGTCCGTTCATCCATGCCGCATGATTCCAATGTCCAAAGCACCCCACCCCCCGACTGGGGCAGGGAGGGTCCCTACTGGGATTTACATGACTGATTCCTTCTCACAGGTGTCAGCGTCCCCAGCAGGTCCTGGACAGCGTTTGAGGAGAGGGTTCCCTTCCTCGGTGTGGTCCGGCAGCACAGCCAAGGGCGCCTCACTCTTCACATGGATCAGCTCGGGCACTGAACTGCGGGACTCTGTGCGATCCACGTAATTTTGGAGGAGTCCTGCCCCAAAGGCGTCACCTTCCACGTTGAGGACAGTACAGGACCGGTCGCTGAAGGGGGAACAGTGAGGGGGAAGTGAGTGGGAGGGGAAGGGTCAGGGCCCAACTCTCTCCCCTCTCCCTGCCTGTTACCTTCAAGTCCCCATCATGCCCTCCTTCACAGAACCCTGTTCTACTCCTCTTAGGAGCTCATCCCTCCATCCTCCCAGGATCCCAAATATCCCTTCCTCTAGAACCTTAAAGATCTTTTCCTCTAGAACCCCAGAAGCCTCCTACCCACCTTCCTTCCCCTACAATCCCAAGTGTCCCGTCAGGCTTTCTCTGCCTTAGGACCCCAAAGATCTCCTCCATCCTCCCTGGATCCCCAAAGATCCTTCTTCCAATCAAATACAAGATTTGTTCCTTCTGGAACCTCAAAAAATCATGCCTCCCTTTCCTTGGGGCCCCAGAGGACCCATCAATGCCTCTTTCTTCTTCTGAAATACTAAGTTCTCCCTCAGGTCCTTCTCCTCCCATTTAAAAAAACTGAGATACAATTCACATACCATAAAATTCACCCTTTAAAAGAATACAACCCAGTGGTTTTTAGTTTATTCAGGGTTGTGCAACAATCATCACTATTTAATTCCAGAATATTTTCATCACTCCAGAAAGAAACCCTCGTATCCATTAAGCAGTTATCCCCCATCTCCTCCCATCCCCCAGCTCTAGGCAACCACTAATCTACTTTCTGTCTATAGATTTGCCTATTCTGAACAGTTCATATAAATGGAATCATATACAATGTGGTCCTTTTTGTCTGGCTTCTTTCACTGAGCATAATATTTTCAAGGGTCATATGTTGTAGCATGTACGTTTGTATCACTGCTTCATTCCATTTTCTTGCTGAATAATATTCCATTGTGTGGACACATGACACTTTGTTTATCCATTCATCAATTGATAGGTATTTGGGTTGTTTCTACCGGTTCACTATTATGAATAGTGCTGCTATGAGGACTTCCCTGGTGGTCCAGTGGTTAAGACTCTGCCTTCCAATGCAGGGGACGCAGGTTCGATGCCTGGTCGGGGAACTAAGATCCCACATGCCTCGGGGCAACTAAGCCCATGTGCCACAACTACTGAGCCTGTGCTCTGGAACCCATGCACCATTAGAGAGCCCGCCTGCCACAACGGAGACCTGACTCAGCCAAATAAGTAAATTAATTTTTTTTAAAAGATGTTGAATTAAAAAAAGAAAAAGTGCTGTTGTGAACATTCACGTACAAGTTTTTGTGGACATGTTTTCAGTTCTCTTGGGTTTAAACCTAGGAGTGGTATTGCTAAGACACATGGTAACTCTCTAACTTTTGAAGCCAGACTGTCTTCTAATCTTTTACACTCTTAACAGCTTAATCATGATAGTTAACAATTACGTCGCATTTTCTACTTACTGTTCTAAGTAGTTCTAAGAAAGCTGCGTGTATTAAGTCATCTAATCCTCCAGGAGGAACTATTCTCTCCATTTTACAGATGGAGAAACTGAGACACAGGGAGATTAAGTACTTGCCCAAGGTCATTAGAGCTAGCAACAGTGGCTCTGGGAGCCTGGTCTAAGAGTCTGCTCTATTAACCACTGGGACATGCTACCTTTCTGGGGTTCCTCTTGGAACCCCAAAGATCCCTTTCTTCCCTCTGATTAGAACACTCAAGGTAAGGTCCCCTCCCCTTTCTTCTAGAACCCCTTCCTTCCTCTCTTCTGCTCAGAGGCTCTCAATGACCCTCTTGCTCGTCCCCTTTCTCAGGAGTACCCCTGAGCCCCCCGAACCCTCGAACCACACTCACACTAGCCAGTCCACAGCCAAGATCAAGGAGATGTCGTGAACTGGCAGGCTGACCGCCTCGAGGATGATGGCCAAAGTGAGGACACCTCCGGCGGGGATGCCCGCGGCGCCCACACTGGATGCTGTGGCGGTGACCCTGGGGGAGGAGAGGAGAGGTCAGGGAGAGGCCGCTCGGTAATGGGAGAAGCTGTGGGGGTGGGGCTGCTCCTCCCAGCTCGTGTCCATTCTCAAGGGAGGGGTCAGGTGCCTTGGGGGTCCTAGCCGCAGCCCCCCCGCACTCACAGGATAGTGATAATCTTCATGAAGTCCAAGGATCGCTGATTGAGCTGTGCAATAAACACTGCCGCCACACACTGGAAGAGCGCGGCACCGTCCATGTTGACAGTGGCACCGATGGGCAGAATGAAGCGGCTGATGTGCTTGGCCACGCCGTTCTTCTCCTCCACGCACTTCATCATCAGCGGCAGCGTGGCAGAGCTGAGAGGGGACCGCAGATCTGAGTTGGCGCGAGCTCACCTGGCCAGCCCGACCGGGCCCCGCCCACCGCTCAAGCCACGCCCCACCTACCTCCACTGACCATCCCCTGGACCAGGCCCCACCCACACAGCACCTCATCTCAGGCGCAAGCTCTGCCCACCAGCCTAGACCTCTGCTTCCCGTGAACCCGGGGTCTCCACCCACACCCCTTAGCCCTCCCCAGCTCGCCATGCCCTTCTCTTCTCAGAGCCAGAAGCCACTAGGGATCCCACAGAATGGAAGCATTCCAAAATATAGGGAATCTTGGACCCCTGGGAGATTACCAACGGCTACTCCTTAAAATACACATAAAAATTCATAACTAACTTCTAGAATGTCTGAGTGCTCACTGACTCACACCCCTTCCCCATCTCTACCAATAACAGACCTCGACTAAGAATTACTATACTCTGGGGGATGCTCCTATAGGGAGGGTGGGATCCTGAGGGGACAGGGCCCGCAGAGATGGACAAACTACTCAGGAGAGGCAGAAGGAGCTTTTAGAGGTTGGATCCAGGGTAAAACACTAGAGTCCCCCAAGGCCAGGCCTTGGGATGCGGAGGGGTTCTCAGGAAGGAAGGAATAAATCTCCAAGGCAGTAGTTTCCTAATGGTGGGGGGGGGGGTTTCCCTCTACCCAGATCCCATGTCCCTAGACAAAATTTCAGGGGTCTTTAGACATCTGATGCCTGCTCCAGGCCCCTTAAGCTTAAAAACCCTGCCCTGGTCTGCCCCAAGGTCACACCTGGAGGAGGTCCCAAAGGCAGTGGCCAGCGGCGTCATAATGCCCCACAGGAACCGGTAGGGGTTCTTGCGGGTGAAGAAGAAGTAGATGAACGGCAGCACCAGAAGCCCGTGGATGGCGTGGCCAAGCAGGCAGCACAGGATGTATTTGCCGAGACTGGCGAAGAGCATCCCCACGTCCTCCATCTCCATGATCTTGCCGGCCACCAGGAACAAGATGCCCACAGGGGCATACCTAATTACCCAGGAGACAGATCGCCACCTCTGACCATGTGCCCACCCAGGGCCAGGCATTGTGCTGGGCTCATGGCCTGACCACACTTCTCAGCCTCCCTCCAAGTCAGGAAGCGCCCACAGCAATGTGGGCTGATGTTCGGGCACCTCCCCTGCCATCCTCCATTCTCTCCCCTTGAACATAGCGCCACTGGGAGATAAAAGAAGTTTGGGGGGGTTCCATCAACCACTTGGAGTAGAGTCACCCACCAGATTTGGACTTAACACACGACCAGGAAAGAAACACCCACCGTGCATATCATTTACATATTCTGGGTTTGTTTGTTACAGCAGCTAATATGACATAAACCAATACACTCTCTCACCATGAAAAATAAAACCGTGGCTCATGTCTTAATGTCCCAGGTATGAAGCATTTATGATGTGCCGAGCCCTTGAATGGGATTGCGTCTTCACCACAACCCCACAAGGGAGCTCCTAGTTTGAATCTCTTGCCGCTATCATTGAATTAAAATCAAACAGGTCTATAAAACAGGGGCCATAATGCTACCAACCTCATAGGAATCTTGGGAGGATGAAATGAGATGCCAGTGGAAATGAGCTGAAAGCTTTTTGTACACAATAAGTGAAGTCTATAGGCTTCCGCTGGAATGTATCATCACCCTCTCCTGGAGGGAAGATCCCAGGGGTTGCATGTGTCTCCCAGCCAGGAGGGCTCCCAACATCACTTCCCTGATTGCCTGATCGCTATGGCTACTTGTCTCCAAACCCCTTCTCCTCTTTAGTTACAGAAGAAAAGCACCATTTCCCAGCCACCTGTGCACCTAGGTTTGGCCAAATGCCCAGGTTCTAGCCAGTGAGATGTGCCCAGAAATTATACAAGTACTTGACAAATATTAACTAAGCTTGTTTACTGTAGGCACGCTATAGGTCAGGCACTGTCCCAAGAACTTTACACGTATTAACTCACTCGTGCCTGGTACTATCAACGCCGTTTTCCAGATGGGGAAACTGAGGCACGGCGGGATAAGTAACTTGTCGTAGGGCGCACAGCTGGGAAGTAGTAGCGCCGGGATAGGAACTCAGGCTGCCCAGCTGCAGAGCCTGCTCTTACCCACACACCAAGTGTTTCTATTAGTTCCACACAGCAGCTTCTTAGATGTCAGCTACCCTGGAATCAGGGCTGGGGTTGGGGGAGATTTGGTAAAAAGGCAGCAGCCCTAACCCACCTCCTGATTTCTGACCTTCTGATCCAGGATGGGTCCTGAGAATCAGTGTGACACCATGTGGAGATGAGACAGGGGAGGTGGCAAGAGTGAAGCTGAAGGCCTCTGCACGTGTTTTTTTCCCTCATTATCTGAGGCCATTTAACAAAAGCTCATACATAATGGTGATGATCGTAGCTGACATTAACTGAACGCTCAGTAGGTGCTAGACATTTAAAACACTATCTAAGTGCTTTACTTACACCTCAGTCACTCATGTCATCTTAATCATAAACCTATAAAGCAGGCACTATTTTCCATTATTGATCCAAAGGCAAACATTTGATGACAGTGAAATCTCAGAAACAGATGCATTAGCCAGGCTGCGGCCGCAGCTCGGCGGTCTTTTTGTCACCTTCCAATAGGATCAAGAAGGTTCCAGGATCAGTATCAGCTCTCACGGCATAGAGTACTGTCCTCACCTTATAGATGAGGAAACTGAGGCACAGAGAGAGTAAGTCACTTGCCTGAAGTCACATAGCCAGGGAATAGTCGATGCTGGATTTGAATCTAGGCCGTCTGGTTCGAAGGAGCAGATAGAGGATTGCCCCACCCCGCCTCACCAGCCCCCTCTCCCACCACTTACCACATGATCCAGGAGACCAGCACCATGGTGGCATCGTTGAAGGAGTTGAAGAAGCGGATGAGCAGCTCTCCCTCAGGCCCCAGCTTCCGCAGGGCCACGCCAAAGATGATGGCAAACACCACCAGGCCCAGGATGTTCATACCCTCTACCTCACCCCCCATGGGCACCTTTGGGCAAGAACACATGGGGATGGGCGGGGCCGTTCAGTCAACCTGCACAGTGACTGAGGGCCTGTCCTGCGCACTGCTGGGACCCAGCAGAGACAAGACCATTCCCCAGGCCCCATCCTCCCAAGGCTCACAGTCCAGGTCCAGGGACCACCCAGAGTGGACAGGGCTGGGACGGGGGAACCCAGGGGAGTATGGGAACCAAGGAAGGTTGTGCTGCCAAGCTTGGAGGAGGGGAATCAGGGAGGGCTTCCTGGAGGAAGGGGCTAAGACCCGGAGACCGGGGGTGAACAAGGTAAAGGGAGGGGAGGGGTATTGTTCCCTCTTCTAGAAGGAGTTAACAATATGCAACAACCTTGAAATGACTCTAACTTAGGCATTCAAAGAACATTAAGAAATTCACTGTGGCTGGAGCAGAATGGGCCAGGCAGAGTCACAAGATGAGGCTGGGTGGGTTGATGGGCAGGGGCAGGACCTCACAGGGGCCCCGGGGACTATGGCGAGGAGCCTAGGCTTTCTTCTGAGGGCACTAGGGAATATGACAGGGCTTTAGGCAAGAAAGAGGCTGGGTCAGGTTTGTGCTTTGGAAAGAATTCTCCAGCTGCCAGGCTGAAGGTGGGCGGGAGGGGAAAAGAGGAGCCTGGACCTGAGTGTGGCTGTGGGGAGGGAGAAGAGAGGACAAAATGGAGATTCCAGAAAGGCAGAAAAGACAGAAATTGGGGAGGGGCTTCAGAGAGTTTAAAACAGATTGTGCCCAAATGTTAGAGGACCCAGGGGACTTCCCTGGTGGCGCAGTGGTTCAGAATCGCCTGCCAATGCAGGGGACACGGGTTCGAGCCCTGGTCCGGGAAGATCCCACGTGCTGCAGAGCAACTAAGTCCGTGCGCCACAACTACTGAGGCTGTGCTCTAGAGCCCGCGAGCCACAACTACTGAGCCCACGTGCTACAACTACCGAAGTCCACGCACCTAGAGCCCGTGCTCCGCAAGAAGAGAAGCCACCACAATGAGAAGCCCGCGCACCGCAACAAAGAGTAGCCCCCGTTCGTCGCAACTAGAGAGCACAGCAACGAAGACCCAACACAGCCAAAAATAAAAATAATAAATAAAAAAGAAGACCCAGAAGGCAGACGAGGCCAGGGTAAGAACAAAATGGAAAAACCAAGGTGCAGGGCCCCCCACCGCCTTCCCAGCTCTTACCTTCACCTGGGTTCCGTTGAACAATCTCTCCTTATAGGTGGTAGCATACTGCAGGTGGGGTTGGGAAGAGTCAGCATCAATTGTCATCGAGGCTCCCCCACCCCATTCAGGCACTGACAATACTCAAAGCCCGCCCTAAGCTTCCCTTAAACGTGATCTCATTCCATCCCACCAGCAACCCTGCTGCAGTAGGACTATTCAAACCCCCATTTTCCAGAGGCGGAAACTGAGGCTCAGAGAGGTAAAGGCACTTGCTTAGGGTCACACAGCTAGAATTAGAACCCAGAGGGGACTCAGAACCCATATTCTCATGAGGGGCGTGGATGGGTTTCATTCATAAGTCACCCAGGAGCCCTGCAATATGGCCTGTAAATATGTGGGCACGTGCGTTTTTCCAGGCACCAAGGGGCTGGAACTGGCTGTCTCCCTCCCTGCCCACCCCCCAACCCTGAGGGACACCCCAGAGGACTCACTGAGCGGAAGGCTGCGGACACCAGGTTGGAGGGGAAGATATTTCTGCAGAGATAAACATGGTGGGGGGGGGGGTATTAGATACCACAGGAGGAGGTCAGGGGAACTGGGTTGGCCTCTTGGGGTGAGGGGAACCTTGGAGGCCCCATCTGTACCCAAACGCGGTCCTCACCCATGCCTCAGCCAGGTTCAGACAGGTAGAGATGGACCTGGGCCTGCACACCTTTCCAGGGTGTGCAGAGTCTCAGCTGGAATCCTGGGGCCCAGGAAGCTGGTGTTCTAGCCCGGAGGGAATGTGGATTGAGGGTGAGGAATGCCCGCTTCCCAAGGCAGGCTGGGGCAGGGTTACGGGGCCTGGCTCCATCCCACACTCGGCACCCTCAATACTCTGGACACCTTGCATCAGCCACTGCCTCCTGGAGGCCTGAGGAGAGAGCTGGCCCTGGGGGCTGCTGGGGGGTTGCAGGCTGTGGGGAAGATCTGGGTGTGTTAGGGAAGAGGTGGTGAGAAAGCGACAAGAATTGACTGTGTTGTTGTGAATGCGCCTTTGTGTTTATGCAGCCACTCTCGTGTGAGGGTGTCTGGGTGTGATTAAGCGTGCAGCAGCGTGCATTAAACCCCACTGAGCATGTGAGGGAGTCGGACAGTGGCCCCGTGTACCTCAGGGCAAGACAAAACTAACAGCCAAGGTGACTACCGGCGCTGTACTAAGTGCTTTCTATAAATCAACTCATTTAATTCTCCTGACAGCCCTCAGGGCCCTGCACTATTATCCCCATTTCACAGAAAGGGAAGCCGAGGCACTGACAGGTGAAGAAACTTGCCGTTAGGAAGTGGCAAAACTGGGATTTGAAACCAGCCAGCTGGTGCCACAGTCCGAGCCACTCGGCAACCTCGGATCTTCCCTCTCACCAAAGACGTGGGTGCGCAGCTGCTGGTGGTGGTTGGTAGTTTATCAGGTGTTGGTATCCGGTTGGGGGGTGCAGGTTAGTGTTCAGATATGTGTGGCCCTGTAGGCACGTATGTGAGTGTGCATGTGCTCCTGAGCTGTGTTTAGGCAGTGTTCCACATGTTGGTGTGGTCAGTGGCATCGGTGAGCGTCTGCGTGCCCGTGTCCAGTTGTGTGTCAGTGGCTCATAAAGTTGGGTGGCTCTGAGATGTTCCAGCTAAGTCGCCGAGTGGCTGGCCAAATGAGTTACGCGGATTTGGGCACAACGGGGAAGCTTGCACACATAAACAAACTTCAAGCGGGTGTGCCCGTCTGCAGGTCGGCCCGTACCCACCCAGGCCAGCCAGGGCTGGGTTCAGGACACAGCTAATCTCCCCCAGCCAGGAGGTGCCCACCCACTGTAATTTCTGGACACCAAGCCTCCCCCCAATATCAGCCTGCACTGATGCCCCAAGAGACTGAGGGGAACCCTGTTCCGTGACTCGTCATTTCCTTCCCCCACTTCCAGGAAGTCCCCAAACAACCTGGCAACACTGAATCATCAGGCCTCAAAGGCAAGGCCATGTGGATCCAGCAGTCTGCCCTCCTTAAAAGGGGGGAAAGAGCCATTCTGGAGGGGAGGGGAGCAGAGGCCCAAAAGAAAAGAATCTGCCCCCTTTCTGAGCAGCCTAGTGTGAGGGGAGGGCGGCCGGGTACCAGACAGAGCAGGAAATGGGATGGAAAGTTTGTGGAGGTGGCAGGACTTACCTACCAGGAACATATAAAGGGGAAGCCAGGGTCCTGCCCAGCTGAACTGGGTGGAGAAAAGAGGCTGAAAAAAGGACCTGGCTTTGTCTGGGGGACACGTGGTGTGGGGAACCACGTGGGAAGAGGGCCTGGTTGGGGGTCATTCTGATCTCTTCAGGTCCTGCAGGAGTCCCTTACCCAGGGCTCCCAGAACTTCCAGACACTGGACTTAAACCTTTATCCAGAAGCCCCATCCTGGGGCCCTTGGCCACCCAAAGATCCCCTCAGGATCCTCCCCCGTCACAGCAGAGACCCTCTTATGTCCCCCTCAACCCCGCCAAGCATCACTTCTCCCTCTATAAGACTTCCACGCCCCTATCACCCTCCTGTGGGGTCCCGCTTATGTACGCAGGCCCCCATATTTAGAAACCTCCAGGAGTCTGTTCTCACCCTCTGTACCCTGACCCTCAAGGGGCCAGAGCTCCCCCCAACTATCCCATCCTGTTTTCCTGAGGCCCTGGGGATATCCCGGACACGGAGGACCCAAAACCCCCCTTCCGTCCACGTGGCGACTCCGGCCAACCCTAACACGCGTCCCCTCCCCACGAGGCTGAAGCACCCACCCCCTTCCCCCAACCCCTCCACCGGGCGGGCGGGGTCTGACCTCACAAGATCCAGGAACGAATCGAGCACCTCCTTGCTGGGGGCCTCTTCCACGGAGCCCGTGGCCTCGACGGAGCTGTTGATGGCGGCGAAGGCGGCGCCCGGCTGCAGTGCGAGCGCCAAGCCCACGCCGAGCGCCGACGCTAGCAGTGTAGTAACCAGGAAAAAGAGCAGCGCCCAGGCGCCCAGGCGGCCGAGCGCGCTCGGGTCCAGGCTGGCCGCGCCGCCGATCAGGCTGCACACCACCAGCGGCAAGATAATCATCTTCAGCAGGCGCAGCAGCAGCTCGCCCGGGAAGGCAAAGGCCTCCAGGCGCGCTGGGCCCAGCGCTAGCGCGCCGCCGGCCCCTGAGACCCCCAGCCCCAGAGCCACGCCCGCCACCACTGCCACCACTGTCAGCAGCACCAGCAGGTTGGCGCGAAGGCAGCGGCGCACCTGGTCCCCGGAGCCGCAACAGCCGCCTTTTTCCGAGCCGAGGTCCTCTAGGGGGACCAACGCCGAGACACCGTTGGCGGTGGGCTCCGCCGCCGCGTACTCCTTGGGGTCTCCCTTAGGCGGATCGGCCACCATGATGAACGCCCCGGGGTTCCTCAGAGCCTGGAAGCTGGGAGCGCTTGGGGCTCCTTCCCAGGACGCTATCGTTCCTTAAAACTTTGTTAAGTTAACAGAGCCTGGAGGCTGGAACTTTGGAGGGTTCCCTGGAGTTGTGAGTTCACAGCGCTTAAGTTCCTTGTCTCTTGGAAGCTGGAGTGTTTGAGATACCCTAGGCTGGGCGCTGGGGCTCCTCTGCTCTTCGTTTGCGCCCGGCGGTGAAAGCTGGGAGGTGGGAGCACCTGGGGTTCTTTACCCTGGGGGTTAGGAATACGGGAGTTTCTCAAGCTGGGACCTGGGGTCCTTGGCTCCGGAAGGCTGAAGGCGCCCAGGCGGCAGAGGTCTTCAAGAGGCTAGGTCCTGGTGGCGCAGATCCGGGAGGCGGGGACCTGGGGTGCCTGGGTCCTGGAAACGGAGAGCTGGGGAGCCTGAGTCTGGGGGCCGGAAGACAGAGCTCCGGGAAGAGGGGGGCCAGGCTCTTGGGTCCAGGCGGGAAGATCCGGTCCCCTGAGTGCCGAAGGCGGCGGCCCGGGATCCCGGGAAGAATCAGCTGTTAGCCGAGACCGGACCTCCCGGGCTCGCCGCGTGGCTCTGAGACTAGTTGGCGGAAGCTGCCCGGATTAAGCACCCGGGGCGAGGCTTGAGAGAACGGGGACAAACCCACCGGTGCCGATTGGCTCGGTCGGGTTCGGGGCCCTCCAGGGCGGGGCTTTGGCTGGAGTAGGGCCAAGTCGCCCATACAGAAGGCAGAAAAACAATGGTTACATTCAGGGGCGGGGTCCGGGTGGGGTGGGGGTGGAGGGTCCGAAGGGGGCGGGGCGTTGGGAGGAGTGTATTGGGTTGGGGGCCTTTAAGCCACAAAAGTGCCTGGCGCGAGGGTCTCTAGAAAGTGCCAGGTGATCCGCGGGTCTGCAAATCAATTTAGCCTGAAACTCCTCTTCCGCCCTAAATTCCGGTCTTTTGTCCCTTCTCGTCAATTCCTCGAATGAAAAATACAGATCCCTCACGTGATCGGTGTAAGAGTTAAATGAGATGGAGTGATTTATTTAATAATGTTAATAATTTTCAAAATAAAAGTTCTCAGTTCAGAGCCCCACACGTATCAATTAATGACAGTTATTATATTAGGACTGTAATCCACTTCCCCCAGGTACGCAATTTGCAATTCATCCACTAAAATTATAATTCAGTTTAATGACTGTGCTAATGCTTTTGCTTTCACCAGATATTTTCCCCTTTTTAAATTATTCAAAATTAATTAAAATTTTCAAACCTACAAAAAAGTTTAAAGGATTTTAGAGTGAACACCCATATACCCACCACCTAGCGTCTACAATTATTTCATGGTACTTCTATATAAAATTTCTAACCATTCATCTACCTCTCTAGCCATCCACCCATTTACCTCCTTTTGATGCATGTCAAAGTTGCAGATACCAGCGCACTTTGCCTATAAACACTTCAGTATGTATGCATTTATTAATCACCGTTCAATATTTCTACGTGGTCTTCTTAGTTCCCTGACCAGGGATTGAACCCGCGCCCTGGGCAGTGAAAGCACGGACTCCTAACCACTGGACCGCCAGGGAATTCCCTGTCTACAGTCCTCTTTTTCACAAAGTGCACAAACCATAAGTGATATCTACTGATTTTTGACAAATGCATATGCCTGGAATCTTCATAACTGCTTGGTGAGGTTGGGCCCACTATTCTACCCGTTCTCCAGATGGGCAAAACTGGGGCTTATGGCAAGAGGAAGTCACTCGCCTTGAGGCCACACCTGGGGAGGCTGGGAGTTGCAAGCCTGCCTCTCAAGGCCCTAACCTTAAAGGGAATCAGCTGTGATTGGCTACTCCTCCTGGCAACATTGAAATCCTAATTCCTTCCCCACCTGGCCTGTTCTCTGATAACATATCAGGTGTTCACACTTGCTCAAAGAAGATCGATAGTGATCATCAGAGGCTTCCTTCTGAAGCAGCTGTGGGGCCTTAGGCAAGTCACCGCCTCTATGAGCCTGTTTCCACATCTGTAAAATGGGAAGAATAATAGTAGCTCAGACCTCCTTGGGTGCTGAAGAGCAAATGAGATCCTATGTTCAAAGCATTTAGACAGGGTATAGGTTAGCCCTTAATAAAGTTAACTACTACTACTACTGTTGTTGTTATTGTCATTATTATTGAAGAACATGGTTTGGGCCCCAACCAGCCCCAGACACGGCTGGGCATTGGTCACTTGGTCACTGCCAGCCCTAGCCCTAGCCCTGCTTGGGAAGGAGCTTTGAGAGCTTGTGATAACATCCTGCAGGATCTGAGGGGCCAAGCCAAGCTGAGAATTTGCACAGGATCTGATGGACCTACCACCCAGGCACCAGTGGCCTTGCAGACCTCCTTCCTGTGTCTCCTGGACGCTCTCCCCTCCCAAATTCTCCTAGCTTCCACGCCACCTACTTCAGAAAGCCCCCATTCCCCATTCCACCCTCCAAGTCTGAAGTCATATTCATTCAACAAACTCACATTAAACTCCCACGTGCTCGGCTCTGTGCTAGACACCGGGAACATGGGCACTAAAGCCACACAGACATGGGTTCGAATCCTTGCGCCACCACTTACCAGCTAAGCATAAGTTTCTTCATTTGTCCTAGAGTCAGTGTGAGCGTAAATTTGATGGTGCACACGGTGACCCTCGATCAAAACACGAGGGGACAATTCCTGAGCACTCTATTCACTCCACAAATATTCCTCGGGCCCTTACTAAGGGCCAACTGCTGTTTAAGCTTCTAGGGATTCCACAGTGAGAAAAAAATTAAAAAATAAAAACCCAGGAACTATAGTCATTATCTGTTAATTTTTGGCCATGCTGCCGTGGCTTGCGGGATCTTAGTTCCCCGACCAGGGATTGAACCCGGGCCCTGGCAGTGAAAGCGCCAAGTCCTAACCACTGGACCACCAGGGAATTCCCTCAATATCTTATAATAACCTATAATGGAAAAGAATATGAAAAAGAATGTGTGTATATATATGTGTGTGTGTGTGTGTGTGTGTATATATATATATATATATATATATCTGAATCACTTTGCTGTACACCGGAAACAAACACGACATTGTTAAGTCAACTATACTTCAATACAAAAATTTTTTTAATACAATAAAAAAATGAAAGCTCAGACAAAACTCCTTGCCAGCATTCTAGTGAAGAGAGACAAGGAAATGAACTTGGGCTGTCAGGTGGAATAAGAGCTGGAGAAAAGGAAACCGTTGCACAGAAGAGACAGAGGGAGCAGTCAGGATGGACCACTCTGAGGAGGTGACATTTGCGATGAGACCAGAATGGCAAGAAGGAGCCCCCTGGGACAACCTGGGAAGAACTTTCTAGTCAAAGGGAAGATCAGGTGCAAAGCTCTAAGGCAGGAGAGGCTTCTGACCCCGTCTGAATTAATGTCAAAAGTTATCATATCTGGGCTTCCCTGGTGGCGCAGTGGTTGAGAGTCCGCCTGCCGATGCAGGGGACATGGGTTCGTGCCCCGGTCCGGGAAGATCCCACATGCCGCGGAGTGGCTGGGCCCGTGAGCCATGGCCGCTGAGCCTGCGCGTCCGGAGCCTGTGCTCCGCAATGGGAGAGGCCACAACAGTGAGAGGCCCGCTCGTAACACACACACACAAAAAAAAGTTATCATATCTTCACTAATCTTTGTGATCAATCCTGTTTTAGTGACTTGGAAGCAGATGGGATAATGAGGTTTGTTGCGGCCTAACCCCAACCTGGGCAGGGATTTGACCTCAGGTGTCTCTGCGTCCTCAACTCTTATCTGACACGCCAGCTACCCTGCAATTGGCTCCTCCCCAAGCAGGGACATTTCCTTCAAGGGACCATCATTTATTCTGATCAGTGTTGGGCCCTATGTTGGGAGGTGCCAGGGACCCAGCAACGATCAAGACAGTCCTGGCCCTATCCTCCAGGGAAGCACAGTCCAGAGTGGGTGACAGACCCATCCTCAGACAGTGACAACACAGAGTGAGCGGGGCTGGGATGAAGGAGCCCAGAAGGGATGCTTGACCAGGACTGGGAGGGCTTCCTGGAAGAGGAGGAATCCCAGTTGGGATTTGGAGGGTTTGGACTGAGCCCAGGGAAAGAGTATTATTCCAGGTAAAGGGACAAGTACATGCACAGCCTCAGAGTTGAGAAGGGCCTGGAATGTTTGAAAGCACAGATCTAATCTAGTAACCCCAGTGACTTCCCCGGGGATAAAGTCCAAACTCTTTAGCCATCTGTCTATTCAGTACTACATTCCTTCGATCATTCAACAAACCACGTCTAGTGAACGGAATGCTGAGAGGCGTCAAATAGAATGAGACAGATGGGGAAATGGGTGGAGAGCAGGTTTCAGTACCAAATCAGGTGGTCAAGAAATATTGCTAAGGGACTTCCCTGGTGGCGCAGTGGTTAAGAATCCACCTGCCAATGTAAGGGACATGGGTTTGAGCCCTGGTCCGGGAGGGTCCCACATGCCGTGGAGCAACTGAGCCCGTGTGCCACAACTACTGGGCCTGCGCTCTAGAGCCTAAGAGCCACAACTGCTGAAGCCCACGCGCCTAGAGCCCGTGCTCTGCAATGGGAGAGGCTACTGCAATGGGAAGCCAGCGCACCGCAGTGAAGTGTGGCCCCAGCTCGCCGCAACTGGAGAAAGCCCGAGTGCAACAACGAAGACCCAATGCAGCCAAAAAGTAATTAATTAATTAAGAAATATTGCTAAGGAGGTAAAGGCAGGATACGGGGTTGGGGGGAATATAGGACAGGGCACCCTATCACCTGTGGGAAAACAAATAAACAATATTAAAATATATATATATATATATATAACAACCTCTGTTTCAAATGCATTGGTTATCTCTGCAAGAATTCACAGAAACTGCTCAGAATGGGAGCTTTCAGGAAGGAAATCTGTGGCTTTGCAGCTCAGCACTGGCACCCTGAAACTGTCTTCTTGTCTCGCGGCTTAGCAGCTGAATGACCTCAGGCAAGTCACTCAATCCTCCAGCCTCAGTTTGCTTGACTGTGAAATAGGGATAAAGGGTAGCATCTGCCTCTGGGGTCATGGAGGGTGAACCAAGTTCATGTGTATAAAATGCTTTGGTTGGTGTCTGGCAAATCACAGCCTCATGGTATTTTAAGCTGTGATGACCTTTTTGAGATCAACATTATACCTAAGGGTGAAAGTAAAAAAGGCCTCTTCCTTGAGTTCCCACAGACTCACAGGCTGGTTCTCCTCCGCAGGAATGTTCAGGCCCCAGGGACCACTGAGCAAAGGACCCTGAGAGGCCCCAGTTGGGACCCGGAAGCTCGTGGCCAGGCCGGGGGCCAGCAAGCTCCTGGCGCCCCTCCTGGTAATCAGGGCCCCCCGGGGATGGAGAAGTGACCCATGTTCCTAGTTGAGCTACAGGGGTGTGGGCCGGGCTTGGTCTAGTCACTGCCCACCTACAGGGGTGCCAGACAGGGAGGAGAGGGAGGGAGAAGCCTCCAGGACTCAGGGGACCCTAGAATTCCAGAACCTTCAGGAAGTGCGGGGTGAGTCCGGACCAAGAGGGCAAGGTTTGAGGGTTTGGTTCAGGATTGGCCATGCATGTCCCACCTCCTGCCCTCCTCAGGCTCGGAGAGAGAAATAGACCAACTTGTCTCAGCCAGTTTTCTCCCCAATCAGCCAAACCTCCTACCCAGATTCAGATTTCATCATCAGAAAAAAAAAAAAAAAAAGACTCCAGGAAGGAGGTAAGAGGGTCCAGGAGGAGGCTGGGGTGAGCGGTGGGAATCTGAACCCCACAGATCAAGAAGGCCCTTCCTGGCCTCAGTTTGCCGCCTGTGGAAAGGGTATTGTTGTGAACGTTGTCCTCCCTGAGAGGACCAGTGTCTGACAGCAGGAGGGATTGAGTAAACTCCAGGGTTTCAGCCTTCTCCAGCAGACCGGTAAACAAGCCTCTCCTCTCATATTTGCATTCATGCATTCACCAAACCTTTTCTGAGTACCTACTGTGTGCCCAGCCCTGTGCTGAGTGGTACTGGGGACCCAGCAGTGGCTGAGACGAGCCTTGCTCCCACCTTCCCAGGTTCATAGGTCAGCAGGACAGACAGACAGTGATGATGCAGAGTGAGTAGGGCTAGAATGGAGGAGCTCCGAGGGGAAACGCCACTTGGGAAGTGGGGTCAGGGAAGGTTCCCTGGAGGAGGGGACAATCTGAGCTGCATTTGGAAGGATGTCAGAGCCAGCCAGTGAAGGGAGGAGGAAAAGGGAAGGTATGGGCAGAGGACACAGCAAGGGCAAAGACCTGCAGGTGAGAAATTTATGAAACGAAGAATAGTTCCATTTGGTCACCGTGGAAATTGGGGAAAACTGCTGTGAAATGAAGTTGGAATGGTGAGCTAGATCAGGTAGCCAGAAATAAAAAGACTCGAGTTAAAATCATTCATTTAGGGACTTCCCTGGAGGTCCAGTGGTTAAGACTCCACGCTCCCAAAGCAGGGGGCCCAGGTTTGATACCCAGTCGGGGAATTAAGATCCCACATACCCGCAACCAAGCCCGCGTGCCGCAACTAGAGAAGCCGCGCGCCGCAACGAAGACCCGGCACAGCCAAAATAAATATATAAATAATAAATAAAAATTTTTAAAATCATTCATTTAACACATCTTACCTAAGTGCCCGGCTCTGTGCTGCGTCCTGCCGGGGTCTCTGCGGTGGCCAAGGCGGGTTCTGCCCTGTCCTCATGGAGTTTATCACCTATGTCACTGTTTCTTAAATTTCCCAAGTCTCACAGCTCCCATTATCTGTTAAAATGCAGATTCCTGGGCCCCAAGGCGCAAGTACAATCCCACCAGGTGCCCAGAAGGAGAGGAGGATGGGAGTATCAGTGAATAGCCCCAAAGACATCACACCTGCTGATTCTAGAATTCTGCTCCTTTGATTGGAGTCCAAGCAACCTTAGCACAGCCTGGACATCTATATTTTCCAACCTCAGGTGTCAACCGATTAGTAGGGCATGAAATAAAGTAGTGAATCCCAAGCAGTTAATTTTTAAAAATGTCAAATAGAGCGTATTGTACAAGTAATTCTTATATCGCGACATTTTAATTTACATGTGTGTGTGCAGACCTGTTCATACACATACTGTGTTGCAAGCAAAATATACATTCTATTGTGTATCAACCGTCTCAAATTCAAAACAGTTTGAAAAACAGTGGTCTGTGGACCCCTGTGTGATCTGCCCCCTCCTCAAATTTTTAGTCCTCTTTTTCTCATATGCATTTCTCCTCACTTAACCAAGATCTTCAGATTTCCACTCAGGAATCCCCTGAGTTTTCAAGACCCTGAGGCTGGCTCAGATGTCCCTCAAGGCTCCTCCAGCCCCTTGGACGCCCCCATCCCAGCCCTGCCCACTCTGGGTGGTCACTATCTGGGGATGGGTCTGTGCCCTCCCTTGGGCCAGGGATGGGAACCGTCACAACCACTGCTGAGTCCCCCCAGCATTGCCCTGCATGGGGCTAGGCACACAGCAGGGACTCTGGGAATGTGGGTTGAGTCTTTTAGAAACAGGAAAGAAAGGAAGAAGCGGAACCCTTGGGTCCATCAGGGCCAAGAATCATGTGGACTTCATGCATTCTGGTCTGGCTGGGAAGCTGCAGCCTGGGGGACTGGAGACTGGCCCAGACCTTCCCTTCCTACATTTCTAATTATTTATTTAAAAGTTGGCTTGTCTGGGCTGCTCTGCCCCGCCTCCCCCAGCTGCAGGCTGTCCAGCCCCTGTGGCTTGTGGTACAACGTGTAACTCGGGTTTCTTGAGGCCCAGCGTGGGTGTGTCTGGCGCTCTCCTCCACACCTCCCCCCAGATCCAGCCAAGGCCATAAGAGCTGTTTTCCAAGGCAGTTGCCCCTGCCACCACTCCAGGCCCTGCCCTGGGACCCCAGAGGTGTCCAGGGGCTCGGGTGACCTGGAGAGAAAGACATCTGTTGCTTCCAGGGAGACAGGCTAGGATAATGGGCAAGGGCATGGGGGAAGGGCCAGAGAGATGAGCCCTCCCACTTCTTAGCTGACCTTGGACAAAGGATTCCACCTCTGAGCCTCAGGTCCTGGTGTCTGAAACAGGATGAAGGTAGTTTCTACCCCAGAGGTGGCAGGAGAATGAAACGAAACCATATGACAAAAGCCCTTAGCATGGGTCTGGACAATGTAATAAGAGCCGGTATATTGGGGAGGCTTTTATTCCTGTGATCATTAGCATTTCCCTTTAGAGAGCCCTGGTCAGGGGTGAGCCAGGCCCCGTACAAGGGGGAGGCCGAGGGGACGCAGGCCTGCCCTGGGGGTGTGAAGGACGAGGCCCTGGCAGGAGCCAGCTCTGAGGACAGATAGTCACACAGTGTGTTCCTGGGACTGCGTGGGCACCACCTCTGAGGGCGGCTGGCCTGAAGGACTAGGACATTGTGAGTCTGCAGACAATTCCCACCTCTGACTGCCTGGGGCTAGAGACCTGGAGGTCACTCGCCTCACTGTGTGCAGCCGGCTGGATCCCAGGAGAAAAGTCCAAAGAGCCCCTGCCTCACTTTCTGAGGGGAGTGAGGGGCCGGCGGCCTGACTTTGAGAGGTGTTAAGAGTCTGCAGCCCAAGATGAGGGCGGCGGTCTGAAGTCCGTTTAACAGTCCCTGGGCAAAGTCCTGCCAGAGCTGGGGGAGAGAGTTAGCACTTGGGGGTGGAAAAGGTAGGGTGAAGGGGGTTACCACCTTGGGCTCAAGTAAGGCCCATGAAATCAGAGGACATGTTAGAAACCTGTGGGTCCAGGGAATTCCCTGGCGGTCCAGTGGTTAGGACTCAGCGCTTCCACTGCCGTGGCCCAGGGTTCAATCCCTGATTGGGGAACTGAGATCCCCCGCAAGCTTGGCGGCGTGGCCAAAAGAAACAAACAAACGAAAACAGAGAAAAAAGCAAAGAAACCAGTGGGTCCAATGCCCTCTTGGTACAGACAAGGAAACTGAGTTCAAAGACCCGCAGGGGCTTCCCTGGTGGCACAGTGGTTAAGAGTCCGCCTGCCGATGCAGGCGACACGGGTTCGTGCCCCAGTCTGGGAAGATCCCACACGCCGCGGAGCGGCTGGGCCCGTAAGCCATGGCTGCTGAGCCTGCACGTCCGGAGCCTGTGCTCCGCGGCGGGAGAGGCCACGGCAGTGAGAGGCCCGCGTACCACAAAAAAAAAAAAAAAAAAAGACCCACAGTAAATTATTGCAAGAGCCAGGGGAGGAGCCGTGAGCCATGCCAGCTAAGGGCCCTGGTGGGGGTTGGGTACCAGGCCTGGGAGAGAGAAGGGCCCGAACCATCCAGGATAACAAAGTTTCAAGGTCTCACAGCCTGAGAAGGACATCAGGCTACATTCCATCCAATTTTCTTTTTTCAAAGTAGCCATGAAGGGCTTCCCTGGTGGCGCAGTGGTTAAGAATCCTCCTGCCAATGCAGGGGACACGGGTTTGAGCCCTGGTCCAGGAAGATCCCACATGCCACGGAGCAACTAAGCCTGTGTGCCACAGCCTGCGAGCCTGCGCTCTAGATCCTGCGAGCCACAACAACTGAGCGTGCATGCCACAACTACTGAAGCCCGTGTGCCTAGAGCCCGTGCTCCGCAACAAGAGAAGCCACCGCAATGAGAAGCCCGCGCACCACAAAGAAGAGTAGCCCCGCTCGCCGCAACTAGAGAAAGCCCGCGTGCAGCAACGAAGACCCAACACAGCCAAAAATTAATTGATTTATTTATTAATTTAAAAAACAAAGTACCAATGTAAAAGAATTTTTGCGTTGAAATTCACACAAAAATTAACAATATTAAAGTGTTATGACTCAGTGGCATTTAGTACATTCACAACATTGTGCAATCATCACTTCTGCGTAGGTCCAAATCATTCTCATCATTTTCCCAAAGGAAACCCCGCACCCATTCAGCAGTCACTCCCCACCCCCTCCCCACAGAACCTGGCGACCATTCATCTGATTTCTGTCTCTATAGGTTTGCCTATTCTGGACATTTATACAAATGGAATCATACAATATGGGATTTTGATAGTCTGAGTGTTTGTGTCCTCCGCCCCAATTCGTACGTTGAAACCTACATTGCGGCACTATTTACAATAGCCAAGACATGGAAGCAACCTAAATGTCCATCAACAGATGAATGGATAAAGAAGAATGAGATATTACTCAGCCATAAAAAAGAATGGACTAACACCACTTGCAGCAACATGGATGGACTTAGGGATTATCATTCTAAGTGAAGTGAGCCAGACAGAGAAAGACAAATATCATATGATATCGTTTCTATGTGGAAACTTAAAAAAAAATGATACAAGTGAACTTACATACAAAGAAGAAATGAACCCACAGACATAGAAAACAAACATGGTTACCAAAGGGGAAGGGGGTCGGGGTAAATTAGGAGTTTGGGATTAACATATACACACCACTATATACAAAATAGATGACCAACAAGGACCTACTGTATAGCAGAGGGAACTATACTCAATATTTTGTAATAACCTATAAGGGAAAAGAATCTGAAAAAAAATAGATATATATGTAGGTAAAAAAAAAAAAAAGCAAAAAAACCTAACTCCCCAGGGTGATGGTATTAGGAAGTGGGGCCTTTGGGAGGTGGTTAGGTCGTGAGGGTGGAGCCCTCAAGATTGGGATTAGTGCCCTTATAAAAGGGGCTCCCGAGACATCCCTTGTCCCTTCTGCCCATGTGAGGATACAATGAGAAGTCTACAACCCAGAAGAGCCCCTCACCCAACCATTTACCCTGATCTTGGACTTCCAGCCTCCAGAACTGTGAGAAATACATTTGTGTTATTCATAAGCCACTCCATCTGTGGTATTTTGTTATAGTAGCAGCCCGAACAAGCTAAGGCAGCCACCTTTTGCATCTGGCTTATTTCACTGGGCAATCCACCCAATATTTTGATTTAACAATAATAACTAACATTTATTGAACACTTAACTATATCCCAGGTACTACCCCAAGGACTATGCATGTATTAACCTACCTGAGCCTCTCAATAAGCAGGCATGTGGGGTTCTTTTATTGCCCTCATTTTATAGCCCAACAAACAGAGGTACAGAGAAGTCACACAGCTGGTAAGTGGTAGAGTCAGCCTTTTCTCTCTCCTTTTTATTTTTATTATTATTTTTTAGCACCACCAGCCAGTTTTTGTTTGTTTGTTTGTTTTGGCCGAGTCTCACAGCATGTGGGATCTTAGTTCCCCGACCAGGGATTGAACCCGTGCCCCCTGCAGTGGAAGCACGGAGTCTTAACCACTGGACCTCCAGGGAAGTCCCAGCCTCATTATTTTTGTACTGACGTAAAATATAAATAACATGTTGCTGACACTTTTAAACATTTTGAAGTATACAATTCAGTGGCCTAGAGCACATTCACAGTGTTAGTTCTGAAATTTTTCATCACCCCAGGATTTGAACCCAGGTTTTTTCTACCTCCAGGGCCCAAGCAGCTATTCCTACCCTGCCTCTGAGTTGAAGAATTTAGCATGGGGGCGAGAACGTGTCTTCCCCTTGGAGTTCAGCCTGCAGGAGGCTATGTGGCTATCAGGTTGTCCACTATGCCCAGCCAGGATCTGGGTTTACTAGCACCAGTTCTGGACTGTTTTCTCTGCCTGGAACCTTCCCTTCCACCTCCCAGCTCTTTGCCTCCTGTGACCATGAGGGGGATTTCTAAAGGCAGGAGCTGCCAAAAGATCCTAATGTGGAAGAGAACAGAACTGACAGGCCAAGACTGGCTTCATGGGATCGTCCGAGCTCCTGAAACCAGCTATGCCTGAAGCCAGCCAACTCGACGATTTTTTCACTCAAATGAGCCAATCAATTCCTGATTTTGCCGAAGACAGTTACGCTGGGGTTTTCAGCCTCTTGAAACAGAAAGGGACATAAGTGGGACTTCTTTGGCAGTCCAGTGGTTAGGACTTCGAGCTTCCACTGCAGGGGGCATGGGTTCAACCTCTGGGCGGGGAACTAAGATTCCATGCCATGTGGCACCGACCAAAAAAAAAAAAAGGGACAGAACCAGTGGAGTGGGAGCTAGCCTGGTGATTAAGGTGCTGGGCAGTAAGTTCTCAGAGAAGGGACAGGCATGAACAAACAAGAGTGGGTGGGGACATGGCCCATTTCAGGGGACAGACAACAGATTATCAAGGTGGCTGCAATGTGGAATTTACGAGGGGTCACAGTGGGGTCATGGTGCAACCTTCCACTTGCAAACAGAAAGGGGCAAGCCCTGACGATGAGGGGCCTAGGCCTTGGGAGAACCTCAAGGCTTCGTCCTAGGAGCAGCAGGTCATCAGAGGGTTTAAGCAGCAGAGTGATACAATCAAATTTGCATCCTTATTAGAAGCCTGTGCACTCTGACCCATTTGCTGGTGGCTGTGGAAATTGGTACAGCCTCCATGGAAAGGCATTAGGCAACAGGCATTCACGTTAGAAGGTCCCATGCCCTCTGACACAGCGGTTCTTCTTCAAGGGATTGGTTCTACAGTTATAGTCGCACACGTGGGAAATGAGCGCTGTTTGTGTTGGCAAGAGACTGGATGCCAGCCAAGCACCCATCAGGAAGGGACCAGCAAAATGCATTATGACCCATCCACGCAGTTGGAATACTATGCAGCTTTACAAGAGTAAGTCAGATCTATACGCATTTCGGTGGTGTGCTGGGAAATGTTTAACCGTCGGCTCTTTGGGGGAGAAAACAGTCCTGATCTGTAGCGTTCGTCAACGTCTGTGGTGTAAAGTACTCCCATCGCGGCTGATTTTAAGCTCACCAACGTGACCTCGCTGAATGCAGAGTTGGAAGATGTCCTCAATACCTCACCATGATGTGGGATTTTCGTAACCTCCAGAACAGAGGTAGCATTAAAATGTAGCAGAATAATTAGGAAGTGATAAATTGACTACTTCTCATCGTTCTGTGTAATAGAATGTATTCAGTTGTAAGTTGGTAGAATTTAAGTTTTCGTAAAAGCTATGTTTAACAACAGGCTTGCAAAATTCCCGGAAGTTTAGCAATCAGCCCTCACAAACTGTTACAAGCCAGCCCCCGCACACCACTGAGACAGCTGCAAGATGAGACAGCACAGCCAAATTATGGACAAGGATCTACAGGACTGTATCTCCCCCCACACACAAACTCTCCGCCTTACTTACTCCTCTCCAGCCTGGATCTGGGACACTTCAGGCTCACACCCACCTCAGGGCCTTTGCACTTGCTGTTCCACTCTTCCCTTCACATAACCACATGACTCGCTTCCTTACCTCCTCCAGGCCTTTGCTCAAACGTCACCTTTATCAAGGCTTTCTCTGAGCATCCTGTAAAAAAATAGAAACCCTCCTGCCGCCTCAACACTCCAGCTTCTTTGACTGCTCTCTGTTTTATCAGCAGCACTGACTGTGCCATCTGACCTACTATGTAATGTTAAAATGTACTTGTCATTTTATTTATCGACTGTCTGTCTCCCCCACTAGAATGTCAGCTCCACGAAGGCAGGGAGTTTTGACTGTTTTCTTCTCTGCTGTATCCCCAGTGCCTAGAAGAGTGCCTGGCATATAGTAGGTGCTCAATAAATATTTGTTGACTAAACTTAAGGAAAAAAATAAAGCACAGACTATTTACAATAGCCAAGACGGGGAAGCAACCTAAGTGTCCATCAACAGATGAATGGATGAAGAAAATGTGGTATATATACACAATGGAGTACTACTCAGCTATAAACAAGAATGAAACAATGCCATTTGCCGCAACGTGGATGGACCTAGAGATTATCATACTTAGTGAAGTAAGTCAGACAGAGAAAGACAAATATCACATGATATCATTTATATGTAGAATCCCTCATGGCCCAGTGGTTAGGACTCAGCGCTTTCACTGCTGGCGCCTGGGTTCGATGCCTGGTTGTGGAACTACAATCCCACAAGCCACATGGTGCTGCAAAAAAAAAAAAAAAGATACAAATGAACTTATTTACAAAACAGAAACAGACTCACACATGGAAAGCAAATTTATGGTTACCAAAGGGGAATGGGGGTGGGGTGAGGGATAAATCAGGAGTTTGGGATTAACAGATACATAAACAACAAGGATCTACTGTATAGCATAGGGAACTCTATTCAATATCTTGTAATAATCTATAATGGAAAAGAATCTGAAAAGATATATATATATATATATATATATATATATATATACACACATACATATATATACATATATATGTGTATATATATATATCTGAATCACTTTGTTGTGCACCAGAAACTAACACAACATTGTAAATCAACTATACTTCAATTTAAAAAACAAATAAGTAAACTAAAATAAATAAGGTGCCGAATCATGTAAATAACCTGAATAATATTCCCCTATCTGTATTTACAAATGATAGACTATCTCTGGGAGAAAATCCAAGAAACTGGTGGCCCCAGTGCCTCCCGGGAAGGGCCCCAGGGGGGAAGGGAGAAGAGAGAGTTTTCACTGTATCCTCTCGTGTACCTTTAAAAATCTGTGCCATGTGCCTTTAATTACCTATTAATATTTTTTTCGAGTGTTCTATTAAAAGCACCGCCTCAGGCTGGCGTAGGGAGCTGGGCCCTGGAAGAGGGCGAGCCTGGGCCAGGAGGCCAGGGCAGTGACCCGGGATCGGGGACCGGATGGGGCTGCCAACACTTCACGGCCTGTTTCAGAAGGTCCAGCTGTGGAATGTTCTACACGAAGCCCTTAGAAGGCTCTGAGCGGGGAGGCCTGTCCCTCAGGCCTGGCTTTTGCCAGTCCGACAGGCGGGTCTCCCAAAAAGGCACCTTGGCCACCCTCTCCGCCGCTACATAAAAAGATCCCAATAAGATGCCACCTTCTGCAACCGGCCAGTGGATAAAAGCTCCTCTCTCTTCCCCTCCCTCCTCCTTCCGGCTCATCTCCTGACCCTTTCCCCTCCCCTCGCCCTCCCTCCTCTCTCCACCTCCTCCTCCATCCTCCTTCTCCCCCTCCCTCCGCTGGCTCCTCCCTCCAGCCACGCACCACCTCCCCCAGAGCCTCTGAAACACCAGGGCTCTCTCTGCTCCACGCCTTTGCCCATGCCGTTGCCTCTGCCTGGAACTCCTTTCCCCTACCTCTTCACCGGCCCCTGCTTTATCCCAGAGATCTTAGCTTCCTTCCTTCACGTCACAAAGATTTACCAGGCATCGACAGTTGGTCGGGCGCCCTGCCAGGTGTGAGGGAGCAGGCGCTGAGGAGAGGTCACATCCTAACTGGGAAGGGCAGGGAGTAGAGTAGTCAGCAGAAACTAGAAACAAGGGAATTCTTAAAAAACAGCTAAATGCTGCAAGGATGAGTTGTCTGCAGTCTGAAAGAGGAGAAGGAGCCCGCCTGCTGAGGGACTGGGGAGAATCAGGAGGAGGGAACAGCAAGTGCAATGGCTGTTGAGGATGGGAATGAGCTTGGAGAGTTCAGGAATCAAAAAGGCCAGTGTGGCTAGATTCGAGGGAGTGAGGGAAAGTGTCATCAGATGCGCCAAAAAGGTAGGTTTCCATGAGGGATGTCAGAGACTCTGAGGAGCTTGGAGTCTCCTCCTCCAGGAAGCCCTCCTTGACTGCGTCAGGCACACTCACCCTAACCCTGTTCACTCTAAGTTGTAGCTGTCTGGTCACAGGCCTGTCTGCCCTACTGCCCTCTGAGGGCAGAGCCAGTCACCACTGTGTTCCCAGCACTGCACAGCACATGCCTGGGTACACAGCAGGTGCTCAGAAAATGCCCTGGTCATCCCCAGGAAGGCTTGCCTTCTCTACCTCCTTGCTTCCGCTCTGCCTATGCCTCTTCCTGACCCAGCCCAGCCTCTTTCATCCCATCCTCAAAGGCTCATCTGGGGAGGATGCCCATCCTCTTTCATCTTATCCTCAAAGGCCCATCTGGGGAGGATTCCCAGCCCCAGCCACCTCTGATGGGCTGCAGGCCCAAGGTGAAGGCTCTGAAGTGGTCAGATCAAACACCTCTAGAGCTGGCTTTGGGCTGGGCCAGAGTCAGGGAGGCTCCGAGAAGACTCAGCTTCCCAGATTTGAGTGTTCCAGCATGGAGAATGGAAGGGGGGCTGGGCAGCTTGTGGAAACAGCCAAGGCACAAAGTTGTTTCCCCATCATCATAATCATCACTTCCAGTTTCTGACTCATTTCGTGCCAGGTGCTGGGCTAATTTTTAAAAATAATGTCATTTATTAATTTAAATGGATAAGATCCGGTCAGGGTGCAAAATTCAGAAGCCTCTAAAAGCCTGTGGGAGAAAGTATCTCTATTTCACAATTTTAGAAGTTTGGGAAAAAGCACTCCTCACGTTAAGTGGGGGAAGCTCAATTTTTTTTTTTTTTTTTTTTTTTGGCGTCGAATCAAATTTTTAAACAATGTGGATCTGCTGTCCACCCAGTTACCCTTCCTGGAGGCAACTATCATTACCAGTTTCACCCAAAATGTTTATTCAAAAAATATTTATTGAACACCTACTACATGCCAGGCACTATTCTATGGGCTGAAGATATAATGGTGAACGAAAGAGGCTAAAGTCCCAGTGCTCATGGAGCTGATATTCTAAATGGAAGAGACAGATGCTAGACACACAGATAAGGAGACTATGGAGTGTGTCAAAAGGTGAGACATTCTGTGGAGAAAAATAAAGAACAGGTGGGAGACAGGTACTGGGAAATCAATTTTTTTGTTTTCTTTTATAGAAAGGTGAGAGAAGATCAAATTGCAGTTTGATGGGGATGATCTAGATTCCTAGTTCGAGAGGAGAAGCAGAGGAAAGAGGGGAGAACGGCTGGAGTGTGGTCCTTGAATTGGCAAGAGGGGAAGGGTCCCTGGGCTCCAGAGTAGTTCGTCATTAGTAGGGAATGTCTGTTTCCCAGAGGTGGCCATGACAATCTCTCCTGTCCCACATGCTCTTACAGGGTGACCTCAACATTCCTCCTATTGTGTGTGTTTTGTGTGGATTATGTTTTCTCCCTTTGAACCTGGGCAGAAATTTGTGACTGCCTTGACCTATAAAGTACGGTGGAGGTGAGGCTTCCAAGGCTACCTCATCAAATGCCAGGCACTTCCCACTTGCTGTTAGGGCACTCATTCTTGGAACCCATCTGCCATGCTGTGAGGAAGCTCAGCTAGCCCACGCAGAGAGACCACATGGAGAGGTCCCATGAAGATGCTCTAGCTGACAGCTCAGCCGAGGTCCCAGCCAGCGACTGCCAGCAGCATCTGCCCAGACATGAGTGAAGACTCCT
The DNA here is from genome assembly GCF_039906515.1 of Pseudorca crassidens. Classification (NCBI taxonomy): domain Eukaryota; kingdom Metazoa; phylum Chordata; class Mammalia; order Artiodactyla; family Delphinidae; genus Pseudorca; species Pseudorca crassidens. The sequence continues at coordinate 10,358,587 of NC_090315.1, read as the reverse complement.
CCAGCTGATTCTACACCCCCAGTCCGCAAGCCTCGCCAGCTGAGGCTCCAGACATCAAGGAGGAAAGACAAGCTGTCCTTGCTGTGCCTTGTTCCAATTCCTGACCTATAGTATCCATGACTACAATGCAAGGATTGTTTCACACCACTAGATACTGGGGCTGTTTGTTATGCAGCAGCAGGTAGCTGGTACCCCAAATAAAAGAAGAAAAGGTGGGTAGATGAGTAGAGGAGTTGGGGAAGTTTTCTTCTGATGGGTTGTCCTTTCTCAGTGAAGTAGGAAGCAAAGTCCCCACTGAAAGTGGGCAGGAAGGGAGAAGGTGCAGGAGTTTGAGGAGAGAGGAGAGGTTATTAAAAAGTCTAGGAAACAACCCGTGTCCATCAAAGAATGAAGGGATAAACAAAACGCACTATATCCACACAATGGAATATTATTCAGCCTCTCTTTTTGTGCCACCATGATGCTGGCATGAATGGCCAGGACGATGTTCTCAAGAGCATTAACAATGCCAAAATGAGAGTCACATGCCAAGTTCTTGTTAGGCTATGCTCCAAAGTCATTTTCCAGTTTCTAAGTGTGATGATGAAGCATGGTTACATTGGTAAACTTGAAATCACTGATGATCACAGAGCTGGGCAAATTGTAAACCTCACAAGACCATCCCACTAGTTTGGTTTCATTATACTGACGACCACAGCTGGCTTCATGGACCAAGAAGAAGCAAGACAAAAACACACAGGAGGGAGGGCTTCCCTGGCAGTGCAGTGGTTAAGAATCTGCCTGCCAATGCCGGGGACACGGGTTCGAGCCCTGGTCCGGGAAGATCCCACATGCCGCGGAGCAACTAAGCCCGTGCGCCACAGCTACTGAGCCTGTGTGCCACAGCTACTGAAGCCCGCACGCCTAGAGCCCATGCTCTGCAACAAAATAAGCCACTACAATGAAGCCTGTGCACTGCAACGAAGAGTAGCCCCCGCTCGCCGCAACTAGAGAAAGCCCGAGCACAGCAATGAAGACCCAACACAGCCAAAAATAAATAAAAATAAAATTAATTAATTAAAATTAAAAAAAAGAAAACACACACAGGAGGGAAAGTCCTGAGATTCTTTTTCTAGAGATGTAATATATACAAACATACAAATACAATACCTCAATGGAAAAAAAAATGAAGTGAAATTCTGACACATGCTACAACATAGATGAACCTTGAAAATCTTATGCTAAGTGAAATAAGCCAGACACAAAAGGACAAATATTGTATGATTCCACTTACACAGTGTACCTAGAATAGGCACAGTCACAGAGATGGAAAGTAGAATAAAGTTTACAGGCGGGGCTTCCCTGGTGGCGCAGTGGTTGAGAGTCCGCCTGCCGATGCAGGGGACGCGGGTTCGTGACCCGGTCCGGGAAGATCCCACATGCCGCGGAGCGGCTGGGCCCGTGAGCCATGGCCGCTGGGCCTGCGCGTCCGGAGCCTGTGCTCCGCAACGGCAGAGGCCACAACGGTGAGAGGCCCGCGTACCGCAAAAAAAAAAAAAAAAAAAGTGTTTTCCATAGAGTACAGACCTGTGGTTGCTAAGGAGGAGGGGGGTGGGGGGAGGGATGGATTGGGAGTTTGGGATTAGCAGATGCAAACTCATATATAGGATGGATAAACAACAAGGTCCTACTGTAGAGCACAGGGAACTATATTCAATATCCTGTGATAAACCATAATGGAAAAGAATATGAAAAAGAATATATATACATGTATAACTGAGTCACTTTGCTGCACAGAAATTAACACAACATTGTAAATCAACTATACTTCAATAAAAAAAATTTTTTTAGAAATGTGTCTTCGGGGTGCTTCCCTGGCGGTCCAATGGTTAGGACTCCGCGCTTCCACTGCAGGGGTCGTGGGTTCGATCCCTGGTCAGGGAACTAAGATCCCACATGCCGCATGGTGTGGCCAAAAAATTAAAAAAAAAAAAAAAAAAAGAAGTGTCTTCTACTGAGCCACTAAGTTTGTGGTAATTTGTTACAGCAGCAGTAAGAAATGAATATACACACACAAAAAAAAGAAAAGAAATGAATATACACATACATCCATATTATTATTTCAACGTGTAATCAATATAAAAATGATGGATTTATTTTGCATTCTCTTTTTTCATATTATTACGTCTTCAAACCCCAGTATGTATTTTGCACTTATCGCAGATTTAAGTTTGGATTTGCCACACTTCAATTATTTAATAGTCACACATGGCTGGTGGCTGCCGTATCTGACAGCACAACTCTGGAATGAGAGATGGTGATAAACAGGGAGGAGAAGGTTAGGAAGTGCTGGTGTTAGGTAGGAAGGGGAATAATTTGGAGCTTTAAATAAAACATTTAGGGGAGATGACATTTAAGCAGAAGTTAAAAGGAAAGATAGACATATTTGCCCACATTAAAAAGAAAAACATGGGACTTCCCTGGTGGTCCAGTGGCTAATGCTCCGTGTTCCCAATGCAGGGGGCCCTGGTTCGATGGCTGGTCAAGGAACTAGATCCCACATGCTGCAACTAAAGATCCCACATGCCGCAACTAAGACCAGCACAGCCAAATAAATAAATAAATAAATATTTTTTTAAAAAGAAAGAGAAAAACACTTGTGTGGCATAAAAACCAAAAACCCTAAACAAAGCCTATAGGCAAATGAGAAATGGGGAGAAAATACTGGCAATGCAGATGACACGTAAAAGTTTTACATGTATAATGAGCTTTTGTAAATCAATTGAGACAAACACCCCAAAGGAAACGTGGACTAAGGATTTGAATAGATAATTTTCTAAGCAGAAAAGTGAACCAGCTAATACATATATGAAAACTTAGCCTCTCTGCAGGAGGCAGGGTGAAGCATATTCAAATAACGTGGAGGTTTCCTTGTACACCCGCCAAATGGCGCACATGTGGAAAAGGGCAGGCTCGTATATCACTGATGGCAATGAGAATTGTTACAGCCTTTTTTTGGAAGGGAATCTTCGCAGCATCTACTACAATCAGAAATGCATTTTACCCTTGATTCAACAACCCCACTGCTGGGAAAGCATCTCATAGAAATCAAACCTCCGGAATGAGGTAAGGGCTTATATGCAAGAGTGCTCACTGCAGGACTAGAGGAGCAAAAAGCTGGGAATTGAAGACGAAAACCTATCTTTGGGTTGAAAAATGATGGTCCACTCACTCTGTGAACTCTTATGCAACCATTCCAAAGAATCTATTCTGACGGGCTTGGTTCAGTGGTCCACAGCCTCAGTCGCGTATTAACATCACCTTGGGCAGGATGTTTAAAAATCATGATCTTCAGGCCAAACCCTAAAACAGCCAAATCAGAGTCCCTGGGGGCCAGGGCATCAGTATTTTGTAAAATCTCCCCCAAGTGATAGCCAGAGCGAAAACTGCTGACTTAGAGGGATTTCCTGTGGCATAAAGTAGGAAAAGGAAGCTGCAGAGATGTGAGTACAGAAGAAAAAGTTCCCTGTGTATTGGTTTATCAAGCTATGTGCCAGGCACTCCTCTAAGGGTTTAATCCTCATAACAGCTATATGATGTGGGACTGCTATTATCCCCATTTTACGGATGGGAAAACTGAGTCTCAGAATGGTTCAGGCACTTGCCCAAAGCCATGGGCTATTAAGTGGTGGAGTTGGATTTGAAATGAGGTCATCTGGCTCCTAAAACTGTTCTGGGCTCTTAATTGCTAAACTTTATATACATATATATGTATTCAAATATATATTCACATATATTCACATTTTTAGATATGTAATATTCCTATGTGTATATTTCTATAACTCTAATCTTTCTATATACATAATACTCCTACATATGTTTCTATATGTAGTATTTATATGTAATACTCACATATATTTTTACATATAATAATAAATATATAATATTTGTGCATATTACTATAACATAGTTTTCCTGTATATAATATTCCTATGTATATTCTTACAGGTGTAAGATGCCTCTGTATTCTTATATAAAGTAATGGTATATAAAATATTCTTAAATATAATATTTATATTTGTTTATATATGATATTCCCATATACCATTCATAAATATAAAATATTCATTTATATTCCTTCATATGTCTCTCTATATAATGTTCCTGTATAAATATTTCCATATATATTTCTATATATAGTACTTTTCTATATACATTCATATATATCAATACATAGTATTCTTATATAGAATAATCCCGTATATATAGTATGTTTTTGTATTCCTATATACTATACTTCTACTTAAGTAATATTTATATATATTATGTATATAATCCCTTCCAAGGCTCCCCACCCTGGGCCTGCTCCCCTCTTTGGACTAGAAAGCTTCCAGGCCTTCCCCTCTTACTTTCTCATTCTTTTTTTTTTTTTGCGGTACGCGGGCCTCTCACTGTTGTGGCCTCTCCCGTTGCGGAGCACAGGCTCCGGACGCGCAGGCTCAGCGGCCATGACTCACGGGCCCAGCCGCTCCGCGGCATGTGGGATCTTCCCGGACCGGGGCACGAACCTGCGTCCCCTGCATCGGCAGGCGGACTCTCAACCACTGCGCCACCAGGGAAGCCCTTTTTAATTTATTTATTTATTTATTTTTGGTTGTGTTGGGTCTTTGCTGCTGCACGCGGGCTTTTCTCTAGTTGCTGCGAGCCGGGGCTACTCTTCGTTGTGGTGCTTGGGCTTCTCATTGTGGTTGCTTCTCTTGTTGCGGAGCACAGGCTCTAGGCACACGGGCTTCAGTAGTTGTGGCACACGGGCTCAGTAGTTGTGGCTCGCGGGCTTTAGAGCACAGGCTAAGTAGTTGTGGCGTATGGGCTTAGTTGCTCCTTGGCATGTGGGATCTTCCCGGACCAGGGCTCGAACCCGTGTCCCCTGCATTGGCAGGCAGATTCTTAACCACTCTGCCACCAGGGAAGTCCTTACTTTCTCATTCTTTTATAGGGTGTCCTACAAATTCAGCTCAATTCTGACACTAACTACCTGGAGATAATCTCAGATCCCACAGGTTAAGGGCTCAGTCCCACGAGACCATCCCCAATCACAAAACCAGGTGGTCACCAGTGCTTCTGACCAACTCGCTATAAATCAACCCCTTCCTCTGTTGGATCATTTGTTAAAACGACTCACAAAGCTCAGGGAAACACTTACTTGCATTCACCAGGTTATTATAAAGAATATTATAAAGAATATAGATGAACAGCCAGGTGAAGAGATGCACAGGGCGAGGTCCAGAAGGGTCCCAAGCATAGGAGCTTCTGTCCCCATAGAACTGGAATATGTCACCTCCAGGCACGTGGATGCGTTCACCAACCCAGAAGCTCATCAGATCTTGTCGTTCCAGAGTTTTTATAGAAGAGAGGATTGATTTGAGATGAAGAAAATAGAACGTCTCAGAGGAGCTTTAGGGTAAGATGTCATCACGTCCCTGAAGTGAATAATCTGCTACAGTTAATAAATGTTTGTAACAGAAAAGCCACAAATCGCCATACACTGGGGTACGCATCTTTCACTGTTCAACAAAATTTTGTTTTCACAAGCAAAAATCCATGCTGAGACTTTCAGAATCTAAACTCAAGATGCCATCACATGGTTCTTGTAGAAAGAACATTGCGCAATAAAGGGAATGGCAACAATTTTTCTGCTCAGGAAAGAGAAATCCCCTGACATGAAGTTAACAATTATAATAAAATTAACCTTCAAGTACAGTCTTTGGTCATGATGTGAACAAAGTAAAATCTTGCAGAAGGTACATCTGCAGATACATATAGAATAGTTAAAATTGAACCAAATAAATGAAATCACAGGGAACTTCATTACTGTTTTAAACTCCATATTATGCCCCACTGATATTGAAACTACTCATTTCTCCTAGACAGTGAAAGTGAAGATAGATTCACAGTGTGAGCCAGGAGAGGACTGTTGCCTTTTTTTCCCCAAATCCTCAATATAAAACTTTAAATTATACTATTTGTGATTAAAAAGGAAAAAAATAAATGAACTGATGGAAAATTCACTTAAATTAAAATGGAAAGTAAACTGGTGTGGGGGGGTGCAGTTTTTATAAAGTTTTCATCTCCAGTCCCCTCTCCCCCCACTCCCCGGAGGTGGGTGAGTGAAGCTGAAATTTCCAAGTCCCTGATCACTTGAATTTTCTGGTGACCAGCTCCATCCTGAGGCTATGAGGTGACTCCATGCTAAGTCACCTCATTAGCATAAACTCACGGATGATCAAAGGGGCTCCTAACGGATAATAAAAGACACTTCTATCACTCAGGAAATGCCAAGGGTTTTAGGAGCTCTGTGCCAGAACCAGGAACAAAGGTGAAATACATGTCTTATTATAGCACAGTATTCTCCCTTCAAGTCAAGGAGCTGAATCCCCCTCTCTTTGAGTGAGAGCTGAGTTTAGTAACTCAACTTGCAATGAATAGAATATAGCAAAACCGAAAGTATGTCACTTCCTGGATCGGGTTATAAAAAGATTGCAGTTTCCATATTGGGCCCTCTGTCTCTCATCACCTGCCCTGGAGGAATCCAGCTGCCATGTGTTAAGAGGAAAAACTGAAGCATATAAAAATTTTTAACAGTTGAATCGAGCCAAAATCAATCCCAATCAGGCAATACCAAACTAGAAGTGGTTAGGAGCACTCCACCGACAGGAGCTGGGGCAAGACTTTTGTAGAGAAGACCCGGAAACAAAGCAAGGAAATTATTTGATTGGCTGTAGCTTAAGCATTTGCCTTATTTGGGAAAGGCTCATTGGCTGTGATTGGTTGCCCTTGGATTTTGATTCTTACTTCGGACAAAAAATGTTGCCTGCCACTTTAGTAACCAAAGAATGTTGGGGCTTCCCTGGTGGTGCAGTGGTTAAGAATCTACCTGCCAATGCACGGGACACTGGTTCTAGCCCTGGTCCAGGAATATCCCACACGCCGCGGAGCAACTAAGCCCGTGCGCCACAACTACTGAGGCTGCGCTCTAGAGCCTACAAGCCACAACTACTGAAGCCCATGCACCTAGAGCCCGTACTCCACAACAAGAGAAGCCACCGCCATGAGAAGCCCGCGTACCGCAACGAAGAGTAGCCCCCACTCGCCACAACTAGAGAAAGCCCATGGCAGCAGCGAAGACCCAACGGAGCCATAAATTAATTAATTAATTAATTAAAATAAAAAAAAACAATAACAAAGAATGTTGCCTGCCATTCCAGTAAACATTGAATATTGCCCATCATCAACGCATCAGCCACTGCAGCCACCCCCATGGTGAGCCCTGAGGGGAATTCAGGATGGAGAAAAACAAGATACTGGCCCTAGATAGTTAAGATGCATATCTAAGGAATAATTTCAATGAGACCAGACTCTTGCATCTTCCCATACTTAGAAAAGCATTAAAATCACTAACTTGAAATGTCTGTTTTTTTGTCATTAGCAGTAATCTTTTGATGCTTGACTACATGTTGGTCTTTTTTATTCAGCAAAAATTCCTATATATGCTAGCTCCTCCCTTACCTCTTTGGAGAAGCTCCTCAGAGCTATCTGAGAGGCTGTCTCCTGGGCTACAGTTTTCAGTAAGGCCCCCGAATAAAACATAACTCGCAACTTTTATGTTGTGTTTTTCTTCAGTCGACATTACTTTGAGGCATTTATGGACTTATATTTGGGTTTGCTTATGTAGGCTGCTGTATTTGAGCTACCCCTGTCTAATGGCTTCCTTGTTTAATTAATTTAACACACGTCATAAGGACTCTCAGGAGAGGCTCAAGGGTCCAGACACAGCCACTGAGGAACTGAGGTTTCCTGCCATTAGTCACCTGAGCGACCTTGAGAGCCAATCTCCAGCCCCACTTGGGTCTTCGAATGATGGTGGTCCCAGCAAACAACATGACCACAGTCTCTTAAGGGACCCTAAGCCACGACTGCCCAGCTCAGTTGCTCCTGGATTCCTTACACCCAGAAACTGTGTGAGATAACAAACATTTGTTGCTTCAAGTTGCTAAATATAGGGGTAATTTGTTATGCAGCAACAGATAACTAATACATACCTCGATAAAAGTTTATTCCAGGAATTCCCTGGTGGTCCAGTGGTTAGGACTCTGCACTTTCACTGCTGTGGACCTGGGTTCAATCCCTGGTTGGGGAACTAAGATCCAGCAAGCTGCAATGCACAGTCAAAAAAAAAAGCTTCCATGGCTCCCCAGTACCCTTGAGTCAAAGCTCAAACTGCCTACCACGACTCCACCTCTCCCCTCATTCACCACTTTAGCCCCCCTCTCCCCATGCCTTTTGCACTTTCTAAAGTACAACATAAAAGGCCAGACTCAAAGTCAGATGGCCTGCAAGTGATTCCTAGGTCAGCTGCTTGCCAGTGCTATGACCTTGGTGGGATCACTTACCCTTCCCTGTGCCTCTGTTGTTTCATCTATAAATTTGGCCCTCCTCATATGGTGATGGCGAGGGATGAATGAGCTAGCTCGTGCAAAGTGCTTAGAACAAGGTCTGGAAACTAGTAGGTGCTTTTAAAGTCTTTGCTATTATTATTCTCATAATACTGCAGCCGAAAAGAAACACAGTCATTTCCGCCAGATTATGCCACATGCCTTTTTCCTCCTGGTCTTTGCACATTTGCACCCCTCTCCTGGAACTCCTTCCTTACCCTTCTTCCCTTTGGCTTGTGTTTATTCATCCTTGATAGTGCAGCTCAAATGCTCCCTCCTCCAGGAAGCCCTCTCTGATTTCTCCTTCCAACCTGGATGGGATACCCACTCTGGGATCCCTCAGTGGATCCTGGGCTCCCCTCTTCCAGTCCTGTCCTGGATGGTCTGTTTCCACCACTGAACTATGAGCCCCATGAAGGCAGGCCTGGGAATATCTTGGTCAACTCTGGGTCCCCAGCAGTGCCCAGCATAGGGTGGGCACACCTGAAGTACTCAGGGAGTGTTTGTTGAGAAGATAGATAAATCTCCAAAATCAGGGTATGTGTGTATGTGTGGTGTAGTGATTACAAAAGCTGTTTTCAGTACTCCAGGCTAGCATGCTTTTATTATTTTTTTTTCAGCCGTGCTGCACTGCATGTGGGATCTTAGTTCCCCGACCAGGGATCAACCCTCACCCCCTGCAGTGGAAGCGCAGAGTCTTAACCACTGGATCACCAGGGAAGTCCCATAGCATGCTATTTTCAATCACCAAAATACTGGTATTTTGTGCTTCAGTATTTCTTGGTAATCAGACATTTGCATAATTGACCTTGAGCTGCTCCCAGAGAGTTGCAGCCTACCTCATAATTTAGAGGAACCGGGCTCACTCATTCAGAAAGCTTTCTGACCTCATGCCTCTCTGCTAAAAACCTTACAAGTATCTTACTGGTGAAGGGTCACTTTTCCTGGCTCACCAGAGAGGCCAAGCGTTGCTTCCTTTTTTTTTTTTTAATTGGAGTATAGTTTCAGTTACCTGTTTTATACATATTAGTGTATATATGTCAATCTCAATCTCCCAATTCATCCCGCCCCCACCCCCGTCTTTTTTTTTTTAATTGAACTTTTTCTTCTGAGATAATTGTAAATTCACATGCACTTTGAAGCAAAAATACAAAGAGATCTTGTGTGCCTTTTACCCGGTTTCTCCCTGATGGGAACGTCTTATAAAAACTACAGTTGATTCTCCTTACTGGAGGCAGCAGTGTTCTATAAAGTTACAGCAAACGCTGAATTCGCGAATACTGAACCACCGCTCCTAGGGGCATACGGAGTTAGGTTCTCCCGAAATTCTGGTGACATTTTCTGAACCCGTCAATATATAACTTTGTTTTATGTGTTTTTCTGTTTAAAGATACTTTCTGTAATGTACATGGTTGATTCGCTCACACTGAACTCAGACGAACAACACTACACTCGCGCCTGAAGGAAGCTTATATAACATATAAAAATCTTATGCATTTTCTCCGCAAGACACCCCGCAGCCTTCTGGCTCTTCGGAACACTGATTAGCACTTCAGCACTAGGGCCTGGGAGTCATTTTAAACGGCAAAATCACTAACAAAAAGCACAAAAATGTGAAAAACGTGGCACCAAATAGACCGTGAAAGGGACGTTTGTTTACAGTGTGGGAGCTGAGCTGAGCGGGCAGAGCCTCGCCTCGGTCGACCTCAGCTGGGAATGCGTGTGTCGAGTGACTCAACTTCTTTGGCCGCTCTGCGCATGTCTGGAAATGACCTCGAAATTGCCACCAGTACTGATCTTAGGATTTCTCTGTATTTGCTTTCACAAATAGGAAATCCGCGAACAATGAGAACTGGCTGTTCAGTACCACATCCAGGATATTGACACTGAAATGGTCAAGACACAGACGTTTCCATCCCAAGGATCCTGCCTGGTGCCCTTTTACAGCCAAGCCCACTTTCTCTACTCCCACCCCCGTCCTTAACCCCTGGGGACCGCTAATCTCTTCTCCATTTCCAGAATTTTGTCATGTTAAGAATGTTATATAAATGGACTCACATAGCATATATCTTTGGGGGAATCCTTTCAAAAGTGTACAATTCAATGGTTTTTAATATACTCACAGAGTTGTGCAATCATCACCAGAATCCATTTTAGAACATTTTCTTTACCCCCCAAAGAAACCTCACACCCCTTAGCCATCACTTCCCTCCGTCTCCATCCTTCCCAGCCCTTGGCAACCACCAATCTATTTTCTGTCTCTATGGATTTGCCTGCACTGGAGATGTCATATAAATGGAATCATAGAGTATTCCCTGGAGGTCCAGTGGTTAGGACTCTGCGCTTTCACTGCCGAGGGCACGGGTTCAATCCCTGGGCGCGGGAAATATGATCCTGCAAACCGCAAGGTGCCGCCAAAAAAAAAAGGAATCATAGGCTATGTGCCAGGTGGTCTTTGTGTCTGGCTTCTTTCGCTTGGCATAACCTTTGCAAGGTTCATCCATGTTGTAGCGTGGATCAGAACTTCATTCCTTTTCAAGGCTGAATAATATTGCATTGTACGGATCCACCACATTTTGTTTATCCATTCATCAGTTGATGGATCGGGCTTGACTCTTTTTTTTTTTTTTTTTTTTTGCGGTACGCGGGCCTCTCACTGTTGTGGCCTCTCTCGTTGCGGAGCACAGGCTCCGGACGCTCAGGCTCAGCGGCCATGGCTCACGGGCCCAGCCGCTCCGCGGCATTTGTGATCTTCCCGGACCGGGGCACGAACCCGTGCCCCCTGCATCGGCAGGCGGACTCTCAACCACTGCGCCACCAGGGAAGCCCCGGGCTTGACTCTTAAGGTCTGAAACAGAGTGGAGAAGATGGAGCTCAAACACCGTCTTTTTTTTTTCAAACTAAAATATTTGTGCTACTAATAGCATTTTGGCATTTTTCAAAATATGTACCAAAATACTGGTTTAGTCATCTTCACTGATCGTGCCACAGGAAATTGTGCTCTGGTGTTTGTTTTAGATGACTGCTGGGAGTTTTATAGCTCAAGGATTTGAAATCTCAAAGACAAATATTTGCTCTCACTAAGTGCCGGTTCTGTTCTAAGTGCTTGGTGCATATTCGTTCATTTAACCCCTCGCAATAGCCCTGTGTAGTGGGGACTGCTATCATTGCCCCCATTTGGCAGATGAGAAAACTGAGGCTTGCTCCCGAGGCTGTGCAGCCAGCCAGTGAGTGGGGAAGCTGGCTTTGAACGCAGGCCACCAGGCTTTGGTGACTTCACCGTTGGTCACAACTCTAATCGATTCCACAAAGTCAACCAGCATCGTGGAGATCACGGCATCACTTCCAGAGGCTGACCAATCTGTCATTTCGTGATTCTCGTGTTTGAAGAGTCAGCACTTCTAAGGCTGCCTGGACACCAAGGAATGTGCACACGGATGATACGACTCCTGGGATTTGCTTCAAAAATAAATGCAGGGTGGGCACTGGATGGGGTAGAGAGGGCCCAGGGTGAGCCAATGAGTTGATAACGGAAAACAAACAAACAAACAAAAACACTCAAAACGACAACACATGACAAGAGGATGCTCGATCTTTCGATGAAGGCTTTGGCACGGAGACTCCTCAGCCAGTAAAGGCGAGAGGATAGCCCTGGCTGCAGACAGACCTCCTTCAATCCCGGAACTTCCTGGCTGTGTGGCTCCAGCTAAGTGACTTCACATCTCTGATCCTCGGGCCCCTCACTTGCCAGGTCGGGGAGACAATCCTGACCTCCTTCGAGAGCCTGCATGTCCAGGGCTGACCTGCCATAAGAGCTCAACAAGTGGGAAGGTCTTGGGTGGGCGACTTCACCCTCAGTCTCCCATCAGCAAAATGGGATAGTCATAGTACCTACCTTTTAGGGCTATTTGTTCATTCATTTACTTACTATTTATTGAGTATCTATTAAGCGTGATTATTGAATATCTACCCTTTTCAGCATGAAAGAGAGCAGTGAACAAGATAGCTGTGCTTGTCCTGTGGAGCTGATACTCTAGTGATGACACTATCTATCTATCTATCACATCCAGTGGTAATAAATGTAGTGGGAAGAAATCAAGAAATGAAATAGGTTCTGAGATAAATGGTGATATGATGTATGAAGACAAGGATAACTATTTTCTTTGGTGAGGTCAGGAAGGCCCAACTGAGGAGGTGACTTTTGAGCAGAGACCTGAAGGAGGTGAGCAAATGAGCTACACAAAAATCCGGGGGAAGGGGGTCCCAGGCAGAGGAACAGAAAGTGCAAAGGCCCTGAGGCAGGACTGTGCACGGTAAGGTCAAAGCAGAGCAATGAGGCCAGTGTGCCTGGAATAGAATGAGAGAAGGGGAGGGGGAGAGAGGAGGTTAGAGAGGGGACAGGCACCTCATGGGTCGTGCTGACTGAGGCGGAAGCCACAGGAGGAATTTGAGGAGGGAAGTGACATCATTCACTTCCCATAGAAGGATTCTGCTAGCAGGCAGGGGACTTTCTGTTGCAGGCAAGGGCAGAAGCAGCAAGGAGGCGACTGCCATAGTCTAGGTGGGAGATGCTGGCAGCTGGACCAGGGTGGTAGTTTGGGAGTCAGACTTTGGATACGTGTTGAAGGTCAAGCCAACGGGATTTCCTGCTGGCTGGGACGTGGGGTGTGAGAAGCAGAGAAGACGCATGGATCCCTTCAAAGTTTCCAGCCTAACCACCTGGAAGGATGGTGGTTTCCATGCCACTGAAGGAAATAGGGTACTCAAAGCACTCAGCTCCCAGCCACACATGAGAAAGCGCCCGACCTGTATGTACTATGTCAGTTAAAGAGGATGTTGTCATAAATGCTGGAGAGGGTGTGGAGAAAAGGGAACTCTCTTGCACTGTTGGCGGGCATGTAAATTAATAAAAGCCACTACAGAGGACAGTATGGAGGTTCCTTAAAAAACTAAAAATAGAACTACCATACAACCCAGCAATCCCATTACAGGGCATATACCCTGAGAAAACCATAATTCAAAAAGAGTCACGTACCACAATGTTCAGTGCAGCACTATTTACAATAGCTAGGCATTGGAAGCAACCTAAGTGTCCATTGACAGAAGAATGGATAAAGATGTGGTGCATATATACAATGGAATATTACTCAGCCATATAAAAAGGAACGAAATTGAATTATTTGTAATGAGGTGGATGGACCTACAGTCTGTCATACAGAGTGAAGTAAGTCAGCAAGAGAAAAACAAATACCGTATGCTAACACATATATATGGAATCTAAAAAAACAGTACTGATGAACCTAGTGGCAGGGCAGGAATAAAGACACAGATGTAGAAAACAGACTTGAGGACATGTCGGGGGGTGGGAGGGGAAGGTGGGACAAAATGAGAGAGTGGCATGGACATATATACACTACCAAATGTAAAATCGATAGCTAGTGGGAAGCAGCCGCATAGCACAGGGAGATCAGCTCAGTGCTTTGTGACGACCTAGAGGGGTGGAATAGGGAGGGTGGGAGGGAGGCTCAAGAGGAAGGGGATATGGGGATATATGTATACATAGAGCTGATTCACTTTGTTGTACAGCAGAAACTAACCAACATTGCAAAGCCATTATACTCCAATAAAGATATAAAAAAAAAATAAATAAAGAGGATGTTGTCAGACAAAGGCAGGATTGCATCACAGGGAAGGAAAGGCAAGGCTGACCCAACCTCGACAAGACTCAGGCAGGTGTCAGGCATGGAGCCAGTCTTTCACCTAACATTTTCCCTCTGGGCTGAGCCGGCCTCTCCCTTCCCCAGGCCAGAAAGAAATAATCTCTCCCATCTCCACCTTGAATTCACTCTCAGCCGTGTTACTGAGGCTCCCACACTCTTCTGCCAGGCCCTCCTTCACTCAGGTCACTGATAACTACTACTGATGGGCCACATCTCAGCTATTTTGAGTGTGTGGCTTGAGGTAGAGATCCAATCTCCCACCCCATGTGCATAACCTGCCCCCTTTCCCCATCTGCCAGGACTTCTGAAGCTGTTTTCCCTTCCCTCTTTTGCACGTTTTCCCATTCTGCTCTTTGTCTTTTTCTTATTGATTTGTAGGAGTTCTTTATATATTGTGGATATGAATCCCTCTGTCAGTTACATGTGTTGTAAATATCTTCTCACAACTTGTGGCTCATCTTTTCATTTTGTTTTTGGGATCTTTTGATGCCCAGAGGTTTTACTTTTAATGCAGTCTTTTATTTTAGTACAAATATTATTTGTACTAAATATTCCTTTTGTACTATTTTAGTACAAAAAGTTAGTACTTTTTGTATCCTAAGAAATCGTTCTCTACCACACACACTGCTAAAGGAATAACAAAGTTCTTTACCTACTCCTTTGGAATCATCTCCAAGGTGAAGAAATTGTGTGATCAATATACCATCGTTTGCATTAAAAGAGTGGGGAGGGGCTTCCCTGGTGGCGCAGTGGTTGAGAGCCCACCTGCCAATGCAGGGGACACGGGTTTGTGCCCCGGTCCAGGAAGATCCCACATGCCACGGAGCGGCTAGACCTGTGAGCCATGGCCACTGAGCCTGCATGTCCCGAGCCTGGACTCCTTAGTTGTGGCATGCAAACTCTTAGTTGTGGCATGCATGTGGGATCTAGTTCCCTGACCCGATATCAAACTGCGGGCCCTCTGCATTGGGAGCATGGAGTCTTAACCACTGCGCCACCAGGGAAATCTCTCTCACAGGATATTGAATATAGTTCCCTGAGCTACACAGTAGGACCCTGTTGCCCCTCCATCTCATTGTAATAGTTTGCATCCACTAACCGCAAACTCCCAATCCTTCCCTCCCCCACCCCCTCCCCCTTGGCAACTACAAGTCTGTTCTCTATGTCTGTGAGTCAGCTTTTGCTTTGTAGATATGTTCATTTGCGTCATATTTTAGATTCCACATATAAGCGATATCATATGATACTTGTCTTTCCCTGTCTGACTTACTTCGCTTAGTGTGATAATCTCTAGGTCCATCCATGTTGCCGCAAATGGCATTATTTCATTCTCTGTAATGGCTGAGTAGTATTCCATTCCACCACATAAAATTCACCTTTTTTTTTAACTGGGGATCGAAGCCGGGCCCCTGCAGTGAAAGTGCTGAGTCCTAACAATTGGACCACCAGGAAATTCCCCAAATTCACATTTTTTTAAAAAAAATTTGATTGATTGATTGATTGATTGATTGATTTTTGGCTGCGTTGGGTCTTCATTGCTGTGCGCAGGCTTTCTCTAGTTGCAGAGAGCAGGGGCTACACCTCGTTGCGGTCCATGGGCTTCTTATTGCTGCGGCTTCTCTTGTTGCGGAGCATGGGCTCTAGGCACGTGGGCTTCAGTAGTTGCAGCACATGGGCTCAGTAGTTGTGGCTCACGGCTCTAGAGCACAGGCTCAGTACTTGTGGCGCACGGGCTTAGTTGCTCCATGGCGTGTGGGATCTTCCCGAACCAGGGATCGAACCCATGTCCCCTGCATTGGCAGGCGGATTCTTAACCACTGCGCCGCCAGGGAAGTCCCCCAAGTTCACCTTTTTAAAGTGAGTGATTCAGTCGTTTTTCATATAGTTACTAGATTGTGCAACCATCATCAGTATCCAGCTCCAGAACATTTTCATCGCCCGAAAAAGGAAACCCTGTGTGTGTTAAACAGTGACTCCCCATTCTTCCCCCAACAACCCAGCCCCTGACAACCACTAATGCACTTTCTGTATCTAAGGAGTTGCCTATTCTAAATATTTTCTATACTACATGGAATCATACATTCTGTGGCCTCTTGTGTCTGGCTTCTGTCACTTGACATAATATTTTTAAGGTTCATCCATGTCGTAGAATGCATCAGAACTTCATTCCTTCCCTTTTTCTTTCTTTCTTTCTTTTTTTCTTTTTTCTAACGTGCTGGCGTGTGGGATCTTAGTTCCTGGACCAGGGATTGAACCAGTGCCCCCTGCAGTGGAAGCGCAGAGTCCTAACCACTGGACTGCCAGGTAATTCCCAGAACTTCATTCTTTTCAATGGCTGGATAATACTCTCTTGTACGGATATACCAGATTTTGCTTATCCATTCATCAGTTGATCAACATTTGGGCTTCAGAAGCATTTTTGTCAGATGATGGGGGTATAAGGTGCATATACTAAAATTCACCCTTTTTAGTGGACACTTCCATTAGCTTTGACAGGGCAGAAGGTCAGATAACCACCCTCACAATGGAGATATGGAAGAATTCCATCACCCCTCAAAAGTTCCCTCATGCTCTGTTTTGACTGAGCCCCCAGCTCACTCCCAGCCCCTGGAAACCCCTGATCTGTCCTCAGTCACTTGGCTTTATTTTTTTTTTTTTTGGCCTCGCCACACATCTTGCAGTATCTTAGTTCCCTGACTGGGGATTGAACCCAGGCCCTTGGCAGTGAAAGTGCAGAGTCCTAACCACTGGACCGCCAGGGAATTCCCAGTCACTTCGCTTTTATAACAATGTCGTATGATGGAATTACACAGCATGTAGCCTTCCAGGTTTGGCTTTTCTCCCTCAGCATAAATATTTGAGATTTGAGATTCATCCACGTTGTTGAATGTACCAGCTGCTTTCCTTACCCATGCTGAGGAATAGCCCATCGCCTGGATGGACCGCAGTTTGTTTATCCATTTAGTTGTTGAAGGACGTTTGGATTGTTTCCGATTTGGCGTGCTTATTATGAATAAAGCCACTGTAAACAGTAACACGCTGGGGTTTGGGGGTTTGTTTTTCTGTTTGCAACTGCAAGGTAAATTTTATTTATTTATTTTACTCATGTATTCATTCATTATTGTGATTAAGCATTATTAAGCTATAACTCACACACCATTCAATAAGCCCATTTAAAGCATACAATTCAAAAACACAGGCGCAGTGGATGAGAATCCACCTGCCAATGCAGGGGACACGGGTTCGAGCCCTGGTCCTGGAAGATCCACATGCCGCGGAGCAACTAAGCCTTGTGCGCCACAACTACTGAGCCTGCACTCTAGAGCCCGCGAGCCACAACTACTGAAGCCCGCATGCCACAACTACTGAGTCCGCGCGCGCCACAGCTACTGAAGCCCGCGGGCCTAGAGCCCGTGCTCCACAACAAGAGAAGCAACCGCAATGAGAATCCCGCACACCGCAACGAAGAGTAGCCCCCGCTCGCCGCAACTAGAGAAAGCCCGCGCGCAGCAACGAAGACCCAACACAGCCAAAAAAATAAATAAAATTAAATCTTTAAAAACAAAAAATAGAAAAGACAAAAAAGAAGCGTACAATTCAATGATTTTTCGTATGTTCATGGAGTTGTGCAACTATCACCACAACCAATTTTAGAACATTTTCATCACCTCGAAAAGAAGCCCTGTACCCTCTGGCTATCAACCTCCAAAGCCCATTCTCCGCGACCCTTCCCAATCATTACTTTACTTTCTGTCAACAGGGATTTGCCTCTTCTGGAAATTTCATATAAATAGAATCATACAAAACGCGGTCTTTTATGACTGGCTTCTGTCAGTCAGCATACGTTTTCAGAGTTCATCCATGTTCTAGTACATATCAATGCTTCTTTCTTTTTATGGCTGAAAAAGAATTGATTGTGTGGACATAGAATATCTTATTTATCCTTTCATCAGTTGATGGGTCTCTGCGTTGTCTCCCCCTTTTGGCTACTGTGAATAACGCTGCTATGAGCATTCATGGACAAGTTTTTGCGTGCACATAGGTCTTCATTTAACTTAGGTTCATATAGAAATTTTGCACATCAGTTTTTATTTCTCTTGGGTAAACAGATAGGAGAGGGATTGCTGAGTCATAAAGTAAGTGTAATGTTTAACTTTATAAGAACCTGCCAGACCATTCGAGAGAACCTGCCCCATTTTGTGTTCCCACCGGCAATGTACGAGAGTTCCGGTTGCCCTGGGTGCTTGCCTGCACTCGGTATTTTTTTTTTTTTTCCTGGCCGCACCAGGAGGCATGTGGGATCTTAGTTCCCCACCCAGGGATGGAACCCACGCCCCTTGCATTGGAAGCGCGCGGAGTCTTAAACGCTGGACGGCCAGGGAAATCCCATGCATTCGGTATTTTTAAATGAGCCATTCTCATAGAGCTGCGGTGATCTCAACAGCGTTTAACGCGTGAATACACCCTTCTCCTGGGCACGCTTTTTTCCCTTGATTCTAGGAAGCTGCACTAGATGGTTTTCCTTCTTATGGGCTGTTCCTTCTCTGTCTCGTTTTCTGATTTCTTCTCTTTTCCCTGATCTCATTCTGCAGATCTCTTCTGTCTTCACACCTGTTCCCTTGGTGATCTCAGCTGATCTCATGGCAGTAAATGACATCTGGTGCTTTCAAATGTCTATCTTCGCCCTGGATCTCTCTCCCGAACCCCAGACCCACACAATCACTGCCTCCGCAGCATCTCCCCTTGGAGGCCCAGGAGCTCAAACTTGACATATTCCCCCCACTGTCTTCTTGCTTCTGGAAAAGGTGATTCCAGTCTTCCAGACGCTCGGGTTGTAAAATTGTGAGCGATCCCTGACTTCTCTCCCACCCTACATCAAACCGTCAGCAAATCCTACTGATTCCACCTTTAAAATGCGTCCAGAATCCGATCACTTCTACGTCCATCGCCTTGCCCCCACCTTGTCCGAAGCCAGCGTCACCTCTCGCCTGGATCGTTGCGATCACCTCCTCACTGGCTCCTGGCTCCCACCCTTGGCTTCCTGTGTCAGATGTCAGACTATCGTCCCTCCTTGGCTCAAAACATTCCCGTGCCCCACATATTGTATGATTCCATTTCTATGAAATGTCCAGAATGGGCAAATCCACAGAGAGAGTAGATTGTGGATTAGTAGATTACCTAGGGCTGGGGAAAGGGGATGGAGGGATTGAGGGATGATAGCTAAGGGTACTGTTTTTTTTGGGGGGTGATGAAATGTTCTGAAGTGGATTGTGATGACAGTAAAAGAACTGTGAATATTCTTAAAAAAAAAAAAACTGAATTGGGGAATTCCCTGGCGGCCCAATGGTTAGGACTCGGCGCTTTCACTGCCGAGGGCCCAGGTTTGATCCCTGGTCGGGGAACTAAGATCCTGCAAGCTGCGTGGCAAAAAAAAAGAAAGACAGAAAGAAAAACCAACTGAATTGTACATTTTAAATGGGCGAATTACATACTATACAATGTATGGTATGTGAGTTATATCTCAATAAGGTCGTTACCACCCTCTCCCAAACCCTCCAAAAAAATGTCCTTCCGGATGGCTCTCATCTCACACAGAATAAACCCAATGTCCTCACCACAGCAGGTCTGACCTTGTGTATTCTGTCTTCCACCTCTAATCCTTCTATTTTATGAACACGTCGCCTCCACTGTCCCTTTTGCTCACTCTGTTCCGGCTATACTGGCCTCCTTGCATGTTCTGCCCCAGGGCCTTTGCACTCACTGTTTCTTCTGCCTACAATACTCTTTCCCTGAAATTTCCCATGGCTCCTTCCCTCACCTCCTTCAGTCTCAGCTCAAATGTCACCTCCTCCAGCCAGGCCCTCCTGACCATCCCTCTAGAATAGCAGTGCCATCTGCCAGGCTTCCTTCTGTCCTCTTTTTTTTTTTTTTTTTTTTTTTTGCGGTACGCAGGCCTCTCACTGTTATGGTCTCTCCCGTTGCAGAGCACAGGCTCAGTGGCCATGGCTCACGGGCCCAGCCGCTCCGCGGCATGTGGGATCTTGCCGGACCGGGGCACGAACCCGTGTCCCCTGCATCGGCAGGCGGACTCTCAACCGCTGCGCCACCAGGGAAGCCCTGTCCTCATTGTTTGATTTGCCTCCCTTTGCCTCACTTTCTGGCATACCAGACATGGACGTGCTTCTTTATGC
Source organism: Pseudorca crassidens (assembly GCF_039906515.1). NCBI lineage: Eukaryota > Metazoa > Chordata > Mammalia > Artiodactyla > Delphinidae > Pseudorca > Pseudorca crassidens. Next base: position 10,338,205 of record NC_090315.1, on the reverse strand, counting down.
GTTGCCCCATCGCCCTCAGGGGCTGAGCTCTCTGAGGGCAGGGGATTTGCTCTGCTCACTGCTGTATCCCCTGGTGCTAAAACAGTGACTGGCTCATAGTAGGTGCCCGAGAAGCATTTGTTGAATGCACAAATAAGCAAACGCTCTCTGCATCCTTCCCTCTGTGAGCCTCAGGTCTGTGTGTCCAAAGGCCTCCTGGTCCTTTCCTGGGTGACCCCCAAGAGCTCACACTCACTCTAGTGGGTTGATGGTAGCCCCCAAAACATGTCCACATCCTGGAGCTTATGAGTGTGACTTTATTTGAAAAAAAATTACATCTTTGCAGATGAAATTAAGTTAAAGACCTTGAGATGAGACCGTCCTCGATTATCTGGGTGGGCCCTAAATCCAATGACAAGTGTCCCTATAAGAGATAGAAGAGTAGAAGATGCAGACATAGAGGAAAGACCATGTGAAGATGCAGGCAGAGATTGGAGAGATGCAGCCACAAGCCAAGGAATGTCAGGGGCCATGAGAAGCTGGAAGAGATAAGGAAGCATCTTCCCCCAGAGCCTTCAGAGGGAACACGGCCCTGTTGACACCTGGATTTCAAATTTCTGGCCTCTAGAACTGAGACGGAATCAATTCGTCTTGTTCTAAGCCACCTAGTTTGTGGTCATTTGTTACAGCAGCCTTAGGAAGTTAACACACTCTCCACGTTCTAATAACCTTGGCATATTCCTCCAACCTGCTCTTTCCCCATCTCGGGAAGGACCTTACCTCCCACCCCGTCACCCAGCCGAAGATCCAGGCCTCAGCCTGGGTGCCCCCCTGACACCCTCACCCCTCCAGGGTGGTCAGTCTCAAAGTCCTGTTAGTTTAAGCCACCAAGTTTGAGATAACTTGTTACAGCAGCAACAAGAAACAACTACACTGTTGGAGTGATTGTATCTAGAAGGGAATTCACCTCCCCAAGCCTCTGTGTCCCACACGTAAAATGACAATGATTATAGTCAGTGCTCACCGTTCACATCTATAAACATCTTTTCTCTCACAGGGCTTTGCACACAGCAGGCCCGTGATGTCTGTGCAGTGGAGGCATGCTTACTGATGCAAGGTACTACCCTAAACTGTCCCGGGATTAACTCATTTACTCCTCAAGCACACACCATGAGATTAAAAACCATAGTCGACTCACTTTCCAGATGAAGAAACAGAGGCAAGAGAGGTTAAGTGACTTACCCCAAGGTTGCATAGTGTGTATGTAGCTGAGCTGAGACACAACCTACCCCCTGCAGTTGGGAGACTGACGCGAAGCTGTGTCACATTAATGCAAGTGGACGGGAGGTGCCCAGCATTCTCAGCTCTGCCAAGGATGCCAGTCATGGCTGCAGCCAGCGGCCATCACTCTGCTCTCGGTGGACACGGGGGGGAAGGGGCACAGCCCCTCCAGAGAACACTAGAAACACATGCGGGGATGTCCCTGGTGGTCTAGTGGTTAGGACTCGGCGCTTTCACTGACATGGTGCTGGGTTCATTTCCTGGTTGGGGAACTAAGATCCCAGAAGCCACACGGTGCAGCCAGAAAGAAAAGAAAAGAAAAAAAAAGAAATATGCAGGAGTGTTTCCTGTCGTCACAAGTGCTGAGGGCCACTTGGTACTGGCACTTGGCAGATGGAGGTGGACAGTCTTACAAAGTGAAGAATCTTCCTACCCCAAGTGCCAGTAGTGCCACTGCTGAGAACCACTGAACACTGGGCCCAGCGCCTGCACCTCCGGCCTAGTGGTTAAGAACAAGGATTCTGGAGCTGCCTGCCTGGGCTCAAAAGCAACCTGGTTCATCTGCAGACTCGCCACCTGACCTTGAACGAGTCTTGTAACCTCCTCTGAGCTCAGTGATCTCCTCTGGAAAATGGGGCTACTAACAGTCCCTTACTCATCATCTTGCGAGGATTAAGTAAGGCACTATATGTCAAGGCTTAGAACGGCGCCTGAGAGACATCGGTGTTGGCCCGGAACATCATTATTTTAGTAGCAAGCGCTCAGTGTCGAGATCCGTCACCGCTTCCAGTCCCAGCAGCCCTCTGTGGGCAGAAACGGGTGGGAAAGCATCTGCACTCCCCCTCCCCCAACCTCAGCACGAGCAGTTCGTTGGGGTTGTTTTTTGTGTGTGTTTTTCTCTTCTTGACCGCCCTGCACGGCTTGTGGGATCATAGCTCCCCAACCAGGGATTGAACCCAGGACCCCTGCCGTGAAAGCTCAGAGTCCTAACCACTGGACCACCAGGGAATTCTCACGAGGAGTGTTTGTTGACTGACTGCCTGATGCACTGATGGCAGGGCGTCCGGAGTTGCCCCTGGTTCCCAGGGAAGATAGGCAAGGGCTCAAAAGACACGAGGCCAGGCGGGGACCACAGGTTTACTGGGGGCTCCACGCACGCACTCATGGCATCACACGACAACGGCATGGTTACTCGGTACACGCAAAGTGGCCTCTGCCCACAGCTGGGGCCCAGAGGCCGTGGGGGGCGGCCCCTTCCCTTGTGGCCCAGACCCGGCTGGGTGTCTTCCTCCGGGGCAGCTGAGGGACGGGGCTGCTGGGGTGGACCCCAGGCCTGGAAAGGGGAAGGGAGCAGGCTCGACCGGGGGCAGGACCGGGGGCGGGAGGGGCCGGCCCGCCCTCACTCCAGGGACTGCAGCATCAGAAGCTGTTTAAGCACCTTCGTCTGGCTGGTCTCTCGGATTTCGCCGGCCAGGAACATCTCGTCCACGACCGTGTAAACCTGAGTGAAGGGAGGGTGAGGGGAGACCCTGGTGTGAGAGGTGGGGAGACCCCCAGGATGCTGGTCTAAACCTTGGGGGCTGGGGGCTCTGATGCCCGAGGGCCAGGAAACAGACCCCCGCAGAGGCACCGGGGCGGCTGCGGGGGTCCAGCCCACCCCCCTTCCCCCTCCTCCGGCCCCCTCCTCATCTCATCTTCACCAGGAGCCCACCTTGTAGAAGTTGAACACCAGGTCCAGTTCACAGACATTGTGGAAATATTCATTTAAGACCTGGGAGAGGAAGACAGGTGGTAAGAGATGGGCAGGGAGAGAGAGACACACACACAGAGACAGGAACAGAGGGCATCAGAATGAGACGGCAAAAAAAAAGGCAGAGAGAAGCTGAGGAAAGGGGAGAGACAGAGACCAGAGGAAACATCGAGGAGGGCAGAAAAAGACAGTGGCCCTCCGCCCACCGCCTCTGAGGGGAGGGCAAGGAGGGCCCGTGCATCCCAACAGAGGGGATGCGAGGGACAGCGCCCGCCCGCCTGCGCACCTCCACAAAGTTGTGGATGGCCTCCAGGTAGGCCAGGTTGTTGTCGTTGACATCCACACAGATGCAGAAGTAGAGGCCGGCGTAGCGTCGGTAAATGATCTTGAAGTTCCGGAACTGCGGAGCAGAGAGGCAGATAGTCAGTGACAGGGTGTGCCCAGGACCCAGTGTGCTAGGCAGGGTGGAGCCAACATATTCAGTCCTGCGTTCCACGTGTGGTCCCTGAGGCCCTGTTCTGTGTCTGGTCTTGTGCTGGGGACACAGTGGTCCTGGCCCTCCCTGCCTAGGGCTCACTGTCCAGTGGAGACAGATTCATCCTCAGTCATCCCCTGAGTGGGCAGGGCTAGACTGTGAGAGCCCCAAGGGGGCAGGCAGCTGACCCAGGATGGGGGTCCGGGAGGGCTTCCTGGAGGAGGGGGCATCTGGACTGAGATCTGGAGGATGAGTAGGAGTGAACGGGCAGGAGTGCTTTAGGCAGAGGGAACAGACTATGCAAAAGCCCAGAGTCCAGAGAGAGACGCAGGGGTGTTCCACGGTGTCCATTCCCCTTTCTGTGGCTCCCTGTTGCCTCTGGAGAGAGTCAAACTCCTCAGCCTGGAACTAATCTACTCAATCATTCCACAAACACTGCCTGAGTACTTACTGTGTGGCAGGTTTTGTGCTGGGCAGTGCACACTCACCACCTGTAACCAAGACAATCTCAGCCTTGCCCTTAACTGAACCGTAATATAAATACAAATACTACTACCTTATCACATACACACAATCCACGAATAAATATGCATGAACCAGGGACGCAGACTCTAATTTTATACGCATGTGTAAGTAGATAAAGTGATATAGACACATAGAGATATGAATACTGGCTTGAAAAGTTCCATGTCTTTGGCCAAAATCTGAAAAAGCCAGCCTGGCGTGTGTGCGTGTGTCGCCACCTGGTGGCGACTGCAAAAGCCAACACAAGTCCCTGATTTTTTTTTCTTTTTTTTTAATAAATTTATTTTTATTTATATATATTTTTTTCACTGCGTTGGGTCTCCGTTGCTGCGCGCAGGCTTTCTCTAGTTGCGGCGAGTGGGGGCTGCTCTTTGTTGCAGTGCGTGGGCTTCTCATTATGCTTGGCTTCTCTTGTTGCGGAGCATGGGCTCTAGGTGCGTGGGCTTCAGTAGTTGCAGCAAATAGGCTCAGTAGTTGCAGCTCGCAGGCTCTAGAGGGCAGGCTCAGTAGTTGTGGCACACGGGCTTAGTTGCTCCATGGCATGTGGGATCTTCCTGGACGAGGGCTCAAACCCTTGTCCCCTGCATTGGCAGGTGGATTCCTAACCACTGCACCACCAGGGAAGTCCTCAAGTCCCTGATTTTTATTTATTTTTTTCCTACTGTATCCTTTTGTTAATTCCTATACTTTGAGTATGTTCTCTTAACTGTTTTTGGCCATGCTGCTCAGCTTGTGGGATCTTAGTTCCCTGACCAGGGATTGAACCTGCACCCTTGGCAGTGAAAGCGCAGAGTCCTAACCACTGGACCGCCAGAGAATTCCCAGTATGTTTTCTAATATTATTACAGTAGTTCCTGCACATAATCCATGGATTAGTAAGACTATATCAAGAATAAACCTACCTAAGGAGGTAAAAGACCTGTAGTCAGAAAACTATAAGACACTGATGAAAGAAATCAAAGATGACACAAACAGATGGAGAGATATACCATGTTCCTGGACTAGAAGAATCAATACTGTGAAAATGACTGTACTACCCAAAGCAATCTACAGATTCAATGCAATCCCTATCAAATTACCAATGGCATTTTTCACAGAACTAGAACAAAAAAATCTTAACATTTGTATGGAGACACAAAAGAAACCGAATAGCCAAAGCAATCTTAAGGAAAAAAAAACAGAGCTGGAGGAATCAGACTCCCTGACTTCAGACTATACTACAAAGCTACAATAATAAAGACAGTATGGTACTGGCACTAAAACAAAAATATAGATCAATGGAACAGTGTAGAAAGCCCACACATGCGCCACAACTACTGAGCCTGCGCTCTAGAGCCCGTAAGCCACAACTACTGAGCCCGCGTGCCTCAACTACTGAAGTCCACGCACCTAGAGCCCATGCTCTGCAACAAGAGAAGCCACCACAATGAGAAGACTGTGCACCGCAATGAAGAGTAGCCCCCACTCGCCACAACTAGAGAAAGCCCACGTGCAGCAACAAAGACCCAATGCAGCCAAAAAAAAAAAAAAAAGACACGTGCACCTCAATGTTCAGTGCAGCACTATTTACAATAGCCAGGTCATGGAAGCAACCTAAATTCCCATTGACAACAGACGAATGGATAAAGACGTGGTACACATATACAAAGGAATATTACTCAGCCATAAAAAGGAACGATATTGAGTCATTTGTAGAGACGTGGATGGACCTAGAGACTGTTGTACAGAGTGAAGTAAGTCAGAAAGAGAGAAACAAATATTGTATATTAACGCATATATGTGGAATCTAGAAAAATGGTACAGAGGAACCGGTTTGCAAGGCAGAAATAGAGACATAGACATAGAGAACAAACATATGGACACCAAGGGGGGAAAGGGGGGGGTGGTGGGATGAATTGGGAGATTGGGATTGACATATATACACTAATAGGTATAAAATAGATAACTAATGAGAACCTGCTGTATAGCACAGGGGACTCCACTTCGCTAAACAGTAGAAACTAAAACAACTATACCCCAATTTAAAAAATAGTAATAAAAAAAATTAAAGAAAAAAGAATACATCAGGGTGCTAACTCTTTTTTTTCTTTTTGCGGTACACGGGCCTCTCACCGCTGTGGCCTCTCCTGCTGTGGAACACAGGCTCCAGACGCGCAGGCTCAGCGGCCATGGCTCACGGGCCCAGCCGCTCCGCGGCATGCGGGATCCTCCCGGACCGGGGCATGAACCTGCGTCCCCTGCATCGGCAGGCGGACTCCCAGCCACTGCGCCACCAGGGAAGCCCTCTACTTTTTTTTTAAACTGATACAGATACATGATCAAATGTTTGAAGGCCCCTGCTCTGGAGTTGAGGGTTCAAGACAGGAAGCCAAGGGGGCAGGAAAACTTGATCTGGAGAAGTTACCAACTGACTGTCATAGCTGGTGTGGCCCTGGCAGGATCTGACGCTGAGCATCACTCTTCCTTTCTTGAAATTCGCCCTTTCCTGCTATCATCCTCCTGGCTCTTTCCTGTCACCACTGTGTCACCAGCATTGCCCTGCACAGGGCTACATGCTGGAGTGGGCCTGGATTGGGAGCAACCTAAGATGGTCAGGCCCCCTTGTGACAGTTTCACCTGACCCGCCAGCCTTTCTGGCTACTCCTGTCTATTCGGGCCTCCCTGCCCCTCTCTGGGTCCCTCAGTTGCTGCCGTTTCTAGCACTCAGTGTGGGACCCACCCTGCGCCGGCAGCAGGATGCCCCGGGAGAGCGGGCATCCCTTGACGTCCCCGCTCCTCTCCCCTCATCCCCTCCTGGACATCTCAGCTGGGATGAGAACAGACACCTCAGGGCTGATCTTCACCTCAACCTGCTCTTTCCTGAGTCGGCCCCATCCGAGAAAGTGACAGCGCCCCCTACTGGTGGCTCCATTTTTTCACACACCTCATCCAGTCTTTGGCCCTTCAGTTGGCTCTACCTTCAAAACGCTTCTCAGCACCCCTACTGCTTCCATGCCAGTGCCAGTCACCAGTACCTCTCACCTGGACCTCAGAGGTCACCTCCTGAGTGGTCCCCCTGCTTCTGCTCTTGTCCCCTAGAGAGGGATCCCTAAAGCCTAAGTCAACCCATGTTGCTCCTCAGCTCAAAACCCCTCCGTGGCTCCCGTCTCACTCAGAGCAACAGCCCAAGTCCTCACCATGGCCCACAACGCCCTGCGCCTTCTGCAATTATCTCATCTGCTCCCACCATCCTCCCTGGCTTACTCCACCTCAGATACACTGGCCTTCTTGCTATTCTAGGAATGCCCCCGTACATTCCTGCTGCCTCAGGGTCTTTGCACTTGCTGTTCCCTGGGCTTGAAACGTTCCTTTCTCAGATATCATCTCCTTCCACTCCTCAGTTTCTTCAGGTCTGGGCTCAAATGGCCCCGCTTCAATGAAGACCTCCTGACCAAACCATCTAAACCTGCATTCCAGCCCCTGCTGCACACACCCCAGCAATTCCACCCCCCACAGCTGCTTCTTTTTTCTCCCTGACGCCTATCACCACCCGATACACTGTATCTTTACTAACAGTCGCCCACCCACTAGAATGTCAGCTGTCAGCTCTCCAAGGGCAGGGACTGGGTCTGTTTTGTTCCCTGCTGTATCACCAGTGCCTAGAACAGTGCCCGGCACACAGCAGTCCCCTGATTAATATTTGTTGAATTCTACAGGACAATCAGCCTGGTCTCTTGAACAGGCTAATAATCTCGTGGGAATTAAAGCTGGAGGCATCTCAATAAAGAGACCAAAGAGACATGGAAACCAAAAGCCACGCCAAGATCCTTGACTGGCTTTGGACAATCAGTTTTGATGATTTGGGGGAAATTTAAGTATTGATTGGGTATTAGAGTAATAGTAGTAAGGAAGTATGATTCATTTTATCAGGCCTGATGGTACTTTGGTCATGGAAGGAAGTGTCTTTATTTTCTGAGATGTATCCTGAAATATTTAAGGATGAAACGTCATGGTCTCTGTAACTTATATATATTTTTTGGCTGCACCTCACGGTTTATGGGATCTTAGTTCCCCAACCAGGGATTGAACCCAGGCCCTTGGCAGTGAGAGTGAGAAATCCTAATCACTGGACCGCCAGGGAAGTCCCCCGTGATCTCTGTAACTTAATGGAAAACACTACAGCAAGGGATGGTTCATTATACCATTCCCTACGCTGTGTGTTTGAGCATTTTAAGTTTTTAAAAGGCACCAGAAAAAAAAAAGTTGTTCGGCCGAAAAAGGTAAAACAAAAATGCAGGACTTCCCTGGTGGCGCAGTGGTTAAGAACCTGCCTGCCAATGCAGGGGACATGGGTTCGAGCCCTGGTCCGGGAAGACCCCACATGCTGTGGAGCAACTAAGCCCGTGCGCCACAGCTACTGAGCCTGCGCTCTAGATCCCGCGAGCCACAGCTACTGAAGCCCACGTGCCTAGAGCCCGTGCTCTGCAACAAGAGAAGCCATCGCAATGAGAAGCCCGCGCACCGCAACGAAGAGCAGCCCCTGCTCGCCGCACTAGAGAATGCCCGCACAGCAACGAAGACCCAACGCAGCCAAAATTAGATAAATAAATAAATAAATTTATAAAAATAAAAACAAAAGCAAACTCTTAATACTATGAAATCTGGGTAGTTTGCAATCGACTTCTCTCCTGTTGTACTAACCTGTACGCCGGAAAAATTTCACACTAAAAAGTACCCCCCAGGGCTTCCGTGGTGGCGCAGTGGTTGAGAGTCCGCCTGCCGATGCAGGGGACATGGGTTCGTGCCCTGGACTGGGAAGATCCCACATGCCGCGGAGCGGCTGGGCCCGTGAGCCACGGCCGCTGAGTCTGCGCGTCCAGAGCCTGTGCTCCGCGATGGGAGAGGCCACAGCAGTGAGAGGCCCGCGTACCGTAAAAAAAAAAAAAATACCCCCCAAAGGAAGGAAGACCGCAAGCATGTTGAATAAATGAATGTGGTAAGTAAGGAGGGTGTGAGGGGTTATTGCCATTACAGGTTGGGCAGGAGGCTGGGAAGGAGGGGTCAAAAGGTAGCAAGGGAGAGGGGGGTGCATTTTGGCCGGGGGTGGGGGGGGTAGTTTTCCGTCACCTCCACAAAGTTGGTGTGTTTGGCATCTCGGACAGTGACCACAGCGTGCACCTCCTCGATCAGCTTCTGCTTCTCATCGTCATCAAACTGCATGTACCACTTGGCCAGGCGCGTCTTGCCTGCCCGGTTCTGGATGAGGATGAAGCGGATCTGGGGGCAGCAGGAGGAGGAGGGAGGGAGAGGGGTGGGGAGGGCGGGCCAGTGCTGGGCGGCCCTGCCCAACAGCCCCACCCATCCCCACAGGGGAGACAGGGCCCACGTGTCCCTGCGGCCTGTCTTCCAAGGGTCTCAGCCACGCCCCAGAGCCCAGCCAGGCTGGCCTGGCCACACGCTCCTGCCCCAGGTCCCTCCAACACCCCCGTGATTTCTCTGGCCAACTCTGCAGTCATTTCTAGGGCACTAAGTCCCAGGCTCCACCAACTCTCGTCTCCCTGACCTTGGACAAAAGATCCGCCCCTCTAAGCCTCAGTTCCCCACCCCCCACCCCCCACCCCGGCAAAACAAGTTTCCATAGAAGACCCACTTTGTCAGGGTGTTCTGAAGGTTAAATAAGTTTATAAATTTAGTCTAGTAGCTGGCACTAGCAGGTTCGCTCGGTGTCGGCTACGACCATCATCGGTGATGGCTAGGAAATGTGTTTTTATGATTCTGAAAAGCCAGCTCAACTCTCATAGGGTTACTATGAACACTGAACAAGTTGATCCCGGAAGTGCTTTGTATAGTGCCTATTACATACGGAGTGCTCAATAAAATTAGCTATTATGACTGAGGCATTTGACCAAGTGGCTAAGAACACAGACTCCAGAGCCCGAATGAATCCTGGCACTGCTGGCTGTGTGTCTGCAGGCAAGTTACTTAACCTCTCCGGACCTCAGTTTCTCCGTCTGTATAATGGATATAACGAGAGTACCTCCCTCAGGAGACTGTTGCATGAGTTATTAAATATAAGAGGTATAATACAGTGACTAGTACATACTAAGTGTTATACAAATATTAGTTGTTAGTAATATTATAGTTCATCGGCATTTGACTTTGAGAAAACCATGGCCCAAGTTCACGTAGCTAGGAAGCCTGCCTTTGGACTCAGTTCTGTTTGAGATGGGCATGCTTATGCCCGTTTTATAGATGAAGAAACTGAGGCTCAGAGAAAGGAAGGCTCACAGCCAGAAAGCAGAGCTGGGAGTCCAAAGGCTTTCCTCTGAGCCCCCTAACCCTCACCTGTGGGAGCCTCCACCCACTGGCAAGAGTCTGCTCTCTTTCCTAAGCCTCACTCTCCACACACTCCATCCCTCCTCCCCCAACCAATCAGGCTGCACAGAAAAAGGATATTACACTCTCCTTCCAAGAACCCCTTCTGCTGAACCAGGGAAAACCACTTCCTAGGGCAGGGGTCCTGGCAGGCAGGGAAAGGGCGTGGGGTGGGAGTTGGGGGGACCCACGCCACACAGCCACAGCCTGGGAGCAGAGCCAGAGATAGATGGGGTATCTAGGGAGGAGAGACATAGAAGCCAGTCTACACAGCTGAGGGAGAGCTCTGCCTCTTACTCCTAAGTTCCCTCACACACCTCTTCCTGTTTCTCCTCCCAATTAGAATCTCTCCACCTCAGGGAATCCACAATGAGAAGTCCCTTCCCTCCTGTATCCTCGCCCCTCTGATGTCCCCTCTTGATGCTCCCCAACCTTCTCTGTCTCCAAGCCCCCTACCCAGGAGCTGTTCCCTTTTGACTCCTGCTTTCTCCGTTTCAGTGCCCTCTGTCAGGTCGCCCCATCCCGATCCCCGGGGAGCGGTGACAAATCCAATGCCCAATCCTTGTTCCCAAAGCCCCATCCCCACCTCTCGCACTTCCATGCCTACTCCCTATTCTCCAAGACCCCTCCTCTTGCAAAGACCTACTCCATTGCTCCCCACTTGTTTCTAGCATTCATTCCCTACGCCAAGGCTTCTCCCTTTTATTGCACACTTTTCCTGACATTAAAGCCCCATTCCCTACAGTTCTCTACTTCCCGTCTCCAGGGTCCAGTCTCTTCCCCTCGAGATACCTCTCTCATCAGCAGTATCCGGCCCAGTTCCAACACCCCCTCCACCTGCAATGTCAGCTTCCTGCCTCTAGAGACCCCCTCTCTCCTATCACAATGTCTCCCATTCTTCAACTCTCCTGCCACGCTCCCAGAGTCCTCCTCTTAGGATGTCCCCTCCCCACCTCCAATTCCTTCTGCCCATCTCTGAGATCCTCCCTGATCTCTTGCCTCCCTGTTTCAAAACCCTCCAGCCACCTCCAGTGTCTCCCTCCCGCACAGCCCTCTCCGCTTGCCACCTGGTCTCCAAAGCTCCCTGGCCTCGAGAGCCCCGGTACACTCCAGCGCTCAGAGCCACCTCCCGGTTCTCCCCTTCCCCGGCCTTCGATCGGCCCCAATCCCGAGAGCCCGCGCCCGGCCCAGACCATCGCACCGCAGCAGGGGCGGCTTGTCAGTATCCTACCGAGTCTCCAGTACCTGCACGTGGACCCACCCTTCCCCCGTCCCCAGCGTGGGCGCGCCCCCGTTACCATGGCGACCCCCGTCCGGACCCCAGCGGCCCAGGTCCCGCGGCTTCTGGGCGGCTCCGGCTCTGGCAGCTGCTGGGGGACCGAAGGCTAGAGCGGACTTCCGGGAGACGAACTCGCCCGCCCTCTAGCGCACAGCCCGCTGGGAATTGTAGTCCGGAAAAAAATGGGTTCGCTTGTCTGGGAGGCAAGCCTGGGAAAAGAGCCGGTCTCGCTTCCCAGCATGCTGCGCGACTGTCCGTTTCCTACCGCACGGTTCGGACTCCAAATGCATTCTGGGAGCCGTGGGCGAATTGTAGTCCTCCGAGGACTACAATTCCCGATATGCTTGACGGCCAGCGAGGCGAGCGCTGCATCCTGGGAAATGTAGTTCCTCCAGCCTCCCTCCACCTCCCCGCGAAGGCGAAAAGGACAAGCTGGGAATAGTTGTTTTAAATAAGAAACTGCGTTGGGGGAGCTAGAAATGTAACTGTCTTTCCGTGTTCACCCAGTACTTTGTTTAAAATGTGTTGAGTGTTTTCTGTGGGAGACAGTGGTTTCAGACCATGAATTTGGAAGTCAGAACTGTGTGCAAATCCTGCCATCGCATTTCCTAGTACTTTGGGCCAGCAATTTCACCCTTAACTCAATTTCTTCATCTGTAAAAGAGGGGTGATCAAGGGGTAACCTCAGTAGGGTTGTTGTAAAGCTTCGGTAAGTTTCCAAAGTACTTAGCACAGTGCTCAACACATGGTAAGTGCTCAATAAATATTAAAATCATGAATGTTCACTGTTAACATACATCAGGTAATAGGCGTCTTCTTACTTCCTATCCAGAGGTACACCTGCCTTCTTTCAGTTACCCAAACAGGCCAAGTGCTTTCCCACCTCAGTGCCTTTCCTTTGCGCTGTTCCCTGGAAATCCTTCCCCCATTTATTTGCTGGCTGACCTCTTCCTCTAGCTTAAACAGCACCTCCACAGTACTATATAGAGGACCCAACATACAAAAGTCCCCCTCTCCGACCCCTCAAATTCTCTAGGTCAGCAGTTAGTTTGATTTTTTTAAGCCTTTTTACGACTGTTAATGATTTATTTGGGGTGTGTGGGTCTGTTGTCTGGATCTCCCCTTAGGTCCCTGTTGAGAGCAGGGACCCTGTCTATTAACTGTATCTACATCACCTAGAACACGGTGGCACATAGTAAGCACTCAGTAAAGGTATTGATACTGAGGGGAGACTTGCCCTAATAAAAACAAACCATATCGTAGAACAATGTAAATTAAAAGTGTAGTATTGGCAGAAGAACCAACACATAGCTATTGAATAATGGCAGGGGCAAAAAGAGGTCAGAGATCATTTCCGTCTCTTGCACTGCTTTATCTCCAACAGCGTTGCAATGCAGGTAAGCAATGCGCCCAGGGTGAAAAATTTAAAAAGGCACTCACTCGGGACTTTCCTGGCCGTCCAGTGGTTAAGACTCCATGCTTCCAATGCAGGGGGTGTGGGTTCGATCCCTGGTCAGGGAACTAAGATCCCATATGCCGCAGGGCGCAGCCAAAATTTAAAAAAAGTTAAAAAGGCACTCACTTTAGGTGCTGACCCAGCCCTTGCAGGAGCCTGAAAGTGAGCACCTGGCTTGCCTCCCCTTGGTCCCAGCCCTGATCTCCAGTGCCCAGCTCAGTGCCTGGCACAAGTCTGGTGTTTGTTTGATAAACATCTGCTGAATGAATGAATTAATAGGTATCAAGAAAACAGACACGTGTAATGCTAAGTAAAAGAAGTCTTACACGAATGAATAGTTACTATGCGATTTGTTTGAATGACCATGAAGACTAAAATTGGTAAAACTAATCTATGATGTGAAAACAGGAACAGTGATTGTCTCTGTGGGCAGGGGGCTAGGAGGTAAGGATTATGTTGGATTTGGCTTAGTAATATTCTATACTTTGAAAGAGGTTTTAGTTACATGGATGTAGATATACATCAAAAATCAACAAATGATACACAAGATTTGTGCATTTCACCTTACGTAAAATTTACCTGAACAAAAATAGTCAGTAAATATTGAGCTCTATTTGATGATATGCATATTGGTTTGTTTTTTTGTCTTTTAGGTTTTTTTTTTGTTTTTGGCCGCGCCGTGCAGCATGCGGGATCTTAGTTCCCCGACCAGGGATCAAACCCGAGCCCCCTGCAGTGGAAGCGCGGATTCTTAACCACTGGACCACCAGGGGAGTACCTGAAATTAACTTTAAAATATAACAGAAAAGTAAGTTAGATTAGTGGATTGATTAAAGGATAGAGAGGTGAAAAGAAAAGAAACAAAATTATAGAATCTTGATGCTGAGTATATGGGCATTCACTGTGTAAAACTTTCCAACTTTATGTTTGGAAATTGCCATAATAAAATAAAGAAAAAAAGAAAAGAAAACAGACACTGTCCCCACCCTGACGTCATTCATGGTCTAGCAGGGGAAATAGACTTAAATGATATATGCAAATAAATAACAAATTACTGAGCAAATAACAATAAATATTTCTTATCTCACACAGCTTCTATGGATCGGGAATTTGGGAGCAGCTTACCTGGGTGATTCTGGTTTGGTGTCTCTCATGAGGTTGCAGTCAAGATGTCAGCTTGGGGACTTCTCTGGTGGTGCAGTGGTTAAGACTCCATGCTCCCAATGCAGGGGGCCCGGGTTCGACCCCTGGTCAGAGAACTAGATCCCACACGCATGCTGCAACTAAGAGTTCACATGCCACAACTAAGGAGCCCACCTCCCGCAACTAAAACCCTGCGCAACCAAATAAATATATATATTTTTTTAAAGATGTCAGCTGGGAATGCAGTCATTTGAAGGCTCAGTCGACTGGACCTGAAGGATCTCCCTCCCAGGGGCTCACTCATGGCGTTGGCTGATTAACGCTGGCTGTTGGCAGGAGGTCTCAGTTCCTCGCAGGTGGCCCCCTCCACAAGGACACATGAGCTGTTTTCCCCCAGAGTGAATGATCCAAGAAAGGGCAAGGCCAGAAGCTGCAATATGTTTTATGACCTGGCCTCAAAGTCACACCCTGTTATTTCCACATTATCTTATTGGTACCCGGAACTGCCCTATCCAAGGTAGGAGGGGATCTGAATACCAGGTGAGAATCAGCGGGGTCCATCTTGGAGACCTGGCTACCACAATTGCTTAAAGCAGAGACACCTAGCCTAGCTGAGGAGTTAGGGACAGAGCTAGGCAGAGTGTCCAAGCAGGGAAGAGACCTTGTTTCTGCTGTCAAGTATCTCATGGCCTGGGTGGTTTGGAGTCTGAGTCTGTCTATATCTATGGAATATAGATATAGACAGAAAGGACTAGTCCCAGCACTTCTTCTTTACTACAGAACCTGGAAAGACCCTTTCCTTTGAGGTGTCATTTCAACATGCTTGTCATAGGAAAAAATTGGAAAGAGACAAAATATGCATTGATAGGGGAAAAAGCAGCTAGTTCATATGCAGTCACATAACAAAATGTGTGCATTCAGGCAACTATATAGAGAAGTCTGGAAGAAAACACATTTCTCGAAAGGCGAGGGGATGGGGTTGGGTTGTCCAAGGAGACTGCAACTTATCTGGTGTATTTTAAAATTTTGTAAGCACAAGAAATTCATGTATTATTGGTAATAGAATAATGAAAAGAATACATAACGCAATTGAAAGTGGGCAAAAGATTTGAACAGCATTTCACAAAAGATGCTATTCAGATGGCTCATGTATATATGAAACGATACTCAACCTCATTAATCAATGGGATAAGACAAATTAAGACCACAACTGGATACCACTACACAGCCATTAGCATGGCCAAAGTTAAAAAGATGGACAATATCAAGTGTTTGGGAAAACGTGGAGCAGCTGAAATTCTTCTACATGTCTCTGGGGATGTAAATAGGTGCATCCGCTTTGGGAAACTGGTTGAAATACACAGGCACACCCTGTGACCAGCAATTTCACTCTCATGTACATACCTAGCAGGAATGAGTACAAATATTTACCAAAAGACATGTTCTAGACTGTTCATAGCAGCGCTGTTCATTATAACTAAAAGTGGAAACTCCCCAGATGCTCACCAACAATAGAATGTAAAAATACATCGTGGATTCTTCACACAGTAGAATACTACACAGCACTGAGAATGAACAATCTCCATTTACACAAAGTAACGTGGATAAATCCAACAAACTATGTTGATCAAAAGAGACCACTTAATTCCGTTTATGTAAAGAATTAAAACAGGCAAAACTAAAGCTAAAATAAGCATAGAAAGCAGGATGTGGGTCTTCTTGTAGGGGCAAGAGGAGTGACTGGAAGGGGACGGGGTTGGGGGGCTTCTCAGAGATTGGTCACATTCTGTTTTTTTATCTGGGTGCTGGTTACAAGGGCGTGTTCTCTTGGAATATTCATCGAGCTGTACACTTGTGATTTGTGCACTTCTCGGTGTGCATGTTTTATTTTATTTTATTAAATTATTTTTTTTAATGGGATCTCTCTCTCTCTCTCTCTCTCTCTCTCTCTCTCTCTCTCTGTCTCTCTCTTTTTTTGGCCGTGCCACGCAGCATGAGGGAACTTAGTTCCCCCTTCAGGGATCAAACCCGTGCCCCCTGCAGTGGAAGCGCGGAGTCCGAACCCCTGGACCACCAGGGAATTCCCTCCATTTTTAAAGTTTATAAAAATTGGGAGGTTCATCATCCATCCTTCCATCAGACATTTAGCGTGTGCCCACTACGTGTCAAACACTGGCCAGGCGCTGGGATTTTGCACTGAGCCTAGGCATCCCCGCCTCCCATTCCTTCCTCGTGATTGGCTGCTCTTCCGGCCAATGGCGGAAGAGTTCACCTCTCTTTGCCATAACAGCCGCAGCATCAGCTAGCTGCAGCTTCCTCAGTTCGGTTTGTAGGCGGCGCTGTGAGCTCACCAACTCCTTGGTCAAGCTGAGACCTGGTCCCCACCCTCTGATTCTTTCTGACTCTGAGGAATGGAGAGAGAATATGCCCCAGCACCTCCACCCTCTTTGCAGAACTCTTTTGTGGATTTTTCTGCCTGTGCATCTCCCCGATGCGGATCCAGATCCCCAGGTCCCGCCTCACACCTACTCCAGCTCCACGGTTGGTGTGACCTCCAGTCCCAGCTATTTGGGCCTCTAGGTCCACGCTTGGGAAATCTTGACAGTGGCCTAGGCCGGCAGTCGGCACCTCTCTCTGTCAGCTAATTGTTTACTCGCTTGTCTATTTATCCTGGAGTGGAGGTTAGCCGAGTGCGCGGAGGCGGCTGCCCCCAGAGAAGCCTGCTTCCTGTGGTTGGCTTGCTCAGCTAACACCCGCCCTCTTGTGCACTGGAAAGAAATGCAGAGCTGGGAAGGCCCTCCTTGTTGGTTCCCTTCGTTCATCCAGGGAAACACTGCCTGAGCCCCTGCCTTGTGCCTGGACCTGTGCTAGGAACATCAACGTTGATAGGGACACCCCCAACCTGTCCTCATGGGGCTCACAGTCCAGTGGGATAGAGAGACCTATCAGTATAGGGGAACAACCCAGGGGTGGTCAGGGCTTGGCTGGAGGACCCGAAGGTGCTGTGGAAGTCTAGAGGGAGACTGGCAGGGCCTCAGGGAGGGCCTCCCGGAAGAGGGGACATCTGAGCTAGTATCTGAAAGAGGGAAAGAAGTTAGTCATTAAACAAGGACTGTGTCTTGGCTACCATGCCTGCAGTGCCAGCCATCATCCCCTTTGTTTAGAATTAGATTCATTCATTTATTCATTAGCAATTATTTATTGTGGGCCATTTTCCAGACTGAGGAACTAGCCAGAATTCCTGCCTTCAAAGGGCTCACACATAAAGTGGTGATAACAGGGACTTCCCTGGTGGCGCAGTGGTTAAGAATCCGCCTGTCAATGCAAGGGACACGGGTTTGAGCCCTGGTCCGGGAAGATCCCATGTGCCGTGGAGCAACTAAGCCCATGTGCCACAACTACTGAGTCTGCGAGCCACAACTACTGAGCCCGCATGCCACAACTAGTGAAGCCTGTGCGCCTAGAGCCCGTGCTCCACAATAAGAGAAGCCACCGCAATGAGAAGCCCACGCACCGCAATGAAGAGTAGCCCCGGCTCTCCGCAACTACAGAAAGCCCGCATGCAGCAACAAAGACCCAACACAGCCAAAAAAAAAAAAGAAAGAAAGAAAGAAAAATGGTGATACCAATACAGAACTTCAACCCCTGATGGAGTGCTGTGAAGAAGTACTAGGTGTGCAACTATCTGACCCCAGTTGTCTGGGTTTGAATCTCACATCTGACACTCACTAGCTGTGTAACCTCTTTGTGCCTTAGTTTAGCAGAATAACAACTCTAACCTACTTGTAAGGTGTTCTGAGGGTTAAGTGAGTTAATATGTTTAAAGTGCTTTAGAATGTTGCCTAGCATAAAGTGCCCATTTTTATAAAAATATGAGGGTTAGGCCAAATCTGCGAGGCCACCCTGAGGAAGTGACTTCGAGTGAGACTTGAATGATAAGACAGGGTCGATGGGCTCCAAAAGAAGGGGAGAGGGGCATCTGGATCCAGAGTGAGCCCAGGCTTCTCTCTTCTCTAGGTGCTGCCAGTTCAAAAATTCTCCAAGATTGGAAGGACCTAGAATACGGCACTGGAGTTACGAACACTTATTAATTTGAAGTAGGGGAATCCGATGTCCCTTCTCCCGTTTTTCTGGTGTTCTCAAGTGATAGATCTCAAAATCACTTACAAACCAGGGCTTGCAGTGGCACCTAAAGAAAATCTGGCCCACGCATTGGATTTGTTTAGCCCACAGCGCTAAAAACAAACTTTAAAAAAAGTCATGAATGGGGACTTCTCTGGCTTTCCAGTGGTTAAGACTCCCGCTTCCACTGCAGGGGGCACGGGTTGGATCCCTGCTAGGGGACCTAGGATCCCGCATGCCACGTGGGGCGCCCCCCCAGAAAACAAGTCACGAGCATCTAAAAATCAAATTTCATGCATTAAAAGTGTTAAATTAAAAAAAAAAAAAGGGAGTCAATGGAAACGACCGTTATCAGTAATCAGAAAACCTTTATTTGATGGGATGCTTTAAAACTTGAGCACACTTCAATTTCATTTTATTTTACTTTTTTATAGATTAATTTATTTATTTACGTATTTTTTGGCTGCATTGAGTCTTCGTTGCTGTGCGCGGGCTTCCTCTAGTTGCTGAGAGCGGGGGGCTACTCTTTGTTGCAGTGCGAGGGCTTCTCTTGTTAGAGAAGGCTCTAGGCGTGCAGGCTTCTGTAGTTGTGGCACACAGGCTCAGCACTTGTGGCGCACGGGCTTAGTTACTCCGCGGCATGTGGGATCTTCTCGGACCAGGGCTCGAACCCGTGTCCCCTGCATTGGCAGGCGGATTCTTAACCACTGAGCCACCAGGGAAGCCCCACACTTCAATTTTTTAAAAAAGCATTGAGCTATGACCTCAAAAACAAAACAAAACTTGAGCGCATGTAATTTTATTTATCAACGTTTATAGAGCAAGGCATGATTTTCAGCGCTTTACAAGTAGAACTCATTTAATTCTCCCTGCAAACCTTACTAAAGAGCTAAGATTATCATTCCATTTTTTAGATGAGGAGACTGAGTAAAGAAATGAAAAATGCAATAAGAAGCATAGCTTTTCTTCATGCATTCTTTGAATATTGACTGGGCTCCCAGAACGCTCATCTTCCAAGACCCGTACTTCCGGAGGGGTCCCAGAGGAACCCCTCTTCAGTTCAGAGGAATTCAGGGGTTACAGTGGTGCCCCTTCCCATCACTACTCTTTCCCCTCCGGGCTCTCGAACTGACATTTGATTTGCAGTCATTTACGCAATGCCGACTTGGAGGCCAGGGCTGCATGCGGGACCAGGCCTCCGCGCCTCTTCCGGGATCAGGCGATCACAGAACCCAAAGCATGTTGTAATAAGGCACTCGTTACCTGCAGATTTTCTTCTCTGCCAGGAAAAAGAGCACGCGCTCCTCAGCCCCGCCCCTTCCTCCGGATCGACGAATTGAGGCTCCTATTGGGCTAAGGCGGGCCACGCCTCTTCGTGTTCCCCAATCAACTCCTCCACTGGGTGCGCTCCCTCCTCCTCAGCCCCGCCCCACCGCCCCAAGTTACGTCGCTCCCTCTCTCCTCCTCCGTTTTCCCCGGGGCTGAGCTCGCGGCAAACCCACCGCCCCTTGCCTCTCATTGGCTGGTCAGGTCCCGCGCGAGCGGGATCGCGCCCTTCGCTCCCGCCCCCAAAGCTGGGCCATGCCTCTCCCCTCCCGCTTTCTCCAAGAGCCAGGGCGAGGAGGGTTTCGGCTGCTTCTGGCGCGCGCAAGGGTGCGCGCGCCTCTCGAGGACCACTCCCTCCGCCTCGTGCGAGTAGCCGCGGCGGCTGGCACCCCCTCCCGCGCACGCGCACTTGGCCACCCCATTCCTCTGCCCGGTCGCGGGTCGCCTCGCGCTCTGTCTCGATCCGCAGCCACCGCACTAGCGGCATTTCTTGGGGACGCACGCGCACTGCGTCCTCCGCACCCGTTCCCTGGACGCGGCCGATGCAGTGGCAGTGAGTCCCTCGGGCGCGCACGCGCTCTCGCTTCTCCTCTGCCACGCGCCGGTTATCCCCTCGCTGCGCGCCCTCACGGGCCGTTATCCCCCTGCAACGGTCCCCGCGCCACGCACGCGCAGCAGCGAGGGGGAGCGCGCGCGGGAGCGGCGGCCGCAGGAAGGAGGCGCCGCCGCCGCCATTGCGAAGGAGGGAGGGAAGGAGCGAGCAAGGCTGGTCCGCCCTCCCCCTGGTTCCCGCCCCTCCCCCCTTCCCCTCCCCGCCCCCCGCCCCGAGGGAGAGCCGCGGAGCGGCGGGAGGAGGAGGTGGAGGAGGCGGAGGAGGGAGTCCGCGAGGGAGGGTCCGCCCGGCCCCCCGCCGCCGGAGCTGCCGCCGCCGCCTCAGCTGCCGCTGAACGAGGAGCAGCAGAACATGGCGCCGGGGCCGCCGTCGCCGCTGCCGAGATCCCGGAGGCCAGGGCCGCGCTGAGGGCGCCCAGCTGGTGAGTGCGCGAGCTCGCGGGCCCCGGCCGCGAGGCCGGGCGCCGCCCCGCTGCGGGGTCCAAGGGGAGGCGGGGACGGCGGGGCCCGGAGCCCGCGAACAATGGAGGAGCCGGAGGGGGAGGGGAGGGAGCGGCCCCCCAGCCCCCCGGGCCCCGCCGGCCCCGCCGATTCGTGCTGCGGCCCGGCCCGCCGGGGCCCGTCTGCCCTTCGGACTTGCCCCTGCCCGCCCAGCCCTGCTGTCGCCGCGTCTGCCCCCGCCCTCCAACCCATTGGGATCTCGGTGTCTGCCTCGGCCTCCCCCCCAACTCTGCTCCCAATTCTGCGCCTCCCCCTTCCCTCTTCCGCCCCTCAGTGATGCCCTTCGCCCCTCCTAGACTCTGCAGTGCTCAAGGGATCCACCTCCTCAGTGACCCTTCCGCATCCCTTAATTCTGGACCCGCACTTTGAGATTCGTGATTCTTCTGCCTTCTTCGATTCCGCTCTCACCACCCTGGATCTGCCCCCTTCTTTGACCCAATCTTCTGTTACCCTCCGCTGTTTCACCGCCAGGAGCTGTCCCTCTAGGACCTGCGGTTCCACCTCCTTGGTGATTCATCCAAACCCTGTTCGTCTTGGCACTGCTGCTCCCAGGTCTTCTCCTTGGACTTAATTCCACGTCCCTCTTGGGCCCTACTGCCTGCTGACAAAACCTGCTCCCCCCGCCATACCCCTGGACTCTCTGACCCTCGTCTGCCTCAGTTCAGTTCCCTGCTCCCTCTCGGACTCCGATGCACCATGCTTGCCTCCTCCCCTGCTCAGACCTTGCTCCCGTCTGCCATTCAGAGCCTTTCCTCTCTTCCAGACCTTTCTGCCTCCCCACTCTGCCCCTCATCCAATCTCAGATCTTGCTGTGCCCTCCAGCCTGCTTGCTTTCCGACTTTGCCTTCCATGAGGCAGCCTCCTCCCCCTTCTCTGACCCTGCAGCTCTCTCGTTTCTGCCTTTCACTTCTCTGACCTTTCTCCCGAACTCAGCCTCTCCGCAGCCTCAAGCCCTGCAGTCCCCAGTTCTACCCCAGTGTTCTCCTTGCTGTTTCCTCTCTTCCCCACCTCGTTATTGGCCCTCTTTTGAGCGGTTCCATTCATTTGCTCCGGCTTCCTTTGACCTGTCTCCCCTTCAGTACTTCTCTGTGTAAGACCTGCTTCCAGCCTCTTTCTCCAAGTCCTGTCCTCTTCATTTTGGCCCTTCTTAGATTTGTCCTTTACCTCACTGAACCGTCGATAACTTGTCTCTGATCCATCACCCCCTTCCCTTCCCATTCTGCACCTCAGACTTG
Source organism: Pseudorca crassidens (assembly GCF_039906515.1). Classification (NCBI taxonomy): domain Eukaryota; kingdom Metazoa; phylum Chordata; class Mammalia; order Artiodactyla; family Delphinidae; genus Pseudorca; species Pseudorca crassidens. The sequence goes on along the minus strand of NC_090315.1, from coordinate 10,316,167 downwards.
CCCCCAATCCTTTTTGCACCTGCTCTTTCATTTCTTCAGTTCCGCCCCATCCTCTCTATTTAATGCTTTCCTCACAGCTCTGCCCCTTTTGGAGCTGTCCACTTGTCCACCTATTTTTTGGACCCATTTTAACTCTTACTGCTGTCCCTTCTCGGTGTGGTCCTCTTTAACTCTGGTCATCTTGTGACTGCCTCGCACCTCTGTTGCCTCTCAGTTCCAAGTTTTCCACCTGATCTTCTATCCCCCCACCATTTTGATTCAGCTCTCAACCTCCACTCTCTCCTTCCTCGTATTTGTCCTCCCCTTTTTGCCCTACCTCTTGCCCCATTACTGAGTCTCCTTCCCCCTGCTCTGCCCAGTATAGAGATGTTTTCCCAATCATTCCTACCTGTCACTCCCCCCACCCCAGCTTCCTCTTAGAGCTATCTCAGATCTGGGCTAGAGTCTCCCTCCCTTTTGTGACCCCTCTCCCAGATCTGTTCTTCACTGCCTTGTTTTCTTCTTCATCTTTTCTTTCCCCTTGTATCTTGCGAGGCTTCTTCTCTTCCCATTTAGTTCCTATCAGGTTTGCTTCTCCCAGCTCCCCTGCTTGGCCTGCGCGTTTCCACCGGGTGCTTCCCTTCTTCAGGCATGCCTGTCTCTGGTCTCCACCCCTCAGCTTTGGAGGGGAAGGGGCTGGGTTGGGCCTCGGCTTCTGCAGGCTCAGGTTTAGACTGCAGATTCTCTCAGCTCTCTGACCCTGAGGGTTTTATCTCGAGGGATCCTGTGAGATCTGAGTAAGTAGGTGGGGGCTGGTTGATTGGTTACTGCTCTCGAGTCTGGGAATGTCTCCCCCATCTCCCCCATTTCTGCCAAGGTTAGTGGTGGTGGGAGTAGATCTCCTTTCCACTGCCCCGCTTTCTTTCCCGCTCCCATTTTGCTCCCCAGCCCCTTCGGGTCCCTGGGCTTTGCAGTTTTGTGTCCTTCGGAAAAGGAGAGTGCAGCTGCTCACAGGTCTGTCTTCTCTTTCTCACTTTCCCTCCCTCTTTCTCTGAGCTGTTGAGACAGTTGTACCCTCTCTCCCCTTCACCTCCAAGCCAGCACCCTTTGGGAGAATTTAGGAGTATGCTTTTTTGTTTTTTTCCAGCTGACAAGTCATATTTGTTTTACCTTCGGCTGGGAAAATGCCAGTTCTCGAGTTCTCCCCAGTCCCACCGGGGGCTGTGGTCGCACTTGCTATTTACTGCTGTGGGTCTGCAGAAGCTGCCTAATGGCCTCTGGTTTGCTTTGTGACCTTCGGGAAGGGTGGTGGAAAGTGGGCTTCTTTCTTTTTCACCTCTGCCCCAGGAAGGATTCAGCTTCCTGGTCTTCAAAATGGTGAGGGCCTGGGTTTGGAAAGCTCTTTGCAGTTGTTTGTTGAAACAGAGTGCCAAGTGTCACTTAGATTTCTGCCCTCTGGTATTGCAGGCGCTCCCAGCCACAGGAGTTGAATGCTGATAGGTAGATCTATGTTTGGGAAAGGGAGGGGGCTCATTGCTGTACCAGGAGTATGTGGGTGGACCCTGACACTCCCCCAGCCTTTTTTAAATTTTTTTTTTTTTCCCCCCCGGTTCGTGGGCCTCTCACTGTTGTGGCGTCTCCTGTTGCGGAGCGCATGGCTCACGGGCCCAGGCGCTCCGCGGCATGTGGGATCCTCTCGGACCTGGGCACGAACCCGTGTCCCCTGCATCGGCAGGCGGACTCTCAACCACTGCGCCACCAGGGAAGCCCTCCTCCAGCCTTTTGACTGCCCTGATTTGGTAGAGTGAGAAATGGGTGCCAGGAACTGTCTGATATGATTGGGTTTTTGGTTTATTACCTGTGAAATGTACCTTTGCTGCCTTTTCCTTGAGCTTTAGTGATCTTATGTTGGGGGTGGGGTTTAGTAAATTCATTCAGAGGAAGAGGTGGTTTTTACAGAAAACCAGACAAGCATTTTCCTTCCTTACCTTGGGAGAAGGAAGCTTTTGCATGTTCTAGGTTTATTTATTTTATTTCTTGAGTAAATCAAAAGCCTGATTTTTTTCCCCCCTGTGGCCTAGGGCAATTGCATGTTAAAGCAGCCATCAAGCTGTGAAGGAGCGTTTACAGGAAGGACTTTATTTCTTAACTGAGCTATAATCAAACTTTGTTTACTTCAGCACTTATTTAGAATAGTTCTGTGTGAATGCTTGTGAAATAAAAAACATTCACTGTCATCTACAGAATTGAACCATTGACTCATCAAATGTTAGGGCATTTGTATGTGAGACGGTGAGGGGGGCTGGGTAGTAGATCCATATGGCTCCTTTAGTTTCTAAGTTTTTAGGACTTTAAGTTTTGTGACAAGCAGAGTCTGGTAATTTTAATTATCTGTGGCATTTGTCTCCACCATTATTGACTTTAAGAATTTTGGTTTATTTCTGTTAGTTTCTGTTCATTTCTGAATTTTGGCCTTGTGAACCATGATTAATTCTCTGAATTTGTTTGTGTTTATGTTCCTCGTGTTGGTATAAATAGTTGTTTTGTTTTTTATTCTTAATGTGGAAGTGGCAGCTAATTAAGAATAAAAACAACTGTGTATGCAGTACTGCTTAAATTCGTGTTCCAGGGTTTTAACATCACTGGCAGCATAGAAAGTTTCTGCGTGCCCAAAGCTTACGTTTACATAATAGGAGGAGAGGAGACAGAAGAACAAAGAGCTGATTTTTCTTCCTAAACTGGTAACTGATGTTCCAGAGCTTGTCAGATTTCTCTGATGGTAGCAGAGGCTCCAACTCCTGTATCAACATTTGTTTTCATGAAGGAATTGGGTGCTACAGAAATCTGAGGTGGTAGCCTTGGCCTTCTGGAACATTTAATGTGCCAGTTGGGGGTGGGGTGTGGAGTGGGGGATGGCGGTAGACCTAGTAATAGGTCTTCAAGGGCTCTTGCCCTGCCTAGAAAATCTTTGTATTACTGGCCTGATTAAAGTTCCTGTCTTTTTTTTATACTAGCCTTTCTTTTTGGCTATGACCCCCTCCCTTACCCTCTGCCCTTTTTTTCTTGCCATGATGAAGGCCAAAGATTTAGGACAATAAAAAGATCAGAAATCCTCTTGATACTGGACACATGCAAGTTGTCCTTGTGCAGATCCATGGGCCTAATGGTGACTTTTGACAAAGGACAGTCTGGGAGGAGTGAGGGTTGCATAGGTGACTGTAAACTACAGCCTCATGGGTGTTTGGTCAGTCTGTATGTGATGAGGAAACACATCAGGTCAGTACAGTTGGCGATTGAAAAGATGAGACTAGTTGTCTGTTTCCCTCTAGTCTTGTCTGCTTTCCCCTCTTCCGTCTGCTGTGGTGTTCTGCGAGGTGTTAGGTCTCTTGTAGGGCCTTCCTGTGATCTGCTTTGACTCTTGTCATTCACCAACTGGCAGTCTAAACAGTGTGTTAACATACTCAGTCACTGTGACATTTTATTTATCATCTAGTTCAGTCGTTTAAAATTTCTTTTCCACACTATATGAAATAGATAAACTTGGAGATTCTCTGCTTGAAGAGGGAAGGTGACCAGCGGAAAGCCGTTGGGTTTGAAGCTTGAAGGTCAGTGTGCCTCGTCTAGCCTCCTCATTTACAGTTGGGGAAATGGAGAGCTTGCAAGGGGCATGCTGACAGGCTTCCTGTCATAGTTGAAAAAGTAATGGGCATACGGGTAGGAGACCTTCTGGTCTAGGCCTTAACCTAATTAGAGGGACACTTGGACAGAATGCTTTACCTCTCTGGACTTCACATTCATAGCCTGAAGTCTTGTGTGCCATTCAGCTCTGATTGTAGATTCTCGTCCTGGATCACATACCACATCAAAGCTGGGACTGGGACTGGGCTCCTGGTGCTACACTTAACCACTGCACCCCCCCCCCCATCAAATCCCGTAACCCAGAACGGGCCAGGCAGTGGGGGGGCTCTTTCCCCAGGGGATGCGGTACAATGAATTGAATTACCTTTGTTGTGTGCTTTTTCAAAAATAAACACTTGCCTCTTTTTCAGGCATTCACATGAAGATTAGTTTATAATTTGGGGAGAAAGGGGCATCCAGACTGTATTAACTACATAACTAAGACCATATACCTCTTAAAAACAATATGGAATTTTTCAAGCTGAGTCATTGTTGACCTAGGCTCTCAAATAGCAGTGGTCTGAATAGCACTTGAATGCTGGAATTAAGAAATGCAAACAAATCATTCATGTTCATCTTCCTGAAAGTTTATTTCAATTTAATTTTTGATACTATGTTTTATCAGGCTTCATGTATGAAGAATTCTTGAAAATAATACTTGGCATCTGTCAGTCTAATCTTCATTTATTTGCTTCGCTGATGTTAAGAGACACCATTAAGTTGATATATTAGCAGAGAACCAGCCATGAAGCATCCTCACAGGAAAGTAATATTTATTTTAGTTAAAAGTAGCCAGACTTGCCTATCTCCTTCATCCTTTTTGAAATGAGCATTTTCATTTTATGAAATTTGTGGCAGTTGTGATGTTGCATTATGCATCTATAGGTATTTCATACTTTTTAAAAAAATTAATTTATTTTGGCCGCGCTGGACGACATGCGGGATCTTAGTTCCCTGACCAGGGATTGAACCTGCGCCCCCTGCAGTGGAAGGGCAGAGTCTTAATCACTGGACTGCCAGGAAAGCCCTCATACTTTTTTTTTTTTTAATTATTTATTTGGTTGCACCAGATCTTAGTTGCGGCACATGGGCTCCTTAGTTATGGCTTGCAAACTCCTAGTTGCGGCATGCATGTGGGATCTAGTTCCCTGACCAGTGATCGAACCTGGGCCCCCTGCATTGCGAGTGTGGAGTCTTAACCACTGCACCACCAGGGAAGTTCCTACCCTCATACTTTTTTTGCTCTCCTAATGTCTGCCTTCTTATTTGGAAAATGTTCTCTTGCTAGTCACTATTGTAATATTTGCGTTTGGTAATCAAACTTGAACAATTGAGAGGCAGCTTCCTATGGCGTAAACAATGTTGAATTGATAAAGAAGAAACCTGGGTTCTAGCCCTGGCTCTGCTGCTTACTAGCTGAGTGACTTTGGCCAAATCATTTTCACTTCTCTGGGCTACAGTTTCTTCATTAGAAAAATGAAGGGATTATTACCAGTTGGTTCTCATTATTTCCCATCATACCTAGCAAAATATCTTGTACATAGTAGGCCCCCACTACATACTTGCTGATTGAAGCCAAGCTGGTGCCAATGACTTTTTTTTTTGGTGGGGGAGGGAGGGAGTTGGGAAGATGTATGTGTACACTGACCATAATGGCTATTTTTAGGCTTGAAACTCTTAGATGGCATGCCCTCTTGGTCAGCATTTAATCCCTATACATACATACACACATACATCGTAAGCGTCTTGATGAGGGCTACACAGCTAATAGATGCTAGGGCTATGTTATAAATCCATGTCTGTCTGATTCTAAAATTTGTATTTATTTTATTAGACTGCCTTGCCTGTCTAGGACGTAAGAATAAGCTGTACTTCTAATCCATTGAGGAATTCATAGTCAGTTATAAACAATTAACTATGTATATAATATGGGGTGGGGTGAGGGAAGTGAATGTTCAATAGACTATTATTAATTTCTAGCTGCTTTGGAGGCAGTTCCATATTAATCTTAAAGATTTTCATATTCAGAGACTGAACACACATTAGGTTCCATATCACAGTATTTTAAAAGGAATCCACAGCCACAAGTACCAGCTTGTCTTTCTAGTCAGCATATTGAAGAAGTTGAGCATTTTATTTCTGACCTGGATTCACACCCAGGTATAACAAAACTGTAAGCAAATTTGTCTAACAGAAATAAGATGGAAATGTTTGGTCACGTTATGGCCTTAAATCTATATTTTGGGACTTCCCTGGTGACCCAGTGGTTGAGAATCCGCCTGCCAATGCAGGGGACATGGGTTCCATCCCAGGTCCAGGAAGATCCCACATGCAGGGGAGAAAGTAAGCCCGTGTGCCGCAACTGCTGAGCCTGTGCTCTAGAGCCCACAAGCCACAACTATTGAAGCCCGTGCTCTGCAGCAGGAGAAGCCACCATAATGAGAAGCCCACGCACCGCATCGAAGAGTAGCCCCCCCCCCCCCGTCGAAGCAACTAGAGAAAGTCCGCGCACAGCAACGAAGACCCAGCGCAGCCAAGAAAAAAAAAAGTCTATATTTTCTTTGGCAAATAGAAAAGTATCTGAATAGCTCTTAATTGATTTTCTTCTGAGAAAACTCTCTAGACAACTACAAATGTATAGATAAAAATATACTTTGCCCCTTGACTTGTTTGTGTGGAGCTCCCTATAATACTTTTTTAAAAAAATTTCAATTCAGAAAGTTATTAAATAATGTTGGGGTGAGAGAGTGTTTTCCAGCTACAGCTAATAGCCTCCTGAAGTGTAAAAAAAATATTGTTGCATTGTACTTCTTCCCATCTCCATTTAAAAGAAAGGTCAAAACCGAGGCTTCATCTATTGCAGCCTGCACTGCTTAGGAATAAGACAAGGAAAATGATTACTGTTAATTGCCACGGGCAATTAAAAAGGATTCTTTGTTCAGTAACAAATTGATTGTGTTCAAATGAAAGTCAGCACTGCATTAATACAAGATTATTAGATTCTTGAAATCAGCATCTTCAGCTAGAGTGGCTTTCACTTCAAGGGAATTGTGTCACTGGGAGTAGTGTACCTAAATGCTTGGTGATTAAAAGTACTAGGTCTTGTACTTCCTTGGTGGCGCAGTGGTTAAGAGTCCGCCTGCCAATGCGGGGGACGCAGGTTCGAGCCCTGGTCCAGTAATATCCCATATGCCACGGAGCAACTAAGCCCATGTGCCACAACTGCTGAAGCCCATGTGCTTAGAGCCCGTCCTCTGCAACAAGAGAAGCCACCGCAATGAGAAGCCCGTGCCCCATAGTGAAGGATAGCTCCCGCTCTCTGCAACTAGAGAAAGCCCGCATGCAGCAACGAAGACCCAACGCAGCCAAAAATAAATAAATAAATAAATTTATTGGGGAATAAAAAAAGTATCTCTAGGTCTTTATTTTTCAGAAGTGCTTATTAAGTTTTTAGGTGGAAGACTGGTAGATGCTGCTTTTGTAATATCATTTTTAACGGGCTGATATCATTGAATATTTTAATGCTGCTGACCTATAGGAAATTTCTTCCACTGATTGGTCAGTCAGTTGAGGAATGCACATAAAACCGTTGATAAATGAGGAAAAAGGACGCTGACTGTTGCGGGAGTGGCTTATGGCATATGCCTAGTATTAGTCAACAGCCATGAAGGCTTAAAAATGGTCAGTCGAGCTAAAGTACTTGTGATTTGATGTTGTATGTGTATATACAGGGAATACATATTTTCTTATGTACAGATTCCCTTAACATTTTTTCTTTTTGTTTACCTTTTTTTTAATTAAGGAGCAACTTACATGTAGAAAAGTACATAAATCTTAAGTGTACATTTCTGAATTTTCTACATCTTGTACAGACCCCTTTTTCATATGATGGGGCATAATTTCCTTTCCACACAATTGTTCATAATTTGGAAACTGTTTGAGAGTCTCTATCTGTAAGGCCCTTCAGTCATGACTTCAGTATACAAATGTGAATGTGTAGGATCATATTTATAACTTTTCCAAGTTTGTTCGGGGTCATATACCTGATAATGAATGGGATAATAGTGATCTCGTACAAATTACAAGTGTCGAAAGCATCTTGTAATAACAGATCTTTCCTATTTGTGTTGTAATTCCAGAGTTTTTGGGTCTCTGTTTACTTGGAATTGAAAGGAAATAGGTATGGTCACTGCTGTGACATCATGATGGGACTGTCAGGCACGCAAACTGGTGTGAACTCTCTGGAAAGCGGTTTGGCAATGTTTTAAGAGACACAATCCTTGATCTAGTTATAGGTATCTATATGGACCAAAAACTAGAGATGAGGACCAAGATTTTATACAAAGATGTTAATTATAGTGATGTGTATTGGAAAGAAGAGAAGCAATCTAAATGTTTTAACTTTAAGGGAATGGTCACTTTATGGAAAAGTCTGGAGTCATGTAAAAAGGATGTTTTTGGAGAATTCTTGACATGGGAAAGTGCACACAAAATAAAATTAAGTATGAGAAAAAAGCAGGATATAGAACTATAAACAGTGTGGTTCCAGTTATTTAAAAATATATATGGGAAAAAGTGGAAGAAATATGCCAAAGCTGTTAGTATTTATCTTTATGTTGTAGAATTTTGAGTGATTAAATTTTTTTTTTTCTGAGTTTTCCCATTTTCCATGATTTTACTGTTTTTGATTCAGAGGAAAAAAAGGTTAAACAATTTTTTTTTTTTTTTTGACATAGCAGTTGTATTGTTTGGTTTTTCTTGAAAACATGTGAAGGAAAAATTGAGCTGAAAAGCAAGAAATTAGTAATAGTGAGGTCTGTTGGACTCTAGTACCTTTGAAGGTAAGGCAGTTACCCTTTCTTAGCACAATAATTGAATTATAAATTATAGCAGTATTACCAGTTAATAACAGCAGTATGCTTACTGAGTACCAGGAGACTCCTGAGTGCTCCCTCATATGCTCCTCGCGGTAATCCTCTGCTCTGAGGTGGGTGATATTTCATTTTCTAGTGAGGGAGCTGAGGCTTCCTGAGGGAACTTACCCAAGGCCACAGGGCTGATAGGTCCCTGAGGCAGTCTGGTTCAGAGCCTTTGCTTGGAGCCCCTGCTTTCTGCCACTTTCTCTGGTGTGCTGTACACTGTACAGAACTGATTTTACCCCAGAAATGAGTAAGATAAAAGTCTACTTCATGGCTGATAGCTGTAGCTATACCAAGGTGTCCCCCACCCCAACCATGCTTGTTTTAAAGGAGCCATTAGTACATTACTTTTTCCTTAACTTGGTCAAAATCAGGAATGGACATGGAAATAGTTATATCTTCCCTTTCATGGGCCGAAAAATTCTTTAGGTCAGATTTAAATAATTTTATTTATTTAATATAGTTGATTAATTTTACTTAAATAATTTTTTTTATTTAATATAGTTGATTAATTTTACTTAAATATTTAAATAACTTAAATAATTAAGGACTATTAAGCAGAAGAGGGAACAGACTGGTTCTCTGAGCTCCAAAGGCTAGAGGTGTAGGGAGACAAGTTTTATTTTTCCCTTTTCCTCCCCATTCAACCAGTGTTTGGGTGTCTACACTGTTTAGAGTACCAGTTGTACAAAACATGCCTCCTCCTCTCTGAGAGTTTATATGCCATTTATAAAACAAAAGCAATTCTTCCCTTACAGGTGACACAAGGAACACCCTGTTTCTGTACCAGAAAGTAAAAAATTTAGAAGGCCAGTGGCCTGATTTTTTTTTCTCCCCGATCTTATCTTAAAGAATTAAGTGCGACTTAACATTTCAACACAAGAATGCGTTGACTAGGAAGACAGATATCATCTTATTATGAGAAAGAAAGTGGTCCAAGTTTTATCTTGAATACGGAATAATTTGGAAATTAAAAATTTTACCTTCTTTGTTTTTATTGTTGTTATTAACAGGACATTTGCACACACATATACCTGTTCATTTATTGGTCATTCTTTCTTTCACGAGGGAGAGCATCGAAGACCTGATGTTCATTTGCAGTGTGAGGGGTTTACGTTTAGACATGAGGAAGAAATTGCAAAGTAGCTTGGAGGCTCCACAGGGTTTTTTTGTTTTGTTTCCCTATTTATTCTGTGAACCCATCACATTTGTCCTAGAACACGTCATTAGGAGCACAGTATTTGTTGAATTAAAGATACTATTTTTTGAGAGAAACCAGGAAAAATAAAGTCTCTGGAATCTTTTAGTCCTTAGATTCTTGGGTTTCTTCAAGAAACTTCTTTAAACTTCTTTAAAAACCCTTTCTGCCATTTTCATTTTGCTTCTTACCAATTTTGTGACCTTGGACAAGTCATTTATCTTGAGTTCTTGTCTATAAAATGGGCCTAAATACCTATTCTGCCTTCTACAAAGGCTTTTTGTGTCCACATTTTTTTTGGAGAACTAAATGCCAACAGTGGATGTGGAATTCTGTAACATTGGACAGTCTTTCAGTTTTCTGGGAGGATGAAAAAGCACAGTTTGATTAATTAAACTGTTTAGGTAGGCCAGCATGTTAGAGGAAGCCTGATGAAGTTTTGAATCAGTAGAACAGCACATGCTATTGATCTGTAATCTTGTAACCCACCCCAGGTAGCAGCCAATTTTAGGGTCTTAGCAGGGTCTCACACGTCTAAATGTTGTAGGTCATAGGCCAAGTAGCAGTTGTTGAGGTCTGTTTAGTATTCACAGTGTTAGCACTGAGGCCTCAGTTACTCTTTCTCCCATCATGATGCATGGCCTCGGGTCGAGTCCCAGTCCCACCTCTTGCCAGCTCTGCACCCTCAGACAACACACTTAAACTTTGGTGCCTTCAGGCACCTCATCTATAATAAGGGGCATATAATAGTGTCTACTCATAGGATCGCTGTGCAAATTAAAACAGATAGTGTATTTAAGAAGCTTAAGATCATGCCTGCGTCATGGTAAATGCTCTGTAATGTCATTATTAGTGCAGTAGTTCCAGACTTGGCTTTTACAGACCAGTTGACAATATGGTGGTGGGAAAAAAAAAATTAATTTACCAATTTTTAGTTTCGTCAGGGAGGACATTAAAAAAATAGAAAGAAAGGGAAACTACTCACCATTATTTCCTTGAAGAAAAAGGGCCCGCTATTAGAATAGAAGACAGCCATTTTCTCTTTTTTGGCCGCGAGGCTTTCGGGATCTTAGTTCCCCAACCAGGGACCCCTGCATTGGAAGCGCAGAGTCTGAACCACTGGACGGCCGGGAAATTCCCAAAAGATAGCCATTTTCAAGGAAGTTGGCAGCTTTACGTGGACTATGTAGGTGTATGTTTCTAATTCTCATTTTTACATAGACTGGAGAAAACTGCCACAGGCCAACACGAGTAGTATGTGGACAGGTATTAAATAGATACCAGTCTCAGTTCCTCCATTTATTGTCACCTTAAGCTCTTCTCTGAGCCTTAGTTTTCTCATGTGTAAAGTAAAGATACTAATAGCTATCTCACAGGGTTGTTTTGAGAAACCGGGGTAATGTATGAAAAATGTTTGGCATATAGTAAGTGTTCAGTTGATAGAACTTGTTATCCTCAAATGATTAGTTGAGTGTTAAGCCGGTTAAGCGAAATCCCCTGTGCTTTGTGCCACTGGGAATTCCGAGAAGTAGGGTATTGTGCTTGATTGCAGAAGTTTCCTGCAAAGGTGTCCTCTTCATTCTTTCCTCTCTCGTTTATTCTCAACAAGTCACTGGAGGCACTAAACAAAAACCTGACTGTTGCTCCCCTGCTTTAAGACCTTTGGTGCTTTTCTATGGTCTGTAAGATTAAGTCCAGATCACTAGTGTGTTCTATGGAATCCTTTATACGCTTTGGCCCATCGTGCCTTCCCAGTCTCCAGAACACGCTCTGCTCTTTTTCTGCCTCTGTGTGTTTTTAAAATTAATTAATTAATTTACTGTTGGCTGCGTTGGGTCTTTGTTGCTGTGCGGGCTTTCTCTAGTTGCAGGGATTGGGGGCTACTCTTGGTTGCGGTGCGCGGGCTTCTCATTGCGGTGGCTTCTCTTGTTGCGGAGCACAGGCTCTAAGGGGTGTGGGCTCAGTGGTTTTGGCTCACGGGCTCTAGAGCGCAGGCTCAGTTTGTGGCGCCTGGGCTTAGTTGCTCTGCTGCATGTGGGATCTTCCTGGACCAGGGCTCGAACCCACGTCCCCTGCATTGGCAGGCGGATTCTTAACCACTGCACCACCAGAGAAGCTCTGCCTCTGTGTTTTTGATGACGCTGGTTCCTCTTGAGAGTTCCCTTACCTATCCTCTGATGGGTGAATTTCCTGCTCATTCTTCAGCATCCTCTCAAGTGTACACTATTGAGACCTTTCTTCCTGGGGTTGTTCCTCAGCTCTGTTCCATTAGCACTTTGCTGGTGATGTTGTACATACCACTTTTTTGTGTGTGTAGTGATATGTTTGTATGTCTGAATCAGCAGTCACAAAATACCCATACTATTCCCTTATCCCTGTTCCTCAGCCACCCACTCACCTGTCCCCTTTGGAGACATCAGTGTTCTACCGGAGATATTTTTTTCCTTCCAGAGATACTTTGTGCACATATAAACAAGCAAATAGAAGTATGTATGCATTCCCCCCCGCCCCCTTTACGTGAATAGTAGCATACTATGATTACTGTTCTGCATCTGCCTTTTTTCCACTTAATATTTTGGGAGATGTTCAGTGTTAGCACAAAGGAAGCTTCCTTGTTCTTTTTTTACAGCCTCGTGGTATTCCACTACACAGATACACTGTAATTAGCCAGTCTCCTATTGATGGATATTGGATTTGTTTCCAGTTCTTTGCTTTTGCAGTCAGTGCTGTAGGGGAAACGTGAATATATGTCATTTTACACGTGTGAGATTATACCTGGAGGAGAAATTCCTAGTAGAATAGTTGTCTTCTACTACTACTTCTTTTCTTTTTTCTTTTTTTTTTTGGCTGCCATGGCCTGTGGGATCTTAGTTCCTTGTCAAGGGATTGAACCTGGGCCACTGCAGTGAAAGCGCCGAGTACTAACCCCTAGACCACCAGGGAATTCCTGTCTTCTGCTTCTTAAAGCTAGGAATTTGTTTAAAAAAAAAAAAAAAGCTAGGAATTTGTTGCTTTTCACTTCTCCTCATAAAGTGCCTAACTTGTCACTGGTGCCTAATTAATGCCTGAATGAAGGATAGAATAGTCCAGCTGGTAAGCCAAGATGGATTTTTGAAAAAAACTGGACTTTGATATCCTAAGTCCTGATATCAGGGGTCCACAGCTAAATCCTAAAGCTTGCCGAAGTTCTGGCAGCTGTCCCCCATGGCTTTGGGTGTTATAATAGCCCATAGGACATGGTTGGAAGATGTCTGTGTAGCTCGCTCAGCTTAGGACAGATGTGACTTTTCAAAACCCCTCTCCCAATATGACAGTCAATACAATACCCCTCTCCCCTGTGAGCTCACCCCTAGGGAAATCCTTTTACTCTCCACCAAGTGAAACTAGGTCCTCAGAGACTCCTGCAGTAATAATAGCCAATACTTCTTTAGTCCTTTCTAAGTGCTAGGCACTGTTTTATGCACTTTACATGTATTAACTCAAGGAATCCACGTTAACAGACCTCGGAAATAGGTACTGGTACTATTCCTGTGCCCATTTTACAGATGAGGGAACTGAGGGCAGCATGTGTTTAGGTAATGTAGGTGGATTCAGAGAAAAGAGTAAGAAAAAAACATCTGCCCCTTAGAAAGTACCAAATTGTTACACAGTTTTACCAGGCTGGTTTTGTGTGTGTGCTCTCTTTTCTCTCTGTGTCTCTGCAGTTTCACCTTAATTATTGACCTTGATTATTGGGAAATGTTTCTCCCACTGAAGGGTATTTGGATGAACATGGTACATTCTTTCGTTTGTCCCCTTGATCTCTAGTTTAGCTTACCTGTTAAAGATTTCCAGAATGATCTAGCAGTTAATTCCAGTTCCATTTTCTGCCCCTCCTTTTTAGTGAGGTCCTAATTGGACTTTATAATCTAGTTTTTTCATCTAATCTTACTTTAGCAAAATACAGTCAAAGCCTGTTACCCAATTCTTTCTGTTATGCTTCCTTGAAAAATTTGCTTTTGATATTTGGGGAATAGCCCTGGGAATTTTGGTATTGCATGATGTTCAAGGGGAAAGCCAGTGGCATGTGTTGTGTGTCATCAGCCAGCCTGGAATGCTCACTTTAATAACCATGTCAGAGGCATGTCTTCCCGGAAACCTTGCCCAGATCCTTTCTCTATTTCCAAGCTCTGAATCAGCATCAGGGATTCTTTTAGATCAGCCTTGTCTAATCACCTCTGTCCTTTACAATGGCCACCAGCCGCGTGTTTCTACTCGAAATGTAGCTAGTGGGACTGAGAAACAGAATTTTAAATTTTATTTAACTTTGATTAAACTTTAAATGGGCAAAGCATTAGGGAGTGCAGATGTAGACTGTATCCTCCACAAGGGAGAGATTCTTCTTTTCCTCCCTCTCCTAACTCTGACATAGGACCATGCTTCTTATGTATTTGATGAATGTTTGATAAATAGCCCTCAGATAAATAGCTGAAATATGTAAAGAAAGTTAAAATATTCCTTAAATTCTACTTCCTAGGAATAGCCATTTTTAAGAATTGTGTTTTAGTTGTAGAAAAAATTGCCAGTTTTCATTGGCATTTCAGTGATTTCTGCAAAGGATTCATCCTCGATTCTACAAATTGAAATTCACCAGGGTTGTTGTAGGTTTGGGAATTTTCGGAGATGGAGGCTTAAAATAAATATAATAGAAAGGGTCATACGTTTAATAGAAGTATGACTAATATTGGTCAGGTAGCTTTATGAAGCTTGTTGTGACACGATGGAATTCTGTCCTAATGATTAGAGTCCTTGGTGAAAATCTTAAGAGGACGAATCATCATTCTTTCCACTTCCACATCCCAGATGCTTTTGCTGGCATTTTGTTTTGAGGATAAGTCGGGTGTTCTGGTGTTTTTGGCTTGATTCCTTCTTGGGATGATTGGGGTATCTGAAGAGAGAGAGATTTAAGGATTTATTACTTGCTAGCAAGACTAAAGAAGCAGAAACGGATCTGCTGTCATTTCTTTTCCATAGTGGAAGCAGCACCAAGTTCTTTTTGTAAAGGGGGAGGTAGGGGGCGTGTGTGTATGTGTGTGCTCACGTGCATACGCTTTTCCCATGTAAAAAGGTCACTGATTTAGTTTTTTTTTTTTTTTGCGGTACGCGGGCCTCTCACTGTTGTGACCTCTCCCGTTGTGGGGCACAGGCTCCGGACGCGCAGGCTCAGCGGCCATGGCTCACAGGCCCAGCCGCTCCGCGGCATGTGGGATCCTCCCGGACCGGGGCACGAACCCGTGTCCCCTGAATCGGCAGGCGGACTCTCAACCACTGCGCCACCAGGGAAGCCCTGATTTAGTTTTTATTAAATTTCCTTGAATCCCTAATGGTTTTCCCTACTCCAAATCATTTGTTTTTGGGAACTTCCATTCTGTTCTGAAATGATGTAGTATTTACATTGTAAGTGGGCTGGTGATGTTGGGGCCTAGCGAGGCATGGATAGAGTGATGAAAAATGATAAAACTGTGGTGCTCAGGAGTAAAGGAAGGAATTTTTTAAAGTCTTTGAATTAAGTGGAATGTGGCATTGGATCCTGGAACAGAAAAGAGAATTAATGGAAAAACAAATCCAAATAAAGTCTGCAGTTTAGTTTTTTGCACCGGAGATAATTTCTTTGTTTTGACACGTGTAAGTCTAAAATTATTCTAAAGTAAGTTTAGAGAAAAAGTCAGGAAGAGCAAGAGCATTTAAGGGCTGTGAGTTCACTAAGTGAGGTGGGGTTTACATAGATTTAGATTATATAAGGGCCCTCTGGGAGCTCTGCCGCTCTCTCTGTCCACTTCCCTCGTTAAAGTCAGTGTTCCAGTCACGTTGGATGACTGTAGCTCTTCCAGAGGTCCTTGCTTCTGACTCTTTTCATATACTGTTTTCTTTTTTATGGTATATTTTCCTGCCACCCCTTACCCCCAGCCAAACCAAACCAAAACCAAAACCAAAACAAAACCGAAAACAACCCCCACAAACAAACAAACCAAAAAAACAAAAACACAAAACTTAACTAATTCCTTTTAATTCCTTAGGTCTGCCTTAGGTTTTATTTCCCTCAGAAAGCCTCCCCTGGCCTGCAGTGGTCAGCCCCTTGCCCGAGTTTACTTATTACTCTGTGCTCTGACTGTCTGCGTGCTTCTCTCTTTATCCAGCTACGTCTTAACACCTTGAAGACAGGGGCTGTGCTTTTCACCACTTTATCTCTAAGCATGTAACCCAGGAATCTAGGCATCATTGATGTTCAGGAAATGTTTCTTGAATAAATATCTTTACAACAAGAAGCAAGACTCCTGCTCACACCCCCTCACCCTCTCAGACCCCACTGGCAGTTTCCCTCATTCCTTTAGGGGAATGGTGGCTGTAGTTTGCTGTATAGCGGCACATATGCCATAGATGGCCAAATCCCTGCCATAGAGAGAGAAATCAGGACTTTAGAGATGAGAGAGCACATTTTTAACAAACTCAGTCTTGTATTTCAAGCTCCCAGGGGTCCAATTCAGGAAAATATTTTGTTTTAAAATCTGCTAGTTATGTACCAGACTATCTTTTCCTGTACTACATTAATTTATATCTCATTTTACACTAAGAGATAACGTGTAGGTTGTTTTAAGTCTGTTCTTTAAGTAAGCCATTATCTAGATCATATTGTCAGATGTGACGCCTGCTTTTGAATTTCTTACATTCTATTTGGGGGAGAATGAACATGCTTACCCCACAGTTTTTTACTGTGGCATAATAACATGAATCAGGTAGTGAGAGTAGCGCCCTTTGTTGCGCTGGGCAGTGAGACATTGCCAGTGCTAAATCTATTACCTCTGTCTTCAATTTCCCTTATGTCGGTATGACCTCTAACGAACAAAAAGGTTGATGAATTTGGGTTGCATCTAGTTAGACGGGGCTTAGAGATGCGGATTCTAAGGAAAAGTTACGAACTCAAGGGTCTGTGGACCCTTAAGGGATTGAGATGGGGGAATGTCCATGATGCTGTCAAGAGTATGTGCTGAATTTTGGTTCTGTTTATTTTCTGTGAAGAGAGGATCTGTAGCTTTCTTTTAATTCTCAAAGGAATCCATGACCCAGAAAAGATTAGAACCACTGGTTTAGAGTAACACTGACACCCATGGCCTCATTTTGTCTCCCTTTTATTTCACCATTTTAGATTGGGCCCTGCGTTTTGTTTTTCCCTGATATTTATTTGGAGGCGTCTACTGTTGAACATCTAAGGGAGGGAGGAGTGTGTAAGTTTTCTTTTTGGAAGCTTGGTTTATGGCTCTTAAGCCTTCATGTATTCTCTCATTGTTTAGTAAAAATGTCTTTGTATTTGAAATATGATTACTACTTTGCTAGGTCTAAGTAGCTGAGCAGTGGTCATATAAAGATGAAACTGACTAGGTTCTGGCCTTAAATAGGCTTTCAGTGATATACAACGTAAGTGCTCAGAAATGGTAGCTAATAGTCTCAAGGGAACAACTGTCATGTAGTGTCATGGCTGTAGTCTTGGAAGATGTGTACAGGGTAGAATAGGATCATAAAGGGAAAATTATCCAGACTTTATTTTATTGAAATTTCACCGTTGGGGTTTCCCTGGTGGCACAGTGGTTAAGAATCCGCCTGCCAATGCAGGGGACGCGGGTTCGAGCCCTGGTCTTGGAAGATCCCACATGCCACGGAGCAACTAAGCCCGTGCACCACAACTACTGAGCCTGCGCTCTAGAGCCCGCCACCCATAACTACTGAAGCCTGCGCACTTAGAGCCTGTGCTCTGCAACAGGAGAGGCCACCGCAATGAGAAGCCCACACACGACAACGATGAGTAGCCCCTGCTCGCCGCAACTAGAGAAAACCCACACGCAGCAACGAAGATCCAATGCAGCCATAAATAAATAAATAAAAATAAATTTCACTGTTGATTTATCTCATTACGTCATTGATATTTTGCAAACCTTTGCATGCAGGGGTGTAACATAGCACCTCATGGTGCTTAGGGTCATTGACAAGCTGGAGAGGCCCAGTTGGAAATACCACAGTGACTGAGGTCCAAGCTGTGACACACGCATTCACGTGGAACTCTTTTAAAGACTGTTGACACCATTTCCCCCCTTCTGTGGACAAGGTTCTCTTTGCCCATAGTCACTCAGCATGTATTTATTGGCCACCTGTACATAGGGTGTGTAATACTGGACTGGAACCTTTGACTGGACTGTTTACTTACTAGGAGATGGCAGTATCTTTTGATCGCTCCCCATAATCAATATGGTGACAAGGTCCTTTTTGCTGGGAGGCAGTATAGATGGCCTTTGGAAGTCAAAATGCCGGAGTTCTAAACCCAGCTCTGCCATTTGCCAGCTGAGTAGCCTTGAGTCAGGTCAGTTGATCCCTCTGAGCTTCGGTTTCTTCTGAGATATAACTATTATGTAGGACTTTAGCATTATAGACTGCATATCAGCTGCTTCGCAGAGGGCCTGTCATGACGTAGTCAAGCCCAATAAGTAGAAGCTGTTTTGTTACTAGCTGATGGAGATTATAAAACTTGGAGAAATTCTCTCATTTTATTTATTCACTAATGATAATTACTACATCACTCAGAAGAGAGATTCTACATATGTGAATGGGAGGAATTGGGTACTCCTGGTTAGTATTAGAAACTGCGGTTATGTCTTTTTTTTTTTTTGGTTAGTCCTGTTTGTTCCATACTTTTTACTAGCGAAAGGTTCCTAATCTGGGTTCCTGAATTTTTTTGTGTAAGTGCATTTTTCTGAGAGAGAGGGTCCATATTTTCATCAGATTGTCAAAGGGATCCTTAACTGCCAAGTGATTAAGAATTGGTTAATTGACCTATTAGGTCAGTATAGAGTCCCAATTGGTACCCTTGATCTGAAATTATCCATTATAGTAAGATATTACTGAGAGAACTGATCCAAATAAAAAGAACATAATGAGGATATAGAGTGAATACTCAAAAGCTTTTGTGTGCCACCCTTATCTATTTATTTATTCTTTAAGCTGGGAGGAAGGGTGACACGTAGGAAAGGAAGAGAGGTATCAGAGGGAGTAAGAATCTACCTGAAGAATTAAATGCCAGCTTCTTGCCCACATATTCCACAGACTGATTCTAGGTCATCACTCAGCCTCCTCTTCCCTGTACTGTAACTTCCAATGAGGCTGAATCACTTGTTTTCTTCCAGACATGTGTTAAGGTTTTATCTTATCACCTCATGTTGGTCCCTCTCCCTAGACTCTGCTTTCTCCCATAATTTGCAGGTCCAGTTCTCTGTGCTTCAGAGCTCCTTCCTGATGCTGCCTTTCTTAATTGTCATCAGCTTATACATCCCTTGAAAGCACTCACTCTCATTCATCTTTTGTCCTCCAGAGGCATAGTCCTTTGTATAGAGTTAGGCACCAAAGTGGAGAATGATGCATAAGGTGGGACCGAATATCTGCTAAAGGGAGGAAAAAGATACAGGTTAAAATTACTGAAAACAGAAGCAACCTAAGTGTCCATCATTGGATGAATGGATAAAGAAGATGTGGCACATATATACAATGGAATATTCCTCAGCCATAAAAAGAAACGAAATTGAGTTATTTGTAGTGAGGTGGATGGACCTAGAGTCTGTCATACAGAGTGAAGGAAGTCAGAAAGAGAAAACCAGATGCCATATGCTAACACATATATATGGACTCTAAGAAAAAAAAAAAAAGGTCATGAACCTAGGGGTAAGACGGGAATAAAGACACAGACCTACAAGAGAATGGACTTGAGGATACGGGGAGGGGGAAGGGTAAGCTGTGACAAAGTGAGAGTGGCATGGACATATATACACTACCAAACGTAAAATAGATAGCTAGTGGGAAGCAGCCGCATAGCACAGCGAGATCAGCTCAGTGCTCTGTGACCACCTAGAGGGGTGGGATGGGGGGGGGAGGGAGACGCAAGAGGAAAGAGATATGGGAACATATGTATATGTATAGCTGATTCACTTTGTTATAAAGCAGAAACTAACACACCATTGTAAAGCAATTATACTCCAATAAAGGTGTTTAAAAAAAATTACTGAAAACAGAAAAAATGATCAGATGCCAGTGTGAGTTCTGAGTTCTGGGAGGGAGTTTGGGAAACCCTTTTTATAGCCTCAGTGACAGCCTGCGTAGGGAGAAGAACCCACCCTGAATTAGGAAGCAGGAGTGTGGGGAATAGGTAGCCAACATTATGGCCTTGGCCAGGTAATATCACTTCTGGACTGGGGTTATCTTCTCTGGAAAGTGGGTTGGACTTTTTTTGAATATGTAATAGTGATGGTGTTAATGAGCATCTGCTGTGTACCAGGTGCTATGAGAATATGATAGGGAGCAACCAGACAAGGCCCCCTGCTTCTGTTCCAGTAGTATTGTCCCACCCAGTATTGGGTGGGTTAGTCCCTTCATCAGCCTTAAAATTCTGTGATCTGGAGGATGGGGCACCAATCTCTGCTTGGGATTGTTGTGAGGATTAAATGGGAAAGTGCTTTGAAGATTATAAAGTGCTCTTCTCTTATTTATCAATATTTTGAGTACCCTCCACCCCCCCGTCTTTGACCTATAACTTAAACATTAAAAATGTTTAAAATGTGTATGAAGGTCACTGCCAGCATTTTTACATTAGCCAATCCCCAGTGAGGTTTTCATGCCATATTGTAAGCACATTAACATAGGAAGATTGGATAGAAGCTTTTTGCACCAGTAGGAGTATGAACTAATGATCCCAGGGTTTAGGTAGAGTCAGGCACTTAATTCTTTCCATTATAAGTGAATCCCTTAACAGGATTGGGATATAGATTTGTAATACCATCTTCCCCAACTAAAAATGTATTTGAGGAGAGTACATTTACTTATGAATGTTTCTGAATTTTTTTTACGTAGGGTTTGTTTCAGCCTTTTAATTGAGTTCTGTTTTTTTTCCCCCTGAAGATTTCAGGCTGTCTCTTAAATCCTTTATTTTATTTATTTATTTTTGGCTGTGTTGGGTCTTTGTTGCTGTGCGTGGGCTTCTAATTGTGGTGGCTTCTCTTGTTGCAGAGTGCAGGCTCTAGGCATGCGGGCTTCAGTAGTTGTGGCGCGCGGGCTTAGTTGCTCCACGGCATGTGGGATCTTCCCGGACCAGGGCTCAAACCGGTGTCCCCTGAATTGGCAGTTGGATTCGTAACCACTGCGCCACCAGGGAAGCCCTGTCTCTTAAATTCTTAAATGCAATTTCATGGTGGTGAAGGCTGCATGTTGGGGAAAATCAAACTTCTCTACTGATATGGGGTGTTTGACCATAACTTCAGGAGATAGTTTTTCTTCAAGTGCTTGCATTTTGTGATTAGGATGAAAATTTTTTTTTTTTTTTTTGGCAGTACGTGGGCCTCTCACTGTTGTGGCCTCTCCCGTTGCGGAGCACAGGCTCCGGACGCGCAGGCTCAGTGGCCGTGGCTCACGGGCCCAGCTGCTCCGTGGCATGTGGGATCTTCCCGGACCGGGGCACGAACCCACGTCCTCTGCATCGGCAGGCGGACTCTCAACCACTGCACCACCAGGGAAGCCCCTAGGATGAAAATTTTAAAGCACAACTCCCTTGTCTTTAAAATTGTCCCAGAACCCTCAAAACAGAGAGCAAATGATGCAATTAGGATGCAATCCATTGCCTGTGGGTTTCAAGGGAAATCATTTTCTACACAATTCGGAAGCTCATGGATAAAGTCAAGATTCCTTTTATATCTGGTGAATTTTGTCAAAAATGACCTGATAAGGTGAGATTATTACCTTGAGGTTAGAGTTTTTGAGTGTTAAGCAATGCTGTGAAATTTCTAAGATAACTCTGATTTATGAATAAAATGTCACTTCTGATTCATTCTTTGAGATGTTTCTTTTCTTTTTTTCCTTGAAACTTTAAATGGAATTGACTTTGTTTACACTATTCTGGTGTTTTTCACTTTTGGTGAAAGGAAAGACTTCCATCCTTTCCTGCTGTCTCCTGTGGTACGTCTTAACTCTGCTGTTTGTGAGTTCTTGGGATTGAGATAAAAGATGAATTTTTACCTACCCACTGATTTTTTAGTGTAGATATTTTAATTCCTTTAAATTTGAGACTGACTTTCTTTCCATAGAATTTAATTTTATGATTGTCCTTATTGGGGGCTAACCCCCTCAGGATTCATATGAACACAGCAGTCTGATCAGTAAGGAAGATGCTTCTTCCAGAGCCTTTAAAGAGTATTTCTATAATAGTGGAGTCACATAATTACTTTTTTTTTTGGTGACTTTTCAGGTGTACTTGCTGTGTGAGTAGAGATCAATTTTTGCAATGGGTTGAGAAAAAAAAAATGAGGTTGAATTCAAGGGCAGAAATTTATAGCATCTTCTCCCTTACATTGTTTGAGAACTGAAGAAAGGTGCAAGTACTTGTGTTTTCTCACAATTTAATGCTCAGATGACTGAAGTCATATTAATTCTTAATTGCAGATTACTGAAGTTTAAAGACAACCATTTTCCATCAAGTCTTATTTTGGAAATGGTCTTTGTGGTTAAAACACGAGAGACTTTCTGTTTCTTCTGAGTCTTGGGTGACATCAGTGTGCCCATTGAGGAGACAGCATATTGAATCCTGACCTACTTTCCCTTTCCCAAGTGGGTTTAAGAAGCCGTAAGACAAGGTATGTAATAGTACTTTGAGCAACATAAGGCGCGCACACACTTTTATGGGGAGCATATTATTGAAGTTTTGCCTCGAGGTAGATAAAAGCCTGTTCCTCTTATAGTGGAGAGCTCTGCTGAAATAGCAAATGGATTATAGCGATAGTAGCCTCTGTTTTCTCCAGAAAGCGCAAGCTGCACAGCTGTTTTGTCCATTCAGCCTTTGCAACACTGCAGTGTTGGGGTTAAGCCATGTGCATAGGTTTCAGAAGCAGGCAGCTAGGGCCACACGAAGCTGGGTGATCTAGAATGAGTTGCTTGACCTCTCCGAGGCTGTTTTCTCATCTGTAAAATGGGGATTATAATAGTACCTGACTTGGGTTATTGTGAAAAATGATATGAAATCATATATGTATATTGTTTATTTGGTACTGTGCCTGGCTCATGAATATTTGCTATTATTACTTGTATAAAAGAGAGATGACTAAATGGGAAAACAACTAGTGTAGGCGTGTGTGTGTATTTAAAGCCAATTCTAGTGCATTTTCTGTTCCCTCATTTACCCCACATACTGTGCAATGGGAAGACTTCATGTTGGCGTGGGACTCCTGCTCTGTCCTTTTATTTCTCATCTGGCCCCAAGAAGGCCTTCAGTAAATGTTAACTAAGTGATGAACCCGAAGCCCCTCATTGTGAAGTGCTGGCTTAATTATCAGAGAAAGATGTGATTTCCTGTGGTAATTGCTAGGTATATTTTTGTATATTCCAGTTTGTTGAGAGTTGATTATCTATGAAGCATTCAGTAAATCCCATTTTATCAGACCTTTTCATTTTCCAGTCTCTGAAAGGAATTTATTGTGCCTAACACTTGGAAAATGTTTATATTGGGTTGTACAGCATGGTTTCCTGTGGTAAGGTTGTTAGAAGTAATAATGGACTGGCTAAAAATGTTAAAGCATTTATCTGTTAGGTTTGTTGGCAGATGAAGTATGAAAATGACAACAGCTGATGGCCCAGTTTCATCAGTCAGCCTGGAAATCAGTGACAATCAAGCTTCTTTGTGCTCTGGTTGGAGGTTATATCTTCTCTAAGGTTTCCATTTCATGAAACATTTTTTTTGTTAATGGAAAACTGGGTCAGCAGATGATGTGATGAAGGGCCATAGGTGTGGTTTTAATAATTGTTAACCTCCAGAGTTAC
This sequence comes from Pseudorca crassidens, assembly GCF_039906515.1. Taxonomy (NCBI): domain Eukaryota; kingdom Metazoa; phylum Chordata; class Mammalia; order Artiodactyla; family Delphinidae; genus Pseudorca; species Pseudorca crassidens. Next base: position 10,292,518 of record NC_090315.1, on the reverse strand, counting down.
CGGGTTTTTCTTTGGCCTTTTAAAAAATGTACACTCTCTAGCACCTCTTACCTTTATCTAGGCTTAAAATAATACCTGAAATTGAATTTAAGATAAGACCCAGAGCTGTCCAGGTGGCCTCTGAGCAGGTTGGAAACACGGACTTTCAGGAGCTGGAGGCTTGCATCTGCTCTGGATTGATTCAGTTCTTCATCCTTCTAAGAAAGGTGAACTGTGTTCTGGGCAGTTTTTTGTAATGGGGTTTTCAGGCTAGATGTTTAACAAAAAAATAGAGACCCTCATCAGAAGTAGAGGTTTGAGGGTGGCTTCGGCAAAGAGGAGGCAAAAGTCCCTGCCTCATGTGCCAATTGAACTCCTCCGCCTTCCTTCCCTAGTGGCTGCATTTCAGGACTTGAAAGAGCTTTGGAATCCTTTGTTGAGTGCTTTGGGTGAGATTTGTATTCAAGTTGCTTTTTAGAACTAGGCTATTTGCTTGGCCTTCACCCCCAATCTCTGTGAATCCCACAGCTGTATAACAGACATCAGTCAGACACCAGACATCTAAGAAGTACCTCCTGTGTGTGAGGTTCTGGGGAAACATAGAAGGAAACACATAGAAGGATTCTCTCTATTCCCTAGAAACTCAGTGAGTCAAAGAGAGAAGCAATACTGACTTCCTTTAAAAAAAAATGTACACCTAAATAAATATACAGCTAAACTAGCATTTTAATCTTTAGAACTCAAAAATGACATTGTAATGTACCTAGGGAGACATTTTCTAGGATATCATTTTATGAAATTAAAAAAAATTGGTGGAAAAAAAATTGGTGGTCTTCATTCTTTCGACATTTTATGTTTTTCCATTTAGTTGATATTACTATTTTTATTTCTTCATTATCTGCTGTTGGATCAGTTATTGTCCAATCAGGAAAGTGGGAACCACTCTAGATACTTCAAGCAGAGAGGAATTTGTTACAGAGGTTGTGGAAGGGCTGGAGGAGCAAAAGGAGGAAAGGAGGTGTGTGGTGGGGAGCACAAGGGAGAAGGGGGTTCTTAGCCAAAGATCAGAAAGCTGCCTTTGGGCTGGAGCCCAGGAGTCTGCACTCACAGATGAGCTTGGAGCCATATTGCTGCAGTTCAGCAGGAACCCAGAAACCAGTGCTCCGCTGATGCTGCTAGAACCTGTGGTGTGTGTGCAGTTGCCTGCAGTCCTCCACAGTTGCTCGTTGCTGCTGCAGACATAACCAGAAGCAGGAAAAGTGTTGTATCCCTCTTCCTGCCATCCAGTCTCTAGCCTTTGGCAGATTCTTAACTGGAAGCCAGCTAGCAAAGGAGTCTGGGAAATGTAGTTTGCAGGCTTTCAGTTCTGGTGATACAGAGAAGAGTATAGAAAGTGTAGGTATGGCCAAATGAATGCTAGCATTACTTGGGAATGATGAATTTGTCATAGTGGACCTGAGCGGAGAAGGCATTATTTTAAACTGATAACATTCAGATAGGTGGAAAAGTGTAATGGCATTCCAGCTAAGGGGTATAGCCTGGGTAGAGGTGTGAAAGCAGGAATGTACAAGGCAGGTTCAGGGAACAGTTTATCTGGAGCTTGGAATTCTTATTGAAGGATAGTTGCAAATAAGGTTGGAAAGGTAGGTTGGAGTCAAATTGGGGTGGAGGTGTTGCGACAAAACTGTTCTAAAATTAACACAGAGCAATGCTTTGGCCTGGGAGAGACCAGTGAGGAAACCCACATGATGGTACAAGTTTTGGGATAACAAGGACACAACTAAGGCCACGGTAGTGGAGTTGGAGAGGAAAATGCAATCCGAGATAAGCTTTTAACTGGTATATATATCAGTGGGTTGGGGCAGGCCATTGGAAGAAATAATGAATTCTCATTTTCTGTTAGTTTTTCCACATAAATTGGACGTGTTAATTACTTTAGGATCTTTGAAGGTCTCTGTTCTCTACTTTTTATGCTTTTACCTCTCTCTGGGATGGTACCTTAGTGAGTAAGACTCATCATAATATTGTGTGGATCTGTCTCAAAGTGGCACTAAATTAACTCTGGTCATAAACTTTATTAGTAAATCTGAAACCTGTGTAACCTCTGCAGGGGCCTTGATAACTTGAGGTGACACTTTTATTACTTCGGGACACCTTTTTGGCTTTTTCTTTTTTTTAACCATCTTAACCTTTTTTTTTTTTTTTTTTTTTTTTTTTTTTTGCGTACGCGGGCCTCTCACTGCTGTGGCCTCTCCCGTTGCGGAGCACAGGCTCCGCGGCCATGGCTCACGGGCCCAGCCGCTCCGCGGCATGTGGGATCCTCCCGGACCGGGGCACGAACCTGCGTCCCCAGCATCGGCAGGCGGACTCTCAACCACTGCGCCACCAGGGAAGCCCCTGGCTTTTTCTTTAGACACAAATTCACGTATCCCATTCAGCAAGTAATTGAGCCAGGTATTATGTGCGGTACTGAGGTTGAATGGAGAGGGGAATAGATATGACACTAGGTCCCCATCTTCTTGGAGTCAACAATTTAACAAGAAACACTTTAAAGGAAAAATATTACCGGGCCTTAAGAGTCTTTTTTTTTTTTTTTTTATGCGGTACACGGGCCTCTCACTGTTGTGGCCTCTCCCGTTGTGGGGCACAGGCTCCGGACGCGCAGGCTCAGCGGCCATGGCTCACGGGCCCAGCCGCTCCGCGGGCATGTGGGATCGAACCCGTGCCCTCTGTATTGGCAGGCGGACTCTCAACCACTGCGCCACCAGGGAAGCCCTACCGGGCCTTAAGAGTCTTTGTAGTTGCTGTTTACCTGGAACCAGCCTCCCACATTATTAACTCCCTCACTTTTCTGTTTTGTAATTGTCTGTTACCCTTTGTTAGAATATGAACTCCAGGAGGGCAAGGATCTTTGTCTCTTTTGTTCATTGCCATATCCCCAGTGCCTAGTGTAGTGCCTGGCACAATAGTAGGTAATTTACAAAGGCTTAGTATTTTTTTGTTGAATGGTTGAATGAGAATAAGTGAATGGGGCACCCAGGGAACTGAATAAAGGCCACAGTGGTTAGAGTCCCTGAGAAAGAAGTAGAGTGGTGGAGATGAGATCACATAGGGATGTATAAGAATTGGGGGTTTTATTAGAAGGGCAGAGGGAAGCTCTGAGAGGTTGTAAGCAGGAGATCAGCAAGAACAGATCTGTACTTTAAAAAGATGATTTGCTACTCTACAGAGTATGGATTGCAGAGAGCAAGAGTAGGGTGGGAAGAACACTTGACGCTGTAGGGATCTAGCTTCCCTGGAAGCAGATATGTTTTCTTTCTCAGCTGTTGAGTTTGAGTGTCTGTTCCAAGGGTAGGGGTTGATTGTTATCAGTCTGATTATAATTGCATGCACTTAGGTTATCATTAGCCCCAAGAGACCTACCTGTCTCCTTGAAGAACATCATTGTCCAGGGATCCTGCTGACGGAAGAAAGCTGTCAAGACAGCTTGGCTGTTAGATGCCGTTTAACTAGTTTGTGTCTGTGTGTGCCTCCCCTCCCCTCCCCTCCCCTCCCCTCCCCTCCCCTCTGTGAGATTTAATGACCTAGTTAGGGAGAAAGTCCAGGCCTCTTGGCTACACTCCAAGTGTTCTACCACTAAAATGTTGATATTACCTTTCTCAGAATTCTTCTGAATCATTTGCAGGCACTGTAAGTGGTTTTTTAAACTTTGATTTTGCCACTTTAAAGACTTTGTACTAGTACTTTTCGCTGTAGGAATTTGAGTTGCTGTGGTTACTTGAGGAAGGCCTTTTCACTTGCCTTTGCTGTTTTTTTTTTAATATATATATGAATTTATTTTATTTTTGACTGCGTTGGGTCTTTGTTGCTGTGAGTGGGCTTTCTCTAGTTGCGGCAAGCGGGGGCTACTCTTCGTTGCGGTGCACAGGCTTCTCATTGTGGTGGCTTCTCTTGTTGCGGAGCACAGGCTCTAGGCGCATGGGCTTAAGTAGTGGTGGCCCGCGGGTTCTAGAGCACAGGCTCAGTAGTTGTGGCGCACGGGCTTAGTTGCTCCGTGGCATGTGGGATCTTCCCGGACCAGGGCTCAAACCGGTATCCCCTGCATTAGTAGGCAGATTCTTAATCACTGTGCCAACAGGGAAGCCCTGACTTTGCTTTTTAAAACGGAGTTGAGTAGCCTGTGATAGGTAGGAATGTTTCTGCCTCCTGACGTGTTAGTTGGCAAAGTAGTAGAGGCAGCCTTTAATAAAGGTCACTTTGGAAGAATATTATTTAGGTACTTAGCATTCTTGGCATTCTTGTGGAATGATACAGGTTTGGCCTTTTTATTAAGTTCTTAAAATCGAATGGTCTTTAATTAGAAGCAAGCACATATAAAACTTTGTGACTCCAGACAACACTGGTTTTACTGTATTAGATTGTAGAGTGTGGTTTGCGCCTGTAGGAATATGGGTTTTGGAGGAGGAATCAAGAAGGGGTGTGAAAAGGCTGTATCGAACACGTTCTAGCCCTGTCCAGGCCATTGGCTTACTGCAGCCTTAACTGTGTGGAATGTGGACATACAGCTTTCAAGCTCAATTGCCTTTTGATTGCTCCTGACTAGGCTTTTAGTTCTCATGATTCAACTGGTTGAGTTGAGCTTTTGTTAGGTAGTCAATATGGAAAATGGAGTTCAGTAGCATAAGTTTTTTTAACTCATGTAATTATAAGACTTGACAAGCCATGATTACATAGATTTTAATTGTCATCTTTGAAATGATCTGCTCTAATGTTTTAAATAAGACAGTGGAGGAATATATACATTCAAGGACTGACAAGTTATTACAACCACCCCTGTCCGCCCCACCTCTAAAAATAAAAACAGTGAGAGAAATCCCACCATACTGTATATGTATTGTGTAACGTTCTTCACTGGGCAAAAAGGCTTGGGGAAGTGTATATTATCTCTTCATCCAAGTGTAACTCGGGATGTCCTTAATGAGGAAGACCTGAAGGCCTGGTGTGTTTGACAGAGTATTTTGGTATAGACACGTTATATAAGTTTACAGGCTGACACCTGTGCTGTTTAGGGGAGTCGATAGCCAGAGGGCTCATCCTGTTATGGACAACAAAAGTAAGCCCCTAACAGGCTCTCTTAAACACAGTGGGTTTTCTGAGCAGAAAGTTGAAATAGCAGTTGGATTGCAGGAGCAAGTGAGTGGTCTGAGGAGTTGGGAAGATACGTGCAGAAAGTGAAGGAGCTTGGTTGAGTCACCTCAGTTCGTTACCAAATCCTCTCTTCCTTCTGCAGACTATAGTAGTCACATTAGCCATGTTATAAAAGTTTTCATTTAAGCATAGCTGATGCTGTAGGTAGTTAAAGTCAGTCTGCTGACAAGGTTTTAAAATGGTGGTATATTTTTCTATTCCGTTCTTTCTCGTGTGAGTTAGAAATCAGTAGCTATTTCTTGTACACTGATTTTAAGACTTTTCCAAAGAAAGTAGCTGTGATATGTTCCCGGGGCCATGTGTAACCTGGGGAGTGGGAGGTGAGGTCAATGAGGGAAACAGGGGGTTTATGTTGGGATGAAACAGTGTGAGCGTTATGTGCACAGGTAACTGAGAAAGGTATGTTGTCACCCAATGTAAGTATATTTTTGATACTTTGAATTCAGAGACATTGTTTTCTGAATAGCAGCCAAATACATGAGGTCAAGGTGATTTCCTCTTGTAGGTAGGACAGCTGTCATGGAAGAGTAGGTTGAACCTGTTTTCCTTCTTAAGTATGAGGGCTGAAGTAGTGGTAAGAGATGACTCATTAGTTTTCATGAAAATTACCGGCCAAGGACTTTCAAGGAATGGTGGTTGATAAGGAGGAACTAGTTACTATTCTGGTCTGTTATCTAAGGGAAAATCATGAAGCTAGCATTTTATAGAAAATGCTATTTATTAAATTCCTTATATGACTACAAGTGTTTTCTTAGTTATTTTTGGACTCCTCAACAGGACATGTTACTTTTATAGTTTGAAATTTATCTTGAAGTAATGGGTAGTAGATAGGTGCTATATGGAACATATAGCAGAAGCTCATGAAAGTATACATATGATGAGGGACAGAGGTTGTTTTTGTCCCCTTCCTGATCATTTTGATTCTCGGATTTCATTAACCTTATGAAAAGGGTTTCATTAACCCATGGCAGAGAGTGGTGTGTAGAAACAGCCCTGGGGTGGGGTGGGGTGGGGAGACGCGGGAGAGGCCCTAGCACAGGTCTGACGGCAGCTTCTGTGACTTCCCTTTTCCTCTTCAGCTTCCTCATCTGTTACCTGAAGGAGTTGGCTGACAGCTCTCACAGCTCTGCATTCAAGGAGCTTTCATTTGGAGAGACAACGGATTGGTTCATCTAGAAGCCTTTTAGTCGTTAATCCCAAGAAGAATCTTAGGAATTTTTTTTGGCCAGTTTTCTTCAGATTTTGCTTCTTATTTATCTGCCCTTTCCCCTTGGCCAACTCCCTTGACAGTGAGACACAGGGTCATCGGTTTAAGTATGGGAAGGAAATTATGGCCTTGAGCACAGTCAGAAAGAATCTGGCTCTCAGGCACTTCCTGTGAGCCACCACTAAATTACAAAGACTGAGCCCTGACAAGGCTTTTCAAAGGGGCATCTTACACCACCACTGTGTCAGCGTTTCCGTCGTAAGCAGTTGTTTTTCATGGTGCTTATTATGACCAGGTTTGAAGTGGCCTTTACACGGAAGGCGTTTACCCAGTAGGGTGAGGGTATAATATCAGAGAGAGAGGTGGAGGGAGGGGGAGAGTACAAAGATTGCTTTCAGAATTCCCTCTTTCAGCCCAGACTGACCAAGCCTGGGGGTTCCTCAGAGGATGAAGTCTAGACTCTCCTGATTGTGACAGGGCCCACCACAAAACAGGTTTGCCCCCGACCTCTCCCACCATACGTACCTCATGCTCGCCGTTCCAGTTCTCTGGCCAGGACAGCATGTTAGAGCAGGAGGGCAGGCCTGGCGGGGGTGGGGAGGTGTTAGACCTGGGCCTTTCAGACGGGCACCATCCCTTACTAGCCAAGTTGTTTCCCTTCTCTCTGTCTCGGTTCTCACTAATCTGCATAAGTTTCCTGAATGAGAAGAGAAGGGAGCCTTTCAGGGACAGACAGGAGACTCTTTTTGACTCTTGACTCTTGGCAGAATCTTGGGAATTAGACCACCAAATGTCTGCTTATTAAATTGGTTTTTGAACCATGAAGTTTTTTGAGCTTTTTAAAAAACTATAGAAGTTGAAAAAATTCTTTTCTTTATATGTGGAATCCCAACATATAAAATAGATCAAATTGAGTTGCTCTGTTTTAAGGCTGGAAGGTCTGGTGTTCCACCTGTTCAGCCTTCTCCATAGCCCTGAAGATCTGCCAGTTAACATCCGGGGCCCTCCAGGGCACTGCTCCTCAACTGTTCTTCTCATTGGTACGTGAGGATTAGAGTCACCTGTTTGACAGGACCCCAGGCAGAGAGGCCTAGTATACAAGGGAGAGAATCCCAGTGGTTGAGAGAGGGGTGTGCTCAAATCCCAGCTCTACTTCCTAGCTATGTGAACCTGTGTTTCTTCATTTCTCTGAATTGTATCCTTTTTTAAGAACCGTAGAGAAAAGTGTATAAAGCGTGTACAGTCTGAACAATTATGAAGTGAATACCCTACCCGTGTAACCAACCCAGGTCAAGAAATAGAACAGAAGCTCTGCTCGTATCCTTTTTCTATCGTACCTCCTTTCCTAGCCTCAAAGTAGGAACCTGAGATATGCTTTTCAGATAGTGAGGTGATAAATATTTGAGTAAGAAATATTTTTCATAATACCTTTTTGTTAATAGTGCCTACGTGTAACATCTTCTCATTCAGAAAATCCATTTTGTGTTAAATGTATTAATTCATAAATCCATCACCTCTAGAAGATAGGGATAAACACCTCAATTTAGCAGATTTTCAAATATGATGAATTGAGCCTAAGGCATGATTTTGTGCTAATTCCAGCCTCCTTCCCATGTTCTGTCTTGTAACTGTTCATTTTCCATTTCTCTCAGACCTCTGCTTTTAACTTTATTTGAAGCAAGGCAAGTATATAAGTAAGTGTGGAGGCTAGAAAATGGAAAGGAGAAATATAAGTATTGGTTTACTAGTGTGAGTCCTAAATAAGTTCTTTAATCTGTGAATTCAGATTGTTCCCTACTAAAATTTGCTGGATTTAGAAGTTGTTCTCTTATGTTTCTCTGTGACCATAGTTCTTATCTTCAGTACAGGTGAATTAAATAAAACCAAACGTTCTTATTAAGAAAGTTCATACATGTGGCATAATTTTTATTACTAGCAGTAGTCTGCTTTAGGACCGGCAACTTATAGAATAATGCAAATGAGTAGTGAGGAATAATTAGAGATAATGGGCTGAAATCCCCATGTCATCTTAGACTGCCACCAGGGGAACAGAATAGTAAGGCTTACTGTTGTAAGGCTTACTGTTGGACTTGAAAACAAGCCGACCTATTTTTCCCAATTGACAGAAATGCCTGTTTCTTCCTCTGCAAGACACATTTGGCTGGACGGTACCTCCACTTTTGTATATTCAGATAAATTGTTTTGGAGAATGTTCTTTCAAAAAAACTTTGTTGTTTTCTACTGAACTTTAAAAAAAAACTGAATAGATCAGAAGTGCTCAGAAGCAACTGCTGAGATAATTTTATAGGTTTTCTTTACCATTTCAAAAATCAATGTAAAATTGGCCCAAATACCAGGAAATTCAGAGGTAAGATGTGGCTGTGTTTTTTTTGTTTGTTTTTAAACATCTTTATTGGATTATAATTGCTTTACAGTGGTGTGTTAGTTTCTGCTTTATAACAAAGTGAATCAGCTATACGTATATGTGGCTGTGTTTTTGTATCTTGGTTTGGTAAGAATCTTAGCTCACTGTATTAATGGTAGATAGGCTGTGATACCAAGGTGGATTCGAGTAATTTCAGTTTCCAGTTGGCCTTGGTGTTGCATTTCCTTTGGCGTGGAATATTTTTGCGGGTTATCAGAAATTGTGTGTTGTTATTGTTCTTAATATAGGTAACCCAGAGAAATTGTGCTGCATTAGTGAGAAAGATTTCTCAGCCTTCACTTTTGTCTTTGTTTATAGTTGCTTTGATCAGATAGCCTGATCAGAACTCCAGAGTTACCTGAGAGAAAGCTGCTGAGGATAAAGTTTAAGGAAGTGCTTTTGCTGAAAGCAGCTCCCTTCATTCATCAGGGGAATTTGATTTCATCCTGTGAATAACTTGGCTTAGAAATTTTGTTTCTTTGGGACCGGCTTGTAGAGTTCTGCATGAGAACTGTGTCATGGTGAAAAATGGGCTATTTGCTTTATTCTGTGTGGGCCGGCTATGATGGTAGGATAACAGAGCTGTGTTTTTCTACGCTGGAATTTGAGGTACCTTTACCAGGGTTTGGGGGGAAAATAAATCAAGAGGCGCATTGGAACTTCCCTGGTGGTCCAGTGGTAAAGAATCCGCCTTACAGTGCAGGGGACACGGGTTGATACCTGGTCAGGGAACAAAGATCCCACATGCCACGGGGCAACTAAGCCTGTGCGCCACAACTAATGAGCTCTTGCGCCGCAACTAGAGTCCACGTGCCATAAACTACAGAGCCCACGTGCCCTGGAGCCTGCTCACCACAACTAGAGAAGAGAAAACCCACACGCCGCAACTAGGGAGAAGCCTGCGCACTACAACGAAGAGCCTGTGCACCTCGATGAAAGATCCTGCGTGCCGCAGTGAAGACCCCGCATGCTGCAACGTAGGCCCAATGCAGCCAAAAATAAATAAGTAAATAATAAATCTTAAAAAAAAAAAGGAGCATTAAGAGACATTTGTAAAAATTATATATGTAATGTCAGAGAATCTTTCATAGCTGTTCTTTAAAAAATTAACTTTGGGCCAAATTATTTTCAAAACAGTCATCTATCAGTCCTTGAAAATTGTTTTTGATCCCTTTGTGTTTTCTTCATTGGGACCTCTGGAGAGTGCTGGCCATTGCACAGCGCATAGTAAGAGCTGAGTGCACATACATACCCATTGTCCAAGAATAGCCCATCTGTTGTATGAGATTACATGTTTCAAGACCAGATGGTGAAACACTTAAATCAGTCTTTCCAAAGATCCAGATGACCCATTTCAGAGATTTCCTGTACCCAGAGCCCTGGGGATATAGTAAGATTCTGTGGCTTTGAGGAAATCCTCCCTCCTACGCTAAACAGGAGTAGGTGTATGTAGCCTGTGCTAGTGGGAGCAACCACCAGTACTATTCTGGGCAAATATTTGCTGTTTGCTTCCTTTGTAAAATCCGTGGCTTTCTGCCCCTTCCCTACCATGTTATTTGAATTTGCATTGGACTGAACGGTAGAAATATAATTGCCATATTCAAATGGTGTTTTCTTTCACGTAAGATGATCATCTCCTTAGACTGTGTTAATTTGTTAGGTGTGGAGTTGAGGTAGCAGTGTTACCAACAATAAGTAACACTGCTGGGGTAAAAGATTATTTTCACGTTAGATTCTCACAGGTAAAAATACAGTCTGTTCATAGTCTGAGCCCTGCTGACCTTCTTGTCTTCTACCTTCCACGGACGAAAACTCCGTGCCAGTCAGTATGTCCCAAAACGTATCTGCTGCTGTTCCATTTTGGTCACCGTCATTCATACCCTTTCATGTCTTTAGAATACCTGGGCCATCTCTCCAAGCCCTGCCAGTCTTTTATGTACCAATTCAGATTTTACTTCTGCTCTGACACCATTCCCAGTCTATCCCACCATTCCCAGTCTATCCCAGATCTGAATGATCCCCTCTTCCTTTCTCTGGATCCCAGGAAATGGTCTATGCTATTTATTTTTTATTTATTTATTTTTTAATAAATTTATTTACTTATTTTTGGCTGCATTGGGTCTTCATTGCTGCACACAGGTTTTCTCTAGTTGCGTTGAGTGGGGGCTACTCTTTGTTGCAGCGTGCAGGCTTCTCATTGCGGTGGCTTCTCTTGTTGTGGAGCACTGGCTCTAGGCACACGGGCTTCAGTAGTTGTGGCACACGGGCTCAGCAGTTGTGGCTCGCGGGCTCTAGAGTGCAGGATCAGTAGTCGTGGCACATAGGCTTAGTTGCTCCTTGGCATGTGGAATCTTCCCGGACCAGGGCTCGAACCCGTGTCCCCTGCATTGGCAGGTGGACTCCCAACCACTGCGCCACCAGGGAAGTCTGGTCTATGCCATTTATTGTCTGTGATCTAGTTATTTTTTAAGTTAAAAAATTGTATCTCTAGTAAATTATTAGATTCTCACCAGCAAGGACAGGGTCCTGTTTCTTCTTTGTTTCATCACATTGTCTTAGATATAAATATGTATTTGATTTGGTTGATGGACAGTTCAGTTCTTAATTCTAAGGATTAGAGACTAGAGTGATACAAAAATGGTTAACGTCTCTGAAATATTATGAAGGAAGGAGAGAATTTAGCTGCTCTGTAACTGGGGCCATCAAATGGCCTACCTTTCTCTTTTATTCAGTGTTAGAGGCTGTGTTGTGCTTGTTTAAGTTCGATGTTGTCATTTCAGATGTAGTCATTTCAAAAGATACTTCTCATGCGGTAAAGAGATGAGCAGAACAAGGGCATTTCTTCACGTTTCAATAGAAATTACACAGAGGAAGTGAAAACTCCCTCTGTATTTTGGTGTCAGATTTATAAGGATGATAATTCCTATTTATAGCTAAATACTCTGATGCATCATTTGTGCACATCACTAACTCTAAGGTTCTGTAAATCTATTTGGATTTCACAGATGAATTAATTGGATAAACGAGGACCTTGGCTTCCACTTCCAACTTTAATTTCTTTTTGTAAAGGAAAACAAACAAAAACCTTAGGAAATTTTACTTTAACATTTAATAATGTGAAAATAGAAACATTGGGTTTTTAAAGACTATTTTGTTTAAATTCAGTGGTTCAGTAGACCAGAGAGTCATATTCTCTTCTTACTGGAGCTTTTTTTTTTTTTGTGGTACACGGGCCTCTCACTGTTGTGGCCTCTCCCGTTGCGGAGCACAGGCTTCGGACCTGCTGGCTCAGCGGCCATGGCCTAGGCGCTCCGCGGTATGTGGGATCTTCCCGAACTGGAGCACGAACCTGTGTCCCCTGCATCTGCAGGCTGACTCTCAACCACTGCGCCACCAGGGAAGCCCTTACTGGAGCTTTTATATCGCATCCTTCCTGGCCTGTTTGGAAAGTAAATTCCTCTGAAAAATTCTTAAGGAATCTTTCTTACAGGGAAAATGCTTCCTGGTTAGATCCCTTCCTTTTGTTCTTCCCCTCCCCTCTGTAGAGCAGTGAGTCTTATCATGTATCTACTTAATGCAGACATTTTAACCAGCTGTTGATGGTAATTCATAGTTTTGAAAATCCATTCAGAAATTTAATGTGTTCAGAAGTATGAGGTATTAAGGACATTTAGAAAATGCTCTGCTTTCTGTTAAATTAAAATGCGTATTTCCATTCCATTCTCCTATTAGAATTAAGAAAAATTATGGTAACAAGGATTTTGCTTCCTTTGTTAGTAGCTCACTGTGAAATTATTTCCTTATATTATCCTATATATAATTATTATACAGTGTTATATTATTATTAGTTTGGTGGTGTTCTGTATATGGTTGTTCGAAACGGAATGCATTTTCAGAATTTGTTGGCTAGTCTCACAGGCAGAGAGAGTAGTTTTGGTTATGAATACTGGTGGTATGTAGATCTGTGTCTTAACAGAGCATCTAGATCACAGAGCCCAGAAACATTTCCTCTTGGGGGTGGGGGTAGGGGGTGTGAGGTTGCGGATGGAAGGGTGAAACACACACTGCGCTGCTGAACTTGAGCAGTCATATTAATGCTGGATCACAGTGGCATTTCTGTGTCCTGTGAAATGTGTACTATCTTGGGAATGTTACCTCTTCTTGCCCTGGGTGTTCTGTAGAGGTGTTAAAAAAGAAAACACCCCTCCTCCTACCTTCCAGTTGAGGCGCTCTTTGTGGAGCTACTGTCTTGGTTAAACAAGTCAAATAACTCCGGAAGCTTGGTGACAAGGTCTAAAAAAGCTCTCAGATGTTTGTATTATGGTTTTGTTTTTTTGTTTGTTTGTTTTTTTGATGTGGACCATTTTCAAAGTGGAAATTGAAAATTACTGAATTTGTTACAGTGTTGCCTCTGTTCTATGTCTTGGTTTCCTGGCTGCAAGGCATGTGGGATCCCAGCTCCCCGACCAGGGATCGAACCTGCACCCCCTGCATGGGAAGGTGAAGTCTCAAGCACTGTACTGCCAGGGAAGTCCCTGCATTATGTTCAGCCTATATTTGTGACAAAGAATTGAAAATACTCCTGGAGTATTTTTCTTCCTGAAGAAGTGGACTTATGGCTTCAAATGTGAAGCTAAATGTTAGGTTCTGTGTTTTTATTTTTCTAATACAAGTAGCTCAGTAAAGCTTAAAGATAAAAGGAGTTACTGTTTTTTTTTTTTAATTAATTATTTTTTAAATTTTTTGGCTGCACTGGGTCTTCGCTGCTGTGCACGGGCTTTCTCTGGTTGCGGCGAGCGGGGGCCACTCGTCGTTGTGGTGCGCGGGCTTCTCACTGCAGTGGCCTCCCCTGTTGTGGACCACGGGCTCCAGGAGCGTGGGCTTCAGTAGTTGTGGCACGAGGTCTCAGTAGTTGTGGCACGTGAGCTCTAGAGCGCAGGCGCAGCAGCTGTGGCACATGGACTTAGTTGCTCTGCAGCATGTGGGATCCTCCCAGGCCAGGGCTCGAACCCCTGTGTCCCCTGCATTGGCAGGCGGACTCCCAACCACTGTGCCACCAGGGAAGCCTGGAGTTACTGTTTTAAAGAATACTTTTTTCCTCCTCTGTTGTAACTCTTCAGTTTTAAAAGGATTAGTATTGGCAAATTATTAGAATGGGTGTTCAGATTTTGCTGTTTGAGTAGCTTAGTTGCCCACTAAGAACACCAGTTCCCATCAGATTTACACTCTGAAGACATTGCGAAGTCTTGGACATGCCCTGTCTTCTACTTTCTCTTTCTTTGTGGCCTTCAGATCATTAAATTTAGTGACTCAGCTAATTTTTTTTACCCACCTCTTAGAAAAGTTGAACGTGTTTGTGACCAAGCACTTAAGGTTATTTCCTTTAAACCAAGTGTTTGAGACGTTTTTAGATTTATAACAGTCTTTGTTTACCATGTAATTCAGTCCAATTGAGGAACTAGTAAAACTGCATTATCTAGACATCAAAGACAGACGTGTAAGAAGAGTATACTTATACCAGGGAAACTGTTAGGTTTCTAACAAGTGGGAAGTTACCAGGTGTCCAAAAATTAACCGCTCCCATGCCACTTAATTCTCATTTTTGTAGCTTTTTTAGCTCAGCCAGCAGCATTCTGGGTTTAAAATATCAGTTGCTCCATTCTTGAGAGTCGAGAGTGTTTTCTTTTCTGTAGCATCCTTCAGATAACTGAGACATTGATTTGAATGGACTAAATAGAATATCCTGCCTAAAAAAAAATTGTAAGGAACAAGGTGTTGAATGGACTATGCATTTTAGTTTAGTTCAAAATTAAACCAGCATCTTTATTTCTTGAGGTTTAAGAGCAGGTTGGGGTTTTGTTTTCCTGAGATTTCTGTGAAGAGGTAGATTATTCAGCCCGCTTTACAGAGGATAAGTGGGATGATTTGCCAGCTGCATGCAGCAGTTGCTTGAAGTAGGACCTGTGTCGCCAAGTTGCATTTCAAGATTGGTCAAGTGGGTGGCCTTGGCTCCTGCCAGACGCTGGGATGAGGAATGATAGAGAAGGGCTCTGTTAGGTGAGCACACTTGACTTCCTTAAACCTTCGTCAGCATTCCTACCTGAGACTCTGTTAAAGCCTCATTAAAACAAAAATTGTAGGGACTTCCCTGGTGGTGCAGAGGTTAAGAATCCGCCTGCCAATGCAGGGAACACAGGTTCGAGTCCTGGTCCGGGAAGATCCCACATGCTGTGGAGCAACTAAACCCGTGTGCCACAACTACTGAGCCTGCACTCTAGAGCCCGTGAGCCACAACTACTGAAGCCCGCATGCCACAACTACTGAAGCCCGTGCACCTAGAGCCTGTGCTCCGCAACAAGAGAAGCCATCGCAATGAGAAGCCCATGCATCGCAACGAAGAGTAGCCCCCACTGGCCGCAACTAAAGGAAGCCCGCGCGCAGCAACCAAGACCCAACACAGCCAAAAATAAATAATAAACAAATTAATAAATTAAAAAAATATTGTATATGTGTACTACAGAATAATGTGCAAAAAGCACTTTGATTTCATATAAATCTTTCCTTTTCAGGTATTTCAGAGGATGTGTGTAAACATGCTTTAGATGTTCATAAGCGTCTTATAATTTTACTTATGTACGCAATCACCTAGGGAAATGGGGGATGGGGAAGGTTGGGGTTTTCTTCTCTTTCCCATAGCTGTCCCTCTTGCTCCTCCTGAAGTCTGGAGCTTGGCTTCTATAGGAGCATGCCAGTAGGTTATCTGGAGGCGATTACTTACAGGCATTGGGATTTCTCTTTTGAGAAATGGTCAAACAATTTTTACATACCATCTAGCCACATTTTGTCTCCATAGAGGGTTTGGCTTTCTGGGTTATCAAAGGAAGACACGGATTTTTGGGAAAGGTCTTTGACCTTTCAGGGTTATCATCATAGGGGACAGTTGTGCTCTCCCATTTGTTGCCCCCTTGTATCAGTCAGAATAACGTGTCGTGGTCTGACTTCCTGTGGCACCTCTTGTGAGATAGGCTCGCAGAAAAATATGAAGGTTGTGGAAATGCTGGGTTCCTACCAAGCATAAATGAGATTCAAAAGAAAATTGCTGTTTATTTTAAATTCTCTTTGGAGTGTCTCGGGAGACTGTTCATTTGGCTACAGCTTCAGCAATTGCACAGTTATATTTACGTGTGGAAGTAGACTGCAGTGCAGCATAAACTGTAGCAACCAGAAGAACGTTTATGTAGCGGCAGCCAGAGACTACATATTTTACTTATTTCAGCTGGAAAGCTGCTAAAGACTTTGTAAGACAGCATCATAACATTTTATGACTTCAGCTATTCAAACTTTAGGTCCTTTAAGGTGCCACTTCACAGCCACAGTCTGTGACTCCCCATAGCCTTTGGGGAAGAATCGAAACTCTTTGAAAGTGGCTTAATCTGGTCCCTGCCTACTTGCTAATGCATCTCACCCATCTCCTCCCCATACACACTTAAGTTCAGCTGGTTCTCCCATGGGGAATGAATGCCCTTTTCTGGAGAGAGAGGAGTCTGCAACCTTTCAGCCCCTCTACTTTAGGTCTCGCCTGAGATGGAACTTCCTCCAGCAAGACTTTCCTAAATCTAAAAGGCTGGGTTTGGGGACCCTTTAATAAGCTCTAATAGTCATTCATCTGTTCATTCCTTCAGTAAATATTTGTGTCAAACATGTTCTCGTAGCTTGAGGACACAGAGTGACGAAGGCAGGGGTAGGCCTTATCCTCACAGGGCTTATGTTCTCGTCAGGGAACCACCCATATTCATACCCTTCAAAAAAACAAAAAAACCTTTTATTTGGAAATAATTACAAACTTAGAGAAGTTGCAGAAATTAAAATAGCACAAAGGAATATCCTGTACATTTTACCCAGATTCACCTGTTGTTAATATTTTACCTTGTTTGCATTCTTAGTCTCTCTCAATATGTAGGCGTGATTTTTTTTGGACCAGTCACATACATTATGGTCTTTTCCCTCTGAATACTTCAGTGTGTATTTCCTAAGAGTAGGGCTTTTCTCTCACATGATAGTTATAAACTTCATAAATTTACACTGATAGAATACTTTTATCTAATTCCATTCATAGTCCAATGTTATTAATTGATCTAATGATGTTCTGAATAGCCTTCCTCCTCCTGCCCCTCCACCCCCGCCCCATACAGAATTCAGTCTAGGGTCAGATAATGGCATTTAGTTAGGATGTCTCTGTAGCCTCCTTTAATCTGGAATATTTATTTACAAAGCCATTCTCTGTCTATTATGACACTGATTTTTTTTTTTTTTTAAGTACAGAAATGCACACACACCCCCGCCCCCGGCCATAATAGAATCTTGCTCATTTTGTGTCTGTCTGATGTTTCCTTGTGATTAGGTTGAGGTAGTGCATTCTAGGCCATCATACTGCACAGTGATGTTGTATCCTCCTGGGGCATCACATCTGGAGACCTGTGATGTCCTTCTGGCTCTTTGGTGGTGATAATTTTCATTACTCAAAGTGCTGCCCAGTATCTCCACTGTGTAATTAGTGTTTGTTTTCCTTCTTCCATTTGCAGCTAATAAGTAGTCTCTCAGGAGACCTCATTTCTGCACAAGATCCTGCTCCTCATCAAAACTCCCCCCCCATCAGCATCGAGTGATGATTCTTGTCTGATCCAGGATTATGAACTCAAGTTCCTACTTTTGCAGTGGATTGTAATTCATTACTGTACTATACTGTATTCTTTTGATGTTCAGAGTGTCCCAGATTTGACCAATGGGTGCCCCTTCAAACTGGCTCCTGTGTCCTTGTGAGGTACCCTATCATTTTTTCAGGCACTTCCTTCCTTTCTTGTATAATAAGATGTTCCAGGCTCATATTGTACCAACCCTGCCCTAGCCCTGGAATCAGCCATTTTAACAAGGAGCATGCAAGCCCTTGTTTTAGCCCTTAGCACACTGCTTACTTATGTGTCTTCCTCCATTAGATGACATTGTACCTCTGAGGGTACACAGATGTCAGTCTTTTTTTTTTTTTTTTGAATAATTGTAAACTGCCTTGCTTTGTAGATTGCCTTTAGTGCAAATGCTTTGGTTATTTCACCACTTCTTACATTCTTTGCTGTTGGCAGATTCTCGTTTTTATTTATTTTTTTATTTTTGGCTGCATTGGGTCTTCGTTGCTGTGCTCAGGCTTTCTGTAGTTGCGGCGAACAGGGGCTACTCTTCGTTGCGGTACGCGGCCTTCTCATCGCGGTGGCTTCTCTTGTTGCGGAGCATGGGCTCTAGGCATGTGGGCTTCAGTAGTTGCAGCAGGTGGGCTCAGTAGTTGCAGTACGTGGGCTTAGTTGCTCCGCGGCATGTGGGATCTTCCCGGACCAGGACCAGGGCTTGAACCTGTGTCCCCTGCATTGGCAGGCAGATTCTAAACCACTGCGCCACCAGGGAAGTCCAGATGTCAGTCTTATTTGCTCTTATGTCTTTACCCAACTTAAGGCCTCGTACATTTGATGTTCACTATGATTATTTGTTGAACAATAAAATTGATTTTTCCTATTGTTTGGTGATTAAAATTGTTTTCAAAATTATGATGCTGATTGGTTTTCTTTTTTCCTCCCCCATCTAGGAAGAAATGTTGGCTATTTGGTGATGAGAAGTGGCAAAAACTAACCTCGTACTGGTATACAAGCACGATGAGATCTGACACTTTTGCTTCGTGGGCAGCCGGCCCCCACTGATAATGTGGGGAAGCCATTGGGTCCACTGGAAAACACTAATCTGATCTTGGAAGTAGCTGATTGTGGCAGGATGTGTCGACGATGATGATGGCAAGAAAGCAAGATGTCCGCATTCCCACCTACAACATCAGTGTGGTGGGATTGTCTGGGACGGAGAAGGAGAAGGGCCAGTGCGGCATTGGGAAGTCTTGTTTGTGCAACCGCTTTGTGCGCCCGAGTGCTGACGAGTTTCACTTGGACCATACCTCTGTCCTCAGCACCAGTGACTTTGGTGGGCGAGTGGTCAATAATGACCACTTTCTCTACTGGGGAGAAGTTAGCCGTTCCCTGGAGGACTGTGTGGAATGTAAGATGCACGTTGTGGAGCAGACTGAATTCATTGATGATCAGACTTTTCAACCTCACCGGAGCACGGCCCTGCAGCCCTATATCAAGAGAGCTGCTGCAACCAAGCTCGCATCAGCTGAAAAACTCATGTACTTTTGCACTGACCAGCTGGGGCTGGAGCAGGACTTTGAGCAGAAACAAATGCCAGATGGAAAGCTGCTAATTGATGGTTTTCTTCTTGGTATTGATGTTAGCAGGGGCATGAATAGGAACTTTGATGACCAGCTCAAGTTTGTCTCTAATCTCTACAATCAGCTTGCAAAAACAAAAAAGCCCATAGTGGTGGTCCTGACTAAGTGTGATGAGGGTGTGGAGCGGTACATTAGAGATGCACATACTTTTGCCTTAAGCAAAAAGAACCTCCAGGTTGTGGAGACCTCAGCAAGATCCAATGTAAATGTGGACTTAGCTTTCAGCACCTTAGTGCAACTCATTGATAAAAGTCGGGGAAAGACGAAAATCATTCCTTATTTTGAAGCTCTCAAGCAGCAGAGTCAGCAGATAGCTACAGCAAAAGACAAGTATGAGTGGCTGGTGAGTCGCATTGTGAAAAACCACAATGAGAATTGGTTGAGTGTCAGCCGAAAGATGCAAGCCTCTCCAGAGTACCAGGACTATGTCTACCTGGAAGGGACTCAGAAAGCCAAGAAGCTATTTCTCCAGCACATCCATCGCCTCAAGCATGAGCATATTGAGCGCAGGAGGAAGCTGTACCTGGCAGCCCTCCCGCTAGCTTTTGAAGCTCTTATACCCAATCTAGATGAAATCGACCACCTAAGCTGCATAAAAGCCAAAAAGCTCCTGGAGACCAAGCCAGAATTCTTGAAGTGGTTTGTTGTGCTTGAAGAGACACCGTGGGATGCCACCAGCCACATTGACAACATCGAGAACGAGCGGATTCCCTTTGACTTAATGGATACCGTCCCTGCGGAGCAGCTGTACGAGGCCCACTTAGAGAAGCTGCGGAACGAGAGGAAAAGAGCTGAGATGAGAAGGGCATTCAAAGAAAACCTGGAGACCTCTCCTTTCATAACTCCTGGAAAGCCTTGGGAAGAGGCCCGCAGTTTTATTATGAATGAAGATTTCTATCAGTGGCTAGAAGAATCTGTATACTTGGATATTTATGGCAAACACCAAAAGCAAATTATAGACAAAGCAAAGGAAGAGTTTCAGGAGCTGCTTTTGGAATATTCGGAATTGTTTTATGAGCTGGAGCTGGATGCTAAGCCCAGCAAGGAGAAGATGGGTGTCATTCAGGATGTTCTGGGGGAGGAACAGCGATTTAAGGCACTACAGAAGCTCCAAGCGGAGCGTGATGCCCTTATTCTGAAGCACATTCATTTTGTGTACCACCCAACAAAGGAAACATGCCCTAGCTGCCCCGCCTGTGTGGATGCTAAGATCGAGCACTTGATTAGTTCTCGGTTTATCCGACCATCTGACCGGAATCAGAAAAATTCACTTTCTGACCCCAACATTGATAGAATCAACTTGGTGATCTTGGGCAAGGATGGCCTTGCACGAGAGTTGGCCAATGAGATTCGAGCTCTTTGTACAAATGATGATAAGTATGTAATAGATGGTAAAATGTACGAGCTCTCCCTGAGGCCAATAGAAGGGAATGTGAGGCTTCCTGTGAACTCTTTCCAAACACCAACGTTTCAGCCCCATGGTTGTCTCTGCCTTTACAATTCAAAGGAGTCTCTATCCTATGTGGTGGAGAGTATAGAGAAGAGCAGAGAGTCCACACTTGGCAGGCGAGATAATCATTTAGTCCATCTCCCTCTGACCTTAATTTTGGTTAACAAAAGAGGAGACACCAGTGGAGAGACCCTGCATAGCTTAATACAGCAAGGTCAGCAGATTGCTAGCAAACTTCAGTGTGTCTTTCTCGACCCTGCTTCCGCTGGCATTGGTTACGGACGCAACATTAACGAAAAGCAAATCAGTCAAGTTTTGAAAGGACTTCTGGACTCCAAGCGTAACTTAAACCTGGTCAGTTCTACGGCTAGCATCAAAGATCTGGCTGATGTTGACCTGCGAATTGTCATGTGTCTGATGTGTGGAGATCCTTTTAGTGCAGACGACATACTCTTTCCTGTCCTTCAGTCCCAAACCTGTAAGTCTTCCCATTGCGGAAGCAACAACTCTGTTTTACTTGAACTACCAATCGGACTACACAAGAAGCGCATTGAACTGTCTCTTCTTTCATACCATTCCTCATTTAGCATCAGAAAAAGCCGATTGGTCCATGGGTACATTGTTTTCTATTCAGCCAAACGTAAGGCCTCCTTGGCTATGTTACGTGCCTTTCTTTGTGAAGTGCAGGATATTATCCCCATCCAGCTGGTTGCACTCACTGACGGCGCTATAGATGTCCTGGATAATGACTTAAGTCGGGAACAGCTGACTGAGGGGGAGGAGATTGCTCAAGAAATTGACGGAAAGTTCACAAGTATCCCGTGTAGCCAACCCCAGCATAAACTTGAGATCTTCCACCCATTTTTTAAAGATGTGGTGGACAAAAAGAACATAATCGAGGCTACTCATATGTACGACAATGCTGCCGAGGCCTGCAGCACCACAGAAGAGGTGTTTAACTCCCCCCGGGCAGGCTCTCCGCTCTGCAACTCAAACCTGCAGGATTCTGAAGAAGATATCGAGCCCACTTCTTATACCCTGTTTCGAGAAGACACATCACTGCCCTCTCTGTCCAAAGACCATTCTAAGCTCTCTATGGAACTGGAGGGAAATGACGGGCTGTCTTTCATCATGAGCAATTTTGAGAGTAAACTGAACAACAAAGTACCTCCGCCAGTCAAACCAAAGCCTCCTGTCCATTTTGAAATTACAAAGGGGGATCTGTCTTATTTAGACCAAGGCCATAGAGATGGACAGAGGAAGTCTGTGTCTTCTAGCACCTGGCTACCTCCAGATGGGTTCGATCCTTCTGATTATGCCGAACCCATGGATGCTGTGGTCAAGCCAAGGAATGAAGAAGAAAACATATACTCAGTGCCCCACGACAGCACCCAAGGCAAAATCATCACCATTCGGAATATCAACAAAGCCCAGTCCAATGGCAGTGGGAATGGTTCCGACAGCGAAATGGACACTAGTTCTCTAGAGCGAGGACGCAAGGTATCCATCGTGAGCAAGCCAGTGCTGTACAGGACGAGATGCAGCCGGCTGGGGAGGTTTGCTAGTTACCGAACCAGCTTCACCGTGGGGAGCGATGATGAGCTTGGGCCCATCCGAAAAAAAGAGGAGGATCAGGCATCCCAGGGTTACAAAGGGGACAGCGCCGTCATTCCATATGAGACAGATGAAGACCCAAGGAGGAGGAATATTCTTCGCAGTCTAAGAAGGAACACTAAGGTAAGACCCAAGTTTAGGAGTGAGTTATAGGAGTGGCTTGCACAGTGCCTTGGTAAGAGTTCATTGATGATGATGAAGATTTTCAAGGACAGCTTACTCTGGTAAAAAACTGCCCTGTGTGTGTGTGTTGTGTGTGTGTGTGTCTTTACTCTTTGACTTAGCATTAAAAACTAAGCAGTGTCTCAGATAGCTACTACTGGTAGCTCTCAAGGGGTGAGGGCTTGGGATAGATAGCCCGAGTTGTCTTTGTCCAAAACAATAGTTAGGCAGTTACCAAAATGAGCAGATCATGCAGAACTTGTCAGTGTCCTGACAAACAGCCAAGCCGGTGACAGTGTGCTTGGCCTTTCTTCACTTAAACAGCAGAACCCAGAATCACAGTCCTGTCTTCGACTGAGAAGCAAACATTTCATCCGTACATCTCTTAAATGCTCCTTTTCCCCCTTGCTGATCTGTAAAGGTTGCTGCATTTTAGATTAGGGAAAATTAGATGGTTATTTTATTTGCACACATAAATCAGTGAAGGGTCTTCAAGTACCTAAATGAAAAATAATCTTGTCTCTTTGAGTTATAAACCTGTCCCGTGTTTGTAAAATTGGAGTGCCCTCCAGCTCCTTGAGTGAGTTGCTGCTGCTATCAGTGAGAGCTTCGGATTTGATTTAGGAACCACAAGTGGGGCAGGAAGGGGAAAAGAAGGAAAAAGTAAACCATGTGTGTTAGGAACGTCAGGCCTGCTGTCGGATGTAGAGGAAACAGCCCCAAATGTAGGAGCAAATGAAGTCTCTTTATCTTGCGTGGAATTGCGCTGTGCAGGGCAGTGTGCCCTGTCCTCTTGGGCTTAGGCTTTGAGATAGAAAAGGTATTTCTCAACTTTATTTTTTCCCCATTTAGAGTAGGGGAAATACCTTTTGTTTTTCAGAGACAGACATCTTGGTGAGACACCACAACAGAACCCTGTCAACTGACTCTGTTAGGTGCGGGCCCGCCCCCAGCATTGTGTATTATCTGGAGGCCGGTTCTGCAGCTCATATCGGTTAATGGAGACGGAGGAACATGGTGCCATGGCCCTCACAGGGAAGACCTATTCACTTTGTGTTCCCTGACAGCATACAGCATGCTTCTTAATCACCACTGGCCAGAGCTTCCAGAATTTTCCTACCTATAGAATTTCAGAAAGGGCAGGGCAGTATCGTTGTGTGTTCTGTTCCCCTGCCGTTCTGAGCTGTATATCAGTAAATGTCATAGGCATTCTTCTGTTTGCTCTCCCTGTGGTTTGCGTTTACATTTCTATACATTTATCCGCCTGCAGTATTTTGTTCTCCAAGTTAGCGGGCAGACCAGTGGAAAGCAGTTCTTATTAGGAAGCCAGAAAGTAGCCCGACCAGCCTGCCAGGATTTCCGCAGAGCTCTCCTGTTTGATGGTACTGGAATCCAGACATTTTGAACATTTTGGCTTTCTTCTCTTCCTCCTCCACTCCCAGTGAAGACTGTTGCTAGCACAGCGTATCTAAACGCTGACAGGCTTTTTGAGTGTGGAGGTGTCTGCACACCTGGGAATTAGGAAGGTGGCATAATACCACACTGCGAATCATAACGGGTTTTCTGACTTCACGCTACATTTTTAATACTGTTGGAAATAAAGCTTTTAAAACACACTCCCAGACAAGCTGTGCTTTAAAGAGTAGGCTCAGCAGGGAGCAGCTGGTTGCCGTGAGCCTCTGGGATGGCCGCCTCCACGCCGGCGATGAGTGCCTCCTAATCCGGAGCTGCCTCGCGCCGGGTTGCCGGGTCAGCGCGCAAGAAGTGGTCGGCTTCCCGTCTGTCTTGGTTACGTGGGCCACACCTCTCCTAGTCAAATAAAAATGATACCTCTGGCCCAGGAGCAATAGCGTGCCAGAAGTCATTTAGGAGTATCCTTTGGAAAGAGTGAGTAAAAGGTGAAATTGTCTTTTCCTGCCTTGGAAAATGGTGCCTTAAAATGAGCGTAGCTGCTTTGTCATCCTAGTGCAGAGATAAGCAAAGTTTTCATTCTGTTCCTGGTTGGAGCAAACCTCCTATTAAAATTTGCTGCCGTTAAGAAATCAGACTGACGCTTGTTTACTGGGAAAGCAAGGTACCATGGGGCAGAGAATGCCAAGCCAGCCCCTACGTGGGGGATTTGGCCTTTGATTTTTATTGGCATGACAAAGCAGTACAGTATTTATTTGAAGTGAGGGGAGAGCCATTTGGTAATGGGAAACACACTTAGTTCCTCCTGCATGCCACACACCACTGGGGAAATGGCACAGACCCGTCCTGCCCAGACCAGACCTTAGCACCCAGTTGAGGCAGCAAGACCTACACAGCTTCTGAAAATAGGTGGTCTGCCTAAGAGGGGGAGGGGAGGGGGTCTGTGTGGGGCAGAGCAGACATCCTGTGCTGGGGGTGGTTAAGGTAGTGCAGTGTGTGGTGATCAGGAGCTCTGGGAATCAGGGGGCCTAAGTCAAAACCCAGTTCCTCCTCTTCCTTACTGGGCCTTCGGGCACTTGATTCACCTCTCCGCGTCCCTTCTGCAAAAGGGGCGGACTTAGTAGCACCTTTCTCATACGGTGTGGGAGATGGGATGAGATTGTGCCTGTAAGACACTGAGCATAGTGCATGCTGGATAAGCATTAGTTATTATTATTTAACTTGACCTTGAAGAATGAGTAGAATTGAAGAAGTGGTGTGAGGTAGGGAAAGGCTTGAAGGTGAAAATATGCATGTTGTATTCAAGGATGCGAGAAAACTGGTCTGGTCTAGCTGAGAGCTTGAGGGACCAACATTGTCCCTCCCTTTTGTATAAGTTTTAACCCTGTGTGTTACTTGGCTGCTTTCTCCGCCCTTACCCTAGCGACAGCCCTAACAACAACCAAAAAAGCTGTGCTCTGGGTACCTGTGTGATGTGGAGAAAGAGAAATTGCTCAGTGCCCTTGGCTCATATGCTAGATTAGCTCCTTACTGTAAAACTGGAGTTAGAGTGAGGGAATGGCTTTCATTTCTGCTCATGAAAGTGCGAACTGTAAAGCAGCTGACTCTCATTCTGGGTCCTTTTCCCAGCTGAACCATTTAGTAACCCACCCTCATAGTGGGAGCCTTCCGCACTCAGCTGAATGAAATTGAAAATCTACGCTTGCACTTCAGTGGGGTCCATGAATAGATGCTTTGTCTGTAAAGAGTTGTCGTTGCACATGGTCTCTGTCTCCCAGTGCCATGCGTTTGCAAAGATGAGATCAGGACCAGCAGGGTCTTATTTTAAAGCCAAAAAACAGGCTGGGGTGCCTTGCTGCACACAATGCGCTGTCCGGGCGAGCTCACACTGCTGAATTCGCTGTGCTTGGCCACAGATTTAGAGGAGACGCTACCGGCTATTTTACCCTTCTATCTGACGTGCTCTTGTTTTGTGGGGTTTTTAAAAAAAAGACAAAAACAGAATGATAAAGAAAATCTTTCACTCACTCCAGCTACCACATGACAAGACAACCTATTGAAAAGCAAACCAATTCAATCACGCATTGTTTGGTCTATAAGGCACCAAGTAACCAGTTTGACAGTTTGTGTCCCCCCCCGCCCCCCCCCCCAGTGAATTGGCTTATTTCATTGGATTCAGTGAATTGGCTGGTTGTTGTGGCTTTGTGTGGACACAGCTCTCATTTTGTGAGGCCTAGAACGGAGTTAAAGTTTCTAGTGTGAATAAAAACCAGCTGGGGAATTGGATTGCTCGCTCCACAGGGAGGGATGTTGCATTTTGACAAGCTGAAATGGTATGAAATATGAGCTCTTTGTAACCTGCTCGGGAAAGACTCTCAGTGTGTGCTTCAGAAAAGGCTAAGCCCTGCCCCATGAGCTCTAAGTCCAGATAAATACCTTGGTCTTAAAAGTGGGGTAGGGGCGCTGACTTGACCTTGGATTTTCTGAATCCCGAAAGAATTTTATCTTTTAAAAGAAGTACTCTTGCTCCAAAGCACATGTTCATTCATTCTTTTAGGAAGGAAACATTCAACTCCTCGCACGGGCATTTCCTGAGCACTTGTATGCCTGGTGTTGTGCTAAGTATCTTATGTGCGGTAGTTGCGTTCATCTAGTTTACCGTAACAGAGAATGATAGATTTTATACATGTATTTACGTGCATTTTGAATGTTGCCGGAGTGGAGGTGCAGGGTGCTAAGGAATTGTATAGCAAGGAGTTTTACCGTCACCTCGGCTATCTGGGAAAGCTCCCAGAGGAAATGATATATAAAGCTGAGACTGAAAGGATGAAGCAGGCAAAGTCAGTGAAGATGGAGGCTTCCTGGGTCGAGCTTTTGAGAAAACAGTGTGGAACTTGGAGCTGAAAAAAATGTGGCATGTGCTAAGACTTGAAAGAGACCTAGAGCGGCTACTGTAGAGGGTGAGGGAGAACTGGGCAGAATTAACAGAGGGCTACGGATCCCATGTGAAAGACTTTGTACTTTCCTACATTTACTGAATACCTACTGTATGCCAGGTACAGTACTAGGCATTTTCACACCAGTTTTTCATCTATTTCTCTTAACAATCTTAAGGAAGTGATTTTTTAAAATCCTGGTGTTAGAGATGAGGAGACTGAGTCTCAGTGCCCCCAAATTAGTGTAGTTACTGAGTGGAAGTTGAGATTTTGGAACCCCAGTCTTCTGACTTCTGCTTCCCGTGGGTTTTTAGAGTCCCTTCTCCAGGAAAGATGGTACTGTTCCATAGCCAGGCACACAGTTGGAGTACTCAGTCAGTCCAGTCAATTTGTTCATTTTAGACAAAGGACTTTGCTTATTATCTAACAACATCTATTTCCCCACACTGCCCCCTAAGAACAGCATAGTGCTGTTTGTTTCTTGCTTCAGTGTCTACTTGAGTAGAGGACAAAAAAGGCATGGAGACACTGAAATAGCAACTGGAACTTTGAGAAATTGTTTTGAACTGGTGTCACTCGGTTCTCAGTTTATTTTAAGCCCAAAGAACTGCTGTAGTTTGTTTTTGGTGACAAAAATAGGCTATCTTTAACTATCTGCTTTAGCTTAGAGCACACCTGTTCTTTTAAAAAAGAAAAAAAAATTACAATAGTCAACCCAAATCTATTTTTCAAAGAACAGAGAATTGCTCTGATCTTCACTGGGCCAACTTGTTCTCCTCTACCACCTAGTGATACTGAAATATCTTTGTAGGAACTCAGATTATTTCAGCTCGAATCAGGGATCACCTCTACTTCCATAGAGAAAGGCCTTCTGAATGCTTTTTATACAGTATTTGAGAGGAGGCTAGCAGGTGAAAACTGACCCCCACAGCTCTGGAAAGTCCAGATTCAGTGGCTGTCGAACCAGGCAGGAATGTTTATAAACACTTCCTGGAACTAGTGGACCCTCCTCCCTGCTTAGCCCCCTACTGCATTGGCCATTCAGCCTGAGAAGGCAACAGGGATTGACCCAGATTCATGCCTTTATAGGGCAAAAAGCTATGGTCTCTATTTATTTGGTGCCTATGAGGGGATGACATGCCTTTCTTTTCCCACCGTGCCAGAGGGAGGGTTAGGGATGCAAGGAGACTTCGTGCTACTTCCTGGTTCATCCCTAAATAAAGATGCTCCAAGTGGGAGAGTGGCCGGGTCATAGTACTGACTGCCAGCTTGAAGGAGACAAGGCTAAGCATTTGTGCTTTCATAATAGACTTTGCCAGTCAGAACAGATCCGTCCCCAGGTTTTCTCTTGAACTTGGGCTTAGATTTTTTCAGAGCCAGAAGGGGGAGCACCAGTCAGCCAAGAATACGTGTGGGGCATGAGCGAGTAACTTAATTGAAAAGGTCCTTTTGAAGCTGTGTTGGAAATACGAGGGAATCATCACCAATCAGAAAGCTGTAATGTTGAATATAGAATGCAAGAAAACACTTTGGGGGAAACCTAGAGTAATGTAGTTTATGGAATCTTTTGTTTTTTCTAAGATTCCTACCAGTTACAGTTAGTTCAGGGTGTGCCACTGTACAACTTGGCAGACCATGTGTGTGACCCTCTAGGGCTTTGCTGGTATCAGTTTCACTCTCAAGAGGGAGAATTGCCCCACTCAGAGGACACCGTCCCTGTTGCAGACTACATCCTGTATATGGCATTCCTCCTTAAAAACAGAAACGCAGACTGGATTCTGTTTTTTATTTGCTGTATTAGGTATGTTACCAAGCATTTAAAAGGCTGTGCTAGGTGGTACACCTCCAGTGACCGCGTTTTCTGACCCTAAAATCTGGATAAGTAATTTGACATGGATAAGGGTATTTATGGAGACGGGGTGAGAATATTTGAAGTTGGCAGTTGAGGATCACTGAATAGCTGTACCTGCTGTTTCCATAGAAGATAGAATATTCTTTATCCAGAAAGAGTGGCTGACCTCTCCATTGAGGCTGTGGGAGACTTCTTTTTTCTTTGTGACTCAGTTGGTTTTTATCGGATATCTAGATCACCTTTGCTTGCTGTAGACATATATCTTCTCTAATACCCATTAGATTGTAAGTTCACTGAGGGCGAGAGATGACTTTAGTATTAGCTCTGCTGCTAGTCTGTTAGGTGACCTTGGGTATAATTCATTAAAAAGGAAAAATGCCTAGATTCCTGCACAATGGAACCTTAGCCCATTAGGAAAATGGTCATATGTGTACGTAGATGACTATCCCTTGTTCAGTGCTCACAGAGTGATACAGGGAATTCATGACCTCATCTGTTTCTTAAAACGGAGTCTGTGATATACTACTGTCAGTATGAACATGACGTTCTGAGCCTCACCTCACATCCTAGTAAGAGCAGAACAATGTTAGAAGACAAAAAAAAATACTCTGGTACCCACAGAGATAGTCATCATCTCAGCTAAACTTGAAAAAAATATAAAGAAACATTGGCCTTGTACATTACTGGAAACTGTTTTTGTTCAAGAAATGTATTGTCAATTGCATATCAGGCTCTGGAACCCAGTCATTTTACAGGCTGATAGAAGGGCTCCTTCCCTTGACTGTTATTATTCTTTCGCTGGTATTCTAATCATTTTCTTGCCCCGTGGACTTGGAGGAGCTTTGGGGTGGGCGTACTGTCCCATAAGCAGGAGTTTCCCCTTTATGCTCTGTTCTTGTTTCAGAAAGGCCAAGAGGCCAGAGGCAAATTCCAATCACCATTTCTCCCCAGTGCAACACTGGCATAAGCTATCGGTTTATTTCTTTGTTTCCTCTGCCACCTGGTTAGTATCAAGACTAAGAATCAGGCATGTTTTTAAGGAAACTGTGAAGTAAAGAACAATGGACTATGTTATTTATTCAAAAAATATCTATCCAAAGGACAAGGTGAAGATGATTTGAGCTGACCCAGTCCTTTGTTTCTGTCAGCGGTGTGTTTCATCATGGAGATAGTTCATGTAGGGGAAGGAACGTGGGGCTTTGACATTCGTATATCACTGGCCTCTGAATCCTGGCTCTCTCAGTGCTGGGTGTGAATCTGTCTGAGCCTTTGTTCTCTCATCTGTAAAATGGGGTTAATAACCCTTACCTCGAAGGGTGGTTGTGAGGTTTCAGATAACTGTGCAGAGCACCTAGCACAGTGTGTCTAGCGCATGGCCACTCGTGATTAATCACTATTATTTTCCATTTTGGACCCAGTCAGACTCTAAACTTAGACCTGCAGATGTGTAGTTTGTTCTCAGGGCTTGGTTTCCTCTGGCTAGATGCTTTTTTCAGTTCAGCCTGCTAATGAGTGAGCCTAAAAGAAGAGAGATGTTGGGATGGTGTTATTTTCTTCTCTCCAAGGACCTGCTGCTGAGGGTGCTCCACTGACTCCCTAATGAGTGACACATATCTGACCTGGGACTGAGACATCTGGCAGGCCACTCAGAAGAATGGCATTTCCATCTTGACATGTGCCCAGTAACCCTTCAGATGCCTGAGGTGTTGCTTGTTATGTCAACAGTCCGGTCCAATTCTTGGCATGCACCACAAAGTCTGATTTCCTTCCTAGGAAGGTTTAGAATTAGTTGTGCAAGAATCCCTGCCTGATTTTATGACACCCTAGAGAGCCTTCAGTTATTTCAAGGAAGTATTTTGACATTCTGTAAAGCAGAGTTTGTTTAAATCTTAGAGAGAATGAGAATGAATATCCATGTCAGTCAACAACGGGAGTTGATGCCGTTGCCAAAGCTTACTCTCTGTTTTGCAAGTTGAAGTGCTGAACTAGGTTAGATCTTATTAGACTCTTTGAGGTGAGAGGGATAAGAGCAGCTCTCTGGGACTTCCCTGGTGGCGCAGTGGTTAAGAATCCACCTGCCAATGCAGGGGACAGGGGTTCGAGCCCTGGTCTGGGAAGATCCCACATGCCGCGGAGCAGCTAAGCCTGTGCGCCGCAACTACTGAAGCCCCCCTGCGCGCCTAGAACCCGTGCTCCGCAGCAAGAGAAGCCATCGCAGTGAGAAGCCTGCGTACCCCAACGAAGAGCATCCCCTGCTCGCCGCAACTAGAGAAAGCCCGCGCGCAGCGACGAAGACCCAACGCAGGCAAAAATAAATAAATAAATAAATATGTTTTTAAGTTACCTTTAAAAAAAAAAGAGCAGCTCTCTAATTTAGCCTTCCATCTGACAGCAGAATCTCCTTGACAATGAGTATGGCAGGTAGGTTGCAGCCTCTGCTTCGAATACTTACAGAGCAGTCCTTTCCTTTTTAAACAGCTGGGGTTTTTTTGTTTTTTAAATTTCTCTGGCCAAAACTGCCTCTTTGTTTTCCTCTTATCTCTCCCAACATGACTATACAAAGTCATCTGCTCTCTTTTCATGAGATAGTCCTGTAGCTATTTGAAATAGCTGTCATCATGCCCCATTCTTCCCTTGCCCAGCTTAAAGATCCCTGGTATTTTATGTGAGTCTTTATTACCTTTAGAAGTTCTTCGGATTGTCAGTGTACCCGTAATCATTTATTTGATCATCCATTTATTTATTCCGCATATCCCAAGAACTTTCAGAGGAAGGTAGTGAACCATAGTGGTTTAGAACGCAGGTTTTGTAGTCAGAACTGACTTGTGCAAGTAACTGAATTTTTCTGGGATTCCGCTTCTTCATCTGTAAAATGGAGTTTTAACACCCATATCTACAGATCTGTTGTGAATCTGGAATGAAATAATACATATAAAGAATTTAAGCAGGGCTTCCCTGGTGGCGCAGTGGTTGAGAGTCTGCCTGCCGATGCGGGGGACACGGGTTCGTGCCCCGGTCTGGGAAGATCCCACGTGCCGCGGAGCGGCTGGGCCTGTGAGCCGTGGCCGCTGAGCCTGCGCGTCCGGAGCCTGTGCTCCGCAATGGGAGAGGCCACAACAGTGAGAGGCCCGTGTACCGCAAAAAAAAAAAAAAAAAGAATTTAAGCAAGGATCCGGTGCTTAGTAAGTATTCAGTTGATGGAGGCTAAATTTTCTAGCTAACTTAGACTGTTAGAACACACCTCATCATCTTGCTCTAGTATTGAGAGGGTGGAAGAAGTATGAGATTAAAATTTATTGTCTGTTTACTAGAACTGTGGTCAGAAGGCATTATAGTGATTGGAAGTAGCTTCCTGGCAGCTCTCTTAAAGTTCCCATTTTTTTTTATTCTATAACAGCAGTTTATTTGGAAGCTTCAAGGTTTTATTGAAGAACAGTGCTATTGTTATGTTAGTTTTGACTGGCAATTGCTGCCTGGTTGGGGTTGGCCAAAAGAATGTCGCTTAAATCCGGATGGTCTTCCTTGTGTGTTCAGATTCTTCAGCTAACAGTTTAAATGGTATGGCATTTTTAAGGGAGAGCCTCACCTGATGCATTGTTACTGGTTGCTACAGTGTGTAACAATGGAAAACACTCAGCCCTTCTTACATTGTTGGGCAACTACTGCGCTCTAGGCACTGAGCCACTTCCAGTACATCATATCATTTCACCCTCAGGACCACCTCATGAGGAGGGTACTGTCCCCAAGGTGCTAAATTACTTGACCAAAGTCACAGAACTTCTCAGTCAGGATTCAAACCAGGTCTGTTAGATTTGAAAGCTTAAATCTTTATGTTGTACTTCATCTAAGTAGAAGATGCTAGGGAGAGTCTAGATTGGTTAAATTATTTCGTGTAAAGATAAATCATTAATTTGCTTTTCCATACTTCTTTGGTAAAAAGTGTGAAATCAGAGCCTGTTTGCCTCAGGCAGTCTATACAGGAGAGAGAGCAGCAGCCACTCCCTGCAGCCTGAGAGGCTGTGTCACTGGTTTTACCAGGAGCAGGCATATTGCAGTGACAGGCTTTGTGGAGTGCGTGTTCTTCTCTGGGACGCTGGGATCCATTCACATTGCATTACAGTCCTCCATACCAGATCAGTTAGCGGGCTGCGTGAGGACTGGATCATCTTTGCCTTTGGGTTGTCATTTCAGATGGTGTCAGCCAGCAGTCCAGACACGGCCTCGTTCCTTCTTTCATGTACAGTTTATTCTCAGCTGTTTTTTTTTTTTTTTTTTTTTGCCACTTGTTTGCACAGGAAGTCCTCAGCGAATTTCAGACTAAACAGGAAGTGATTTGTTCTCATATAAAGGGGGTACCAGAAGGAATGAGGGTGAGCAGGATAAGGAAAGGGAATGGTTGACCCTGACCTAGAAGCTAGTTAGCTGTCCTCTTTAGTGGATTTTATGCAGAGATCCCTAAATACTTTTAAGTTTTAAGTTGGGCATATTTGTAAATAAACCTGCCCTTCTAAATTAGTCTCATTAACTTGCAAATGAAACTGAGTTGCTGGAGATACACCTGGGTCCATTTACCTTGATTCTATTTGGTTATCCTCCTCTTTAGTAGATATTTTAACAAAAGCCCCAAATTTTAGGTATATTTCTGTAGCTTTAGGAAATTTACCATTGGTTTAGAGCATTTTTTCCTCCTCATGTGATCTTCAAAATAAAAGGATTGAATAATTTTGGAGCAAAATATCTCAATAATGTTGATGAGCGTGGGCTTTGGAGACAGACCCTCCTGGGTTTGAATCCCGGCACTGTCACTTGTTAGTTGTGTCATGTGAGACATTTTTCCTTGGTAAAATGGAATGCCATACGGTTTAATAGAAATAGCAGCTGGGACTTGGCTTGGTACGCAGCAGCTCTCAAGTAGTTGTTGCTGCTGCTGCTACTCCTACTACATGAGGAAGGTGACTGCTGGGAAGGAAGGGACGAAGAATCGTCCTATTGGTCATGTCTGATTAGTTGGTTTTACCCTTTCCTAATGCAGAAGCCATTGGGAATTAACCCCAGGCTGATGTATCAAAAGGGAATTCTTCTCTTGGGCTTTCAGCAGAATGCATGCTCTCTTTTCTCGAAGGAGGAAATTATTAGTTTTCAATTCCACTTTTTTTTTTTTTTTTTTTGGTGGTACGCGGGCCTCTCACTGTCGTGGCCTCTCCCGTTGCGGAGCACAGGCTCCGGACGCGCAGGCTCAGCGGCCATGGCTCACGGGCCCAGCCGCTCCGCGGCATTTGGGATCCCCCGGGACCGGGGCACGAACCCGTGTCCCCTGCATCGGCAGGCGGACTCTCAACCACTGCGCCACCAGGGAAGCCCTCAATTCCACTTTTTTAATCTTTTGAAAAGATTTTAGCCATCCTTGAGTGTATAGTATCTGTTATCTGTATGGAATGTTTGGAAAGTTTCCTGTTTACTCCATTGTACCCCTGATAAAGGATGTTGGACAGTCATCTCATTGTTGTTAAATAAACATGGCCTGCTTCTTATAAACACCTTTGTTCTGATAATGCAGTTTCACACCCAAGGTGTGACTATGTGGCAACTTGCCGGCATCTTGTGTGATACTTGGACGAATGAGATGAGTAAGTGGGTCTCTTTATCCTGCTTGGAATCTTTCTAACAGTTTCCACACCACTGAGAGTTCCCCTCTGGAAGCCTTACTGAAGTTGGAGTTGTATGTTGAGAATCACTTTGTTTTTGTGCTTTCTTTTCTCTTTCCTGGACAGAAACCAAAGCCCAAACCCCGGCCATCCATCACAAAGGCGACCTGGGAGAGTAACTATTTTGGGGTGCCCTTAACAACCGTGGTGACTCCAGAGAAACCGATTCCTGTATTTATTGAGCGATGTATTGAGTACATTGAAGCCACAGGTAAGTGTTGCCTCAGAGCCGATTACAGCTTTCACTGTTTACAGGACGCTCTCTAGAGGGCTGAGCCATCTGGAGATTCTGGAATTATTTCTTGTTTCCGTGAGATGCTTTCTGGGAAGGAGCTGAGTAATCCCGACAGCTGTCAGACTTGTGGATCCTCCATCTTCATGTAGTTTTGAGGCTGTCGTGCGGGATATGTTAGGCCTTTCAGTGTGTGGGAGCAGTCCTGTTGTCAGGACTGCAGTTGTGGCTGGTTGGAATACCTTTTCTGTGGTCTCGCAGCTCCCTGTCATAGCGTGTAGCCTGTTTGTCCCCTGCAGGTCTCCCAGCAGGGAAAGGGTTTTATTTATCAGTGACTTCAGCGCTGTGCTGGACCCAAATGTCCAATGTACTGGACCCAAACTAACACATTTTGGTTTAATAAAAGGAATGTGTAGATGGCCATTGATCAGGTGCCTGAAATTCATATATTGATAGAAATTTTTTCCTGCAATAAAAAACCAGCTAAGATGCTTAGATATCATCTAGTCAGGCAGCTGCATTTCAATTCTGTTGGCAACTTGGTGTTATCACAAAGGCTGACTGTCTTAAGATTTTCTGTATTGCTCTTGAAATGTTAAAGTTTTACCTGTGTTAAAAACATTTATTTTGTTCATTTAGAGCTCCCATAACCTGTCTCCTTGACATTTTTTTCTTTTCTTTTCTTTTCTTTTTCCTTTTTGGCCATGCCACATGGCTCGTGGGATCTTAGTTCCCTGACCAGGGATTGAACCCAGGCCCCGGCACTGGAAGCTCAGAGTCCTAACCACTGGACTGCCAGGGAATTCCCATCCTTGGCATTTCTTTTGTAACCTCCGGAGCTTCCAGTTCCATGTCATTGTTTCCCTTGATTTTCTCCTGGATACTTTCAAAGCTGGTGAGCTTTGAGGAGGTGGTATAGTGGGCACATGGTTATGTGGACCCTTGAGCATTAAGAGGTGAGCTCAAGGATATAGGCTGCTACTAATTTGAAACCAAGGTAGGGATTATAACCTCCCTATGTGTTCTTTCTAATTCCGGTATTACCTGCAATGATATTAAGTATTGTGTGGTGTGGACAGCCTACCAAGCTCTGCTAGTAATTTCAGCAGCGTCATGTTAGGCTGAGTGGTGGTGTTCATATTTACTCAGGATGTGCCAAATCAGGGGAAATGGGTTTCAAATTGAAGCTCTCTAAAGACTCTGGAGTTATTTCCAGGGTTTTCTCAGTAGCACACCAGGATTGAATCACAGCAAGCACTTGGCATAATCATAGCAGATCTGTAGTTTGTTTAGACCATCTGTACCCAAAGCCTTTTGTCAGTGTCCATCTTCTTGACATTGGTTTTATATCAGTTTCTTCCTGGCACCTCTGCCTTGGGCAAGGAGGAAATCTTCAGGAAGAAAGTTTGAGTGACTCGAGCCTCTCTCTCACTTCAGAGAGATAGTTTATATCATTTGGGGGGTCCCTAACTTTAATTTGAAGTGATTTCAGATTTATAGGAAAGTTACCAAAATTTTAAGTTGTAAGAAATTGAAAGTTACAATTCCCAGGTTCCTTAAATGTTAACATTTTACCACATTCCCTGTATCGTGTGTGTGTGTGTGTGTGTGTGTGTGTGTGTGTATCTTTTTTCCTGAAATGTTTGGAAGTTGTAGATATGATGCACCTTTACTTCTAAATACTTCAGTGGGTATTTACTAAAAACATTCCCTTTATATAAACACCATGCAGTTATCAAAATTAAGACATTAACATTGACCCAATACTAACCTATCTAATCTGTAGACGTTTTCATTTCATCATTGGTCACATTAACATCCTTTAATAGCAAAAGACAAAATTTTTTTTGGTCCAGGAGCTAATCTCAGACCACATTAAATGGTACATTTAATTATCAAGTCTCTTTAGTCTCCTTTAATTAGAACAGTTCAGTTTATCTGTTT
Organism: Pseudorca crassidens; assembly: GCF_039906515.1. Lineage (NCBI taxonomy): Eukaryota > Metazoa > Chordata > Mammalia > Artiodactyla > Delphinidae > Pseudorca > Pseudorca crassidens. Next base: position 10,256,073 of record NC_090315.1, on the reverse strand, counting down.
TTCATGGTCTTGATAATTTTAAAAAATACAGATCAGCTATTTTGTAGGAGGTTCCTCAACTTGGATTTTTTTTTTCTGTTTCTTCATGATTAGGTTCATGTTTGCACTTGTGGCAGTAACAGCAGGGAAGCGAGGCTGTGTCCTCAGTGCATCATACCAGTTGGCTTGTGTTGTCAGTTTGTCCCATCACTGGAGATTTTCTCTTTGATCCCTTGATTAAGGTAGTGGTGTCTGCCAAGCTTCTCCACTGTAAAGCTACTCTCCCCCCGTTGTATGAATAAGTATTTTGTAGGGAAATGCTTTCAGACTGTGTAAGTATCTGTTTTCTCCTAATATTTTCACCCACTAGTTTTAGCATCCATTGATGATTCTTCCCTGAGACAGTGATCACCCTAATTCCTTCTTCATCGATTGGTTAGGGTTCTCCTGTCAGGGTGAGCTTCCCTTTTCAGTGGGCTCTTTGACTGGCTCACCTGTGGTAGCACCGAATGCCTGAATTTTACCCGCATGCCTCTCGCTGAGCACATCTGTGGGCTTGATCTGCCAGACCCACCTTGCTTCTCTGACTCTTAGACTGTGATTAGCTTTTGTTTTTCTTTTTGCGGTACGCGGGCCTCTCACTGTTGCGGCCTCTCCCGTTGCGGAGCACAGGCTCCGGACGCGCAGGCTCGGCGGCCATGGCTCACGGGCCCAGCCGCTCCGCGGCATGTGGGATCTTCCCGGACCGGGGCACGAACCCGTGTCCCCTGCATCGGCAGGCGGACTCGCAACCACTGCGCCACCAGGGAAGCCCTGTGATTAGCTTTTTATTATGTCCACTGCCTCTCTTCTACCTGTGCTTCTACAGGTGTTTTTCTACCTATGAATCCTTTCAGGTGCGAAGACCTCTTCAACCCTGCCCCCAGTTCACCACCAGCCACTCCTGAGCTGCTGCTTCTCTTAAAGCTCTGTTAGATTGCACCCCTGCTCACCCTGACACCCAAAAGCGTGGAACTTCAGGGTCCTCTGTGACTCATCTAATCCGTTCCCAAGTGTGTCGCTGTCCTTTGTCATCTCTTGGCTCTGTCTCCTCCACTTCATTTCCACTGCCCCACTGTCACCCTCCTTCTCAGTCCATCCTGATTACGTGGCATTTCCTCCACTATAAACCTCTTCTTGCTTCCTCATTGCCTACCAGATGCTGACGCAGTCTCAACTCCTCCCTATTACGCGCACTACTGCAGTACTGTTATGCTGTGGTTGTCTGCCTGCCTTCTCTCCCTCCCTCCGACCCTCCCTCCCCATTCTTTCTGTTTTATACTACCACAGGCATTAATTTTAAAATTGTTTTACAAGAATACACACCATGTATTAGAAGGATATGGCCAGAGCAGAATTTCTTTGTGTTTCTCTGCTTTGCATATACCCTTCATGTGGTTTGAAATGTGTCCCACGTTCCTCCTTGCCTCTGGAACTTGTCCTCATTCTTCAGGACTCTTCCACCCCCAGCAGCACTTTGAATGTAACCTTCCTGGTAGTTCTTCCCGGCACATTTCAATCTTGAGAACAGGATTCTCTGTTCCCCTTGTCTCGGAGAACCTGGCACACAATACACATTAGTTGTTGATGGAATGATTGGTTTTCAACCTGGAATACCTTAATTGCATTGTTTTCTTCTTCTTTCCTTTTAAATTCTGGTCATATGCTTCCCCTCATTGGCATTAGTTTGTACTTTTATAGAATTTCAGGAAAATAATTAGATGTGGTATCTGTGAGCTTAATGTGTATGTTGGGGGCAGGTGTCTTTTGTGTACTCAGTTTCCTAAAAGAATTTGTTTTTCTCTTCATAAAATTAAAGCATGTTCTTTGTAGAAATTCAACAAAAGGCAAAAACTGAAAAAGAATTTAAAGATTCATTATCTTCCACTTAATGAAAACCACTGTTGATATTTTGATGTATTTCCTTATAGTTTTATTTCTCTGCATGTGTATAGGTTTTTAGTTTTACGTAATTCAGAATATGTGGTATTATAGTTCTCAAAAAAAATTTAGCATAACTCAGATGAGGCTAAAGAGCCCTGAGTTCACCAGCTTACCTACTCCCGTTTTCCTGCAGAAAAAGGAACTCAGTAACTAAGAGGTATGTTGGAGGACCATTTTTTGAGAACCATTACTTTTTAAACCAGACATTATTTTGTGAGCATGTTCCCCTGTCATTAAATACTCTGTGAAAATATGACTTTTAATTGCTGTACAATGTTCCATTAAATGGCTGTATCACAGATTATTTAACCATTCCCCGTTCTTAGGCCCCTGTAGCATTTTCTCCAGATGTACTTAAAATAAAACAGATTCACTAGGAGAGGCATTTGGGAAGAGTGATATAGAGCTTCAGGTCTGCAATTAGACCGCATTTAGAATCTTTGTTCTGCCATTTGCTCATCTGTAAACTGAGGGTGATGACAGGACCTGCCTGCTTGGGCTGCCAGGGTTCAGGGGGACTTGCACGTCGGGCGCCGAGTGTGGCGCCTGGCACACGGAAGTGCTCAGTGCGTGCTGGTTGTCGCGGTTAGCTTCACCTGTGGTACATTCGGTCTTCCTTCCTATTGCCGGTCAGACTTTACCGAGTTATGACCTTTTTCTTTTCTCCCTAACTTTTAAATTTGAAAGTGGTAAAATCCATTGAAAGAGTACTACGGTAATCACCCAGTATTCACCGGTGGTTAACATTTTGCCACATTTGCTCTTTTTCCCCACAATTTGTATTGTTTTTTAATAAATTTATTTATTTATTTTTGGCTCTGTTGGGTCTTCATTTCTGTGAGAGGGCTTTCTCCAGTTGCGGCGAGTGGGGGCCACTCTTCATTGTGGTGCGCAGGCCTCTCACTGTCGCGTCCTCTCCCGTTACGGAGCACAGGCTCCAGACGCGCAGGTTCAGTACTTGTGGCTCACGGGCTTAGTTGCTCTGCGGCATGTGGGGTCTTCCCAGACCAGGTCTCGAACCCATGTCCCCTGCATTGGCAGGCAGATTCCCAACCACTGCACCACCAGGGAAGCCCACTGTATTGTTGTTAAACCATTTGAAAGTGAGCTGCGGACACCACGTCACTTTACTTCTAAAAGTCTCAGCATATATCCCTAAGCTTCAGGACTTTCTCCTCTATAACTACAATAACATTATCACTTTTAAGAATATTAGCATTAATTCAAGAGCATTTCATATAGATCTATGTTTAAATTTACTCAGTTGACTTAAAACTGTCTCTCATAGCTGAGTCTTTTGTTCTAGGATCCAGTCAGTATTCACAGTGCATTTAGCTATTGCCTCTTTAGTCCCTTTCAGTCGAGAACAGTTCTCTCTGCCTTTTTTTTTTTAGTGATGACCTTTTTTGAAGAGTCTAGACAGTTGTCGTATAGACTGTACCCTTGTGTGGTGTGCTGTCTGTACCTCTCCAGTGTCCTCAGCCCCCTTCTGACACCACCCATAGCCACCTCCTCATGTGGCTCTTGTCTGAGCCGAGAGCTGGGGCTGCAGACACCTCCCTCCCTGGACACAGCACATCTGTGAGTTGGGCATCGGGACTCTCTGAGATTCTGGTGACTGGCTGAATGAATTCGTCAGTCAGGTGTTTTCCCCAGCTCTGGCTGCTTTCTACTGAACTTGTGCTTTTCTTAGGGAAAGCCTGTGCTGCCACCTGACCACCCATCCCATCTCCCTCTCTTACTCATGGTAGAATTGCCACATGACCCAGTTTCCATGTGGTGGTCCAGGCAGTCACTTCTAACCAATTAGAGATGATATTCCAAATAAAACTTGTTTGTCAGGACTACCCCATGCAGTTCAAAGTCAGAAGTCATTGTGTCCCTGTTCTTGTGTCCATCTCATGCACCTGGGCACTGTGCTTATCCTGGCAAATAAAGTATTGCATCATCACTTTCAAGGGCGGTGCTTGGGAGTTCATAGTCCTGCCAGCCATGGTTAGGCCTTTCATGCCTCAGGGCCTGTGTTGCTACCCACCTGCCGCTTCACAGCCAGTGTCACAGTAGAAACCGAACCAAAACCTTGCAATAGAGAGGAAATGGTGTGACCGTTATGAATTGGGACGACTTAAACCATCCCATCACCTTAAAAATATTTTTTCTGGGACTTCCCTGGCAGTCCAGTGGTTAAGACTCTGCTTCCAATGCAGGGGACACCGGTTCAGTCCCTGGTCAGGGAATTAAGATCCCATGTGCCGTGCAGCGCAGCCAAAAATAATAATAATAAAAAAATCTTATTATAAGAGTAATATACTTGTTCACTGTAAAAAATTTAATCATCATAAACATAGGTAGATGTTATATAGGTATATAACAAAGTGAAAGTCCCTTATAATCCCAAGTCTTCAGAAGTAATCTGCATTAATAGTTGGATTGTGTTTTCTGCTAATACTGTCCCCCAAAATGTTTAAAAGCATGAGATCATGTACTACTGTTCCACAGCTTGTTTTTTGTTTGTTTTAATTTAACACTGTATCTTGTGCATCATCTTTTAAAATTTCATCTCCAAGCCAGCTGCATTTTAACCTTTGACCTGAGAAGAGGATGGCAAGAGTTGGGCTCAAAGGGGGTCTCTGGGAGTATGGGAGGAGAAGCTTTGTTTGCAGCCATTCTGCCTTCCAGGGGTGGCAGGTTCCTGTCCCATGTTTTGTGAGTAAATTGCTGACTCCTCCTAAACACGAATCACAAAGAAAGGATTGCTGCCTTCTTGCCTCAAAATGTGCGGCTCCTGCTATTACCAGGACTCTGTTGGAGCTGCTCCCCCATATTCTTAGGTTAGCTCATAACATTGTGGGTGGAGATTGGTTCTAGTTTGCGCCTGTTTTTTGTTTGTTTTTTTAAAAAATTTTTAAAAAATTATTTATTTTTGGCTGTGTTGCGTCTTCGTTGCTGCGCGCAGGCTTTCTCTAGTTTCAGGGAGCGGGGACTACTCTTCATTGTGGTGCACGGGCTTCTCATTGCGGTGGCTTCTCTTGTTGCGGAGCACAGGCTAGAGTGCAGGCTCAGTAGTTGTGGCGCACAGGCTTAGTTGCTCCGCTGCATGTGGGATCTTCCCGGACCAGGGCTCGAACCCCATGTCCCCTGCGTTGGCAGATGGATTCTTAACCACTGTGCCACCAGGGAAGTCCCTGCACCTGTTTTTTTTCCTGAGCTTTCTGACCGGTTCATTTATCCTGTTTCCATATTTTCTAAAATTGGAATGTGTTCAAGAAATGGCCAGTAGGTAGAACAGCTTTCAGATTGATTTGCAGATGCTTTTAGCCCAGCCCAGGCCCAGTGACAGCCTCTGTGCTTTCTGTGCTAATAGGATATTAGATTTTCACTTTCTCAGCTCTGGTTACATGGGAAGGCTGGAAAAGGGCATGTAACTACTGCAGCTGCTCTGGGGTCACCATGGCAGCGGGATGGGAGGACTGACTGGGGGTCAGATTTGACTTTGTATTTCTGGTTAGAAAGCTTTTTCTTCAAGTTTTCATCCATGTGGAAAATTGGTAAGGGCAATAGAGTCACTGCTCCCCTTTGATAGCAGTGTGACTCCTCGGTGAAGGAGAGCATTGGCCAAGCTAATCTGAGGTCTCTGATGTGTGGCAGGAAGTAGGAATATTCAATTCTGGACAGTTTATCTCACTGGAGTTGGGGTGAGGACTTACTTTTAGAGCCTACTCACAATCCTCCTGAGAATAATTTCTCAGGATAAGTACGCTATCTTTACACCTCACTATGGTCACAAAACTAAGGTTTTATACCCCGAGTCTCTGGGCCAATTTTGAGTCAAGGCTTCCTTCTCGAAGTTGGGGGGAAGTATCCACGTCATACGGCGTAGAAACTCCCTGAAGGAGCTTCTTCCAAGTGTCACTCCTCCCCATCCCGGGAGGTCTAGTATCCTGGAGGCTGAATGCCTAGTGCCCTGCTCATCTGGGCTCTGCTGCATGTATTCCCCAGGCCCGCAGCCTCGCTTGTCAGCCATTTAACTAAGAATAGCATTCTCTAGGAATGATTTCTTTGAATAATGTGTGAGACCAAACCTCCTTGCTCCCTCTTTCTGTGATTTTTTAACCTTTTTCTTTTGGCAGTGAGAGGGGGCAGGGTGACAGTGGCAAAAATCATTTCACATCCAGCCATCCTTTTCTTAATTGCTTTGCTTACTGAGAGGTGACCAATCCCCAGCACCTCTACCAAGTGCCACAGAGGGCTGAGAATAGGAATTGTTCCCAGGGAGAAGTCGTTTCATTTGGACAGAAGGCCCCTCTTTTGCATCTTAAATTACAGTGTATTCAGACCATACCATATAAATAATTGGTAGGCCATGGTTTTGTTAGTGCATCTTACTTTGTTGGTCCCTGTAGAGTGTAAAGCTCCTTGTAGTCAAGGAGGCCTGCAGCTGTTTAAAATAATAATGCCAAAGATGGTCTGCCATCACGTTAACTTTCCGCATTTTCTATTCCTGACACATTTATTGAGTGCTTGCTATGATCCAAGCATTGTACTGGGCACTTGGCATGTGTGATCTCATTTCACAAGAGATTGTTTTGTTGCTGTAAGAAGCCAGATGTGGGAAGGTGACCCTTGGGAGGCAGTCAGGGTACATCACGGTCTTTTATCACTGCAGGGAGGACCTCAGTGTCAATAAAGTGCAGGAGGGAGAAGGTGGGGAGAAGGTGGCAGCATTTATATTCTCTTCCCCTGCTCTCTGGGAGGAATCCTACCCCACAGTCTGGTAACAGAACCAGGACCCTGCCTTTCGAGGCAGTGCCTACCTGGGCACAACATTGCCCCTGAAATTCACATTTATTTTCAAAAGCCCTTTTGCTGGAGGGCCTGGAATCGAACCACACTACCCTGCATTGGGGTTTCAGTGCCTGCACTTAGCAGGCTTTGTATTGCAAGCGGGGCTTTTTCTTTTTCTTTTAAGATTTTTTTTTGATGTGGACCATTTTTAAAGTCTTTATTGAATTTGTTACAGTATTGCTTCTGTTTTATGTTTTGGTTTTTTGGCCGCGAGGCATGTGGGATCTTAGCTCCCCAACCAGGGATCAAACCCACACCTCCTGCATTGGAAGGCGAAGTCTTAACCACTGGACTGCCAGGGAGGTCCTGAGAGGGACTTCTTCTGTCTGCCTTCCAGGGGCTCCTTGATGGGCACCAGAATCTGGTCAAGCTTGACCTCTCACCTCTGATGGAGGGAAAATCCAGATACAGCACCAGGTGGTTGTAGAAAGAAAGAAATGTCCTGATAAGTCGTTAGTAGGTTGAACAATATTTAGCTTACCATCTTTCGGTGGGAGGGATGGATGGACGGCAGATTCTGTTCATTCAGCAGATATTTATTGGATTAATTTATTAGTATATTAATTAATGCTAGGCATTGTGTTGAACTAAAGTTGCCCTCATGATGACCAGGGGTGGAGGAAATAGACATAATCACACAAATAAATAATTAATTCAGGCAAGGAACATTACTGGATTTTAAAAACCACTGGAGAATAAAACGACTGGCAGGACCAAGTGACGATATGGAGCAGTTAGAACCCTCACCGCTGCTGTTCAGGTGAGTGAACAAACTGGTCCATCCATCCCCTGGAATACTACTCAGGGGCCAAAAGGAATGAATTACTGCTACACACAGCAACACTGTCGGGTCTCAGAATCATTATATGCTGAGAGTGATAGAAGCCAGACACGGAAGACTACAAATTATGATTCCGTTTATACATGGCTCTGGAAAATGCAAACTAATCTATAGTGACAGGAGGCAGGTCAGTGGTTATGGTTGCCTAGGAGCTGGGAGTGGCAAGAAAAATTGCTTGCAGAGGGGCATGGGAAAACTTGGGGGTGATAGAAATATTCCACATCTTGACTGTGGTGATGATTTTACTCATGTACACGTACTTCAGAATTACCGAACTGTATGCTTTTAATGGATACAGTTTATTGTATATAAATTATGCCTCAATGGTTGATTTTTTTAAATCACTGAGGAAAGCTGTTGAGGGAACTTGATATTTGCATGGCCTCAGAATACCGCCCAGCGCATTAATTACAAAGGAGAAATGCACCTTTATAATGGAGAGATGGGGGTTACCACCTTAACAAAAGGTGGACAGGACTGGCACCCCCAGCTGTTCAGCCTGACATTATGTGCCTTGTTGCCAAAAATATTTAATCTGAATCTTATTATGAGTAGATAATCAGACAAATCCAGAATGTGATACATTTTACAAGACAGCTGGCCTGGACTCAATAAAAAGGTCAGTGTCATGAAATAGAAAAAAGTTTGGGGGCCTAGTGCAACTTCTGTGTTTATAACCCGAACCCCTTTCCCATTCAGGTAGCCAGGTGTTTAGTGTATGAGCTTTTGAGTCACCTCTAGTGTCCTGACTTTCCCACGCAGTAGCTGGCTTTAAACTGTCTGAGCCTCATTTTCCTGTTCCTTCAAATTGGGAATAAAAATAATAGCTCCTTCAAAGGGAATTTTTTAGAATTAAATGAACCCCTGTTTGTAATGTTCTTAGCATAATGCCTGATACGTAGCAATCACTCAGGCCATGTTGGCCATTATTTTGGTGGCTCATGTTACTGATTTACTGCGGTTGTGGAAACCCAAATAGGACACTTACCCAGAATAGTAATGGATGACATTAGACAATGTCTGTAGGCAGGGTTTTTGTTTGTTTGTTTGTTTGTTTTAACCGGGTGAGGAGGCAACAGAATCAAGCGTTTTATTTATTTTTTAATTTATTTATTTTTGGTCACACGGCCTGCAGGATCTTAGCTCCCCGACCAGGGATTGAACCCGCGCCCTCAGCAGCGAAAGCACGGAGTCCTAACCACTGGACCGCCAGGGAATTCCCTGTAAGCAGTTTTTAAGAACTTCTCACTGAAGTATAGTATCCATTAAGAAAAGTGCACTCATCGTAAGTACAGCTCAACGAATAGCCACTAACTGAATACACCTGTATAACCAGTACCCAGACCAAGAAACAGAAGATGACCAGCTGCCTGCAAAACTTACTACCCTGGCTTCTGCCCCTGGCTTCTGCCAGTTACAGAATAGTTTTGCCTGCCTTTGTACTTTAATAATGGACTCATACCAAATGCATAGTTGTGGTCTAGCTTCTTTCACTCAGCATGATGTCTGTGACGTTCATCTGTAAGCTCCCTCGTGGTTGTGTGATTCGTTCATTCTCATTGCTGTATACTGTTCCATCATGGGGCTAGTCCACAATTTACTTATTCATTCTACTCTTCGTGGATATTTGGGCACTTTCCAGTTTGGGGGCTGTTATGAATAGTGCTGCTCTGAACATTCTTGTACATGAATATTGGTGCGTGTATGTGCACTCATCTACTTCAGGTATATACCCAGGAGTGAGGCAGTTTTTGTTTTTGTTTTTGTTTTTGTTTTTGAGGCAGTTTTTAATAATTAATTTTAACATGTTGAACATGTTGGTTTAAAAGATGTCTTGAAGCACATATCAGTTCCTGAAGGGGCAATAAGTCTATGAGGCTGAGAGCTAAAGCAGTAGGAGGATCTCTGCTACCTATTTATGGCTTTGTGTTTCCTGTCTTTTAAGGGGTAAGAGGTCGTTCTGGCGAGGGTGTATGTGGGTGCACAGAGCTGTGTCATACATTATTTTAGCAGCTAGATCATTCCCGTTTGCCAAGTGTGCCTGGCTGGAAGAATCTTGAATTCTTCCAATACCTTGTGGTGTAGCCCTTTTCTTTGCTGGGGCTCTCCTCGTGGTTCCGAGTTGAGACTGTGGTTAGCACAGATCTTGGTAACCCTATGGTTTTTACTTGATGGGCTGTCATGGGGCATTGCTCCCTGATTCAGTTTTGGCCATTTGTAGCACAGATAAATAGGTGTTCTTATTGACACCTACCAGTAAGACTCTAAAATGAAATGTTCAACCCTGTGGGCAGTTTGTGAGGGGAGGAAGGGTGAGGCAGAGTCTGGAAGCGAAGCTCTTCCCCCAGTGTGTCTGAGTGTGAGTGTGGAGACCTGCAGCCGTGGCTGGAGATCAGCTTGTCTGCTTTGTTCGCAGGTCAGAGGTGGCCCACGGCTCCTCTGCGCAAATGGAAACCCTCTGTAAAAATGCTCTTTGACAGAATACTTAGAGCTGTGACCTTCTTCCTGATTGAGCTCGTTTGCCCGGGTAAATGAGCAGAGTGCTTTCTGCGTGGCAGATTTAAATTTCACCACTAATTGAGGGTAGCATCTTTGGGGAGAAGCGCTTGCCATTAGATCAGAGGCCTTTTGGGAGACAGCCTGGCAACAAGCACATCAGGGCAGATTAAGGCAGGAGGTAGAGATGGGGAGAGGACAGAGTGCAACTGTTATTAGTAACTGGGGGACGGTCCACGGAGAAGCCAAGTGAGAACTCTTGCCATGTGCCTGTGGGGACTGTGCACATATGCACATACGTGATGCATATGTTTTGGTGGCCTTTTTTCCCCTTTTTTCTTGCTACTGACTAATCTGTACAGGATAAACCTGGAGCCAAACTGCCTGGATTCGAATCTCTGTTCTGCTGCTTATGAACAAATGTTTAACCTCTCTGTGACTCAGTTTCCTTGACTGTAAGATGAGGATAATGATAGTACTTTGAATCATTGAGGTGATTCAATATGTTAAAAACCTTATAACAGTACCTGGCAGGTTGTAAATGATCAATTAGCATTTGTTGCTGCTGCTTTTAGCACTGACACTAAAGTGCATCTTCCACTCTAGTTGGGCCTCTTCGCTTGCTGGAGCCTCATTTGCCAAGCCCTGCTGTCTGCTAGGCTTGGTTCCCCTCCCCCTGTGCAGAGGCCCCCTCACCTTCAAAGTCCAGCCCAGGCTTCTCCCTCCAGGAAGAGTAGCCCACTGACTCCCTCCCCTTTCTGAGTTTCAAAGAGCTTGATAGCCTGGCGAGTCAAGCATAGACTTTGGAACGGGTCATACCCCGTTCACAGTCCCAGCTCTGCTCCTCCTCTTCTTAGTTTCACCACTTCACGTCTCTGAGCTCTGTGCTTCCTCTGCAAAATGCAGCTAACGATAATACCCACCTTGTTAGGGCTGTGAGGGTTGAAGGAGATCGTGTGTTAAGATACTTGGCCTGGCACATACTAAACAGTCAGGAAAGGGGAGACCTTGTCATTTTGTGGTGAAATCTTCAGTATTAACTTCTTGCTTGTCCTCTGATTATTTCATGAGTTGGTTTTGATTCCCTGTTTAGATGTTCACCCCTTACAGTCAGGGATGTTTGTTACATGTTTTAGATCTTCTCCATGCCTACTCAGCCTGTGATAAATTCTTGGGAATCTTTTTTTCTGCAGAGCCATCTTCACCTCCATATAGCCTCACTCTTTAGATAACTCTGCATTTATTTCTCTGCCTGATTCCAGAGTGCCAGAGGACTGGAGTGCGTCGAACTGTGAGGATCCTGTCCTTTTCTCATTCATTCAGTACATAGGTTAATCGAGCACCTTCTATACTGTGTGCCATGCGCTGTTCAAGATGCTGAGGATACAATATTGGAAAAAAGAGATAAAAATCCTTGCCCTCATGAACCGTGCATTGCAGTCTTGTGGGGGAGACAATGACAAACAAAATATAAAGAATCTTAGTGATTAGTGCTTGAGAGGAAAAAAATGAAGCAGGAGAGTGGTATGTGAAATGTCTGGGGTGAGTGTTAAAATTTTAGAGATGGAGGGCTGGGGGAGAGTGCCTTTTGACGCGAACCTGAAGTAAATGAGGGAGGGAGCCATGTGATTACCCAGGGAAGAATCTTCCAGACAGAACAGCGAGTGTAAAATTCCTGAGACTGGGACATTCCTGGTAAGGACCTTGGCTTTTACTCTGAGTGAGATCAGAAGCCATTGGAAGGTTTTGAGTGAAGGGACAGTAATTGGCCTTTGTTTAATAAAAAACTCTGACCACTGTGTGGAGAACAGTTCTGACCCTTGAAGACTGAAATGCACTTGATCTAGCTGCCTTTCTGCAAACCTTCCTCCATTCTGCCCTTCCTTTCTCTGCATATGTACCCAGTCTTGCATTATGCTGGCATGGGTTCGCCTAGACCCTTAGTTTAAACTGAAAGGGTAGAGGTGTATAACTCAGCATAGGAGGGCAGCCTGGATTAGAGCCAAAACTGGAAGAACGCAAGAAATGGTAAGCAGGTGGGTTACTCATCTTTCTTCACACTTTTCAGTTTCATGCCTCCATGTCTTTGCTCATCACTGTTCTTACTGACTCATATGTTGTTTCCCCTCCCACCTGACAAATCCCCACTCTTTCTAAACCTTCCCTCTCTAAACATGCCTTTGTCACAGCAGGTTTTCCCTTGTATTAGGGTTAAATGAAGTCATAAGGGTGGGCCCTGCCTAATAGGGTTAGTGTCCTTATAAGAGGAGACATGAGAGAGCTCTCACAAGAAGCCAAATTGGCCAGCGCCTTGATCTTGGACTACCCAGTCTATGGTATTTTGTCATGGTAGCCCAAGCAGAAGAATGCAGATGGCAAGGTGATTGATGCAGGCATCAAAACTCCTGAGATCCTTAAGGTATGGGCTGATCCTTCCTTCATTTATGCATCCCCATGGGGCCTAGCTCTCCAGAGACCTCAGTCAGGTATCTTTGTGTTCACATGACCAGGACAGAACAATTGGGTCAGTAGGAATGGGAATTGAGGCAACAGAAAGTCAGAAGGACTGAAGCTGGTGGAAGAAGACGTGGAAGAATATCACTTGAGAATCCTGGTCTAAAAAGATAAGCTCACTCTTTTGTGTTGTACCTGGCTCTCAGGTGGTTTATTTGTTTGAAATGTAAGATGACTTGGGTATCAGACAATTGAATCCCCCTTTTTCAAACAGAGATGGTACAAGGCCTTGTGATTTCACCCCAGTTTGCGTTCTTTCACCCTTGGCTGGAATCCTTTGTCTATTTAAATTTGGTGGCCTCCCAACAGTTTAAAAACAAACTCACACAATTTATCTTTTCGGGGAAGCTGCAATTTGGTTGAAACAAGACCTTTCTAGCATGTAGCTCCTGATAACTGCAACTACAATCAGTGTTTCTGTTTTGTGATCTATTTTTTGTGTTTCAAAAGCCACAACAGAAAACTCTTTCTTCTTTTGTGGTTGTCAGGAGCCAGCATTTGGGTTGTGGCGGCAAGAGAGTGTTTTTGTGGAAACTTAATCCGTAATGAGGTATTCCACTTCCTGGCCCGGGCTTTCTGTGAAGAGCATGTATGCCTTTATAACCCATGAAGGGAGTGAAGGACCCCAAATCTGGGTAAATTCAAAATTCTTCTGAGCCTTGAAAAATGTAGGTTATGTAGTAGTAGTTGTTGTTATTGTTTTAATATCACTAAAACCAAATGAAGAAAAACAAGGTGAAAATACCCAATCTGAATTGAATTAAATATAACAATTATTGATTCTAAGAAGCCCCTTGGTTCTAAACTGCCCCCATCCGTGTGATAACAACTACTGGGGGAAGGATTGTGGGGCAGCACAGTAAGTGCAGGTATTAACAGTAAGTTAGCTTAGTGTGGAAAACATTAAAATGGGCCGAGGTGCACATCATCAGAGGGAGGGAATGCGGTAATCGCTGTCTTAACAACAATGGTGATGAGGATAATTACCGTTAAGGAGGCCCGGTCCTAAGCTCCTTATAAGCATTATGTCATTTCATCCTCTCGGGGACCCACACACAGCAAGCCTTTCAACAGCCTTCTTGACAGCAGTTACGCGAGGCCGACAATATCTTTCTAACCTGAACATCACTATTTCATATTTCCTGTGTTCGGGGTAAGGAAGCTCTATCCTTCAAGGGAAGGACTTACATAGCATTTAAATAATGTAAGCAAGGGCTTCCCTGGTGGCACAGTGGTTAAGAAACTGCCTGCCAATGCAGGGGGACACGGGTTGGAGCCCTGGTCCGGGGATATCCCACATGCCGCGGAGCAACTAAGCCCGTGCACCACAACTACTGAGCTCGTGTGCCACAACTACTGAAGCCCGCGAACCTAGAACCCATGCTCTGCAACAAGAGAAGCTACCTCAATGAGAAGCCACCACAATGAGAAGCCCGCTCACCACAATGAAGAGTAGTCCCCGCTCGCTGCAACTAGAGAAAGTCCGTGTGCAGCAACGAAGACTCGACGCAGCCCCTCCCCCCCAAAAAAAGAAAAGAACAACCCCCTGGAGTCAGTCTGCTTGGAGGCCAGGCTTAGTCCTGCCACCTCATTAAGCTCTGTGATCTGGGGCGGGTTACTTACCCCATCTAAGCCTTAGTTTCCTCATCTATTAAATGGGGGTGCTGATAAAAACAGTATTTTGATATATCCAAATATTCTCTTAGTTTTAACCAACTATTTCTGAGCATTTGAGAAGTACTTCTTTATAGCTCTCAACATACTAATCACCAGTGACTTCTAGCTGTTATTAAAACAGACCTTCTAACACTGCTATTCAGATGGTACCATCCTTCATCTTTTTTTTCCCCCAAAGTCTGATTTAAACTAGCTTAGATGTTTTATTCATCCAAATAGGCTTTCTCAGTTACTTCAAATTTGTGAGGCTGGGCCTAGTAACCATTTTGGTGTGGTGGCAAGGTGATAGACGGCAGTTATCAGAACAGCTGACTCTGAGCTCTGGATCTGCTGCTCACTTATTCAGGCCATGAGGATGTTGATAGAGCATGTTCAGTAATCCAGAAGACAGCGACTAGAACATGGCCCCTTGCCGTTAGGAGTTAGGAAATGAGAATGGGGGAGGGATATGCCTGTGTTCAAGACTATGAGAACCCAACAGGGGAGCTGGAGTCACCTTATTTCTCTTATCCTTAATTTCTTCAGTGCAGGATGGAGGTAATATCCGCCTTACCTATGCTACATGGCGTGTGATATTGAAGATCAAAGAATAGAATAGAATAGAAGTATTTTCAGATTATGAAACTTTGCAGCTATTCTTGTCTTGAGGTGTGTTGCTCTTATAATTTGAAAGGTAGAAGTAACGCCTTCAGTTACTCTTCAATAGGTGCTAGGTGCTGTATCTCATCTAATCTTTACAGCAGCCTTGTGAGGTAGACCATTTAATAATGCCATAAAGATTAGAGTTGGGGACTTCCCTGGTAACACAGTGGTTAAGAATCCACCTGCCAATGCAGGGGACACGGGTTCGAGCCCTGGTCCGGGAAGATCCTACATGCCACGGAGCAACTAAGTCCATGAGCCACAACTACTGAGCCCATGTGCTGCAACTACTGAAACCTGCGCACCTAGAGCCCGTGCTCTTCTTTCAAGAGAAGCCACCGCAGTGAGAAGCCTGCGCACCACAACGAAGAGTAGCCCCTTTTCCCCACAACTAGAGAAAGCCCAGGTGGAGCAACGAAGATCCAATACAGCCATAAATAAATAAATAAATTGGTGGATGAATGAGTGAGTGTTTAAAAAAAAAAAAGATTATGTCTTCCCTGGTGGCGCAGTGGTTGAGAGTCCGCCTGCCGATGAAGGGGACGCGGGTTCGTGCCCCGGTCTGGGAAGATCCCACATGCCGCGGAGCGGCTGGGTCCATGAGCCATGGCCGCTGAGCCTGTGCGTCCGGAGCCTGTGCTCCGCGACGGGAGAGGCCACAACAGTGAGAGGCCTGCGTACCGCAAAAAAAAAAAAAAAAAAAAAGATTTGAGGTGATTGGTAGCTGTGCCTTCCCAGGTAGGGAGCAGGGTGATCACAACTTTGGTCTTACATCTTGCATATCTTGCCTATTAAGAGGTTGCCAATTTAATCATGACCAGAACTACAGCAGCTCCCAGACTTTTTTTTTTTTTTTTTTATTGGAGTATAATTGCTTTACAATGGTATGTTAGTTTCAGCTTCACAACAAAATGAATCAGTTATATATATACATATATTCGCATATCTCTTCCCGCTTGCGTCCCCCTCCCTCCCACCCTCCCTATCCCACCCCTCCAGGCAGTCACAAAGCACCGAGCTGATCTCCCTGTGCTATGCGGCTGCTTCCCACTAGCTATCTACCTTACGTTTGGTAGTGTATATATGTCCATGCCTCTTTATCGCTTTGTCACCGTTTACCCTTCCCCCTCCCCATAGCCTCAAGTCCATTCTCTAGTAGCTCCCAGACTTTTTGATTTGGTGGACTAGCACTGTTACCCTCAGCATTCTGGGGGTGACAGAGGGTTGCCAGCTTTTTGTTCTGCCAAGCAAGGGTATTAAATTTTTTAAAAATATCTTTTATGACTGTTATTTCATAAAAGTGAGAATACTTCATCAACCTCGAAGTAGTAGGAAAGATGATTTCAAAATATAAGCTAGCCTTCTATTAATTTTTTTTTATCCTGTGTTTGGTGTAAAATGCGGGACAGTATGAAAAAGTGAGAAAGTAAGTCTCCCTCTTAGCCTTCTATCCCAGTTCCCCTAAACTAGCAGACTCCCTTTGTCTGTGTGTAAGTTGCCGATATCTAATTGTTTGATTTATTTATAATCTTTTTTTTTTATAGAATTCATTTCTTCGTTTTTACAGTTGAATTTTTTATTGTTTCTTTTGGCTTCTGGGCTTTTGATATACTCACTTAGAAAGGGTTACCCCACTCCAAGATTATTTTTGAAAGTCTACCATAGCTTTTTTCTAGTGTTTTATGGTTTTATTTTTATCTGAAATTTATTTTGTGGAAGATGCAACATTATTTCAGATGTGACAGCATTATTTATTGCATCTTCTACTGATTTGAAAGTGACTTGTATATATTACAGTATACACTACTGAATTCCAGTATGTATTGGAGTGTCTTTCTGAACCCTCTCATCTCTTTGATCTAGCTAACTAGCTACCCATCCATCCATGTGCCAGAACTACACTGTTTTAATGACTGAGTTTTATAGGTAGCCACTTTGGAATTATCTTGGCTTTTCTTGTTTAATTTTCCGTATGAACTTCAGAATCTGTTTAATTTTTAAAATAAGCCTTTTGTAACCCTTAAATCATACATTAACTGTTGATATCTTTATGATGTTACATTTTCTTTTTTGTCTCTCAGTAGTGTTTTAAACTTTTCTTCATGTAGCTCTTGGTGGCTTTTTTTTTTTTTGGTTGCACGATGAAATAGACTAGTAATAGGTGTGTGTTTATATAGATGGAGACTTGATTTCTGCGTATTAATTTTGTATCCAGACTCCTTACTTGAATATTTTATCGCTTGTAATAGTTTTTCAAATGATTCAATTGGGTTTATTGAAATGTAATATACATATAATAAAACTCACCAATTTTTTTTTTTTTTTTTGGTGGTACGCGGGCCTCTCCCTGCTGTGGCCTCTCCCGCTGTGGAGCACAGGCTCTGGACGCACAGGCTCAGCGGCCATGGCTCACGGGCCTAGCCGCTCTGTGGCATGTGGGATCTTCCCGGACTGGGGCACGAACCCATGTCCCCTGCATCGGCAGGCAGACTCTCAACCACTGCGCCACCAGGGAAGCCCAAAACTCACCAATTTTAAATTTATACCCAGTGAGTTTTGTTTTTTTTTAAATATTGATTGATGGCTGCGTTGGGTCTTAGTAGCGGCAGGCAGGGTCTTCGTTGTGGCATGTGGGATCTTTCGCTGTGGTGTGCGGGCTTCTCTCTGGTTGTGGCGCATGGTCTCTGTACTTGCGGCACGTGGGCTCTCTACTTGCAGCAGGCGGGCTTAGTGGGGGATCTTAGTTCCCTGACTGGGGATCAAACCTGTGTTCCCTGCATTAGAAGGCAGATTCTTAACCACTGGACCACTAGGGAAGTCCCACCCAATGAGTTTTGACAAATGTGTATAGTTTTTTAATCATCGCCACAGTCAAGATATAGAGCTTCTTGGTTTTTTTTAGGTAAATCATGACACCTGTAAATATTTATCATTTAACTTCTTTTCCTCATGTTTATGCCTCTGATTTTTTCCCGCCTTTGGACTAATTATATTGGCCAGTAGTACCTCCAGGACAATATTATATAATGCTAGTAATAGTGGATATCCTTACCTTGTTCCTCGTTGGCTTTGGGATGAGACAGGAAAATTTTTTTTTTTTCATTTTTAAGGACTTACTTATCCATCCATCCTTGTTTACTAAGAGTTTTTTGGTTTATCGAGAGTGGAGTTAAATTATATCAAATATCCTTTGAGCTTTTGTAAAGATGCAGTCATTATAATTTTTCTCTTTTGAACTATTTGGAAACACATTAAATTAGTAATTTTCTACTGTTGACCCACTCCAGGAGTCCTAGAATAAATCATACTTGGTGTGATATACTGGGAAATAGATTATTTGGTCTCTGTCCTCAGGTTCCGGCACACAGCTCCTAAAACCCTTGCAATCTCTGGACAGGTGAGTGTCTTTTGTAGGCTAATGAGATGACTGGTGACTTAGGGCCCCTAGACAGATTCAGGATGAGGCTGATCACCAGAAAGACCCAGGCAGGACTAGAGGGTTGGAATTTTTAACCCCACCCCCGAACCTCTGGGGAGAAGCAAGTGTCTGGAGAGTGAGTTCAGTCACCAATGGCCAGTAAGTTTAACCAGTCATACCTATGTAATGAAGCCTCCATAAAAACCCCTAAATGATGGAGTTCAAAGAGCTTCCTGGTTGAGGTGCTGGGAGGGTGCTCAGAAAGGGCATAGACGCTCCACGCCGCTTTCCCTATACCTTGCCCTATGCATCTCTTCCATTTGCCTGTTCCTGAGTTGTATCCTTCATAATAAACTAGTAATATTAAATAAAATGTGTTCTTGAGTTTGTGAGCTGTTTTGGCAAATTATCAAACCTGAGGAGGGGGTCATGGGAACTCCTGATTTATAGCCTGTCGGTCAGAAGTACAGGAGGCCTGGGACTTGTGACTCGTGCCCGAAGTGGGGGCCATTCTTGCTGGGACTGAACCCTTAACCTGGAGGTCTGCACTGACTCCAGTTGTAGTTAGTGTCAGAATTGAATTGAATTGAATTGTTGGATATCTAGCTGGTGTGCAGAGAGTTGGAGAATTAGTTGGTATGAGAAAAAACCACACACATTTGATGTCAGAAGTGTTGTGAGTAAAAACAGGTCCCTTGGTTATAGAATATTATTTTTAAATGTGCTGTTGAATGCTATTTGCTAATAGCTTTTGCATCAGTGTTTGTAAATGCGGTCATTCGATAGAGATTTTTTTCCTCTTGAATGTTCAAAAATGTTAATTGTCTTTATATTTGAAGGGCAGTATTGCTGTATATAAAATTGGGTTAGCCTTTCTTTCCTCGAGGACTTTATGGACACAGTTCTGCTGTCTTCTAGTGTGGGCTGTGCATGGGAGAAAACTGAGGCCAGCCTGTGTTTTGCCTAAATGCCTTGAAGATTCCCTTCCCTCCCTCCCTCTCTTTTTAAAGTTTAATAAGTTTACCAAGACATACCTTGTTAATTGAATTAAGTCAGTTTTTCCTGGAACATAGTGAGCCCTTTTAATCTGTGTATTGAAGTCATCCTAACTTTGGTTCTACATGTCCCTTACAGGGTTTTCAGCAATGTTGTTTTTTTTTTTTTTTTTTTTTTTTTTTTGCGGTACGCGGGCCTCTCACTGTTGTGGCCTCTCCCGTTGCGGAGCACAGGCTCCGGACGCGCAGGCTCAGTGGCCATGGCCCACGGGCCCAGCCGCTCCGCGGCATGTGGGATCCTCCTGGACCGGGGCACGAACCCGTGTCCCCTGCATCGGCAGGCGGACCCTCAACCACTGCGCCACCAGGGAAGCCCAATGTCGTTTCTTTTCCATGTGTTTTTGGTTTCTGTAATGGAAAAAGATTTATTTTTCTCTTCTACTTCCCTAGCTCTGCCCTTAATTGTTTTATCTACTTTTGTTGTCTCTTGTCTTTTCTGAGTGTATCTCTGCTTTACACATTGTTTCATAGAAGAGATTGTGTGGTTCATTTGTTTTTTATTTCATGTAAAAAATAAAAATTTATTAGTAAAATTTATTAGTAAATTTTCATTTACTAATGGCAGCATCTTGGGGGGTTTTTTTGGTTTTTAATTTTTTGGCTGTGTTGGGTCTTCCTTACTGCACGTGGGCTTTCTCTAGTTGCAGCAAGCAGGGGCTACTCTTCATTGCGGGGCACAGGCTTCTTATTGCAGTGGCTTCTCTTGTTGCAGAGCACGGGCTCTAGGCACGCAGGCTTCAGTAGTTGTGGCTTGCAGGCTCAGTAGTTGTGGCTCACGGGCTCTAGAGTATAGGCTCAGTAGTTGTGGTGCATGGGCTTAGTTGCTCCACGGCATGTGGGATCTTCCCGGACCAGGGCTCGAACCCATGTCGCCTGCATTGGCGGGCAGATTCTTAACCACTGCGCTGCCAGGGAAGTCCCTAATGGAAGCATTTTTGGATGAATGTTCTTTGCAATTGGTTCTTCTTGTGGGGTTTTTTGAGGTTTTTTTGTTTGTTTGTTTTGTGTTTTTGCTGGTAGTTTTTGTGCTGGTTCCTTTTTTAAAAAATTGTGATAAAATATACATAACATAAAGTTTACCATCAATCATTTTTTAAACGTACAGTTCAATATGTGCTAGACCCTTTCATAAGATTGTCATTCATCTTTGAATGAGGTGATTGCTTCCATTCTAGCAGTCTGTAGAAAATTCTTTTGCGAAGGGGCTAGCCTAGGAGGGGTTTTTCTTGAATATTCTACTAGCCTTTCTTGCCCTCAGACATCTGGAAATGGCAGTTGTAATGCCCCAGGCATTCCCTGTCACCCTACCTCCTTGACAGACTGCTTCCTGTAGGTTTGACTTGTGTATATGATTCTTCATGCCTTACTGGGTCTGAGGAAGCCTCAGTCACCAGTCCCTGAGCCAGTTCCCACTGAGTTCCCACTGTTAGAAACAATGGATTGCTGGTATTGCCCCCTTAGAATGAAGCATTTACTTTTGAGAAGTGGACTTGCATGCTTTGTCTGACATCTGTAACAACAGGCGCTCTCTCTCATCGCTTTCCCACACCCTTGTTTGACCTTTACAGCATTTGGTGGTTCTTACTCACATATTGGGGTTTGGGGTCACAGATGTCTCTAGTTTTGTCAAAGACGTGATGTTTCTGTTTCTCATTCTCCTGGTTGCTTTTGTGTGGTTCTCTAGTGGAGAAAGGGGTAAAGTCTTCGTTCTGCCATTTTAAAATGAAATACAGTCTTCTAACTTTAATACATTTAGCTTTCTGAAAAACTCATTTTTTAAGCAGCCCTTATTTTTTGCCTCCTCCTGAGAACTTGCTCACCACCACTGGTCGGGAAATTGCTGCTTTTGTGTCATTTAAAGGTCATCTGATCTTGTTGAGGGAGCAGCTTGAGGGGTTATTGAGAGGGATGTGCTTAGACCCTTTCCTGTGTTCTCTCCATTAGCCTATTTCTGTCTCCCTCTGATTTTATGCGCATTTCAGTTAGATCTCTGTGCTCGGTTACACATCTTCTTGTGTGTATATATCACTCTGCTGAGAAACTTGAGAAAGCTATGTCTCCTTTATGATCCGGCAGTGTGTGCGGCAGGAGTAAATGCCGGCCGGTCCCGTCACCAAAACAGGAAGCTCTGTGAGTCTGTAGGTAACAGACCCACACAGACCCTTGTGGCTTCCTTAGGTCTTGTAGTATGGAGAATTTCGTAGGTTTTCATTCTTGAGTCTACATAAAGAAAGATCCTTTTTATAGAATAGATTTTATTTTTCACCCCAACCTTAATTATTGCTGTCATTTCTTTAGCTAGATTCTTCTTTTCCAGCTGGCCATAGTATATCAGTCAGATGAGGCCAGCTTACAATTTCAGTGGCTTAAAAGAGCAAAGATTTTTTTTCCACTCATTTATGATATTTGTTCTGGCAGCTTTGCTCTGCACTGTCCTCACTCAGGGACCCACTGATGGAGCAGCCACCCTCTTGAACGACGCTAGGTGCGAAGGGAAAGAAACTTCTGGAGGATCTCATTCCAGGAATTAAATGTTTCAGCTTCACCTCACTTCTGCTCACAAGTCACTGGTCAGAACTGGCCACATGACTTTACCCAACCACAGTGGGAGCAAAGGAGTTTATTCTTCCTTGTTTCCAGGAAAGGAGAGTGGGACAATGACAGAAGTACTAATTAAGGACAACCATGGCCACCTGTCAGTTGTATCAGCAGAGTTGGCAAGTGTTCCATTTAGAATTTCTGGTGTTTGAATTTGTACGTTTTTCTTTTAGCATACCAGTGGATTGGAATGTCTGTGTCCAGCTCTGCATAGAACTTCCTGAGTGATTTTGCAGAGGGAAAAGGTTCTGAGCTTTTCTCTCTTGTGCATGATCTTACTTAACCCCCATAGAGTCTTATGAGGCAGAGATTATTATTTTCCTGTTTTAATGGTGAGCTGGTATTGAGAAAAATTAAGTCATTTGCCCAAAAGTGGCTTAACTCATAAATAGCAGATTCAGCTCAAATGTTGATCTATTTAATTCCAGAACTCAGGCTCTTAATCTTTATATCTTAAGACCTGAGTGTCCCCAACTTTTAAATGGGAGGCTTATTAGACTATCTTGTCTACAATGGCCTTGCTGACTTAAAAAAACGCCTGCCCTCCTAAAACTAGCATAACAGCCCTGGTTGTCTGTGCTTTGAAATGCTAGCCCTGTTTACAACATTTGGCATTTCCTAGAAGCAAGGAACCAAAGCCCAGATAATTTTACAGTGGAAGTCTTGATATGGCAGAGAAACACGGTTCATGGCAGCACAACTGTACTTCTCTTGCTTGATTGTAGCATGGACCTTGGCAGCCAGAAGTCATGGTGGCTTGATAGTTTCTGATCAAAATGTCGAGGGCCAGCAGTCTTCGTGGGTGGGGATACGTGCATAGCAGTAAGTCAGGTGCTTTCTTTGGCCTTCTAAGTATTTTAAAGTAGGTTAAACTTAAGACTTTTTTTCACTAGGTCCTAAACCTAAAAGTTTCTACTCCTTTTTTTTTTTAAGTGTTTGTTGTTCTTGTAAAATAGGTACTCCTTGTTAAGAATAATCAAAGGCAGAATGCTTAGAATTTGGTGCACTCGTGTACTGTTGGTGGGAATGTAAATAGACATAGCCATTAAAAAAGATGATTTGGCAGTGTCTGTTAAAAATTTAAACCTCTTACGTTCTCAGTCCCAGCCACTGGCCCTTCTGGGAATTTATCGTCCTATGGAAGTGTATATGTCCACACAAAGGTATGTACAAGGATGTCTGTTAATAGAATAGTGCATCTGTACAGTGGAGTTCTAGGTAGATGTTAAAAAGATAAGGTTTATCTAGCCAATATGGGACTGTATGTCCGTGATTTATTGTAAGGTGGGAAGAGCAGGTTGCAAAATTATGTGTGTAGTGTGATCCCATTATAAGGTGGAGTAAACCTGTGCTTATGTCAAGGTATATGCTTATGACTTGGTGTGAAAAACGTCTGAAAATTGCCAGGGTTTCAGGAGTGCCTCCCAGGTGGCTCTGGGAGGGGAGGGAGATTTTTGATAGGGGTAGTGTTGGAAAATCGGCTTTTTACTGTTTACTCTATACGTAATTGCTATATTGTATGAAAAGAAGTTTAACAATAAATGTATATTACTTTAAAAAAATTGAACTGTATAGACTTGTTTGAAGTGGAAAAGTAAAGTTGCTTTCTCATTCCTCATAGATATCTGCTGTTAGGAGTTAGAATGGTTCCCTTGCAGGATTTATTTTCTGTGCATATACATATACATAATAAGCATCACGTGCACAACGTGCTTACACACAGTTGGAGCGGCACTAAGCGTACTGTCCTATGACTTATTTTTTTCCACCTAAAAAACATGTTGTGTACATTTCCCCATATTGGTAGGTATAAACTACTTATTACTACTACCACCGCTACTTTTTCCTCTTCTGCTTTGCTTCCTCCTCCTCCCTTTCACTGCATAGTATTTCTTGGTCTGGATATATCATCATTTATTTGCTGTTGAGGGACATTGTTTCTAGTCTTTTATTATTAACAGTACTGCAGTGGATATCTGTCTGTAGGCATGTGTATGCACACTCAAACACAGGTGTACAAATGTATCTGTAGGATAAATACCCCAGAGTGGACTGAAGGATACGTTTTGTGTTTTGATGGATATTGCCAAAATAATGTTCAGTGTGTAAGGGTAGCACATGATTTTAAAATGGTCATACGTTAGAATTTCAGGATGCCTTAAAAATCATGTAGTTCAGGGTCCTGGTGGCACAGTGGTTAAGAATCCGCCTGCCAGTGCAGGGGACACGGGTTCGAGCCCTGGTCCCGGAAGATCACACATGCCGCAGAGCACCTAAGCCCGTTCGCCACAACTACTGAGCCTGAGCTCTAGAGCCCGCGTGCCACAACTACCGAAGCCCGTGCGCCTACAGCCCGTGCTCCACAGTAAGAAAATCCACCGCAGTGAGAAGCCCGCGCACCGCAACTACAGAGTAGCCCCCGCTCGCTGCAACTAGAGAAAGCCTGCGCGCAGCAACGAAGACCCAGCGTAGCCAAAAATAAATAAATTTATTTTCAAAAACTCATCTAATTCAACTCTGCAATATGGGTGAATCTCACGAACGTGTGGAACAAAAGAAGCCAGAGACAAAAGAATATATACTGTATGATTCTGTTTATATAAAGAAGAAAAACAGAAAAACTTACCTGTGCTATTATAAATCAGGACAGTGGTTATCCTTGGTGAGGAATAGAGACTAGACGGGGGCTTCTGGAATGCTGCAAATGTTCTGTATCCTGGTCTGGGTGCTGTTTACGTGGTGCGTTCAGTGTGTGAGAATTTATCATTGTACACTTCTCTGTAAACTTATAAATGTGTATTATACTTCAATGAGAGTTTTTTTGTTTTTTAAAGCATCTAGTCCAACTCTGGTTTTATAGATTAAGACCCCAAGAGTTGAAGGCTTTCCTCCCTCTCCTGCCAGATGCAGCTGAGGTTTCCTGAGAGCCTCACGCTGGCTCTGGAGCCCTGACCTGTCTTGCCAATATTGGACTAGTGATGCTGTTGGCACTTGGAAAGGCTGTGAATGTGTGACAGTGTCTCTCACCTTGAGGCCCTTGAAGAATAATGGTGTGTCTGAGAGCCAGCTGCTGTGTCAAATGGAATTTCTGGTTTTATAGCGCACACTGCTATGTTTGGGAATACCCTAGCACAGGCCTCACACACCCAGTCGATAAGACAAGCTCAGAAGGCTTACAGCTGAGGAAAAGTCCAGTTCTCTGTCATTCCAGCCTGCCTCTCACTCATGATTTCCTTTCCTTGAGCCGCCTTCTCATTGCATCCTAATCTGTACTTGCCACTGCTTATTTCTAATTGTTTTCAGACCAGTCCCTATTTTAGATAATTGTATCTTTTTCAGTAAAATTGTTTGTTTAAAGTAAAAAAGAAACAGACTTTCTGTGTTATCCTTCCTGGCCTGCTTTAGGAGGGTGGTGGAGTGGTGGATTCCAAGGAATTGTTTTGTGTGGTGTGTGACTCCAGGATTTTCAGCATCCCGGATTCCTTTATTTTGCTGTGGAGATTCTATCTGGAAACTTTCTGTGAGTCAAAGCATAGTTGGGTTGTTTGAGCATTTCCTGTGGTCAGAAATTTTCCCTGTGGTCAAAAAATTGATCGGAGATTAAGATGTATTCTGAGCACTTGCTGGCATGCACATACCTATTGACTTTGCTAGTGCTGGTAGCACATCTGTGTGGGATGTCCTGTTTGATCGTGAGTTAGAAATAATGGCTAAATTACAAGAGCCAGCCTTCTTAACATAATACAGTCTTATTATCATGGCCGAGTCCATGTCCTGACAATACCAAGAGATTGAGTTATGCAAATTTAGGTAAGTATGTAAAGTCCAGAATGGCCACCTCTTAAATCTTAAACATCCCTGACACATGGAGGAAATGTTAAAGGTAGTTACTGATCTATTCTAAAGGGGGCACTGGTAAATACAATGCTGGGGGAAGACATTCCAGATATGATATTGAAGAGACACCAAATTGGTAAGTCCTTATTTTGAACCAGCCGGGGCCTTCTGTAAGTGGGCCCTCTCGGTAGAAAATTCTCACGTTGGACTTACTCCAAGCCCCTACCCCACCTCACTACTGTCTGCCCTTTTGTTTCCCTTCAGCCTCTGCTTCCTTCCTCCACTCTGGCCTCAGCAAATCAATTTGTTATCAAAGATCCAGCTTGAATTATGCCTTCTCACTGATTGGCCATCCTTACTTCTATTGACCTCGCCCTCCCTCTTCTGGACTTCTGTGCCAGTATTGTCTGTGTACTCTGCTTAGCAGTCACATGTTCTGCCTTATAGCTTATCTTTTATTATCTTTAAGTTGATTACACTTTTCACATCTTTACCTTGTCTCCCTAAATTGTCACCTCCTGAAAGGATATGACAGTGTTGGTGATTTTTATATCCCTAGTGTAGTGTCACCCAGGTAGTATGCTTTCAGTAATGATTTATTGCTGTGATACCCTGTTGCCCAAATACCACCATGTGTCATATCATCAGAGATGCGATTACTATAAATAGAAAATTCAATTGCTAATTTATTTTGCAAACTTGAGC
This sequence comes from Pseudorca crassidens, assembly GCF_039906515.1. Taxonomy (NCBI): domain Eukaryota; kingdom Metazoa; phylum Chordata; class Mammalia; order Artiodactyla; family Delphinidae; genus Pseudorca; species Pseudorca crassidens. The sequence goes on along the minus strand of NC_090315.1, from coordinate 10,229,483 downwards.
AGGTGGCATCTTTCTTTGTCTTCCTTTACACCATAGGTCAACCTCCACTGAAAAACTGTGTGACAAAATTATTTTCAGTTGCTGACTGACTCAGCTGACCCTCTGGATTTAGGGTAGCATTTGCTTGTCAGGGCAGTTTCAGTTCAGCAGAAGAGTAGGTGTGGTTTGCTGGAACTTAGTGGAAGAAGATTTTACCTGGGTTTTAAGATCAATATGTGAATTCTTTGAAGAGATAGAATAGGCATAAGCCAACATGAACCCAGGGTGAGACTATAAAAGTCTCAGAAACTTGCAGAAATGCTTGGTCTTGATAAGTCTTTGGTAGCCTGTCCAAATATGAAGCATGGATGTATATTTTTATTCAGTTATCATAGTACTACCTTTTGTATCATCCCCTGTGTCTTGTGACAATTACTTTATCAACCATTAAATCCTAAAAATTGGGTCTTTTCTAAGATGTTTGTTTTACAGATTTCACTCTCATGTTTTTACACCAAAATCATGGTTTGTGAATTCTTATTTTTTAATGTGTTCTAATAACTGGTAGAATTAATCATTTTCAACTCTTTACCAGAATATTCTATAGCCTCACACTATCCTAAAAGAGTAATTAAAAACCTGTTATATGCCAGTTCCCCTTAGGTGCTGGAGGTTCAACGATGAATAAGACAGTTCATATTTCCCTAGAAGGGCTCTCAGTCTAGTGAAGATTATAGTCAAGACCAAGTTAGTAAAGGAAGTAGTTGGCGGCAAAGCTTCCATTTTTCTGCAGCCCCATTGCCTAGCATATACGCCCAGCAGCCACCGAGGTCTACAGGGTAACCTTGCAGCCTGCCTCTGTGTGATATTTTTTATGAGATCTTTTAAAGATAGTTTTACTATTTTTTTCTTTTAAAAAGTATCTTAATGTGACTTTTTGAATTATTTTCTTTTTAGTGCATTTAATATTTTCTCAGTGCATTGCATTGAGGTTTTTTTTTTAATATTTATTTGGCTGTGCCAGGTCTTAGTTGTGGCATGTGGGCTCCTTAGTTGTGGCATGTGAACTCTTAGTTGCGGTGTGCATGTGGGATCTAGTTCCCTGACCAGGGAACCAACGCGGGCGGGCCCCCTGCATTGGGAGCATGCAGTCTTAACCACTGCGCCACCAGGGAAGTCCTCATGCCGTTGAGATTTTTATTTGGTTTATGTTTAAAATGCAGTTCAGCATCTTTGTGTAGTGTATGGTCTTTCAATTCAAGGTCATGATGTCTCATTTTTCTCATGATGTCTCATTTTTCTCATAATTAGTCATTGCAGTTGTTTTTTAAAAAAAATTTTTTTTTAATTTATTTATTTATGGCTGTGTTGGGTCTTCGTTTCTGTGCAAGGGCTATCTCTAGTTGTGGCAAGCGGGGGCCACTCTTTATCGCTGTGCGCGGGGCTCTCACTATCACTGCCTCTCTTGTTCTCTGTGGAGCACAGGCTCCAGGCTCCAGACGCACAGGCTCAGTAATTGTGGCTCACGGGCCCAGTTGCTCCGCGGCATGTGGGATCTTCCCAGACCAGGGCTCAAACCCATGTCTCCTGCATTGGCAGGCAGATTCTCAACCACTGCGCCACCAGGGAAGCCCTGCTGTTGTTTGTGTTTCCTTTCTAAGGTTGATGAGGTCAAGTGTAATGAATTAGTTTGTCAATCTGTAAATATCTGGGCCTATTGAGTACAAGGCGTTTTCAATGCTGAGGAGAACCTGAGCCTAAGGCCAGGTCCCATTGGAAAGAGAGCTACATGGAAGAGGAAATTAATAGTTAATCGTTCACGGCAGTGAGTTTGCCTCAAGTCCATGAGGCTGAAACGTTAGGTGGAAGTCAGGGAAGGGAGGAAATCCCTTGAGCTGGCTTGGTACTTGTCTGGGCTGGGGGCTTGGCCAGAAAGATAAGTTGGATTCTGTAACAAAGAAAGGATGGAGAAGAATCTTCTAGGTAGGGAAGGTGGACTGAACAAGATTCAGGTGTAGAGGTGAGAGGTGCTGTTGACCACATAGCTGTGTTGCCCTAGAATCCTTTGAATGTCAGGTTCTGGCATTTAGACTTGGACAGGGGTTTTCGGATTGTCAGTCTCGGGTCCCTAGGATTCTAAGGAAGGTTTTCTGTGTGGAAACGGGGAGCACAGCCCACTAGGATTCTGGGTCCCTCACCCTTAAAGTTCAGTTTAAGATTTTATTTGGAAAAAGGATTTTGGTGTGCTTGAGAAAGCTTATCAACCCTTGTTATCATCAGTGGGAAGGCAGGGTGTGAAGGTTTTTATCTGAGAGAATTCGCTGAAGCTCTCGGAGGGCACTCCCTTGTTACCGGCCCATGTCAGTCAACCTAATCAATGGGTGCTGTTGTTTTTGCCACCTGAGTGGGTCTTGAATCTGGCCCCTGCCACTGCAGTTAACTCACTCTCTTCCCGGTTTACGGTCATAGCCTCTTGGTAATTGGTCTCTCTCCTTCTGGCCTCATGTCCGTTCAGTCCTTTAGCCACACTGCTGCAAATATCTTCGTAAAATAAATGAGATCACACCACCTTCCCACGCTTAAAATTCTTCAGTGGCTCTCCGTTATCTCCAGGATAAAGTTTAATGCTGTTGCCAGCAAAACCGGCCCCTGCCCATCAGCTAGCCTCACCTCATGTCATTTTCATCCACGATGATAAACTTCAGCCGCACAGCACGCCGCTTCTGCAGCTTTTGTGATATGTCTCACCCGCGGTACGTTTACTCGCCATTCCCTTTCAAGAGTCCCCTCCTGGCGTCCTTCTCTGGCCTGCCCTCTGAGCCAGTGCCCACCAGCCTGTGTTCTGTAGTGCTCTGTGCAGTGCTCTGTGAGCCCTTACACTCTGGACTCTGATTGTCTTCCTTCCTCAACGGATCCTAAGTTCCTTGAGGGAAGGGACTGGGTCTTCATCACTGTATCCTCCAAGCCAAGACACAGGGCTCTAAGAAATGATTATGAACGAATGAATGGTGTAGAGACGTTCAGAAGACCTCTTTCCTCAGAAGTGCCATTCCTTGGAAGCGTGGAATTGTATCTAAAGATAGGGAGAAGCAAAAAGATGCGCATAATACTAAGGTCTTGAGCAAGGTTGCAACATCTGAGTGAGAACTAATTTCCCTGCGTTCTTAGCGTGAGGGGTAGAGGGTGTATTGCTAACAGTCCAGGGAATGTGAAACTTTCGAGGTAGGATACTTAAATAGAGGGGCGCAGAAGGAAGGGAGCTGCGAGTCAGCAGAGCAGGGGGAAAGAAAGCGAGTGGGTCAGGCTGCCAGGGCTAATGGGAGACTTGGTGTCCCGAGGGTGCGGCTGGCCATGAGGATTCAGGCGCACCTTTTCTGAGTTGAGAGAATTGTCTATAAATCACTTTAGAGTTTAGAGTTCAAAAATAAGGGAATTCCCTGGCGGTCCAGTGGTTAAGACTTGGCGTTTTCACTGCTGTGGCCCGGCTTCGATCCCTGGTCGGGGAACTAAGATCCTGCAAGCCACGCAGCACGGCCAAAAAAAAAAAGGAAAACAGCTGTTTTAATAATCATGATGATAATAATAAATGGAGGATAGGTGTATAGATGTTTTACCCCAGGGGATTGGCACTTTAAATTTTTCAGTCCACTGCAGCCTGTATCAGTTCAGAGGTCCTTAGAGCAGAGACCTGCTCTGACAAAGATTCCTCATTACCTGGTGATTTCTCTTCTCCCTGATGCACCCTGGGGCTGCTCGAGCTGTTGTTCAGCTACCAGGAGCAAGCAGAGGCTGGGCGGAGACAGTGCTGGAGTCTCTGTGACTCTAAGTGAACAGTTACACCCAGGCTAATCTGAGCAGCAGTGGGCAGGTTGTTAGCGAACACTCTTCCTTCAAGGATGTAAAGACAGAGAGCTTGACTGTCTAAATAACAGTTGAATGAATTGTTGTCTGTGGGGTGTTGTCAGCCTCAAAGAAGCAATCAATTTTCTCTCCTTGCCCTCTGAAAAAGATCTCCTTGTGCCATTGTTAGATCTCTTTGCTACAAGTATTCTTGGGTTGGATTTGGCTTCTGAGTTTATCTCCATTTTCAGGAATCCTTCCCTGAATACCCACCCTCCCACCTGCCGAAGGCAAGGTAAGGTGTCACTACTGGCAGAACCAGTAGGCTGTCTACTACTGGTATGCAGCCCTCTTGTCACCACTCTGCATTCATTGTCTTTGTCACTTTGCTGCTTTGTTTCCTGCAACGCTGCTACACTGAGGAACTCAAGAGCAGAGACTGTCTCTTCTTTGCCATCACCAGGCACAGCACCTGACGTGCAGTAGGCACTTGGGTATTTATTGAAGGAATAAGTGATTTTTTTGTCCCATGTACTAAATTAGTTAGATTAAGGCAGATAGGAAATGGTCACTAGACGCAAGATGAATTCTTGAGGATTGATCACTTAAAGATCTCTTCTTGGCAAGTCTGTCTACACTTTCGCTTTTTTTGCTTCTCTTTTTCCCTGCCCAGGCTCTTAAATTGATTGCATAAAATTTTGTTTCCCTTTGAATGCTGTAGGGTGCTGCTGCCACAAGAGCTGTCTTTGGAGTTTACGTAAATATTTGTTGTTTAAGGGACCTAGTACGGTTAGAGCAGGGAAATTGGGGGAAAGCAGATTCTGAAACCCCTGGAAACTGTGACTTGAAGAACTGTGTGGGTTTATTTTTACTTAGGGGCGCATAACCTAGGGACTATGGACAGGCTTCTGGAGGCCTGTGAACCCCTGATTTCCTACAGCTGTTGGTGAGCTTGTGTGTGTGCGTGCACGCACGATGGGGATGCACCAGAATCTACAGCCTTCATTAGGTTATCAGAGTAAGAGGAGTCTCCTCCTCCCAAAAGGTTAAAGACTACCGTGCAGCCAAGTGTCGGTGGAATACCTACCGTCTGACCCAGAGCAGGCGGGATGATGGCGCACCTTTGTCCTCAGGGAGTTTATGATCCAATAAAGATTAAAAGATTTGACCCGAAACCTCTTCGAGCTGGCAAAAGAGAGATCAGTGAGGGCTGGGAGATGGATGTGTTAGGACTTGAAGGATGAGTAGCATTGAGGTGATTGAGACTAGATCAAATAGTTTTCTCTTCCCAGCTCTCCAGGACAGGAGGCCTCATAGCTTCCCAGTGATTCCATGCAACTTGGTGGCCCAAATTGGTATAGTCCACCTCCAGTTTTACTGTGTGCCCATCCCCTCCCATTGGACCCTTTCCAAAATAGAGAGTCGCTGATCTTGTATACTCATGACAACAGAAGTAATAGCAGCTAATAAAACTTTTAAAGTGGTAACGTTAGCTCCTGGCTTTATTTTCAGTATCTCACCTCCATATTACAGATTGAAAATAGACAACCCTCCTGGGTGCTGGAGTTTAATAACTCCCTCGGTTTTATCCCTCCCCACAGAGCGATGGCTTAGCACACATCTGTCTCCCTTGTGTGTTCACGGTGACCGTGAGAAACAGACGCCCAGCGTCAGTGAGCACTTTGATGTGTGGTGTACCATTCCTCAGAAAACACCAACCCAGTCTTTCCTGGAACTGCCTTCCAAAAAACCCCACCAAACTAGTAAATGGAAAATGGCTGCTAAGTGTTCGGAATAAGTAATATGCATATATTTCAGCTTTATAACTAACTGAGAGCATATTACAGTGTTGCCCTGGTGGGAGACAGCAGGACAAAAGGCCAGACTCTTTCTCGAGCTGATTTCCTACAGTTGTTGGTGAACTCCCAGGCTGCTTAATCTAATTGGGAAATGCTCTTTACTTAGCCCTAGCATGCGGCACAGAGCCTTCTACGGCACCTGTGGGCAGCGAGGCAGGCCTGGCCCTCAGTTCGTTCCTTACCTTCTCTGAGTCTGTGTTTCCTTGGCTTCCTTGCAAGGGTAGTTGTGCATATTAAGAGAGAACACGTGCCAAGTGCCAATTAGGACCTCACGTTGCCAGGCCCAGTGCTGAGTGTTTCCGTGAGTCTCATACCATTCTCATAGCAGTCTTCTGAGAAGGGTGTAATTTCCAATTTTCTGAAAAGGAAAAGGAGATTCAGAAAGATGGAGATTGGAGCTGGGACTCTAACCCAGAGCCATTGATTACCCTTTTGGCCACATCGCCTCCCTTCACTGGGGTAATTTGAAGCCCAAAGAAGACAGATCAGTTGGGCCCTGCCAGCTAATGGAGCAATGGGATCAGGCAGCTGATGCCGGACTCTGGTACCCTACACCAATACCCCTCTCTAACTGCATGGGACGGTTTTCTTCCCTCCTGACACCAACTGTGTGGGGTCTTTTCCAATACCACGTCAATTCTCCGACACCAGCCAGGTGTCCTGCCACCCAGTTCTGGCACTAAACACCCAGAGTTATCATCAGGCTGTACAGGTTTAGGGCTCAATCCCGCAGAACCGCCCTCACTTCACCACGCCAGTTGCAAGTCCCTAGGCTGTGCACACACTGACTTGGCCAGAAAGTCGGGGGTTCCCACAACCTCCCCCCAGGTTCGATAATTTATTAGAACAACTCACAGAACTCAGGAAAATGCTATGCAGTTGATCCCTGAACAGCACAGTTTGAACTGCGTGGGTCCACTTGTACTCACATCTTTTTCAATAGTAGGTACAGCCGTACTCCCCCATCTGCGGTTGGTTGGATCTGTGGATGCTGGACCACCCATACGGAAGAACCGCAGATATGGAGCGTCGACTATAAGTTATGGGCGGATTTTCAACTGTGTCGAGATTCAGCACCCCTAAATCCCACCGTGTTCAGGGTTCAGCTGTCTTACTATTACAGTTTACTATAAAGGATACAACTCCGGAACAGCCAAATGGAAGAGATACCTAGGGCAAAGTATGGGGTAAGGGACACAGAGCTTCCATGCCCTCTCTGGGCACGCCACCCTCGATGCGTTCACCAACCTGGAAGCTCTCCGAACCCTGTTGTTTAGGGTTTTTATATAAAGGTTCCATTAAACAGGCATGATTGATTAATCATTGACCATTGGTGACTGAGTTCAATCTCCAGCCCCTCTACCCTCCCTGGAGGTGGGGGTGGGGCTGAAAGTTCCACTCTTTCATCAAGGCTGGGTCTTTCTGGTGACTAGCCCCCATCCTGAAGCTATCTAGGGCCCCCCCCCCCCCCCCCCCCCCCCCCCCCCCCCCCGCCAAGAGTCCACCTCATTATCATAAACTCAGGTATCTGGTAACAAGGGGCTTGTTATGAATAACAAAAGACACTCCTATCACTCAGGAAATTCCTGAGGGTTTTAGGAGCTCTGTGCCGGGAACTAGGGACAAAGACCAAATATATATTTCCTTTATACCACGCTGTCCCTGCCCTCCCTCCAGGGCTCCTGCGTCTAAAACCTTGCCAGTGGGCTTCCTTAGCCCCTCTGGACACCTAGGGCTGAATTGGCCAGTGGCCTCTGAGGCTGGGAAGGAGCCGCAGGAAGAGCCCAACCCTGGGCCGGTGTGCCTCTTGTCATGCGGGGAGGACGGTGCTCGTGCAGGGCCTTTTCTTCCTAGAGCACCCTACCTGCTTTCTTAGCTACTCTCCCGTGACTTAGAGGACAGCATTAATCTCAAAGTAGCACTAATCCCTTTTCATAAGAGAGGGAACAAATCCTGGAGTTCTTTGGGCAGAGGCCACTCACAGCCATCAGAATGGAAAGGACCCACATTCCAGCCCTTTCTTCTGTGCTTCAGGCTGGTGAAGCTGTGAGCTTTGTAGCATCAGACTGAAACGATTCAGAACTTTACCAAGTTCCTTCCCACTTGGGACTGCCCTAAAAAAGCCTCCATATTTCCATCCTCATTTATCATAGCCACTCTCTACAGTTATCATGGAAGGGAATTGGTGGGACTAGAGCTGTTAAATCTAGACAGTTATTTCCCTGCAGTCAGCCTAGAACTCTGTCATTCTGTCTTTCAGAAAAGGCATCTAATTTCAGTAGAGATACCCCCACCTATCACTATAATAGTTTAGCAGGTGCAGTTAGTTACAGCTCGAATATACCAACGGGCTTTATGTGAGTAGCTGCCATACTTATGCTGCTCTGAATTGATGGTAAAGTGCTAAAATATGAGGTATGTGGTTTCATATGCTGTGATTTTATGGGGGGTCTGTGTTACTTAATCTCTCCCTCCCCCTATAATTTTAGGTTAGCTAGTTGCTTTCTCGTTATCCAAATAGTTTTAAAACAAAGCTTTCTCCACATTTTTTGACTACTTCCCATGTGCCCATTTCTCACCACCCTCCTGTATTCTGCTTGCTTATAAGTTAAACACAAGTCATTTGCATTCCAAAAATGCCTTCTTGCCATAAAAGCAGGCAGTCAGCTCCACTTCGGGCTCTTTCAGATAAGCAGCGCTCATGTAGCTTGTGACTCGGCAGTGCTAGCAGATTTCCTTGGGACCCAGTGCCCTGATCGGAACAGCATGCCCTGGCAAGCTGCCTGGAGAGCCCAGCAGCCAAAGCGAAGTAAAGCCTGTTTCACAGAGTAATCCCGCCCTTCCATCCAAAACAGAAATCATCTGGGTGGAAGCCCAAATCCCCAAGACAGTTCCAGCAGGCCTGCCTTGCCTGCCTGTTACGCTGCACTTTCCCTCTCCACAGCAGTGAGCTTTGGTGGACAGGCCGCTCTGCCCTTCGCCGGCGGAGAGGAGATGAGACTGTTTTTGCCCCGACAGGCAGTGCAGCAGGCTGTCCTGTCACAGCAGCCCTGGGGAGCAGCACCCGCTCTCGACTGAGGGCCCTCGCTGTCTCCCTCCCTCTCCCTCATGGGGGGCGTGTGCGTGTGTGTGTGTCTGTCCAGCTTCTGGGAAAGGGTGCAACCCTCTTGTGGGGGATCCCAGGCAAAGCGAAGCCGTTGCCCTGCTCTGGAAAAGTGAGCAGGCCAGATCTAGAGACCGACCACACGTAGAACAGCAGATGGCTTGCCCTGGTGAGATCAGGAATTCACTCAGTCCCCATGACTTCTCTAGGGAGTAGCGGAGGCAGGGAAACCAGTCCATAAAGGAAGGTAGGAGTTGGGTGCGCTTGGGTAGGAAGCACCTTTTCTGTGGCCTGAGGCCACAGAAGGCCTGAGGCCTTCTCTCTCCCGTATTCTGTGGGCAGGGTGGAGGCCTGCCACCCTGAGGCACGAGGGTGGTTGAGAACAAACTACTTCGGTCCGCTTCCTTCCTCTCTTCAGCCAGAGAAACTGCACTTTTATTTTCAGGCATGTGTTCCTCCTTCCCTCCTTTCTGTCGATAGTTAACTGAATGCCTTGTCCAGGCACGAGTTACTGTGCCAAATCCAGGTACATAGAACGGTAATCAGAAAACATGCCTGTTCTCTCCTTGGAGGACCAGCATGCGGTGAATAATCACACAGCTGTACAGTAACTTTCAGGTTTTGGCCACTGCTCTACAGAGAAAGTGTAGGGCGGTGGTTAGACACAGGCTCTGGAGTCTGTATGGGAATAGTCATAATGGTAGCACACAACACGTAGGGCTGTCGTGAGGGTTTCGGAGATAATGCATGTAAAATGCTCATCACTGTGCCTGGCCCAAGATACGAGGACTGCATAAACGTAAGCAGTTTTTATTATCATAACTGACTCAATTTAGACCTGGGCGTCAGTGGAGACTTCTGAGGGAGCAATGTTCAGCCAGCCAAAAAGGTGGAGGCAGAAGTAGAAGGAACAACCTATAGGAAGGCTCGGAGGCAGGAGGGGCTCACGCTTCGAGACTCTGAAAGGCCAGCGTGATTGGAGTGAAGTGGGTTGGGAGAGGGCAGCAGGATCAGGTGGTGATGCAGGCCACCCCGGCCACATGTGGACAACTTCGTATTGTATCCTAGATGCAGGGTAACCACGATCAGATTTAATGCCAGAGTGTTAACAGCCTTCTAACCTATGGAAGTGTACTTTCTTAGTGAGGAAAGAGAGGCCAGGAAAGGAGGGACACTGGGCTGTGATTGGTGACATCACAGAACCTTTCGTGGTTCATTGGGAATGAGGAACCGGAAAGAAGTTAACCTCTGCCCTCATTAATGCTTGAGAGGAATCTGCCTGTGACCTCAAGGGGCTTTACTTGGGGGCCTGCTGTGGAAGGGAAGTTGGCATTGTATGCATGGGGGGGGGTTGTACCTGTGTGTTCGTTTGACTGTTTCTTTGTTGGTGGCTCTTTGTTTAGTCAGTGACGACCCCCCCCCCCCCATTGCAGTGGCACTAGCTCACCTCCGAGTCACACTGCCATCACCCCCGTGCCACTGGGCTTGAGTGTGCTGGCGAAGTCACACTTGGAGCCCGAAGGACGCCCACATTCTTGGCAGTAGGGTCTCCCAGCTGCTCTTGGCTTTGAACATTCATTGCTGCTTTGCAGAGTACAGTCTGCTCACCTCAGTTATAGGTCACACTCCTCTCCTCTCCATCCCATGCTGCCCAGAAAGAGCAGTATTAACTCTGGGCTGGCCTAAGGTTCACTTTGTCATAGTGGTTTTCTTAAACACATATATTGGGCTATGCGTTTCCTTGAAAGTCAGGAAAAAAACAGAGCCCCTCATATGGCTCAGAGCAGGGTCCAGAAGCCCTCTTTCACAGTTGATGACAGTAAATACATGGGTAGCTTATAAAGGATCAGCCAGATGCTGGAGCCATATGATGCCCCAGACTTGGTGTGATATTTTCTTCTCTTCCCTTTCAGATCTCTTCTCTCCCTTCCTCCTCAGCCTTGAGATTTATGACGTGGCTGTGTGTACATGCAATGGCGTTGGAAATTTATAAAGCCACAATGCCTAGCTGTGGGGCTAACACCCGGTCAGGCAGTCATAATAGAGTGCTAGTGTCATTCTGTCATGGGGAGAAAGGAGGTCTGGCACTGCCAGAAACAGATCTTGATTGGCGAGGGAATTACCAAGGGAAGACAGCTAACAAAGGGGCACTGGAGGGGCCAGAGTGACCCTAGTGTTCAAGTAATAGAAGAGCCAGAAAATCATTCCAAGCACATCCAACACAGGAAGGCAACAGGGAGATCTAGTGGGGATTCTTTCCTGTTATCAATAGTAGAACTTCATCATAGGAATAAAGCACGGACACTGTCCATTGGCTGCTGTCTGTCGAGAGAGGAGGCAGCATTTTTTCTCTGGCTCTCCCTGCTTATCCTCCAACTGACAGATGAGAACACTGAGTGGGGTGTGAATGAAGAGATGAATGCGTATAAGTAAACAAGGGAGGAATGGAAAATCCTTCTAACCCGTAATGAATCTGGCATTTATAGGATAAAGCCTACATGTAATATTTGAAGGATAAGGGAACAGGGAACTAACATTGGAGGGGGTAGCACGATGCTGTAAGTGCACAGTCAGGGTGGGAGGGCGGGGGCGCGGGGACATATGTGTGCACACGGCTGATCCACTGCGTCGCGCAGGAGAAACTAACACACCATTGTAAAGCAATTATACCCCAATGAAGATGTGAAAAATACATAAAAGTAAGTGCACAGTCATCCAAGACAGAGACCCGAGTGAGCCAGTTCAGAGCCTGCTCCCCCCACCATGTACACACAGCTCTGTGGCCTTGGGCTTAGCCTCTCTGAGCCTCTATTTGCTCTCTGTAAAATGGGAATAAAAATAATAATATTTACCTCAAGGAATTATTGGGTGGATTCACTATGGTAATTCTAGTGCAGAGCTTAGGAAAGTGCCTGGCACATAGTAAGCCCTCAGCAAAAGTTAAGTGTTGTTATTATTGTTTTATTATTATCATTATTATTTCAGTGTGCCAGCCACTTGTATTACTTGCTTTCATATGTGTATTCTCAGTATTCACAACATCTTGATAGTCATTAATAAACAACCCGTATTTGTTGAGGAACCAAGGCTTTGAGAGGTGGAGTGATTTGTCCTCAGTCACCCAGCAGCTGTAAGACAGAGCCAGGATCAAAACTGAGGTTACTTTGGTGTCAAAGCCTGTGTGTGTTTTTAATATTTTTCTGCCAACTGGCCTGTTTTGGCCGAGCCCTCAGAACAGGCCATGCCTACAGGGAGGCGCTGCTGTTGAAGCTTGTTAAAATGTTGAGAAAGGGCAGGGGGGGAGGCATTATGCTGTGGGCTTTACGCAGGTTATCTCGTTTGTTCCTTGCAGTAGTCTAAGAAGGTGGGGGTTGATCCGCTGTAGAGTCAGATGTGCAGAAGTTAGTCAGGATCCGAACCCGGATCTCCCTGACAGCAAATTCAGGTGCTCCTCCACTTGGCAGCTCGTTTTCCACTGAGATCGTTAGGATAATGGCTGCTCCCTTAGCCCTGTGCTGTGACCTCGTTCAGTGCACCCCAACAGGGCGTACGGTGGGGACCGTTCTGTGTTGTGCAGAAAAGGAAAGGAAGCGCTATCGCCCAGGATCTTAGAGCCAGTAAGCGGCTTGTGATTCCACGCTAAACGCTCAGCCACACCCCAGCCCTTTCACCTTCCGTCGTGGCGGGGGTGCTGCAGTGTGACCCTCAGGAGGAGACAGACTGCAGTGTCACTGTTGGCATTTGACCCAGAGAGGTCGGCCCCCTTCAAGACAACTTGGACTTTATGCTCGACGGGGTTTCCTTTTCTCCCAGAGTTCTCAGCACCCCTCTGGCCTTGAAACTTAGCCTGCCTGAGACTTACCTCTGGGATACAGGAAAGAAGGAGAATGGCCTATTAGATGCATTTCCTTAAAAGTTGACAGAAGTAGTTTAGTAGTTAAAGCCTGTCTGATGTGGGGTGTTTTACAGCACTGGCAGCACCAATTTAAAAAAAATTTTAAGGACTAAAGTGCTGAGTTTTATATCTAAATATAGAAAGTGAAAAATAAACAAGTCAGAGTTTGTCTTGGAGGAAGTATTGATTTGTTGCTAGAAAGGAAACTTAGGAGGAACTGAGTCCTGGTGTGACCGAGCAGGGGCGAAGCCTGGCCGGGGCAGACTACGGAAAGACTTCAGGCCAAGAATGCCGGTGCCGAGAAGTGGTGCTTGGGATCCAGGAATAAAAACTTTTTTGGACTTTTCAGAAAATCAGACGTGTACCAGAGCAGAAGGTGGTTCTCCTCTCGGTTTCCAAGCTCCTGCAGGTCACCTGTCCATTCTCCTGGGGCCCCTGGTGTGGCAGGTGCCACAGGCATCTCTCGGACGCTGTGATGGGGAAGTCAAGGGTAAAATATGCCAGTTCTTAGCCCATAGGGAACGCCTCGTGGCTGGCATTGCTGGGTCATCTAGCCTTCTGTCACCAAAATAGTTTTGAGGAAGACCACAGCTGAAAACTCTGTGAAGGATCTTATCTGCCATGTTGGGTGCTCAGTAAATTTTTTTAAAAATTTATTTATTGTATGTATTTATTTTTATTTTTGGCCACGTTAGGTCTTTGTTGCTGCGCACGGGCTTTCTCTAGTTGCGGCGAGCGGGGGCTACTCTTCGTTGCGGTGTGCGGGCTTCTCATTGCGGTGGCTTCTCTTGTTGCGGAGCACAGGCTCTAGGCATGCGGGCTTCAGTAGTTATGGCTCGTGGGCTCTAGAGCGCAGGCTCAGTAGTTATGGCACACGGACTTAGTTGCTGTGCGGCATGTGGGATCTTCCCAGACCAGGGCTCGAACCCGTGTCCCCTGCATTGGCAGGTGGATTCTTAACCTCTGCGCCACCAGGGAAGCCCAGTAAATATTTATTGAAAGAAAAAATAAGGCCTCTTTGCTTTTCTATTTTTTAATGTCCTTTTGAAAAATCACACGTGGCCGTGGTTTAAATAATGTGCAGAGGCTTGCTAACAAATAGAAAGCACCAGTTTTAATACTTTTTGGAGATGCTTTGTTCCTGAAGTATCCGGTATTTACTTTTCCTTGTGTATTCCCCCCCCCCCCATTTTATTGAATCATAGATCTTAAGACCTTAGAGGCCTGGACCATCTTCTAGAGTGGTGGCGGTTCTCACAGTATGGCTCCTGGACCAGCCGCATCAGCGTCACCTGGGAATGTGTTGGAAATGCAGATTTTTGGGGCCCACTCCCAACCAACAGAATCAGAAACCCTACAGTTGCAGCCCTGTAACCTATATTATAACCAGCCCTCCAGGTGATTCTGCTGCTCGCTCGAGTTTGAAAACTGGTGATTTAAAACGCAGTAGTAGAAGAACACAGGCTCTGGAAGCAGATGGGGTTCAGATTGCAATTCACTAGCTCCCTGACCTCGCGCATGTTACGTTACCTCTTAGCCTCTGCTTTCCCATCTGTAAAATGAGATTAATGACAATCTCTGAAGGAGCTATTGTGAGAACGGATGTGGAAATGCACGGTAAGGACTTAGCATTATGTGCCTCACACACAGTAAGCCTTCAGTAAATGGTTTATTACTGGTGTTATTAGCTGTCTTCTTAGACCAGGTATTAATCTTTTTAAACAGCGTCCCAGACAGATGGCTATCCAGTGAGAAGGGAGTTCAAAAACTCTGGCCCTTTATAATGAGTGACAGCTGTAGCTACTATTATTTTATATATTGAGAGAATATTTGCCTTCCTGTCATTCCCAGTCTAGTCATAGCTCTGTTCCCTAGAGCCGTCGGAACAAGACTGTTCTACATAGAAATTGTTTAGATTTTTGAAGGTAGCAGCCTTGGCTGTTCTGAACTGTCTCTTGTTCTATTCCCACATGTTAACTTGTTTCTCTTGTTCTATTCCCAAAGATTAAAAGATTCCCAAAGAAATCAGTAGGGCTCTGTAAAAAAAAGACCTATTGCCGAGATTCTGCTATGGTAATGGGTCTTTGGAGATTGCTGGTATGTAGAGATGCCTCATAGTTTAAGAGTGAAGCTTTCTCAGTGGGGCCTCTAGCCATGGAGCAGATCTTGTGGCTGGGGGGTACTGCTTTCTGCGGGCAGGGGTGAGCCAGAGTCAGCCCCTGAGTGTTTCTGTGTGGGTCTGTGGGTCCCAGGATGCATACCCCTTGGCATCCAGCGTCTCTGCCTAGGGGCCTGCTCCAGGCCCCCAGCCCTTTCCCTGCTCCGGTCCCGGGCTCCTTGGCAAAGCTGCCCTTGCCCTGTCAGCCATCCTGGCTCTCACCTGTGTTGCTAGCTCTGTTTCCCGAGCAGCCTGCAGTTTGAAGTCTGCTCTCAGACTTTTGTTTTTATTTAATTGTTGTCTAATTAATAGTTGTGAAAAATTGTACTGGCCAAGCAGATGATACCTTTCCTAAATTATGCCATGTTGTTGTGTAGAGCGGTGGCAGAATTGCTATTTTAAAGTGGGATTTCGTAATATAAACACGTGTCCAGATTACAGGAAATACTAAGTTGATGATTAATCGATGCTGTGGAGCCAGCCTTGTGGTTCAGATGCTTCCATTTTTGTGATCATCCATCTAGTGAGGTCTCAGCAGGCCCGCGCCTCCGATGATTTCCCGATAGCTAACTTGCAGTTTGTTTTCTGCCCTGTGATACCGGGGCAGGTGGCCATTAGGAGACAGTGCAGAGGGCTCCTCTGTCCGCGCTGAAGGTCAGCGTTGCCAGAAGATGATGAATGGCCTGAGACTGTCAGGATCTTCTCCCGGTCAGAGAGTGCCTCTCCACCCTGGGGCTCAGGAACTGTGGACACTGCTACTTCATCGAGGACTTTTTAAGCTCCTGCCGTTTGTATCATTGTTTTCTTTGTATTAGAGAGGGCTGATATTCAGGTAAAGAGAAAAGTGTAGTTTTTAAACCTACACTTAAACCTAGGGCGTGAAGATTTGAATCTGTTGACACATACCCAGGGCTTGTCAAAACGTGGGTGATTTCATGTGTAAGCATGTGACGTGTTTCCCGAGATGTGAAATAGGTAGAAAGTTTAAATGTGTCTGAGAATAGTTTAGAAAAGTCACTGAGGAAAGAGACCATTGTAAAATTACTAACTAGGGATGGTGAACAGGGGCCATCCTGACCTCTAACTTCTGGAGGTTGACAGCAATAGAGGGGATGGACCGTCTCAAGATTGGCTCCCCAGGGTACTGAGGGCCAGTGGGTTTCACTCAAATGTGGTGTTTCTTTGAGGGGATTGGTCAGGGGGGAGACTGTGGTCTGGACCCCAGCCTGATGGTGGATGAATGTCAAGCATCTTCTGGAACAGTGTGGAGGCAGAAGAGTAGCAGAGGCCCTGGACTTAGACCACTCTGCCTCTTACCAGCTATGCGGTTTAGGGTGAGGACTTCACCTTTCTGAATCTCCCTTTTCTCATCTGTATTCTCTCTCCATCCAGTAGCCCCACCGTAAGGGGTTGAAGATTCGATGGCATCATCATTCATCTAATAAATGAGTGGTGGATGCGGGAAAGCATGTAGCCCAGTGCACAACATGGTGACCCTGCAGGAAATGTTAACTCCAGAAGGGAGGGCAGTGGGAAAGGTCACCACTGGGCTGGGGTGTGTCCAGGGCCTCGAGTTTGGATAGTGTCTGCACTTCCTGTGCCGAGGACAGTGACGGCGCAGCTCCTTCGTAGCTAGGCATTGCACGGTAGGGCGTCCTTGAGGCTGGTCTGTTGACCCCCTTTTCTCTGGGGTGAAAGGGCCCATGTGCAGTTAACAGCTTTTAGGCTATAGGGAATTGATGGCTTCTGCTTTGATGTTCTTCACAGTTCACCTGCCACCAATCCGGGGCTCCAGAAACAGGCCGACTGCGTTTATCTCGCCTGATGGGTGCCTCTCCAGAGGCATCAATTAGGTGATAACTGATGTTGAGACACTTGGCTCTCAAGAGCCTCCTGATGGACTTCAGGGCCTAGTCCTCTCTCCACTGTCCGCACTGCCTTCTGGTGTTCATGGTGGCTCCAGGGTCTTCCTCAGTGCCCCTTCAGCTGGTCAGAGTTGCTCAAAACCGTGATCTTCAGAAGGGAACCAGGGTTGGTTTGGCCATGAGATCCCATCTTGGTTTTCACAGTGACGTCATTGTCCTTTAGACCCATGGTCTTAGGGGCGCAACAGTGGACTTTCCTTCCTGGAGAGGAGGAGAACCAAGTTGAGAGACAGTGCTTGGAGTCCACTGCAAGCTGCGCAGTGCTTCCTGTGCCAAGGGGTGGGGAGTGAAGGGTGGAGGGAGTCATTCTCTCACTTGGTACTTCATATCCTCCCATGTTATTATTTAATTGAATTTTAGCATTGCTTTTTTCCTTAACACTGTACACCAAGTAAGTTCCAAAAGAATCGCAGAGTTAAATGTAAAAAAAAAAAGTTGTAAAAGAACAAGAAGGAAGAAATAGAAGAAATAGAGAACATCTGATCTAGGAACAGGAAAATCCTCTCTAACCATAAAAACAAATGAAGACATCATAAAGAAATTGATGGTTCTTGAAAACCTAAAATTTTTGAATTATGTACTTCCAAAAAATTCAGTACACAAAATTAGAAAACAGATAACAAAAGGGAAAAAACGTAAAGATGTATAACATTAACATAGTCAGTTCCTTAATATTCAAGTACAAAATGAGAAGAACCACTGCTATAGGAAAATGAACAAGAACACGAATAGGAAATTCACAGAGTAAGAAATACACACGGCCAAGAAGCTTTTAAACTTAACTAGCTATCAGAAAACATAATTGTGGGTTATTCCTAACAGTGAAAACTTGGAAAAACCTAAATGATTAACAGTGGATTGTTTTTAAGTTACTGTGTATTTTTTTTTTTTTTTTTTTGCGGTATGCGGGCCTCTCTGTTGTGGCCTCTCCCGTTGCGGAGCACAGGCTCCGGACGCGCAGGCTCAGCGGCCATAGCTCGTCGGCCTAGCCGCTCCGCGGCACGTGGGATCTTCCCGGACCGGGGCACGAACCCGTGTCCCCTGCATCGGCAGGCGGACTCTCAACCACTGCGCCACCAGGGAAGCCCTACTGTGTATTTTGATGTCTTTAAAATCATGTTGTAAAAAAACTGTTAATGATTTACGTCCACAACATACTTTGTAAATGAAATGGGTGGGTTAAAACAGTGTTCTCTCCATTTTGTTAAAAAAAACACTCAGATTCCAGAGTATACATCAAAATGTGGACAAAAGATATCTTTGTCTGATGTGCTTCTGTATCATTTTAATTTTTACAAAAAGCAAATATTTTTACATTTTTAAGTGAAAAAGAAAATGGGCAAAAGTGGGTTGAAGCATCTAGGTAAGTCAAGAGTGCTTCAGCCCTGTTCCTGTCTCCCAGTGGGTGCCTCATGGACTCTCCCCTTCTTTCCTCAAGTGCAGTCCTCCTCGTTCTCTGCTCTCCACTTCCTGCTCCTAAGACACCTGCTTGTTTCTTCTCAGGACTGAGCACTGAAGGCATCTACCGGGTCAGCGGGAACAAGTCAGAGATGGAGAGTCTGCAAAGGCAGTTTGACCAAGGTAAGGCCACAGCCCAGCCGAGCACCGGAGGCCAGTCAGGGCAGACGCAACAGCCGGACTGCCAGCGGAGCCCCTCGGGGGCGCTCCTGCCACACAGCCCCAAAGCCAAGGGGTGCTGGCTGGGTGACTGACAAGGAGAAAGGGTTTTGGCCCCTGTCAGCAAACAGAAGTGTCATCCCTGCCAAACCTGCTTCAGCCGGGCTGCTCCCGCACCCCGCCATCCAGGCACTGTTCCGGCCCGCCCCGGCCCGCGCCTTGCTCACCAGGAAAGGGCCTTGCTTCCCTTGGAGTGGGCTGTGCAGGGGTGAATCTCAGGCACATGATGTAAAGGTTGGGCTGAGATGACAGTCCCCTTTTGCCAGGGCCACAGGAGTACCCTCCTCACAGAGTCCCTGCAGGAGAGAAACGAAGCAAGGGAGCCTTTTGTGATGAGCTGAGCCTTGAGCCCCAGACTCCCAAAGCTGAACTCTCATGAGTTAGACTGGCTCTTGGCCGGGACTTCTGTCTCCTAAGCTAGATCAGTCTGAGAGGCCTAGAGCCAGATGGCCAAATCTATTCCACCCTAACCCAACAGCCAAACTGTAACTCTTAGAACTGAACACCCACCAGTGCCAGAAGCAAATGAGCCAAAGCAGTAAAAATTCACAGATGTCACTGACCAAAGAGAAAAGGAAGCTGGGGATCAAAGCAGGTCCAGCTTAGCATGTGACTGGGCTCAGGAGGCCAACCAGGCAGCCTGTGCGGGCCTGCAGGAGCCAGCAGCTAAGCCTGTGCGCTGGGAGCAGGCGCCCCACCCCAGCACCCAGGGGCCCATAGCACTTCGTAACACCACAGGCAGTCTCTGCTGGCTGGCAGCGGGAGAAGGTGACCCAGGAGAGAAGGAAGATGTGCGTTAGTCTTGCAGGATAGGAAGCATGAGGTCAGAGTGAGGGCAAAGCCACCTTTGGGTATACACTCGATTATATGCCAGAATCTGTGACATGGGTTACACACAACCCCCAGATAGAAACAGCTGATATCTATCAGCAGATGATTTGTACGATCAGAAATGCAGTAAAGTATGTAAAGAAAAGCTAGAGACACAGAGGTCAGAGGTATCGTAAGCTGGAAGGGACCGGCAAGGGGAAGATGAGCCTCGCTGCCCGATCACCACAGGAGCAGGGACGGAGATGGCAGCCCGGTTGTTGGTAGCGTTTTTGTAACCTTCCAGGAAAAGGGAGCTGGCCTCCTCCTGTTTTCCCTGAGTGCGAGGGTGTAAGGAAAAGGTAGCAGCACATCCAGGCCAAACAAGGGGAGCTGGATGGCACAGAATGGGGGGTGCAGCTCCTCTACTCAAAGGCTGACCTTGGAAGGTTGGGTGTCAGCCTCTGTCTGTGAATCTCAGAACTCTCTTTTCTTCTTTTTTAGCAGCACCCAGGGGTGCCACCTTCTGTCCAGTCTGTGATGATCCTGAGTCCCTACCCAGGCTCCAGGCCTGCCCTGGGCAGCGTCCCTGGGTCCCCGTTTCTCTGCTTATCCCCAGCGCTGAGTGTTCCTTGCTTCTGCCCAGCTTACATTGATCTGGCCTCACTCTCCCAACTTCCTTTCAGATCACAACCTGGATTTGGCAGAGAAGGACTTTACAGTGAACACTGTGGCAGGGGCCATGAAGAGCTTTTTCTCAGAACTGCCAGACCCCCTGGTCCCATACAACATGCAGATCGATCTGGTGGAGGCACACAGTGAGTAGTGGCAACCGTGTGTAGCTTGTGGGCCCCTGGCAGCGCCCCAGGCGGACTCTGTGTTGGGCAAATTGAGGGAGGGGGTGCAGCACCTTAAGAATGGGTCCTGCCCTCAGAGAGCTGACATTTGGACTCTTGGAACTGAGATGTGAAGGACGTAAGGAAAGGGAACTAGCAAGGTGGCACCGAAGGGGCTGACACATTAGGCCCCTGCCTTGGTTGAC
The DNA here is from genome assembly GCF_039906515.1 of Pseudorca crassidens. NCBI lineage: Eukaryota > Metazoa > Chordata > Mammalia > Artiodactyla > Delphinidae > Pseudorca > Pseudorca crassidens. The sequence goes on along the minus strand of NC_090315.1, from coordinate 10,209,198 downwards.
CTGAGGTGCTTCTCTGAGGGTTCTGTCAAGAAAGTTGCACATGGCCCCAGAACTCGTGAGCTGAGAGCCTGGTTTTGATGTCGGACTTGGGGCAAATCTCTGCTCCGCTGCTTGTTCACAGTGTGTGCATGGCCAGCGTGACCTTCCCTGACCCTTAGTTACCTCTGTTACCATCCCTCCTCGTATTTATTAAATGAGATTCAGAGAGGTCTGGAGGCAAGGCTGTGTCACAGACCTGTTAAGTGGTAGGTGTATTACTTTCCTTTGCCCTCCTCTCGCTCACCCCTCTTCTCCCAGCTCTCTTAGATGGAAATTACCGTGTGGTGCAGAGCCAGATAGCCTCTGAGGAAGCCATCCTCTTGAGGGAAGGGGACAGCTCCGATGGCCCTGACCAGATGATCACTTGAGGCTGCAGCAAGTTAGCATCTCTGGTTTTAATGGTCACCTTGCACGCCATCCTGCCTGCCCCGAGAGCTGTTTCTGCCCTGGCTTGCCTCTCTCCAGAGGCATTTGTCCACCATGTGGGAACCTTCCCACTGGGCAGCCCTTCCTGGACTTCAGGTAGTGCTCTAGGTGGGGGGCCTGGCCTCCCCAAGCTTTCCACGGGGTGGCATTTCTGAACTTTTTTAGCCAAAGGCAGCCTTCTACTTTGTACCTCTGGTGGGGTGGGCCAAGACCCCAGAAGCAGCCGCTGCTGTGCAGCTACAGAACGGAGTGTCTTTGCCAGCGACCAAGGGGGTGGGGAAGTGGAAAGGGAGCTGTGTTCCTGGGACCCCAGCACATTAGTCTTATCTTGCCACTGCCCAACTCAGAAGAGGGAGTTTGAAGCAAACACGAGTTACTCACAAGACTGATGGTGTGGGCAGAATTCTGGGGGCTGTCACAAATTCGCAGGACTTTTAAGATGTGGGTCATGGACTCTTAGTGGCTTCGGGAAATAGAGGTGCTGACAGAGGCCCAACTATGGAGGGGTGTCCCTGTCAGAACCTGACTGCTGTCAGTGCTGCAGAGCCCCCAGAGTCACTTTCTGTGGCCTGCCTTTCCTGTGATGTTTGTTTCCACAGTCCAGGTGCCGCCTTCACCACCATATTTTACACACACCGTCTCAGCTGACTGAGATTGTTCGCATCCCCAATCTTATCCAAGCCCACAGGGGTGGGTGGAAGCACTGGCAGCTTCTGGGACTGTCATAGGGTTCCTTGGCCTTCTTTCCCATCTACCGTCTCAGGACAGGAGTCTGGGTTTCTCCAGATGACTTAAGGGGTGGGGACAGGTGCCAGCTTCTGCTCTGGTCCTACCATCCAAAGATAGAGGTCCTCCCAGCAGTCACTTCCCTAGCAGGCTCCAGGCTGGCTCAGATGTGAAACACATGGGAAATCTCCATCCAGAGCCAGCTTTCTTTCCATGTAAGCTAAGCTTGTCTCTGGGCAGAAGTTGGGAAGAGAAGGTGTGGGCTGGTACCCAGCTTGCTGGAAGCCCAGAGATTCCGGACAGCGTTTGTCTTGACTTGGCACCATCTAGAGGCTTGTAGAGTCCTGGCACCCCGCAGAAAGAATCCCATTGTTTCTGCGGGAATTGCTGACATAGCGTCTTTTTGTTTGGGGAGGGTCACAGGGGGCAGGAGAGGAAGGTGTTATTGATAGGGAATCAGCTGCCTTCCTACGGCAGCTTCCGCCGCCTGCCCCTGCTGAGGAAGGGAGCTTCTTGCTGCTACTGCGGCCTGGAAAAGGGTGGAGATTTTCCGCTTCCTCTTCCCATGGTGTGTTTCCTGTGCCCCAGGCTGGTCAGCTGGAGCTCCGTTGTCTTGAACCTGGTAGAGAGAAGTGTATCTCACTGACATGGTACCTCTCACGGCCTTAACAGTTGAGTGAAGAGCGGGGCTGTGTGTGCCAGAGCTTAACTGAGCCAGAAACACCAAGCAGGCAGCGCCAAAGTTAGCGTTAAGGGACCTGATGGAACAAAGATTCTCATGCCCAAAAGTAGCTATTCTCAGCCTGGCTGGGTTTCCATGGCAACGTCAACTTGACCAGCTGTTGCCACGTAATACCGAAGAGCTGTTGTGTCTGTGTGTGTTAAGGGCTTGGAAGTGGTTTCCGATCCCATCACAACAAATATCAAGGTCACTGTCAAATTGTTTCGTAAGCTCCAAGATCTCACAACGTTGAACATTGCTGAGATCCTGCCTCAGCCATTTTCCTACCACGTCCAAGGTGATATGTGGGAGACTGAGGAGGGAATAGCAGCCGCCGCAGCCCGCACTGCGAGGGAGGGCAAGCTGGGCGTGACCTGTGCTGAGACGTGGCTCCTGCCCTCCCCGGTGCTCACTTCCGTTCTCTGCCAGACAGCGCGAAGCAACCTGAGCTGGAAGTGCAGAAACGCAGTAAGGAGAGGAAGGTAGAAGGGCTCGCGGAAGAGACGGCACCTGAGCTTGGCTTCAGAGAGGACCAGGATTTCAGGAGGCAGCTAGAGGGGGCTTGAATTCCCCGTTCTGTCTCGTCCTCACGTTTCACCCCAGCCTTCAAGAAACAGTATCATTTATTCTTGCCCCGCGTCTTCTCTCCCTCTCACAGCCCCCCCAAAACCCCACCACCACCTATCCGGAATCCCTCTGGCCCAGCAGTCCCCGCACACCCTGTCCCATGTATTTTGTGCCAGGAAAGGCCCTAGGGCTGCCTCTGTCTTGGCCCAGAGGGGCTCAGAGCCTCGTTAGCCCCCATAAACTGCTTGTGAGTTCTGTGTGCGCATTTAAGTCTACGGAGAAGACCATGGTCTTTCATCAGATTGTCAAAGGGATGGGAGTTCCCTGGCAGTCCAGTGGTTAGGACTCCACACTTTCACTGCCAAGGGCCCGGGTTCGATCCCTGGTCAGGGAAATAAGATTCCACAAGCCACACAGTGTGGCCCACCCACCCCCCGCAAAACAAACAAACAAAAAATCATCAAAGGGATATATGAGCCCAGATGGTTCAGGATGCTGGCTTATCGTCTCACCCTTTCCATCTGCAGATGAGACAACTCAGGGCTAGAGATTAATAAATGACTGACCGGCGAGGTCGCCAGGTGGGCCAGTCTTGTTGCTCATTGGGCTCTTGTTCACATGCTGCCTTGTGATGTTGCTAATTCTGGGATCCTGCTTCCTCTTGTCTGTCCAGTTAGCTGCTTAAGAGCACGGGGGTGTTCCTCATCTCCTAGCATGTGCCAGGCCCTGCGTGGGACAGGGACAGATGGCAGCAGACAGACACGTGTGCAGTCCCTGCCTTCATCTGGTGGGTAGGAGACATTGCACAGGTTACTGCAAGGTCGTACCTCCGGGAGAAGGACACCCTGAAACTTCCGTTCTGGGCCCAACAGAGGGAGAGTTCAGCCTTGGGGTCATTTCCCACCAGAAGGACAGCTGGCGGCTGCATGCATCACTGAGCGATTGTGGCCTGCGCCGGTGTTTTCCTTTTCTGGTGGTGCAGGTGTGCAAGGTGGTCAAAATCCATCAGGGATTTTTCTCTAGGCACTGAGTTGAGCGGTAGCAGATCCAAGCCTAGAGCCTGGTTGACAGCCTGGGTACCAGAGATGGCAGCAGAGTGACAGCCAGGGCAAGAACAGTGTTTGGGCTTAGGGCCCCTGACACCAATTTGTGTGACCTTGGACCAGCATTCTTACTCTTTGGGCCTTGGTTTTTCTGTATACTGTGAGGGGTGTAGCAAGCTAGCCTCTGAGGTCCCCAGTGGCCTCTGGCTATCCTCGCCTCTTTTAAAATTTATTTATTTATTTATTTTTGGCTGCGTTGGGTCTTCGTTGCTGCACGTGGGCTTTCTCTAGTTGCAGCGAACGGGGGCTACTCTTCATTGCGCTGCGTGTGCTTCTCATAGCAGTGGCTTCTCTTGTTGTGGAGCCCGGGCTCTAGGCGCGCGGGCTTCAGCAGTTGTGGCGCACGGGCTTAGTTGCTCCGTGGCACGTGGGATCTTCCTGGACCAGGGCTCAAACCCGTGTTCCCTGCCTTGGCAGGCGGATTCTTTTTTTGTGTGTGTGGTACGCGGGCCTCTCACTGTTGTGGCCTCTCCCGTTGCAGAGCACAGGCTCCGGATGCGCAGGCTCAACGGCCATGGCTCACGGGCCCAGCCGCTCCGCGGCATGTGGGATCTTCCCGGATTGGGGCTCAAACCCGTGTTCCCTGCATCGGCAGGCGGATTCTTAACCACTGAGCCACCAGGGAAGTCCTGTCCTCTCCTCTTGCTCCAAAGTATTGGGACCTCAGTTCCCGGTTCCCTGGTCTGTATCCAGACTTCATCTTTTTTTTTTTAATTATCTATCTGTCTGTCTATCTAGTTAGTTATTTTGGCTGTACCAGGCCTTTGTGCTGCAGCGCGCGGGATCTTCGTTGTGGCGTGCAGGATCTCTTAGTTGCAGCAAGCGGACTTCTTAGTTGCGGCATGCGGGATCTAGTTCCCCGACCAGGGATTGAACCCAGGCCCTCTGTATTGGGAGCACGGAGCCCTACCCACTGGACCACCAGGGAAGTCCCCAGACTTCGTCTTGATTCAGGTGACCTCACATGCCTCTCCTGAACCTGTATTGATGTCTCAGTTGACAGACACATGGTTTTAGAAGTATGGTTTTGGGGGCTTCCCTGGTGGCGCGGTGGTTGAGGGTCCACCTGCCGATGCGGGGGACGCGGGTTCGTGCCCCGGTCCGGGAAGATCCCACATGCCGCGGAGCGGCTGGGCCCGTGAGCCATGGCCGCTGGGCCTGCGCGTCCAGAGCCTGTGCTCCGCAACGGGAGAGGCCACGGCAGTGAGAGGCCCGCGTGCAGCAAAAAAAAAAAAAAAAAAAAGTATGGTTGTTTAGCTGAGGAGGACTGAGCCCTCTAGAGCCCCTTTCAAAGGGATCATTGAAGCTGGGGAGGGCTCTGCGCATGGCGGCGGGCAGGTGACCCGGAGCAGGAGTGCTGGACCTGGAGACACAGCTTGGTGCCCACCCCTCCTTCCGCTCACCAGCCTTGTGTCCTTGGTGTTGCCTCTTGAATGGGTCTTCTCAGCCAGCATGTGGGATAAACCAGCCCCACCTGCCCTCTGGTGGTGGGAGGACGGCACAAACAGCAACTGGGAAATCGCCCCGCCGACATTCCTGCGCTCTCCAGAGGTAAGAAGTCACTGGTGGCGTGACTACCTTGAAAAGACAGCCAGCTCGAGTGGGTCCCTCAACGCTGGTGGTGGTGTGCTTGCTGGAGGAACATCGAGACAGAAGGACAGGTCAGGTCAGGAGGCTGCGCGCGAGGTGGACCTTGTTCTTCATGGGGCTTTGCACCGGGAGGCTTCCGGTTGTTCCCTTCGCCGCCCTCCCCTCCGTCTAGGGCCTTGTTAGGCACCTTGCTGGTGTGCTACACCGGGAGGGGGAGAGAGGCTGGCGTGCCTGAGGGTGGCCCTTGAATCACTGTCCGAGCAGGTTCTGTAATCCCCCCGGCCCACCCCCCGGAAGAGAGAGACGGAGCAGCCGTCCTTGTTGCTCAGCGGATAGGAAGGAGAGGGGCCGTCCCGGGCAGGCAGTGCCATTAGCAGCCCCATTTCCTGCGTCCAGCCAGGAGGACGGGTGAGGCTGGGCTTTTACGTGAAAGTGCTGCCGTTCGTACACAGCTGTGTTCTTGTCGTGCAGGCGCCTAGAAGAGGCCTCTGGAAGCCCCGTCTGGAAGGGCGCAGCTATTTTAAGTGAGACTCAGCACGCACGTGCTTCTCGTGTTTTCCAGGACAGTTGTTCCTCCCTCCACCCCTGCCCCCACCCTGAGCAGTTTCCTTCTTTTAAGTAAACTTTTTATTGAAACGTAACAGTAAAGGATTTTGAAACTCAAGGCCAGACAAAAAGTGTGCCCTTGAAGTTGAACCCTTACAGTAAGTCTTGGGTTCAGAGAAATGAAACTGATAATGGCGCCACATAACTAGTTCTGTGGGGGGTTTGTAGTCATCCTCTAACAGACAAATGTTACCAAAACAGTTTTTATCAAGCCACGCTCTCAAGTCAGAACATTCACCGGTTTCATGCTCATTAGCCTGCCAGCGAACACTCTCAGCTCCATGCCTCCCATCCTGGTGGCCGCCTCTTCCACTGGTTCCCTGAAACTCAGACTTGCTCCCAGGTGCTTGTTGTGTGTCTGGCTGTGAGCTCTTCATTTCATGGTGTGGTGTTGCCACTGTCATGAGCCTCTTGCATGGGCAGGGAGGCTGCCGCTCAGACGTGTCGCTCCCCCGAGATCACGCAGCTGGCTGGTCTCAGAGACGAGATCTAGACCACCGCACAGCCCTTCCTCCCTGCACCTCCCCACACCTCCCCACCAGCCGTTTATGTTCCGTCTGTCCTTCTGAGTCTAGCTTGAGGCTCCCAGACTGTGGTGACCCTCTAGGAACGTCACCTCCTACAGAAGTTCTTAACTAGGAGGCCGCAGGCTTCCTAAAGAATAAGTGGGTCTGGGGAGTCTGTGAAGCTCCAGGAATCGTAGACAGGGCTGTACACAGTTTATTTGTGGGAGAGGGTCCAGAGCTTTCATCTATCCTAAAGGAGCCCATGTCCCCAGACCAGTTAGGAACCATCATATTTCTTAATGAACCCCCTGTCCACCTACCCCACAGCCATCAGTTGTGGGAGAGCTGCCATCTCTTCATGGGATCCTTCTGTGATTTTTAGGAGCCCTGGAGTCCTAGAGATAGCCTTCAGTTCCAGCAAGTGGCCACAGGGATATCTTCCCATGCTCAGAGAGATCTCTCGACCACCTGGTTCCAAGTGGTCTCTGGACCATTTGTGTCCCACTAGCCCAGGGCGGCTCTCCCAGACAAGGCAGGCCAGGTCTACTCAGGAAGGGGAGCCAGGGCCCCAGGGAGCACAGCGGTCCTCACTCAGACTCTGAAGCCATCTGGAGAGGGTTTGGTTCCCAGACCAAGAGGCTGATGTCTACAACCTCTCTGGGCCTCAGATTCCTTATCCTTGAAGTGGGGTGATAACAGCCCCAGCCTTGTAGGATTGTGAGGACTCGCTGAACCAGGCCTGGGATGGATTAAGCGTTTCATTTGGGTTAGCTTATTTTCCCTCTCAGTACATTAGGATTCTGTGATGGGCAAACTCTGGGCGGTAGTGGGGGAAGGGGATATGTCGTCCCTTTGATGAACTACATAAGAATTCCCCCACTGTTTCCACCGGCTCCTCCAATAGGGAGATATGTGGAGGGTCCCTGTGACTCCAGGAAAAGGACAGAGCCCTGGTCTTGTGACAGACTCCCTCCCTAGACCGTCTGTTGGCGTGGGTGGGTGGCAGCGCTCACCCGTCTGGTCAGGAAGCAGGCAGGCTTTCCGCATTGGGATGCCTGTCTCCAGGGGCAACCGGATGAGCAAAGAATGGTGTTCTTTATGGTAGATTCTCTCTGGATCGTGGAGTCTCGGGTAGGGGGGGCCAGGAAGCCCCAGGAGTACAGCGCTCCCCTTCAGCAGGGGCCTGGGACGCGGAGGTGGGCCTGACCCCTCGCCCCATGCCACTGCCAGGTGTGCCAGCCTTGGGCGCCGGCTTGCAGGGAGAAGATGGGGTTGGGCTTCCCTCAGAGAAGGTAGAGTATACAGCGTACGCTTCCCTGGCCGCCAACCCACCAGTCTGACCAACTGTCCAGGACCAGTATCTGCTTTGAGCCCCAGGCCCACCAGCCTTGTCTTGGTTTTCTCTCTCCTCAGAAATCAATGACCGTGAGCAAAAGTTACACGCCCTTAAGGAGGTACTCAAGAGATTCCCGAAGGAAAACCATGAAGTCTTCAAATATGTCATCTCTCACCTGAACAAGTACGTTGCAGGGCTTGCTGTTTGGTCTTCCCTCCTTTGCAAACCTCCAGTCGGGGCCAGTTGGCTGTAGAATGCGGCTGAGCAAGGCTCCGTCCTCGGCCTGCTGGGCTGCTGGCTCCTCCACCTCGGGCTCCTGTCCTGGTTCTGTGTGAGAGAGGCCTGCGTGGCCCCCCGCACACCCGAAGTCCTTTCTCCAGGATTCGTGTTTCCTGACTGGCGTGACAGCACGCTGGGCTGAGACAGGTGTGCGGTGTAAGAGAGTGAACTGCACTCGAGCGAGTGCGGGAGCCACAGTCAGGAAACCAGTTAGCTGCGTGGCTCCCGCATTTACTCACACACACAGTAGGTTTGTTTTCCAGCCACACCTGTTCCTCTCCTGACAAAGTGGTGTCTTACGAACCGTGGCTTGGGGTACACGCGCTTCTTCTCTGTACAACCAGAGCATTGCCCCGCTTTGGGGGCCTGCGAGAGAGTCCCTGAGGCATCCTGCCCAGCCACGGGGCTGGGGGGGCGCGGGGTGCCTCCCGTGAGCTGGGCCTCAGAGCCGCGTGGAGGCACTGGAACAGAGGACGGGGCGTGGAGGGGCTCGGGCCTCAACTCGCAGGCCAGGGCCCTGGAGAGCTGTGCTGGGGCCTTTTCTGTTCTCGGGCTGCAGGTGGGCGGGCCAGGAGAGCAGCTGGCGAGGCAGTGACCATGAGCACAGGCGGTCGAGATCCTCGATCAGGCCTGCTACAGGGCTCTGACCTTGAGTTTGGTGTCGCCTACAGAGTCAGCCACAACAACAAGGTGAATCTCATGACCAGTGAGAACCTGTCCATCTGCTTCTGGCCCACCTTGATGAGACCCGACTTCAGCACCATGGACGCCCTCACGGCCACACGGACCTACCAGACAATCATTGAGCTCTTCATCCAGCAGTGCCCCTTCTTCTTCCACAACAGGCCCATCAGCGAGCCTCCCGGCGCCACGCCCAGCTCCCCCTCTGCCCTGGCTTCCACCCTTCCCTTCCTCACCTCCACACCTGTCACAAGTCAGCCGTCACCGCCCCAGTCGCCTCCGCCCACCCCCCAGTCCCCGATGCAGCCGCTGCTCCCCTCCCAGCTTCAAGCCGAACACACGCTGTGAGCCCCCGAGGCCCAGGGCGAAAGGAGACACGGTCTTCTCTGTTTGACGGGGTAGCGTTTGGCCTTGAACAAAACCGGGTCTGCTGGGGGCGGGGGTGGGGAGGGCGTCCCCTCTCTCCTCTCACCTTCTCGACATCTCAGCGGTAGCACCACCAGCCAACAGTCCACCAGAGGCTGGGCCGTCCAGTGCCCTGAGCCCCAGCACTGCAGACCTGGGGCTGGCTGCAGGCCACAGCCGGGGCCCTGCCCTTTGACTTGGACCCTTTTGAGGACTGAACTAGCCAGGCAGCGACCCTGTGGCCCTCCACATGCTCACTGCTCCCCGGACCCCCTCCCCCACCTGTCTGCGCACACCAGCCTCAGGGCGTCCGCCCACTGGACAGAGCACGGGCTTTGGCCAGGGGGGAGGAGGAGATTTGGGGCTTCAGGCTGCCCCAGGGCGGGGCCGGCAGCCCCTAAAGAGAACACTTCCCGTCTGTTGCCGCTTCCCACCTTCCGTATCTGCACCTCACCTCCGTTGCCCGTGCAGCCTGTCTAGCAGCCTCCTTGGGAACATGTAGCCCACAGCTCTGCCACCCCGAGGTACAGTGCTGAGCACAGATCAGAACAGAGGGAGGGTAGCTTCGTGCCTGGACTGAGAGAGGGTGTCGCCGCTTCCACCCCCCACGCACCCCCTCCTCGCTTCACAGGCTTTGGGGATACGTTCCCTTTAAAACGAACACGAAGAAAAATGGGAAGACCCCCTCCAGTGATTTTTTAAAAGAAAAGAAAACTACAGACGTCGAGATTTAACTCTCTCCCCACCTCTGCCGAGAGGCAGAAAGGTGGACGCGGACCCCTGTCTTGGTGACAGCAGAGCGGGGGTGCCTGCCCGGGGGTGGTTGCCCGAGAGCCTGTTGGGGTCCCACTTACGTCCTGTCACTAGATGCCCCCCACCACCCCAAGAAGACAGTTTGAGCCCTTGGTGGGAAGAGCTGGGGAGACCAGCATAGATACTGGTCTGCCTTGGAACACACTACAATGCTACAGAAACGCTGCTGCTGTGTGCGTGCGTGCGCGTGCGCGCGCAAGGCTGGGGTGGGGGCAGCTGGAGGGTGCCAGCGTGCACTTGGGGTTTGGTTCAGTGTGTTTGGTGTTGAATCATTTTCCTACTGCGCCAGCAGGGGTATTTGGGCAGTGGGCCGTGTGTGGGGAACTCTGAAGTACGGTGGCCTGCTGGTGCCATGTAGGGCCATCCTTCACGCTCCCAGGCTGTCAGAGCCCAGAGGAGCTCAAGGTACAAAGACCGTGAGAGTCGTGAGGAGGGCATCGTGCCTGCCTGACACCATCCTCCTCCCGTGGCCTTCCCCCGCCCTTCCTGGCCTTTCCACTGGCACCTGAGAACCCTTCTCATTCCCACCTCCGCCCTCCAAACACGGCAACCCTGCTAAGGCTGCTACAGATACTGGCTGCCCCCCATTCCCCGTGGCTGGGCCATGGCCTCTGCAGTGAAGAAGCCTGACACTAAGGTACCCTGGGCGTGGGGTGGAGGCCCACACGCTGCATAATCCTCTGGGGTCTCTTTGCACTTTAAGAAGCAGCACCTGTGGTATGTTCGAGGATGCCCTGGGTTGCCTCAGCCGGGTGACCTGACAAAGTAGAAGATGCCTCGGAACAATCCCAGCCGCTCCCAGCCCCAAACGCTTCCTGTTGGCTGCTGGAGGGCGGGGCAGGCCCTTTGCTCACTGACTTCTCTGGATAAGCTGGATATCTCACTGTTTCTAGTTGTTTGACAAAATAAGGTGCTTGGAAAAACTAAATTACCCCTGCAAGTTTTACCGCCTGCTTAGGGATACAAGTCAAAAAGCAGATCCAAGGTACACGAATGTCTGACGTAGGTGTTGGCTGCCGGCTTTCTTCTCTCTGGTGGATCTGTGCTTCATGCTTCGTAGGTCGGGGCTTGGCTGGAAGGCAGTGTGTGTGTTTAGTTTTGACTGAGGTGGTCAGACTCGAGCTTCTCTGGCCCTCCGGCTCCCTCAGCTCTGAGCCCCAGGCAGGTGAGGAAATGACTCCATTAATCTCTGCCTTTTCTAGGTCATGCTCACCTACTCCCAGTCAGCCCCAGTTTGGTGGCTACTGCCCCATGTGTGAACTGAAACAGAAGTGGCCCGGATCCCTCCCACTGCCCAGTCTACACTGCCACCCCTTTGTGCTGGCACACTGGGCTAGCTGCAACCTAGGCTTTGCACCAGGAACTTCACAAGCCCCAGGCTGTCCTGCCTTCCCAGGCAACTCCCATCCCTGAGACTGCACAGTCCTTGTAAGTGGTGGATGGGGAAGGGGCACGGTAAGGGCGAACACCTGTGCATTGCATCATTACCCATGTGGGAGTAGCAGAGACCAGGCTTCCACAGGTTAGCCTCCGGTCCCATGGTGCCCCCGGCCAGCCAACCTGGGCAGCTGCAGGGACCCCCTCACATGCCTGCCCCCAATGCCAGGGCTTTAACTGTGCAGGTGCGGGCTGGTGGCTCATGCCCCGAAAGCCACAATCGGACAGGAAGCTTCAGGGGTTCCTCTTTGTTTCCTTTGCTAACTCAGTTACATTTTCTGCTTCTCGGGCTGGAGGACATTCATCCCGAGTTGGCATTGGTACCAGCAGCAGTGCTGGGCCCTGGGCTTTGGCCTCTGGGGGTGGGGGTGGGGTCATCATTTGGACCAAATGGGCACTTGGAGGGGACCCACGAAGGCGAGTGTGGGAGCGTGTTGGGGCAGGCTGCCCGTAACTGGAGTGCCTCCCACCCCCCACCTCCCATTCATCTCGTGTGTTAAGCTCTGGAAAGTTACCTGACAGGTCATTCTCATGTGAGCTGCACCACAGCTCTAGGAATTGAGGGAGTGGCAGGCATTAATCAGCCTTTGCCAAAATGGGTAAGCATGTCAGTGGGGGTATGGGGCTCGTTCGGTGCCTCACAGCAAAATAGCGGTGTGCCCGGAAGCTCTCTCCCTGTCCGGTGTTCTTTCTACATCCGCAAGAGTGTAGGCACCAGGAGCTGGAAATGAACAGCTCTCGGTTTGAAGTATAAGGCTGATTCTGGATCTGCAGCACCGATGCTTCCGCAGAGGGAAGTGGTCCAAGGTTAGGAGGCGTGGCTTGTGAATTTGCCCTCAGTTCTTGGTTGTGTTGCATGTGGGTATCACAGCACATTTGTTCCTGCGTTCTGTCAAGTTCTTCCCATCACTTGGCATTTTGAGGAGGAATGTGAAATACTGAGTGCTGTTTCCTGGGTTTTCCTACGTCCACCGCCATCTTGGTCTTCCTGCTTAAAGCAGAATGCATGCTGCAGGTGAGATTCTTCTAGCAGAATGTGTGTGTCCTTGCCAGGGTGGACAGGGGGTGACAGCATAGGAGCAGCACACCGGCCAGGAGGGGCTGGGAGAGCACGACTTCCCTCGTGCCTGCATCTTGGCTCCTCTGGGGGGGGGCGGGGCGGGGGGATCTGGAGAGACGCCATCCCCTAGGCCACGGGTGTTCCGGCCTCAGCCCTGAAACTCGGAAACCAGTCAGCTGCATTTGTAATCCAAGGTCATCTCCATCTGTGCCCTCCCCAGTCCCCTCCTGCGAGGAGACCCACACTGCGGGGGGATGTCTGCTGGAGGAAGTGTTGGCTCTGCCACCGAGGGCTCTGCTTTTCCAAGAGAAGGAAGCTCCCGGGATTTGGGTGGGTTGCCGCGGACCAAGTTCCCTCGCTCCACCTTCCTCGTGTGCGATGGGCACGGTGTGCTGCGGGGCCTGGGAACGGGCCCAGCTTGCTGGGGACAGTCGCGGTGCTACTGTTGGTTTCCGCAGACAGTGGACGGAAGAGTTGCCCTCACTCCAGTTGCTGGGCAGGTTCAAGCCGCTCGTTCGTGCTTAGGTGAAAGGACGACTGAGTCGTGTGTGCCAGAAGCCCAAGTCACGTGCGTGACTGCTGGTGATCGCACCAGAGAAGGCCTGGCATGAGGGGAAGGGCCACTCGTCTAAGGTCCCGGCCTGGGCCCGCCGCCGCTGTCTTAGAAGGGAAGGATTCTTCTCACCTCCTCTGAGAGCCATCTCTCAGCCGGCCGCCCGCCTGCAGACTCCTCGAGGGTCAGAGGCGACTGCCTGCAGCTCCTGCCCAGCAGCCCCCCTCGGCAAAGCTCCAACAGCAGTGATGTTATACTTCAGTGTAGTCGAGACAGGGCGTAAGTTATTGTTTGCATAAAAAAGAATCATGTTCCCTGTGTACATTTAAAGAAATTTTTAAAAAGTCTGAATTGTTGGGAATAAAACTTGTTTGAAAATTCGGAATAGTGCTGCTGCCAGCTTATTTTTCTGGTACTTGTATTTTCACATGTTAAATGATCTTTATATATGTTGAATTAACAAATATTTTGAGTTTCCTGAGGGAAAAAAAAAAACATTAATGGTATTGAAATGTGTTAGTAGTCTGGCTGTGTGCCCAAAATTCTGTTTTGCAGCAAAAGTGAAGAACTGTATGTAAAGAGAGTATACCAATTGTTTCTTTGTGTTTTAGGGGCTTTAACCAGGACATCCTCTAGTTGGTATTAGGAATGTTTGCTTAATTTCCAAACTTTCTTTTTTAAACACGTGGGTTTTTTGAGGCTCCAACCTGATTAGTGCATGGCCAGCCGTCAACTAAGGCTGAGGCATCTCTGACTGAGGTGTTTTTGTTTGGTTTTGTTTTTTAAAATCATGTATTTGCTACAGAGTATTGTACTTGTCTCAATGGGAATGGTGTAAAAAACTGAAAAGGCCTTATGTGACATGTATCATAGTTAATAAATCAATCTTGTAAAAAACCAAACCTGAGAGAGATGAAGGTGGCCCCTCCTCCCCGGGCCCTGAGCACACCCACCCCGGGCAGGCCAGCAGGCCAGGCTCCCGCCCCCTCAGGCCCCGTGGGGACGCTGGCTCCATCCTCAGACCCTCAGGAGGAGCGCGGTGGGTCTCTGGCCATGGAGGGAGAGGGCCCCACAGCGCCCCTGGGAGCAGACATTCTCCAGCAGAGCTGGGCCCCGTGGGGAGCTGCTGGCCCCATCCGCCTCCATTCCTGGGACTGCTGCCGGGAGCTCCCGCCTGCACAGGACCGGCACTGGCCTCCTCTCCTCTCCTCTAGCAGAGCGACCTGCTCCCCGCCCCCATGTCTACCGTCACCCCTGCAGTTTAGGTCATCGTGCGAAGCACCACCCAGAGACCCCTGTGGCCACAGGGACCCAGCAGGCCAAGGAGACATCGAACGGCAGCTCCTGTCCATCCCTGTCACTCCCTGTTGTCTGAGCGGAGGCCACGCCAGTGGCTCTGGGGTCAGATGCCAGGGTTTACCCCTGGGTGACCCAGGAGAGTCAGCGTCTCAGGACAGCAGCTCCAGGGATGGAGGTTGCCCCTCAAAGACACCTCAGCCACTCAGACTCGATCCGCTCTATCCCTGTTCCCTCCTCACCCCTCCTTCCTTCTAGGCTCTCTAGGTCACCTCCCAGATGCCACCTGCAGCCGCGACCTCTCTGTTCCCACCGCCTCCGTTCTGGCCCAGGTCCTAATTCTGGCTCACCTGGACTCTGACGGACACTCCCACAACTTCAATGACCTCCCCGTCCTCAGTCTTCGTACCCCCAAGTTACTCCAGAAGGAAGACCTGGCTTTGCGTTACCTGCGGCAGCAGTGGGGACTAGCCACCGAACGAGATGCCTCTCCCCTCCCGTGCCCGTGGCAGGCGCAGTCATCGATCACAACCCTCCCTCGCCAGAGCTCGGGCCCCACACACACCCCCCCAGGCAGTCACCGCCCGTCGACAGGAGCCAGCAGTCACTCACAGGTCTACCGCGGGCCAGCCAGGGGCCCTTCCCTCGACCCAGCCTGCCCTCCTCTCCCACTCCTCCAGTCAGACTCCCAGCATCTGTCCAAATCATATCCTCTGAATGCACTTGGCTCCTTCCGGCTTCCAAGTCTTTGCTTGTGCTCTTCCCTCTGCCTGGAATTCCTCCAATCCACACACCCCCAAACCTCAGCTCTGCCCATCAGATCCTCGCCTGTCCTTCCAAGCCAGTCTTCCTCTAGAAATTCTTCCCAGACCCTTTTACACACTGACTCACCCAACAACCATTTGCCTGCTATGGGATTCATGTGACTCCCATAAATGCTTCAGCATTTGTTCTTTTTCAAAACAATTTATACAGCATACAGCTGGCACTCAATACGTGTGCTGACAGAAACCTTTGTCTCAAGTCACGTGTACTTGTATACTTATACCTCTCAGCCCCATCCACCCAAGTGGAGAGCTTTGGGGGGGCAGGGCCTGTGGCTCCCCCAAATGTCCTCTCGGAATGCCCACCAAGGTGCCTTGAGCAAGGCGCCCACCAAGGTCCTCGGTCTGTAGAACGCAATGGTCGGTCTCAACCTGGCCCTTGACTTGAATCTATAAGCCGACCTCTCCCACGTGACGCCAGCACAGACCTCCGCTCCGAGGGCCACATTCCTGTCCACCTGCCTGTGACACTCCACTTGCTGACCGTGACATACCCACAGCCACACTCCCGACCCCTTTCTCCAAACCTGTTCATCCCCCATGCTTCCCCAAAGCCAGAGACCCTGGAGACCTCCTCAGGGTGTTGCTCTCTCCCATCAACCCGGCCCACCTCCAAGTTGCATTTTACCTTCCACGTAGCTCTCAGATCCCACCATTTTCCTCCTCATTTCCTGCCACCATCCTGATTGAATCTCACCAGCTTCCTCCTTGGCCTCCTCCCAGGTCTCCCAGCCTCCAGTCTCACCCCCTCCCTTCCATCTCCCTGTGGCAGCAGAGCAAGCTTTTCAAAACAGATCTGGCCCTGCCACCCCTCCCTTAACACCTTCTGGGGGTCGCCAGTGCCCTCAGAGGCAAACTCTTCAGCAGGTCCTGTGAAGCCCCCGCCAACCCCCAGGGAGTCTTACCTTACACCCTTCGGTCCAGCCCTCTGAGTCCTCAAGGGCCCGTCCACCTCAGGCTTTTGCACATGCTGTTCCCTCCTGGAACACTGCCCACCCCTCCTTGCTAACTCCCTCCCTAACCTTTAGATTTCAGGTCCATGGACTCTTCCTTGGGAAAGTCACCCCCTCCCCCCAGACCAAGATGAGCTCCTTTGCTTTCAAAGAAAAAAAAAAATGTTCTCTTCTGCAACAGCGCTTTTCTGTTACTCGTTCAGATTGTATTTGCCCATTGAACCCATATTTCCTGAGTGTTTACTCTGTGCTAGGTCCCCTGGGACACAGCTGGGAGTTGACCCCCTAGTGGAACAGACACAGGAAACAGGCAAAGAGATGAATGTATGCCATAATGTCGGGTGTAGATAAGGCATTAAGGGGGAGCAGGGATGTTATTTGGGGTGGTCACGAAGACCTCTCTGGGGATGTGACATCGTTGCAGCAGGCAGAGACCAGGATGACTTGCCTCGGATACAAAACTTAAAGGGGCACAAACTCAGTGATCAAGATAAAATATATTTCAATTCATGTTTTAAAAAATCAAAGCCAGCTCCCCCAAATCCATGATCAAAATTTTAGGTAAAAAACAGATTCAGTAACAGTGCTGTGAAGGCCCAGGCAAAAGGAGAAATCGATAAGACAGCCTGGAGTGGGGAGGAAAGCGGTGGTGGATGAGACCAAAGCCAGGACAGTGGACGTGGAGAGAGGAGGTGGGAGTCCGGATATCTTAAAGGTCAGGGCGACAGAATCTGCTCAACGTTGCACGTGGCTGTGAGAGAGAGGAGATGGGACGACTCCAGGGCTGACACAAAGTGTATCTAATTACCGTCTGTTCCCCGAGTTGCAGCCAGCACCGAGCACCTACTAGGCTACCAGGCTCTCACCAGCTCCAGGCCGACTGCCCGGAAGTGGAGAACGCGGCGTGTTACTCCATGTGGCCACCAGGGGTCAGCAGAGCGCCGCCCTGCCCAGCCGTGGTCGGGCCTGGGAAGTGTTGGAAGCCGGGTCGGTGACGTTTTAAGCTAGGGTGAGAACGGGGTTGGAAGTGTCCCAGGAGCAGGCTGAGAAACAGGGGGTGAGCCACTCATCCAACCAGCCCTCCATCCATTTATTCAGGGCGAGCTAATAAGCTCAAAATTTGTCCTGGGGGCGCTGGGGAGCCATGGGGTAGTTTGAGCATGGGAGAGACTGCGTCGGATTTGCAGGAGCTGAGGAGGAGGAAGAAGAAAACGGTGATTTGAGAGATACTGCTCACCAGAACTCTACCTCCTAGGTGGGGATTAAAGAGCATGCAGTTGTCACAAATGTTAGCAAGACAAATCATATTAATAGAAGCTAAAAAAAAAAAACGAAAAGAAGCTAACAGGGAGTTTGGGATTGACATGTACACACTGCTCTATTTAAAATAGGGGGGCTTCCCTTTCCCTGGCGGCGCAGTGGTTAAGAATCCGCCTGCCAATGCAGGAGACACGGGTTCGAGCCCTGGTCCAGGAAGATCCCACATGCCGCGGAGCAACCGAGCCTGTGCACCACAACTACTGAGCCTGCGCTCTAGAGCCCGCCAGCCACAACTACTGAAGGCTGCACGCCTAGAGCCCATGCCCCGCAACAAGAGAAGCCACCGCAGTGAGAAGCACGTGCACCGCAATGAAGATTAGCCCCCGCTCGGCGCAACTACAGAATGCCCGCGCACAGCAACGAAGACCCAACGCAGCCAAAAATAAATACATACATACATACATAAATTTTAAAATGAATAAATAATAAAATGGGTGACCAATAAAGACCTACTGTAAAAATAATTAATTAATTAATTTAAAAAAATAAAAGCTAACAGTAAATCAACCATACTTCAATTTTTAAAAATTGATTAAAGAAGAAAAAAGTATCTTAAAAAAAAAAAAGCTAACAATTTTTGGACATTTACAAGGTATCAGGCCCTGTTTTCTTATCCCCACTTTCCAGATGAGGAAACCAAGGCACAGAAGAGCCAAGTGATTTGTCCAACATCACAAGCTAGTAAGTGGGAGCCAGGATTTGCACCCCAAAGCCCATGGCTCTTCCTGTGGCTACTGTAACAAATGACCGCAGACTGGTCGTAACAACAGAAATGCCTCCCCTCACAGCTCTACCAGCCGGAAGCCCCAGATCAACGTGTCATCAGGGCTGTGCTTCTCCGAAGTCTCTAGAGGAGAGCTGTTCCTCGCCTCCTCCAGCCTTTGGTGGCTCCTTGGCCTCCCTCCAATCTCTGCCACCGTTTTCGCATGGCCTCCTCTTCTTTCTCCCTGTGTATTTGTATTTTTCCTGGGCGTCTCCTCTTCTTTTTTATTTATGTATTTATTTATTTTGGCCGCATGGTATTGTGGGATCTTAGTTCCCCAACCAGGGATTGAACCCGGGCCCTTGGCAGTGAAAGCGCGGGAGTCCCAACCACTGGACTGCCACGGGATTCCCTCCTCTTCTGTCTCTTATAAGGACATTTGTCGCTGGAGTTAGGGCCCATCCAGATAATCCAGGATGATCTCATATCAAGATCCTTAATTACATCTGAAAAGACCCTTTTGCCAAGTAAGGTCACGTTCACAAGTTCCAGGGTTAGGACATGGACATATGGCTTGGGGTGGGGTGGGGGCACTATTCAACCCCCTACAACTCTTCCCCATGATACTATTATTCTTTTTTTTTTTTTTTTTTTTTTTTTTTTTTTGCGGTACGCGGGCCTCTCAGTGCTGTGGCCTCTCCCGTTGCGGAGCACAGGCTCCGGACGCGCAGGCTCAGCGGCCATGGTTCACGGGACCAGCTGCTCCGCGGCATGTGGGATCCTCCCGGACCGGGGCACGAACCCGTGCCCCCTGCATAAGCAGGCGGACTCTCAACCACTGCGCCACCAGGGAAGCCCAAATGGTACT
This sequence comes from Pseudorca crassidens, assembly GCF_039906515.1. Lineage (NCBI taxonomy): Eukaryota > Metazoa > Chordata > Mammalia > Artiodactyla > Delphinidae > Pseudorca > Pseudorca crassidens. The sequence goes on along the minus strand of NC_090315.1, from coordinate 10,190,386 downwards.
ATTATTCTTATTGTTGTCATCGGTATTGTGCTTATGACCTTGAAGGGCAGCTCGGGGCTGGAATAAAGTCGGAGACGCCCAAGTGGGCGGTTGGGAAGTCAGAGACGATGAGGATGAGGCACATTTAATAATTGAAGGGGCTTCCCTGGCGCTCCAATGGTTAGAGCTCCGCGCTTCCACTGCAGGAGGCGCCGGTTCGATCCCTGGTCAGGGAACTAAGATCGCGCACACTGAGCAGTGCAGCCAAAAATTAATTAATTAATAATAATAATAATAATTGCAGAGGTATCTCATCATTGCCCCACCTTCACCCTGCTGCCTCCCCAGCTGCTGCTCGGCCTCTTGTCCCTTCTCCAGGGGACTCTGCAGTGTCAGTAGTGGAGAGAGTCCCTTTCTCTCTGGTAGGAGCAGCCCTTGGGCTGGGAGAGCAGTCAGCCGAGCTCCCCGGGCATCCCCACAGGTCCTTCCTGGGTAGGCAGGACCACTGGCCCACTGGCCCAGACCCTGAGACCTCTGTCTCTGTAGCTGGTCCCCTAAGCAAATGAGTAAAGGTGACAACAGAGTGACCAGCAGGCACCGCCCCTCCCTAGGGGAGCACGCTGGCTAGTTTGCTGCGTGCTACCTATTTGTGCTGTAGCCTCCACCTGGGTCCATGGTCTTGTCTTGCCTGGTGTCCCTTGGGGGCAGGGGACCAGCCCAACAACGCCGACGCTCCCGCTGTGGGCTGTGCTGTAACGAGCACCTCTCTCTGTTCCCTGAGGCTTGCTGTCCTCTTTTGGCACCTATGGACAGGTGACAGGTAGGCCTTGATGTCTGCTGTGAGGTTAGAGTTCTTCCCTGACACCTTGGGTGGCCTGAAGAGGACAAGATGGGGCTGGAAGATAGGAGGCGCCCGGGACAACACCCAAGTGTCAGGCTGGGTGACACTTGGCTGTGGGGCTATTTATCGAGTTGATGGGTGGTGTTTTCTTTCATTTCCCACTTCCTTCATTCTCCCCAGTAATTGTCAGTACTTGACTAGCCTACCTAAAATCGCGCGCGTACACATATGCACGCACACTCCCCTGCTTTGTTTTTCTCTAGCACTTAGCTCCATCTGATGCAGATATTTTCTTGTTTTATCTGTTGTCCCACACCCCCACCTGGATGCGAGCTCCAGTGACAAGAATCTCTGCCTGTTTCTTCCCTGCTGGATCCCTGGAGCTTCTGACACAGAGTAGGTACTCAATAAATGTTTGCTGGCTGGATCAAAACCAAAAACAGAACAACTCTGGGACCACATTGGGCTGCCCAGTTCTCAAATGACTCTTCATCGTCCATTTAATGTGCTTTAAACGAAAACAGTTTTACTCTCAGACCTGAGCACGAGCTTCTCCGCTCAAGGAATACACTCCTGGGGTGCCGTACACCATTAGCACCCCTGGTGGTCAGGAGAGACAGCTCCTTGACAACCTGACTCTCAGAATCCTGGCCTCCAACAAGGTCTGGCTCCAGGAACTCTCACTATAAGCTTGCAAAGTGCAGGAGTGAAAGCAGGAAGGATGAAGATCAGATGTGTGGTAGAACTCTCCAGAAAGTGAAAGCCTGGAGTATGCTGGAGATTCAGGGAGTCACAGGTCTGTGCCAGGAGGTCTCAAGAACAATGAGACTCAGCTTTGAGGGATTTCATTTGCTATAACCCCCTTGGGAGCTCAGACCCAACACCTGTTTCCCCAGCCCTTCCTGCTTCATCTATTCAAGGGCAGCTCCATCCTCCTGGCACTGGAGCCAAAACTACCACATCCCCTTGACTCCTCCTCTCTTTCTGTCATCCCCACATCTGGTCGCCAGCCAATCCTGGCAGCCCTGCCTTTGAAGTATCTCAAGTATCCGACCATCTCTCCCAACCCCCACTGCCTCCCTGGGGGCCACCATAACCTCCCACCTGGACTCTTCCAGTCGCCCCCTCAGCTGGGCTCCCGGCTTCTGCTCTCACCCCTTACACTTCCTTCTCCACCCAGCAGCCCAAATTGTCTTCAAAAATAGGAATCAGGGAGGCTTCCCTGGTGGCGCAGGGGATAAGAATCCACCTGCCAATGCAGAGGACACGTGTTCGATCCCTGGTTCGGGAAGATCCCACATGCCGCGGAACAACTAAGCCCTTGCGCCACAGCTACTGAGCCTGCGCTCTAGAGCCCGTGAGCCTCAACTACTGAACCCACGCGCTACAACTACGGAAGCCCATGTGCCTAGAGCCCGTGCTCCGCAGCAAGAGAAGCCACTGCAATGAGAAGCCCGTGCACCGCAACGAAAAGTAGCTCCCGCTCGCCACAGCTAGACAAAGCCCGCGTGCAGCAACGAAGACCCAACGCAGCCAAAAATAAATAAATAAATAAAATGAAAATGATAAAATAAAAATTTAAAAAAAAGGAATCAGTGTTTTTCATATATTCAGCCATATTTTTATTACATTAAAGTTTTACCCTATTTAAATGAATAGTATCGAAATCAGTTTGTAACATGAGTCTCTTAGAGGTAAAATAAATGTCTTCATCACACTTAAAAAAAAAAACAAACAGGAATCAGGACTTCCCTGGCGGTCCAGCGGTTAAGACTCCACACTTCCAATGCAGGGGGTGTGGGTTCGATCCCTGGTTGGGGAACTACGATCTGCACAGAGAGCAGCCAAAATAATAAATAAATAAATAAATAAATAAATGGAATTAGATCAGGCCCCTCCCCAACCTAACAACCTCCAGTCCCAGTGAAAACCAAACCCCTCCCCGAAAGTCCCTGCCCACTGCAGCTGACCCAGATACACGCAGGCTTTTTAATTTTTTCTCCCGAGTTCCTCCATTCCACCTCAGGGCCTTTGCACTTGCCATTCCTCCTGCCTGGATCACTTTTCCTATAGATTCATCTCATCTCAGGCTTCCCAGCAAATGTCACCACCCTTGAGAAGGCTTCCTGTCACCATAACTACCCTCTAGTCACTCTCTCGCCTCACCCTGATTTATTTCCTTCACAGCACTCAGTATGAGCAGAAATCATCTTTTTAATTTACTTGTTTACTTGTTTGCCCCCCCATATACACACATAAGGACCTTGTCTGTTTTGTTCACTGATGTCTCCCCAGCCCCTGGCACATAGTAGGTATTCATACCTTTTTTAGGATTGAGGAATTGCATTATGTTTACTTATACATTCTTGTCAGATGCATACATGGTTTAAAATTTTAGTTAAAGAGAATTCTGGGACTTCCCTGGTGATCGGTGGTTAAGAATCCGGCTGCCAATTCAGGGGACATGGGTTCGATCCCTGGTCCGGGAAGATCTCACATGCCGCGGGGCAACTAAGCCCATGTGCCACAAGTACTGAGCCTGCACTCTAGACCCCACGAGCCACAACTACTGAGCCCACGTGCCACAACCACTGAAGTTCACGTGCCTAGAGCCCGTGCTCTGCAATAAGGAAGCCACCGCAGTGAGAAGCCCGTGCAACACAACGAAGAGTAGCTCCCGCTCAACACAATTAGAGAGAAAGCCCACGCGCAGCAACGAAGAAGACCTAACGCAGCCAAAAATAAAATTAATTAATTAATTTTAAAAAAGAGTATAGTTTTTTAAAATAAATAAATTTATTTATGGCTGAGTTGGATCTTCGTTGCTGCACACGGTCTTTCTCTAGTTGCGGCGAGCGGGGGCTACTCTTCATTGCGGTGCACGGGCTTCTCATTGCAGTGGCTTCTCTTGTTGCAGAGCACGGGCTCTAGGCGTGCGTGGGCTTCAGTAGTTGTGGCATGCGGGCTCAGTAGTTGTGGCGCACGGGCTTAGTTGCTCCGCGGCACGTGGGATCTTCCCGGACCAAGGCTCGAACCCGTGTCCCCTGCATTGACAGGCGGATTCTTAACAACTGCGCCACCAGGGCAGTCCCTAAAAGTATACTCTCTTAATAAGGAAAAATGAGACTGTTTAAGGAGAAGTCATTGGAACCCTCCAAACACACACACACACACACACACACACACACACACACATCCAGACACACACACACACATCCATGTTCTTTTTTTTTTTTTTTGGGGGGGGTACGCGGGCCTCTCACCGTTGTGGCCTCTCCCGTCGGGCTCCAGACGTGCAGGCCCAGCGGCCATGGCTCACGGGCCCAGCCGCTCCGCGGCATGCGGGGTGTTCCCGGAGCGGGGCATGAACCCATGTCCCCTGCATGGGCAGATGGACTCCCAACCACTGCGCCACCAGGGAAGCCCCATCCATGTTCTTATTGCCTACTAAAATCCTTGTACCTCTCCTTGATTACCCCTGGTTACAGGGAGCTCACCACCTCTCAAGGACATATACCATCCTCCCCCATCTCTTCCACCCAGGCGGCTTTGGGAGTGGTGGGGTCTCCGAGCTTTGATAGGAAACATCTCCAAAGCTGAGGACGGCCAAGGAGAGCTGAATGCAGCTGAGCAGCTGAGAACCAAGGCTAGGGCAGGAGGTGTCGGATATGAGACCATGAAGGTCTCGACTGCCACAGTCCCAGTGTCCCTTAACAGCCCCCTCCCTACCCCTTCAGGCCCCAGATGGTAACACCAGCTCTCCTAGATTTCCCCCAAACCTTTGTCAAGAGTCCTTTTTGAAATGCCCCTCGGTTCCCAGCTGGAGGGCCCCAGGTGTCTCCTCCTGGGGCCCGGCCTGATGCACACCCTGACCCAGAAGCTGTCCTATTTTTTCCCAACTGTATTACCAGAGCTGCAGAAGGGCACAGACATCACAGAGCAGCCCACCCATTTCACTGATGGGAAGCTGAGACCCCAAATGGTGTGTGTTTTTCAGTGACTCCCTGAGTGGTGTAGAGGTAACATGATTTGCGTCTGGTTATATGAGGGCGATGTGTCTTTGGATGTACATATCACATCTAGCATATTTAATGCCTGGCTCTATTCTCAGCTTCAAATAGCTTAACTCAGCGATTCTCAGCTTTTTTGGTCTCTTTACATTCTTAGGGAAAACCACAGAGCTTTTATTTCTGTTTCATAAGCCATATCAGAAATTAAAAATGGAAGTTCTTGGGACTTCCCTGGTGGCGCAGTGGTTAAGAATCCCCCTGTCAATGCAGGGCACACTGGTTCGAGCCCTGGTCCAGGAAGGTCCCACATGTTGCAGAGCAACTAAGCCCGTGCGCCACAACTACCGAGCCTGCACTCTAGAGCCCATAAGCCACAACTACTGAGCCCGCCTGCCACAACTACTGAGGCCCGCGTCTAGAGCCCGCGCTCTGCAACAAGAGAAGCCACTGCAATGAGAAGTACGTGCACTGCAACGAAGAGTTGCCCCTCCGCTCGCCGCAACTAGAGAAGGCCCACGCACAGCAACGAAGACCCAATGCAGCCAAAAATAAATAAATTTATAAAAATAAAACTGGAAATTCTTGAAGATGATTCAAAATTCATTTTTAAATAGCAATAATAAACACATTACAGGCTAACATAAATAACATATTCTATGAAAAATTTTAGTGAGAATATTGTCATTATTTTATACTTTTGCAAACCTCCTCAAAGTCCAGCATAACAGAAGACAGTTGGATCCTCCTGGCTGCTTCTGCATGCGGTCTGCTGTGATATCACATGCCATGCAGCTTCTGGAAAACCCCACCTGGCACTCATGGGAGAATGAAGTGACAAAGGCAGAAAATGTCTCGGTATGAAAATTTGACCTCGCGAACCCCCTGAGATAGTCTCAGGAACTAGTGCCCGGGTCACACTTCGAGAACTTCTGGCTGAACTTATTTAATGCTCACAATGATGCTAGGAGGTGGGTACTAAAATGAAATTATCCCCACGTTACAAGGGAGAAGGCCCAGAGTGGTGAAGTTACTTGTCCAAAGTCACACAGCAGTAAGGGGTAGAGTTGCAGTCTGAACCCCAGAAATTAGGCTCTTAACCTCAGCAAGATCTGTGTGTGTGTGTGTGTGTGTGTGTGTGTGTGTGTGTGTGATCATAAATAAATTGTATAGTATGAGTGCACTTCTTAAGGCCTGGCATGGCACCTGCCCAGGTCACACAGCCAGGAAGTAGCATCCGGAGTTAAGAGCCAGTGCTCTGAGCTTGAATCCCTTACCCTGACACCCTAACAAGTCTCTCTGGGAAAAAACAGGAAAATATTATTGGCTGACAGACCATCACCAACAGGCTATCTAGTCTCTCTATGCCTCAGTTTTCCTAGTAAAATGGGCTTAGTAATAGAGCCCAGCTCAGAACCTTGCTGTGGGGAAAAAAATTAGCAGAACATAAAAGATTAGTTCCCAAGTTGTTCAGTGTGGTTATCCAGAGCCACTTGAAGAGTGTTCCCATCAGCCAGTGCACATGAGGGTTCAGAGGTGTGTGCCTCGGTTCCTCTGTCCAACCAGACAGAGGAACCCTTGCTCTCTGCCAGCCTCCACCCACCTGCCTCTCCTAAGGCTCCTGTCCCACCTTCATTAGTTGCATTGTGGTCTCCTAGGAGCACTTAAACGCCTGGAAACCCGCATGCCAGGCTGCTGAAGGGGCTTGGGAGAGAGAGGTGTAGTATCTCCTACCAGAGTGGGAAAGGCCTGACTCAGTCACCTGGGTCCCCAGTTCTCTGTGGGAGGCGCTATAACTCCTTAGTTCCCATTTATGGTCTAATGGGAAGCTCTGATGTCGGGGTTGCCGTGGGAGCAGTGGTGGGTATAAGACCCCAGGATCCTGGTCTCGGAAGTTCCTCGGATACCTGTGTCCCAGTCCCTGGGAGGTCCAGTTGTCAAATCCTGCTCTTATAAGGAGGGGGGCAGAGCTTGGGTGCAAGGTCACCTTCTTGTCCAGGGGGTCTTGCTGACACCCTTAAATTCTCTCCTGGAAAAGAGTCTCTAACACCTGGATTTGCGCCCTTGGAGGGGGCACCGACGTCTGGGTCTCCACGCCTAAAAGAGACTCAGGTGCAAGGTGCCCGCCTTATCCCGAGGGGCTGCCGGGGTGCCGGGTTCTCTTGGGGAAGATGGGATGATAGTCCCTCCCGGTGGGGTATAGAGATGGTGCCCGGACTCTGGTGTTCTCTCGGGGTGGGAAAGCTGACTTCGACGTTCTCGTTCTGGTGGGGTGAGGGGACTCGGACACCAGAGCAGCCCGGGACTCCCTTGCTTGGAAACCCCTACCACGGAAAAGGCCAGAGTGGCTGGAGCTGGGCTGGACTCAAGGGCGGAGAGTCTGTGGGCGGGGCTCCAGCAGGCCCCGCCCCCGCCCGCCAGCGCTGTCCCCGCATCTCGAAGTCTGCGAGGCCTCGGTGGGCGCTGAGAGCCTAGCGCCACAGCCCGCGCGACTCGCCGAGCCCGGCCCGCCCCGGGGTCTATGGGGCCGCTCCTCTGCTGCGCCGCCCGGCCGGCCCCACGCCGTGCCCGGAGCCTGACCCGTGGCCAGGTAACGAGGCTGTGGGTACTGCGGGTAGGGAACGCCTGGGGGCTGGCATGAGAGGACAGGGAACTCCTGGGTCCTGGAGGAAAAGGGGACCGGAACTCCAGTGTGCTTGGAGCTAGGGCATCGGAACGCCTGTATCCCGAGGCTGAGGGAGGGGGCGCACAGATGTTGGGTCCTGGAGAAATAGGGGGCTGGGGGATCTGGACGCCAAGGTCTAGGGCATCGGGACACTTGGTTGGGGAGGCTTGGGGGAGGTGTGGATATGGGGAGCGGGGGTGGAACCTGAATGCCTAGTCCTGGAGGAATGAAGACCGAATTCAACATGCTCCTTGTTCTGGGGGATCTGGACACTAGGACACTTGGGCCCCGAGTGTCTGGTCCATCCTGGGGGCGTCCTCGGGCTGAGGCTCTGGCCACTGCATCTGGGGTTGAGGCTCGCATGTCCGGGCCTTCGGGGAGGAAGTTGTGGTTGCGGAGATTTGGCTGCCCAGACGCGTGGCATCACCCCCGAGGGGCTGGGGGTGGTCCTTGGGCAGAGCACAGGGTGGGGTCCCTGGCCTCTGTCCCCCCTACCTCCTTAGCCCAGCCCGGGAAATAGGCGCACGGCAGATGCAAGGAACCGGACTCCTGGGATGGGCTTCTGGGGGCGGATTCCCCGGGGCAGAGGGCTCTGGGGGCTGCAGCCGGGCACGCCCGGGCCCCGGCGAGGCGCCCGCCCCCCTCCCGGCTTGGGCATGCTTGGCACGCAGCGCGCGGGCCGGTCGGATCCGTATGCGCGCCGCGTGCGCCTATTGGTATGCGGGAGCCGGCCCGGCGCGGGCGTGAGGCGGGCGCTCTAGCGGGCGGCGCGGGGGAGGCGGCGGCGGGGCACGTCCTCGTCCTGAGCTTCTCCCAGAGCCCGGCGCGGTGAGAGCTGCGGACTGTGTAGCGGGGCCCCCAGGGAGGGGAAACTGAGGCGCATCTAGCCGCAGCTCCTTGCTGGGACCCTGCGCCCCACGCGGACCTCGGTTTCCCTAGCAGGTGCCCCACCTGTCCCCTCGGGCGCTGAGCGCTGCCTCCCGCTCCTTCCCGCTGCAGGAGACGCGGCTCTCGAGTTCCGCAGGCTGCTCTGAGCCCGCCTGAGCGGGTCTCCGCGGAGATGGCGGCCCCCTACCCCAGCAGTGGCGGTGGAGGCGAGGTCAGGTGCGGGGGAGGTCGCGGCGGCAGCGTCCCTTGGGACTTTCTGCCGGGGTTTGTGGTCAAGACCCCGCCCGGACCCTGGTGAGCAAAGCTCCGCCCCTCGGGCTGTGGTCCCGCCCCCAAGGCGGTGTCCCGGGAGGATTCACACTCACCTTCTGCCCCGCCCCCTCGGGCCAGAATTTCTTACCCAGAGTTGCTCAACCGTTGTGTTGTAACACCCACCCCACACACCTGGCGTTCTGTTCCTAGCCCCCTTCCTCGGAATTCCTACCCAACATTCTTATCTCTCTCCTCTTCCTCCTCCTTCCCCCAGAATTTACACCCCAGGTTCTGCTCCACGGCCGGGTGTAGAAGTCACACTCAGGCTCTGCCCCACCTCGGGAGTGTTGAATCCACTTTCAACATCCCGTCCCGTTCCCGAGGCCCCAAGAGGCGAGGCTCGTCCCCCAACCCCAGACCCCTGAGTCCCCGGGCCCCGCTGACGCCCCCTCCGCGCCGCCCGCCCAGCCTGCAGGCGCAGCGCAAGGAGAAGTCCCGTAACGCGGCGCGCTCACGGCGCGGAAAGGAGAACCTGGAGTTCTTCGAGCTGGCCAAGCTACTCCCGCTGCCCGGAGCCATCTCCAGCCAGCTGGACAAGGCGTCCATCGTGCGCCTCAGCGTCACCTACCTCCGCCTGCGCCGCTTCGCCGCTCTCGGGGCGCCACCCTGGGGGTTGAGGTCCGCGGGGCCGCAGGTTGGCCTAGGTGAGTGCGCATGCGCGGGGGTGGGGGGGGGGGTCCAGGCGCGCTCCCCCGGTGCAGGGCACCTGGTACCTGAGGGTGCGCACCAGCTCTCTCCCAGCTCCTGCATCCTGAGGGAGTACAGGATTTGGAGTCAGACCTTTTGTGTGTTCCTATCAGGCGGCTTCAACTGTCCAAGCCTCAGTTTACTCATCTCTAAAACGGGCTCACCAGGTAGGGACGATTTCATGAATTCTGGCCTAATCACGGGCCTGGCCACACTGGATCATACAACCAGTTAATGCTCTTATTGTTATCAGGGAAAATGAATCATTATTATCACAGCGCCATGGGCGGGACGGGGGGACCCAGCCTGGGCCTCCTATCCACTAATGGGCAAGAAACTCCCGCAGTCAGACCTGAGGGACCCCAGAGGGAACCTCTAGAGTCTGAATTCCCAGTTTGGGATGCGGGAGGGAGACAGGATAATATGGCAGGTAAGATGGCGAGCTTCAGAAAGACGGGGGTCCCTGTCCCCACTCAGCCACTCCCCACCGTTGTGACCCTGGGCAGGTCGCCTCACCTCTCTGTGCCTCACTTGTGAAATGGGAATCATGATGAAGCCCCACCCCCACCCGCAGGGCTGAGAAGAGAAGAAGATCTACCAGGTAATATGTGTATGTGTAAAGACCCTAAACACACCTGGCACAGAGTAAACGATCAATGTCTAGCAAGCACTGTTATCAATGGTTACCTGCAGGTTTATTGACCATCTACTGTGTGCCTGCTACAGTTCTGAGCCCTGGAGATCCAGCAGAAAACAAGCTGCATAAAAGTGCCTGCCCTGGACAGGCTGACATCCTACTGGCCAAGACACAATAACGAAATGCAATCAATAATATGTTAAAATATAGAATATGTAAAACACAGATATATATATAGATAGATATCTACTTTCATTATTATTCAGACTTCATTATATAGAAGTGTTATGTTATTGTTATTACTTCTATTTTATGTTTTATTACTTTACTCCTATTACGAGAAGAGAGAGAATCGTCTTCATCTGAGGTCGCAGGTGACAGGGACAGGGCACCCTCGGCTACTTCCACCCCCCCCTCCGAAGGGTTGTCCTTAAGGTGGGGTTGGAGGGGCTCCAATTCCCCTCCTGCCCTGGTCTAAGGGGAGAGGGGGGAGAGAAAATAGCATTGATTAAACTCGCAATAAATCACCATTTAAATTTAAATAATCCGGCTTCCCAGGCGGTAATTAGGCGAATTGACTGGCGCGGAGAGAATGCGGCATTAGCGCCGCTGATTACTGTCATTACCGCGAACAACATGTGCGCCGGCGGGGGATAAACATCTTGTCTATTGTCCCCAAGCCCCGGGGAGAGAAAGGGGGAAGACGCTGAGAGAGCCTCACCGGCGTCCGGCCTCCCCCCTCCGTGCTTGCCGGGATGGCTAATTCAAGACCACTGACCTCAGCAACCTCCCTGCCTGTACGTGGGAAGGGGGAGGGGCAGGACAGTGTGCGGGGGAGGAACTGCGTGGACTCCCGCTGTACCCACAAAATTAAGAAATTGGGAGCATTTCCTGCTCTCCCGGGACCCCAACAAGAGGCCAAGCACCTGCTTCAATAGTTCAGATGGGAAAACTGAGGACAGTGAATTAGCTGCCGTCAGAGAGCAAAGCATTCTGCCTCAAGCTCTCTGTAAAGGAGGGGGCTCCCGCGTTCTCCTCAAAAATAATAGCAGTAACATACCAGTCAGACACGGTGTTGAGTGCTGCATCCAAATTCACTTGCTAATCCTCTCAAAAATCTTCGGAGGGAGGCAATGCTATGTTCCCATTTTACAGAAGGGGAAAACTGAGACCCAGAGATGTGAAGCTCTTTGCCCAAGGTCACACAACTGAGAAGGGGCCCAGCTGAGATTCAAACTCAAGTGGCCTGGCTCCAGAGCCCACCTTCTCAACCACCATCCTTGGCATGCTTGTGGGTCTCCAGGGATGGGTCCTATGTTGCAGGTCTCGGCCTCTCTCTGGGCCTTACTCTACCATGAGTGAAATGGGATGACAGATGTTGAAGTCTAGCCAGGGGGCTCTAAGTCTGGGGAGGAGACAGCCTTGATCTCCTATCAGTGTTTGTCATTCATTCAACAAATGCCCAATGAATACCTTCCCTGTGCCAGGCACCGTTCTAGGTGCTGGGGACACAGCAGGGAACAGGACAAAGTCCCTGCCCTCAAAGGTGGGCCTACACACCTGACATGGTAGGTCCCTTGCCCCCCACCTCCCTGATATCACCTTTCCACCCCTCTGGCCTCTTCAACCCTCTCCCCCACATGGGCCACCTTGCTGTTCAGAGAAGCCTGTTCCCACCTCAGGGCCTTTGCACTTGCTGGGCTTCCACCAGGAACTCCCTTCCCTTAGAATGTGAGCTTTTCAGTCAAGCCTTCCCTGACCACTCTATTAAAAATGACAACCCTGGGACTTCCCTGGTGGTCCAGTGGTTAAGACTTCTCCCTCCAGTGTAGGGGGTGCAGGTTTGATCCCTGGTCAGGGAGCTAAGATCCCACATGCCCAGGGCCAAAAAAACAAAACATAAAACAGAAGCAATACTGTGGCAAATTCAATAAAGACTTTAAAAAAAGAGAGAGAGAGAGAAGAGCATGTGGCATATAGTAGGTGCTTAAAAAAAAAAGACAACTCCCTGCTCCCAGCATGTCCTATCTTCCTTTCCTGCCTTATTTCTTTCCATAGTACTAATCATCATCTAATACTATATATTTTTTATTTCTGTTGTTTATTGTGTTTCTCCCCTACAGCACTTTGTGTGCTGAGCCTAGAATAGTGCCTGGGGCACAGTAAGGGGTCACTAAATATTTCTTGGGTGACTATAGAACTGTGTGAGGGGAGGAGGGGGGACATCACAACTCACAGGTCAGGCATGGCCTCTCTAAGTGACCTTTGAGCTGAGACTGGAAGGAGGTGAGGGAGAAAAGCTAGGAGAAAAGCTGGGAGGAGAGTTTTCCAGGCAGAGGGAACAGCAAGTGCAAAGGCCCTGAGGCAGGCAGCAATCAGCTTGCTACATGCAGGTCACAGTTGTGAGGTCAGGGGCTCCAGAGAGGAGTAAGTGAGGCAGGAAGTGGTCAGAGGGTCAGGGGCCAGGTCCTGCAGGGCCTCTCAGGCCGTGGTGAGGACTTTGGCTGTTACCCCGAGTGAGATGGGAGTTACAGAGGTGATGGATGTGAGGGCAGAAGCTAGGAGCCCAGTGAGGAGGCAAGTGCAGTCGTCCAGGCGGGAGATGGGGCAGCTACACCAGGGTGGGGGCAGTGGGGTGAGAGGTGGTCGGATTCGGGTGATGCAGTGAGGGTCCAGCCTCAGGACTTGCAGAATATGGGTGAAGGTGTGGGAGAAAGCGAGGGTCAAGGTGGATGGTAAGGAAGCCTCCCCAAAAGGTAGAGGTGCCTGAAGTAGAGCTTATTCTGATAAGAATAGTGCAGGACTCACCTGTTGTGTACCTGGCTGTGTGCCATTTGCATGCATGAACCCATTCAGCTCCAGCCCTAGACCCATTTCACAGATGCAGCTGAGGAAAGTACAGCCAGAAATGCACCCACTCCAGTCCTCAGGCCTGCTCCCAGGGAGCAAGGCACTCTGATTATGGCAGGGAGCTCCCTCTCCCAGACTTCCAAAGCTAATGAAGTCCCAGCCCTTCATTAGTTGCCCTAGCCCAGGGCAGCAAATCCCTCAGGGCAGTTGAGAATGGGAGGTGGAGGGGGACCCCTGGGAGAAGTCTTGGCTTCTCCCCTCGGCCCCTCAGCGCCACCTCTGTGTGTGGGGGAAGATGACAGCTGGGACAGTTTTGTTCCAGCAGAGGCAGGCTCTGATAAGAAACTCAGGAAATGTTTGTTGAATGAGCGAATGATGGTTGGGGTCCGGATGTGAGGAGGGGGCAGATCTAAGAGTAGGGAAGGGCCCACAGCTGAATCTGGCGGACACAGGAGTTGAGGTATTTGTGGGAGAGAGGAGGAAACACAGAGAGAGGAGTCAGGGAGTTGGTGGATTTGGGGCAGGGGGAGGCCGGGGGTAATAAGACACATCAGTCAGGGATGGGGACAGAGGCCGGGGAAAGGATGAGGGAACAGCAAGTGGCTGAGCCCTCCCCCTATACACACCCCCCTCCCGACGTGCCCATTAAGGCTGTTAATTGCAGCCGTTCAGTCTGACCTGGGCTGATCCTGTGAGAGGGAAAATGAAGGAATTAGCAAAAATGACAGGGGAAAATTGCGACAATTAGCAGGCGGCATTGTTCCCGCCTGTCACCCGGCTGGTTCCCGCTGCATCTCGGGGGAGGGGTCCCCATCACACACACCCCCCGTTATTGTTCCTGGAGTTCCAGGCGGGGGTGGAAAAAGGGTGTGAACAGCCGTGGGGATGCTGGGGGTGCTCCTGGGAGAGGAGGCGAGACCAAACATTAAGGGGCTGGGGGCGGGGCTTGGGAGCTGCGTCCTGATTGGGGGGAGGGGGTGGCGTTTCGCCGCCTGGTGTTTTGATGGTCTGGAAATAACAATAGTAATCACGCTATTAATACTGATCCCAGCTCTGTTTCAGAGCACCTGCTGCATGCGGGCGCCTGGTAGGCCCTTTCAGTTCCCTAAGCCAACTGAATGCTCAACACCCCTGTGAGATCAGCTCGTTAGCAAACCCACCTGACAGAGGAGGAAACTGAGGCACAGAGAAGTAAAGGCACTGGTCCCAGGGCACACAGCCAGGGAGGAACAGTCCTGGGGCTTAACACCAGAACTGGACCTTCGGTCCTGCAGGAACCAGGTGCTTGGGGACCCTCGAGGTCACTGGCTCCCCAATCTGGGCAGGGACCCCTTGCGGGGGTCGTTCTCTGCAGGGTCAGGGAGGGCATCCTGGGTGGGAACAGAGTCCAGGAACACAGGGCCTCTGCCCACGCCCAGCATGGATGTCTGGAGCTCTCTGCTCCTCACTGCGGGGGATGGGTCGCCCTGTGTCTCTGTTTTCTGTCTACTTCTCCGTCTCTGTCTTCCTGCCACTTTCTCTGTATCTGTCTCTGTACATCTGTTTCCCTCTGTCCCTCCATCTCTTTATGTCTCTCTGTCTTTACCTATCTCTGTCTCAGTTTCTCTGTGTCTATATATGTCTCTACCCCTCTCTCTTTTAAAAAAAATTTTATCGGGGTAAAATTTATATAACATGAAATTCACCGTTTTACAGTGTGCAATTCGGTGGCACTTAGCACGTTCACAATGTTGTGCAACCAGCACTTCTATCTAGTTCCAAAACATTTTCATCACCCTCCAAAAACCCTGTCCCATTAGCAGTCCCTCCCCATTCCTCCTACCCCTTCCCCCAGCCCCTGGCAACCACTGATCTGCCTTCCATCTCTGGGTTTGCCTCTTCTGAACGTTTCATATAAATTGAATCCTACACCGTGTAGCCTCTGTGTTCAGCTTCTTTCACTTAGCATAATGTTTTCAAAGTTCATTCACGTCGTAGCATGGATCGGTACTCCATTTCTTTTTATGGATGAATAATCTTCCATTCTATGAATATAGCACATTTTATTTATCCATTCATCAGTTAATGGACATTTGGGTTGTTTCCACCTTTTGGCTATTAGGAGTAATGCTGCTATGAACATTCATGTACAAGTATTTGTTAGAGCACCTGTTTTCAATTCTTTGGGGTGTATACCTAGGAGTGGAATTGCTGGGTTATATGGTAATTCTATGTTTGACTTATTGAGGAATTGCCAAACTATTTTCCAGAGTGGCACATTCTCACCAGCAATGCATGGGGGTTCCAATTTCTCCACATCCTCGCCAACACTTATTTTCTATTTAAAAAAAAAAATTCGAACCATCCTAGCGGGTGTGAAGTGATCTCTCACTGTGGTTTTGATTTGCATTTTGCTAATGACTAATGACGTTGAACATCTTTTCATGTGCTTATCGGCCACTTGTGCATCTTCTTTGGAAGAATATCTGTTCAAATCCTTTGCGCATTTTTGAATTGCATTGTTCATCCTTTTGTTGTTGAGTTGTAACGTCCTTATTCCTTTCTCTATTTCCTTATATCTCTCTGTCCATCTATTTGTCTGTCTTTGTCTCTCAATGTCTCTTTCTCTGTCTCTCTGTCTCTCTCCTTTTCTGTCTCCTATCTGCCTCCTTCTCACCCTTCAGGTCTGAGCTCAAACACCCCCTCCTCCTTCAACAGGCCTTTCCCCATGCTTCTTCTTTCATTTATTTATTTATTTATTTATTTTAAATAAATAAATAAAATATTTTGGCTGCGTTGGGTCTTTGTTGCTGCACGTGGGCTTTCTTCAGTTGCGGCGAGTGGGGGCTGGTCTTCGTTGCGGTGCACGGGCTTCTCATTGCGGTGGCTTCTCTTGTTGCGGAGCACAGGCTCTAGGGGCGCAGGCTTCAGTAGTTGTGGCTCGCGGGCTCTAGAGCTCAGGCTCAGTAGTTGTGGCACACGGGCTTAGTTGCTCCGCAGCTCGAACCCATGTCCCCTGCATTGGCAGGCGGATTCTTAACCACTGTGCCACCAGGAAAGCCCCCCATGCTTCTTTATTTCACACCACCTATTCGATTCTTCATAGGGCCAACAGGCCCTGGCCTCACCCCTCCCTCTTCCCCCAGCCCCAGGCCGCAGGGGCCCCGTGGCGCTGGTCTCCGAAGTCTTCGAGCAGCACCTGGGAGGACACATCCTGCAGGTGAGGCCCCTTCCCTGCCTGCTGCTCCTTGCTGCCACCTGGTGGCCGTCTCGGGAGAACCGCACCCTTTTCTCCAGCATCAGTCCCGTAGGGGAGCCCCAGAACTGGGAGGCAGAATGCTCAGGCTCCCCCTCCTGCTCCCCCCAGGGCCACTGAAGCGCCTTACCCCAGAATAATCCATCCCAGGCCGAGATCCAGATTTCAGAACCTCTTACAGATGCCAGGCCCTCCTCTCCCCGACCCCGTCTCTCCCCACTCTAGTCCCTGGACGGCTTCGTGTTTGCCTTGAACCAGGAAGGGAAGTTCCTCTACATCTCAGAGACAGTCTCCATTTATCTGGGTCTCTCACAGGTAAGGGGCCCGCAGCAGCCTGCCTGGACTGGCTCAGCTGCCATCTCCCTTGCCGGCCCTCCTCTCTCCTGACCTCACCATCCCAGCATGAAAAAAAAAAAAAAAAAAAAGGACCGGATCTTTGGTTCCCAAAGTGTGTTCCTTGGATCCCCACATGGCACCTAACATGGCTCCTCCTCCCCGGAAGAGGAGGGTTATTAAAGTAAGAGGTCGATTTGGAGAGAGCAAAATAGCAGAAATCTAAATTTGCCTATGAGGGGTTGCCAACTGTACCGTATTTACCAAAACTTGTTTATTCTTAACACTTTCAAAGGATTACAGCAATTCGTACCGGAAGGACTTGGGGTTTCTAGCTTGGAAGATTTTCTGTGGCATTTTAGTTGACTAGTTTTCATTTTGCCTTTATTTCAACCCACTGTTTCTGTTCCAGCTCCTGCAGCTGGTGGCTGAAAGGTAAAAGGAGGGCAAAGAGAAGCCAAAAGCCCCCAGCCCTGGAGTCTTGTCTCTGTGCAGCATCTTAGGCCTTGCCAATGCAATCAGTACAAATTGCTGTCAACTTTTATCATTGTTACAAAGATTTTGACAAATGGTAAATTTAGAAAATTCAGTGCATTGGTATTTGGCCTTCATGAGCAACTCTTCCGTGAGTTGTTGGAGGTTCCTGGAGGAGGAAGACCCTGAAGGGAGAATATGGACAAGAGGAAGGGAGGGAGGAAGAGTGGGGGGAAAGGATCAAAGCTGGTGTGTGTGTGTGTGTGTGGGGGGGTGTTTAATGAGGGATAGAGGGAAGCATGTGACCCCAAGCCCAGGAGCAGTGGGAGCCATGGGAGGTTTCTTTTCTTTTTTAAAAATTTTACTTTATTTTTATTTTTGGCTGCGTTGGCTTTCCGTAGCTGCGCGCGGGCTTTCTCTAGTCGTGGTGAGCAGGATACTCTTCGCTGCGGTGCGCAGGCTTCTCATTGCGGTGGCTTCACTTGTCGTGGAGCATGGGCTGTAGGTGCATGGGCTTCTGTAGTTGTGGTCTCAGTAGTTGTGGCTCGCGGGCTCTAGAGCACAGGCTCAGTAGTTGTGGCGCACGGGTTTAGTTGCTCCACGGCATGTGGGATCTTCCAGGACCAGGGCTCAAACCCGTATCCCCTGCATTGGCAGGCGGATTCTTAACCACTGCGCCACCTCCCATGGGAGGTTTCTGAGAGGAGGAGGGCCATGGTCAGGGGAGTAACTTAGGGAGGGGTATGTACGTGGGGACTGAAGGCCAGAAGACCAGTGAGGACGCTGGGACAGAAACACAGCAGGGAGAAGATGGGTGCGGGGACTGGGAAGGTGTGGAGGTAAGGGCACTACTGTGAGAGATTTGAGGGATGAATTGAATGTAAAGTCTAATTAAAAGGTTCTAACTCTTTAAAGAGTTTGAAAGCCATTCCACTGCTTGTGTCCTGATTTCCATCCTGTGAGTCATTTCAGGGCGCAGTTGTTTGCTGTATGGGGGTGAGTGAGTAAGCAAGAGCTGCGTATATGAAGGCTTACGACACCCCCATCCCAACCACATACACAGCTTCTTTATACTGTAGGCAGGGGCAGAAAATCCTTAATAATCTCTGGGTTTGAAGTGGGAGGGCACGGGAAGCGCCTAAGTTTTTATCCTCCTTTAAAATGGTTTAAATATATATATATTTATTTTCTACTAAAAACACACACCTGCTTGCTGGCGAGTGAGCCTGTGGCAGAACAGGAGGGCGAGTGACTGCGCGCGCACCTCACCCGCCCCCTGCATTCCCCTCCTTCGCCGGCAGGTGGAGCTGACGGGCAGCAGCCTCTTCGACTACATTCATCCGGGGGACCACTCCGAGGTGCTGGAGCAACTGGGGTTGCGGGCCCCGACCCCCGGGCCCCCCACCCCGCCCTCCGTCCCCTCCTCTTCCTCCTCCTCGTCCTCGTCCTCCTCGCTTGCGGATACCCCTGAGATCGGTAATTCTCAGCATCCCCAAAGAAAGAGGCCTGAGGGTAGCTTAGGGGATGCTGAGTACAATGTATCCAACTATGTCCCCTTTATACAGAAACACTCTTGTTAGAGTTTTGCAAGCAAGTTTTTGTAAAATGAATCAGAGTCTAAATTGAGGTAGCGAGACGTGGCTCCCTAAGATTGCCTGGATCCCCAAGATTTGAACTTTAGAAAGACCCCTCTGGCTGCAGAGTGGAGGTGGGTGCCTGTGGGTGACAGATGGAACCAGGCTTTGGTAAATAATAATAACAACGTGTGCTTATTGGGCATTTACACGTGCCCTGCCTTTAAGTACATAATTTTATTAAATCCTAACCACAAGCCCACAAAGCAGGAGCTATGACTATCTCCATTTTATAGAGGAGGAACCTGGGGCACAGCATAGAGAGGTTGTGTCCCAGGTCAGCTGTAAGTGATTGAGCTGGACTCCAGCCCAGGCTTGTCTGACTCCAGCGCCTGTGCTTCTGCTCTCCAGTGGAAAATTCCACTCCATTTTGGGGAGGGTGTTGGAGATTACCCTTTTAGCTCTGAGATATTGGGGGACTGAGGTTATCTTTCTCATAAATAGGCTTTTCTTATATGGAATTTGCTTAATACCCAAACCATCTGAGCTATCAGCAGTGCTTGCAAGCTTGGGGAGATGTTTGTGACACGTGTGGGACTGTTAGGGAGCGTGATTATATTTACACCTCAGTTTGAGGCACAGGGTCATCTGGGTGTGCGCATATTTATAAGACAATTTCACAGGGTTTATAGAATAATCTGTATTTGTGTGGCTTATTTGTTGCTATAGCCCAAGCCCCCACGCTGTGTTCAGCCCTCGGTTGGGCAGGGCTGGGGACACAGTGGTGACAAGAGCCCCAGCCCCACCCTCCCGGGGCTCACAGTCCAGTGGGGGAGACTGACCCTGTCCCCAGACAGTGATGACCCAGAGTGGGCAGGGCTGGGGTAGGAGACCCCAGAGGGGCAGCTGACCCAGCCTGGGGGTCAGGGAGGACTTCCTGGAGGAGATGTCTGATCTGAGACCTGGAGGTTGTGGCTAGAGATGATGTCAGCAGGAGGCAGTTCTTGCCAAAGTTTTAGGCCATGGTGAGAATGAGCTGGGCTTTCCCCCAAGGGTACTAGGGAGCCATGGCAGGTTCAGAGCAGAGGAGGGATGGGGTCAGATCTGAGCTTTAGAAAGACCAGGCTGGGTGCTGCTGGGAGGGGAGGTTGATGTAGGATGTCAGTGGGCTTGTAGAACCAATAGGTGCGTCTGTGTGACTGTGGCCATGACCCTGTGTCTGGATAGCTCTGTAGAGGGCAGGGGTGGCCCGTGTGTGTCCTCTTCAGGACCCCATAACCTTCCTTCACTCTTCGTCCCAGAGGCCAGCCCCATCGAGGTGCCCCCCTCCTCCCGGGTCCAGGAGCGCTCCTTCTTCATCCGCATGAAATCCACCCTCACCAAGAGGGGGCTGCACGTCAAGGCCTCAGGGTACAAGGTGGGTGTGAGCTCTCCGCCCCAGCCTCTGACTCCCGGGTCCCCTCCCTGGCCCAAGGAGAGCGCCTGTATTCACGCCAGCTCTGTCCACGGGCCCCCCTGGTCCTCCCGCCCCACTGGCCCCGCCTTGCCCTCCTCCGATCGCGCCTGCCACCTGCAGGTCATCCATGTGACCGGTCGCCTTCGGGCCCGCGCCCTGGGCCTTGTGGCCCTTGGCCACACGTTGCCCCCGGCCCCACTGGCTGAGCTGCCACTGCACGGACACATGATCGTCTTCCGACTCAGCCTGGGTCTCACCATCCTTGCTTGTGAGAGCAGGTACCGGGGTTGGGGGCTGAGGTGGGAGGATGGGGGCGCACGGGAGAGGGGGGTAGGCAGGAAGTCAGAGGAGCTCGGGGGCGGGGGTGGGGGCAGGGCCCTGGGGAGCCGCGGGAGGAGGGAAAGCCGCGGAGGGCGAACTGGAAGAGGGAGTGAAGGCGGGGGCTAGGGCGGGGCCTGGGGCGGGGCCTCTGGGATGGAGGCGGGGCTGTGCTCGATTCCGAGAGACCCAGGCCCTCCCTTCAGCAGAGCTCCGCCCTTCCCTGATCCTATTTCTCTCTGCCTCTCCGGTCTCTCATCTCTCTCATCCACTCTCCCGCACCACGCAGTGGGGGGAAATTAAATAGCGAAAGAGTCTCCAAGCACCGAGCGCCTCCGGAGTGGCCGGGCCACCCCACACCCAGGAGTGCCGTCTGCTTGAATGCCCATAGCTGCCCGAAGAGGGAAACTACTATTTTAAATATTCTCCCACCCATTTTACAGAGGGGAAAACTGAGACCCAGAGCACTCCAGAGCCAGGGTTTGGACCCTGAGGGATTCCAGAGCCAACCCTGGAATCTTTCTCCCCACCCCATGGTCTGGGACCCCTTCTCCCCTCCTCTCTGTTGCCCCCTGCCCTCAGAGTCAGCGACCACATGGACCTGGGGCCCTCGGAGCTAGTGGGCCGCAGCTGCTACCAGTTTGTCCACGGACAGGATGCAACCAGGATCCGCCAAAGCCACCTGGACCGTGAGGACCCCTCACCCCAGACCTGAGCACCCCCACTGCCCCACTCCCTGGAAGTCCTTCTCCCGGGCTGATCACAGTCCCTCCTCCTGCCACCTCTGGGGGCTCCACTCAGCACAGGAAGAGCAGCAAGGAGACTCTGAGCAATGGCTGAGGATGGGGGCGTGGGGAGTAAGGGGAGCCGTGGGGTAGCTCTGACCCACCCTTCAAAATCCAGGGGCCTTGATGCCGGGTTACCGCTCCGTCTTTCTGACTCGGGCTCTCTCTGCCTCCCTCTCTGTTCTTTGCCTTTCTCTTCTCCACACCGTCTCACCCTTCCTGTTTCCCTGTTGCTCTCTCTCTGCCCGTCTCCCTGTCCACCTCTCTCCCACTGCCTATCTCTCTCTGCCCCTCTCACCTCATCCTGCCCCTACCCCATCCCTTCCGGTGTCTCCGGTCCCTGGGCTGGGCCCAGTGCTGGACAAGGGCCAGGTGATGACCGGTTACTACCGTTGGCTGCAGCGCGCCGGGGGCTTCGTGTGGCTACAGTCCGTGGCCACCGTGGCCATGAGCGGGAAGAGCCCTGGAGAGCGCCACGTGCTCTGGGTCAGCTACGTGCTCAGGTGAGGGTTGCGCCCCTCTCCTCTCCCACGGGGAGCTCAGAACTCCCTCCAGAAGATTCTGCCAGCTCTGCCCACCTTCGGGTGGGGGCTCTTCAGGGAGGGCTTCTAGAAAAGGACAGATGTGGGCAGTGGTGGTGAAAACATGAAGGGGGACAGGGTCCAGTGAGAGTAAAGGCCTGGAGAAGGAATGAGCTTGCAGGAGGCCAGGGGTGGGTGGCAGAGTGACAAGCGCTTCCAGGGAGAAAGAGGCAGATATGAAGTGGCCTCAGGCCCAGGGTGCTTCTGGGGCACTGGGGAGCCATGGCAGGCTCTTACCAGGGGAGGGCTGCCACAGAGCAGGGCAGATGATGGAAAGAAGCTGGAAGTGGGAAGGACGTTCCAGGCCGAGGGCACAGCACAGGCAAAGGCTCAGGGTCACAGCCGGACCCATCTGAGGAACTGCAGGGGGTGCTCTGGGCTGGAGTATAGAGTCTCGAGAGACGAAGCTTAGGATGGTGGTGGGGGCACTGGGGAGCCATGGAAGGGTTTAGGGCTGGAGAGAGTCACAGTCAAATCTGCTTCTTGGGAAGACCACTCTGGCTGCCATGTAGAGGGAGGTCTGTGGGACAAGACAGGGATGGGAGGCCAGGGGCAGGTCCTGGGAAGTGCCAGGCAGCACAGGTGGAGGAGGGGAGGCGGCCATCTGGCATCTCTGGCTTTGCGGGGCCTGGGTCTGAGCCTCTGAGAGGAGCAGCAGGTTTGGAAGAAAGATGCTGAGGTCAGATGAGCATGAGGTACCCGGGGGACACTTAGGTGGTGACATCCAGGCGGCCACGGGCTGCAAAGGTTTGGCCTCGGGAGACGGGGCCAAGCTGGGCTAGAAGCCAACTTGGAGTTTGGGGTCCAATGATGAGTCCTAAGTGCCTCGGGCGGGGGCGGGGGGCAGTGTCTACACTCAGAGCGGGAGGGGAAGTCTACTCACAAGACTGGCAGGCAGGAGGGAGTCTCCCCTCACCAGAGGCTGGGTGGCCCGGGATTTGAGCTCCCAATCCCATCTGTCTTGTCCCAGTCAAGCCGAGGGGGGCCAGATACCTCTGGACGCCTTCCAGCTTCCGGCCAGCGTGGCCCATGAGGACACGTCCAGCCCGGAGCCAGCACCCACAGGTGAGCCCACCTGCCACCCCAGCCCCTGGGAGGCTCCGAGTGGCCTCTGGGACCTGTGCTGTCTGGTGCGGAAGCCAGTAGCTTCACATGTGGCTATTTACAGTAAGATTAAAATTAAAATTCCATTCCCTTAGTTGTACTCGCCATGTTTGAAGAGCTTGGTGGCCATAGGTGGCCAGCGCAGATATGGAACTTCCTTCCAGAGGACAGCCTGGGTCCGGACATGAGCCTCTGGCATCTGGGCATGGTCACGCTTTGTGGTGGTGGCCGTCCCATGCATTGTAGGGCATTTTAGCAGCATCCCTGACTTCTACCCACTAGAATCCAGGAGTGTCCTCCTTCCCAGTTGTGACAACCAAAAATGCCTCCAGACTTTGCCAAGTGTCCCCTAAGGGGACCAAACCCCTCCAGCAGAGATCCACGGGTCTTGACCACGGGCACCGCTCTATTCCACAGATGGGAAGGCTGAGGGCTGGGGACACACACACATGGAGCCCTTCCGAATCTTCCTCTTGCAGAGCCAGAGCCACCAGTGGAAGGAAAGGAGGCCGTCCCCCCGCAGGAGGACAAGGCCCCCCAGCCCCGGGGCAAACCCATCAAAGTGGAGCCCGGCCCGGGGGAGACTGAAGACCCGGAGGACAGTGGGGATGAGAAGCCATCCGGCCACCTGGCCCCAACGAGGCCCGAGTTCACGTCCGTCATCCGGGCGGGTGCCCTGAAGCAGGACCTGGTGGGGCCGTGGGGCCTGGCGCCTCCTGGGGACCCCCCACCTTCCCTCCTGCACACTGGCTTCCTGCCCCCCGTGGTGCGGGGCCTGTGCGCACCTGGCACCATCCGCTACGGCCCTGCCGAACTGGGCCTCATGTACCCGCACCTGCAGAGGCTGGGCCCGGGCCCCACCCTCCCCGAGGCCTTCTACCCCGCGCTGGGCCTGCCCTACCCGGGGCCCCTGGGCACCAGGGTGCAGCGGAAGGGGGACTGAGGACTGGAACAGCCCCCCACGTGGCCGGACCTGGGGGATGGGTGGGGACCAGGGCTCTGAGCCCCGGTGAATTAAACGCCTGCTCCCGCTCTGTGGCTCCTCTCTGGGGTCAAGGAGCTCCTCTCTCCTTTTCTTCCTTCTTAGGTATCTCCGCGTGCCCCCCAGCGCCTTCCGCCCCTACCCTCCTCCTTCGCTCAGCATCCCCGCAAAAGCAACCACCACTCGGAATCGGGAGCAAGGGAAGGGTCAGGTTTTAATGTCCCGGTCCTCGGGCCCTGGCAGTCCAGCGCCCAGCCGTTCCCCGCGGCCGCGGCCCTGCAGCTCACTCCGGTGGCGGCCGGCCCGCCTCGTCCGGCCCTTCCGCTGCGGCGGTCCCGTCGTCTTCGGGCACCAGTTCCACGTCCAGCTCCAGCTGGCCCATGTAGAGGCCGACGGCACAAGCCCAGAGCAGGCCGGCGGCCAGCACGGCGCCCACGCCTGCGGCCGCGCCCCCCAACGAGAGCTGCATGGGTCCCCGCAGCGCCGCCAGGCCCACCACATAGGAGGCGCCGCCCCACACCACACACAGGCCGCCCAACAAGAAGAAGCCTGTGGGACAGAGTGCGGGCCGGCGTCAGGGAGGCTGATCCTGGGGACCCAGGCCGTTCACGGGACTGAGGTGGCGTTAGAAAGGGGATGGGGCACACTCAAGAGCGGGGTAGAGGTCAGGGACAGTACACAGCCAAGGTCGGGGACAGGAGAAGGAATCGGAGGGGTGGCTAGGCTTGGAGGTGGGGGGCTGGTCTGAGAGCAAAGATAAGGCCGGAGGGGCAGGGGCAGGGCCAGGCTGGGGGTGGGGCTGGGACAGAGACCCTCATCTTTGTTGAGAAGTTAGATTGGAAAAGATGAGGACCCACAGCCCTGCCCTGAGCCACCCCCTCTGGTGGGTCCAGTGCCCAGGAGGTAGGGATGGGGTGGGTAGAAGGTGGACACTCACAAGTGAAGGTGAGGCAACTTCCGGTGGGGGAAGAATGAGGGGTTCTAGCGACGTTTACTCTGGGGGGGGTGACGGGATGGGGCAGGAGTCTACCTTCCCCAGTGGGGGAGGGAGCGCCCCACTCCCTGGTGGGGGCGACACTGGGGTCTGCACTCACCGTAGGCGGCCTCCCGACCCATATCACTCTGCATGAAGGAGATGACCCCGATGCCTGATGCCAGGAGGCCATTGCGGAACCAGGAGAGGAAGGCTGGAGGGGGTGGGGCGGAGAAATCCACATCAGCTCAAACCCTGCTCTGCAGCCCCCCAGCCCAGACAGTCAAACTGAGGGGCGCCTCTTCATCTCACCGCCCAGTCTGGCCCCAAATCCCCACCTTGTCCTGGCGGTCCGCCTACCAAACCCTATCCCCCCAAAACCCTCTCTCGTCTCCATCTCTGAGCCCCTCCCCACCCCAAACTCTGCAACACCAAAGATTCAAGACAGTCTGCAGAATCTGGCGGAGGATCTAAGATCAAAATTTCAGAACCTAATCTGAGGACAGGAAGGTCCCAAGAGGTCACCTTGGTCAACGTCCTCCCCACATGTGTATCCCCAAGGGGTGCCCCCTCACTTCTTCCTCAGACCTCCCAACAAATTGTTACCCCCACACACACTCCCCCAGGCCTCTCTCCAGCCTTCCCCTTCAGTTTTCTGAAACCTCACTATCTGCTGCTGGGTATGCTCTTCCTTGGTGTCATTCACATCTATTCAAGTCCTTGGTGTGGCACTAACGGGGACTAGTCGGGTTACAATCCCCCCACCCCTACCCCATCCTGTACCTACAAGACCAGTCCTCTCCAATCCGGAACCCCACCGCCCACATGGGGCCCCGCCCCCTGCAGCCAGGAGCAGCACGCCCTCCAATCAGCCCAGAGATTTTCTTCTATTGGTTGTTCCCTCTTCTAATCCGCAACTTCCTCCCTCTTCTGTGGGGCTCCACGCTCCCGCTTTATGCAGAGTGGTCGCCTCTTTAATCTGAACTGGCCCCTCCAACGAGGCCCCCTCTTGTAGGTAACTCCCCCGCCCATAGCCCTCTTTGGAAGCCTCTCCCACCCAGACAGCGCAGTTTGATAAGGTTGCCTGTCCTGGCCCGACCAACCTCTCCAATCCCTACTGCACCCCATAAACCAGACCCACGGTCCCATCCACAAGCCCGTCTCCTATGCGGACAGACTGCGCTCTTGCAGCCTGCGCTTACGCGGAAGCCCTTCTCCCCCCTGAGCCCGGGCCCCGTTTCCAGCAGAAATCCCACCACCATCCTCCACTCGCGCGCGCGGACAGCTCGGCTATGCGGATCCCCCTCTCCCATCCGGGCCGACCCCAGCCACAGCCCCAGACCTGTCTCATGAGCCTTCCGGAGGAGCCAGGCGTCTGCGCGGTCCAGCTCGGACACTGGGGGCGGCGAAGCCCCAGCGCGGGGGCCGTGGCCAGGAGCAAAGGACCCCCGGGCGCCCCCGCTCCGGGGCCGCGGAGGCGGCAGCAGCGCCCCCCGGAAGCGGAGTCGGGCAAGGCGGGCAGCCCGAGCCCACCACCAGCCACCTCCCATGGTTCGCACTACGGCCGCGGCGCACCGCACCGCCCCATGGGCCGCCCGTAGGCTGAAGCGCACGTCAGTCAGGCTTAGCCGCTCATCTATTGGTTTTGCGTGTGCCACTCAGGTCCGGTGCGCACTGTTCATTGGTTGAAATAGCTGTGATCCCTCCTCTGTCATCTGTGCCGGTACTGTGCGTCCCACCTTGCTTCTGGGGCTGGACTTCGAATCCCAGCGTTCATTGCGCAGGGGGAAGGCCGGTCTTCAGAAGTCGGAGGCGCTATGTCTACCGGGACTTGTAGTTTTTGTTAATAACTTTAATAGCCAAAAAACAAAACAAAACTCGTGGTGCTTAATGTAGAAACTTTGCAAAATCTCGAAGAGCCCAGAGGAGAAAGTAAAATTCAACATTAATCCCACCAATGAGCGGTTACTGCTAATATTTTGTTGTACCCCTATTCCACCTTTTTTCTAGGCGGGTGTAAACGGTTGCCGTTTGACAAATTAATTTTTTTCATATGGTAGCGGTCAATCGTGAACATTGACCGGTGGCACTGAATATTTTTCCATAGTATAATTTTTTCTATTTTAAAAATTTTATTTATTTTGAACATGGTACAAGATGCAAGTTACAAAGTGGTCTAATGAAAAGTAATTCACATCCGGTGCCCCCAGCCAGTTCCCATCCCCTATTCCACAGCAAGTTTAAAGCTTCACACTGATGCATTATAAGGACGTACCACAAGTTGTACCAAGCCCTAGATTGTTTCCAATTTTTCCTGCTATAAACAACTGTTTCCTTTTAGGTCTAAGCCAATGTCTGAGTTGAGAGGGACCTGATTTAACTGTCAGATTTCAGCAGCCAGCTTCTGCCTCTGGGTCCACAGATGGCTTTATATATGCCCTTATTACACTGTGTTGTAATGATTTCTATACTTATCTGTCCCTGCTATCAGGCTGTGAGCTTCCAGTGGACTGGGTCCTTGATCAACAGATCTCCATGTCTCTCCGTTCAATATAGGTAGGGGACTTGGTAAATAATAATAGCAAACATTTATTAATGACTTCCTCTGTGCCAGGAATCGTGCTAGGCACATTATGTGCATAATGTCATTTAACCCCATCATAAACCTAGGCGTTAAGGATTAGAACATTCCCTCTTTTATAGAGGAAAAAAAACATAAGGCTCAGAGAAGTGAGGTAATAAAAGTTAATGTTTGTTGAGCACTAACCATGTCAGACACTGTGCTCTTCCTTTACGTGGATACTCTCATTAAATCCTCAACCCTAGGTAATATATACCATTATTATCCCCATTTCACAGAGAAGGAAGAGGAGAGGTTAAATTAGTTGCCCTAAATCACACAGTTAATTAAAGTCCAATGCCAAATTACTAGCCACTGTGCCATGCATCTTATACGCATTCATTCATTTAACAAGTGTTTACTGAGAAATTGCTCTCTGACAGCATTAAGCTACACTTTTGGTATAAATCAGTGAACAGATAAAATTCTCTGCCCTGAACCCCCTCAATCTGATAAAGGGCATCTACAAAAAAACCTACAACCAGCATCATTCTTAGTTGTAAAATATTTACTACTTTTCCCTTAAGATTGAAGTAAATCAAGGATTTCCACTCCCACCACTTCTGATCAAAATTATATTGGAGATCCTAGCTAGTGCAATAAGGCAAGAAGAAGCAATAAAGGGCATAAAGATCAGATGGAAGAAGTAAAACTGTCAATATTTACATGTGATGTAATTTTTTTTTTTTTTTGGACGCTCGTCTTGTGGGATCTTAGTTCTCTGACCAGGGACTGAACCTGGGCCCTCAGCAGTGAAAGCATGGAGTCCTAACCACTGTACTACCAGAGAATTCCTGTGATGTGATTGTTTATATAGAAAATTCTAAGGAATCGAAATAACTACTGAAACTAATAAATGAATTTAGCAAGGCTGCAAGATACATGATCAATATACAAAAATCAGTCTTATGTTAATATACTTACAGGAAACAATTATAAAGTGAGATTTAAAATAATTCCCTTTACAATTAGCATCAAAAACAAAAATACTGGGATTTCCCTGGTGGTCCAGCGGTTAAGGCGTCACCTTCCAATGCAGGGGGTGCAGGTTTAATCCCTGGTTGGGGAGCTAAGATCCCACATGCCTCGCAGCCAAAAAACCAAAACATAAAACAGAAGCAATATTGTAACAAACGCAATAAAGACTTAAAAAAAAATGGTCCACATCAAAAAAAATACTTAGGAATAAATTTAACAAAAGATGTGCAAGATTTCTATACTGAAAACTACAAGATACTGTTGAGACACATTAAAGAAGATCTAAATAAATGGACATGTATATACCATGTTCATGGATTGGAAAGTTCCTTGCTTTCATGGAGCTTACATTCTAGAGCAGTGATCCCCAACATTTTTGGCACCAGGGACCGGTTTCATGCAAGACCTGTTTTCCACAGGGGGGTGGGAGGGGTGGTCCAGGAGGTAATGCGAGCGATGAGGAGCGGCAGATGAAGCTTTGCTCACTCGCTGCTCACCTCCTGCTGTGCGTCCCTGTTCCTAACAGGCCACTGACCGATACCAGTCCATGGCCCGGGGGTTGGGGACCCCTGCTTTAGAGGGGAAGGCAGAAAATAAGCGATAAATATGTTAAATAAGTAAATTCTAGGGAAAGTCTGGGACACTAGAGGAGTCCAGATAAGGCAACTAACCCTGCTTGGATGTGGGGTCAGCAGGGGGTGCCTAAGTTGAAACTGGAACTATGAGTAGGCATGGACCAGCTAAAGCATGATCAGAGACTTGCAGAAAGAATCTGGGGCCCAGGAAAGATTCCTGTGAGTGTAGGAAACTGAATATAACAATAAAATAAATGACGATTATTTACCATCATGAGAGTTTCCTTAGTTTCTTGTGGGCAGCTGTGATAATTATATTGTCTGAGATGACCTAGAGTTTGTAGAGATCTTTTGAATCCAGAAAAGCAGCTCTCTGCTCTCCTTAACCCCAACCAGAGCAAGGCATCGATAATCTTAACCCTCCAAAATCGCCCCATTTAGCTCCTGGGTCACCTTTAATTCCTGATCCTGTGCACTAGGGAGCTATGGCGCTATGGAGGGAACAGACAATGTTTAATTTATCTGTTAAGAAAATCACTCTGCTTCTCTTTGGAGGATGGATTGTAGCAAGGAGAGATCAGAAACTTGCAAGAGGACAGGTTACCATATCAATACCTATCTATTTCTCTCCAATCCTTCCCTAGTCCAAACCCTTGTTATCTTTCACCTGGACACCTGAAAAAAAGCTCATTCAACGATCTAAAGACCTCCCCTAAAGTAGATTCTCCATTTATTAATTCAGCAAATATTTATTGATTACCTACTATGTACCAACCTCTGTTTGAGAAACTGAGGATATAGCAGTGAACAAAATAGAAAACTGTCCCAGCCCCTATGGGCATGACACTATTGGGGAAGGGAGACAAAGGAATAATTAATGTAATTTCAGGTAGTGTCAAATCCATGAAGAAAATAAGTCAAGGTGATGAGCTAGAAAATGAGACAGTGTGGCTGCCAGCCTCTAAGATGATCCAGTGATCTTCACACTTTGTATAGTCCTTCTTTGTTTTGTTTTTAATTAATTAATTAATTAATTAATGACTGCCTTGGGTCTTCGTTGCTGTGTGCAGGCTTTCTCTAGTTGTGGCGAGCAGGGGCTACTCTTTGTTGCGGTACGCGGGCTTCTCACTGCGGTGGTTTCTCTTGTTGCGGAGCATGGGATCTAGGCATGTGGGCTTCAGTAGTTGTGGCATATGGGCTCAGTAGTTGTGGCTCACAGGCTCTAGAGCGCAGGCTCAGTAGTTGTGGCGCGTGGGCTTAGCTGCTCTGTAGCATGTGGTATCTTCCTGGACCAGGGCTTGAACCTGTGTCCCCTGCATGGGAAGATGGATTCTTAACCACTGTGCCACCAGGGAAGTCCCTGTTTTGTTTTGTATTTTAATTTATTTGGCTGCACCGGGTCTTAGCTGCAGCACGCGGGATCTTCGTTGCCACGTGCAAGATCTAGTTCCCTGACCAGGGATCGAACCTGGGCCCCCTGCATTGGGAGCGCAGAGTCTTAACCACTGGACCACCAGGGATGTCCCCTGTATAGTCTCTTGCCACGTCCAATCAGGACTGCTCTGTGTGACCAACAGAATGCTGTGGAAGTGACAGAATGTGACTTTCAAGGCTGGATTCCAAAAGACATTACGACTTCCACCTTGATCTCTTGAATCACCTTTTCTGTGGGAAACTGGCTGCCACATTGTGAGGACACTCAAGCATCTTTGCGGAGAGGCCCACGTGGAGAGAAACTGAGGCCCTAACCAACAACCAGCAACAGCTTGCCAGTCACACAAGTGAACCTCCTTGGAAGTGGACCCTCCAGTCCCTGTCAATTCTTTGGATGATCACAGCCCCAACCCAAGGTCATGGGAGACCCCAAGCTAGAACCACCCAGCTAAGCCACTCCTGTAGGATTCCTGACCCACAGAAACTATGTGTGATAATACATTTATTGTTTTAAATCACTAAGTTTTGAGGATGTGACATGTGAGTAGTAATCTGAGTAACAAGAGGGAGTCAGCCATGAGGTGATGAGGCGGGGTGCTCCAGTCAGAGATGATAGCAAGTGCAAAGGCCCTGAGGCCGGAGCGTGATTGACACGCTGGGGAAATAGCCAGGAGGCCAGTATGGTTAGAGCAGAACTAAGCAATGGGGAGATTGGGAGGAGAGGACGTCAGAGAGAGAATGGGGGGCAGGGGTGGGTTATTGGAGTCTGGTGGGCCATAGTTCGTGATGGGAGCCAGTGGGAGATTTTGAGCTGGGGTGTAGCATGATCTGATGTATGTCTTTTGAATGTGGTGCTGAGGGCTCAGTGGAAAACGGACTTAGCAGGTGGAAGATTTTTTAATTAATTAATTAATTTGGCTGCACCGGGTCTTAGTTGCAGCACGTGGGATCTTCATTGCCACGTCTGGGAGTTTTGTTGCGGCATGCGGGATCTTTTAGTTGCGGCATGCGGGATCTTTTAGTTGTGACATGCCGGATCTAGTTCCAGGACAGGGGATTGAACCCAGCCCCCTGCACTGGGAGCACGGAGTCTTAATCACTGGACCACCAGGGAAGTCCCCGGAAGAGGTTTGAAATGAGCATCAAATGATGTTTCTCCCCAGCTTAAACCCTCCTATGAGGGTGAAGATCTTCCACAGCTTTCCATCACCCTCCAGAACCATGGCTGCAAGGCCGGCTAGGCCAGGCCCCTGTCGACCTCTGCTCCTTCCTCTCCTACTGGGAAGAGCTTGGATTTTATGGAGGGAGAGGCAGGTTGGGGGTTTAAACTTGGGGAGGGAATTCAAACGGGCTGTACTAGATAGTCTGCCTGCTGGCAATGAACGTTAAGCATTAAATGGGCTTAAATGGGAACTGAAAATATTTGAAACACATTTCTCACATTTTTGGCTGATGAATGATTTTAGGCAGATGAGAAAGGAGAGAAGAAAAAAAAAAGATGAAAGGGTCATTGCAGAGAAAACAAATCCTCTTTAAGGAGACAGAGCGGGCCAGTTGCCTCTGCACTTGTGATTCCATCAGTGGTTCTAAAACGAATCAATCGGGAGCTTTAAGAAAAACATGAATGCTCCAGCCCCATCTTGGAGCAACATAGTCAGGACCTGCGGATCGGAGGGCGAGATCAGGCATTGGTATCCTTTTACAGTGAATATATTTTTATTCATCACAAGAAAAGAAAATATAATTATGTGATGCGATGGAGGTGCTCCAACACTGCAGTGGTAATCATACTGCAGTGGTCATTGTATGTATGGATCAATGTGTGTCAAATCATCACAGTTACAACAGAAACTTATACAGTGTTATAGGTCAATTATATCTCCGTTTTTAATTTTTTTTTTTTTTTTTGCCATGCCACGCAGCTTGTGGGATTTTATTTCCCTGACCAGGGATTGAACCTAGGCCCTCGGCAGTGAGAGTGCAGAGTCCTAACCACTGGACCACCAGGGAATTCCCTAAACATTTTTTTTAAAGAATATATTTTTATCAAGAACTGACTAGATGGGGACTTCCCTGGTGGCGCAGTGGATAAGACTCCGTGCTCCCGATGCAGGGGGCCTGGGTTTGATCCCTGGTCAGGAAATGAGATCCCACATGCATGCTGCAACTAAGAGTTCACATGCCACAACTAAGGAGACTGCCTGTTGCAACTAAGGCCTGGTACAACCAAATAAATAAATAAATATGTGTGTGTGTGTGTGTGTGTGTGTGTGTGTGTATATATATATATATATTTTTTTTAAAAAGGAACTGACTAGATGTCAGGGACTGTTCCAACACCCACGGACACAACAATGAACCCAATGAACCAAGGAGATAAACGATCAGCTTTGGTGGCAGGCAGGACATTTCAGAGTGTGGAGGGGAATTACAATGTCAAGTTGTGAAAACCACAAAGAAGGCATTTATTCAGGTTGTCCTTGAATAAGATTTCAACATTTTGTCCAACCAGGTGTTCACGGCCCATCTCTCACCCTCTGTTTTGCTCTACGCAAACTTAAGTCTGGCTTGTCTCCTCCCCCCAGGCCCTCAACTATAGCTTCCCTCTTCTCCGAAGGACTGAAAAGTGGGACATGCCTCCTCATCAGCTTCTCCTGAGAACGCACTGACCCCAGGAAGACACACTTCCTGTGTGTCTTGCAAACCACCATGGTTACTTTTCCTCATCTAGGCAACTTCCCCTTGACTGCGAAACCCTCTTACCCTAGATAAGCAATGTCTTTTTCTGTCTGACTTTTAAGATGCTTGCAGATTTTGTTTGTTCTTTGGCTGCACCACGCGGCTTGTGGGATCTTAGTTCCCCGACCAGGGATTGAACCTGGACCCTTGGCAGTGAAAGAGTGGAGTCTTAACCACTGGACCGCCGGGGAATTCCCGCTTGCAGATTTCGGAGCTCAGAGCATTCTCTCTACTGCAGTGGACTTTTTGAATAAAATTAACTCTGTCCGAAGTATTTGACACCTCCAGAAAGTCCTTGTGTGTTCTTCATTAAGTTACTTCCGAGATACTTTCTAGTTTTTTTATCGCTCTTGGGAAGGTTATCTGATTTTCTGTTAATTTCCTGGTTGGTTATTGCTGGTATATAGCAGTTTTCTTGACAAAATAACACCTCTCCACTTTTTATCCTCCCCACACCCAGGTATTCTCTTCCTTGTAAAAATGATTTCAAGGATGTGCTCCAGAAAGTGAACATGTGAATCCAGGGAAGAGAAGGCTATGGGTTGTGAGGGTTTTACATGTGAGGGAACAAGGTGTCCCTGTGACAACAGTCTGAATAACTTGCTTTACGAGATTCTGGGTAATACTTATTTTCTTCTTCCCATTTTTTTGGGGGGGAGGAGGGAGTTTTCCAAAAAATTTTACCATTAAGATTGCTTTGGGGACTTCCCTGGTGGTGCAGTGGTTAAGAATCCGCCTGCCGGGGCTTCCCTGGTGGCGCAGTAGTTGAGAGTCCGCCTGCCGGTGCAGGGGACACAGGTTCGTGCCCTGGTCCGGGAGGTTCCCACGTGCCGCGGAGCAGCTGGGCCCGTGAGCCATGGCCTCTGAGCCTGCGCGTCCGGAGCCTGTGCTCTGCAACGGGAGAGGCCGCAACAGTGAGAGGCCCGCATACAGGAAAAAAAAAAAAAAAAAGAATCCGCCTGCCAATTCAGGGCACACGGGTTCGAGCCCTGCTCCGGGAAGATCCCACATGCCGCGGAGCAACTAAGCCCGTGCGCCACAACTACTGAGCCTGCGCTCTAGAGCCTGTGAGCCACAACCACTGAGCCTGTGTGCCACAGCTACTGAAGCCTGTGCGCCTACAGCCTGTGCTCCACAACAAGAGAAGCCACCACAATGAGAAGCCCGTGCACCTCACGAAGAGTAGCTCCCACTCGCCGCAACTAGAGAAACCTCACGTGCAGCAATGAAGACCCAATAAATAAATAAAATTCTAAAAAAAAAGATTGCTTTTGTAACCTGGGGTGGGGGGTGGGAGAGAGGAGAAATGTCATTTTGGGTTTTTTTCCCAGCTTTATTGAGATATAATTGGTGTATAAGATTGGGTTCAAGATGTACAGTGTGATGATTCGATATACATATATACATATACATATACATATATACATATACATTCGATATACATATATATATACATATATATTCGATATAACATATACATATAATGTTAGCTAACACCTCCCTCACTTCACACGGGTACCATTTTTTTCAGTGTGTGTTGAGAACATTTTAAGATCTGTTTTTCTGTGCTTTCACTGCCGAGGGTGCGCGTTCAGTCCCTGGTGGGAGAGCTAAGATCCTGCCAGCCGCGTGGCATGGTAAAGAAAAAAAGTTAAAAGATCTACTGTCTTAGCAACTTTCAAGTATACAAGAGAGTACTGTTACCTGTACTCATTAGATCCGCACAATGCATTCATCTTCTAACCGGAAGTTTGTATCCTTTGCCCACCTTCACTTATTTCCCAAGAAACGTCATTCTGAAAGCAGAAATGTCAGGGCAGGCCAAGCCGCAGGGAGTGGCTGGGGCCCTTCCCATTGCCCCCTGAGCTGTTCTGTTCCCTGTGGCTTCCTGGATGTTTGCCTCAGCTTCAGCGTCCTATCCATCTCTGGACCTGGATATCCCTCTGGTGGACACAGACTTGCCGCCCACTTGTGGTAAGTAAGAGACATGAGGAGATGAAATGGAGGGGTCTGAAGGCTCTGATGGGAGCCTTGTCCTCCCTGCCCCTCAGACCCCACCTAACCCTGAACTGCTCATTCATCTCTGCTAAAAGCAACTCCCCCTTCTAATCTCAAGACTTTGCCCCCCAGGCTGCCGGACCTTCCCTCCCTCCACCTTTGTGTCCCCCTCTGGGATTCCCTTCCTTTCCCTCCCCCCGCTTCCTTGGCCCCCAGCCCATCCAAGGATCAAGACTCTCCTTTAGTGTCTCCACTTACCTGAAAATTATCCTACTACACTGATCTGGTTAGAACAAGAGAATTTTCTGCGAAATGCTAGTAAATTGTCATCATCAGTCTACAAATCTATGATTTCCATGTGAATGATGTCCTTTTAGGTGCGATGTCCTTGTTCAGTGTTAAACCTGCACAACTGTACAAGGCGATCATATGTCCTATACACCTGGCAGATGCCCAGAAAGCTGGGTCTTTCCTGGACACCCATCCATCCATCCACTCCCTCTCCAGGCTTTCCTGCATTCCTCTCCCACAAGATGTGGTCTGTGTGTTTATCTCTTAGACGACCGCTGGCTTGGAGCACTGGCTATCTGTCTTAACAAAGTCCTTCATGAAGACACATCAGATCATCCGCGAGGCGTAGCAGAAGCAACAGACAGAAGGCTGGATAAAGTGAGCTGTGTGGGGAAGAGAAGGGTGAAGTAGAGGCCTTTCAGGGAAGATGCAGAGCCTGCTCTTGCAATTTCTGGGACACGCTGGGGAGAAAGGGAGGGGTCCAGGGTGAAGCAAGGCTTAGTGCGAAGGGGTCATCTCCCCGCTCTCCCCTCTTCCTCCACCAGCTTGTCCCATCTCCTCCTCACTGCAGACCCTCCTCTATAGTTGTGCTGTGACTCTGAGGACACCACAGGGTGACAGCTGGGTCCCCTACAAGAGTAACAGCTCACGCAGCAGAAGGTTTCACATGCCCCTCAGAGACAGCAGATGCCCGGGGCATGAAAAAGAGAGTCAGTATGTTAGATCCACACTCGCTGCCCTCCTATACCTTCCTCTCTACAACAGGGGCTAGAAGCCTGCAAACTACATTTCTCCATCTCCTTTGCCAGATGGTTTCCTGTTAGTTTCTGTCAGTTGGAAGGCATAAAAGCAAGAAGATTTTTCCCCCCGGCTTCTGGTGACGCCCTGAGGGAAGGTTGCCAAACTCAAGCTTCAGAAGTCCTGCTCAGGCAGCCTGGTTCCTACTTCAGCAACATAGCAGTCTCTGGGTGACACCGTCATTTTCTTGTTACACTGACCCTGGGGATTCTAGCAGCTTCCCGCAGCTACTAATCGGTGGTAACCCGATTATGCCTCTTTTACTCCTCCAGCCCTTCCAGCCTCTTGGTGTCCAATTCCCTGTATTACATTCCCTCTGGTTTAAATGCCTGGAGTGGTTTCAGTTTTCCTGATCAGATACTGATCAAGAGGGGAGGAAGGGCATCGCTCTGGATTCCTCTGACAACCGCAAGCCCTGGGGCTCTCTCTCCCCAAGAGTAAGATGACTCTGGAGCCAGACTGTCTGTATTTGGAGACTGACTTTGCCACTCAGTAGCTGTTGATCTAGGACAAGTTGCTTCGTCTCTCTGGGCCTCCATTTCTTCATTTGTGAAATGGGAACATAATAAGACCTACTTCATGGAGTTCTGGAAATTATTCAATACATGCAAACACCCAGCCCAGGGCCAGCACCATCTCACGTACTGTGTGTGTATGTGTTAGTGGTTATTGTTTTAGTACATGTGATAGCATGTGAGGCCTTAAAATGGTTCTGGCTGTCTGTTCTAGACCGACTCAGGTGATGCCAGGTAAGTTAGTTCTCTGTTTTTTCCATTCCCTGTAAAGTGAGGATCTAGCATGGAACGGTAGGACAGAATTACGCAGTTTTCTGCGTATATAATCTAATCTTCTTAGGAGCTACGTTTTTCTTTTGTTTTGTTTTGTTTGTTTGTTTCTTGGCTGCACAGCTTGTGGGATCTTAGTTCCCTGACCAGGGAGTGAACCCAGTGCTCCCTGCAGTGGAAGAACCAGGGAAGCCCTGGAATTTCTTATTTAACTTTTTATTAAAGCATCACACACATCCATTTTCATCATTG
Organism: Pseudorca crassidens; assembly: GCF_039906515.1. NCBI lineage: Eukaryota > Metazoa > Chordata > Mammalia > Artiodactyla > Delphinidae > Pseudorca > Pseudorca crassidens. The sequence continues at coordinate 10,153,235 of NC_090315.1, read as the reverse complement.
TGGAACATTCTAGTGGGCACTGCTGGTTGAGAGAATAAGACACAGAGAATGAGGTATCATAGTATTTAGAAGAGCAGCCTGAAAGTAAGGGGGAGGGAAGGGAGCAGGAAGTTGGCAGGAAATACCTAAAGTTGACATATTTTGAGAGAAACAGAGTAACCACCAGAAGAAATAAGAAAGAATGTGAAAGGTTTTGCTTTTCAAGTGGGCTACTGGGGATATGGTGGAATGGACAGGGCGGGTGCTAAGGACTGAACTGTGTCTTCCCAAAATTCATACTTTGAGGCTCTAACCCTCAATGTGACTGTTATTTGGAGATGGGGCCTTTAAGGAGGTAATTAAGGTTACATGAGGTCATAGGTTGGGGCCCTGATCCAATAGGATTAGGGCCCTTAGAGGAGACACCAGTTTTCTCCCTCTCTCTGGCCCAACAAACCCTCATCCCTGGGTCCCACCCCTCCCCACCCCCAGCTCACTCATTGGCTGGAACAGGCTTAGGGGCGTGGCCTCCACACAAACCTGGTGGTGAATCTCTGGGTGCAGCAACCGAGGCTTTAAGATAATGACGCTCCCTGCAGTGAGAGATCCAAGCCACCACACCTCCTCAGCTGGCAATGTAGCCCCTGGCATGGCACCTGCAAACAATGAGGGATGCCTGGGAGAAATGGGGAGGGGTGATGTGGAAAACATTAGTCCTGGTCTCCAAATATTTCCAACTCTCCGCCTCCTGGCCACTTGGTAGAATTGCACCTCCCCATCCCCTTGAAGTTAGGCTGGCCCCCTTACTCGCTTTAGCTAATGAAACGTAGCCAAAGAAAAGTCCTTGGCTTTGGGGAGGAAGCATTTAAGAGCTGGTGGGCTCTTCTCCACCTCCCTCACTGCTGCCAAGTTGTTCCAGGGGTAGTGCTTCAGCCAACCTGGGTCCCTCGGTGACTGTGATGAGCAGAGCCTCCTGCTGAGCTGCGGATGAGCCACTGAGATTTGGGAGTCTGTGTTTCTGCAGCATAAACTCGCCCGTCTTTGCCAATACAACTGATAAGCTCCAAATCTTAAAAAAAAAAAAAATTTGTTGGCCTTCCCTGGTGGCACAGTGGTTAAGAATCCACCTGCCAAAGCAGGGGACACGGTTTGAGCCCTGGTCCGGGAAGATCCCACATGCCACTGAGCAACTAAGCCCGTGCGCCACAACTACTGAGCCTGCGCTCTGGAGCCCACATGCCACAACTACTGAGCCCGTGTGCCACAACTACTGAAGCCCACGCACCTAGAGCCTGTGCTCCGCCACAAGAGAAGCCACTGCAATGAGAAGCCTGCACACCGCAACAAAGAGTAGCCCCCGCGCGCTGCAACTAGAGAAAGCCTGCGCGCAGCAACAAAGGCGCAACGCAGCCAAAAGTAAATAAATAAATAAATTTATTCAAAAAAACCCAATTGTTTCCGAGTATCGTTAAGAAATGCTCACCAGGCTCACACCTTGGACAACACTGTTGGGAGAAAAAGCAGCTGGCTCATTTTCCCCTAGGTGGGTCTTTTGCAAATACCCAGTAAAGTGTTCCTAGGAATCTTATTGAATGATCATATCTCACCCAAAATGTTTTATTGCTAGGTGAGAAATACTCTAGTGGCAGCAACCATGGCACACACATCCCAGGACAGATGTCAGAGGGAGTTGGTAAGGTCCTCCAGGACCATCAGAGCCTTCCCTGCCTGCATCCCTGGAACCAGCTGAAAGAGTAGTGTAGGGGGTTAAAAGCTGGCCCCCCCAAATATATGTTCACATCCTAAGCCCCTGAACCTGTGAATATGACCTTTTTTTGGAAAAAGGATCTTTTCGGATGTAATGCTTAATAATGAGTTTCCTTTTGGGGTGATGAAAAAATTTTGGAGCTAAAAAAAGGTGATGGCTGTACATTGTGAATGGACTAAGTGCTACTGAATTGTTCATTTTAAAATGGTTCATTTTATGTGAATTTCACCTCAATTAAAAATAGTAATATTAAATACATTACGAAATAAAGTGCTGGCAAAGATGTGGAGCAAGTGGAAGTCTCATTCACTGTGCTGGGAATTGTAACATGGTATGACCAGTTTGGAAGACAGTTAGGCAGTCTCGTAAAACTCAGTGTTCACCTGCTCTGTGACCCAGCAATCTCAGTCCTAGGTATTTACCCAAGAGAAATGAACAGCTATGGTCACACAGAGACCTGTACGCAAATGTTTACGGCAGCTTTATTTATAACATCCCCAAAGTAGAAATGGCCAAACATCCCTCAGCAGGTGAAGGAGTGATTGTGGTCCACCGTCCAAGGGGGCACTACACCGCTATGAAAGCAATGAGCTGCCGATATAGGCACTGACCATCCAAGATTACTTGGATGCAGAAGTAATCTAAGAAGGAAAGAAACCAGAAGAGTGGCTGCCCATGGGAGGGTAAGAGCAGGAAATGACCAGGAAGGGACACGAGGGAACTTTGTTCTCTAGATTCATAGGGGTTTGGGGTACCTAGATGGATGCATTTCTGAAAACTCCACGAGTGTACATGTAAGATTTGTGCATTTCACGATATGGAAATTCCACCTTAAAAAAAAAGGGAACGTAAATAAATATTGAACTCTGGTTAATGATACACATGTTGCAGGATTTAGGGTGTTCTGATGTCTGGAACTTATTTTGAAATGCATCCAAAAATATGGGACTTCCCTGGAGGTCCAGTGGTTAAGACCCTGCGCTTCCACTGCAGGGAGCATGGTTTCGATCCCTGCTCAGGGAACTAAGGTCCCACGTGCAAAGCAAACAAAACAAAACAAAGAAAACGAAAATATGATGTATGGGTGGATGGAGGGATGGACAGTTGGCTAAATGTATGATGAAGCAAGTACAGTAAATGTTCACACCTGTAGAATCTAGGTGGTGGGGCAGGGCAGGCACCCGAGGAACACCTGGCATTCTTTGCTCTTCCCAATGTCCCATCGGGAGGCTCTCAGCCCCACTCACCAGCCGATGCTTGATGGCCACTCCTGTCCCATTTCAGTTTCCATTTCTTCCTCCAACAGCGATGCTGCTCAGAGCTCCACGTGCTTCCCGAGTGATGCCATCCGTTCCTGCAGCTTTGATGACCAGCTCTGTGGAGGGGCCTCTCACGGCCTGCAGCACAGAGCTCCAGGTCCAAAGCTGCACTCAGCCCCTTCCAAGACCACCTTCTCCTCACATGTGCCACCTCAGTAAGGGAACTGCCCTCCTCTGGGCTGCCTCAGACATCCTGTCCTGACCCCTCATCTCTGTCACCTGCCACATCTGACCCAGTTACAACTCCTATGTGCGCTATTCTCTGAGTCTCAAATCCATCTGATGCCCAGCCCCTTGATCCTCCTGCTTTGTCATCCCACCAGGCTCCCCACTCGCCCTACCCCCACCCCATCTTGCCCTGGCCAACCCATGTCCTACACCTCCGCCAGATGGAAGGTTCTGACTCCAGTCGTTACTTGAATACAAGCTCTCCCCTGCCCATGTCTGTAACACAGCCTTCAAGGCTCTCCAGGACCTGCCAACTTCCCAAGCCCCAGTGCCACCTTCCTTCTCCTTGCACACCTCACCCCAGACAGTGGGTCATTCCTACTGGAGCCCGGTGCCAAGCACAGGCTCTGGTGCAGAGAAGGTCCATGCCCCAAACACTTGAATGATGCCTGTACCGCCGCTGCGGCTTCAAACTCCTGCGCCGCCTTCTTCCTGCACGAGCCCCACGGGTGTTTGCAATGTTCACCTTCCAAGCAGCCATGTGCTCAGCCCCAGGACGCTGGATCTTTGATCAGTCTAAGAACCAGACGTCAGATCTCTATTTCCCCTCTTGCCATGGACCAACGTAGGGAGGGTCACACCATCTAATCCAGCCAATGAGACCTGAAAGGAAGACTGAGGGACTTCTGGGAGGCGTTTCCTTGCTCATAGATACGTAGACAGTTTCTTTTCTGCTTCTGCACTTGGCTGGGTGAGGAGGTGAAGTCTGGAAGATGCTCTAGCCATCTTGCCATCATGAGCGGTACTGCTGCCCCAGACCGGCAGTGTGGTAAGATGGGCTGAACCTGAGTGAACTTGGAGTTAACTCTTTTACCAACCCTGAAACCACCCTACCTTCTTACCTAAGATGATGAACTCCTGCCTGTTTAAGGCAGCTGAGTTGGTGTTTTTTGGGGTTTTTAAAAAAATACTTACTTTTGGCTGTATCGGGCCTTAGTTGCGGCACACGGGAACTTTCCTTGCGGCACGTGGGCTTCTCTCTAGTTGTGGCACGTGGGCTCCAGAGTGTGCCGACTCAGTATTCGTGGCGCGTGGGCTTAGTTGCCCCGCAGCATGTGGGATCTTTGTTTCCTAACCAGGGATCGAACCTGCGTCCCCTGCATTGGAGGGCGGATTCTTAACCACTGAACCACCACGGAAGTCTCTGAGCTGGAGTTCTGAGTTACAGGTGAAATCATCCTTACTCAATGTGGATGAATTAGAAGAAATTCAAAGGCTGAACCCTGAATTTTTGACAGAGACCTAGAGCTCACCTGCTTAGACCAGCAACCAGCGTAAGGGCTGTGAGAACCCTGCTCTGAGAAATACCCAGGATCCCAATTAAAGGGCAGGACAGCTCCCCAAAGATGTCCATGTTTTTATCCCAGAACCCATGAATATGTAATTTACATGGCAAAAGTGACTCGGCATATGTGATGAAGGATCTTGAGATGGGGAGATGATCCTGGATTACCCAATCTAATCACATGGGTCTTTAAAAGCAGAGAACCTTTCCCAGCTGTGGCCAGAGAAAGATGTGACAATGGAAGAAGGGCCAGAGACATGTGACGTTGCTGGCTTTGTAGACAGAAGAGGGCCACGAGGCAAGGTGGGTGGGTGGCCTCCAGAAGCTGAAAAAAGCACGTAAACAGAATCTCCCTGTTCTTCCAGAAAGGTAGGCAGCCCTGGCAACCATGGAGTGAGATGTGTCACGCTTCTGACTTCCAGGACTGTAATGTAGCAAGTTCCTGTTTTTGTTTTGTTTTGTTCCCCCGCCCCCCTCCAAGTTCCTGTTCTAAACCACTTGGCTTCTATAATTTATATGGCAGTCATGGAAAATTAAGAGGCCCACTGAAACACAGAAACCAAAGGAAGTCCAAAGAACACATGGCTACTCTCCAGGCCAAGTCCTGCTCCCTTCTCACCCTCGCCGACTGCGGCTTCCCCGGAGAAGACTCCTGGTTAACAAGTAGGTAATGTCTGAGTCCGCTGGGGCTGCTGTAACAAAATAGCACAGTTCTGGAGACTGGAAGTCCAAGATCAAGTGCCAGCAGATTCAGCGTCTGTCTGGTGAAGAGCCTCTTCCTGGTTCCCAGATGGCTGTCTTCTTGCCACATCTTCACATGGAGGAAGGGGCAGAGATACTCTGTGGGGGTCTCATTTTTATAAGGGCACGAACCCCATTCGTAAGGGTTTCATCCTCCTGACCTCATCACTTCCCAAAGGCCCCACCTCCAAACGCCATTGCATTGGGCGACTAGGTTTCAACATATAAATTTCGAGGTGACACAGTCTACAGCAGTTAGAGGGCTCCCGTTTCTCATCCTTAGCAGCCAGCCCAGTTGTCCTGAGTTCATCACTGGCCTCTTCTGTGATCTGTGCGGTGGGCAGGACCATGCCTGTGTGGGCCACCTGTGTCCTTAAAGGCCGAGACTGGCCCGGAGCCAGAGCTCAAGAACTGTGGAATGCAGTCGTCAGCTCGTCAGCCGCTAAGGGAAGCTGAAGCTGTTGGGAGGCACCATTCCCACAGTGTCATCATGAATGTCACCCTGGGACTGGCCACTCAGAAGAGACCCTGGTTTCAAGGTTTCACCCCCGCCCTGTCATTTCTGGGACAAGGGATGGTGGGGGCAGCACGGAGAAACAAGACCCACAGGCTTTTTAAAATAACTGCATCCTTTAATGGCAGTAATACAATTATTGGATTAAGAGACCACAGGAGAAAGGGCAGGTGACGTTTCTGGAAGACAGATATGGAGTACAAAAAGGGGTGGAATAGAGTCATGCGACGATCATTGTAAAAATACAGTACGTTATATACATATTTGCACCATCAACTTTCAACTCTGAAATAGTATTTACACTTTTGTTACAATCCTGGTTAGAGAACAATTTTTCTTTAAAAGCTCAGCCTGATGGCAAATGAAAATTTCAGGTGAATTCATAGTCCCATGAGGTTCTTAGGCTGAATATTCCAAGAGGTGGGTTCCAGCTTCTATTTCATCCACAGATTTCAGTTTTAAAAAAGTATTTAATTTTGCTTTTATAAAAAAAATTCTCAAAGGAGGGAAAAAAAAACCCAACCACAGCCACACTGTGTATTCTTTCTTATTTTACAAACACTACGGGCTGCAGCCCTCTGCTTCAAGGCCAACACTGGTGGCTGAAGAAAAATCTCACTGATGATTGTTTAAAACAAAACAAAAAGACACAAAGACAAACCAAACCAACCTGATCATGGCGCACTGCCTCTCCCGCCCTTGCTTCCGGCCCCAAACTCAAAGACTATTTCTCTTCTGGGGCAGGGCGTTTGGTATTGAACCCTCTTTAACCTCCTACCCCGAGGAGGTGGGAGGGGGAACCCTTTGGCTGGGACACCATGTTTCCTCATTATTAGTAAGAAAGAGTCAGGGCCCTTAAGCGAGGTGGTTGAGACGGTGGGATGAGGAGGAAAAAGGCAGAAGACGGCCGGCCAGTAGCGGCACACAGGCGGGAGGGAGCCCCGGCCGCACAAGCCTCGCCGGTTCCCCTCAGGCCACGTCCACGGGGTAGGCCTTCTCTGGGGCTCTGTGGACAGGATGGGACCTCAGCCAGGGTCTTGGGGGAGGTCAGGCGGAGCCCGGGCAGGCATCTATGCTCCCTTCCCGGCTCAGCCGGATGAGGAGAGCAGGATACAGGCTTTGGGTCCCATGGCCCCTGCCCACAGTGGGGGTCCCAGTCCCTCTCCTGGAGAGGGCCCAGTAGCCCACACCCTGCCCTGGCTAGTCTCCCACCGTGTCCTCAGGCCCCCTCCCGGAAGTATCCACAAATCCAACTCTGTACACGCCTCGAACCCATGCACCTGTCAGCTTGGAAGAAAACCAAACACACCAAAACCACAGGCCCTAAAAATATGGTGCAAGGAGATGTGAAGAAAGCGGAGAAAGCAAAACACTTTGCCGAGAACCACCCAGGGATCCCTCTGTCAGGAGCCTGATGGCGTGGCCGTGCCATGGATCCTTGAGCTGTCCCCAGAGGGCCGGGGCCGGCTCACTGGGCACTTTGCCTTCTGAGCCCAGGACAGAGCCCAGCACGAGGGGGAAAGGCACGGCCGGGACACGACAGGACGGGATGGGCTAAGCTGACGGAAAGCGCGTGCTCTGCCTCTCGCAGGCAGCTCCTGGCCACACCAGCCTTGCCGACTCCAGGTCCATTTCTCACCCGGAGTCTCCTGTCACAGGCTGGAGGGCGCCGGTTTGCTCTGGGATGAACTCTGGACGGAGGATGGCAGGGAGGCCGGTGTGTGAATCCAGATGAGACAGCAGTGGAAAAGGACTTTGTTTCTCCCGGCCCAGGCAGCTTCCGAAGGCTCTTTCTCTTTTCCTTCTGTCTTGACACTTTCTCACTTCCGCTGGCCCCTGAAGCGGGTCATCATGGCCTGCACACTGCAGAGGAGACGCAGAAATGCCTAGACCTGCTTCCATGCGGGTCCTTCCCACCATCTCGGCTCCGTCTCTTCTTGCTCATGCACCACAGGGTGAGCAGTGCTCAGTGCCTTCTCGACGCCTGCTGTTCCCTTTGTCCTGGGGGGGGGGGGGTAGGATGGGGGGGAGGGGCCAAGCTCTGCCCAGAAAACCCACCAGACCCCCAGCCACCAAACTGGGGCCCCAGCCTTTAAGAAGTCCCTGAAAATCAGGCCTGGCCAGGCCAGGCGGAGTGCCAGCTGGGGCTGAGGCCCAGGGGACTCGCAACTGTACACATGCACATGTAGGTTTTCTTGGCGGGAGCCTAGGAGCCCCGCAGCACTGACCAGAAGTTAAAGATAGTTATATACAATTTATATGTTTCAAAGAAAGTACTACTTTAAAAAAAAAAGGAGGGTGGGGGAAGAAAAGAAAAAAGAATAGGAAAAAAGAAAAGAAAGAACACCCAGACCCCCTCCCCCCTCCCCCCAAGTCCCCAACTCTGGTTGCTGCCCTTAAATATTGCCCTGGGAAGGGTGGGGTGCAGGGAGCGCTCGACTCCGGCTTAACACTACTGGCAAAAGGGGGAGGCAGTGGGGTCAAAGCCTTTAAAAACATCTTTCAGGGACCCAGCGTCCTGCTCACCCTCTTGGGCCGGGCTGTTGCCAGCAAATGGGCTTCCGGAGCCCGTCTTGGGTGCCTGTTTCACGGTCCCGAAGAGGGTGGGCACCGGGAGGTTGTGCACGCCGGGCTGGGGCGGGACGCCCTCTGCTGGCGGGGCGCCCGTGGCAGCGGCGGGGGCCGCAGCGGCCTTGGGCCGGGGCCGGTTATAACTGTTGTACCTGTCTGTGGCCGTGACTGCGGCCCCATCTGCCCCAGACTTCCCCGATTCAGGCTGTTCCAGGGCAGACTTGCGGACAAATGGGGGCTCCTTGGCCTTGGTGGCGGAGCTCTTGCCGTTGCCCTCAGGGCCCTTGGGCTGCATGCCTGCATCAGCGGCCGGCTCTGCAGCTTTGCCACCCGTGTTGGGAGTCCTGGGGTCGTAGAGGCTGATGCCGCTCAGCACGCTGCTCTGCCCGCTCCCGCTGCCCTGGCCCAGGCCGCCGGCTGCCAGCACGCGGGGGTCATAGGGGGCGGTGGCTGGCGGGGAGGACTCCCCGCTGGGGCTGGCAGCTGGAGAGGGCGCTTCGGTGGGGCCAGGCTTGGCTGCCCGGGAGGAGGCAGCAGAGTCTGCTGGTTTCTGCAGCCGGGGGTCGGTGGGTGTCTTCCGCACTCGAGGGTCACTGGGCTTGTCACCGGGGCCAGGGGCCGCCGAGGGGCCAGTGGCATTGACAGTCTTGAGGATGCGAGAGAGGAGCTCAAAGTCAGGCAGGCTAGAGCCAGATGTGCTGGGATCTGTAGAGGTGCCTGGGCGCTGCCGGGGGTTGGGGGGGCCCGAGGTGGTGGTGCGGTGCAGCCTGGGATCCAGGGCAGGCAGGGACTGCAGGGCCGCAGGGACGGGGGGCACTGCATCCTGCTTGGGGATGGGCAGGGGGATCAGGTCCTCAGGGTTCCAGAGCACAGTGCGGGCAAAGCTCGGCTTGCTCAGGGTCACATCCTTCTTGATGTGGCTGAACTGCTGCAGCTGCGAGCGCGGGTCCCGCAGTGGGTGCCCAGGGAGGGGGTCCAGGGGAATGTTCACAGCCTTCTCCCGAAGGGCCCGTTCCCCTTCCTCCTCTTCTGCAGGGGGTGGTCCAGACCCCTTGGAGCCACTGGGGCCTGCGGGGCTGGAATGAAGGCCGCCTTCGGGCTTGGGGGTAGACAGGGAGCGAGCCAGTCGAGGGTCAGAGGGTCCTGTGTCACCTGGGCCTGAACTGCTGGAAGCCTCGACGTGGCGGCTAAGTCTGGGGTCCCGGCTGAGGCGGGGGTCAGCCAGCCGCCCTCCCGTGGGGTGTCCCTTCTGGAGGCGGGGGTCCCCCAGCCCAGTGCTGCTCAGCTCCCCGACAGAAGCCTGGGGTCGGCTAGACGTCTGCTGCCTCAGGGTCTTCAGGATGGAGGTGACGCTGTTCCCACCCTCATCCTCATCACTTGAGTACCAGTTTCCAGTGTCACCTGAGAAAAAGCAGAAAGGAGCAGGGAGAGGGTGAGTGGTCACCACATCTGCCACCAGTCCTCTTTGGATCCCATGGCAGCCCACTCCCCTGCCTCTTACCTCTCAGAACCTCAGTTTCTCCTCTCTTACAACACCCCATCCCCAGCACAGGATGCCACGAAGAGCCAGTGAGCTCAGGCAGGCCAAGCACCGAGCTTGGCAGGTCTCTGGCTGTCGTTTATGGACCTTTCCCCGTACAGGCACCATTCTAAGTACTTTGTCTTATTTGTCACAAACACCCAGGATATAGCGTTATCATCACGCCCATTTGACAGATAAGAAAAACAGAGGCACAGACAGTGCCATAAGATAGGGGACGGAGCCAGGGTTGAGCTCAGACTCCGAGTCCAGGGCTCTGCCGCCACCTCCTCACCTCCTGGGCAGGTTCAGGCCCCAGCACGGCAGGCCTGGCTCTGAGTGCCTGTGAGCAGCTACTGCTGCCTTGGCTCTCACTGCGCTTGGGGCTCACAGACACGTGCCTCCCAGGCCCCTCAAAACGTTTCCGCGACCCAGGGCAGGGCAGTCACCAGCTGATAAGAGGCGGGGCCAGGTGGGCAGACTCAGAAGCTAGCCCATGTCCAACTTTCTAGGCAGGTGCAACCGGAGCCCCTAGGGGAGGGGGCTGTCCCCTGTTCTCACTGTCCCACTTGCTCCTCAGCTCTGGTCAGAGCCACCCATGGCCTCTGGCTTCAGGTTCTACATACCGTTTCTGTCCGCCCCCTTTCACCCTGGGGTGGATACCATCAGGTCACTGCACAGCACCTGAGACTTGGCAGCTGTGCCTGTGATCATTACTGGTTTATGTCGATGACTAGCTCTCATCTGTTGGCTTCCCGAGAACATGATCTGGGAAACGGGGATTGAGAATCTCCCTACAGCCTCCTCTGTAAGGGTGCAGGGGGTGAACCGTATTGCCTGCTGTCTCCTCCAGGGACCAGCCCACCTCCCTCCTCAATGGGATCAGGGTTTCTCCCGAACCCCACGACACAGAAGGGCAGCCCCAACTTCTAATTTTCTCAGGGACATGCAGCAGCCCCAGCAGCTTCACAGCCCTGGGCAGGGGTCCTCCCCGGCCACAGGTCCCTTTCTGACACAAAACCCGACCTAGGTGCTCCCCACCTCTGCCCTGCACGGCGGCCCGGGGGGCTGCGCCCGTCAGGGAAGCCCCTGCCCCTGGGGAGGACACATGCCTTCCTCACTCTCCCGGTCCTGCTTGCTGCGCTCAGCCAGCCTCCTCGCTCTCTCCTCCTCCTCCTGCTGCTTCTGCTGGATCCTCAGGTACAGGGCCCTCTGGGCCGAGGGCAGGAAGTCAGGGACACCGGCGCCCGGCTTCGGCCGGCCTGGGGGCCCTCCCTCAGGGAAGCTGTCAGGCTCCAGAGGGTGCTCGGGGAAGAGGTGCTCCCCAGGCTCCCCCGGCAGCTCTTCGTAGTGCCCGTAGTCCTCTGTGGCAGGGAAGAACCGAGGGTTCATGTCGGGAAGGGCCTCACGGCACCAACTCCGACCCACCCGTGCCCTTAACTGGAAAACCACCCCCTGATGGCGATGGGTGAGAATGTGTAGCCCGTCCCTTCCTACCCTCCCCAGGAGGGGCCCCACGGAAAGCCCAGCAGCGGAGGGCGGAGCAGCCAATGGGGGCAGGGAGGGTCCCACCTAGGATGCAGCCACTGAGAATGGGGTTCACGGTGAGGCTTAGTGACATGGGCAAATGCTCATGAGGTGAAAACAGGACGGAACATCGTACGGATGTTTGTAAAACACAAAGAAAAGGCTTTGAAAAGACAGACAGAAAACAGTCCCTCTGGGGATGAGAACAGGAGAGAGGGGCTGCGGGATCTTTCACTTTTTACTCCACACATTTCTGATCTGTCTTAATTACTCTTGATGAGCATTAATTTTATGATTTCTTTAAATAAATAAATAAGTAATCAATAAAGAAAAACACACCCTAATCTCTCAGTAAGCTCAGAATATGAATTCAACCATGGTAAACAAAGACTAGTAAAGAAGAGAAGAAAATACACCACAATGTTGCTATGGCTACATGTCCACCCAGAGGCTGACGGGTGATTCCTCCTCCCTTTATGGGTTCCTAACTCCACAAACGTTTATGAGCGTGCTGCTGCATTTAAAGGGACGGGGTGTGGGGGTGTTTCTCCCATACAGCATCTAGGAAGCACAAGGCGGAAGGGCTTGCCTTCATTCTCAAAGGGCGGGCAGGCGCCCGGCATTAGCCACCTCCCTTCACAAATGCTACCCAAGTCAGAGCCAAAGATGAGGGGAACACCGTGGGCAGATTTTCAACGACACGCCCGGAGACTTGTGTTTGTGCGCGCGAACGTTCTGCAAGGCTGAAATATCCCCTATCTGCACCGTGTGATGTGGCTCCCCTACTGAGCAGCCAAAACGTGGCCAGCGCTACCAAGAGAGTGCATCTGTAACTTAAAGGAAACTTTCAGGATTAAAGTGATTAAATATGCAAATATGTCATACACAAAGTGTATAAAGCAAAAAGTGAAAGGTCACTTTCTTCTAGCCCCTGAACTTCATAACATGTGAACTTGATGGGCGAGTCTGCTCTGAGCCACACCCTGGCTCGGAGCTGGGGACACTCCTTAAACAACAGTCCCACCCAGTCCCCCTTGCACGGAATTCAAGAGTGAATTACTTGACGGTTCTGCTATTTTCAATATATTAAAAACAACTGAATAGTACTAAAAAGGTAGATTTCATGATATGGGCATTAGAGTGAATTACTCCAGAGATACCAACGGTTATCAGCTCGACAGACTTTCGGGTTTTCTTCCCCACCCAGACCTTTTCCATGCATGTTTCATACACGTTGTTTAAAGGGGGAGGAAGCCCCCTCAGGTCGCCTGCTTTTCTCACTTGAGAACAAGCACCCTGCCCCAAACACCTGCTCTCATGCCTTTGAACACTATTGAGATGCCAAAGACTCTCACACTGACCTTCAGCCTGGTCAGCTTCCTGATGTCTGCATGGCTGTCAAACGGGCACCTCGTGCTTAATGTGGCCAAAGCAGAAGTGCTGCCCTGCCCCAACCTGGCTCGGCATGAACACCCAGAGCGCCTCTGCCCCGCAGCTGGCACCCCCACCCGCCCCTGCCACCCTGTCACGTTGGCCCTATGGCTCCACTCTAAACCTAGCCCTGCTGCTCCCTGTCCTCTCCCGGCTGCCACCCACCTCACCTCTGCCCAGGGCGACTCAAGGGCAGCCCACATGCTTCCAAGATTCCCCTCCGGCCCCTACTAGCATCCATCGCCCTTGTGTTCCTCCACTATCCCCGTCACTCTTCCACCGAGTCCACCTCGCCATGGCCCGCAGGGTCCTGTGTGCTGGGACTTCTCTCTCTCCCCTGTCCTCCCTTTCCAAGCCACACAGACACCTTTGTTTTCCACAAACAAGGTGACTGGCTGAGGCCTCCGTACCTGCTGCAGCTGCCACCTAAGCCAAGCCCACGACTCCCTCCCCGCCTTCACCTCTCAGACAGGCCTCTGCTGGCTGTGACGCACCCAGCAGGCCCGGCCTCCACCCATCACCCTCACACGGTGCCCCATTTCACCGCCAGCAATGACCAATGCCGAAACGAGCTGACGACCTTGTTTACACATTTCCTGTCGGTTTCCCTCCACTCAAATGCAGTTAAGGCAAGGACTACGTGCTTTGCTTGCTCTGACCCCACACCTAGAAGCACGCCTGGCCCCTGGCAGCAATGACACATCTCATCCTTCTGAGGGCTGCACACCGCCTCCTACTGATGCGGCACTGTCATCCAAGCACCCAACTGTCGGACGTTTAGTTTGTTACCAACACATGTTCTCGTTTTGTAAGAAAGGAAGGAAAGGAGGAAGGAAGATGGTCAGTGTGGGGACAGAACAAGCAGAGTCGCAAGGCAGCTCCAAGCCAAGAACCACCCCAGAAGGAGGCCGCTTTGGTTGAGGGCACCTCAGCCTTGAAGTTCAACACCATTCCACACCCATCCCTCTAACTTCCCAAGCTCCCACTCCACACACACCAAGCAAAACTTACAGAAATTAAATAAGTTATAGTGATGGTAATCATAACACTCCTCCTAGACTCAACAGGGTAGTGAATCCCACGTCACTGAAAACGTTCAACCACTCACGGGACAGAGATGGAGTTGGATTCATGTTTTCAAAGACTCAGACCAAGGAAGAAAAACCAAATCTTCCTGACTACATTCCACTGTGCAGACCCCAGCAGCCCCGGCTGGCCCCCACCCTGAGCCCTGCATACCTGCGTCCCCAATGAGTCCTGGCTCCATCTCCATGCCCTCTTGCTGCTGGTAAAAGTTTTCATAGAAGTTCTGGGCTGGTGGGATGGGGGGCATCATTCCAGAATGTGGGGAGTCTCCAGGACCATAGGGCATCATTGGAGGGCCGCCAGGTCCCATGGGCGGGCCAGGATTCATGCCAGGGCCCATTGGCATGTCAGGGTGCATGTCCGGATGCATGTCCGGGTGCATGTCCGGGTGCATGTCGGGATGCATGTCAGGATGCATCGGGGCCCCCATCGGCCCCGGGGGTCCCATGTTGGGCCCAGGGCCCATCGGTCCTGGGGGTCCTCCGGGTCCAGGGAACCTGGAAGGAGAAAATGGTGCCCGTGAGCAGGGCTGCAGAGGAAGGGTGGCAGCCACATCCCTGAGGAGACACAGAGGCCTGCTCATGGTTGAGCAACAGAGGGCTCCAGACCAGGCCACTGAGGGCTTTGGAGAGAGGCAGGATGCTGGCCTGGTTAGGTTCCAGGCCACAGGGCCCTGGCACAAAGGAGCCTGGCTGAGCCCAGAAAAGCCCCCAGGCACTCACCTCACACCCAGTTTCTCAGCCAGCTGTCCTGTGGGCCGCACCACGATCTCAAACAAGGAGGGGATCTTCTTGTTGTACATGTCCTGCTGCTGCTGCAGCTGCTGTGGGGACAGCGGCTCATGCACGGGCATGGGCAGCTGAGGGGGGCCAGGGGGTGGAGGCGGGGGCGGGGGCGGGGGCGGGGGGCCACCCTGCATGGGCCGGCCATTTGGAGAGGTCGGGGCCGGAGGGCCAGGTGGGCGGGGCGGGGTGGGCAGGAGGCCCACGCCAGGGGGAGGTTTGGGCAGGGGGTTGATGCCCTGCTTCTTCAGCTCCTCAACTTCCTTCTCATCCTCAGCGCCTGCCTCTGCATCATCAGCCAACATCTGCGGGCCAGAAGGACAAAACAGTGAGAGTAAGGACAGGGGAGGAGGCGGGTTGGAATGCACTCCTCCGGGGCTGAGAGCTGAATTTGCTGAGGATAGCTCTTCAATATCCCAAGGCCCTTACAGCAGTGGTACCCAACGCCCGGGCCACGGACTGGTACTGGTCTGTGGCCTGTTAGGAACCAGGCCACACAGCAGGTGAGAGGCGGGCAAGCGAAGCAAAGCTTCGTCAGTATTTACAGCCGCTCCCCGTTGCTCGCGTTCCTGCCTGAGCTCGGCCTCCTGTCAGATCAGCGTGGGCATTAGATTCACACAGGAGCACGAACCCTACTGTGAACCACGCATGCGAGGGATCTAGCTTGCGTGTTCCTCATGAGACTCTAACGCCTGGTGATCTGAGGTGGAGCGGAGGCGGTGATGCCGGCGCTGGGGAGCGGCTGCAGATACAGATTATCATCAGCAGAGAGGTCTGACTGCAGAGACCATAATAAATCGGTTGTTTACAGACTCATATCAAAACCCTATCAATGCAAAAACAAACAAACAAAAACAACCCCTATCAGTGAGTGGCAAGTGACAATTAACCTGCATCTTACGGAGCAGACTGGACATAAGCAACACACTTTGGGTGTCACTGTCTCCTATCACCCCCAGATGGGACCATCTAGTTGCAGGAAAACAAGCTCAGGGCTCCAACTGATTCTGCATTACGGTGAGTTGTATAATTATTTCATTATATATTACAATGTAATAATAACAGAAATAAAGTGCACAATAAATGCAACGCGCTTGAATCACCCTGAAACCATCCCCCATCCCCAACCGGGTCTGTGGAAAAACTGCCTTCCACAACACCGGTCTCTGGTGCCAAAAAGGTTGGGGACTTCTGCCTTACAGCATAAGGCCAATGACCACAAAGCCTCTCTGGCACAAAAGTCATCGCCCCATACCACTGCCGCATCCCTTCTCGGTGAACAGCTGACAGGGGAGCCAGTCTTATTTGGCAGCAAAACACATGCAACGTACTATTTCACCATTTTCAAGTGGACAATTCAAGGACATTAAGTACATTCGCGATGCTGTATAACCACCATCTCTATCTAGTTCTAACACCACCGAAGAAGACGCCATACCCATTAAGCAGTCACTCCCCATGCCCTGCTCCCTCCCAGCCCCTGGCAACCACCAATCTACTTTCTGTCTCTATGGATTTGTCTATTGTGGACATTTCACAGAAACGAAATCCTATAACATTGTGGCCTTTCGTGACCGGCTTCTTTCACTTAGCATGACATTTTCAAGGCTCACCCATGTTGTAGCTGTATCATCTATTTTATCTATTTTTTTAATCTATTTTTATCTATTTCATGGCTGATTAATAGTTCATTGTTCTGGGCTTCCCTGATGGTGCAGTGGTTAATCTGCCTGCCAATGCAGGGGACATGGGTTCAAGCCCTGGTCCAAGAAGATCCCACATGCCGCGGAGCAGCTAAGCCCGTGAGCCACAACTACTGAGCCTGCACTCTAGAGCCCTAGCACCACAACTGAGCCCTCACGCCTAGAGCCCGTGCTCCACAACAAAAGAAGCCACCGCAATGAGAAGCCCATGCACTACAACGAAGGGTAGCCCCTGCTAACCGCAACCAGAGAAAGCCCACGTGTAGCAACAAAGACCCAACGCAGCCAAAAATAAATAAAAATAAAATAAATTTATATATAAAAAAAGTTCATTGTTCTGTTTGAATTTTAAGGGCGCCTCACCGCACTTGTAATCAAAACCCAGTCACTTACGAGGACCCACAGGGCCTGACAGCAGGGCTGGGTGTCTGGGGAGGACTTCACAGCACCCTGGAAGCTTCATTTCCTTCTATGGTGTGCGGACTCCTCCACCCTAAGCACCCAGCTCTGTTTCAGTTCTGCGGACAGCTAAGCTCTTTCCCCAGCAGGGTCCTGGCCTGGACCAGGCCTCTCCCCAGGCATTCGTTTTCCCCTCCATTCTTAATGTATGGCTCCGTATCCCCCAATTGCTGGGGTCTCTTATTAAAGGTCAACTCAGAGTGACTGGCCAGGTCTCCTGTATTTACTACTGGAACACCATCAGCTCCCTTGAAAGCACTGCCCAAGCTCTGTAAGATTTTACATTTAGTTGTATCTTTGTTTATTCCTGGCCCGACGACTACCAACTCCACAAGGGCAAGACCCGCAGGGCCCACCATAAGGCCTGTTACAGGGTAGATGGACAATTCCAAAGTCTGAATTCAAGCAGAACGTCTCACCAATTAGGATCCTGGGCAGAAGTTAACACTGCAGGCCTGCCTGCTTCTCTTGGAAGGCCAGCTTGCAATGTTGGCCTTTGGCTGGTGCCTGGGAACCTGGATTTCGAGAGGGTTCCCAGGATTCCCTGACTGCTAAGAGGGGCTCACTGTGTCCAAACCGTTTGCACAAACACCATGCTTTCTGCGGAACACCCCTTTTCCTTCTGGGCGTCTGGGATTTTGGTACATGCCAGGCAGAGGCTGCCCTCAATAAAAACCTTGGGCACTGACTGAGTCTCTACTGCACGCCCATGGTGGACAGCGTTCTACGCGTTGTGTCACAACCTGAGGAGTTATACACGTCCCGTGTGACTCCAGGGGGCGAGGACTCCTGGAAGCTGGTGCCTGGTTTCAGCCTTTACCGCCTGCCTTTCCTCTGTGCATTCTGTTTGAGGGTCTCTGGGCTCCCTGCACATTCCCTCCACTGCCCCGATCCCAGTGTGTAATCGGCGTCTACCTGATTTAACTCACTGGAGTTAAATCTCAGCCAGCTCGGCCCTGGGAGTCTCCCCAGCAAATTGTCCAACCTGGGCCCAGGTGGCCTTGGGGACCTCGGCACACATGCCTTAGTGGACCCTAACGGGGGCTCTGAGACGCCCCGGCGCCTCAGCCTCAGCGCTGCTCAAGACAACCCCTCCTCTTGCTCCCCCGCCCAGGGACAGTGGTGGCGGCGTGGGTGGCGGAGGCAGGACTTCCCAGCGGGTGTCAGGCAGTTCCCAGCTTTTCTCTCTCCTAACCATCAGCAACAGGATGTGGACCCAGGGATGCAGAGTCCAAGAAGAATTTGGCTTCAAAGGGGACGGAAAACTTGGAAGTCTGATCAGTGGAAAACATCTGTTCCCTTAGAGCCCTGCTACTCAAGGTGTGGTTTGTCTGTGGACCAGCAGCACAGGGGGACCCGCTGAACTAGGACCACATTTCACACGTGTCCACCGCAGTGTGGGAAACGCTGCCCGAGACTAGCTGTGCTGAGAGAGCCCCGCACCTCGTGGTGTCTTTTAGCACGGCTCTCGGGGGCGGAGGAGGGGCCGCAGCCACAGAGGCAGCCCTGACTGCTCTACTGCCCCACGTTCCGCCCGCTTCCCTTCCAGCCAGCTGGCCCCTTTTGGTCCCTCAACCGTGTTGTAGCTGTTGCTCGCACTGTGACCCCAGCCCAGCACATGCCTCCCTCGCCCCTCCTTCCTGCCTGTTATTCACCTGGGGCCAGCGAGTGTCACCTCCTCACTGAGCCTCCCCCCATGGCAGCCTGTTTGAGGGTCTCTGGGCTCCCTGCACATTCCCTCCACTGCCCCGATCCCAGTGTGTAATCGGCGTCTACCTGATGACTGGATCCTGTCTCCTCACCACTGCGTCCCCGGTGCCCAGAACAGTGCCTGCTACAAAGCAGGCGTGACCACACATTTGTTAAATAAATGAGCAAAGGAAACAGATAAGCGCACCTTCCCCTGCATTCCCTGGGCTCCAGAGGGTGGGGCACAGGGGACTAAAGGAGTTAAGGCTTTGACGGGCCTACCCGGTTGCTTGGTGCTCCTCTGGGTTTGCCTCCCAGCTCCGCTGCCCCTCCACCTCCCCACCTTCGG
This sequence comes from Pseudorca crassidens, assembly GCF_039906515.1. Classification (NCBI taxonomy): domain Eukaryota; kingdom Metazoa; phylum Chordata; class Mammalia; order Artiodactyla; family Delphinidae; genus Pseudorca; species Pseudorca crassidens. Next base: position 10,134,285 of record NC_090315.1, on the reverse strand, counting down.
CTGGGGCTCCCACACCACCTCTCTGGCCAGAGCTATGGGTACCATCTCCATCTGGCCACACCTCATTCCATGCACCTCCTGCTCCTCCGCAGGCCACTAGCTGGGCTGTGAGGGGGGGGACCCCACACCCCTCCCTTCTCTTATCCCCACCCCCAAACTCCACCCAGGAGCTGCTGCCCAGCTCAGCCCCGCCCTCCGGCCCGGGCCCCACCTTCTCTGAGAGGGACCCTGCCCCAGCCTCTCTGCACTCACTCCCCCTCGGGCAGAGCAGCCTCCAGTCACAGAGCCAAAGCCCTGCACTGCCAACTCCTCTCAATGGAATGCCCTCAGGTGTAGGCAAAACCTAAGGAGGACGTTATACCTCATTAAACAGGAACAAACTTGACCACAACTTCCTCCCCATCCAGGGAGGGGATGCCGTGGTCCAGACACCAAATGCGCCACACTCCCCTCGCCCCCGAGACTAGGGTCACACATCTCTGTACCTCTCAGCACTCGGGAACACCCAGCCAATGGCCCCTGTGCGGGGGACAGAGGCTGAGGTGATCCTTCCACTGCCATCCCTGGCCCGGCACGGTGCTCAGCACACTGGGCCATGCAATGAACTCAATGACCAAACGAACTGAAGCACTGGCCCACAGGACAGCCCCTACGAGCGTATCGCTGGTCCCCAGGCAAGGCGGGCACCCTCTCTCTCACACTCACCTCCCTGGGTCCCATCACTTCTGCTTCCCCACTGTGCCCCACAATTGGGGCTTCCACACTCATTCCACGCTGGAGAGAAATCTCACCTCACGGTGGGCTCCCACTCCAGGACTTCGCCCCCCCACCCCTCACGCAGACCCCACGACACCCCGACGAGGACTCCCGCGAGGGACACAGCCAGCTCCCTGCACTTATCTCTTTACCCGCCACCCACACTGGGCCACAAGCGCTGCCTCAAAAGCAGGGGCTGAATCGCATCAGAGCCCAGAACACTGATGCATAAGATACACAGGAAATGTCAACACCTCACCCCACCCTGAAAAGCTGAACCCAAACCATCCAGGCAGTCCTCCGGCACATCTATCCCTAGAGACACCCATGCGCCCCTTCCTGGGCCTCTCTGAAGCAAGGAGCTCCCTCACACCACACAACCAGGGCCTTGCTGGGTCCCACAACCTCCCCCGCCAGGACTGATTCTGAATGATTCCCAGGCTTCCAAAAGTCAAAGGCATCCTCTCAATGGAAAAGGACGGCCACACCTGCGGATACACATAGACATGTGGCCAAGGTTCATGGGCCAAGGAAATAAGAAATAAGCTCATGTCCATTTGTTAAACATTCTAAGCTTTGGGAATTCCCTGGTGGTCCTGTGGTTAAGACTCTGGGCTTCCACTGCAGGGGGCGCGGGTTCAATCCCTGGTTGCGGAACTAAGATCCTACAGGCGAATTAAGATCCTGTACGGCACGGACAAAAAAAAAAAAAAAAAAAAATCTAAGCTTTTGCCCCAAACTGATAACAAATCAAACGTTCTTCAACTGGTGACTAGATAAACAATCTCAGATCATCCACACTGAGTGGAGTACTACTCAAGAACAAACAGTGATGAACTATCAATACTTGCAACAATGTGGATGAATTTCAAACGCCTTATTCGGAATGAAAGACGGCAGATTCAGAAGGCTATTATAGGGCTTCCCTGGTGGACCAGCGGTTAAGAATCCGCCTGCCAATGCAGGGGAACTGGTCCGGGAAGATCCCACATGCCGCAGAGCAACTAAGCCCGTGCGCCACAACTACTGAGCCTGCACTCTAGAGCCCACGAGCCACAACTACTGAAGCTCACATGCCACAACTACTGAAGCCCGCGCACCTAGAGCCTGTGCTCGCAACAAAACAAGTCACCGCAACGAGAAGCCTGCGCACCGCAACGAAGAGTAGCCCCCACTCGCCACAACTAGAGAAAGCCCACGCACAGCAACAAAGACCCAACAAAGTGAACAAATAAATTTTAAAAATAAATAAATTCATAAAAAAACAAAAAAAAAAAGGCTATATAAACTGCACACACGTTTAGAAGCTACATACCATATATCTATTTATATGACTTTCTTGAAAAGGCAAACTACAGGGACAGAAAACAGATCAGTGGTTTCCAAGGTCTGGAAATGGGAGAGGCACTGATTACAAAAGGGGAGGGGTTCTGGGGGTGAAAGAATGAATTTCCTCTACCTAGACTGTGAGGTGGTCACATGACTCTCTGTGTTTGTCAAAATTCACAGAACTAGGGAAAATTCCCTGGCTGTCCAGTGGTTAAGAGCTCTGCGCTTCCACTGCAGGGCGCATGGGTTCGATCCCTGGTTGGGGAACTAAGATCCCGCATGATGCCCAGCGCAGCCAAAAAAAATTAACAGAACTAAACAGGGACACTTTTTTTTTTTAGACTGGATACAAACTATACCTTGACAAACCTGACTATAAAACAGTATATGTATAAAACGGTAACTGAAGGATTTAATGGTAAAGAACCATAATGTACGCAACTTATTTTCAAATGGATCAAGGAAAAAAAATAAACGAGAGCAAAGTGATAAAGCAAATGGGGCAAAATAATGCTGACAGAGGAATCTAGGTGGAGGGAATTCTTTGCCTTATTCTTGCCACTCACTCTCACGTTACAGTCACTGACAGCCCCAAAGGCAGGCATGTCTCAAACCTAGAGTGGATGGTTGGAAGCTGATGTATCTGGACAGACAGAAACATCACCAAGAAGCAAGAAAATAAAGCTGAAGAAAAGGGTGGAAGAGAGAGCACAGACATTTCAAGAGAGGATGACGAGGCCCTGTCCTAAGTGGCACCACAGCTTGGACCCAAGGGCTGCCCAGGAGCCTCAGGCCCCAGCCCTAGTTGATCAAGCTGCAACTCTGTCCAGGACAGAAGGAAATGGCTGACCCCACACGTTTATCAGGGTTACTCTGGGCCCATTGTAAAGGTTCAAGTTTTACTTTCTGACCACCCAAATTCGATTCTGGAATGGTTTTTCCAGGTTCAACACTCATTTTTAACCTACTAAGATTTGACTTTAGATAGGGGATGTTACTGATAATCTCAAAATGTTTGTGACCAGAAATGGAAACGTGCCACCTTGATTTGCTTTGAGTTTTTATTAGGGTGTCTAGAGCTGTGCTGTCCGATATAGTGGTCACTGGCCATGTGTGGCTACTGGGGTGCTATAAGCAGAAAATAAACACTAGATTCCTCAGACTTAGTACCAAAAAAAAAAACCCCAAAATATCGTAATTATTTCATCATTTATTACCTGCTGAAGTGGTACTTTGGACATGGATATACTGGGTTAAATAAGATATGCTGGTAGCACTAATTTCACCTCTTTTTACTTTTTTAATGTGGCTACTAAAAAATTTAAATTTGTGGCTCTGTGGTGTTCCTACTGGACAGCACTGGTCTAGAGAGCAAACTCTGAACCACCAGCAGGGGGCAGTCCTCAGTCAGAGATTGTTTAGTTCTTCAAATGAGAAATGAAACCGCCATGACTTTTCCCATTCCTTACCCTGTGAATGACTCACAGATTCTAGACAGCTACCAGTTACAAAACCCTATTCCTAGGATAACAGGCCAAAGGGCCTGGCAAAGATGAGAACTTTCTCCATGAATGCTCTCCCAATGAGGAGTGGACGTTCTCTTGCTTTGCTTGTGCAGGGCTTCCCCTCAACCCCTCAGGCAGCCCCGGCCCGCGTGGGTGGATTCCTGAACCTGGCTGAGGCCCCGATTCTTTCCATTCTCAAAAAACAGCCAATCTCCTTAAGCTTTCTGGGAACCAGAGAGAAGGCAGGAAAGCCTTCATGTGAAAGGACATGTGTTCTCGCACACATTCACCCAGTGATGGATGTCAGGAAATCAAGGACAGGAACCGGGGGCCCCAAAGTCCTCAGCCTGACTCCTCAGGGAGAACAACAGACATGAGGATGAGTTTCAAATGTCATTTGGCTGCTAAGGAATCCCTGATACCTCACTGTTGAGGAAGTCTCCCCATCGTGAGAGCCTCCAATTGCCCCATACTTTTTCTACTATATAAAAGAACCCTTAAGACTTGGAAAGAAACGTTTGACCCTTCCATCAAAACAGAACCCATCCAGGGACTTCCCTGGTGGCACAGTGGTTAACAATCTGCCTGCCAATGCAGGGGACACGCGTTCAAGCCCTGGTCCGGGAAGATCCCACGTGCCGCGGAGCAACTAAGCCCGTGCACCACAACTACTGAGTCTGCGCTCTAGAGCCCAGGCACCACAACTACTGAAGCCCGCATGCCTAGAGCCCGTGCTCCGCAAAAAAGAGAAGCCACCACAATGAGAAGCCCACGCACTGCAACTAAGAGTAGCCCCTGCTCACTGCAACTAGAGAAAGCCCACGTGCAGCAATGAAGACCCAGCACAGCCAAAAATAAAAAATACAAATAACTTAAAAAATAATTCAAAAACAGAACCCATCCGAAGTCTCACCTCCTCTTTGTATACCACGGGCTCTCTCTAAAGGACAGTTAAGAAATCACAAGGTATGTTTGGAGACACACCACGCAACATTCCTTTTAGGGAGCCGCCCCTCCAGGGAAAACCGTCCCGGCCGGAGAGAAGACACATGTGTGATCACCTCAATTCTCCCTGCAGAGTATACAGTCCCCATTTCCTCCTAAACATGGCCCAGCTCCAATCAATGCAACTGCGGATTCTGGTCCCGCACAGAGGCCAGACAGGCGGGCTGCAGTGCCAGGCCCGTGGCAGGCGTACCTCCTGGTCCCCATTAGCTACGGCTGCTGTCAGCCTGGACATTACCTTGTCCAAGAGCTCTCTGGTCTCCTCGGTCAAGGGGTCGTGAGAGAACATGCAGTCATCGCCGTTGATGCAGTTTCCGGTCGTGTGGTACAACTTACATGGAAAATCACGTTCACGGCAAGTTAAGGCAAATGCCTCACCTCATGAAACCCACCCAAGGACAGAATCCAAGCCCCTTTGTTTTAGAGACAAGGAAACTGAGGCCCAGAGAGGCGAAGTGACTGGCTCAGAGCTGCATAGGAGGTTGGTAGCTGACCCAAGATGAGACCCCGGTTCTCGACATCCCCACTCCGTAGTGCTTCCAGCCCCACCACGCTGGCCTTGAGGCTGTGTCCTCAGATCCTCACTCAACAGGAAGAGGGGAAAAGTTCAACGATTTGCCCATGGTTACACAGCCATTTGAAAAATCTCAGAAAGGTAACAGGCAATGGTATAAGCCAGTCTCGAGAGTACACTTGACCCCTGAACAACATGGGGGGTTAGGGGCGCCAACTCGGTCAAAAATCTGAGTATAATTTGTAATCCGTCCTCCATACCCTCAGTTCTGCATCTGTGGATCCAACCAACCACAGATCGTGTAGTACTGCAGTATTTACTACTGAAAACAAAACAATATCTGAGTGGACCTGCAGAGTTCAAACCCATGTTGTTCAAGGGTCAACTGTATATGTAAAGGGAACATATAACGTGTGTGCCTCCGTTTAGTCATCTGCAGACTAGGAAGAGCAGACCCATCACAGGGCAGATGTGAGGGTTAAGAGATGGATGCGCAAAGCTCTTGGCACAGTACTGGCACACAGAGCGAAAGTGTGGTGAAGATCAGCTGTTATTACCAATAAGGAGAAAAGGAGCTCTGCATCCTCAATCAGATCAAATGTGGGCACCAAAGGATATCATGCATATAGGGGCAGTTCTCGGCTCTGGCACAAAATCCGGTGATGTAAAACTTGCACAGTTCTCGCTTCTTTGGTAGCTCGATGTCGTGGCTAAAATTACAGTGGTCTCCCTGGAAGAGAAGCAGTGAAAAGGTAAGGTGTTTGCAAAAGGAAGTACTGCTCTGTCACTGCTGAAGCACACAGGGACCAACGACAGAAACCCCCACCCCGACCCCAGAAAGGGCAGGAGGCCCAGGAAAGGCAGACACAGAAATGCAGTTTCCCACCAACCTGAAACTTCTGCCAAAGTGTGTGGCCCTTTCTCTTGCCCCTGCCTCCCTCCCCCATGTCCTCAGTCCTCCCGGCTCCGTTCTGCTGCCTTTCACTGCTTCTTTCTAACTCTTCCTCCTCTTGCCTTCGCCTCTCTTACTCACTTACTGTTAACATGCTGCATAACTGCTAGTATCCAGTTTCATGCTTCTTCCTTTCTAACAGAACCCCAATTTCTAAGAGAACCCCAAACTCCCAAGGGAAGACAATACTGCCCTGATTTTTTAAAAAATCCCTTCACACAGTTTTCTTCCTCCTAGCCCTTGGATGTGATGCCTGGAGGCACAGCAACCATTAAGCAACCATGAGGACAAAAGCCACTCTTAAAGATGCCAGAATAAAAAGTAGGAAGGAACTTGGGTCCCCCATGGTGCCACTGACAACTGTACCAGCCCTGTAATGCCCCCACACCCCCGCCCCAGACCTTTTTTTTTTTTGGCCACACCACACGGCATGCAGGATCTTAGTTCACCAACCAGGGATCAAACCCATGCCAGCCGCAGTGGAAGTGCAGAGTCCTAATCACTGGACCACCAGGGAATTCCCAGACTATTCTGAGAGACAAACATCTATGTGTTTAAGCCAGTGGAGTTGAGTTTTCTGCTATTTGTAGTCAAATTGTACAATCCAAACAAAACAACATCCAGGTAAACTGAAAAGAAAAACTGTTCTTCTATACCCATCCCCCCATTCTCTTAGGAATAGCTACTGTTTTTTGTTTATATATATTTTAAGTTTCTAAAAATAATATGAATTGCAACTATAATAAAGACTATTTTACACACAAACACACTTTTGTTTAAAACACAGTAATATTTTTTCCTAAGACAGGTACACAGGTGCAGTACTCCCTGGGTACTTGCTTGCCAATATCTGCCTGCTGCCTGTATACCTGAATAAAAAGCTGCCTGGTTGAACTAACACTGGATTATACTCGTTTCCTTCAGAACTTTCAGGACATTGGCCCATCTTCTGGCATTATATGCTGCTGTGAAGGTCAAGGCTGACCTTGACCACATTTTCTGTCTGGATGCCTTAATGATTCCCTCTCCAACACTGAAGTTCAGTAACTCAACCAGGATATGTTACACCTTTGCATGAGCATCAATTCTAACAAAACGTTTGAGGCCATATGGATTGGGTGAAAATTTTGGCCAAAAAAAATCCTCCCAAACCAAAAAAACCCAGATGTGTCACCAATCTTGTCCTGGCTCTTCAGTCACTCTGAGGAGTGAACTAAGTCTTCCAGGCCTTCCAGGCATCTCTCAGACAATCACTCCAAGCCCACCAGAACACTGCCCCCAGTGAGCGTGGCCTCCAGAACACTCCCAGAGGCCCATGTGTCCCTGCTCTGGGCACCCTGGTACTACTGGAACTGGCCCCTTACCCATGTGCACCGCCCTTCCACGAAGTATTTGCAGATGACTTTGCCTTTCTTATCGGACTGCTGGTGGGGCTTGTCATGGTCACCCCTCCGGTAGCTTCCACCGCCGTCCTGTTAGGAACACAGAGTGTGACTATGAAGGGGAATGAAGAGGAAGGGTAGGGAGGGCCTGTGCAGGCCAGGTGGAGACGGGCTCTGAGGGAGGGAAAGTGAAACAGGCTAGCTGGCAGGGATGAGCACGCCCCCGTGTAACAGGAGTGCTGACCAGCAGCTTCCATCCAGCACCCAACTCTGTGGGGTCTGAGCCCCGGAGCGTGGAGTGTGGGCAGCTGCGGACTCGCGCGCCACACACCTGCGCGGGACCGCATTCATTCCAAGAAGAGGCGGCACGAGCCTCCCTGGAAAACTCTCCAGGGCTAACTCAGGGACTCAGAGAACAGGTGACTGCAGGTGCTACAAAGATATGCCTTTAAAAACAGAGGGTCTCACCAGCAGCGCAACCCCCATGAGAGATAATTAGTGCTGACAGGCCCTACGGGGAACGGCTGATGGGAGCAGGGGGACAAGACCAGCCTCGGAGGATAACTCATTAAAGAAAAAAACGGATTTCAAGAAGAAGCCTTGAGTAAAAACATCAGATCAGAATGAAGAGCCAACTTACGCCCATGTCCTCGTCGTAGAAGTCTTCGTCATCATTCATTCCACCCTTGTTCATCCCTCCTCGGCTGCCACCTCGACCACGGCCCCGGCCCATCCCTTTCCCTCGACCTCGGGAACCCCGGCCACGGCCTCGACTTAGCCCTGCAGAAGAGAGAAACGGCGTTAACCCAAGGCCTCCCTCCAGGACCCGAGGCCAGCAGCTGCCAGGAGGAGCCCCACAGACTGGCCCCTCGTGGCCCCCGCCCACCTCGTCCTCGGCCATCCTTGGACCGGCGGTACTGGTTCAGCTCCTTGGAATAGTCGTCATAGTCCTCATCTCCCATCGGCTCCTCACTTTCTCCATACTGGAATTCCGGAGGGAAGAGAAGCAGTAAAGTGTCATTTGGCGAACAATGAACAATGTCCTGAACTATATACTCCACCCCTTTCTGCCTTTTTGTACACTCGGGACAATGTCAAACTCAGAAAAGCAAGTGAGCAACCCAGTGACTCACACCTGTGCCCCCTCTTCACACGCCACAGCCTAAGCGGCGGCTGGTCACAGTCTTCACTCTTAGGACTCCCAGCCCACTGGGCAGCTCCCAAGGGACAGCTGTGCAGCTAGAACAAGGGGCAGCGTGGCAAGTTCTCGGGCAGGGACAAAACAGTGAGCGTGGTAGTTCTCCTCACGCGCACACGCGTTTGTGTGTGTGTAGGAGGTAACTAAACAGGCAACTGACTGCGAAGGCATTAAATGCTTCGAGAGTACCCTCGGGAACCCTGTCTTCAGGGATGGGAACTAAGGCGCTCGCTGAGAGAGCAGTGAGATGAAGATGTTTTTGACAGCTCACCCTTTGGTACTTTTTCAATTCTGAACCACAGGAAGGTTTTCTCTATTCCAAATAATAAATGAACATTTCTAAACACATAAACCTGCCATCTGATGCTTTCTTTCCACCTCAGTCTTACAGACCTAGTCTTGCAGCTCACCAGCCACCTGCCCCCACTCCCACCCCCCACCCCAAGCTGGAGAAAGCCTTACTTCCATGTCCTCTTCATAGAAGTCCTCTTCATCCTCCGGGTGGTCTCCTCCCACGGAGCCTCTGCCTCTGCCTCGGCTGCCCCTGCCCATGCCTCGGCCTCGAGACCCTCCGCGGCTTCCACGGCCTCGGTAGCCCCTGCCACGGCCTCGGTTGCCTGCATGGTGATTCAGACAGTGAGTGTCTGAGCAAGCAGGACCCACCAGCAGAAGAGAAGTTGACCCACCAGCGGAAGAGAAGTTAACCCACTGACTGCCCAAGGTCAATCATTTCCTCCTCCTCCTGTTCTAAGAAGCCTTCCCGGCTGCTCTAGGCTGATTCATGGTCCCTGGGCCCCTGGACAGGGGTAGCTGAGCACCGTGGACACACACCTGCTGTAGCACTCACTACACTACCCTGACTGAGGCGCTGTCTGACACAAAGGCACCAGTCACGTGTGGCTACTGAGTACCTGAAATGTGGCTGGCCAAGCTAAGAAATACTGTGAGTATAAAGTGCACACTGAATTTCAAAAACTTAATTAAAAAAGAGAGAGAGAGAGAATATAAAATGTCACATCTGTCTATTTTGATTATATATCGAAGTGAGATTTGGAATGTACTGATAAAATGTGTTGTTAAAATTAATTTTATGTTTCCTTTTACTTTTCTAATGTGACCACTAGAAAATTTGTAGTTGAATGGTGGCTTGCATTATATTTCTATTGGACAAGCTAGTCCAGAATCTCCCCAAAGAGCAGGGCCTATCTAGGGAGGAGTCTAAGAAAGACCGCCGAAAGAAAGAATGACCAGTCACTCAAACAACAAGCTGGGCCTCAAGCAGGGCTAAGAACTGCTGGGCTGGAAAATTCTGGAAGCACTCTGGGGTTGGGAAATATCATTGGCAGGAGATGGTTCTAAGAGGCCGGGCTGGGTTGCTGGTGCTCTGCCCTCCCCCATCATCCTCCTAACTGCCGCAGGTTCAAGGTTCAGAGGTGTGGCAGTCCCGTGGCTGCAGTCACACTTTGTCAGGTGATGGGAGATGGGAGGCTGGGGGAGGAGGCGCCAGTTGTCAGTTACCGTCCCCAGGGGTGAGAGCTGTCCCTTCTATATCTCTTCATAGCTGACCAGGAAGTGAATTTAAAAAACCCTTCAGGGACTTCCCTGGCGGTCCAGTGGTTAGGACTCGGCGCGGGGTGTGGCCAAAAAAAAAAAACAAACAAAAAACCACCACCACCACCACCTTGAGCCACAGCAGTCTTCTCCTTGCCTCACGCCAGTCTGGCTCCATCCCAACCACGGCTTCAGCACTGGACCCTCTTCTCACGTGGCAGAACTCCGGTCCCCTGTGCTTGGGGTAGAGCTCCCTGCCTGTCTCCTTCTATGCTTATCTCAGCCCTGCATGACTGCACATCTCTTCTCCCAGACTTGACGCTCCATGAGCACGTGGCCCATGAGGTCTGTCTGGCTCTGCACTGAGCGCCCAACCCCCAGCCCCGGGCCTGCTCCGACAACTTCGGGGAGAAGCTGCGCGTCTCACCTCGGCCCCGGCTGCTGCCCTCCTTGGCCCGCCGGTACTGGTTCAGCTCTTTGGTGAAGTCGTCGTAGTCGTCCTTGCCCATGTCCTCCTCCTCATCACCCTCGTACTCCCCGTATTGCTCGTTCTCATAGTCTTCGTACATGCCGTAACCCTTGCTGTCCATCTTGGAGTAGGCCTTCTTGGGCAGGGGTGTGGTGTGCGACGGGGGATACTGCTGGTGGGACTGATGGGGAGAGGACAGTGAGCTGGCCCTGGGGCCTCGGATTCAGACCAAGATCCCCACTATTCCCTGAACTGGCACAGCTGTCTGGGTGTCTCTGCTGTCCCTGGGGTGAGACGCTAGCCCCCAGCCACCTGAATGAGATCTGGGCTGTTGGCCCAGATGTTTCTGTTCTTCAGAAAGAGCCACAGCTTTAAAGACAATTGAGAAACACAGGCCCCACGACCCCTGAATTACTGGAGAGGGAAAAGAAGGGTGTATTTCCCAGGTAGATAGAACAATCTCATTTGGGGAGGAGGCCTGATTGGCAAGAGGGGTGCTCCTCAGTCAACATTTTTCTGGGGCCTTAGAATTCAATTAATGACTATTTGGCAACCAAACTAGAAAACCACTTAAAATGATGCTTTCCAAAGTGTGCTAGTTCCAAGAGATACTGGATGAAGTTCAAAAATACACATACATGCACAAATGGAAGACACCAAGATGTCCTTCAATAGGTAAATGGATAAACAAACTGGTACATTCAGACAATGGAGTATTCAACAATTAAAAGAAATAAGAAAGACATGGAGGGACTGTATAAACGAATATCGTTAAGTCAAAGAAGACAATCCGGAAAAGCTACATATGAGTCCAATTAAATGACATTCTGGAACAGGCAAAACCACAGAGACAGTAAAAAGACTGGTGGTTGCGAGGGGCTTGGGGGGAGGGACTGATGAGTAGGTAAAGAAAAGAGGACTTTTAGGGAATTGAAACTATTTTATATGATAGTGTATGGTGCATATATAACAAGATGCATTTGTCAAAACCCAAAGAACTGTAAAACACAAAGGGGGACCCTAATGTAAACTATGGACTCTAATCAAATACGTGCCAACGCTGGCTAAACAATTACAACAAACGTGCCACACTAATGCAAGACATTAAAAACTGGGGAACTGGGTGGGGTGGGGTGGGCAGGGAACTGGACTACCTGCTCCATTTTCTCCAAACCTAAAACTGCTCTAAAAACAACAGGGTCCTACTGCATAGCACAGGGAACTATATTCAATATCCTGTGACAAACCACAATGGAAAAGAATATGAAAGAATACGTGTACATATAACTGAGTCACCTTGCTGTACAGAAGAAATTAGCACAACACTGAAAATTCACTATATTCAATAAAATTTAAAAAATAAAACTGCTCTAAAGATAAAGTCTATTCATTTAAAAAATCCACACTCATTATAAAAAAAAAGAAAACATAAAACATGGAGATGTGTACAACTACTTTAGCAGATCCTTTTTTTTTTTTTGGCTGCGTTGGGTTTTTGTTGCGGTGCGCAGGCTTAGTTGCCCCATGGCACGTGGGATCTTAGTTCCCCGACCAGGGATCGAACCCGTGTCCCCTGCATTGGAGGGTGGATTCTTAACCACTGGACCACGAGGGAAGTGCCACTTTAGCAGATCTTAAAATGCCTCAACCCCTAGTTCCCAATCAAAGCTGGTGCTGTTCTCTCCATTCCCTGCTGCCCTCAGGTTTAAAGCCTGAATCTACATTAGTAGATCAATGTCAACTCTTATTCCTTACAATAACTTATCTGTTATGATGGATGATGCTGAGTTACAGGATACCTTTAAGAACTACTAACTTTAAAAATACTTTTTATCAAAATTTGAAAATCTATGTTGATTTACTTCTTACTGGTTTTGCCTGAGGAAAATAAAAAAATATACAAACCGGACAAATAATTTAAATTTATGCTTAAGCTCAGTGATATATTACTTCTGACCCCACAACAACCGAGATGATTTACTCCCATAACCATTTCATTCTCTTGCCAACTTTCCACAAAAGGACACTGCTGAACAGTGGAAAAGTCAGCTCTCACAGGGACAAATCATCATCTTTCTTGGGGACAGGGGATATGACGAGCCCTGCCAAGGCCATGGGAAAAGGTGGCATACAGAAGTATGGCAATCAGCCACTGACTGGGCTCAACCCCAGCTCCTGTACTTCAGAGCCGTGCAACCTGGCTGAAGTTCTCGAAGTCTCAGTGTCCTCACCTATAAAGCGGGGATAAAAACAATACCTAATCTTGCAGAATTAAAATCCGTGTAAAGTGCCACGTAAGAATGCCCAGCACACAGCCAGTGTTCAGGAAACATGGGCGATTTCATTACCCCCAGCTCCAAGCCCCATGGGGGTCCCTGACCAGCAGTCACTCACCGGCGCATAGGGGGGGCTGTACTCTCTGTACTTGCGGTGCCCCTTCTCGCTGGGGCTGAAATCCGAGTCATCTGAGAAGTCAGAGAAGTCATCGCTGGAAGAAGCGTGGCGCTGCAAGGACAGGGGCAGAGGATTAGAGCTTCTGTGGAGGGCTGGCCACCTGCACAGTCACTGCTGGAATGTGCCGGTAGGGCTCCTTGCAAAACGCCTCACCTAGGGGCATCTAGCAGCAATGGAGCATGAGCTACCAACTCTTTTAGAAAAGGTCTTTATCCAATTTGGGGAAAGGAAAAACAGCCCGATTAAGAGTGCCCTCTGGCCTGACAAGATGAGCTCGGCCCCTGGGGCGCTCGGCTGGGCCCAGCGCCAGGAGGCCCAGCACATCCGCCAGGACCTACTTTGTGCTTGGATTTCCGCCTCTTCTTGGATCTCCTCTTCTCCTTTTCCCGCTCTTTCTTGCGTTTCCGCTTCAGCCTCCGGTGAGACTTCTCCTCATCTGAGTCGCTGTGGTGCTTCTCCCCCTTCTCCTTCCGGCTCCTCTCGGGGCCTCCGGAGGCGTCCTGGGTCTCCTCGGCCCCGTCATCCTCCAGTTCGCCTTCTTCCAACTCACCATCTTCCCTATGAACCAACCCCAAAGCCGACGTGAGCACGGGGTTTGAGGGGAGAGCCGCGGGGGCTGTGGGCTGGCCCAGGGCGATGGGAACGCGGGGCCCAGCGCTGAGGGCGAGAGGCCCGGGGAGACAGGGCGGGGGCCGCTCCCCGTCCCATCCCGTATCTCCCCCAAAGGGCGGCATCGGCTCTGTCTGTCCCGGCTGGGGGCGGGGGCGCCGTGGATGCCAGAGGTGCTGCCACGAGCAAACAGGCTCCGGTCCCTGGGTTTCGAGGCCTGACTGCTCTGCCAGCTCCACGGCTCTGGGCCAGAGGCAGGGAGCTAAGCAGGTGGAGAGAGGGGAAGGGTCCCAGGCCCCTCCTGACACGACCACACGAGGGCTCACCCCCACCTGCTGTTGGCCCCCTTGCTTCCCACCTGACTTGCCTCACCTCCGGGTATCCCTTCTGGCTCCCTGTCCTACGACTTCCTGACTCTGCCAAATCCCCCACGTCACCCCAATCTCCCTTACTTTACAAAACAAAAGCACTCTCCACATGTGACAGATGCTGCTGACAGGACGTTCTGAACATCAAAGTATGTACAGGGTGGGGGGTGGGGGGGGGATTAAGAAAGGAGCAGCTGGAAAAATAATCCCGTTTTTGAGCCAAACCCACAGACACAGTTCTCACAAGTGCAGGAGTTGCTTTAAAAAAATAAACAAATGTAAAAAATGTCAAAAGCTCCTCAAGTTCCTCATGCATGACGACGGCAAAGTATGTGTGAGAGCATAAAAAACTCCTTCCTTCTCCACTAACTAAGACCCACAAAGAGAATGTGAAGAAGATAAAGAGTAACATAATGAACCCAGGACCTAAAAGGCTAACCACAGAGAGAACTAATCTAGGCCAAAAAGGCCTCGGCCGTTCAGATGGGAGCCGGTCAGCATGGGAACAAGCTCATCAGGCGAGCCCGGCCCCTGGAGCCCTGAAGGTTCTAACAGGCTTTGTGGAGAAACAACTGCCGACCTCTCTGAGGATCCTCCACGGCCCTTTCCCTCGCACTGCTCCCTTTGTGTGCCTCCACGCTGCTCCCCACCAAGGGGACTCTTCCATTAACTCTCACTCCCAATTCAAAGGGGTCGGGGCAGCTTCAAACCCAAATGGTACAGCCCCACGGTTACCCTGGCAGAGGTCAAGGGCAGCTCTCAAACACAGAATGCAGGACCAAAACTCCTCCCGACGTTTCAAAGGAAACAATACAGAGAGGTGACCGATGGGTGCCTCGTGCTGTTCCCCTGGAACCGCCAGGCTGTCGTGGGCCAGCCCAGAGGGAAGATGCCGAGTCAACTGTGGTGGAGGCAGGAGGCGGCATTCCTGACAAATGAGGCACCTTCTGGCTTGGGTGTGGCCCACACCAGGAGCCGCTCTCGTGGGAGCAAAGCTCTCATGGGATGAGGCAACTCTGCCAGAATGGCCTTGTCCGCAGTAAAAGCGCCACCTAACTGGGGAAACTGGTTTTGGCAAGCTCACCAAACAGGGGGAAGCTGTTACTAATGGGCAGGGCAAACCTGCTGCTGCCGACGCCTGGGCCTTTTCATACCAAGCCGAGCAGGCTGAATAGACTGTTCCCTGCTGGGAACACTGCTGGGCGGGCCAGGTCGCCACACCTCAGGAGAAATACAGGGACAGACAGACTAGACAGACGCTATGGAACTAGGGAAGGCCCAGCGACAGACCGGAGAGGAAGGGGTTGGGGTCTATGAAGAAAAGCTAAACAAAAGCATCACTCTCCACACTTTAGTCCGGAAAGGAAAAAGCTGAAAGTACCCAGAATCCCAGGGCAGGGATGAAGGGAACCCAGGAAGACAGAAACTGCCTGGGGGCCCAGAAGCCCGGATGAGAAGAAAGCCCAAGATCGCAAAGGGCAAAAGACCCTCCTGGAACCAGAAGAGGCGTGTCAGAGTGAAAGGGACAGCGGGGCACCATCAACCACCTCATTTTCAAACAGGAGGAACTTAAAGGGATAGCAGGTGAAAGGATATGTCGAGGTCAGATAGACGGGGGGACACGAAAAAGCCAGAAACTGGCTCTAAGCTCGCCATTCTTCCTCAATTGCTGAGGATGGAAAGGGAAGGGGGAGCCCACTCATCGACCGCCTACTTGATGCCACAAACATTTCTGAGCATCTTCTCTGTGCCGGGTCCTTGAGCACCTCCTGTTCTGCATTGTCCTTGCAGGAAAAGATACAGATTACAAGAAACCCAGGCCACAGGGCAGTGTCTGTGATACAGGGCCGGGGCAGCTGAGCCAGAGAGGCTGGCACCCACAAACACTCCTCCACCTCTACGTTCACGGGCAAGGATGCCATGGCACGGCCAGCAAAGGTCTTGCCCAGGGTCAGCTGAGGCCTCCACCCCTGTCCTGCTGCTACATATCACTGCTAACACTCGCGGGAGGGGGGAACAAAAGAGCATACAAGCAACTCCAAGAGCTTCAACCATCCTTAAGAATGGCTCCAGAAGAATGCCTTTTCATTCCAAAGGCAAGGAGGTACAGCATCCAAAACCACCCTTCAAAGACTTTTAGCCAAAGAGGAATTCTCTGCATTATCTATATTAACAGCCCCAGGCAGATGTGGGCTCAGTGAGAATCTACAACTTTTTACAAACCGGGTAGTGAATACTTGAAACTTTGTTCCCCTGGAGTTGGGAGCAGCTGCAAAATAAACAGCATCAAAAAATCCCTGGTAGGGGCTTCCCTGGGGGCGCAGTGGTTGAGAGTCCGCCTGCCGATGCAAGGGACGCAGGTTCATTCCCCGGTCCGGGAAGATCCCACATGCCGCGGACTGGCTGGGCCCGTGAGCCATGGCCGCTAAGCCTGCGCGTCCGGAGCCTGTGCTCCGCAACAGGAGAGGCCACAACAGTGAGAGGCCCGCGTACCGCAAAAAAAAGAAAAAAAGAAAAAAAAATCCCTGGTGATTTCTGAAGGGGAATGGGATACCAGAGGAGACGCAGGGATGATGACACTTGACTGCCCACTGCGCATCCTCACCACCATCTGGCCCACCATGCTCTCCAACTCTTCTGAGCCCTGGGCCCACCTCTGGTCACCTGAGGGGGTTTCCCCTTGATAACGCTGGAGATTCCAAGCTAAATGTCCTGCATGAATACAGGGCCTATTTTCTTCAGACTCTGTTTACCAGAAGAAAAAAAAGAAAGAAAGAAAATCAAGCCAACTGGGATAGAGGCAGGAATCCTGTGGGCCACTGACACAACCGCACAAAGGCTGCCTCCATAAAATAGCAACCGGGGTTAAGTGGTGCCACTGAACAGACTGCCAGCAAAAGCCATGTCAGAGTGGGATTAAATACCGAGGGAGCATGCTGAATAGACTGCGACATGATTCCCCAAGAAAAGTGGGGGAAGCCCCACTGCGCTAATCATTTCAATCTAGACATGCCAAACCTTCTTGAGACAAGCATGTAGGAGAAACCCTGAAGCATCGGCCTGGGCAGAGACCACTTAATTCCCAGAGCCTGTAGTGGGAAGCAGCCGCATAGCACAGGGAGATCAGCTCGGTGCTTTGTGACCGCCTGGAGGGGTGGAATAGGGAGGGTGGGAGGGAGGGAGACGCAAGCGGGAAGAGATATGGGAACATATGTATATATATATAACTGATTCATTTTGTTGTGAAGCTGAAACTAACATACCATTGTAAAGCAATTATACTCCAATAAAAATGTTAAAATGAAAAAAAAAAAAAATTCCCAGAGCCTGGACTGGCAACGTGCTGGGATGCCTGCACCAGGGCTGGCCCGCCAGAGACATCAGGAACTAGAAACCAACCATGCTGGGCGACCAACTTGGAATGGATGCCCGGGAGGAAACAGGAAAAGGCCAATGCCTTGCTGAGGCTCAGTTCTGCCTTGTGCCTCCTAGACTAAGCATCCAGGGCATTTAAGTTTCCACTTGCAGAGCTGGTGATGGCCAACTCCTCCTTCTGGGTCAAAGAAGAGATCAGGGTGCCCATTCTAAGGAATGCCTACGGGCCAACTCCACAGGGCACAGAAGTGTGTCAGGTTCATCACATACCATGGGCTTGGCAAAAACAGTACTGGAAAGAAACATCATGCTTCAAAGGAGGCTGGGCCCACCCACCAGCCTACAGATTTGGGCATCCTGCTTCCTTTTGCAGACCAAGTAACTCAACCAGCTCTGCGTCTTCCCTAGCGCGTGCTCTTGGTACGTAACCTGAGCCTCGGTTTTCTCATCTGCAGAACGGGATGAGTGTAGTACCTACCTCAAGGGGTTGTGAGGGTTAAACGAGATAACACAGATAAAACCCTTGACATGGGGGGCAGGCACAAAGTAAGTACCAGACAAGTAACAGCTATTGGTATTAAGAACCAGCTAGCATGAGCATACCTCCACATGGATAATCCTAAACCAGCTGCAGTGCTTACTGGGAAGCATTTTCTTCTATGGAGAAGCTACAGCCAACTCCCCTCGGGAACCACTGCTAACTGCTGGCCAACAAGTTCTCACTTTTCTTGGCCCGTCTGTGCCACCATCCTCTGCAAATAAACCCTGCTGACGAAACTGACAAATCGACATCTCCCCTTCCTCAGCTCTCATCTAAGTGGTGTGAGAAAGTAACCAAGTGGCTGACCAGGAGGAAAAGGCACAGCGAGAGCTGAGCCCCGGGAAAAAGGGAGAAAGGTCCCTTACAAAAATGAAGTTTGGCAACACAGAAATCCTCTAGAGGAGAGTTGGATGGAAGCTGAAAGGGGCCTGGGTTTATGGATCTACCTGATTTACAAAAGAAAAAAGAGAGAGAAAGAGGAGAGACAGGCAAGAAACAAAAAAGATGAAAACCCATGGGAGCAGTGGCAGTTACCTCAAGATCATGAGAGCCCTTGACAAGAGGCGGCTAGGTTAATGTGAAGGTCAGGGTTATGATCATTAACTGCCCAAACTCTCAACAAATTGCCTGGGTAGGCTCTGAATGACCCATTAATTAGGAACAAGATTACAAAAATTACAAGGAGGCTCCGCCTCTTCACATGTTAAACAACAGGCCTAAATGCAGAAGTCCAGGATCCCCAAATCCAACCCTGCAGGACAGTCATTTACTAGGAGTGAAGGCACGGAGCCTTTGCCTTACAAAACTGGCTCAGGGCTCATGCCTGAGGAAGGCCCCTGAGACCTTCCCTCGATTTAGGCCGTGGTGAAGCACTCACGGGGGGAACCTCATTGAGGGATTTTTTAGAGGCAGGAAATTCTTGAAATTTCCTGGGTCTTGCACATGTTTTTCGGTGTAATTACACCCAGGTTCTTCAACCACAGATCAAGAGCAAAGAAGCACTGTGTCTCCCTCCCCCTCAACATTCTCAGGTGTGGTCATAACTGGCTCAGTGACATCACAGCATTTCCATGGCAACATGCCCACATCACAGACACCACCCGAGCAGCAAGCACAAACCAACCACAGGAGAAGCCCAAGCCGCAGCCCGACCCCCTCACTTCAACAGAAGCAAGACAGCCTGTCCAGTGCCAGGACCCTGACATGAATACACCTACTGCCAGAGTCAATGTGGGGGAAATTGGAGAAATCTGAACCCGGACTGGATATTTGAGATACTAAGTAATTATTGTTAATTTTGTTAGGCATGATTATGGTTTTGTGGTTATGTTAAAAAAAATTAAGTTAAAGATTCATACTGAAGAATGTATGGGTGAAATGAGATGAGGTCTGGGATGTGCTTTAAAATACTCAAGGGGGATGGGGGGAGGTAGCGAGATGAACCAAAATTCACAAAACGTGTATAACTGTTGAAACTGGTGATGGGTATAAGGCAATCTATGACACTATTTTCTCTTCTCTTAAATATGTTAGAAAATTTCCCTAAGAAAAAGTTAAAAAATAAAAAAGATGCCCTGGGTGGGGACAACCTCTCAGTAAAGTGAAGAGAGCTCATCAAGGTCCTCAAAAAGTTAATTTCCCTAGCAAAGAGTTGGAGTTCAAGGTGGGGGCCTCCACCAGCCCTCACATCTCTGCTGTGGTTTCCTCAACTACAAAACCTTCCTGGGCACCCCAGGGTCTTATAAAATCCAAGAGCCATAGAAAATATTCACTACTAACATCCTGTAGCAGCAACTTCCATTCCAGGCACCACACTGCTGTGCTCTCCACTTCTGCACATCTGTCACTGAAATGCATTAACAAACGTATGCAGTAGCAATTCATTAGTATCCCCATTTTATAGACAAATAAACTGAGGCTCAAAGATGGGAAGAAATATGCCCACAGGGTCACAGCAGGAAAAAGCAGAACTGGAACCAGAGTCCAGGACTTTCTGACTCCAGGTCCAGCTCTTAACCTCAACCCTTGAGACAATTAGAAATTATCCAAAAAAGAATAATTTACTAAACAGGCCAACAAACAAAACAACTCTCACCCTGAAATTTATACTTGAGTTGGAAAAAAATAAGACACACGTACAGAAAAGAGATTAAATGAAACAGTACTGCAAAAATGCCAAAGTTAATACTAAGACACTGGGCAAGCTCCTTATACACTCTGTGCCCTGTTTCAATTGTGAAGTGAAGGCAGTAAAGGAACCTCCAGGATGGATATATATCCTCCTAGAAAGAATTCCCTGAGACCATGTAAATCAAGTGTTTAGCACCAACCTGGCCCAGAATAACTGCTTAGGAGTAAAAACTATCAACATGCAAAGACACAAAGCCAATCCAGGCCATCCAACATCAAATGAATGGAATTGGGACATTCAAAAATATGACCCAAAGACATCTGGATAGTTTAGGGAATAAGAGGTGCCCAGAAGGGACTTCCCTGGTGGTGCAGTGGTTAAGAATCCGCCTGCCAATGCAGGGGACACAGGTTTGAGCCCTGCCGGGAAGATCCCACATGCCCGTGGGATCCCACAACTATGCCCGTGCGCCACAACTACTGAGCCTACGCTCTAGAGCCCGCGAGCCACAACTACTGAGCTTGCGTGCCACAACTACTGAAGCCTGTGCACCTGCTCTGCAACAAGAGAAGCCACTGCAGTGAGAAGCCTGCGCACCACAACGAAGAGTAACCCCGCTCCCCGCAACTAGAGAAAGCCCGTGCCCAGCAATGAAAACCCAACGCAGACAAAATAAGTAAATAAATAGTGTCTTAAAAAAAAAAAAAAGAGGTGCCTACAAAGGTCCAAGGAATCCTATAGCAAAAAAACAAATAGGACTTATCCCAAGAGGGACAGAAAGCAACATGAATCCAAGGGAGGAAAATTCCAAAGTCCTCTAACGCTAGAAGAATCGCTACACACCCAAGTGTGTGGCATCCACACTGGGGTTCGTCCAAGCACACAAACCTCTTAGGCAGAACATTTCTGTAGAGTTTAAAACAAGCTGACCAAGAAAAACCCAGCTTGCTAGACGAATCTCTGAGTCAAAAGTGTCCTTTTCTTTGCTCAAATAGCTATTCTCCTACTCCCACTCGCCCTGAAAACAGCTCGTGTTCTTGATAGAGGCATCTCTCTGATCCAAGTTTTTCCTGTCAGATGAACCTCTGAAATCTGCTTCGCAGCAACAAAGAATTTCCTAACCTCCTTCTCAGGCCAGCCACGCTTTGGATTGCTTAAAGCTGGAAAGATGCTGGTTCTCATCCAAAGAGAGACGATTTTTATTATTCCAGAAAGGAAAATCGAACCATGAAACTTGTGAACTAAGACTTCTTGTTTATAATTTTTTCAGGGGAATCAATTTGGTTCCATTCAGCCAAGACAAAATATTAACATTTTCCTCTTAAAAGAGACCTGGCCTAGGACGCAAAGATTTCTTGTTCATATATGCAATTATCTGTATACAAATATTCCAGTCAACGGTGGGCTCCTGGAGGGTGGAGAAGAAAGAGGCTGGCACTCATCCCTGAGTTTCCAAGGGCCCAGCACAGGGCCAGGTATAGACTGGGAGGGTGCTTGGGATATGGTCTACACAAACAGGCATCAATCTCAGCCATCCACACCCTCTTTGTCAATTTCATCAACAAAGACATTGGACCATTTCCCAGGCAGCAACCTGGATCACTTAAAACTCTAAAATAGGTCACTGAGGGGTTGTCTTTGGTCACAAACTCATTCACCAAGGTGTTTATCGAGGGCTTCCTGATAGACCAGAGGATAAATGACAAGAGCCCCTATGTGACTGATGCACCAACTGAGCAGATGAACGTGGCTGCCAGTCAGCAACCTCAGGGCTGCAGCCAGGGGCTGCCTCTGTCGCTGAAAGGCTGTGCTTCCGGGGACTGCTCTGGTGCCCCGTGCAATGGCAGGGCCTGGAGTCCCAAGGAAACCTAAGCCCTGGTGTGTGTTAGGAAAATGAGGAGGGCAATAATCCAAGCCACCTGCAGTGGAGGTTTAGCCAACTGACACTCACGTCTGGGCCCAGCTCCCTTGGGTCGGGCCATAGAAGGGATGTGTTAGCTGCCATCCATTTCCTCACCGGGCTTCAAGAGGTCTTCAGTTCCTTCTAATGAATGCACATCCCTCCAATTTAAAGGTTCAAAAGACTGGGTGTGGGCCTCTACATCCACTGGAAGGAGTGGAACATAGGGATGATGGAACCTCAACAAGTCATGGAGGGGCAGTAGTAGCACAGCCCCCCTCTCTGGGGACAACTTTAAAGTCCCCTCCCATTGCCCCCAACACCTCCACCACCACAACAAAGATAAACGATGGTGGCTGCTGTGTACACCCTCCAGGCACTAGGCCCACAAGACCAGCGCAAAGGGCAGCAAAAAACACTTCAGGCCGTGCGGGCCACACAGTCTCTGTCCCACTTAGTCAACTCTGCTGTTTAGCACAAAAGTAGCCGCAGACAAGCTAAACGAAAGTTCCGATAAAACTCAGCTTATAAACTTTCACAAAGCCACACTTAACCTCTGCGGTACTCTGCTTTTTCTACCCTCCTCCATTTGTTTTCTACATACAGGAGGCAAATCAATAAATGGACCTTATATCCACTAATGCCTGCATGCTGCAGTTTGAGAGAGATTGTGCCAGACCCAGGACGGCCTCTGGGTATAGACCTCAGGGCTGGGTACAGGCTGGCTGGGTTCTAACTGCCTCCACACCCAACAGCCCTGTGACCTTCAACAAGTGACTTCACCTCTGTTTCAGTTTCTCAGCAGGACTAAGGTGAGCTAATGCATGAAAAGCACTCAGACGGCCCCTGGGGCAGGTAATCTTTGACCTTCACATGACAATGCCCAAGAGGTCACACCTTTGGGAAGGCCAGGAGACTGACCTAAGAGATGAGTAACCCTTGCGGCACATCCAGTCTGCCTGACACCCACGTCCACAGCCAGCCACCACTCCCCACCATCTCTCTACCAGAACTGGGCCTGCCTGGTGTGGAAGGAGCAGGCAGCATCCAGGCTCTATTAAGCTTTATGGCTCTGAAGTGTAGGGTTTTCTGGGATCACTCAACAGGGACAAGGGATCCAGCCTGGAATTCAGCTAAGCTGCTGAGCCAAGGTTTCTCTAACGGCTCTTCCTGGGATCTAGCCACTTAGCCTACCCTTACAATTCATTTTCAAGGCATCTACTCTGCAGCTGGGTACCAGGAGCTGCAGTAGCAGCAACCATGCCTCACTGTTGCCAGAAGCGGCAGAAGGCAGGGCAGATACGGGAAGGTAACATGAGGCCGGGTAAAGGCAGTACCAACTTCTGCCCAACTCTAAATGAAGTCCCGAGGAGAGAAGGCTCCTTGAACACTCCGAAAACTGTTCGGCTCCAAGAAAAGCACGAGACAAGCCTGGCTGCTGAATGAACAAAACCTTAACTGACGCAGCCAAATCACCAAGGGGTGGGAGAATCTTGGAGCTGGGACAGACCGTGTTCTCTCGGACTCTGGTGAGGGTAAAGGACTTACTTAAGGGGACGTGACTGGTTAGCAGTGGGTGAGGTGCTAGAGCCCTGGTTTCCCTGGTCTCAGGAGGCCTACCAAGGCCGTAGCCCTGACTCAGACTCTGATTGCAAAAGATGAGCAGGGGAAGGTAGCCAACAGCTCAAGAAAGCATGACTGTTGCAGCATCGTATAATAAGGACACTGAGCCAGCAAGAAATGCCTTAAGATGGCTTCCACTTAGTTGAAACCCCAATCAGCTCCTTGCAATTAAACTGCTGACCAGAAACCCAAGAAGTGAAAGATAAACTGACTTCCTTCAAAAACACAGATGTTATTCTTACCTCTGTTTATACACCAGACTGTAAATTCTGTTTAGAGTTTTTCTCTAGTAGGGACAGCAGGAAGATAAAGAAACCAAGATTCTCTGAATGCCAGGCATTGTGTGGGTGTTCTGCATATGCCCATTTGACCGCAATGCCCCGAGAGGAGGGCCTTATCCTCGGTGGCCACTGCACACTGAACACAATCTCATCTGCCTCCAAACCCACGCTGTTCCTTCATATCCTGCTGCCACCTCCAACGTTCAAAAGATGTCACCACTTGCCTTACAAATAGCGAGCTGAGTCACCAGTTCACACAGATGAAAAATAACAAAAATAAAAAAACAAGAAAGATTCTCTACCCAGAGCAATTTGGCCAACAGAAGCAAACTATGCTCTGAGCAAACCTATGTACTACTAAAAAAATTATTCCCAAAGCAGGATGCAACTACATCTACACCAACTAAGAGGCCATGTCTTCATCTTGGTCATCAACTGACTAAGGGTCAGAAATGTATTTTAAGAACTGCCCTCATGGGCTTCCCTGGTTGCTCAGTGGTTAAGGATCTGTCTGCCAACGCAGGGGACACGGGTTCAAGCCCTAGTCCGATAAGATCTCACATGCCGCGGAGCAACTAAGCCCGTGGGCCACAACTACTGAGCCTGTGCTCTAGAGCCCGTGAGCCACAACTACTGAAGCCCACATGCCTAGAGCCCATGCTCCGCAACAAGAGAAGCCACCGCAATGAGAAGCCCATGCACTGCAACAAAGTGTAGCCCCTGCTCACCGCAACTAAAGAAAGCCCACGCGCAGCAACAAAGACCCAAGGCAGCCAAAAATAAATAAGTTAAAAAAAAAATTTGAAGAACTGCTCTCACAACCTCCTATTGTTACTAACTCCAGGCAAAAAACTTTGCACAATGTCTTCAAGACTGCATCTTCATAAACTATCAAAAGCAAAAGAGGCCTGCAGCAAAGACTCAGCCGATAAATTTGGAAAGCCAAATCCATGATACCAAACAATCTCAGTTTACCTTAACCTACTCAAATGAACTTTATATGCCACCCAAACAGGCAGCTTTTCCACTCTTTCCATTAGGTTCCAACTCTGAAACCGATCTCAAACCATTTAACAGGAATCCCCTCCACCAATGAGCAGACTGCTCCTACGGATCTTGGAATCAGCTTATTAAATACCAACCGCCAGAAATCTCAGAAACAATCCTTTTTTTTCTCCTATTATGTCAGTCGTTATGTTACCAAGGTACAGGTGAGCACCTTGCTCATTTAGAAACTCAGCCACTTCACTTCCTATTTGCTCTGAATTATTTTCTTCTAACCTCCTAAGCTGGGTCAGAACCAGTCACTCTGGTACTAGAAAATATCGTCTGCGGGGACCAAAATTAGGTTCTCTGGAATATGGTTGGACCTGAAGCTACCCACAGAGGCTTGGAAATAGTTTCATTAGTGATTTTCGCCATAGAGGTTATTTATCGTAACTGGATCTGGCCTACACAACAAGATGGTTCTAGGAACCTGATAACCACAAAAATGTAACAGAAGTGAACAACAAGTAAGGCAACCCTGAGACATCCATTTTTCGCACATCAGGGAAGGGAAAAGATCTAAGAGAAAGGAGCGGAGGTAGAGGCATTATTCAACAACAAATAACTGAACCAGCCCGATATGAAACTGTCTACATTCAACTGGAGGGGAAATCACAAACTCAGAAGCAACCATTCATCTCTAACTTGCCCGTCAACAGCTGGGAAAGCCTTCATTTCTTCAGGTGCAAAACAACTTTCCCTTGGGATCAGCCTTCCTGGCTGAGGCAAAGCCATACTAGTGGTTTTCTAAAATAGCTAGCTCTACTTTAAGAAAACTCCGGCTTGTTAAGAATCAAAAATTTAAACCTTCAGAGCAAATCGAAACCCTATCTGGGAGATAGTACAGATGATGAATTTAGAAAGCCCTTTTGCGGAATCACATTTTTTTTCTTTTGAAGAGCAAATTTGAGGGGAATAAAAAATATAAAGGGGTTTAGGACCAGAATAACTGTTTTCATGGTCACAAGTAATTTTCTTTCTACTGGGAGATTTTTATTTGCTTTCAGATTAAAGCTCTCCCCAAAGAACATAAAAATTTTAAAGATTACAAGTGTATAAGAGCTGCTGTTAAATCAGGGATTCTGAGTGACACCCTTTTTTTTTTTTTGCAACATCCATTAATATGAAATTTAACTAATACTGGTACATCAGTTTGAGGGGGAAAAGGTAGTACTGTCACATTTCAAAAACAAAGACTACTGAAATACTTTGACATAATTACTGGGGCTTCTTGGATTTGATGGATGAGATTCCTTTGAGAAGGAAAAAACAATAAACCCTTGTGTTGATATGCCTGAGCGTTTTTAAGTGCTTGAGGAAATATTTTAACATTAATGACTGCTAAAATTTTCACTTATAAAAGAAATGCAATTTCCTTAACATTTCACTTTAAAAGTAAAGTTAAAAAAGCATCCTTCTACACTTAGTAGCCCTTGTCACTTGGAAGGTTCATCTGTTAGCATCCAGTTTCTGCACTTGGCTCCTGGAGGAGAAATTTTACAAAGGATGGGAAACTTCAAATAAATGCAATTCATTTTCGGCTGACCCTGCGCACTGGATAGTGTGTTCAGTTTGTGCTTCAGACATTGTTTTGCAGGAATACTGGACTGTGTGGACACTTCTTCCTCCCACAAATGATTTTACATACCTAAGATCTTCACAGCAGTTAAGTTGTGAACATACCGAGAGGAAGAACAAAACAAGTGGCCCACTGAATTGCAGTTTACATGTTTCCTCATCTAAATGTCGGTGAATTTTTTTTCTCCTAAGAATGGAAAAAAGGAAACAGGATCTTGGGAGGGGAAGAGGGCTGTGTGTTAAAAAGTTTTCTCTAACAAAGTATGTCAGGGACCAAAAGTGGGCAAGAGGGAAAATGGAACTTCAACGTGTTTTGTCTTTTAACGGAAGAACTTATGCTTGTAAAACACATCAGAAGTAGTGTTTGGTTCTGCAAGTCATTTCTGTTGCTCTTTTTTCCTTGTACATGTAGGAGAGGGGGGACTGGGGGCCGGAGGAAGTGTTCTCTCCACCATGGCTGGGCGTGTAACACGTTTGCATCGACTTTTCACGGTCAGGCATGTGCTTTCGAACAAAGGAACAGTGGAGACGGGGAGAGGAAACTGAGGCTTGACACACTTTACAGATTTGGTGCTTAAACAGTACTTTACAAATGACTTGCTTAATTTAAACGTCCATCACCATAAGAGACATCGGAGTCAAATGAGAAAATTGGATCTACTTGAACCACAATCTTTTTGGGGCGGCTGGGGCAGAGGGGAGGGAGAACATTAACTTGCACGCAAGCATCATAAACCAAATTCAGTAACCTCGTCTCCTACAAATGGACTTGAAGTATCCACTTTCTTCAAAGATGAAGGCTGGAGACAAAGCAATGGACTG
Organism: Pseudorca crassidens; assembly: GCF_039906515.1. Classification (NCBI taxonomy): domain Eukaryota; kingdom Metazoa; phylum Chordata; class Mammalia; order Artiodactyla; family Delphinidae; genus Pseudorca; species Pseudorca crassidens. The sequence continues at coordinate 10,106,895 of NC_090315.1, read as the reverse complement.
AAATGGCAAGAGGGATACCAAGGGCTTGAAAACATATGGGCCTTTTACAGAGGTTTTTGTCATGTTACAGTAATACACTTTCTTTTTTGAGAAAACTGTACATCAAATTTTAAAAATTAAACATCGAAAAGGATGTGCAAGTCTAAAAGGGCTCAACAGGGTTAGAATCCTGATTTGAACATATAAATTCACGCTCTCAAGCATCACTTTGGTCTAAAGGCGAGGAGGAAGGCAGGCAGGAAAGGGACAAAAAGAGGGAGATAATTGAATTACTCAATAAAAGAGGCTACTTACCATCCCAACCCATTGTAAGACATACACTTCTGACATAAGAGAACTCCTTAGAGGTCGAATAAAGCGTGTAAGCACCTTTGAGTAATGCACCTGCCCCCAAGAGGGGGCCCGGAAGCCCAACGTGGGCTTAGCGAACAGACCTTTGCTAATCTGTTTATTTCCTTGAACTGGAGTCAGGCTGCGATGGGCTGCGATTCCCAGGACGATACATTTAATTAGAACAAAACAGAACAAAACAAAAAAAAAAATTTGTAAAAGCTCACCAAACTGCTGCACTTGTGTCTCTGAATGTGGGTGGCATTTCTTTTAAAAGGCAAAGTATGGTCTGTGAAGGAGAAAGGGAAAAGGGGAGGTGGGAGTGGGGAGAAGGGGCCGTGGTGCCTGGCATGGGAAGCCCTAGCTAAGACCCCTGTCTAAGGGAGGGTCCTCTGCGACTCCCCAGCCCCGGGCTGCGACGGGGCAGCCATCTGTCCAGCGCCTTCTCTTCCCCTCCCCACCCCCACTCCCTCCAAGACTCACTTTCCTGCCGGCTGAAACCCTTCTACGATTTCCAAATCCACTCTCTAGCCACCTCTTCCCCTGCCCCACCAAAAAAGTGGGCGAACCCTGCACCCCAACCTTCTGCTGACGCAGGGTAAATGGGGCCCCAACCTCTTGCTGAAACGCGCCGGGCTGGCCCCTTTATCACCCTCCAGAGAAGGGCATGGGGCGAGCCCATTTCGCACTTAATAAAGGGGAGGGGGGCGCTGCCTTTCACCCCTTGCCAAAGCACAAGGAAACCTCGTTTTTTTTCTCCCGGAAGGGATGGCGCCCCATTTTAGCCCGAAAAAGGAGGGAACCCCACGAGAAAGAGGGGACCAACTTCCTCTCCTCTCCAAGGCAGGGAAACCAAACCTCACCAGCTTCCCCCCCGACCCCCGCCAATAAACGCATCACCTACCTACGAAAATCAGGAGGACCCCTCCCTTTAAGGAAAGAATGGGGAAGGGTCTTCTCCCCAAAAAGAGGCAGGGGCTTCCAAAGGGGCGAGAGATCCTCCCAGTTTTGCCCCCTAGAGAATAGCTAGGAAACACCTCCCGCCAAAAAAAAGTACAAGAGGCCCCCACCGAAAGGACCCCCCGTAAGGATGGAGAAAGAAATTAACGAACCCCCACTTCCTGCCTCCTACAAAAGCTAGGGTACCTCTCCAAGTAGGGCAGGGCACACCTCCCCCAGGAGAAAGGATACTGCCGGGTTCTGGGAGCCACCCCCCCGACTCCAAACCCCTAAGAGCGGGGCTGTTGCTCGAGATCCCCCCCAAAAGGGTCCGGGGGCCCCTCCCCCATTCCCTTCCCCGAAGCCAGGCGACGGGCAGGCGGGCCCGTGGCTGCCAGCTCCGGGAGCACGGGCAGCCAGGACCCCCGTGGGCCTCCGAAGCCCCCCCGCCCCCGGCGCCCCCTCCCCAGGGCGGGCGCGGGGGGTCCGGGGGGCGCCTCCTCACCTTCCCCTCAGCATGGCGCCCAAAAAAGACAGAGCGAGAGCGAGGGAGAGCGGGCGAGCGCCGCGAGGGGGGGGAAACGCATGAGGCCGGGAGAGAAAGCAAGTGAGAAAGAGCGAGCGAGCGAGAGACACCCACCGACCCCGCCCTTCCTCCTCCTCCTCCTCCTCCTCCGCGGCCCGGCCCAATATGGCGGCCGCCCCCCTTCCTCCTCCTCCTCAACCTCCCCCCGGGGACGCCGCCCCGGCCGGGCCGGGGGCCTGACCTGTCGTCAGGGAGCGGGAGGCGGTGGTGGAGGAGGTGCGGGGTGGCCAGGCAGGCGTCGGGGGAACACGGAGGAGGCGAAGGCGTTGATGGCGGTGGCGGCGATGGCGGCGGCAGCGACTCTGATGGCGGCGGCGGGGGGGTCCCGGGCGCGGCCTCCATAGTTCCTTTGGGGGGGAGGGGATGTTAATGCACGAAAAAGGACTGCTTGGGCGTGGCGGGAGGGGCACACTTCAGCTCTGAGGGCTCCTGATAGTAATGGGTATATATTTTTTCAGTGTCGGAATCACCTCTGCGCCGACCTCCGCGTAGGCCGCGCGGCCTAGGCCTCAGCGGGCCGCTCGCCGCCTGCTTTCTCCGCAGCCCGCCCCTGGGGTCACTCGCTCACAGGCGCGGGGCCCTCATCGGGGCGAGAGCACCCCCACACACACACCGCTGCGGGCCCGGGAGTGGGAGACCCGGGGGACACGGACACTGGTGGGTAGTTCGGTGTAATTAGCGCGGGCCGCGCGCAATGGAGCGAGGGGGAAAGGGAAAAGAGGAGAGCGAGCGAGGGCGATTAAAAAAAAAAAAGTAATTTAGGAAAAGGAAACGGGCCGCAGAGACAGGCCGACTGTCTGTCTGCCGGCCCTTGGTGCCCCGGCTTCCCGGCCCCCGCCGCAGTCAGAAATTCATACAAAATGGCGGCTCGGGCCCGGACGTGCCAAGAGGCTGAGGCGGGAGGAAGGGCGAGGTGGGAGGGGGAACTGGGAGGCGGAGGCGGCGTCACGTGGAGGAGAGAGGCACAGACTGCTCTCCCGAAGGGCCGCGGAAAGAGCCGAAGGGAGAGAGTGAGGCCGAGGCAAGGCGGAAAAAGCCGGAAGGAGCTGAGCTGAAGATCGCGAGAGGCGGAAAGAGCCGAAGTTGTTAACGGGGGTGGGGCTAGAGAAAGAATGGGAGGCCCCGGGGAGCCGGAAATAGCCGAAGCGAATCGGGACTGGGAAAAAACAAGGAACTGAGGTGATCCGAAAAGAAGCGAAGGCGGTGTCTAGGGTGGGTGACAGGAGGCGGAAACAGCCGACTGACGCCCGGCGGCGGTAATAGGATTTAGATGGAAAGAGCTGAAGTGTGGGGCTAGTGAAGCGATTAATTAAGAGAGTAAAAGACTTTGAGGAATTCGCTCGAGAGCAAGCGGGGAGAACCGAAAATTGCTACCTTGAGGGAAGGCGGGAAGAGTCGAAAGTTTTAGGTGGGAGAATGGGAAAGAAGGAATTCGGGCTATGGAGAGAAAAAAATAACCGAAGGCTGGAGACCGGGTGCCTGGAGTTGTAGGTTTCCGGAGGATGAAGCAGAACAGGCCCGGAGATGACATCATTAGAGACCTGGGTTGATGATGTTATCCTTGGGCGGTGCGGGTGGGCGGGGAGGGCGGTCCTTGGTAGTGCTTTGGGGGAGTTAAGAACCTAGAGCTTGCTTAGTAGGTGGAAGATCTTAAATGCCGGACATGGGAGCACTAACCGGGTTCGAGTATAAAAACGTAAAATCTTTTGATCCTCACAACTGTACTAAGGGGAGCTACTATTGGCTGCCCATTTTTAAATTTTAAAGTGAGAATTATTTTATTTATTTATTGGCTGCTTTGGGTTTTCGTTGCTGCACGCGGGCTTTCTCTAGTTGCGGCGAGCGGGGCTACTCTTCGTTGTGGTGCGCGGGCTTCTCATTGCGCTGGCTCCTCTTGCTGCGGAGCGCGGGCTTTAGGCGCGCCGGCTTCAGTAGTTGCAGCACGCGGGCTCAGTAGTTGTGGCGCACGGGCCTAGTTGCTCCGCGGCGTGTGAGATCTTCCCGCACCAGTGTTCGAACCCGTGTCCCCTGCATCAGCAAGCAGATTCTTAACCACGGTGCCACCAGGGAAGTCCAAGCTGCCCGTTTAATCGGTGCAGACTGAACCTCGCGGTGTCTAGGTACTTGGCTCTTGCCCCCAGCAAAAATTCTGTTCAGTCCTGTTTACGAGAGAGGATCTTCATTCGATGCTTTTGTGAGCTCCTTGTATAGTGCCAAGTCCTGTAATGGGCGAATGGAACATAGTTTCTTTTTGGAGCTTAAAAACTGATAATGCCCCAGGGGAAAGAAACTCTAAGTTGAAGAGTAAGGGGGGCTCCTATTATACTGGGGGACAGGGTTGTTTAAGCTGAGACATGAAGAAGAAATAATTCCAGGCAAAAGAAACAGCTTATTTCAGGCCCTGAAACAAGGCAAGGACGACTTAGTTTCCAGGAACAGACAAAATCCTGGAGACAGAGGTGCCAGATCACCCGCTATATTAATCTTACTATAAAATTTAAAATGTCCCAAACCTGGTCTGGGACACAAGCTCTTCGTGTGGGTGATTTACAACCTCCTTCAGGGAAGAAATTGGCATTCCTGATAAAGTGAAATGATTAAGCCATTTTCTATTGAATTTTGATGGAATGAAACTTCTGGGAAATCAGTGGCCCACCCAGTTAACAGTCAGCTGACTGCCAGCCAAGAATCTGCTATCTTTAACTGGATCATCTTTTCTTCCTGGATCTAATCTGTAGTCTAATAGGGTTATTTAACAATTCTCTTCTGTAAAATGACCTTACCAAGAGAAAATGTTTCAGTTGGCCTGCAAGAGACCTTTTTTCCTTGCATGCATCATTGTAATAAAACATTGGCACATGCTCATAACTAAATTGTCCAAAAAAGGGTTTTTTTTTTGTTTTTTTTTTTAACACACGGAGAGCTAGTAGAGCTGGATTGTGAGAATGGAAAGGAAAAGCACAGAAGTGGGTCATTATGTGTCATTGTGAAAGGTGCCATTCCCCTTCTATGCCTTGATTTCTGAACCCCGTGTATTCTAGTTATAGACAAAACAATACTAGGTGAGACCACAGACCATGTCTAGGAAGATGGTACCCTGTCCTTTCAAGATCTGGTCTCCAGTTGGCACCATTTCTGAAGCTTCAATAAGCCACAATTCTAGAGGGCCTTCTGCTTTTGAGGGCCATTTCCTTTTAGGTAATGAGGAAAATGAAAATGTCAGCGAATCCCAGGGAGCAAGATTTCTCCATGCTTTTTCAGTGTCAAACTACAACGTTGTCCACCAAGAGCTTCTGACATTCTAGATGACACTTGGACTTAATATTTAATTGTTGATTAGGGTCCAGACTCAGTAAAGTTATGGAAGATTCTCATGTTTCAAAGTGATTTTTTTCTGCCAGAAAAGACAGCCCTGAAAGACATTAACCAGTTTTGTATCAAACTTTCCAACTTAATTCCGGCATTTTTTCCCCCACTGTCTGTACATATTCATATCTCATGTCCTCCCTTGAACCAGCTTTATTTTTCTGCTAGTTCCCCCATTGATGAGTTAGGTAACATCTTTGATATGTGCTCACCATGGTTTTGTGTGAGGGTGATGTTTTTAACTTTAAAAAATTTATACTGTGGGGTTTCCCTGGTGGCGCAGTGGTTGAGAGTTCGCCTGCCGATGCGGGGGACACGTGTTCGTGCCCCGGTCCGGGAAGATCCCACATGACGCGGAGTGGCTGGGCCCGTGAGCCATGGCCGCTGAGCCTGTGCTCCGCAGCGGGAGGGGCCACAACAGTGAGAGGCCCGCGTACCGCAAAAAAAAAAAAAATTTATACTGTGAAAACAGATAGTAAAGTTCAGGGATGGTGATGCTGGCAGAAATAGGGCAGAGGCCAAAAAAAAAAGTTTCCAACAGTGATGACAATCATTATTGCAATGAAGGGGAATTGATGACCCTTCCAGTTGGAAAGGATCCAAGGTAAACAACCTGCCACCAGTGGCTGGTAAGTGTGAGAACTTTTCACAGAACTACCTGTGCCTTGAGGACCAGCTTGGGTTCAGTCCCCAATATAACACTTCCACTAGATGCTGGGCCTGCCCACTTCATCTCTTGGTGCCTCAGATAATGCACCATCACCTGGGATTCTGTGGCCAGTCAGTGGTCTTCACAGAACCCATGAATATGCCAAGAGCTGATTATTAGTACTAGAAGAATCAATCACCAGACAGATCATGGCTTTTTATAAAACCCCAAGGTTTATTTCTCCTTGAGGCTTACCAGAGGCCCACAGACTACCCTTATTTTTATTTGTTTTTATTACTTTATTGAAGACTAGCATACATACAGAAAAAATATAATCACGAGTATTGTGAAAATTAATAAACAGAAACCTCACTTAAGATGGAGTCAGGGACTTCCCTGGTGGCGCAGTGGTTAAGAATCCGCCTGCAATGCAGGGGACATGGGTTCGAGCCCTGGTCCGGGAAGATCCCACGTGACGCGGAGCAACTAAGCCCATGCATCACAACTACTAAGCTCGCGTACCACAACTACTGAAGCCCACGTGCCTAGAGCCCGTGCTCTGCAGCAAGGCCGCAATGAGAAGTCCGCGCACCGCAACGAAAAGCAGCGCCCCCGCTCGCCACAACTAGAGAAAGCCCAGGGCAGCAAGGAAGACCCAACGCAGCCAAAAATAAATAAATAAATAAATTTATAAAACAAAAGAAAAGATGGAGTCAAGAGGCCAGAAGGGGGAGCTCTCATGCCCTGCTCCTTGATGCCAATTGTGTACCCCACGGAAAGAAACTACCTTGCACTCCCAAACAGGAGGGGCAACCGCTTTACTATACCAAAGGAAGAATTTCTCCTCACTTAGCAACAGCCCAGCCAATGAGAAGTCATTGCCACCCCTGAACTCCTACTTTCCTCCAACGAACTTTCATGTAGAATAGCCCCTCCCAACTCCCCCCTTTTCCTTATAAAAGCAGACTCCCTTCCTTTGCTCTCTGGGCTTGCCTGTAGTTCCTCATAGATTGTGAGACCTGAATTGCAATTCTTCTGTTCCTGGATAAACCCATTTTGGTGATAAAATAACCCGGTGTTTTATTGGTTTTAGTTCAGCATTATACAGCTTGATAGGTTTACATGAAGTCAATATGCCATGTAATCAGCACCTAAATCAAGAAACAGAAAATTATTTTTTAAAAAGGGGGTAGGGTGGAGAAAACAAACAAACAAAAAGAAAACGGGAAAATGATAAGCCAATCCAGAGCCTCCTCCTGTCCCCATCTAGTCACTACCTCTTCCCAGGGTAATAACCCTTCTGACTTCTAACCTATGCTCTTTGGAATCTGGCTTCCTTTACTCAACATTAGATTTGTGACATATAGTTGAAGTTCATTCATTCTCATTTCTGTGTAGTATTGCACAGTGTGACTAAACCAGGTATTGGTGCTAATGTGGAGCAACCAGAACTCTCCTACACTGCTGATAGGACTATAAATTGGACTAACCATGTGTATTGTGATTTATATTAAGAAATACATATTTGGTCTTTGTCCCTGTACCTTGCACTGAGCTCCTAAAGCCCTAGAACTTTCCTAAGTGATAAGAGCTATAGATAAAGGTGCCTTTTCTTATTCATACAAGCCCCTTTCAACCATACCTGAGTTTATGTTAATGAGGTGACTTTTGGAAAGCCACAAAGCTGGTTGCCAGGGGAACCAATCAGGAGATTAGAGGTTTGCAACTTTTAGTCCTACTCTCCAACCCCTAGGAGAAAGGAGAAGGGCTGGAGATTAGCTTAATCACCAATGGCCAATGATCTAATCAATCGTGCCTACATAGTGACACCTCCCTAAAAATCCCTGAGCTATGGGGTTTGGAGAACTTCTGGGTTGGTGAATAAGAAAACATCCATGTTCCAAGAAGGTGGTACACTCCACACTCCAAGGGGAAGGAAGCTTCTGTGTTGTGGGGTTTTTTGTTTGTTTGTTGGCCTCTCCACATGGCTTGAGGGATCTTAGTTCCCCAAACAGGGATTAAAGATTGAACCCGCACCCTGGGCAGTGAAAGCGTGGAGTCCTAACCACTGGACTACCAGGGAATTCCCGAAGCTTCTGTGTTCTGTGCTTCGGATCCTTCTGGACCTTGCCCTATGCATCCCTTCATCTACCTGTTCTGTTAGCATTCTTTCATATCCTTTGTAATAAACTGGTAATCTTCTAAGTAAACTGCTTTCCTGAGTTCTGTGAGCCACTCTAGCAAATTAATTGAACTGGAAGAAGGGATTGTGGGAACCTGCAATCTGTAGGTACTTGCCAACTTCACTTGAAGTTGCAGGTGGGCCATCTCCTGGAACTGAGCCTGTTAGGGAATCGTTGACCGAAACCGCCCGCCTTGGCTAGACATGATGATAACCTCTTGCATGAGCTGTTTCGCAGCAAGTGGTCCCAATAAGGCTCAGGGTGCTGCCACCGAAAACGAACTGGGAGAATGCGGGAGGGGCCCAAAGGAGGGAGGACACGCCAGCCCACAGTATGTCTTGTAAAACTAACCCAGAAGAATTCAGGAGGGGCCAAAAGGAGGAGGGAGGAGATGATATGTCCTGCCAACCTCCCAGAAAGCCTCACGCTGGAATCCATCTTGGCTGAGAGATGTGTGCACCTCCAGGAAGGATCCTAAGTCAGAATAATTGGCCAGAGACAACCGGAAACTAACCCCGTCACTGTAAAACTTGAGACTGCGAACCATGTGACAGAGCAGTTCTGCCGGGTTCCCTTACCCTGCTGCTCTCCACCCAGGTGCCCCTTCCCAATAAAGTTTTTTGCTTTTGTCAGCACGTGTGTCTCCTCGGACAATTCATTTCCAAGTGTTAGACAAGAGCCCTCTCTCGGGCCCTGGAAGGGGTCCCCCTTCCTGCAACAAGCCCTTAACTTGCAGGATCTCATGCTAACTCCAGCTAGTGTCAGAACTGAATTGAAGTGTAGGACCCCATGCCAGTTGGAGAATTGCTTGGTGTGGGAAAACCTCCACGCATTTGGTGACCAAAATACAGAAGTATTCTAGTAATGGAGAAACACAGGAGTTCCCTTAGAGCCACTTTGAAAAATAGCCTGGCAGTTATCAACTACAGCTGAACGTACACCTACACCAAGATAGAGCAATTCCAACCTGTGAAATAAAATTCATGTTTTATGGCAAGATAAGAAAAGTTTAAACATAAAATTTTTTTTCTCTGCCCTTTGGCCTCCTCTCTCCCCTCTGCAGCGCACTGTGTATCTGCATTAGGCATCGACCAAACCTCCCCCATTGGCAGAAATACCTGTTCTACCATAAAGAGAAACATTCTCCAGGCATCAACAAGACAACTCCTTAAAAGATAACATTCCTTCTGGATCTTGTAAGGGGACACAGGACCCACCACTTTGTACTCACAGATCTGGATTGTGCAAACTATCTATGTCATTTAATGTACAGTCTTCTGTCTCAAAAACCTATATAACTGTGCTTTGACCTGTAATGGGTGGAACGGTTTTCAGAGCTTTCTGAGAGGCTGTTCCCAGGTTATAATCTTCCATTTGGCTCAAATAAAATTTTCCATTTCTTTCCTAGATCAACTGATTAATTTTTTTCGTTGACAAACCCCAAAGTATATATCCAACAAGTGCATACAGAAGGTACAAACAAGATTAGGGTTAGTAGATGCAAACTATTACATATAGAATGGATGGACAATAAGGTCCTACGGTATAGCACAGGGAACTATATTCAGTGCGATAAACCATAATGAAAAACATGTAAAACTGAGAATATAAAAAGAATATATAGGGCTTCCCTCGTGGCGCAGTGGTTAAGAGTTCGCTTGCCAAGGCAGGGCACATGGGTTCAAGGCCTGGTCTGGGAAGATCCCACATGCCGCAGAGCAACTAAGCCCCTGCGCCACAGCTACTGAGCCCGCGTGCCACAACTACTGAAGCCCTTGTGCCTAGAGCTGGTGCTCTGCAATAAGAGAAGCCACTGCATAGAGAGGTCCATGCACTGCCATGAAGAGTAGCCCCCGTTCGCGGGAATTAAAGAAAGCGCGTGTGCAGCAAAGACCCAACGCAGCCAAAACTAAAATAAATAAATAAAATTTTTAAAAAAAGAACATATATATAAAACAGTCACTTTGCTGTCCAGCAGAAACTAACACAACATTGTAAATCAACTATACTTCAATTAAAAAAAATTTTTTTTTAAAGGTACAAACAAGAATGCTCACAGCAGCACTATTCGAAAGAACCCCTAACTGGAAACTTCCTAAATGCACATCAATAGTAAACCAGACAAACTGTAGTGTAGTCACCACTTTTGAGAGCCCCTGGATCACTGCATTATAAGACCCAAATGGCAGAGTCCTCTGCACCTGTAGGGACCTAGGGCAGGCCATCCCAAAATATACCTCAACGGCATATTGATAATTTCGAATAAAAGTTACTGAAAAAATGACTGATACAGGAGGGACACTTTGACCTTCCTCTCTGTCTCCCTGAAAACAGGAAATATATCTCCCATGTGAAAGGTGTCTTCCCTGTACTGAGAGGTAGAAAGACTCCCTTATCACCAGAGACAGGGAATTCAGGGCCAAGAAGGCTATATAAACAATATAAACAGTTACTTCTTTACTAATTTACTACCCAAGTCCAAACTTTGCTTAAATTCCTTAGTAATGAAGCACCCAAACCTAAGTTTCTTTGTTTTGTCAATTACTCTCCAATTTATTGTTTCTTTGTCTGAAAGAAACAATTTTTGTCTAGAAGTTGCCTGTTTTGGCCACTTCTTAGGTTCCATTTCTATGAGACCTCCATGGGCAAGGATTAAAATGTGTCTCTTTTTCTCCTGTTAATCTGTCTTGTGTCAATTTTATTACTAATCCAGCCACAAGAACTCAAGAGGGGTGAAAAGAGAAATTTCCCCTCTCTGATACACTATATCTTGGACCAGCTAGAGAACCTCCTCTTGCATGGGGCTCAGCAGCTTTAGAGTTTTCTTTGCTGATGAGTGAGAGCAAGTCTCCCAACCATGAAGCAAATTGCCTCCAGAACTCCAAGAGGGCCTCCAAACATTTTGGCTTTTTTGTAGTGTGTGGGCGGGGGAGACACAAGTTTCAGCAACTCGCCTTTTGTTTTGGAAAAAATATTGCATTCCAACATACCTCTTCTTTTGGATCTCCAAAACATCTTTGAGCAGGCAGGTTCCTGTATTTTTCTGAGACAGAACCTTCTGTAATGCCCATAAATCTAACCAATGCCTCCATGGCACACGTTTCATTGTACTCTTGGAACATCATAATTCTGGCAAAAGATTTGTTTTTTCTAGTTCCTGGGGTGGCTCTAGGATGGGTTCTTTGCGCCACGGATGAGCAGTCCTTTAGAGAGAAGACACATCACACGGTGTAGAACCAGCACCAGCAGCTGGCTCCAACCTCTGGAAACCCTGGGGAAAAAAGGAGACCATTGGCCAAAGAGAGACATTACGGTGTGTTGGATCCTACTGATTGCCAACCCGATAGCTATTTCCACCTCTTTCTTGCTAATCCAACCTTGGATTTATTGGGGAGGTCGGAGGTAAAGAGGTCCAGTTTAGATGATCCTTGGTCTATCTAATTCTTAAGGTGATGATGTCGCCCCCTAGAGGACATTTTGAAAATTATGGAGGGAAATTATTTTTGGTCGTCAACTGATTCTCAGGGGGACAATATTGCTCCCTTGGGGATGTTTTGGAAATTTGCGTGAACTTTTGGGACATCACAATAATGAGGAGGTTGTTACCTACCGGCACTAGAGGATAGGGAGTGGGGATGATAGGATGTCCTGCGACATTACGTTGGTAATGAATGATTACCTAATGAACGCAGTTAACGATAGTTCATAAATAATGGAAAGAACAGTTTACACTAAGGTATATTAAGCTGTCATGCTGAACTTTTCCAGTTCTTTTGGAATTGTGTGCATAGCAAAGTCATGGTAGACTCCTGGAAATTTACAAAATGTATACCACTATGTTTGGGGTAATAAAAATGTTTTGGAACTTGATAGAGATGGTGGTTGCCAATGGTGGCTGCACTAAATGCCACTGAACTGGTCACTTTCAAATGGCTAATTTTAGGGACTTCCCTCGTAGTCCAGTGGTTAAGGCTCTGGGCTTCCACTGCAAGGGGCACGGGTTTGATCCCTGGTTAGGAAAATAAGATCCTGCATGATGTGACGCAGCCAAAAAATAAAATAAAATGGCTAATTTTATGTTATGTGAATTTCACTTCTGTAAAAAAAGTTTAAAAATGTATAAATTTGAGAATATATCATTACATTGAAATTTCTCTATAAGCTTTAGAAATGTATAAGGGGAAAGAGGGAAAGGGGACACTTTTAGATGTTGAATGAGTCTAGAAGTGCAGAGAAAATAATTTATAGAGCAGTTAGCTTTACTTTTCAGGGCTCTTTTTAACAAAGTGATCATTTGACAAGAGTTATTAAATACTCACAGGTAAAGGCTCAGATCACTCCCTAACCAAATGCAAATGAGTACATGCCAAGGAAATGAAGGTCAATTTCAAGGTCAACATATTAACAAATAAATCATTCAACGCTAAGGATCTGTTTTCGCTCTTCAAAAGAGATTGACTCCTTTATTTTCCTTTCTATGATCCATTTACATTTCTCTTTAATAATATAAGGCAACTCAGCAAAAGTGTTTATTTCCAAAGTCTTATCCAAAAGATACTTGATATAGCCCTCTGCTGCCCAGTCATTCCATGACTTCTAAAAGTCTTTCCTGCACAGAGATTATTTGATCCTGTCATTGGATCATTTGATCCTGTGATTGGAAATAGTAGCACGGCATAGTTCGATAGCTTTAGATTCAGAACTTTAAAAAAAGTTAAAAAAAAAACCAACCTTTTTATTATGGAAAAATTCAAAGATACACAAAAATAAAGGGAAGAGTAAAATGAACCCTCATGTACCCATCATCCAACTTCAACAATTATAAACTCATAGCCAGATACCCAACAAGGACCTACTGTATAGCACAGGAACTATACTCAATATTTTATAATAACTTATAAGGGAAAAGAATCTGCAAAAAATAGATATATATGTATGTAAGCCCATGAACAGGGTGGAAGTGGCCTGCTCTTTCCTGTCTTAGCTCAGAAGTTAAGCAGTGTCCCTTTTGCCACATTCTATTGGTCAAACAGTCGCCAAATCCAGTCCAGTTTCAAGGAAGGAAACATAGACCTCCCACCCCTTCAATGGAAGTAGTGTCAAAGGGATGTTGCGAGAAGAGTATGTAGGATGAGAGATATTATTGTACCCATCTTTGCAAAATACCATCAGCCACAGTGATGATCAAGACAACTTAGTGAGGGACTTCCCTGGTAATCTAGGGGATGCCGGTTCCACCCCTGCTTGAGAAACTAAGATCTCACATGCCACGGAGCAGCTAAGCCCGTGCACCGCAACTACTCAGCCCACGTGCCACAACTAGAGAGCCGGTGTGCCTCAACCACAGGGCCCATGCACTCTGGAGCCTGTGTGCCACAATTAGAAAGAAGCCTGCATGCCGCAACTAAGACCGGACGCAGCCAAAAATAATAAATAAATAAATATTGATTTAAAAAAAAGAGAGAACTTAGTGAATCCCCTTGTCGCCATGATTTTTTCCCTAGTTGACATTATTTAATGCTGGGGAATATTTGGAGTTAAATATAGAAATGTTCAAGTGACCCAGACCTCAGGAATGAATTTTTTAAAATTTATTTATTTATTTTTGGTTGCATTGGGTCTTCATTGCTGTGCACAGGCTTTCTCTAGTTGTGGCTGAGCGGGGGCTACTCTTTGTTGCAGTACGCCGGCTTCTCATTGTGGTGGCTTCTCTTTTTGCGGAGCATGGGCTCAAGGCATGCGGGCTCAGTAGTTGCAGCACACAGGCTCAGTAGTTGTGGCTCATGGGCTCTAGAGCACAGGGTCAGTAGTTGTGGCACATGGGCTTAGCTGCTCCGTGGCATGTGGGATCTTCCCATACCAGGGCTCAAACCTGTGTCCCCTGCATTGGCAGACGGATTCTTAACCACTGCGCCACCAGGGAAGTCCCAGGAATGAATCTTTTGGTTTAAGGAATTTGTGCATATTTGGCTTTTTATGTACCAGAAATGTTTAAGAGAATCTGGCCTTCCAGAGTTTCCTGGTGAGATCTGTAGTTCTCAAAAAAAATTCTCAAAACTTTTCCCTGCATTTATTTAAAGACCTGGGATGACTAACTCTAAAATAGTTTAGCAAAATAAAAATTATATATGTATATATAAAATGTGTGTGTGCGTGTGAGAGAACAAAAGTGTCAAAACTTAAAATTAATGAATCTAGATAAAGTTATATAAATATTCATTGGACTGTTTCTTGTTTTTATAAATTTATTTTATTTTTATTTGTTTTTGGCTGCATTGGGTCTTTGTTGCTGTGCATGGGCTTTCTCTAGTTGTGGCGAGCAGGGGCTCGTCTTCATTGCAGTGCGTGGGCTTCTCATTGCGGTGGCTTCTCTTGTTGCGGAGCATGGGCTCTAGGCACGTGGGCTTCAGTAGTTGTGGCTCGCGGGCTCTAGAGCGCAGGCTCAGTAGTTGTGGCGCGCGGGCTTAGTTGCTCTGCGGAATGTGGGATCTTCCCGGACCAGGTCTCAAACCCGTGTCCCCTGTGTTGGCAGGCGGATTCTTAACCACTGTGCCACCAGGGAAGCCCAGGACCTACTTTGTGTAAGCTTGAAGATTTTTTTTTTTTTTTTTAAGCTTGAAGATCCAAGTTTTTTTAATTGGTTAACTTCATCGTTTTTTTTTTTTTTTTTTTTTTGCGGTACATGGGCCTCTCACTGTTGTGGCCTCTCCCATTGAGGAGCACAGGCTCCGGACGTGCAGGCTCAGCGGCCATGGCTCACGGGCCCAGCCGCTCCACGGCATGTGGGATCTTCCTGGACCAGGGCATGAACCCGTGTCCCCTGCATCGGCAGGCGGACTCTCAACCACTGCGCCACCAGGGAAGCCTGGTTAACTTCATCTTTGATTTATTGGTGTCACTTTTTCCCTTCATTAGAATTAAAAATTAACTATAATGATACAAACATACCAGTTATATAAATCAATATCATAAACCATAACTAATTATGAAGATACAGTATACTATAACTCATAGGACAAAAAAGGGCCTATTAAAAGTCCCAAATATAAAAATTTTTGACAGAATAAAATAAAATTAAAATTATCAAATGGCTCTTCTCATTCTGTCCCTGAACTTCAAACCATCTGCACCTGCATCTCATCCTCTAGAGTAAGATATGGGGTAAGGTCATGATGGGAGGCTGAATTGGGGGTCAGGAAGGCAGTTAGGAAAGGGCCTTTCCTAGGAGGCCCAGCAATATTTGGAAGAAACATGACAAATCTGAAGAGGCATGTGCTTCCCAAACTTGCTCATTTCAAAGACAGCCTCAAATTATTCTAAGCAAAGCAGTGCTCATTCTGGAAGAGTTGACTTGCATCTTTAGTGCTCAGGATCCTGAATTTTATTTTATTTTATTTTTTTGCTGAGCCAGTGGCTTGCAGAATCTTAGTTTCCCGACCAGGGATTGAACCTGGGCCCTCCACAGTGAAAGCACAGAGTCCTAACCACTGGACCACCAGGGAATTCCCTAGGATCCTGAATTTTTTACATTCTCTGTTTGCCTCAAAGTACAATGATCACATATTGCAATTATCAAATAGATTTCCAGGCTTAAAAAAAAATAAAGAGACTTCCCTAGTGGTGCAGTGGTTAAGAATCCGCCTACCAGTGCAGGGGACATGGGTTCGAGCCCTGGTCCGGGAAGATCTCACATGCCGTGGGGCTACTAAGCCCGTGCGCCACACTACTGAGCCTGCGCTCTAGAGCCCGCGAGCCACAACTACTGAGCCCCTGTGCCACAACTACTGAAGCCCGCGCGCCTAGAGCCTGTGCTCCGCAACAAGAGGAGAAGCCACAGTGAGAAGCCCACACACCTCAACGAACAGTAGCCCCTGCTCGCTGCAACTAGAGAAAGCCCGTGTGCAGCAAGACACAATGCAGCCAAAAAAAAAATAAATACATAAATAAATTTATGAAAAAATAAAATAAAAAGACCATACACAAAACTAATACAATGTTATACGTCAATTATATCTCAGTTTTTAAAAAATTCATGATCTGGTTTCTCAATGATCCCTTTGTCCCCTGGGGTCACCATGGCACAGTCACCTGACTTCTTTTCATTCCTCCAGAGTCTGTTTGGTCATTACTTCCTCTGAGAGATGTTCCCTGAAACCACAGTACAAAATACTCCCCCTAGAGGTTATATATTGCCTAGTACAGGGCTGGGCATTGAGGACATCCTCAGGGAAATGTAAATGAATAAACCTATCAGATAGACTAAATTCAGAAAAATGGAGAGTGAGTTCACATTCTCACAATATTATTTCCTGACTCCTACACTAAGCCAGACACTGTCAAAGCTCCTTCTTTTCCTTGACAGCACTTCTCAAAGTTTCTGTTTATTTTTCTGCCACTTTCAGCAGAGAAAGGAACTAAAGTCAGGGAGAGAAAGAGAATTGGGGTTGGGCAAAAACGGAGAGAATAGGAGAAGAGAGAATTGGGTGGGGAGAATATTCGGGTTATCTAATGCTCTGTAGCAAGTGATCAGCAAACTTGCGCCGCAGGGCTTTCTGGTTCTTAGTTCCCCAACCAGGGGAACTGGGGCCCAAGCAGTGAAAGCGGCCAAGTCCTAACCACTGGACCACCAGGGAATTCGCAGCAAACAATTATTTTTCTTACAGATCAGCACTTTGGGCACGGCTTGGCAAAAATGGCTTCTCTCTCCTCCCTCTGGGGTGACTTGACTGTTTGCCAGAGGGTCTCCTTCCAAGACGGCTCACTCACGTGGCCAGCAAGATGGTGCTGGCTGTTGGCTGGGGCTGTTGGCCGGGCTGAGGGTCAGAAGCTTTGGTTCCTCTCCATATGGACGTCTCCATAAGGTGCTTTGTCTTGTGCTAGTATGGAGGCTGGGGTTAAGAGCAAGTGTCCCAACAGAAAGTGGAAGATGACCACTTCCTTTTTTTAAAAACAGCTTCACTGAGATATTCGCAGACCATGCAATTCAGTCGTTTAAAGTGTACAATTTGGGCTTCCCTGGTGGCGCAGTGGTTGAGAGTCCGCCTGCCGATGCAGGGGACGCAGGTTCGTGCCCCGGTCCAGGAATATCCCACATGCAGCGGAGCGGCTGGGCGCATGAGCCATGGCCGCTGAGCCTGTGCGTCCGGAGCCTGTGCTCCGCAATGGTAGAGGCCACAACAGTGAGAGGCCCGCGTACCTCAAAAAAAAAAGAAATGCTGTAAAGTGTACAATTCAGTCATTTTGGGTGTATTACATTATTAATTTTTTAAAAATTGTGGTAAAAATGTATAACATACAATCCACCATTTTAACCAGTTTTAGGTGAACAATTCAGTGGCATTAAGTACATTCACAGTGTCATGCAACCATCACCACTACCTACTTCTTTTTCATCACCTTTTGTATCTGGGTTCGTTCACTTAGCATAATATTTTCAAGGTTCATCCAAATTGTGGCATGTATCAGTGCTTCATCCTTTTTTATGGGTGAATATTATTCCATTGTATTGATTTACCACATTTTATTTATCCATTCATCACCTGATGGATGGATTTGGTTGTTTCACATTTGGCTATTGTGAATAATGTTGCCATGATGATTGGCATACAAATATCTGTTTGAGTCTCTGCTTTCAATTCTTTGGGTATATGCCTAAGAGTGGAATTGCTGGGTCCTATGATAATTCGACGTTTAGCTTTTTGAGGGGAGGCTGCCCATTTCTTAATGGCTGGACTCAGAAATTGGCCCAGCATTCACTTCTATCATATTCTATTTTTTAAAAAATAAATTTATTTATTTATTTATTTTTGGCTACGTTGGGTCCTTGTTGCTGCGCGCGGGCTTCCTCTAGTTGTGGCGAGCGGGGGATACTCTTCATTGTGGTGCCAGCTTCTCATTGTGGTGGCTTCTCTTGTCATGGAGCACAGGCTCTAGGTGCACGGGCTTCAGTAGTTGTGGCGTGTGGGCTCAGCAGTTGTGGCTCATGGGCTCTAGAGCGCAGCCTCAGTAGTTGTGGTGCACGGGCTTAGTTGTTCCACGGCATGTGGGATCTTCCTGGACCAGGGCTCGCGCCCGTGTCCCCTGCATAGGCAGGCGGATTCTTAACCACTGCGCCACCAGGGAAGTCCCTCCATATTTTTTGAATGATACATTTTTAAAAAATATTTATTTATTTGGCTGTGCCGGGTTGTAGTTGAGGCATGAGGGATGTTTACGTGTGGCATGTGATGTCTTAGTTGCAGCATGTGGGATCTAGTTCCCTGACCAGGGGTCGAACCCAGGCCCCTTGCATTGGGAGTATGGAGTCTTAACCACTGGACCTCCAGGGAAGTCCCTTGAATGATATTTTGACCTCTGATGAATTGCTACTCTTTTCTGAGTCTCAGAGTCATATTGTAAAAGGGGAGGAAATATCTATCTCTGAGGTTCATAGGGTATGTACCTCACTGGACAAGGTCAGAGCACATAGTAGGAGCTTAATGTACCACCAGCAGTATAACCTCCTGAGGAAGCACGTGGGCCTGGATTTGAATCCTAGCTTCACTACTTCTAAGATATAAGACTTTGTTCAGGCCACTAATATCAATACTTAACTTTGCTGGACCTCAGACTCTTTAGCTGTGAAATGGGAATATTAAAGAATTTATCTACTCTTGCAAGGGTTAGAGAAATAATCCATATAAAACCCATTTAAATTCCATGAGAGGGCAGCTATTTTTAATTCTTATTTAAAAATTAAAAAAAAAATTTTTTTACTGTTCTACCCCTAGCACAGAGACTGATTGTTGACAAGCACGTTCTAGGGATTGAACCAGGGCCCTTGGTAGTGAGAGCACAGAGTCCTAACCCTGGACTGCCAGGGAATTCCCAAACAAGTTCCTAATAAGTATTTGTTGAATGAATAATAAAAAGGTATTTTGCCTAGGGAAAATACATATTAGCTATTATTAGCTATTACTAACCTACAAGATTCCCCACCTGCTTCATATTATGATTTAATCTCTTACCACCCTCTCACTCTGCTCCAGCCACCCTGCCCTCTCCACAGCTCCTTAATTACGTTAGCATGTGCCAGCCTCAGGGCCTTTGCAGCTGCTGTTCTGTCCAGGAATGCTACATTTCCCCGTTATCTACCCAGCTTGTTTCTACGGTTCCTTCAGATCTCTGCTCAACAATCACCTGTCACCCTGTAGTCCCATATCCTGTTTTAATTTTCTCCAAAACATTTATTGAGGGCCTGATTTATATATTTTTTCCTTTGGGAACGTAAGTTTTTCCTCAAGGGAACGTAAGTTCCATGAGGGCAGGATTTTATCTATTTTACTCACCACCCTATTTCACAACAACCCCGTTACCGGGATTTCGGCAGACGCTCCATTTTACTTGCTGAATTGAAGGCCTCATAAACAACCACTTGGGTATCCTTGTGGGGCCAGAAGCCGCGCGGATTTTTGGCCAGGATTGGCAGGAGACTCCATCACGTGACTGGCTGATGCCCGCCCACCTCGGAGGCTAAGGAGGTCCACGTGGTTCCAGGGTCCAGGGGCAGGCGGGGCTTGGAGAAGGTAGTGCGCAGGCGCGATCCCTGGCGCAGGCGCAGATGCGGCCTGGGCGCGCGGCCCGTGGCGGTTGGCGGCTTGTGGGGCCGGCGGGCGGTTGCCGTGAGCAGGACCAGAGCTCCGGCGCTGAGAGCCGGCGCCATGGTGGAGAAGGAGGAGGCAGGCGGCGGTATCAGCGAGGAGGAGGCGGCTCAGTATGACCGGCAGATCCGTCTCTGGGGATTGGAGGCCCAGAAACGGTGAGGGCCGGTGCGGCTTGTGGGACTGAGGGTTTGGAGGGTGGTCTGGCCTGAGGCGTTGGGGAGCCGGAGGGTTTAATTTGAAGAGAGGAGGCGGGAATCGTGTACCCGGCCGTGGTCGCCTTCCTGAGAGGACTGGAGGGGTTGATTTGGGATGTTTCCTCGGAAGGTATGGGAAGCGGGGACGTCCTAGGTGGTGGGAGGGCTGTTCCGAGGAATTGGCGACCTCTAGAAGGGGAGCTGGGGGAGTTCTGAGCGATCCGGAGGATGCAGACTCAGGAACTCGACGCCCGAAGGGAGCGATGGTGGCGTTTGGATCGGGGTTGGGGACTTAGGGAATAGGAGGGGCCAGGAATGCATGGAAACGATGAAAGTGGCGGGGGGGCATAGTTCATTCATTCATAGGTAGTGGAAGCCTGTTCTCTGCTGGTTGCTGGGGAGACTGGCGAGCCCAGTAGATGAGAGTTTGCATTCATTTTTGTGGCCTCTAAGGAGTGGGCCAGTCTGAAAGAGTGAGGGTTTTTTCCGAGGGGTTTTGGAGCAAGTAATTTCAAGTGAGGTTCCTGAGAGGCACGGAGAGTCTGGGGGTGCTGGAGGTACCCGAAGAGATTGCTTGTGTCTAGATCTGGGGGTGTGTCCCGAGAGGACAGGATTGGGGATACCTTGGGTATGGGGGAGTAATTATCGGAGGGGATGAGGTCTTTGAAAGAGGTGGTCGATATGATCAGATATTTATTGAGCACCTGCCACCGGCGCTGAGCGGGTATTAATGAACTAGGCAGACTCCTTGCCCACATGGAGCTTACGTTCCGGTGGGGGAGGCAATGCACATAAAAAATAATAAAATATTAGGCAATGCAAGTGCTAGGGAGAAAAAATAAAGCAGGGAAAGAGGATCAATAACGGATGGTGGGGTGGGAGAGCTATTTTGATAGGGTGGCCAGGGGAGGCCTCTGAAGAGGTAACATTGAGCCTCGGACCTGTATGAAAGGAAAGAGCCCTGTGGCCATCTGGGAGGATCTTCCTAGCATAGGGGACAAGTGTAAAATCCTAGAGGCCAGAGCATGCTTGGCAAATGAGAGCAACAGGGTGGCTGGAACCAAATGAGGGGTACCTTTTTTTTTCTTTTTTAAATTAATTAATTGATTGATTTTGGGCTGCGTTGGGTCTTCGTTGCTGCGCGCGGGCTTTTGTCTAGTTGCGGCGAGTGGGGGCTACTGTTCATTGCGGTGCGCGGGATTCTTATTGCGGTGGCTTCTTTTGTTGCGGAGCACAGGCTCTAGGCATGTAGGCTTCAGTAGTTGTGGCACGTGGGCTCAGTAGTCGTGGCTCGCGGGCTCTAGAGTGCAGGCTCAGTAGTTGTGGCGCACGGGCTTAGTTGCTCCACGGCATGTGGGATCTTCCCGGACCAGGGCTCAAACCGTGTCCCCTGCATTGGCAGGTGGATTCTTAACCACTGTGCCACCAGGGAAGTCCCAGGAGGTAGCTTTTGAATTCTAAGTGTGTTGGGAAACCTGTTGGAGAGTTTTGAGCAGAGGAGTAACACGATCTGAATTGTGTTTGAAAAGGATCGCTCTTGCTGCATGGAGAACAGGTGGAAGTGAGCAGAAGTGGAAATAAGGATTCCGCTTAGGGGGCTACTGCGGTAATCCCCTTGAGATGCAAGTAATGGTGGCTTGGAACTCTAGGGAAGGGATCAGATGTAGATTCTGGATATAATTTGAAGGTAGAGGGGACAGGCTTTGCTGAAGGATTAAATGTGTGGAGTGGGAGAGGCAGAACTCAAGGTTTTTGGCCGAAGCAGTTGGAAAGACGGAAGTGCCTTCACTGACTGAGGTGGGGGAAGAGTCAGCAGTTCTATTTTGGACTTAACGTTTTAGCTGTTTACTACACATCTAAGTAGAAATAAATATGTGAGTGGTTGAGTTCAGTGATGAGGTCTGAGTGATGGGGGGTGGTTATGTGATGTGCGTGAGTACAGAGGGCAGAATTAATTGATCCAAGGGTTGGGGAGGCAGGCGGTTCAAGAGGTTTGAGGGGCGGGAGCTTCTACAGCTTTTTGGTGAGAGAGCGTGTGTGGTGGGTGGGGTGGGGTGAGGCTTACTTCAGGCTCATTTTAGGTGTGTGGAGCCTTCTGTGACTGGGGAGGAGGGCGCATTACGAGGCATTAGCAAGCACTGGTCTGAGGGTTGAAGGCACCTGAAATAGAAGATTGGGGATTAAATGATGAGAATGGGGCTGAAGACACAGTGTCGAATGAGTTTAGGAACCGCCGTTTGAAGGAGTGTTAGGGGTTCCTGAAGGGTTGAGAAGGGGATCCTAAGTGTACTAGAAGGGTTGATTCCAGGCGTTGGGGGCAGTAGGTGGTTTTGTTTGAGGCGGGGTAAAGTTGGTGAGGATTAAACTGGAATTAGTGAGAGATCTGTCGGAGGGGTAGGAATGAATGATTTATCTGAGGAGCATTAAAGAATGGATGGAGGGCTCCTGAGGGAGAGGTGACCTAAGGGGCAAATCAGAGTCGGGGTATGGAATTCTTGGGAGATGGGAGCTATTCTGAGGAAGTGAAGATGTCTGGAACTCAGCGGAGAACCTGAAAAGGATTGGCTGAGGGTCCTGGGAGGGTAGGAAGGGGTTACCTATCATTTGGAATCTATAGATTTGTATACAGTCTTACAGAGTTGATTAAAGTGCTCTCTTGTCCCTTTTTCAGCTGAGTCTCATAGCAGCTCTTTGGAGAAGGAAAGGCAGTGATTTCCTCCTCTGTACAGAAAGGAAGGAGGCTCCGCAAAGCAAATTGACTTGTCTCTAAGGGAACTCCAGGTGGGATAGGAGAACTTTGGGGACTGGGGATCCTTGTGAAATAGAAAGCAGCCTGCGAATGGACAGACTGCATTCTGGCTACAGTTTTGCCTCTGACTCTATAATGTTGGACCAAGGTTGTCAGAGAATTGGAAGGGAGACAAGTAATAATAAAAAGGGTCTTCAAGGGAACTCATACAGTCTGGAGGTTAAAAACTGGTGTGTGGGCTTCCCTGGTGGCGCAGTGGTTGAGAATCTGCCTGCTAATGCAGGGGACATGGGTTCGAGCCCTGGTCTGGGAAGATCCCACATGCCGCGGAGCAACGAGGCCCGTGAGCCACAACTACTGAGCCTGCACGTCTGGAGCCTGTGCTCCGCAACAAGAGAGGCTGCGACAGTGAGAGGCCTGCGCACCGCGATGAAGAGTGGCCCCCGCTTGCCACAACTAGAGAAAGCCCTTGCACAGAAACGAAGGCCCAACACAGCCAAAAATAAAAATAAATAAATTAAAAGAAGGCTCAAAATTTAAAAAAACCAAAAAAATGGTGTGTATCTCTCATACAGTGTTTTAATTTTTTTGAAATTAGTTGCTAGCATTTAAAAATCTAGAGAATTGGCCAAATTTGGGGCAGTTTGAGCATCAGAAGGAATAAAATCGACTTCACGTAGAAATATTTAATAATGTGTCTTCTGATGTAGTGAAATAAGAACCTCAGTGCATCATCTTCTGTTTTCCTGCCAGATATCATGTTTTCACAGAACAGAGGAACAAATTAAAGGACACCATTGAGGTAATGATGAGATGTCCAGAATGTGGAACGTTTTACAAGACGACTGCCCTGGTTCTCTTCCAGAAGTCAATGTCATGGAAAAAACAAGAGAAGGGACTGTTCTAGATTAAGAGAGTAAAGAGTGGAGCCAAATGCAAGGTGTAACCCTGACTGGATCCTGGTTCAAAAAGAAAACTTCCCTAAAATACATCTTTTAGGCAATAGGGGAAATTTGAGTATTCAGTCCTGTTAGATGATATTTGGGAATTATTTTCTAGATGTGATAATAGTGTGGTTAGGAAGGAGAATGTCATATTTTTGGAGTTGCATGCTAAAGGTGTAAAGTGCTGTGATGTCGGCATATGGGTAAAGCCAGTAGAGCAAAACATTAACTCTTCTTTCTGTTTTTCTGTATGTTTGAAATTTTTTATAATGAGAAGTTGGGAAGATGTGTCTGTCTTCCTCCCAACCAACCCCACCCTCCCCACATATGGAGATTTCACAGTTACTGATTTCTGTCTTTTGAAAAATAGTAAGGTCAGACATCTCCACATTGGTTGGAGCTAAGCAGTGGCCACCTCTCTTATTCGGCCGCACCGCGAGGATGTGGGATCTTAGTTCCCCAACCAGGGATCGAACCTGCGTCACCTGCATTGGAAGTGCAGACTCTTAACCATTTGACCGCCAGGGAAGTCCCGAGGCTCTTTTACACAGAGCCTGGGCTCTCTACTTGGCCGTCGTCTCCAGCAGCTCTGCTTCACTCATGGATAGAATTGCCTGGCCCCTGTAAGCACGTGAGTTTGCATCTCTTGCTGTGGCGCCGAGCCTATTTTGTGGATGAGGTTCAGGGAAGGGAGCCACCTCTCCCAAGGTCACACACCAAGTACATAGAAGAAGGAGGACTTGAATCTAAGCCACTAACTTCAGGTTCACTGCTATTTCCACAGTAGCTCATTAGCCACAATGGGAGGCTCATTCTTTCAATCAGATGAACATAAAGGAGAGTGTTGAAGCTGGCAGCCCTGTATGTTCTCAGACTGTGCTTCAGTTTTTGCACCGACTTTCACAACAAAGGCATGTCTAATTTTTCTCCTTCCACTCAGCGGTCATTTATCCCCTATCTAAGAGTGAGGAAGGAGGGTGACTGAGAAGGGAGAAGTAGAGGATAAGCTCCATGAGGGCAAGCACTTTATAAATGTCCAGTAATTAAGATGTGGGTTTTGATTGGTCTCTATTAAATTCCCAGTGCCTGCAAGTATGTAGGCATTCAGATATTTGTTGAGTGGATGAAATGATTGTACACTGCAAAGACCTAGGAAGTCCAGAAGCCTGGGTTCAATTCCCAGCTCTGCTAACTAGCTCTCTGACCCTGGGTGAGTCACAACAGTTTCCTGGCCTTAGGTTCCACATCTGCAAAAAAGGAGGGGTGAGTGTGACTAAATCTTTAAGGACTCAACTGAAGTTTTTTTTTTTTTTTAAGATGTTGGGGGTAGGAGTTTAGTAATTTATTTATTTATTTTTGCTGTGTTGGGTCTTCGTTTCTGTGCGAGGGCTTTCTCTAGTTGTGGTGAGCGGGGGCCACTCTTCATCGCGGTGCGTGAGCCTCTCACTGTCGTGGCCTCTCTTGTTGCAGAGCACAAGCTCCAGACGCGCAGGCTCAGTAGTTGTGGCTCACGGGCCTAGGTGCTCCGCGGCATGTGGGATCCTCCCAGACCAGGGCTCGAACCCGTGTTCCCTGCATTAACAGGCAGATTCTCAACCACTGTGCCAGCAGGGAAGCCCTCAACTGAATTTTTGACTTTACAGGAAAGGGGCTCCAAAAACTTCCCTGTTTTCAAGCACTCATTACCCTACACTGCTGCTGTTCAGACAGCGCTTCAGTTGGTTCCATAGGTACCTACTTGCCATGAAAGTGACTGAGTGTGTACTGGAGGCCAATCCTGGTTGTTTCATATAAGGATCAATTTTTTAGTTGTTAATAGTTGAGTTTGAATCTCAGCTCCAGAACTTCATAGTTATCTAACCTTGGATACATTTCTTAACTTCTCTGTGCTTCAGTTTTCTCACTTATCAAATGGGAATAACAGAATCTACATCATAAGATTATTGAGAAAGAAATGAGATTATGCATGAATAGAGTCTACGCACAGAAAGCATTCAGTAAGTTATAGCTACCATTATTTGACAAGTATAAATCACCAGCCACAAAATAAGGGAAACTAAATAGGAAATAGGTTGAGATAAATGAGATAAAGCAGGCGTCAGTGGGATGAGTGGAAACTCCAAAAGGACAAGGAAGACTGTAGGAGAAGCAGATTTGCCCAGGCAGATCGAGGTGAGGAACTGTCTTAAGGTCTGTCTTGGATTCTGTCAGGACATTTAAGTAAGTATAATGAATGGGCAGTTGGATGGGGCAGGATTGTAGATTTAAGTGAAAAGGACTGTACTGTTAGTTAAGCGGAGAGTATTTTTAGAAGGAGAAAATGGTCAGATCTTCCAAGTGGCCCCATCATTTTCCTGGTCACAGTGACCAGAAACCTAGGAGCCTCTGTCCTTTCTGTCCACATCCAGTCTATAGGGAATTCCTCTAGGCTCTGCTTCAAGCTCTGTCTCATCCTCCCTTCTTAGTCCAAGCTACCCGCATCATCTCAGGTCACCTCAACGGTTCCTCCCTGGTCTCCCCTGTTCCACGTGTGACTCTATAATCCATCCTCCACACAGCAGCCAAACTGATTTAAATTTAAAAAACAGATCACAGCAGTCCTGCTTAAAGCCTTCCAGTGATTTCCTGTATACTCAGATCTTTAAAAATCCGTTGCCTTTCCTGCCCTGCTTTGTCCGACCTTGCCTGCATCTCCCTGGCTCACTCCATTCAGGCTGCTTGTATCTTTATGTTCCTCAGATATGCTAAAGCTCTCTCTGGCCTCGGGGACATTGTGCTCGCCCTACTTGAAATCATCTTATACAAGATTTTTGCATGACTCACTCTCACGCATTAGACTCTCAATAAATGTGGTTTGAATATGAATTTGGTCGTCTTCAGAATTTTTAATCATGAGTGGAATTCATTGTCTTGACTTACCTTGCAGTATGTATTGTGAATTCAGATTGTGGTGTAAAGACTGGTTCCTTCCTTCCCAGAAATTGAAAAGGTATTCCCATGGCAGCAGAAGTAGAGAGGAGAGTAAATCAGCAAGTATTTATTTAGAACCTACTATATGCAAGGCAGCATGGGGGAGACATTGAGAGAGGGAAAAAAAAAATCACAGATCCTGGTTAGAATTGAATTTGGGATCCCAGCTCTGGGCACCCGTTAGCTGTGAGAGCTTGGACACCTTTTCTGAACCTCAGTTTTTTCGTTTCTCAAGGCAGACGTGGATCCTTTCCTATGGAAACGTGATGGCCTACTTGGGGGCCTGTGGAGCCACTTGGCCTTTTAGGGAGAGAAATTGTATGCAACATTTAGGATGTGTGCTTTTTTTCTGAGAGAAAAACAATGAAGAACCATAATCAAGGTTTCAGTGAGGCACTGTATGTATTGTACCTAGCTCAGTGCCTGGAACTTAGTGAGTCCTCTGTGGTTGGTAATTACTGTCACTGTTTTTTGTTTTTTTTTAATTTATTTTATTTTTGGCTGCATTGGGTCTTCATTGCTGCACGCAGACTTTCTCTAGTTGCGGGGAGCGGGGGCTACTCTTCGTTGCGGTGCGCGGGCTTCTCATTGCGGTGGCTTCTCTTGTTGTGGAGCACGGGCTCTAGGAGTGTGGGCTTCAGTAGTTGTGGCACACGGGCTCAGTAGTTGTGGCTCGTGGGCTCTAGAGCGCAGGCTCAGTAGTTGTGGCGCACGGGCTTAGTTGCTCCGTGGCGTGGGGGATTTTCCAAGACCAGGGCTCGAACCCGCGTCCCCTGCATTGGCAGGCGGATTCTTAACCACTGCGCCACCAGGGAAGTCCCTACTGTCACTGTTGTTACCAATAGACTCTACACCCAGTATGTCACAGTGTAATTTTATATTTATTTGTGATCCTGAGAAACATATCACTTTAAGAGCATAGACTCTGGAGCAGTATCGCCTGAGTTGCTATCTGCTTTGCTGTTTGGTAGCTGTGTGGTCTTCAGCAAGGTCCCTAAGAACTGTGAGCCTCAGTGTTAGTTTCCTATTGGCAGCTGTAGCAGTTACCACAAATTTAGTGGCTTATGACAGCACAAATTCTGGAGTTCAGAAGTCTGGAATGTTTCCCTGGGCTAAAGGAGAATCAGGGTGTTGGGAGGGTTGTACTCCCTGTGGAGGCTCTAGGGAAGAATTTGTTTGCTTGATTTTCCTAGTGCCTAGAAGCCACCTGCATTCCTTGTCTTGTGGCCCCTTTCTTCATCTCCAAAGCATCTTCAAGTCTCTTCTGTGAGCAAGTCCTCTGCTTGTCATCGCATCTCCTCCTCTAACTCTGACCCTTCCGCCTCCCTCGCATAAGGGCCTTTGTGATTGCTTGGACCCACCTGGAAAGTCCAGGATAATACCCCCATCTCAAAACCCTTCATTTGATCACATCAGCAAAACTCCTTTTGTGGCGTAATGTAATTTATTCACAGACCCCAGGGATGAGGAGCATAGGCGTGGGGGGGGGCATTATTTTGTCTACCACACTCAGCTTCCTTTATCTGTAAAATTAAGACTAATAGTACTATCTGCCTTGCAGAGTTAGTACATGTAAGTTGCTTAGAACAGTGCTTGGGCATTCAGTAGGTGTATCCTAAGCGTTGACTGGTGTTATTTTATTCTGTTTAATGGTTGCCTAGTTTTCCATAGTAGGTGTGCACCATGGCAGTGTGGCCTCAGAGCGCACCATCTCAATCACTCTACCCTATTGTTGCCCTTCTCTACTAGCTGGTTATATTAGCCACTTTCTAGCTGTGTAACCAGCTGTGTAAGCTAGTTAACTTCTTTTGTGCCTGTTTTCTCAGCTGCAAAATAGGGATAACAAGGTACCAGCTTGTAAGATTGTCGTGAGGGTTAAATGACATAATACACGTAAAGAGTTTAGAACAGTGGTTGGCACGTAGTGAGTGTTAGCTGTTGTTTTTTTTTTTGGTTGTTTTTTAATCTATTTATTTTTAAAATTTATTTTGTTTTATTTATTTTTGGCTGTGTTGGGTCTTCGTCACTGTGCACTGTCTTTCTCTAGTTGTGGCGAGCGGGGGCTACTCTTTGTTGTGGTGTGCAGGCTTCTCATTGCAGTGACTTCTCTTGGTGCGGAGCACAGGCTCTCGGCGTGCAGGCTTCAGTAGTTGCAGCACACGGGCTCAGTAGTTGTGGCACACAGGCTTAGGTGCTGCGTGGCATGTGAGATCTTCCTGGACCAGGGATTGAACCCGTGTCCCCTGCATTGGCAGGCAGATTCTTAACCACTGTGCCACCAGGGAAGTCCCGTTAGCTGTTGTTTTGTTTTGTTTTTTTTTGCGGTACTTGGGCCTCTCACTGTTGTGGCCTCTCCCATTGCGGAGCACAAGCTCCGGACGCGCAGGCTCAGCGGCCATGGCTCACTGGCCCAGCCGCTCTGCGGCATGTGGGATCCTCCCGGACCAGGGCACGAACCCGTGTCCCCTGCATCGGCAGGCGGACTCTCAACCACTGTGCCACCAGGGAAGCCCTAGCTGTTGTTTTGATCATCTTTTTTTTTTTTTTAACATCTTTATTGGAGTATAATTGCTTTACAAAAAATATGGAACGCTTCACAAATTTGCGTGTCATCCATGCGCAGGGGCCATGCTAATCTTCTCTGTATCATTCCAATTTTAGTATGTGTGCTGCTGAAGAGAGCACTAGCTGTTGTTTTATTACGTACCAGCTTTATGTAATTCTGCCGATGGACATTTGGGTTTCTTCTGGTGTATTTTTTTTTAATAAATTTATTTTATTTATTTGTTTTTGGCTGCGTTGGGTCTTCATTGCTGTGTGTGGGCTTTCTCTAGTTGGAGCGAGTGGGGGCTACTCTTCGTTGCAGCGTGGGCTGCTCATCGCAGTGGCTTCTCTTGTTGCAGAGCACAAGGCGTGCAGGCCCAGTAGTTGCAGCTCGCGGGCTCTAGAGCGCAGGCTCAGTAGTTATGGCGCCCGGGCTTAGTGACTCCGCGGCACATTGGATCTTCCCAGACCAGGTCTCAAACCCGTGTCCCCTGCATTGGCAGGCAGATTCTCAACCACTGCGCCACCAGGGAAGCCCACTCTTGTGGTTTTATAGGTGAGAAATGGTGACTCAGAGTAGGGCTGTGTGGCTGTGAAAATGGAGGGAAGTGGTGGACGACGCTGCTGTGAATAGCATTGTACATGATTTTTGTGCCCACGTGAGTATTTCTGCAGGATTGATTCCAAGAAGGGAATTGCTGCATTAGAGCCTGAGTAATGATAGCTAACATTCATTCAATGCTGACTATGTGCCAGGTACTATTTTAAGTGCTTTTCTGTAATTGAGCCATAAATAAGCAGTAATCTCAGGGCCCCTAGAATGGTTAAGGATTAAAAACATAAACATGATATTCAGTGTTGTTGGCAGTTGAATTAAAAAACTTCCCAAGGGACTTCCCTGGCGGTCCAGTGGTTAAGCCTCCAAGCTTCCACTGCAGAGGGCATGGGTTCGATACCTGGTCGGGGAACTAAGATCTCGCATGCTACAAGGCATGGCCCCAAAGACAAAACAAAACAAACAAACAAAACCCCAAAACCCTCCCGAGCAGTCAGAGTCTATGGAGCTCTCTAGGATGGAGCGATCCTAGAGAGGCCATGGGCTGCATGTGATTTATGTCAGAGGCATTTTTGTGGAGCAGTTAACTGGAAGAGTTTAGAGGGTACTCACCTGAGTGCCGTGATAAGGACTTTTTGAGGAAATGGCATTCGAGTTGGGGTTTGAGGTCTGGAGGAAAGGCTTGACGAGGCAGAGAGAGGAAGACAGGGTGTGTTTCAGGTGTGTGGAATGTTGTGATTTAAAGTCTGCAGGTGGGGGACTTCCCTGGTGGTGCAGGGGTTAAGAATCCGCCTGCCAATGCAGGGGACATGGGTTCGAGCCCAGGTCCAGGAAGATCCCACATGCCGCGGAGCAGCTAAGCCCGTGCGCCACAACTACTGAGCCTGCACCCTAGAGCCCATGAGCCACAACTACTGAGCCCATGCACCACAACTACTGAGCCTGTGCACCACAACTACTGAAGCCTAGAGCCCATGCTCTGCAACAACAGAAGCCATCACAATGAGAAGCCCATGCACCGCAATGAAGAGTAGCCCCCGCTCGCTGCAACTAGAGAAAGCCTGTGCACAGCAGCGAAGACCCAACGCAGCTAAAAATGAATGAATGAATGAATGAATGAATAGCTTCTCTTGTTCCTGCACTGATTTTTATTTATTTATTTGTTTATTTTTGGCTGTGTTGGGTCTTCGTTTCTGTGCGAGGGCTTTCTCTAGTTGCGGCGAGCAGGGGCCACTCTTCATCGCGGTGCACGGGCCTCTCACTATTGCGGCCTCTCTTGTTGCGGAGCACAGGCTCCAGAGCGCAGGCTCAGTAGTTGTGGCTCACGGGCCCAGTTGCTCCGCGGCATGTGGGATCTTCCCAGACCAGGGCTCGAACCCGTGTCGCCTGCATTGGCAGGCGGATTCTCAACCACTGCGCCACCAGGGAAGCCCCTGCACTGATCTTGATGCTAGCAGATTTGGGATTTCCTTCAGTGATATGACCAAAGGGTAAAATGGTGGGGGGGAGGAGGGAGAGAACATTGACATAGGCATATGTCTGGGGCTCAGCTTCTCCATTATTGCTTTTTTCTACACGGCCCTTCCACTGCCAACCATAGCCTAGGTGACAGGAGCCTTTCAAGTGATAATTCTACTTCACCAGAATAATTGGGCAGAGGGCTTAGGGCATACAAGCAAGGTAAATAACAGAGATGATCTGGCAGTAGTGGAAGGTAAGGCAGGGAAAATGGGAGGGAGCCAAGACTGAATGGGTTTAAATGCCAGCTTAATGGGTTTTTTTTCCTCTGTCAGATTTTTTGAAAATCAGAATCAAACCTATCACTGAGCCCTTTTGTAATTAAGGCAGTGGGGATTGAAGAGATGTTCAAGTAACTTTTATGGAGCACCTGTTCTATGATGGGGAGGATGCCAGGTGGTTTTGCATACATGTTTGACCAGGTTGTCGAGGAGATTAAATCATGAAGTCAGAATTGGTATCTCCATTTTACAGATGAATAGACTGAAGGTCAGAGAGGTCGTGCAGTTTGCCTGGGTACCCAGTTAGGAAGTGGCAGAGCCAGAAGTCAAGCCCAAGTCTTCACACCCGGAGGGCGTTAGTGATGGGCCACGCTCATTGCTGAAGGAGCAGCAAGGAAAACAGTGCCTGAGGAGAAGTTAGTGGGTTTGGAGATGAGGGGGCCATCGGTAACGTCTGAGGGTACAGATTTCCCAGAAGTGAGTGGGGCCGGTCTAGCTGTATCCTTGAGGTAGATACAGCAGCCAAACGGGAAAAGACTGTCACTCAGACTGAGAGGGACCGTGGAACCTGGAGTTCCAGGCGCAGCAGTGTTAGGACCAGGTGAAGGGCGGGCTCGCAGGCTAACAGTGAGAGCAGAGACCTGGAAGGTACAGCTAAATGCACGGCTGCTCAGCCTTTCTAATGTCAAAGGTTTGGTATGTGTTCTCTTTGGAAACATTGCATATTTATTATATGTGCTGATTCTCAAGGGATTGGAGCGACTCTGGAAGGCTGCGTGGCTTCCTTCCTTCTCCCCTCTGCTGGTGTAATGCTATCAGTCTGTGATAAGAGACCTGCTCATTGCTAGCATCTCTGTTATTTACCTTGCTTGTATGCCGTAAGCCCTCTGCCCAATTATTCTGGTGAAGTGGAATTGTCACTTGAAAGGCTCCTGTCACCTAGGCTATGGTTGGCAGTGGAAGGGCTGTGTAGAAAAAAGCAATAATGGAGAAGCTGAGCCCCAGACATATGCCTATGTCAATGTTCTCTCCCTCCCCCCTCCCCCCCGCCATTTTACCCTTTGGTCATATCACTGAAGGAAATCCCAAATCTGCTAGCATCAAGAATCAGAGAAGCCCGCGCACCTCAACGAAGAGTAGCCCCTGCTCACCACAACTAGAGAAAGCCCGCGCACAGCAACGAAGACCCAACGCAGCCAAAAATTAAAAAAAAAAAAAAAGAATCAGTGCAGGACTCAATTTTATCAGCCATCATTCCCATTAAAGACTTCTAGCCTGATGACATGCAAGTGTCCATAATTATTAGAACCATTTTTGGAAAAGAGTTTCTGCATGTTCTCCTTAGTAGTGGTACTTGATGAGAATGGACTCATTTCATAAATTAGGAGCAAACTCATTGGTCAGCAGAACTTGAATTTAGGTGAGACCGTTCTTAGTTCTTACTAATGCTTTTCAGTGTGAATAATCACACATTTGCTGCAAAAATATTAATGAGTTTGATTACAGGGTGCTGCCTAAGATCCTGATGGGGTTTTTCATGATACATGATGCAAACTCTTTATTTCCTTTTTTTGGCCTACTGGGCGGCTTGTGGGATCTTAGCTCCCCAACCAGGGATTGAATCCAGGCCCTCAGCAGTGAAAGCGCGGAGTCCTAACCACTGAACCCCAAGGAAATTCCCTTTATTTCCTTTTTCAAATATGAAAAATTCTGATTCTGAAACACTTCTGGTTCAAGGGATTTCGAATAAGGTACTGTGGACCTATACTGCCTTCTGCTGACCTCAGAGTTAAGTCCAGACTTCTCTGACTACCTTTTTTTTTTTTAAATTTATTTATTTTTGGCTGCATTGGGTCTTCCTTGCTGTGTGTGGGCTTTCTCTAGTTGCTGTGCGTGGGCTGCTCTTCATTGCAGTGTACGGGCTTTTCATTGTGGTGGCTTCTCTTGTTGCAGAGCGTGGGCTCTAGGTGCGCGGGCTTCAGTAGTTGTGGCATGTGGGCTCTAGAGTGCAGGCTCAGTAGTTATGATGCACGGGCTTAGTTGCTCCGCGGCATGTGGGATCTTCTCGGACCAGGGCTTGAACCCGTGTTCCCTGCATTGGCAGGCGGATACCCAACCACTGCGCCACCAGGGAAGCCCTACCATTTTTTTTTTTAAGCCTCATCTTCTGTCACTCTCCAGGCTCAGAATGAGCTAAACACTTCCCAGATGCACCCTCTTTCATGCCACCTTGTGTGTTATAGCTTAAATAGTACCCCTTCTCCCCTTCTCTTCTGCTGTCACACTAGTTCAAGCCATCATCCTCTCTCACCTTAACTGTGACACTCTTCCCCTTCCAACCGTAACCCCCCCCAATGGCTTTCCATCATGTTTAGAATAAAATCCAGAATCCTGACAGTGCCTGTAAGAGCCTTCATGATGTGGCCCCTGACTCTTTCTACAGCCTCATCTACCATTCTTACCTTTTTTTAAGATTTTTTTGATGTGGACCATTTTAAAAGTCTTTATTGAATTTGTTATATTATCGCTTCTGTTTTATGTTTTGGTGTTTTGACGGGGAGGCATGTGGGATCTTAGTTCCCTGACCAGGGATCAAACCCCGCACCCCCTGCATTGGAAGGTGAAGTCTTAACCACTGGACCACCAGGGAAGTCCCCCATTCTTCCCTTTGCTCACTCTTCCCTTTGCTCTTCAGCTGCTCTATCTGCCTTCCTGCTCCTGGAATATGCCAAGCACTCCTCTGCTTCAGGGCTTTTGCACTTGCTTTTTTCTCTACCTGGAATGTTCTTCTCCCAAGTATCTGTATATATGTCCTTCATTTCATTTTGATTTTTGCTCAGCACCTCTGTGGAAAGGCCTTCACGATCAGTCTGACTAAACTCACATCCTCCATCATTCCTGATCCATACCATGCTTGATTTTCTTCACTTTTTGAGATATTATATATCTCTATTTGTTTGTCTGTCTCTACAAAATACAAGCTCTGAGGGCAGGAATTGTGTCTGTTTATTCACTGCTGTATTTCTACACCTTGGAGGGGGGCCTGGCATAGTAGGTGCTCAATAAATATTTGTTGAATGAATTGTTCTCAGCAGGATAGATTGGAGCCTGTCTCTTTTTCAAGATTTGAGGCCTGGATGCTTAAGTGCAGTTAATGAAATCCAAGATCATTTCCCTAT
Organism: Pseudorca crassidens; assembly: GCF_039906515.1. Taxonomy (NCBI): domain Eukaryota; kingdom Metazoa; phylum Chordata; class Mammalia; order Artiodactyla; family Delphinidae; genus Pseudorca; species Pseudorca crassidens. The sequence goes on along the minus strand of NC_090315.1, from coordinate 10,072,325 downwards.
TTTTGTCTTGTTTTGTTCTTCAATAACTCGGAGAGCTTCCACTGTCCTCTTTCATCCTGTTGACAATATCTGCCTTGTAGGCTGCGGGCCTCCCGGGTGCTTCTTGTTGGCATGAAGGGACTCGGGGCTGAAATCGCCAAGAATCTCATCCTGGCCGGAGTGAAAGGACTGACCATGCTGGATCACGAGCAGGTGAGATGCCGCCTTATCACTCTCCTTCGCCATCTCTCCTCTTTGGTATAAACACGTGGAGATTTCGTGCCTTCCTACTTGCCCCTTCTGGGCTGTGAAAGAGGAGGGCTGGCGTCAGTGGCACCGTAGCCCTTGGAGACTGACAGCGCCAGCACCGGGTTTGAATTCAGCTCCACCATATCCTACAGGGTGATGACCTTTCCCGTCTGTGAAGTGGAGTTAGCATCTCCCTTGGAGGGTGATTGTGAGGAGTAGAGGAGTGCTCTTCCAATTTGTACCTTTAAATCACCTGAATCACTCATTTAAAATACAGAATTGCCTTGGGGCTTTGTTTTGGTGTAGCTTTCACCCCTAATGATTCTACCTTACAAAGCCTGAGGTAGGGCTCAGGAGCTGTGTTTTAGGCAGGGGACATTAGCACAAGACAGCATGGTAGAAATCGAATATAACAGTTTGGTGTTTTTAGAGTATGAAGCCTGTGGTGCTGGGGGGGGTTGCAGATTGCAGGTGAGGTCCAAGTCATGAAGGGCCAGCTGGTAAGCTCTGCTGTAAACTTACTTAATTCTCTAGGTGGTGAGGAGTCATTGAAGAGTTTCAGATGGGCGAGGGTTGACTTCAGCTTTGGGCTTTCTGTAGATCACTAATGCTGTGTAGACTGTGGTTGGCACAAGATATGGGGCAGAAGACTACTTAGAAGGCTGCTTTAATAGTTTAAGTGAGAGATGAAAAGGGTCTGTGGAATGACAGTGGGGATAGAGATGGTGAGAATCACCGAGAGGTGAGAGATGCTTCGGTGGTATAGTCAGTAGGATTCTATATGGGAAAGCAAGGAGGAAGTACAATAGCTGACACTTACTGTAAGTGCTGGACGCTGTTCTAGGAGCTGTAGTTGTAGTATCTCACTTACGCCTCAAAACAACTCTGAGATGTAGGGATTATCATTCCTGCTTTACACATAAGAAAACGGAGGAAAAGGAAGTGAAGTATTGGCCCGCCCAAGGTCACAGCAGTTAGTGGTACTACCAGGACCCAGGCGGTCTGACTCCTGGCAGAGGCCATGCGCTTAGCCACGTCACCTGGTGGCTGCTATCAAGGAAGTGTAGAGGATAGGAAGACCAGGTTTCTGGCTCTGGTGACTGGATGCGTCAGAGATGTCTCTGTTAACAGAGACAACAAACATAGGAATTGGATTATGATTGGCCCATGGGATCTCCAAGAGGAACTTTCTGGTGGACAGTTTAATATAAGACTCAGATGGATCAGGAAGCAATCTGTACCAGTAAGAGCAATTTGAGAAATAACAGCAGATTTTGGTAGAAACTATAAGGCATGGAGTTGGTTTATGGAGCTATATAGAGTGAAAAGATGAATGATTCCGAGGTGGAATCCTGAGAACAGCTGCACCTAAGAGGGCCCATATAGAAACTGGAATGTCCAGCGAGGGAGAAGGAGAGCCGGGAGCTGTGAGGCCAAGGAGTGGGGCACAGGTAGTACTGACTCCCCTGGTGGAGTGATTAGCAGTGCATCGCTTTTAGTAACGTCCTCATTTTACATGTGATTCCCTCATACTCACTCAAGGTCACACATTTAGGTGGTTGAGCCAGGATTCAAATCACGGCTGTGAATCCAACCTGAATTATCCCAGAGCATGGCTTTTAACCACTATGATGTACGATCTCGCTGTGTGTGGTGAGATCCCTGGGATGGGATGGGATGGGTCAAGCGTCCTGTTAGAGGGCTGGCCTTGAACGGGAGGAGGACCAGCTCATTTGCTTGGAGGAAAGATAGTAAGGGAGAGTGTATACTGTGGATAGTTGGCAGGAGAGGAGGATTACTTCTGTTGAGCCCAGTCTTGGTGAAGGTGGCGGGGTCATACATGGAGATTCATGATTAAATTAGATGTTTGATGTGTGAAGAAATGCATTTTGAACAGTGGAATCTGTAATCCTACTGGTGGCTGTCAGGTGACTATGTTATCTGTCTTTGAGGCTCTCTTCTGGTGACGTCCAGCCTTATGAGTGAAATTATCCCTCTTCTCCAACCTCTGCTCAGCTGTCCTCCTTTCTGAGTTTCAAACATTCTTCAAACATTAAAACATTCTTAACTGTGTCTAATTTTTGTGTTGGTCTGATTTTAAACCACTTGTAGGCAGGGACTACATCCTTTAAATTACTTATGTCTCTCTCTGATTGCTTAGAATTGGGCACATGGTAGGGATTCGGTCAACTCTTAGCACTGATGATTATGTCATTTTGTTAGCAGTTAAACATTTACTTAAGAAAGCATGGACTTCTTTTGTTTAGAGTGAATTTTCATTATAAACACAAGGGGGTGCTCTTTAACCATCAGTGCCCAGTTTAAAGAAAAAAGTTCAACGTCTATTTTAAAGCCTCAGAAGGAAAGAGTATAGGGAGTCTGCGCTGGGCAGACTCCTATAGGAACAGTAGTACTACAATTAGATGGCAGATGTTTTAGTTATTCTTTAAAGTGGAAAAGTTCATTTGTTTTTCCCTCGAAATTCAAGTATTTAAAAAAAAAATTATTATTCCTAGGTATCTCCAGAAGATCCCGGAGCCCAGTTCCTGATCCGTACTGGGTCTGTTGGCCGAAACAGGGCCGAAGCCTCTTTGGAGCGCGCACAGAATCTCAACCCCATGGTGGATGTGAAAGTGGACACTGAGAATATAGAAAAGAAACCTGAGTCGTTTTTCACGCAATTTGATGCTGTAAGTTTCATAGAGAATGTAAAGTCTGCTTCAGGAATTCAGCAAATTAAAGCACTAGTTGTATGTATACTAGGTACACTGGCGCATTAGAATCTCAAATCTGAGCTTTTTCCCAAGTAAGTTTTGAAGCTGTTTCATTCTTTAGTTTTAATATATTGCCCTAGTAGATTGAAGTCTTATATTGCCTTAGTGTATATGCCTTATTAGTGTATTGCCTTAGTATGCTGAGTGTGTCGGTAGGCAGATCCAGTCTGTTGAATCTGCGCTGGCTGCTTGTGAGTTGCTGCCTTTTGGTTTCTTCTTTGGGCATACTTTTCCCAAGACCAGGTTTTATCATTGGTGTTTTGTCTTCCTTCCAGAATTTTTGCACATAGCTTCTATACATTTTATTGCAAATGTTTTCTTCTGAAAACTTAACAAGTTGGTGAATATCTGTAGCAGAGTCTTTTTTTTGTTGTTGGAAATACCAAACTACAGCTTGTGTTTTGTCTTTAAAAGGAGCACACCTGATCTTGGTCTGTCTCTGTCTCTTTCTTGCACACAGCCACTTTGACCATGTTGCCATGGTTAACTAGACAAAATCACTGTAGTAATAAGCCAAACGAGGCATATCCAGCCTCATTTGATTACACTGCCAAATCTTTGCAGAGGTGAAAGGATAAGTTAAATTCTGTTTCAGTGTCTGTGACCTTTCAGACATGGCTCCCTGTACCCTGGAAAAGCTTAACAAATGTTGGATAACCGTGCAATAGTCACAGATGATCTACTTGTTTCTTAAATGAAGGGCCCATTACGTGAGAGGTTAGAATTTGGGTTTGGTAGTTTTGTTTTTCACACTGTTGTATTTCATATGTGCATCTGTTCAAATGTGGGCTTGGAATGATGGATCATCTGTGCATCTTGTCCCTTAAAAAATTTTTTTTATTCTGTTTTGTAAGTCCAGGTATTGGAACATTTTCCATTTGGACATAAGTCATCTCTTCATTTCTTTATCCGTAGTAACCACATTTGGTTTACTCTAGGTGTCCTTTGAACTTCTAGCAACTAGAAACTTTGTTAGAACTGAAGCATGGGGCTGTTGCTTGTATAACGCATGTGCACAGGGCAGGCGTGACTTCCTCATATTTGAGCCACGTTTGACTGGTCTTCATAGGTTTTCACGCTCAGTTTTGACTGCAGGGCTCCATTCGGTCAGTTGATTGCATGTTCAGCTGCACCTGTCTTATCTTTTAGATTTGACTTTTCCTCGGGTGACTGCATCCTTTGAATGGCAGCAGAGACACGCGTTGCTCTATGAGCGTTATTTCAATATTCAGGCTGCCAGACAACAGCAAGAGGTTTATCAAATGAAAATCCTTTTGAAATTTCTTCTCCAACTTTCTATGTTCAGAAGAAAACATGTGCAATTTAGAAGTTGTCTTCTTGGCCCTGATCACAAAGCTTCTCCCGAAAGGTCGTGTTCTGTGCAGTAAAACTTAGCCATTTCTAATACCTCAACTTACTGGAACGCAACTTAGAGGCCTCAGAGCAACATTGATAATTCCACTGAGTGAATCACCGTCTCATTGTCTAAGTCTGAATGGGAGGTCACTTGGGCTGTAACCTTTTCTTTTGTCCTTAAATTCAGATAAAGTTTCACATCGAAAACTGTGGAAAAATAATCTCAACAGGACTTGTTTATTTTCTTTATCTTAACATATCAGTCAAAAGAAGGGGGAAAAATGCCCTTGTATTTAAACATGACCTTTGGGTAAATTTAAAAAACTGGTTTTGTTTCTTGCTGTAGCTTATTCAGATATTAATAGGTTTAATGATTTAGAAATAACTTCCTCTAAGTTATATTATTGTCTTTTCCTTTTCCTGAAAACTGTGAAATGTGGTTTATATATGTTCATGGTTTAGGGGAAATAAATTCATCGAGTGCCTTTTACTTAATAGCTAAACACGTTTCATTTTGGTTGCAGAAGGTGAAGTGACTGTCTCATGATTTACATTTTCTACACACTGAAACCTGCAACTTTTCTTTTGTCTTCTAACCATAGCATCCAAAGAACCTGTTGTACCAGTTTGAAACTGGCTTTAGCCATGCCCAGAGAGACTGTTCATTAAGGTGTATTTAGACATCAGGGCGGTGATTCACAGTCTGCACAACTCACACCCAACCACTTTCATTCTTTCTGCAGGTATGTCTGACTTGCTGCTCCAGGGATATCATAGTTAAAGTTGACCAGATCTGTCACAAAAATAGCATCAAGTTCTTTACAGGAGATGTTTTTGGCTACCACGGATACACGTTTGCCAATCTCGGAGAGCATGAATTTGTAGAGTAAGTCTGGGGAGAGGAGGAGAGAACATAACGCCTTTTCAAAATCTAGTTCTATTTACTGGTAGGAAATGAACCATTTAAGGAAAGTATTTAACTATAATACTTAGAACTTTGGGAAACCAATTCATTAACAGCTTACTGAGTATATAGATTGTGTGCTCAGAATTATAGGAGATGTGGCCCCTGCCTTCCAAATTGATGGTCTCCTCTAGAGCATGAGGAAAGCAGTTCTAAGGTGATCGAAACACAGCATGTGGGTATCTGATCAGTTTGGACTTCAGGTGGTGAAGCCACACTTTCTGTTCAGGGAGAACCTGCTCGGATTGTAAACATTTGTTCCCCAGCTGGGGCTTGCGTGTGTTCAGGTTGAGAGATGGTAAAATGAGTACTAGTTGGATGGGCAGCTCTGCAGGCACACTCAGCCAGAGTCTACCTTGGAAAAGCTCCAAGGTCTAGAGACTGCTCTGGCAGAACAGACAGACCTCCTCTCATTTTGAACATTGAGGTTCCAGACCATGGTGATGCTCACATAGTGAGACCTGCAGTGTTTTGAACCTGTAGCTTCTAGATGAAAGATGGCAGATGATACCAGTGCTGTGAAACTACAAGAGTTGGTTTTGGGGCTGTAACTTTTGACCACCACCCTTGCCGATGAGAGGTAAAGAGAGACCCTGTGTGGTAGGTGAAGCCTCCTACCAAGAGTCAAGAACTGCTCTCTTTCGTTCAGCTTCTTAGGCAAGTCACTGAACTTTCTCCAGTCTGCAAGTTTCTTGCCTGTAAAGTCGAGATGGGGGAAGGACAAACATGTTCAAAATCTCTTGTATCTCTTTTTTTTGCGGTATGTGGGCCTCTCACTGTTGCGGCCTCTCCCGTTGCGGAGCACAGGCTCCGGACGTGCAGGCTCAGCGGCCATGGCTCACGGGCCCAGCCGCTCCACGGCATGTGGGATCCTCCCAGACCGGGGCACAAACCCGCCTCCCCTGCATCGGCAGGCGGACTCTCAACCACTGCACCACCAGGGAAGCCCTCTTGTATCTCTTATGTTTTATGACTTTAAGAAAATCTAGTTCTTTGGGCACCTTATAAATGGATAAAGAAGTCACAGTAGAGAAAAGAAGGCCAGATTACTTTAATGTGAGCTCCCCATGGCAGAGAGGAGGAATTGAGTTCAGCTCTTTATTTCATGATTCAGGTGGAACATTTACAAAGTTTATTGAGAGTATACTATGTGCTAGGCAGTGTGCTAAGCAATTTGTTATTTCTCTTCTGATAATTCTTCAGGGATTATTATTCCCACATAGCAGGTCAGTGAGGCATCAGGTAGTCAGTGGCCGGGCTGGGATTTGAGCCAGATCTGTATGAGCTTTTGCTCTTAACCACCATCCTATTCAGTGAGCCACTGATGCTCTTTTTGTTCTCATGGCATGATTCATAGGGTAGAACTCGATTCCCTCCCCTTGTCACCCTCTAGGGAGAAAACCAAAGTTGCCAAAGTTAGTCAAGGAGTAGAAGATGGACCTGATACCAAGAGAGCCAAACTTGATTCATCTGAGACAACCATGGTCAAAAAGGTATGTGGAGGAGAGGGGTGGTGTCAAGGATCAGAAGCCCTGGGGCTTGTAGGCTATGGGCCATAACCATTGCCAGCAAGGGAAGCAAGCATGTAGTCCTGAAGGGGGGCAGTCTGGACAGACTAGGCCAGCGCTTGTCCCATTTAAAGGGGCAGCTGTGCTTGGTGCCAGCCGGCTGTTGCTGTGAGGGAATGTGGACCTAGTGATGTCAGATGTGATTTTTCAAGAGAATGAGAAAGAAAGATTTTTTTTAATATGCTCTGTCCCAAACTTTTTAATACCGGCAACCTTTTTGCATGCTGTTTCCATCCACCCTGTAGAGACTAAAGAGGACACGCCTGCAAGACTTACCTGCTCTGTGGGCCACAGATTTGCACCTCTGATGTATGGAGCAGCGTCAGAAAGACTGTTTCTCAGCACAGCCCCTTACTCTTTTTTTTTTTTTTTTTTAAACTTAGGTCACTTTTATTATTGCTACATCTGTTTTTTTAATTATTTATTTGGCTGAGTCAGTCTTAGCGGTGGCATGCGGGATCTTTTGTTGCGGTGCACGGACTTCTCTCTAGTTGTGGCACGTGGGCTTTAGAGCTCAGGCTCAGTAGTTGAGGTGCGCGGGCTTAGTTGCCCCGCAGCATGTGGTATCTTAGTTTCCCCACCAGGGATGGAACCGTGTCCCCTGCATTGGAAGGCGGATTCTTAACCCCTGGACCACCAGGGAAGCCCCCACTCTTACACAAATTTTTTTTTTTTTTCAGATTGATAGACAATTTAGTAAGGTCCTAAGTGGGCAGGGAGACAGTTTAAACTTGAATTGCTTAATTGCTTTTTTAAAATAAAGTTTTTGGTTTTTTCCTACCAAATAACCTTTTAAGAAGAAAGGTCTCAATGTTGACAAGTGTTATCAGATGTATATATATATATATACATACATATATATATATTTTAATGTAGTTTACGTTAGGGGCTTAGTCTCTACTAGGATTGGTGCTGTAATTCATGTTATAGAAAGAGGACTGGAAAGGGAATCAGTAGACAGATGATGGTTTTGTAGCTAGTGTTGGAATTTGAGAAGGGAATTCATGCGACGGGGAAAAAAACAAGATGAAGTGGCCAGAATTGGTTTTGTTGAACTGAGAGGAAAGACATGGCCAAGCCCTTATTTACTCTTTGCTTTGTAGATCTAAATGTTGAGAAAGAAAAACAGCTGGTCAGGGCGTCGAGTTAAAACTGCTCTAAAGGGGGGATTCTAAGAGTGCAGAAACCACAAAAGAGACTGCAGAAAACCACAAAAGTGGAACTCTTTTGAGTTTCCAGCAAGGCTGCGTTGGAGATTTTCTTTTCCTTGCTCTTTATGTTTGTATTGGAATAGTTTGATGCTGTGAGTGTAATACAGAGGAATTATTAAGCCCTAATTTTAGTGTCTATTCACAGGACCATAATTATCCGGAGTGAACATTGGTGTTTTGGCCAAAACTTGGGTCTTTTTCTTTCTTTCTTCCTTTCTTTCTTTTTGAGGCCCAGTCAAGCTTTATCTGAATAGCTCCGTGAGTTTGGTGGGGGAGATAAATTGTTAACTAAGGGAGGAGTACAAAAGCAGCTTTGTGGGTGCTGTCAGTTTATAAATCACACCCTCTTACAAGTGTGACACTTGGCCTTGGTGTGAAGGGTTTTATGGCTTAAGGGCCTTCTCTGATTGAGGCAGGTCTTTCACATTCAAATGCAGAGAGCCCTGGCTTTGTTTGCCCTTCACAGCTGGAAGTTTCCTGGGAGTCAATTCTGATGGTGCCCACTGGGGCAGATCTGGAAACCTCTTTTGGGAGCCACTTTAGCTAGCTATGAGGAGAATGTGGGCAGCCCTGGCAGGCACTCGGCGGCCTTTGCGTACCATTCCTAGGGCTCTTCAGTCACACAGCTCTTTGTGTGGCCTCTTCCTACTTGGGGCCCAATTTGAAGGTATCAAAATATTCCCCAGCTGACATTGTTAGTCAGCTGTTTCACTGGGACAATTCAGGCTTGGATTCCAACCCTGAGCCCTTAAGGTTCCAAGGCATTCAGTGCATTCCTGATGACAATCCCTGGGATTCCAAACCTTGTCTTTGTGCAGCCTCACCGAGAGCGCTGTGGAAGGACCGGGCTGAGCAGGGTCTGGGCCTTGGCTCTGCCACCTTGCAGTAACGCGCCGACTCCATTTTGGCAGGGACTACTCCACGATTTCGAAGTTTTCCTCCAATTCAAAAATCCCTTGATTTAGATTCTGCCCTTTCAACTAGTTGGGTTATGCTCAGCGTGCAGGATGGGGGTGGGGAAGCAACCACTTCCCGTTTCCTGTGAAAGGCTTCTGGTTAGGGTTCCCTTCCCCTCCCCCTTTCCCTTAGGCTCAACCCAGTGTTGTAAAGCCACTTTTGCTTCAAGGTACACATTGTGCTCCTAAATTAGAAACGTTAAAAAACAAAGAGGAAAAACAGAGCTTGTGGTTTTCACACCGTCTAGGAAGACACTGGCTGGGCCTTTCTAGCACCTGTGCCATCATGATAAATACGGCAGTGGGAAAATGCCCAGCCCAGAGATAGGCATGCAGTAGTAGATTGTTTGCTTCCTTTGGTGCCCAGGAGAAGTGATGAGACAGATTTCGTCAGAAACAGGTGTTGGGCACAGACCTGATGTGGGCTCTAGTATGCAGTAGATAAAGGAGATTGCAGTGGTTTTGTGATGAGGAAGTGCCCGGAAAGGCCTCCCAGGGGAAGAATTGTTCGAGTTGGCATGTGAAGGACAGTCTGCCAAGCACCAAAGCCAGGACCGGCACCCAGTCACAGGAAATAGGGTCAAGAAAAGGCGCAGCTGCCGAGACGGGGTGACTCTGGCTTCCTCGCCCCAAGCAGCAAGCCCTTGCTGTGCCTGCGAGCTGCAAAATGCCCGCTGCGGAGAAGGCGCTGTATTGGGCGCAGGGAGGCAAATTAGCCCTCGCCTCCGTTTACAGCTGGCGCTAAAGCCAGGAGAAGCTAAGGAATCCCGCCCAAGGCCACGCGGCAGTGTGAGAGGGAAGGAGTAGCTGGGGAGAGAGCACAGGCAGTGGCGGAGCGCACAGGCGCACCTTGCCACCCACAAGGTGAATCCCCTTGGAGTTTCTAGGATAACTTGAAGTTTTGTGAGGATGGTGGGACGAAGTATGTGAAAATTGGGATCACTCCAGAAAACTTTAAAAAGCCACCAGCGTGCTCCCGTGCTGCTGCTCATATTTCTTTATTGTTAGGGGGCTGCCCGATAGGAGTAGATAGATGCCTGGTGGTGGGTACTCTCCATAATAGCTCTTTAAAGATTAAACATAAAGTAGGATTTGCTTCTGACATGCTAAGAAACCACAGATTTAATTTTACCACTGCTTCTGATGTAGTGGGTGGCTAATTTGGGCACCGTAATCCTTTTTTCATGAATTAGTTGTGAAATTCCACAGTTGAGGAGTGATTCATTATTTTGATTTCCCCCTTTGTGAGCAATTTGTTGACAATTCTCTCATCCTCCTCTCACCCCCATCCTTAAAGCATCATTCCTGATGACTGACTATTGTAGTTCCTCCTCTTTCCTGTGGCACGTTGATTTGTAATGCTGGCTACACCTCAGATTACTTGTCAGGGTCTCCCTCATTAGAGTTGAAGCTCCATACGGGCTGGGCAGTTCTGTTCGCTGCTTTGTTCCTAGTGCGGTACCCCGCACACTTGTGTTCAGGCGATTTTTTTTTTTTAAATAAATTTATCTATTTATTTTTGGCTGCCTTGGGTCTTCTTTGCTGCGCATGGGTTTCCTCTTGTTGCAGCGAGTGGGGGCTACTCTTTGTGGTGCGCCAGCTTCTCATTGCAGTGGCTTCTCTTGTTGCGGTGCACGGGCTCTAGGCACGTGGGCTTCAGTAGTTGTGGCACGCAGGCTCAGTTGTGGCTCGCGGGCTCAGTAGCTGTGGCTCGCGGGCTCTAGAGCGCAGGCTCAGTAGCTGTGGCTCACGGGCTTAGTTGCTCTGCGGCATGTGGGATCTTCCCGGACCAGGGCTCGAACTTGTGTCCCCTGCATTGGCAGGTGGATTCTTTTTTTTTTTTTGCAGTACGCGGGCCTCTCACTGTTGTGGCCTCTCCCGTTGCGGAGCACAGGCTCTGAATGTGCAGGCTCAGCGGCCATGGCTCACGGGCCTAGCCGCTCTGCGGCATGTGGGATCTTCCCGGACCGGGGCATGAACCCGTGTCCCCTGCATCGGCAGGCGGACTCTCAACCGCTGCGCCGCCAGGGAAGCCCGGCAGGTGGATTCTTAACCACTGTGCCACCAGGGAGGTCCCCAGGAAATGTTTGTTCAGTGTAGTTGTGGCTGTTCCAGCATCATAATGTGACCCAGCTCTGGAGGAGATTATTGTCATTGTAAAACGGATTTATTCAGTTAACTTTCTTTGTGATCAAATAAATGGATTAATGTTGTAGTACATTAGTTCTCATAGTTTAGGTTATTTGAGCTGAGCTGAGAGAACAGACTTTTAAAGAAGAGAAGGTTCTTGGCTAGGAATATGTAGAAGTAAGTCATTGGGTTGCCTAGACCAGAACCTGCAGGCCAGAGAGGTTCAAAACTAAATTGTCAGAGAATCACTTGGTTCGGGTGAGGGGAGCAGGCAGGGAGGTGCAGGGTGCAAATCGCAGAGAACTTGGTGGACTGCTGATAGTAGGTTTCGCAGGTAGGACAGTTGTGGAGTGTGGGGTGGGTGCTGGTGGTGCCTTGTCTCACCTGAGAGAAGTTTCTTGGCTCTACGGATGAGGAAGAGGAGTCCCTCCCATCATCACAGCACAGTCTAGTCTTGTGTGTATGTGTGTGTGTGAGAGTGAGAGAGAGATATTCAATATACAAAAATCCCGCGACATCATTGCAAGTTATGGAACATAACGGTAAAACAAATACTATGCAACTTAAAAACCAGAACGTTCCCAGTACTGTTGTACCAATCTGGGTGTTCTTTCTCTGTCTTCTCAGGGCTGCTGGTACATTTGTGTGGATTTAATAAGGTATCCAGGAGGGGTGGATATAGCCCTGCTTGGCATGGTGTTTTGTCATGTGTTTGTAAATCTGAACAGTGGAATAAAGCTTATTAGGTGGTGTTGTAGGTATAAATTAAAAATGAAATTAAGAATAGTAGGGCTAGTCACCATGTACCCACCACCCAGTTTAAAGCATAAAACATTACTGATGTGATCGAGGCCCCCGGTTATCGCTCGCCAGCATGAGCACCCGCTGTCGTCGGTTGTGGTTCTTATTCTGGGCATTTCTTCTCACTGCACGTGTTTGTTTTTCCAAGTAACATAGAATTGTTTGGTGTGCTTTTTAACTTCTTAAAAGTCGGTTTTGCGTTTTATGTTTGCTGCCGTGTGCTTCTTAAGAGCAGCTTTGCGTTTGTGAGGCCATCTGTGTTTGTGTGTGGTTCTGGGGCTTTGCTGTCCATTATGGTCGCCACCGGCCGCATGTGGCTATTTAAATTAAAATTAATGAAATTGAAAATAAATTAAAAATTCAGTCTCACCAGCCACATTTCACATGCTCAGTAACCACAGGTGGCTGGTGGCAGCCATATTGCAAAGCACCAACATGCAGAATGTTCTTGTCATCATTGCAAGTTCTCTTGGACAGCAAGCACTGCAGTTTTGTTTGTTTGTTTTGTTTTTGTTTTGACCATAGAGTATTTGTTGTGTGAAAACATTACTATTTATTTATTCTCCTATTAATGGGCATTTAGGTATATAAGGTTTTGCTCTTACAAATTGTGCTGCAGTCATTTTGTGTGTGTGTGTGTGTGTGTGTATAGATAATCTCCTTGGGTAAGTGTGTGATTTCTCTAGGATATAGGAGATTTAGGATGTGCACATCTTCAACTTTACCAGACCCCGAAAAATAGCTCTCAAGTAGTTTCCTCAATTTACATTCCAAACCCAGCAGCATGTAACAGTAACATTTGGTAACTTCAGGCTCTTTTGCCACTCCGCAGAGTGTGAAAACTGTCTCGGGTTGTGGTTGTCAGTTGTTAATATGCTTTTGAAAACTATAGTCTCCCATGAGTAGGTGTGGAAATTAGACCTAGAAATCTGTAGTTTGAAAGTTGTTTCAATTCTGATTTACATTCAGCTTTACATCCAGATCTGTATCACTTGTTATAGATGTTCAGCCTGATCTAAAAAGTAAAGTAGGTTCACAAGTCCCAAATGTGGAAAATACAGAACAAGTTGAGAAAATGTGAACCCTGTTACCCAGTGATGTCAGTATTCTTTTTATGCATGTACATAATAAATTAGAGCACTAATTAATATATATTAGTACATGCAAGACATGTATAATGATCTAATGTAATATATGACATACATATGTATTGTCTTTTCCTTTTTTCACTCCATATATTTTCATAAGCACTCCTCATATCTTTATGCCTACTTTGGAGAGCATGATTCTATTCTATTCTGTTTATTTTTTTATTGACATATAGTTGGCGTACAATTGGAGAACACGATTTTGAATGGCTGTGTGTGTCGGTCTTCCCCTTTTTGCCTTGCCATCATCTATTGAGCCAGTTTCCTGTTGCAGTCTCCCACTATTCTAAATGGCCCAGCACAACCCCTTAATTTGATAGCTGATAGACTGTGTGGAGAATTCATCTTTATATTTATTGTTGGGCTTTTCGGCAAATGAAAAGCAGGTAGGTCCTGTCAGCTCAGGGGTATTTATTGAAAATCTAGTCCATTCAATGCTGTGCCTTTCACTGTGGTCCCTGCCTCAGGAAGCTGCTACCCATCTGAGGAGAGGGGATCAGTTAACGGTGTGAGAGGGCTTATTATTAGTCTTAACTAGACTCTCAGATTGAAATCCTCAAGGCCCAGAATCGTCAGAGGAGAAAATGGACAGTGGAGGGGAGTGGGTTAGGCATTCGAGGCAGAGGGATCCATGAGCCAAGGGCATGGAGGAGCGGGAGGGATGAGTGAGGTGTGAGAGTTACCTTCATTCAGGGGGGTGGTGGATGCTACTACCTGGCAGGCACTGCTGGCTGCTTCATCTGAAAGGCTCTTCATTCCTTGAAAGCACCGTCGAGCGGGCTTTTTATAAACTCAATGCCAGTGAGGTCGGTAAGGCAAGCACCACCTTTTGCATCTGTGCTACTACGATAGGCAGCTTGGTTAAGTTTTGTTTTATTTTTAATAGTTATGAGCCATGATAGTAGACTTTGGGTACCTTGAACCAGAAAAGGGGGCGTTAATTGAAGGCAGGCTGGAGTAGCACAAGAAGCATGGAGTAGCTCCTGTGATCTGAGAAGGGGAAAGACCAGGGCAGCTGGGGAGCCTTGGAGGCAGCAGGGGTTTGGCCTTTCTCTTTAGAGCTCTGACATTAATGTGTCTCCATTTCCAACTTTCATACTCACGATTCCCAGGAGAAACAATCTGATGGGTCTGGCTTGGGACATGTGTCCACCCCTGGCCTTGTCACCTGTGGCTGGAGGGCTGGTACACATTAAAGACAAGGCCACAGGGGGTCTCCTCCTCAGATACCAGGAAACTTCTCTAAAAGTTGTCAGCACTGACAGGCCCAAGAGAGGTTAATTCATTTGCCTAAGGTCACAAGTTAGTGGCAGAACTGAGTCTAATTCTGCCCTTAGAGTTGAGGGAAAGGGGCCTCTATCCTTGGCCCTGGTGCTATAGAAGGTCCCACTCTGGCCTTCCTCCAGCCATTCCCCTTACAGGGTAAGGATCCCATGGGGTGAAGGAGCTGCATCTGCCTGGATCTTGTAGCCTTCCTCCAGTTCTAGACCACATTCTGGATACCTGGACCCCTGGAATCTCCTGCCCAGATAACCCCAGGCTACTTCCCGGGCTTTTGTGGGCTTCTTCCCTGATCTGCCTCTGGAGTACAGACCTTGCCACAATGTCTGCATGCCTAGGCCTGAGGGGTGGATGTTTTGCGGGGGAAGGATGGGCAAAGCCTTTTGCAAAGTTAAGTGCAAAGCCCCTTGCATTTTGAGTCAGAGCCAGAGCGGGGAAAGGGTGCGGGTACGGCCTTCCCAGGGTATCTCGTTCTGGCACAGTACTCCCAAGGAGTGTGAGAATTCCAAACGTGAACCTGGTCTTCCAGGTGGTTATGAAGAAGGTTTATTTGTCAACGCAGGAGAATATAATATACTTAATAACTTATTAGTGTGATTTATAACTAAATATGTAGACATGGGTTTTCATTTGTACTCTTACCTTCAGGCCCTGAAAGTGTTAGCAGTGGGCCTGCCTGGGACTAAGACTGTAAAAACAACTTTTTTCCCTTCATTTGTCATATAATGGCCTAACGAATCAGTGGATTCTTAGCATTGGTCTTTGCCAGGCAAACTACCAAAATTCTGAATTAAGGTCTTGGTAGTTTCTGAAACCTGGTTAAGACTTTTCTTACTGTGATGGCATTTCCAGACCATACTGCTGATGGCTTGATCTGCATTGTAAGACTTGTTAAGAAGGGTCTGGCAAGTCTGTATCAGGCACTAAATGTCACTCCGCTAACTACGTGACTTATCTGTTAAGGTCAAACAGACCCATTGACCAAAAGGTTTGAGGGCAGTACAAACATCTTGTATGCCAGCTTTTACAATGGATCCAGACACCAAAGGAGTGATTATGGGGAGGCAGAAAGCCCCCTTGAAAACCACACTGTTTTATCTTCACCAGCAATTTGAACTTTCATCTTTCAAATCCATTACGGTCTTCAGCAAGCTGCCTGGTAGCTGATAGATCTTGGTTCACTTAGCCTGCTAAATTGTACCTTTGTTGTCTTTTTTCTCTTTTATTTTTAAAATATCTGGGGTGTGTGTGTGTGTGTGTGTGTGTGTGTGTGTGTGTGTGTGTGTGTGTAGAGAAGACAGGAAGAAAGACGCACAGCTCTGTAAGTTTGAAATTATTTATACACTTACACACATATACCATCTTAAACTTGGTAAAAGTAGCCAGTACTGACAAAAATTTGAGAGTAAGGTGCTACCACCTTATTCCCAAATATTTCAGTCTGTATTTTCTCAAACAAGGCGTTCTCCTTAATCAGAAACCAACCATCAAAATCAGGAAATACACATGGGTACGTCGCTGCCATCTAATCCTCAGACCCCATTCCACCTTTACTAGTTGTTCCAATCATGTCCTTAACAGCAGAAGGATCCAGTTCAGAATCATGTGTGCATCTAGATTTTCATGACACCTGAAGGTTGCTAAGCCAGTTATTTTGTAAAATGTCCCTTAGTTTAGGTTCATCTGATGTTCCCTCGTGATTAGACTCTAGCTACACATCTTTGGCAAAAATATCACAACATGGATGCTTCTCATTGCATCCTGTGGTCTGGTGCATGGTTATCACATACCCCTTTACTGGTCATGTTAACTTCGATCATGAGTAAGATTGTTTGCCAGACTGCTCCTTTGAAAACAGTTTTTTTTCCCTGTGTGACTAATAGGTATTCTGTAGAGGGGTATTTTGAAAATATGTAAATACCCCATTCCTATCAAACTTTATTAATTAGTTAATTGTAGGTCTGTGGACTAATGGATCATAGTTTACTTACAGTATTATAGTCTATTTTTATCCTCAAATTGTTGTAGTATATTTATCCGCAGATTTGACCAGTGGAAGCTTCTTTAAGCTGGCTCCTATTACCTCTTGACATGGCCCATCATTCTTTGAGGACTTTCCTTGTTTCAGGCTCTTCTGTTCCTGCTGCCCCAGTTTTGAAATCAGTCATATCTCCAAGGAGAAATGTTTCTCTTAGTGGTGATTAGAAACCAAAATCTAGGTGTTAGATGTGCTCATTGCTATCAGAGTATCATTGCTTTTAGACCTTCTCAGTGGACACAGCAGGTAAATATTTGTATGTGTACACATACAAACACTTGCATCTACATTTATTTCTTTATCTGCCTATATATATAGAAAACGGGTTCATGCCAATAACTCTCACCACAGGCTTCATTCTCCTTTTCTCCTTTTCCATATTTCTAATTCTCTTCTTCTCTGACAGTGAGAAACCTGGCTCCCCAGATTCTCAGTGTAATTTCTTGTTGCATCAAGTCCTTGGATGTAATCAGTCTCCTGTTGCTGCCCTTGGGGATGCCCTTCTTACCCTGCCCTGCTCTGTCCCCTCCAACCAGGCCACCCAACCCCTCCACACACACACAGTTTCCCTGCCCTTCCTCAGTCTCAGCAAATGGCTTTTGGACTTAATTGTTTAGGAAAGGGAAAGGAAAACCATTTTCTCATTCATATTTAGTTGTTTATATTTAAAAATATAATTGTCTCTTGGCATTTTTTTGAGAAAATTTGATTTAGCTTAATAGGTTTCAACCATATTTCCTCCTACCACAGAGCTTTTGCAAATGCCATTTCCATTTCCACAGCCTGGAGGTTTCATTCCATCCCCTTTGCTTGTTTTTCTTCTCTGTTATTTATGAATATTGTTGTTTGTTTCTGTTTACTAATACAAAGAAAATTTATTGAATATCTTTAGATACACATTCTTGGTCACTTATGAAGGTATTTCCGTGGCGTAAATCACCAGAGTTCAAGAAAGAGCCAGAATGGAACTAGGTCTTTAGCTTTGCTCTGTCTTTCTTCAGTGCAGGGAGTACATGTCGTTGATTTCTGTGTCCCCAGTGCCCAGAGGAACACACAGTAAGTGCTCAATAAACATTTATTGGATTTGAATGGGCCTCAGCTTCTTTTAATGAACAGTAAACCTTACAGAATGACATTTCTCCTAGAAATGGTGAAGAGTTACTGCCTTGTGATTTAAAGCCAACATATTTTATCCCTAAGCAATTTTGTCTTTTTTCAACAGAAGGTGGTCTTCTGCTCCATCAAAGAAGCACTGGAAGTGGACTGGAGCAGTGATAAAGCAAAGGCAGCTCTCAAGCGCACAACTCCAGATTACTTTCTCCTTCAAGGTGAGGACTGGAAGCAGAGCTTCCCAGCGCGCAATTTGTGCTTTGATTTCTGCAGATGTGGCTGCAGAGGCCAGAAGGTTTCTTGAGGTTTGCCGTGAGTGGAGTTCCCCCTTAGCTGGTTCTCAGTGGCCTCTTAGAACAACAGAGTGAATGGAGAGGAGGCCTGTCACTGAGCTCTGGCTTCTTAACGATTTTTGCTTTTTTTATTATTTGTTGAAGTGAACTGCCCTCTCAAGTTGAGCCTGAGATAACAGTGCCATAAATCAAGCTCTTTTCATCACTGCTTTCCCTCTTCAGAGTTCTTCCTGGGCCTTAAAACCAGGCTTCCTCTCCTGAAGTCTTTTTCCCCACTCTCACCATCATTGCTGGTGTTCAGGGAGCATTAGCTAGGTATTGGTTGGCATCTTAGTGTTCTTGTGCCTGGCACTTTTATTTTTTAATATTATTTTTATAATAATAATCATAAACATTGAGTGCTTACTAGCAAGAGCCATTGGGAGTTGATACTATTACTATCCCTACTTCACAGACAAGGAAACTGAGCACAGAGAGATTAAGGTTACTCGTGTTCTCACAGTAAGCCAAGTAAGTGTATAAATAACATCGGTTTGTTAATTAGTGTAAAATAATCCATATTTGTTATAGAAAACACCAGAAAAAGAGCAAAAAAAGTCACCTCGACATTTTTGTACTTTTGGGGATGTGCTTCCCAGTTTCCCCCCGCCCATGTTGGCACATAGAAGGCCCTCAGTAAACAGCTATTAATTTGGAAAGGTTTGGGGTATAGCCTGAGCGTTTCAGTAAACAGCTATTAATTTGGAAAGGTTTGGGGTATAGCCTGAGCGTTTCTAACTGCTGCTTATAAAAGGAGTCAACCGGTATTTGAGTTTACCATAACCTGGGGATTCTCTCAGCCAGGGGCAGTCTTGTCCTCCAGGGAACACTGGCAGTGTCTGGAGACATTTTTGGTTGTTATGACTGGGGGTGGGATGGGGAGAGGGCAAGGATGTTGTTTAATATCTTATGACACACGGCACAAGATAGCCGCCCCATGACAAGAGTTATCTGGCTGCCAGTGTCAATAGTGCTGAGGTTGAGAAATCCCGATCTAACCCTTTGCAGTTTCCAGAGTATTTTCTTGTCCGTCTCATCATCACAGCTCGGTTATGAGGTGGACAAGGTGGGAATTATCCGCAGTTTGGTTTCTTGGGATGAAGAGACAGAGTCCCAGAGAGGCTCGTGTTTTGCCTGAGGACGCAGAATGCAGATGGCAAAAGAGCAGCCCAGGTCTTTGAAGTCTAATTAATTAAATACTGTGAGAGGTCCCAGGTAATGAAAGCATCCGGGCTCCATTCTCAGTGCTCTGTGGGTATTAGCTCGTTGGATCCTCACCACATTCACATGAAGCAGCTGCTGTACCCCCACTTACAGGCATTTTAAAAGGTACAGATTGATGAAGACACAGGCATGTGGCCACCCCTGCCCTCAGGAGCCCATCATTGAGATGGGGAGGCAAAACTAATGGCCTGGAGACAGTGTGGGGGAAAATGTTTATTGAATCCAGATAGATTCTGCTGACCATCACTATCAGAAGTTACAAGGGGCTGGGGCGTAGACAGGTCGTGAGGCAGAAGCAGGAGCTTTAATATTGTGACCCAGATGGCAGGCAGTAGTACACAGTTCAGAACTAGTGCTCTGGAATCAAAACAGACCTGCCTTTCAGTCCTGGCACTGTCATTTTCTTAGGTGAGTGACGTTGAGCCACAGACTTAAATTCCCTGAGGCTCCCTCAGATTCCCCTCTGACCATGGGGGTGTTAATAGCGCTTACCTCAGAGGGCTTTTGTGAGGCTTGCATGACACACACGCAAGGGGCTTAGCACACAGCAAGTCCTAGAGACCTAATATAGTTACGTGCTTGGAGGTGGGAGGTACTTCGCAACTGTGTAGTAGAATTTTAGGATTGACTCAATTTACCCTTTTCTAAAAAAATTCATTTATTTTTAAAAATTTTTTTGGCTGTGTTGGGTCTTCGTTGCTGCATGCAGGCTTTCTCTAGTTGCGGTGAACGGGGGCTTCTCTTCATTACAGTGCGCGGGCTTCTCATTGCAGTGGCTTCTCTTGTTGCGGAGCATGGGCTCTAGGCACGCGGGCTTCAGTAGTTGTGGCACGCGGGCTCAGCAGTTGTGGCTCGCGGGTTCTAGAGCTCAGGCTCGGTAGTTGTGGTGCGTGGGCTTGGTTGCTCCGCGGCATGTGGGATCTTCTCAGAGGAGGGCTTAAACCCGCGTTCCCTGCATTGGCAGGCGGATTCCTAACCACTGCGCCACCAAGTAAGTCCCTCAATTTACCCTTAATTCCATACTTGAGTAAGTATTATCATAGCAGCAATCCTATTGGATTTTAGTTTTTTGCCTGTGACACTTTGTTGGATAATATACTCCATAGGTTTACTTCTCTTTTCTTTTTTCTTTTTTAAAATTTTTTTTATTTTTAATTAAAAAAAAAATTTTTAACGTTTTTATTGGAGTATAATTGCTTTACACTGGTTTACTTCTCTTTCTAAATGGTACTAATTATCTTTTTAGTTTCAAGTTCCAGGGCTTAGGATTTGGTGATTGAAACTATGTTCATAAAGCAACTATACTCCAATAAAAATTAATAAAAAAACCCTTCATAATTAATAGTCATATTAATTATGAATATTTCTTTATTATGGTAAAAACCACATACCATAAAGTTTACCATCTTAACCATTTTTATGTGTATAGTTTTGTAATAGAGAATTTTTATTTTTTTGCAGGCTTTTTAAATATATATATAAATTTATTTATTTTATTTATTTATTTTTGGCTGCGTTGGGTCTTCATTGCTACGCGCAAGTTTTCTCTAGTTGTGGCAAGTGGGGGCTACTCTTCGTTGTGGTGTGTGGACTTCTTATTGCGATGGCTTCTCTTGTTGCAGAGCACAGGCTCTAGGTGCGCAGGCTCAGTAGTTGTGGCGCATGGGCTTAGTTGCTCCACGGCCATGTGGGATCTTCCTGGACCAGGGATCGAACCTGTGTCCCTTGAGTTGACAGGTGAATTCTTTCTTTTTCTTTTTTTTTTTTTTTTTGCGGTACGCGGGCCTCTCACTGTTGTGGCCTCTCTTGTTGCGGAGCGCAGGCTCAGTGGCCATGGGTCATGGGCCCAGCCACTCCACGGCATGTGGGATCTTCCCAGACCGGGGAACGAACTCGCATCCCCTGCATCGGCAGGCGGACTCTCAACCATTGCGCCACCAGGGAAGCCCGACAGGTGAATTCTTAACCAGTGCACCACCAGGGAAGTGTCCCTGTAATAGAAAATTTTAAAAGGAGGCAGCCCCACATATCATACCGTCTAGACCAAGGCTGGCAGCTGTGCGCTTCCCACTCTCCCCTCCATCCCTTACCTATGGCAGACGTGGCTAATAAGGCCTTATCATTGGCCAGCCACTTTTCTCATAGCCTTGGGATCCTTTAAACAGCACTGCCTGCAGTTCCCTCTCTGATTTGGCATACAAATACAAATTAAGCTAACTCTCTCCTTATAAGAATGAGGCCTAGAAGGGAAGTAACTCCTCATGGCCTAGGTCTAAAACCCAAGTCTCCTGATTCTTCCAGGATCTAGTTCTTTTCACACCATCCCCAGTGTTCTTCCTGAGTTTTTTGGATATCCAACATAGCCTTTCCTGGGCTTTTCTCTTTGTAGCAGATGACATGTCCTAACTTTTCTTGTGTGGCGTCATATGCATATTCCTGATGATTTTTTTTTTGCCCTCTTGGGTCGTTTTGAGCTCTGTGTGTCTTTCCAGAGGTGCTGCAACTGGAAGTATAAGGAGTGTTCCAAATTCAATGAGCATGAGGGCCTGCTTTGCTGTCTGGGAGTTTTGCTCTTGGTGTATATTTGATTAACTCCTTTGACTAGGGACTGGACTAAGCTTCTGGAAGTAGAGGGAAATGGCTCTCGTGATCTCTTTCCCTGGGTCCTGCCGGCAGCTTAGACTTCTGCCAGAATTCAGCTTGTAAGTATTAAGCTGACTTTCTGAGTATATCACCTTATTATTTCTTTTTTTTAATTTTATTTATTTATTTTTTTATACAGCAAGTTCTTATTAGCCCTTAATTTTATACACATCACTGTATACATGTCAATCCCAATCGCCCAATTCATCACACCACCATCGGCTTTCCCTCCTTGGTGTCCATACGTTTGTTCTCTACATCTGTGTCTCAACTTCTGCCCTGCAAACCGGTTCATCTGTATCATTTTTCTAGGTTCCACATACATGCGTTAATATACGATATTTGTTTTTCTTTTTCTGACTTACTTCACTCTGTATGACAGTCTCTAGATCCATCCACATCTCAACAAATGACCCAGTTTCGTTCCTTTTTATGGCTGAGTAATAGTCCATTGTATATATATACCACAACTTCTTTTTTTTTACCACAACTTCTTTATCCATTTGTCTGTCGATGGGCATTTAGGTTGCTTCCATGACCTGGCTATTGTAAGCAGTGCTGCAATGAACATTGGGGTGCATGCGTCTTTTTTGAATTATGGTTTTCTCTGGGTATATGCCCAGTAGTGGGATTGTTGGATCATGTGGTAGTTCTATTTTTAGTTTTTTAAGGAACCTCCATACTGTTCTCCATAGTGACAGTATCAATTTACATTCCCACCAACAGTGCAAGAGGGTTCCCTTTTCTCCACACCCTCTCCAGCATTTGTTGTTTGTAGATTTTCTGATGATGCCCATTCTAACTGGTGTGAGGCGATACCTCATTGTAGTTTTGATTTGCATTTCTCTAATAACTAGCGATATTGAGCAGCTTTTCATGTGCTTCTTGGCCATCTGTATGTCTTTGGAGAAATTTCTATTTAGGTCTTCTGCCCATTTTTCGATTGGGTTGTTTGTTTCTTTAATATTGAGCTGCATGAGCTGTTTATATATTTTAGAGATTAATCCTTTGTCCGTTGATTTGTTTGCAAATATTTTATCCCATTCTGAGGGTTGTCTTTTCATCTCGTTTATGGTTTCCTTTGCTGTGCAAAAGCTTTTAAATTTCATGAGGTCCCATTTCTTTTTTTTTTTGTTTTTATTTCCATTACTCTAGGAGGTGGATCAAAAAAGATCTTGCTGTGATTTATGTCAAAGAATGTTCTTCCTATGTTTTCCTCTTAAGAGTTTTATAGTGTCCGGTCTTATATTTAGGTCTCTAATCCATTCTGAGATTATTTTTGTGTATGGTATCACCTTATTCTTATATTCAGAAATACTTCTTTTGGGACTTCCCTGGTGGTGCAGTGGTTCAGAGTCCACCTGCCAATGCAGGGGACATGGGTTCGTGCCCCGGTCCGGGAAGATCTCACATGTCGCGGAGCGGCTGGGCCTGTGAGCCACGGCCGCTGAGCCTGCGCGTCCAGAGCCTGTGCTCTGCAATGGGAGAGGCCACGGCAGTGAGAGGCCCGCGTACCGCAAAAAAAAAAAAAAAAAAAAAGAAATACTTCTTTTGATTTGATGTGGGGCCATTCATATAACTAGCTGTGAGATTCTCCTGTAATTTGACTTCATTGGTTATCTAGGAGAGCATAGTAGCTTCCAATGCGTGAAGTTGCCTTTTGCCAAATATACTTGCCGTCAACTGTCTTTGCGACTTGAGTCAGGTAAGTCAGTTTGCTGCTATGCTTTTGTTTCCTCACCTGTAAGGTGATAGGACTAAGTTATCTGCCTGTTTCTAAAATCTCTTCTCATTCTAGGTAGTCAGTGACTCTAATAAAATAAAAGTTCCTCCTTGTGTCTCTGTATTTTTAATTTTTGTACTTTTGACAACTTGACTGAGGTGTGATTGATGCCAGAAAATTTACTCATTTTAAGTGTATTTCTTTTTAAAATTTCTAGAAATTGTTTCGTGAATTTGAACAAAATGTCCTCCAGTTTGTCTTAAGGTCTAACTGTAGTTTTGCCCAGCCAGTTTTGATGGTCAGCCATAGCAGTGGAAGTGTAGTCCAAGTAGAGTAGTGGGCAGTCTTGTGTGAGGGAAAAAGACGGGCTTTGGGGACTACCAGAGTTGAGCGCAGGTCCCAGCTCCTACGTGAAATTGATATAATTTAAAAAGTGGCCTTGATTTTGTTATTCAAGTCAAACATTGGTAACATTCTGCTGGGTTGGCCAAAAAGTACCTTTGGTTTTTAAGTAAAAATAAAAGACACATTTTTCATTTTCACCAAGAACTTTATTGAACAATGTATTCACCCTTTTGTTCCACTACCTTCTGCCATTTTTCAGGCAACTTCATAATTCCATCTTCCCAAAACTTTTTATCTTTCTGAGCAAAGAACTGTCCCAGGTGCCTTTTACAGTCTTCCAGGGAATTGAAACTTTTTCCATTAAGAGAATTTTGTAAAGACCGAAATAAATGGAAATCCGAAGGCACAATGTCTGGTAAATACGGCAGATGAATTAGAGCTTCCCAGCCAAGCTGTTAACGGTTTTTGCCTGGTCATCAAAGAAACGCGCAGTCTTGCGTTATCCTGATGGAAGATTATGCATTTTCTGTTGACTAATTCTGGACGCTTTTCGTCAAGTGCTGCTTTCATTGGGCTAATTGGAAGCAGTACTTGTTGGAATTAATCGTTTGGTTTTCCGGAAGGAGCTCATAATAGAGGACTCCCTTCCGATCCCACCATATACACAACATCACCTTCTTTGGATGAAGACCTTTGGTGTGGTTGGTGGTGGTTCATTTCGCCTGGCCCACGATCTCTTCCATTCCACATTATTGTACAGTATCCACTTTTTAAAAATTAATTATTTATTTTATTTTATTTATTTTTGGCTGCTTTGGGTCCTCATTGCTGCGTGCGGGCTTTCTCCAGTTGTGGCAAGCGGGGGCTACTCTTGGTTGCAGTGCACATGCTTCTCATTGCAGTGGCTTCTGCTGTTGCAGAGCGTGGGCTCTAGGCATGTGGGCTTCAGTAGTTGTGGCACACGGGCTCAGCAGCTGTGGCTAACGGGCTCTAGAGCACAGGCTCAGTAGTTGTGGTGCAAGCGCTTACTTAGCTGCTCCGAGGCATGTGGGGTCTCCCCGGACCAGGGCTCGAGCCTGTGTCTCCTGCATTGGCAGGCAGATTCTTAACCACTGCGCCTCCAGGGAAGCCAGTACAGTATCCACTTTTTTTTTTTTTTGCGGTACGCGGGTCTCTCACTGTTGTGGCCTCTCCTGTTGCAGAGCACAGGCTCCGGACGCGCAGGCTCAGCAGCCATGGCTCACGGGCCCAGTCGCTCCGCGGCATGTGAGATCTTCCCGGACCGGGGCACGAACCCGTGTCCCCTACAACGGTAGGCGGACTCTCAACCACTGCGCCACCAGGGAAGCCCCAGTATCCACTTTTTATCACCCGTCACAATTTGTTTTAAAAACGGAACGTTTTCATTACGTTTAAGTAGAGAATCGCGTGCGGAAATACGGTCAAGAAGGTTATTTTCGCTTAACTTAATGTGGAACTCAAGCATAAAAGCGATTAGCATAACTAAGCTGGTACAAATGATTTTCAGCGCTTGATTTGGATATTTTGAGTATGTTAGCTGTCTCCTGTGTGGTGCAACATTGATTATTCTCAATTAACGTCTCAATTTGATCTCTCTGCACTTCACCTCGTCTACCCGACTCTGGAGCAACGTCCAGTGAGAAAATCTCTAGCACAAAACTTTGCAAAACACTTTTGACGTGTTCGATCAGTCATAGCACCTTCTCCATACACTGCACAAATCTTTTTTTGCATTTCAGTTCAGTTTTTATCTTTCTTGAAATAAATAATAAAGCATAGTATGCCAAAAATGTTGCTTTTTTCTTCCATCTTCAGTATTAAAATGGCTACACAAAAATTCACCAATTTTGATAAGTCTTTTTTAAAATGCACGCTGATATGACAGCTGTCACATACAATCTAACAAAATTGTTTCTAATGAAGTTAAAGACGACTAAGTGCTACTAGAGCCATCTTACAGAAAAAAACCGAACGAACCTTTTGGCCAACCCAATAACTTCAGGCTGTGGGATGGCCTTGGGGAATATCCAACTTGAATAATCAACTTTTTTAGGCAGTACTCTAGTTTTCATGTTTGCTTTGGAAGAGATCTTGGAGCATATATAGAGTGACCTCATTTGTCTTGTTGGCTGCAAAATGTATTTCTTTGAGTGTACTATCATTTGTGACCAGTCTCATCAAATGTAGATTGTTTTCAGTTTTTCTCAGTCCTTGGAAATTTTTCCCAAGAGCCTTTCTGGAAGTGTGACTAATATACCTGATGGCACCTTAGGAATTCCTCATGAAGTCAGGGTGCTTGGCTGTGATACACACGAGAATACCTTTGTTTCACCATTGCCTAATGGAACACTTAGTAGGTGCTCAATAAACAAATGGGTGCTCGATAAATAGCTTTTGCATGAGTGACTGGTTTGCTTGTCTGGTCATTTCTTCACCCTAGAGAGAGAGCAGCCTGCCCACTGGTGTCCCTGCAGGCTCCTCTTTCCTGCCTGCTTCCCCGAGCACTTGTCAGGCTTTTGATCCCAGTGGCACCCTGGTCCTAGCCTGCCCCTCTCACATAGATGGCTCTTTCTGCCCCATTCAACTGAATTGTGAAGCAGCTGCCCTGCCGTCCATGTGTGTGTGTCGTCCATGTGCATGTGTTTGCCTTGTTTGGGTGTTGAGTGTTTTTCCAGTTTACTTAATAAGATGGTGGCCAGACCAAACGCTTCCTGCTGCATTTTTCCACCATCTTGAGAGTCAGCCTCACCATCTGTGAGCCAAAGGTCTCATCTTTTTATTATTCTCCCATGGCATGTTGCAAAACATGAAGTGTGAGCTGGTTTCCTGTGGCAAAAAGTTGACTTTGATTTGTTCTTTTTGAGGTTACTGTGAGTTTATCATAACAGGAGTGCTAAAAATATCGTGTCTAGTATGGAAACAGCATTCACTTACCAGCATGAATAATAACACACAGGTTTAGTCCAGAGCAAGGAAGAAATGGGCTTGATCTCAAGATGTGAACTACTTAGCAGAGAATCCTTGGCAATCTTAACTTTCTCAGTCTGTTCTGATGAGTCGTGGAAAAGTACTTAGGCCGTTTCTGAGCCACAGAATTAAAGATGAAAATAATCTTAGACCATTTTTGGAGCACCTGATATGTGTCAGATCCCGTGCCTGGGAATCGTCACGGGAAGAAGTCATCTCCTTGCCAATGCAAAAGTCAATCACAAATAATTCTCCTTGTGAGGAGAGCTGTAACAGAGAGCTATTGACAAAGCTGTCGTGTCGTGCTGGTCTGTTTTTCAATATGTGTGAATTATTCTACCATCAAAAGCAAACTGTTATGGGAGCTCAGGGAACTGAGGGTCTGGCTCTCTTTGGGGAGTTGGGAAGTCTTCAGAGAGGAGGAGACATCTGAGCTGGATTTTAAAGAATCGGTATTGGCCAGGTGGTAAAGGGAGGTGAGAGTGTTGCCGGCAGAGAAGCAGTGCTTGCAGGCGGCCAGTGGTGCAGGGACCATGGCACAGCGAGGTTGGAGCTTGATGGGTGCCGATCAGAGATAAGATCAGGGCCTTGCTTTTTTTAGGTTTTTATTCTTACAGCCAGTTGTTTCCCAACTAAGAGGATATCAGGCTCACTCGTGGAACATTTGAAAAATACAGATTCCCTGGTTCTAGCTCAGATTTACTGAATCAAAATAATTAGGAGTGGCTGGAATATGCATTTTTGTAAACCTCCCAGGTTTCTGAAGGATCAGCCAATTGGAGGGAAACCACTGCCTTAAGGACAAAAGGAACCCATGTCCTGTGTCAAAGCCCTGATTTACTCATGTGTGGGTTTTTTTTAAATGTGTTAAGTACTGTGTTTCAGATGAGGGCATGACTGAAGCAGGGGTAAGGAGATAACCCATGTAGCTCTTTTTTTTAAAATTACTGAATGTGTTTTTTTAATTAATAAATTTATTTTTATTTATTTATTTTTGGCTGTGTTGGGTCTTTGTTGCTGTGTGCGGGCTTTCTCTAGTTGCGGTGAGCAGGGGCTACTCTTCGTTGTGGTGCGCGTGCTTCTCATTGTGGTGGCTTCTCTTGTTGCGGAGCACAGGCTCTAGGCGCGCAGGCTTTAGTAGTTGTGGCATGAGGGCTCAGTAGTTGTGGCTCGCGGGCTCTAGAGCGCAGGCTCAGTAGTTGGCACAAGGGCTTAGTTGCTCTGCGGCATGTGTGATTTTCCTGGACCAGGGCTCGAACTCATGTCCCCTGCATTGGCAGGCAGATTCTTAACCACTGCGCCACCAGGGAAGTCCCCATGTAGCTCTTGAATACAGAATTTTGACTGTATACCCTCAGATTTTAAAAAGTACCGTTGGGGCTTCCTTGGTGGCGCAGTGGTTGAGAGTCCGTCTGCCGATGCAGGGGACACGGGTTCATGCCCCAGTCCGGGAAGACCCCACATGCTGCGGAGCGGCTAGGCCCATGAGCCATGGCCGCTGAGCCTGTGCGTCCGGAGCCTGTGCTCCGCAACGGGAGAGGCCACGGCAGTGAGAGGTCCACGTACCGCAAAAAAAAAAAAAAAAAAAGAACCGTAAACAAATATGAAGTCTCGTAAGTTGGTTTGCTTTTTACAGTGGTGTGGGTTAGCAAGTCTGAAACTATTTACTGTTTATTCTAGGATTGAGCAAATAGGCAAATATATTGTGGATGATGAGACTCAGACTTTTTTATTGCCAGAAAAGGGAGTTAGTTTTTTAAATACGGAAGGTGGGAAAGGCTAGAAGGAGCCCTGTGGGGTTGGATTGGTATTGCAGTCATCTGGATGAACTCGTGGTTTTTTGTATGTAGGTACAGAAATAGATGTGTGTATGTCCGTGTATTTACATTCATACTTATATATTTCCTAGCTCTGGCTGTTGAGAGGGCTGAGGAGCAAAAGCACTCTAGTAGCAATGAACAGACTTCATGCCCAGATCATGATGGCTAATATCCAAGGATCCAGGAGTCCTTGGAGACATGGCTGATTCTGGGGCTGGGGGAGGAAATTTACAGGTGAGCTTGGAACATCCTGCTGTGCCTGAAAGTAAGGAAGTGCTCAAAGAATGATGGGTCATGTCAGAAGATCACAGGAGTCAACTTGAAAGGGCTCCTATTGGTCAAATCTGGGACAGTTTGAGGATCAGATAAATGATAGTAATAGATTGTAACCCACAGACTAAAACAAGAACCCATGAGTCTATACTGATAATTGAATAAGTAAATGAGGGAAAGAGCAAAGTTCTTTTTTTTTTTACAGAAGAATAACAGTAAATAAAGCAGGAATGATGAAGATTTTTAAAAAATCTGTATTTGGCCATCGTCATAGTAGTAAAAATTGTTTTAAGAATTATTGATGGATGCTAAAACTAATGGGAAAGTTCGCTGTGAAACAGGGTAGATGTCTTCTCAAGACATGTTTTAATTAATTGCAAAGAAAGACTAGAGAACCCTAGCAGATTGTTCCTCAACCAAGAGATCACAGTTAACATTCCAAGAATAGGACAGTAGGTCTCATGCGTCCTGATAGGATGCACTGAGCAAGACACGCCACCGCTCTGGTTCCCTGCCCAAAGTGGGTAATCTCAGCCTAATTATGAGAAAGCATCTGACACGCTTGGATTGAATAAGACTCTAGAAAATAGATGGCCTGTACTTCTCAAAAGGGTCGTAAAGGACCCAGGAACTCCACTTCAGATTAAAGGAGAATGAAGAGACATGATAGCTCAATGGAACATAGACCTCCCAGATTGGATCTGAGAGCAGGAGATTTTTTTTTTCTTTTGCTCTCAAAGACATCAGTGGAACAGTTGGTAAAATTTGAAAAAGGTCTGTAGATTAGATGGTAATACTCCATCCATGTTAATTTCACAGTTTTGACCATTGTTTTGTGGTTCTGTGAGAATATTTTTTTTTTTAATAAATTTATTTATTTATTTTTGGCTGCGTTGGATCTTCATTGCTACGCGCGGGCTTTTCTCTAGTTGCGGAGAGCGGGGGCTTCTCATTGTCGTGGCTCCTCTTGTTGTGGAGCACGGGCTCTAGGTGCTCAGGCTCAGTAGTTGTGCTGCACGGGCTTAGTTGCTCTGCGGCATGTGGGATCTTCCTGGACCAGGGCTCGAACCCGTGTCCCCTGCATTGGCAGGCGGATTCTTAACCACTGCGCCGCCAGGGAAGCCCCTGTGAGAATATTCTTGTTTGGGGGAAATACATAGTGAAGTATTCAGGGGCAAATTTCAAATCATTTTTAAAAATGTGTAATTATAGATACAAAGAAATAATGACAAATGTGGTAGAATGTTAGCATTTGCAGAACTAGGTGAAATTATGCAGGAATTCCGCATACAGGTTTTCTGTTAAGTCTAAAATTATTTCAAAATAAAAATTAAAATAACGAAAAACAAAAACAACCTCCAAAACCCCAGTTCTCAGCACCTGGAAACATCCCGATATTGACGGCTGATGAGTAGTACCTGCAAAGGGCTCTATCAGTGCTGGGTCCATAGGAAGGGCACGTATAACAGCACATCCTCATCATCTCTTCACATGTACAGTTCCTCTGGAAAGGAGCCATACAGTTCCCCCAGATTTTCAAGGGGGGCTAGAGACCTCTGCTGTGGGAGAAACAGCACACCTCTGTGACTGAGAACAGAAAGCCTTCATGCTTCAGGTAGGAGATAGTATAGTAAATAGCACCTCACTGCTGAGCCAGCCTGGGGTGGTCTCCACTTAGGGCCCTTGCTCTGCAAAAGGAATTTCTTCTTCCAGGCAGTAGTGTTGGGCAGACTGTAGGGGGTGTATTTGCATAGAAACACTTAACCCGTCTTCAACTTTCATGTAGAGCCAAGCAGGACCTTACTAGGAACAAATACAAATGGTGGCTTGGAGGCGGGTACTAGGGGTACAGAGGGTGAAGGGGTGGCCTCTTCCGAGTCACTTTCCCCTGCTGAGCCTCATGGTTGGTTGTTGGGCGGATTAAAGAGGAGCTGTCAGAGCTCTTAATATACTGCCTGTGTTGGAAACCAGTGGAGCTCTTCTAACGCATTTGCCATTTTCTCTTCTGCACAGCGTTCATCAAGTTCAAGAACTTGACTGGCCTCTCCTTTCATCCAGAAAGCACTCTGTATGGGGCTCGGTGGGACTGGAGTTCAGCCTAGACATGACCATGCGTCCTACCGTGGGGCTGCCTTTCACCCTCAGCCTTCATCGGTGGCTTAGCTCTTTACCAGCCTCCTCCTTCAGATCTCTTCCTTTTTTTTTTTTTTTTTAATATTTATTTATTCGGTTGCACCAGGCCTTAGTTGTGGCAGGTGGGCTCCTTAGTTGAGGCTCGCCGGCTCCTTAGTTGTGGCACGCATGTGGGATCTAGTTCTCTGATTGGGAATTGAACCCGGGCCCCCTGCGTTGGGAGCGTAGAGTCTTAACCACTGCGCCACCAGGGAAGTCCCCAGATCTCTTCCTTCTAATCCATTTTCAGTCACCAGTCCGATCTGTCTAAAAACTAAAACCCTTCCATGATTCTCTTTTGCCTTCAGGATACCATTTAGACTTCCTGGATTGGCATCCCAGACCTGGGGCCCACTGACCTCCTTTTCTCCTTTCCACTCCCTTCTGCCCTCCGTGAACCCTATACATTGCTGTCCCCAGACATCTGTCAGTCCCTCGTTTCTACACGTTTTTATTCCTTCTGCTTGGAATATCCTGCTTCGTCCCTTCCCACTTTATCCTCACTGCTCACTCTGATGTGACCTCCAGGAATGTAGCTGCCCTGATGTGAGTTGGGTTTCCTTCCTCTGTGATCCCATACCATCCCCTGGACAACAGAGTCCCTTGAGGGCAGGGACCACAGCTCACCATCTCTTGACTGGGCCTGACTCAGAGCAGGGCCTTGCTAAATGTGGATTGATTGATTGCTGCGGCCACCTGTCCCAAGCTTGGAGAATCTTGCCGGTTCTTAACCTGTGGCTTCATTCATTTATTTTAGGCTCCTGTAAAGCCATCTAGGTGGTGCTAATTTGCATAGTTGGCCTTTGGCCCTTTCCCTGCTGTGCCACAAGGCACACAGTACCTCAAAGCCCTAGACCTGGCTGTAGGACTGTGCCTAAATCCAAAGTATCGGGGAGCCCTTCCACTTTCCTTTAACTCCCCATGTGCGGGGAACAAGGGCTTGTTTATGACTGGAAGCTCCTATCTCTCCTAGGCGCTGGCAAAGTCAGACCTAGGGCCTTCCAAGGGAGAAATTAGAATCTCTTCTAAGATGGCTGATTGTTCTTGGTTCATAAATCTAGCCAAACAAGTTTAGAGTTCATGTCTACTTTCTCCTGCCACTAGAACCTTGATGTCTCCAGCTTTGGATTTGAAAGAAAGGCATTTTGGTCCCACTCTATCATATACTGCCAGGCCTTGAGCAAGCCTCTTTGCCTTGTGGCCTCTG
Source organism: Pseudorca crassidens (assembly GCF_039906515.1). NCBI lineage: Eukaryota > Metazoa > Chordata > Mammalia > Artiodactyla > Delphinidae > Pseudorca > Pseudorca crassidens. The sequence goes on along the minus strand of NC_090315.1, from coordinate 10,040,033 downwards.
TTTTCTTTTATAGAAATGAGGGAGATGTTGATAATCTCCTCCCAATGATCATGTATAGGAGAGCCTTAGAAATAGCCCTATTTTCTCCTTCTTTGAATTGTAAAAGTAAGACATCTTCTTAGTAAAAAAAAATATTCCGATACCTCAGAGGAAACTGCCATTTCTTGTGTATTCTTCCAGAACTTTCTAGTATTTTGTACCTCATTCTTCCTCATCACTGCAAGGATTCTCTCTCAAGATTTCTTAATGGTAGACACTTTGTAACTTTTTTACTGTTAGAAAACTTAGTTTGATTCCTCCTTCCTCAATTTTCCCTGCCCTCACCACAGGGAAATTTTATGATTTTTTTAATTGACTTTCTCTCTAGACCTCAGCTTGATTGGGTGATCAGTTCTCTTCAGAAGGAACTTCTTATTTTAGAACTTGTAACCTTTGCAAACCAGCCATTGCCACTTGGGCCGGCGTTCCCCAGCGGGTGTTTTGGTGTCCAGCAATGACAAGAACTGCTAAGGAAGAGACAGCCACAGGGAAATGGGTTCCGATAATGGGGCAGCAGCTGAGTGCTTGTTGATTTGCTACTGTCATAACCACAAATGTTTAAAAATAATTTGTAGAGCGGGAGGAAGAAAAAAGCAGTGGGTTTTGTTGTGCTTCTTTTTTTGTTTGTTTTTTTTCTGGTGCCACTGCCTTATCAGAGGCACAAAACGCAGACCACAGTCATTCAGAAAGGAAGAAGGCACTGCCGTGCAGAGAAGAGAAGTGAGGGAAGGGGCAGAGGTGACCCATAAGTGCAGTTCTGGGCTTTACCGCCGCCAGCAGGTGTAGAGTCTGGTCAGAGAACCAGCTGTGGTTAGGCTCATGCTCCACTCCTCAACCTGAAAAAGAGGCATAACTCCAAGTCCGCCACATAGGGTCACAGGGATTAAATGATGGCCGGGCACATCTTGTGCACTAGTAATTGTTGATTAAGTGCTTTGTATCCATCGTGATCACATTACATCTTCACAGCACCCTCGTGAGAGCAGATCTACTATGATCACGTCATTTTCACAGGAGGAGATTGAGTCTTGGAGAAGCTAAGTCATTTGTCACCAAACCTAGTAAGTGTTTAAACATTGCCCAGTACCCCGTCTCTCAAAGCGCTCAGTCAGACTTTAATTATTAGCCTTACTAATACTAATAGCATTATGTCCATTTTTAAAGTCTGAACCTCACAAGAGCCCTGTGACATTTTCTTGTTCCACTTTTGCAGATGGGAAACAGGCCCACCGAGACCAGATTGTAATAATGGGCAACACTGTCAGCAACCTGCCTTGTTTTCTTCTTTGCAGGCCCACATCTCCCCCTCCCCCGCAGTAGCCTATGTTTGAGCTGTTCTCGGGCCCCAAGCCCAGCTGCAATTCTTGTTTAAAGCCTCACATCTTTTCTCTGACTGTCAGACAACAGTCACGGGAATGTCCTGTGCCATCTTCCCTGGGTAAGAGCAGTTGGCAGAGAGCAGCAGATGCCCAGAGTCAAGGTCATGTGCCACTCAAGTGCTGGCCTGGAGAAAAGACCCTGTCTCTCTGCTGCTTGTGACCAGGCAGGGTGAGTGTGAATGGAAAGGGCTTTGTCAGAATAGCTCTGTAAGCGGAGGGTGCGGCTGGCAAAGCTAGTAGATAGGGGCCCTTGCAGTAGGGGACCAGCGATCTCCATACTTGGCCTCTACATCATCTGCCTCTGCATTTTAGAATGTTTTTGTCCCGTTCTCTTTGTAAATTACAGACTTTTCAGAATGTTCCACTTTATTTAAATAAATAAATTTATTTATTTTTGGCTGCGTTGGGTCTTCGTTGCTGCGTGCGGGCTTTTCTCTAGTTGCAGCAAGCGGGGGCTACACTTTGTTGAGGTGCCTGTGCTTCTCATTGCGGTGGCTTCTCATGTTGTGGAGCACAGGCTCTAGGCGCGCGGGCTCAGTAGCTGTGGCACGTGGGCTCAGTAGTTGTGGCATGCGGGCTTAGATGCTTTGTGGCATGTGGGATCTTCCTGGACCAGGGATAGAACTGTGTCCCCTGCATTGGCAGGCAAATTCTTAACCACTGCACCACCAGGGAAGTCCAGAATGTTCCACTTTAAAGGTGAGAGTCAAGCTTGGGAATCATTAGACTTTTTTTTTTTTTTAAGAGGAGAACTAGAATATTTGGTCAGACTAGAGTCTGAATGGGTGGTTTGCATTATTCCAAACTGGTGGACTCCGAGGTAGGAAACTAAGGTCACTTGAAGTGATATTCTTTTTTCTTTTCTTTTTTTAAACTAGCCTATCTTCTGTCTTCTCTCGGCTTCCAGGGAGGTAGTACAGCATAGAGGTTAGAAGTGTGCTGACTTTGGAGTCCATCGTGATCCTGAGCCTCAGTTTCCCACCTCTAAAATGAGGATGGTAACAATTGTACCTACTTCATTTTTTTAAAAAATTTATTTATTGATTTTTGGCTGCGTTGGGTCTTTGTTGCTGCGCGCGGGCTTTCTCTAGTTGCGGCAAGCGGGGGCTACTCTTCGTTGCGGTGCACGGGCTTCTCACTGTGGTGGCTTCTCTTGCTGCGGGGCACGGGCTCTAGGTGTGTGGGCTTCAGTAGTTGTGGCTCGTGGGCTCTAGAGTGCAGGCTCAGTAGTTGTGGTGTACGGGCTTCTCATTGCGGTGGCTTCTCTTGCTGCGGAGCATGGGCTCTAGGCGTGTGGGCTTCAGTAGTTGTGGCTCATGGGCTCTAGAGCGCAGGCTCAGTAGTTGTGGTGCGCGGGCTTAGTTGCTCCGCGGCGTGTGGGATCTTCCCAGACGAGGGCTTGAACCCGTGTCCCCTGCATTGGCAGGTGGATTCTTAACCACTGTGCCATCAGGGAAGCCCTAATTCATTCTATTTTATTTTACATAGGAGAGCTCATTCTGAATATAGGCTATTTATGCTCCCCCTTTTTTTAAACCGAAATGCTATTAAAATTTAAAAATGTGACTAAAAACTGCTTAAACATAATTTTAATAGCTGAATAATATTCCATTCTGTCAATTTATCATGTTTCATGTAATCATCGTGTTATTGGATATGAGATTATTTCCAGATTTTTTTGAAATACGCATAAATAACATGGCAGCGACCGCTTACACATAATTAAATCACTGGCCAAGGAGCATGACCTTTTGTAAAGATCCTCGATACCACATCTTCACATGGTTTGGTGAGCATTCTCACTCCCACCAGCTCTAGGTGACAGAGCCAGTCCCTCTACCTCTCGCTCAGGTTGAGTAATCGTGGTCTTTCATTTGGTAGGCAAAAACTGGCAGCTCATTTCTGAGAAGTAGGACTCTCCTTTCTCCCATCAACCACTTTCATCCAGCTGCCTCAGGTTCTTTTCAGAAGAGAGTGAGCTGTAAATAACAGGAGGCAACTTTCTTTCTCTGTTTTGAGCTGATATGTGATGAGATCAGAGACTGGCCTTCATAGGAGAGGTGAAAGGGTGGCCAGGACTTGGTGCTTAGAAGGGGTGTTTCAGAAAAAGTCTTCAGGGGAGGCCAGTCTGGAGGTGAAGTTCTCTGGAGAAAGAGGTCAAAGGATCGTGTGGCCGTGGTGACGACGGGGGCTTCTGCGAGTGCCCTCCGTGGATTGTGAGCTCTGCCGCGTGGGTCCCCAGCACAGCTCAGCACAGGCGGTGGGGGTGGAGTGCAGGTGCTCAGGAAATGTTTGTGGATGAAAAAGTGAATGAATGAGTATATAAACATGCATACTTTTAAGTTTCTGGATTAAAGGGAAAAACTAAGAGTGAGGTGGATGAAGGGGGGAGTGGTGTGGAGCTGAGCTGAGCACATGGACAGATGCCGCAAGAGGTGGGAGGCTGAGAGCCAGCAGAACTCATGGTGGCTTCCTGGAAATGCCCCGCCTTCCTCAGTCCAGCTGTGTCCCTCCTCTGAGCTTCACCCCCGTGGGCTTTAGCCAGGCTTCTATCTTGTTTCCCTCTTGAGGGCAGATGTGGTACACTGTGTATCTTTTTTTTGTTTCTTGCTGGGCATTCCATGTTAAGCATGTTTGTAAATAGTTAGTAAGAGAAACAGATCCATCCTCGGTATCTTGAGGACTCCATTCAATTTGATTAGTAATAGAGCAGGCCTGGTTAGGATCTGTGAGGGCCTTGTGTCGCCTTGTTGTGAGCCTTCTGCCCACCCGTGTGATGATTTTCCTTCCTTCTCCAAACATTGAAGCTTCCCATGGAACAGATACTTTCTCAGGGCCTACTATGGGGCAAGCCCTGTGCTAGGCATTAAGTAGATAATAGTGAACAAAACAGATATGGTCTCTGCCCCACGGAGCACCAAAATCTGGTGGAGGAGACAAGTCAGTCCTTGTACAAGTGAATTTACACAGATGACTGTAAAATCACAAATTGAGATTAAGACCCTGAGGGATAGAACAGGGTGCGGAGAATAAAGAGTATAGTTCAGAGCTGAGGCGCTGTGGTCCCCCGAGCTCACTGCTGAGTTAGTGGTGGTCACACAGTCACATGAGGAATCACAGCATGAACAAGTGTGTCAGCTTCTCTAAGGGCCATCCGTGCAGCCTGGATCTATGGAGATGCGGACAAGCAGTGGCAGTTCTGGAGTAGCGCCATTTACCTGATGCTTACCTGGCACCGTCCGAGGTGCTTTACGTTTATTAGTTCCCTTAATCCTTAAGCCCCTTAATAAGGTCAGTGCTCTTTCGATTCCCATTTCACAGACGAGGCTCAGGGTCGTTGTCACTTGTCCAGGGTCACAGTAAGTAGGAGAATAGGGGATCCAGAGCTGTGCTCCTCGCTGCTGCACGCTGCTGCCTGCGGATTCCCAGGCTCCCCAGGCCTAGGAAGGGCTTTGCAGAGAGAAGGCGCAGCAGGCCCTGACAAGCAGCGTGTGAGCGTGCTGAGGGTGAGAGGTAGGGAGGATCAGCATTTGGGGCCGGGGGACCTGTGAAGATGAGGTGGTTCTGCCCACTGGGGAGGGAGCTTGGCAGGCTGCTTGGCGAAACCACTCCCTTCTACCCCATCATGCTCTCTCAGAGCTCCTTTTCTAGTTCCCACCTTCTGTTATTTCATATGTAGTTTTTGTTTGTCACCCTCACGAAACGCTCTGAGAGGCAGAGCGTGCATTTTGCTCTCCCCTGCCCAGCTCAGGGCCCAGCACAGAGTCAGTGCTCGCTACGTATTCATCGAATGAACAGTTGACTAAATGTGAGACCTAGCGTCTTGCCTGAGCAGATAAGCTACCGGCTAAGAGGATAACTCTATTTTTCATTTTCTTGGAAGTTTATGTCACCCAGGAGTAGATCTGATTTCCAGGCCATTCCCAGAGATAATGAGTCGCCGTTAAGTGAGCCACTTTGGGGAGAATGGGTGGGGAGCTCCAGAGAGGTGGGGATGGTGTCTGGCACAGAACAGCTTTAGGCATCAGCCAGGCAATTTTCTATAGATTTGACTTTGTCTCAGTTGAACTGTTTTGGGAAACAGCAATTGGGTTGGAGCTAGTTTGCAACATTGATTTCATTTTTTCCCTATAAAAATACTGGAGTCTTTGGATGGCCTTAGTGATTATGCTAAATATAATCATGCCATTTAAATGCAATAAGAAATGTTTAGAAAGAAATAGAGTGATTAGTAACATTGCTTCCCAAATTCCTGTTATAACACTAATCTGGTATTCTGATTCAGATTAAATTTGAATTTGAGTTAATTTCTTTTTGCAAAAGTAGTAGTTTATTCACACATATGCAGTTTTTCTTCTAATCCATGAAAAGGTGCTTGGTTTCCCCTTTTCAAAGTTTGTCTTCTCTGTTACATGGGCAAGTCCTGAACTATAGCAGAGACCCCAGCCTATCCTCCGTAGCGGTGAATGTCATCCCCCCCGGACTTCTGCAACCTGAGTTAATTAAAAGGTGCAGATGAAGTTAATCAAGTTTGGAACTCTTATTTTGTGCAGTGTTTTAATATGTTTCAATGAGTCATCTTTTGGCATCCCTGACAGTATTTGATCTTCATGGAATAGTTTCATAATTTGGAAACTGGTGGGGAGGTGCTCTTCAGAAATGCAGAGTCAACAGTGCTATGTGTGTGTCTGGCTATTTGGGAGGGCAGACAGCAGAACAAAGAGGAGAATTTAATAAGCGAGAACTCGTCCGGGGCTAGGGTCAGTTCTGAGGCTGCTGCCCGTCTAGAACACTGGGCTTCTTCCCACACCCCCTCCACCCCTGCTAACTGGAGTGCTGACATTAGAAAAAGAGCGCAAAATACAGCCTCTGTTTGCTTTGCTGCAAATAAGTGGCCGGACTGACTGGCCCCCTTCCCGGAGGCCCTGAGCGGTCTTCAGATGTGGTCAGCAAGGTATCTGGATGGTGCCAGGCTGCCGGCCCACGTCCAGGCGGCCTGCACCAGGAACAGGCAAGGGGCCCAGAGAAACAGCGGGGCCAGCTGCTGGCTGCCTCTGCTCCTCCTCTGAGTGCCATCTTATTTCTTTCTGAGATGAAACTGGTCTTACCCTCTGAAGATTGATGGGCAAGGTTTCATACGGCTTCCACGTCCACTTCTCACCCACTGAACTAGTAACTTAAAAGTAATGGACTAGGGGCTTCCCTGCTGGCACAGTGGTTAAGAATCCTCCTGCCAATGCAGGGGACACAGGTTCGAGCCCTGGTCTGGGAAGATCCCACATGCCACGGAGCAACTAAGCCCGTGCAGCACAACTACTGAGCCTGCACTCTAGAGCCCGTGAGCCACAACTACTGAGCCCACGTGCTTAGAGATCGTGCTCTGCAACAAGAGAAGCCACCACAATGAGAAGCCCGCTCGCCACAACTAGAGAAAGCCTGTGCGCGGCAACAAAGACCCAACTCAGCCATAAATAAATAAATAAATAAATAAATAAATTTATTTATTTAAAAAGGACCAGTTAAGAGAGGGCAGGGCCCCGTCAGGAAAATGCATCTCACAGAAATGTTGTTGAATAGGAGTCTTCCTGAGGTAGGGGGCAAAGAGCCAGACCACTTGGAATCCTTGGGCTGCGTTCCTGATGGTCCTGGCTTTCTCCTGGATCAAGAAGCACGGATTCCGAATGCCAGCATTAGCATTTCTATGCTACTACTCGTTGGCGGTCCCATTGATGAAGCCGCTCAGTCTCTGAACTTCAGTTTCCTCACCTGTAAAGTAGGAAGAGCATTCGGACCTACCTACCTCCCTGGGTATCGTGGATGTAAAAGGTTTAGAATGGTGCCTGGCATAGAGTAGGCACTGCTTGTTTTGCAGTTGTTACAATTGTTTGAGTATGCTTCAAGAGCTGTGTTTCATAACCAAAAGATGAAAAGTTTTGTGGTGAGGGCTGAAAAAATGATCCTCTCTCCTCTGTCCCTTGTGACAGTTGGTGCTTCTGTCCCACTGACACAGAAATAAGAGGACTGCACAGGAGGCAGCTAGGGCGGGACTCCTGCTGCTGTCCAACAACCTCATTCCGTTCCCACGTGCTTGCCACTGGGCCTCGGATTGTGCATTACAAGCGGCCTGCCCTTGGCACTGCCTCCGTCATCTGCTCGGGCAACACTGATGCACATTCTGGGTCCATCTCAAGAGTGATTGACAGAATTAGCGCTGACATTCGATACAGTCCGCTCGGAGTATCCTCTTTTGACTGGACTAGCAGATTTCCACGTTCCTTTGTCTTCACCAGACATTGTTGGAAAAGAGGCTTGGTGTAAACAGTGATGACCTGCCACTTCTGCAGTCTTTTCTCCACCCTGTCCCCAAATGCTTGCTTGATTGCATTTGTTTACTCCAAATTGGAATCCCACTGACACATCTGCAAAGTTAGAAGTTGAGCTTAGGTGACGGCAGGTCTGTGTTAGCCAGCATCCAAATTGTCATCACTTTTGAGTTGTCTGCCAAGTGGTCAGGTAGAATTGAGGGTTGTAGAAGCTGTGTTCTTGAAAACGAGAGGCGAGTAACATTCCCAGACAACAAACAGTATTCAAAACAGGTGTTCTGGAACCTTTTTAAGATAAAGAATAGAAAACCTCTGATGTGCAGTGCCCTATGCTGGGGACATGACAAGCGATCTTCCTCGGACGCCGGCACTGAGAAAAGCATAGCCCAGAAGCAGCTTGCGTCTTCTTTTACCTGGGCCTCCATGTTTTGGGATCTTCTCAGAACACTGTGTAGCCCATTTATGAACTTCTCTCAGGCTTCAGTGGAGCCATCTGTCTTGACCCCTAAATTCCCCATCCTCGCCCGCCATCGCTTTCAGACTGCAGAGACCAAGACTCCCTTGCTCACCATCGGACCTTTGGCCCGTAGGTCAGCCGTGCACACTGAATGCTCGCTCGTACTGGTGAATGAATGAATTCCTACTGCTTCTTGGAGGGCGGTTCTCACCGCACTGCTCATCATCAAAACTGTTTGTGAGTCTTAAGAAAACAAAGAGAAGGACAGTGATTCCTTAGTCTGGGGCAAGTTCCAAATACTTGCGTCTTTAAAGAGCCTCGCAACAATTGCCTGAGTTTTCAGGCCACCTTATCTTTTAGGGAAGAGCCCCTTGTACTGAGAGAGAGTGTAACTTGCTGGATAAGTTCACTTTTTCAGTCAGCAAATGCTGATGAAACGTAAATGGAAGCAGTTTGTGAACTGTGAGTGTGAGGGGCTATCCCAGGGCACCCGGGGATCTACCCATCTCTACCTCTGCTCTGAAACAGCCTGTGTGGTGTGGGAGGAGGACTGCCCTAGAGATGAGGCTCCAGGCTGACTGTCCGCCTGCCTTGGGGAGCATGTGGGGAACAAGAATGCCACCCAGACAGCCTGCAGTGGACATCCAGACAAGGTGTTGTGGCAGTAGAAGGTGCTTGTATTTTGATCGGTCTTCTGCTCCTGCCTGTGTCTTTTCGTTTGCGCTACAATTTCAAGCCTTGTTAGGGTCTTGTTATACCGTACTGCTGATTTGCTGCCATCATCTGAACCTTTCCTCTGGTTCACATCCAAAACAAAACTGTCCGTTTCTGGAGGTTGACATAATGGTTGTACTAAGTAAGGGAGTTTTTGTTTGTAATGATCTGCCTGTCTGATGAGTCTGAGCACTTGGCTGGCCTTTCTGGCTGAAGCAGTTCATCCTTTGAACTGATGCCTAGAATGCATGCCTCCTCCACCTGACCTCTCTTCTGGGTCATAATAGGGCCTTTTCCCTCTGCTGGAAGTTGCTCCTACCCTTCTTCCCAGGCCCACACATACTTCACTCATGTTGTTTCCTCAGGGAACCTTTACTTGACAGCACCCTATAGAGGATGTCACATCCTCTGTTGTACTGTCATGGCACTCATCACAGTAATTTTAGTCATTTTTGCAATATTTGATTACCTTTCTGACTATATTTGTTGAATAAATGAAAAGTATTACCTTTCACTTGGCCCACATTTATATTTTTATATATATGTATATTTATTTATTTATTTATTTATTTTTGGCTGCATTGGGTCTTTGTTGTTGCAAGTGGGCTTTCTCTAGTTGCGGCAAGCGGGGGCTACTCTTCGTTGCGGTGCCCGGGCTTCTCATTGCGGTGGCTTCTCTTGTTGCGGAGCAGGGGCTCTAGGCACGCGGCCTTCAGTAGTTCTGTCACGTGGGCTCAGTAGTTGTGTTTCGCAGGCTCTAGAGCGCAGGCTCAGTAGTTGTGGCTCATGGGCTTAGTTGCTCCGCGGCATGTGGGATCTTCCCGGACCAGGGCTTGAACCCGTGTCCCCTGTGTTGGCAGGCAGATTCTTAACCACTGAGCCACCAGGGAAGCCCCCACATTTTAATTAATGTACTACTTCCTGCAGAATGAAAAAAAAATGTGTTTAATTATCAACATCTATAAAGATTTATTTATTATGAAAAGGCTTGCTTTTTTTTTTTTTTTTTTTTTGTGGTATGCGGGCCTCTCACTGCTGTGGCCTCTCCCATTGCGGAGCACAGGCTCCGGACTCGCAGGCTCAGCAGCCATGGCTCACAGGCCCAGCCGCTCTGCAGCATGTGGGATCCTCCCGGACCGGGGCAGGAACCCGTGTCCCCTGCATCGGCAGGTGGACCCCCAACAACTGCGCCACCAGGGAAGCCCAAGGCTTGCTTTTTTAAAAATTTATTTTATTGAATGAAGTATAGTTGATTTAAAATGTTGTGTTACATATATATGGAAACTAAAAAAAAAAAAGAAATGGTTCTGATGAACCTAGGAGCAGGGCAGGAATAAAGACACAGACGTAGAGAATGTACTTGAGGACACGGGAAGGGGGAAGGGTAAGCTGGGACGAAGTGAGAGAGTAGCATTGACTTATATACACTACCAAATGTAAAATAGATGGCTAGTGGGAAGCGGCTGTATCCCACAGGGAGATCAGCTCGGTGCTTTGTGACCACCTAGAGGGGTGGGATAGGGAGGGTGAGAGGGAGGGGACATGGGGATACATGTATACATATAGCTGATTCACTTTGTTACACAGCAGAAACTAACACAACAATGTAAAGCAATTATACTCCAATAAAGATGTTAAAAAAATTTTTTTAAATAAATAAATAAAATGATAGTACCATAATCATTGCTAATTTATGTCAGCCTCAATTCTAATACTTTCCACTAGTCTGTGTTTAGTTGCTGTCTTGATATTGTTTTTGCAGATGGTCCTAGTCTTTAAAAGAGAATTCACCAATAGAGATGTGATGCAAAAAAAAAAAAAAGTCAATTTCTGCTGTACAGCAAAGTGATTCATTTATACATATATAGACATTCTTTTTCATATTCTTTTCCATTATGGTTTATCACAGGGTATTGAATATAGTTCTCTTGTGCTATACAGTAGGACCTTGTTGTTTATCCATCCTGTATATAAGAGTTGGCATCTATTAATCCCAAATTCCCAATCCTTCCCTCCCCCAAACACCTTGGCAACCACAAGTCTGTTCCCTATGTCTGTGAGTCTGTTTCTATTTCATAGATTAAGTTCATTTGTGTCATATTTTAGATTCCACATATAAGTGATATCATATGGTATTTGTCTTTCTTTTTCTGACTTAACTCAGTATGATAATCTCTAGGTCCATCCATGTTGCTGCAAATGGCTTTATTTCATTTTTTTAAAATAAATAAATTTATTTATTTATTTATGGCTGCGTTGGGTCTTCGTTGCTGTGTGCAGGCTTTCTCTAGTGGCGGCGAGCGGGGGCTACTCTTGGTTGCAGAACACGGGCTTCTCATTGTGGTGGCTTCTCTTGTTGTGGAGCACGGGCTCTAGGTGCACGGGCTTCAGTAGTTTTGGCGCGTGGGCTCAGTAGTTGTGGCGCACAGGCTTAGTTGCTCCGCAGCATGTGGGATCTTCCTGGACCAGGGCTCGAACCTGTGTCCCCCACATCAGCAGGTGAGTTCTTAACCACTGCACCATGTATTTCATTCTTTTTGTGGCTGAGTAGTATTCCATTGTGTATGTGTGTGTGTATATATATATATATATATATATATATACCACATCTTCTTTATCCATTCATCTGTCGATGGACATTTAGGTTGTTCCCGTGTCTTGACTATCATGAATAGTGCTGCTGTGAATGTAGGGATGCGTGTATCTTTTTGAATTATAGTTTTGTCTGGATATATGCCTAGGAGTGGGATTGCTGGATCATATGGCAACTCTGTTTTTAGTTTTTTTTTTTGCGGTATGCAGGCCTCTCACTGTTGCGGCCTCTCCCGTAGCGGAGCACAGGCTCCGGACGCGCAGGCTCAGCGGCCATGGCTCACGGGCCCAGCCGCTCCGTGGCATGTGGGATCTTCCCGGACCGGGACACGAACCTGCGTCCCCTGCATTGGCAGGCGGACTCTCAACCACTGCACCACCAGGGAAGCCCTGTTTTTAGTTTTTTGAGGAAGCTTCACACTGTTCTCCATAATGGCTGCACCAGTTTACATTCCCACCAACAGTGTAGGAGGATTTCCTTTTCTCCACACCCTCTTCAGCATTTGTTATTTGTAGATTTTTTTTTTTTTTTTTTTTCCCGGTACGCGGGCCTCTCACTGATGCGGCCTCTCCCGTTGCGGAGCACAGGCTCCAGACACGCAGGCTCAGCAGCCGTGGCACACGGGCCTAGCCGCTCTGCGGCATGTGGGATCTTCCCAGACTGGGGCACGAACCCATGTCCCTTGCATCGGCAGGCGGACTCTCAACCACTGCGCCACCAGGGAGGCCCTGTAGATTTTCTTTATGATGGCCATTCTGACCTGTGTGAGGTGGTACCTCGTTGTAGTTTTGATTTGCATTTCCCCAATAATTAGCGATGTTCATGAGCCTGTTGGCCATCTGTATGTCTTCTCTGGAGAAATGTTTATTTAGGTCTTCTGCCCATTTTTCGATTGGGTTGTTTGTTTTTTTGTTGTTGAGTTGTATGAGCTGTTTGTATATTTTAGAAATTAAGCCATTTTTGGTCACATTATTTGCAAATATTTTCTCCCAGTCTGTAGGTTGTGAAAAGACTTGCTTTTTTAACCTGTCTTCTTCCTTTCCCAGTGCTCCTGAAGTTCCGCACAGATAAAGGAAGAGATCCTAATTCTGATACCTTCGGGGAAGATTCTGAGTTGTTGCTCCAGATTCGAAACGATGTGCTTGACTCCCTGGGTGTTAATCCTGACCTGCTTCCTGAAGACTTTGTCAGGTTGGTCTCAGTACTTATCACAGTTTAGCCTGGATTGATAAATGTCTGTTTTCAGTATTTGCCTTAATTTGGGGAGATGCGTTATTAGACCGAAAGCCCTGAGGAGAGCCTCCTTTGTCACATTCTGCCACCTCCTGTGGCCCTCTGTCCTTCTGTTGGTATAACAGCAGCATATGAAAAATCGAGGTGACCTTGTATGTGTGCAGGTATAACTGCACGATAAATGGAGTGGCGGGGTCAGAAGAATGGGTTTATCATTTGGTAGATATTGCCCCATTGCCCTCCATTGATGACCTATCAGTTTATACCCTCAGCAGCAAAGGCATCCCTGTTCCCAGTGTCCTCACCCTTAGGTGCTGGGATGCTTTCACCTTAGGCGACCAGTCTTTTGCTCTTATACACAGTCAGGTTTAGGATTTGATTGGATCGGTCCAAAGGGAGACTGGGTCAGGGACCCCTTCCAAGGAGTTCTGGGGTCATCTCATTACTCTCACTCTCTTTCGGTGTATTTGGGGGACTCCCTAAACTGCTTTGCTGTGCTCCAGCTTGTAGCAGTAATAATGATGGCTAGAATTTACTGAGCAGCTGTTATAATACCAGGCATTGTGGTAGTTGCTTTCTGTACATGCTCTCTCTTGACAACAGCCCATTTTATAGGAGAAGAAAAGTTAATTTAGAGCTCAGAGAAGTTCAGTGACTAGTATGAGGTTATACAGCTAATAACAACAGCACCACGTATTGAAGACTTTCTGTGCTTCACCAACACGGCCACGTTTAATTGTTACAGTAATCCTCGAAGTGTGTATTATTATTTTCTTCTCAGTTAAATGAAGAAACTGAGACTCAGAAAGATAGTCACTTGTCCAAGGTTTTAGTAAGTAGCCAACCAAGATCTCACCACACTGCTAATCGCTGGTAACAGCACAGTACCTTGGTTCCCTTTCAGCAGTAAAGTGATCAGAGTCCCTTCGTTCCCTAGTCCTTTCCTTCTTCACTCGTGGCTGGGATCCTCACTTAGACACTAGCAAACCTCAGCCGATTTAAGACCGGCAGTGGGCTTTGAATCCCCTGCCGGGCCCTCAGCCAGAAAGAGGCAGCTGTCTACAAGGTGCTTTTGTAAATTAGCACTGGGAGGTCGGGGCTGATGACACTGCAGGCTGGGATGGGGTCCCTGTTTCGGGCTAACAGCAGGCACACTTCTCTTAGTGGAGGAGCAAGTGGTGCCTGCTCTGCCCTTCATGGCAGGAGGCGGGCAGGCTCTGCAGGGCTCCAGATTCAGTAGACGTAGCCAGGCCGCAGGGCCACCGAGCACACCCAGTGCTGCGTGCCGGGCCTGAGCGTGCCGCTGAGTGACTGATTTGGGTGTTTAGAGTGATGAACAGCCTGCCTCTGCATCGCCAGCCAGTGGCAGAGGCCCCACTTCCCAGAAGGAGAAAGCCACAGCCTAACTGCTAACAGCCGGACTAGCTGCCGACTAGTTTCCTCTCCAAAGTGTGTCTCCCTACCCCTTTGCAGAAACCACTTTCCCGTGACTACGCCTCGTGTGCTCAGGCGCTCCCTCTCTATTGCCTTTTAAGTAAGAGGTGGTTGACGGCCTCTCGAAGTCCGTCTGTGGCTGGTGGAGATGAGGCTGGTGGAGATGGGATAGGGATGCGGCAAGGAAATGAGCTGCTGTCTGGCAGCTGAGCTACCCTCACAAATTACCCACTGCCAGCTCCGAGCAGGGTGTGCTTACTTGAGTAGGGAAAGCTGTGCCCAAGTCTCCATTTCCCTCATCTGTCTGTGAGCTGCTTGTCCTGTCCCTTCATGTTAGGTTATTTATTCTCTTTTCAGAGAGCTTTATTGCTTTTCTGATTATGAAAGTAACAGATGCCCATTGGCAGCAAATATAAAAGGGAAGAAAAGGATCATCCCTAGTCCTTCCAGTGAGAAGTGGCCACTGCTAACTTGGGGTTTCATTTGGGGGTTTAGCCTCACAGACATCAGTATGTGTATTTTTTCAGGTTTTTTCTCTTTTTAAATATCAAGATGATATTGTACTTTTCATGTGATAGCCTTCTTTTTCCAGCATATCATGGACTTGTTTGTGTCACAAATACAGATCCATAACTTCACTTGTGCTGCATAATGTTTCACTGTCTGCCAGATGGTTATTTATTTAGCCATTACCTTATTGGTGGGTGTGTGAGTTATTTATAGTTTTTCACTATTATAAACACTTATGATGAACATTCATAATTTGTACGTGTAATATAACTTTTACTGTTTTAAAAATTTTTTTTTATTGTGGTGAAATACACACAACATAAATTATGCCATTTTAACCATTCGTAAATGGACAGGTCAGTGGCATTAAGTACATTCACATTGTTGTGCACCTGTCACTATTATCCATCTCCAGTACTTTTTCATCATCCCAAACTGAAACTCTGTCCCTGTCAAGCACTAACTTCCCATTGTGCTGCCCCAGCCCCTGGTAACCTCTATTCTACTTTCTGTCTCTATGAATTTGATTGTTCTACGTATCTTGTATAAGTGGAATTATACAATATTTGTCCTTTTGTGAACTTACTGGTTTTTAAGTTTCAGAGATAATATACATATATTATGGAAAAATCAGATAGTGTGGAATAAATTCAAAGATGAAAATGAGGAGGCGTGGAGGCACAGACTGTTGGGTATGAGACAGGCTCAAGGATGTATTGTACAACACGGGGAATATAGCCAGTATTTATTTATTTTTTTTGGCTGCACCATGTATAGCTAATATTTTGTAATAACTGAATGGAAAGTAACCTTTAAAAATTTTATAAAAGTTATAAAAAAACAATTTAAAAAGAGGAAAATGAAAATTACTCATAATTCCATTAACCAGAGAAAATCACTGAATTTGTTATTATATTTTCTTATATATTTTCTATCAGAGAATATGTAAAATCAAAAAAAATCCTTTGTAGATTAAAAAAACATATTCATTGTTAGTAAGCATGATGGGAAAAGGTACAGCCTTTTAAGGAGGCAGTTTGGAAATAAGTATCGAGAGTCATTTAAGTGTTCCCTCTTTAGCCCAGTAATTCTGCTCCTTGATAATGAGAATATACCCGAAAGAAATAATGTGAGCAAATACTTATGTACAGAAGATATTCATTATCATATTTATAAGAAAGAGAAATTGGAAAGGCATTAGAGAGTTAATATTACAGAGCAAATGCAAATACACAGATTAAAATGATATGAAAAATGTCAAGCATACAGAAAAACGGAAAGAATAGTGAACAGTAGTAAACATCTATATACCACTCAGTTAGATTCAGTTGTTAATATTTTGCTTTTTTATTTTGGGGAGGGGGCAGAATGATGACATGATGCTTAAGAATGCATCAGAGTTCATCTGTTGCATTTGGTTCTGTGCTGCTTTTAATCTGGGAGTTGGCAAACTGTGGCTTGCCACCTGCTTTTGTAAATAAAGTTTTATTCCACACCTACTCATTTGTGTATTATTTGTGACAGCTTTTGTAGAGTTTTTACAAAGAGTTTAAACAGAGACCATATGGCCTATAAAGCCAAAAAATTATTTGGCTTTAAAGCAGAATGTTAATGTCTGGTTCTTTACAAAGAAGGTTTTCCAACTCCTGATCTAGAACAGTTTACCGCCTTTTTTTTTTTTTTTTTTAGGAGTCCAGGCCAGTTATATTGTAGAATATCCCATATTCTGAACTTGTCTGATTATGTCTTGAGATGATGCTTGTTTTTTTCTTGTTTAGTTTTTATTATTTAGACTTATACAGTGAAATTTGTTCTTGTTTCCTCATGGTGTTTTGGTTTTATTTTTTTAATTTACATACAGTCAAATTTATTCTTTTTTGTTATGCAGTTCTGTGAGTTATTTGTTTTAAAGTTCCATAAAATTTTATGAAGACACAGAGTTATGTAACTACCACTACAAACAAGATACAGAAAAGTTTTGTCACACACACACACACACACACACACACACACACACACACACACCCACCACCACCACCACCACCACCACCACCACCACCACCACCCCCGCCAAATTCCCTCATGCTGCCTTGGAGTAATCAGTCCCTTCCCTACCTGCAACCACTGACCTGTTCTCTATCCCTGTAGTTTTGCCTTTTTCAATAATGTGATATAAATGGAATCATACAGCATGTGTAGTCTTTGCAAGTCTGGCTTCTTTCCCTTAGCCTAATACCTTTGAGATTCATCCACGTTGTACGAATCGATAGCTCATTTCTTCTTATTGCGAGTAGTAGTCCACTGTATGGATGTACCACAGTTGATGCACCAGATGAAGGACATTTGGGTTGTCCCCAGTTTTTGGCAATTAAGAGTAAAACCACTATAAACATTCATGTGTTTTTGTGTGAATATAAGTTTTCATTTCTCTTGGATATGTATACCAAAGGGTGGAATTGATGGCTCATATGGTAACTGTTTAACAATTTGAACTCTCTTTCACAGTGGGCACACCACTTTACTATCCCACCAGCACTTTATCCAGGTTCCAGTTTCTCCACATCCTTGCCGACAAGTGTTATTGTCTGTCTGTTTCAGTGTTAGTGGGTAATAAGTTGCATCTCACTGTGGTTTTGATTTGCATTTCCCTAATGACTAATGATGTAGAGCATCTTTTCATGTGCCTACTGGCCGTTTGTGTATGTTTTTAGAGAAATGTCTATTTAGATCATTTGCCCATTCTTAAATTGGGTTATCTTTTTATTGTTAAATTGTAAGGGGTCCCTGGATACAAGTCCTTTTGTCAGATACATGATTTGTAAAAATTTTCTCCCATTCTGTGGGTTGTCTGTTCACTTTCCTGATAGTATCCTTTAAAGTAGAAATGTTTAACTTTTATGAAATATAATTTATCTTTTTTTCCCCCATTTTTACATGTATGTTCCCGTCTGAAGAGTTTTACAGTTTTAGCTTTTGCATTTAGGTCTGTGATCCATTTTTGAATTAACCTTTGTACATGATGTGAAGTAGGGGTCCACATTAATTCTTTTGCCTTTAGAGACCCAGTTGTCCCAGTAACATTTGGAGAGTATTGCCATCTTAACAATATTAAGTCTTCTCATCCATGAACCTGGGGATATCTTTCCATTTATTTAAGTCTTTTATTTCTTTCAACAATGTTTTATAGTCTTCAGAGTATAAGTTTTACACATTTATTGTTAAATTTATTCTGAAATATTTTATTCTGTTGGATGCTATTGTAAATCAAATTCTTAATTTCATTTTAAGGATGTTCATTGCTCATGTATAGAAATAGATTGATTTTTGTATGTTAATCTTGTCTTCTGCAGCCTTGCTGAATTTAATAGTTCAAATAATTTTTCTGTGGTTTCCTTAGAATTTTCTGTATACCAGATCATGTCATCTGTGAATATATATATTACTTCTTCTTTCCAGTCTGGATGCCCCTTATTTCTTTTTCCTTCCTTCCTTAAATGTCCTGGCTAGAATCTCCAGCACAATGTTGAATAGAAGTGGTGATAGCAGACATCCTTGTTTTGTTCCTGATCTTTCAGTCTTTTGCCATTAAGTAAGATGTTAGCTGTGGATTTTTCGTAGACGCCCTTTATCAGTTTAAAGAAATTTCCTTCTCTTCCCAGTTTGTTGAGTGTTTTTATCTTGAAGAGGTGCTGGATTTTGTCTCATGCTTTTTCTGTGTCTGTTGAAGTGATCATGTGTCTATATGTTGCTGGTTTGGTTTGCTAGCATTTTGTTAAGATGATTTTAAAAAAGCAGAATGTTAAATTTGTATAGTAAGATCACATAGAATGTAGGTGAATTTTTTTTTCTTTTCTTTTTTTCGGTATGTGGGCCTCTCACTGCTGTGGCCTCTCCCGTTGCGGAGCACAGGCTCCGGACGCGCAGGCCCAGCAGCCACGGCCCACAGGCCCAGCCGCTCCGCGGCATGTGGGATCTTCCCGGACCGGGGCATGAACCCGTGTCCCCTGCATCAGCAGGCAGACTCTCAACCACTGCGCCACCAGGGAAGCCCTGTGAGCTTTTTTTTAAAGGAAAGATATTCCCACATTTGACTGTCTTTGAGTAGTAGAATTATGGTGACTAGTTTCGCGTTGGCATAGTTCTCTGTGTATTTTATAGTTCTGCAGTAGACCTTGGTACGCGGGAGGAAGAGCTGCCTCTGTGGATGGACAGATGGGAGTGCTGGGCCCGGCCAGGGGGTGAGGAGATGGGCATCCCCAAGCACAGTTGTTGTGAGCTGAATGGGTATAGCCTTTCTGGAGGGCATTTTGGCACAGTGTGTCAGGACTCAACAATTCTGTATTTTGGAATTTGCCATAAGGAATTGTTTGGACACCACTGCCAAGATGTATGGTCACAATGTTGAACTGCTTAAGTATCCATCAGTAGGTTACAGGGCACAGTGAATAACAGCTGCTATGACTTGGGTTTTAAATTATATATGTTTAGATATGTGCCCTTTTAAAAATGTCTAGAAGGGTGTGTACCAAACCAAGAAGACGGGAGGTGGTCTCCTCGTGGTAGGGTTCCGTAGGGAAGCTTTCCTCTTAACTTGCCTGCACCTCAATTTGCTCATTTAAAAAAACCCTTTGTGTTCAGGGATGGGAACTGGCGAGGCATGCTTCCTCTGGGGAGGTGGGGGGAGAAGGCGTTCGGCTGTCCAGGATGGGTAATTGGGGCAGGTGACAATATTAGCTAAAATTTCTCCTCTGGATACCCATCCTGGCCCAGAAGGGTGGGTAGCTACGTGGGTAGTGAAGGCTCTTTTCTGCTCCCGTGCTTTAATCTCAGGCCCCAACTTTCCTGTGCCTCCTGCATGTTAACACAGGCCTGCTCCTGACATCTGTCTGGGAAGAGCATATAGAACCCACTGCCCATGTGGGTCAGGAGAGAATTGCGAGAATGTGACCAGGGCACTGAAACATCTGATATTTGTAGGACTTTATTTTTAGGACGCACAGATATAGCCTTTCCTTTAACTTTAAAAAAGAAAAAAAAAAAAGTTGTGAAACAATTCTTGCCTGCCAAGGTTCAGAGGTCATTCCCAGCCACCTACTAACCTGGATCAGATTTAATTTTCACGCCTAGTTGCCAGCATTCGCATTGCTGTCTGAATTGACTCCTCCCGGTAGGAGATGTTTTCATTCAGGTGAACCTACTACTGACCTTTTCCAGATGTCCTTACCAGCCTCCCTGTCTCAGTGCGCCATTTCATTTGTCTTCTCTTTTAGGTACTGCTTCTCTGAGATGGCCCCAGTGTGTGCAGTGGTTGGAGGGATCCTGGCCCAGGAAATTGTGAAGGTAAAAAGTCACTGTGGCATAGAAAATCGCTGACCCTCCGCACCATGACCTTGGATATGCCAACAGAGAGAACCCAGGACTGTCTTAGAGAGCTGCCTGGTTTCTCTGACTCCACTCACCCTGTCTCCTGCCCTCCTCATTCTCTTCCTTCCTTCCTTTTTCCACCCCGTCATCTTCTCTCCAGCCCATCTAGGTGGGCCTGCGGCAAATGATCTTTGAGTGCCTGCCTACTCAGAGCTGGACAAAGAGCCCGTGAGGTGCTGCCCACCGTCCCCTGACTATACCAGCCAGTCATCTGGCACTTACGATATTTGTCAGGTATTCTGCCTTTGCAGCTCTATGAAATGGGCACTGTCCTGACCCCCATTTAAGGGGTGACACCGAGGCCCAGAGAAGGGATTCCACGACCCGTGCTTCTCCACCTCTGCCTCACGGTTTCCCTCCACACATGGCCATGGCGTCAAAGCACCCTCTTGTTACTGCA
This sequence comes from Pseudorca crassidens, assembly GCF_039906515.1. Classification (NCBI taxonomy): domain Eukaryota; kingdom Metazoa; phylum Chordata; class Mammalia; order Artiodactyla; family Delphinidae; genus Pseudorca; species Pseudorca crassidens. The sequence goes on along the minus strand of NC_090315.1, from coordinate 10,019,527 downwards.
CACACCATAGGCGTGTATAGAGCAGGGGCAGATCAGTACCAGTGGAGCCTGTGCAGTGTGCCAGGAGCCCCACAAGGCTCTATCCAGTGTGACCTGTGCCCACATTAGGCAGGTGTCGTTGTCCCTCTCAGAAGGGAAGCATTTCATGTAGGGTCATGGGGTAACCAAGTAACTAGCACAGCCTTTTGAGTCTCTTCTGGAACGTTTGAGTTGCCAGAACTATAGCATACCCCCAAATGTATTTTACTTTCTTTGGGGACTTTTGATCTTTGCCCAAAGATATTGAATTTGCCTTTTGCAGGTTCTTAACTGCTTTAGTGGACTTGCAGTGATGGGGTGTCCTTTTCTTTCATGGAGCAGAGTCGTGCCTGGTCAAATAATTCTCCACGGCCATTTACATGTCAGGTTTGAGCTTAGGAGGACGATTTGGAGACCAGCTCTCACTACTTTGTCCTGCTCTGGAAACATTTGACTCAATTTGATGGTCCCACCATCCTCTCAAGGCCTTTTTTTTCTCTCTTCTTTCCTGATCCTTCTCTGTGGATCAGTTGTTTCCCTAAATCTAACTTTCTAAGTCATAGGCAGTAGGGGTGAGCATCGAGGAGGTACAGTGGAGAAGAGGAGAAGCATGGGATGCTGTGCCTGCTTTCTCGCTCATGCCTTCTGCTTAACCCAGACTGATAAAAAAGTTCAGCTGTGTCCCCAGTCTGAGAAGTTGGCTGCCCAGAGGACTGTGTTAAGAAGGATTCTGAGGCTGCCTATAGAGAGTCTTGGCAGGAAAGAGTACAGTGAAAAATAAGGGGGGGAATGGGAACATAATATATTTTTTGTAGCCTACAGTGACGACAACAATAGTAGATATTCATTGAAAGCTCACACGTACCTACTGCACAGAGACCATGTTCCCTACGTGGATAGACTCATTTGATCCTTACAACAACCCAAGAGGTAGGAGCTGGTGATCCCTCCTGTATGAAGAAGGCACTGAGGTGCAGAGAAGCGGCGGAGCCAGGACTCGAGCCCCTGCCATCTGGTTTCTGAGCCTGTGCTCTGCCATCAGGCCTCAGGTGCCCTCCCTAAAGGCTCTCCTGTCCGGCAGGGCTCTGTGTGGACCCAGGGCCACCATCCTTGCACCCTTAGCCTCACCGCCATACCTCCCATTGAGAAGCTGCTCCCTGAGTTTTTCATGTGGGATGGAGATTGTGGGTCAGGCAGGTGGCCCTGACCCCATTGTGTGCAGGGGCTTCTCTGCATCCCAGTCCTAACCTCTAGTGCAGCCCCCTCCTTCCTGCCTGCAGGGGACAGCTGTTGCCCAGCATCTTGTTTCTGTTTATCCCAGATAGCCAGAGTACTCTGCATTCTTGGTTGCTGGGTGTGTTTGGAATCTCCTCCTACCCCCGTCTTGCTTGGGAAGCACTTTACCTTTTGCCCCATGTTCACCCCATGCCCTGCTGTCTTGTCCCCACCACTCCCCCTTACTTAACACCGTTTCAGCTTCGGCCAGCTGGCAGTAAAGACCTGCAATCTGAGGGCCGTGGACCTCCCCCTTTTCCCTGATGGGACCATCTGACCACCCGTAAAAAGCAAACATCGGAAGATGGGGCAAATGTATAAGTCTGTTCCCTTGGAATCATCTTTGTTTCCCTCCTTCCTTGCATCATTCCAGACACCACATGTTCTATCCATGTCCTCTGTCATGTCCCGCTTCCTTGGGTTTAATCATCCTTCTTTTCTCTCCCCACTGTCCGCGGTCGGTCTCCCCACCTAGAGTGCTAGAGGTGAGAGTGACAGCAGCAGCCTATCAGGCTGCACGTGAAAACGCCTTGTAGCACCTCCTGGAACTCGGGTTCTCGGGCCTGAGATCCACCTGTGGGCTCTTGGGCCCTTCCCCCTGGCTGAGTGCTTGGGGCCTCAGCTATTGGGAAAGGACCTCTGGCCCCCGTTAGTCATAGCAGCTCCCAGTTATTGAGAATTTACTACATGCCCGACACGTTACAAGCTTGATCGCATTTCCTACTCACCAGGGGCCCTAGCAGGCAGGGGCCTTTATTTGCCATTTCATATGCCAGCCCAGAGAAGCAAACCTCTGACCCAAGCCCCAGGCAGGGAGGGACTTCAGAATCCTTAATATCTAGCACAATACCTGACACAGAGTAGACGCTCAATACATTTTCCTCAGAAGAATGGTTATTTCCGGAATAACCACTTGGAATAGGTATAATTGTTTCCATTTTACAGATGAGAAAGTGGATTGGGATTGGCACTCAGTCCAAGGAGGAGAGGTTCGGGATGTTTAGAGCACACTCCCGACCTTGTAAAGGAGGTCCTGCCTTAGGGACGACAGCATAGTGCTCCCGGAAACCTTGACACCCTGCCTAGCAGTCTGCGTAGGTGATGTCTTCCTCTTTAAACAGTAACCCTTCTTGTGTTGAAAATGCCCACTATCGCCTATGGACCTTTCCCAGTACACACAGGTACACACATGATTCAGCATGTAATTTCAGGGACTCTTAACTGCATCTCTAACAGTGCTGTGAACTTCTGTTAACCCCACGAGATAATCATCATTTTCATGGCTGACTGGCATGTCCCAGGCCCTCTGGACCCCAGCCCTGTCCTGTCCTGTGGAGGGCAGGCAGCACTGCCTTCTCGTGGAAGCACCACTTCTGCATCAGTGAGTGTCCCCCTAGGTGACGGAGGCTGCAGCCTTAGACGTGTTGGAATGAATCAGTGCCTTTCTCAGTTGAATAGTCATAAATAATTATTACTGCCGTTAGCCAAGCGGTGCTTCTCCACGTTAGGCATTGTTTTAGATATTTGAGGTACAGCATCTTTTTTAATCTCTAGGATAAAACATTTGTTATTTTCATTTTACATGGGGAAAGTAAAGGTCAGAGAGGCTAAATGATCTGCTCAAGGACACACAGCTGGTAAGGGACAGAGCAAAGGGACATGACAATTACAATCAGAAATGTTTCCCAACATAGCCAGATAGCCCCTGGGGAGCAAAATCAACGTCTCTTGCGAACCACTGCCCATGTTGCTTTTAGAAGATTTCAGTTGGGGGTTTATTCTCTTTTCTCCATTTTATCCCTTTTAAAGCACTTGAGCTGAACCCTCTTCTTGTTTTGCTCCCCAGGCCCTGTCTCAAAGGGACCCTCCTCACAACAACTTCTTCTTCTTTGATGGCATGAAGGGGAACGGGATTGTGGAGTGCCTTGGCCCCAAGTGAACCCAAGACTTGGCAGCCCTGGTGATGCTGCCCTGCGGCATGCCCACATGTGACCCCTGTCCCCTTCCCCCGTGAAGGCCCTCTCCAGGCGAGGGAAAAGTGAAGTCATCGAACCAATACAAACCATTTCCTGTGAGCAGTGAGGTCATACAGATGTGCTGCTTCTAAGCACCAGTGGCTGCTAAGCAAGGGGCGTAGGTCCTGGCTGTCGCCCTTCCCGTCCCAGGCCTGCGCGGCCAGCACCGGACAGCCCCCTCTGACTCCTCGTCGCAGCGTCACCAGTCCCCCCGGCCAGGAACCAGCACGCCTTGTTGCTTAGGAGCCTCTTGCCATCTTCTTGGCCTTAGTCCCCGCCTGATGTCACACAGGGAGGAGCATGACTTCAGGTGGGGAGTAAGGCCTAGGACTGATGAAACACTAGTGGAACCACAGTTCCAAATGCAGACAGGCGCCCTTAGAGAGGAAAAAGCATGGCAGGCGGAATGTATTTCCTCCAAAGTTTGAGACTCTGAAAAACAACAGGTGGCATCTGGTGTGCTATTCTTGAGTTTTAGTTGAGGATTAGTTGAGTTCCAGCCTGGATTTTGGACGAGAGGAAATATCACCAAGTCCTCTTGGGTATGAGGGTGAGACCTTGCAAATGGAATATTAGCGGGAAAGCTCGTTTTAAAAAGGCAGATTCCCTGGTCCCACCCCCTGGGGATTCTGACTCCTTGGCCGTGAGCTGGGACAGAGGAGCCTGCCCTTGCCACGGAGCCCCACTCCGACGCCGTGCCGACCCTCGCTCTGGAGGCTGTCGCGTGTTAAGGGCTGTATCGGCCCTTCATTTACCCCCCTGAATTGCAGCTGTTCGTGTTTTTTTTATATTTTCTATATTTCCTTGGTTCTTTAAAAAGGAATGATTGAAATAAAGTTATTTGCTTTAGGATTTGCTTGTTTTTCTTCCACATTAGAAACTTCTTCCTCTGACAGGGAGCGATCCTATCAATTGCCTAAACCTGAAGAAATGTCCCTGGATGCTTTAACATGACACAAAGATCCTCCCCTCCATCACCATTCCTGGGCAATGCAGCAAGAGTTATTCTAGCATGCAGAAGCTTCTGATTCTTATTGTCTGTTGAATAATTCAGTTAAGTAGTGGCTGTTCTCAGGGATAGCACTTGTAATAATAGTAGAAAAGGAGTAAAAGTGAGTGATAGTTAAGAATCTGCCTGCCAATGCAGGGGATAGGGGTTCGAGCCCTGGTCCGCTAAGATTCCATGTGCTTCGGAGCAACTAAGCCTGTGTGCCACAACTACTGAGCCCACGCGTCGCAACTACTGAGCCCACGTGCTGCAACTAGTGAAGCCCCTGCACACTAGAGCCCGTGCTCCGCAAGAAGAGAAGCCACCACAATGAGAAGCCCACGCACCGCGGCAAAGAGTAGCCCCCGCTCACTGCGACTGGAGAAAGCCCGCGCGCAGCAGCGAGGACCCAACGCAGCCAAAAGTAAATAATATAAATTTAATTTTAAAAAAAGTGAGCGATGGTCTCATAACGGTTAAGTGACATTAAATAAAATACCCCAAGTCGCACAGCTGGACGGGTCAGAGCAGTCGTTGGAGCGCCAGGTTTGTCTTGACTCAGCAGCATGTTCCAAGTCTCCTTACCCTCACTTGGCTTTTCCACGATGGAAATCCTCTGGCTGGTTTGAATGAATAAATCAGCTCCTTTCCTATTTCAGCCCTGTTGCAGTCAGTGAAAAAAAAACTGATCTCCTCTTGAGAGGAAGAACTCAATTCCTCCAACCCGCTTGGTCACCTCTGCTCCCACCCTAGGTGAAGCTAGGGCTGCATTTTTGGAGCTGCCCCTTTCTGGGCCCTATGAGTGTTGAGTCAGGGAATCCTTGCATGAGTCTTGCAGGGTCTTAGAAAATTTGAGCTAATTACACCCTTTACTTTGCAATGTGGGGCCTTGGTCACAAGGGGGAGCAGGTGGGTCTGCATGGATTAAAAACAAAATTGTTGAATCTTCTCTGAAGCTTTCCAAACTTTTCCACCCCTGTACCTGTAATGGCAGAGACTGAGTGATCCCGAAAGGACCCCTTGGGAATCTGGGAGGTGATGCTGGAAGCTGCCAGCCCTGGGCAGGAAATGTCTTTATTCTCTTTGCTCCAAATTTCATATTTTCCCATATTACATGTTGGTGTTATAAGAATAGATTTCCCTAAGTCTCCAGAAGTCCACAGTGATTATCCTGTGGTTTCTAGCACCTCAGGAGATAATGTAGCCCACCTGAGAAAGGGGATCTGAGCTGAGATGGTAGCAAATATTTTGGGGGTGCTGGAGTTAGCAAATGAAAGGAAATGAGTTCTCTTTGGGGCTGCCAGCCTTCTCTACTCTGCACCCCACTTCTCTTGTCTCTGGTATGTGTAGTAGCCAAACTTCGTTAGGTGCTCAATGGTTGAAGTTTCAGACAGAACGTTCTAGTGAACAGGTGCTACTCAAAACGAAAAAAAAAGCTCTTGGTCCCATCTCAGCCCCACGTTCCATGATTTCCCTTTGCAGTGCAGACCCTTTTTGTCAGTTTCTTGCTTTTTTATTGGTAAGTATAAATGTATATCTTTTGAGGGATCACCTATTTGCCCCTTTACAGGTGGGGAAACGGAAGTTTAGGTTGTAGTTGGCAAGCAAAAGAGTTTTATAATAATAATAGCTAACATGCTCACACTGCTTGCCTGATACCTTTCAAAATACTTGTACTTTAGCTAAATGGTTTGAATCCTCACAGAAACTCCATGAGGGTAGATACTGTCGTGCCCATATTGCAGGTGAAGAAAGAGCCTCACCCAACAAGTCAGGGGTGGAATGTGGGCAGACGGGGAAGGCTTCTGTACAGGACACCTAGTAAACATTCATTTAGTGGCTCAGCTTCTTGTGATCTTGGTGAAGACAAGAAAACACTGGCTTTTCCTTCCCAAGGTCCTGAGACCTAGGAGTCACCCCTGAAAACCATCAGTCAGGCCCAGGTGCTCAGCCTTCAGCTGAGTCCAGAAGGGAGTGGCTTTTGTTTTTAAGCTTCTAGTAATAAACATTCAAGCAATATTTGTACAAGTCTAAGAGGCAAAAGATTCCTCTTCCCATGCCTGTCAGCTCAGTGTTGGCCACATAGCGGGAGCAGCTGACTTAACAGCTAAACTTGATTTTGGAGAGAAATGTGAGATGCTTTTTGTAGATGTTAGCTGTATCCCTTTTCATATTTACCTCCCAGAGGGCACCCTGGCAGCCACTGAGAGTGAATCCTTCCAGACTGTCAAGTTCAAACCTGGACTCTACCACCTAGCCACATGACCTTGGGCAAGTGACGTTTTTGTACCTCAGTCGCCCCATCTGTAAGATGGTAATAGTAGAACATTCCTCTGATATGTTGGGATTAAATAACTGAATATATTCTTTTTTTTTTTTTTTTTTTTTTTTCTTGTGGTATGCGGGCCTCTCACTGTTGTGGCCTCTCCCGTTGCGGAGCACAGGCTCCGGACGCGCAGACTCAGTGGCCATGGCTCACGGGCTCAGCCGCTCCGCGGCATGTGGGATCTTTCCGGACCGGGGCACGAACCCGTGTCCCCTGCATCGGCAGGCGGACTCTCAACCACTGCGCCACCAGGGAAGCCCTGAATATATTCTTTGAGTAGAAATCGCTCAGTGTTAGCTGCTATTACGCAGATGCACAAAATAACGATTTTTCTGCATTTTGCTTTTTCTCACTGTGTCTTAGAAGCCTTGTCAGTCAAGTTTGGGATTACCTTGCTGGAGGCTGCACGGTTCGCAGGTGGCAGTGTACTAGCTGAGGGCTTCATTGCCAGGTCCTCTGAGCCTTGACTCTGCTACATTGCAGAACCACTCGGCACCTGGGTTCCAAGAGCGAAGGCCACACAGATGACTTCAGGTGTTTCCCTTCCCTCTGAACAACTGATCCCTCCTTTGTTTTTCTGGGAGCCCTTTGGACTTTGCTAACAAAATGTGGCCTTCTATTGGCCTTGATTATCCCTGGGTCTCTGCTTCTTTCCCTCCAACCTGGATGATAGGGTGGAATTCCCCACTTTCAGTCCTTAAAAATGGTAGGTTTGGTTCTATTAAAAAGAAAATACAGGGCTTCCCTTGTGGCACAGTGGTTAAGAATCTGCCTGCCAATGCAGGGGACACGGGCTCGAGCCCTGGTCTGGGAAGATCCCACATGCACAGAGCAGCCAAAAATAAATACATAAATAAATAAAGCAAACGTTAATACATGTCTTAAGTTAAGGTTAAGAAGTTAAGGTGTGCAGATGTGATCCGTATGACAACTACTGCATGAAATCCATCATTTCATGGAGGAGTAGAGGGTCAGCAGGGACGTGCAGTGGCAGAGCTTCTGTATTGTAAGTGATGTGGTACAATAGACACGTAGCAGATAGGTTAAGGATGAGTTTGTTATCCCTAGAGCAGTACTAAAAAAACTGCTGAAACACCAAAAGATACATTTAAAAGAATTCTGAAAAAGTATTCAAATAATCCAAGAGAAGGCAGGAGAGAGGAAGCAGAAACAAAAGTCTGATGAAGGGCTTCCCTGGTGGCGCAGTGGTTGAGAGTCCGCTTGCCGATGCAGGGGACACGGGTTCGTGCCCAGGTCCGGGGGAATCCCACATGCCGCGGAGCAGCTGGGCCCCTGAGCCATGGCCACTGAGCCTGCGCGTCCGGAGTCTGTGCTCCGCAACGGGAGAGGCCACGACAGTGAGAGGCCCGCGTACCGCAAAAAAAAAAAAAAAAAAATCTGACGAAGAGAAAACAATAAAATCGAGACTTAATCCAACCAGAGCAATGGTTCAGCGACAGGAATTCCCTGGCGGTTCAGTAGTTAGGACTCGGGGCTTCCACTGCAGGGGGCCTGGGTTTAATCCCTGGTCCGGGAATCAGGATCTCACAGACTGTGTGGCACGGCCAAAAGAAAAAAAAATTAGTTCAGCAAACTGTTCCTGGACAAGGGAGGCCGTTGGTCGCAGGAGGAGGACGCGTTCTCTGCCAGGGGAGCAGTGAGGACCAAGCAGAGCTTCCCTGCCAGATGTTTGGGTGGGCACACCACCTCCCGCCTCACCTCAGGGCCTTGGGCCCCATGCACAAGTATGTAAGCATGACGAAAATACGTAATAATATCACAGGGTATACACCCAGTACCCACCAGTCATTTTGCTGCTTGCTCGCCATTATTTGTTGTTTATTCATAGGGATAAAGTTCTAGTTCATTCCAGTTCACTGCTGTCTATTGTTCTGTTGTACAACAGCAGACTTGATTTACCCTTCCAACTGCTGTTGGTACTTAGGGGGTGGCTTTGCGCATTGCCAACTCTTGGACACCTGCGCACGTTCACTCCTAAGGGAGACACCCGGGAAGGCACTTGCTGCCATAGGTGTGTACATCCTCAGAGTTTTGCCAAATTCCTGTCCAAAATGATGGTTCCCGTTTCCCTCGGCCTGGCCTTTTAGAAGGGCCATTGCCTCTGAACTGCCCCTTTACCAGTGAGGACAGCCAGGAGAAGGGGCAGAGCTGGGTCTGAACCTGTGTCTGGGGCAGTCCTGTATGGAAGACAACACAGGGGAAGCATTTGGCTGGTTGCCCTGTTTTCTCGAAGATCATGGTAGAAGCTCCCCTTCTTGTTCGGTTTTTTAATTTTTTGGCCACGCTACGTGGCTTGTAGGATTTTAGTTCCCCCACCAGGGGTTGAACCTGGGCCCTTGACAGTGAAAGCACTAAGTCCTAACCCCTGGACCACCAGGGAATTCCCTCCCCTTCTTGTATTAATTCAACACAGGTTTTTAATGCTAGGCCTTACGGTTAAGAGTATGCTAGGGTGGCTACATGGGTGAAGTTTCACCTTGATCCCAGATGTCACCTCTGTGTCCCTGAGGGCAGGGACCAGGTCCGTCTCATGACTGACAGTTCCCCAGGACTCCTCCCAGTGGGACTTCTGAGTAAGTTATAGGTCATTCATTTATTCCGTAAATATCGAGCCCCCCTGACATACTTTATCCAGTGGGGATAAAGTGAGGAGGAAACACCCAAAAAGGCCCTGTCCTCAGGGGCTTAGCTTTTAGTGGGAGCTGAGGAAAGGTGCATGAAGGTTGGTTGCACACAGTGGCACCGGGGCTGTCCTTTTTTTTTTTTTTTTTTTTTATTTTTGGCTGCATTGGGGCTTCATTGCTGCGCGTGGGCTTTCTCTAGTTGCGGCGAGCGGGGGCTACTCTTCGTTGCGGTGCGCGGGCTTCTCGTTGCGGTGGCTTCTCTTGTTGCGGAGCACGGGCTCTAGGCGTGCGGGCTTCAGTAATTGTGGCATTCGGGCTCAGTAGTTGTGGTGCACGGGCTTAGTAGCTCCGCGGCATGTGGGCTCTTCCTGGACCAGGGCTCGAACCCGCATCCTTTGCATTGGCAGGCGGATTCTTAACCCCTGCGCCACCAGGGAAGTCCCCCGGAACCGTCCTTTAAACACAAGGACAGACACCTCAGGGTGATGTGTGCACTGCCCCCCACCTCCTCCAAGACAGGGCTCACAGATTCTGCACGTGCCCCTCTGCAGGGAAGGAGAGCAGGAAGAGTAGCCACTGTTCCAATCTGATTTTATTGAAAAGGAAACATACAAAAATCATGTACAAAAAAAATTAACCAAACATGTACAGAAAATTCATTCCGGTATCTACAGCAGCGCATATACAGTATTTTACAGGCTGGGCCATCCCTCCCCGCTCCCAGACTCCTCCCTCTTCTGAGATTCCCCCCCTCCCTGACTCCCCGTTTCCCCCCAGCGCTTCGCCCTGGGGACTAAGGCTGGGGCGGTTTCCGCCAAAATATCCCACCCCCCAAATGAATGCCAGTGGTCACACGTGCTCTCTTCTAAACCTATGCAATGGGATTGATGGGGGGGCGGGGGGTGGTCTCGGGCAGAGCACAGGATTCACAGTCTGGGCCCCTCCTGGCCACCCCCAGATGAAGGTGAGGCAGGCATGCCCACCACCCGCCGGCTGGCTCAGGGAAGATGGCTGGGCGCTGGGCTGGGGCGGCCGTCAGACACACCCCACTCTCTGGCTCCAGGAGGCTAGTGGTCACGTTTGGCTCATTTGCTCTTCACGGGCCCCCTCCCCGGGAGGAGGGGGGGAAGCACCAGGGGCCTGAGGCCAGGCCCAAAGTGAAGGAACACTGGGAGAGAGAGAGAGAGAGACACCCCCCCACACCAGTGTCACCCCTGCAGCTGGAACGGGCAGCCAGCACCAGCAGCCTTTCCTGAGATGGTGATGGGCGGCAGAGGCGGGCGGCTCAGTCCCCACCGCCTCGGTCACCGCCGCCTTCAGACGCTGAGTCCGTCAGCCCTCTCTCCCCTGGCTCCTCAGCCAGGGACCCAGGAGTCCATATCTCCGTCAGTGCCCCGCAGGCTAGGCCGGGGCTGGGTCCGGAGTGGCTGCCCTGGCCCGCCCCTGGGACAGGCAGGGCTGGTAGTCCAGTATGCTACATGGTGCAGAAAAAGTCCCCCGCACTGGCCAGGGCGTCAGGAGGTGGGAGGGTCCTGCCCCCCACGTCCCCGACGTCCACCGGGCGGGTGCAGGCACCTAATTGGGCTCCATCTCGGGGGCTCCGCGGCCCCTGGGTAAGGGCAGGAGTCCCATGATGAGATTGTACAGGACCCTCCAGGGGGAGGGGCGGTGTCGCTGCTGCTCCTCTTGTCTCTAGGGAAAGAGAGCGAAGACCAAGTTAGAGTGGCCCTGAGATGGGCGCGCGTAGGTGGTCGGGTCGAAGGGCAGCGAGGAACAGGGCACGGTTCTAAGAGTGAGCTACGCCCTCAACCAACCCTCTGAGGTCGGTACTATTATTATTGTTCATCGGGTCCAGATACATTTCTCTGCCCACCTTGGGCCAAGGTCCTCTGGAACATGAGACTAGGACGGAAGGGATGCAGACAATGTCCTCAGCACAGGGCCTGCACGTATTAGCTGTGGTCTCCTAGTCCCTGGTCTCCAGATGAGAAAGTTACCCAACCAAAGTCACACGGGGCTGAGGGGCGGGGCTGGATTGCAGCCCATCTGCCCTCCCATAAAAGGCTGGTGAGCCACACAGGAGGAGGCAGGGAGCCCACAGTCTCAGCAATTCTAGAACAATCTGTGGAAGAACTGGGAATGGTTCACCATCTGCGCTGAAGCTGCACGGAAGCATGTCGAGGTAAAGCTAACCCCCTGCCCTTTCCTCAGTGGCAGGATGGAGGCTGGGGGTAGCCTCTAGGACCATCTCAGTTCCACAGTGTTAGAAACGAAGGAAGCTAGATACAAGAAAAGGCCTCCCACCAATAAAAATTAACAATACTAAAAAACTTATGAATACCTATAGTACTCTCCACTCCCTGTACTGAATGCAGGGCTAAATCCGGTGCTAATTAGCAGGGCCCACCTAATCTCATCCCCACAAGGTGGGAAGGAGAAACCCATTTTACAGATGTGAACAAGGTCAGATAGGGCTTCCCTGGTGGTGCAGTGGTTGAAAGTCCGCCTGCCAATGCAGGGGACACGGGTTCGTGCCCTGGTCTGGGAAGATCCCACATGCCGCGGAGTGGCTGGGCCCGTGAGCCATGGCCGCTGAGCCTGTGCGTCCGGAGCCTGTGCTCCGCAACGGGAGAGGCCACAACAGTGAGAGGCCCGTGTACCGCAAAAAAAAAAATAAATAAACCATCCTAATGATCCTAATGGGGTGCCTGGGGGTGGGCTGCCTGGTACCAGCCTTCCTCCTTATCACTCCCCACTAAA